>NC_140594.1:938306920-940739514 GCF_964204655.1 Triturus cristatus | reverse complement strand
GAATGGGGTGGATTGGAATGGATTGGAGTTGGATGGATTGGATTGGAGTGGATTGGGGTGGGGGATTGGGGCGGGTTGTGTGGATTGGGGTGGATTGGAGTGGGGTGGATTGGAGTGGGATGGAGTGGGGTGGGGTGGATTGGATTGGATTGGGATGGATTGGGGTGGGGTGGGGTGGGGTTGGATGGGAGTAGGGTGGGTTTGGGGTGGAATAGAGTGGGGTTGGAGTTGGGTGGGATTGGATTTGATTGGGGTGAGGTGGGATTGGGGTGGGGTGGGATTTGAGTGGATTGGATTGGAGTGGGGTGGGTTGGAGTGGGGTGGGTTGGAGTGGGGTGGGTTGGAGTGGGGTGGATTGGAGTGGGGTGGATTGGAGTGGGGTGGGTTGGAGTGGGGTGGGTTGGAGTGGGGTGGGTTGGGGTGGATTGGAGTGGGGTGGATTGGATTGGAGTGGGATGGATTGGAGTGGGGTGGGGTGGATTGGAGTGGGGTGGATTGGTTCGGATTGGAGTGGGGTGGGGTGGATTGGAGTGGGGTGGATTGGAGTGGGATGGATTGGAGTGGTGTGGGGTGGATTGGAGTGGGGTGGATTGGAGTGGTGTGGGGTGGATTGGAGTGGGGTGGATTGGAGTGGGGTGGATTGGATTGGGGTGGGGTGGATTGGATTGGAGTGGGGTGGATTGGAGTGGGGTGGATTGGATTGGAGTGGGGTGGATTGGATTGGAGTGGGGTGGGGTGGGGTGGATTGGAGTGGGGTGGATTGGATTGGGGTGGATTGGATTGGAGTGGGTTGGATTGGAGTGGGGTGGGGTGGATTGGGGTGGGGTGGGTTAGAGTGGGGTCTGGTGGATTGGATTGTAGTGGGCCGATTGGAGTGGGTGGATTGGATTGGAGTGGGATTGGATTGGAGTGGGGTGGGGTGGAGTGGGGTGGGGTGGGGTGGGATTGGAGTGGGATTGGAGTTGGATTGGAGTGGGGTTGGATTGGGGTGGGTTGAATGGGAGTGGGGTGGGTAGAGTGGGGTAGGATAGAGTGGGGTGGGATGGGATAGGATAGAGTGGGGTGGGATAGAGTGGGGTGGGATAGAGTGGGGTGGGATGGGGTGGGGTGGGATGGGGTGGGTGGATTGGGGTGGGGTGAGGTAGGGTGGTGTTGAGTGGGGTGGTGTGGAGTTGGGATAGGGTGGATTGGAATGGGCGGGATTGGAATGGATTGGAGTTGGGTGGATTGGAGTGGGGTGGATTGGATTGGGGTGGGGTGGATTGGGTGGGGTGGATTGGATTGGGGTGGATTGGGGTGGGGTGGATTGGGGTGGATTGGATTGGAGTGGGGTGGATTGAATTGGAGTGGGGTGGATTGGATTGGAGGGTGTGGGATTGGATTGGAATGGGGTGGGATTGGATTGGGGTGGGGTGGGATTGGAGTGGGGTTGGGGTGGGGGTGGGGTGGGGTGGGGTTGGATGGGAGTGGGGTGGGTTTGGGGTGGAATAGGGTGGGGTGGGATTGGAGTTGGGTGGGATTGAATTTGATTGGGGTGGGGTGGGGTGGGATTGGGGTGGGGTGGGGTGGGATTGGAGTGGGGTAAGGGTGGGATTGAAGTGGGGTGGCTGGGGTGAATAGGAGTGGGGTGGGATTGGAGTTGGGTGGGATTGGATTTGATTGGAGTGGGTAAGGGCGGGTTGGATTGGCGTGGGCTTGGATTGGAGTGGGCTTGCATTGGGGTGGGGTGGGGTTGGATTGGGAGTGGGGGTGGATTGGAGTGGGGTGGATTGGAGTGGGGTGGATTGGAGTGGGGTGGATTGGAGTGGGGTGGATTGGAGTGGGGTGGAGGGGGGTGGGGTGGATTGGAGGGGGGTGGATTGGATTGGAGTTGGTTGGATTGGATTGGAGTGGGGTGGATTGGATTGGAGTGGGGTGGATTGGGGTGGGGTGGGATTGGAGTAGAGTGGGGGTGGGAGTAGGGGTGGGATTGGGGTGGGATTGGGGTGGGGTTGGATTGGGGGGAGTGGGATTGGAGTGGGGTGGAGTGGAGTGGAGTGGGGTAAGGGTGGGATTGGAGTGGGGTGGGAGTGGGGTTGGATTGGGGTGGGGTGGGGTTGGAGTAGGGTAGGGTGGGATTGGAGTGGGTAGGATGGGGTGGGATTGGAGTGGGGTGGGGTGGGATTGGATTGGATTGGGGTGGGGTAAGGGTGGGGTGGGATTGCAGTGGGGTAAGGGTGGGATTGGATTGGATTGGAGTGGGGTTGGATTGGAGTGGGGTTGGATTGGAGTGGGGTTGGATTGGAGTGGGGTTGGAGTGGGGTTGGATTGGAGTGGGGTTGGATTGGAGTAGGGTTGGATTGAGGTGGGGTTGGATTGAGGTGGGGTTGGATTGAGGTGGGGTGGGATTGGGGTGGGGTGGATTGGGGTGGGGTGGATTGGGGTGGGATTGGATTGGATTGGAGTGGGGTGGGGATTGGAGTGGGGTGGGGTGTGACTGGGAGTGGGGTGGGGTGGGATTGAAGTGGGGTGGATTGGATTGGATTGGGGTGGGGTTTGATTGGAGTAGAGTGGGAGTGGGAGTGGGGGTGGGATTGGAGTGGGTTTGGATTGGATTGGAGTGGGGTGGGATTGGATTGGGGTGGGGGTGGGATTGGATTGGGATGGGGGTGGGATTGGATTGGGGTGGGGGTGGGATTGGATTGGATTGGGGTAGGGTTGGAGTGGATTGGTGTGGGAGTGGATTGGTGTGGGAGTGGATTGGAGTGGGAGTGGATTGGAGTGGGAGTGGATTGGAGTGGGAGTGGATTGGAGTGGAGTGGAATTGGGGTGGGTGGATTGGGTGGGGGTGGGATGGGGTGGATTGGGGTGGGGTGGGATTGGGGTGGGTTGGATTGGGGTGGGGTTGGATTGGGGTAGGATTGGATTGGGGTGGGGTTGGAGTGGGTGGGATTGTGGTGGGGTGGGATTGGATTGGATTGGGGTGGGGTGGGGTGGGATTGGATTGGGGTGGGGGTGGGGTGGGGTGGGAGTGGGGTGGGGTTGGGGTGGGGTGGGGTGGGAGTGGGGTGGGGTTGGGGTGGGGTGGGGTGGGGTTGGATTGGAGTGGGGTGGGATTGGAGTGGGGTGGGGTGGGATGGGATGGGATGGGATGGGATCGGATGGAGTGGGATTGGGGTGGGATTGGATTGGAGTGGGGTGGGGTGGGGTGGGGTGGGATTGGATTGGAGTGGGGTGGGATTGGAGTGGGGTGGGATTGGATTGGATTGGAGTGGGGTGGGATTGGATTGGAGTGGGGTGGGATTGGATTGGAGTGGGGTGGGATTGGATTGGAGTGGAGTGGGGTGGGGTGGGGTGGGATTGGAGTGGGGTGGGATTGGAGTGGGGTGGGATTGGAGTGGAGTGGAGTGGGTGGGATTGGATTGGAGTGGGTGGGATTGGAGTAGGGTGGGTGGGATTGGATTGGATTGGATTGGGATTGGATTGGATTGGATTGGAGTGGGGTGGGATTGGAGTGGGGTGGGATTGGAGTGGGTGGGATTGGAGTGGGGTGGGATTGGAGTGGGGTGGGATTGGGGTGGATTGGGGTGTGAGTGGGGTGAGATTGGATTGGATTGGATTGGTTTGGAGTGGGTGGTATTGGATTGGAGTGGGGTGGGATTGGATTGGATTGGAGTGGGGTGGGGTGGATTGGAGTGGGGTGGATTGGAGTAGGGTGTATAGATTGGATTGGAGTGGGGTGGGTGGATTGGAGTGGGGTCTGGTGGATTGGTGTGGGGTGCGGTGGATTGGATTTGATTGGGGTGGATTGGGGTGGGATTGGGATGGGATTGGAGTGGGGTGGGATTGGAGTGGGGTAAGGGTGGGATTGAAGTGGGGTGGGATTGGAGTGGGGGTGGGGGTGGGGTGGGATTGGAGTGGGGGTGGGGTGGTATTGGAGTGGGGTGGGATTGGAGTGGGGTGGGATTGGAGTTGGGTGGGATTGGATTTGATTGGAGTGGGGTAAGGGTGGTTTTGGGTTGGATTGGGGTAGATTGGGGTAGATTGGGGTAGATTGGAGTGGGCTGGGTTGGAGTGAGGTAGATTGGGTCATAGTGGAGTGGATTGGTGCGGAGTGTAGTGAGGTAGATTAAAGTGTGGTGTAGATTGGGGTAGAGTGGGTAAATGAGTGGGATAGATTTGAGTTGAGTAGGTTGGGGTACATTGGTGTGGTGTTGGGTGGGATCGATTGGAGTGGTGTGAAGTTGAGTGGCACGGCGTGTCGCAGAGTGTCATGTCGTCGAGTGTTGTAGAATGTAGTGGTGTGGCATGTAGTGGTGTGGGAAGACATAGAGTGTAGTTGGGTGGTGTAGTGTGGAGTATGCATGGTGTGGTAGCGCACTGCCATTAGATAACACATTTTCAGTTGAAATGACCCTTACATTTGCTCCGAAATATGATTTTACTGCACACAAACAATGTGTGCAAATATCATCACCTAGTGTATTGATGTTTGGATCGTATTCAAATATTTATTTACGCCACGCTTCAGAATTACAAAAAGATGTGCTTCATTGGTACTAATTCTGACATATTCTGAAACATCAGCATAGTTTATTTTTCGTTGTTGTGTGCTAGCAAAAAAAAAAACATCCAACACCCTCTCCTCTTACATGGGTACTCAGCAGAATTGTCACACACATGCTCTCATTTTGAAGTCGGAGAAAGAAAAACACCAAGCTCTCTGTCTAAGAATGCACAGCAAATATGACAAGAAAAGAACAAGATTTAAAGACCTGTTTACTGAAAGCGATTTCGTGGAAGAATACAGTGAACCAGGTTTGGGAAACAGGAGGGATGGTCTCTAGCTGGACAGCCTAAAGCTAGCAAATGGAAAGACAGAAAATGTGAGTTACAAACCACACAGCCAATGGTAAGCATCGGATAGAATGGATTCCTGGGTCAGCTTTATGAATGTCCCCAAGATGTCTTTAGCAAACCAATCTGATAGACTTTAGCCAGAGGTTCTTTACCTTCGAATTGTTCCCAGGCATAAGACTGGATTCAGAAAAGTTTTTTTTCTGCACCAGTTTGCGCAGATCTGGATAGAGCTACCATTGAGTCATTTTTTTTTTACTAAACTTTTTCGACTTTTTGTCCAAGTGTTTTTGAGAATCTTCTCCTGGTGTGGCAGGGATGTCATTGCGGAAAGCCGGCTTCAAGTCCTGCAGCGCCTGACAGACAAAAAATATTGGGAAAGGGTAGACTGGGGTATATTGGGTGGATTAGAGTAGGGTAGATTGGAGTTGGGTATATTGAAGAGAGATGATTGGAGATGGGGGGTAGATTGCATTGTGGTGAAGTGGGGTAGATTATGGTAGAGTGGGGTATATTGGGTGTATTAGAGTAGGCTAGATTGGAATGGAGTGGGGTAGATTGAAGAGGGATGAGTGGGGTGGGGTAGATTTGGGTGGATTGGAGTGAGGTAGATTTGGGTTGATGGGAGTGTGGTAGATTGTGGTGCAGTGGGATAAATTGGAGTGGGGTAGATTTAAAAGGAGAGGAGCTAGATAATGAAAGTTGAGTGGGTTAATTGGAATGGAGTGTGGTAAATTGGACTGATGTAGATTGGAGTTGAGTTGGGTGAAGTGGTTTGGATTTGGGTTCTATTGAGTGGGTTGGATTGGAGTACAGTGGAGTGTGGTATGTTGGAGTGTGGTGGTGTAGATTGGAGTACACGGGTTCTCTGCAGAATTTTCACACATGTTCTCTCACTTTGAAGTCAGAGAAAGAAAAATAAACACCACACTCTGGCAGAGAGAGCGTGACATTTGACCTCTGTCTTTGAATGCACAGCAAATGTGACAAGATAAGAACAAGATTTAAAGGCCTGTTTACAGAAGGCTATTTTGTGGAAGAATACAGTAAACAAGAATTATTTTCAGGCATCCAACTGGATCAGGAAAATTTTTATGAGCATTACCCCTGCATACCGGTAGGTGGCGTCGAATGGCTGAGCGTGACCTCTTTCGCGCCAGATGTGACTTGTGTGGTGCCTATATAGGCATCCCTCCAGGATGCTTATGTCAGTTTTTTTATTTTCTGCACCTGTTTGTGCAAATCTAGAGAGAGCTACCCCTTAGTCATTTTTTGACATTTTGTCAGAGTGTTTTTGGCAATCTACTGGTGTGGCAGGGATGTCATCTTAGAAGGATGGCTTCGAGGCCTGTGGTGCCTGTCACCGACCTACTCGCATCTTGAATGCCTTTGGAGCCTTAAGCGCAACCACATTCTAAAGACCTGCTCTGATTGCCGCTCCATGCGATTCCCTCAAGCTCCTGGAGGCCCAATGTGCGATGCCGCAACAATCTCGATTCTGGTTAAGATGAAGGGAGCAGGGAGCGGTCGCGAAGCCCGATATCTTTGTTGCACATTAAGTCGTTGGGCTATTCTAAGTCCCATCTGAAGAATAAAAGCAGGAAGTCAAAGGGGTCTTCGACGTCACCTCGTCCTTTGGCCGATGAGACAGCGTCTGCATTCAAGGCATGGCTCTTAGGTTGAGCCAGTGCCTCAGTGGGCTCCATGCCTCCCTGAGTTTTGGGGAGCTGGGGTTACCCCAATGCAGATTCAAGAGTTTTAATTAGGTCATTTGTCTCCTATTTGAGTAGCCCACTACGTGGGTTCGGGAGGGGCCCCTGCTGGATTCACGCCGTTGGCTCTGGCGCCAGTAGGGCCCCTTGGACCCACTGTTGGATCTGGACTGGCGTTGGTCATGCCATCTTGACCTTCCTCAGCGCCAGTCCCGATGCCTGAGCCCTGTTCTTGTGGGCTAGGACTCGGGGAGGAATGGAAGGGGGTCGCTGGACTCTGAAGAATGCCAGCCCTTTGACCCTAATGTGGACTGTCGTGAGAATTTGGAGGAAGCCAGCAGACTGAACACTTCTCCAGATACAAGCATGCATCTCCCCCTCCCCCATGGTTGCTACAAAAGAGGGAGCTTCCTTTGCAATGGTGGCGAGGAGGGCAGCAGCCAAGTTTGGTCTGCCCTCTGCGGCAGTCAAGACTAATCTATTGACAGAGGTGCTTCAGCTGCGAGCATTCCTCTCAGAACAGCTTCTCCCCTTTTAATGAAGCCCTTACTGACATCCTGGTTGGGACCTAGATCTGCCGCAACCGCCTCACTCCATTGGACCCAGATATCCTCCTCTTGAAACACCCTGTCCCAGAGACCTTCATGGTCAAAGCCTCCACTTCTCATGGCTCTTTCCCTTCCACACCCCTGGATATGGAATCCAAGAGGCTGGACACTTTTGGTAAGAAGATGGGTCACTACTCATTCTGTAGGCCATGGTTGCGCAGGTGCTGCCCAGAGAGGCCCGGGCCGTCCTCTTCCAGCCTGTTGCTGACGGGAGAGATGCTGATAAATTCATTATACGTTGTGCCCTGGATACCACTTTCTCACTGAACTGAGCGGTTTCATCGACAGTAAACCTGTCTGGCTGAGGACAACTGGCTTTTCTGGGGATGCCCAAACATTGCTTATGGACATGCCCTTTGATGGCTCCTATCTCTTCAGAGATCAGGCAGATTCAGGTTTTAAGGACAGCAGGGCTATGGCCAGTTCCTTGGTCCTTTCAACGGTCCCTCGCCACCCCCAATCCTCATTCCATTGCCACACAAGGTGTATCCAGCCGCATTTGTACCCACCTAGCCACTGCAGTGTACAAGCTTCCCAGCCTCTGTGTGGCAGTGGATGCGGTACCCACAGACCTCATGGGTCGGACAGCCCGAAGTCAGGCCTGTCCACCACTCTCGCAGCTGCAGCCTCCAAACACTCCAAACACTGAGTCTGCCTCCTTATCATGGACATCCAATGGGTGGCAGGATCCGCCATCAACTGCACCATTGGTGTTCTATTACAATGGACCAATGCGTTCTGCAAATTGTCCAAATGGGCAACTCCCTCCCCTTCAAGACGACCCCTCCACCCATGCCAGTTGCTTACAACGAGATGATGAAGGTGAAGTGGCAGCTCTCTTGGCTAAGGGAATCATCGAGAGGGTGCCGACGGCAGAAGTCGGGTGTGGCTGTTATTCTGGCTACTTTCTGGTGCCCAAAACGTTTGTAGGACTTTGTCCGATCCAAGACCTATGCCCTCAATTTCTTCTCTGGAAAGAGAAGTTCATAATGCTCACTCTGGCTTAGGTCTTGTCTTCCCAGGACCTGGGAGACTGGATGGTGGTGCCTGAATTGCAGGACACATATTTCCACATTCCTGCTGTTGCCTGTGGTTCATGGTGGGCTGCAAGCACTTTCAGTTCCTTGTGCTCCTCTTTGGCCTTACCAGTGCCCCTCGGTGTTCACCAAGGTGTTGCCTGTGGTTGAAGCTCCTCTGCGGAGTTCAGGGGTGCTGACTTCCCTATCTCGATGACTGGCTGTTGCAGGGGGGCTTGCCCCAGGCTGTCGTCTCCCACCTCCATACAACGGCAGACGTCCTGCATTTGCTGGGGTTCACTGACAATGTGCCGAAGTCACACCTGACTCCCACTCAGATGTCCCCTTTCATTGAAACTATTCTGGACACGGTACAGTTTCAGGATTATCCTCCCGAACGGCGAGTCCAGGATATTCAGGCTATGATGCAGATGGTTCAGCCTCTGTCCCGGATTTCAGTGAGAATTAATCTGAGGTTGCTGGGCCTCATTGCTTCTGGCATCCTGCTGGTGACGCATGTCTGCTGACATATAAAGGCTTTACAGTGGGACCTGAAGTTCCACTGGGCACAGTATTAGGGAAATCTCTCCGACATGGTCAAGATCTTGGGCGGAACTGCACAAGATCTGCAGTGGTGGTAAACAAACCCGATTAGGTCAGCGGCAGACCCCACTCCCTTCCCTGATCAGATCTCACAGTAATGAAGAGGTGGATGTCAGAGGCCTCTGGCCTCCAGCAGTATCCGGAATCCACAGCAACCTTCCAGAGTTCTGGGCAATCCGGCTGGTATTGAAAGCCTTTCTACCCTCTATCAAGGGAAGGCTAGTGCAGGTGTTCAGACAACACCACTTTGTAGTACTGCAACAAGCAAGGTGGGGTGGGGTCATGGACCATTTGTCAAGAGGCCCTGCATCTGTTGATATGGCTGTAATTTAAAGGCATTTACCTGGTGGTTCTTGTAGGTTCTCTAAATGCCAGGGCTGATGAAACCAGCCAAAGATGCTTGGCAGATCATGAATTGCGTCTCCATCTGGAGGTGGTGCAAGGTCTCTCAGCAGTGGGTAGAGCCTTGGGTAGATCGGTTTGTCTGCACAGAGAATGTTTAATGTCAGCAGTACTTCATGCTGGAATTTACCGGGCAGCTTTTGTCACAGAGATGCTTTTCATCTCTAGTGGAGCTCAGGCCCCCTGTACGCCTTTCCACCCATACCACTCTTGCCCAGAGTTCTCAGAAGATCAGGAATGACCGGACCCAAGTCTTCTTTTTGGCTCCAAACTGGGTTCAGAGTTTAGTGTCCCAGGCTGTTGGTCCTCCGATCAGGCTGCCACTTCGGGAGGATCTTCTGTTACAGCAGCAAGGGAGGTTTCCCCACCCAAACCTGTCAACAATCCGCCTTCTTGCGTGGAGCTTGAGGAGCGACAGTTGACAGCCTTTAACCTTCTGCCAGAAGTATGTGATTTTGTTCTGGCAGCCAAGTGTCTCTCCACCAAAATGGTATACGCCTGCAGTTATGGCAAGTTTGTGGCATGGTATGCAGAAAAGCAGGTTGACTCCCTTTCTGCTCTTTCTCAGGTTCTTCTCTTTTATCTTTCTCTTACTCAGCAGGGCTCTGCTTTAGGCACCCTAAAGGGTTTTCTTTCTGCAGTTACCTGACCAGCCATCCATCTTCAAATCGTATTGTACATAGGTTCCAGAAAGGTTTACAACGTAGATTTCCACCTTCTCCCTTCATCATGCCTCAGTGGGACCTCAATCTCTTCCTGACATTCCTGATGTTTGCTCCCTTGAGCCCTTGCACAACTGTCCTGTCAGGCTTCTTACCATCAAGACTGCCGTCCTGGTGGCGAAAACATCTGCCTTGGAGGGTCTGTGAGCTTCAGGCCTTGTCCTCCAAGCCTCCATATCTGAATATCTACCCAGACAAGCTGGTTCTACGGACTAGAGCTTCCTTTCTACCTAAAGTTGTCACTCCATTTCATGTAGGCCAGTCCATCATGTCTACTTTATATGCTCTGCCACGCCCCTGTGAAGAAGAGGAGCAACTTCTCCATCTGGACCCAAAAAGAGTGTCGTTCTACCGAAAAGAATTCTGGGTGGACAACTAACTCTTCCTGCGGTATGGCAGAGCAAAGAAGAGAAAGGCTCTTCAGAAAAGAAAAATATCCAGATGGATCGTGCTTTGCATTAAAATCTGCTATGCATTTGGCAAAGAAGCAACATCCCCTGAAGGTTTGAGTGATCATTCCACCATAGCCAATGCTCTTACTATTGCGCTAGCACGTGGAGTTCTGGTCCTGGACATCTGCCAGGCAGCAACGTGTGTTTCCTTGCACACGTTCACAAAACACTACTGCCTGGATATCCAGTTCCTTCGGGATGGGCACTTTGCCCGTATGGTACTGCAGGACTTTCTGGTATGAAATTGGTTAACAGACCCACCTCTGGGGAGGTATTGCTTTGGTATCTATTCTAAGGTAAGCAATATGCGACTAGACGTCTCTATTGCATGGACAAGTTTACGTACCTTCGGCAACGCCTTATCTGATAGAGACTATAGCTGCAGATTCCTTACCGACCCGCCCACCCATCCTTCCGGCTCTGCAAGCGGATGTCTAGTGATAGGGTCTCTAGTTTTCCACACCAGTGGTCGGTGTTCTTCGTGGCTCTGCACTCCTGTTGTGGAAAGTTTAAAAAAGTAACTGACGCCAGTGTGCTGGGGTGATGCCTATATAATCACCGCACACGTCTCCTCTGTAGTGGACAACGCCAAGCGGACCCGAGCAACACCTACCAGCGCCAAGGGGTACTGCTCACGAAAGGTTTTCAGATCCAGTCTGACGCCAGGGATAATTCTAGGGTAAGGAATCTGCAGGTAGGTCCCTACCAGATAAGCTGTTAGCGAATGTAAGTAACTTGTCTGACAGCTGCGTTGTCTGGTAGGTTTCAATCTAAAAATTAGTTTAGGTTGTGTGGTGTGCACATGTTTCCCCTTTGAAGTGGGTGTAGTCCCCCTCTCCACAAGTACTTGAAGTCCAAAGGTTATATTAGGGATGCTGGCACTTTCAAATTGACATTGAAGTATTTCATACAAATAAAGCATGGAAACTATTAAAACAACATAGGATATGTTTATTCAATTAATGATTTCCTGCAGCAGGGTTGAGTATTGTATTCCTTTATTCTTTTTTATGTAGTGCAGAGGCTTACAGTTAATGCATGTTTTCCTACCATTACGGCGCACAGGATTGGGGCCTTTTTCAAGGCTACTAAATAAGTTCTGGTATGCTCAGAGTGTAGGAAAAGTGGTCAGAGACTGACGTAGGCCTTGTATACCCAATTAATGCATTTTTGGGGGGGTGAAAGCACATGGTCTAAATTATTCTGGGTTATCAGTGATATTTTTTGGTCTGGTCACGGGGGTTCCAATACGGTCTGGGTCAATCTATTGTAAACAATAACACATGTTCGTGTGAATAAGGTCAACTGATCGAAACGCACAGGCTGTTTCTTGTAAATAAAGTGCCTCTTTGGAAACACTTAAGCTCATGAGTGTTACCTGTTTCTTCTTTGAAAACAAAGAATTTGGATGATTGGCAGTAAACAGGAGTGCCGGGATCCACACGGCTCAGCACTGACCTCAATTAGGAGCCCGGCGCAGCTGCCATCTGAACAGAACGTTTAAGTAACTTACTAGTTGGGTTTTGAGACACAAACTAACATTTTTTTTTTTTTAAACAGTGAAATACAGCAGTTATAGTTTACTCAACTAAGTATAATGTGCCCCACCATGCACTGCTTACAAATTCACATATTACATCATTCATGACCTACCTACACCTCCCCAGCCCTCCGCATGCACTCTTTCCTGACCCCAAGTGCCTATTTTTTTCTCTCAAATTTCCTTAACTCTGAGTGTTGTTATCAATATAGTCCTTTAACATGTCATAAGTGATTTATATTGTGTGAGATCATAAGCAATCCATGATGGCTCTCTCTGCAAGTTGTAGTTGGTTGTCGAAACTAAAACTGTCAATTTCAGTGTTTTTGAGGTTTTGTAACATTAGTTTTTGTCTTATTTGAACAGCCAACTGCAATTTCACTTTAATCTTTGGTTTTTCTTTTTCTATTTAATATTCATAAGCTAAGGAATTGGCACTTACCTGAACTATAACGTCCCTTTAAACTTTGATTATTTTCAGTAAATTTCTGGGGTGTTTTGATCATATTCTAAATTGGTCCAGCGCCCAACCCAGAATGGGCAACCAAGAGCTGCACATAGTTTGTCTACCAAAATGTTACTATTTTAAAATTGGGGCGCTGTTAAGCAACTGAGAAAATGGATGGGGTAAGTAAACCGATGTGGAAAGGTGATGTACTTATGCAGAGGTCTCTCACTTTAACTAATTTTAGCTTATTTAAAAATACATGAAGACTTGAATTGCTAATAACCAATACCTCCTCTCATTTTAACTGGCTACATCTGATTAAGACTTCTAGCCGCAGATTCCTGATCTTAGAATTTCCCCAGTCATCAGACTGAATCCAGAAGATTTTTCATGAGCAGTACCCCTGCTCACCAGTAGATAGCACCGATTGGCTCCGCGTGGCGTCTGCGCTGGAAGTGACACCTACATAGGCGCCACCCAGGAGTGCTGACGTCTGCTCATTTCTTTCCTTGCCAGCCAGCCCTGATCCAGAGAAAAGCTACCCCTCAGTCCTATTTTGACTGGAATTGTTCAACATTTTGTCAAGTTTTTTTGAGGTTTTCATCATGGTGTGAGTTATGTCATCCAGAAAGACAGGTTTTAAGCCCTGCAGAACCTGACGCCGGCCGATGTCGGTAACAAACTCACGTCTCGTCTTTCTATGTCTCGAGTGCGACCACGACACAGTCGTGCTCCAATAGCCAGGCCATGAACCCGAAGGCTTTGAGGGAGCGATCCCTGAAGCAAATGGCAGCTCGGCATGCGATTCTGTGAAAATCGAGCTCCCAGTTGAGCGTAAGGTCCCGGCTCCGTTCGCAGAGTCCAAAGTAGTCATTGTCGCACTCAAAGTCCTCGTGACATTCAGGTAAGGGGACCAAGAAGAAGAGTAAGAAGTCAAAGCGGTCTTCTACTTCTCCTTGTTTGTCAGCTGATGAGACAAGGGAGCATCAGCCAATACTGTGTCTCCCTCATTTTCTGGGAGCCAGAGCAGCCCCCGCCCAACTCAGTTTTATGCAACCATGCACCTCATATCTGACAGAGACTACTAGCCACAGATTCCTTAACGTAGAATTATCCCCAGGCGTGAGACTGGACCTGGAAAACTTTCTTTGCCCCAGCATCTCTGCGCGACGGGGGGCGGTACCACACAACTCCGTCCTGACGTCGTCTGCGGGCGTGACATCAGCGAGGTTACATTAGCCCCACCCCGGCACGCTGACATCAGTTTCCTTCTTTTCCGCGTGCAACGCGGATCCGGATCGTGTCCCTGACCTGTTTTCAGGCCTTTTTTTCATGCTTTGCATTGTGGGACAGTGTGCAAAAGTGACGGACCCTCATTCTATTTGCATGTGCTCTTTGGGCGAGTACCATGATTCTAAGGACTGCAACGCTTGTCAGCATCTGAAGCCTAAGTCCCGGCGGGAGCGCCGGATGAAGCTCCTTTCAGCCCGGTTGTCCAGAATGGTATCGTCTCCGCGTCCGTCCCCCGCGGCAGGGTCCAAGAATCGCCACTTCCAATTCCGACATCGCCCGTCACCGAGGCCCCTAGGGCGTCGCTCGCCCGTCGGTAAGTCATATAGCTTGTCTCCAAGGCCTGGTTTCTGCTCTGCGGAGGGCGCTGGTTCTCCGTGGGACATGCGGCCTCATTCGTCGCCACCCTACCTGCCATTTCCCAGCGGCGGGGCGACCAGGGCCCAAATGGATGCCTATGCTGCGGCTCTGCAAGCTTCCTTGGCCCCTCCTCCTCCTCCTCGTCCTGGGACGTCCGCGGACCCCTTGCCACGTGCGGGGCCTTCCGTGGCGTCTCTGGTGCCGATGGGTTCGGCTTCAGGTTCTAGAGGTATGGTGTCATCGGGGTGCGGCCCTATGGGGTTCCCCTCTTCGGCCCATGGCGCCTCTGCCTCATCGCAAACCCCCGAGGGGGTCCCTTTGGTGTCGCAGGAGGTCGCCTGGACTCGCGGCTCGCCCACGAGTCCTCCTCGGTCTTCTGGGCAGGCGGCGGCCTTGCCAGAAGCCGAGCTGAAGCTGCTCAGGCGCCGACGGCTGTCTACCCTGGCGGCGCCGCGGGTGCTGGCTAGGGGCCAGGGCGCGTCCCCCGGGCTCCTCTCGTCGCTCCACGCAGGCGGCTGCTTCATCAGAGGTCGAGTCGGCGCCTTTTCGGCGCCGACCCGGAGCCGGCCCCACCCCATTCTCCTAGAGCTCAAGTGGTGGAAGAGGTCGTCTCGGCATCCCCTCCGGCGTCAACTCTTCTCCAGAGGTCCCCTCCCCTCCGGAGGTTTGTCAACTTTTTGTCTCTTCTTCCCCGGAGACGAGACGCCACGTGGTGGCTTTTTCCCTGGCGTCTTCCAGGGAGGGCTCTTCGCCTTCCCCGCGGCCACAGCCTTACCAAAAGGCACCTCAGGTCCCCCACTCGTACGTGAATCTTCCACCGTTCCGGGGCTGGCCATTTCTTCCTGCAGCTGGATTCGGGTATGGCGGCTTAGTTTACAGCCGTAACCCACGGAGTAATTGCTTTCCCCCCCAATGGCGCCCTATAGAGGCAAGTGCAGCCTTTGCCCAGGCCATTTCCACGGCCGCTGGCATTTTGCACATGGGCGACCCCACCACCCCATTCCCTACGGACCATTTGCTGGAGGTTCTCCATCAGGGCTCTGGTGGACAGGAGCTGCTTCTTCCCTTCGAAGCTTCGCTCCATAATTCTCTTCTGGGGGTGTCCTGCCACGGGGGATCCGGTGCCCCAGTCCCTCCTCCACCGCCACTGTCATGCTCCGCACGATCCAGTCTGCCTTTCTTTCCACCCTTCTACCCAGGGCCCTCTTCTGCAGACTGCTTTTCCTTCCTTACCTTTGGTGTTGTTTCCTCCGTCACAGGAGGCCCGGTGGTTAGATTCATGGGGGCGTAACCTCTTCGCTTCCTCTAGTGCTGCTTTGCGAGCACTCAACACGCTTTGTGTGTTGGCCAGGGCTACTTCCAGCTTGTGGGATTCCATGGAGACCCTTCTGTCTTCTGCCTCTCAAGAAGGTGTCTGCGCTGA
Organism: Triturus cristatus; assembly: GCF_964204655.1. Lineage (NCBI taxonomy): Eukaryota > Metazoa > Chordata > Amphibia > Caudata > Salamandridae > Triturus > Triturus cristatus. The sequence goes on along the minus strand of NC_140594.1, from coordinate 940,724,102 downwards.
TCTGCGGCGCTATGTGATGGATGGCCGGGAGTTGGCCGTGTTTTTTCTTCGTTTGGCCCTGGATGTTTCTGATGCTCTCGGCCTCCCCCTCCGTAAACTTGGCTTGTCTGTCCTCTGTTACTTTATGGGCGGCATTATCCTACCCTTTTTTCGATGGTATAGTGGTTCGGTTGGACCATCTGTGTATTCTGTGTGGGTTGGCGTGCCTTAGGTTGACCCCTTTGTGCTGTTGGCTGCTGGTACAGCCCCTTTGACTTTTGTGGTTCTTTGGTTGTTGGTACCCCCGTATGTATCCTCAGGTTGGGCCTTCTGTGTGGTTTTTATTTGGCTGATTGGCAAGCCGTCTGTGGTTCTATCTGCAGGTCCTTTATGTTCTTGTTCTCTGCTGCGGGATTTCTCCCTAAAAGCTGTTCCCATGTTTTCTTGGGATGTATCATACCCTATGTGGGGCACTTGTAGCTATTGCATAGCTCTGTCCTGCGATGGGAAGGTATGGTCGCCCCTTTTTCGGGTTCCCTGCCTTTCCTGGCATCACTGTATACCGCTGGTGCGGTCTCTTGTATCTTGTCCGGGCGCAGCTTGTGCTGCTCCGGGTTCTGTCATTCTCGGTGTTCACTACATCACTCAACCAGTTTGGCATGCTGTCTGCGGTGTTGTGTTGTGGCGTTTTCGCCTTCTGTCCGGCGTTTCGGCCTGGTCCTCTGTCTGGTGTTCCAGGGGGGCTGGGTTTCTCCTGGCTTTCCTGTGTTCTGGTTGACGGCTGGGGTCCGTCCTCCATGTCTCTCTTTTGCTCTTAGGGCTGGTCCCACTTCTCTTCGTGGGTCGGTGTGTGTCTATTGAACGATCCTCCTTTGTTCTGCATTTTCCTGGCCTCTGCCCTCGGCCTGCGCCTGGCTTGTTCTGGGCGCACTGCTCCATTGTACTGTCAGCTGCCGGCTGTGCACGCCTGCTTGTTCTAGTCCACCGCCGTGGCCCTTTTTGTGCTACCTTTGCGCACCTGTGCCTTTCTTCTTATGCCTGCGTTTCTTGGCTGTGGAGCCGTTCCTACCTTTCCTGCTTCCTTGCCGCTGACGCCTGTGTGTTTTCCTGCGGCAGGCTCTGCCTCTGGTTCTACCTCTTCTCCCTGGAGTTGGTGTCGTTCTTTCCTCCTGGGTGCTCCTCTGCAGCTTTCTGTCCCTACAAGGTTTTGTGGCCGTTGTACCTTGAATGGGCTTGGGGGTCTCCTGGTGTTCCCTTCGCCTTGTTCTTGCTTCCTTCTGCTTGGTGGGGGCTGGGCCGCCCTTCTTGTCCCCATGGCACGTGCCCTGCTAGGGTCCTGTGTTTCTTCTTACTGGGGAGGTTCTCTCGCAGGCCCTCCTCCCCTCTGGGTATGGCTAGGGTATCTATTCTACGTTAAGGAATCTGCGGCTAGTAGTCTCTATCAGATGTACAAGTTACTTACCTTTTGTAACGATGTATCTGGTAGAGACGATTCTAGCCGCAGATTCCGTCACGGCCAGCCCTTCCTCCCCGTTCTGCGAGGACCTTCAGTTTGGTTTTCTGCACTCCACTCCCTCCGGGTGGCTTGTCTTCTGTGGGTGTCCGATTCGCTTCTGCCCGGACAGGATACTTCGTTCTGCTAGATAGTTCCACCCCTTCCCTTATGATACATGGTCGGTTGGTTCATGTGTACTTCTGCATCCCTCCACCCTGCTTTTTTCTCCAGTGTAGGGGCCTGCTTTTACTCTTCTCCGTTTTACTTGCTTGGGATTTCTGATTCCATTGCTGTCCTCTACTTTGGTTTTATTGTTTTTTGGCTGTACCTCGGCCTTTTCCTTCTTCCTCCCCCCCTCCTCTCTCCTCTCTTCTCTCCTCCCTCTTCCTTCTCTCCTCCCTCTTCCTTCTCTCCTCCCTCTTCCTTCTCTCCTCCCTCTTCCTTCTCTCCTTCCTCTTCCTTCTCTCCTCCCTCCTCCTTCTCTCCTCCCTCCTCCCTCCTCCCTCTTCCTTCTCTCCTCCCTCTTCCTTCTCTCCTGCCTCTTCCTTCTCTCCTCCCTCTTCCTTCTCTCCTCCCTCCTCCTTCTCTCCTCCCTCCTCCTTCTCTCCTCCCTCTTCCTTCTCTCCTCCCTCTTCCTTCTCTCCTCCCTCGTCCTTCTCTCCTCCCTCGTCCTTCTCTCCTCCCTCTTCCTTCTCTCCTCCCTCCTCCTTCTCTCCTCCCTCCTCCTTCTCTCCTCCCTCTTCCTTCTCTCCTCCCTCTTTCCTTCTCTCCTCCCTCTTTCCTTCTCTCCTCCCTCTTTCCTCCCTCCTCCCTCTTTCCTCCCTCCTCTCTCCTCCCTCTTCCTTCTCTCCTCCCTCTTCCTTCTCTCCTCCCTCTTCCCTCTTTCCTCCCTCTTCCCTCTTTCCTCCCTCCCTCCTTCTTCTCTCCTCCCTCTTTCCTTCTCTCCTCCCTCTTTCCTTCTCTCCTCCCTCTTTCCTTCTCTCCTCCCTCTTTCCTTCTCTCCTCCCTCTTTCCTTCTCTCCTCCCTCTTCCTTCTCTCCTCCCTCTTTCCCCCTCTTTCCCCCTCTTTCCCCCTCTTTCCCCCTCTTTCTCCCTCTTTCTCCCTCTTTCCCCCTCTTTCCCCCTCTTTCCCCCTCTTTCCCCCTCTTTCCCCCTCTTTCCCCCTCTTTCTCCCTCTTTCTCCCTCTTCCTTCTCTCCTCCCCCTTTCCTCCCTCCTCCCTCTTCCTTCTCTCCTCCCCCTTTCCTCCCTCTTCCTTCTCTCCTACCTCTTTCCTCCTATGGCGTTTTTCACATGCTTCTGCCTCCAGGGAGGATGTCGCCTTAGCTTGCAAAGGTGTTCCTCAGAGCGGTGATCTGCTCTTTCACTGCTATGTATTTCACCGCTATGGCTTTTTGTACCTTCGTGCTTGGCACTTTTACAACTGGTGCTGTTCCTCACCTTTCGTTTCTCTCTTTTCTGTTTCACTGATTTTTCGCACACTGTTCCCATACTCTCCACAGCTTTGTTTGTGATGGCTCCGCGTTGTGGCATGGAAAAGTTCTCTGAAGAACACTGATGTCAGCGGGGTGGGGCTTATGTAACCTTGCTGACATCACGCCCGCGGACGTCAGGGTGGAGTCGCGTGGTACCGCCCGCCCCCCGGCGCACAGAGATGCTGGGGCAAAGAAAGTTTTCCGGGTCCAGTCTCACGCCTGGGGATAATTCTAGGTTAAGGAATCAGCGGCTAGAATCTTCTCTACCAGATACATTGTTACCGAAGGTAAGTAACTTGTACAATTGGGCTGCCCGACCCTGCCAATGTGCTTTTGGGCCCTGCGGAGTCAGGGCGAGGTGCGCCCCCATCTGCTTCCGTGCCAGCGGCTCCTATGAGCTTCTACGGATCTATTTCTGGATCAGGACCAACGCCGGTCGTACCAAATCTCCCTTCCCTGGTGCTGACTTTGAGAAGCTGACATGGTACATTATTTCCCTTAATGGAAGTGGGCACCTTGCACCTGTCCAGACAACCCTAATGGTGATTTAAGAGGTCTTAGACAACCTTAGAAAGCTCTCTAAGTGGTAGCTGTAGAGAGCAGCCTTTAGGCTTTGTCCAGAAGGAGTGTAAAGCAGCTTGTTTCACCAGAATGCAATCTTATAGTATAGATTAAGTGAAAAGAACTCCGCCAAGTATTTATAAAATATGTACTTATTATATAATACTCTCTAGATCTTTCCAATATCTCCTGCTCGGGGGGGGGGGGGGATAAACACAATGCACACAATACTTTAGCAAAGGAACGCAGTGGATAGTATGAAATACACAGTGGGCCCCAGGGGGGGAACCAAACCATATACTAAAAAAGTAGTATAAGAACCATGACTCGGGTCAAGAGAGGGTCGAGAGGGCGTAGAAGTGCTGGGGACCCGGGGAATCCACCAAAAGTGAGTAGATGGGGACCCTGCGGAGAGCGTGTGCAGTGTGGAAAAACTACTGTGTGCTCCGTAGAACTGTATGTGCAAGTCGCGGTTGGAATTTTAAAGATTAAGAACCCTTCTCAGTGGACCCTGAACTAACCCTGTGGGAGGCAGAAGGTTGAAGAGCCACCCCACCCGTGGATAACCTAGTACCCACATTAAACACACCAGGGAAGCCGGGTGCATACATGTGAAGTGGTGTCGGAACTGCCATCGACCCAAATGGAGGACTTGAGGAAAGTGCTGCTGTGGAGGAAGGAAGAAATGTCAGATGGAATCCAAGGTTGGATTCTTAATGAGAGGTACCTGCAAGCAGAGGGGACAAAGTCTGTCACTCAGTGGTGACCAGGAGACTTGGAAGACGAATACCCTCCGATGTCTGGTGTTGCAGGATGGATGACTAGGACCTTGACTCTGCAGCTGTGAGGACCAGGCGACGCTGAGGAGGACCAGGAGTCATGTACTAGCTGTCCCACGAGGGATGTCGAGTGCTGAGGGGTTGGTGTCCAACAGGAGCACCAACAAGCCTTGGCAAAGGCAAGCCACACAGGAGTCAAAGAAGGAGCAACGTCGGGTTCAGCAAGGTCCAGGGGACTCACCAAAGGCAGGAGAGTCTGGGCAGGCCTGAGCAATTAGGGGAGCCCAAAAGAAACTAGTGTGACCCTCAAGTGGACCCATAGGCCGGAGGCACTGGAGTCGCAACAGGACCTCAAGCAGCTCACCAAAACATGCAGGCCACGATGCACACTATGCAGTGTGGCAGAAGATTCTGGTCACTGGAGGTGCTCGAGGATGAGGCTACTTGGAGCCCGAAGATCTTTTTGCAAAGAAGCCAACAAGCCTTTCTAACTGCAAGTTAGATGCGGTGCACAGGGGTTCAGTTATCGCAACCCCCACGAGGGATACTGGCCTCAAACTTGGTGAGAGGGCAGGGCAGGCCTCCGGAGCTGTGGAAAAACACCACCTGTGTTGCAGAGCCCACGGAGTCCGGAGGAGCTCAGCATCTGGAGACCGGTCGACTTAGTTTCAGTGCCTGCAAATGCAGGGGACTGACTCCTTCACTCCAAGGGAGATTTCTTCAGGTGTCTTTGCTTCACAGGCCTTGGAAGGTTCCTGTATGATGCACAGGCACAGACGATGCAGCAGACAGAAAGGAAGATGAAGTCAGGCCCAAACAAAGTCCAGTGAAGTCCAGAGTGCCCAGAAGGTAGAAGTACAGTGGTGTCTGATCTGAATCATATCCCACGACAAATCTAGGGACCTACACCCAGGTAAGCCCTTAAGTACCCCCTAGGGAAAGGGTGGGGAAGGTTCAGGGAACTCCATGTCCTTTGTCAAGTTTCACACCAGAACAAGAGCCAACGGCTCCCAGAACAGGTTTGAACTGGACTATGCACAGGGATACCTAATGTGCCCCTCATGCAGACTGAGTGGCGCTGGCAAGTGCACCCAACCCATCCCAATACACTAAACCCTGTCTGGGAGGTAGTCACACCTCCCTGTGACGGGATGCCTATTGTTCTGGCTTCCCCTGCTTGAGCTTGGCTCAGCAGCAGGAGGGCAGAATTGTGTGTCTGGGCGGCAGCAACCATTTTGAGCTGTACAGGTCAAGAAGGCTGGTACCGGGAACACTGAGAGCCTAACAGAGAGCTCTTCCAGTGCTTGGAATCATACCTTCTACACCTTTTACGGTGTAGGAGTATGATTTCAACATGTTTGATACCAAACATGATAGGACTTGTTGCAGCTGTTTTCGAGATGGTCATCGCATAATTACGTGGTGCCCCTCTATATAGTGTATGGCTGCTTCACTGACAACCCAGGAATATGGACTCTGTAGGCTGCAGGGTTGTCCTGCTCATGCAGGGGCACCCTCTCACTTAGAACCAAGCACCCTGCCTTCAGGATTGCAAAGGCCTGCTATAGGGGTGGCTTATAGGTTTTAAGTGCATTGACCCTTAGATATAGCAAACCTATATCTTAAGTAAGTAGTGCAAGCACCAACTTACACAGGCTGCAATGGCAGGCCTGTAGTTCCATTTTGCATGGTCTCTCATGGGTGGCATAATGCATGCTTCAGCCCATGAGAGACCTCTGGGGTACCTATGCCCTGGGTACCTTAGTACCATATGCTAGGGACTGATAAGGGTACCCCAGGATCCGATCTGGAATGTACCTAAATACTCAACACAACAATTTAGGGAGAAAGCCAATAGACTGGGGTCCTGATTAGCAGGATCCCAGTCAGACTTCTTCTTTCTCTGACTTTCATATTGCTCCGTTATACTATATATTTATGATGTTGCATTACAAATGTTTTTACATTTTTTGTTGTCCACACAGACCAAATTCATATGTATATCTATTGAGCCCTGTTTACTGCTTACTGAGAAACATTAACTGTATCCAGGATGGCTGCTGGCCACCACCCTACATATGTTCACAGCGCCCTGATGAAAGAATTGGCATAATATTTCTCTCCTCCGAAACTCGCGTCGGCGCATTTCTTGTGTTTTTTGTGAATATTTGTATTGTATATTTTTTGTTGTATGATATCATTGTCTTTTGTTTTGTGATGTTTTGTATGTACCAGATTTATTATATGTTTGTGATCTGTTTTGAAGTTTGTAATTATACATTACCCATTGGTCTACGCTATGTGATTATGGGGCTCCATAACTATTGATGTTCATGTTTGACCTTTATGATAATTTCAGCTTCCTATGTGTTATTTATATTTAGGTCGTATATTATATCAGAAAATCTAATAAACTTTATTTTTTAGATAATACCTTTGGTCTTTGGGATATGTAATTTTGTGGATATATTACCCTTTGAAAATTATATATAGGGAAATTGTACTTGTTGTTGGCTCCCAGTCAGACTAGTCATAAACAGCATTACATCAAGCAAAAAGTGGGGGTAACCATAGAAGCAGATCCTACTTTCCTACACTGACACTCCCAGCGCAACTGCCGGAGTGATACCTGACTCTGACATGGAGCCAGAGAGGTGTTGCCTGACACCGAATCCAACGCCAGCAGGACCTTTAGTTCACATATCGGAGCCAGATCCAAGTTTCCATGGACTAGGATGGTGTGCCGAAAAATCCATTGATTCCCCTTTCTTAAGTCTTACTCTTCATTCTTTCTCTTGCCCAGCAGGTCTCAGCTCTGGGTACTCTTAAGGAATGTCTTGCTGCTCTGTCTGCCTTCATGCAGCTGCCTGACCAACCCTGTTCGTTTTAATTCACTATTGTACATAGGTTTTTTGAAGGGTCTTGTCCACATGTTTCCTCCTTTACCATTCATTATGCCTCATTGGGACCTCAATTTAGTTATCACTTTTTTGAAGTGTGCTCCTTTCGAACTTATACACAACTTTCCCCTCAGGCTTCTCACATTTAAAAACAGCCTTTTTGGTGACAATTACATCTGCCTGTAGAGTGAGTGAGCTGCAGACCTTATAATCGAAGCCAACACAATAAGATGATGGACGGAGTGGTGAAACCTTTCAGACGCTCACCCCCCCCTCCCCCACCCCCACCCCCACCAGTCACAGATCAGTGTTGAATCCATCATTGTTCTTCTGCTCACTAAGCCACCCCAGTTTGGACCCAGCCATATACAAATCAGTCTTGACCCTGCTCCTCATGGGAACAGTCCAGCCCGAACTGCCAGGAAAGGTCCTCTCTGGACTGGAAAAAAAGCATCATCTTATTGTGTTTGCTATGTTTGCCCTTAGTGGCAGGGTATGCCCAAATGTAGATCCCTAGCTTACTTTGCCACTGGATTCAAACTAGCCTGGCTGATGAGGGGTGATACCCCAAAACTGATCCCAGGATGCTTGTTTATGGTTCAGGGAGGACCTGGCCTTGCATTTCAGGCAGGACTGTTCCCATGAGGAGCAGGGTCAAGACTGATTTGGATATGGCTGGGGTCCAAACTGGGGTGGCTTAGTGACCAGAAGAACGATGATGGATTGAACCCAAAACTGTGACTGGTGGGGGGGAGTGTCTGAAAAGTACCTTTTTTTTGGCCCTCACTTGATGGATTAGTGCTAAACTTTCCATGAAGGAGCCAAAGTGGCTGAACTTTTAGCTCCAAAAGTGATGCCCTACATCCAAAAGTCATAACTAGTCGAAGAATTCAAGATTAGGAACTAGACCATTTTTGACCTTTTGGAGGCATTTCGTAATGTCTCCGATCTTCAATTGTCAACAAAAATACGTTTTTATCTCATGAACAGAAAATGTTTATAGTGCATCCGATAATGAATGAACAGTTTTTTTAAGGCTTCAAATTACCAAATAGGCCATCATCATAGACTTTCACATTTATTCTTATCTTGAGTTTTGGTCTATTTTGAGCATGACAATGACTCTAAAAAAACTTGTTGTGGTTCCAAAAGTGATGATTCACGTCCAAATTAAATATACAGTCCAAAGATGAAACATTTGAAAACTAATTATTTGTGGACATTTTGGGACATTTATTAAGGTCTAGAGGTTATCGATTTTTATCAAAAATCAGTTTTTTGGGCATGAACAGAAAGTGACTCCAAATGCTATTTATATTGTACCACGTATTCAGTTAACACTTTGTAATGCCTCAAATTGAACAAATAGGCCATTTACATAGACTTTTACTCCTCAAAACCTTGGGCCAGATTTACAAACATTTTACGCTGGGTTAGCAACACAAAATTGATGCAAACACGCACAAAGAATTTTTTGTTACATTTACTTTCCAGCACAAACAGTAACGCAAAGCAGCGTAAAATACTGCTTTGCATTACTCTGCATCAGAGGGGTGCTACATGGGTGTTATATGGATGTTACCATGCAACCACTCATGCTTTTTAATGCAAAGCCCTATCTACTAGCAGTAGGCAGGGTTTTACACCAAAAATGTCACAATGAAGCATGCGTTAAAAGGAGAAATTAGTTTATATCTCCTTTCTTTTACGATTTTGCATATGTGCTGCACTGTACAGCACACATACAAAGGAGGAAACCATTTACAGTTTTTTTTAGGCATAGTATTTTGTATTGGAGTGGTACCAGGGCACTAGTCCTTAAAAAAGAAGTAGGGGGACTAACCAGGTTCGGCAGTATGCAAGTGAAATCATGACGCATGCCATCACAGCGCATGATGTCATGGCGCGTTACATTGCATGTCACATCACAGGGTGTGACCTCACTAGAAGTGACATGACCAGAAGTGACATCAGATATTAAGACAACACACACATGTTTATCAGGTATATCATTAGTACATTTAAGCGCATTATGAGATTTAACAAATGAGATTTGGCCTTGGGGTTGTACCAAAAAAGTGCCGCAATTTGGACACACAATCTGGACCTCAACTAATACTTTTTTTTTTTAAACCCTGCCACTAAGAAATTGGCAACAAGGAGAAGCATAGTAGTAGATGTTATGCGTAATTGGTTGCAAAGTCTACATTTTAAAATATTTGATTGGGTTACAGCATCTGCTGTGAAGGTGCCCAGTAAATCTCAGGGAATAGTAATAAGGGTGAGATAACTCTGGTAGTTAATGCACTTGCTGGAGAGTTCTGTGTTTTGTGAAGTCCCAGTTTTAAAGTAGTAGAAAAGGTTAATGTGTCTCCTGCAAAGCACATCATCTAACACGCAGATGACAGATTTTTTATTTATGTACATAGTAAAGTGGGTTACAGCTTTTAACACGGAGATCCTTTTGTTACCCGCAGTTAATACATTTTAATCCTTGTAAAAGAACACAGTGTAGTATAAAGGACATGTGACTCCTACACCTTGTAACTCTCACTGTCTCATGTCACTCATCTTGTACATTGATTTACACATGTAGATGATTTATTGTCAATGTATAATGTGTATGTTATGTAGAGAGCTCCGACACCCTGCATTAGGTTGCATAGCGCTATAAAAGAAATGAAATAGTGCTATGGAAATTGTTATTTGTGTAAATACTAGAACAGACCAACAGACCTGATGTTCCTAAAATGCATACATCTATTATATAAATGGACTGAACAAAGGCAAAAGCTGCATCTCTTAAGTTCCTGTGAAGAGATAACAAGCTGTGTGCCTTTGTTTCCCTTCCGAGGCATTTACATTGAAGTGTGAGGTTCCAGGCCGCCTCCAGTCGGGGTATTCAAACAAATGAGGCCTGAGGGACCCTTAACTTCGGCCCAGCTGGAGATGAACAGAAGCCCCCTTGCAGCCTGCACGTTGCTGCTGGGAATCGAAAGCAGACAAGGTGCAGCCGCAGCTGAACGTGTCCCGGTGTCTGAAAATTACACCGGGACACATTCAGCATATTTCTGTGGGGCCCGACTTCTTGGCGGGGGGACGGAGTCCACCCAGTGAAAAGAGTGGGTGGACGCCGTGTACCTGCGTGTACCCCCGACTCGTGCCCTGAGTGGTACACTTCCAGTACCAAACCTATGCTAGACTCATGCAGACACCTCTGCACTATAGTGCACTGCTTGTACCTGGCACTCAGCACCTAAATGGTGTGCCTGTGATAGGGAGAAGGGAGGAGAGTGCCAATATGACTCTTTCTTCATCTGTCCTTGTCACACAACTGTGAGTGCTGCATTGCGTTGTGTGACAGGGTCGTAATTCTGGCCCATTGTGTTTTGGCCTATTTTGAGTATGAAACTTATTCAAGATGTAAGAGTGATGATACACATTCAAAACGTATATACAGTAGGATGATACAACATTTGAAAGCTAGCTATTGTTGTCCATTTCGCATGAACAGAAAATGACACCAAATGTTATTTATATCGTACCCTGTACTGAAGAAACATTTTTTTAAGGCCTGAAATTGACCAAATAGACCATTTTCATAGACTTTTAATCCTTTTCAAAACCTTGTGTTTTGGTATATTTGATTTTAATTAAGATTAGGTCTATCCAGAATATCCTGTATTACAGTAGTGCTTTTCTGAGAATGAGTTCTATGTGAATACTTAAGTTACACATTGCTATATTTTGAGCATAAAAAATAGTCTAAACGTATTTTGGCTGAAAATTGATTAATCCCATTTAAAACTCGTGTACAGTCGAAAGATACATTTTTGGGAAACAAACCATGTTTTACCATTTCTTTAGCTCTGGGAGACTGGGAGTCCTTGATTTTCATCAAACATCAGATTTTTAATCACGAACAGAAAACTACTCCAAAAGTAATTTATATCACAGTAGTGAATAAACGCCTTTTAAGGCCTAAAAATGTACAAATAGGCCATTTTCATAGACCTTTACTCCTACTCAGATTGTGTTATGAAGTATTTTGGGCACGAAAATGACTCTAAACACTCTTATTGTATTTCAAGCAGTAATGAGTCGCATCCAAATGTCTTTTGCAATCAAAAGATGAACAATTTGAAAATTAACAATTTATGCCCATTTTGAAACGTTTCATAAGGTCAGGTGTCCTCCATTTTCATCAAAAATCAGTTTTTTCTAATTGTTTGTTTTTGGGCATGAGTTGAAAATGACTCCAACTGTCCTTTCTATCGCACCCCGTAGTGAATAAATTATTTTTAAAGATTCAAACTAACCGAAGTGGTCATTTTCATGGACATTAACTTCTACTCAACACCATGTGTTTTGTCATATTTCAAGCACAGAATGACCCTAAACACACTTACTTTTGCTGTAAAGTGATAATCCACATTTATTATATAGGAAAGATTTAAAATTTAGAAACCCACCATTATTTTCAATTTTGGGGAAAGGGGATCATTAATTGTAATGAAAAATCAGATTTTTTTTGGCATTACCAGACAATTACTACAAATATCGTTTATAGTTTCCCCTAATAGTGAATAGACCCTTTTTAAGTCCCGAAGGTGATTAAATAAGCATTTTTATATACTTTTACTCATAATCTTTTGTTTTGCGCATGAAAACGAATCTGTACATGCCTGTGTATATATATATATATTATATATATATTTTTTTTTTTTGGGGGGGGGGGGGGTTATATACAGATTTTTTTAAACAATGCTAAAGTTATTAAGAAATCTAAAAGTTCCTTTCCTATGGAAACTGACCTAGAAGACCAGGATGTTTGCTAATGGTTTGTGCGTTTTGAAATCAATTGTAGGATCCAGGCTTTGAATGATGTGTCCAAGGGTGCATGCCCTTAACCAGTCCAGTTGATAATGTGCTTTAACCTACTTAAGCAATACTACCCTAACTTGACAGAGAAGGATCCAGGCTAGCATGCAATGTTGGATAACAAGTGGTTAGCTAAAAGGGTTTTGAAACGACTGGAGCACCATAGGCCTAAGCCATATGGAGAGAGGAACTCACAACATGCTCGTTCCAAACAGAAGGGGAATTCCCATGGGTCCAGGACTGGACACGTGGAAATGGAATTGGGTTCCTTGCCAGAAACTGTACAAAGGAGGATGGGAAAGTCCATGCATGCTTCCTTGCTATGGGTGCAGCAGGAGGGATATTACAAGATATATTGTAAGTTGAAAGTCCCTGTACATCCTAGGCAGGGTGTTGGCTAAATGAGACCTGTGTCGCTCGGCCTGGTCGCAAAGAACATTTGGGAAAAGGACCCAGCTATCCTGAAATGCATCACCCAAGTGCCATGGGCTTGTGTTGGCGGGAAAGGAGAGGGGAGAGGATGTGGTCCGTCGGCTGCGCTGCTGCCTCTGGTGCAGGAAACCAGGGTTCGAGTCTCGAGGTCGTGTCCACATCCTGTGATTCTGGCCAAATCACTTAATCTCCCCGTGCCTGAATATGTAATGTAAATATGGTGCTATGTAAAGCGCTCCAATACCTTAGGGTCGAGTTCTCGCTATATAAATATGCAAAAGAAAAAGGATCAATGGGAAGACTTTTCTGACCCTGAGGGATACAGTTGCGAGCCGGGCTATAGTTGTGGGCAAGTATCTCAGACAAGAAGAGATTCTCCTTGGTGCCAGTGGCCCAGGCTTGACTGGCATGGAATACCCGCTTGCAAGAGTTTAGGTTGAAGTCCATGGCATAATTGCCACGATCAAGAGAAAAAGAACGTGCTAGATACCTCTTTGGCAATGATTTTTCTAAATTTTCCTTGCATAATATTCCATAACAAAACACATTGAGCATGTTTGACAAACAGAAATGCGCAGTTTGCGTGTAATACAGTCGCCTCACGGCAAATAATGCTGTTCCGTGGTAGTATATAGTGATCCCCTTGTATCTTCTCACCAAGCGTCATTTATCATGTGCTCTCGATTCTACCCAGCCTTAGTTCTGATTGGTACCCTGACCCCAGTAAATATTGCCAGAAGGTAGCAAAAAGGATCCGAAACGCCAGGTATCTCTTGGTCTGAATGCCTGAGATTGTTGCCTCTTGTGTCTCTAATTGTTCATTACCGCGCACCATATCTCTTCTCCAGGTCTTCGTGGTTGGTGCCAGGCTATGACCACGGTGTAGGGCAGTGCTTAATTTGTAAAAGGAAAAAGAAGTGCCAGGGCCTCGTCAGTAGGCCATTTCTGCTTACACCGCCCATTGCCGCTGTATCAACACAACTACTAACCATCACTCTCCTGCATGGGTGACAATTCTGACTATTCCAGGCCCCCAAATCTATAAAAGTGGCTTCAGCATCCGGTTTTAATCATTTGTAATGTATGTTGAATTAATAAACCACTACTGTTGTGCTAGTGTCCAAACTAGACACACCCCAGCATGTGGCAGACTGTCGTAAGCGCTGGTGTTGCTAATTAAGCCTGCACCGGATACCACCGGCTCAAATTAAGCACTGGTGTGGGGCAACCTGTCTCTTTTGCAGGAGTAATGTGAATGCTATGTATTTTCAAACCTCCACAGCGACGTTGTATGTATCCCAGTGATGCCATCCAATGTTCCTTGGGGTCTTCGGGTCACTGCGGCCAAGGCCGTGTCCATTGAAGACATGTGACAACTCGCTGTGAAAGCAGGCGAGGCACCAATCACTGGAACCTGCCGCTTGAAGGATTTTTTCTTCAAATAACCCCGATAGGATGTAGCCGACACCCACTCAGCTGCATACGATAGGTTAATAGTGACACGGGTGAGAGACTGAGTGCACCGTGCAAAGCAGACGGACAACCAGCACAACAGGATCATAGCCGGTGAAAGCCCTCCCTGGTGGTGGGAAACAGTTTGGAAGCGTTCAAAGATGAGGAAGCTAGTGATAGATCACTCTACTTGTAATTTAGGCCCACTGACCAGGGACTGAATAGAACAATGCAAATCACTGACCCAGGTGAAAGAAAACCTACAGAAACCCAGAATCGCAAAGTATGAAGTCCGGTGTCTGACCCTCACCATCGAAGCACAGGCTTCCATCTATTGTAAGCCTGTGGCCTTTAACCAGTAGCGCTTTGCATTCTGTCCGTTGTAGTTTTGTTTTTGCCCTCGAGGAATCGGCCTCCAAATACCAGCATGCAATGCTCCAGCAGCATGGGTATGGGAAAGCAGAGATGCGATGCGTCAACAGTGAATTGTGTGAAGCTGCATTATTTGTCAGAATTATTGCATCGGTTATTTTCCTTATTCCTAAACCCTTTTCTGATGGAAATTAAAACTGCGCGTGGAAATACCTCTCTTGTCAAATAGTAAGGATGATGCAATGCAGAACTGGGGTGCATCAGTAGACCTGATTTTGGAAGCTGGGTTCCAGAAGCACTGTTGCAACAAAAAATAAATAAAGTGCATGAGCAGCACTTATGTGTGAATGTCAGTGTCGGAATAACCAGAATTAGGCTTGCAGAAGAGAGGAGAAAAATAGGATGAGAAATGCTGAACAAATTATGGGAAAAGTGATATAATAGATAAAGTAGGAACAAGAGCAACATGAGAGACGTTGGAGGAAGAGACTGAGAGGAGGAAGTTGTGAGCTTTCCTCTGTGTGTATGTGGCACCGGTACTAATTCTGGAGGTTTGTGCTGGAAGGAAAATGTAATTCTCTCATCCTGAGCACTGCACTTGAATTACCCACAACCTATATGTGTAATGGGTAGTTGAGCAGATTTTATGCATTGCATAAGTAGGCCTCCAGATGTTCTTTGTTGCATACAATATTACATCTTTTAGGGTTGTCACACCTGTGTCTACCCAATTGAAAGCAATACTATTGTGTCAACTGGATATAGACACGTGGCTCAGATTTTATGAAGTGTCACTCAAAGGGTGACACAACACTTAGCAATGCCACTTACAGACACACTAGAAGCATATAAATATCACTTATAAGCACACTTGGCATCTTGCTAGCTCTGCATCCCTGCCATCTTGTCTTAATGGTATCTACGCAAGTGAATGGTAACTGGGCCCCGCCAATGGTCCAATGAACCTGACATGGGAGTCCTGTTCATCAAATTATTGGTACGCGCCGTGCCATGTCACATGAGCTATAATGAGGCCAAATGCCATGTGTGACCTGTGGGATGTGCTGAATTGAATTAGGAGTACAGTTTCAAATTGAAACCAGATTGAAAATTCTTGGAATGTCTTATGTATACCCGATTTCTTTATTTTGTATAGCACCAACCAATTAAGTTCCAAAACACACAACTAAGAAAGTAAGTAACGAATCCTATAAAATCTAGGGTGGAGTACCTATCCTAAATACCGCAGACATATCAATACAAAGGTAGAATTTACAAGCTATATACTGCTATGATAGCATACTTTATATATGAATGTTATAATAATTTAGTAGCTAACGGACCTTGCTTACAAGTTGTATGGTACCGTCGTAACAATAAAATTGCATGCAATTTTACCTTTACTGTGCGGTAAATCCTCACCAGCACCAATTATGAGTAAAACCCCCACATAATGGAGAACCGCTTTGTGGGACAGATGTGTTCTTTCCACTTGTACACCAAATGGAATTTCCAATTTCAAAGTGCTTTAACGCTTACCTGCTCTGAGTAAGTGGTAAATATATGTGTGAGAGAGAGAAAAAAAAAGAGTTAAGGAGACAAGGGAAAGGTTGCCTTAAAGAGTGCAGTTTCGCTTCCTTTTGGCTTATAGAGACCAGTGATATATCGAACTGGGGTGGAATAGAACATTTCCTAGCTATTGAGATGGAAAGTTTCAATTCTATTATGGACTCGAAGGCGAGGATTATGCATACCTTTCTTCACTTTATTAAATTAGCAGTCATTTTAAAGATCACCACAATGTATAAACAAAAAAGGTAAATAAACCTCGCATCCCAGCAACATCTGGGAATCAGCAACCATAACAGTCCTCCAATCATAGCAACGGTCCATGTATATAACCCTGTGACATTGCTTCCTGCTCTTCTTATTCACTCAAGGAAGTTATCCATTATGTCTTTCATAGTTTGTTCATCTGTTCGTTACCTAACAGTATTACATCGAAACATTAACCAAATCTTTCATGTGAATACTTGTTCACTTAATAAAAACTAAAAAGATTGCATAATGCCTTGATTCAATGTCCATCATAAGGAAAAATAGCATCCTAACTTTAATCATGAAAAATGAAGCATCAATTTCCATTGGAACAGTAACTTGGAACTGTAATAAGTTTCTTATTTACTGTCAACTCAAATCGGTCCCGGGTCGGGAGGAAGATCATCCCTTGTAAGATCTTTGGGTGGGATAATCCTCACCTTTCCCGCCATTATAGAACTGAAACTTTCTTTCTCAATAGCTAGCCCATTTTATATTTTATGTCCGGACCAGAGGCGAGAATTATGCATGTTTAAAGCTTTCTTACCACCAAAGCTGCTGCCTGGTAAATCCATTTAAAATTGATTTTTTTAAAACATTGATTCTGACAACCAGGTGCCGCATTCATAATATCCTCCAATCTACCACCTACTTCAATCACCTTAGAGTCTGTAGCACCTAAGGGGGAGTGGATTGGGTCTCGATTTCTTTACGCCTATTCCTGCTTGTCCATAATCCATTTTACCCACGTGGCAAAAGAAGGGGGTGGGGGGTACTGCCGTGAAAGCTTCTTCACCGAAATGAGGAGTTGCTTTTTTCTCATTGGCCTTACCTCTGCTGTCATGTCCTTGTTAGCCTTGATACATCTAACCAAAAACAATTTAGGAGTATCATTGAAAGCTGGTCACAATACCAACCCGGTATTGCTCTTAATCCTCCGCAACACTGTAAATGTCACCCCCTCCAGTGTGAACACATGCTCAGATAAATCCACTGCTCTCACATCGGAAACCCTCTTACATGATATCAGACACAGTTGTATCGGTAATTTTGCTGATAATTCCTTTCTGTTCAGATACTGATTATCCTGCCAGATCAAAAGGAGAATCGAACTAGATCAACATCTAACAGTTTGGAGTATCTGGGAGCTTTGACAGGCGCATCCATTTTATAAGTTTACAAATCCATGGATGTTCTCCCACCAGCACATCCTTAATAGGAAAATAACCTGAGGAGATAGATGATCTAAATCAATACAGTGTGCGATAGGCCAAGCTTGCTTGAGCCAAGTCCTCTAGGAAATTCAGGACATAAGTAACCCCGACCCTCATGTGATTCAGGTGTCTCTACATACACCGACGAGCCCCTTATTTCCATGCTTTGCAGTATCTCTTGATTGTGCTGGAAGCCCATGTGTGTTAAATGAAGTTCGCAGCAACCTCTGAAAGTTAGTTGTCTTCCCAGTGTCCCCTGAAATACTCCAGTGTGGTAAGAAAAGCTATACCACGAAGAATACATTCTTCTTTCAAGGAAGGTAAGTTTATTCCAATACAGCTTCAGCCACGACAAGGAGCAGCACACCATCAGTAGTTCGATCTGCATCTGACAGCAGTTGATCGAACCCCCAACACCGCACACTCCAAGTACAGAGCAAAAAATGTACAAAGCATAAAGACAATTCTATACAATACAAACCCACTACATCACCTCCCCCCTTTCCACAAAATGAGATAGACCCCCAAAGAACATCTAAAAGTTAATATCTAACAAAATCCTTGAACTTGGAAGGAGGTTTCATAATGCGACTCCCACGATCAGAACCATCCATACTACCATCCAAGGAATTACCAGCAGGCCCACCAACCGACGGACTCACATTCTTGCTCCTGGACTCGGACCTTTGCATGCAACCAATGAGTCCACTCCTGATCGTGCTCCATCAATCAAACTTTCCTGCCTCTAATTAATTCAGCTTGATCCTGCGTCACCTTCACCAACTGCCTCTTGTTCCACCAACCCTTACCATCCAAAAACACTGCACCCTTACTTACTTTACAGACTTGAACAGGATCAGAGAACACAGACTCCCCTTTTTTCACCTTGTAGGGTTTTTTAAACAAAACCCAATCACCAACAGAAATCCCCAAATTACATAGATGGCCCCTTCTGTCAAACCTTTTCTTCATGTCCAACTGTTTCCCCTTGAAAACATCTGCCACCATGGGCATCTGCGGGGGGGGGGGAGGGGGGCAAGGAGGGGCGCTTCCCCCCCGCTGATCTCAAGTCCGTTGTGGGCCGTACTGGTGCTGGCACTGCCGTGGAGTGGTGCGGGTGGCGGCTGGGCGCCATTCCTTTTTGTTACACTGGCAGTCCAGCAGCCCAGTGACACACTGGGCTGCTGGAGTGCGATGCTACCAAAAATAATGGCGCCCGGGCCAGGTGGCTGCACCGTGGGCTGTACTACTGGTGCCGTGGTGCGGGCGGCAGCCGGGCGCCATTCTTTTTTGTAACACTAGCACTTCAGCAGCCCAGTAACACACTGGGCTGCTCGAGTGCGATGTTAGTTACCAAAAATAATGGCGCGCGGGCGGCGGCACCGACAGTGAGTGGCACACTGTATGGGGCTACTACTGCTGGGAGGTGCGGGCAGCGGGCTCCATTTTGCAGAGGCGAGCCATGTGCCATGCCAGGTTGCGACGAGCATCATGTGACATGACTCATGTCATTGGTAGCTGAGCGCTATGCTGCTACCAATGAAATTTAGTATAACGCTCAGCTACCAATCACATGGGACAGCCACCAGGAGGCTCAGGCGGCATTGCAGGCAGGCGAGGCAGGCAGCACTGTCATTGGGTAGCTGAGCGCTCCCAATGATAGCTGACTACCACATTGCCTCATTGCCTGACATAATGAAAATCGAGAGCTGAACCAATCATGGGCCAACTCTGACCTGCCCAGCCTAGCCCCCAGCAAGTGCACACTGCGCAGGCTCCTCTCCACTCAGACGGTGAGAGATTTCAGAGAGAGAGAGGCAGCCTCT
Source organism: Triturus cristatus (assembly GCF_964204655.1). Lineage (NCBI taxonomy): Eukaryota > Metazoa > Chordata > Amphibia > Caudata > Salamandridae > Triturus > Triturus cristatus. The sequence continues at coordinate 940,704,919 of NC_140594.1, read as the reverse complement.
CTGTCCTGTGCTTCATGTTCACATTTAACAATAGATTAATTTAAAGCTTGAAGTTTTTAGGGCCTTTTGACAGCATGTATGTTTTACAGCAAACCCTGCCCGGTTTTGTTTAACTCCTTCGCTGCTAGGCCTTTCTCCCCCTGTGCTAAGCCTTTTTTTGGGCTATTTGGGGTCGTGCGCGATTAGGCCCCTGTAACCTTTTGACCACATAAGGTATCCACACCAAATTTGCATCCTTTTCTTCCAACATCATGGGGATTCTAAGGGTTTGTGGATTCCCCTGGAGGGGTCCCAGAAATTAGCCAAAAGACAGCACAATTTTTTTTGGGGGGGGGGGAAATGGGAAAAACGGCCTGCAAATGAAAGCGTCTGGGTTTTTCTCTGCAAATGGTATCAAAAAAGAGTTTGTGGGGCTGAAATCACCATTTTCACAGCTTTTAGGGAATGACAGACTTTTGTCAGAAAACCAACAATTTTTGAACAGTTTTGGCATTTTTCTGGGACATACCCTCTTTTTGCTATATTTTGTGCTTTCAACCTCCTTCCAGTTAATGGTAGAAATGGGTCTGAAAGCAATAATGGATCCTGGAAAGCTATACATTTTTTAAAAGTAGATAAAATTCTGAATTCAGCAAGGGGTCATTTGTGTAGATCCATAAAGGTTTCTTTATAGAAACTAACAGGTAAATATAGGAAAAAATGAAAATTAGTTGAAAAAAAAAGCCTTTTGTGTCAACGTTTTTACCTGTAACTTCTTCTAATTATGACAGCTCTTTGAAAGCAATATTTCGTTATATCCGCTGGACCTTCCTGGTTGTGGGGATATATAGGACTTCTAGGTTCACCAAGAACCCGACGAACCCAGAGTCAAAAACTGAGCAGCAATTTGCAATGGTTTTTTATTATGTTCCAAGTATATAGCAATTATTGTGGGAAAATGTATACATGGAAAAATCGGTATGAAAGACACCTATGTATTTCTGAAATGGGAACAAATTATGGCATTTAGAAACAGTACATATTTGGACTTTTTCGAAATTGGGAATTCTCATACTAGCATGAGAATTATCGGTCATTTTTCAAAATGACTTTTTTTTACACAAAGTCTTTCATTTGGAAGGCAGAAATGCATCAAAAATCAATAGATAATCACAGTTGCTTTACAAATCTGAATTACCCCAAGTCTCCCAATAAAAATGGTACCTCACTTGTGTGGGTAGGCATAGTGCCCACGACAGGAAATGGCTCGAAACCCAACGTGAACACACCACATTTTCACAATGAAAATGTACCCTTTTTTTGCGAAGTGACTAGCTGTAGTTTTTTAACACTAGCTCTGCCGGCACTTAGTGAAATGTTGCGAATCTATACATTTTTGAAAACTAGACACCCAGGGGAATCCAGGATGGGGTGACTTGACTGCCTCCCACCAGGTTCTGTTACCCAAAATCCCTTGCAAACCTAAAAAATTGTCAAAAAAACCACATTTCCCCACATTTCTGTGGTGGAAAGTTCTGGAATCTGCGTGGATCCACAAATTTCCACCCACCCTGCCTTCCCCAAAGTCTTACGAGAAAAATGGTACCTCACTTGTGCGGGTCGGCCTAGTGCCCGCGACAGGAAACGGCGCAAAACGCAACGTGGTCACACCTCAATTCGCAGTGAAAAATGACCCTTTTTTGGCAAAGTGCCTAGCTGTAGTTATTGAACCCTAGCTGTGTGGGCACCTTGGGAAACCTAGCAAACCTATACATTTTTGATAACTAGACACCCAGGGGAATCCAGGATGGGGTGTCTTGACTGCCTCCCACCAGGGTCTGTTACCCAGAATGCCTTGCAAACCTAAACAATTGTAAAAAAAAAACCATATTTTCTCCACATTTCTGTGGTGGAAAGTTACGGAATCTGCGTGGATCACACATTTCCACCCACCCTGCGTTCCCCAAAGACTTACAAGAAAAACGGTACCTCACTTGTGTGGGTCGGCCTAGTGCCCGCGACAGGAAATGGCGCAAAACGCAACATGATCACACCTCAATTTCGCACTGTAAAATGACCCTTTTTTGGCAAAGTGCCTAGCTCTAGTTTTTTAACCCTAGCTCTGCGGGCACCTTGGGAAACCTAGCAAACGTATACATTTCTGAAAACTAGACACCCGTGGGCTTCCTGGGAGGTATGGCTTGCGTGGATTTCACACATTTTTGTGTGGGAAAGTTGTGGCATCACCGGGCTCACTCAAATTTCCCACCACCCAGCGTTCCCCCGGGTCTCCCGGTAAAAATGGTGCCTCACTTGTGTGGGAGGCCCAAGTACCCGCGACAGGCAAGGGCCCAAAACGTAGTGATGCGACATCAACATTGCCTATCAAAAATATTTTTGGGCCCTTGCCTGTCGCGAGTACTTGGGTCTCCCACACAAGTGAGGCACCATTTTTACCGGGACACCCGGGGGAACGATGGGTGGTGGGAAATTTGAGTGAGCCCGGTGATGCCACAACTTTCCCACACAAAAATGTGTGAAAAATATGATTTTTTTTCAGATAAAATTGAGGTTTGCAGGGGATTCTGGGCAAGGGAACGTTGAGGTATCCACGCAAGCCATACCTCCCTGGAAGCCCCCGGGTGTCTAGTTTTCAGAAATGTATGGGTTCGGTAGGTTTCCCTAGATGACCGCTGAGCACCGGGCCAAAAACCCAAGTGACCCCCCCTTGCAAAACCAGGTGGTTTTCAGATAGGCAATTTTGATGTTGCCTCACTACGTTTTGGGCCCTTGCCTGTCGCGGGTACTTGGGCCTCCCACACAAGTGAGGCACCATTTTTCCTGGGAGACCCGAGAGAACGCTGGGTGGTGAGAAATTTGAGTGAGCTCGGTGATGTCACAACTTTCCCACACAAAAATGTGTGAAAAAAGTTATTTTTTCATCAAAAATTGAGGTTTGCAGTGGATTCTGGGTACGGAAACGTTGGGGGATCCACGCAAACCTTACCTCCCTGCAAGCCCCCGGTGTCTACTTTTCAAAAATGTGTGGGTTTGGTAGGTTTCCCTAGATGGCCGCCAAGCACGGGGCAAAAAACACAGTTTACCCCCTTGCAAAACCAGATCGTTTTGACATAATTAGTTGTTTGTTTCTACAGCGTGAGATTTTCTGCACAATATTGCAAGGAAAATGTGACAGACATTTTGAGGTTTTCAGGACATTGTGGATAAAATAACTTTTGGGAATTCACAAGAGAGACATCACCATGAACACCCATGGGTTTACGACAATATCTACAGTTGGTGGGTTATTCTTACATGGAACGTACACCATGGCAGAGAAACTAAAAAGACAAAGATTCCTGCACAGCCATCTATTCCTCAAACACACACACATACTGGTTGGATTTGGCACAAGGGCGAGTGATGGATCAGTATATTAAATTTTATTAACAAGAGATTTCACAAAAATGAAATGCACTGTCAATAATTAAATGGACAAAAAACGGAACCAATGACTCGCAGCTCGTGAGCTGTAAAGCCACGGCAAGGCACCCACCGCTTTACAGGCCATTCACACACCTTTCATACGTGAGACACACAAGACCATTCACACCACCAGGGACAAAAACAACACATTACAACATTCACAAAAAGGGGCAAGGTACACCCTGCTTCAGAAAGACAAATATTACTGCAAAGCCATCTAATCCTCAAGCACACACACATACTGGTTGGATTTGGCACGCGAGTGAGTGATGGTTCAGTATATACAATTGTATAAGCAAGTGATTTCACAAAAATGAAATGCACTGTTAATAATTGAAAGGGCGAGAAACTGAACCATTGACTCACAGCTCGTGAGCTGTAAAGCCACGAAAAGGCACCAACCTCTTTACAGGCCATTCATACACCTTTCATACGTGTGACACATACAAAACCATTCAGTCCGCCAGCCGCGGGCCCATCACAATACAACACTCACACCAGCAGACAGGGCCATTCACGGGCCCATCACTTTCACACGCCCACATTCCTGAAACAGCATCCACACAAGCTGATGGATTGCGTGGAGTGGCACTCAGCTAGCAGTGTGTGTAGTGACCAGCAGCAAGTCACTACTCACATACCGCCAGCCCGAGCGCCAGTCCACGCACACCGCTAGCCGAACACCAGTACACGCACACCGCTAGCCCAACACCAGTCACACACACCGCCAGCCAATTGCCAATCCATGCACACTGCCAGCCAATCGCCAATCCACGCACACCGCCAGCCAAGCACCAGTCCACGCACACCACCAGCCAAGCACCAGTCCACACACACCACCAGTCAAGTGCCAGTCCAGGCACACCACCAGCTAAGCACCAGTCCACGCACACCGCCAGCCAAGCACCAGTCCACACACACCGACAGCCAAGCACCAGTCCACGCACACCACCAGCCAAGCGCCAGTCCACGCACACCACCAGCCAAGCGCCAGCCTACACATACCACCATCACATTTAGGATTTATTTTAGGCAAAAATAAAAACACAAACAAATTGAAAATAGATACAAAGCTACTAACACAAAATCTGAAATTAAATACATTGCACTAATGCCAACCTTGAAACAGAACCAAATGTTTTAAAGAATACAGACCAGGCAGTTCACTTTACCACTCATGTATGCTCCCAAAAATTATTTTGCGTGTGGTACGCTCTAAAACAAGCAGGGACACACAGTCCAGGGTTAGAAGGACACATACGAGTCTACTTCCGCCTACCTCTTCGCCAACAGACTCTACATCTCCTAGTGGGAAAGTCTTTTGAGGATGTGGGAGGAATTAAATCAGGAAAGTGGCGATCTTTCAATCGAGCCACATCCTCCACCACTCCAACTCTAGGAACACTTGCCTGTTCCACAAAAGAAAGGCTGCCTATCACAGATTGCTGAAAGTGAACAAAAGTCAACTTTGATGCAGGAGAACACTCCTTGAACACAACAAAAGCATTGAAAGTTGCTAAATTAAAGAGATGGATGGCCAACTTCTTATACCAAACGTAAGCCTTACGAATAGCAGTGTAAGGTTAAAACCTCCGATCTACTCTATCAACACCACCCATGTGCTTATTGTAGTCTAAAATGCACACAGGTTTGTGCACTTCAGAAATCTGACCCCAAACAGCCACAGGTGAAATTACTCTCATCATGGATGGTAGTCAGCATGTACACATCCCTCCTGTCCACAAATTTCACAGCTAGTAGTTCATCACTACGCAAGGAACTGCACTGTCCCCTCTGAAGTTTTCTGCAAATAAGCTCTTTTGGATAACCTTTACGGTTAGAGCGGATTGTGCCACAAGCAAAAGTGTCCACTTTGAACAATTCCTTAAACAATTGCACAGCAGTGTAGAAGTTATCAAGGTACAACTGGTGGCCTCTGTTAAACAGTACTCTAGCAAGATCCCACACAATTTTCTCAGAAACTCCAAAAGTGGACGGACAACCAGGGGGGTCAATAGTGGAATCCCTACCAGTGTACACACGGAAATTAAAAACATATCCTGTCCTACTCTCAGACAACATATACAGCTTAATTCCATAGCGTGCCCTCTTGCTAGGGATGTACTGCCTAAAAACCAAACGGCCTTTGAACAAGACCAAAGACTCATCAATAGATATTTCTTTCCATGGAGTATAGATCTCTGAAAATCGATCTACAAAGTGATCAAGAACAGGCCGAATCTTAAAAAGACAGTCACAGACAGGGTGATCTCGTGGCAACGCCAAAGAATTATCAACAAAATGCAGCATCCGCAGCAAAAGCAAATACCGATCACGAGTTATAACTGCAGGAAATATGGCCGTTGCCATCAAGGGACTGGTAGACCAATATGAAGCCATGGACGGCTTCCTTATCAAACCCATCAATAAAGTCAAACCCAAAAACTTCTTCATCTCTTCCAAATTTGTGGGAGTCCACTGGGTAGCTCTAGAGTGGGGCCTAAGTTTGTCACTGTTGTCCCTCAAAAACTGTTCAGCATACAAATTAGTCTGCTCAACAATCTCACCCAAAAATACATCATCCATAAACAACTGAAAAAACTGTATAGGCAAAAAATGTTCACAATCCACTCTACACCCTGCATAACAACTAAAGGCAGGCAACACTGGCTGCACCATGTTTGGATCAACCCAGACTCCAGCACTTCCAGTAGGAAGCCTAGCAGCCTCAGGCTGCAATCCAGATGCCTCTTGCACCATCGGCACAGCAGTATCCTCCTCTAAAACAGACACTTCATCTGCACTGAGAGTAGCTTCATCTGCACTGAGAGTACCTTCATCATCCGATGATTCCATGTGGAGAGAAAACTCACTGCCTGAATCTTCCCCTCCCTCCTCTCCCTCAGACGCACTGTCAGTCTCATAATCCTGCACAAAGGAAGATTCAAGAAGCATACCAACCACCTGCTGAGCAGTCATTCTACGGCTAGCCATACTGCTTACTAATAAAAGTAACTTGTCAAACAAGTCAACAACAACAAACACTTTGTAAAATAAGTAATAAACAAAATGCACCTTCATCAGAAATATCTATATACTCCAAAACTTTACCACTCACTTGCCAGAAGCAGATAAATTCACCACCACCTACTCTGCACAGACACAGTATGGATCAACAATATACCACTAAAAAAGAAAGAGAAAAGAAAATTACAGATAAGACAATGCAAAACACATCGCAAAGAATTCCATGCACAAAACACTAACTAAATAAGCTGCCATTATGACACCACTTACAAAAAAATTAATTCATATATGACACAAATACTAATTTGGAGTATATACAACAAAAATGTTTTTCTTACCAAAAAAATGCAAGTACGCAAAACTGCAGAACACCACTGTCGAAATCGCGAACAAGAATCAAAAGCTTTACACTAGAATAAAAAGGAGAAAAAAACATTACACTCACATATGCAAATAATGCACCAGTTCACACACAATCCACCAGCCAAGCTAAGAGGTAGGTGAGCCTAAAAGTATAAATAAAATATTCACCCCCATAAAAGTTGACCAACCCTTGCCCTTGAGGCCACTCCCAAACACAATTTCTTTTTTTTTTTTAAACGCAGGTGGATAGTGGCTTCTGCCCCCCTTGAGGACAGATGGGCCTAAAAACATACTGCTATTCTGCCACCCAAAGAGGGCAGAAATGACCACAATCATCCTCCCATAAAAGGGAGCGACCCTTGTCCAAGGGGCTGCTCAACAACATTAAAAAAAACCCGGGTGGCCTAGTGGCCCTACAAATAAACAAATCAGCCGATCTGTCCCTCAGGGTGGCAGAAACGGCCAAATTAATACTCACAAAATGGGAGCAACCCTTGCCCAAGGGGCCACGCCACACAAAAAATCCCTGGTGGTCTAGTGGGCCCAATTTGAGGGAAAAAAACATGGCCATTTGGCCCCCTGCGGGGCAGACACAGCCACAAACATTAACCCCAAAGGAGACTGACCCTTGCCCAAGGAGTCACTCTCCACAAATAACTCCCTGGTGGCCTAGTGGGCCCTACATTAAACAAGCATTTTCAATGCAATCGGTCTCGCCTTTGGGACTTAGCTATGCAGCCCATTAGCCTGCGCCCTGAAACATCTGCTGTCCTTTGACATGGAGGGAAAGCAAGCACCGAACTGTGTGACACACCAAGTATTGGAAAACACGCTGAGAAATATTGCATTTCAGCGGGAAATGGTATAGTCCAAAGCTCTGTTTTTAATATAAAATCTGGGCCTTCGGTGGTCATATCACTGAAAATCCAAGATTTAAAAAAAATATTGTCTATGGGTGCTCGTGGAAGACAATTTCTATGGACTGAAAACTAGAGAATGCTGAAGTGATTCTGGTATTTTACTGACCTCTGCTGGTCGTTTTCTATCAAGAAAAGTAAATAGAGTCAGTTGATCATAAAAAAAAGTCCCTAAGCGGAAGCAGATAAGTCCTAGGGCTGATCTGCAAAGCCCACAAACCATGTAAACAAATAAGTATATACTAAAGTATATACAAGAGGTCACGAATGCTCGACCTAAAAATTACATAATCTGCACCCCCATGGGGGCAGACTGCCAAAATCATAAGCTCCCAAAGGGGAGTGACCCTTGCCCAAGGGACCACTCCCCACTAAACACTCCCTGGTGGTCCAGTGGGCATTTTTTTTTATAAAGAAAATCTGCCCCCCCAGGGGGGCAGACAAAGCCTGAAAACATTGCCCCCAAAAAGGGGAGCGACCCTTACCTAAGGGGCCGCTCCCCCAAACAAACTACCTAAATAAAATGGCCCCCAAAGGGGAGTGACCCTTGCCTAAGGGGCCGCTCCCCCCAAACAGAAAATTCATGGCCCTTAAAAAAAAAAAAAAAAAAATCCCTGGCGCTAGTGGGCATTCCTGCTGCACCATTGTGCAGCAGGAATGCACAAAAGAGGCATTGAGGGAAAGGAAAACCCTTTCCTTTCCCCCGATGCCTCTTTCATTTTAATCCCCCCCTACCCAGCCCCAAAACGTATCTCTTTGTTCACCGCCGCGCAGGAAGCAAATGGCTTCCTGCGCGTCGGTAAACAAAGAGAACCCTCAATGACGTCAGCGCGCCTCGCGCACTGACGTCATTGATGACGCAGAGGGGGGGCGGGGGGAGGCAGGGGAAGGTCTTCCCCTGCCTTCCCCGTAAGAAACCCGCAGATCGACCACCCAAGGGGAGAGCGCCAGCGCTTCCCCCGTGGGTGGGTGTCATGACGAGCTGGGCTCATCATGAGCACACGGCGACTGTGTGCCATGACGAGCCCAGCTCGTCATGAGCACAGAAGGGGTTAATGCTGAAACGTAGTGAAAGACAGAAGGAGACTTTTAGAGAGGAAGGTAAAACTCAGGGCAGTAAGAGTCAGAAAAATGGTGGGGGGGGTGAGGATGGAAAAAGCAGGGGAAAAAACAAGGCAAAAGCAGGAAAAATTGGCAAAAGCAGGCTAAAACAGTCAGAACAATGGGGGAGACAGGAAAAAAGCTGTAAAAATACATGGTAAATGCAGAAGAAAGCAGTCAGAAAAACGGGAGTGGAAAGGAAGGAAAAAGATATAAAAATAGGGCAAAAGGTTGTACGAGTCTCAGTCGTCCTTCTTCCCAATGTAATTCACCTCTTTACCATGTCTGACTATGCTGCCACTATTTTTTGTGATCTGTTCTCAAAATACCAATAAAATTGATTATCAAAAGAAAAAATAGGGCAAAAGCATGAGAAAATACTCAGAAAATTGGAAGGAGGCAGCAGTAAAAAAAACAGGGCAAAAGCAGAAGAATGGAGAAAGCAGTCAGGAAAACAGGGGGAGAGGAAGGAAAAAGCATTTTAAAAAAAGACAAAAGCATGAGAAAGCACTCCCAAAAATGGGGCAAATCACTTAATCTCACTATGCGAGCAAAAATGAATGCGCCCTTGTTTTAAGTAACTGGTGCTAATGAAAAGCGCTCCAATACCTTTGGGTGGTGTTGGTGGCGCTATATAAAACTTCACTAAAAAGTAACTGGTGCTTATGTAAAGCGCTCCAATACCTTTGGGTGGTGTTGGTTGTTGGCGGCGCTAGACAAAACTTCACTAAAAAGTAACTGGTGCTTATGTAAAGCCCTCCAACACCTTTGGACAGTGTTGACGTTTTTTAAAACTGCACAAAAAAAGTAACTAGTGCTTATGTAAAGCGCTCCAATACCTTTCGACAGTGTTGGCGTTTTTCAACACTGCACAAAAAAAGTAACTGGTGCTAATATAAAGCGCTCCAATACCTTTGGGTGGTGTTGGTTGTTGGCGGCGCTATATAAAACTTCACTAAAAAGTAACTGGTGCTTATGTAAAGCGCTCCATTACCTTTGGGCAGTGTTGCCGTTTTTTAAAACTGCACAAAAAAAGTAACTAGTGCTTATGTAAAGTGCTCCAATACCTTTGGGTGGTGTTGGTTGTTGGCAGCGCTATATAAAGCTTCACTAAAAAGTAACTGGTGCTTATGTAAAGCGCTCCAATACCTTTGGGCAGTGTTGGCATTTTTTAAAACTGCACAAAAAAAGTAACTGGTGCTTATGTTAAGCGCTCCAATACTTTTGGTTGGCGTTGGTACTACACAAAACTGCGCAAAACAATGTGAAAAATCGAGTCTGTGGAGGAAGGGATCTGTGCAACAGTTCAGCTGGGCAATATGTAAAGTGCTCCAATACCTTTGGTTGGTGTTGGTACTACATAAAACTGCGCACAACAATGTGAAAAATCGAGTCTGTGGAGGAAGGGATCTGTGCAACAGTTCAGCGGGGCAATATGTAAAGCGCTCCAATACCTTTGGTTGGCGTTGGTACTACATAAAACTGTGCACAATGTGAAAAATCGAGTCTGTGGAGGAAGGGATCTGTGCAACAGTTCAGCGGGGCAAACAGCGACCAGCGGGAGGTGGACAGGCAGCCAAGTAAATGCAGGCTGCCATGGGAGATTAAGTGATTTGCTTGTAATCACAAAATGTGGAACTGAGGCCGGGGATAAAGCAGGAGAAAACAGTCAGAAAACTGGGGGAGAGGAAGGACAGAGCAGAAAAAAATGAGACAGAAGCAGGAGAAAGCAGTCCTGCATGAAAGCAGTGGGTTTATATTTTGTGCCACCATGGGGACATTGGGAGTTATATGATTTATTATCTTGTGTGGTGGGGTTATACCTAGTGATGTGGGATTATATCTGTTGAATTATGTGTATGCATCCAGTGACACTGCCAAGGTGCAATTGGCAAGTGATGAGGGTTTATAGCTGGTGGTGGTGCCGTGGCAAGTGTTTTGGGTGCAACCTGGTGCTGCTGTGGCAACTGCTGTGTGTGCAGTGACAAGTGAAATCTATATATATAATGTGTGTGTACATATATATCCACACACAGACACTTTCCTTTTTCAACTTACTGTTACTGTATAAAGGGCTGTATGTATTCAATAAATAGTGCATTGTAGGTGAGTTATTTAACGTTCACAAATCTCATCCTACCTATATAATAATGGGTTATGCAAGGAAATCTGGTTCCCCTTGCAGGAGAAATTTAAAGGGAATTTTCAACTTCATGCAGCTCATCTACAACTCATTTTATTCAATACATGCAGCCTGGTGATGAGCTCAGCAGTGTATTTAATGATCCCCCATTTCTTTTTAGAAATGAACATCCGAAAATATTTTTCAAAATGGATGATGTAGAATCTGATATTACGGAAGCAAGAAAAGAATCAAGATATGGTGAACAGGAGGAGGCAGAAGAACCAAGCACAAGCAGTTCTGCAGGTCCACTTTTAGCCCCAACAGAATCTAGCCATGATGTCTATAGTCCTGTAAATGATATTGGATTGTATTTTAATTCAGCAAAAAATCTAAAAGATGATGTAAAATACAATCTTCTAATAAATACGTATACTGCACCAGAAACATATGACTTCAAGAAGGATTCAGGTGGAGCACGCTGTTTCCGTCGTGTAGATTAATCAATATTCACCATGGCTTACCTACTCTCCACAACTGAAAGGTGCAATTTGCACGTTTTGCACAGTTTTTCCACAGCCAGTTCATCATGGGATACAAGGAGCATTCATAACTATGCCTTTCACTAAATACAAAAACTTTCATGAAAGTGCACGCAAGCATGTCTTATCTTCTTGGCATAAAAACGCACAAGTGGATGCAACTCACTTTTTAGCGATCAGAAAGAAACCGGAAACAAGTATTGTTTGCCAAATAGACAACGATGTGAAAAGGCATGTTGAAGAAAATTGGAAAAAGTTATTTCCAATTTTGTCTACTATTTATTTTGTGGCACACATGACATTGCTTTACGTGGGAAAAAAAGTACAACCGGAAATGTGCAAAGTCAGTATCAATTTTGCATTAAAGCAGGAGATGTGATCCTAAAGAAAAATGCACGAGTTAATGTACGTTATACATCAGTTCGAGTTGAACATGAATTGATTACATTATGCAAAGAAACATTAAGAGAAAATCTAGTATCCTTAGTCAATAGGTCAAATGGATTTTCAATTATTGCTGATGAAAGTGCTGACATATCCGGAAAAGAACAGATGTCACTTGGAGTACGTTTTGTAGACACATCAAGTAGCAAAGTAGCTGTCATCAGAGAAGAATTCCTTGGATTTGCAACCTTAAAAGAAACTGATTCTATCTCAATTGCAAATATGATCATGGATACATGTTCTAAATTTGGATTAAACTTAGAAAAACTCCATGGCCAAGGATATGATGGATGCTCTACAATGGCAGGAAAGCAAGGTGGCGCTCAAGCCATAATAAAGAGAAGATATCCTAAAGCTGCTTTTGCTCACTGTGCTGCACATAAACTTAATTTGGCTGTTAATGACCTGAATGCTGTTCCTGATATATGGAATTCTATTGGCACAGTGAAAGCCATCATCAAGTTTTTCTGTGAGAGTCCAAAAAGAAGATCTTTAATTCCTAATCTGCCATTGCTGAGTGAAACACGATGGACAGCAAAATACAAGAGCATTCGATTTTTTTAACTAACACTTTGAAGAGATTTTTTAAGCAATTAAAGTTATTAGGCACTACAGCATCAGGGAAAGCACGTCAGGATGCATATCAATTGCAATGTTCCTCCAGCACAGTGAGATTTCTCTTTTGCTTGTCCTCTATTTCAGATTACTCCTCAAGATTGGAATCTGTAAGCCAGGCTCTTCAAGCTGTTCAGCTTGATATACTCAAGGTGTGTAATCACGTGTAAGACCTTCTGACTGTGTTCCGTGATCACAGACAAAATGCAGAAGAGCAATTTCAGGACATTTTTACAAATGTTCAACCATTGGCAGAAAAACTATCCATCAAACTTTGTGTTCCCAGACAGTGTGGCCGGCAAGTATTAGTTCTAATTTTGTTTCCTCTTTTGTGGAAGAATACTATCGCCAGTCTATCTATGTGCCAGACATGGACTCTACCATCACATCATTAGAAAGCTGGTTTGGCAATGAAAACAAGAAAAAATTGAGTTTGTTCTTACTTTACCCAAAACATATGGCAAAAATGACACTTGAGCAATACAAATACCATATTGAAAACATCAGAGAAATTTACGACATTGAGAACCTGGAAGCCGAAGCAGTCACATGGTTTCAGATCTGGGCAACGAAGGATGAGCAGTTTGACAATGGATTTCTGCATTTGCTAAACCACACAGATTTATTTCCATCAGTCCAGGAAGCAATTCTCATTGCTCTCCCATGACCAAGGACCACTTGCACAGTGGAAAGGTCTTTAAGCACAATGAGAAGGGTGAAAACCTGGTTGAGGTCGACAATGGCAGATGATCGCTTATTGGGTTTGTGCACTATGAGCATACATCGAGCAAAAATTGATGAAAACAAGCAACAGCTGATTGACAAAGTAATTGATAAATTGGCACAGGACTACAGATGTTTATAGTTCCTTTTTCGAGATCAGTACACTAGCCAGTGAACAAAAACTGTATAAAAGTACTACTCATTGAAAAATGTGACTGTTAAATTTCAGCAAGACTGGACATGTTTGCAGTTCCTACAACAGTTATCCAGGTTACGCTTATATGTTTTATTTTCCAATTTGGAAGAGAACAGTTGTTATTTTATTTATGGTAATATATTTGATTTTATTTATTTTAATATATTTAGGTTAATACATTTCCAAAATTAATACATTTGTCATATATTTTAATTCTCATTCATTTGTGAATGTTATCACCAAATGCAGACTGACTGAACATGTGTTTTTTTTATAATGCAGTTATAGTGCCTTTACTGCCTTGATCATGTGTGTATGAATAATGTGGTGTATTCAATAGCGGTGACATAAAAACAGATTAGAAATTGCTAATCGGACAGTGGCAGCTTGATCCTTCCATTAAGCCTTTGTATCAGGTTTCTAAATACTTTGCATGCCTGTGCTTTTTCACTTTTGGCCAAGAGCTGCTCCTGTCTGCAGCTGAGCTCTGCTTTTTTCTTTGCCAACTGCTTGAAGGTGTGAATGATATCTACCAAAGGCCACAAAAGAAAGAGATGGCTGTGGCACAACAACCCTATGGTGTATGAGATCCTATATGTGCCTGCTTCATGCCCCCCATGGCTCCTCCTGCGTCCCAGTGTTTCTTGTGCCCCACCTGGCACACATCATGTCGGAGGATGGTGATGACATTAACATTTTGCCTCCCCCTGGAAAACTTTCTGCGGACGCCCATGTGTGCTACACTCCTAAAACCAGAGCCATCAACAACAGATTTTCCAGCCAGGAAGGAAACAAAGTAGTATTTGCCAGAGTTGTTTTAATTCCTTCTGTAAGAACTTTATTACCCCATTCCACCAGTCCATTGGAAGCAGGTGAATACAAAGCCACCTTAAAATGCTTAATATCTTGTGTCTCCAAAAATGTACACATCCTTCCAGACACAAAGTGTACCCCAAAATCCGTCACCAAAGAACTAGGAGCCCCCTCTAACAAAAATACCTTATTAAGGAAACCAATGGTTCTATTTGTATTTGGTGAATCCACAAATTTGTAATACTTCCACTTCGAATAGTGGTCCATAGCCAAAATTACCTACCTCATATCATTCGCCAAAACATTATAAGGCCCAGAAAAATCCAACCAACTTTATCTCAAGGATTCCCAGGAAATTCAGTTGGATGCAAAGGTAACCTCGTAAGTTTCCATTGCTTGTCAGAAAGTAAACATTCTTAACAACCATCTACTAAGTTCCTAACATGAGCATCTAAAGCAGGCCACCAGTAATGTTGTTTAATCTTCATGGAAGTTTTCATCATTCCCAAATGTCCTTCTTGAGCGACCCTAATAATGGAACTTCTTAGACTAACCGGAGGAACAAATGTATCCCCTCGCAACACAAAAACATCTGTCACAGAAAGTTCATCTGCCACTAAAGCAAAATTCCTCAACTCCCTAGTTAAACTTCTCACCTCCGGCCATTTACTTGTAGAGTATTCCAACACCTTGGACAGAATAGCATCTTTCGTGCAAGCAACCTTCCATATCGCTTCAGAAATAACTGCACTACAATTCTCAACTGCATCCTGCACAGCAACACACTCCACCTCATCTTCCTCCAAATCTTCTTCATCATGATTTTCCATCAATATCCTTGACAAGCAATGGACTCGAATTCTTTTTTTTTTACCACCTTGGATGTGTTTTATATCAAAGTTGTGCTCTTGTAATTTTGAAACTAATCTAGTCAACCTGGCAGTCATGTTATTATTCGTAACTTTTCTGAAAATAAAAGTGAGCAGCTTGTGAGCCTTAAAGATTTCAAATCTGCAAGCCCAAATATACATTTTGAATTTTTGAGCCACCCAAAAACAAGCCAGTGCCTCACGTTCAATGGTGGTGTAATTTCGCTCGAAATGTTTGAGCGATCTCGATGCGAATGCCACAGTTTGTTCCTTGCCATTCACCTTTTGACTAGAACCACTCCTAGACCATTCATGCTTGCATCAACCGTAATCATAGAAGCACTATCATCCCGAAAAGCATGCAGCGATTGAGCAGAAACAATTAAGTCTTTCACTCTTGCAAACACCCCATCCAGTTCTTGTGACCACACACATTTCTGACCCTTCTTAAACAAGATCCGTAGAGGCTCAACAATTTGAGCATAGTTGACAACAAAGCTAGTGTAATACTCAGCAAGCCCCAGGAAAGAACAGAGTGTGTCCATATCACAAGGGGGTCTAGCTTCTTTGAGAGCACTGATAACCGAAAAGTTTGGTTTGATACCTTCGCTATTCACGGTATGACCCAGCTATTCCAGCTATTTCACCCCAAACTTGCATTTATCCGCCCTCACGGTAATGCCATGCTCGCCAAGGGCCGATAATACCTTCTTCAATAAATCATAATGCTCATAAGAACTTTTTGAAAAGATCAGGATATCATCCAAATAGGCTTGAACTCCTTTCATGCCCTTAAAACAAGTGTCCATCACCCTCTGAAAAACGCTAGCAGCAGATGCCAGACCGAAGGGAAGGCTCAGGAACTTATAAGTGCCGAAAGGTGTAACAAATGTGGTCAATTCCTGAGACTCCCTAGCCAATGGAATCTGATGGTAGGCTGACCTTAGGTCGATTAACAAGAACCATTTAGCTCCACCCAAATTTGCTAAAACTCATGAATTTTGGGGAGGGGATGGCAATCAACCATGATGTTCCTATTTAGACCCCTCAAGTCCGCGCAGAGCTTAATCTCGACAGTCTTTTTGCAGGCAACGACGATGGGGGCCACCCACTGCGAGGACTCAGTGGGTTGAATAATACCTTGAGAACACAACTCCTCCAGCGTAGATCTTAACTCCTCTCTAGCACTCAAGGGTACAGGTCTAACCTTGTGGATCACTGGCTGGGCATTAGGTAACAATCTGATTTTGTGCTCTATTCCTTTTACGCAACCGACGTGGTCATTGAACACCGGTTTAAATTCAGCCAACAGTCCCGTAAAGTCAACCCCTGACTCAATCACACAACACCCTGGGATTTCCCTGACCCTAACTGGATTGTCTTCACCTGGCACTAAATACAAACCCATCCGAGCAAGATCCTTCCAGCCCACAATGTTCTTTCCCTTGACAGCTACTTACACTTTTGTAAAAATATTACGACCCAAAATTTCTACATTAGTGACAAAAAACCCCAACATGTCCATATCCTTCTCTCCAAAGGCCTTTGGGTTTACATCTGCATGTGATAAAGCAACTTTTTTGCCCCAGTTCTTGTAGAAATAAGAATCGCGAAGGATTGTTATTGGTGCTCCAGAATTTGCCATAACCTTGGTTTCCTTTCTGTCAATTAAAGCATCACATAAGGGGCCTTTAACCTCCAATTGATCTTCTTTATATTCCAAAATAAAAGAAAATTGTTAAAGGACTCTGCGCACCGGTCCATTTCAATATTCACACTGCCCACTTGAACAGTTTTTCTCTGACTCTTGCAAACCTTTTGAAAATATCCCATCTTTTTACAAATAGAACAGCGCTTACCCACTGCAGGACTGCCAGGGAAGTTACCAATATTGAATTTTGAACCAGACCTGTAACAAAAGGTTTGGCCTTTCTTTTGAACAAATGTCATAGTCTTATCTTTTATCCCAACAGCAAGTAAACCTTGCTCAGAGGACTCCTCTTGATCAGAAACCAGGTTAACTTTTAACGAAGAGCCCACGTGCATGGCTTTAGTTAAATCATAGACCTCTCAATGCTCAAGGCTAAATCTATTACTTCAGAGAGGGGAGGATTTTTGCAGCTTAAAATTATTTATTTAATTTTGTGAGAAGCACAATTAAAAACGAATTGGTCCCTGATGAAATCGTCCAATTACGACCCAAACCCACAATTAGTAGCCAGGACCCTTAAAGTTGAGATGTATTCTTCCACTTTTTCTTCTTCACCCTGCTTGCGTTTGTAAAAATTGTGTCTTTCTAGTATTATATTAAGCTCTCTCGAAAACTGTTTCTTAAGTCTAGCAATTGCCTCTAAATAAATGTTCCAGTGCCTGTCACCAGATTGACCCTGAGGACGAGGAATTAGAGGCAAACTGTCAAAAATGAGTTGCGCTGCTTGACCTAAACTGGCAAAAAGTAAACCAAATTTGCGAGCAGGGGAGTACTCTGTGGCATCAATAGCCACCAGGTGATTCTCAAACAGGCGAAACCACTCCGACCACAACATGGATGGCTTACCCGGTTTCTCAAGAAATGGAGAAGGCTGTGTAATTTCTGAGGGGTATAATATTTGCAAAAAATTGGGTACCCCCTGAAAAAGAGAATATTTCCTAGATCAGGGAATTAATAACATATGTGCAAGAATATTTTAGGAAATTTAGTACAAAGTGGACCAAGAAAATTACGAATATATCACTGACCAGATGTAAGTTATCAATTTTTTTTAATTTGTATTCAAAAGTTTTTTCTTTACCTTTTTTTAGACATATAAAAAATAAATATCAATGTATTATATACACATTGAAAAAATTCCCATATAATTCAATGCATACCACTAAATTGGTATATTTCTGTAATTGTTCTTATTGCATCTTAATTCAAGCATACTCCCACATGCATCCACTTCCTATCTTTTCACGTATATAATACAAATATGATGCATTAATTGCAAACATGTATTACACTTTAGGCAAAAAACAATATTTTTCCATGATTTGTGTTGCACATAGCCTCTTGGCTTATGTAGACCTTTTTATCATATGTGGTATTTTTACTTCAATGAAGATGTAATATAACCAATTAAGGTAAAGCATATATTTCAGTCAAGAAGAGCATTCATTGTAGTTCCCCGGATGTGGTTAGACGCCCCTTTTTTGATGGTTTCCGCCTTGCTTTTTGGTGTTATTTTATTTTTTCTTTGTTTGTATTTCTAAAATCTATGTATCCTGATAACCTCTGAGGTGCACTCAGTAATTTGTTAATTCGGCTGGGCCCCAGGGGGCCTGTTGCTGCCTTGATGTTGTTGACCATGTACATATTAGCGGCCGGCCCTGGTGGTTGTAGGCCCATGTTTGTATTGATTTTTATGTACAATAAAGGTTTTCGCAAAAAAAAAAAAAGAAGAGCATTCATATGGGTCATGGCTAAGTTGAGTTGTGTCCTACGTGCGTTTCGACTATGAGCCTTCATCAGGAAGCCATGTTTGATATGAATCCTAAAAACAGGAAAACAAAAACACATCTGGTTTACACTTGGTGGGTTCTACTTATTAATATATTAAAACATGGTGTGCCATAAAAAAAGGAGAAGAGAATCTCCTCAGTTCCTTAACCTTTAAAGGTGCAGAGAAAAAAGTGCTTAATAGTCCATCCTATGGAGCGCTCACAATAAAAAAGGGGAGAGAAGAAAATCCAGAATAAATCTGTGTGAAGAAAGTTTGTTAAAAAAACGAATTCTATCTCTATAAGTTGCATGCAGTGAATACCGCATGTAGACTTACTAGTATAAGAAGATGAAAAATACACGGTCCTGTTCCCTAGTGTGACATATAGCATGCTTGAAGATTATAACACACCAGTACCTTATGACTTCAAGTTCAACCACTAGTCTTAAAGATGAAAGTAGACTAGTATTAGCTGAGGGGTAGCCATGGCTGAACCTAAAGTTCAAAAGAGTACTTTAATTTACTTTTAGATAACCACCCCACCTATCGCAAGATTTGAAGGCCAAAGTTGAAGCTTCTTTGAAGAAATGTGTGTCCGAGGAAATGAAAAAGGTGTGTGTGTCACCGAACACGCTGCTTGGTTGTATTAAATAAGAATCAGATTGGTGTGCACATCACCATGGTGTGCGGCCCGATGGTATGCTGTTTGTTGAAATGACATTGACTGAAAGGTGTGCTCATCACCGTGATGCGCAATCAGCTGGTTGCAATCCGCCGTAAGACAAGCATTCACATGGAGTGAGACCAGAGCCAAGATGGCCGTCGTACGTCCTCACGTAGCGTAAGCACGTTAGGCAGCATGACCGAGTTTCTCTTGCGCACTAAGCAACGCCTTCCATGCGCGCGTCATTCACAGAACCTCCGGTTCAGAACGCGAATCCAGCGCGAGCCGCCAACAGCCAACCACACAAAATCTTCAGTAAATTGGCAAAATGAAAAAAAAAGGATCCTACCCGTCCCCGATTGACACCCGGGGAAACTACCAAGTTCCGGTTGCTAGTAAGAAGATCCTGGCAGCCAGAAAACTGCCATCGACAAGTTGACCCCACCGCGTGGAGTTCTTCGGGTGGCTGGAGCAGTTCCCAGTCGTCGCCAAATGTGGTAAGTAAAGATATACCACGAAGAAGACATTCTTCTTTTTTTTATTTTTTTTTATTTATTTTTCCTTTATTTCCATAAAGCAAACACAACAGAAGAATAAACAAAAATGAGCCATACACCATCATTAGCACTGCAAGTAGTATTTGACAACATCTATTGCCAGCTTTTCATCACCTTTAAGTTCTATGTACTGATACAGATAGATTCAGTTCTCTCAGCTTTCGTCAGCCCCGGTCTTTCTACTGTCCCTCGGCCCTCCCTGACTCTCCCCAACGATACAGGATATTCTTCAGTCACTGAAATCGGTTTCAGAATCTTCCGGTGGTGGGTCACATATGTTACCCCGAAAGGTATTCCAGTTACCCCATACCCATTTCCATTTGCGTGGGCATCCCCTGTTGATGAAAACTGTCTTTTCCGCCACCATGGTGCTGTCAAGGTCTCGGCACCATTGCCGATGGGAGGGGGCCACTTGCGCTCCCCAGCGCTGCGCGATGTTTCGCTTGGCTATCGCGAATGTTAGTGTCACCTATTCTTGTGCTGCGCGGCCCAAATCTGTCGGTTCCCACACATTCAGTATGCATCTACGCAGTTCCGGCGTTCCATCTATTCCGCAGACCTGCGTCACCGTGGCCGTTACCGCCCCCCAATAATGTTGTATGTTAGGGCAGTCCCAAATGGTGTGATAGAATGTGCCTATAGATCCGCACCCTCTCAGGCAGAGTGGCGTATCAGCCCTTCCCATCTTGTGCAGTGTGGATCTGGTGAAGTACACTCTGTGTAGTATTTTCAGCTGTAAGAGCTTTAATCTGGAGGGGGTCGCAACCTCTCGCGGGGACGCGAGCGCCTCCTGCCACTCCTGCTCGTCCATCACTCCCACCTCTGCCTGCCATCTGTCCCGAAGGGTTATTGTAGGGTTTTTCTGGTTATTGATCAGCTTGCGGTATGTGCACGAGATCGCTTTTTAGTGAGATAATCAGTTAGCAAACGGTCCTCCAGAGGTGAGGCCATGGGCAAATCGCTTCCCGAGGGTATTACCTTTGTAAGGGCATGCTTAATTTGTAGGTACCTATAGTGCTCCGTCTTTGCCATCTGGTAGGTGGATTGGAGCTGCGCAAATGTGACCACCTTCCCCTTGTTCCATAGATCGCCTACTCTGGAGATACCTATAAGATCCCACTGTCTGAAACCTTTACTCATTCGCAGCTTACCAAGCCTGGGAGAGTCCCACAGCGGTGTCTGTTGGGTCATCACCCCCTCCCACCCCAGTGCCCGCTGCGCTCTGAACCACACTTGTATCGTATGCTCCATAGGGCCAATAAGTTTGCTTAGTTTTGATTTATTATATAGAGCTCCCATTATGCCGTCTGCTCCCATCATGTGTCTGTCCATGCGCAGAGCCGGTTCATCCTGGGGGGCATGGAGCCATTGGTTGATCACTATTAATTGGGAGGCCCAGTAGTAGAGATGGACGTTCGGCAACGCAATGCCACCGTCGTACCAGCTCCGCATTAATTTACGCAAGGCTATACGATGGGGCTTCCCCGCCCATAGCAGGCGACCCACCTCCGTCTCAATAGCTTTAAAGTATGAGTCGGGTATTTGCATGGGCGTATTCTGTATTACGTACAGAAACTGAGGGAGAGCCATCATTTTAAACAGCGCAGCCCGCCCCAGCATCGTAAGCGGGAGGGAGTGCCAATTCTTCACATCTTTTTTGAATCTATGCAAAGGCGGCAGTAGGTTGCGCTCAATGAAGTGCGCCTGGTTCGGTGTGATGTGAATGCCTAGGTACTTAAAACCATCCGTTGCTATCTGTATTGCAGCTCCTCTAGGCAGGCGCGGGGGGGGGGCCCTTAAGTATATAGAGTACTGATTTGCTCCAGTTAATGGAATAGCCAGAGACCCTACCATACGAGGCACAGATGTCTAACAAACTATTGAGGGAACGTTCCGGCTGCGTTAGGTATAAAAGGATGTCGTCCGCGTAGAGGGAGATTCGGTCCTCCCAGTTCTCTGTCCATTTCAGCCCGTTTATCACCGGGTCTGCTCGGATCCATGACGCTAGTGGCTCCAGCACCAATGCGAAGAGTAATGAGGAGAGAGGGCATCCCTGCCTGGTTCCCCGTCCCAGCGGAAATTCCCCGGACAGTCTCCCATTGACCGCCACCTGCGCCAGCGGTTGCGAATATAACAGTTGTATCCACGCACAGATTTTGGGTTCCAGCCCCATACGTTGCAATACCGCAAAAAGAAATGGCCACTCTTCCCGGTCAAATGCCATACTTGCATCCAAGGATAAGATGACCGCCTCTTCATGTATGTCGGGTGCACTAGCAAGTACCCCGTGTAGGCGTCTGAGGTTCATTGCTGTGTTCCTGCCCGGCATGAACCCCGACTGGTCCGGGTGTATGAGCGTTGCCAAGTAAGGTTGCAGTCTGGTCGCGAGCACTTTGGCAAGTATTTTCGCTTCGAGATTTAAGAGCGAGATTGGTCTGTCGGAGGTACACTCCTGGGAGGGCTTCCCAGGCTTAAGTATTGCCACAAGCGTGGCCACTCTTTGGTCTCTCGGGAGACTGTCCTGGTACATCTTTAAGAGATGTGGTACCAACGTGTCCGTTTCGCGTTTGTACCATTCCACCGGAATCCCGTTTGGCCCCATCGCCTTCCCGGTTTGGAGGCCCCTAATTGCCGTAGCAATTTCGTCCGCGGTGAGGTCCGCGTCCAATAACTGCGTGTCCTGCGGAAGTAATCGTGGGAGCTGTAAGTCTCGAAGGAAGGCTAGATTTTCCTCCACCGTCGCTGTTGCTATCGGTGTGTACACCATTTCAAAGTGTTGCGCAAAGGCTTGTGCGATAGCCTCTGGATCTGTCACCGTCTCACCGGAAGCTAAGCGGAGGTGCGCCACCCATCGGTTGGCCCTCTCCTTCTTGTCTAGCCACGCTAATAGCTTACCAGCTTTGTCCCCTGCCTCATAGATTGTGTATCGCGTTTTTGTGAGCCTAGCCAGGGCTACCTCCCATGCACATTCTTTATATGTCTGGCGAGCTAAGTGCAAAGCGTGAGCATTTATGTCATTAGGATCCGCTGCATGGTCGCGCTCGGCGCACTCCACCTCCCGCTCCAGTTCGGAGATTCGTTGTGTTACTGCTCGTTTATGCGCGGTGATCGCTGAAACTGCCTGTCCCCGGAGGACTGCCTTATAGGCCTCCCAGAGGACCACTGGGGATTTAACTGTATGTACGTTTTCGCGGAAAGAATGCTTCGTGGTCGCATGCAAGGCCTTTTGGATCTGGGGAACCCTGAGATATCCTGGGTAAATGGGAAAGACACGCCTGCGGCCCTTAATCTGCGAAGAGTATATGAGGAGCAAGGGTGAATGGTCCGAAATACCTCTAGCGAGATGCTTCACCTCTAGGATGCCCTCTATCCCAGCCTGGGCGGTGAGAAAGTAGTCTATGCGGGATAGACTGTTATGTGCCGCTGAGTGGTGTGTGTATTGATTCTCTACCGGGTGGCGCACGCGCCAGACGTCTACCAGACCCATCGCGTCCGAGAAATCTTTTAGGGGCGAGGAACCCACTCCGCCACCCCTGGGGGGGCATCTATCGCGCGCCGCTTCCATCACTGTGTTGAAATCCCCACCCATTATGAGCTCCCCGGGGGGAAGGTCTATCAAGAATTTGCCCAGAGCTGGGAAGGCTACTGTGTGTAGCGCCGGGGGAAGGTACACCGAAACGAAGTTGAAGATCCGTCCCTCCCATTGACAGGAGGCCGCTGCGAATCTCCCCTGATCATCAGCCCAGGTTGAATTGAGAACCAGCGGGCAAGCCTTGCGCATAAGAATCCCCACCCCTCTAGAGCCTGAAGTGAATTCAGAGTGGGTCACCATTTGAAAGCCCCATCTGTCCAGTGCCTTGACGGCCGTTCCCACTAAATGTGTTTCTTGTATTAAGGTGACAGACGGTGCATGCCGCTTGAGGTATTGCAACACTAGGCCTCTTTTTATCTTATTACCTAGGCCGTTTACATTCCAGGAGACCACTGTCAGAGGCGGTCCCAGTGAATTCCCATTGTTCACATGTGTCCTAGAGGTAGTGTCTGCCATACCCTCCCTGGTTTGAAAGCAAGAACATGAAGGCGAGTCGCAATTAGCGATGTATCTGGCGCGTGGATTGAATCGTGCGTGTGTAGCTCAAGTAGATGTGTATGTGTTCGCAAAACTAAACCATAATCAACAACCAAAAACAAACAACAACTGTCAATTACTAAGAAAATCAAAGAAGAAAAAGAAAACCTTCCCCTTACCTCCCCCCTCCCTGCCTCCCTGCCAGACGGATTCCCAATTACCCGCCTCCCAACAATGCAGAGTGCTTCGATCCCATTAACAATACTTGTGTGTGGGGGGGAAGGAAGTCCAAGAGGCGCTTGAAAGTCCCCTTTCTCAAAGGCTAGCAAGGAGTCAATAGTCCAGTGCTAAGTGAGGCCATAGCACTTGGGTGTTGCGTGTCAGCCACCTTCCGGTGATGTCTCTTCCACTCCGGCATAGTCAGCTACAATCCACGGTCGTGGCATCCCTTTTGCTCCGGCAGGTGTCGGTGTCCATGTTTCGCCAGATGCATCCTATTACTGACGGGCTGAATTTCACCAGGTTACGGGCAAGGGACGTCCCCGGTTAATCGACCAAAAGGGGAGGCAGCCCCGCCGGCCTCCTCCGTACAGTCATCCGCTTCGCTCCCCTCCCGGAGCCGCTGCGCACTACTACCTTCCTGCCGGGGTTTACCTGCCCTTCGCCAGCCCTCTATTCAGTCCCACGCCTCCTCAGGCGCGTCGAAGAACCAGGTTTTCCCCTCCGCCACTACTCTGAGCCTGGCCGGGAATATCATGGAGTACAGAATTCCTTTGCTTTTGAGTTCTTTCTTGACCTCCATGAAGCTCCGTCTGCGTTTCGTGACTGCCGCGGTGTAGTCAGGGAAAAAGGAGATCACCGAGTTCTGGACCTTCACCGGTGGGGCCACTCGTGCAGTCTGCAATATGGCATCCCGATCACGGAAGTTAAAGATACGGGCCAGAACTGTTCTGGGCGGTGCCCCCGGCTTGGGTTTCCCACCCGGGACCCGATGTGCCCTTTCTACAGAAAAGAAGGATGAAAGCCCCCTGGGGTGCAACTGGGTTTTGATCAGGTCTTCCACGTAGAGATCCATGGCCTGTCTACCTTCGCTCTCCGGAACCCCGGTAATGCGGACATTATTACGTCTGGACCGCCCTTCCTGGTCGTCCAGCTTGGCCGCCATAATCTTATTATCAGCTTCCAGTTGCCGAACCTTCTATTGTAGCACGCCTGTGTCTGT
This sequence comes from Triturus cristatus, assembly GCF_964204655.1. Classification (NCBI taxonomy): domain Eukaryota; kingdom Metazoa; phylum Chordata; class Amphibia; order Caudata; family Salamandridae; genus Triturus; species Triturus cristatus. Next base: position 940,679,728 of record NC_140594.1, on the reverse strand, counting down.
TGCTAACGTGGTCGCTTTTTGTTCCACCTCGGTTACTCTTGCGGCCATCTTCTGAAAGTTCGCCTCAGAAATGAGACGTCCGCAGAGATGGAGTCCACCGTGGCTTGCACATTCGTAAGGGCAGACATGATATCTTCCAGCGTGACTTTGGGCGATCCCTTCGGTGCATTATCAGTCTCTCCTGTGACCCGACGCTCAGGCGGAACTGGAGAGTCCTTTGCGTAGGCGTACTTATCCAGGTTGAGCTGTGCGGTTTTTCGAGGCCCTCTGCCCCCCATCTTCGGCCGATCGGCACGGTCTCTGGGGGTCCGCCAACCACCACTGGGCGGTATTCGCCACCGCCTGCCGTGTGTCCACGTGACCCACGCGGCCTGTCGGTTTTCCCAGATACCCAGGTAGATATAAGGCCCCCCAAGGAGGAGGCGTCTCCACGTGCCGGAACAGTAGGTGCCCACCACCGAACGAGGACAAGCACGCCACCACGTTCGTATGCCTCCGGGTTTGTGCTGCTTTGTAGGGGCGTCTCTCCGTGGGCCGCAAAGAACCAACGCAGATGTCGTCTCTCGCTGGGGAGTCCTGCCGCTGGAGGCGACTGTGCTGCTGAAACCGGGAGCGCGTCAATCGCGCACCCCCGATGCCTCCAATCCGGTGGATATCCCGCCAACGGGTCTTCTAGAGCGCCACCTAGCACCCTTCGGTTAGCGGTTTCAGGGAGTCGCCCACACCAGCCGCGCTTTGCAATGTCTCCGCCGCAGTATCCGTATGGCCACCCTCCCTAATAGTCACACCATGTCAGTCCATACCGCTGGTTGGCACACACGTGATCACACCTTCGCCGCAGTTCACGTGGCCCCCGCAGTCTGCACCCAGAGTTAAACGTGCTGCATATGGGCGATCAGTGCCTGACTCGATGTTGGTGTGGCCCGGTGTTTTCCGGGGAGCGAAACCGCCACTCATGCGGCCGTGCAGCCGGTCGGTGCCTCGCCTCTCTGTCCGCCTCTCAGACGGGCAATCCACGTCGTCCCTTATGCCTGTCTCCCACCTGGGCTCTCAGGGAGGAAGGGTCTCGGCCGGCGATCGCAGACCATCGCGTCGCGGCGGCAAGGGCACCCGCCACCAGGCCCTCAGCGACGTATCCGGACTCGTTGTCCACGGATCGGCCTCTCCAAAATCGAGGTCGCTTCTCCAGGGGGAGACACAGGCCACTTCTCACTGGAGGTCCCAGGCACTCGGGCGGCGGCGCCGGCAGGTCGCAGGCAGGATCGAAAGGTGCCCCGGGTCCTTAGGCCTCAGTATGTGCCTTTGGGAACGGATTTTTTTGACGGATAGGGCTCCGGATTACATGGGGAACTCGCGCTGGCCTCGGAGCTCCTTTACAGCGCAGCCATTGCGCTCGGCTGCAACCCACGCCCCCCAGACATTCTTCTTTTAAGGAAGATAAGTTTATTCCAATACAGCTTCAGCCACGACCAGGAGCAGCACACCATCAGAAATTCGATCTGCAACTGACAGCAGCCGATCAAACCCCCAACCGCGCACACTCCAAGCACAGGGCAAAATAGAACAAAGCATAAAGAAAATTCTATACAACCACTACATCCAGGCTGTGAGATTAAGATGACCTCACAGAACCAGAGAATGCGGGCAGCCATGACCATGCTAGACTGTGTTAGCTGACGATGGTAGCTCTATTGGTGGGTTCCATGATAACTACATCAGAGTTGGAAACCAGGTCTATGTTCTCCATGTTGGTTTTTCCAGAACAAGGGACGACTTCTGACGCCTGACTTGAGAAGCTACTCCGGGTGTCATCATGAAACGGTCAAAGGCGTACAATTGACCAGTCCTCAAGGAATGCATCCATCGCTGTTGCCCAGGATTCCAGCAATCTGCTGACATAAACTAGAAGCCCACTGTTCAACATGGAGGCAAAAATATCGAAGTTAAAAGGTCCCCATCTGGTCATCAAGGCCCTGAATATCTTGCAATCCAATCGCCAGTCACTGCTGTCATTTATTTATCTGGAGCTCCAGTCCGCGTCTTGTTTTGAACTCCCCTGAAGAATGTTCATTATTACTGAGATCTGTTTCTCTAGGCAATAGTGCAAGAAGTCCTTAGCCAGATCCAACAGGTTCTTAGAATTCATGCTTCCTAAGCTGTTTATTATCAAAAAAGGAGGGGTTTGGCCCAAAGGATTAGAGGGTAGGTAGGGCCAGTTATACTACATAAGAAAAAAATTACCTATACCTCTAGTGACTTCAACACTTATTCATATGAAGTAAGATAAACGAAAATTAATACGTTTACCTAAGCAGTAATTTCTGCCTTTTATTTATTTTTTTATTTTTTAATTAATATCTTTGATCGCAAAAAGAACACATAATGAACTACACGAAATACCACATTAGTACTTACACAATGAAAATGAACAACGCGAAAAATGTGTTTTGACATACAATTACAAATAAACTCATAATAATCAAACATTGAAGCAACCAAATGAAATGTCACAAAGAACAATCATTATATACACAATCCGAAATACAAAGTTGTCATACAAATTGATGAATTAGACAACTAACACCCTTATATTTGGAATAAATCAAATCCTCTGAAATATCAGGGACACAAGGGGGTATATTTGCAATATTTAACCAAGGAGTTGAGTTCCTTTGTCTGCCGACGCGTTTCGAGTGCCGGTTAAATCTAATCTAAATATATCGACTTTTTTCTTAAACCATTCTTGCCCAGTGTCAAATCTTATCTCAGAGACACAACAGACTTTATCACAAAAGTGGAGGGAACAACATTTGATGATGGCATACAGATGATGGTGACATTAGATGTCACATCCCTGTATACCCAAATCCCCCAAGATGAGGCACTCCAAGTGATGGAACTTTACTTGGACTTGAGGGAGAGACCACACAGGGTACCCACATCATTTATCATGACATTGGCTGAAATATCCCTTCGAAACAATTATTTTAAGTTTGAGGGTGATTTTTGTATACAGATTAAGGGCATAGCTATGGGTTGTCCCTATGCGCCGGAAATGGCGGTTCTGTATATGGCCCAGTACGAAGAGAGATTTATACACAACAACAATCCATTTAAAAACAACATGCACCAATGGCTGAGGTATATTGACGACGTCTGGCTCCTATGGCAGGGGATCCAGACGGAGTTGAATCATTTTTATGACTGGTGGAATTCAAGGCACAATGATATCAAATGTTCCATCGAGTCTAGCAAAACAAGGATGACTTTCCTTGATGTTGCAGTATGTCCCCATAATCAAAAATTGACAACTAGCCTTTATAAAAAAGAGACAGACAGGAATACTATACTTCACTACACAAGTTCGCATCCACAGTCCCTAAAGGAGAACCTCCCTTATGGGCAGCTGTTGCGGATTAGGAGAAATTGTACAGATCTGGCAGAGTTTGAGGACCACGCAATGTCATTCTGTAAGGAAATGGAAAAGAGGGGTTACCCTAAGAAACTCCTTAAGCATTCCAAAAAAAGAGCAAGGTTCACTCCTAGGGAAAATTTGTTACAGAAAAAGGAAAAGACAGAAATGGACAAACTCGTATGTGTTACAACATATGGGGCCCATACCAATAAATTCAGACAAATCATCTTAAGGAATTGGCATTTGCTTGAAAGTTTGGAACATCCCTTAGCTAAACCCATTTTCGCCATGCGCAAGAATCCCAGCATTGGCCAGCAGATAGTAAGAGCAGACAGTTACATCCCTAAACCAAAGAGTGATTTGATCACCAAGTGGAATTTAAAACCCATTTGTGGGCACCACAAGTGTGGGAATTGTGTGGCCTGCCCAGCTACTATAGAAGGAAGTCTATTTGAACACAATGGAGTAAAATGGAGACATGAAAGTTTTACAAATTGTAAGACTAAGAACGTCATTTATGCAGTGGTAGGCTCTTGCAATAAAATATATATCGGAAAGACAAGCCAACAGGTTAATGTGAGAATTATACAGCACAAATTTCGAATTAGGAGAAAAGTCCTGACAGCGCCTATGGTAGAACACTTTCTAGCTGTTGAACACAGCGAAAATGAACTGCGTTGGACAGTTCTTGCATGGATTGACTCAAAATCTACATGTATTGAGACCGCTCTACTGCGGAAAGAGGCATATTTAATTATGAAATTCGATAGCATCAACCAGGGCCTCAACTGCATGAGCGAGCTAAACAGAGCTTAGATGGCTCATGAGCTGTAATCAAGTATATGGCGCTGCTGTCAGCTTCAGGACCTGTATCTCTCTAATAAAGTAAAAATGGGATCAATATCGAGATGTTGGAAAACACAACCGACCTGTGATATTGAAAAGTTTTACTTTGGGCAAATGAATTGAGACACATGTCTTCAATAAACTACATCTCCCAGAAGTCATTGCAAATGCAATTAGATCATCCCCTCCTGTGATTGGTCAGAAACGCATCATGTGACACTGATGCACCATCACATGATGTGTCAATCAGCTCGGCGAGCTGCTAGCAATAATGGAGACAAATCCCCACTTGAAACCTCGAGCCTGAAGCTTTATTAGGTGAGCAAAACATAGTTTGCACTTGAATCCAAGTGCTTTCAGCCAAAAACGATTTTTACAAACCCTTACATTTTTTTGCCCGTGCAGCCACGAACTATTTTTAAAGAGAGTGAAGGACCGTCATTTGTTACAACACTTCCTCTGTGGGGCCACGCCTTTAGGCCCCTCTCCCTGAGTGAGTAAATAATTTGTGCTCAGTTGTCACGTTTTAAACTCATTTAAACAGACACGGCGAAACTGCATGTATTATTTCTCTTGCAGAAGTAAAGATCTGCAATTGCTGTCTACTGTTTATAAATCGTCTTGGCCACGCAATATTGAAAACCAGGTAACCTTTTTTTCCCTCCTTGTCCCCAGACATAGCTATCAGACAAAAGAATTACACCCCATGAGCTAAATTATTCATAATGTATTTTATTGCAGATTGGCAACCACTGCTTGTTACATATTGCTGATGGTTACATTTAATCGGCATAATGCAGGTATGTGACCACCAACTTGTGCAGATAGAGAAAGAATTAGGGCTTTGGGAAGCGCCTTTTTTAATAAAAACTTAAACTCTGTTTTTTCCCCAACCCCCCCCCCCCTTTTTGTCACAATCAGTCTGTTCGTGAGAAAGACTAATCCAGCCCTGATGAGAGTGCGGCAATTGATTTAACCGGCACTCGAAACGCGTCGGCAGACAAAGGAACTCAACTCCTTGGTTAAATATTGCAAATATACCCCCTTGTGTCCCTGATATTTCAGAGGATTTTATTTATTCCAAATATAAGGGTGTTAGTTGTCTAATTCATCAAATTGTATGACAACTTTGTATTTCGGATTGTGTATATAATGATTGTTCTTTGTGACATTTCATTTGGTTGCTTCAATGTTTGATTATTATGAGTTTATTTGTAATTGTATGTCAAAACACATTTTTCACGTTGTTCATTTTCATTGTGTAAGTACTAATGTGGTATTTCGTGTAGTTCATTATGTGTTCTTTTGTGATCAAAGATATTAATTAAAAAATTAAAAAATAAATAAAAGGCAGAAACTACTGCTTAGGTAAACATATTAATTTTCGTTGATCTTACTTCATATGAATAAGTGTTGAAGTCACTAGAGGTATAGGTAATTTTTTTCTTATGTATCCTAAGCTGTTTAAGCATCTCACATCCATCCATATTCTGGAGGATGCAGCAGAAGACCTGGTCTTTGGTGAGAGGCTTGATGGCAAAAGAACCTGCAAGAAGTTTCAGGTAGTTCATATGAAGCACCAGTTCCTCTTCCGACCATGTGCCTTCCATCGAGATGTCACCACATCTGGTGCCCCAACAGCTGGCGTCTGATTCTATAATCCGGTTCGGTGAGTTTCCTAAGATCCCCGGCTATTCCAAGCATTCATGTAGTCCAAACACCACTAGATCTCCGTCTTAGCTTCTTGCGACACTGGAATTAATTCCGGATAACTAAATCCTCCCCTGAGATGGTATACCTTGAGTCTCTGTAATGCTCTGTAGTGGAGTGGGCCCGGAAAAATAGCTAGTATCGATGATGACAACAGACCCGCTATCCTGGTTAATTGTATGAGTGATATCCTGCCTCTCCTCTTGACCCTTCTCAGTACTTTCTTTGTTTTCGTGATTTTCACCTCTGGAAGTCTCTGAGTAGCCTGGGTCAAGGACGAAACCCAGAAAATATATTATCTGTTTAAGAATCAAGTCCTGCTTCCTCTCGTTGATTACAAATCCCATATCCTGGTGGAGTGCAATAGTTATGTTCAAATTGGGTTATAAGTGCAAGTGGCATTGGTCTATCAAGAGGATATCGTCTTGGTAGATGATCAGTCTGATGCTCCTCGTTCTGAGTACCTCCACCACTGGCTGTAAAGTTTGGTGAAGCACCACTGGCTGAGGGTAAATTGAATCAGTAAATCTGACCCTCGTGGAGAATTGCAGGAATCTCCTGTGGGGGCAAAATATGGATGGTTAGATAAGTATTCCTTCGATCCAATCTTCCCCTGCCAGAAGAACATCTCTCAAAAGTTGGATCCCCTCTGTTTTGAAATGGCGATATATCAGCTATTCGCTAAACTCCTTTATGTTTATGACTGGTCTGAAACCTTTGTCTTTCTTCTTCACCAAGAAAAGGTTGCTCAAAAAGCCCCTTGGGTAGAGTAATGACCTGTAAATTATTCCTTTGGTCCAGAGCTCATTTACTTTGTCGTCTACCAGACTCATTTCCTGATCTGAGAAATGTAAGGGCCTTAGTTGGGAAATCTGGACTGAGGAGTCATAGAACTCTATGTAGAACCCCTGCACTGCTTTTCTCACCCATGAATCTGACAAAATCTCCCTCTAAATATCAACATACCAGCATAGTCCTCCCCCCCCAGCCCTCAAGGTAAAATGGGTAATCCATATCAGAGAGGCCATCTGGGTTTTTTGCTCCACCTCTGTTGCCTCTGCCGGTTCCCCTATAGGGGAAGAAGGTCCCTTCCTGGCGTCTGTCATGCCATTCGTTGTTTCTCTTGCCTTGTCCCTATAGGAGCCTTGTTGATGAATACGGCTGGAAGAGTGGCCCCTGCCTCGGCAATAACCTTTCCAGGGTGAATCTTACGGATAGATGTCTTGTCGAAGGCGGAGAAGGTAGCAACAAATTTGCCTAGTTCTTTCGCTAAGGGGTCCCTGAAGAGATTACCCTGGACAGTTTATCAGCAAGGATCAGTGTAATTCCGTGGAAAGGGCAGAGTTCGTGTTGCTTAGGACACATATTGGCCTTGGTAAACAGCCGCAATTTCCATAGACATAGGCTACCTTGGGTTGCTCCGCCAGCTCTATAATCTTGGTAAGAGATCAATCGATCTCTGGGGTGTCCGCCCTCAAATAAGCCATCACCTCTTTTTCCATGGGTCGCCTAATCTTGTTGCCACGTAATCCACCACTTTTTGCTCAGGGTTCCACTCTGAGGACAGGGGCTAGAATGGACCCTCATCTTCAAACATGCTGGGATGATCTAAGTCTCCCTCCTGCATTTGTACCTGGAAGCCATTGTCTGCTACATCCCTGTTCCTCTTCAGAGGATCCGTCATTGTCCATATCATTCTCCTCAAGTATGCAAAACCCTAGATCTGGGTTGGGAATTGGGGCAAGAATGTCGCTGTTCTCCCCGGAGTAATCTTCCTCCCACTAGAGTGCATGTTTGAGCATGTATGAACTCTAACAGAAAACTTTGTGCAGCCTCTCAAAGCCTTCCTGGTGCCTGGCATCACACTTGGCAGCTTTTTTCCCCTGCTCTCTGCTAGACTGCCTAGTGGGGCATGCCGCTGTATCTCTGCTGTCTTCTCCAAAGACTGTGGGTAGGTGATCTGTTAATTCATTCATTTATTTATTTACGCTTGTAAAGGGAACAAGCATTGACATAGCCAATAGGTCTCGCCTTTGGGAAGTGTTTAGTTATCCAGCATAATATCCTTGGTACAACAACATCAACTGTTGCTTGGCTAAACACATATAAGGTCCCAAAGGCGAGACCTATTGGCTATGCCAATGCTTGTTTCAAAAAGTTGTAAAGATGTAGCTGTCAAGACTAACCACCAGTTGCTGAATTATACACAGCATGGACATCTATTACAGACATCCTGCTGCAAAACCTGTGCTACAGTTAAGTGACATTTTCACATCCTTAGAATTAGCTACTGGGTTTTGTATTGTTGCAGAAGGGACATTACTTGATAGTAAGATCCACATATATCACGCATGAAGATCATTACGCCCCTTCACGATATAGTTACACACATTGGTGCATATCAGCCCTTTCCGGTCAGTGAATGTCAAGGACGGGAAGTAGTAAGACGTTGGTGGTCTCGAGGACTATTCAATTAGTGCTGCTTAATGAATCAACGCATACTGCAGCCAGAGTGGGTTCCATAATGAGAGGGAGCCGAAATCCTGGAAACACGGAGACAAAGTGAGAAGAAATGCTGTGATGAAGAAAGTCCCTGGCAAATATCAAATCCAGCCCCCTAACCCTGAGCTTCACCCATATTGAAAGAGTGACCTCTGACCAAAAAATAGTGACCAAGCACTAACTGTAATACAACACCGCCTGTACCCCTAACCCAATCAAAGCACAATGCTAACCCTACATTTAAGCAAAAGCCTAGTCACACCCTAACACCAAACACAGCCCGAAACCTAACAACTGCGTTTAGGTTAACCCTTAAAACAACACTAATTCTAACCTTAATGTTCTACCCAACCCTAAACCTACAATACTGTCATTATTAACAGCCAACACATATGTGGCTTCGGCGCTCAATGTATATTTTTCTTGTTTAAATGAGTTAACAATGCTTCGTAAGCACATTACCTTAAATGTTGGCTGCTTTCGTTTTTTTTTCATGTTCTTCATTTTCACATAAGACTGGGTCTTCCCTCAGACCCGATCTGATCTGATCTGATCAAACTGTGTCAATCTTAAGGTACATGATTAATGTTAATGTTCGAACCAGGTCAAGGCACGTAAGCAAGGAAAGGGTGGACGTATCAGACTCGAGGCAGGTATTTTATTTAGGGAAGTTTGTGGGGTTTTGACTTCTTTATACCCAAAATCAGGCCTGTCGTGCTAGTTTTACATTCACCCTGCCATGTTATTCAGCCATCTTGGAAGCATGCCTCTTCTTGGCTCCAGTGCACCTAATATATAGACTCATGTAATACAAAAACATGTGTTTGTCGCTCCCTGGAGTGAGATCAGCGTTTATTTGCATCATGAAATCCGCTTAGTTCTCACAGTAAAGCAGCAGGTTAATAAACATTATTTTTGACACTTTATGCCCAGTATTTTCCTAAATTGTTCACTAATGTCTAAATAATAGTGATTTTACAATAGCCAGACTAAACCATTTCACTTGCCTGGCTTTGGTTTCCATTATTTATTTTCCTTGATCTGGAAAGAAAGAGCATTTTGAATGACCCCTCTCTGAATATTAAAATAGAATTGACAGCAATGTTGTAACCTAGTTTCCCAATAGCACTATTCATTTCAGTATTGCACAACCAAGTGACCAGCGTCTGCTGCCAACTAGAATATCTGCATGACCACACTAACCCTGGGCGTAGTTCGCGAAGCACTTCGCGAAGCTACGCAAAGTGCAGTTCGCACTACGCGAGCAACGCGTAGCACTTTGCGAACTGCGTAGTACCTTGTTCGAACTGTGCCAGATGTCGTTTTCAATGATTGCACAGTGCGGACAAGCAACCGGCACTGTGCAATCATTGAAAATAGCATCTTGCACAGTACGAGCTGTAGTTTTCTGCTGCTCGAGTAGATTTTTACTTGAGCGGCAGCTTTCTCAACGCGAACTGGTAGTTTCTCATCGTGAGCGGTCGCGAGCATACGAGACCACTCGCAATGAGAAACCTGACCTCCTCGCGTTGGGAATCTCACCGGGAGGTTTATTTTCAATGCTCGTGATCGACAACTTGATGTTGCTGATCGCGAACAAGGAAAAAGTCTCGCCGGGATGTCTTTTTGCTTGCTCGCGGTCGCCAACTTGACGTTGAGGACCGCGAGCAAGAAAAAATGACCGCAGCACTACGCAACACTACGCTACGCGTGTTCGCACTGTGCTACGTGCAATTCGCGTAGTGTGAAGTAGCGTGAACTTCGCAAACTACACGAGCGTAGCGTAGTGCTTTGCCCAGGCTTAGACCACACCCGATTGTTATGCAAAGTAGAAAAAAACTAACTTCAAATAAAAAAATACCAAGTTTCTGACATACATGAGACCTCAGCCCACACTTGTTTTGTATTTTAGAGTTTTCTTGTGAGAAGTGTAAAGGTCATTTCTGTTGTTGCTTCTCTCTGTCTGCACCATGCTTTCTATACCAGATTTCAGCACTAGCGCATGCTAGTTTGAAAACCCTCCTCACAGTAAGTGTGTGATCTGTGGCATATTTGCTTCTCTGCTGGATATGGCATGCAGGCCAGCCGCTCCCTCCTTGATCGCTGCTGCCAGCACTGGACCGGCTGCCTGGGAAACCCCCTTCTCCCGAGGAAGACGTTCCTGCAGTGATGCTGAACAGACCCTGCTCACAAACAGACTACTTCTTGGAGCCCCCGCCCAGCACCGGGAGTCATTCATACAGACCCGGCCAGGATCTGCGCAGGGTAAGACCCTCTTTGGGCTTTCTTAGAAAGCGGTGTGATCTTCGGCAAAAACAAAGTGCGGAAATTAATCCCCACCCCCTCGGGGCAGGGGGTGGCGGAATTGCAGTAGGAGATGACAACTAACCCCCCAGTGACATTTTAAGAGAAAGGCAAATATCCCCAGAACGGGAGAATTAGTGTTACAGTCTACAATGCCAGGCTAAAAACGCTGTCTGTCTGTGCAGGGATTTAACCAGAGACAAGTTAGAATGAGAACGCTTGCTTCTGACATGATTTTTCCAAACAGAAGCTTATAGGAGAAAGATCACACTTTGAACATTACTTCATCAGACTGACCTCTCCCAAGGCTCGCAGTTTCTCGAAGGACGAGCAAGCGCCCGTCTGTCTCTGCTCCCCGACAATCTGTAAGATCCTACCTAAAACAAGCACGCAAGTGGTGCGCGCGCCCGTGCCACAGCGAGACATCTGGTTTCAATTATCGCGCCCGTGTCTGGGCACGATAATTGAAACCACATGGCGGGCGTGCGGGTAACCGACACCAATAGGCCATGGGCGGAGCAATGCGCCCACCTTTGGCCATTTGCGTGCTGTCTTTGTTAAAAAGACGCACGCAAAGGCAAATAGTGTGGGCCAAAACAAAAAGCACGAGCGTGTGTGATTCTTATGTCCGTTTTCGAAATCCCCTACATGAAGTCTTCGCCAGAACAGAGTATGCGCGCTGTTACAGGCTCGACCTAAAAAGGCCTTCGATATGGCCTGGGGGCCCTGCCCTCAGGCAGGTGCTGCTCCTCAGTGTGCCATTCTTCTCTACCCTCATAGTATTGGGAGTACCCATGGTCCCTGAAGGGCTGCATCTTAAAGGGGAGTGCACCCCAGAATATGTTTAACCCTGAAAAGAATCTCATACCGTTTATTATTGTATGGGCAGCCCCTTCGTCGGTGCTCTTTATAATTACAAGAAATACATTTGATTATTGTTGTAATTCTTTACTGGACCACCAGGTGGCTTCTGAAGCCAGCCAGCTTTCTCACACGAGGAAGACCTGCTGCAATGTGGTGTCTGGCGAGAGTTGGAGGGAATCTCTTCAGAGAATTCAGAGTGGGAAGCCCTAGAGAGGATTCCCTTTTGCAAGTCGCTTTTTGGGAGCTCGGAGGGCTTCCCTGTGGAGAAGCGCAATGTCCCTTACAGGTACTGCGGATGGTCGTAAACAGCTGCATCTAGAGCACCTGCCTGGTGTAAAGGCTCGGGCGAGGCCGCCTACAGCACACAGTCAATATAAAGCGATTCTTTAAGTCTCTATGAACCATCAAAGGAACAACACGGTAAAATGCACAGTATTAATTGGACAGTTGAGGAAAACACAAAATGAACTTAACTGATGCGCAATGAAGAAAGAGGAACATGAAGGCATGTCACAGGTTGTTATGCAAGGACTCATTTTATGATTGGAGGACTGGTATGGTTACTGATTCCCAGAGGTTGCTGGGATGTGTGGTTTATTAACCTTTTTCGTTTATACATTGTGGTGATCTTTAAAATGATTTCTATTTTAATTAAGTGTAGAAAGGTATACATAATCCCCTCCTTCGGTTCTGGCATTGAATCTCTATGCCAAGCCAAATATGAGAGTTCCATGAAGATATCTCTACAACTTATGGGTCATCCAAGATTCTCATATTTCTCTGGCTCAGCCCCGGATGAGAGCCCAGACCTTTTGTCAACCTGCTGAAGCAAGTTAATTACATTTCTCTCCAGCAGCAGGAACAAAGGCCCCCACACACAAAGGGAGCAATTAACAGTGCTTCACTCGGCTCCCAAGGATTATAGGGCAGGGAGGAAGGATCTGCATCAATCAGTCAGCTGTCACACTGTACCAGGGATGGAGCTGAGGCCCCCAGAGGTAATGTGACTCCTGAGTGATGCCGTTTTGAATTGTCCCAGCATGCTATGTAGGAGGTTTGGGACAGGGACGAAGAGGTGATGTTGCACCCCAGGATAGACCAGTGGTGCCTCGCTTCTAGAACCTTCTACCCCCACTTAAACAGTCTTGTGCAAGTGGGTGAGCTCTCTGGTTGTGTTTTTCTTTTGGACACTGGGACTGGAGGCGGCAGCCATGGACAACTGGAAGGAGGAACCCTCTTATTCCATCTAGACTAAGGACTCTGACTGCAGTTACCCTTAGGACCAGAGACTCTGGTCCCCCTACACCCCTTAAAGACTAGATGGGGGGACTTCTGCACCAAGGAGGAGGAAAGGACATGAAAGCTGGTGCAAGGAGTCATTGGAACCAGCTCCCTGCTGATTTCGCCATCATGGGGGCCAGGAGGAGGCCTGATAAACGTGCTACAGGAGGCTAGAGCTCACCACCAGGAGCACAATGAGACCACACACATGCAAAATGGTCCAATGGGGCCCAAGATATCAGCAGAAGAGGGATTTGACCTTTGAGCTCGCAAGGCCTCTGTGGCACTACAAAATTATGAATGCATGACTAGACTCTAATCCTCAATGTCTGCCTCAACGCAGTACTATCGCAAGCTAAAGGCCTTCATTGGATCCGTCACTGACCTAGTTCAAAATAAGCAAAATGTTTCCCATGACACTGATGAGTAAGAGGAAGCGGACAACCTGCTCCCCCTTTCTATACTGATGCCAGTGGGGTGAATAGGACTCCAGAAACTGAGCTAGACTCTCTTCCAGAGCCACCAAAGCAAGAGAGTGCCTATTTTGCTGTAGCTCTGTGAAGGGCAGTCAAAAGAACTAGACTTACAGTTGCCATTCAACAATTCTCTTACATTCCAGTGGCCACATGGTCTAAGCTGTGATTGGACCCATTGGCCGGTTGGCCTATTCCTTGGTGCTATTGAGTATTACAGTGAACCTGGTATTCAGATAAATGTATCCTATGCCTGAAAGCCTGGTGGTACAGATGTAGACAAGTAAGGTCCCTCCTAATGCCTTCACAACAATCTTCTGTATAGAGAGGAAAAACTGATTGATGCCTTCAGAAAGAGAATGTTTTCTTTGGCTAGTTTAGCCTTAAGGTCTTGGGACACAGTGTGCCTTCTGGGCACAGCCAGGTATGTCTTACGTACAGGTTTGAACACCACAGACTGTGTTGATAAAGCTGTTGGCACCAGTGTAGTGCTTGCAAGGAATGCCTGGTTGCAACCAATGTAATGGTCCAGCGTCCCTTCTGGACATTCCCTTTGATTGCTGTATACTATTTGGCGATAAGGCTGATTCAGAATTTGAATGATTTAAGGCCAGGTGAGCAAAAGCACAAACTTGATGACACTTGTCCACAACCAGTCGGTTCCAACAGAATACAGGAGGTTATTCCAAGGGGTTAGCCTATAAACAGCGTCCGCCCTCCGAACCTGTGCAATAGCAATAGGCGCAGTCATTGCAAGGCAGAGGCTGTGGCCAAGGCAGATAGCACCAGCAGGGATAGCTCCCCCACTAATTCCTCTTCCCTGTTGCAGAACCTGCAAAGCTGCTTGAACTTGCCTTCGCAGTTCCATACTGCTAGAGGGAAGTGATGAAATTTCCACCACAGCTGGTGATCTATCACGCCAGACAGATGGGCTTGAAAATCATTCACTGGGGCTATACCTAACTTTAATTTCCTCGCTGACCCGTTGCCCCACCCCCATGTCCGTGTTTCACTGTGAGTGGGTCATTCCGCAATCTTGATGTAGGAAGTCAACCCACTGCTGGTCAAGGGTGCCATCCAGTAGGTGCCAGCTTTATAGGGGTGCTATTTGTTCTCCGTCTTCATACTAAAAAAAAAAATGGAATCGTGAGAACTATACTGGGTCTCTGCCCACTGAGTGCATTTCTGTGAAAGACAAGTTCAACATGCACACCCAGTCTCAGATTATTTCTGCTTTGGGCACTGGAAACAAGATGGTGTTCTCTGACTTTCAGGGCTTGAGTAGGCAAGTGGATTAGTAGGTTGGGGTGTTCACCTTCAGCTGGCAATAATACCACAATCACTAATAGGGCCAGTTAAGTCTCAATAAACAATCTGTGGTAGCTTGGCAAATGGGCAGTAAGGCTTAACTTAGGAGACAGGTGGGAAAAGAAACACAGGAAGCTAACCCCTGCATTGAAGTGCCACCCCCAGTGACACAGACCAGTAACCAGAGTTTGGGTCCCAAATGGAACCGGTGGCTGGAGTCACTGGATGAATTTCTTGCAACAGCTGGTGAGCGAAGAGACGAAAAACATCTGCTACTACTACTTCAGCTGGTGGAGCATGAAGGCCGACGCCTAATCAGAACATTTTCAACAAAGGACGCAGAGGCATATGAAATACTCAGAGACACTACGTGCCCATTTCAACACAAAGAAAGACGTGGATCAAGAACGCCTCATCTTCAACGCAACATGGCAAGAACCAGGTAAATCATTAACAAATTTCATTACAAGGTTACAAAGTCTGGTACAATACTGCGATTTCAATACATTCACAAATGAGGAAGCAATTCGACTCAGGGTAATTGAGGGCTGTTCAATACCAGACATGAAGCGCAAGATCCTTCAAAAGCAGCTCTCTCTAAAGGAAATCATCAGGAGGGCCGAAGCTGGAGAGCGGGCTAAAGCAAGAGAATTGCACGTCAATGTGAGGTTCTGAAGTTTGTCGTTTCTCGATCGCACCCAGACTCCATCTTGTGTTTTCCGCCATCTTAGGTTACCCTCACTCAGGCAGCTGGTAAACGAGATGTTTTTGTCATTTCTGCCCTTGCGTGTCAGGTAGCCTTTCGTCCCGTGTTTATTAACTAGTGTCAGGGTCTGGCCGAATACACTAATCCATGTCTGAACTGGATAACCCCCGCCCGAACTATCTGTTAGCTCACACCATTCTTTCCTCTCGCTTATCTTATCTACTGCCCTTCGCTACACATCTCATGCATTCTCTGGCTTCACGACTGTCCTTCTAGAACAAACAACCATGTTTTCTCTCCTTGTAAACTGTATCATGTGTATTCTCTTTGCAATTTGCTTAAAGGGGCCAGCAACAAACATCACCTGGAACCCAAATCAGTTTTTAGCTTAAACCATTGTTAGTGACATTTGTCGATGTCTCAAATTCTATATGTTTTTGGTTATCCATTGTATTTCACTGTATAAAAGCTTGTGCGCCACGGAGGTCAGGGAGCAGTCTCTTGTGAACCCATCCCTGTGTGACTTCACGGACAACTGTCCTAGCTGCAGCTAATAAAACTCGATCTTTTACGCCAGACGGAGTGTCCAGTGTCTCTGTATTGCAAGGCAGGAGAACTAGAGGATTTCAGGCGTACTCTGCGCCGCTTGGCCCTTAATGGTCAGGTTCCTCAAATGGTGACCACGAAGGGACAGCTTCAGTGGTAGCGGTGCAGCCAGAGGATCGTGAGGGGCCCGCAAGGAAAATCCGGAGGAGGCGCCCCACGTGATTGACCCCTGTATGTCGGAAGTGGACCGAAGGATTTTGCGGCGTGGCTTCTCCTTTCAGACGGCTGCTGCGACTGCTGCCCTGACTGCCGTCCTGCCTTGGCCCCGGTTTTTGTGACGATTTGGTAGAGCGAGACGATAGACGGACCTCCGGTTGGCGTAAGAAGATACTTAGTTAAGTATTTGATTGGTGGGTCGCTCCCACGAATTTTGTTTTTTGGGTCTTTGAGTTTCCTTCTTGTATTTCAATTGTTGCAATAATTGAAGCCAAGGGGTGAGTACGTTTGTGCTGTTTTTGTTAAGAATTGACACCCCCCCCCTTTTTTGAAGTTTGTAGAATAGTCCAGAGAAATAACGATGCCTGGTCTCAGTAAGTTTCGTCGATTTTGTTGCTTAGGTTGTACTAGGGACTCCCAGCTCGAGGACTCTTGTCCGATTCCTCCAGTTGGAACTCCCACTTATGAGCTCTATTCAAAACATGTTATTGGCCCCATTACTTTTAACAAAACATGGGTCCAATATACCAGAAGAGACGGTGTTTTACAGTGGCCACAAAATGGCAGTTTTGAGCCCAATATATTAGACAATTTAGAAACCACTTTGTTTAGAAGAAAAGCCCGGCCGGCAATGTTTGACTCGTTCCGCCTTTGGCGAAAGGAAGCCAAACAGAAAGAAATGAAACAAGCAAGAAGAGATCAAAAGGATAAAAATATGTTGATTTTACAGGCTGCCCAGCAGTTCAGAAATAACGAAGTAGACTCTGCTAGGGAGGTATCAGAAAGACAACATTGCATGGCAGTAGATAGATGCTATCCGGTGTTGCCTACTTCCCCTTCAGAGAAGAGTAAAAATATAGAGGAAGACCCTTTAATGTCTTGTTTGTTGAATTCTCCTCCACCATATGTGCAAACTCCTAATGCACCTCCTATGGCTCAGCCAGCAGCTGCCCAGCCTCCTGCTCAGCAAAATAATACTTCACTTCTTCCTCAGCCTTTGTTTTCTCCTCCTCCTGTTATTCCATCTCCTTTAAATTCCTCTCTATCCCCTGCTCTGGTGAGAGACTCTCCAGGTACACCGAGGAGACTCACAAATGCTGTCACAAGTTTCTTTTCTCCCTTAATTGGAGCCCTGAATCTGTCTCCGTCTCTTTCTAGACGACAATCTCGTTGTCAGCTTCCTATTACGGAAGGAAAAGCAGTATTAGGTTCCCTCGCCCGTAAATGGATTGAGAAAGGTCCAATATATAGTGCACGGGATATTTTGAGCACCTTCTGTCAATGGACAGAGCCCATTCAAAGATATGTTTTTGACATAATGTGCGACACTCTCATTAAGGGTTGGGACGATATGGAATTAGACACGGCTCCTATGGAACTGATGAAGCTCCAAGCCGATTTTGATAAAGGTTTTATAGTAGGAGCAGACGTGGAGAAAGCGGTGATTATGCTGATTGAATTTAGGACTTAATTTCTCTCTCTAAAACTCCCCGAAACTGATCTTATTGACAAAACTAAACACTATACAATGCGTGAAGTTCCCCAGTATGGAGAGAGGCGGTAGGTGGTGCTCAGCCGGTGGCTGCTCATTTCCAGCGTATATGGGTACATGAACCTTGGAAAAGAGCCGAAGTTTTAGCCCTTAAACAAACACCTCCAGACCCACATAAAAATCCTGCTGGCTATTATAAGGAGGTATCCCAGACAGTTGAGGCTTGCGTTATGAACTTAGCTGGCATTGATATGTTATTTGGAAATGTTGTTCCACAAGCAATATGGGCGAAAATTCGTAGGGAAGATCATGCTGCCGAACTAGGTGGTGTTTGGGCAGCTATTAGAGCTGCTGACACAGCACAAGTTGGCGGCGCAAAGCCTGACGATCTGATTACAGCATTTCCTGGTAGAATCATTGATTTAATGAAGACTCTTATGCCTGCAGTACAAGTAAATTGGGATAAGTTAACCGCCTGTAAGCAAAAGAAAGACGAGAGCGTCTCCGAGTTCTTCACTCGTTTTGAGGAGACCTTTCTGGATCATAGTGGCCAGGATATGAGCACGGAAGGTGGACAACGCTTATTTGGCTACAGCACAAGATTATGAAAACAGGGACAAGGAAGAGAAAGATAAGCAGGAGAAGAAAAATAAAGATTTAAAAACAAAGGTTCTTTTACAGCAGGCTTATCCTCCATGTCCTGCTCAGCACCAGTCTTCTCAGCCCCCACAGTTTCAGCAAGTGTTTCAGAAGCCCGAACATTATGTACCCCGATCTATGCTAGGTCCAAACCAATGCGCTTACTGTAAGGAAGAAGGACATTTTAAGAGCAATTGTCCAGTTTTGCTCCAACGTAATAATGGAGTTTTTGTCCCACGAGGCCGTGGTAATTTCCAGCCAGTCTCCAGGGGTAGAGGTAGAGGTACGTCCCTCCAAGAGAAGTGTTCCTTTCCCTCCCCTAACGCTGTGAATTCTTTTGACCAACAGAGAGTCCAGTCTACACAATATTATAGTGACTATTATGTTGAAGGTGGCGACGAAAGTTTCCAAAATGAATAGGCCAGCCATGGACAAAGTAAGGGAGTAGTATCAATTCCAGTAGATCAGAATGGTCCTTATGTCACTGTCAATGCAATGGGTATTTCAGAGCCATTTCTTTTAGATACTGGTGCAATGAGAAGTTCTATTATTCCTTCTAAACTCCCTGGGGCACCTTTGTCTGGCTTAATAAACACATCTGTAGGATTTTCCGGCGCCCCAGTTCGTAACCCAGTCTTTTGCCCTTTACCTGTTTCGATTGGTCCATATGACCTGGAAGCATTACTTATCCTTACAACTGGTTGTGGTGAGAATCTATTGGGTTTGGATCTGTTAAAAAAGTTACATGCCACGTTACACTGCTCCCCTTCTGGTGTGTATCTTACACTAGGTAAGATACTGACATCGTCAATGCATCTGTCTAGAGATAAGTTTCCACCTGAATTACTATCTCTTCCAGAAAGTCTTTGGGCTACAGGTCCGAATGTTGTGGGTCGTCTTGCGATTCCACCATATGTTGTCACTCTCAAGCCTAATGTTAAACTGCCACGTATAGCTCAGTATAAGATTTCCAATGAAGGTGAAAAAGCATTATTGGCTATTGTTCAAGATTTGGTCCAGAAGGGTGTGGTGAAAGGAACGAGAGGAAATGTGTGTAACAGCCCTATTCTTCCGATTCTTAAGCGAACTGATCCTTCTCAACCACCAGTCTATAGATTTGTGATTGATCTTCGAGAGGTGAACAAAATTGTTTCACCACAGTTCCCTGTTGTCCCAGACATTACAGCCTTACTGACGATGATACCAGCTTCAGCAGCTTGGTTCACCGTGATTGACTTAAAGAACGCTTTCTTCAGCATTCCTATTGCTAAAGAGAGCAGAGATATTTTGGGATTTTGTTTAGGAGGCCGAAGCTTCCGATTCAAGAGAGCACCACAAGGCTATTGTGAAAGTCCATCCATTTATAGTCAAGCTCTTAAATCACAGCTTGATACATTCCCTTTGCCTCCAGGAGCCACTCTTATTCAGTATGTGGATGATTTGTTGAACGCGACTGATTCAAAGGATGTGTGTAAAGATGTGACTGTGGCATTGTTGCGGCATTTGTCTGATCTCAATCATAAGGTATCACCTTCTAAATTACAGTACGTGTGCCAAGAAGTTACATACTTAGGTCATCTCTTATCAAAGGAGGGAAGGCGACTAACCCCCGAACGCATTGAAGCAATTACGCACATGTCGGTACCATCGACGCAGAGAGAAGTACCTGCTTTCTTGGGCATTACTTCCTACTGCAGACAATGGATACCTAATTTCTGTTTTTTGGCCAAACCTTTATTAGCACTTACACAGAAAGACACGCCCCATCCACTCCCATGGACTGATGAATGTCAGAAGAGTTTTTCTGACTTACGATCAGCCCTGTGTTCTGCTCCTGTGTTAGGTACCCCTGATTACAGTAAATGTTTCACGCTCTATGTCCATGAGAGAGAAGGTTGTGCATTATCAGTTTGACACAACAATTTGGAGACAAACAGAGGCCATGTGCCTACTTTTCTGCTACGTTAGACCCGGTAGCTAAAGCGTTACCTAGCTGTCTCAGAGCTACGGCGGCGACAGCAATCTCTATTCATCAATCAGCTGGAGTAGTATTGGACCACACTCTCACTGTCATGGTACCACATGCTGTGGACACTTTATTGAATAGAACTAAAACACAGAATCTCACGAGTGCTCGGTTGTCTGGTTACGAGTTGACTCTCTTAGCAAGCCACATACGTATAAAGCGATGTAACACCTTGAATCCAGCTACTTTGTTACCACTCCCAGATGAAAGAGATCCTCAGGATCATCATGACTGTTTTCTTTGCACAGAAGAAGAAACAAAAGGAAGAATAGATTTAAAAGATACTGCGCTCGAGGATCCGGATGGAACCTTGTGGGTTGACGGTTCATGTTTCAAATTACCCAATGGCGAGACTACCTCAGCTTATGCAGTCACCACATTACATACAGTAGTGGAGACAGCATGTATCCGATACAATTCAGCCCAGGCTGCAGAATTGATAGCTTTAGAGCATGTGTGCTGTCGAAAGGGAAAAGAGTGAATGTTTACACAGACAGCCAATATGCTTTTGGCGTGGCACATAGTTTTGGTCGTTTATGGAAGGAAAGAGGATTCTTTACTTCCCATGGAACGAAGATTCAGCATGGCCAGTTGGTCACCGATCTTCTTGACTCTCTCACATTACCTACCCAAATCGCCATCATCAAGTGTAGTGCACATAAAAGAGTCACAGATGACATTGGTCGCGGGAATGCTTTCGCAGACGAGGTAACGAAAAACACAGCTAGGGACACCACAAGTCACATGTATGTTACAGGCCCTGCAAATCAGATCCCAGAAAGAGGAATGTGTGAGGACACAATTGAGAGCGTAAGAACGATTCAGGAAGAGGCTACA
The DNA here is from genome assembly GCF_964204655.1 of Triturus cristatus. Lineage (NCBI taxonomy): Eukaryota > Metazoa > Chordata > Amphibia > Caudata > Salamandridae > Triturus > Triturus cristatus. The sequence goes on along the minus strand of NC_140594.1, from coordinate 940,658,563 downwards.
GAGAAAGAATTGAGTAAGTGGAAAGAAAGTACGGGAATATTGGATTCGAATGGATGTTGGACAGAATTGTCAGAGCATCAGCGATGGATGTTGCCAGATGCATATGTATTACCTGTAGTAACTATGGCTCATGGACCAGCTCACATTAGTGCTAAAGGAATATGCAATCTCCTGGCTCCAGTTTGGCAAAATGAAGGAATTCCGAAATGTGCAGACAATGTGGTAAAACATTGCATCATATGCTTAATGCATAACCCAGGGAAGGGTACTCCAACTCCTGCAGGCCATTTCTCTCCCCCTACGTACCCCTTTGAAGTATTACAGATTGATTATATACACATGGATCGATGCAACAATATCAAGTATGTTCTGGTGGTAGTATGTGCATTCTCTAGATGGATAGAGGCTTACCCCTTAAAAGATAACACAGCTGTATCAACTGCTAAAGTATTACTGAAAGAGTTTTTCCCTAGATTCGGTTTGCCGCGAATTGTCTGGAGTGACAATGGAGGTGAATTTGTAGGCAGAATCATGTAGAAAGTATGTACGGGTCTTGGTATTAGGCAGAAATTCCACGCGGCAAACCATCCACAGTCAGCGGGTTTGGTAGAGTGCTACAATGGCACTCTCAAACTGAAATTGGAAAAGATTCAGGCCAGCACAGGTCTTGCCTGGCCTGACGCTTTACCATTGGCCTTACTATCCACCAAAACTACTGTACACTCTCGTATGGGACTTAGTCCATATGAAGTGATATTCGGACGCCCCGCCAATATTTGGGGAGTTCCTCGCCCTAGGAAGTACTCAGACATGCCGTACCCTATGCTTATTGATTACCTTCATGACTTGACTGCTAAATTAAGTGTTCTTCGCCAACAGGTTCAAAGTGCTCTGCCAGAGGCCTCAACAGACCCAGGTCACTCTATCAAACCGGGAGATTGGGTCTGCACCAAGAACTTTCAACGAAAGAAAAATCTTGATCCTCGCTGGTCGCCTCCTCGCCAGGTTCTACTGGCTACGCGGACAGCAGTAAGGATAGAAGGCAAGAAAAACTGGGTCCACGCCGTGCATTGCAAAAAGGTACCCTTGCCCGTGCCTTTTGACCAGTGGGTCCGCGGGGGCATAGGTGAATCTGAAGGAGACAAGACTCCCCGGTTCGTACCATTTAGTAACGCACGGCTGGAAGACACCCAGACTGAGGAAGAAAGTGACGACACTCTTCGAAGAACCATCCCATTACATCTACAAGTGAACACTACTAATCCGTAAATAATCTTTCAGGACCAAACGACTCCAACAAAGAAACGATACAACCTGAGGATCAGACCTGAAGCAAAGACTTGAACATTTGTTACTTTTTAGCCACCAATGAACTATTTTTCCTTTTTAGATAGTATTTGTGCCATCTGTCCCCGTCGCAGGGTCTCGGTAAGAGTCTTGGACTGAACCTGGTTTATGGTCAAGATCCGCTAGGTTTAGGATTATCAAATAGCCAAGTGATTGAGGAAGATTGCCGCGAGCGACAAATTTTTCTAGCCAGGATGGATGGTACATCACGTCAGGTAGATAGGAGACAGAATATGCAAACCAAATACCGTAAATCATTACGTAGTCGTTTCGGCGTAACCTTGTGTGTGTTGCTGATTCTATGTGTTTTGCTAGCACGTATAGGTTGGATTGTCCATGTGTTACAACTAAAAACTGTTTCTTTATCTACTTCTGTACCTTCTCGTCCCACTAAAATTCAACACAAGATAAGTGCCCTTTCCTCACATGAACAAATAAGAAGGATGGAGTATCAAAATAATTCGTTTATCCAGCTGTTACACCAACACCAGTTAGTTGTCAACATATCTGACTGTTGGGTATGTGGACTCATGCCTCACACTGCCCATAAAGGGATGCCCTATTTAGTATTGCCTTTCTCATATGAAGGTTCAGCATGGGCTTACCTGGCCATGTTTTCGGCTGCCTACCACAACAGACTTCGATATCCGATAGGTACATTCGAGAAAGGAATGGATTTTAGCCACAGTACTTTGATAAAGGGTATAGTGGCCATGGCTAAAATTCTAGGGAAGAGTAAGATTCCATGGACTGTACCCCACCAAGGCAACTTTTGCCTCCGAATCAATAGCAAGGAGAATGACACTCAACAAAACTGTTCCCAGATATATGTATTCACGTCTCAAAATAACCCTCCATTGATCCCATCACAAGGAACCTATTTTGTCTGCTATGACAAAGCATATACATGGCTCCCCTCTGACTTTTCGGGAACATGTTACATAGCATTCTTGCTTCCCCCAACGTATACTGCACCCTCAGACCATCACAGACACAGATATGGTAGAGGCGTATTTGATGCCAAAGACACAGCTGGCCAGGAGGGAGGAGATTTCTTCAAAGGATTCATTCCCTTCTGGGGACCAATGATTAACAGCGGAAACATTAGGCGATTAGTTCGCGTGGTTGAGACAACCATCGATGTTACTGCAGGTGCCTTAAGTAACATCACTGCAGAACTCCGAGCGGACCGTCTCATGACGTTACAAAACAGAATTGCGCTAGATGTGATCCTAGCAGACCGAGGAGGAGTCTGTAAATTAATTGGATCAAGCTGCTGTATATACATTCCTGATGACGCCCCGACTGTATATCAGGCCATCTCAAAATTACATACCATCTCCGCATCGATCTAACAGGAAGAAGGAGATTGGTCCCTCATGGGATGGTTATGGGGATTGTTATCTACCTGGGGATGGAAGATACTAACATTCCTTGGAGCAATTCTGGCCATCATATTCTCTTGTTGCTTGTGCATACACTGTGGTCCTGCTATCTGTGGTCTGTTCGCTACCTTATGTGTATCAAAGCCTGTAACCCAACAAACAGAGAATAGTAAAATGATGGTCCAGCAACAGTTAAACGACCTTATGGCAATTGATATCAACTCCGACTCAGACTAACATGAGCCCAGTCATTGTGTTATTGCCTGAGTAATGGCAAAAGGAGGGTCTGAGGTTCTGAAATTTGTCGTTTCTCGATCGCACCCAGACTCCATCTTGTGTTTTCCGCCATCTTAGGTTGCCCTCACTCAGGCAGCTGGTAAACGAGATGTTTTTGTCATTTCTGCCCTTGCGTGTCAGGTAGCCTTTCGTCCCATGTTTATTAACTAGTGTCAGGGTCTGGCCGAATACACTAATCCATGTCTGAACTGGATAACCCCCGCCCGAACTATCTGTTAGCTCACACCATTCTTTCCTCTCGCTTATCTTATCTACTGCCCTTCGCTACACATCTCATGCATTCTCTGGCTTCACGACTGTCCTTCTAGAACATACAACCATGTTTTCTCTCCTTGTAAACTGTATCATGTGTATTCTCTTTGCAATTTGCTTAAAGGGGCCAGCAACAAACATCTAAGAAAGGACATTGCTATATAAGTAGGACAGCAGAGCTAACAAACCAATCAAGGAGCCCAAAGGATGCTCACCTCATTAATGAACTCTCCCCGCAACAGACATCACACTCAACATCCACAGAACCACCCTCAACATTTTGGAGCAGAGAAACCAACTACAGAGCCCAAAGGATGCACTGAACAGGTTGACTGAATTTGGGGGGGGGGGAGGAGGGAGATGTCATGTCCTCCAGGAAAGGACATTGTTATATAAGGTCAGCCGTCTAGCTGGTCCAGACAGAAGTGTGATGCCAGGAACTTCCTGGGTAGAGACAGTAAGTACTAGTTTTCTTGTTCGGGCTCAGGAGACGAGACGCCAAAACTGGTTCATTGAACAGGTGTATCACGACTTGTTGGCCACTTTTATATATGGATAGGCTCTAAACTGGGAGATGCGTTGCTTTGTCTGATTAAGTAAGGATCGATACAGAGCTGTAAAGGACAAAGGTGTCTACACATGGGCTATCGATCAAGGATGCTCATGACTTCCAATTGAATTCGCAGTAGGTGTACTGTGACCTGATGACTTCGGTTTTTATGGATTAATGTGAAACCTGTAAATACGATTACTTGGTCCACTAATAGAGCATTTATACAGATTTGCGAAGGACGTAGTTGTCTATAGACTGAGCAATCGACTAAGGAGGTCTTTAACTTCCGTCTGAATACGCAGTAGCCTTGAAAAAGTCCTGATGGACGAAACACGTGTCGGCTGATTTTTGTACATAGACGTGGGCATGACAAGAAGGAACAATAAAGAACAAAATTAAAAGAAACTGTGGAGCATTTTGTGGACTCTGAACATATATTTATGCACAGAGGAAATCGTCTTAACGTGGCTTAACTTATGTCTATGTGTGCCTCGACGGATGGGTAACTAGCCTTATGCCAGGTGCTGTCTTTTATGTAGAGTGTTATGCTTGCCAGTGCTGTGAAGAGAAACCAATCCAGAACTGAACACATCGGCGGACAGGTGCACCGGATGACGAGGCTTCGGTAGTTGGGGATGCCCAGAGGAGCAGCGAGGGTGCCGGCGGCAAGAAGGAGGCCCCACCGCTCCGAGGCTCCAATCTGCTCCGATCTGCGGGGGTGCCGGGAGGAGCAGCGAGGGCGACAGCATCAAGTCACGGCAGGAGATGGAGAGGCCAAGCGGTGGGAAGACCGACCCACCGGGGGATGGAGTTGTGACCCGGACTGAACCGGTCTTCATTTGTGCTGTGCAAGCGGCGGTGAAGCAGCTCTTGGAACATCCCGCCTGAAGTCAGCACACCTGGCTTGTCCCGAGCGGGAGCGAGAGCTGGGGGAGGCACCAGGCCAGAGCATGGCTGAGTGAAAACAAGCCTGGAGCCGGCTGGAAGTTGCAGCAACGCAAGCCTATACAGTATTTTGGCCCGCTACCTAGCTTAATAATACCAGCACTCTGATTAGGCAGCTGGGGCCTGATTGATTAGCCGTTGTCCGGCTGCAACTCTGTGATCTACTTTCAGGCCATTTGTCTAAAAATTCCCATTAGGGCAGGACATCCTGCATCCTATTTTCTTATTCAACTACTTTGTTTAATTACCAAGTTTAATTCATTGAATTGTCTATCCGGCTGCCGGCCAAATCAGACTGGACGTTTTTATGTCAGCTAGGTCCCGACAACTTGCCTTAGGATAAAGACATTTCTTTACGCAATTACTGTCTGCACGGTGGAAAGTATCATGGTTGGGAGACATTGGGCAACAAGGGAGAAGAGAATGCCAGCAAGGTACAGGGAGGTGCCTGGGCACAACAAACCCCCATAAAAGGATCGGAGAAGGCCACAGGAAGACTCCGGGCCAGAATTAGAAGGAAATTTGGAGGAACTGTTGAGATAAGCAAAGGCGCTGGTGGCCCTGAAGAGAAAAACGTGAATGGATGACCACATAGCAGAGGGGCCATCCAAGAAGAAGCCTATGCAGGCACTAGCCCCAGCACCCCCGCAAGGCCAGGCAAGAACAGGCCTGTAGCCAAAACTGCGGCCCCTTCGAGACCAGGCAACGGGGTGCCAAGTAAAACAACACAACATCCCCCTGCAGCCCCAGGATGAAAGGGGGGAGACCCCACCCTGCCAAACAGAGGAATGGGCAGGATCCGGGCAACCATAACACTGGATGTGGTGACCAACTTAGAAGACGAGAAGGACAACAGCGACAACAAGGGGTTTGTGGCCAACACGGTGGCCACTCGAGGAGCAAAGAGCCTATCAAGATCCACGACGGACAGCGAACATGGTGAGCATCAGGTGCTAAGGGAAAAGGGCGGGCAGTGCAAAAAAGGGACAGGGCACAATGGTATCAGTGAAGGGGTACCCGGGCAAATCACAAACAATGGCACACAATTAGGGGTAAGCAACTACACTACACAAGGGCCATTGTCTCTTCAGCACCCCTGACTAGCAAACCCGAGGGGGGCAACAAGAATTCCAGGGGGAAGCTTGGGGCTATGTGCAGCCACCTCTGGCAGCATGGATGCCTTGGTGGCACTGGCCTGGGCTGGGGGCCCCTTATGGGGAGGATCCCTAGCAAGTACAGGGCCCAACGGGGGCAGGTTTCACGGCTGGGTTCACCATCCCCGGCACAGGACCAGTGGCCCTGCGGCTTAGCCGCAACTTAAAATCTGTACGGGACAATCCAGAGGCAGCTAGACACAAGGTGGACAAGGAGGTCCAACTAGGTAGAGTTGCCAGCTCTTTCGCCTCCCCTCCACTACCTAACCTAATAGTCTCGGCGTTAGGAGTGATACCTAAGAAGAAAGCAGGTAAATACCGGCTCATACACCACCTTCCACACCTGCATGGGGAGTCCATCAATGACTGGCTAGATCAGGGCTGCTGCTCGGTAGCTGGACGACGCAGCAGATTTATTTAAGCAGGCAGGGAAAGGGGCTCCGCTGGTAAAAACGGATATCGAGTCAGCATTGCGCCTATTAACAGTGCACCCAGTCAGTTACCACCTCCTAGGTTTCCGTCTGGTCGGGAAGTATTACTATGACAAATGCTTACCCATGGGCTGCCCAATATCCTGCGCTTACTTTGAATCATTTAGTAGATTTCTCGAATGGGAACTTGGTGTGCACCACCCCGGGGGGGTGGGTGTACACTACTTGGATGTTTTTCTGTTCATTGGGAAGGCAGAAACGGAGAAGTGTGCAAACCTCCTCTGCCACTTCCTGGACCTGACCAAAGATTTAGGTGTTTCGCTACCACAGGACAAGACCGAAGTCCCAACTACCAAGCTATCCTTCCTCGGCATAGAATTAGACTCAGCGGCGAGGACATGTAAGCTACTAGCAGAAGGGTAGCTGAGCTACATAATATAATAATACAGCAGCTACAGCAGCAGAAAAAGGTGACACTAGGCAAGATAAAGCAGCTGCTAGGTAAACTGAACTTTGCCACCAGAGTCATTTCCGCTGGGGGCCCCTTTGCCAGGCGTCTGGCCTGGATGACCAGGGGTTTGTCACTGAAGCACCACAGGTTGCGCCATACACAAGGAGTGAAAGAGGACCTGGGGCAATGGGAAACTTTCCTAGCAAAGTTCAACGGTACCCTAATGTGGCGAGAACCCTGGGTGCGGGCTGATCAGCTGGAGCTCTATACTGATGCAGCAGGTAGCCACGGCTTTGGGGCCATCCTGGGGTAGTCATGGGCAGCAGCAGAATGGCCAACCAGCTGGCATCAGAATTATACCACTGCCAAAATCACCTTGTTAGAACTATTTCCCATTGTAGTGGTCTTTACCATATGGGGCCCCAAACTGACCAATAGACAGATAACCCTATGGTCAAACAACCATGTGGTGGTACAGGCGATTAACTTGGGTACAGCAAAGTGCCCGGCAGTTGTTAAACTACTGTGAAGGATAGTTGAGGGCCAACTGATAGCAAACACAGCAATCAGGCCAAGGCACAATGTGGGTTTAGATAACTCAATAGCTAATTACATTTCTCGTTTTCAGTGGGGTAGGTTCAGGGAGCTTACAAAGAAAGCAGACCAAGCCATGACACCAGTACCAGAGGAGCTATGGGATTTGGTGGATCAGGATTAATTACATGGCTGGGCAACGCACTGCCCCTTCCAAGGCGGAGAGCGCAGTGGCCCATTAAACCAAGCTATCGACAGAGGGGGATCCAACAAGCACATGTTCATACTTAACATAGTGGGTTCCTGGAACAGCTGGGTTTCTCTTAAGCAAGGGCGAAGTGAGGCGGCAAAGGAGGGAACTGCCTCCAATTATTAAACCGTAGGCAGCATGGCGGAAGAGACCCATAAAAAGATCCAAAAGGGGAAATTACTAGAGGTAGATAAGTTGCTCACACAGTGTCCTTGGGATGCCTCACGGCAGGGGCACAGAGTGAGTGGATGACAGCCCACAGCCATAGACAGACTAGATGAGATGCTTGCAAAGGGTAATTTGGATGCCACATGGCAGGTGTGAGATGTTGGCCTGGTATATGCTGTTCACTAATTAAAGTGGGCACCTTGCACCAGTCCAAACTACCCTTATGATGTATGAGGTCAAAAATAACCTTTAGAAAGCTATCCTAGTGGTAGCTGTGGAGAGCAGCCCTCAGGCTTAATCTTGAAGGAATGTAAAGCAGCTTGTTTTACCAGAACATCACCTCCTATATTGACTAAATAAAAAAAGAGAACCACACAGTAGTTATATAAAAATATGTATTTATTAATATAACGCTCTCTAGTATCCTCTACACAAGGACAGAACATAAAGCATACAATACGAGATCAATAGAACAGTTGTAAGTAGCACAATACACAGGGGGCTCCAGGGGGAGACCAACCCATATACTAAACTAGTGGTATAACAACCATGACTCAGGTCAAGACAAGGTCTAGAGCACGTAGAATCGCTGGGACCCCAAGGAACCACCCAAGGTGAGTAGATAGGGACCCCACGGAGGATGGGTGCAGTGTGCTAACAAGACCGCGGGCTCCGTACAATTCTATGGGGAACTCGCGGTAGCAGTTTTACAGTTTAAGGACACTTCTAGGAGGACTTCAAGGAAACCCTTTGGAACTTAAGAGGTTGGAGAGCCACCCCACCTGTGGATACCATAGTACCCAAGTTACCTATCCCAGAGGAGCCAGTGCAAATGTCTGGAGTGGTGTCAGAAACGGCCGTCGTTCTTAATGGAGGACTGCGAAGAAGTACTGCTGCCGTGAAGGTGAAAAGGGTCAGGTGGAATCCAAGCCTGGATTCTGGAAGGACTGAACCTGAAAGCAGAGGGGACAGAGTCTGTGTCACTTCAGAGTGATCAGGGTCTCGGGAGACAAATGCCCACCGATGTCGGGGGCTTCAGGTGCGAAGAAGGGATGCTTGACTCTGCAGCCACGAGGATCAGAGGACGTCGACAACAACCAGGAGCCAGATGCCAACTGTCCCACGAAGGATGTCGAGTGCTGAGAGGTCAGTGTCGGGCTGGAGCACCAACAAGCCTTTGCAAAAGCAACCCACGCAGGAAGGTCAAGCAGGTTACGGGGTGGACCAGCAAGGTCCAGGGAACTCACCAAGTAATGGGAAGTCAGGGCATGTCTGAAGCAACCAGGAAATCCCAACAGAAATCAAGATGACCCTCAGGAGGACCCACATGCCGAATGACCAGGAGTCGCAAGAGGACCTTGAGCAAGATTGCAAAGTACCAGCCCACGGAGCACTCGGTGTGAGAAGGCCGGAGTTCTTTTGCACAAATACTGCTCAGGGTCAAGACTACACGGAGTACAATGCAGAAGCTCGGGAATTTGCCAACAAGCATATGCAACTGCAAATAGATGCAGTGCACAGAGGTTCGGGTTATGCAGTCCCCACGAGGGATACTGGCCTCAAATTTGATGAGAGGGCAGATCAACCTCATGGCCCTTTGTAACCCACCTCCTGTGTTGCTGAATTCTTTGGAGTCCACAAGAGCTCAGGAGCAGCAGACCGGTCAGTTGCATTGAGGTGCCTTTTGAATGCAGGGGAGTGACTCTTTCACCCCAAGAGAGATTTTTCAGTTGTCCGTAGTGCACCACAGGTCATACACAGAGCCCGTATGGAGCAAGGGCACAGACAAAGCTTTGGACAGAGAGGGAGACGAAGTCGGGCCCAGTCGAAGTCCAGTGAAGTCCAGAGTGTCCAGACGGTCGAAGGTCAGTGGTTTCTTATTGTAGAACCTTGTCCACGTAAAGTCTAAAGTCTTACAGCCAGGTAAGCCCTTTTGTACCCACTGGAGAGGGTTGGACAGATTCGGGGGACCCTCCTAGTGGAGGGTCAGGACAGGGGGATGGTTATACCCATGTCCTTTGTCCTGTTTCACTCCAGAGCAGTAGCCAACAGCTCCCAGAACTGGTTTGAGCGGGACCATGCACAGGGACAGCAAATGTGCCCCAAGTGCAGACTTTCAGGCAGTCTCAGAGTGCACCCACCCAGCCCCAATACACTAAATCCTGTCTAGGAGGTGGTCACACCTCCCTGTGACAGGATGCCTATTGTACTGCCTTCATTTGCTCGAACTTGGTTCAGCAGCAGGAGGGCAGAAATGTGTCTCTGGTCGGCAGCATCCATTTTGTGCTGACCGGGTCGAGAAGGCTGGCACCGGATAGACCAGTGACGCCACGAAGCTCGCTTCAGAAGGGTGGAATCATACCTCCCACACCAGTTACCGGTGTGGAGGTATGATTCCAAGGTGTTTGATACCAAACACGATGTTTCTATGCAGCCGTTTTCAAAATATCATTTACCACAAGTTTATAATACACCTCTACCTATATGTCCGGCTGAGTCAAAGACAACTCGGGAGAATGTCCCCAAAGGCTACAAAGAGGCTCTGCTCATGCAGGGGCACCCTCTCACTAAAAACCCAGCATCCTACCTTCAGGATTGTTAAGGCCTGCTATAGGGGGGACTTATAAGTTTTAAGTGTAGTGACCTACAGATATAGTGAACCTATATCCAAAGTAAGTGGTGCAAGCACCAACTTACACAGGTTGCAGTACCAGACCTGTAGTTCCATTTTGCATGGCCTCTCATGGGTGGCATTATACATGTTTCAGACCATGGGAGGCCTCTGGGGTACCTATGCCCTGGGCACATGGGTACCATATACTAGGGACTTATAAGGGTACCTCAGTATCCAATCTGGAGTGTACCAAAGTATGTGCATAACAATTTAAAAGAGAAAGCAGATAGACTGGGGTCCTGATCAGCAGAATCCTAGTCAGACTAGTCAAAACAGTGCACTATCAAGCTAAAAGTGGGGGGTAACCATAAGAAGCAGATCCTACTTTACTAAACAACCCCCCCCCCCAAACAAGAGGAGATAAGACTAACCTTGACCAGATGAGTCTTCATTTTCTAAGTTTAAGTGGAAATATCTGGAGAGTTCATCTGCATTGGCATGGTTACTCCCAGGTCTCTGTTCCACTATATAGTCCATCCTCTGTAGCGAAATGGACCACTTCAAAAGTTTGGGGTTTTCACCCTTCATCTGATTTAGCCATAAGAGGGGCTTATGGTCTGTCTGAGCAATGAAGTGAGTGCCAAACAAGTATGGCCTCAGCTTCTCCAGAGCCCAAACTACAGCAAAGGCTTCCCTATCGATAGCTGAACAACGTTTCTCTCTGGGGGTCAGCCTTCTGCTTATAAAAGCTATTTGCTGATCCTGACCTTCTTCATTATAGTTGTGATAACACAGCCCCTACCCCCAACTCAGATGCATCAGTTTGAACAATGAATTGTTTGGAATAGTCAGGGCTTTGCAGAATGGGAGCAGTGCACATGGCCTGCTTCAGGTCATCAAATGCCTTCTGACAGCTAACTGTCCACTGAACTTTCTTAGGCATTCTCTTAGAGGTCAGATCGTTTAAGGGGGTCACTATCGATCTATATTCCTTTAATAAACCTCCTGTAGTACCCAGTCAGGCCCAAGAAAGCTCTGACCTTAGTCTGGGTAGTTGGAACAACCCAGTCCACGATGGTCTGGATTTTGCTCTGCAATGGTTAAACCTGGCCTCCACCCACAAGATGGCCCAGGTACACAACCTTACCCTGCCCTATCTGGCACTTAATGGACTTGATAGTGAGGCCTGCTTTTTGCAGAGCCTCCAGAACATTTCTTAGGCGGACCAGGTGTTCCTCCCTGGTGGAACTAAAGACAGCAATATCATCAAGATAAGCTGCACTGTAGTCTTCAATGCCTGTGAGAACATTATTCTCCAACCTTTGAAACGTGGCAGGTGCATTTTTCAAGCCAAAGGGCATCACAATAAATTTATAATGCCCACTAGTGGTTGAAAATACTGTTTTGGGTTTGGCATCCTCAGCTAGTCTGATTTGCCAATATGCAGCAGTGAGAGTAAAATTTGCTCAAGAACTTGGCTGAGGCCAAAATACCAATAAGCTCATCTGCCCTAGGAATAAGGTGAGCATCAGTCCTAGTGACTACATTGAGCCTCCTGTAGTCCACACAAAACCTAATTTCTCTTTTACCATCCTGGGTATGAGGTTTGGGTACCAGGACCACCGGACTAGCCCAAGGGCTATCTGAGGGTTCAAGCACTCCCAATTCCAGCATCTTTTGGACCTCAGTTCTGATGCAGTCCCTGACATGGTCAGGTTGCCTGTAAATCTTATTTCTAACGGGCAGACTTTCACCTGTGTCCACTTCATGGGTACACCAAGTGGTCTGACTAGGAGTCAAGAAAAACATATGTCTGTACTGATTGAGGACCTTCCTACAATCAGTCTGTTGTTGCTCAGTGAGGCTGCCTGCCAAGGCTACACCATCAACTGAGCTATCATCGGGGTTCCGTGAGAGGAGGTCAGGGAGTGGGTCACTCTCTTCCTCCTGTCCCTCATCAGTAGCCATGAGCAAGCCCATGTCTGCCCTGTCAACATATGGCTTGGGCCTATTCACATGGAGCACCCTGTGGGGGCTCCTCGGAGTTCCAAGGTCCACCAGGTAGGTGACCTCTCACTTTTGCTCAAGAATGGTATGGGGCCCACTCCACTTGTCCTAGAGAGCTGCTGGGCCCCAGGCTCTAACACCCATATCTTCTGTCCTGATTGATACACAGTCAGTACAGCCTTTTGGTCATGCCAAGCTTTCTGTAATTCTTGGCTAGCCTCAAGGTTTTTACTTGCCTTCTTCAAATACTCAACCATCCTGGAACGGAGACCAAGTACATAGGCCACTATGTCTTGCTTAGGGGGTTTGAGAGGTAACTCCCATCCCTCCTTCACTAAACACAAGGGACCCCCAACTGGATGCCCAAACAGAAGTTCAAAAGGGCTGGAGCCAACCCCCTTCTGTGGGACCTCTCTGTAGGCAAAGAGAAGGCAAGGCAACAGGACATTCCATTTTCGCCTAAGCTTTTCTGGGAGGCCCATGATCATGCCCTTCAGGGTTTTGTTGAACCTTTCAACTAACCCATAGCATTGTGGGTGATAGGGTGTGGTATATTTGTAATTTACTCCACACTCCTACCACATAGCAGTAATGTAACTAGACATGAGGTTTGCACCTCTGTCAGTTAAGACCTCCCTAGGGAAACCCACTCTGGAAACAAATCCCAGGAAGGTCCTGGCCACCACAGGAGCTGTGGTGGTTCTAAGGGGTATTGCTTCTGGGTACCTAGTGGCATGGTCCACCACCACTAGAGTATATACGTGGCCAGATGCAGTTGGAGGGTCCATGGTACCAATTATGTCAATCCAAACCCCCACAAAGGGAACCCCCACCAGAGGTAGCGGTATAAGGGGGGCCTTTGTGGTACCACCTGCCTTGCCACTGGTTTGACAGGTGGTACAGGAGCGACAAACCTCCTTTGTGTCCTCTGTCATATGAGGTCAGTGAAAGTGAGGGACAAGCCTGTCCTGAGTCTTACTTTGGCCTAGGTGTCCTGCTAAAGGGATATTGTGCGCCAGTGTCAGTAGGAACCCCCTAAACTGCAGAGGTATGACCAACCTCCTGGTGGCACCAGGCTTGGGGTCTCTACCCTCTGAGTAAAGGAGTCCTTCATCCCAGTAGATCCTGTGGGACCCACTGGCACTCCCAGCAGCCTCATCAGCAGCTTGCTGTCTGAGAGGTTCAAGAGAGGGGCCGCTGTGCTGCTCCTGGCTGAGTTCTGCCCTGGGAGGGACCCCTGTCCCCAAGAACTCAACCTGATCAGGTACAAGTCCCTCTGAGACAGTTCCTTCACAAGGACTGGGACTCTCCTCCTCAGGAGACTGATCTTCACTCTGAGTCTGGGGAGAAAGACACTGCCTTAACCCCTACTGCTCCTTCTCTTGGAAGGTACCTGGTCCATTTTTCCAGGATCCAGGGCCTGTTCAGTTGAAGATAGTTTGGTCTGTGACCTAGTCACAGCAAACACATCTGCAGAGATGCCCAACATTGCTGCATGTGTCCTCAGTTCCACTTCAGCCCAGGCTGAAGTTTCCAAATCATTGCCCAACAAGCATTCCACAGGGAGGTCTCACCTAACCTCAACCTTCCCAGGGGCAGTTACCCCTCCCCTGCTGAAATTAACATCTACCAAGGAATGGTCTGTCCCGACATTGTTGGCATTGGTCACTTGGTACATCTCACCAAGTATGATCTGGTCAGGGCCAACAAGATCTTTTGTCACCATTGTGACACTTTCTCCTGTGTCCCTGTATACCATGGTCTCCTTCCCATTTATCAAAGGCTATTGTCTGTAGTTGCCCAGATTACTGGGGCTCACAAATAAGGATACAATATCCATGCCTCCATCACAGACAAGTACAGCCTGAGCTGGAGTTCTGACTAGGCCAGAACCCACCTCAGATCCAAAGGCTAACCATGCTATATAATTGTTCCCTGTATCGCCACTTGGAGCTGAACTACGGCGACAGTTGCCTTAGGGGCAGTGGTGGTGGTAGGAGGATCATTGGCCCTTGAACAGTTGCCATCTCTTGTCCAATGGGTTTCCTCCTTACACAGGAAACACCAATGTTTCTTTTTGCCTTTACTTTTGTTAGAATGTGACTCTCCCCCAGATGCAGGTTTTTGGGTCCCTGATGAAGACTTCTGGTCTTTACCCTTTTCCCTACCCTTATCTGAAGGTTTAGCATCTAGCTTCTTTTGGTCACCACCTGTGGACAGGCTTTTCAGCTTCACCCTGGTTCTGGCCCACCTATCTGCCTTCTTTCCCAATTCTTGGGGAGAAGTCGGATCAGAGTCAACCAGGTACCGATGCAACAACTAATTTTGGCAATTATTAAGGATCTGCTTCCTCATAATCAAATTGTACAATCCCTTGAAATCATTCACTTTGCTGCCAAGTAACCAGCCTTCCAGAGCCTTAGTAGCACAGTCTAAAAGTCTACCCAGTCCAGGGTCTGTGTCTTCTGGTGTCTCTGAACTTAATCCTGTACTGTTTAGTGGTTAAGCCAAACCCATCAATGAGAGCACTCTTCAGGACTGAATAGTTGTCAGCATCCTCTTCTCTAACAGTGAGGAGCTTATCTCTACCTTTGTCAGCAAAGGAGAGCCACAAGGTAGCTGCCCACTGCTCTTGAGGGACCCTCTGTACTTTATAGGCCTTCTCCAAAGCAGTTATCCATTTGTGGATGTCATCCCCACCATGGTAGGGAGGGACTATCTTTCTCAGGTTCCTATGGTCATAAGTATGCTCCTTAATCCTAGGGACACTATTGCTGCCACCATGGGACTCTAGTCCCAATTTCTTTCTTGCCTTCTGGAGTTCTAGGGATTCCTTATCTAGGGCCAATTGCTCTTGCCTGAGCCTAAGCATTACTTTCCCAAGCTCTACAAACTTGGCACTATCTGTCATAAGAGTTAACTCTCTGATGAGAAATGGAGGTCCCTGCAGACTGTCCTGAATGTTAAGATTCTGCAGAGGGTGATCTAGATCTCCTAGGTAAATCTCTACTCTTCCAGGAGGAGTAAAGAGAGGGCCATTGAGGCCTTCTCCACTCTCTTCTTGAAGTTCTGAGTTGTCCAGGTGGGAATCATCTTGATCCTCCAGGCCAGGGTTTGAGTCTAGGTCAAAAAAGGTTTCACCTCCTGGTCTGTCCTCATTCCCTGCCCCACCCATTATTTCTACCTTATCTGAGCCAGGGGTCTTCCTATGGTCAACCAAAAGTAACACCTCAACGAGACGTTAGGTGTTGGCATTTCTTTCTATCTTCAGCTTCCTAGAAACACACATGGCTTTTAATTCCTGAAATGCAAGACCATTGTACCTAGAAGGGAGAGAGCCACTGGCTTCTCCTTTAGAAGAAAAACTAAGTGTGGTGTGGTGTATGCACCTTCCTAAACTAGTGGGCACTAAACTCTCTTAGGTTGGAGAAAGAGTGTGCTAGACCCTTAGCTTACCCAACCCTAAGTTCAGTAGAACTTACTTATTCTAAACGTAAGTACTATATGTGCCTAATACTTTAGTGGTTTTCATTTAATCAATACAAAGAGATTTATCTGGTAAAACAATGCAGGCTTGAATCCCAGCCGCTGCACACCAATGTGAGAAGTTGGCCTGGTATATGCTGTCCACTAATTAAAGTAGGCACCTTGCACCAGTCCAAACGACCCTTATGATGTATGAGGTCAAAGATAACCTTTAGAAAGCTATCCTAGTGGTAGCTGTGGAGAGCAGGCTTCAGGCTTAATCTTGAAGGAATGTAAAGCAGCTTATTTTACCAGAACATCTCCTCCTATATTGACTAAATGAAAGGAGAACCACACAGTAGTTATATGAAAATATGTATTTATTAATATAACACTCTCTAGTAGCCTCTACATGAGGATAGAACACAAAGCACACAATATGAGATCAATAGAACAGTTGTAAGTAGCACAATACACAGTGGTCTCCAGGGGGAGACCAAGCCATAAACTAAAATAGTGGTATAACAACCATGACTTGGGTCAAGACAAGGTCTAGAGCTCGTAGAATCACTGGGACCCCATGGAGGACGGGTGCAGTGTGCTAACACGATCTTGGACTCCGCACAGTTCTATGGGTTGCAATTTTACAGTTTAAGGACCCTCATAGGAGGACTTCGAGGTAACCCTTTGGAACTTAAGAGGTTGTAGAGCCACCCCACCCGTGGATACCGTAGTACCTGAGTTACCTATCCCAGAGGAGCCGGCTGCATAGGTCTGGAGTGGTGTCCGAAACCGCCGTCGTTCTCAATGGAGGGCTGCAAAGAAGTACTGCTGCTGTGAAAGTGAAAAGGGTCCGGTGGAATCCAAGCCTGGATTCTGGAAGGAAGTAACCTGAAAGCAGAGGGGACAGAGTCTGGGTCACGTTAGAGTGACCAGGGTCTCGGGAGATGAATGCCCACTAATGTCGGGTGCTTCAGGTGCGAAAAAGGGATGCTTGACTCTGCAACCACGAGGACCTGGAGACGTCGATCACTACCAGGAGCCAGATGGGAGCTGTCCCATGGCCTTTTGCAAACGTAACCCATGCAGGAAGGTCAAGCAGGTTACGGGGTGGACCTGCAAGGTCCAGGGGACTCACCAAGCAATGGGGAGTCAGGGCATTCTGGAGCAACCAGGAAAGCCCAACAGAAATCAAAATGACCCTCAGGAGGACCCCCAGGCCGAATGACCAGGAGTCAAGAGGGGACCTCAAGCAAGATTGCAAAGTACCAGCCCACGGAGCACTCTGTATGAAGAGGCTGGAGTTCTTTTGTGTAAATACTGCTCAGGGTCAGGACTACACAGAGTCCGATGCACAAGCTCTGGAATTGCCAACAAGGATATGCAACTGCAAATGGATGCGGTACACTGGGGTTCAGGTTATGCAGTCCCCACCAGGGATACTGGCCTCAAACTTGCTGAGAGGGCATATCGACCTCAGGGATCTTCAAAAACCTACCTCCTGTGTTGCTGAAATCTTTGGAGTTTGCAGGAGCTCAGGGGCAACAGACCTGTCAGTTGCGTTGAGGTGCCTGTGAATGCAGGGGAGTGACTCCTTCACCCCAAGGGAGATTCTTCAGTTGTCCTTAGTGCACCACAGGTCCTGCACGGAGCCTATATGGAGCAAGGGCACAGACAAAGCTTTGGACGGAGAGGGAGACAAAGTCGGGCCCAGTCGAAGTCCAGCGAAGTCCAGAGTGTCCAGACGGTCGAAGGTCAGTGGTTTCTTCTTGTAGAACCTTGTCTACGTAGAAGCTAAAGTCTTACAGCCAGGTAAGCCCTTTTGTACCCACTGGAGAGGGTTGGACAGATTTGTGGGACCCTGCTAGGGGAGGGTCAGGACAGAGGGGTAGTTACACCCATGTCTTTGTCCAGTTTTGCGCCAGAGCAGTAGCCAATGGCTCCCAGAACTGGTTTGAGCGGGACTATGCACAGGGACACCAAATGTGCCCCAAGTGCAGACTTTCAGGCGCTCTCAGAGTGCACCCACCCAGCCCCAATACACTAAATCCTGTCTGGGAGGTGATCACTGTAGGAGAGTAGGATCTGCTTCTTATGGTACCCCCACTTTTTTCCTGATGTAAGACTGTTTTTCGAATTTAGTCTAGCTGGGGCCTGGCTATCCAGGACCCCAGCCTAGCTGCATCCTCTCTAAATGGATTCCATGTACCTTAGGTACACCACAGATTGGATTCTGGAGTTCCCTTATCAGTCCCTAGTATATGGTCTACTATGTACCGAGGGCTTAGGTACCCCAGAGGCCTACCAGGGGCTGCAGCATGTATTATGCCACCCCTGGGAAGCCCTCCAAAATGACACCACAGGTCTGCAGCCTGAGTAGGGTGGTGCATGCACCCTTTACTGAGATATAGGTTCACTATATCTCACCCTATCACTGCACATATAAACCTATCAGTCACCCCTAAGGCAGGCCTTATCAATCCTGAAGGCAGGGTGCTTGATTTTATTTGAGAGGGTGCCCATGCATGAGCAGAGCCCCTCTACAGCCTTCGGAATCTGTTCTCCGGGGTTGTCTGTGATGCAGCCTGACCATATACTCTTAAGTGCATTATAACCTGGCGGTAAATGCTAACTTTGGGATAGCTGCACGGAAACATGTTGTGTTTGGTGTTAAACACCTTGTAATCATACCGCCACACCAGTAACTGGTGTGGGAGTATGATCCCACCCTTCTAGAGGGAGAGACATGACAGTACCGGTATACCCGGTACCAGCTAACAGAGCCCTGGCATCACAAAACGGATGCTGCCAGCCAGAGACACAAGTCTGGCCTCCTGCTACTGACCGAAATTCCGGCAAGGGAGGCCTGGACAATAGGTTTCCTGTCACAGAGAGGTGTTACCACCTCCCAGACAGGCCTTAGTGGATTAGGGCTGGGTGGGAGCACTCCAGGAGTGCTTTGCAATCTGCACTGGGGGCACATTTGGTATCCCTGTTAACCCTGGGCAAAGCACTACGCTATGCTCGCGTAGTTTGCGAAGTTTGTGCTACTTCGCACTACGCGAATTGCACGTAGCACAGTGCAAACACGCGTAGCATAGCGTAGTGCAGCAGTCATTTTTTTCTTGCTCGCGTCCTCAATGTCAAGTTGGCGACCGCAAGCAAGCAAAATGACATCCCGGCGAGACTTTTTCCTCGTTCGCGATCAACAACATCAAGTTGCCGATCGCGAGCGTGGAAAATAAACCTCCCGGCGAGATTCTCAACGCGGGGAGGTCAGGTTTCTCATTGCGAGTGGTCGCGTACGCTCGCGACCGCTCGCCATGAGAAACTACCAGTCCGCGTTGAGAAAGCTGCCGCTCGAGTAAATATCTACTCGAGCGGCAGAAAACTACAGCTCGCAGTGTGCAATATGTCGTTTTCAATGATTGCACAGTGCCGGATGCTTGTCCACAATGTGCAATCATTGAAAATGGCATCTTACACAGTGCGAACAGGGTACTACGCAGTTCGCGAAGTGCTACGCGTACCAGCCCCTGCTCTGGCGCGAAACTGGACAAAGGAAATGGGTGTAACTACCCCTCTTTCCTGACCCTCCCATAGGTGGGTCCCCAGAGTATGTCCAACCCCTTCCTTCGGTATAAGAAAGGAACCCCTGGCTACAGGATTTTAGATTACACCTGGACGAAACTCTGATGCAGAAATCCCGGAACTTCGACGATCTACACGACTAGATGACTGAAGAATCTCCCTTGGAGTAAAGGAGTTACTCCCCTGCAAGGCAGGCACCAAAGAGGCATCTGACTGGTTTGCATCTCCAAAGCTCCCGCGGACTCCAAAGTATTTGCAACACAGGAGGTGGGTTTCCAGACTTCCCAGAGGCTGACCGAAGTCCCCAGCAAAGCTGAGACCCGTAGCCCTTGTGGGTACCGTGGAACCGGAACCCTTGGACACTGTGCACATTTGCAAGTGCATCAGCTTCTCAACACCCTTTGAGGCTGTGCATCGTGTTACTTGTAGCCCAGACCCCGAGCACCTTTTATACTGAAGATTGCTGGCCTACACTCCACGAGTGTTCCGTGAGCCAGCCCTTTGTGTTTTCGCTCTAGGTACCTTCGCGATCCCTGGTCCGTTGACTGGTGGGTCCCTATGAAGGCAACTTTTACTTCAATTGGGCTTCCCTGGTTGCTCCAGAAGTGCCCTGACTTTCCATCGCTTGGGGAGTCCCCTGGACCTTGCTGGTCCACACCGAAGCATCTTTACTCTTCTTGTGTGGGTTGCTGTTGTCAAGGCTTGTTGTGTCCAATCATGGCACCGACACTACAGCACTCAACATCCTTCATGGGACCGCTCGAATCCAGCTCCTGGTTGTCATCGACGCCTCCTGGTCCTCGTGGCTGAAGAGTCAAGCTTCCCCTCCTTGCACCTGAAGCACCCGACATCGGTGGGCATTCGACTATCGTGCCCCTGGTCACTGGTAAGTGACTCAGACTCTGTCCCCTCTGCTTTCAGGTTCTTCACATCTTCGATCCAGGCTTGGATCTCTTCAGACACGTCTCCTCTTCACGGCAGCAGCACTTTTCAGCATCCTGCCATTGAAAACGACGACGCGACCCAACACCATTTGACACCTATGCACCCGGCTTCCCTGGGTGAGGTAACACGAGTACTCCGGTGCTCATGTGGGTGTTGGCCCTAGAGCCATCTAAGTCCAAAAGGGTTTGTTCCTAGTCCACTCCCAAGTGTCCTTAAACTTTAAAATTCCAACCGCGACTTTCCCCATAGAAGCTAACGGTTCACACGCTGCACACATCGCCCTTGGGTCTCCTGTTTCACTACCTTGGGTGGTTCATTGTGGTCCCCGCGATTCTACAGGCTCTAGGCCTTGTGTCTAGTCAAGTCGTGGTTCTTATACCACTTTCTTAATATATGGTTTGGTTCGCCCTAGGGCCTATCGTATACTGTGCTCATTTACTGTGATATGTGAAGTGTAACATATGTGCTTTGACCTCTAGCCTCATAGAGAGACTAGTAGGGTGTGTTTAGTAATAAATACATATATTTTATATATATACCTGGTGTGGTTCTCCTTTCATTTGGTCTTTCAAGAGATTATAGACTGGTAAAACAAGCTGCTTTACACTCCTTCAATTTAGCCTGAAGGCTGCTCCCCATAGCTACCACTAGGATAGCTTTCAAATAAGGTGGTCTTTAACCTATCATCAATAAGTAGTTGTTTGGAATGGTGCAAGGTGCCCACTATAACTAGTTGACAGCATATACCAGTCCAACTTCTCACAGCCACACCTCCCTGTGACAGAATGCCTATTGTACTGCCTTCCTCTGCTCGAGCTTGGCTCAGGAGCAGGAGGGCAGAAATGTGTCTCTGGTCGGCAGCATCCATTTAGTGCTGACTGGGATGAGAAAGCTGGCACTGGATAGACCAGTGACCTCACGAAGCTCGCTTCAGAAGGGTGGATTCATAGCTCCCACACCGGTTACCGTTGTGGAGGTATGATTCCAAGGTGTTTGATACCAAACACGATATGTTTTTATGCAGCCGTTTTCAAGATAGCATTTACTGCGAGGTTAGAATGCACCTCTACCTATATGTCCAGCTGAGTCACAGTTAACCTGGGAGAATGGTCCCCGAAGGCTGCAGAGAGTCTCTGATCATGCAGGGGCACCCTCTCACTAAAAACCTAGCACCCTGCCTTCAAGATTGTTAAGGCCTGCTATAAGGGCGACTTATAAGTCTTAAGTGTAGTGACCTATAGATATAATGAACCTAGATCTAAAGTAAGTGGTGCAAGCACCAGCTTACACAGGTTGCAGTAGCAGACGTGTAGGTCCATTTTCCATGGCCTCTCATGGGTGGCATAATACATACTTCAGCCCATGGGAGGCTTCTGGGGTACCTGTGCCCTGGGTACATGGGTACCATACACTAGGGACTTATAAGGGTATATCAGTATCCAATCTGGAGTGTACGAAAGTACATGCATAACAATTTAAAGGAGATAGACTGGGGTCCTGATTAGCAGGATCCCAGTCAGACTAGTCAAAACAGTGCAAGTCAAGCAAAAAGTGGGGGTAACCATAAGAAGTAGATCCTACTTTCCTACAGCAGGGGCACTGAGGAGCAGAAGAGTGTCCAGCAAGGGTCCAGGGCAAGCAGAATGGCACTTGCAACCCGGGACGGTCCTAACGGACGTCCACAAGGCTCGGTAGCAAGGGAATCCTGGAATCCCATAACATGGAGGCCTTGCTTAAAGGGGCACCTTAAGCTAAGATGAGTGCTGTCATAAAAGGACTAACTCCAATATGGGAAAACAATGCATGATGTAAATAACATGGATGTGTACAAATACCAACCAAAAGTTGCGAAATGTATAAACCGTGATTTAATAAACTGCAGGCTTTCTATGCACCATAACATGTCGTCACTGGAATGATTGATGGGGAAAGGTACACAGTTGGGCAAGGCCCTAAGAAGGGGGGAGGAACTCGCCCTTGAGAGGGGTTGTGTCTTTAGAATCAACTTTGAAGTACATTCTCCATAATTTCATAGTTTTACACCATTCTCACTTTTCCTCATATTTTCCACTAGTTCACTAACAAATAATACTAGGTTGATGAGAATTTGTATTGCCCTGCCCCTTTACGCTGAAAATCCCTAAATAAAATATATCTCCCATAATGAATGTGTCCTTTTGTAATATAACTGGTGCTCATGTAAAGTGCTCCAATACCTTTGGGTCGAGTTTGCGCTATACAAATCTGCAAAAAGAAAATATGTTTCACTAACCATTATTTCATGCCACTCATGAATAGCAATGTTCTTTCTCTTCCACCCCTTCCTAATATTTCCTTACTTGTACTACAGCCCTTTGAATCCATGGTACACCAATGCAGATATTAGTAAGAGTAAAAACAAGCTTAAAACCACACCTGCGAGCACATGATAGGAACTGGTTTTAGCTGTTTCTCCCCTGTGCTCTAGAGCAGGCCTTGTGTAATCTCATTCAATCTTCAGAGTCCCAAGTGGTCTGGCAAGTGGTGCCCAAATGGCCAAGTGACAGGCACAGTAAAAGGTCTGCACACTAAACTAGTAGCATAAAATAGGGATTTTCCAAACGTGAATGATGAACATTTCGAATTTTATTAAAGACACGGAGAAAAGTTTTGTGTGTTACTTTCTTATTTGTACTCTCTTCGCAGCCAAACCAAACATATTATAGAGTAGTCATGTACTAATAGTAGACAACACTAATCTAAAAATGCTTAGGGGCAAAACTACAGAAAGACCCATGACGATTATATGGAGGTCCTGTATAATGGTGGATCAGGTGTAGTCCTTTCTCTTTCTTGAGGAAAACGAAAAAACTTGACTGCATTTGAAGAAGGTAGAGGAAACAGATTGAAGTAGAAGAATACTGCAATCACCAACAAAAGGAAAGGTCCATTAGTATGCCTCAATATGATTGAGGTACCATGACCTCATGGCATCAGGACAACTGAAAAGAATCAAAGGAATAAGGTTATAGATATCGGTTAAAATGAAAAGATATACAAATTGGTAATATTTGAAGGGAAGATTATAAAGAGAATATTGTAATAAGTTCAAACAGATGTCAGTACAAAACCTATTAAATACATTATTATATTACAGAAATAGAGCTGGGATAATATTTGCCTCCGTGTCTTTAATACAATTAGGATTTTCCATCATTAACACTTGTAAACTCCACATTTTATGTTAGGACCAGAGGCTTCTATTATGTGAGTTTAAAGTATATTTATTACAAAAAGGAAGAATGTGAAGCAAGTTTATAGTAAAAGGTTTTGAAACTAGAACACAAAGACCAGTCAGCTGCTCACAAAATGCCTTCCAGTCCTCATCTGTATTCAAAAGCCTTGGAAGCCATAGCACCCCTAGTGGAATGTGCTCCAAAGTGAGATATGTCACTCACTCACTGCTTCCAAGATATCCTCATTTGTTGGCCTTCCACCCATCACAAGTCACCATAGATTTATCAAGCAAGTTATAGCTCTGAGAGTTATTATTATTATTTAAGAGTTTTATATAGCGCTGGCCAGACCCGAGGTTCTCGGAGCGCTTTACAACATACGTATCAAGGAAATCACACAGTAACGTAGTTGTATACATAATGGCTCATGGCGCTTCGGAGCTCTGCGCGCACTGTACAGCATTAAGGCAAGGAAGCCAGATAGAATTCTAGCCGTGTGCACGTTGGCTCAAGCCGACCTCCTTCAGGGAGGGGGGATAGAGGGAGGGGTCCGGTGGCTTGGCGGAGGTGGAAGTCTTAATGTCTAAGTATCGGAATGCTGCCATGTGCCAGCTTGTGTGCTCCGGCGGCCACTATCGATTCGGGATTGAGGAAGAGGTCTTTGAGCTGCCTTTTAAATTTTGAAAAGGAAGGGGTAGCCTTATATGGACTGGGATGGAATTCCAGATTTTGGGCGCACATCCAGAGAAGGAACGAGATGCGGTTTTTTGTTTACGAGTTTTCGGCGGGATGAGGAGAAGCGTATTGGAACTCCTGAGGGTCCTTGTCTGACCGCCCTGCTTGAGTTTGGAGGCCAGATAGGTGGGTTTCCCTGTGTGCAGGGCTTTGTGCGTGTGGCAGGCAGTTCTGAAGTTGGCAAGCATTTCGACTGGGAGCCATTTTAGCTCTCTGAGTGCGGGTGGGATGTGATCATATTTCTTTACTCCTGTGATCATTCTGGCTGCTGCATTGAGCATTGTTCTGAGGGGAGCTAAGTGATATTTAGCAGTACCTGTGAGGGCTGCATTCCCGTAGTCGAGTCTGGACTGCACCAGTGATTGAGTAGCTTGTTTGAGGTCCTTGGGCGGGATGAAGGGTTTTATTTTGTTGAGTAACTTCAGGTTGAGGAAGGTGCTCTTTGCGGAGTTCTTGATGTGCTTGGCCATATCTAGTTTTGGGTCGAGGGTGATTACCAGCGATTTTACGGAGTTAGCCAGGGTGATATTGCCGTTGAGAGCATCTATAGCTTTTGTCCATTCTATGATTTGTGGGTTCTCTTCTTTGTTACAAATGAGGAGGAATTCTGTTTTGTCTTGGTTGAGTTTCAGGTGATTTAATGAAAGCCTATGATGGACTTCACTAAGAGTGTCGTTGAGTCTTTGAATGCCATTGATGGAGGAGATTTTGAGATAGATCTGGGTGTCATCTGCATATAGGTGGAAGGGGATGTTGTTTTTTAGTATGGTGGTGAGGGGTTCCATGTAGATGTTGAAAAGTTGCGGGGAAAGAACTGACCCTTGGGGGACACTCCTGCTGACGGGGTGTAGGTCTGACGAGAAGTTTTTGATTTGTATTCTTTGTGAGCGGTTTCTGGATGTTGTCTAGTCAGTCTGTGTTTGAAGTTTCTTTTCACTTTTGAAGAAAGGTTGTGGGGAAAGTGAAGGAGAAGGAGTTAGGGCCATGTGGTTTAAGGTAAATTGATGTGGAAGGGCTGAGGGGGACTGTGGTGGCAGATGTCATTTTGTGTTAGTTGGACGGGAGGATGGCTCTTCTGAGCTCTTCTCAGGCTGTTGGTCTATTGCCAGGACCAGCTGTTTCTTGTAGGCACTATGTGATCAACAATCACCGCAATGTCCTGGGTTCCCTGGTCTTGGTTGAGTCTGAGTGGGTAACCCTCAGAGGACACTCCAAACTGAAGGTATAAGAGGAGTAGCAGTGATTGAGACGAGGTTACGACTTGAACAACTTACTGGGTGATAGGCCTAGATGCATGTGGGTCCCTTCGGGTTGTGTGTAGTGTATGAGGAAGGCACATGGGGATGTCCGGGCTTGTTTTTACTCCTAGATGTCTTGGGGATAGTCGTATAGAGTCTTGCCTCTCCTGTCTAGAGGTGATTTGCGGCCAGAGGCTGTTTGTTGCGACTCTCTGGTGCTTGGTCGGGTGGGCGGCTGTTGCTGGCGGGCAGAGGCTTCCTTCTTGGGGGCAGGCTTTGGGTTGTTGTCAGCCTTGCCTGCTAATGCTGGGGCTAGTTCAACCATATTGTTTATTCAGGGGATGCTGGGGATGCATTTGAGGGTTGGTTAGTTGGGATTGGTCCAAGAAGATGTAGGTTATTTATAACATTGGAGTGATGCCCTTTGGTTCTCGATAGAAGTGGGAGGGGGCCATTGCTACTGCGAGGAGGAGACTCTCAGCAGCTTATCAGGCAACTCCTCACCACTTGATCTCCACTCCGCCGCTGGGGCCTAATTATATCCAGTTTGGCTCCTTGGGCTGTTCTTGCTAGAAGCGCTTCACGGGTGTGGGGACTCGGTGAGCCGCTAACTCTGGGTCAGGCATCTGTGTCCTATTAAACAGCCATTTGAGGACCGGGCATCCCAGTGATTACAGAGCTCATCAAGCACTCCTCACCACTTGATCTCCACTTCACCGTTTGGGCTTATTTGTAGCCAGTATTGCTCTTTGGGCTGTTCTTGTTGGAAGCGCTTAGTTGGTGTGGGTTCTTGGAATGCCAATTCCTCAATTGTCGACGGTATTGCAGTGAGGACCTCTCTGCTTGAAGGTAGAGGCTATCTGTTGCAGGTTCAGTTTGATCAACTTTCTGAACTTGGACACTGTCTGGCAGTCTGGTAGGCATACTCTGTACAACAGGTCTCCAGCCCTCCAGCCTGTCCCAGGCATCTTCTGGTGACATAAACTTCTAAGATTTACCACCTGCAGTTATTGGAAGCTTTGCTCAGAATAGCATCATATATTCAATTTCTCTTTCCCAGAGGGGCCTGTTGACCTCATCAAAGGAGCGTCTTTGTTGTTGAAGAGCTAGAGTGAAATCTGGATATATTCTGACGGAAGCTTTCTCATATTTTAGAGCTCCTGGCTTTCTGGCCACCTGCAAAATAGCATCCCGGTCCTAATAGTTGAAAATGGTTGCAATTATAGTCCTTGGGGGTTGTCTAGGTCTAGGGAGAAAAACTTAAGGGCATATTTACAAGGGAAGTGGCGGAGTGAGGCGTTAGCCTTCCTGACTTAACACCTTACTCCGCTACTTCAGAAATGCAGGGCTGCACCATATGTACAAAAATATGGTGCAGTCCTGCGTTTCCCCCTGCGCTGGCGCTACACATAGCAGACGAGTGCCAACGCAAGCCCCATTGCACCATAGTGCAAGGGTGCCTACGTGCAGGGGAAGATTGTTTATGTGCAGGAAGGTTCCCCTTCCTGTGCATAAACAATCAATAACTGCCGTTTTGTAACTTCTATGTGTGCTGCTTAATGCAGCACCCATAGAAGTTGCAAAACGGCATTAAACAAAAAATTTTGTTTATGTGCAGGAAGAGGACCTTCCTCTACATAAACAATCATTGGCCTTTTGCTGTTTTCACGTGTGCTGCGGTCTCCCTTCCTGTGCATAAACAATCAATTACTGCCGTTTTGTAACTTCTATGTGTGCTGCTTAATGCAGCACCCATAGAAGTTGCAAAACGGCATTAAACAAAAAAATTTGTTTATGTGCATGAAGAGGACCTTCCTCTACATAAACAATCATTGGCCTTTTGCTGTTTTCACGTGTGCTGCACAACTCAGCACACATGGAAACAGCCAAAACTAGGAGAAATTAAACATTTCTCCTAGTTGCGCCAGGGTAAGACCAGGTTTCCCCTGCTCCTAATTCTGGAACTGCCTCCTTTTTATGCCTCCCTTGTAAATAGGAGGCAGCGTCAGAATCCATGGGTGTTGAGGTGGAACACCCACAGCAACACCCATTGCCCTCCCCTTTCACGCTAAGCTTAGCGTGAAAGGGGGCCTTATTTACAAAGCAGCTTTAAGCCATGTTAAGTGGCTTAGCGCTGCCTTGTTAATAAGTCGAAGCCCCAATCGCCACAGGAACGTAGTAAAAAGTGACGTTCCCGTGGCGATAGGGGCTTGTAAATATGCCCGTTAGAGTCGATGGTTGATTATACAGCCCTCAATGAGCAGGGTTAGGACCTTCAGCTTTTCCGGTACTTCAAATGTTGTCCTTGCGAGCTCTGGCAGGGAGACCAGTAGCCCTTTATTCATTCTTAGAGTAATTCTTCCCTAGCTTACCTCGCTTTCACAGCAGGAGTGACTGAATGTGAGTCCACGTCACAGACCGGTCAGGGGGCCTAATCCTGCCCCTTGGTGTCCTTTCATCTGAGCAGGGGTCGTCGCTCAAAACCTATGTTCAGATCAAGAAGTCCCCTGGATAAACTCAAGAGTTGCCTGGAGGTCCCACTGCTTGATCTCTCAGCTTAGCCCCCTGCACCTCCCCTCCTCAGTAGAGTTAGGGCAGCGACACCAACAACCCCTTTCTGGATCCCGGCAATGGTTGTTTTCATTGACAGTCTGCCCAAACCCTCTGCCTCACCTGAAGTGCACTCCCACTGCCCCAGAGCAAATACTCCCATCCTTTTTGGGAGGGGTAGAGCAGCGACACCAAAAACCTCTTTTTGGATACATCGAGTCAGCTCTGGTGCTGCCTCATATCCCGGCAACAATTGTTTTCATTGGCAGTCTGCCCAAACGCTCGGCATCACCTGGAACGCGAGCCCACCGTATCAGAGCAACCACTCCCACCCTTTGGGGGGCTCCCCAGAGCCGCCAGCCATCGCCGACAGAGGGCAGTTTGTCAAAATTCAATCACCGCCTCTAGGTGAGTCTCTCCAGGACCTGCCTGCCTTTTTCCTCCATGTGGCTCCGCTACAGTATGCCGGCCATTTTGTTGGTGCACAATCTCACATGCTCAGAATCACTCTAATTCTTCAATATTCTGCTGGTGCCAGCGCACTCATCATATCAGTGCACAGATTACCGCTCTGCCCCATTGGATGGCAAGATTTAAACAGGATATTGTGGATACTCTACTGCCTTCTCCGGGAGACTTCTTATGACGCTGTCATCTTGATCGGTACCTCATGTTCCCTCGAATTTAACCTAATACTTAACATATACTAATCAATGCCTGAAAGACAACATATCCGAACTGATCCTACACCCACTCTATTCTATTTTAATTACCTGAAGACCCACCCTTACCCTAGAAAGGACACCTAGTACTTACCCTTTAATACCCTATCCCTGAATTGACACCTATAACCTAACTTTCAAAGAAATCTAAAACAAGATGTGTGTTCAGTCTTTACAACAATAAATAGTACTTAAGGCATATAAGTGACAGCAATGACTGTCTAGTAGATGTTACAATTATTTATGTATTTTCTTTTAGAATAAAGGCCCTCACCCTCCCTAAGATGGCAAGCTTCGTCATAGGGCTCCTTCTAACGCTGGCTTGGTGTAAGTACCAATGTGAGCTGCAACCCTAAAAAAAGGGGAACTCTTGTTGCCTTTTATGTGTCAGAAAGTAATGCTAGGGTACCCTAGCTTGGAATGTTGAAAGAGGGGAGATAGGAGCGAACAAAACAAAAACGGCCTACTGGTAGACAATACACTGTATTGGTTTCCTCAGTATGTAGAATAAAAAATCTGAGGAAAACGTTCAACCATAATAAGTGGGCAACGTGTTTCTGTCCACTAATAACTTCTCTGTAAGGGTCTTGGGGCATTCAAGAGAATGTGATCATCTCTGTGGAATGAACTCTCACAATTTGTGGTTGCATTCATATGGTTTGGTTTCTAAGAAGTACAATAAAGTTTATACTTGACAAATAATGACAAAAGGTCGGACAGACGTCCACCAAACCCAGGTGATCCTAAATTCGGGTGATCCTCTCTCTCTAATTGGTGCGGCTAAGCATGCCAGGGAGACAGTCAATCTTTAGCCTTATTAGCAGGATGCTCTGCCAATCCAGTGCAGAAAGAACAATTGGTGGACAGAATGCAGAACAATGTCACACATTCACCCCAGTACAGAGATCTGGGCCTAAATCCATCGTTTGTTTTGCTCACCATGCCATTCCAGTTTGGACCCAGCCATATGCAAATCAGTCTTGACCCTGCGTCCAATGGGAACAGTCCAGCCCGAACTGCCAGGCCAGGTCCTCCCTGGACTGGAAACAAGCATCCTAGGACCAGTTTAGGGCTTTCAGCCCTCATCAGCCAGGATAGCTTGACTCCAGTGGCATGGAGAGCACGGGACCCACGTCTGGGCATACCCGTCCCACTCGGGGTGACAAATGCAAAAAGAACAATTGATGGACAGAATGCAGAACAAGGTCATACATTCACCCAAGTACAGAGATCGGGGCCTAAATCCATTGTTTTTTTGCTCACCCTGCCATTCCAGTTTGGACCCGTCCATCACTTGTGTGTCTTTTGCTTTCTCGCCCTAAGTGCGCCGGGTATGCCCAGACGTGGGTCCCGGGCTCACTATGCCACTGGATTCAAGCTATCCTGGCTGATGAGGGGTGAAACCTTGAAATCGGTCCTAGGATGCTTTTTTCCGGTCCATGGAGGACCTGGCTTGGCAGTTCGGGCTGGACTGTTCCCATGAGGCACAGGGTCAAGACTGATCTGCATATGGACAGGTCTAAACTGGGGTGGCATGGTGAGTGTTAGAACTGGGGGTCTCTAGTTGGCAGAGGTAGGTACCTTTGACCAAATAGGGACCCTTGCTTCTAAGTCAGGGAAAGGGGATTACACTACTGGATAACCCCTGCTCACCCCCGTGGCAGCTTGGCACGAGCAAACAGGCTTATCTCAGAGGCAGTGTGTTAAGCATTTGTGAACACATACAGTAATACAGTGAAAACACTACAGATGGACACCACACAGGTTTTATAAAAATTAGTATGCTTTATATAGACTTAACACAAGACCACAAACGACAAAATTCCACAATACTTTACTCAAAATAGACTTAAAGATGGTAGAAGTCACTTAGTTCAAGTTGATGATAAATGCGACAAAGTTCTCACAAAAGTACCTGGATGTGTAACGCAAAACAAACAAAAGGTTCGCAGGGATGGAGATGCTTTGGTTCCTTACTTCGGGGGAGACGATGCATCGCGCCTCAATGCTTGCGCAGAGTAGGGGATGCGTCTTGGTCCTTACCGGAGGGGAGGTGATGCGTTGATTCTCATACTGCGTTCCGGTTACGACGCGACAAGATGGTGCCTTGATGCGATGCGACAAAACGGTGCGGTGCAATAAGATGGCGCCCTTGATGCAACAACCTGAAGACGATGCGTGCACGCCCGGCGGCCGTGCAGCGAACTCTATAACTTTGGAGCCGCGACAGGCCCTGCGACAAGCTTCTCTGGTGAAGCGACGGCGACCTATGCGACGGCGGCGAAATGCTTTTCCGGTGGTGCGTCGGATAACAGGTTTGATGAAGGCACTCTTCTCTGGTGATGCGGCAGCGACCTCTGACCTAGCTGTGACTGCGACACGCTTCTTCTTCGTTGAGTCGCGCTTCCAGGTCCCAGCGACATGCAGGCATCTGCAGACAGAATTCCCAGCAAGGAAATTCAGAGGGGAGCTGGTGGTGAAGTCTTTTGTCCCTGAGACTTCAGCAGGAGGCAAGCACAAGTTCAAGCCCTTGGAGTAATATTCTGCAAGATGAAGAAAGTTCTTTGAAAGTTTGTAGTGTGCTTCCTATATTCCGGATAGGCCCTGCGCATTGGAATAATATTCACTATAGTTTTGACATAGGACTGAGGTCAGTATGTCTCTATTGAGTACATTAAACTTAATTACTTGTGTGTGCCAGCTAACTCAGAGGTCACTAGAAACTTCTCGAATAAACAAGAAGGAATTAGTTTCTGACAACCTCATAAACATGACAACTTTGTTTCCCTTAGAATCGGAACAATCTCAGAATCGTGGAAACAATAGATAACAGTTTCACTCAGTCAATCGTGCATGCTTCGTTTCTACAGAGTTACACAGAAATAGATAGACGGGCGTTTCAATAAAAAGGGTTTATTGAACGGTCTCATATCTCGTGCAAGAGATATGAACTGCTAGAATCGTAAGACAGAATGCGAAGTATAATATGCACAGCGTTCGCAGTAAGATAAAATAATACTGCAATAGCATGGTTTATAGCTATGACAGATATTCATAAAAATACATACATAAATAACACAGGCTAAAATGTTAATACTCATCTAATGCTTCTAGCTAGTTCTACCCCAGTGTACCTAACCTAAGTGTAGTACGAGGTAAGAAGTAGGTGCTGTTTGTCTATAGTCTAGTTTAGCTATAGTTGCAAAGATTTGCCAAACGTCCCTCTAGGTTCTAGTCCGCTCCATACCTTTGAATGAGTGAGGTTGGAATCTCTTTCCGAGTCTCGATCTCTAACACCCCGCAATGGGAGTCAGAAACACTGGAGCTGGATTCTCTGCGAGGAGGATGACAGCGTCTGGTCAGTGCGTTAGGCGGGGACTTGACTTCCTTCCGAACTTGTCGTGGCGAGCTGCGTCGTGCAAGTAGACAGCCGAACCGTGGTTTGCCATGGTAAATGAAGGTATATTTATACCTTGAAGGTGTTTAGGAATGCCAGTATTGACGTAAAAGTCGGGCAGAAGAACGTCATGAATGAACCCCTAAGGAACAGATGTTCATGCATAATAAATGAGTTCTTGGAAAAATCAATATCCAAGCAAGGGGAAGTCCTAAAGGCTTAAGAGTCTGGTTTTCCAAGAACTCGTTGTGACGTAGATGAATGGATGTAGGTGGCCATGCCTGTATTTGGTTAGCATGGAAACTGCCTAAATAAGGGTAGGATTTCTATGCCTAAATATGGGCAATGCGAATTGTGCCTATATAAGGACATAAATCGGGAAACTTATATACGGTATCTAAATCGACACACAACACCCACTCCACTTTCGTATGAACGACATTACTAAATCCTAAATATGCTAAACATATCTAAAACATAGCTACATATGGATGGCTAAGAACATGTCTAAAAATACATTTGTAAAATGCATAAAAAACTGTTGCCATGCATAAAATGCACTGCTGCTGTACATATCAAAGCAATGTTTCATTCAAAGCATATATTTACAATGAATGACAAATGAAAGAACATACATATATATATACACATTATGAAATGGCTCGTAAATAAAGAAAAAAAAAGGCTGAAACCATTTCATGCCAAGTTACAGAAATCAATTGGTATTGACAAGGTGACATATTGTCTCTGAAAGTGTATCAAAGAAGACTGTTCTCTATGAATAGTTCTACTAGAAGCAGATTACTGTGCCAAAAAAGAAAAATTCAAATTTGGAAAAAAAAAACTTAATCATAGGAAAAAGTTCCAAGTTTTAATCATTGTTTTGAAAAAATGAAGGCCAATTTCAGAGTAATCCCGGTACACAGTGTGCCGAATCAAAAGTCAGTGTAGGAGGGTGGAGAAAACATGAAATCGTCTAATCCTGTAGACAAAAAGTCGTCTACCGTTGTAGGTGAAAGTTGAATTACCTCGTTTAGAAGACTAACCGCAGATAGAGGAGAAGCATCGCCTTCACGACACCTTATCTCCAATAGAGCTCTCTCTATGCTCCTCGGAGTGACGTCGGTGATTTGCCTTGCCATATCGGAGCAGTAGGAGCAAAAATAGGATCCCTGCAACGAGTCCAAAAAGTAGTGGCAGTCCACCAAACACAGAGTGCATGAAGTTGGGAATTATTCCGAGGACTGCTTGAAAAGGTGCTATCAGTCCTGAACACACGGTCTTAAATACATGTACAACACCGCTCATATCAGACATGTTTAAGATACGTTCCAACATTTCTGAGAAATGTATAGGGCAGTTTGTATTAAAAAGGGCATGTATCTCAGCAGAAGTCCTTGCGACTTGTAGATCATAGGTTTCTTTGGCAGAGGTCAGTGGCACAGTTTGTTGTTAAAGAATGGCTTTCATTCTGCTTAGAGTATCAATTCGTATAGAAGACATGTTCAGTGAAGGCCACAGAGGCGACTCCCTGACTGTCTGTATTTGTGGAAACAAGACTTTGATACAGCAAGTGACCCTGGATGTAACCTTTACTAGATATGGGATACCTGGCAACATGCCACAGCAGCTGTGATCATTCAACATGAGGTAACTTCCATTTGAAAGTAGTCCAAAAATTAGATTAATCACTGCAGCTGTTGAGCCTTGCAGGTGACATGATAAGTTTGTAGTGGAACCATTGCATGCCCCGTGTAAAATAATACCCTGACAAAGGAGAGAACCGTTTAGTGCATTTTCACAGTTTGTACCGCTAAGTAACATTTCACGCCCCCCACTCCAACATCTATGTGTGTAAGGTAAATCCCAAGAAGTCTTGATGTATTCTTTACCCAAACCTTTCATATTTGCCTGCTGGTATATGTTTTAGGCAATACTGAAAATGGAAAGTTGTAACAGGCAGAGTAATTTGACCATGTATGATCCACTCAGTAGCTGTTTTTTCTGCCACCGTGAATGGTAATTTTTCCAGTTTTTCAATGCTCAGCACCGTATAGTCTGCCCCCCTTTGTGCCAGTTTGATCTGTTTATCAGTGAGATTGAATTCTGAAAACAGTGACGTAGTGCTGATTAAATGCCAAGGCACATAGCCTGAGCGCAAGTTTTGGAGCGTCCAGCCTAATAGCATTATAGAACCTAATTGAGACTGACCATGTTGCAACATGACCAAGTCCTGTTCCATGATGTCTATGGCAGAAGACAAAATGCTGTCCAAAGAATATATCCTGGACGACAGAGTTGTTAACCCATTGTCTACTACAGAGAGAGATTTCTCTAAATTAATATGATCAATTTCTCGTATTCGTTCTGCAGCCTCTGCTTTGGTAATCTTCCATATTTCATTATAAGTAGCATAGATACCAGCATATATGAAACATTTTTGATGTGGTTTTCTCGGTCCTAGCAAGAATTCCCTAAGGTCTGCGCCTTCTTAAAGTAAAGATAAGTGTTGTTTTACATCCTGCAGTGTAGCTTTCTGTAGCCAATCTAGGCAGAGTTTCCCTACACTGTATGTTGTTACTACCTCTGGATGCTGTCTTTGAACATAGTGTGGGTCTGGCCTATTGATAGTGAAACCCTTTGTTTTGTTCAGGAATCGATCTTGACAGTTGTTTGTGTCTGTGGGCCAGAGCAAAAAAAAATTCCATTCTGGATCTGATCTGCTGTGATGCAAAATATTATGTACGTCGACCTCCCCCCGTGTAGTGCTATTGCTTCCAGGTATAGGTATGGTCGGTGTGTTCATGACTTTGATCTTAGCTAACCCAAGGCAAGACGTTTGTTGGACAGTGTCATTCAAAAACATAATTTGCTCAGGGATGATACAGGCTCTAAACAAAGCTTCTACCCCCTGCACTTGCCAATCTTTTGTATTCCAGACAGATTTTGTCTCAATGTTGTCTTTTCAAAAGTCGAATCCCTGTCTAGACAGTTGGGCAATAAAGGCTGCAGAATAAATCTGTTTCGTATTGGTTAACATATTTTTCGTTCCTGTCTTATTTACATTCTTAAAATAAAACGTTTCTGGATTTGATAAGTTGAACCCTGAAAAATATGGAAATTTCATTGCAAAGGTTTTTGAGCTACCCCTCGGAGGTGTGGGACAATGTTCCCATTGGTTATACATAAATGCATTTCTAGGTGATGCAGTTTTATGCATGAAATGATGACCATAGTGGGTATAACAATACATTTGTTCATAGTCTGATGAACCCTCTAAATATTCATGATTTGTGAATACTGCAGACATCTCTAGATCAGACATCATGTTATTAACAGTCTCGAAGTCCCAATCATCAGAAAAGGTACTAGAGGCAATAAAGTCACTTAATGAAATTTTAAATAAGTGTGGAATCTTCAAATGTTCCGACGGGCCAAAAATGTCATATTCAGTTCTGTCCGAAACTATACCATCAGGTATAGGAACGGCTGTGATGTTCACTGCTGACAAGTCTCTTGCTTCACGATGGGATGATTTGTGTGGCTGGAGAAGTAAGTTCACTCTTTTACTTGCTGTGTCCATTTGAGTATATCTTCCATTTATCAGCCTACCCAGAGTTATTACCAGAGCTAACCAAAGTAGAAAGAAGAATATTCCCAAAACAATCCATAGTTCAATCCATGGTGAAACCAGATAAGTCTTTTTCAGGAGATGAAAACAGTCTGTTGCTTGTTCTTTGAACGTTCTTTGTGCTGGCGTCGTTTCAGGTTCGCTGGGATCCTCAGAACAAAGTTCATGAAATATCCAGAGGCAGTTCTGTCAATGGTTGGAATTGCATCAGGATTTGTTGAAATTACTGGAACCAGTTGATCACTTGTTACTTCGTTGTAGACATGTGTATCAGGACGAACTGTCATTTGGGTCTCAAGAGGGACGAGTTCCATAGCTTTGTTGCTTAGTCCTTTATTCCTCACTGTAGAATCTTCAAAGGTGATGAGTCTCTCAGTTTGAACCTCTTGGATTGTAGCCAGCGGAGTGCATCTGCTACATTGTCAGAGTCCACTTGCCCTACTGCTTAGTATCGGCCACATAGTGTGGTTTGATCAGGTCGATGGACACAAATCGTTTCTCCTTTTTACCTGCAAGGGGTGGCAGTAGTACTGTTATTGATCTGTAGATTGCTAGGACAGGTACTGGTTGACTGTAAGAAGGCCCAAATTCCTTCTTGTCCGCGATCTTTTCTCTGACTAGATCACCAAGCTTTGGGATCCAGACAGGCCTTGCTGGGACGGTTGGTTTTTCCCCAGTGGTGGTAGGCTTCAGGAACACATTGCTTTGTTTCGATCTTAGTTCATTTAAGTCCTGTAAAACAGCCAAACGATCTTTGATATCAAACTTTTTATTTTCCACCACTGTGCCTTTCATGTCAAGGTCCGGAATCAACATTCTAATTCCAAATAGGACTTCATATGGAGTGACACCCCCTAGAGAACTTCTTGGCAAATTGTTTAATGAGCGTTGGACCCCATAAAGATGTTTGACCCACCCATCACCCGAACTTAATACCCTAGCTGTTATAGACTGCTTTATGTCCCGTTTTTTTCTTTCCACAACAGAATTTCCCTCAGGATGGAATGGAGAAGAATACCGCAATGCTACGCCCAAACTGGCCATGGCTTCTTCGTAAGCTCAGGAGCTAAACGCAGGACCCTGGCCAGAATGTAGTGTGCCAATTGCGTATGTGCCGATAAAGACTTGCAAATCTTTCATAACAGTTAGAGCGTCAGCCGAGCGCTGAGGCCACATCCAAAGGAACCTTGATTTAGTGTTTGTGGGACTGCATTCGTCCACAGGGATGGCTGTATGTAGATAGTCTAATGCTTTCTAACAATGGTGTCTGAACTGGGCTGGCTACGTTGTATACAGGTGCCTGGTGGCGTTCTGTACTGCGATCTCTATTGCAGTCAATGCATTCATTGATAAAAGTGTGAATCAGTGTATTCATTCCTGGCCACCAGTACATCTCTTTTAGTTTTAAAATTGTTTGAGATCCCCTGATGTATCGACCCTCTTCCAGATGTGCTTTGTAAATCAAAGCTGCTCTTCGATCCATGTTTGGTATTACCCTATCCCCCACTCCAGGGATTCAAGCAAATGGAACGCTGTTCGCATCAATTATATATGA
This sequence comes from Triturus cristatus, assembly GCF_964204655.1. Taxonomy (NCBI): domain Eukaryota; kingdom Metazoa; phylum Chordata; class Amphibia; order Caudata; family Salamandridae; genus Triturus; species Triturus cristatus. The sequence continues at coordinate 940,621,131 of NC_140594.1, read as the reverse complement.
GTATTTGAGTGGAAACCTTTTAGGTAACGCTGCAGCGTTGCCTTTGCTAGAAGCATTGACAGCCAGTATTATTTCACTGTCTATTTTCGTTTTTGAACGAGTGATTGCAGCTACGGAAGCCGTTTGCACAGCCCCTTTCGCGGCTTCATCAGCCAATGAATTCCCTTCAACGTGAACGCCATCACGTTGATGACTCAGCGTGTGTATCACGTGTGTGTTTTGTAGTTTGTTTCGCAACTGAACTACCTGTTCCCAAAGCCTTTTATGCTTGATTGTGCCACCTTTTGCATCTTTGAAACCCTTTTAAAACCAATTCTGTAAATATTCATTGTATGATTGAACACAACAAAAAGAATCGCACACTACGAGTGTGGGGAATTCACGATCCGTATTTTCAAGTGCCATTTTAAATGCTTGTAGTTCAGCTCGCTGAGCTGTACAATCTCCTAGAAATTGCGTTTTTGTGACCATTGGTCTGAATTTGCCATCGAGCATACGACCTTTAGCGATCACGCATGCTGCACTATAACCTTGCTTACCCCCCGTAGCGGGTTGTGCAGATCCGTAAGTATAAATTATAAATTCGTACTGGTTAAGAGGGGGAATTTCAGTAGGCAGAGGAATCTCGTGTTCGTATTGCAGGAATGCTTGTGTTTTCAAATAAGGATCAAAAACATATTCAACATCAGTTGCAGCAAAAGAATTAACCCATTGTATCCATCTTGGATGTAAAGCTTTTGCATTTGGAATACTCGCTTTTGTAACTGACTCTAAGGCTGGTACAGGGGTTACGACCATAATGCGTTTCCCCTGTGCTAGGGCTCTTTCTTTTTCTACAGCGGTTTGAACTGCTGTCAGAATCATTTCTGTCGATGTGAATTTCCCTTCTGCCTGCGTATACAAATGTGATTTATATGCAATTTGTACTTTTTCACCTTCGTTAAAAGTTAAGTAGGTGAATCCGCATTGACCCGGAATGATTCGGATCACTAAGTTGCGTATGTTTACGCGTGTTTGTAAGTGTTTTGTTGCTAACATGTCAGCTTGAAGTGAACGCAGGATATTTGTGTGTTCCTTTGTCCAATGTGTGATTTTAAAATCAGGTCTTATTAATTCGTAGAGAGGTTTAACCCTTTCTGCGTAGTTTAGAATGTATGTTCTTCCAAAATTTAGGAAACCTAGAATCGATTGTAAGTTTTTCATTGTTTTAGGAGGTTGGAGCAGCGCACACTTTTCTAAAAAAGTTGGCTGCCAGACTTTTGCCTTCACTTGATAGTTCATATCCTAGGAAAAGGACATTGAGATGGGCAATTCTCGATTTTTTGAAATTGAATTTATAACCTTCAGAGGTGAAGCCCAGAATAATGGTATTCACACTGTTCAAGTGCCTGTTCAGGTCATAGTCTGTCAGATAGATATCATCGACATTTGACAATGCATTGTCATCATAAATTTGTAGTAACTCTGTTACCCTTGCTGAGAATAACCCTGGACTATTCTTAAATCCCTGAGGGAGACAACAGAATTGATGCTGGGTCCCCATTATTGAGAAAGCTGTCAAATACCTACTTTCAGGTGCTATGTTTTGACAAAAGAAACCGTTAGAAATATCTAATGTGGTTTTATATTTTTTCCACACAATGTTATTCATTAATGCTGTATTATGTGCATTTTGCACCGCAAATGTTTTACAACAAGAGTTTAGGTGTCTGTAATCCAAAAGTAGACGATATGTATTGTCTGGTTTGGAAACAGGAAACAAAGGATTGTTCATTGATGAGGTGCATGTTTCAATCACCCCTTGGTATTCAAGTTGATCTAAGATCTCCCTGACCTGTTTTTTAGCTTATTGCTTAATTGGATACTGCCTTTATGCAGTTGGTTGATTTTTTAACTGGATCCTATGGTGAGTCCTCATCCCATCCTACATGATTTTTGTATAATGCTGGGGATTGGGCCACTGCCCATTTCCTGGCATAAGTATATTTTAAATGTACTGGAACATGGTTAGAGAAGGCTGGCATAATGATGTCTTTGCCATGTGGGCACTCTCTGACAAATTCTGGTGGCCAGTCCCGTTCTGCTAGAAGTATGTCATAACCCCTTGAAAGATGCTTCCGAAAGAGTGCTTTCACTTTTCTTGGTATGTCTCCCTCCATCCGGGGTGTTATTTCATATAACCTATGTGGAGAGCTAACCCTGGTGTCTGCAGTTTCAACTCGAATGTTTTCATTCAGGTCCACTGTCTCCAGAAGTCCCTTCAGGTTCTGGCGAGCTATTGATACTTCTGCTGCGCTGTCCAACATTGTCTGAGCCCATTCTCCGTTCTTGAGTTGTGTTCTCAGAATCCTCAGCATGTCTGATCTTCAGACCTGCTACTTTCTTCTTGGAGAATTGAGATTTTGGTTTGTTTTTCTGAACTTGTTGATCGTCTTTGGACTTCACGCGTTCTTCTTTTTGATCTGACCGTCCTCTTCTTTCGATGTCTGTGACGATATCTGAAAGGTACAAGAGGAACGTGTATCAGTATCTTGATACCTGCCAGTTTTTCTCAAATTATCCTTATTCCTGAGGTTATACCTCCTTTCAGAGGGCTCCTATTGAGGAGACCTACATCGGAATTGAGAATCTTTATCTTTTGAATGTTGTTTATTATTTTCCCACTTCTTTTTAGAAGAGGTAGGATTGTTTTTAGTAAAGGCCTTTTCAAGGCTTTCAGACAGTTGTTGTTTAACTGGTTTCCCTCCCAAACTGTCTCGGCTTAATTCTTCAAAGGATTTTTCAATTATTCTGGCTAGTTCTTGTGGTTGTTCTGTTACATCAAATTCCCTTAATTTCTTGTGGATTGCCACTGATGCTGCTTCTCCTTTAATATTAGATAATATTATTGTTGAGACCTGGTCGACATTTTTCAGTAACTTCATACCTAAATTCAGAGCAGGCTCTGCCCCGTATTCGTTTTGAATTTGTTTCAGGACATCAGGTATTACCGCCATAGACGGAACACCATGTGTTTTTGTGTAGATAGCAGCAAAGACTGTGCCCCAAGTGGTGCAGGCTTCCAGATGTGGTGTTATCCCCATTGGTAAACAGATTGTTAGAAGTCTACGTTTCTCAAAAGGGCTGGTGTTAGGAATTACGATTTTTTTGTAATTGTTTGAGCTATCCAGAACGGAATTTGTTCACGTTTTGTGGGCATTTTACCCATGACTGCATATAAAGTCTGTGGTGTGATTTTTAGGGCATTCCCCTGGTGAGAGGTTTATCTTCGAATGGCTATTGTTGGTTGGACTGTTAAAGTCCGCATGACATATTGAACCAATTGTCTATATATTTTGATTAACTCCTTGAGTTGAGCAAGTAATTCTACGTCTGACATTTCTTCAATGTCCGGATGAGGTGTGTAGCCGGCTAAAATCGGCCATGTTGCTCCTGGTCTACCTAGTGGACCGAACCTGGTAATGTGATTGTAATGTTTTAGGACGCCTTTAAACCAGAGATCATGCTCCTGGTATGTGAGTGGAATTTCAATATCCTCGAAGGGAATATATTCCTCAGGTGGTTCACCTTCTTTGTAGAAGTGAAACGTTTTAGTTACTGGATTTGATTCTGGGAATACTATCCATGAATAGAATACCTCTGTCTGGTGAGATTCATGTGCCTCTATCACAAAAAATGCTCTACCACCTCTTGGTGTTAGGCCATGTTTTATAAGTTTTAGAGTGATGGCTCTACTTAAATTTGGAGCGAGGATTTTCGCATTTTCATCGGTTTCATCAAAACTTGTAAAATCAAAAGCTGCTGCGATTTCATCGGGTACAGCTCCACGGGTTCCGGTGTTATTATCCTCGTTTTGGGACATTTGTTTAATGAAAATTGCAGAGCAAGTTTCAAGGGAACAAAGATAAGGTGCACAATATTTTGGAACACTGTACCCTTCACCGTTGAGCAAACCAAACAGCTAATACATAGGATTTTCGTCCTACTCAGCTATGGCGGATATTATCCCTACCCACTCCAGACGTCTTATGGAGTATTATGAGTAAGGGTCTCGGAGAAAAGCACGACTGAGTTACTTCAGTATCTAGTGTTAAATTAGTGCCTTACCAAACCGTTGAGCGCCATGTAGTGTAGTTCCTATATCCCTGATAGGCCCTGCGCATTGGAATAATATTCACTATAGTTTTGACATAGGACTAAGGTCAGTATGTCTCTATTGAGTACGTTAAACTTAATTACTTGTGTGTGCCAGCTAACTCAGAGGTCACTAGAAACTTCTCGAATAAACAAGAATGAATTAGTTTCTGACAACCGCATAATTATGACAACTTTGTTTCCCTTAGAATCGGAACAATCTCAGAATCATGGAAACAATAGATAACAGTTTCACTCAGTCAATCGCGCATGCTTTGTTTCTACAGAGTTACACAGAAATAGATAGACGGGCGTTTCAATAAAAAGGGTTTATTGAACAGTCTTATTTCTCGTGCAAGAGATATGAACTGCTACAATCGTAAGACAGAATGCGAAGTATAATATGTACAGCGTTAGCAGTAAGAAAAAATAATACTGCAATAGCATGGTTTATAGCTATGACAGATATTCATAAAAATACATACATAAATAACACAGGCTAAAATGTTAATACTCATCTGATGCTTCTAGCTAGTTCTACCCCAGTGTACCTAACCTAAGTGTAGTACGAGGTAAGAAGTAGGTGCTGTTTGTCTATAGTCTAGTTTAGCTATAGTTGCCAAGATTTGCCAAAAGTCCCTCTAGGTTCTAGTCTGCTCCATACCTTTGAATGAGTGAGGTTGGAATCTCTTTCCGAGTCTCGATCTCTAACACCCCGCAAGGGGAGTCAGAAACACTGGAGCTGGATTCTCTGCGAGTAGGAGGACAGCGTCTGGTCAGTGCGTTAGGCGGGGACTTGACTTCCTTCTGAACTTGCCGTGGCGAGCCGCGTCGTGCAAGTAGACAGCCGAACCGTGGTTTGCCATGGTAAGTGAAGGTATATTTATACCTTGAAGGTGTTTAGGAATGCCAGTATTGACGTAAAAGTGAGGCAGAAGAACGTCATGAATGAACCCCTAAGGAATAGATGTTCATGCATAATAAATGAGTTCTTGGTGAAATCAATATCCAAGCAAGGGGAAGTCCTAAAGGCTTAAGAGTCTGGTTTTCCAAGAACTTGTTGTGACGTAGATGAACGGATGTAGGTGGCCATGCCTGTATTTGGTTAGCATGGAGAAGGCTTAAATAAGGGTAGGATTTCTATGCCTAAATATGGGCAATGCGATTTGTGCCTATATAAGGACATAAATCGGGAAACCTATATAGGGTATCTAAATCGACACACAACAAGTTCCTTCTCCTCTCCTTGGCACTGAAGACACCACTGTAGGCCAACACAGCATACAGGCAGGGGGTCAGTCCAACTCCTACAGCATCCTTGGTTCTTCTCCTTGGCAGAGTTTTGTCTTGTTGTTCCAGAAGTGATCTAAAGTCTTGTGGCCTGGGTCCCCATATTTATACTACTAAATCCTTTGTCCTCTGAAGGCAGAGGGACCTGTACCTAAACAAAAAGTTCCCTAGCACACGACAATTGTATAGTATGACAGTAGTACAGTAAGTTACTGCGACAATGAAATCTTAATGTACAATAAATGTGTCTTTTAGTCTTTTAGTTCTTTGTCTTCATCCTTCTTTAATGTCAGATTGTGTGACTGTTCCAAAGCCCAGATGCCAACACGTGTTTCGTCGTCTTTGTATTTTAGTACATACGACTTTTGTCAAGGCTTAGAAGGCTTCTTTTTAGTGCTTAATTGTGTGTGGTGATACTTCCGACCCACACGTTCCTCAGGCATGGGTACAGTTTCTATGGGAGTATTCAATATCGTCGTTCTTTGTCCCGATAGGTAAGGCCAACTTCAAGTCCACTTATGATTTCATCAAAGACTCCCACGCCGGCATCCTCGTACTCGACAAAGAACGAAGATATTGAATACGCCAATAGAAACTGTACCCACTGTACCCATACCTGTACTCCTGTACAGGGTCGTTCTCCCAGTAGATCCAATGTGATCCAGACTGATCACCTACTGCCTGGTTTGTGGCCTGTCGCAGCAAACCCACATGAGAAGGGCACTTCCTCTGTTCTGCACAAAATTCCTCCCTGGAGGGGTCCTCCTTCTTGCTGTCAATGGGTCAGCTCAGGCAGGTCCCCCAGTTCAGCAACTTGCTCCCCTGTAGGTTCCAGGGCATCCCCCTCAAGGTCTGCCTCCTCCTGGACCGTGGGAACAATGGGGGCTGGTTTCCCGCACCCTCTACCCCTTCTCTTTAAGGCAGGTACCTGGGCCATACTTTCAGGCTCCAGGATCTCTTGAACACCCTTACTGGCTGCCATAGACCTAGTGGTCACACACGCCCACTCAGACAGCCCCAACATCTCCAAATGAGACCTCTCCACCTTAGCCCAAGGGGAGCTCTCTAAATCATTGCCCAACAGACAACCCACAGGCATTGTTGGCCTCACAGCTACTTGAAGAGTACCAGAGGACCCCCCACTCAAAGGGAACTTGAGCCACCTCACACTGGCTCTGCGAGTTGTCGGCGGCAACTACAGGGAATAATGAATGGGGGATAACCTGCTCCTTGGACACCAACCGGCAATTGACAGCTGTCACACTAGCCCCGGTGTCCCTTAGAGCTTCCACCCTATGGCTATTGATGGTCACCCACTGCCTGTACTTCTTAGTGTAATTAGGCAGCTGGGTCTTAGAGACCATCTCAAAGTCTCCTAAAGAGACAAGGGACATTTCTGCGGGACCCCACCTACCTTGGGCACCAATCTACTCCGCCCCAGGGCTACACTCGCCATCTGACAGGGTGGTGCATGTGGTGGTGCTTTGGAATCCTTCATGGGACACTGTGCATCATACCAACGGTGGCCCACTTGACCACACGTAAAGCACTTGTAGGGGCCCCTTTGAACAGGTCTACCTGTCGGGGCCTCTTGCTTCTTCTCAGGGGGAGGCTGGGAACCCTTCCTTTGGGAATGACTTTGGGTCCCTTTCTGGAACTCCCTCTGTTTACTCCTGTCCCCCCCACTCTTCTGCTGGAGACCCTGCCCACCCTTGGCGGAGTCTCCCACATGACCCTTGTGGACCCTGGTACTGACCCAGCAGTCCGCCTCCTCAGCGAGCTTCCTAGGGTTAGTTAACTTGCTATCAATAAGGTGCTGGCGTAGCTCTGGAAAACAATTAGCCGACAAGTGCTCCCATGCAAACAAATCATAGAGCGCTTCAAAAGTATCCACTTTGCTGCCCTTCACCCAGCCATCCATAGCTCTGCAAAAGAAAGATACATACTCTACCCAAGTGGTTGCCTCCCGCTTCTTACAATTCCTGAAACCCGGTCTATAGAGTTTTGTGGTCAATCCATACCTTGTCATCAGGGCTTCCTTCATGTGGGCATAAGACATCCTATTCTCACTGAGTAGGTCTGGCAAAGTATCCCTCCCTTCACTCACAAAGCGGCCTCACAACCCAGCTCCTCAATACTTCTCAGGGACCTGGTGGGCCAACATTGCTATCTCATAGGCTGTAAACCACTGCCCAATATCTTCATGCTTATGGAAATCTTTGATGTCATCCTTGTGGATATATACCCTGCCTTCTGAAGGCACAGATGGTGCGCTGCCACCAGAGGAATTGATCTCTAAGCCCTTTGCCTTGATCTCTAACTCCCTCAACATCCTCTCATGCTCCATTCTCATTCTCTCTCTCTCCAAGGACAACCTGTTATTCTCTAATTCCCTCTGACTCTCTATCTTAAGCTTAGTCATCTCCAGCCTGTACACCCTATTTCTCTCCCTGTCTTCCAGCTCTCTGGGGGACAGGTCTTTGGAAGAGATGCTACTGCCAGGTGGGGACGGTACCCCTCCCCTGGCTGGAAATACTGGCCTATCCAGTTGCCCATCTGCATCCACAGCTGGCTCCTCCAGCAGCTCAGGGACATTTCTTGCTTCTACCCAGGCCCTCAGCAACTTTTGGTAGTCATCCTTTTTGGAAATGCCTGGTGTAGCAACTTTCAATTTTCTGCAGAGATGCTTGAGCTGTTTCAAATTGTAGGATTCCAACCTCTCTTCCTCAAAATCTAGATCCATAGATGCAACAGATGCTGGTCTGCTCATGGCAATAAGAATTGGCAGTTCTCATGGAAAATAACAGCTCAAGGACAAAAAAAAGAAAATTCTACCAAAATGTATGTGGTTGCATTTGGTCTGCACTCACTAGTAGTGTACACCAATCACTGTATATGAGTAACAAATGCAGGTCCAAATCCTCACCGCTGGCCACCAATGTTAGAACTGGTGGTCTCTAGTTGGCAGAGGTAGGTAACTTTGACCAAATAGGGACCCTTGCTTCTAAGTCAGGGAAAGGGGATTACACTACTGGATAACCCATGCTCACCCCCTTGGTAGCTTGGCACGAGCAGACAGGCTTATCTCAGAGGCAGTGTGTTAAGCATTTGTGAACACATACAGTAATACAGTGAAAACACTACAGATGGACACCACACAGGTTTTATAAAAATGTGTGTGCTTTACATAGACTGAACACAAGACCACAAATGACAAAAGTCCACAATACTGTACCCAAAATAGACTGAAAGATGGTAGAAGTCACTTAGTTCAAGATGATGATAAATCAGACAAAGTTCCCACAAAAGTACCTAGATGCGTAACGCAAAACAAACAAAAGGTTTGCAAGGATGGAGATGTGTCGGTTCTTTACTTCAGGGGAGACGATGTGTCGTGCCTCAATGTGTGTGCAGAGTAGGGGATGCGTCTTGGTCCTTACCGGAGGGGAGGTGATGCGTTTTATTCTTGTACTGCGTTCCGGTTACGATGCGACAAGATGGCGCCGCGATGCAACAATCTGGTGCAATGCGATAAGATGGCGCCCTTGATGCGACGACGTGAAGACGATGCGTGCACGCCCAGCGGCCATGCGGCGAACTCTGTAACTTTGAAGCCGTGACAGGCCCTGCGACACACTTCTCCGGTGATGCGACGGCGACCTCTGCGGTGGCGTCACGCTTCTCCGGTGGTGCGTCGGGTAGCAGCTTTGACGAAGGCACGCTTCTCTGGTGATGCAACAGCGACCTCTGCTACACGCTTCTCCGACGATGTGACAGCAATAGCTGCAACTGTGACACGCTTCTTCTTCGTTGAGTCGCGCTTCCAGCTCCCAGCGACACACAGGATTCTGCAGACAGAATTCCCAGCAAGGAAATTCAGAGGGGAGCTGGTGGTGAAGTCTTTTGTCCCTGAGACTTCAGCAGGAGGCAAGTACAAGTTCAAGCCCTTGGAGTAATATTCTGCAAGATGATCAAAGTTCTTTGAAAGTTCATTCTCCTCTCCTTGGCACTAAAGACACCACTGTAAGCCAACCCAGCAACACAGCATACTGGCAGGGGGGCAGTCCAACTCCTACAGCTTACTTGGCTCTTCTCCTTGGCAGAGGTTCGTCTTGTTGTTCCAGAAGTGTTCTAACGTCTTGGGATCTGAGTCAACATATTTATACTACTAAATCCTTTGTCCTCTGAAGGCAGAGAGGCCTGTACCCAGTCCAAACCAGTTCTGTGCAGTCCTGGAGCACTTTGTTTACAGGACTCCTTCTTTCCTTTGACAGTGTGGGCCAGGGACATCAGATGCACCACAGGAGGTGGAGCCAGCTTTAGGGAAGACAGGCACAGCCCTATTCAGACCCAGGTGCTACTCCTCCCACCACTTAACATGCAGATAGGTCTATTCAGCCCTGTGCTGACTCATCCCGTCTCCTGGAATCCCCCAGCCCCTGTCACTCACAAAACCAGACACACATCACTATTAGGACATGACACACACACCAGGGCATGGCCTACCTTATACTTACAATGCACCCTGCCCTTGGCCTACCTTAGGGGTGTCTGATATGAAGAAAAGGGAAGGTTTAGGGACTGGTAAGTGGGTGCACTTACCCAGTCAGCATGGCAGTACTAGACTGCACACAGGCTCTGCAATGGCAGGCCTGAGACACACTTTACAAGTTGCTTCTGTGGGTGGCACAACCAGTGCTGCAAGCCCACCAGCAGCATTTGATTTACAAGCCCTGGGCACACATTTTGCACTGTACTAGGGTCTGACAAGTAAATCAAATAACCCAATCATGGAGTCACTAATCAATACATCAATTTAACATAGGGAGCACTTGCACTGTGGCACTGAATAGCAGTGGCACAGTGCCCAAAGCATCTAAACCAACAAAACATATCATAAACAGAGGAAGCAATCAGAAAAAAATGGAAGGGAGACTCACGCCAATGGTACCAGGTCTAACAGGGAGCAAAAGAATGATGGATTTAACCCAGATCTCTTGACTGGGGGTGAACGTTTTGATTTGTTCTTCATTCCCTCCATCAATTGTGTGTCTTTTGCTTTCTTGCCCTAAGTGCGCCGGGTATGCCCAGACGTGGGTCCCGGGCTCACTGTGCCACTGGAATCAAGCTATCCTGGCTGATGAGGGGTGAAACCCCGAAATCGGTCCTAGGATGCTTGTTTCCGGTCCAGGGAGGACCTGGCTTGCAGGTCGGGCTAGACTGGTCCCATGAGGCACAGGGTCAAGACTGATTTGCATATGGCCAGGTCTAAACTGGGGTGGCATGGTGACCAAAAGAATGATGGATTTAACCCAGATCTCTTGACTGGGGGTGAATGTTTTGATTTGTTCTGCATTCCGTCCATCAAATGTGTGTCTTCTGCCAATCCAGTGAGCACTGCGTGCGGACAATCTATATTGCCTGATGGGAGAGACTAGCTCTAAAAAACCTGTGGAGGAGGGAAAGGGAATGTAGGTGACAAATGTGTGGTGCTGCTGTGTGATGTGTCCTTTGCAGGGAGTTGTGGAAAAAGCATCAAATATGTCTCTAATCGGACTAGCACATGGGTGTTTAACTGGATTGTTGTGTGGACATGCTGATCCTACATGTCTTAGAATGCCACATGTCAGTCACTCATCTGCTGGGTTGATTTCCTTCCTGCTGCAGCTGCATAGTTCAAGGCTCAACTGTTGGTCATCATTTGGAAGACACAGTGGTATTAAGTGAATAAATAAGAACATGTATTAACTGTTCAATTATTTAAAATCTTTACAGTTAAAGTACTTGTAATCTCAATGAGTTCAAGTCCCTGGTTGAGCGCGGGAGACCTAGGCAGTAGTTGCCGGGCAACTTTCTAGTATGTGGGCACTCAGCCTCGGTTCGGAGTCTTTGGGCAGGCCATGAGGTGCTTATCCATATAAGTTAGAGATAGTATGATACTTTCTCTTGCAATTGTTGCTGTTGTGGTTGCTCTGCTGCCTCTTATGGAGGCCCTATAGGCACAGGTTTAATGTTCTGAGTGTTAACACTGTTAAGTCCGGCTGCTGCCCTTGTTGTAGGATGTGTGTTATCAGGGTCCATCAATTTGGATTCATGCTCAAGCTGCAGCAGGCTCTGGCAAATTTTTTGTTCAAGATTATTGCCTGCCCTAGATTCTGAGAGCTGTGGGAGGACATCAAGGGCATTTCTGATTAGATGTGTACATGTTGCCACTCTTGCGCAAATATATCACGTTACAACTCAATTACAACGCATGCTTTTACAACACTGTTTTTACATCGCAACTACCATTACATCGCATGATTTTACAACGCATGCCATTACAACACATTTTTTAAAACTACCATTACAACGCATTCCATTACAATGCATACCTTTACAACACATACCATTACAACGCATAATACTTTTTGGGTAACAGAAGGGTAAGTGTTGGATAGTATAGGCGTACAATTACTATTCCCACTCCAGTGAGTTCAACAGTAGGGAAAGTGTTGGATGGTGTAGGGGTAAAAATTACTATTCCCATCTACCCCAAAACCAATACCCACACTAAAATGAAACAATCTTCATTACTTACCTTATAATGTGTTGTAATGGCATGCGTTGTAATGGTATGCGTTGTAATGGCATGTGTTGTAGTGACATGTGTTGTAATGACTGCGTTGTAATGGCATGCGATGTAAAGGCAGTTGTGTTGTAACAGTTGCGTTGTTGAGGCAGTGCGATGTAATGACTGCGTTGTAATGGATGTTTCACGAAGCAGCCAATGGCGTTCGCTGGCCAGTTTGGGGCAACAGCATAGTAGATGAAACCAGGATTCCTTGTGGTAATTGCAAGAGACTCCCCCACATGTTGGTATTGTTGTGCCCTAATATCAGGCATTATGTGTGTGAGGTGACTGAGTGCCATGCTAGAATCCTGGTGATGCAGCCCATCAGCTCCCACAGTGAGTCTGGCATCTTTAAGAGAGCACTGGTTGAGGCTTCAGAGTTAGGACCTGGACATTGATTCTGAGTCTGCAGGGCTTCCAGCCTCTCCCCTATTCCAGCTCCCTGGACTTGCTACCAAGAAAGTGCCCGCAGGGTGAATGTGGAGATAGGACGCTTTTGGCCTCTGGCCTGTCAACTACAGAAATAACAAGACAAGAGACACACACTGCTGTAAAAAATAGAATAAACAGGATAAAAAGTATGAAAACAAGTGCAACTTATAGACAAGTGTGAAGGAGATAAAACAAGGCGAAACTGAGAAAGGGGAATAAAGCGCTGAGTACTGAAAACGTGGCAGACGTGAAAGGTCACTTTGCATTTTACTCGGCAATTAGGATGGAGAAAAAAACGTGTGTAAAAAAACGTGTAAGTGACAAGATTGGAAGATATTATATTCAGTGTCATTTAAAAGGAAGGCAGCATTTGAGTAAACCAGTTAAGCCTCACAACAATAGTTGACAGGGGATTCAATGAGTACAATTTCCGGCATCCATCACGCGGTTTCAGATAGCAGCTCTACCCGAAGGTAAATGGAGAGCTTTACATGAGCACCAGTTACATTAGACAAAGACACGTTCCTTTTTGGTAGGCGCGAGAAGATTACGCAATTTGCCCAGAATCAATCACAGAAAGGTGAGCTCCCCAGTGTCAAAGAGTTATGGATTTACCACATTTGCCACATAATCTAGAATCATCTGCTGCATCATTTTCAGATTTTAACAAAAAGTTTGCTTCTAGATCAAGCGGTGGGAGGTCCTTCCCAAGTGCTGACTGGTCAATAGATGTTCAGAATTATAATTTCTGCAGGCTAGGCCTGGACATGTCAATGACACGGTCATTAAAACAACAGTATCAGAACCATAATTCATACACCTCTCTGTATACTTTCAGCACAGGGAGGTATCAGTCGCGGCTCGCAATACTCGTGGGGGGGGGGGTGTGGGTTCGCGCGGGGGGGGTGGGGGCCGGGGGAGTTTAAAATTAAAATAAAAACTTACCTGACCGGGTCCGCGCGGCCTCTGCTCCTGGGCCAGGGTCCAGCGTTGGTGTACTTCAACTTGTGAACAGGAACAGCCGCGTCACTGGCAATCCCTCTCAGCAAATACTAACGCTGCTCCAACAGCGCCAGGATTGGATTAGCAGGGATACTAGCCACCCTGCCACCTATTAGGAGACTGAGGGTTGCGGCGTTGATCAACCCTCGCTCTCCTAATGCGCAGCCACCAGCAAGAGCAAACACTAGTGTGCATGACTGGGCTGGTCGGAAAAATTCTCCGACCTACACCCAACATGTGGACTTGTGCTGCTGCCTGCTGTGCGCTCCGCCTGGTCTGACAATGCATGTCAGTCAGCATGACGCCGGACCGCCCACCCCCTTCAGACTCCGAAGGGGGTGGGCGGTCTGGCGTCATGCTGACTTACATGCATTGTCAGTTCAGACAGAACCGCCGAGGGAGCTGCGGGCATGGCTTGTGGGTCAACTCCCCAGCGCCCAAATGGACGCACCACCACTGGGAGGTACACAAGCATCGCAGCCAAACCTTTTACTCTCATCCTATGAAGTAAGCTTCCATGTGATTCCCGCTGCACAGGCCCAGCAAGTAGCTATTGGGGGCATTCACCACCTTCAGTCATTATGTCAGTCCTACGCCCCATGCTTGGGCAAGTTCCCTATTTCTTACTGTGGTGCCTTAGGCCCTGAGGCCCACACCCAATGGTGCACTCCCTTGACCGGTCTTAACCCTTAACACAAATCCTGCTCAGAAACGTCATTTCCTGGGACCACATATATCCATCACCTACTATGTCATTCATCCATGCCAGACATTTATTTCTAAGGGTGCCTGAAGGTTCTGGTTCCATAATTTTATTGCATGCTTGTGATGAAAATGCTTCTCTTGTCATTTGCCAGGGACAAACTTTTTTGCCAATAATGAGTGGCATAGATGATTCCATGCCCAACAATAGCCTTTCTGATCCAGTGCTCTAATCTGACATCCAGATTCAGACTTTTCTTACTGTTCTGTGTTTTCCAGGTAGAGAATAGGATTTCTGGGTTAGTTTCTTAGGTTGGGCCAAGATCTCTGTTTGTGTAGCCCTATCGAGTCCCAACCAGCTGCCTAGATTTTAATCTGAGCTTTATTGGTGGTAACAGTAGAAAAAGGCACAAGTGTTGTTGTTCCAAGCTGGGTGGGTGTGGTTTTGCTCATTCATCGCGAGGCAACTGGGGTAAATCTCATATGCTTGGTGCTTGTATTTGTCACCAATATCCAGGGACGAGATTTGCATCTTTCACTGTCCTCTCTATCTCTCCTTTGACTCCTTTAGCCCCTTAAAATTCTGCGTTAAGTCTAGCGGACATCCTTCTGTGCGCTTCTACTACAGCCAGCAGATTACTCTGCTCCTACAAGAATCTCTGTGATTCCAAGAAGTCTCCAGCCTGCCACCTCACTTGGCTTAGAGTGCTTAAAGTTCTGTTGTAATTAAAAGATACCGTTCTGGAGAGGATTCATTTAGCCAGTTCATGTAGATTACAAGTTGTAGGTTTATTGAAGAAGTTATAGCTTAGGTTGCAGGATACAAGTTACATAGTAAACACTCCTTCCAGGAGCAGCTTCCTCACTGCTCAGCCCATCCCCCTTACTGACACTCCACCAGGCACTTAACAACATTCCATGACATCACACACTGAAGAACCAAGACCTTAGGGGCCTGGCGGCGCAGGGTATGCCTTAATCTCCTGAGTTCACCTGCTTTGTCGAACAGAGACACGGACACTCCGTTAGGCGTAGAAGATAAGGTTTATTAGCTGCAGCTAAGTACAGTTGTCCCAGAAGTACACTCGGTATGTTCTCAGGAGACAGCCACTTTACTTTGTGGCGCACAATCTTTTATAACATACACATTCACAATGCATACAGGGTCAACCAATGAGAAGAATGTGAAAACAAGATATTAAGTAACTCAAATAAGCCCCTCTCCCAACTGTGTTTGTCACCCTTCCCCACAAGTTAATCAGTGGTAGTGTTTATAAGTCGACTTGCAGGTGGCAGGACACATTTGTATGGCCTAGAGGACAGTTGTGAAATGAGAGAATACGAGTAAGGAATGGCGAAGGCCAGAGGATAAGATAAAGTTAGGAAAGAATGGTGCGAACCAACAGATAGTTGAAACAGGGATCAGTCAGACCAGACGAGGATTAGTGGAGTCGGCCGGACCCTGACACCAGCTATAAACAGAGGCAGGAGGTTATTTGACACGTTGCAGTAGGATGAGGAAAAACAACTCTTCGTTCACCGTGCCGCCCGAGTGAGGGCAACACAAAATGGCAGAAAGACACAAAATGGTGGCTAAATACGAACGAGATTGGAAACTGAATTACCTCAGACCCTCCTTTTGCCATTACTCAGGAAAGACGCACAGACTCATTTTAATCTGAGTCGACATCAATGGCCATGAGGTCATCAAGCTGTTGCTGCAACATCATTTTAATGCTCTCCGTCTTCCGTGGCACAGGCCTTGGGACACACATAGTGGCACAAAGACCACAGATGGCGGGGCCACACTGCATACAGAGACAACAGGAAAAAATGATGGCCAAAATCACTCCAAGGAATGTTAATACCTTCCATCCCCATTTGGACAGTAATCCCCAAAACCATTCCAACAAAGACCAATCTCCTTCGTCCTGATGAATCGACTCGGAGATCACATGTAATTTGGAGATGGCTTGGTATACCATAGGGGCGTCGTCAGGTATATAAATGCAACAGCTAGATCCGATCAATTTACAAACTCCACCACGATCTGCAAGAATAACATCCAACGCAATCCGGTTCTGCAATGTCATGAGACGATCCGCCTGAAGTTCAGCTGTGAGATTGCTCAAGGCTCCCTCAGTGACATCTATGGTAGTCTCAACAACACAAACCAATTGTTTCATGTTTCTACTGTTGGCCATTGGGCCCCAAAAAGGAAGAAATCCTTTAAGGAAATCACCTCCCTCTTGTCCTGCCGTGTCTTTAGAATCAATAATCCCTCTGCCATATCTGTTTCTGTGATGTCCCGAAGGAGCAGTATATGTAGGGGGGAGAAGAAAGGCTATATAGCATGTTCCTGAAAAATCCATCGGTAGCCACGTGTAGGCTCTATCGTGGCAGACAAAATACGTGCCCTGGGATAGCACTAACGGTGGTGAATTCTGAGATGTGTTAATGTACGTATGGGAACAAACACTCTTTCCTTGTCCAGTGTCAGTAGTCTGGCCATTTATTTGTAAACAAAAGTTACCTCGATGAGGCACAGTCCAAATTGGTGGAGATTTTCTCTGTCTATTCCTATCTGTAAGGCTAGTGGCGTAACAAGTCACGTTCCAAGCGTCGTATGCCCGTTTCTCATCAACAGGAATCTTACCATTCTCCACAATTCTAGCCATAGCCACTATTCCTTTTATCAGAGAACTATGACTAAAATCTTGTCCATTACCATATGAACCAGCTGGACGTCTAAATCGGTTCTGATATGCATTTGAAAACCTTACAAAATAGGCCCAAGCGGAACCTTCATAGGAAAATGGAAGGGCTAAATATGGCATCCCTTTTTCGGTGGTATGAGGCATAAGTCCACACACCCAACAGTCGGTTGTGTTGACTATCAATTGGTGTTGGTGCAATAACTGGACAAATGAATTGTTAAAATATTCTGTTCTCCTGATTAGTTCATGTTGGGGAAGCGTATATAATTGGTGTGGGGAGATAGTAGAATGAAAAGGCAAAGAAATAGAAGTAGGAACAGATTTGTGCTGCATAACATGAACAATCCAACCTATACAAGCCAATAAGATACTAGAAAACATAAGAACACACAATGTTATGCCACATTGACTGTACACTAATTTACAATATTTCTTTTTCATCTCTTCCTTCTTATTATTCTTTCCCAGTTTGACATCCATCCTCTAAAATTGTTGCTCAAAGCAATCTTCCTTACTCACTTGGCTGTGATTATTAGCCGTCCTATGACACTGCAAGTCCTGGGGGCCTAGCCACTATACAGGTCACGAACCAAGACTCCTACCGTGACCCTGCAACCTGGACAGATGATACATGTCACGAAAGAGATGAAAATTTCAGGTGTCCTTGACCAGTCTAGGCCTTAAATTATATTGAGTTCAGTTCAGCACAGTTTGGTCCTGAAATAGTGTCTGTGGATCTGTAGTGTTCAATCGCAGATGTGGCAGTACTGCTTCTTGTAAAACGTCGTCATCTTCTTTTTCAGACCGTGCTCCATCTAGGTGTGCACTACTGAAAGGTACAAACCGAGGGACCCTTTCGCCTTCATAATCCCCTACACCCTTACGGACCCACTGGTCAAAAGGCAAGGGCAAGGGCACCTTTTTGCAGTGCACGCCATGGATCCAGTTCTTTTTCCCTTCGACCTTCACTGCTGTACGCGTGACTAGAAGAACCTGTCGAGGCGCCCTCCAACGAGGCTCCAAATTCCTTGTCCTTTGAAAATGTTTCACACAGACCCAGTCTCCCGGTTGGATAGAATGACCTGGGTCTGTGGAGGCCTCTGGTAAAGCGTCTCGAACCTGTTGGTGGAGAACACGTAATTTAGTGGTGAGGTCATGCAAATAATCAATCAGCATTGGATACTGTATGTCAGAATACTTTTTAGGGCGAGGGACCCCCCAAACATTAGCTGGGCGCCCAAAAACAACCTCGTATGGGCTGAGTCCCAAACGAGAATGTACAGCTGTTCTAGTGGATAGGAGAGCCAAAGGTAAAGCATCGGGCCAGGCAAGTCCCGTGCTAGCCTGTACCTTTGCAAGCTTAATTTTGAGAGTGCCGTTATAGCACTCTACCAAACCCGCTGATTGGGGATGGTTCGCCGCATGGAATTTTTGGATGATCCCAAGACTGCCACACACCTTTCCCATAATTTGGCCCACAAATTCACTTCCATTGTCACTCCAGACAATGCGCGGCAAACCAAACCTAGGGAAGAACTCTTTCAGAAGAACTTTGGCAGTGGACAAAGCAGTGTTGTCTTTCAGGGGGTAGGCCTCTATCCATCTGGAGAAGGCACACACCACCACCAAAACATATTTGAGATTGTTGCATCGTTCCATGTGAATATAATCAATTTGCAACACCTCAAAAGGATATGTTGGGGGAGCAAAATGACCTGCTGGAGTTGGGGTTCCCTTTCCTGGATTATGCATCAAGCAAACGATACAATGCTTCACTAAATTATCTGCACATTTTGGAATCCCTTTGTTCAGCCACACTGGAGCCAGAAGCTTACATATTCCTTTCGCACTGATGTGGGCTGGACCATGTGCCATAGCAACTACAGGCAGTACATAGGCATCTGGTAACAGCCAACGCAGTTGTTCTGACAATTTTATCCAACATCCCATCGCGTCTAACATTCCTGTACTCTCTTTCCACTTACTCAACTCTTTCTCTGTAGCCTCTCCTTGAATCGATCTCACACTTTCTATTGTATCCTCACACATTCCTTTTTCCTTGACCCAATTAGCAGGGCCCGCAACATACATGCGACTCATAGCATCTCTGGCTGTTTCTTTCGCTACCTCATCCGCAAAAGCATTCCCGCGACCAACATCATCAGTAATCCTCTTATGTGCACTACACTTTATGATTGCTATCTGGGTAGGCAAAGCAAGTGACTCAAGAAGATCAGTTACCAACTGACCATGCTGTATTTTGGTACCGTGGGAGGTAAAGAATCCTCTTTCCTTCCACAAACGACCAAAGCTATGTGCCACACCAAACGCATACTGGCTGTCGGTATATACATTCACTCTCTTCCCCTTAGATAACACACATGCTCTGGTCAAAGCTATCAGTTCAGCCGCCTGAGCTGAATTATGTCTGATGCGTGCTGTCTCCACGATTGTATGCAAGGTGGTAACAGCGTAAGCTGAAGTTGTTTCACCATTAGGGAGTTTAAAACAAGAACCATCCACCCATAGGATCCCATCTGGGTCCATTAGTGGTGTATCTTTCAAATCAATCCTACCTTTTGTCTCCTCCTCAGTACGGAGAAAACAATCATGTTGTTCCTGAATACCTTTCTCTTCTGGAAGAGGTAACAATGTGGCTGGATTTAAAGTGTTACAGCATTTGATGTGCACGTGACTAGCCAAGAGCGTCAGTTCATACCCAGACAAGCGAGCGCTTGTAAGATGCTGCGTTTTTGTCCTATTTAGCAAGGTATCCACTGCATGTGGTACCATGACAATAAGAGTGTTATCAAGCACCACTCCAGCAGATTGGCTAATAGAAATTGCTGCTGCTGCTGTAGCTTTAAGACAACTAGGCAATGCCTTGGCTACTGGATCTAATGTAGCCGAAAAGTAGGCACATGGCCGCTGCTTGTCTCCAAATTGTTGTGTTAAGACTGACAACGCACAACCCTCTCTTTCATGGACATAGAACGTGAAGGGCTTACTGTAATCTGGAGTACCCAACATAGGAGCAGAGCACAGGGCAGCACGTAAATCAGAAAAACTCTTCTGACATTCATCAGTCCAAGGAAGGGGTTGGGGTGTGTCTTTCAAAGTCAGTGCCAACAAAGGTTTAGCCAACAAAGTAAAATTTGGAATCCATTGTCTACAATAAGAGGTAATGCCCAGAATGGCACGCACTTCTCTTTGTGTGGATGGCACAGACATTTGTGCAATTGCTTGAATACGTTCTGGGGTCAGTCGCCTTCCCTCCTTCGACAAGAGATGACCTAAATAGGTAACCTCTTGGCGGGCTGAAGTATTCTCCATGTCCAAAGAATAAGTTTGACAGGTATGAAGTTGTAGTGAGTTTAATCCAAGAAAGAAGATCCCATCCATCAGCCAGCATAACCTAAAACAACTGACTTCACAGAACATTCCTATTTACAACAATCTATGACCTCAGAGATTCCAATATGACATGGTCATGTTACATGTTACTTAGCAACATCTCAGTGTAGAATGCCACACATCTCCCTTCCTCATAAGAGAACATACAAGCACATTGAATTAATACAAAGTCCAAAAGAACTTAACATAAAGCTACCCTCTAGATTGTCTTAACACAACCTAACCTTTGTACCCAACCCATCATCACCCTTCCTAAAATAAAAATTGCAAAATTACCTCAAACAAAATCAGCAAGATAACTTGGTTTTTTAACCATCCTTGAAGACTTTCTTTGAGAGTTCAACTCCTTCTCCTCCACATCCTTAGCAGCAACCAACTCTTTATTTAAGTTCTGCATATTATTACACACAACAACTCTGTTTAGATTCCAAATCCTATGGTCTTGCGTTTGGATGGCATTATTAAATGTTTTAATTACTTTGATGGGCTTCATGAATTTCAACATAGAACTCCCCAACAACCCAGGGCATCTAATCCTGACCCAATCACCAACATTTACTTTAGTTTTCTTTACTGCATGTTTCACATCAAAATATGCCTTTCTTGATTTAGCCTTCTCATCTTCTAGTTTTAGCATGCATTCACCATCACACACACACTCTTTGCCTTTAACAAGTTCATACTTATTAACCCAATAAGGTTCTACACTAGTATTGGGTACTCTACCACGAAACAACAAAAAGGGAGACTTCCCTGTTGTTGTATGGGGAGCCAATCTGTACTCTTCAACTTTTTCCAAAACCTGTTTTTTCCAATCTAACTCCACACCTTTGGCCAATGCAATGGTTTCCTTAATAACCTTTTTAAATCTTTCCACCATCCCGTTGGCTTCAGGATGATAGAGAGCAGAGGTCTTGTGAATAATACCACTAGCATTTAAAAATTGTTCCATTTCTTTCGAAACCAGTTGGACCCCATTGTCCGACAATATTGATTTTGGGAAACCTTCTCTAGCAAATAAGAGTTTCAAGCACTCTATCACCTTAGAAGTATTAATCATTGATAGAAAGAAAATCTCAGGCCACCTGGAGAACATATCAATAACCACCAAAATGTAAATCTGTGATCCTTTCTCATGAATAGGACCAACAATGTCCAAAGCAATTTCCTGCCATGGACCATTAGGGCGTTTCCTCAAAACCATAGGTTGCACATGAACACATTTATTTTTATCACTTACTGCGCAAGTAACACAGTCCCTAATAATTCTCTCTATCATGTTGTCCATTCCAGGCCACCAATATGACATGCGAAGTCTCTCTTTACTTTTCGACAAACCTGAATGTGCCACATGCACTAGATCAATTAATTCTTTTCTAAGGCTAGCAGGAGGAACCAATCTTGTTCCCCTAAATAGCAAGTTATTATCAACCGATAATTCATTACGTACTGTCCAAAAGGATCTTGTGCCTTCAGACCCCTCTCTACTAGACATCCACCCTTTCTTTAACAAAGATGTCACTTCACTCAATGTCACGTCATCTTTCAACTCCTTCAACCACCTTTCCTCTGAAATAATACTATGATCCACTGCACACACTATTTCATCCTCCTCATCATCATCAGAACAGTCCTCACGCACACTACTCTTTGGAACTAGGCGTGAAAGAACATCAGCAATTCCATTCTCAATACCAGGAATATATTTTATATTAAAATTATATTCCTGTAAGCCAATAATCCATTTAGTTATTCTTCCAGATTTGAGGTCTAACCCCTTTTTACTGAATATTTCAATCAAGGGTTTATGATCTGTATGGACTTCAAAATCAACACCCCACAAAAATTTCTTTAACTTCTTGACAGCCCAAGCAACTGCTAGAGCTTCTCTTTCCACCACTGAATATCGTGTCTCAGGATCTCTGAGACTCCTTGACAAAAACATTATTGTGCGCATGCCATCGGTCCCATGTTGTTTCAGAACTGCTCCAAGACCTTTTTCACTCGCATCAGTCACCAAGATGGATTTACCTGCAGGGTTAAAACTTTTTAAAGAAGGAGCTTGACTAAGCTTCTTTTTAATGGCTATAAATTCATTCTCACACATCTCAGACCATACAAATTCTTCACCTTTCCTCAATAATCGCCTCATGTTCACTGTTGCCACAGCAAAGTCCATAACAAATTTTGCATAATATTCTATCATGCCTAAAAATGTCATCAATTCGGTTTTGTCAGAGGGAGAACACATCCTCGTGATGGTCTCAATTAAATCAGATTTAGGTTTCACTCCTTCCCCAGAAATACTATGACCCAGATAATTGATGTTGTCTGATCTAAACTTGCACTTTTCCACCTTAACCGTAAGGTTATATTTGCACAAATTCCCCAAAACGGATTTCAACCTAAAGTCATGTTCCACTTCATCTTTCGCAAACACCAAGATATCGTCCTGGTATACACATACCCCTGGTAAATCTTTTAACACCCTCTCCATCACCCTCTGAAACACTGAAGAGGCAGACACCAATCCAAAAGGCATTCTTCTAAACCTATACGTTCCAAAGGGCGTGACAAAAGATGTGTAGTCCCGTGATGATTCATCTAGCTCTATCTGGTGATATGCAGAAGTGAGATCTATGGTGCTAAAAACTTTAGCTCCATCAAGTAAGGTCAACAATTCAGTTATGTTTGGCAATGGATACCTATCCACCACCACAGCTTTGTTAAGTTGTCTTAAATCAATGCATAAACGCAGATTGCCATTGGGTTTGCGTGCTGCCACAACCGGAGCCAACCATTCTGATCCCTCTACTTCCTCAATTATTCCACAACTGCTTAACTTTTGTATTTCCTTCTTCATGTCTTCCTTAACTGATAATGACACACTTCTCACTTTACAACACATGGGAATTGCATCACCTTTCAGCTGAATTTTATGTTGATACCCCTTTAAACAGCCTAAAGTCTCCTTAAATACATTTGGATACTCCCTCCTTAAATTCTGAACATACTCCTCATTGGCGTTCCTATCCACTGATTGGATCCTATCCTTTAGCTGTATACACGGATTAGCATTAGGATCTAAAAACACTCCTAAATCGCCCTGATGAATCCAGCTAATAATACTATCACCACGCTTTGACACATACATTTTTCCCGATGCCATCCTGTCTTTATATTCAATCAATCCCACAAAATATCCATGAAGTTTTATTGGCTCTCCTCCATACGCCAAAGGAATGATATTGGGTTTCATTAAACTGATCTTTCCTTTGAGCTTTGAGTTATAGAACTCATTAGATACGATGGTAATCTTTGCCCCAGAGTCAAATAGTACTCTCGTTTTTTCTCCATCTACTACAATTTCATCATGAGGACAAGATTTAGTATTGCCTTTACTGTCAACCTGTATTACTATCTGCCCACACACATGATCCTCCGACTGTTCCAACTCCCTTTGGTATATCTCAACTTCTTTTACCTTAGGTTTATATTTTGTTTTGCATAACGCCGTGAAATGCCCCTTTAATTTACATTTCGAACATGTTTGATTGAGCGCCGGACATTTCTTGTCATTGGCTAGGTGTCCCGCTTTGCCACATCTGTAGCATTTTCTTTCAGACCACCCCTTTTCAGGATTACTTTTTACTTCGTTTTTGGGATCTTTAGTCTCTACTTTCACAGATTCAACTTTAGACCCTTTTTCAGCGTCCCTCTTAATAACAGCAACACACTTTAACGAATGTTCAATTCGTTTGGCAATTGTTAACACCTCATCCAACGTCGGTTCATCCTTCAACCACAATTCCTCTCTAATTTTTTCAATAGTGCACCCAAACATAAATTGATCCCTAATGCGTTCATCAGTCAAATTGTCAAATTTGCATGATGACGCTAATTTTCTTAGTTGGGTTATGTAATCCTCAATAGTTTCCTCAGCTGATTGCATCCTCTTTGCAAATTGATATCTTTCTAGAATTGTGCTAACTTTAGGAAGATAATGTTTATCAAGTTTCTTAATACATACTTCATAATCATTCAATCTCCCCGCCTCTGAATCTGGAAGTTCTGGCAAGTGATCAAATACATCCTGACCTTCAGAACCTAAACAATGCAGAAGCAGAGATGACTTCCTTTCTGCGCTCAAAGATGGTCCGCACACTCTGGCGTACCTCTCAAAAACTACCTTCCATTTTTTCCACTTAATGGGAGGTGACCCAGGACACGACAAAAAGAATGGAGCAGCAGTAACATTCTGCATGTTTGAGGTAACTTAACTTCAACCGATATGAACCTCAGCGTTATAAATAACAGAGAGTTAACCACCTCGCTCCAAAGTTATACTGTCAAAAGGCTTATACACTAATAAGTATGTGATACAGTACACGATCGTTAGTATTAATCTCTTTGTATCATTCTCTTGTTCCCATTTTTTTTTTTTTTTTTTTAACAGTATATTCCAAATACTATACTAGGTAAGCAATTCTAACTAAACTGTTGAATTTTTCCTTTAAAAAAAAAAAAAACTTAGAATTTTATCACATGCTATTTAAAATAAAACAACGTTTTACAGGACACTTCCCCTGATGAAACTTCCTTCGCTTGCTTTAAAACGAAATTAGTACTTCCATGCGTGCTGTTCGTAGCTTGCTAATAAAGTTTGTGCTGTTGCCAGGATAGGTAACTAAGAAGGCTACCACGCACGCGCAACAAGTAACGTGGTGCGTGATGACACCCTCCAGTGCGTTCGAAAGACTGCTGACGCTGACGCTGCAAGGATTCAGATAATGGACGACGAAGAAGCAGAACATGGAACGAAGGAGACAGAAGAAAATCCAAGTTCCAGGTAAGAAGATGCCACGTCACCTAGGATCCCGGTGTTTACTTATGAAATTTCAAATGTCCTCACACGGCGGGGAACGACCACAACGTAGTTTCAAATATCCTTACATGCCATGGAACCAGCACAACGTTGACGCCTTTATAATACATTGAAATATATTCTCATACACACTCTCCGATGCACCACAAAGAACAGGAACAGTCTGCGCACGTATAAATACACATACGTTACCGCATTACTTAAACACCAATTCTTCGCGTATGTTCAAGGTGCAATTACACGATGGAGAGTTTCCGTCCGAACAAGTATAGACGCTCCGACGTTGCTCGCAGCTTCCCGAGATGTAGCGATGATCTAAACACCACTTGAGAGTTTCTTTTAACACCCTCAGAATACTCCGTTAAGTTGAATGACCTTCCATTGTGGCGAATTAGATATTAATACGTAGCAGAAAGTTTCGTCAAACACCAGAGCAGTTGTAAATAATATGTTGTTTTCAACAGAAGTTCAGAAGTTAAATTCCTCCTTTAGGCATTGAATGCAGCCAAGTAGTTGTTGAGATCTTCTTTATTTCACTCTTTATTACTCCTGTGCCGACTACGCCAGTGAAGTATTCTCCATGTCCAAAGAATAAGTTTGACAGGTATGAAGTTGTAGTGAGTTTAATCCAAGAAAGAAGATCCCATCCATCAGCCAGCATAACCTAAAACAACTGACTTCACAGAACATTCCTATTTACAACAATCTATGACCTCAGAGATTCCAATATGACATGGTCATGTTACATGTTACTTAGCAACATCTCAGTGTAGAATGCCACACGGGCATATTGTAATTTGGAAGGGGAAACCTTATGGTGAAGGTCAGACAAGTGACTCAATAGTGCAACAGTCACGTTTTTGCAAATATCCTCTGAATCAGCAGCAATCAATAAATCATCCACATACTGAATAAGGGTAGCACCTGGCGGCAAAGGAAAAGCATCAAGCTGGCATTTCAGAGCTTGGCTATAGATGGAGGGATTCTCACAATAGCCTTGGGGTGCGCGCTTGAACCGGAAATTTCGGCCTCCTAAAGAGAAGCCAAAAATATCCCTACTCTCTTCAGCAATGG
This sequence comes from Triturus cristatus, assembly GCF_964204655.1. Taxonomy (NCBI): domain Eukaryota; kingdom Metazoa; phylum Chordata; class Amphibia; order Caudata; family Salamandridae; genus Triturus; species Triturus cristatus. The sequence goes on along the minus strand of NC_140594.1, from coordinate 940,594,868 downwards.
GGATGCTGAAGAAAGCATTTTTCAGATCGATAACAGAAAACCAAGCTGCCGAGGCAGGTATCATAGTTAACAGGGCAGTGATATCTGGAACAACAGGAAACTGCGGTACAACAATTTTATTAACCTCCCGGAGATCAATAACAAAGCGATAAACAGGAGGCTGAGAAGGATCAGTGCGTTTAAGAACCGGAAGAACAGGACAATTGCATACATTTCCCCTTGTCTCCTCAACCACACCCTTCTGAACCAAATCATAAATAATAGCAAAAAGTGCTCTTTCACCATCATTTGGAATTTTGTATTGAGGGATGCGTGGCAATTTAGCATTGGGCTTGAGGGTAACAACATAGGGTGGGATCTCAAGACAACCAACATCATTTGGACCCGTAGCCCAAAGTGTTGCAGGGAGAGAGAGCAATTCAGGTGGAAATTGATCTTTAGACAAATACATTGGGGAAGTCAGTTTCTGCCCCAAAACGAGATGTACACAAGAAGGAGAACAATATATCGTTGCATGCATTCTTTTCAATGAATCCAAACCCAACAGATTTTCGCCGCAACCAGTCGTTAAAAGAAGCGGAGCTTCCAAATCATAAGAACCAATTGAAATATGCAGAGGACAAGAGACCGGGCTATGAACTGGGGCGCCAGAAAAACCTAATGATACGTTTTTTAAGCCAGACAAAGGTGCCCCAGGGTGTTTAGAGTGAATAATAGAACTTCTCATCGCACCAGTATCTAAAAGAAATGGCTCTGAAATACCCATTGTAGTGACATTAACATAAGTCCCATTCCGATCTACTGGAATCGATACAACTCCCTCGCTTTGTCTATGGCTGTCCTAGTTAGCATGAAGACCGTCATTCTCATCTTCAACATAGTAATCATCATTGTAATACTGTGTAGACTGAGTATTTTGTTGATCGAAGTAGTTAATAGAATGTGGAGGTGGAGGGGAACGCTGTGTCTGGGGCGACATACCTCGACCTCTACCCCTGGGCGCTAACTGGGAACCACCACGACCTCGTTGAGTAGATAGTCCTCCATTACGCTGTAATAAAACCGGGCAGCTGTTCTTAAAATGACCTTCCTCCCTACAATAGGCGCATTGGTTGGGACCTAACAAAGGCCGCGGAATATAGGGCTCAGGCTTTTGAAACACCCTCTGAAACTGGGGAGGCTTTTGGAACTGGCGCGGAGCAGGGCGAGGAGGATAAGCTTGTTGCAGAAGAACCTTCGTTTTTAATTCTTTAGTCTTTTTCTCTTGCTTGTCTTTTTCCTCTTTGTCCCGGTTTTCGTAATATTGAGCAGTAGCCAATATCTGAGCCGAAGAAGAAACAGCCCATGAACTTTCAGAGTCTTTTAACTTATGTGACAACTCGGGGAGCAAATTGAATACGAATTTATCTACAAATAATCGCTGTCCAACCTCCGTAGTCATATCCTGACCACTGTGATCAATAAACATCTCCTCAAAACGAGTGAAGAAATCGGATACACTCTCATCTTTCTTCTGTTTGCACGCGGCTAATTTATCCCAATTAACTCGTAAGGCAGGCATCATTGTTTTCATTAAAGTAATAATCCTACCAGGGAATTCTGTGATCAAAACATCAGGCTTAGCACCACCCACTTGTGCTCTAGCCGAGGCAGTTATAGCATTCCATGTACCACCCAATTCTTGAGCGTGATCCTACGAATCCGAGCCCATAACGCTTGTGGGACTACATTTCCCATCAGCATGTCAATATCCGCTAAGTTCATAATACAGGCATCAACAGTTTGAGACAATTCTTTATAGTACCCAGCAGGGTTTTTACGGGGATCCGGTAAAGATTGTTTGAGGGCCAAAACATCAGATCTCTTCCAGGGCACATGTACCCATATACGCTGGAAGTGAGCGGGAATAGCTGGATTATTACCTGCTTGCGCAACCTCTTCCCTTCATATCGAAGGAACCTCTCTCATTGGGTAATGTTTCAATGTCAGCCGAACAGCAGGGTCAGAATCAAGAAAAGTTTGTGAGTAAAATAACGACCTAAAAGTAACAAGTGTCCTTACGGCGTCCTCAACCTTAAAACCCACAATGAGTCCTTTATCGAAATTAGCCTGAACATCCAACAAACCCTGGGGCAGTAAACCCAAATCCATATCCTCCCATTCTTTAGCGAGAGTGTCACACATAACATTAAATACATATCTCTGCGTGGGCGCCTCCCACTGATGAAAGGTGGTCATGATATCTTTCACACTATACTGGGGACCCTTCTCGATCCATTTGCGAGCGAGAGTCCAATACCACCCTGTGATTGTTCCCCTGTTCTGGGCTCCCTCCTCCCCTTTTTGCCTGACAAACAACGCGGGCCACTGTGGGAAGGATACTCTTTTCCTTTTTATTGGCAGCGTTTGTTAGAGTCACACTCGCTAAATATAGAACAGTAGCCAGTCTGAAAGTCGGGGAAGGAAATCGAAGCTTCTTGAGTGTTTAAAGATGTCGTCTCAGGGAGCGAGGTCTCCGTCCAGCGACCGGCACTCGAGGACCCAAAAGAAAAGAAACAATAGGGTATGCTTAGGACGGTTTCCAAATGATAACAAGAAGGGGGGGGGGGGGGGGAGTGCACACCGTCACCAAACCCTAGACTCGTGCTGTGGCTATAGTGTAGGGGAATCAGTGCTTTTATCTAGGTGCGCCCCTCACGCGTGTCCAAAGCCCATGTAAGATGGAAGAGCATAAGCCTGTCACTTGCCTGCTTCCACGACCCCCATGGGCCGTGGCGAGGGGAGACCCAGTCTCCTCTGCTCCCAGGAGATCAGCGGTCCCGAGCGCGGTGCTCCTCGAGCTGTCCGGAGGTCGATATTCCTGGGTGGTCCCTCTACGCCAGGCGACGGTCTTGTCTCTCTCGTCTTCTTCTGGTCTCGTTCTCCACTCTTCACCGGCTTCCGTCTGCTCCCTCCAACTCTCGCTCTCCTCTCCCTCCTCGCTGGCGTCCGCTTTAGCGGGTACTTCCGCTCCGCCTCCGTCGTCCGCTAGACCGCTGCCTCCAGTTCCGGGTGGATTGGCGTCGGCCATCTTGGGTTGGGCTCCGCCACTATCAGACGGTCGCACTCCATCACACTGCCCTCCCCTTGGGAATGGACGTTCGGGCCATTCAAGGACAGGATATCGGGAGAGGTAGTCAGCATTCGTCTGGAGTTTTCCAGGGAGGTGTACGGCATCAAAGGTGAAGGGCTGTAATGAGAGAAACCAACGTAAAACCTTGGGGTTTGAGTCTTTATGGAGAGCCAACCAGGTGAGAGAATCGTGGTCGGTCAGCAAAAGAAAAGAACGTCCTAAGAGGTAGTATTGGAGGGACTCCGTCGCCCACTTGAGAGCGAGGCACTCCTTTTCAATAGTGGCGTACTTAAGTTCCCGAGGGAATAGCTTCCTGCTGAGGTACAATAAGGGTCGTAGGTCTCCCATTTCATCTGGTTGGGATAAGACGGCCCCAAGGCCTCGGCCCGAGGCATCTGTTTGGAGGACAAACGTCTTCTGAAAGTCTGGACAGACCAGGACAGGGGCAGTACATAGGGCCCTTTTTAGTTGTTGAAAACTTTGTTCTTGGGACGCAAACCAGGGGAGATGTTTCCCTGTGTGAGCTTTTGTCAAGAGGTCCGTGAGAGGACTGGCGATGTCAGAAAAGTGGGGTATGAACCTCCTGTAATATCCCACCAACCCCAGGAAGGAACGAACACTCTTTCTACAGGATGGTCGGGGTATGTTGGAGATGGCTTCTATTTTAGTCACTTGAGGTCTAATACACCCTTCCTGTATGTCATACCCCAGGTATTCTATGTGGTTGCTGCCAAAGGTTGTCTTCTGTGGGTTGAGGGTAAGACCGGTTTGGTCTAATGTGTTCAGGATGGCCTCTAGATGACGTATGTGAGTGTCCCAGTCAGGGCTATATATGACGATATCATCTAGGTAAGCAACAGCGAAGTGACGGTGCTGTGCCAATATAGTGTCCATTAAGCGTTGAAAAGTAGCGGGGGCCCCGTGGAGACCAAAGGGGAGTACTTTAAATTGATAGAGGCCGGAGGGTGTTGAGAAAGCCGTCTTTTCTCTGGCTGTGGGAGTCAACGGGATCTGCCAATAACCTTTTGTTAGGTCTATTGTGGACATCACTCGGGCTTCTCCTAATCTTTCAATTAATTCATCTACCCTTGGCATGGGATAGGCATCGAATTGTGATACCGCGTTTACGCGGTGGAAGTCTATACAGAAGCGGATGCTGCCATCTGGTTTTGGTACAAGTACAATAGGAGAAGACCACTCGCTGTGTGAGGGCTCGATTATATCGGCCTTCAACATGTCTTGCACTTCCTGATTCACTGCCTTTCTCCTGGCCTCTGGGATTCGATATGGCTTTAGCTTAACCGGCTGGGAGGTTTTTGTGATGATGTCATGTTCGACTAACGTGGTTCTCCCTGGTGTCCTGGACAGGACGGAGGAATATTTGGCACATAGGGACATGATCTGTTGTCTTTGGGTTTCTGTGACTTGGGGTCCTAGCTGTATGGGGGTTTCTTCCTCCAGCCTTCGGGGAGGAAAGGTCACCTCTAGCGGTCTGTCCACGGATATGTGGTGGATGGGTGCGTCTGAGGTTGATGCATCATTTTGGGGTTCCTCCCATGCTTTGAGGAGATTAACGTGATCTATTTGACCCACATCACGTTTATGTGGTACGTCTATTCTGTAAGTGACAGGAGTCACTTTTTGTAAGATTTTATAGGGGCCTTGCCATGTGGCGAGGAGCTTTTTCTCGGATGTGGGGAGAAGGATAAGCACTCGGTCCCCGGGTTTAAATTCTCTTAGCTTGGCATGGCGGTTATACTGTTGTTTTTGTCTTGTTTGGGCTTTTTCGAGGTTGGTATGCACCTCTTCCCACAGGGTCGACAGGGTCTCTTTCAGGGAGGAGGAGTACTGAAGGAGGGATTTCCCTTCATCTTCTTCTTCAGTCCACTGTTCTACCGCCATATCAAGGAGAGTTCTGGGGCGACGTCCGAACAGGAGTTCGAACGGAGAAAACCCGGTTGAACTTTGTTCGTGTGTCCTGATAGCAAAGAGGACCAAGGGTAGTTGGCGGTCCCAGTCCCTACCGGCTCTGTCTATGCTTTTCCTCAGAATGGTCTTAATGGGTCGGTTGTACCGCTCCACCAGTCCATCCGTTTGGGGATGGTACACTGATGTGCGTATTTGTTTAACTTTCAGTATGGAGCACACCTGCTTCATTAAGCGGGACATAAAAGGCGTCCCTTGATCCGTTAATAGCTCAAGAGGAAACCCCACCCGGGAAAAAAATGACACCATGGCATGGCTAACAGCTGTGGGTGTGGTGGATGAGAGAGGTATAGCCTCGGGGTATCGAGTCGCATAATCCACGAGGACTAGTATGTACTGATGTCCTCGGGCGGACGGGATGAGAGGTCCAACCAAATCCATCCCTACTCTTTTGAAGGGTACATCTATGATCGGGAGGGGTTGCAGTGGCGCTTTGGGTATAGCAGGGGCATTGACTAACTGACATCTGGGACAGGCAGCACAGTAGCGGGCTACCTCTTCATAGACCCCGGGCCAATAGAACCAAGGTAACATATACCGTAAGGTGTGCTCTTTGCCATAGTGTCCCCCTCCCGCTTGACCATGTGCTAGACAGAGCACCTGCTCCCGAAACGGACATGGAACCAGCAGTTGTTCTTTTCGGTAACCTCTTTCATGGGAGACCCGGTACAGGAGCCCCTTATGAACCCAAAAGAAGGGGCCTACCTTATCTGGCTGGTCTTCCTGGACTTGTTCCCAGGCGTTTTGAAGAGTGGGATTCTCTCTCTGGGCTGTTCGGAAACTCCGTTCGGATCCGGTAGGCGCTTCTGAGGAGGTAAAAATAGTTGGGGATAACACATGTTTTGTATGTACATACCGGGTTCTTTCTCCTCTTTTCTCTCGGCGTGTTTTTGGAACTCTAGGGGACGTGGCATGTATCTCGGCATTGTGGTATGGAGCGTCGGTTAACCACGACAGCGGGGTTGGGGAGGGGGAGCTGGCCTGCAGGTATTCATGGAATCTAGGAAGATCCGTTCCCAATAGGACTGCTTCTGGAAGATTAGGAACCACCCCTACTTTCCTCAACATGGCCTCTCCCTCTATGTCTAGCAAAATTTCTGCAAGGGGGTACAGTTTCTGTTCACCATGAACAAAAGTCACCTGAATGGCTTCGTCGTCCCTAAGTTGGGAGTCCCTTATAAGGGTCCTATCGACCACGGTATGATGGCACCCTGTGTCTAGAAATGCGAGCACCGGTTTCCCGTTTATGTGTATTCTCTTCCTGTATCTTTCGGGGGTTTGTCCTGTCACCATAACCCTACCCCGGGTGTACCCTACCTCCATGGGTTCTGGAGGGGAAGGACGGGAAGGGCAGTGTCTTGCAATGTGTCCCCACTCGGCGCAGTGAAAACATTGGGGGCCTGGTGGGGTTGGACCGGGAGGAGTTGGTTTAGGTTGCGGCCTACTAAAGGATGGATTTCGGAGCTCAGGGAACGTCGGGGATGGTTTGCTTGGTATTTTTGGGGCTCCTAACTGGACCCTGTTTGAAGGGGCTTTAAACTCAGGAGAACAATGATACGCACAAGCCAGATCAACGGCAATGGCTACCGAGAGATTAGGATGTTGTCTAATCCAGGCCCTGGTATTATAGGGAAGAGCGTCCAAATATTGTTCCAGGTAGACTTTTTCTGTGATTTCATCTGGGGTGGCTGTGGTGGGTTGTAACCATCTATTACCCAGATCCCTGATACGGTAATATAGGGCCCTCGGGTTGTCGCCCACAGTCCATTTCTCCTTTCTAAACCGTGACCTGTAATATTCCTGGTCGCAACCTAGTCGTTCCAGGATAGCCCTTTTCACATCAACGTAACTGGTAACACCGGCTGGATTAGCAGCTTGGTATGCGGCCTGTAACTCGCCGGATAATAAAGGTGCGATATATTGACCCCATCGCTCGGGTGGCCATGCAGCTGTGGATGCAACCCTCTCGAAATTAACGAAGAAGTAGTCCGGGTCATCCCCTTGTTGGAATTTCTGGAGTACTGAGCCTGGGACGTTGGGGTGTACTCGGGCACTAGCTATGGCATCCGTCAGGCGCAGTACGGCCGTGTCCTGTACCTGCTGGTTTGTTGTTAATAGGACTGCTTGGTCCTTTAGGGCAGCCTGTAGAGTCTCTCTCTCCTTTTGTGCCTGTTTTGTTTGCTCCTCGAAGACAAGCTGCAAATGGCGCTGTCCTTCGGCTAACTGGGTGATGATGGCCTCCATTTTGGGGTTCAGTCTTTTTCCAGACTGTTAAGTATCCCACTTCTGACACCACCTTGTGATTGTTCCCCTGTTCTGGGCTCCCTCCTCCCCTTTTTGCCTGACAAACAACGCGGGCCACTGTGGGAAGGATACTCTTTTCTTTTTATTGGCAGCGTTTGTTAGAGTCACACTCGCTAAATATAGAACAGTAGCTAGTCTGAAAGTCGGGGAAGGAAATCGAAGCTTCTTGCGTGTTTAAAGATGTCGTCTCAGGGAGCGAGGTCTCCGTCCAGCGACCGGCACTCGAGGACCCAAAAGAAAAGAAACAATAGGGTATGCTTAGGATGGTTTCCAAATGATAACAAGAAGGGGGGGGGGGAAAGTGCACACCGTCACCAAACCCTAGACTCGTGCTGTGGCTATAGTGTAGGGGAATCAGTGCTTTTATCTAGGTGCGCCCCTCACGTGTGTCAAAAGCCCATGTAAGATGGAAGAGCATACGCCCGTCACTTGCCTGCTTCCACGACCCCCATGGGCCGTGGCGAGGGGAGACCCAGTCTCCTCGGCTCCCAGGAGACCAGCGGTCCCGAGCGCGGTGCTCCTCGAGCTGTCTCTTTCGATGTCGGCTCCCTCCCGATCCGGAGGTCGATATTCCTGGGTGGTCCCTCTACGCCAGGCGACGGTCTCGTCTCTCTCGTCTTCTTCTGGTCTCGTTCTCCACTCTTCACCGGCTTCCGTCTGCTCTCTCCAACTCTCGCTCTCCTCTCCCTCCTCGCTGGCGTCCTCTTTAGCGGGTACTTCCGCTCCGCCCCCGTCGTCCACTAGACCGCTGCCTCCAGTTCCGGGTGGATTGGCGTCGGCCATCTTGGGTTGGGCTCCGCCACTATCAGACGGTCGCACTCCATCACACACCCGTTCGTCGGAACCTGGAAGTTGACTACGAGACTGTCTTCGAGAGAAAGCCGGAGACATGTTCAGAGTCTCAAAGAAAGGGGACAAGAAACCAGATATTTATTTGCGCACAGTAGGAGAATTAGACATAAGGACAGGGGACAAGGTATTAGGCGATACAGGAGAGGAACTGGTAGTTATAAGGGGAGCCGAAGGCAAAGAAGATTGAGGTTCAGGAGATGGATACAAAGGAATCGGTTGCACGAGAGGTGGGGGTGGCAATACCGGAAGAGGCAAATGTGGAAGAACCGGAACAGGTGGGGGAACAACAGGTAACTGAACAGGTTGTAACAACGGGGGTGCATTAGCACCTTGTACATAGGGTGGAGGCAATCTCAATAAGTGAGACATTAAAGGGTCTTCCTCCAGATCCTTACTTTTATCAGAAGGGGAATTAGGCAACACCGGATAGCATCTATCTATTGCCATACGATGCGGTCTCTCTGAAATTTCCATTGCATTATCAATCTCATTATCTTTAAACTGCTGGGCAGCCTGTATAATCGTCATATTTTGTGCTTTCTTATCTCGTTTTGCCTGCTTAATTTCTTTCTGTTTGGCTTCCTTACTACAGAGGCGAAAAGAGTCAAACATTGCCGGCCGGGCTTGTCTTTTGAACAATATCGCTTCCAAATTGTCTAATATGTCAGGCTCAAAACTACCATTTAGTGGCCACTGTAGAACGCCATCGTTCTTCGTGTATCGGATCCATGCCTTATTAAAGGCAATGGGGCCGACACCATGTTTTGAATAAAGCTCATAGGTGGGAGTTCCAACCGGAGGAATCGGACAAGAGTCCTCCAGCCGGGAATCCCTATTACAACCAAAGCAACAGAACTTCCTAAACTTATTCAGACCAGGCATCGTTATTTCACTGGACTGTTCACAAACATCAAAGGGTTAAATCAAATACTATAGCACTAACGTACTCACCCCTCGGCTTCGGCTTTTGCAATAGCCGAATCAAAGACCCAAATCAAAACAAAAATAGTGCGAGCTACCCACCAATACTTAACTAAGTGTCTTCTTACACCAACAGAGGCCCGTCTAATGCCTCGCGATACCAAACATCATCAAAGGGACCAAAGCAGGGCGGCAGTCAGGGTAGCAGTCGTCAGCAGCCGTCAGAAAGGAGAAACCGCGCTGGAAAAGACCTTCGGACCACTTCGACATACAGGGGTCGCTTGACGTGGTTCGCGATTCCTCCAGAATTTTCCTGCGGGGCTCCTCACGATCCTCGGGCAAGAACTGCTACCTCTGAAGCCGGCCCACGTTCGGGCGCCAATTGAAGAACCAAGACCTTAGGGGCCTGGCGGCGCAGGGTACGCCTTAATCTCCTATTTTATGTTATGTTATGTTAGAAGAAATGTATAAAGCGCACGTACACCAGAAGGTTTCATGGCGCTAATTGTAACAAAGTGACGCGGCGGGTAGACTAATTGTATGAGGACGCAAACAGCTGTGTTTTAAGGGCTTTTCTGAAACCCATTAGGTTGTCCTGCGTTCTGATGTCCAGGGACAGCGAGTTCCAAAAGCCAGGTGCAAGGTACGAGAATTTATGCCCCCCCTGGCGTTTGAGCTTGATAGTCGGAGTGGCAAGCAGCAGGAGGTTGCCAGACCGTAAGTTGCGATGTGGGGTGTATTTCACAATACGGCTACTGAGAAATTTAGGGCTCCTGCAGTGTAGAGCCTTAAAGAGTAGGCACCCGGTTTTGAAAGCTGCACGTTGTGCGACTGGGAGCCAGTGTAGTTTGGCCAGCAGAGGGCTGGCCGAGTGCCATTTAGGTTGCCCAAGTATTAGTCTGGCTGTCTGGTTCTGTACCATTTGAAGACGTTTGAGCAGAAACATGGGCAAGCCAAAGTAAATGGAGTTGGAGAAGTCGAGGCGCGATAGCACTAGAGCTATGACTGCCTGAATAAGGGCCAAAGGGGTAAGTAGGTGAGCAATTTTCCTAATTTTCCTAAACTGGAAGACACATGAGGAAACCACGGACCCCACCTGACCTCTAAGCGAAAGATCGGAGTTCAGTATCACTCCCAGGCTTTTCACTGAAGGGGAAAGAGTGGGGGGTGGTCCAAGGTCAGTAGACCAGAAATGGGGGCCCCACATGATCGCGCTAGTTCCCGGCAAGATTAATTCAGTTTTGCCGGGATTAAGTTTAAGATGGTTAGAGTTCATCCAGCGCTGGATGTGGAGCATGGTAGCCTGGAATTCGGAGGCTGAGTTTGGTCCGTCCAGCGTGAAGACAAGTTGAAGATCGTCTGCGTAGTTGAAGGTCGTAACCTTCATGTGTTTTAGAGAGCTGATGAGGGGTCTGAGGTAAAGATTGAACAAAAGAGGGGAAAGGGACGATCCCTGAGGGACCCCACAGGTGGAAACCATCCTGGGGGCAGTGAAGGTGCCGAGACGCACTGCCTGCGTTCTGTCTCCGAGGAATGATTTGATCCAATTATACGCAGAGCCTTGTATACCTGCTTGTTCGACCCGGGACAAGAGGATATGATGGTCCACCGTGTCGAACGCGGCCGACAGATCGAGGAGGATGAGAGCCTGATGAATGCCTTTGTCTGCATTGGTTCGCAAAGTGTCTAATACGGCAAGGATAACCGTTTCAGTAGAGTGTGCTGGACGGAATCCAGCTTGGTTGGGTTTGAATTTGGTAAGAGGGGCATAAGAGCCACAGGCCTTAAGTAGCCAGTCAGAGATTGCAGTGTCCATGACCTCAACATCTGGATTGAAGGGGGCATGGACCTAGCTAAAGAGTCAATGAAGCCGGGTTTATCGATGGAACTCCATTTCCTGGATATGCCACCGCCTTTAGAGGGAGTGTGATGGTTGATCATAGTAGTGATCGTGAAATTAATGAGGTGATGATCGGACCAGATGCAGGGTGAGACCGTGAGCGCCGAAAGAGTAAGGTTTGAGGACCATATTTGGTCCAGGATATGTCCTTTAGCATGGGTAGGGGTGGAGACGTGTTGGATAAGGTTTAGACTAACAAGCAATTCTGACAATTCCGCAGCATAAGGCCCACCCCGGCGTCAATGAACCAGTAGTTCATGTCGCCTATGAGCATGATGCTAGCGTAATTGGTGAGCAGGTTTGCCATTTGTTCACTGAGGGCTGAGGGAAAAGTGGGCATGGCAGAGGGGGAAACGGAATAATAACACCAAAACAATACAGCCAGTAGTGGCCTCTAGTTTAATCACTAGGTTCTCCACCTCTGGGAGGGTCAGAGGGGTGAGGGCAGTAAAGACGTGATTTTTATGAATGATGGCGGCGACTCCACCACCGCTTTTACCCAGAGGTCGGTTGGCAGCTAGTATGTAGTATTCCGAGGGGAGAGCTGCGAGGATGTCGGGAGCAGAATCCTGAGTGAGCCAGGTCTCCGTGACCAGGAGAATGTCTGGTTTTTCAAGACTAAGTAGCAAAAAGATGTCCAATTGGTGTTTGACCAAGGAGCGAGTGTTAAGATACAGTATGCGGAGAGAAGTCTGCCTAATGGTTTTGGGCGGACAGGTGATGGGAAGTGAGGGGCTGCAGACAAGGGGGAAGACGTGGTGGGGAGGTTGAATGTATATATTATGCTCCCTCAGGCGATTTTCAATAGATTGGTTAAGGGATAGGCCGCAGTTGGCTAGCGAGTGCAATAGTTTGGAGGAATAAGTAATGATTTGGCCAGAGTCTTTGGCCCCTGGTCCCGTGCGGGCCCACACGGGCGCAGACGGGCTTACCATGGGTGCGCCTTCGGTGCTCCACCGGCGCGCCCGCTGCGCGCGTCCGCTGCGCTCCCGCGCTGCGCTCCCGCGCTGCTGCCAGCATTTGTAGCTAAGCCCCGCCCTCTTGCTCCTCCTCCTTACGGCCGAAAGGCTAAGGGCCAGGGGAGGGGAGTGTCAGGAAGAGACGACCAAAGTGAAGAGGCAAGTGCCGTGAGTTTTTTAAAAACTGCAGTTGCAATAGAAATTCTAGGTAAGTTTCAGCTTCGTTTTTTTAAAACAAATAATAAACACAACAGAGCGAAGCAAAATACAAGCGGCTATGCGCGCGTTCTCTGAGGCAACAATTCCCCGCTCCCGCGCTGCTGCAAGCATTTATAGCTAAGCCCCGCCCTCTTGCTCCTCCTCCTTACGGCCGATAGGCTAAGGGCCAGGGGAGGGGAGTGTCAGGAAGAGACGACGAAAGTGAAGAGGCAAGTGCCGTGAGTTTTTTTTAAAATGCAGTTGCAATAGAAATTCTAGGTAAGTTTCAGCTTCGTTTTTTTAAAACAAATAATAAACACAACAGAGCGAAGCAAAATACAAGCGGCTATCCGCGCGTTCTCTGAGGCAACAATTCCCCGCTCCCGCGCTGCTGCAAGCATTTATAGCTAAGCCCCACCCTCTTGCTCCTCCTCCTTACTGCCGATAGGCTAAGGGCCAGGGGAGGGGAGTGTCAGGAAGAGACGACGAAAGTGAAGAGGCAAGTGCCGTGAGTTTTTTAAAAAATGCAGTTGCAATAGAAAATTCTAGGTAAGTTTCAGCTTCGTTTTTTTAAAACAAATAATAAACACAACAGAGCGAAGCAAAATACAAGCGGCTATCCGCGCGTTCTCTGAGGCAACAATTCCCCGCTCCCGTGCTGCTGCAAGCATTTATAGCTAAGCCCCGCCCTCTTGCTCCTCCTCCTTACGGCCGATAGGCTAAGGGCCAGGAGAGGGGAGTGTCAGGAAGAGACGACGAAAGTGAAGAGGCAAGTGCCGTGAGTTTTTTTTAAAATGCAGTTGCAATAGAAATTCTAGGTAAGTTTCAGCTTCGTGTTTTTTAAAACAAATAATAAACACAAAAGAGCGAAGCAAAATACAAGCAGCTATCCGCGCGTTCTCTGAAGCAACAATTCCCTGCTTCACCTGCTTTGTCGAACAGAGACAAGGGACACTCCGTTAGGCGTAGAAGATAAGGTTTATTAGCTGCAGCTAAGTACAGTTGTCCCAGAAGTACACTCGGTATGTTCTCAGGAGACTGCCACTTTACTTCGTGGCGCACAATCTTATATAACATACACATTCACAAAGAACACTCCCAATGCATACAGGGTCAACCAATGAGAAGAATGTGAAAACAAGATATTAAGTAACTCAAATAAGCCCCTCTCCCAACTGTGTTTGTCACCCTTCCCCACAAGTTAATCAGTGGTAGTGTTTATAAGTCGACTTGCAGGTGGCAGGACACATTTGTATGGCCTAGAGGACAGTTGTGAAATGAGAGAATACAAGTAAGGAATGGCGAAGGCTAAAGGATAAGATAAAGTTAGGAAAGAATGGTGCGAACCAACAGATAGTTGAAACAGGGATCAGTCAGACCAGACGAGGATTAGTGGAGTCGGCCGGACCCTGACACCAGCTATAAACAGAGGCAGGAGGTTATTTGACACGTTGCAGTAGGATGAGGAAAAACAACTCTTCGTTCACCGTGCTGCCTGAGTGAGGGCAACACAAAATGGCAGAAAGACACAAAATGGTGGCTAAATACGAACGAGATCTGAAACTGAATTACCTCAACACTGGCTGAGCAGCAGGGAACTGAGCATCTATGGAGAGGATGCATTACAACTAACAGCAGGTTATAACACATCTCCTTCCCTTAGAAAATAAAAATAAAGCGACAGAACTGATGGAAACATCACGGACCCGTAAAAGACTCTGGCTTAGGTAAGTCCTTTACAACAATACTTAAGGAGGGTTACCTTATTTTGTTGGATCCTATTACAATCCACAAGACAGAATGTTGCGTTGCCACTATCTCACTCGGGTGTATAATTTAGGGTCCTCACCTACAGGTACCACCTATGGCCTGCTTCATCATAGGACCCTCGTCCCACTCACCTAGTGTGGGGGGACGGGCTCAACACGTTTGTAAGTGGAGTTCTTTGGCTATGTGGCTTTAGGGATTGTGAGAAGAAATTAAAATTGCCTTCCAGATCATACTACTTTTTTAATGGTTGTTCCATTGGCAAAGTTAAAAACGGTGCAATTTCATAGGGGAGTAGTGACCCTATACATCTGCGGTCAACATGTTTCATGTGTTAGAATCGCCCGTGTGGGTCGGTCGGATTTCTTCAGGACCTTATTTTTACGCGAATCCCTATATGTATAACTGGCCTTTATCACTGTGTAAATCCATCTTTTTTCAAGTTTTCAAAAAGGCATGCACGATAATCATACAGAACAGTATTTTGAACTTTTTCCTTTTTGCATGGTCTGAGCTGAAGGAGAGAAAATCAATAGCGTTATGCAGTAATGAAATATCGATTTTTCATGCAGTGTACGTATTTTCTCCAATGCAGTTGTGCATCTTGTCATGCACACTCGTGTTTAAAACCTCTGACTGAGAAAAAAAAATAGGATTAGAGTCGTACTGCATGGAGTGATTATGACCGAGTACCTCAGAGCAAACGCCGCTCCTAAGGGACCAATGGTTAATAACACAGCCAGAATCTTTTTAGAAGATGCCATCTTTCGAAAAGAATGGGCCAGATCGCTTGGCTTTGCACAAGGGACTGGCTCATCATTGTGACAAGACATACCAGTGGGGAGTGGACCAGAAGCATGTGAAGACATACTGGCGGTAAGTGCACTGGCAGTGAATGAACTAAGACACATTCTCACGGCTCAGCCCACCCTCTCTGACACTCCACCGGGCACTCATCAACACTCCATGACATCACACACTGGCTGAGCAGCAGGGCACAGAGAATCTATTGAGTGGGAAAATTACAACGAACAGCTGGTTATAACAAGTTCCTTCAGTTGTAGTCATTGCAAGTTAATTTAAAGGCCTACTTTGTAAGATGGGATCTTGTTGGACCTTCCCTTTCTCAGGGTCTCTGAGATAAATTATGGCCCTACATTCGCTCTGTGATGAAGGTAGCAAACCACTTTTTCTTCATCGTCACTCTGCCAGTACATGATTCCCAGTGGGAGTGTTCATAGGCATGGTAGGTTTAGCCCACAGTCTTTGCTCTGAAATTAGCGATCAAGTCACATCCCTTTCCTGCTCTAGCTTTCCCCTTCCCCAAGGTGTCCTCTCGAAAATCTCCTGAATTTGTGAGTGGGGCCATGTAATGAAACCTTCTTAATCTGACTGTGGAAACCAGGAACCTCTCACCAACTGCGAACTGTACCGGCTTCTTAAGGCCTCTCTCCCTGCCCAACAATAATAGATGACTTTGCAACACGGGTGGGTTCGTTTTAGAGATGGGTTGAACACTTGTTGTGACACTTGCTGCAAGGAAATCTTAGCACTCTCCCAAATGACTGCTTCATCTACAGACTACGCCTTTTCATACATTGCAGCAATTCTGTGCTGTGCTTGAGTAGCAGAGAGTTTTGAAACATGGCCTGGGCTATACTTAGCACTACTGCTTTTCCGAACTTACAGTGGAACACATAGGTCTTTATTTCAAAGTTGGCCTATGCGTTAGCAACCCTACTACATTCAGCTTGAATGCGCTCATGATGTCAACAGTGCTTTAAGTGGGACAAAAAAACTGGGGGGGGGGGGTCTCTCAAAGGGGTGTGGCTAATGTAATTAAGGGTGTGGCTTAAATACACGTAAGCTAAAAATCTGTGCTTAGCATAGTGTGCTGCCTGACTTGTATTTTGCTGTTTCTGTCATTGCATCTAGATATATGATGCAACAAGTAAATCATACCTTGTCAGGACTATTGGCTTTGTCAATGATTGTTAGTTGCTTAAGATAAATAAGCAGCAACTATGGCTTCTATATAATATTGAAAAAGCTTCCATTTAAAGCCCTGGTGACACCACAACAATGTTGCTGCTCCCGAGTTTCAAAAAGAGAAGGGAAATGCAGACAGAAAATGACTCTCTTTAAAGGATTTCCCTTCTCCTACAACGCTCACCTGCCATGACGTCATGTCATCACTTCTCCACGAGTGAGAAGTGAGCAGTGTGAGTACGCGCACATTGATGTTGCTGCCGTCACAGCAGTCCGGAAAAAAACAGACCGCCTATGCCAGGGCACAAAACAGACCCCGATAGAGACCCGTTTCGAGGCCCCCTTTAAAAAACTGCTGGTGCTCCGAACCGGTGAGACCCGGCCCACTTAAAGCCCTGGATGTCAAGCTCACAAGCCTGTCCCACCCCCATTCCGCTACCCGATATCCAACACCTTCCCAACTCAGAGGTCTGACAAGAAGTCAACATGCAGAAATCTCAGGGCAAGACGCAGAAAACAGATCCCAACTCTACCAATGTTACACATGGATTAAGGTGGGGTGTAGGGTGCCATAAGCAGGCACGTTTTTGTACTATCCTACACCAGCATGCCTCCAAGGCTTGCCCAGACGGCAGAGCACTCAAACATGCTCCTTGTTATCTTCATTGGGCTTTGCGGGACAAGAAGTAGTATAAGTTACAGAAGAAGAAGTAAAAAAACAAACAAACAAAAAAATAGGCATTCAAGGCAAGTTAGCACAGAGAACGTCACCTCAGCTCCTGCTTGTGCTGTGAGCAGGAGAGTTTGGATACAATGAATACATTACTTCTGTAGTAGGGGATCTCTGTGTATAGTCATAATCATATGAATAGTCCTGCCCATGTGCGTGGACCCTGGAGCACTTCAATAGAAATAGTCTCTTAAGTTGTCCTCTTCTGCAATCCTGCATAGACACTTAAGAGAAAATAAAAGACAAATAATGCAGCCTGAAACCAACAAGGCTACACTGGCCAGTACTTCATCCTGAAGTGAAAAAGATAGCCAGATAACAATTAAACTTAATCATTTTGCTAAGTTTCACACATAGAGAAACTCCCCTTCACAAAGATCCCTTTTTCATGATAGAGAGGAAGGGTTGGACAGACAAGCCCCATAGGCTGCCATTATGTGTCTGTAATTGGATACCGTGCCTTTAAGGAACCCTCCAGAGACCCTCGGTATCCCATGATGCACAGCCAAAGGCCAGTTACTTTCAGTTCTTTTTTCCGGCTCCTGCTAGCAGGACCCTGGAGCACTGAGCTCTACCTTTTGTGGTATATCTTCAAATTATTGAGCTTTATTATCACTTTGAGTGTTTCACTCGACGTCTTGGGCCTTTACCTTCCTTTTGCTGTCTTTTTGGGGCAGTTAGCCCACATTTTTCTTGTCAAAATGCCATCTTTGTTTGAAAAGTGCCCAGAATGTGGCAGGAAGAAGGCCAAGTTGGACTCTCACAGAGTTTGTATACTCTGTCTTCCTACATCTCATGTTCCTGACTCCTGTATCATCTGTAAATCCTTCTCCAGGAGGACCCTGCGTAACAGGGAGAAGATTTGCCTTCGCCGTCAACGAGAAGATCGACGTTGCGCAGAAAGTCGCCATCGAGAAGACAGTCGGAGGAGAGTAATTTCTACCTCGGACTCGGAGTATTCCAGGACTTATTCTCCGACCAGGTCACCGGAACCAGCTGAGCCTGTGGCTCCTCATCAGTCGCCGTTGCAGCCTAGGATGCCTGAGTCTCTGACTCCGACTCCACCGACTCCTCCACCTCCGCCCCCACCGCCTCCTCCACCTCAACCTCTTCTTCGGCCACCGGTGGCTCCACCTGTGCCAGTGATCCCAGCGGAACCAAGAAGGCCAAGATCTCGATCCCGGCTAAGACATCGCTCTCGCAGCCAGCACCGGTCTTCTACCAGATCTAGCAGTCGTCGTCATCACGAGAGGTCACATTCCAGATATACTAGAGATACGGAGTCCTCTAGTGGAGGAAGATACTCGCCTACCCTGTCGGATTCTCCACCTCCGAGAGTGTCACCTGTCGATGACATTACCACGTTTCAGGAGGTTCTAGTAAGGGGAGCGGCGAAATTGGGCATTGCACTATCCGTGCCTGACCCTACTATGTCGGTGATCTTTGAGACACTACAGTGGAAGCAAGCCTCGTGGCCTCTGCTTCCTTTGGTGCCCGGGTTGGAGGAACCGGCGATGGAATTGTTCCGGACGCCTGCCTCAGTGAAATCGGCACCCTCGAGGCTTCAGAAGAAATACCGTCCCCAGGACTCGGACCCTGCATTCCTTCGGGCGGATCCCCCCACCGGATTCAGTCATAGTGGTGGCGGCGAAGAAGCAGCACGCTACGGCCCCTTCGACCACAGTTCCACCGGACAAGGAAAGCCGTAGGCTTGATTCTGAGGGGAGGAAGGTGCCACTTCGATGAAGGCAGCGAGCTCTACTGCCCTCCTGGGCCGGTACGACTGCTCCTTGTGGGAGTCCCTTCAACAGTTCATAGAACTCATGCCTAGAGACAAACGGAAAGATTTCCAGGAGGTTCTCAATGAAGGTCTGATGGTCTCTAATCAGATTATCAGTGCAGCTGCGGACACCTCTCTCCTTGCAGCCCATGGATATGGTCATGGTGTGACTCTGCAACGCCATTCATGGTTTGTCTCACCTCCTTGAAACCGGAGGCCCAGCAGCGCATCGCTAATCTCCCATTCTCGGGTTCCACCCTCTTTGGTTCCCATGCGGACGAGGAGATGGCTCGAATGAAAGCTGAAGTTGAGAACCTCAAGGCTCTTGGCTTGGAAAAGCCTAAGGAGCAGCGTAGGAGTTTCCGCTCCTACCAACGGCGTTGCTCTACCCAACGGTTCCAACGTGGACAGGGCCATCAGACTGGACAGCAGCAACAGCAGCAGCAATTTCAGTGGCAACAATTTCAGAGACGTCAGAGAGGCAGGGGTAACCAGCAGTCGACATCGGGGAACAAGGCCCCCGCTGGTTCTAAGCCCTGAGAGGTTACTTCCCCCTCTTCTGTTACCCACTCCGGTGGGGGGAAGCATTCAAAATTACCTGGCAGAGTGGAGAAAGATAACTCAGGACAATTGGGTGCTGAATATTGTTCGCAATGGATACTGTCTACGTTTCATCAGCCCTCCTCCATTGATTCCACCAGTTTGTTCACAATACTTGTTGCGCGAACTTCAAGTGGAGGTCAATACCCTGTTAAGAAAAAGGGCGATAGAACTGGTTCCTCCTCCTCAAAGGGGGAAAGGTCTATACTCCAGGTTCTTTCTCGTACGCAAAAATGACAAAAACAAATTCAGACCCATTCTCGATTTGTGACAAGCGAACAAATGGATTTGCAGAGAAAAGTTCTGCATGCTGTCCCTGCACCAGATTTATCCTCAGCTGCATCAGGGGGACTGGCTATGCGCCATAGATCTGCAAGACGCTTACTTCCATGTACCCATTGCAAGGAAGCATCGAAAGTTCCTGCGGCTCCTAGTCGGTACCAATCATTACCAATATACAGTGCTTCCATTTGGCCTGAAGCCTGCACCCAGGACTTTTTCAAAGTGCCTGGCGGTGGTTGCAGCGCACCTGAGGAAGAACAAGGTGTTAGTTTATCCATACCTGGACGACTGGCTGATCAAAGCTGCCACGTTTCAGGAAGCGCAGCTGCATTTCAACAGGACGGCCGTTCTGTTGAATCGTTTGGGTCTTCACATCAATCTGTCAAAGTCTGTCCCGACTCCTGTTCAGTGTCTGCAGTACTTGGAAGCCTCCATTGATACACTCAAGGTAAGCGTGTGTCCTTCGGAGGAGCGACGCTTATCAATCCTTCAGAAGGTTCAGGCTCTCATGTCCATTCCCTCGCTGATGGTGAGGACTGTGTCCTCTCTCCTGGGTTCCATGGCCTCTTGTATCTTTCTCACTCCACATGCATGCCTCCACATGTGGCCTTTGCAGGAATGTCTGGAGGATCAGTGGGACCAGAAACAAGGGAGATGGGAGGACAGGATCCAATTGTCACAACACGCCGTCCAGTCCCTGAAGTGGTGGTGTTCACCTCACAATCTTCTCAGAGGGATTCCGTTCCACAAAGAGATACCGACTCAGACCATTGTGACAGATGCGTCTCTCCACGGCTGGGGAGCGCATTCGGACCACCTCCAGATACAGGGCACGTGGTCCCAGACGGAGACCACGTATCACATCAACTTTCTGGAACTCAGAGCGCTGAAAGCCTTCCAGCTATCTTTCCCTGGTTGTACAGACGGACAACACAACAACAATGTATTACCTCAATAAGCAGGGGGGCTCACGATCGCGCACACTGTCTCGGGAAGCGTAGACGATCTGGAACTGGCTGCTGGCCAGGGACCTGACGATAACGGCGACTGATCTGCCAGGTGTGCAGAATGCTCAGGCAGACGCGCTCAGCAGACTTGTTCAAGAAAATCACAAATGGGTCTTAAACGACGAGGTGTTAAGAGAAATCTTCGCAAGATGGGGCACTCCAGAAATCAATCTGTTTGCCACCGCAGAAAACAGCAAATGCCGAGACTTCGCCACCAGTTTTTACCAACCGGGGACGCTGGGGAATGCACTGTGGATCAACTTGTCGTACAGCTTTCTCTACACATTTCCACCCATTCCCCTGATCCCGACAGTGTTGATCAAGCTGTCCGAGTCCCGGGCCAAGATGATCCTCATTGCTCCGGAATGGCCTCGGCAATGGTGGTTCACCGACCTCCTACACCGGTCTATCCTGCCGCATCTTCGTCTTCCGTGTCGTCCGGACCTTCTCACGAAGTTCGGAGGGCAGATGGTGCATCACAACCTCTCGTCGTTGAATTTGGCAGCATGGCTCCTGAGCTAGTGCAGTATGGACATTTAAATCTCCCTCAGAACTGCATGAAGATATTAAGAGAAGAGAAAAGACTGTCTACAAGGACTTCCTACGCATACAAATGGAAGAGATTTTGCATTTGGTGCGAGTCTAAAGATGCAGACCCTACATCCTGCAAGGAGGATGTCATTCTCCCATACTTACTACATTTGGCTAAATCTGGCCTTAATTTTCATTCCATTAAGGTTCACCTAGCAGCGTTAACTGCGTATAGGAAATGCCCTTCACAAACTTCCTTTTTCCAATCCCAGTCATCAAAGATTTTTTGGAAGGTTTGAAGAAGGTGTTTCCTCCCATTAGGCGTCCTTCGCCTCCGTAGGAGCTTAATGTGGTGCTGTCTAGACTAATGAAGGAGCCTTTTGAGCACATTCATAAGGCTTCTCTCCAGCATCTGTCCTGGAAGGCAGCTTTCCTTGTAGCTATAACATCGGCTCGCAGGGTGAGTAAGATCCAGGCTCTCTGTTGCCAAGAACCCTATACTGTGTTTCATGCATCAAAGGTTGTCATGAGAACTCACCCAAAGTTCCTTCCTAAGGTGGTGTCAGAGTTCCATGTGAATCAGACGATTACTTTGCCCACGTTTTTACAGCATCCTTCCTCTCCGGCGGAGAGGTCCCTTCATTCACTTGATGTGAGAAGGGTGTTGAAATTCTACTTCGATAAGACAAAGGAGATTCGTAGATCGGATCAATTATTTGTTATTATGGATCTGTCAGGACTGGTCTTGCTACCTCCAAGCAGTCCATCTCTAGGTGGATTGTGTCCTGTATCCAACTGTGTTATCAGAAAGCTAACAAGACTCTAGTTAGTAAGCCTAAGGCTCACTCTACCAGAGGTAAAGCTGCTACAGCGTCTTTACTCCGTAATGTCCCTATTGCAGAAATCTGTAAGGCTGCCACCTGGAAGTCAGTCCATACCTTTGCTAAACACTACTGCCTGGATTCTGATGCCAGGGCAGATGCTCAGATTGGGCAGGCTTCGCTGAGGAATCTATTTGCACAGTGGTGGGTTTGTCTGTTTCTTCCACCGCTGGGTTTGGTTTTTTGGGGATGGGCTTGCCATTCTATTCACATGATTAGGACTATACACAGAGATCGCCTACTACAGAAGGAGTAGTTTCTTACCTGTAACTCTAGGTAACTCCAGTTCTGTAGTAGGGGTATCTCTGTTATAGTCATAAGCAACCCGCCCTCCTCCCCGGTGGATGAAACGGTACTATCCTGAATGCAGCAGGCCTGGCTTTATACACCTTCAAAAAGAACTGAAAGTAACTGGCCTTTGGCTGTGCATCATGGGATACCGAGGGTCTTTGGAGGGTTCCTTAAAGGCACGGTATCCATTTACAGACACATAATGGCAGCCTATGGGGCTTATCTGTCCAACCCTTCCTCTCCATCATGAAAAAGGGATCTATGTGAAGGGGAGTTTCTCTATGTGTGAAACTTAGCAAAATGATTACATTTAATTGTTATCCGGCTATCTTTCTCACTTCAGGATGAAGTACTGGCCAGTGTAGCCTTGTTGGTTTCAGGCTGCATTATTCGTCTTTTATTTGTCTATGCAGGATTGCAGAAGAGGACAACTTAAGAGACTATTTCTATTGAAGTGCTCCGGGGTCCACGCACATGGGCGGGACTATTCACATTATTATGACTATAACAGAGATACCCCTACTACAGAACTGGAGTTACAGGTAAGAAACTACTCCTTATCGGTAATCTTCATTACTTTGAATCAGCAAACCAAAACCTATTGTCCTTTCACCCTTTTTATCATTTTCCCAATATATCCCCTCCCTGTCCTACAGAACTTCCTGCCTTCACAAGCAAGTTTATCAGTGCCCGCTGGGGAGGGAGGGCGGGAAGGAAACATTACTGGGATGAGAAGATCCTGATTCGGTGTAATGAAGATTACCGGTAAGTAATGTATTCATTACCTCCTCATCTTCTCTCCTCGTCCCATTCATAATGTTTGAGGACATACACAAGCCATCAGACATAATAAACTGCTGTTTAATGAAACGCACAACAATGATTCACAAAAAAACACAATTACTGCATTGCAGCCTTTAAAAACTCCAGTTATGAAATTCAAAGAATCTGCATCATTTACATCCAACCTGTAATATGTAGCAAAAGTATTAGGTGTAGCCCATTTCCGCCCTACATATTTCCTGTAATAACACTCCTGCCTGTTACGACTTTGCTGCCTGTTGCCTGTGATCCTGCGCGAAGGACAAAATTTACATATTCTCCTTATGTCACAGATCCTTAATCACAACATCTTATTCATACACTCATTACACACATTACCTTCACACGAACACACCTGAATTTGCACACAGGAGAAAGGCTGCTGGACATGTGGGTACCTTATTACCTATCAGGATTAATTTGTGTTTACTTTATATACACATTCTATATACAGCTTCAGAATCCTGACTTTAACATCAAGGCACTCCACTATTTGGTCGATTGACCAATTAGTTGGACTGGTTGATAGTGAATTAGAACCAGCTAAAACACAATTAAAGCCTAGGAAACATTTGATATTTTCTGCAATTATTTTAAGAACCACAAACTAATTTCTTATTATTTCAGTTTTGTTTATCTTAGCGTAAATTAAACTCTTAAATTGTCATTTATTTTCTATAGCTCGTTAATTGATCATTAAATTTATTAAAGAGAAAAATATGAACATTCAGAAATTACTTTAGACATATATTTTCAGAAAAGTACATTAAATCATTACCAATTGAGGAATGATGAAAGGTTCAGGTCAAACAGGGAGTTATCTGCATTCTCAAATGAAGACTCCCTTGAACAGGCAGTTCAATTCTCACCAAAGAATCAAACCGGCGTGCGAAATACAGGATACAGCGTAGTAAAGTTCAGAATTTCAGCAAAGTCCGAACATCAATCCGGAGCATGGACCAATTCCACACTCAGACTGATAACATAGAATTTAGGAAACACAAAGGAATAACCCAAAGATATATGCAGCCACAACCAAACCCCACGAACGAACCAACGAACGAACGCTGCTGCAACCAACCCTTCCAACACCAACTCTTCTCCCCACGTAATGATTGATGAGAGGTTTTATACCTTTTCCTGCCTTTCTTCATTTTAGAATAGCAACTTTAGGGGCAAACCAAATGTTCTGATTGGACAGTTCGGGGTTATCTGTAGCTTGTAGAGTTTTCCCCAGTGCAAATTTGTCTTCCTAGTGATTTTTCACAAAGTTTTCAAATCAATATTGTCTGTTCCCATGCTGGGAAACAGTAGCTATATCTTTTTCCCAAGGTAAAAAGGGTCCCACTGATAGGTCCTCTCTTTGTCTCATCCTTGACTTTCATTTGGTCATCCTTTGGCTGGCGGACAAGTTCCCGACTTTCAGCCTTGGCAGGGAACACGATGTCAGGAGTTCAAGCTACCTTGTGATTTCAAGAGCCATCTGGGCATGCGCAGAAGTCATCACGTGCACATGGTAGCATCTGCTTCAGAGAACACCATCTTGGGTACTGCGGCCTAGTAGGCCCAAATGCCAAATTAAGCAGAAATAGACATAACAGCAATTAAAATATAGAAATGAAAGTTCTGATGTTCTGACCCATACTAATCCCAATATATATTTAAAGCAATAATACTTACCACTCGATAACTTTAAAGCACAAACTATTACAAAGCAACATAAATAATGCAATTTTACTATTTCACCACAATCTAAGGTTAGTTTGCTTACCATAGTTAATTAATTGTTCTGCCAAGCAATTAGCAATTTAGTCCCATGTGTATTTATGTTTATCAAGATGTAAAGGTTGATTAATAACACTTCCAGTGCAAACATGTTATTTTAATTAATTTTAGAATGATTACATAATTAATTTCATGCAAATTAGAGGAGATATATAAAAGTGTGTTTTACCTGCTCCATCACCTGCCATCGGAGGGGAGAGGGGGACTAGGACACCCAGTCTCAGCCTCCCACGCGGCCGTTGCCACCAGCGTCACCATTCTGCGCCAGGAGGTGCTTTAAAAATACTCGCAGGCTGTCGCAGTGCGGGAAGCCTTCCCGACTTTGCTGCCTGTTGCCTGCCATCGGAGGGGAGAGAGGGACTAGGACCACCAGTCCCAGTCTCCCACGCGGCCTTTGCTGCCAGCACCACCATTCTGCGCCAGGATGCACTTTAAAAATCCTTGTGAGTTCCGACTTTCCTGCCTGTTGCCTGCTATCGGAGGGGAAAGGGGGACTAGGACCACCAGTCCCAGCCTCCCACGCGGCCTTTGCTGCCAGCGTCACCATTCTGCGCCAGGATGCGCTTTAAAAATCCTCGTGAGTTCCGACTTTGCTGCCTGTTGCCTGCCATCGGAGGGGAGAGGGGGACTAGGACCACCAGTCCCAGCCTCCCACGCGGCCTTTGCTGCCAGCGTCACCTTTCTGCGCCAGGAGGCGCTTTAAAAATCCTTGCGGGCCCTTCTGAGCTAGTCAGCGCCAGACAGAGGCAGGGCAGGGCCACCTCTCTTGGCTCCACCGCATCGTAATAGCAAACCGAGTACTGTGAGTGTTGTCTTATATACATATTGCTCTTTTTATATAACTGCTTTTATAATTGGCTGCTATAATGGGCGATAGAAAAGCTTGTGACAAAAATCCATGTGCTGGTAGTCTAAGGAAAATTCTGCGCCATGCACCTGACAATTGTACTCTAAACGAGATTGATGAATTAATAGAGGAGGTAGAGGGTCTCCTAGCCACCCAATCAAGACCACCAAGATCAAAAAGTAAGAGGAAGGACAAAGGCCCTAATGGGAATCACGTTACAAACCCCAAAAGCATTGCCACCTATTTTGGGGCCCAACAAGGGACACATGGAGATAACATTGATTCCAATCCAATTTCTCCTGCTGATCAACCTACTGTACCCACATCTGACGCTCCTACTGACACAGAAGAGCATTTTGTACAAATAAATATTTGCCACTGGAAAATGCGGTTGTAGGAATGGAGCCTTCATCTGTAATCAGCAAAGAGATCGCCCAAACAGCCTGTCCTTCTCCATCAAAGCTGGATCTGGTGGATCAATTGAACAGTGCTAAGGAAGAAGTTAAATCTCTAAAGTTTATCATTGAAAGACTGGCTAAACTAATAACTAATAAATTGGATAATTGTATCGATCCTGTCTTGACAAGGGGCCCATGTACTGTTACATCTCCCAAACGGAACACTGAGGCTAGAAGATCTGAGCAGCTGAGGCCACAAAAGACCCCTGTAAAGAGGGTGGACAAACGGCATCCTGAGTCTTATAAAAACACAACGATCCATAATCAAAGACAAAACAGAAACTCCATCTTGAATGCTGATAACCCTTCTAAATGCAATTATGTTCCCCCTAGGGTTATAACTACTATGACATCTCTCAATGTACCCCCTGACAATAAGCCCAACACCCCCTTTGTAAGGAATATCCATAGAGATACTATCACCAGGGGTATCAATACTGCTCAACGTTTTGACATATATATTATTAATGTCCCAAAGCTGGAGAGACACCAAACCAAAACAAATGAGGCCCTGGTAAATAAAGTAACGCACTGGATCCATCACACAAGAGGGTGCAGATTAATCATAAAGGAGGACATATCAAATGTTAGAAGATTTACAGTAGCAAACTGAGATAGGGATTACATAGGCTTGTCTATTAGGGATACAGTGTTAGCCGACGGCCTAATTGCATTAGAACTATGATTTAAGCCTGAACCAGATCCTCAAATATTTTTAAAAGTAAGACCCCCCCTCATATGCACTGCGCCTACCTGCAAAAATCCACCAATACTGCCCACCAACTGTAATGAAACCCAACCGCAAAGAAACTATAAGTATTTCCAACACCTCAGATATCGATTGACTCATTACTCATTGTTGGACTTGGCCCTTTTGGCAGGGTCATCCCAGAACTTTTTGCCTTCCTCCTATATTTTTTCTGCATATGCTCTCCCTGTTGTAAATTAATGTATGAATTTGTGATTCCATGATTGGTTGGTTTGGTTAACCTGTCAGACCCTAGTCCAGTGCACCAGGAGTGCCCAGGGCTTGTAAATCCAAATACTGCTGGTGGGCTTGCAGCACTGGTTGTGCCACCCACAGAAGCAGCCTGTCAAAGTGTGTCTAAGGTCTGCCATTGCAGAGCCTGCGTGCAGTCTGGTACTGTCATGCTGACTGGGCAAGTGCACCCACTTGCCAGTCCCTAAACCTTCCCTTTTCTTCATATCAGACACCCCTATGGTAGGCCCAAGGGCAGGGTGCATTGTAAGGATACGGTAGGACATGCCCTGGTGTGTGTGGCATGTTCTAATAGTGAATTACAGCCATTTTCGTTTTTCACTATTGCAAGGCTACCTGTTCTCCATAGGCCAGAATGGGCAGTTTGATTATTACATATTATAATCCTAACTGACTCAGGGAACATGGTAGAAATCCGAATTTAGTATGCCTGAACTCAGAATGATAAAATACATCTTTTAGTGAAGTTGGTTTTAACATTCTGTGTTTGAAAATACCACTTTTAGAAAGTAGGTATTTTCTTGTCTAACCATTCAAACCTGCCTCTGCTAGGCTGTGTATTCCCTGTCTGGAGTTTGAGTGACAGGGCTGGGGAATTCCAGGAGACAGGGTGAGGTGTCCCAGTGGTGAATAGAGGGATCTGCATCTAGATGGGTGGGAGGTGTTGCACCTGGGACCTGAATAGAGCTGTGCCTTTCCTCCACAATGCTGTCTCCACCTCCTGTGGTGTGTCTGATGTCTCTGCCCTGCACTCTGAAAGGAAAGAAGGAGTCAGATAAACAAAGTGCTCCAGTACTGACCAGAACCGGTTTGAACAAGGCAAAGGCCCCTCTGCCCTCAGAGGACAACGGATTTTGGAGTATAAGTATTGGGACCCTGATCCCAAGAATTTAGATCACTTTGGGAAACAAGAAGAAACTCTGCTGAGGAGAGGAACCAAGAAGAAGCTGAGGAGAGACTATCCCTGAAACTGGGGGGTTGGCCTGCAGGGGTTGCCTACTGCCATAGAGAGGAGAAAGGAACTTTGTGTGTACTTCTGCTCAACTTGTGAAGGCTCTCCAAGGGCTTGGAAAAGAGCTTGCCTCCTGCTGAAGTCTCAGGAACAACAGACTTCACCCCCCAGCTCCCCAGAGTTCTTTGGAAGTGCCTACTTCTGTTGTTGGGCCTTCTGAGGGACTGCGTGTCGCAAGGAGCTGGAAGCGCGACTCAAGAAGGAGAAGCGTGCCGCCGTCGGAGCTGTTGTTGTTGCAGCGCGTAAAGTGTGTCGCCGCTGCAGCTGTCGCATCGAGCGGAAGCGTCTCGCATCATCCAGGAAGTGTCTCGCAACTCCGAAGAAGCGTGTCGCCATCGCAGCCATCGTAGCTGATGCATTGCACCGCATCAAGAAAAGCGCCTCGCATCCACGGAGAAGCGTGCCACCATCGGAGCTGTTGTCGTCGCATCGCGTAAAGTGTGTCGCCGCTGCAAGCTGTCGCATCGAGCAGAAGCGTCTTGCAAATGTGGGAGAAGAGTGTGGCCGCCAAGGCCGCTGTCGTCGCATCGCATAAAGGGATGTCACCGCTGTAGCTGACGCATTGAGTCGAGTCTTCTCGCAACACCGGAGAAGCGTGCCGCATCTGGAAGATCTTCACGTCTTTATTTCTTTGCACCAAAATCTTCAACGCGTCAACATTGTTGCAACACTTTCGTTGCCCTGTTTGTCGCATCTAAAAGGTACATTGACTTAAAGTGTTGCATTTATGAACTAAAGAGAACTAAGCTAAATTCCACCATCTAAAGTAACAGTATTGTGTATTTTTGTCGCTTATGGTCTTGTGGTAAATCTATATGAAGAATACTTATTTTTTATATAAAACCTGTATGATGTCCATCTGTAGTGTTGTCACTTGATTACTGTATGTGTTCACAAATGCTTTACACACTGCCTCTGAGATAAGCCTGTCTGCTCATGCCAAGCTACCAAGGGGGTGAGCAGGGGTTATTTTAGGAGTGTACCCCTTTACCCTGACTAGAGGCGAGGGTTCCTATTTGTCACAGGTGCATACCTGTGCCAACTAAAGACCCCCAAGTCTAACACTCATACCCCCAAACAGTGCCCTTTAATGCAACCATGTATGCCTGATGGGCTCTTAGCTTATGCAGACCCAGATATTGTTGGGACAACACCTCTTGAAAATAATAAAGAGGACATAGTGACATCCCAGGTAGTGTCCATAATGCCTGCCATGCACTCCATGGAAGTAGTGCACGATAATCATGTTCGACTACTGTCATGGAATGTTGCGGGTATTAAGTCTAAACTCTCTGACCCAGAGTGGGGCTCATTTATCGATCTTCGCCATATTGTTCCACTGAAATCAATCAATCAATCAATCAATCAATCATATCACTTGTAAAGCGCACTACTTACCCGTGAGGGTCTCAAGGTGCTGGGGGTGGGGGGGGGGGGTGCTGCTACTGCTCGAAGAGCCAGGTCTTGAGGAGTCTTCTGAAGGTCAGTAGGTCTTGGGTCTGCCGTAGGTGGGTGGGGAGGGTGTTCCAGGTCTTGACGGCGAGCTGGGAGAAAGATCTGCCACCGGCAGTCGTTCTTTTGATGCGGGGGACTGCGGCGAGGGCGAGGCCAGTGGAGCGGAGCTGGCGGGTGGGGGTGTAGAAGCTGATTCGTCTGTTGAGGTATGCTCGTACGGTGTTGTGGAGTGCTTTGCGTGCGTGGGTGAGGAGCTTGAAGGTTATCCTCTTGTTGATGGGGAGCCAGTGCAGGTCTCTCAGGTGGGGTGTGATGTGGCTGTAGCGGGGGATGTCGAGGATCAGACGTGCAGAGGCGTTCTGGATGAGTTGCAGCCGTCTCAGGAGTTTGGTCGAACTTCCTGCATAGAGGGCGTTTCCATAGTCCAACCTGCTGCTGACGAGGGACTGGGTGACCGTTCTTCTCGTTTCGGTGGGGATCCACTTGTAGATCCTGCGGAGCATGCGGAGGGTGTTGAAGCAGGAGGAGGAACCGGCATTGACCTGCTTAGTCATGGAGAAGGTGGAGTCAAGGATGACCCCTAGGTTGCGTGCCTGGTCGGTGGGTGTTGGAGCTGTTCCCAATGTGGTTGGCCACCAGGAGTCATCCCAGGCCGAAGGGGTGGAACCGAGGATGAGGACCTCCGTCTTGTCTGAGTTCAGCTTCAGTCGGCTGTTCCTCATCCATTCGGCGACAGGCTTCCTTCCTTCGTGGAGGTTGGTTTTGGCGGTGTGATGGTTTTTGGTGAGGGAGAGAATCAGCTGGGTGTCATTGGCGTAGGAGATGATGTTGAGGTTGTGCTGTCGGGCGATGTGGGCGAGAGGTGCCATGTAGATGTTGAACAGGGTTGCGCTGAGGGATAAGCCCTGGGGTACGCCTCAGATGATCTCGGTGGCATTGGAGCGGAAGGGGGAGGCGGACGCTCTGTGTTCTGCCGGAGAGGAAGGATGTGGTCCAGTCCAGGGCCTTCTCTTGGATCCCGGTGTCGTATAGGCGTGTTCGTAGTGTGCGGTGGCAGACCGTGTCGAAGGCGGCTGACAGGTCCAAGAGGATGAGGGCAGCTGTTTCTCCGTTGCCTAGCAGGGTCCTGATGTCATCGGTGGCGGCGATGAGGGCGGTTTCGGTGCTGTGGTTGCTGCGGAACCCGGACTGGGACGGGTCCAGCATGCTGTTCTCCTCGAGATAGAGGGTCAGTTGTTTGTTGACGGTCTTCTCGATGACCTTCGCCAGGAACGGGAGCAGGGAGATGGGCCGGAAGTTCTTTGTGAAAATGCTCCTGATTAACTCCAAAGATCTTCTGGCCCTGCAAATTACCATCAAAACCAGGTCAGGACCCAGATATTTAACTATACTGAATAATATTTATATTAGATCTGTACCTTCAAACTTGCATTCCCCGATTGCAGGCAGGCTAGATGACTTTTTGGGGCAGATGACTCAAAAGACCTTGTAAATTGTGGCAGGTGATACCAATACTTGTATTCCTTTATTAGTAGAGTCTAGACCCCAGGATATATCATTTAACACCTACAACAAAAAAACTCATGGAACCTCAAAGGTGGGCACTCAGATTACCGATGTTATCATTGACCATGGATTAAGATTAGTAAATGGTAACACCAGGTCTGACTGCCTCCCTTCATTCACCTCCGGTAGAGGGTTTAGTAGATCAGGGATTGACCGCATATTATTGGATAATGATCTCTGGCCAGAATTACACGAGATGCAAGTTATTTTCAGGCCAGATAGTGATCATCAGGCTCTAAGTGCATACTTTTATATGACTGGGTTTAAAGACTTTCATTTGAAGGCAGTCGTCCCCAGCGTACCAATCACAATATCAAATAACCTGAGAAATATTA
This sequence comes from Triturus cristatus, assembly GCF_964204655.1. Taxonomy (NCBI): domain Eukaryota; kingdom Metazoa; phylum Chordata; class Amphibia; order Caudata; family Salamandridae; genus Triturus; species Triturus cristatus. The sequence continues at coordinate 940,563,498 of NC_140594.1, read as the reverse complement.
AGTGGGCAGAAATGGTGGGCGATGAAAAAGCAATGGCACTCATTTATAACCTTTTTCATACTAAAATGACCCAAATTGACCTACATAACATCTCTAATGGTCTTTTTATAACCCTACATTGTGAACTAATGGACACCCTAAAATTATGTTTCATTGGGGAACAGAAAAGAGGAGTATCTAAAAGGAAAATGTCTACCTGGTACAATAAGAACTGTCGCCTAGGAAAGTTCCAACTCTTTTGTGCCATTAAGAAGGGCCTTAGACCAGAAATAATAAAGGCTAGGTATGAATATAAAAAACTCCTAGCCAAAACCAAAAGGGAATGGGATTAGGCCCAATGGCTAACGCTTTCACAGGCCCTAGAGAACGGTGACCAAAGAACGTTTGGAAATTAGTAACGGGTAACACCAATAATAACACTCATTTAGATTCTGCCATCACGCCTGATATTTGGACCTTCCACTTTAGTGCCCTTTATGATAGCCAGCCCCATAGCACCATCCAAGGGTTTATCCCCCCAGAAGAGGCCAGCTGTCCCCAATCATCACAAGTGATTGCCCCATCTCACACTTCAGTCATGCAATTGAGCCCTATATTCACTTTATGTGAAACACATAAAGCATTAATGCAAACAGACAAAGGTAAAGCTCCTGGAATGGATGGCATTCTGGGAGATCTTTATCTTTCAGAACTTGATATCTGGGCCCCTTACCTGAATGCCCTATCTAATAGTATAATAGATAGCAATAGGATTCCTCCGTCATGGCAGGGCGTGGTAATCATACCAATCTACAAGAAAGGGAGAGCACTATCCCATCAAATTACAGGCTGATTAGCCTTATAGATAACTCCCCAAAAATCTTTTGTAGACAGGTCCTTTTTAGACTAAGTGAGTAGATGCAGCATAATAACATCCTGGATGACTGCCAAGCAGGCTTTAGATCGAAATTAGCACCCTGGACCAGGTCCTCCGCTTCAAGGTGATAACCTGGAAATAGATCACCTTGTTGCGTGACCATCTACATGTCGCTTTTATTGACCTAAGAGCTGCATTTGACCTGGTCCCCAGAAACACATTGTGGGTGGTATTGGGAGGCTATGGTATTCCCCCAAACCTACTAAGGATACTCAGGTTCCTTCATGAGAATACATATGCAAGGGTGAGGTGGAATACATGCGGGGACCTGACTGAGAAGATAGCCATCAGGAAAAGGGTCAGACAGGAATGCGTCCTTGCCCCAACATTATTTAGCTTATTTATAAATGGCGCTGCAGAGAGGTTGAAGCAATGTAAACACGATGCCCCGAGAGTGGCGGGTATACCAACTCCTATACTAATGTTCGCAGACGATACTCTGCTGATCTCCCGCACTCCTATGGGCCTTCAATCTCAATTGAATGCTTTCGTCACGTTTGCGCCCACCAGCAAGAGCCCACGACTAGGCTTCAAAGGGCCAGAAAAGTGAGGCCCTCACTATGCGCTTGATGCAGGTTACCCTCCTAAGGTCCAGAGGGGCAGAGCTGGGCCCAGGCAGGCCAGCGCACGGGGCCCTCCAGCAGAGGGGCAGTCCCTTGTGGCGGTTCCTCATGCAGCCCAGCAAGGACATCCAAGCACCCCAAAGAAGCACGCCTTTCATGGGGTCATAGCCCCAGTATATATAGTACATTTTCCTTTGTTCTGCCCTTGGCACAGGGCTTGGGGAACCAGGCTCAACTGGTTCTGGGGAGTAGTGGAGCACTTTGTGTACAGTGCTCACACCATCCTTTGTCAGGTGGGGGCGCAGTCATCAGACACACCACAGGGGGGTAGAGCAAGCATTCACCCAGACAGGCACAGACCTATTCAGGGTCAGGGGACTACTCCTCCCCCTACTCCAAATGCAGATCTGACCATTCAGCCTAGCGCTGACTCACCCTGCCCTCCCTGGAGCAACACACCTCACCAGCCCCTGTCACTCCAGAGCCAGACATACACATCAGGCAGGCAGACACATGGCACACAGAAATGCCAACCTCTAAAAGTGGAATTTCTAAAATAGTGATAATAAATCTGCATACACCATTGCACAGCATTAATAATTACTATTCCAAACATACCAAACTTGACCACGCTGCTCCTCTCATATCAGGAATTACCACTGAAACACTTGTCAGGGAATCCCCAATGCATTCCTATGAGAGGGCAGCCTCACAGCAGTGAGAACCCAAAATGGCTGTTTGTCACTACCAGGACATGTCACACACAGAAGTTACATGTCCTACCTTCTACCTACAATGCACCCTGCCCATAGGACTAGCTAGGGCCTACCTTAGGGGTGACTGACATGCAGTAAAAGGGGGGTTACAGACGTGGCACACACTTTAGGTGTCACGTCACAGCGGCAGTAACACTGCGCACACAGGCCCTGCAATGGCAGAGGCCTGAGACAGGTTTGAAAGGCTACTTTGGTGGGTGGCGAAATCAGCGCTGCCAGCCCACCGGTAGCATTTAATTTACTGGCCCCAGTATATGTAATACCTCTTTACTGGGGACTGATAGGTAAATTAAATACGCCAAACAGGTGTAGACAAATCTTACTATGTTTACCACAGAGAGCACATGCACTTTATACTGGACAGCAGTGCTAAAGTGCCCAGAGTCCTAAAACCACCAACACCAGGTCAGAAAAAAGGCTAGGAGGAAGGCAAAAAGTTCAGGGATGACTCTGCAAAAAGGGCCAAGTCCAACAGTGGGCGAGCAGTAAGCCTTAATCAGAGGGTAGTGTTAAGCATTCATTGTACACACTCAGGCAAGAAATTTTAAATAGACTCCAAGCACTCCAAAACCAAATCACGAGTTAGTATTTATACGTAGATTTCCAGTGTCTTTTATTCAGACATTAAGCTTCTTATTCAATATAACAATTGTTCTGTACAAAATCCATGGTCAAACATAACAGCTTCATGCCAACACGTGTTTCGTCCGTTCAGTACAACAGGACTTCATCAGGGCTGAAACAGATGAAATAGTAACATAAGGAATAAAAGGAGTTATGGGATCAGGTTAGACCCATCTCCAACATAACACCCTCCATGTGCCAGGTATTTCAGAAAGTAAAGAGATATATAAGTGTGATGTGTTAGTCATCTCTGGAAATGAGTAAGAAGATCCATATATGACAAACCAGAAACCGATACAGTATTTGAAGAGCGCAGAAATAAGTGGAAATTAATTAATAAAAAAAAAGTAAAGAAACAGTAAAGAAAAGGAGAAACAAGATTCGAGTCACCACAAGCATGCTCAATTCAAACATGCAAGGTTTGTGTTCGAAATGTCTTTATACCAAGTCAAAAGGCCACAAACTGAAATGTGGCTCACCTCAATTTGCCATTATTCTCGTATAATCTATCAGAAAGGTACAATCCATGAGAAGCTTCTAAAATCTGGAAAAGAAACCAAAGTGCATGGTATTTCCTAGTATTTTTCGTGTACTGTGACTGTTATAAGTTACCAAGCACTTTCTCACTCACCACAGTATTGGCCTCAGTCCACATTGAATACGAGTATGGAGTGGCATATAAAGCAACAGCCGCAATTTGCAATGTAAATTAGATCACATGTCACTAAGTTATCTCAAGTATACAGTTGGAGTGTCATGTTTAAAGTCATATGACCATCATGTCAATAAAATGAAATAATATCCAGTTCAACCTGGTACCGAAATGTGAATCACCACATCATAAAATTAAAACTAAAGCTCACAACACGGAGCCCGCTCATGCTGCATCCCGTCCAAATACAATACCGTAGATAGCCCGATCACCAATGCCTCTCACAGTATGGAGCCTGCTCCTTCCATTACACGGAGCAGGAAAATACAAGGTTTATGAAATCGGAGGTCCCACATAAATAACAATCCTAATATATGACCCGCTCCTATACGTTAAACAGAGCGAGAAAGGAAAAGAAAAGGAAAAACAAAAGTACAGGTGTCCCGAAAAGGACATACCAAGGTGGCTGCATCAGATGTGATAACAAATGCACATATCGGATTGCGTGGTAAAATCATCAGCACAGCAGACTTGCTCCCTACACTTGCCCATCGTAAAACATAAATTCCATCATTTAAACAGTGCTATACACATGACAACCGAAAAGAGATAGCCCCGACTTGTCAACTAAAGTAAACCTTACCAGTCGGTGGAGTACTCCAACCCCATGCGGTATCTATGCCGTTCAGCATGGGCGCCATCTTGATTTTTGCTTATATAGCAGAAAACAACCGGAAGCGCAGATTAACATTTAACTTTGTCAGCCATCTTTGAATATGCATTGAATAAGTAACTCACTTGGTTACCACTAAAACGTGTAGTGTCGCGGTCTAGTTGACGCGCACTACGTCACGGCAGGAATGCGCGTAGCGGCCATATTGGACGCTACTGCGCATGCGCGAGTCAGCGCGGCGCGAGAGAAGCGATCGGAGCTTGTTGCCCGGCGCTCTCTCGGTGGAGGTAGCTTAAAGTGTAATAAAGGCACCATTATAAGAGTCCTGTCTCCTGCACATCATTGGGGGGCACCAGCAACATTACAGTGGCGATGAGGCTGAGACAGAGTGGACCCTGTGGACCCCCAGTGAGGGAGGAGCCCTTAACCTGCGAATAGAAGTCTACAACCCGGAGGGGACGACGTCCCATGCGGAGAACAGACCAGGGAGGTAGAGGACAGACACCAACACACCGGGAGAGCGCGGCAGTGGCAGACGGACACCAGAGGGAGGCACGTGAGCAGCAAGTGTGCCGGCCAAGAAGCAGAAGAACGTAAGTGGGCGAACCGTAGTGAGGTGCGGCAGAGACCCTGGCGGAATCGGGTGGAGACGACGCAGGCAGCTCCGACGGGAACCCGACGACCCGAAGAAGGGGGGAGAGTACAGAGGCGCCAGGTAGCCCGAGGAAACAGGCGGAAGCCAAGATGAGTGCGCAGGCGTCAGCATTGACGACGCCAGTCCCGTTCCTCCCAAGGCCAGTAGAACCCCAAATGAAATGGGAAGACTGGAGGGAGTATTTCAAAAACTACCTCGAAGTACTGGAAGACGAGAACGAGGAGGCGTTCTCCAGCGCCAGGAGGAAGAGGATACTCCTACATAACCTGGGACCAGAAGGTATACGGGTGTTCCAAAACCTAACACCGGTCACCAGACAGGAAGCGGACACCGACGTGTTCAAACACGCCATTGAAGATTTGGACAACCACTATCGTCCCGCAGTGTGCACGTCCATCGACCGCTACAATTTCCAGCAGAGGAAGCAAGAAGCGGGGGAAACGATAGACGACTACGTGGCGGCGCTGAGGAAACTCGCGATAACATGTAAATATGGAACATTACAGGACGAATTCATCAAAGACCAAATAGTAATGCACACGACAAGCAAGACAGTACAAGATAAATTGTGGGCGAGTGGAGATGCGACGCTGAAAGACGTGATAGCCATAGTGAAAAGGGCAGAACTAACGAAGCGCTGCGCGGAAGCAGCAAAGAGAGACCAAGCCCCGAGACTCACGATAAATAAGGTGGACGACGCGGACCAGTATGGAAGAGGAAAAACGGCGCCTGGAGAGTACAAAGGACCATACAAGGGGGAAGGTAAACCGGGACAACCGTGGAAGCAAGAAAAGGAAGGAACGTCGAGGTGCTACAGATGCGGAAGCCCGAGCCACGCGGCGCACGACAAACGGTGCCCCGCCTTCAGAGCCAAGTGCGCATTCTGCGGCCTGGTCGGCCACTATGAGAAGGTGTGTCGAAGAAAAGGGAAACAACGTGCGGTGAAATTCGTGGCGCAGGACATAGGAGAGGAAGAAGAAGGTCAGGAGGAAGACGATGAAGTCCTATGTGTGGAAGACCAAGTACTGGGTATCGACGGGAGAAGAGCGCGCAAGCCCCAGTGCGACATGCTCATTGGAGGAGTAGGAATCACCATAGTGGCGGATTCGGGGTCTCCCTACACGATCGTCCAAAGATCCGTGTGGAACGAGAGATTCAAACCCACACTTGGCTCACGCCTAGAACCGCCCGACATACGACCGGTCACCTACACGGGGGAACCCATTCCAATGGTAGGATTCAGGAGACTGCTGTTCCAGTTCAAAGAACGCAGCGCCCACTGCAAACTATACGTCGCGGAGAAGGGACCATCAGTCCTTGGGTGGATGGACCAAGGAGAGTTGGGCGTACAGCTGAATCCAGGAGGGGACACCCAAGTGCTGGTGACTTTGGATGGAGAAGAGTCGACGGCAGCGAAATGGCGGTGCGAACACCCAAAAATATTTGGCGGCAAGATCGGTAAACTTGAGAAATTTACCCACAAGATCGTCCTCAAGGAGAACGTTAGCCCTGTTACGCACAAAGTAAGGAACATACCGATCGCGGTGAGAGAAGCAGTGCAAAAGGAGCTACACCGACTGGAGGACGGAGGAATCATTGAACCGATCGACAGCGCAGAGTGGTTGGCGCCACTGGTAGTGGCCATGAAACCGTCAGGCAAGGAGCGCTTATGTGTGGATCTCCGAGAATTAAACAAGTGCATCGTAGTAGAAAAATTCCCGTTACCACGCATAGAGGAAATGCTGGCCCGCACGAAAGGCGTGAAGTGGTTCTCCACCATCGACCTACAATCGGCATACCACCAGGTAGTGCTGCATCCCACGAGCAAGAAACTGACGTCATTCATAACGCCGTTTGGATGCTATCAGTTCTGCCGCATGCCCTTTGGACTAGCATCCGCAGCGGCGGTGTTCCAAAAGCTGATGGCCCGCCTATTCAAGGGTATAGAGGGGGTGCAATACTTCCAAGACGATATCCTAGTAATGGGGAAGGAGCTGGAAGACCACAATGAGAAGCTGGAAGCGGTATTAAAGATCTTGGAGGAAAACGGACTGACGGCAGAGTGGGAGAAATGTCATTTCGGAATGACATCAGTCACATACCTGGGGCATGAGATAGGAGAACACGGGATAACACCGAAGAAAGGGAACGTGAAGGCCATCTGTGACGCGCCCCCGCCTACATCCAAAGAAGAAGTAAGGTCCTTTCTAGGGATGGCGGAATACTACAGCAAGTTTGTTCACCACTTCGCCACGAAAACACACAACATGAGACAACTCACGAGGGACAAGACTGCGTTTGCATGGACGGAACAGGCGCAAGAAGAGTTTGCCACGGTGAAACGTGAAATCAGCCAGGCGATCCCGCTGCATGGAATACGATCCACGGGGTAGATCGATATTGATGACAGACGCAAGCGAAAAAGGGTTAGGAGCGGTGCTCATGCAAGAAAGACAAGAAGGCGGGACGGAGACGATCAGCTTCGCGTCCAGGACACTGACGTCATCTGAACAAAAGTTCAGCGTGATCGAAAAAGAGAGGTTGGCCGTGGTATGGGCCATGGGAAAGTACCGCCAGTTCCTGCGGGGCACGCGATTTCAAGTGAAAACGGACCACAAACCTCTAGTGAAGGTCTTGACGTCATGTGGCCACGCCAGCGCAACACCCCAGATAGCGAAAATGACGCTAAAACTCCTGGAGTATCGGTACGATGTGGAGTACATACCGGGCTCGAGAAACAAGATAGCGGATTACCTCAGCAGGGCGTCAGCAATGGAAAACGCCACCAGTGGCACTGAGGAAGAAGACGAGATGGTGGCCCTGACAGACGATCCGGAAAAGGCCATCAGTAGACAGGAGTGGAAGGAGGCGTATGCAGCTGATGGAGACCTGGAAGACATCAAGAAGTACATCGTACGAGGGTGGCCGGAGAGGAGACAACAGAGGCCCAAGGTCCGACAGTTCTACGAGGTTAGAGAGGAGCTGTCGGTGGGGAACGACGGGGTGTTCATATACAGAGGAAATAGAGTGGTTCCACCGGAGAACATAATACCGGATCTGCTGTCTATAATACACGAAGGGAATCGTGAAGACGAAAGCCAGAACCAAACTAACGTATTGGTGGCCGGGGATGGATGTGCAGGTGGAGAGGCACGTAAGAGACTGCGTGCAGTGCCAAGGAGCCGACAAGATACTAAAACCAATGAGGCCTGCTCTAGGAAAGTTCACGAATCCCAGTAACCCGTGGGAAGAAGTGGCAGTGGACATCCTAGGACCTGTACTGGACGATCAAGGGATATCCAAATACCTATGCGGGTTGGTGGACAAGTACTCAAAGTGGCCGGAGGTAAACATCCAAGAGGTAATGGACCCTGACACAATACTGCGCTTTCTCAAGGCGGTATTCCTCAGGGAGGGCATCCCCAGAACCATAATCAGTGACAATGGTCCCCAATTCACCTCGGACAAATGGTCCAGATTCACGGAAAGGAACGGCATTCTACTCAGACTCACGTCGATATATCACCCGGCCAGTAATGGACAAGTAGAAAGGTTCAATAGGGTGCTCATGGGCTCCATACAGGCTGCCATAACGAGGGGCAAAGACTGGGAAAAAGAAGTACAAAGTACAATCTGGGCATATCGCATCACCCCCACCAGTACGGGGTACAGCCCCTTCCAAATCCTACGAGGAAGGCAACCCTTCACCAGAGACAATGTTGCTTGGCAAGAGAAGACAATCACCAGCAAGTGGTCTCCAGCGGTGGTACGACACAACGCATTTACACTGAATACTACAACCGCAACAGGAAGGTGAAGGAGACAGCGTTGGAAAAAGGGGAGTGGGTCAGAGTGAAGCTGGCTGTTCTAAAGCGAAAGGGAGAAAGCAAGTACTCCCCACCCCTAAGAGTGGAAGAAGTGTATGACCGAGCAGCGTTGCTCAGCGAAGGAAACGTGTGGTCCCACGACCGTATGGCCAAATGCAACAAAATCTTACAATGGCCCCGGGAGGACACGGAAGAGGCAACACCACCTGAAGGGGCGACAAGGGAAGCAGGAGCTCCAAAGGGAGAGTGTGGAGAGAACATGGATGAAGAGCAAAACGGTGAGAGAGACTTACAGGAAGGACTGACCACGGAGGAAAGGACCCGGGAAGGGGGTGAGAACGGAGAGAGAGAAGGCCAGGGCACTCTGGAAGGAAGAAGGGGAAGCCCTGTCGCACAAGGAGGTCAAGAAGGACATACTACCCCGGTAAGACACACCCGGGTTGGGCGAGCGGTGGTGAGACCATCCAAGTTTAGAGACTATGAAATGGACTAACTATCCTGTCAGGTACATTGTGTTGTGTGGTATAAAAGGGGGAGATATTTAGTGTCGCGGTCTAGTTGACGCGCACTACGTCACGGCAGGAATGCGCGTAGCGGCCATATTGGACGCTACTGCGCATGCACGAGTCAGCGCGGCACGAGAGAAGCGATCGGAGCTTGTTGCCCGGCGCTCTCTCGGTGGAGGTAGCTTAAAGTCTAATAAAGGCACCATTATAAGAGTCCTGTCTCCTGCACATCATTGGGGGGCACCAGCAACATTGCAAAACGCTAACTATATGATACACATAATAATTGGTATCTGTCTGCAACCATATGTTATCACATCTGATGCAGCCACCTTGGTATGTCCTTTTCGGGACACTGGTACTTTTTATTTTCCTTACTACTTAGACCATTGATTCTAAAGTTTACAAGCTTTATTCAGCTTAGTTTAGTTTTTTTCAAAAAGACATTCAAAATCAATTATACATGTCTTGTAATAATCAGACAAACGCGATGGAGTGACAAGCCCCCTCACGTTCTTCTAAACACAGGGAATAGACATGATTTCTCACACGTAGACCCGACTAAGGTGCAGCTACAATTTTCGACGTCAATCTGCCGACTTTAGGAAATTGGATACATACCAGACCAAACCACAGAGTTTTAACGCGCCTGATCACTTCAAGCCTTATTATCTGAAGAGTAGAAGTATCGCATTCGGATAACAGCTTTTCCTGATTAATTTTACACTGCAATCAAGAGCCCACGACCGAGTCCGAGTCCTGAGGAGAATCCCGGAATTACTAGGGATTCGAAACGTGTTGACTCTTGAGCATGGGGTACCTTTGATGGGGTGTACCACGAGGGAAGTGGTTAAATAGTGTTCCTCCCTCCTACTGTTGAGAACACCTGGTATTGTTTTTGTAGCCCCATTCTCTGACCACAGGCAGGACAGCAGACATGTGTCCAACAGGAAATTAGTGTACGAGTAGTATTTGAATTTGAACTTAGGACTGGTTAAATTTTTGGCTTGTACATACGATTATTCATATGTGTTTGTTCCCATTTGTTTGTTTTTTTGTACTTATTCACAAAAATGATTTTGTCATGTGTATTTATGTTGGATTATGTTGTTGTGATGGGGCGTCAGGGACAGGCGGGACACAAAGGTGTTTCAAACTGGGTTTTATTGACAAGTATCGCTTTCTCTGTCCAGGGTCAGCCAGAGTTCTAGGTCTGTTTACAGTTCGGGAGGCTTTCTTCGGTGGCACTCTTTTCACTCCGTTCCCCCTCTTGACAGTCCTGGTTCTTATTCTCCTCACGGCGTCTCGTGGGTAGGTTCTCCCCGGGAAAAGGTGGTCCCCCAGCCGGAAGAAACCAAAACAAAAAAAAAAGAAAGGCGATGTCAGGTGACCGTTTTACTATTGCTACTCCCTAATTCCAGGGCCGGGTGTGAGGAAAGTGTAACACCAGTGCTTTGAACCCTTAGCGCTCCCCACGCCGTGCCTAACCAAGTGTCTTACTAAAGGAAGGGAAACACAGGGAAATTCTCTCCTACACAGGCGGTCTGCCTTCTCTGCCTAACCAGCCCGCTACTCGGTCACGTACCTGACCGAGCCACGCTCCTCCCCGGGGAACGTGGCTGGGCGATGCACGGGATCCTGGGCCTCCTGGCCGTCCGAAGTCCGTCTCGCCTCCTCCTCCTTCGCTCCGCTCCTCTCCTCGTCCTCGTTCGATCAGCTCCTCTCCTCGTCCTCGTTCGATCAGCTCCTCTCCTCGTCCTCGTTCGCCTTCACTCTGCTCCGCACCAACACTCCTCCGGGAAACGCCGTCCGACGATCTGCGAGGTTCTTCCTGTTTTGGCTGCTCCCCCTCGGTGACGTCATGGGAGGGCGGGCTCAGTGTCTCGTAGCCGCTCCAGTTAAAGGGACCAGTTCCTCCTGCGCCTGACCCGTGCTTCTGGTCCACAAAGGGGAACCATTCCTCCTGCTGTGGGGCAACAAGAGGGGGTGAGACGGGGATCGGAGTCCACCACTCGGTACAGTCATAGGCCTCCTCATGTCCCGCCTTGTCACAGTTGTCAAATGTGATGACAATGTGTGATCTTACAATGTGTCATTCATTTTAAAGACATGTATAATTGATTTTGAATGTCTTTTTGAAAAAAACTAAACTAAGCTGAATAAAGCTTGTAAACTTTAGAATCAATGGTCTAAGGTTTATCTAGATTTAGATTGAACGGTCTTCCTGGACACCCTATTTGTTGTTTCAGGCATAAATGTGTAGCACCCCCAAGACCAAAGATACCTTCTTCAGAACACTCTGGACCTGTGGAAGTACAGAAGGACGGCACCTGCTGTTTGAGATCTGTGAGGAGACCTGAGGGGCTACACCTTCTCCTACTTGTAAAGAGGACAAAGAAGTGGACTCCAAAGTTGTTGGCTGACCTACTGTGTGGCTACAGGGACACAACAAGCTGCAAGAGGCCGTTTTCCTGAAGTGCACAGCTGACCGGTACCAACTGGACTTGACCTGGATCTTGCTGGTGGACTCTGCTGTAGTAGGTCTCGACCCCAAAGTATTGTTCCTGTGGTCCTGGGACCCTTGGGTGTGTCTAACTGAACTTCTCCTATCTCCCCTGAAAACCTAGGACTTCTAACATTTTTGGACTGCCAGACTTTCAGACGACCGGGAAAAACCTGCCAAGTCGATACGGCCTAGGTGCGACCTCACTAGGCTGAAGAAACAGGTTTCCCCTCACTTGGGGCATCTCAACAGAAGCAAATCTGTTTCAACTGGACCTCAGCAAGAAGGTATCTGGTCTGGTGGAGCCCTCGTCAGACACAGCCAGCAGCCTTTTTCTGCTGGAGCATTTCGAGCTCAGATACACAGACTAAGTCTAAAGGTAAAAATCTTGACCAGGTGAAGGTGTCAAAAGTACCCGACAGTCGAGAGGATTTCCCTGGGCGCAAAATTCAAATTTTTCCACTTGGAGCTTTACCCGTCAAAACCAATGTCTTCACCGGGAACTGACTCAGTGCCTATCTGATGTCTTGGGGCACTCCTTAGACACAGTGTACTGCCTTTCCTCACTGAAGGATTCTGACTTCCACAAAAAAGAGTAAGGGGCCTATATATGAGCCGGTTTGCATCACTCTTGCACCAAGCAACGTGGTGCAAGAGCAACGCAAACTTTACATTCGACTTAAAATGCCACGCAAGGCCACTTTGCATGGACCTGAGTGGCTCCATAAATCTGTAGTAAGGCAATGCAGCACAAATCGCTGCGTTGCCATCCTCTGCCTTAGGAAGGCAATCCATGGGTGTTGTGTGAGTATTCCCATGCAACTCCCCTGGTATTTGGCGCATTCCCAGATTTACCAGAATTTTTAGACCTGGTAATGCACCAAAAAGATATATTTTCTCAGGTGAGGCGTAACTAAGAAAACTATCTTTATTTCTCCTTGTTATTTCCTCTTTCTATGTGTGCTTCTGAAGCACACATAGACAGAGGAATATGCCTCTCAGGATTGTTTTTGAGCAGGAAGGTGTCCCTTCCTGCACAAAAACAATCTTGCATGCACCAGCAGGCACCCTTGTACCATGGTTACGTTAAATACGGCACATTCCTGCCCTTTCCCTGTCAAGCAGTGCAGCGCAGCAAGGTGACTTGCTGCGCTGCGTGACATTTTCATAAATAGGTCCCTAAGACTGAAGGTAAAACCTCTGACCGGGTTAAACCTGGTTTGTGTATCTGATCCGCGCTCCATCACGATCTCGCTTAGGTCACATGACTATCGACTATCATTGGTGCTCTGCGCTTTATGACACTATTTGTACTTGAATTTTAAAAAATGTATATCTCCAGTTCGCTTTATTGGATTTTAGCTATTTTAGTGTTCTTTTGCTCATTAAAGTATTCTCTGTATTTAGTTATTGGAGTGGCATTTTTATTATGTTGTGTTTTTGATTTTTTAACTTATTTGCTATTACTAAATGCTTTACTCATTTTATCTAATTAAGCCTTTCTGCTCTGTGCCATAGCTAACAAGGGTTATGCTCAGGTTTGAATTACTTAAACCTCTTACTGGACTTAGTAGGATAATTAATTTATTACTTATGGTGGACTTCAATACCCTGCAAGAAATTGGATTATTATTTAGGGTGGGCGACTGCACACTTCAAGGAATAGCCCACTTCAAGGAATAATCACAACCCTTGTCAGGGTGAACCATCAAAGACACTAAATTAACCTGAGCTCAACTCCAAGGTAGCTATGGCACAGAGCATACAGGCTTAACGTAGGGCAATGTGTAAAGAATTTATGCAATACCAAAACAGTAACAATCACAAAATGCAAAACAATAAAAACCACAAATCAAATTAGAAAAATAGAGTAAAATATAATAAATAAAATGACACCAAAATGACAAACATTCTATGCGGCAAAATGAAGATATGAATTTATTAAGTTTTAAGTAAAAATAGCTACAACAAGCAAAACGTGCCAAGGGTAGTCAGTGGTCATAGTAGAACGGGACCTAGGTTCAATTTGAGGCTGCAAAAGACACACAATTGATGGACGGAATGCAGAACAAATCAAAACATTCACCCCCAGTCAAGAGATCTGGGTTAAATCCACCATTCTTTTGCTCACAATGCCACCCCAGTTTAGACCAGGCCATATGCAAATCAGTCTTGACCCTGTGCCGGATGGGAACAGTCCAGCCCGAACTGCCAAGCCAGGTCCTCCCTGGACCGGAAACAAGCATCCTAGGACCGGTTTCGGGGTTTCACCCCTCTTCAGCCAGGATAGCTTGATTCCAGTGGCACAGTGAGCCCAGGACCCACGTCTGGGCATACCTGGCGCACTTAGGGCGAGAAAGCAAAAGACACACAATTGATGGACGGAATGCAGAACAAATCAAACATTCACCCCCAGTCAAAAGATCTGGGTTAAATCCATCATTCTTTTGCTCACAATGCCACCCCAGTTTAGACCTGGCCATATGCAAATCAGTCTTGACCCTGTGCCTGACGGGAACAGTCCAGCGCGAACTTCCAATCCAGGTCCTCCCTGGACCGGAAACAAGCATCCTAGGACCGGTTTCGGGGTTTCCCCCTCTTCAGCCAGGATAGCTTGATTCCAGTGGCACAGTGAGCCCAGGACCCACGTCTGGGGATACCTGGCGCACTTAGGGCGAGAAAGCAAAAGACACACAATTGATGGACGGAATGCAGAACAAATCAAAACATTAATAATAATAAGGGAATTTTATAGAGTGCTTGGTTACGCTCAAGCGTGTCCCCGCGCTAGAACAGAAGAACTCCCACAGACTCAGCCAATGGAACTGTGCAAGCTAGCGTGTATATAAAAGTGTTTTTAACTTCCTCCTGAAACCAGGTTCAGATGACTCAAGACGGAGGTCCAAAGGTAGAGCATTCCAGCTCTTAGCCACCAGGTAACGGAAAGATCTACCTCCCATGCGAGCCCGTCTTATCCTCGGGACCTTTAAAAGGCCTCCGTAGGAGGAGCGAAGGGAGCGTGTGGGTGCGTACCTGGTGATCAGGTTCTGGAGCCGTGCTGGCGTCTTCCCAGTGAGAATGCGATGGGAAGTACAGAGGGCCTTAAACTCAACCATGCTCCTCACTGGCAACCAGTGAAGAGTCCGAAGGGCAGTATTGGAGGCCACTCTTTTGGGAAATTTTAAAGTGAGGCGGGCTGCCGCGTTCTGCAATACCTGAAGGCGATTTATGGCCTTGTTAGTTGCTCCCAGGTACAGCAAATTGCCGTAATCCAGGCGTGATGTAACGAGGGTGTGCACCAGCGTTCTGCGAGCTGACGTGGGAAGGAGATCTAAGACCTTCCGTATGCTTTTCAGGACGCCGAAGCAGACGCCCGCCACACGTCCTATCTGCGGTCCGAAAGACAGGTCAGCATCTAGCCAGACTCCAAGGTTCCGAACTTCTTGGCAGGGTGTTGGAGCCTCACCCAAGCATGGGGGCCACCATGCCGACGACCAAACAGATGGGTTCCCCCCCACTACGAGCACCTCAGTCTTGCTGCCATTTAATTTAAGGCAGTTGGCGGACATCCAGGCTGCAAGGTCTTGCATGCAGGCTCTGAAACTGTCCGCCGCAAGACCGGGTGCTCGCGAGAGGGAGATAACCAGCTGCGTGTCGTCGGCGTAGGACACGATGTGCAGACCATGGCCCACAGCAAAAGGGGCCACTGGGGAAACATAAAGATTAAAAAGGGTGGGGCTCAGGGACGATCCCTGGGGTACGCCCTGGTCCAATCCAATATCCCTGGAATAACAATCGCCCTGGCGGACCTGAAAGCTTCTCCCCGTCAGGAAGGACTGGATCCATGCGAGGGCAGCTCCAGATATTCCGCCACTATTCAGACACCGTAGCAGGGTGGTATGAGCTACGGTGTCGAATGCTGCACTTAGGTCCAATAGGATGAGGGCCATAGTATGACCCTCATCCACCCCCTGGCGTAAGGTCTCCACAGCCATCAGAAGCGCTGATTCCGTTGAGTGGCGGGGACGGAATCCAAACTGAGTAACGTGTAGTAGGGCAGCCTCATCCACGAAATCCATCAGCTGCATGTTTACCGTTTTTTCCGCCACTTTGGCCAGATAGGGCAGAAGGGAGATCGGCCGGAGGTTCTCTAGTTTCTTAAAGCTGATGTTAGATTTCTTCCTGAAAGGTAGAACCACCGTCTGTTTCCAGGCTTTGGGCACGGTCTTGGTGCTAAAAGACACATCCAATAGATGTCTTATATATGGTTCTAGCACCGGTAAGCTATCCACTAGTCGTTTTGGCGTGGTGGGATCTCGCGGGGAACCCAATTTGACGGAAGTACAGATTTTTAGTAGGTCCTCCAAGGGCGGAGTGACAAAGTTGGTCAGTATATGTCTGTCCCTCCATTCCCTCGGGCTTTCCGCAAATTCGGTTCCAGCAATGGAAAAAAAAGACTGGGAAATGCCGAGTATATTTTTGCTATCTTTTCGGAAAAGAAGTCCGCAATCCTATCACAAGATTCCACTGAGCAGTCATCTGGAGCCATGGCTGGTTTCCCACTTGAGAGGGTTTTATAGAGCAAGAAGAGCTCCCTCGTCGAGTTACTAGCTTCGCTAACTCTAATGGTGTAATATGCTGCTTTGGACTCCCTGATTAGCCCGTGATAAATACGCCTCTCCGCTAGGTAGGCCTCCCTGGTTTCCTTAGACGGAGCCCCCCGCCACTGTCTTTCGACTCGCTTCAATGCTGTTTTCGTGACCCGTAGTTCATCACTGAACCACGGGGCAGTTTTTTGAAGGCGGCCGCCCAGTCTGGCGTGCGAAAGTGGGGCAGTGCAATCAAGCGCCTCGTTGATGCGCTTGCATAGATTGGTATTAGCCGTATCCGCATCATCCCCCCAGGGCTTCCCCCTTTGGTCAGTGCTGTACTAAATTTAGCCTGAGAAAAAGTAGCCCATCTCCGCCTGGGATGGTACAGTGTAGCTGGCTCCGGGGGTTTAACCCCGGGAATTCTTATGAAGAATGGTACCAGGTGATGATCCGACCAAGGGATGGGAATGGGGGTCTTGGCTTCTGCTTCTACATTCACCCCCAGTCAAAAGATCTGGGTTAAATCCATCATTCTTTTGCTCACAATGTCACCCCAGTTTAGACCTGGCCATATGCAAATCAGTCTTGACCCTGTGCCTGATGGGAACAGTCCAGCCCGAACTACCAAGCCAGGTCCTCCCTGGACCGGAAACAAGCATCCTAGGACCGGTTTCGGGGTTTCACCACTTCAGCCAGGATAGCTTGATTCCAGTGGCACAGTGAGCCCAGGACTTATGTCTGGGCATACCTGGCGCACTTAGGGCGAGAAAGCAAAAGACAGACAATTGATGGACGGAATGCAGAACAAATCAAAACATCCACCCCCAGTCAAAAGATCTGGGTTAAATCCATCATTCTTTTGCTCACAATGCCACCCCAGTTTAGACCTGGCCATATGCAAATCAGTCTTGACCCTGTGCCTGATGGGAACAGTCCAGCCCGAACTACCAAGCCAGGTCCTCCCTGGACCGGAAACAAGCATCCTAGGACCGGTATCGGGGTTTCACCCCTCTTCAGCCAGGATAGCTTGATTCCAGTGGCACAGTGAGCCCAGGACCCACGTCTGGGCATACCTGGCGCACTTAGGGCGAGAAAGCAAAAGACACACAATTGATGGACAGAATGCAGAACAAATGAAAACATTCACCCCCAGTCAAAAGATCTGGGTTCAATCCATTATTCGTTTGCTCACAATGCCACCCCAGTTTGAGGCTGACCACAAAGGAGCGTGGTTAGGATACACCAACTAGGTATGTCATGTTTAAGATTTTACCTTCCAACCCAATCTTTTAAGTCTCAGTCAACCACAGGAGTACACTTCTGGAGCTCCCCCAGGACCTCAGAAGAGGCCCTTAGAAACTCACAGGGTGTCTGGCAGCGGCCAACAGCAGGGTCCAGTCCAGGTCCAGTTGCCCCTGGTCAGCGGGGTACTTTCAGAAGGCCTCTTGCAGCTTGTTGTCTCTGTGTAGCCACACAGGAGTTCAGCCTTATGACCCTTGGAGTTCATTTCTTTGACCTGCTTATAAGAGAGAGCCGGTCCAGTTCTTCAGGGCCCTTCTCCAGTCATGTCCTGATATTCCGCTGGTCCCGAAAGTGTTCTGCAGTGGGTCCCTCGGGACGCTACATTTATGCCAGGCACGGGCTAGTCGGTAGAGTGGCTCCTGGTCCCTCCCTAACCAATGAATTCAAGGTCCCTGGAGCCAATGCTACCCATTTTTTCAGTAGTTCCTGTTTGCCCAACATATGTGTAAGGGCATTTTCAAGGTGGCAAACGTCTTCTGCCAAAATAAGCTTGGGCTCTGAGGGCTGCAGTGTCTATGGGGATTGTACTATCATAATCCTAGTGTCCTTCCACATCTAACACTAAAATCCAGTTTGGAGGAGGTACTTTATCCACAACAAACCCAGAGAGAGTAGTCTTTTAGAATAAAAGCAGGAACCTTTCAGCAACGAGATAGGGGATTCACAAGAATTGTCTTGGTGCCCACAGCGATCCATGTGATCCCAGCAGATCTATTTGAAATTCAAGCGTGATTCGCCCCTTTTGTGTCAAAAATGACATTATTTTTCCAGCCTAATCACAGACCCGAAATACAGTAGAAGTATTTTAGTCTGCCCTCTGGTTTTCTACATAGGATAGTTAGGCCTGCCACAGTGAAAATAGCTTTTAGTCCCTATTCACTGTAGGGAGTTGGTAATATTATTTTCTACATGTCCTATTTTTAATGCCATGCACCCTACATCGTTAGCTGCAAAGCTTACATAGGGGTGACATAATATTATTTAAAACAGAGGTTTTAAAGCCAGCAAATCATATAGGGTCAAGCAAAATGTGAAAAATCCTGTGTGACCATGCAGAAAAGGAGTATTTCCTACACATCCCAACTAATAAACCACTTTCTCACAGAAGGCAACTTTGACTGACCATCAGTGGTACTAGAATCCACCTAGTGCACCTTGTGCACTATGTCTTAAAATCAAGAGAATGACTAGTTGGGGGGTTTCCATACGCATATCCCAACTGTGTTGGTAAGAATTCTACCAACTGGGTCTGATGAGGATGGATTGAAGTTTGGAAAATTACCCTTTTTTCACCTCTTGACATCTCCATGCCCATATAGTCATAAAATGATGATGAATCCCGCCCCCTAAAAATCCATGGAAATGAGGTGTACTATTTAATCCTCTTCTGACGTACATACCTCAGTGATTGGATTACTAGATTTGTGACATCAAGGGGCAAATATAAAGTAATGGTGGCAAATCATTTCCCAATCTTCTGGTCTGAGACCTCCCATTGTTGACTACAATATAGAATGTTCTCTGACATATTAAACTGTGGTCCAGGGATCACTGGGGGGGTCGCAAGGTCTACTCAGAAATCCACAACTGTTTTAAAAAATCAAATACTAATGAAAATTAATCAATTAAATTAATAAAGTATATACAAATAAGGTAGCAACATTTAAAATATGAGAACTTTTGCTATAATTAATTGTGAATT
The DNA here is from genome assembly GCF_964204655.1 of Triturus cristatus. Lineage (NCBI taxonomy): Eukaryota > Metazoa > Chordata > Amphibia > Caudata > Salamandridae > Triturus > Triturus cristatus. The sequence goes on along the minus strand of NC_140594.1, from coordinate 940,544,207 downwards.
ACGCAAAATGTTTTAATATTTGAGCATTTGTTTGGTGTACACTTGTTTTTGTATTTTTTGTGTTCAAAACATAGAAATTGGTCAGGCCGGAGGTACCCGGCTTCCGATAATGACTCCGTGAGGGTCTTGGAAAGTCAAAAGGCTGAGAATCGCTGCTCTAATGTTTTGTAGCCCACTGAGACACCCATGTGCTGGATTTTTGTTCTTTAAGGATAACAGCGTTTTTGGTAAAGGAAGTGTTTTCCCACTCCGAAGATACAGTGCAGTAGGAGCTGCCAAGTGTTTCTGGGAATTGTGACACCTCCTCTCCACTGGATTTCTACTGCTGTCGTGTCTAGCATATTTAAGGGGGCCAGGTTACAATATCAACCAGTAGACCTGATGACTGAGCGAAACAAGCAAGCCTGTTCCTCATGAGACAGTGGTGCAACAAAAAATGCTGGGCCACCCAGCCAAATCTGATAAGGGGCCCCTGAGTCTCACATGTCTCACATATATTCATTGGCATTGGTCTGAATGGAGCCACCTGAGGTGTTGTGTGGACCCCTGCACTGCAGGGACCTGTGTTACGCCCCTGCAACAAGGATGAATAGGTGTCCACGCCGGTGGGAAAATGCAAAATCAATGGGCCCAAATGGTTCCTTTTTAAACCCAATTTTTCTTCAATGAATCAAAAAGTTGTAGTTTTTATTTCGAAGAGTCTATGTGCAGACACTGCAGTTGAGAACAGAGGCCATTTGTGAAAGCACAGCCATGTCTCAGTTACAGGATATCAGTGCATTACAGATACTATATATTCCACTGGCATTACGAAACTTGAGGGTGCCCCCCCGCAAGGTACTTGGAGAGGCCCCCTTCGGACTCAATCAGGAGCTGTCCGGCCAGAGTAATGTGCTGAGGGGGCCCCCTGGAGCTTGCCCCACTGGTGAAATGAACATGTTTTTGCTATTCTGTTCGTGCAATTGTTTCATGTAAGTTAACATTTGCGGCACCATTTTATGTTTAGCCTCCATTTTGAATCATGCCATTAGCTGCTTATTGTCTCCTCGCGAAGCAGTCTGTGGAAAGTTTCATTTCTCAAAGGTTAGGCCTTTCTCTGCTAATGAATACACTGTCTTATTAGCGCATACCTTTCCCTGTAGATAGAGATCTCTCCCACCAGTCTAGCCGCAGGCACGGACAGAATTACCTTGGGTAGAAGATACTGTGTACCCGGCCGCAGAATCGAAACCCATCCTAATGTACTTCTTTGTGTTAGCTGCACCTGCTTTGAAAATTCCATTATGGGCGGGTTTTTCCTTGGTTCTGAAATGTACATAATGTATCGTTATGTTTGCTGAAGTCAGTCCTCTCTGCAACACCCCTAAGCGACTGGGCAGACTGGGCTCCACACGAGTATATCTGAATAAACATATACTTGGTTTGTATTCTCTACTGTCTGACCGACTCCTTTGGTATGGAAGGCTGAGAGGTGGTCGTGAGTGACCCGGGTGAACCTAAACGAGCCACTTCCTTCACCCCCCCCGCACCACAGGGGCCTGTGTTACGTTACCGATATATTCATTCATACAGGTTGTTAGAACTCTGTGGATATTTCGGGTTTTGATAGTTGGATTGCTGTGCTTGTTGCATTCCAGTAAAGAGGTGCATGGGCAAAGCTCTGAATGTCTCAAGGCTGGGATATTAGTGCATGCGAGTATTGTTATGCAAAACAAGGGCTTTTTAAATGCTCTGTGGCTGTCATTTCCGAGAGAGCCCTATCAATATCTCAGGAATGACATATCAGGGCATGATGATAAGCAATACACATGTCCTACTGGCAGATGTAATGTAGTTTTGTTTTAGGTTATGTATGACCATTACTAATATATTTATGCACAAACGGTGCATGCAAAGGGGCTAGTTTACAAATATTTTGCACTGGGTTTGCATCATAAAAGTGCTGTGTTTTGTATTGGAAAGTTGCCTGAAAGTACTGGAAAGCAGTGTTTTGCATTACTTTCTGTCAAGGAGGTGTTCCAGGGGTTGTGCATTGGTGTTCTCATGCGACCACCCATGGTTTCTGATTCAAAACCCTCTCTACTAAGAATAGTAGAGAGGGTTCTGCACCAAAAAATAATGCCACTTTGAGGCAGGCATAAAAACGAGAAAGCCTTTTATTTCTCTAAACTTTTCAGACTTTGCATTTGTGCTGCACTGTACAGTCAAGCTAAGTTAGTCTGGGCATAGTATTTTGTACTGGAAGAGTACCCTTACAGTACAAAATGTATGCTAGACATCACACACACACCCTAGCACTATTGTGCAAAGGTGTGTGCGTGGGGCTAGGCAGCCTGATTGTTCGCCAGTGCTAGGTAGGCAGCAGGATAGTGCCATGTCTTAGTAGACATGATGCTGCCCTGCCCTCTCTCACTCACGCATTGAAGCCCAGCATGTGACACGTTTGTAAAACTGGGCCATAGTGTGTATAATGTGTGGTCAGCAGTCGATGGTCCTTGTCCTTTTTCTGCTCGATTCACGCACATGTTCTTTTCAAATTCTTTACACTGTTTTGGAGAGCACCTATCACTTGGTGACCTTGTTGGCATAGTGTACATGTGCCCTCTTCTTCTCACACCACACGAACAAGGCGTGATTCTTAAAGCAACTCTTAGCAAAATGCTTTTCTGATTGTCCATCAAATGGCGTAAATGCTGCAACGTATGGACCTCTTCTTTCTTTTGTTTCCCTTACGAGAAGTCTATTCTGCAGACTAATTCTATTCCTCAAGGAATTGGTTTTGCTTACATGTTTTGATCTGTCTGCATTATTTCACAGAGATCGGTACAATATATCCATAATATGTTGCCATCCATACTCTACAAACCAATGGAAAGCAGTTTTCGGATTACAGAGGCCACCCCTAGAAGAAACAGAACTTACCCTTTTGCCAAACGAATGAGAATTCAGGCCGAGTCAGGACCTCATCTCTCCAAAATCCTCAGATGCGTTTCCTTAACTCTACGTATCATTGGACATCTGAGTCCTGCAGAGATAATACACTGGTTTTGTTACTGGTTCACTCTTACTACTGGGTTGTTTTGCTAGGCTGTAAGAAGCTTCCTTTTCCTACTAATATTTCCAAAGACTTCAGTATTCCATTTTTTATAGATGCAAATTTCTATCTGATTGAAGATTCGGACACAAGATACATGTATATATTTTAAATAAGCCCCTTGGTGTCTACGTACCTCTTAACGTTGACACAAATTAAAATCAACTATTGTGATAAATGTATTTATATATATATATCTCATGCAACATAAATCTTCCTATACTTTTTGTCTTAAAATGATTGTGTTTTTGGTAAGTTCTGCGTGACACCCATTCTTAAGGACATTATAAAACTTTGATTCTAAGAGTGTGCCATTGACCAACTGGTAGTGAAGGTTTCGCTGTTAAAACGTAGTTCTCTCAGGGAGATATTCTCAAGAACGTGCGATAATCATCGCAAAATTAGCTTAACGCAACTTTGCACATCGCAGTCTATCACAGGAAAATAACACCGTGGTAACGTGGTATTCTCAAGCCGGCGGTACCATGCGATAGGCTCACGATAACGCATCAAATGTCCGCGATAAAGTCAACGTGACGCCGCAAAAATACCAAACACGAACGCAAAAAAAGCTGCGATGAGGCATCGCGATACAAAAAAATCAGTGAAAACCAGTGACAGGCCTCCATTTCCCATGCCTCATGCGGGAAAATGCACTATAAAAGCAAGAAAAAAAAGGGAGAAAAAAAGAAACTGCGTAGCACCATGGATGCACCCGGACTGAGTGCAGAGGCCAACGCGAACCTCACAGACCACTAGCAAGGAACCTTGTGGTCGGGGAAGGCCAAGGAGAAGAGGCAGACAGGGAGCAGTCCACAGGAAAACCAGATCAGCGTCACGGAGGTGACAGGACACTACCATCCACTGAACGTCAATATGACAAACGTGTATGCAGTCGGAGTGTCGAGGAGGTCTATGGAGGAGGACAAGAGGCGCTGGCATGATGTGAAAGGCCAAACCAAGAACAAACCCGCTGCCAACAGGAAGGCAGCAACGGGGACTGGAGGTGGGAGTCCTGCGCCACTGGATGAGCTGGAGGAAATGGAGGCCACAGTCATCAGGGTGGAGACGGCGCAAGGAGTTGGGAGTCCGGACACAGCTCGATAGGACCTGACACAACATCAACAGGGTGAGTAACGACCAGGAACTGGGGGGACGGGGGGAGATGGGCACAATGGCACACATTCACAACGATGTGTAGCACACCGCACACACACAATGACCCTGGACCATGTCCCTGATCCCCCTGGCACACTGCAGCACACACACATAGCAATAACAGCACATCCGACGACAATGTGGCGCAAAGTGCAACACTTACACTGCAGAACAGAGAACACAACTGGGTCCGCTCATGCGCAGAAACATGCCAATCACATCCAACATAGCAGGAAACTGTGAGATAGAAATGCACGTGTACAACCACACATCCATCATGTAGTCCAAATGTCCACTGTCCCGCATCAAATATACAGCACCTCCCAAACAGTCACAATGTACATTGTCATACAGTCTGCATGTAAACTAGAACAATGTGCCAACATACATGTCAACACAATGTCAACATGCATCTCCCCTTCACATTGCAGAGGGACAAAAAACACCTCCAGCAGAGCAGACCAGACGACTCATCAGTGATGCTGGAGAGGACCACCACACCTTCGACACCAACGCCCTACAACAGCCCATGGACATCTCAGGCAACCCACCCCCAGGAGCAGGGCAGCCAAGCTACATAGAGGAGACCCCAGCCGCTGCACAGACCACACAGCAGGAAGCACCCGCCACCATGGCTGGCTCCCAACACTTCACCTAGGCACACATCGCATTCCAATGCCAGGTGTCAGAATGTCAAAAGGAGAAGGCCTAACAGGTGCGGGTGGGGTCAAAGCTCATGGAAGCCGAAGTAGACCACATACGTGGGTGTTCAAGCCCATAAAGGACCACCTACACCCCACAAAGGAGACCCACACCACGACAGAGACACATGCATTTGCACATTTCTTGCAATGAACCACGCCCAGAGCCCCGAAATCATCATTCTCACCCCCACGCTGGACCTCCGTACGACAGCCCAGTCCACTCCTCTTATGTATTGAGTGGGTGACGACAAAGCTACATGTCCAAGGTCTTACCCGCTGCCAGCGGTGACATTATTGCGTCCACTGTCCACTACACTCCATACACCAGCAGTGCATGTGGACATGGATATGTCTGTGGTCTGCATACTGCAGTCTGTCCAGCACATCTCTCCCACACTTAGCATCGTGTACCTTCTCTTTCATGGGTCACTTGCCTTCGTCGCACATGCCTGGTTCCAACCTCTCCCCACATTCCCCTATTGTGTGGCTGAGGTGCCATGCCGTTGATGGCTCATGTACATGGCTAGCCCAGGTTGCCACAGTAAGTTATGCTGTCGGGTCTGGTGGGTGAGCATGTTGTTTGGCATATTGAATGTGAGTCTGTGACGTGTGCTTGCTCAGAGTTGTGAGTTGCATGATTGTGGAGTTGAGAGGTGTGGTGTGTTCATTTGGTACTTGACTACGAGCAGTGCATTTCCATGGGTGCCATCCTGTTAGCGCTGGTTGATGATGGACTGTCGGTAGAAGTAGGAATCATGCACACTGCCTGGGTAGTTGGCGACGACGTTTGTGGCGATTCCACTGTTGCCTGCACATTGATGGAATGCGTGTGCTTTCTGTTGCCGTAATTGTGTGCAGTGTCAGCAGGGGGCACAAGTAGGACATGTGTGCAGTAAATTGCCCCCTAACACGTGCGGGAAGCCAGCTATGGCATAGACTCCTCGCTTGGTCTCCAGCTGTTCCTGCGCAGTGTGGGGGCAGTATAGGTACTGGGGTACCAAGCTGATGATGGCATCCAAGATAGTTGTGATGAACTTTGATAGGGCTAGCTGTGAGACTCCTCCGACTCTGGCGGTTGTTGGTTGGAAGGTCCCTGAGACCAACATGTGCAGCACAGCCAGGAGCTTTGTCTGTGGAGGCATGTTGGTTGTCCGCTGTGTTGGTACCGTCAGCCTGTGGGCAATGGTGGTCAGGATGCGTAGGATGGTTGTCCTTTTGAGCCTGTAGTGGGCAATGACATTCTCTGGTGTTGGGTCTGTGAGGTTGGTGCATCTTCTGAAGGTCTGCTGTCTTGGTCTGTGCTGCCTCTGTGGTGGTCCGGGGGGGGGGGGGGGGGGGGTGTTGAGGCCCTGTTGGGGCTCCGAGCTGCATGATCAGTGGCTCCATGGCATCTGTTGGTCTTCAGGTGTGGCTGTGGGCTGTGCTCCCTTGTCTGGTGCCGGTTGTCGTCCGACTTTGCACCAGGTCAGAGCAGGTGTTAATTTCCTGCAGCTAACACACCTTATCGCATGTTTTGTGATCTTATCGCCGATCTGGCTGGTCATTGAGAATGTTGAGGTGTGGTGTCGTCGCGGCTTTTTGCTCGGGAACACCTAATCTGCATCTCATTTGAGGATGCTATCGCTGGAAAACTGGTGATAACGGCTGTTTGCACCAGCTTGTGAATGGGGAGGTAAATTTATCGTGACTTTGGCTGCGATAACGTGCCGATAACTCGGCGATAGGTCCTTGAGAATATGCCCCTTAGTTGGGTATTTCTCTATTAAAGGAGACTGTGGATAAACTTACCTGATGAGAGAGAAAGCAATGATCCAAAACAGTCTTCAATCTAGAATAATTCTAAGCAAAATAAATCCTCAATACACAAGAGCTCAATTTGGGGAAAAATGTGAAGAGGGAGACCACGAAGTATATTGTTTGTGAATTTTGCATATCTTTAATATATTAACAAGATGTATCTGATTGGGACAAATAAACTAGACCTTTCTTCTTTGGCATACAGTTTTGTACAATGCAAATTGCAAAAGGCTGTCATGGTTGCTACCTTAAAATACTGCTTGACAAAAAGTACAGAAATAATACAAAGCCTTATGTACATGCGGATTTAAAATAGCAAATGGTGATTGTCTCACAATCCAGATATTTATGTTTGTATTTTTCTATTTTTTTTCTCATTTCTCATTTTCTTTGTATTTATACCTTGTATTAAAAACAGAAGACACGTTTGACACTAGATTGATATTATAGAAAATATTTGTCGTACAATCACAGTACAAAAATCTCATTTGTTTTTACAAATAACTTCCTTCACAAACCCTAAAAAGGTCTCTTTATACATGCTTGATCTGTTACAAATTCCTTTGGATAAAAACATTGCAAAATAAAGAATGTTTGGTTGCCTATAAACTCTTGTAGGACATATCTAAATCTCTTTGGCAATTTTGTATGATTCCCCCTCTCTCCTACCTGCCAACTAAGTGGCAATGTTGATCACGTTAAGAGAATTTAGCCCCTAAAAAGAACCTCCATCACCCCCCCACGACCCCAACCAGTGCCATTCTTAAGTGCTTAAGAAAACGGGGGGCCCAATCTCCTCTTGTCCCAGTATGATCTAAGGCAGCCATGTGAACACTGATCAATGGGGGAGCTATGTGATATTATCTAGATCTCTTCTAGTCTACAAATAAATAGTTGCAAAAAATGGTGTCTTTAAAATGATAGCATCACCTGTAAATTACCAAGCCAATAATTACTTTGGTTTAGTTACATCCACATTTTTGTGTCTGGCATCTCCACTTGGGTTAGTTGTAGTGCAGATAGGAACATCATCGTTTTTCGATATTAACTTATCTCAAATTGTATTCTCTTTAGCCAAACACTGTAAGGTAATGTTTTTTTCACAGCATCACATGCAGAAACAGGGGGACAGCACAGGAGTGCTTTTGGTTGCTGACACCAAGATTAGTGCGGGACAATAGGTGCACATGCGCAGATTCAGTGAGTGATACCAGGTGATACATTTTCATGGGTTTTAAAAGGTTTTCCGTGCTTATGTATACCAGTGGAAGGTTCAGAGCAGCGAGAGACAATGTCTTCTTGGTGCAAGCAAGGTGAGACCCAGGTAACCCAATTGATTGAGTCACTAGATTACTAGATTGTCTTCCATTCATCACTGCGAGGATTGTGAATGGACACATTGCCCTCAATTTTAACAAAAAACACAAGGAGGCTACTTCGAGTTAGGCACTTGTACCACCCACTCCGTTAAAGTGTGTAGGGCCACTGTTCAAACCAAATCGGGCAGATCGGGCATTTGCCAAACTATAAATAAGGCCCTAAGGCCATCATGTAAACAACTATTTTTCGTCCGCATAAGGCAATTCGGAGCCTTTGTGACAAAAAAATGGCATTTTTAAATATCCAAAACCCAAATTGCAATTTGGTAACATGTTATTGAATCACAAATTGGGTTTACGAATAAATACAGAATCATTATTTGAAAGGGGCATGTAAAGGGCGCCCCTTCCAAATACCAATTTCTTAAGTTATGCATTCATGTTTTACGACCGAACTCCGGTCGCAAAACATTGATATTTTACCTCCAAGGCAAAGGAGCTGGTAACCATTCGCAAACAACGTAGGGACCCCCAGGGGACCTCTTCCAATTTGTGAATGTGTCAAAAACCATTTTGTAGGAGCAGGCATAGGTCTCTCGATTTTGTTTTTTTAAATATTAGTACATGAGGCCCTATGGTCCTGCTAAGGCAGAATGAGAGCATTACTGCTGAAGCAGTTCGATGTATTTGTCCCAACCCCACCTGACTTTCAACCCACAAACTGAAGTCAGGCAGCAGACAGTAGAGCTGCAAACATTATGGAAAGCTGGGCGACGCCTTCTCTGCTTCTGTCAGTTTGTGCAAGTAATAGCGCGTTATAGAGATTATACGTCGGACGCTCTTCCAGAAGAATAAAGGTACTCCACCCCAGACACTACTGCAGCAAGCTACAAAAAATAACATAGCTATTACCCCTCAGAAGTGTGTCAAGTTGAAAAAATACATATTGGATTTTATTGTCAGGGCTGGTAAAAGGATGAAAGGATTGGGAGAAGCGGTCAATTGGTAGTGCAGTGCCACAGATACACTGAAGAACTGTGCTTTGCAAAATCATTAACTGTATGTCTGCTACCGGGTTCTCTTTTTATAAGAGAAGTAGACTGGATTTTGAGACCTCAAACGTAGCCTTTCTATGTTACTTCTTTTCCTTCAGCCGCACTTAAAAATGAATTCAGCTAGGGGTACTTGGGATCCCTCAAAGGCATTGGGATATGGGCTTTGGTCCTTTGTTCTGGGCTGCTGGTGGCCCTGCTTAGCTTTCTTTGTTTTGAAGGGGGGTGCAAATAAGGAAGAATCCACAACTAATAGAAAATACTGGCGAGAAGGTGCAGTAGTCCTGAAATCAGTTGCATTTAAACAATGATCAAACGTCTCCGTTAGTCTTGGGAAACTTCCGACAAAATGGCCGACTTGTTTTTATTCCAATGATACTGGATATTTAAGTGCTTTTACGAGGAACAGTTGCTTTTGATCAAAGTGATGTGCTTATTAAACTAAACTATTTCTTATCTGGCGTTGATATTTCAAACCTCTGAGTGGACTGACAGCAGGACCTGAGAAGTGTAAAGCCACTAGGATAAAAGGGAATAGTATGTTCTCCTTACAAAGGGCGAAAGCGTATATCCAATTATCTAATTTTTATAATTCTAATATAACAGTTATTTCTTTTCAAGTTCAACGTGGGTCATGCACATGAAAAGGCAGCAAACAACTTTGTAGATTTCGATCTGGTGGTCGCGGCACTTGGATAACAAAAGGAACAGCGAGCTCTTGTTTCCTTGAACCAAGAACGGTGTGAACGCGGGGCTTGGATTAGCATCTATCAGTGGAATGTGGAGCTTCTTCCAGACTTTCTGAAGGTTGGGATGCAACTCTGCGTTGTCCAGTGGGATGGATGTTGAAGTAACATCTGCAGTCTCCATGTGCAAAGGGAAAAAGCCAACCACGCCATCCCGGGATTTAAAATATATCCAGTGGTGCCTTTCCTGCGAGATACAAGCAATCGCAATGGTGCTGCAAGTAAAAATAAAATGAACAACTCTCTGAAGCACGGCATAGCAGTGCAACGTAGGCCTTTTCAACCATTTATAAAAAGCTGGTACCCAAGGATGAAGACACAACTCAACATGGCCAGTTTTGGTTTGAAATTTTGCACAACCATGGCTTCTACTGTGACTCCATGCCAAAAATCCAACATATGCAGGGTATCCCTGGAACTGCTTCTTGTCTATCTGCGTGAAACGGGTGGTTTTTCACCATGTATTGATAGTCTTACCATAACATAAAAATGATAGAAATGAAAGCACACCACACGCTGCTATACAAGTTAGTATCCGCTTCACTGGGCCTATACAGCTTGCAACACAATGGCTAGTTTGAGGAATGTTTGAGAATGATCTTGCGCTTTTGGTCATTTTTTGTGTTTTAATAAAACGGGGACCTTTGGGAATTGTTTGGCTTTGTGTGCAAAGACCCCGCTTCCTCCCCTTCTGCCTTGCTGATCATGAATAGACCACTGGAAAAGTCTAAGGAACCCATTACCCTTGATGTCATATTTACAATTACATGTGGGATTAACTGGTTGTTGGCATGTTGCATCCCTTTTATAAGTGATCTGATTGGCAAGATCCCAGTGAAGGCCGCTCACTTTGACACATTACGGGACAAGCAACTTTTTCATTAGCAGAGCTACTGCAAATGTAGTCAAAGTCTAGAATTAGCATCTTTGATGTCCATTCTGCATTGGGTTTGCAAATCCTTTATGTAAAGTATGTTTTAGGACATCAATCATTGCTGGCACTAGAAACTCCAGCTATTATCTTCCCCAAGCTATGATTTTTAAAGGGGCCATGTGAGGACACATGAACAACTTCACCTCATCAGCAATCACCAACAATAGAAGTTCCAAAATGTTCTTTTCTTTGATGATGTCTGGTTGGGTTGTAAAATCTATTGTGACATCATTCACTATATTGCACTTGCACATTGAAGAGGAAAAATGTGTTCAACAGCCTAACATTCCACCATCCCCCTGAACCAGGTCGGTCTGTGTCAATACAATAGCGTACAAAGGCGTGACAGTAGATGCAAGCTTGAGAATCTATGATTGGCTCTGTGCTAGACAAACCGCAAGATTGGACCAAACATTTTACATAGAAAATTCTTAACAGTCACCGGTTAGCACCAAAATAAGAGGATATTAATTACAGAAAAAAGAAAGAACATTCCCTCAAAGGTCAACATGATATTACATCCCTGGAGTAATCTAGACTACACATATTCTGATTTCTTGGAGTGCTTGCTATTAGCTGCTTGCCACCATTCATTGTCTAGCTTAGTAACCCATAGGGCTAAACACCAAATTACTTGCAAAGGTCGTATAATCAACCAAAATACCTTTGTTTGTTACTTTTATGAATCCTAAATGACAAATGTTTCACCACAACTTCACTGTTTGACAGTAAAAGTAGGTCTATGGTTGATAATATATTAAACCCTCTTTTTTGGTTTGACAGGAACTGCATGGATATATCACTGTCCCAATTGCTACAAGAGACTGGAGTGTTGGTGTCCTTCAAGCCATAGCATATCTATACACACATATAATATTATATATATTTAGATATTTGAAAAATAAACATTTCTTCTGTAAAATATATAAAGCATTTTTAGAAATAGAGTCTGTCTCCAGATTAAAACATGCGGTGCAAAAATGGTGCAAAACTGATTTTGAGCTGTTTGGTCTCTTAAAGGGGTGAAAGTGGGATTGTACTTCACTAAGAGAAAGATAAGAAAATGCTCCTTCATTTAGGTCCAATAAGCTTGCAATAATGCGTGCAAGCTCTTTTACGTTCCGTGGCACTGAACCACTCCCACACCAAGGGCTACAGTGTGATATAAGTTACTTGTCCTTCAGAATCAATCCGACCATTGACCTGCTTGAAGAATCTCAGGAACCCTCAGGAGTCAGGACACAAACCTGATGGCCAATTTCTTCAGTCAATGGGTGTATGTTCTTCTTTAACACCAAAGCCCCTAAAAGAGTGTAAAACACCATTGATGCAAGGTGGTTTCAAGCTATACTGTGGTTTCGCTCTTCCATAAACCAGTCTTCATGCCAGTGCTGCTGTCTACACTGGTAAGGTTCATGTCATACTTGCTTCCTTTCAAGACACCATTTTGATTGGCCATGTTGACTGGGTAGGAGCGTCGCTTGCCGTCACGCTCCATGCTGTTGGCCTGTCTCAGGTTGTCCCTGCTAGCACTCCGCCCTGACGACCTATCTATGTCCTGCGCCTGCTGCGGGTGCTGGCCACTGGTATCACTACCTTCGGAGTGCGTCAGTGTTCCGTCAGGATCCCGGCTGGTTCCCCCAGTGCTGCCATTGTTCAAGGGACTGTTGCGGCTGCTCTGGTAGCTTTCTGAATGGCTGTTGTGGAGGCTACCACTCTCGCTGGAGGGAAGGTCTGATGAAGGACCTCTCAGCACCTTCAACCTGTGGTGCTTCCCCTCTCTGTACTGTTTAGTTCTGCTTTTGTGGTTCCTGCGGGCATGCAAATTGTTTGTGTATCTGCTGGGAATGGTAGAACTTTTATTATTTACTGGCTGTGGTTCTTCAAAGCATGCAGACTTCCGTGGACAGTTTTCAGCTTGGTTCTGCACTATTTGGAGATTGGTCAGTTTGCAGTGCCCCGGATTTGAGTGGCTGCTGCTGCAGGGGGAAGAAGAGGACTTAACCGAGGTGGCTACTTCAGGGCTGCAACCAATGAAAACCTGTGAGGTGTCATCCACGATAATGCCTGGGTGCACATAACCTTGCATTGGCGATGCATGCTTGTAGCTGGGACAGCAAGTTGACATCACGTCAGGGCGCCGGGCACAGTGGTGAATGAAAACGAAGAGCCCCAAAGCCACTGCCACCACCCCATAGAGACAACTGAACATGACACTGTAGTACCACGATTGTGACACAGCCAGTGCCCCAAAGACCCAAAGGGCAATATAGAGGCAATGAACGATCAGCAGGGCCCAGAACTGCACCTTCAGAGTGTGTACACCATCCATATCCAGATTCTGTGAGATGGGGCTCACTGAAATTGAACCGGAGTCAGACAAGGGGTTGCTGCCACCACCACTCAGTCGTGTTGGAAGTTCTGTTTGATCCACTGGATCTTTCTGCTCAGCCGGCCGGCGTCTGAGGGCAATCACTGTGCACAAGAAGTAGATCCAGGTGACGAGAAGAATCACTGCCGCTGGAGCATAGAAAGCAGCGAGGCTTGGCTGCCACACCAAACAGCTGTGGAAAGAAGATAGAATATACGTGAGGAATTTGTCACATCTGCCTGATCTCATCACAGCTCTTCTAACATAGCTCAGAATGACTGGAAGGCCAAGCACATCCTCATGAGGTACTATCCACATCTAGAGAACCATTATCAAGGGGACCACAAATACAGCAACAATATTAACTATTGAAGTTGAGCATTTGCAAATTACCAAGTTTGCACCGCAGACTGCTACATCAATAATTCACTGTTGCAAAACGGGTGCAGCTCCATTTTTCTCAATTGAACTCCCATCTTTCTATGTTCTAACTGGTGTCATTTTCTCTCTCAGTCGAGGTGATGTTATTGACCTCTCGCGGCATTACAGTATTTGAAACTGTGGCCACAGGTTACACACTCAGGCCTTTGCAGGGGGATCCAATCCTTTGTATTTGCAACCAAAAGTGAATTATTAACGTGGGCCAGATGTGCGTACAGACTGGTCAGCACAAGCAGTCACACACTGAGCACTGACGTTTTGCAACCAGTCGTTAATTAGGTCATGTTGCAAAATCTCTAATCACAGGAGATCACAGAAGCAGCTGGCTCTCGAATACTAACTAGGCTGTTTGCTATCCCCTGTAACTGGCTACAAACACAGTGATGGTGGCCTGCAAGGAACAGAAGAACACTCCTTCCTGTGTTCACTTCACAAATGGACAACTTTAATTGTTTTTATAAAATAAAAATATAATAGTTTCCTGTTTTGGAAGACTTTTAGGGAGCAGGCATGGAACAACTGCCTCCTTCCTCTGAGATCACCAATCACAGGGGCATATATACAAGTCCCTATTTCCACACAAACGTCACTTTTAGCAATGTGCCTGAGGGCGATATGGGCTTCACCTTATTTACAAGGCAGCCTTAAGCCACTTAACGTGGATTAAAGCTACCTTGTAAATAAGGCCCCCTTTCATGCTATATTTGCATGAAAGGGGCGGGCCATGGGTGTTGCAGTGGGAGTTCCACCGCAAAACCCATTGATTTTGATGCTGCCCCATATTTACAAGGGCAGCGTTATTATGGAACAATTCAAAAAAGAGACCAGGGAAAACCTGGTCTTAAACAGGTGCAACAAGGAGAAAGGTTTCATTTCTCCTTGTGTTTGCTATTTCTATGTGTGCTGCATTGTGCAGCACACATAGAAACAGCAAAAGGCCATTAATTGTTGATGTGCAGGTAGGTGACCCTTCCTGAACATAAAAAAAATCAATTAAAAATAATTACGTTTTGCAACTTCTATGTGTACTGCATTAAGCAGCACACAAGAAGTTTCAAAAAGCCATTTCAGATTGTTTATGTGCAGGAAGAGACACCTTCCTGCACATAAACAATCTTCCCCTGCAACGCAGGCACACTTGCACTCTGGTGCAAGGGTGTCTGCGTTGGTGCTAGGAGGCTAAAATTAGCGCCAGGGCAGGGGGAAACACAGGGCTGCACCGTATCCTTCTAAATATGGTGCAGCCCTGCATTTTGGAAGTGGCGGAGTGCGGCGTTAAACCAAGGTGGCTAACCCCGCGCTCCACCACTTCCTAGTAAATATGCCACATAGTTCTCAAAGGTGAAGCTGTCCAGTGAAACCTCAGGCCCTTTGGAAACCTGTTATCACTGCCTTTAAGGAGTCAATAGCATTCCAGTGTTTCGCGATTAAAATTTGGTTGTAAACCATTGATACATCTCATTGTGAATCACAAATAAGAGGGGATACCCCTTTCAAACCACCCCGCCCTCCAATTTATGGTTCACAAAGAGTCGTTAAACCCATTTTGCGATTCGGTAAGACTTTACTGATTCATAAAATAGGCTTAGTACATGGCGATGTCAGAAGCATCACTTCAGTGGTGCAGGTGGTTCAGTGGCACCGATGGATGCAGAGGGGTAGGCAGCCCCTCTAGGTCCTGCACCAGCTGCAATATACATACCAGACTGCCAGCTCAGACTTTTTCTGAGGGCTGGGGCCTAGCTTTGTATTTGTTCTAAGAGGGTTATGAGGTGATGACAACTGGAGAGATACAGCGGACAAAAGAGAGACAGAAGGGGAGCAACTTAAAGGGTGCAGAGATTTAGGTAGTGAAGAAAATAGGAGAGTTTAGAGATACAAGAGAAAATGGAAAAGAACAGAGTAGATGGAGAGGGTAAAAAAAAGTGGAGGTGGTGTGAAATATTGGAGAAAAAAGGGAAGAGAACGGAGAAAAACGTACCTGAAAACCGGGTCTCTTCTCTGCCGTCCCTCCGTCATCTGTCCAGCAAGAACAGGGAAGCAGGATGCACCCACCTCCCTGGCTCTCCTGAGCCAATCACAAAGCTGCAATGCAGCGTTGCGATTGGTCTGAATGCCATGGATCAGCGCTCAGCCAGGGAAAGGGTGCCTGGGCATGTTCTTAAAGCAGGCTGTAATGCAGCCTGCATTGAGAACAGGGAAAGTGACATGAATGTTTGTTTGGCCTTAGAGGGCCGCCCAAACATTCATGCGTAGTTTGGGAGTCCAAACCACTCCTCCCCTGCTCTGTAAGCAGAGCCGCCCCGCCCAGCCCACAAAGCTGCGGCAGCAGGGAAACAGAAAATGATAATAACAACAAATTATTATCATTTTATGTTTTCTTTATTTCACAGCTGCATGCGGTGAGGCAACGGTCCTCCAGCTTAGAGGAGGAGCCGCCACTGGTTGCATTGGGGTCCATGGCTTCCTTGCTACACCACTTTAGGAATACAGATCAGATCAGAAGAGGTGGGGCTAGGGTCCAGATGGAAGTGTAGTTAAGAGTGGGTGATCGTCAGAGAGAGTTCAACAGCCAGGAAGAGGTAGAAGAAGGGCTATGTCGTGGGATGTTCAGTGTTCCTTAAAACCTGGAGGTATAAATCAGTCTTTTTACATTCGTTTTTGATACACAGTAAAAGTGTATTTGTGAAAAGCCCTGGAACGTGACTGTGAGCGGTTTGCTTGTACTGAACACAATTTAAATTGAAGCTACTCAGTGTGCTGAAGAACTGAGGGTGTCAATTTGGTGCTCCTGAGGAGAATTTTGGGGACTGACGTAATCCACCACAGTTCGAGCTTCTTGACTCCACCATTATAAATACCCTAGTATCTCTACACCTTCCTGTTCTCTGCTCTCCACAGGTGGACAGGCATCTCAAACTGCTATCCATGCATCAAGTTGTGTGAGTTGGTAATTCAGACTTCATCCTCATACATTATTTGGCCTTCCTGCCAATCTGTGTTCTGAACACACACAACGTACACAGTCCCAACGGACATGCCCACCTCCACATTACTTATGCACCACCTGAAAGTGACATGAAATCAGTTATTGAAATAATTTTGTAGTTTTGATTCTATGCATGCCCTCATCTCCTATTTTTGTACTTGCTCTATCCACTCTTTTTGTTGCAGCATGAGCGGCAGTTTCAGTTTCAAACGCTTTTTCATTTACTGAGCAGGTTTTTGGCAATAGTTTTGTGTGCTTATTTAAATCAAGCATTGGCAACGAATTGGTTTTGCATATGTGATGAATAAAGTACTGTTTTCTAAAAATCATCGTCTGAGAGAAGGAAAGAGCGCCCTACCAAATAACACAGGAGTGGGGAGGATGTGGCGCAGCGGCCAGAGCTGCTGACTCGAGCGTTGAGGATCCCGGTCGACAGCAACAACATCCTGGGATTCTATGCAAATCACTTAATTTCCCCGGTGATAAATAGTTAGGGAAATATGCTGGGAGGGTGAAAAGAGGCAACAATTTGTGAAAAAATAGTTCCACCAAAGCGGATGTTAACAGCATTTCAGTGATGGGAAACTGATAAGAGAAGCAGATAAGGAACAAGCATTGGTAAATGCAGGAAAATATGCTGCAGCCAATAGAAATGGAGGAAAAGTAAGTAGCACATACAGGAACCAATGAGAAGCCAGGAAAGAGGAGGCAGAACCGAAGTCCCTTTTAAATTTATGTTAAAAACAATCGACTTCTCAAGCACAGCGCAAGCGCTGTGCAGACGAAACCTAAAAATCTTTAGTGAAAATTTCCCCATTAACCTGTGTCCTCGATTTTTCCAAATTAATGTCATTCTCAGGATGTCAAATCCTGGTGAATGCCTTTCAATCGGGGGGAATTGTAAGCGTGCTACTCACCCGAGAGGGTCTCAAGGTGCTGGGGGTGGGGTGGGGGGGGGTGAGTCGCTCCCTATCAGTCAAAAATCCAGGTCTTGAGCATCTTCTTAAAGATGTTCAGGGAGGGGGAGCGTCTGTTAAGGAGCGGGAACTCATTCTAGGTCTTGGCTGCGATGTAGGAGAAGGTTTTTCCACCTGATCTGGCTCTGCAGATGCGTGGGGTTTCAACAAGGGTGAGGTCGGCGGATCGGAGGTTTCTCCTGGGTATGTGGAAGGAGATTCTCTTGTTGAGGTATTGAAGTCCGGTGTTGTGGAGGCATTTGTAGGCATGGGTGAGTAGCTTGAAAGTGACTCTCTTAATGCAGAGCCAGTGTAGGTTCCGTAGGTGTTGGGAGGTGCATTCTTGTCGAGGAATGCCAAGGACGAGTCTGGCTGCGGTGTTCTGTATGGTCTGGAGCTTGCAGAGCAGAGACTTGTTGATCTCAGCGTAGAGGGCGTTTCCGTAGTCCAGTCTGCTGGTTATGAGCGCGTGGGTGATGGCCTTCCTTTATTCGGGGGGGGGATCCACTTGAAGGTCTTTCTGAGGATTTGGAGGGTGTTGAAGCAGCTGGAGGTGACAACGTTGATCTGTCGTGTCATGGAGAGGGAGAAGTTGAGTATGATGCTGAGGTTTCGGGCATGGTTCGTGGGTGAGGGGGGACGGCTGAGGGCCGTAGGCCACCAGGTGTTGTCCCAGGCTGAGGGGGAGAGTCTGAGAGCGAGGACTTCTGTCTTCTCCGAGTTGAGCTTCAGGCAGTTTCTGCTCATACAGGATGCAACGTCCTTCGTTCCTTCCTGGAAGTTGAGTCTGGTGGTGATAGGGTACTTGGCGAGGGAGAGGATGAGCTGGGTGTCGTCGGCGTAGGATACTATGCTGAGTCTGTGCTGTCTGATGATGGTGGTGAGGGGGGCCATGTAGATGTTGCAGATCGTGGGGCTGAGCGATGATCCTAGGGGCACTCCGCAGTTGATTTCTGTTGGTTCGGAGAGGAAAGGTGGTAGTCTGATTCTTTGGGTTCTGCCGGTGAGGAATGAGCGGATCCAGTTGAGGGCAGTTCCTTGTATGCTGGCGTCATGGGGTCTGGCGGTGAGTGTGAGGTGCCTTTCATGTAGAAACAATTTTTGATAGTCCCTTCTTTCAGGATCTTTGATTTCCTTTTTGAGACTCTGCATACACACTCCTTCCTTTTCTTCGTAACCTTTGTCATTTTGTCCTTGTTTATCAGGAGAACCTTCAACACAAATCTGATTTCCTCTGTCCTTCTTGCTTTCCCCCACTACCTACACCCAAGTCAGTAAATCCTCACTCTCCTTCCTCTAGCTATTTTTTTATAAATACCTAGTGCTTCTACCACTACCTACAACCCTAGAACTTCAACCCCTACCTACACCTAGCACTTCTACCCTTGCTTAAACTCTTAATGCCACTTCTCCTGCATATCCTCTAGTACTCCTAGGATCCACCACCACCTTAACCCTAGTAACTTTTCCCCATCTTTACACTGAACCTCTTCCACCAACCTACACCCTAGTTCCTCTAACGCCCACCTTTCTTCTCTGTGTACCTTCACCCTTGATTATACCCTACTATGGCTTAGCCCTCCCCGTATCATAGAACCTGTGCCCCAGCAACGACTCGCCACCCCACACATACCCTAAGAGCTCCCCCTGTTTCCAATATTTTTTTCAGTTTTCGCTTTGCGCTCAATGTGTTGTTTTCTTGTCCTTGGATCTTTTTTGGGCCAAATTCCTTCCTTTCTTTCGAAAAAGGTTTTCCTTTTCCTGTTTCTTCTTTCCCTTATTTTGAGCCCAATGTGCTCAAATTCTTTTTGAAAAGGAGATTCCTCATTACAAGTTAATGAAAATGGGGTTTCCCCCCAGGGGGCATCAGGCACATGTACTCCATTTCTTTCTGTGTTCAAAGTGAGGTAGAGCTGTGTTGCTAATGTGCACCGCCAGCAGCAAGATGTGTGCACTGATATTCCTACCTCTCTAAGGTGGTCACCCCTTAAATTGGTCCCCTATCAAACTTAATACATTTATTCTCTTCAAAGTCTTGCTGATTTGTTTTCAATATTCATATAACACAAACCTAGCTATGACAGAAGCAGAAAACTTTACAGACATTGTGGGTAAAATTATTCCAAAATTGGTACAGTGTACTGACGGGAAGAGGTAGAAACGGTAGAATCCCTCTGGAGGACATTTCACATCAATTCTATAAGGCCAGAGGGAAGAGCTTAGAAATGGTGTTCTTTAGGAGCTATGAAGATGATGTCCAGGAAAGTGTAAATTTTAAGAATGTGTATACGGTGATATATTTTTTCAAAGCATATGGTTTTCACTTATTTTTTGTGGTGCTCTGCTATTGCAGTTTGTTTCTGCAATGGTTGATTGATGGCATTTGCCTTTATCCATGCTTAATATGTTACTGCTAGTGTTGTAGATAGATTTTGCGTGTTGTGTGCTTGGAGTCTGCTTGCACATTGTACCAGAGTTTCATTTGCTTGTAGATGGCCTTTCATTCACCCCTGAAGTGTTGACCAATTGGTTATGGCTTGAACTAGATGGCCCTCACTTTTTGCGGGCTGATCTTATATATGCTCCAGCACAGTTTATCTTTGATGTGTGCTAAAAAGCATCCACATTGGCAGGTTCTAGTATGGAATCTCAAAATATGGCGAGTTTATGGCTAAGATTTCGTAACAGGACTATAATATTTACATCGACTGACTGCGGAGGATGGATGTAGCATGGTGGATGGAAAGTGGGATGGGTTGGGGATCTGTCCAATTCAGAATTTGGGGTTAATAAATATAGGGAGTGCCATGATGACTAATTCCAGAGTGTTGCCTTTGTCACGTGCAGGATTGTAAGGTTACTGGGTGAGGTCCAGTGTGCTTAGAAATGCTTTTTTATATTCTTATTTTTGAGTTCCACAGAGGTTTAGGCTCTCAAGCATATATTGTTTGTGCAGCTAGGTAACATGTTTGTGAGAAGGCAGGAGAGGTCATCATTAAAGGGCTTTCTAATTCATTATGACCTGTAGTCTAGAAGGATTAGGTGGTAGGTAAGTGTCTGGGGTGAAGAAAAGGGAGGGGGGACTTGGCTAATGGGAATTAATTGTGTTTGAAGGATTGTGCTTCTCGGAAAATAAATGGCCATGTTGCTTTGTTCATGACTTCTAAGTCTCTCCTTCTTTGGCCTGCATATGATCAAAGAGAGTCAATGGAAAAATGGTCCAGCATTGACCCTCCCATCAATACCAACTACTGATCATCTTTACTTCAAGAGTTCTGTTGACGCGGTGGAAACAGTAATCTTACTCGGCCACAGTGTCTGAAGGTCTTGTCCTTCCACATGTAGTCGGGCTGATTTCTCTCACCGCATGCTAACCATGTCTTGTATGAGGAATATTATCACATCAAGTCGTTTGCTTGAGAATAGCAATAGCAGAGCCATAGTTTGTTGGACATTAATAAAGAGAGGGGGGGGGGGTAGGTTTTGTTGTGGAACACTTTCACATGTATTCATATGTATGTTGAGAGAAAATATGCTTTCACACCAGTATTCTATAGAAACAGTCATAGAATTTGCATGGTGTTGCAGCGCTTCTGTTGCCTGGTCCTCCTCCATGGTTCTGGGCTTCTCGTGGAGTGAAGTTGAGGTTGTCTGAAGCCTTTCAAAGTGGTTAGTGTATATCTGTCTGTCCAATGTATTGCTTAGTTTATGGTTCAGATTCGTTCATGGAAAAAATAAGATGTAGCCCAGCTGAAAGGGGGTTTTGCAGTGTGCTACGTGCCTGGATGTGTGTGGCAGTGCTGAAGGGCTTTGCTGTTTATTTGATTCCATTGACGTGCATTACTGGCCAAGCCAAACCGAAGGAGACGGTTCTTTTGGATTGCAGAATGTTTTAGAAGAATGTCATTCCCTTTTACAACTATAACTCCAAGTCTATGAAGTTGTAAAAAGACAACCTTCGGATATTCTATTTCATGAAGTTTGAAAACGGAAATAAGAATTTTTTACCAGAGAATTGACGAAACCATAAATTACCTGAAACTTACTCTTCTTAAAGACTGTTAAAATTGGAAAGTACCTCCATTAGTCCAGCATGCTCGCTTTACTTGGAGAAACCCCAATATTGCGTGAAATATTAAAGGTCCATGATGAAATACAGACACAGGCAGCTGGGTACATATGTAATCGTTTCAGTACACTACACTCGTTCTACAACTTGTTGTGAATTGGTCTAACATGTGGTGGGTGTGAAGATATTGGTGTACTTTTGAAGCACCAAGGCAAATCAGGGAATCATGACTGGTAGGTGTGCCAAAGTTAAGAACGAACTGATGAGTCTGACAAACCTTATTTTCAATGTATGACCTGATTAGGTCAAAGTAGATGACAATCTTGTGTCCTCTTTTCTGTTTGGAAAATATGGGTAGAAGCAGAATAACATGTTCTGACAAGGCAGGTGTCAGCTTCACACATATCACTAACAAATAATTACTGAAGTGGGTGTATCAAACAGGACAGGCCCAGCCCCGGACAATGGGGCAAGTAGCTACATATAAAGAAATGCCCCTGATGTCCTTCTTCACTGGGTTGACTATTCCATAATTCGCATGAAGTAATGTCCCACAAATCATGGAAGAACGGTTGATCGTGCCAACTCCACCTATGTGGAATTTGTATCCAAGTTTGGATGAGTGAATGAAAACACTTTAGCGCACCATGCGACTAGCATTTCTAGGTGCTGGGTTATTTTGGCAGCACCCGCAACATCACTTCAACCTTATCGAGCTTCCACTGGAAATTGCACTGCAGATGTTTCATTGTCCAGAGAAAACACAACAGCCATTGTCGCTTTTTGGTAAGAAGGCAAGCAGTGATGAACATGTAAGTATACTTACTTGGAGTGATTCTCCCGAGGATTGTTGATGTTGACAGCTGCAGTTATCCCACAAATAATGAGGGGAATACCTCCGGCAATGAGGTAAAACCTGAAAGCAAAATACAGGAGAAAAGATCATTGTACCACATCATAAACACAAAAGTAGAAGTTCTCTGCAGAAAATCTGTATGCCATCTTCAAGAGACAAAAATCAACCCAGCCAAAATAAAAAGAGCACATGGAAGTAACAGCGTGTCCTACCTGACTCCCTCCCAGTAGCATCACATATAGAGGCATCACACAACATTTGACCCCGATATAAGATATGTAGCTACATTTTAGTGAACAATTATTTTGTAACAGATACATCTTCAAACTTCTACAACTTGCAACATTAAAACTCATTCTTACCCTTAAAGCATCAGGTCCGATTCCAAAATAGTTCATGTATTGCAAGCAGGGAAATCACTTGCTGCTCCTAAATGATGCCATCTTCAGGGACTCCAACAGACCTGCTGCTCTAAAGTAGCAACTAAACAGTGATCTAGAGAGACGCCAACCCTTCGAGGGACACACATCGCAGGCAGACCCAAGTGTGCTTCTGCCTATTAGTGCTTGTAGATCAAGGGAGAGTTAGAGACACTCCTGCCCCCACTGCAATAGAGACAAAGCGATACCTGCACAAATTCTTGTGTTACAGCAAGCAAAGTCCAAGATAGATACTGACAAACTCCTGCCCTACACATGGGCAAAAAAGAATGACAAACTTCTACTCTAAAGCCTTTGTTGATAAAAAAAGGATGTCCAGCGGGATTTCGGTCATGCAGCTCACGAAGATGAAAAGAGCTAGAGGGCTTCTGTTCAACAGCCTGCATTGACCAAAACATTTATCAGCCAATGCCTTTCTATGGGAGTCCCCACTCTTTCACACCCTCACAGAAAACAAGGACATTTTCAGTAAGAAGCTAAAAAATAAACACACTAGTGGTCACCAGAGAAATGGTGCTTTTGTATTCCTATTTAGTTAGCTAAAGCCAAGCATGCAGATCTCATCATATCCGGCTGGTCTTGTACGCATCCACAGCAACATCCCATATACTTTGAGAGACAAGCATTGGCATAGCCAATAGGTCTCGCCTTTGGGACCTTATAAGTGTTTAGCCATGCAACAGTTGATGTTGTTGCACCAAGGATATTGTGCTGGATAACCAAACACTTATAAGGTCCCAAAGGCGAGACCTATTGGCTATGCCAATGCTTGTTTCCTTACTCATTAGGGTCTCTGGCAGTTTTCGTCATTTTCAAGCACTTTGGTGAAGTTCCTGGGGGCTGCTGTCTTTTATTGTATTAACCAAATGTTAGATGCAGCAAATGGTCTGAGCATTCAAGGCGAAATCGTCTTTAGAGAAGGGTCTTGGCGAGCAGGGGGAAGGCATGCATATAAGGATGAGACCAGGTCTAGAGGCTATACTGGCGACCTCAGATCTAGGAGCCAGAGACCTGTTCTAATCCAAGCTCCCATGCTTAGGCAATACATTGTTTGATCTTTGGCAATTCACCACGTCTTCTTGTCCGAGTTCTAATATTCGTCAAAACGTAAACCTATCAAGAACAGGAAGAAATCCAGAATTAAGAGCCATATTAAAACTGAACTACTCTGTTCAGCCTGGAAGTGCTGAACCAGGCAAGGTACATAATCTGTGAGTGAAGAGAAGGCACGGCAGACTTAAAGGACTGACTGGTGCTTATTTGCGGTCAATGATTATGTTTTAAAATACTGAATGATGGTTAGGTATCCTTCAAAAAAGGCAATTTGTATTTAAGTCAATTACTCGAAAACAACAGCAAGGCAGCCTGCTCTCAATATATTTCTAGTGGCAGCTGGCTCAGGGAGGCTCAGTTGGAAATCGCTCTGCACATGAACACATGCAAGGTCCCTTCCTGATCCCAAGTGACAGCTCAGGGAGCTCAAACATGCGTCCAGCCCCCGTTCTGACATTTCGACCGAAGATCTCTTTTATGCTTAACGCCACCAGGGAGCAGCACTCCAGAGCTATGTACCTCCTAATCTACACCATACAATATGAAAACAGGAAATAGCAATCCTGAAACAAGTTGAAAGTTTACAGAGGCTGTCAGAATTTGGGTCTTTCAAATGAAAGCTGACAAATCTACAAGGAAGAGAGAAGTCAAAAAATTAAAACGTACTTTGTTATTTTATAACATGTACATATGTTTGAGTACAGAGTCTTCTACGATTCAATATACTACGACCGATGAAATTAGACCCCAGTATTTTAAGACCAAATGAACTACTACTTGCAAGCAACAGTCAAATAGTAATTTCTTTCCATGTTTCGTGTTAGGTTAACAAGATTTAAACGCGTAACAAACCAGAAATTGGGCACCGAAAGATGTCTTAATTGTGTTTTCTCACTGCCCTTAAGATGTATATATGGCACGATATATCTATATGAAAGCCTAGAAGCAATGGCAGTGGTGGCGGCAGCAGGCAGGCAGGCCGAGCTGTGCTGGAGGCCCTCTGCAATCAGGAGAGTGGGCCGCGATCACTGTGGCATTTTCTCTTGCTCTTTTGTCACCTTCGCTCTTGTTGCCGCTGCTGCACGCTGGGCACTGGTGGAGCAATGTTGACTTTGGCTGGCATTTAACGCAGCAGAACAAATACTCTTCACAACATAAAAGATGTTGCCAGGCTCTCGACGTCAGGGCAGTCAATTGGAGAGCGCGCATGTGTGAGAGTCCGTGTGCGCAGGCGAGAACGCAGGCATTCTTAGGTACGCGCGTGTCCGTTCACTTTTCAAGCACTGCACTCGTGCTTGTGGTGCGCCGCTGCTCGCTTCTGCAAGGTGGATGCTGCCACAAGCACGAGTGTGTGCTTGAAAATGAGCCGAGCGACGGCTAAAGGCCCTCCTATGCAGCGCATGCGCGCTGCATAGGCGAGACCTAAAAAAACAGCAACACAGCCTGAAGCACCTTCCCAAATGAACAGCTGAACTTCCCACAGGAGCCACAACAACCAATATAAAACTGGAATGTGGGCAATCTAGCACAACTAAGATGCCAGCCCAACTATACTGACCTGTACTCACCCAACTATAGGAAGTCTATATAGCACTAGAATAACAGATCCTTAACACGTTGCATGCTTAAATCTAAGACCTCTCAAAAACACACCAAACAGACCAACAGAAAACCATGCCAAGTCACCTGCAAGAGACTTTGCGCAAAAACACAAAACTATGTGATGAATAACAGGGTATATACCAGCATATGGCAGTCAGCTTATCTTCTGACATAAAATATTATTGTCCTAAATAAGGTTTACAGAAATAGCCCCCATTTGGAGTTAAGAATAGAAAATCTACGCTCAATGGACCAAATATTTTTCCAACCGATGCTTAGAACATGACAATTATGCCAGACGATATTTCTGCTTACGTCATTCTGATGATATTCGATCGAAAACATCTCCAGTGGCTTGAATATGTATTGCTGCATACTCATACACCACACACACACACACACACAAAATTCATACACACAGTTAAGTGGTCAAGATGAGCTACAATACATTGGATGCAAAATCCAGTGCTTAATTTGAGCCGGTGGTTTCCGGTGCTTGGCCCTAGCACTAAATTCTTAGCACCCGTGCTTGTGACAGTCTGCCAAATTTGGGTATGAGCACAACAACAGTTTATTAATTTAATATACATTAACAATCATTAATACGTGCCACTCAAGCCATTCTTAAAACTTTGGGGTCCTTGAATTTTATGAAGTTACACTTGCAGGAGTGTCATTGGTTCGCAGTTGTGTTGGTACTGTAATTGACAGTGCTGGCAGGGGCAATGAATGGCGCAAGCTGGCGTGTCCTTCTGATGAGGGTCCTGGAACTTGTTTTACAAATTAACCATTGATGCAAATGCACATACATGGTTAAGCAGTCAGACATGTCTGTAAATATCTGCCAATGCAAACAGACCTCTAAATAGAACAGTGGCAATCACAATTCTGCACACATAAGACTGACGCCAAAAACCACAACGTAACAAAACAGTACTAACCTGTACACATCCATGACTCAGTTCAACATAAACAATACCACTATAACTCACATACAGTTACCTAGTTCACGAACACAGCAACAGATGGGCACTGCAACACAGGCTTACTGGGTGTACACATCTACATACAATCAATTCAACAAAGTATAAAAGGTGTGCAAATGTACAAAGCAGCGCTAATCACGTCCTTAATGGAGAGTCGACATCTACACATTCACAGAGCCTGTGCATATGTATAAATGAGCAATTACACAGAATCGTCATAACCTGTACACACCCTCAAATAAAACCTAAAAGATGATCGACAGAAAAAGACATACGCCCCAGATAAGAATCTAGCACAATCACGTTTACCCATAGGTGAAAAGTGGAACGTAAGAACTTGAAAATGCTCACTGTAGAACAATCACACAATGATGTACACATAATTTTTTTAAAAATATTACAGCAACACAGTTTGTAACTCCCTGTGCATATAAAAATAGACAAACGTGGCATGGCAATGAAGCCAAGCACACACATGCACACCCATGAAAACACTCCTACGAAACACCACATCAAAGTAAAAAGGCCTGTGTGTAGGCATCCTCATCATGCCTATGCCTCACACATCTGAGGAGCAGAATCGCAAAACATGCATCTATAACGTATACCATGCTGACAAATCCGTTTACAGGTACGGCACATTTTCAGCTACCTGGGGGCATATATTCACAACGAAGTTACGGAGTGCGGTGTTAGCCTTCCTGGCTTAACGCCGCACTCCGCCACTTCAGAAACACAGGCTTGCACCATATTTACAACAATATGGTGCAGCCCTGCGTTTCTCCCTGCGCTGGTGCAAAACTTAGCAGCCTAGCGCCAATGCAGGCACCCTTGCACCATAGTGCATGGGTGTCTGTTTTGAGGGGAATATTGTTTATGTGCAGGAAGGTCTCCCTTCCTGCACATAAACAAACTTTAAATTACGTTTTCTAACTTGTATGTGTACTGTTTAATGCAGCACACAAGGAAGTTGCAAAACGTCATTTCTTTTTGATTGTTTGTGTGCAAGAAGGGTCACCTTCCTGCACATAAACAATCAATGGCAATTTGCTATTTCTATGTGTGCTGCACAACGCAGCACACATGGAAACAGCAAAAACGATGAGAAATTAAGCATTTCTCCTCATTTCGGCTGTTTATGACCAGGATTTCCTTGGTCTTAATTTTGGCGCTGCCTCCTATTTACGCCTTACTTGTAAATTGGGGGCAGCGTCAAAATCAATGGGTGTTGCGGTGGACCGCCCACCGCAACACCCATTGCCCTCCCCTTTCATGCTAAGTATAGCGTGAAAGGGTGCCTTATTTAAAGGCAGCGTTAAGCTATGTTAAATGGCTTAACGCTGCCTCGTAAATAAGGCGCAGCACCTATTGCCACCACAACGTCACTAAAAGTGACGTTGTGGTAGAAATAGGGGGTTGTAAATATGCCCCCTGGTGTGAAAATGATTGCCTTACTCGTTAGCGTCTCAACTTCCTCTTTGTTGTCATCCCTTGTGCAACCTGTTACATCTCAGGTGTGGCGCCACAGTGCGGTGGAAGATAACGAGAGCATAAGGCATGGAACATGCAGCTACCTTAGCATTGGTCTGTGTGCCGGCTGGGGAGCGTCTCCTTCCTGCGGTAGAACTGGTTTGCGATTCATATCTTTGTAGATGACTCGCGCCTTTACGCCCATCCACAGCAGTGTGGCAAGTGTAGAGTAATGCAGCACAGTGCCAACCTGCAGAGGTAAGACAATGTAAGGGTACATCATTTGGCCTCGAATATGGATAGATCATCACACAAAACTACTTCCCAAAGATACTCTAAGATTACTTCGAAGGCTAGACATGGTGTAACTGGTGGTCGCTAGGGTCCAAAAAGTCAGTCGCTGAGCACCAGAACTATGTGTACTAACAGGACTATCAGTGTTCACAGTACAACGTTCCTCCCCAACACCCATTGCTTTTTGATGCTGCCCCATTTTTACAAGGTATGGGGCAGTGCCAAAAATAAGACCAGGAAATACCTGGTCTTAAACATGCGACACGAGGAGAAATTTTTATTTCTCCTCGTATATTGCTCTTTCCACATGTGCTACACTCTGTAGCATACATAGAAACATCAAATCGCCTTTACAGATTGTTTATGGGCAGGAAGGTGCCCGTGCCTGCACATAAGCAATTGCCCCTGCAGCGGAGGCCTAGAGATCGTGATACCTTCACTACCTATGCCCACATATCAACTGCCTCTGCACCAGCACTAAAGCCCATTTAAAGGCAAAGGCCTCTATGAAAAGTGCAGTTGTTCCTCAGAAGCTAGTCAACTTCAAGACCCCACATATAAACACTCTTGCTGTCTCTTAATGAGGTGTGACGACTGCTGTGCTGTCCAGCTGGGGCTGATGTCTGAGGCACCGAAGTGATGCAGTGAGGATGCTTGAGGCTGGGCAATCACAGCCACAGAAGGCACTTACTGCTTGGCAGACAGCTAGGTAGTTGGTGAGAGTAATTCCCCCAGCGAACACTGCAGACGTCATGGCGATGTGGAAGCAGAGGTTGAGGACCATGTGCCAGCCTTTCCGCGAAATGTGGATGGTGCTAGAAAGAGAAAAAGGTGTTTAGCATTTCATGAGGAGTCTGTGCTGTCAGGCGGATGCCAGTGCTGTGTGGGGATATAGTACTTAGGAGGAGTCGTAGGCAGAAAAAGATTAGAGTCATTTCTACCCAATTGAGGTCCTCCTGTGAACACGCCATAAGAGGTGAAACCAGAGGTAGAGGTCCCATTCAGAGTGCTGGATGGCTCAACATGGAGCGGACTGTCCTCCTAGGCAAGAGTCACAGCCAGTCACAAGTCAGGGTTTGTGTATAGGAGACTGGTTCCATCTGAGACATAGTGGCATTTTAGATACATGACCCTGCCAGAAAATATAAAATGTTTCCCTGTATGCTATTACACTGAAGGGGGACAACCAAGGGCCCTTGAATAGATCCAAATATAACAGACTCTTGTATGTGCTCACACTAATGAACAGAAGATATAATGACTGGACATTGCACAACAACAGAGGTAAAGAGCCGGGAAGAGTAAGAAGAAAGTGAAAAAAATTTATTTGGATGAATTCAATCCGGCTTGAGGTGAAGGAAGCAGCTGGTGTTCCTGGAAGTAGTGTGGTGCGGAAATTGAATGGTTCCAAATGGTGGAATTGTCTCTGATGTTTCCAATGCAGGCACTGCAGGATGTTCCTCCAAATCCACAGTTTCCATTATGAGCATATGCTAAGCTTTGGTCTGTGCACACAGGGTGAATCTCAGAGGTGAGTTTCTAATGGGCTGCGAATGGCCATGAGGATAGGGTGAATGGGACATCCAGATTCCTGTATGATTGGGTGGAAGGGTTATTATTAGCACCTTTCTGGGAGGTCCAGTTACTGCATGAAGTAACACAATAACTGAGGAACAGTTTGGCCTATGAGCAAATAAACTGAACGATTTCCAACAGTAACTGATCTGTACCAATGGTTGCAGGTGGTGGATACCAGTGCTCATTTTTGGGACTAAAGATGAATTTTCATTATCAGACTTTAAGCCAGAGCAAAAGAGAGAGAAATGCAGAAAAGACAGAAAATGAGAGGGGAGAAAAACATATGAAAACTGTGATATCAAGACACAGAAGGGAAGTGAAAGAATCTGCAAGAGTGAGACAAAGAGACAGGATGTATTGGGTGGTGGAAGAAAGAAGGAACTTAAGTCAAGCCTAGTCAGACAGTTGTGTACTGGAACCCCGGCTTTCGGCATTGCTGACTGTAGACTTCTAAGGAAAGGAAAACGTTGGACCCCTGCACTTATTTTGTATTTATTTATTTGTCCAAATTAAGCACCAATGTCTAGACACACTGCTGCCTGTGAATGTCCCCACTTTGCTTTCATATTGGCCAGAGAGACTTTTAAAAAGTTCCTGAAGAGCGCTGAGCAATTCAAAGTGTTAGTGACACAGAGAAGATGGTCTGGCATGTTCCTGCATTTTATGCTCATCTTTTGGGCACTAATTAGTTTGAGCCACTGAAACAAGAGTAGTGTCTACAAATACTAGTCCATATGTGAAGCAACTCGTTTAGTTTTGGTTGGTGATTTGTAAGCTTTCTCAGATACCACTAGGGAAGGACAAGTGACACTGTCTGAGGTGTTGGCTCTACCTAAATGCTAGTTCACATCCCCTTTACACAAGGGAGTGGGGATGGGAGTTATGTTTTGTAAGTGGCAAAGGGGAGTGAGAGTGGTGCTTGCAATGTCTTTGCCAGGCCCCTAATACCCGAGGTTTTAAAACGTGGAATTTCAAAATCACCATGACTAACCTTGTGAAGTCACCTCCCTCTGCACCCTGCCTTAATGGATGCACTTTCAGAATAGAATGCCACTGAGCCATGCAAGTTTGCGCATGCCTTCTGGTATGCCTTGGTAAAAACACCCCAGGCACGTGGCCCCAAAGTCTTACCTGTGTTTGACGATATAGGAGATAATGGTGGCAAATAAGCAGAGCAGCAGTATGGCCGTGCACGTGTAGATAACAGTGTGTGGCAACTCGGTACTGCAGTGGGTCACATTGGAGAAGCTGTTCAGTTCCTGGAGATCAGAATAAAGCAGAAGTGAGTATGGTATAGAGTGAAAATAACAAGAAGCTATATGGTCAATAAAGTACTCGTTAATGCGAGCCCTCTCAACAAGGCCACACTGCCTTCAATGAATATACAGATTGACCAACAGAACTGAGCACCAAGATAGCACAGAATACAAATCCAGGGCCTCATTTATGAGCACTTTTGTGCTGCTGGAATGTCCCTTTTTTGAAGCTACGGTGGCGTAATGTGCCCCGGCATATTTACAAGGCCACGTAATGCCGCTTTACGTGGCTTTTCATGGCCTTGTAAATATGTGCTCCTTTCACGTAGAACACTGTGTCAAAGGGACGTTCCATGGGTGTTGCTGTGGGTGTTCCCACACAACACCCTTGGAATCTGAAGCAATCCCAGATTTACGAGAAATCTTAAAACCTGGGAATACGTCAGAATCTAACGCCACCCCAGGGGTGGTGTGGGGCGCAACAGGGGAGAAAAGTTTTAATTTTTCCTCGTTGTTACTTTTTCTATGTGTGCTGCATCCTGCAAGAGGAAATCGCCTGTATTGATTGATTTTGTGGAGGAAGGTGTCCTTACCTGCGGAAAATCAATAATCCCCGCAACGCAGCACCCTTGCACCATGGTGCAAGGTGCCTGCATTGGCGCATGGCAGCCCATTGTGCACCAGCGCAGGGCAAAAGGACAGGGATACAGCATATCTCATAGATACAGCGAATTCCTGCCCTTTTGTTTTGCCGCAGGGCAGCGCAACAAGATTCCTTGCTGTGCTACTCTGTGTCAAAACCTAATAAATGAGGTCGCCAGAATGTTACAAAAGACAATTTGTGGAGTCAGCCACCCATAGAAACCATAGATCACACAGTTGAACGAAAGATTTAAAAAAATGATAACAAATTCTAAACACTACACATTTTTCCCTTTAAAGGAAATACAGGAAAGGACACTTTATATAAAAGAAAGTGTCATTAAATCCATACCGGTTGCCTGGTAAGAGCTAGGGCCAAGTCCATACATAATGTTTATATTTTGCAGATTACTCCTGTACTTTTCCTTAAAATTATAGTCTTTCAGAATAATCCTTCAGTGCATCATTACCACTCTGCAGTGCACAGCGTCCTCTGCCCCCACTCTTGTGTTACTACTACTGTCTTCCATCACATTCACAAGGTGCAAACGTATACCAGGATGGTTCGAATTTCCTTTACACTGTCAATATTTTACTTTTGCTACTCAGGATTTACTCCACATGGCCCTGCTTTCCAATCTAACAGCATTTACTGTTTTTTGTACCCCTTTAAATGTGAATAATCCTTTATTCTCCCATCGGAGATTACGGAATTTTGAAAACTGTGCCTCGAACATATCTTCCTCAGAATATAAACTACTAAAATATTCTGCAGGTAAGCATATTATTATTATTATCAGCGCACTTATAAAGCGCCTGGTTACACTCAGCCAGTGTGTCCCCGCGCTACGTTGAAAGCCGCTAAGGTAAGCTACCGGACCATTATCCTGAAGGAAGTAAATGAGTCTTCAGATTTTTCCTAAAAAAGCCCTCCAAGGGCTCCAGTCGCAGACTCCGAGGAAGCTTATTCCAGAGTTGTGCCGCCAAAAGACGAAAGGAACGACCCCCCATCCTGGCTCTCTTCACAACCGGAACACATACCGACCCTCTCTCCTCAGATCTTAGGCGGCGAGTTGGAACATAAGGAGTGAGAAAATCGACAAATATCTAGATTCGATATTCTTAACTCTGTAATTATTTACCTTGAAGATATAGACTAGAGGATACACAGGAACTACCAATGATTGTGTCCAGTTAGTAGGAACAAAGGCAGTATAAAACGAAGTACCGACAGGCTCACCCCGTACAGAAGCAAGGCCCTCGTCGACAAAGCGTAAAATATGGACTGGAGTCGAAATGGGACTAAATTTAGTCACTGGAATGGTTGGTCTCACTAATGCGAGGGCAAGTAAGCTCAGTTAGGCCTTGGTAGCAGACATAGTTGTAAGTAAATATGTAGAATGAATTGGGTGGATATTATATTACTGCCAATAGGTCATAGTGTGGATTACAAAGGGGCCCACATGCTTGCTTTGTCATTAAACTGCAATTTGCTCCCAGTTTGTTTTCAAATAAACTTACTGGATATAAAGAAGTTACTTTCTTGTAACATTACCTTGGAACCTGCCTTTTATTCACATGCATTATATTCTCCTGCCATCTGGCAGGAGAATGCAAACGATATAATACTATAACAGACCCATGGATAACAAATATGTTACTTAGCAGTGGCAGGGGGCTTGTAGGTTTGTATGGGTTACAAATTCGGGTGCACCGCATTCTCTTCCATCTGACAGCTTGGAGTGGTCTTTTATTACAGATCCACTCAGCAAAGGAAGCAGTTGCTTACTCCTAATGCAAGCATTGCGACTAAGTATCTACTATCCAGGGGAGGCTGCTCTGTTTAGGTGGAGGAGCGTCGCCCCAAAGGCCAAAGCTGCAAAATTAAATGGTTATAAAGTTTATTTATTACCATTTTATTTTTGAGCAACCGATCTGTCCTGAATTGAGTGACAGGATGGAGCGGGCCCAGTGCTGCCAAGTAGCAGCAGCAGGGAGCTGCGTCAGTGTTCTTTAAAATGTGCATGTCTCTTTGGCTGCCCGTCATGGGACGGCCAGCCAGAAATGCGCGTTTTAAAGTTCTGTAACCCAGCTGGGTCAGAGAACGGGCAGGCCTCCAGTGCTCTTAGGAGCACAGCATGATGACGCTCCCTCCAATCCTGATGCCTCTCTCATGCTGCAAGACATGCCAGGATTGGTGAGTGCAGTTTCCTGGTCCAGTCTTGAAGCCTGCCAGGAAGGGAGACAATCGGCAGAGGTGGACATGCGTATCAAGGTAAGCGTTTTATTATTATTATTATTTTTTTTTTTTTGCTTCCCGTCTCACCACCCTTGGTACGTGGCAGCTGTCACTGCTACTATCGATTGAGATGCTTCAAAAGGATGTGTAAAGTATATCAATCAAAATACTGCAAAATAAGTCACTTTCCTAGGAATAGTTTTGCTACTAGTTAGCTAACATAGATTAAAGCATTTTACTCATTGAAGTCTCCTGACGAGAGAATGCACAGTACACAAATCTATATCAGATCCATACGTCAAAACATATGTCTTTCTGACTCAGTCACACTCCCATAACCTTTGAAAAGAAAGAATGCAAACATCCTGGTCTTTGCCAGCCTAAATGTATTTGTAACTGTCTGCAGTGCAGGAAAGACGAGGCGCCTCTCATAACCCCAGACACACACTTGCACAGAAATCAGCCCTTCTAACACATTTGAAATTGTGGTCCTGCTCTCTCTATTCTTTGACCTTTGCCTAAAATTTAACGTCACACTTGCCCTTAGACTTTACATCGAATGCAGCACAACCCCCTTGCAGATTAATAGCTTATGATGATCCCAAGTTTCCAACCCCATCTTATATACAGAAGCTGCTTAATTACAATGATATCTACAGAGTGCAGCTCAAACCAGACAGCTTCTTGGCACTAGTCAGATTAGTCACTGAAATGCAGCAAGATCTGTTGTGTGTAGATCAGCCTTCAGGGTATATTCACAAGCCCCTATTGCCACCACAGCTCACTTTTCAGGACATTGTAGTGACGATATAGGCTTCATCTTACTTACAAAACAGCAGTTAAGCCACCTACCGTGGCTTAACACTGCCTTGTAAATAAAGCACCCTTTCACGCTACACTTAGCATGAAAGGGGCGGGCAATGAGTGTTGCGGTGGGCTTTCCACCGCAACACCCATTGATTTTGACACTGCTCCTTATTTACAAGGGTGGCGTAAATAGGGGGCACCGCCAAAATTAGGACCAGGTCTTAACCTGGGGAAACGAGGAGAAATGCTTGATTTTTCCTCGTTTTTGCTGTTTCCTTGTGTGCTGCGTTGCACAGCACACCTAGAAACAGCAAAACACCATTGATTGTTTATGTGCAGGAAGGTGTCCTTTCCTGCACATAAACAATCCTTTTCCAAAAAATGATGTTTTGTAATTTTTAAGTTACAAAACGTCATTTAAAGATTGTTTATGTGCCGGAAGGGAGACTTTCCTGCATATAAACAATCTTCCCCCCAACACAGACACCCTCGCTAGGTAGCTAAATTTAGAGCCAGTGCAGGGGGAAACGCAGGTCTGCACCATATTGTTGTAAATATGGTACAGCCCTGTGTTTCAGAAGTGGCGCAGTGGGCGTTAAGCCAGGAAGGCTAACGCCACACTCCGTGACTTCTTACTAAATATGTCCCTTCGTGTCTTTTCTGAAAGCTGCGTGATTTGCCTGAGAAAGGGCAGCAGGAGGACAGATTCTAAAAGGAAAGGACGAGCACTAAAAAGACTCGGCCTCTCTTCCTTATATGTTTGAGATAGAAACACTTAGGCTTACATTAAGAGTCCTATTTAGCTGTATCGTTATTTATAGCAGCTGACAAATAATGATAATATGGGGTTCGATATTTAGCAAATGAGGTAATTAATGTCGATTTCGAGTTTTGTTCTTCAAATGGGGTGTAACATGCATATTTTGGTGCTTACTACTCTAAAACCCTAATATCCCCTTATTTATTGGGTCTTTTTATGAAATGTATCCTGTTAAAAATCTGTCCATCTGATTTTTCTGTCATAATCATAATTTCGACACATATGTTAACAACATTTTGTAAAGGCGCTGGCATTTTACAAAGCACTCACAATTGAGACCCAAAAGTTTGTTTTATGTCTGGAAATAGAGGTGTATTCTAGCTAGAATGTAAAAAAATACTGTTGACAGGCAATAGTATGCATTACGTCTATGATACAGCTTTTTAAACTGTTTACTCTGAGCGAATGAAGCTGACCGGGTATTGGTGAAATAAGACTAGATTTGTAAGAAGAGAAACTGCTGAATTTTAGGTAGTTTGAAAATGATTAATCAAAAGTGCAGGAGATTTATTTTATCTAAGCTGGAATGGACAAAAAGCATAATAACAGCGATGTAATTGCCATGTCAATACTCCTTAAGGCTTTTCACTTCCTAAAAATAGTTGCTAGCTCCATCCCAAACCTTCGGGGCAAAGAAGTGGGACATCTACCATTGTATTTGAATCATCTTCTCTTGTGTCCACTTCACTCTTGGCTTTCTCTTGCCTAGCTTCCCCCTTCTATATCACACAAAAAGGCATTACAAAAGCCTCTATTGACAATCTGCTTCTGTCTTTTAGTTGACCTCAGTAGCTATCAACAAAATCAAACACCCACTTTTCTCCTAAATTGTTTACCCGTGGGACACCTGAGAAAGAGACTCTCCTAATCAGAGTTCCACCTCACAGCCAATCCGTGTGTGCTTCATCTTCTTCTGACCACCAATGGCTTGCCTCAATTTGGCCTAGTTTCCTCTCACTTTGCAGCTTACAGGTGGAAGATGGTATTTTTGGCTTCAACTACAATGAAGGTGACATCCAACTTAATCTCACCTCCCCTGACCTCTCCCTGTGGTTCATTCCACATTCACAGACCTCTACTTGTCAGTTTCACCTGAAGTTGAACATATCAAAAAGGAACATAATACGAAATCCAACAGTGACACAAAATGTGGAACGCCATCTTGAAATTTTCAGCCTACCACTCATGAGAACAGCAAGGACTCAACCCACTCATCAACTCGCTGAAATATTGACTTTACAGTTTAGGTCATAGGAGTGTTGCTCCTTTTCTGAACCAAATGTCACCTAATCCCAGGCCACGTAAACTCATCTCAATTCCTCTTCAACAGAATCCCAGAATGTGCACGATCCAGTACCTGCAGCAGAACCTCCTTTAACGGACATACAAAGGCCTTATAGTACATCACTGTGGATATACCTAGTTTCCCAGTTTCTCTTTCTGCTAGAGCATGGTAGTGTGTCTGTGCTTATAGGGCCCAGCGGCTTTAATTGCCACAGGCCACAACTCTCTTTTTTGCGCTGAAACAAATAGGAGGTGCAGCAGAGGATGTCGTGAGATGCAATTCCTCCCCAGCAATGTGAGTGGCAAACACGGCTTCTCCTCTCCGGGCACAGTTAAGCACGGTCAATTTCAACAGCGGTATAGTATAAATGACTCCCCTCTGTATGTTCGAATTCTGTTTCAAAGAGAGCTAAGAGTGTGATGGAAGTGCTTGAGCTAACAAATCTAAGCTATGGGCCTTTCTGTGACCCGCACTTCGGTATAGGGATGACAGAGCTACCATGAGGTTTTTTAGGTCTCGCCTGACGTTGGAGCGCGCATGCGCTCCTCGATGCGAGAGCAATAGTAAACAAGTCAGTTTCCAGAAGGGGACTCGAGCCCCGCCCATCATTTCCATTGGGTAGCATCAGCGTTTATGGTAAACGCTGGCTTCCCATTGGAAAGGAGGGTTTTTCGTTGCCTCCCTTTAGCTTTTTGCCGGACAGGCTCACCTGATTCAAGGCTGTCTTGAAGACTTTTCTTATCTGCTTGTTTATTTAACAAGCAGATAAGAAAAGTCTTCACGAGGGCTCTCCGTCACGCTGCCTGCACGCGCCAATCCGGCTCTGTGATTGGGCGTGTATTACAAATCACGCTGCCTTCACACCGCATTCTCTCAGAGACGTCACTGTCCCTCCTCCCGGCTGCGCAGTTGTACTTGTTTTTTTTTTACACCAGAACAACTGGAACGGCGTCCCAGAAGCTGCACGAAGTACACACACGGAACTTTCTCCCTGTCAGTACCCACCGTGTACTCTGCGCACACACACACATGACCCTCTCCTTACTAGCACTCAGAGTCTCCCGTGCAGATACACACATTGAGCCCCCGCGGTACAATGTCTCCCACTCCTTTGTCGCATACGAGACCCTCCGTGTGCCTGTCCCCGAGATCCCTCTGCAACTCCCCTGCTGCACACCCCTGGTGCACACTGCTGACTGTGTCCGCCCTTCTGCAATGCCTGCCAGGCACCCTCTGCCGGGGTTCCCAGCAGACATCACCTTCCCAAGTAGGAACTAAGCACGTTTGGTGGGAGTTCTGCACAGCACAGCTCGATGCCTCGTGGCGGAGAGTCAATGCTCAACAGACACTTGAAACCAAAGTGGCACTAGTGGGGAAGTCTGGGAAGTTACACTTCCTATGAGTGTGGGGAGTAACATGTCAGTTCTCCCCCGTGGAGAACCGCGGGGCATAAACCACGCTGCCCCTGTGCACAGAAACCGTGCAGCCCGGGTGTACAGCAAACACGCTGCCCAGGTGTACAGAACCCGTGTTGGCCCACCATGTGCACAGAAGCCATGCTCTCTGGCTGTAATGACATTGCGTTGTCTCCGTGTAAAGATGTCATGCTGCCCCGGCGTAGGACAGTCATCATCCTGTCCTAGGTGCATGTAAACAGTCCATGCTTCTGATGTAAACACACATGCTGAAATGCCGTGCCGCCATTCTACCAACCACTTTAAAACACACTCTCTTCCCCCGGTACAAAGGCAGCATCTTACATGCATTAAATACACCATGCTGCTATTGTAAACATACCATGCCCCGACCATTGTAAATACAAAATGCTGCTATTGTAAACACACAATGCTCACACCGGTACACACACACTGTGCTGCTGGTCTAAACGCACCATGCTCACACAGGTGCACACACACTCTGCTGAAGGTGTATAAACACCACGCTCATGCCATCATAAAGATACTATGCCGCGACAGTTCATGCTAACCGGGGCATAAAACAACTATATAACCGGTGTAAATACGCCATGCTGCCCTGGTGTAAAGACTCCCTGCTGCACCTGTGAAGTCACCACTCAGCCCCGGGTGTAACGTCTGTGCCAGCGGTGTGAAGACCACGTCCTATGGCGTGCAGGCACTATCACAATCTCACCTTGCACCCACATGTAGTGGCCACAGGTAGCAGACGCAGCATTTTACCACTGCAAGCTATCCCTGTCACACACTTTCATGCTCCTCTTTGAAGATACCCGTGACCTCTGGTGTTTCTTGGGTGCACCCGTTCCTGCACCGCCGAAACAACCACAGCCCATCTCCCCACAGCTTCTGAAGTTGAACCAAAACTCCACAGTCTCTTCAGTGCACCTCTTCACGCACTCCACCGACCCACCCAGACAACCACTCTCCTTTCCTTCCCTCTGTGGCCCTGCCAGCTGTCAACAATGCAAGCTCTCCCCATACCCCTTCGCCTCCTTTGGCCCTGCAGGCCATACCCCCAGGCCCTTGTCCCATAGTCCCTCTCCTCCTTTCACCCTGCAGAACATAGCCGAGACCAGCTTCCTTATTCTCTCTCCTCCTTTCACCGTGCAGACTGTAACCCCAACATGTTCCAAAGTCCCTCTCCCTGTCTCACCTTTCACCCTCTCCTGATCACCTTTCGCCGCCTTCCACTGTGCACCCCTGCACCCCCGCTTCCCTCTCACCCGGCTAGGTGTCTCATCTCTCCTCCTCGCCCACGGCCCTTCTCTCCCTCTCTTCTCCCGCTGTGGCGTGGGGATGGCCCGGGCGCACTTCGAGAAGCAGCCACCGTCCAACCTCCGGAAGTCGAACTTCTTCCACTTCGTCCCGGCCCTGTGCGACAGGCAAGGGCAGCCGGTGGAGATCGAGTGGACGGCCTTTGTGGACTTTGTGGAGAAAGAGAAAGTAAGTGGCGGCCCACGCCCACATTTCACTTCTGATTAAAGTGATGAAGGATG
The DNA here is from genome assembly GCF_964204655.1 of Triturus cristatus. NCBI lineage: Eukaryota > Metazoa > Chordata > Amphibia > Caudata > Salamandridae > Triturus > Triturus cristatus. The sequence continues at coordinate 940,504,275 of NC_140594.1, read as the reverse complement.
GCCCTGGCCCGGGCTCCGGCAACACTCTGAGCCCTAACGGAACTCCAGAGGCGCGCTACATGCAGCCCGCCTCATTTGGCTTAAGGTTCGCGAGCGGAGCTTTTACCAAAGTACCCTCAAAATATTGGCTGCTGTTGCCAGATTGACTAAAACCTTGCATTTCCAGCCATGCCAAAAGTTGGTACCTGTTAGCTGTCCTCCAAAAACCTGGAAGCACTTTCCAGCTAGAGAAGCGCGATCGGGGGCAGAGTGGGAGGGGTGTGACACCTGTTGTAACCGGTGCCCTTCTTTTCACTTGTTTCCAGGAGCCAAACAGTGAGAAAACCAACAATGGGATTCACTATAAACTGCAGCTGTTGTACAGTAACTGTAAGTTGTTGGCACGGGGGTGCAGGGCAGCCCCTGCTTCTTGCTGCCGGGGTCACGGGGCTGCGCGCTAGGCACACACTGTCTGTAAACGCAAATCTTCTCATGGTACGGAACGAAAACAATGCATAAGCGATCAATAAGGGCCCTGTTGTCGGTGGTGCCCAGGGCCGCTCTGTTAACGAGTAGGGACTATTCCTTTCTGAATGACAAGGACATAACTGCCATCACCTATTTAGATGGGCTACTGGATATTTTTATGCCAAAATGCTTCTGTTTTAACTGTCCAGGCTTAAACAATTAATTGTCCCAATTTCTTTGAGCTTAAAGCCTGGAAGGAGTTCAAGTACCTTTGAAAAGGCAGTTCAGAAATCTGACATAAATATGTCTCGCCTTGACAAGCCCCTCTTGTGTAAGTGTCAAAAGAGTTCTGCTTTGCTTCCATTGGCCGCTTGATTTACCGCTGTATGGGCAGCGTATGTTTAATATGGTCCCAATTAGGTGGTACAGTAATAGGTTTATAATGGAACATGTGTGACAAGCATCAGGTTCAGCCGCGTGCAGTGAATGGGGCAGGCTCATACACAGCCTTCCGGCGGGATCTGTCTCAGTTAATTGGGGGTGAACAAGGAAGACTGAAAGCCATCGTGGGGGCGATGGACTAATAACAGCGACCACAGACTGAAGGGGGAGGCAGGTGTCATTAAGGCTTCCACATGCCTACCACCAACATTTACCAGTGGAGCGATATAAACCAGTTGTTGCATCTCTTGGCAACTTAACACCTTTGGCCGTACCCCTGGAATTAACAAGCATTTGCCCTGCAATAGGTCAAGCATTTATGCAAGTTTAAACTATTGCCATTGTAAATGACAATGCATTTTACCTATGTTTCAAAATCAAAAAATAAATAAAAGGCATTGTCATTTACAATGCCAATAGCTCAAACTAACGTAAATGCGAGACCTGTTGCATTGCAAATGCTTGTCTAGTGATTTAGTGTGGTTGCGGAAGCTTTAGGCACAGATTTGTCTGCTCTATTGGATCTCTCTATGTCTAGCCTTGGACCCCTTGTTCGGTGGGACTACAGACTCAAACTGTGCATCACTGATGGAGCCAGCAGACACCGGAGGTTTCCTACTGTATTGGGCAGAGAGGACACAACCAAGCAGTTCAGGTGAGACTGATCCTTTTGAGGAGGAGGTGAACTAATTGGTATGTGGTTGGTGACGGGGAATGATACAGAAAATGTAATAAATGTTGCTTTGGAAATGTCTGCTGAATCGTTTCGTTCACATTGTTCCAGTAACATCATTTTAGGAAGTAACTACGAATATTACCCCCTCCACACTGTGGTGTTGCATTCAGCCAAATCACTGTATTCGATATTTAAAAATTAAGATCATAAAACTTCAAAAGTACACATTATAAAATAGACTTTAAAATTGCAACTTTCATAATACAGACCTGTAAAAGCAACGATTTACAATCAGAATGGAAATGCACAATTCATTAAGAAGGATTACACGATCGTCTAGTCTTCCATGAGAGGAGTAAAAATGAAGCCACAGAAAAACACACTAATTGATTAGGCAATGGTTGTAAACAATACATCTCTGGGACATTGGGTGAATCTAATGTGATGATCCTTGTAAAATTTCCAAAAGAAAAAGTATGTAAATTTGAAGGAGAGAGAGACACCATCACACGGACAAGGGGGAAGGTCAGGGATAGAATATATTCCAGCTGGATAGGAGAAGATGCAGGGGATTAAATTCACTCTAAACCTCACTAGTATAAATCTGTGGCGTTGAGTGGTCACAAAAGATAAGTAAGGGGTTACACCTTCCTGGTCTATTGGGCCTTCTAGGTATATCTTTACAGACACTTTTGTGATATCCTTCTTAAATCGCTCAGCTGCTCTTTGGTTGGAATATAGTGTCTTAATTTCTTTTTTTGAGACAGTGGTACAGTTTGATGGAGATGTAAACAGATGTCCTAAGCCAAAAGAGGAGAGGCTATTTTTGATGTTCAACTGTTTATTTTTCGCAAGAGAACAAAAGGGCACTGCTCGTGAACACAGCGTATTGCCTACAACCCCTTTTAAGGGGCCGGCCGCGTATAATAGAAAGGCAATCAATGAGCAGCAATAGTACGCTCAACCAGGCATTATGACAAGTGGGTTACACAGCAAGTCGCCTACAACCCAATGCAGGCCGGCCGAGGCAGAAAGCAATTGCAGATGCATGTCACAAATATGAGAAGAGTAAGTAGCAGGCTGAAAAAGAAAGGGAAGAGAAGAGAAGAAAAAGAGAGACAGACAGAAAGGAGAGGTGGACGAGGGGGGGGAAATAAGAGGGATCCGGGGAGCCGGGGATATGGTCCCAGCGGGTCCAGAGGCGAGGCCCATTGCGTTGAAGGGAAGGGAAATAAAGGGCAGGAATGGGTATGCACTACCGGGGTCGCCCTGCGATTTGAATGTGCTAGGCCCAATGGGGGATCAAGCGAAATGTGCAGGGGTCTGCTCTATATCTGGGGATAGACTGCGTCATCGAAGGGGCGTAGGGCTCGGAGTTTCGGGGGTTGAAAGTGGGCATGTTCCAGTTTGCAGAGATGGGTGACAAGTGGTTGCCACAATTTAGAGAAGTGGGAATCACAAGATTGTAGGCGTGCAGTGAGTAGTTCCATAGACAGAGTGTGCCATAGATGCGTGAACCATACACTGATCGCGGGGGTCTCAGTTTTTTTCCAGTGCAGGGCAATGAGTTGTTTAGCAGCACCTAGCATGTGAAGAAAGATGTGCCAATCTTTACGTGTCAGTGCGCGCAGGTTGTCAGGTTTGAGGCCTAGGATAACTGTGGCCTGATTAGCAGGCAGGGAAAAGTCAAGCACCTCTTTTATGTGGCTGAGGATCTCCTTCCAGTATGAGGTCAAAAAGGAGCAGGACTACCATGTATGAAGAAAGTCACCCGGGGCACTCAAGCATCTCCAACAAAGAGGGGAAGTCGTGGGGAACATCTTGTGCAATCTGAGAGGCTTGTAGTACCATTGGATCATGGTCTTGTAGGCGGTTTCCCGCTGTGAGATACAGCGGTAGACCTTCGGGATATCATGCCACAGGCGATTCCACAGAGCGGGGGCTATGTCCGAGGGGATGTCCGATTGCCATCTACGCTGGTAGAGATGGGAAGTGGTGAGTGGGGGATGTTGTAGAACTTGATAGGTGCGGGATATGAGCCCTTTAGAGTCGTCGAAGGAGCGCACTAGGCGCTCAAAAGGCGTGCGTGTTCGAGTGGCCGCCTGCGCCAAGGAGGAGGTGTTTATCTAATGTCGAAGTTAGATATATTGCAGTCGAGCCCCCTGCGAGAGTTGGAATTCTGCCTTAAAACTGGTTGAAGGTTTTAAATACGCCGCCCAGGAAAAGATCCCTAATAGTCCGACATCCACCGTCGAGCCAATCAGAGAACACTTGGGGGAGCACTGCTGGTGGAAAGCGGAGATTCCCAGCAATGGGGGTGTAGGTGGATGGGAAGGTGGTGAGGCCCTTAGGGATGGCAACTTTATCCCAAATATCAAGCACTGTCCTAGTAGGAAGAGCCATGTAGGCAACGCGCGACTGCGAGACCTGGTGCTGCCACGGAAGGTCCCAAATAGATCTCCCAGTCACCGCCCTGTCCATATGGAACCATACCTTTTCGCTCTGCCATGCCATCCACTCCGATATAAAGCAAAGGTGAGAGGTCCAGTAGTACTCCAATAGGTTGGGACAATCTAGCCCGCCTCTATCACGAGGTGACATGAGGGTTTTGTTGGAGAAACGTGGCCTACGCACTCCCCAGATGAACTTGGTGATTTTACGTTGAAGGCTGCTGATCTGATGGTGCACGATGGGTGTCAGAAGAGACTGAAAGAGATATAGAATTTTGGGGAGTACCGACATTTTGATTGCGTGTAGCCGCCCCAGCCAGGAAAGAGTAAGAGGTTGCCGGATTTGTAGGTTCCCGAGAACCTTCTTCCGACAGTTCTTCCAATTAACTTGGGACCAAGAGGAGAGAGTAGGAGTTAACTGAAGACCAAGGTATCGGATAGAGTGGGGGGCCCATTGATAAGGGACTAGAGACTGGAGCACCGGAATCTCGTCCTGAGGGATCATAAGGTTAATAGGCCAGGATTTCTCATGATTAATTTTAAGACCAGAGGCCAACTCAAAGGACCGAAGGAGGGTCGGGAGGGCCGGAAGGGAGGTGTGGGGCTGTGAAAGTGTGAGGAGAAGATCCTTTGCGAAAAGGGCCACTTTATGTTATTGGCCTCCAAGGGGGATGCCATGAATGTCGGAGGTTTGGTGGATCAAAATGGCAAGGGGTTGCACTACGAGGGCGAATAGTAGGGGCGATAGAGGACATCCCTGCCGAGTGCCTCTGTGTATCGAGATGGGAGCAGAGAGTTGACCATTGACCCATACCTGGGCCATCAGGGAAAAGTAGGGGGCCATGATCCGAGCTATCATTAACGGGCCCTGCCCAATTTTGTGTTGAACTGCCCGAAGGAAGGTTCAGTCCACCCAATCAAACGCCTTCTCCGCGTCGAGCGACAGCAGGCATGTTCCAATGGTGGGCCTTATTCACCAGGTGTGCCATACGACGCACATTATCCACACCCTGGCGGTGGCGAATGAAACCGACTTGGTCCGGTTCAATGCGGCTGGGTAAATGTGGATCAAACCTTTTAGCTAATATTTTAGTATAGATTTTCAGGTCCGTATTCAGTAGTTTTATGGGACGGAAGGACGAGCAGAGTGCAGGATCCTAGGGATGAGGGCAATTTCCGCCAGCCCCAGGGACTGGGATGGCCCTACGTCAGTGGCGAAGGAGTTGAAAAGACGGACAAGGTGCGTCCAAAACTGCGGCAGGAACACGCGGTAAAAAGAAAGGGGAAGGCCATCCGGCCCCGGAGACTTTCCGATGGGGAGGTCCTTCAGGGCCCCGGCGAGCTCTTCACGTGTAATTGGGTCTTCCAGTTGCTGGGCATGATCTTGACTGAGGGGAGTCCAGGAACAAGCATCTAGCAGAGTCTGTATCTGGTCAGGGGAGGGCGAGGCTTGAGTGTATAGGGTGGAGTAATATGCATAAAAAGCTTCACATTTAGACGTTTCTGTAGTCGCACGTGTGCCATCTCCAAGTTAAATTTTAGCTATGTGGGCCTAAGCTGCACGTGTACGCAGGCGCCAAGCCAGGACCGTGCCCACTTTGTCACCCTCCTCATAATAGCGCTGTTTCAGCGCTAACAGAGCGCCCTCGGCTTTATTGGTTTGATGAGCCCGCAGCTGACCATGGAGAGGAGCCATGCTTCGTTTGTGGGCAAGTGAAGGGCGTTCTTGGTCGAGCTTTTCAAGGGCCTTTATATCCCTAGAAAGATTAGCATCAAAAAGGGCGCTTCCCGTGATCGTGCAATCGCGATGGATGTGATATGGCTGCGGATAGTGGCCTTGAAAGCGTCCGCACAACAGGGAAAGGGGTTTCAGGAACATCATTGAGTTCAAAGTGTGAGTCGATGGCCGTTCGTAACTCCGCCACATCCACAGGGTCCCAGAGAACATGTGGAGGAAGGCACCAGCGGGTGGATTGGATGTGTGTGTAGAACAATGGCGCAGAAGAAGTTCTGAGACTGAGATGTCGGACATAGAGGCAGATACCGTCTCGCCTATTAGGGCATGCGAGATAAGGATATGGTCGATACGCGAGTATGAATGGTGTACATGCGAGTAATATGAATAGTTGTGTGCATCGGGAGAGTGGTACCGCCAGGAGTCAAGTAGAGTGAGGTCCGCCAACTGTCTCTCCAAAGCAAAACCAAAGGGGATGATGGACGGAGTGCTGAGCATTGCAAGCACTCACCCCCAGTCAACTGATCTGGGATTAATCCATCATCATTCTTTGCTCACTCCACCACCCCAGTTCAGACATGGCCAAATGCAAATCAGTCTGACCCTGAGCCTCATGGGAACAGTCCAGCCCAAACTGCCAAGCCATGTCTTCCCTGGACCGGAAACAAGCATCCTGGGACCGGTTTCGGGTTCATAACCCTCATCAGCCAGGCTATCTTGAATCCAGTGGCAAAGTGAGCAAGGGACCCACGTCTGGGCATACCCTGCCAACTTACGGTGAACAAAGTAAAACCAAAGGGGATGATGGACGGAGTGTTGAGCATTGCAAGCACTCACCCTCAGTCAACTTGGGTCTAATCCATCATCATTCTTTAGCTCACTCCGCCACCCCAGTTCAGACATGGCCATATGCAAATCAGTCTGACCCTGTGCCTCATGGGAACAGTCCAGCCCAAACTACCAAGCCATGTGTTCCCTGGACCGAAGACAAACATCCTGGGACCGGTTTCGGGTTCATAACCCTAATCAGCAAGGCTATCTTGAATCCAGTGGGATTTGGAAACTGGTCCTAGGGTGCTTGTTTCCAGTCCAGGGAGGACCTGGCCTGGCAGTTCGGGCTGGACTGTTCCCATAGGGCACAGGGTCAAGACTGATGTGCATAAGGCTGGGTCCAAACTGGAATGGCATGGTGAGCAAAAAAACGATGGATTTAGGTCCAGATCTCTGTACTGGGGTGAATGTATGACATTGTTCTGCATTCTGCCCATCAACAGTTCTTTTTGCATTTGTCACCCCAAGTGGGACGGGTATGCTCAGATGTGAGTCCCGTGCTCTCCATGCCACTGGAATCAAGCTATCCTGGCTGAAGAGGGGTGAAACCCCGAAACCGGTCCTAGGATGCTTGTTTCCAGTCCAGGGAGGACCTGGACTGGCAGTTCGGGCTGGACTGTTCCCATAGGGCACAGGGTCAAGACTGGAATGGCACGGTGAGCAAAAAAACGATGGATTTAGGCCCAGATCTCTGTACTGGGGTGAATGTATGACATTGTTCTGCATTCTGTCCATCAACAGTTCTTTTTGCAACTGTCTCTTCAAGGCGGAGGACAAAGCCCCCGCTCCGTGAAAGGAGCCGATCCAGGGCGGGATCCCAGACAAGATTGCAATCGCCCCCTACAATAAGAGAGCGGTCCGCTTGTGGCACATGTTCCCTCAGGAGGGCTCGAAGGTAAGGGTCCTGTGCCTGGTTAGGCGCATATATACTGCACAAGGTAAGGGACCGGTGTCCGACCCTGACCCAAACTTTGAGAAAGCGGCCATCTGGGCTGCAGAAGAGTTTAGATTTCCCCTGCCGGATGCCAGAGCCACAGAGTATTGCCACACAAGCTGTTTTGGAGGAGGCCGAAGCCCAGAATTGGAGTGGGTACCGGGGATGAGCCATGCGAGGAACATCTACTTTCATCAGGTGGGTCTCCTGTAGGAGGATTATCTCAGGTTGCTGCTGCAAGAGATAACACCATATCTGTTGCCGCTTATTGGGAGAGTTGAGCCCCTTGACATTGAGGGAGAGGATTTTCAGGCAAGGGATAGTGGTCATGTCTGATGAGAGATGTGGTCAGGCCATTGCGCCCCGGGGGGGGCAAGACAGGACAGTGGCAAGGGAAGTGAAGAGAGCCGCTGTCTTCCGGAGAGTAGAAGAAGGACCACAAAGAGCACCCTCGCCCACCAGTGAGAAAAGGAGAAGAAAAGGAAGAGAATACAACGTTGGCCACCAGGGGTAATCGCGGCCCAAGGGCACAGATCATCCAAGAGAAGTCACTCTCCCAGGAGCAGGGGGTGTATCCTTCAAACTCAGAGCATGAGGGCAAGGAAGAACCTTTAAAGTATGGAGCCAGGAGGACGCCAGTCAAGGAGTGGGGCAACGGTTCGTTAGCTCCAGGCATCGGGTGTGGATGGTGGGTCACAGAGAGGCAGGTGGGGATGCACGCCTGTTTGTTCATGGCGTGGAAGGGCAAGAGTCAGCAAAGGAGGGCCTCTCTTCCATAGAGCATATGTGTTGAATGATTTACTGCTTGGCTTGGGAAGCCGATTGCTCCCCAGGGTGTGATGCTCTCCTGTGGCGATGTACCTGGTACCAAGACGGCTTAGCTGGTTCCCGAGCACGGGAGGGTAGGCGTGCTGGGCTGGACGGCGGTGAGAGGGAGATGTGCAGAAGCTGTGCCGCTTCTTGGAGGGATCGCACCATCCGACGTTTAGAGTCCAACTGGAAAAAAAGTGCGAAGGGGTGGCCCCATTGGTACTGGATGTTTAGGCTCCGCAGCTTGTCCGTTACCTGTTTGAAGTCTCAATGCTTGCGCAGCGTGGTGGGAGCAAGGTCTTGGAAGATCTGTATGGTGGTGCCTTGATAGGTGATCTCCGGTTTGGAGCGCGCAGCCTTGAGAATCGCCTCCTTCTCAGTAAGAAAGTGGACATAGGTCAAGATGTCGGGGATGAGGCCTGTTCGGGCAGAGGGGCCCGAGACTCGGTGTGCCCGGTCTAGGGCTGGTGGGGAGGCGTCGTCATCATCCCAGATTTCATGTAGTAGTTTTGCCACGAATGTCATGATGTCTGACCCCTCCGCTCCGACCAGGACCCCCCTGATGCGGAGGTTGTTGTGGCGGCTCTGGTTTGCCAAAGCTTCCTATTTCAATTGCAGGTCGAGATGTTGTTCTTTCAGGGAGGCCAGTCGCTGCCAGAGATACTCCTGATCTTACATTCGGGTGTCCACTGTCTTTTCAAGGCCATCCACTCTCTTCAAGGTCGGTGACCTCCCTTCTGAGTTCCCGGACACAGGAGTGGACTTCCGAGCGCAGGGAGCCTATTTCGGACTTGAGCTCCACCTTGAAGGTCGCCGTAAATGATTGTGTGATTGGCGCCGAATTGTCACAGGTTGAGGATGCCATTGCTCCGGGGACGGCGGATCGCACCTTGTTCCAGAGCGCAGCAACTGGGTTGTCCTTCTGGGGCGCCACAGGCTCCTTCCCCGGCTTGGGGCGCGTCATCTCCTCCCAAGGCCGGGCACCTACAAGGCCCCAACAAAGTGGCAGAAGTGAGCGGGGGGAGGCGTTAAGAATCAACCAAGGGTTTCTGGTGCCCCCAGGCGGCAAGGTGCAAGCCGTCGCAAAGGGTGCTGCGGGCAGCGATCCGCAAGCTATGGAAGAGAGAGGCGGATGGTCAATGTTGCAGAAGACAGTGCCAGGGGTCTTGTCACCATGCGGGTCAGTTACTAGAGAACCATAGCACAGGGATCAGGGCCGCCGAGGTCCACCCCAGGGGCAGGCCGTAGAGAGAGCAGCCGGGGATCAGGAATCCACTTCAGGCCCCCGCATGTGAGATGGCGGGCAGGCAACAGTGGCTGGACCACTAAAGCGTTGAGAGGTGGCAGACACACCCACAGCCAGTCAGTTCAGGCCTCTAAGAGGGGGGGGAGTTGCAGGGAGGGTCGTCCCCTGTGTGATGGGCGCCAGTGGTGGAGCACCACAGGCCCAGTTTCCCCCACGCAAGCTGAGGATCCACCAAACGGGCAATCCAGCTACAGGGAGGCACTCAACAGCCCAGGAGAGTCCGGCCCCGGGAAGCTAGAACTGGAGGAGAGCCCACCAACAACAGGGGGTGCAGTCACTATGGGCCCCTCGCCACCGGAGGTCATCGAGTGCTTAGGCACACAGAGAGTGCTCCGCAGTGAGGCCTAGGATGTCGCCGTAACAGGCCTCAGGCAGCACCCACGTGGCAGTAACACGTGCAGGGAGCCAGGGGCAAGGTCCAAGGAGTGGTATGCAGGGCTCAGCCCGCTCGAGCCAGTCCAGGTGGGCCACAGCACGCAGGGATACCCCCACCCCCACACCTCACCTGCACAGTAGATCAGGCATGCAGGGGTCCTGTAAGAAGGTGGTGTGGGCGATGCAGGGAGTAGAACAGCTTTGCGACCAGTCGCGGGTACCCCAGGCCAGGGGGATCGCCGCTCACAGGCTGTGCTCGGCCCCTCCAAGGGCTAGATGTCGCCAGGCCTCTCTCCAGGGCACCGCCAGGCCCCTCGGATCCACAAGCCCATGCGATGTAGGGCCTCGGTGGCGAATGGGCGCGGCTGCGGATCAGAGCGCTGGGATCGCTCCGAGGAAGAGATTGGTCCCAAGATGGCGGCCGTCGCGGGCGAAGGCGGTGTAGCGATCCCCTGAGTAGTCTCAAACTGTGTGCAAGGAGGCTCCCCACAGGGTCTGGCATCCGCTGCGGGGCCACAGCACCTTCAGCATGGCCAGGAGGGGCGGATGGTGGCGCGTAGAGGCGCAGTCGGCCCGGTGCCGCAGGAAGCAAGATGGCGGCCGCCGCCGCCGAGTGCAGCCGGGAGAGGCAGAAGAGCCGCACCTCCACGTAGAATCAGCCTCGGTCCATGCCTGTTCACTAGAGGGTGCCCCAGCTGTTCCATCGCCCTTGCACCCCGATTTGCGGCACCGATAGTGCCCCAGCTCCGCTTTTCAGGCAGCTGAAGTCAGCGGCTTGCGGGAACTCACCCGATGCACGTCTCACGCCATTCACGTCGGGACCGCGCCCCGAGAGGCTATTTTTAATGTGTGTTAGCCACGGGATCCTGTGGACATGGTCAAGGGAGAGGAAGTCTTCTATCAGCCTCTGTGTAAAATTCACAGATTCGCTCCTTCAGATCAAATGCCATAAAAGTGTTGGTGGCATTCCATTCTCTGTTGTCAACACTGACTAACCCAGGTTAACACAGCAGTCCTTTGGATTCTCATGCTGGCTTCTCCGAACATTTTGAATTATTTTAGGCCACTGTATACACTTACCTCAAGGCCTATCACCTGTACAAAAGTTCCAACAACAGCATCCTCAAAAATAGAACATTTGTAATGCCAAGGAGTCATGAATTCATGTGTGATATTTGAGTAATGTTTTATGCATAAAAATGTACACATATACATATATGTATGTATATATATGTATGTGTTACAACTAAAGGAATTCTTAGCATTTTTCTTAGGTGTAACTGTTACTATATAATTCAATCACAATGTTAAGATGGCAGAGTTATCCTTGAGCAAACCTATGTGACATGTATCATTCTTACCTTCAGAACAGCAAAGTTGTTCAGGTGCCAACACTGGATGGTGGTGATGTTTATTTCTTCTCGTACGAGCTGGCAGCCATTCGAGCTCCATCCGCCGGACCCTTCCAGCAGGTCAAAGTTCCAATATGCTGGCACTGGGTCCCCTCCTTCGACAAGGTGCCGTAGTAAGACCACCACTGGATCGCTCAGGTTACTTACTCTGCATCCACCTGAACAAGAATGGAGATGGGTGAGGGTCACTTTGTAGTGAAGCAACTTATAGATTTTTGGCCCAACTTAGCTCTTTTTGATATATGGGAGATTTGCAAGGGAAACAATGTAATAATGAATTAATATAAGCGTAAGAGAAATTGTAGCTTGCTTTTGAGGAATAATAACCTTCCCTACATCAAAATCAGCTGGCCTTTAATGGAAAATGGATCTTACTGAATGTTGCAGCCTCTCAAAGAAATGTAGCAGCTTATTGCCATGCTTTAAGAACCACTAGTCTGTATCTGTCCCACCACAAACTATCCTACTTCCCAAACGTATTTATTTGTAGATTTATATGCAGTGTCAATTTGACACCTTTTAGCTCCTTAAGAGTGCTAGTTATGCACTAGACTGACATGGCTGGGATATAAGGGAGGAGGTGCATACAGGGTGTGGGGTTAGTAAGGTGAAAGCATTTGGTGGACTATCCCGAGAGTCAACAATAAGTTTGAAAGTAGTTGCCACTATGATCAGAGTGAGGTCATTTGTATTGTGGATTGGGGAAATCTTTCAATCACAGGTGGAAGCTGTTCGGATCAACTGCGCGCAGTAGATTTACAGCCAAATGGAACTGTGTCATGAGGACTGGATGCTCAATCATATGACTTTGAAGCATTTGCCTGACTTTACGCAGTGCCCTCATAGCCTAATGGAAAACTTCCCATATTTATGGGTCAAACACTACCAAGGATCTTCCCCCATGTCTCAAACTGATTTAAAGGATTCCAGATAAGTTATGTTATGTGTGGCTCACTTCTGTCTGTACTCTGGTCCTCTGTCACAGAATGCTGGGCGCTTTGTGCGCACAATTGTACATTTGATCCTGGGTTAATTGGGGAGCTAATAGAATGCATTTGTGACAGAATTAGTGTGCTCCTGTGTCTTCTGATTGAGACAGAACCTCGCTGCCTCAAATAGTATGCATTGTAACCAATTAAGGGGCATATTTACAAGCCCCTATCACCACAGAAACATCACTTTTAGTGACGTTCCTGTGGCGATATGGGCTTCGCCTTATTTACAAAGCAGTGTTTAGCCACTTAATGTGTAAATTGTAAATAAGGCATCTTTCATGCAATACTTAGTGTGAAAGGGGCGGGCAATAGGTGTTATGGTGGGGGTTCCACCGCAACACCCACTGATTTTGATGCTGCCCCATATTTACAAGGGTGGCAAAAATATGGGGCAGTGCCAAAATTAAGACCAGGGAAAAACTGGTCTTACCCTGGCGAAACGAGAAGAAATTATTTATTTCACCTTGTTTTTGCTGTTTCTATGTGTGCTTCATTGTGCAGCACACATAGAAACCACAAAATGCCATTGATTGTTTATGTGCAGGAAGGTGTCCCTTCCTGAACATAAACAATCCTTCCCCTCAACACAGGCGCCCGTGTACTATGCTGCAAGGGTGCCTGTGTTGGAACTAGGCTGCTAAATTGGTCGCCAGTGCAGGGAGAAACGCAGGGCTGCACCATATTCTTGTAAATACGGTGCAGCCCTGCATTTCAGAAGTGGAGGGGCGTGGCGTTAATCCAATAAGGCTAACGCCATGCTCCATCACTTCTTTTGTAAATATGCCTCGAAGTCTTTCAGGCTGTGCACTGTAGGCCATATAAGAATATCCCGGTAGTAGGCTGTTACTTGTGATGGTGCTAGTTCTACCCGTTTTCCATTGGAGGAGTAGAAGTTCACCAAGACAGTTTGTATACTACATTCAAAGGCCTACAGCATTATTTATCAGCATCTATACTCAGATGATAATGTCCTCCCGAGCCAGGGCTGGTTCAACCAGTCAAGTTTATTGTTTGCACTAGGAGGTCATACTCCATGCCCAGATCTGGGATCCCAGCATATCAGTATCCATGGAAATCATGGTGGTAGCCAGTCTATGTCAGGTGTGAACTACTTTTATCCAACAAAGTAGCCAATTCTCTGGGACTAGTGCAAGCTAGTGCAATAGGTAGGGCTGCTAGCTACCAAGCCAAAGATCCCCATTACACTGTTATCATTCTAGTGTACTACCATTAAAGGATTGTAAACATGACGCCAGTTTGAGACTCAAAAGTTATTTCCTCAAGTTCAGGAAATACCTTAAAATGCATCTTTGATTAAAACCCTCTATTGTGCATGAAGTTATAATTGACTGTTTTTGCCACCCCACTTTTGCACTTCAGTTGGTCAGATACCTAAGGCCGGCTTTCTCTTCATCTAAGGGGAGCTGTAAGACCCAAGCCCTTATTTACTTATTTTGGCATAGGTCAACGCCGTAATACCTGCTGCGCTGCCCTACGTCAAAAGAAAAGGGCAGGAATGCGAAGTATCTATGAGATACAGCGAATTGTGTGCTCGACCGTATTGACAACCTATTAGTAGAATGTGAAGATATTCTAGATCCGCCAGTGTCTGCTACTGATCATAACTTCAAGGCATCTTTAGGTTACACAAGCCCAACAGTAAACAAATATATTCCACATATGTTTAAGAAACCCAATACATGCAGTCGAAAGCCTGACCCACTCACGTTAGTTACCAAGCAAGCAGTAACCCCAGGCACCACATTGGCTGCAAGCCAGTCTAACTTAGCCATTACTTGCAGTAATAGATTCACACCCCTCCAAAATGTGCCTATTGACTCCATAATTATAGAGGAGGGGGAGGATGTTGGGAGGGACACTTAACTGCCCAAGGGGCAAGTCCTGCCCGACCCAGATGTTTACAAGATTATTAGCAAACTATGAGCGGAAATCATCACTCTAAAGTCCACACTAGGTGTCTTAACAGGGCAGGTTAATCAGCTGCTAGTTAGAGGCGGAGGGGATAGCGTACCCCCAAAGGTACTGCTTTCTAGGACTAACAATCCATTAGAAAAACACAAACCTTCAGTTCCTATAGGCTCCAATGTCACTTTTACCAAAGCGGTAAAAAAAGATGATGATCGAACCTTTACGAAAGTGGTTACACATAGGGAACCAATAGTAAAACCAGCTGTGCAATTGCAAGCAAAGGGAATGTCCGTTTACCATGGAAGATCTCATGGCATGGAACACCTAGCTAGGAACCTCCAAAGGCAGCAACCAATGGCATGCGAGCAATCAGACCCCATGGCACCTCATAATATCTTTATGATCAATGCCCCCAAAATTACCATGCACCAGAGGCACGAGGGCGAGGAGTCCCTTAAGAATAAATCAATCCATTGGATCTGCCATGTGAGAGGTTGCTGGTCTGTGATCAGGGAGGATATCCTGCGAGCCAGAAGATGTGTTCTTCCAACAACTCCCCAGATTGTATTGAATTGTGCCTGGTGGATGGGTGGCTAGTCCATAACCTAATAGTTTTGGATGCTAGGGCCTGTCCCTCAACAATGACCAACATCCAATTCAAATATCAATTGGCACAAAGTCCACCAACACTTGCTCGCTGCCCTTCTGTCATTCCGTTAGGCCAAGATTCTACTTTAGCCAAGAATGATTGACCCAAGAATCGAGCCGCAAGACCAGAAATATAGCCTCATATATTCACACCCATTTGAAGTTTGAGTACCCCTTCACCTAGCAGGCCACTAGAAGAGAGAATCATCAAGGCCAACCATAGGCAAAGAGATTTAACAAAAAGGGGGCACACGGGAACTAGCATAGAGTCTCCCTCAGGAGAATCCTCCACCAATCTTTCTATTCCTAGTGCTCCAGAAGGAAACCTACAGGCAGGCACCATTCCCTCATTCCATTCAAAGCCTGAAGACTCTCCCAAATTTTCGATGGTTTTGTGGAATGTGGCAGGGGTAAGGAGGAAATTGTCCCTCTCGCATTGGAACAAATTCATCAAAACCTTGGATATCTGTATCCTCCAAGAAACCTGGAGTGTGTTCCAGCACATATGCCGGGTTATGTTACGTACTATCTCCCGGCAATCAGTACAAAACCTGAGCGCCCCTCAGGAGGATTATTGATATGGGGAAGAATCACACTTTGCTGCAAATTCCTTGAGCTACCCTCTGAGAGCCTAGACATCCTTGGGATACAATTCAAGGGCCACTCAGGTTATACCTTAGACATCTACAATATTTATGCTAGAGGATCCAGGGGCGGAAGGAGATCAGACACTTTACAGGCCCTTGAAGAGCGCATGGAAGAAAGGTATACATTGGAGCCCCTGATCCTAGCGGGCGACTGTAACATGACATTTGAGCCACTGGATAGGGAGGACATCTGTGAAGTGAGAGAGGAGGAAGAACACTGGTCAGCTCCACCCCTCGACCTATGCCCTATCAAGAAATGGTCGCAAGCAGCTCTTCAACTAAATGATCTAGTTATAAAGTACGGACTGAGAGCCACTAACAGAAGGACCAAATCAGATCAACTCGGAGCATACACCTTTAACAGTTCCATTGACATGAGCCGCATTGATTACTTCCTACTAGATTTAAGGCTTTGGCCCATGTTAAGAGATATGTCAGGGGACACGAGTATTGATAGCGACCATAACCCCTTAAGCTTTAGCTTGGTGTCTCCATGGCACGACTCTTCTATTAGACCTAGCTGCTACCTATCAACAAGGGGGCTGCATCCAACCAATGATAAACATTGCTTCAAATGGCATATGATGATCATGGACGAAACCAAGCTTCAGCTAATTAAGCAAGACCTATTAGCTTGTGTGTCGGAGATCACTGTCCAGTTCAAACAACTAGGTGGATTGGATGTGATCTCCGACATTCCTTCCCATCACTTCGAGCAGTTGGGCTTGCATTTTGTTGCCCCCCTGCACCGCCCCCAAAATTTAGATTTTTGTAGTAATCACGCTGCAGACAGTTTACATGTAGCAGATAGATTTAATGTCTGTCTGTCTCCACAGCCTCCAGGAAACAACTGGTCAGCCTGGACATTCAAAGTATAACATTCCATCACCATGGCACTGACATCACAGTGACTATGGAGAAGCACATGCAGGTAGTACAATAGTCAATATACATATGGAAGATTACTACAACATCTCCCTTCTCTCAAGAAATCATAAAACAAAAAGGAAACATAAAACATGTGTAAATAATAACTTAACATGACTAAAACACAAAAACAATATCCATAAGAAAGGCATAATAACTTAACATGACTAAAACACAAAAACAATATCCATAAGAAAGGCATAACCCACAAAACCCCATAGTTCAAAACACACAATAGTGAAGCACATGTCCTACTGTTTTTCCACCCAAACTAAAACTAGAGATCTAGACGAATGGGTGGAACACTAGTCCTAATGCTTCTTCGTGGAGGAACATATTTCATAACCGACGACTCCTCCCCCACTTGTGGTTGAGCTTGACTCAAATCATCTGATCCTAAACCCAACCGTGTTACCACTTTCATTGGAACCTTATAAACTCTAGAAAGATTCCACCAATTTTTCCCATTCACTCTAATGGCAAAACGTGACACTGCATCCACTTTAACTGGTGAACCAAACTTGGATAGACCTTTGGGAGTATGCAAAGGGGATTTAATCCTAACCCAATCCCCTATCTTAATCCTAGGATTAAAACAAACTTCAGGATCTCTTCCAGATTCAGCAACAGAACCACCTACACTTCCCTTGTTACCATTAAGGTAAACTTCAGGATCTCTTCCAGATTCAGCAACAGAACCACGTACACTTCCCTTGTTACCCCCACTTCCACAATTCTTGGACAACACTTCCCATTTTTTCATCCAAGCCGGACACATATAAAAAGAAGCCTCCCTCCCTCGTAATAAAGCGAAGGGACTAGATCCAGTTGAAGGGTTGGGAGTCGTTCGATGAGCCCACAACATGCTCTGTACTGCCTCCATGATGTCCACCTTACCCGATACAGCCCATTGAATACATTCCACCAACACTCTGTTATTGCGTTCAATGAACCCATTGGCTTGAGGATGATATAGAGCCACACGTCGATGGGTAATACCTGACTGAGACAAAAAATCTGACATCTCCTTTGATGTAAATTGTACCCCATTGTCAGAAATTATTTCCTTAGGAAATCCTTCTCTACCAAAAAGAGCCTGAAGAAACTTAATAACCTCTCTGGAATTTGGATCCGTCATAAAGTGCACGTCCCACCATTTGCTGAAATAATCAGCTACCACCAGGGCAAACTTATATTTATTGGGCAAAATGGTGAAAGGACCAACAAAATCTATGGCCAATCTTAGCCAAGGACCCTCAGGCCTGTCAATATGTTGTACCGGCGGTGATGCCACTTTTATCACTTTGTCACTAGTACAACACGTCAAACACGTTTCTACAACGTCATTAATTTGTTGATCCATGGAAGGCCACCAATAAACCGCCCTGATCCTTCTTTTTGTGTAGGTCTGACCCAAATGTCCTTCATGGCCATACTCAACTATACGATTCCTGACAGACACTGGGGACACAAACTTGTCTCCCCGCATGATCATACCACCTTCTTCTACTGAAAGTTCATCAGCAACTTTTGCAAAAGGATGAAGATCAGAATCTAGGTGTTTTTCCTTAGGCCACCCCGACACTATAAGTTCTTTTACTCTCTTGAGAAGACTATCAGACTCCATCCCCCGAAACCAATCACTTTCAGAAAAAGTACCAATACAACAAGCATCAACAGCAGCGATGATACACTCATCCATTACGTCTAGATCACATTCATCATTTTTTAAAGGTAAGGGTGATCTCGACAAATAGTCAGCCCTTGTGTTCTTGCCACCTGAAATATGTGCAACACGAAAGTTATACTGCAACAATTTCGCACTCAACCTAGCAATCCTAGGCGTGTGATCTTTCACCACTTTTCCTTCTAATATAGGAATCAATGGTTTATGGTCCGTCAGTAGTCTAAACGTTTTCCCCCAAATGAAACACTTAAAACGCTCAACCGCCCAGCAACACGCCAACAATTCACGCTCAATGACTGAATAATTCTTTTCACTTGGTCTTAAAGCCCTGGACGCAAACCCCACAGTATACTCCTTCCCTTCTTTGATCTGAGATATCATGCCACCCAAGCCATCAAGACTAGCATCCACCGATACCGTGCATTGCAACAACGGATCAAAAGGGGTAAGAATTTGACAAGTAGCTAATTCTTTTTTTACTCGTTCGAACTCAATCTGACACTCAGCACTCCAACAAAAAACAGTCTTTTTCTTCAATAGTTCTCTCATGTTGGCCGTCTTCCCTGCAAAGTTTGGAATAAACTTGGCATAAAACTCGCACATCCCCAAAAACGAGGATACCTGATCTCTAGATCCAGGACAAGGTGCATTAGATATTGCGTCAATCAAACCCTCTCTAGGTACTATACCCTCGCCTGAAATACAATGACCCAAATATTCTACTGATTGCACTCCAAACGTACATTTGAGCTTATTCGCTACTATCCCTTTGATTTCTAACCGTTTTAAAACCCTACACACATTCTCATCATGTTCAATCTTGTCTTTGCCAGCCACCAAAATATCGTCCTGAAACACTACTGTGTTTGGGACTCCGTCCAATACTTTCTCCATAACCCGTTGAAAAACGGCCGCCGCCGAAGCCAACCCAAAAGGCATCCTTCGGAACTGAAAAGTCCCAACTGGAGACACAAAAGCAGTTAGATGTTTGGAGTTCTGATCCAGTTCGATTTGGTGATAGGCTGACGCTAAGTCTATCTTGGAAAACCACTTCGCTCCAGCAAACTTAGAGAGAATATCATCAATGCGTGGTAGAGGATGAGAATCCACCCAAATCTCTCTATTGAGGCTGCGCAGATCAATGCAGACCCTGAGACTGCCATTTTTCTTCCTGGCTACAACCAAAGGACTCAACCACAAAGACGACTCAATTGGTTCGATAACCCCATTCTCGCACATCCTTTTGAGCTCGAGAGACAGGTCATCTCTGATGCTAAACGGGACATTGCGTAACCTATGCTTCACTGGTAAAGCACCATCTTTCACTTTGATTGCGTGCCTGAATCCTGTGATGCATCCTAACTTATCACTGAAAACTTTTGGGAACATACCCAGCCAAGGACCCAACCCCAGATCTTTAGGCTCATCATGCACAATAGAAACTTGCTCCAGAGTCCCTGGTCTGAGCGTCATTCTGAACAACCCCTGATGGTACCAACCCAAAATGTTCAGCCCTTTTTTTGCTACATAGACCTTCCCTTGAATGCATTTGTCCTCGAAAACCAACGAAGCATCAAAAAACCCTTTCAAGTCAATGCGTCTACCCTCATACGAGACGGGGCTTCTATCCGGTGGATTTAGAGGCTTATCTCCCCAAACTTCCTCAAAAAGTTCCTCAGTTATCATAGTCATTCTTGCCCCTGAATCAACCAGCAATTTTAGGCACTTACCATCAACCAAAATATCAACCACTGGATCAACACAATCTTCCAAATCATCCTTCACAACCACCACAAAATCTTACCTCCTCACAAGCATCCTGTCTCGTACCTTCTGCATAAACTGCATTTACATTCCCACGAGAGATACACATCTTTGCAAAATGACCTGGTTTCCCACATTTGCGACACATAGCATTCTTGGCTGGACAGACCCGTGCATCAGGAAAATGCGAAGGGAAACCACACTTATTACACACGTTCCTCGCATAATTGTTTTTTTTCCCTAATTTGCTTGAAACTAATTTATTCTGAGGAAATCTAAGGGCTCTCTGATCATAGCTGACTCTGCTCTTATCAGTGCTCTCTTTCGAATCTTTTAATCCTTTGTCTTCATTAACTTCTTTTACCACACTGACTGTACTTTTCTCAGGTTTAAGTTCATTGGAAGATTTCTCAGACAATTCTATACTCTTCACAATACTAATTGTCTCTTCTAGAGAAGGGTTCTTTAGTGTGAGTAATTTCTGTTGTACTTTTTTTTCACGACAATGAACTACAATTTGATCACGTATAAGCTGTGAACAAAAATTTTCAAATTCACACTCAGACGCTAAAATGCGTAGTGCTGCTACGTAAGAAACTATACTCTCTCCACTTCCTTGTACCCTGGTAAAAAACTTATGTCTGGATACAACTAAGCTGCTTTCTACGTCAAACTGTATTTCTAACATTTTTAATGCTTGATCGTATTCATTCAAAACCTCTTCACCTACTACTGCAGGTATCGGGGGTAAGTGTTCAAGTACAGCTTGACCTTCAAATCCTAAATTGTGTTCCAGAATAAATCTCTTCCTCTCAGCACTGAATCTCGAACCCCCAATTGCCCCAAGATACTTTTCAAAAGCTCTGTGCCAAATTTTCCACTTAACCGGAGGATCTCCTGGAAGCTGTAAAAAAGGAGGGGGAGCTTGTACATTTTGCATATTGCCTTATTCAAAAACACACAAATATACTATACTGGATTTGAAATTCTGAAAACTAATACACTATATAGCTTGAAACAGGCTATATATGACAATCCAAAACATTCATCCTTCCTTTTCTTTTTTTTTTTAAATTAAATGATCGCTTGCACAAATAAATAAATGTAGGATAATGTCAGGATTCAACACATTCAGGCCCCCAAGGAACACAGTATTCTAGTGTGACTTTGCCTATTGGCACAGTATTTTCTAAGGAGAAAAAAAGTTAAAGATGGACCAACTACTTGCTCCCGATTCTGCACCAAAAGGACAAAGGCAAAATGAAGAAAAAAATATATAAATAACGATGTTTAGGCACTTTCCAAATTGTCTTGGCAGATTGAACTGACTTCGGTTGCAGTCTAATAGAAAAAACGAGTTCCTCACAGGTGGTGACACTTGACGCTTGACACAGCAAAAGATGTGGTATGTTAATGTGTACTTAACTCCACAACGAACTTCGGTTACACTTCCTCATGTGGTGACACTCTACGCTCAACACAGCGAAGGATACAGCAGGTCCCTCTCAGTCGGTAACGCTTGACACTCGACGTAGAGCTCACCTCGCTCCCTCACGCATGCGCAGTCTAGGAACACTTCTTGCGTTCGTCGGGCACCGCTGAATCTTGTCATACGTTCCAGCACGTCACCCTCCACTGACTCCTAGCGTACGTTCTAATACGTCATCACTCCTCCCTGGACAGCGACGGAACAGCGTCGATGAGCAGAAAGAAATCCACTCCCAGGAACCAAACAAGAAACAAAAGAGGACTCACGCAGGACTGCACGGAGCCTCTAGATGACCGCTGCCACAGATGAAAGAACGATTCGTCGGGAGACGCAAAGGGAGGTAACGCGACCACCTCTTTTTTTTCCCAAACCCCTCCGTTTGTATTGAGTCACGGAGAGTCCATTCGACTTCGAACGACTAGCCAAACCTTGTTGCTTGACACAACGTCGTCACTCTTGCCACGGACCTCTTGTGTATTTTCAAAGTCGTAATGTACTTCTCATCGTCTTGACGTTGATCGAGATGACTTAAAAAAAAACACGAAGTTAGAAACACTTCTAACTTCACTAGGTAAACCCTAGTACGCGTGGGTGGAGACAGATGACTAAACTCGTCGCCAATTTTGTAGTAATCACGCTGCAGACAGTTTACATGTAGCAGATAGATTTAATGTCTGTGTCTCCACAGCCTCCAGGAAACAACTGGTCAGCCTGGACATTCAAAGTATAACATTCCATCACCATGGCACTGACATCACAGTGACCATGGAGAAGCACATGCAGGTAGTACAATAGTCAATATACATATGGAAGATTACTACAATTGGTCA
The DNA here is from genome assembly GCF_964204655.1 of Triturus cristatus. Taxonomy (NCBI): domain Eukaryota; kingdom Metazoa; phylum Chordata; class Amphibia; order Caudata; family Salamandridae; genus Triturus; species Triturus cristatus. The sequence goes on along the minus strand of NC_140594.1, from coordinate 940,481,942 downwards.
ATAGCCCGCAGCAAGCCTGGTTAAATCGTGAGCGTAGACATTTTAAAAGACAACTCTATAAGGCACTTAAGACCAAGAACATGGCCCCTGTGAGCGTTTTAAGAAGGCCCTACAAACTAACCAAAGCAAGAGCAAAGAGAGAATGGCGCGAGAATAGGTGGAGTCTTATCGGGGAAGCATGTGCCCTTAAAATATAAATAGTGCTAGTCTTTAGTTGCCTGGGGAGACTTCATGAGACCACTACCTTTAGCTAACAACATCTCAATCTCTACTTGAGTTTAACTTCTTATATTCAGGTAAAGGTATGCCTGACACATTAGTATCCACCCTTGATTTACCTCACGTCACTACCACAGATCTATTTACCAATAGTGACATTCATTCCTCCATTGCGTCAATTTTTTTTAACCAAGGCTCCGGGCCTTGATGGTATCCCCAGTGATCTTTTTCTATCCGATAGTGACAACTGGTCAAACTATATATTGGCACTTTTCAATGCCATAGCAGGAGGTGCCCCCATTCCCATCTCTTGGAAGGGAGCACAGGTGATCCCTATCTTCAAAAAAGGTGATAAGAACCAACCCTGCAACTACAGGTCTATTAGTCTTATTGATTCCATCCAAAAATTACTCTTGTCCAAGATCGGATGAGTGATAACATTTTACCCTCATAAAAGCTGGTTTCAGACAGAAAATGGGGACAATAGACCAGGTGTTTCGTTTTCTCCTTCTATTCTGGAAGACCGTGGTTATTGGCCAGCGGAGCCATTAAGTAGCATTTATTGACATGAAGACTGCCTTTGATCTTGTCCCAAGAAGCATCTTATAACAGTTGCTAAAACATGTGGGGATGCCTATGGAAATTTTATCTTAAGTCATTCGTCTCCATGAAGGTAACTATGCCAAAGTGCGCTGGGGCGAGCATGGTCAGCTCAGTGACCCAATCCAAGTAAATAGGGGCGTACGCCAAGGATGCATACTGGCTCCAACACTTTTTTCCCTCTTCATGAATAAAGTAGTCAAGTTCCTATCCCAGATTCCAGCGGATGCACACTGGGGAGGAAAATAATTTGACCCTTTTGTTTGCAGACGACACTTTGGTAGTATCGAAAACCCCTAGGGGTCCCCAACTGCTTTTAAATCAATTCAAAGACTTTTGTGACATGCAAGGCCTTGAGATTAACACAACAAAAATTAAATTTGTGATGATCAGTCCCCACAAATCATATAGAGGGAGACCCACTCTAGACGTCCTTCCATTAAAGAGGGTCAGTAACTTCGAGTACTTGGGTATAAAGCTATCTGAAGACATATCCTGGAAACCACATATAATCAAGTCAATTGTGAAGCATAAACAGGTAATCGGGGCCTTGAGAAAAGAGCACTGCACCTCATTTAGTAAACCTGTCGCCGCTGTCCTCCAAATCTATGACTCTAAGGTGGTGAGCTGTGCCCTATATGAGGATGAATTGTGGGGCTTCTATAAGTTGGTCGATCTCTCTATATTCGAACATATGTTTCTTAGGAGTCTGTTGTCATTACCTCAGAGCACACCACTCCTTCCCTTAAAGCTGGATTTGGGCAGGAAATCCATCACAGATATGGCCAAATGATGTCCCCTGTTATTGTGGCAGAGAATCAGGTCTACCGCTAAACTGCATTCCTATGCTAATGCTCTTGAGGAAGTTAGCTCCTTGGGCAAATTCAACAAAATAGGCTGTATAAGAAAAGTGAAGCGTTTACTGGTCGATATTGGGTTACATGTTCAATGGGATAACCCTAACCCTTTACAGCTTCCCAATAAAAACATGTGAGAACACTGTACTGGGACTGGGTAGCCCGCACCGAACATAGTAACACATCATGGGGTTGGGTAACAACGGAGTTCCTCAACTTTAAAATGGCAAGTTCTCTGGAAAGCTACTTAGACATCATCCAGATACCTAGCGACAGGAAACTTTACATGCAGTTTAGGTTTGGTACACTTGCCCTGAACTCTTCAACTAGCACTTTGCATTGTAATCCAGCACATTCCCAGGTTTCTTCTTGCTGCCTTATAGCAATTGAATCATTTGCACATGTATTATTTGCTTGTTTGGCTTACTGTCTTCCGAGAGCTAAGTGGCTTACACCCTTATGCAAGCAGCTGGGAACTCGTGAGCATTGTGAAGCACTTCAAATTCTTAGATCGGATCCAACACCCCTGTTCGCATGCTCACTGGCAAAAAGTTTAGGCCACATGTGGGGCATTAGGAGGAAATTGCAGAAGCTCCAAACTACTCCCTCTAATTGTTTTAATTGTGTAATTGTATGTGATGTTTTATCATTCTAACCATGGAAGTATTTATGGAATTTATGTCTTGTCATTAGGAGAACCCAAAGCAAAAACCAAAGGAAATGATGGACGGAGTGTTGAACATTGCAAGCACTCACCCCCAGTCAACTGATCTGGGTTTAATCCATCACCGTTCTTTAGCCCACTCTGCCACCCCAGTTCAGACATGGCCATATGCAAATCAGTCTGACCCTGTGCCTCATGGGAACAGTCCAGCCCGAACTGCCAAGCCATGTCTTCCCTGGACCGGAAACAAGCTTCCTAGGACCGGTTTCTGGCATTTCAGCCGTCTTCAGCCAGGCTTGCTTAAATCCAGTGGCAAAGTGAGCAAGGAGAACCCAGACAGCATAGCGGACCCTTTATAGCCCACTCTAGGTCTATTAGAGGTTTTTGCTGTCACTCTTACCACTTTTTAATAGGAAGGTCTTTTTTATATCGTGTGTGCAACTAATATTAATTTAAACTGTATTATACAACTTGTAATTTTATAAATTCTTTCCTATTTGTACATAAAGTTTTATAATACACATTGCACTTTTATGGTCAATCAATAAAGTTTTTGATTGGATTGGTTAGATAAGCTTGTTGCTGCTCAAGTGCAAGACTCAATTGACGGCAAAAGTAATCCCCACCCACAAAATAGTGTTTTTCTTTTATCCAGGTTCCAGTTGGACACGTGTTCTGTAACTGCAACCATATATTCATTTTCAGCGAGTCCATCACTGAAATTCAAGTGGAGTCAATTTAAAGTAATTAATTAAGTGTTTGCTGTAGTACCAGATTATTACCTTCTGGTTGTATATAGCATCTTCTTAAGGAATTCTAATTTTGTTTCCAGCTTATTTTAAAAGAGCTGTTTAGAATAACAGAACATTCTTTTATCTGTCCAGACCTAAAATGTTACTTCTTGCACCTACCGCAGCACTGGAAAGAAAATATTTTTCTTTTATCACCTCTCATGTTTGACCTCATAATCTTCCTCATGCATCCATTAATTTGACAAGATATCGCCCTATTCATGAAAAAGGTACAGCCACAGATTTTGCCTGAAAGGTTTCTCTTACTTATGCCAGCGTAGATGATGGGCGTGGCAAGGCCCCGTCGCTTGCCATCATCCGCGAGCCCAGAGGAGTTGCCCATGCTGTGGAAGAGCTTGCCGTTCCTGAAAGCCACAAACTGAAGCTTGCAGTCTGGAGGCATTGGCGTCAAGGTCGGCGTAGAGAAGAGGTTGGCAGGCAACTGGATGGAAGCCAAAGGCACGCTATTCTGAATGGAGAAAGAGGACAATAGAAAGAGGACATCTTACTGGAGTTTAATTCAGACAATAGAGGAAGCAAGCAGAGGACAGAACTGTAAGAGACTAAAGTTGCACTGCCAATGAGATCCCACTAGTTGCTCATCCACAGACATCCCAGAACGTGTAGGTCTCTATCTAAATTTCAACCTACAAAAATATTGCAAGCACTCTATTGCCTTCCACTAGTTCATCGCATCTATTTACAATTCTTAAGTCTTCATCTACTAACCTAGGCTCACGTTGTGATATGGTGGAAGCGCTGTAATTTGGTATTTTGAGATAATAGTAGAACACCCTCTCATTAAATGTTACTACATTGTAATTTCACACATTACCTTTCAACACATTGAAATGACAGTAAATGTATTTTTACCTTCAAGGTTTTCTGTCAAACAATAACAGCTGATGGGCCAACCTTACTCCAGCCTATCCGCCAATGACATAATTTGAATGACTTCTACCTTCCACGTTTATTCAAAAAATATGCTGACAGAGCCACTTGAAAGCAGTGAGTGTATCAACTTGCATTCGGTTCTTTCTCCTCTCATTTAAGAGGACAGGGAAAGACATTTACAGAAACTACATAGCAGCCTGCTGGGAGAATAAGGGGCATATTCACAACAGAATGGTGGAGCATGGTGTGACGCCACAATTGGAAACGCCGCGCTCCGACATTCTGAAAACCCAGGGATGCACCAAATTTACAATAATAAGGCGCACCCAGGTGTTTCCCCCTAGCGCTGGTGTTAAATTTCGCTGCCTAGTGCCAACGCAGGCAACCTTGCACCATAGTGCAAGGGTGCCTGCATTGCACGGAATGATTGTTCATGTGCAGGAAGGTGTCCCTTCCTGCACATAAACAATCACTAATGGCAATCTGTAACTTCTATGTGTGCTGCAGAATGCAGCACATATCGAAGTTGCAACTCATCATTTTCTAATGATTGTTTATGTGCAGGAAGGAACACTTTTCGGCACATGAACTATCTCTAATGTTGAATTGCTCTTTCTATGTGTGCTGCAGAATGCAGTACACATAGAAACAGCAAAAACAAGGAAAAAATATTAATTTCTCCTCTTCGTACCAGTTTAAGACCAGGCTTTCCCTGGTCTTAATTTTGGTGCTGCCCCATATTTACATCAGCCTTGTAAATAGCGGCAGCGTCAAAAAGCAATGGGTGTTGCGGTGGAACTCGCGCTTTCACTTTTGTGAAAGGAATACACACACGATACTCCAGTTCATCACGGCACAAGCCTATGATGACTTTTTGAACCTAGGAGTTCACTTACACAGCCCCTGAAGAAGGGCTACTCGCCCAAAATGCATTGGGCATAGATGAATGGACATTCATTAGAAACTATTGTTATGAAGTAATAACAAATGAATAAACATAAATGATAAAATGCAAGTAAACGAAATTGAATGAGAATAAAAACATTCTCACCAAATCAACGGACAATTATCTACTTTGTATAGATTATTTTTGAGTGCACAAGGGAAACTCACCTCTGGGTCAGAGGCTAGCATCCATCCGTATTCTAAATATTATCCTCATACTCAGGAGGATTAACCCGACTGCACCACCCACCTGTCTAAACATGTCAATACTTTTTTCAACCAAAGGAGTGCGTCCCACTGTGAACAGTCTAGAGTGTTGCGGTGGAACACCCACTGCAACACCCACTGCCCGCTGCTTTCACGCTAAGTGCTGCCTGAATAGGGGCATTATTTACAAGGCCGCATTAAGCTACGATAAGGGGCTTAAAGCCGCCTTGTAAGTAAGGCAAAGGGGTTATCGCCACCTGCACTTCAAAAAAAGTGACGTAGAGGTGGCGATAACCCCTTGTGAATATGCCTCTAAGTCTCTAAAGTCACATTTGTACAATGTCTATGCAAAATGTCCCTTAGTTGCTCCTTCTCTTTGTCTTCCATGACATCACACCCATTTGTCAGTACATCTGGTGCAATCAAACAGTAAATTGGAACTTTTTAATGTCTTGATGTCATTATTGACCTGTACACTTTTATAATACACATTCCCTACCTATTGCAAGACTCTCCTTTCCTCAATCGAAACCTAACTTGATGTTCGCCTCTTCCACAGCTGTAGTCCTCATCGCCAGTCAGTCTGTGCGTATGGGGGGGCCTCCCCTAATATGCACTCTTCTACTCACAGTGTCTCTAACCTTCTGGGACTGTTTTAGTACACTTTTGCCTAGCACTACAGTCCCTGTACTCCTGTGTATCTCTTCCTTAATCCTCACCACCCTCTCTGATCCACTCCAAGGACGCTCCTATGATCCACTCCTCTGGTGCCCCGCAGCACGCTCTGTGGTCAAGTAGTTCCGCTGACCTCATGAATCCCTCTATCACCACATGTTTGAACTTGTGACTGATGTCCACACCCTGCTACTACTCAGTGAACGTTCTCACAACCCATTGCTGTACTGACATGTGCCTTCTTCTCTATTGCATTTGTTTTGGATGCCTGCTTTTGGTCTTCCAGGGGCTCCCACTGCAGTATTCGGAATTGTAATTTTCATGTGACACGTCCAACGGTTCAGCATCCCTCCCCATCACTGTCTGTCTCTGAGCTGAGCTACTGGAGCAGTATTTGTGTCCCGCTTACTTTTATACGAAGGTTGTCCAGAGAGCTGTTGGTTTTGCCAGCGATGCACCTAAACCTCATCCTTTGTTCTGGATGTACGTCTGGTTCCTGCTCTCGTCGGGCGCCATCTTGCAGGTTGGACCGGTGGCCATGGCCCTCTCTCCTTTGGAATGCGGTGCACGCCAGACCTGTGTAGCTGTCTGGCTTTATTAGGAAAGCCTCCAAGGCGATGTTTCTTGAGTGCTATTAAAAGAAACATAAATGTTATTTATCTGTACCTACAGTTTTACAGTCTCTCACCTGTAAAAAGTTAGCATTTTTTGCTTAATTCATGTATCAAGTTGCTGGATCCAGAATGTTTTTATTCTATTTGGGGGGTTTTAAAACGCTGCATTCCACTTTGCCCTAGCCTGTGAACACTTTGGAATCTGGCACATATGGCCTGATTATTAATGGTGATTGGAATTTATTGCACCCGATAAAATTTGGTGTCCCTGATTTCAGAATTTATTGGGGTGCAATAAATTCCGCCTACACCTAGTAATTGGGGAACAATAATGGATTTGGATCCTTACCTCACCATAATTTGCATGTCTCATTAAACACTGTGCTTTTTCCCATATCACATTCCAGCACGTTTCACCTGCCAAATTTATTGGCGGAATGCGGACTTTATTGTCCCTTGTATTTGTCGGGTGCTGCAATACCACCCCAAATAATGGCCTCTGCAGAAACAAGAGTTTGCACAGGGGTTGGAGTTTTTCGACACATTGTTCATTAGGTCCAGAGAAGGCAATGGTCCTAGTCCTGAATGGACTACCCAACACTCAGACAGCCATAGAGTACAGTCAGCAAATGGAGATCCTCATCCCAGCAGGCTAGAAAAAAAGAAGTGAAGTCTTAGAGAAGAATCTAGGGTGACCCGGGGTGGTTGGTGGTAATACTTTCTTCTAAGATGGCTAACTGCTTAGGCACGGGTCAAAGCAGGTGATGCAGAAGTCTAACACAAGATGTATGGTTTACCATAAGCCTGTTTGAAGGGTTGGGTTTTGAAAAAAGTATATATACACTGGACTTCATTTCTAAGGTTTGTCTGTTAATCGAACACTTCCATCATCCAGCAGAACAGCCAGAAGAACAATAATCAGAACATTACATCGACAACAGCTTTTTCAGATAGTATTATTGAGTCATTAGATGCAATAAGTTCAATGTCCGTTACTATACCTCGGTAGGCGTGAAGAAATGGGCATAGGTTGATGCCAGGCAGTGAGGGCCCAATTCACAAAGGCAAACTTATACCTGAAGTCCAAGATTACACCTGCAGTAAAGGGCCACATTCACACAGGTACACTCAGACCTGAAGTCTAAGTTTAGACCTGAAGTCTAAGAGCCCAGTTCACAAAGGTAGACTTGGACCTGAAGTTTAAGAGTCAAATTCACAAAGGTAAACTTATACCTGAAGTCCAAGATTACATCTGCAGTAAAGGGCCTATTTCACACAGGTACAGTCAGGCCTGAAGTCTAAGTTTAGACCTGAAGTCTAAGAGCCCAGTTCACAAAGGTAGACTTGGACCTGAAGTTTAAGAGTCAAATTCACAAAGGTAGACTGAGACTTTGGGTCAAATTTTGATTTCAGGTCTAAAGTTAGACTTCAGGTCTAAGTTTACCTCTGTAAATTGGCCGGTGAGCTAAAAGGTATTGTTACAGTTCAGTAACTTTCCCTTTTCAGCTTTTATCACTTACAGATTTGCTTGCACTGCTTAGACTGGCAGAAACTTTAAAACACAAGCTGGATAGCCTGCTGCAGAAGTAGACCATAGCAAAGCCCTCAGTGCCGCTTGCTGCAGCTGAGCTTGGTGGTTTGCATCACTCAAGACAGGAATGTCCAAGATTTTCCTATTTAACTTATTATCCCTTCGTCTCCAAAGAGTTTTTGCATTTGAATTGGCAATTGTTCATTCAGTTCAGTTCTCACGGTTGCAGCAAAGCGTAGTATTAATGTATTTAGGTCTTTCCAGCTAAGAATAGTTTTGATTGTATTTTGGTTATATAAGAAAAGCAACATTTGCTTTGTGCCTAGTTAATTTTTGATAACCTGAAAGGTATCCGATACATTTTGCTGCCGGGTATAACAATTGTCTCGACATCAGTGCCATCATTCATTTAATGGTAAATGTAATAGTCAGTCAAAAAAGTCTTTATTCGATTCGCATCATAAAAGACATACTACACATATTAAAACAATTCAACTACAATGCAATTCATTTTACAGTACATAATCAGACTTATAAAACCTTTAAAATATTACATAAAATGGTAGATTAAAATAGTCGTAACATGATAAAAATACAATAAAGTGCAAATAGGGACACGTCATTTAACCCAGGGACCAAAATAAGATGCTAGTTAATGACAGCTAACAACACAGATCACGACTTAAGTTTCCTAGCCCTAAGGATCCAGGCCCAGCTAATAAACTTGGCAACACCGATTACTACAGGTTTTGATGTATCTGTTTTCAAAATTCTACTAGCAACCTGTGCAGAACGAGTACTCATTAGTCTGCAGACCGGTCGAAGCCAAACACGTCTAGGGAGTTGGTAGATTGGGCAACAAAAAAGGAAGTGATCCATGGCTTCAATCTTGTCTGCACAAAAGGGGCATTTGTCACTACCAAGAGGACTCCAACTTTTGGTGAGTCCTCGCAGTGGTAGGGCGCCCACTCTAAACTGGTGATATAGTTTACGATCAAAAGTCTTCAAGATGGTATCCCAGTAGCTTTCATAAACAGACTCGTCCTTAAAAAACTAGGAAAGTGACAGTCATCGTGGAACCTGTAAGGGAAGCACATCTCCTGTTCTTAATATAACTCCAGTACGCATCCTTGCGGACCTTTGTAGCCGGGAAGACCTCTGTATCAGGGTCAGCCCATATAGGTCACGCATCCCGAGATCGATCAACAGGGTTTTAATGCTAGACAGCCAGGGAATCCTGTGCGACCCCTCCAACCCTTTGATCTCCAAAAGGGCGTTTGCATAGATAGTTAGTTCTGGTGTAGTCCACAAATGACGCCAAAACGCCAGGGGTCTGTACCCTGCCCAGTCCTCTATAGGCTGGATTCCCAGATCGTACAATAGGGGGATGCGTGGAGTGGATTGGGGGAGCCCGATAGCTGACCGGAGGAATTTATTCTGGGCGGTCATCAACTTAGACAAGTTATTAAAACCCCAGATCTCGGCTCCATATAAGATGGCAGGTAAAATCTTGGAGCCATAGATCTTCATGAGTGGAGCTATAGGTTTTGTTAAAGAGTGTTTGTGCTCTTTCAGCAAGGCTCCTCCCAATTGGGCATGCTTGAGAGCGAGGAGATCCAGCTGATGGGACCAGCTGCATGTCTCGCTAAAGGTGACTCCAAGATAAGTAAACACTGCCGTTTGGGATAAGTTGACACCACCCAGACACACCTCCGCCTTAACGCGCCGGGGGCCACGAAAAACCATAAACTTGGTCTTCCCAACATTTATCTCCAACTCATGCTCGCGGCAGAAGATCTCGAAGCGAGACAGGGCCAACTGCAAACCCTGTCTCGTCTTCGAGATCAGGAGGGTGTCATCCGCGAACATGAGTAGGGGAATCTTCATTCCGGCCAAGGTAGGTGCATCAGTAGGGCTGTTTGAAAAATAATTTACAACCCCATTGATGAATAATGAAAACAAGGTGGGAGCGAGTACACACCCTTGTCGAACACCTTTGGACACTTTCAATCTATCAGTCAGCTCCCCGGGTTTACCCCAGCGGACACAGGCATACGTATTTTCATGAAAGGTGACCAAAAAGGATACCAGATCTTTTGGCATGCCCATATCCAAGAGTACTTTCCATAACTTGTCCCTCGGCACAAGGTCAAACGCAGACCTTAGGTCCACGAATGCCGCATACAACTTGCCGCCCCCCAGAAAAACAACCTTCCAATAAAGAAGTACTACCCTAAATACTTGGTCCAGGGTCCCAGTATGTGATCGAAACCCTGCCTGAAGAGGGGACAACACATCAAAGTCGGACTTCCAAATTTGGATACGACCCAGAACGAGGCGGGCTATAATGTTTTGTACTGCGTCAATTAAACTAATAGGTCTATAGTTGCCCGGGGCAGAGCGATCGCCTTTTTTGTAGATCGGCAATATCTCTGCCCCGAGCCACGAATCAGGGACAGCAGCACCACCCGCAAGGGCATTAGCCAGCAAAGTCAGGTATGGGATCCATACATCTTGCTCCTGAATAAATAAATCGGCAGGGATGCAGTCTGGTCCCGGGGCTTTGCCACTCTTAATCGATCTTAACACTAACTTGAATTCACCAGGGGAGAATTCTATAGTGTTTTCAACACCTGAAGGACAAAAGATCTGCTTGTCCATCAAAACACCAACCTTGAACTGTTCCTCGAAATACTCTACCCACTGTTGTGGTTCAACTTGATTAGAGGGGCGCATATCCGAGGGGGAATTACCCCATTTAAGGAGATGCCAAAATTGGACCATATTACGGTCGTGGCAAGCCTGATATAAATCCCTCCAGCGATCCTCATCCCAGATTTGCTTGGCCTTAGATTGGGCAGTTTTGTAAGCACGTCTACATTTTTGGATGGTGGAAGGAGAGCCGGATTTAATGGCCTCTCTCAGAGCACTTTGGGCCAATCTACAGTCCTTGTTGTACCACGTACAGGGTCTCAACTCTTTACCCCTGCCAGAGGCAGGAAGACTTTTCACAAAAAAAGATTTGAGCTCGGCAAAGAGCTTGTTATGGGTATCCCGGATATTGTCCTTGATCAGGTTTTGAGATTTCCTCAGGTTGAGAGAGGCCATGGTATTATTAATTAATTTTCTGATGGCTACCCGTGAAGTTTCACAAGTGGCGATTTTCGGCCATCTCACCCTTCTAAGATCATTAGTAAGGATAACATCCATAGGGGAACGGCCATCGGAAAAAACGGGGGAGACTGCAAAGCTATTATCCTTGATACACAATGCAAGGGGGTTGTGGTCGCTCTCAACTCTACTTACTACCACCATGTCGTCAATGAGCGGCCACAAATCCAAATTTACTAATATATAGTCAATTCGGCTCCCTGATCTACCATTATCAAAAGTCATCTTCCCCATCCTATCAGATTTTGTTCGCCCATTAACTGCTCGCATGCCCTGATTTAAACATAAGCCCTTCATAAAAAGAGCAGCATGAGACCATTTACTTACAGGTTCCAACTCCAACATGGGAACACCCCAAGTTGAGTCTTCTTCCTCAGTGAAGTCCCCACAGTCGACCCCCAAGGGCTCAAAACAAACATTAAAATCTCCAGCCACAATCTTATTAGTGAACATTGGAACAGTCTCTAAATAATTCTCCAAAAGATGGCAAGTGGGAGAGCATTTGCCTCCCGGGAGACCTCTTACATAGATGTTGATTATAAGGAGATTGAGGCCTCTGCGGGATTTAACCCTGATGATCAGTATATCAGAACTATCAATTGGAACCTCTGTCATGGTGACACCTTCACATTGACGGACCCAGGTGGTAAGGCCACCCATGGGTCTGCCTCTAAGACCCTTAACAGCAGGTTTGTGAAAATTCAGGAACCCTGTACGAAAGTGGGGAAACAGTGCCCAGGTCTTCTGAAATGCCCATATCTCAAACTCATCAACAAAATTAGCCCAATCAGGAATATCAAGCCTTGACCCCAGCCCAGCAATGTTCCAAGAGCCCATTTTTAATGTAGGTGTTACGACCCTGGTTTCCACTGCTTGACCTGAGACAGCCTGGGGGTCGATCGTTTCGACAGATGGTAAAGAGTTAAAACCAGATGAATTAACCATACAGGAGTGATCTTTGGGGGGAGGTGGCTTAATGATAGTATCCTGGCTCTGATGACAGGTAGGGCCCACACGCCCTGGAGCAAGCAATGGGGAATATGAGGAACCATCCATATGTCAATCATTATAAATGTAATAAGTCTGAACTCCTTGGAATACTTCTGTACCTCCTTCGAAATGTTAGCCTACAGTACTGCAGACTCCTGAACCAAGTGTGTTGTTGGAAAAAAAAACACGAAGATAGTTTTGAATCAAGGAGTATTCGGGTAGTCTGTTTGGCAATTCAGGGACCCTGATGGAGGACAGAACCTCGAGTGCAAGTGCATAACAGCATTTTTCAAAATTTGGAAGTTATTCAAGAATCAAGCACTAGGTGGCGGTGTTGTGCAACATATGTGCATCTATAACAGATTATTGCTGAAAAAATCAGGACATACTAACGACAAGCATTGGCATAGCCAATAGGTCTCGCCTTTGGGACCTTATAAGTGTTTAGCCATGCAACAGTTGCATAACTAAATACTTATAAGGTCCCAAAAGCGAGACCTATTGGCAATGCCGAAAGTGAAAGTAATCACGGTAAAGCGCGGCGAGCGCGCCCGCGCACATGCACTGTAGCACTAGGCTGGCCTGGTAGCACTTTTTGGAGCCCTCTCAATAAGTCTCGCCAGACCAGCGCATGCGCTGGGTCAGGCGAAACCTAAAAACACTTAGGGGCCCATTAGCATGGCGGGCGGATCACCACCGCCTAACCGGCGGTGGCAATCCGCCTGCCAACACACCCCACCGGACGGCCTTTTACCCCCCACCACATTAGCATGGCAGGGGGTACCGCAGCGGACGGAAAGACCGTCTGCCGCTTTTCCGCCGGGGTCGGAAAAGGCCCATAATATGGTGGTGGTGTCTTGCAGGCACCGCCATCCATATATTAGTATGTGGCATTTTCAATGCCTTTTAATGGCAGAGACTCCGCCATGGAAAGGCATGTGGTTTTCGCTTCGGGGCCTATTGCGGGCCCCCAGGGGGGTGAGGGCTGCACTTGGGGGGTACCTATGGTACCCCCAACATTGGCATGGACAAGGTGGCAGGCAACGCGTGGTGCCTGTCACGTTGTGCATGCCAATGCACAACATGCATATATTGCATTGTGGCGGGTGCTACTTACAGCACCGCCCGCCGCAATGCAATATATGCGGGATGCCACCGCTACCGTGGCGGTGGCATCCTAATTGCCATGTTGGGACCGCTGCACCACTGGCAGTCGGTCCCGTGTACCGTTTGTCCGCCCGCCATGGTAATGGACCCCTTAGTGTCGCATGAATAAGAAAGTTCAACTCTTGACAACCTCATTGCAGAGCTACACTTAACAGAGAATATCCCTTGTCACTCTATCTTAAAAACAAAGAATTAAGCAGAATATTCAATCCTGAAACCTCGAGAGTGATTCTCTTAAATATCCTGAATAATGCTTAAGGTTTTTGAACAATCCTCAGAGACACCTAGCCCCCAGATTGATCAAACTTCTACGCAATACAATACAACCCAGCGAGCCAAATTACAGGGCTGTGTGAAAGGGAGTGGCAGGAATGCGCCATATTTAACATTATATGTCGCCCTCGTGTCCTCTCCTTGCGCTGGCACACAATGTGCTCCCTTGCGCCGACAAAGCCACCCTTGCAGGACTGTGTTTGTGCAGGAAAGGGTGCCTTCCTGTAACAAAAAACAATCCTCTGAGTCTTTCCTCTTTCTACACGTGCTACAGTATGAATATATTTCTTTTCGCTACGCCTTCCCATAGCTTTTTGACACATTGCCAAGTCTACCACTCATGGTAAATCTGGGAATACGCTAAAATCCATGTGTGAAGCGTGGGGACACCCACACTTCACACATGGAAAGACTTCCCAAGGTAGCGTAACACAAGGCAGCAACTTGCACTGACTTGCGTTACTCCAGCTTTACCAGGCACTGCAGGGCCAAGCAAGAGGCCTTGCGTTGTTTGGTAAATCAGACTTTAGTGTTGCGTTGCCGCTGTGTTACATTGTGTGATGCCAGGGCAATACAGCACTATGGTAAATCTGCCCCCTGTAGTCTGACTTAGGAGTACATGCACTGCATCTCTTCTGCAGCAGCTTAGCTACAATCCCTGACAAGAAACGACTATCAAATCTCTGCGTGTAGATGCCTTTGGCATGGAATAGGACGCAGCAAGTGCAGTGCTATAAAGTGAGGTCTGAATCACCTAGATTAGAGTTTTCACTTTTGGAAACTGATATGATTTTCTTCAACCTTTCTTGTCTCTTTATAGAGGAGCCTACTTATGGTGTCACAGAAGAGAATTGTTCTCAAAGCCCATCAGTGGCTTGACGAAACCCGAGTGTGCCCTCCTGCCCATGGTCGGGACCTGGGGCTGCGTGGGCTATTGTTACGCCACTGAGGCCCATTCGCACTAACTTATCAACACATTTAATTCTAGAATTAATGTGCAACCAGTTTGTGAGATTATTCAAGTTTTCCCTTTGCATTTTGTTTTAGTGGTACTGGCTAAAGGCACGGGGCACTACCAGAGAGCAACACATTTAGCAGACCTCAGTGAAAATGGGAATGGCTACAGCTTCTGTAGTCCCTCCATTGTGAAGTGAGAACTCCTCATGGCTGAGGTGACCCTGCTCCAACAAACAACAGAGTGGTTGTGTCCCTCTTTCTGCAGCTGGCTTAGGCCCTGTGCGGATGTAAGGACTAGGGATGTCAAGCTATAGGTTTCAGGTTGACGTTGTGTAAGTGGACAAGATAATATTGTATCTGTGATACTACCACCCACTGTCTGAAGTTTATACTGTTGTCTCCTCTCTTAATGTTAAATCATACATAGCCTTTCTTAAAATGCATTCAAATTAGTCTAGTGATGAACTTTGACCTTAGAATAATATTGAGTTTGTTTGTCTCACAGCATTTCTGTGCATAATTAACAAATGCATTTGAGATATGGAAGGCGAATGCTTATCACGAGGGATGTGGTTTGCAGGTATCACAGTGAACTTTTTTATACTACACAATATACTTTGTGCAAAACAGACACAATAGACTTTTTCAAGTATAAAATGTCCTTGTGGGACATTTTCTCTTCATACCAGTTGCGGCAGGAAAACAAATTATGCAAAACTGCATAATTTTAAATTGCAAATTGAAATTATAAACTAAGCTTGTCTAATTAAAATGTTGCCCTGGCACAATGAAGACGCGTTTTTAGCCAATGCACCTACCTACAGCTCCTGGGGGTTTGGGGGGGGGGGGGGGGCAAGAGGTGGAGAGAGGTCCATGGTGAAAGTTCTCCAATGCAGCTCTTCCCCCAGCCGCCCAGAATGGCCCAAATTCTCATGTGTCTCTGCTTCCTGTGGAATTAATGAATGAGCGAACACTTTGGTAGCCCACTATCGAGCTACTCAGATAATGCTCAATGAGGGGGGTGTCTCTTACGGTGCTCCTTGAAATGATGATGAAAAGCTTTGCAGCGCTTTGACTCCTTAAGTGAAGACAGCTCAATATGATACACAAAATGTGAGGGATTGGCTTCACAACAAAAAATATTGTGCAAGGATACAAAGCTCTATATTCTCTCTCTCTTTAATTTGGTAAATAAACATATGGATGCTATAGTTGAACCATACCAGTGACAGATCCTGAGAGTTGCTGTGAAGGGTGAAGCCGGCGATCTTCTCGACAGACTGCACAATGCTCGTGCAGGCTTTGTCCTCCGCCTGCGCCATCCACAGGATGTGCCTGTCGACAAGCATGATGTTACTGGCCATCTCGAAGATGACCTCCCCGAGCTGCAAGTAAGATGGAAAGAAATATTTCAGTTTAAAATAAATTTCACTTCTGATACCTTTGAAAGTGACACGATTTGCGACTTGAATGTAGTGCATTTTAAAGGTAGGGTATTTTAGACATGGCCACCATACGCCTGTGGCAATCAGAGAATGGGAATCTATAAGAGATCCATGCAGTACTACTCATTTTTAACAGGACTCCATCCTTGCGCATCAATCATGGTACATATATCTCAGCTGCCTCAAGCCCTAAGTAGCTTCTCACTCTTAAAAAAGTGGCTTTGAGGACATTCAAAGGCATTAAAGTGCTGCTGATCTAACCTGCCAATCATGGTTTCCAAGAGCCAGCAATGGAAGTGCTGCAACAGAAGATCAATAGAAGAACTGGTGGCACAACTGAACTTAAACTGTGACATCCAATTCTACAAATTCTCATATCTTTTTAGTTGATGTCTAATTCTGTATGTGCATAACACATTGCTATCTACAGTAAGATTTACTTCCAATGTCAATACATTTTGAAAAAAGATTGGTGTACGATTGTGAAGTGATGCACCATTGGAACGACGTACAAAGGTGATCAAGGGATCCTTCCATTTTGTTACCTTATCGGATTAGGATCACAGTTCCTCTCAAGGGAACGTGGACCACTCGTAAACATATAATCATGCTCCCTGCAGCAGCACCGGGGTTCCTAAAGTCTACAGGAACATGATTTTGGTTGCCACGTTCACCCATGCCTCTGCCACATCATGATAGGAACATGAGGACAGAGTTCACGTTCATTAGGTTTAGATTTAGCCTCACAACCTGCAGCAGGCAGAAAAGGGAACCATAGAGTTTTTTCAGGCTACATTATTGGTCCGCGCAAACGAGGAAAAGGAAAGATTCAATGAGTGATGCATTGCGAAAAGGGCTCAGGCTTAGAAAATTCCCACCCCTTATTTTTCTAACTCTTCTCTATTCAAAGAATCAGGCAGTCCAATGACAGATCATATGCTCCGTCTCATACTGCAGACTGGTTGAAAAGGCAACGTCTCAAAGGCTCCTACTAATCCTGGCACCCTGGTCAGTGCCAGACCAGCCTCAGGAGTCGGGATCATGTATCACATTCAAGAGCGATGGCTGCTGTATGTCAAACAGTTACATAGGGAAATCCTTTGTCCTGCAAAACCATGACTTTGATATAATCTTTAATATCTAGGGTCAGAACCTTGCTCTCACGGCTCGTGCAGCCCACCCTGTTTCCACTAACGATCTCTGCAAACCCCAATGTTACCTGCTTAATTTGTTCCACATATCCTATGAATTTTGCAATCATCTGGGCGACGTAGATGACATCCATCATATCTGAGAAGTTGGCAGCCTCTGCTGTGTAAACGCGGAGTTGGTGTGCAAGCGTGAGGGCGTTGGAAGCGTTAATGGGCATCTACAACACACACATAAAGGAGACATCAAGGAAATAAGGTTACATTCTGACATAAGGAGGTACGAGATCCCAAGCATGCCCGGGCCAACCTTGACATAAAAAGGTATGTGAACTCCTTAAGAAGAACGTTATTGCTTATGCCTGAAAAATAAAGGGACAATATCTGTCTCATGGCTGGGCGCAGAGGAAACATCACCCCCAAATGATTGTTTTGTGTGTAAGATTCAATCAGTCAGTGTAGGATCTCCCCACACTGACTGGTTGAACCCTTACACACAGACCTTTAATTCCCCTCATGACCGGTTCAGCCCTTACACATAGGTCCAAGGTGCCCCTCTTGACCATCAAATGCAGCAGATAGATCTTAAAAATGACGGATCTAACCCTAATACACAGCAACATGAGATATCAAACATGACTTGTCCAACTCTGACATACCATAACATCTGATCTCGAAGAAAATTGATCTACTTTTGACAGTATCAGAAAACGAAATTCCTAAAAAGACTGGCCCACCCTTACAAAACACATCGACATACGTTATCCACACAGCATTCTGAACTTCATTTCTTTTCTTCCCTCTTCTAGTCTTTTCTTCCTTGCTCCTTTCACTTTTGACCTCTAAACATTTAATTCCTTCTTGTCCTCATTCCTCCTTTAATTGTTATTTTCCTTGCATCCTTCTCCTTCTCATTGTTTCCTTCTTCCCTCTGCTCTTTTCTTCCTTGTTTGCTTCCCTCACTTGTATTGGTTTTTTTGGGCTTTTTTTCCGCACTTTATTCCTTCCTTCCTTTTTCCATTTCTCGTTCCTTGCTTCCTTACTTCTTACTAGTTTCCTTTCTTGCTTACCTTTATTGTATCCTTGCTTCCCTTCCTGCCAGATACTCATCAGAATTTAATAAGACACTGACACATCAATGAGAAGAAGGATGCAGCCATGAAACACAGCAATTAGAGCTGCATTCTGTGTATGATTTATGTTTGAATTATGCAACTCTGCTCCAGCACAATTTGACTTTCAGAAGCATTGACCTTTGAAAACTCTGTAAATTCCTTGATAGGTCCACCTGACCCAAGGTGCAGGGTTTCAAAACTTCACTCTGGTGTATTAAAGAATCTGATGAGATTATAAAGGATCTGCCACCCACCAGGACAAAAGTATAAAGCACTCTGGTGATGTCATTTGTGTACAAGCACTTTGAGTAGTCGCCTTCTTCCCAACGTCCCGAGCGGTCGCAGTGGCGGGATGCTCGCTTCTCCTGGGCTCGTCCGTTTACGGTCACCGAGGGGAACGGATACTGCAGGCAGGGCTGGTGTGCGGTGATCCCTGCTACGGTGCGTGGCCACCTGGAAGGAAAAGGACACACTGAGGTCATCGGAAATCCATGGACTAGGACCTTCAGTCAGACAGTTGTATGTATTGCATTTCTTTTGGGCGCATTTCCCATTAGTTAACTCTGATCCTTTATAAATAGCAAAACAACGGAGAAGATATTAATTCATGTTGAGGGACATGGATGCGGTTGGGTGGCTGGATGTATTTATGTCGGTCATACTTCTTCGTTTTTTTCTTAAAAGAATGGGGTAGAATGGGTGCATATAATGTTTTTTGTGCTAATTCATTTAGCACCGTATTTTCCCATCTGCTGATAGCAGGTGGTAAGGGGGAGATCTAAACTACAGTGAATGAGTATAATTATTGCACAACACCTTATAAAGACAACTACTAACACATGCACAAAACGTGTTTTCGCCTATTTTAGCACTTGCACTAACCTCTAAAGAATACCTTGATAGTCTTGTGTGGGCATGAAAGACAGCCAGGCATGTGCACGAATCAGAGTGAGCGCCACCTTCAATTGTGACACCAACATCTAATAAGCTAAACTGACATTCAGCGTGATAGCACCCTTTGGTGAGTCCCACTGGCACACGTTGTGAATGACCTCCATTGGATGTGAGTGACTTTGTGTCAGGTAGATTGACCATCAATGAGTGTGGCTGACTGACGGTGACTTTAAAAAGTTTGGGTAGGTTGTCTACAAATGAGTGAATTCAACACCCAAAGAGTGACTCTAGCTGCCTGCGATTGAGGTATGCTTCAGGTCAGTGAGAATGGGAACCAAACAGTCTAACTTCCAATGAGTGACTTTACCTTACAATAAGCAATTCTGAATTTCAAATAGCATATGTGACGTACAGTGGGTGAGTGCAACTACGAGTGAGTATATGTATTTACCAATTCGGTGAGTCTGTGTTTCAGGGAATGAGCTGTGCTTCTGAACAGTGAGAATTCTTCTCAAACAGTGGGCCTGATTCACAAACATTAGTTCTAAATCTGCTGCTGCAGGTCTGCATCCCTACATGGTTGCAGATTTATGACATTAGAGAATTCAGAAACGTTTTCAGAGGTGCACTTGTGAATCCGTGCCAGTCACAGGTTTCCGAACATACTTCTGAAAGACTTTTGGGGATTAGTAACAGACGTTACATGGAACTACTTACGCATGAACAGTTGTGGGATGTTCACAATTGTGCATGGGAAAATGGCATCACATTGGGCTATGCCACTTTGATTCTTTTTGATCTTCACAGGGAAAATCTTTTTCCATGCAAAGGAACCCCTACTTGTACACCGCCACCAATTTTCGGGGTGCTTCCTTTACCTTCAAACCGTGGGAAAGGGTTCACTCCTGCCATTTTCACGAGGACTTTTCACTATTTTCAGGGTGGGAATGTGAGAGAGAATCTTTCATGACTATCCACAAAGGATTGGGTTCATGTGAGTTCCCAATCTTTCTGAGGAATGACTAGTGCCCCCCATTGCAGTGGGATTTACATATGCACAACATTACATTTTGAGGTAAATTTGTGCATGAGTGAATGAATTTACCAGTGCAAAGTTGCCTTTTGTGAACAGCTTGCCAGGGCAAGGCTAGAAACCAAAATCTGCCCTGGCAAAAACGTCCAAACCATCCCTACGCTACAGAAGGTGATGAGTAGAATGGGTCAGCGGGCCTAACTTCCTATAAGTGTGCAACTACCAGTGTGTGAACCTGAATTTCAGTGGGCGAGTCTAACTTCCATGAGGTATGTATTACTTCCAGTGTGTGAGTGCAGATTCCAGTTAGAGAGCTTGACTTGCAGCAAGAGAGTCTAACTTTCAACAACTGAATCCGACTACCACTGAGTGAGTTTAACTTTGGCTTTGAGAGTCTGGCATCAATTGCGTGAGGTATGAAATGGTACGAAATCATCAGTAGATCTTTACCTGCCTATTTATCCTGAACTTGTTCTGTGAGGATGGGATGAGTATGTCCCTAGAAAAATGGCATGGTGAGAAGATGCAGACATTAGCCAAACATTTTCATCGGAATGAACCAACTCTCCTGGGACAATAGCATTATCATGACATACTCTGCTGTAAAAGAATGAATTATGAAAATCAGCAGCAGTCCAGGAATGGGAAATTACTGGGCAAAGTACCTGCCCTTGTCCCTGAAGGCATTCACTGAAGATTCCTTGAAAGGGCAAAAGCAAAGCAGTCTCCCGCGAAAGTACACGGGCATCCTGATGGTGAAATACGAAGAGGACTTCATTCCTGGCAATGAACGCTTTTGGGAGGTCATAGGTAAGCATTTCCACAGCAGCAGGATCTCGCTTGACAGGATTGGTTCGGGGAAGGTGGAGAGAAGAGCAATGGGGGAGTGAGATCCATGAACCCCACAAGTTGTGGGGTAAAGATCAGGTTACTTCCTCAGTGATTAATTTGTATATATTGGGTACCAATGCAAAACTCATAATTTCTATATGTTCAGTAATGGGAGTTACCACACTTCAGTAATTATTGGGCAACTCAAATGAGCGTTACAGTTTGCTTATCCGCTTTTGACTTCAGTGCTACGATTTGTTATGAATGACTTCAGTTATTCCAAGGCTGAAATATTAACTTCTGCCAACTCCTTGAGGTGCTCAGTTAAATGTTGGTGGTTGGTCACCAGGCGTCTGTCTGGTCTTCACTGCTCAGAAGGCCCTCGTTATTGTTCATCAGCACTATGGTCCTCTTGCCGAAAGAATACCTGATGTGTAGTCATGGCAGTTTCTGTACGCTTCCAAGTATTGTTGAAGTTGTTAAGCAATTTCTCTTTAAAGGGCCCCGCCCAGGAATAGTGTTTTAGATATAGTTGGCGGTTATAAGTGTCTTGGATTAGTGATGGTTCTTTAGAAAAAGAGTTACAGGCCATATCGTAGAAGGTGTAGGACCACACCCTCTGATCTTTTCTGCTGCACATGGTTTCCTTTGCTTATTAAAGGTCTTGATTTACCTTGCTTTTCTTTCAATTCAGGCAGTGCTAAAAAAGTATTTTAGCAGCTTCTGCCAAAAAGAAGATTTGCAGGTAGAACCAGCCCCTTTTGAGGCAAGTTTAATTTTACATAAATCGTGTTTAATGGGCTTTGTGTATTTCATGTAATTTTTGTTTTTTCTTGTGCTAATACTTTTTGTATCATTTTACAACATGGAAGACTGGGTTTAGTATAAAATGTCGTGCAGGCAACAGCCAAACAGAGTAAGCAGGTATCCAGCAGATTTTTGAAGGTATGGGCTTAGGTTATTTACAAGTTTCATGCAGATTGCTGCGGATCTCTTCTAGCTTTTGTACTTCTGTGGAAATATGGATTTTTATGGTCGGTTATGTCCCCTATCTTGGACCCCAACGGTTTCATGTATAAATCACAAGTACATGTATGTTCCCTCCAGGTCCAGTTATGAAGACGCAAATACATGTGCGTCCACCGTCAACATGTCCTCTTTCAGATCCGCCATGAATGGGCCGGATATTCTATTCCTAAGTATGAAAGGCCACCGGCTTTATATGGTTCATTTATCCCATTTTACAGTCCAGGCGAGTAGGCCCTGATTCTGCCACCAAGCCTTTTCCTGCCTTCTGCCTCTGAAAGCTCCAGTCTGAGCCTGCATCTGTGACCATGAACTTTGTCTTACTCCCTGCGCGGCTAACGGTGCCTGATCCAGCCCGTAGCCTGCCAGAAAACTGTATTTCACCTTCAAGATTATCTCCTCCGCCCCTCATCCGATGCATTCCTGTCTAGCAGTTTAGGTAAACATTCCTCCAGCTACCGTGCAAAAGGGCCAGGCCTCGCTGTCCTCATGCAAGTAATTCATAGCCCCGTTACCATGGAATATTCCTACCCCCTCGCATCTAGTGTAGACACTTAGACGCTTGTACACGCACTAACAGTCAGTATAGTCAGTATAGAATAAGATTCTATCCTAAGAGACCTCTCTTTTTGGATAACACAGTTCTTTAAACATAGGATATTAGATATGATTTGGGATTAGGTTGACATAACCCCAGACTTTTGTCTCCACATGTAGAGCTAAATGTCAAGCCCCTTTCTCCTTCTAGTTGCACGTCAAATCACACGTCATGCTGCTGCGCGCGCATCTCTGCCAAATATTTCTGCGGACATTGCGAAATTCTTTCATGGAACCACCCATTTGTGACATCATACCTAATGACGTTCTTTAGTTACGCCTAGTTACACCCATTTTAGTTACGCATGTATGTTTTTATCTCTGTTATCAACTGTTACGCCTCCTGCATCTGTTTCACTGTAATGCCTCTTCTATAAAAATGATTACCTGTC
This sequence comes from Triturus cristatus, assembly GCF_964204655.1. Taxonomy (NCBI): domain Eukaryota; kingdom Metazoa; phylum Chordata; class Amphibia; order Caudata; family Salamandridae; genus Triturus; species Triturus cristatus. The sequence goes on along the minus strand of NC_140594.1, from coordinate 940,458,906 downwards.
AATAATGTAGGTTCCTTCCTTCCTGAACTTTCGTGGTGATGGAATAGAAGGCCCATAATTCGAATTATGTTCCTTTGTATAGGAATAAAGCCCGTTCCGATTCTCTAATACCACGGATTCTGCCTCTTATTTTACTGAGCTATTCTTATTAATTTTCCGCATCAAATTAAGTACCGGTAATTAAATTATTTACCACATATATGGCGCCCGAACAGGGACACTTTCTCATCTCACGCGCCGGAGGTGCGTTGCAGGCCCGGTCTCCTGCCACAGCTGGACGGACAACAACGCGTACCCACAGGATTTCCTGTATCTCCCTCCTGCCGAGCGGGGGTAACTGAGGCTGCGATCAACACCCAGACGAGGCGGTGAGAAGTGCGAAGTATCCCGACCAGAGCCTAGCTGAGAGAGCAAGATCCGAGGTATACAGAGGCCCACCAGGTTCCGAAGTTCCGAAGTTTCGAGTCGAGTCCAGTCCGGTCCAAGTCCAGTTCAGTTCAGTTCCGAGGCCTTCCGTTCCGAGCTACCCGGTGAGTACCATTGCCGGGGAGGCGTTCTGACGTGCACATAGGTTGTGCCGGTCAAGACGGGTTTGGGTACACAAATCCGGTCTGCACTGTTTCAGCAGTGTATCTGTACTGTTTAGCAGTATATCTAGTATGTCTAGTATATAATTCAGAATTACCTAGTTAGTGCCGAGTATTATGCTTAGTGACTAATTCCCTAAATGGCCATCATTGTTGTTCATTATTATGTTAAATGTTAGATGTTTTAAATACGTTCTGCATATTGTGGTGTGAATGACTGTTCATTATTGTGTTTTGTTGTATTAAACGTGTTCAAAATTAGGTATCAGATCAGTTCTCAATATGCCGCTCTTTTCAAAATTAAGACAGATCAAAACTAGAAAAGGGGTACTCGAAGAAGCTGTTCCCATTCCTCCTAGGAACACTCCAGGGTACTTCATGTATCATAAACATGGCCTAGACGCCATATTATTTCTTGATTTATGGGTAGACTACACCAAGGAATTACCAGAAAGTCAGAGATGGCCCGCAGCTGGGACCTGGGATGCAGATTGCATCATGAAAGTAGAGGAAGAATTGTGGAAAAAGAAAGCTAGACAATCACAGAAAGATGCCATTGAATTATGGCGTAAAGAATCATATAGACGTACAGAAAAAGCACTCAGACAGGAAGAGAAAAGTAAGGAGAATTCAAATAAAGTCCGAGAAAATCTATTAATTGAAGAGGGTACCCGAGCAAAATCAGAACAAGTAGACAGACAAAGAAATGCCCTTATGAATGGTATGTATCCTCTTCTGGCCGAAGGGTTACCTAAGGCTACTCTGGAGATACCCAAAGACTTGCCACCTCCATTGTTTCCGATAAAAGCACATCCCAAAGGGCATCCCAGAACCGCAGAAGATGTTTTCCTTTCCTCTTATTTAGACGACGCAGCACCCGAGTATGCTAATACTGCACCACATAGACCGCCTGCCGAGGGGGTTCAACGCCAAGACCCTCCGTCTGTACCTCCGCAACAACAAACTCCGACACAAGTTCCGGTAAGCTATATCACGTTCAACGAATCCTTTCCCATCCAGCACCCCAGGCGGTGCTACAGGAGGTACAACAAACATTTTTTCCACGCCACCCAGAGTAAATAAACTTTCCTTTCAAGAATTAGCCCACCAACGTACGCCCAAACTAGTAACTCCCGACATGCTTAAGGAACTTCTAGTAGATTGTAGATATGACCCTGTGCCCGGCAAAGAGGACGAAATGCTGCTGGCATCATTACGTATCCGACGAGCTGCAATATATTTAGGGAGGCTACCAGGAATGACTACACATTTAGAAAATATATATCACTTTGTCCAGTCAGGGCGAGATTCTGAAAGTATTAATAGAGCCATGGAGTACCAGAAAGTGGAGATACAGGGGGAACTGTTACGTTTCCTCATAAATTGTGTGATCAGAAATCAAGACCGACCAGGGGTAAATCCGGAAGAAATGCGAATTCTTACCACATGGAGTCGGAATATATCAGAGGGGAGACATGATAAACTATTAAGTATAGTAGCTATGTGCCGAAAGATCCGCAAAGAAGTAGAACGAATACACGAAGAGAGATTAGCGGTAGACCAGCCTGAACAAAACGAGGAGGAGGAAGAATTGGAACTGCCCACAGGACAGTTAGAAACCATGGCCTATGTAGGTAGAGGAAGATCTTGTAATAATACTAGATGCTTTACTGATCCGATACGTCCGATACGTCCAGTTAATAACAGAGATTTCCAAACCCCTATAATAAATATAAGGTCCCCCGAACATTCGTTCCAAGCCGCTGACAAATTACTTCGAGAACGAAGGGGTTATCATATACTAGACTCTATGGACGAACAAGAATTAGCCAGGTCAGCCGTTCACTGGGTTGACAGTCCCGGAAAATATAGTGATGATACACTAGCGCACACGTTTTTGAACCTCACCCCAGATGAACAGCGTTTAGCTGGTATCTACATGATTCAACAACTCCTTATATTATATAAAAGCCAACACTCCGATCCTGGTCCCTTACCTGATATATTGACTGAATTACTCACGAATAAATGGAGAGGTTCAGGTACTGAGTTAATTAGAGACATACTAGAATCCAGAAAGCAGTACATTCTTTTTGTATGCCCCGAACATGTCTCACTGCCCATCAAGGAAAGAACGACGTATTATATGGATAGACAGAATCCCTTACGCGAAGTCCCCCCGATAAAAGGTGATGACAATCAGTTTAAACGTGTGTTTGTATACACACCCATATCTAAAATGGAACTATTAGAAATGAAGAAAGTGGTACCCAGTCATGACAAAGACCCAGCGGGTTTCCACCGTGAAATTAAAGACATGTTGCTCATGGGAGAGTATACCTATCCCGACATTATGAAAATATTAAAGGTATTAATGCCTGCGGGCATTTACGAAAAACTCAAAGAAAAGGATTGGGAGGTGGGAGACCAAAAGATAGATTGGACAGCATTAGAAAACGAAGAAACAGCTCGAGGTCCAGGTTTAGGGCTTGGGGAAAAGACCAAAATACTACCAGGTTTATTAGTACAGGTACTGCCACGTTTATTAACTACGAAAAAGGAAGACTGGGGTGCAATCTCAGCCTGTAAACAAAAGCAAGATGAAGACACTAGTGATTTCTATGCCCGATTCGAAAAATGTTTTGGTATAAATAGTGGAATAAAAGCAAGTAGCGAATCGTATCCACATCTGTTTGTGACAAAATTAGTTGAAAATTCCTTGCCCCAAGTTAAGAATAGAGTATTGAAATTCGAGAGTACCTGGCAAGGTAACACCCCGTCACAAATGTTACAAATGCTACAGTACCACCACAATAGAATTAGAGAGGAACAAGAACATGAACAAAGACGCATGAAAGACACGAAAATGAAAATGCTAGTTTCCCAGACAGTTCCAGCTGACGGTCATAAAAAGGGTATGACACAGTCCAGTGATTCAGCAGGGTCTGTAAAAGGGACATGCAACTATTGTAAGCAGTCAGGTCATTATATACACGATTGTCCAGTCTTAAAACATAATATCGCCATAGGTATTACAAAAGAAAGACCACGGCCACTTAGACAGGATCAGAACCAACAAGGAGCCCCGCAGCATGCACAGTCCATGCCAGCTCCACAACAGTCTATGCCAGCTCCACCACCGCAGCCTATTGCTGCCACACCAACAACGACACGACAGATGTACCAGACCGCACAGTATGACTACCCTGATTATCAACGATACTCATGAAACAGCCTAGAGAGGGAAGTTGGTTTACCCCTTATCGAGGTCCCTGTAGATCAAGAAGGACCTTATGTACACAGTGAACTATTAGGCCAAGATAGAAAATTTTTACTTGATACAGAGGCAAGCCGAACAACCATAAAACGTAGTGAAGTTCCAGGGGCACCCCTCTCAGGCTCACAGAATATTTCCCTTGGTTTTTCAGGAAAACCCATCATTAACGAAGTATCACAGCCTCTTCCACTTACGATTGGTCCCTTGACACGAACTACAGATTTATTGCTTACTAAATCATGTCCAGAAAACCTGTTAGGTATAAAAACACTGAAAGCTCTAGGAGCTATAATATGTTGTTCTCCGGAAAGAGTAAGATTGTTTTTACGTGATTTCAAAGGGCACTATGTGTCCCGAGACATGGATCACCGACTGCAGACTTTACCCACACATTTATGGGCACAAGGCCCTACAGATGTTGGTTGCATGAACATTACACCATATCGAGTCACACTAAAGACAGGAGTGGTACTACCACGAATGCGACAATACAAGTTACCCCCAGATGCTGTAGTGGCTTTACTGCAAATCATTGACGAGCTTATTACCCAAGGAGTGGTTGTGGAAACGGACTCCAATGTATGTAATTCCCCGATAATTCCGATTCTTAAACGAACTGATCCAAAAGCCCCGCCAGTATATCGATTGGTTATTGATCTGCGCGAATTAAATAAATGTATTGTACCACAATACCCCGTAGTCCCAGACATTTCTTCATTACTGACAGCCATTGATTCCGAAGCAACATTCTTTACTGTAATTGATCTCAAGAATGCCTTTTTCAGCGTCCCAATAGATCCGGAAAGCCAATACTTGTTCGGATTTAGTTTAAATGGACGAAGTTTTAAATTCACACGCGCACCTCAAGGATTTACAGAAAGCCCCAGCATCTATAGCCAAGCACTGAAACGAGAACTTGACAGTATCCACATGCCAGTTAACACTGCCTTGCTTCAATATGTCGATGATCTACTGATCACCGCCCGAAGTGAACTTGAATGTGAAAAAGCGTCACTGACGGTTTTAAAATTTTTGGCTGACAAGGGACACAAGGTGTCCCCTTCTAAGCTGCAATTCTGTGTCCAGCGAGTTGTTTACCTTGGGCACTCGCTGTCCAAGGAGGGAAGGCAGCTTACATCCGACCGCATCCAGTTAATCGCTAACATGCCACCACCCAAGACACAAAAGGAGGTACGGGCTTTTATAGACCTCACTTCATACTGTAGGCAGTGGATCCCTCAATATGCATTTCTAGCAAAACCACTCATCCAGTTGACAACACAGGAGGCAGCCACATCGACTGTCCTCCCTTGGACTCAAGAACATACACACGCCTTTGAAAGCTTAAAGAAAGCTTTATGCCAAGCACCTGTCCTAGCAACACCATGTTACAGTAAACAGTTTACACTCTTCGTTACAGAACGCGAAGGTACTGCCTTGTCAGTACTCACTCAGGAACAAGCAGGATCACACAAACCATGTGCTTATTTCTCTAGTACATTAGATCCAGTAGCTCAGGCTCTTCCTGCGTGCCTGAAATCGGTGGCAGCAACAGCTTTAGCAATCAGACAAAGCGATGCCATAGTGTTAGGACATCAATTGACAGTACAAGTACCACACGCAGTAGAGGTTCTCTTGAACCGCACACAGACACAACACTTGACTATAGCGAGACTCACTGGTTACGAATTAACATTGTTTCAGCCACACATAGAAATCAGACGTTGTAGTACATTGAATCCTGCCACACTTTTGCCAGTAAACGGAACAGACCCACTAGCACATGATTGTATTGAAGTTATTACTATCACGACGAAACCCAGACAAGACTTAACAGACGTCCCATTGTCAGATCCAGACCTGACGTTGTATGTAGATGGTTCATGTATGAGAACAAGTACAGGAGAGCTAGTGGCCACGTATGCAGTTACAACAGACACTGAAGTCATTGAAACATATTGCATAAATACCTTGTCAGCTCAAGCAGCAGAGCTCATCGCTCTGACACAAGCCTGTATTCAAGCCACAAATAAGAAAGTCAACATATACACTGATTCACGTTATGCATTCGGAGTTGTACATGACTTCGGCGTGCTGTGGCGAGAGAGAGGTTATTTAACTTCTCACGGTGCCCACATTCAGCACGGACCCCTCATTCATGCCTTATTAGATGCAATACATCTACCTACTGCAATATCAATTATGAAATGTAAAGCTCATACGAAAGTTACTGATATCATTTCCCAAGGCAATGATCTAGCTGACAGAACAGCTAAACAGACTGCTCAAACTCACATGTCTGACATGACAAAGACAATAGTTCTGACACCAACACATTGCATGACAGTTAAGGATCCCGCCCTTGATGTAATTGACATACAGACACACGCTACACCAGAAGAAATAAAGAAATGGACTGAATTAGGAGGGATCCAAACAGATCAGGGATGGATGACGAAGGAAAAATCTATATGGTTTCTTCCCGACTCTATGGTTCAAGTTATCATTAATACAATACATAGTCCAGCGCACCTAGGAGAAAAAGCTATGCTAGACAGCATTCAACACATTTGGTTTAACAAACACTTGCGAGCCGCAGCTAAACAAAAAGTTTGTACCTGTATGATATGTTGTCAGTTTAATCCAGGTAAAAGCATCCCCGTAGAACAGGGTGGATTTCAACCTCCTAATCATGCTTTTGAAGTCCTCCAGATGGATTATATCCAGATGGAACGATGTCGAGGATTCAAATATGTTCTTGTAGTTGTTTGTGCTCTTTCCCGTTGGACAGAAGCCTACCCGGTCTCAGATTACACTGCCCCGACTACTGCCAAACAGTTGGTTCGAGAATTCTTCCCACGGTACGGTTTACCACGTGTTGTCTACTCAGATAACGGCCAGCCGTTCTCATCCGAACTAATGAAACACGTTTCACTTTTGTTAGGCTATCAATGGAGATTTCACTGTGTCCGACACCCCGAGGCAGCAGGTCTCGTGGAACGACATAATCAAACTCTGAAAATTAGATTGTCCAAAATATGTAGAGAGAAAGGTGTCGATTGGGTAATAGCCTTACCAGTTGCACTCTTTTACATGAGAATGGTAGCGCACTCTCGAACAGGGCTATCCCCTTATGAGGTGATCTTTGGCAGACCACCAAATATGTGGGGGACGCCTATACCACGCAAAATAACTGATGTTGACTGTAATATGCTGACAGATTACCTGGCTTCCTTGATGTCTGCACTACAATCTTGTCGTTCACAGGTAGCTGCAGCCTTTCCCGACAACACCGAGGTGAAACCCCATGACGTAGTTCCCGGGGACCTGGTGTTAGTGCGGAATTTTGACCGGAAGACTCAGCTGGATCCTAGGTGGAAATCGCCTCAACTTGTACTACTCACCACGAGGACAGCCGTGAAAATCGAGGGAAGAAAAGGATGGTTGCACTCGAGTCATATCAAGAAATTTTATGGACTACCATCCAATATAGAGACTAAACCCTGTATTTCCTCAAAGACAGACTCAAAGCTCCCTTTGGTTGAGCAATCGAACTCAGAACTATATAGACTAAAATTGAGGTCCAGTCAGTCAGACAATTTGATTGTTTAAGTCCTCTCCAAGGTGAATCGGTTGAATTTGTCTCTGACATGTATCCTCTGGACCGGAATAGAGAAAGAAATAATCAAATGCTGCTCAAGAAGCAAGCGCATTGTAAATCATTTCGTAGTCATTGTACAGTAACATTATTAATTTTGTTTTTTCTAAGTCTTTTGATCATCATTGTCAGCATCCTATTGCACATGTATTACCCTATTCCTAAGCATGCTTATAATATAACTGCAGAACATTCTTTTAGTGAATTTCCTCCGCATGAGTTGTCATATAGATTTGCGCTGCGCAATAACACTTTTATTAGTATGTTACATCATTCCCATCAGACTAGCAATGCTACAAATTGTTGGATATGTGGCCGACTCCCTCCCTATCAGAACTATAAGGGAGTTTTGCCCCTCTTTCCCTATCCGTTCACACACAATGGCTCCTGTGGAGCATGGTTTAGTTTGATCAATTCCCTAGATTCGAATTCCGCAGTTTATCAAGACAACTGGGTATGGGGAAACCTGAACTTAGTTTTGCTTAAAGTCTGCTACCCTAACAAGGAGGGACTTCCCAAAAGAACAGGAACTGATCTAGAAAATGAAGTATACGGATTAGGTAATTTTACACTTAACCTCATGATCCTGAACGTTGAATCTGAAGCTACACCAATCTTGTCCGCCATGCCCGTATTCCCAGTAAAAGGGGAACTATGTATAAGAAAGAATGGCTCCATACACATGGGCCATAGTAAATGCACCACTGTGATAAAATTCAGTGATCAAGGCAAGTCTACATTTAGAGCTTCTCGTCATTCCTACTTTATATGTGGCCAGACCGCATATATACGCCTACCTCTAGATTGGGATGGTACCTGTTATATAGCATTCCTCCTACCACCTGTTTTCCTAGCTCCTCCTGATTATCATAGAAATACTCATTTAGTACACAATAGACAGCAGAGAGATCTCCCAATCGTCGATTACACTGAAACAGCATGGGAAAAATACACAGATTTCAATAAAGGTTTCTTCCCCTAAATAGGTACAGTCACTAATAGTAAGCTGATACGTAGATTAACCAGAACCCTTGAAGCAGTAGTGAACGAAACTATTTCCGCCTTAGGCAATTTAACAGAAGAACAGTCTGCTATGCGGATTGTTGTGCTTCAAAATCGTCTTGTCCTTGACGTCATCCTGGCCGATAGGGGCGGAGCTTGTAGGGTCATCGGATCAAGTTGTTGCATTTTCATACCAGAAAATTCGCCGTCAGTATATAAAGCCATAACCCGCCTTCATAAGATTGTAAGCCAGATACACCAGAGTCCAGGCACCTGGACTTGGTCCGGTTGGCTCTGGGGCGTGTTGTCAGCCTGGGGATGGAGAATGCTCTCCTTCCTAGGTATTGGCTTTCTCATCCTATTCAGTTGCTGCTTATGTCTACAATGTGGGCCAGCGATTTGTGGTCTGTGTGCCACCTCGTGTATCCCACATCCAAGTTTTCGTTCGAGATCCCGGAAGAAGAAAGAAGAACAAATGATGTTATATGAACAGATCGATGGATTGATGAAGATTGATATCTCCTAAGGGCCAGTAGGGGACAAGGAGGGAATGTGGAAATATGGATTTTTATGGTCGGTTATGTCCCCTATCTTGGACCCCAACGGTTTCATGTATAAATCACAAGTACATGTATGTTCCCTCCAGGTCCAGTTATGAAGACGCAAATACATGTGCGTCCACCGTCAACATGTCCTCTTTCAGATCCGCCATGAATGGGCCGGATATTCTATTCCTAAGTATGAAAGGCCACCGGCTTTATATGGTTCATTTATCCCATTTTACAGTCCAGGCGAGTAGGCCCTGATTCTGCCACCAAGCCTTTTCCTGCCTTCTGCATCTGAAAGCTCCAGTCTGAGCCTGCATCTGTGACCATGAACTTTGTCTTACTCCCTGCGCGGCTAACGGTGCCTGATCCAGCCCGTAGCCTGCCAGAAAACTGTATTTCACCTTCAAGATTATCTCCTCCGCCCCTCATCCGATGCATTCCTGTCTAGCAGTTTAGGTAAACATTCCTCCAGCTACCGTGCAAAAGGGCCAGGCCTCGCTGTCCTCATGCAAGTAATTCATAGCCCCGTTACCATGGAATATTCCTACCCCCTCGCATCTAGTGTAGACACTTAGACGCTTGTACACGCACTAACAGTCAGTATAGTCAGTATAGAATAAGATTCTATCCTAAGAGACCTCTCTTTTTGGATAACACAGTTCTTTAAACATAGGATATTAGATATGATTTGGGATTAGGTTGACATAACCCCAGACTTTTGTCTCCACATGTAGAGCTAAATGTCAAGCCCCTTTCTCCTTCTAGTTGCACGTCAAATCACACGTCATGCTGCTGCGCGTGCATCTCTGCCAAATATTTCTGCTGACATTGCGAAATTCTTTCATGGAACCACCCATTTGTGACATCATACCTAATGACGTTCTTTAGTTACGCCTAGTTACACCCATTTTAGTTACGCATGTATGTTTTTATCTCTGTTATCAACTGTTACGCCTCCTGCATCTGTTTCACTGTAATGCCTCTTCTATAAAAATGATTACCTGTCAATAATGTAGGTTCCTTCCTTCCTGAACTTTCGTGGTGATGGAATAGAAGGCCCATAATTCGAATTATGTTCCTTTGTATAGGAATAAAGCCCGTTCCGATTCTCTAATACCACGGATTCTGCCTCTTATTTTACTGAGCTATTCTTATTAATTTTCCGCATCAAATTAAGTACCGGTAATTAAATTATTTACCACACTTCCCCTGTACAATTTTCACACAAATAACCAATTAACGTGCTGTATGTATTTTTTTAAAGTACATGTAATGTGTCTGGAAAAATTACTCAATTTCGCCCACCTTGATTTTAGGTGATTACATTGTTTCACTAATTGCGTGAAGTGGAACGTAGGTGATAAGAATTTATAACCAGAGGATCCGAAGGCTCTTGGGTAGATGACTTGTTGAACCAAGATCTTAGTAAGCTTTTTTGGCCTGCTACAATGCACAGTGAGAGGACATTTGGTGAAATTTTTGGCTTCCAACTATGAATTTGAATAGAATTTATGGAGTGCTGCGATTACCCTATAGGGCGTCTTGGCGCCAACTGAAAAGAAAGACCGAATAAAACAAAAATTAGTTAAACAATTACATTTTGATTTTTGGGATTTTCTTTCTGAAACCCAAATTGTTTGCTTCTACTCATATATACATAGGAAGTTCAACCCAGAGATAGGTGGTTCAGAAGTAAAAGGATCTCCCTTCACGTCGAGCTTTTCGAATTTCAGGAGCAGATACAAGTGAACCAAACTTTGAATGAAGAGTCTGTGATAGCTGATAGGGTAAAGTATGAGCTCTAATGTCCATCGAGTCCTTCCTAGAGCAGGACTTGTTGCAAATGCAGAGTGACTTTAGGGCAATTCTTCTTCAAACGATGAGCCAATATGGAATGCAAAGAAGGGATGAGATAGAATTTTGCCGGGATACACCTAAAAGTAGTCTATCCGCATTGTTTTGAACCAGTTACAGTCTAATCATAACAGTAACAGGCAGACCTATATATAGAGAGTTACAATGGTCCAAACTGGAAATAATCACTGCCTTGCGAATGCTTTTGCGTGTGCAGCAGGTATAAATAGTAGAAATAGGTGTAACTAACTTTATTGGTCTGGGAACTGAAAGATAGCTCCTTTTCCAAGATCATCCCAAAATGTTTTGCCAAATCCACAGGAGTTGGGAGTGTTCTAGTTCAACGGGCCACCATCTTGAACACCAAAGGGAGACTGAGCTACCAACAATCAAATACCTCTGTGTTGCCTTTTGTTTAGCTTCATTGAGTTAGCTGAATCATATTTAATTACTGATCATATTTGTTAGCAATTTAGGCAAAATCATCCCAAAATCTGTACTTTCAAAAATATTGCAGTTCTATTGCAACCTTCTACCCGATTCAATTTAAACATAATCAAAGTATTGTGTAGAACTTGAAAGCAAGGAGTATACTGATTCTAAAGCTGTATGGTCTACTACATGTCAGAAATTAACAGCATTTTCAGTATAGGTGGGGGTGTCCAATGTAGGACAAAAGGGCCAAATCAATAACGGCTTGTACGATATTCTTACATGATATATTTGCATGTCCATACATCTAAATGGCGCTCATTTACATAAACAGTAGTTAGTCTGAAAGTCTAGCATGGATCTGGCCCTACTGGATCGACGTTACACACCCCTGGCTACATTGCCTATGTGTGCCTAGAAAGCCCTAAAGCATAATACTAGTAATGCAGCTCAGGTGGTTCATGTACTTGCTACAGAGATGGATGTCTGTAAACTCTGTTCACAGAATGAATGTGCCTGCTTCAGAGCATCATGTGTAACCAGCATGTAACCAGGTTTTTATTTTAGATAAAACATCTAAGTAGGTGAACACATTTGTTTGAAAGCCATTTTTGTCAGTGGTGGGTCGGAACTTCCTTTTAATGTAGTTTATGTAAGCATATTACCTACAAGAAATAAATGTGAATGTTCCCAGGTTTTAACTCAACCTTTCATCAAAGGTTTATAAATTGGGTGCCATTGAGTTAGGTCATATTAATAAACAGTTAATTAGTTCTAGAGAATGTTCATCTTTTCTGCTATAAAGATGATGCTATTTAGTGTAGTTAAACTCGTAGGTATTCACAAACAACGCACATATTATCCTTCACAAAGTAAAATACTTTAATATCGCCATTTGTTTCTGGAAACATTTTCCTTTTGCCCCTCTTGGGTTGCTGAGTGTGGCGGCCAGGGGTTGGTGTCAAGGTAAGTCCCCTCAGCAATTTGAAAACTTTTCCCAGGCAGGGCACAACTTTGTTAACAATTGTCTTTAAAGTGAAGCATTTGGTGCCGTGTCTGGAGCTGTAGTTTGTGGTCCTATTCCCCCTGCCCCTTGACGCCGCTGCTCTGCTCAGCAAACCCCTGCTCTGCTCTGGCACTGCTGCCAGGCTGTGAACCCAGTTCTTGAAGTCTGCCTGGGTCCCACCTAAGCCTGAACCGGTTGAACACAAGCGATGAGACAAAAAATGAATCGGCTGGAATGGCAGCTCCTCGCTTTGACTAGTAGGTTAAGTGTGACATTTGAGGCAGTGAGTTTTTAGGTCGAGCCTGGGCAGCACATGCGCTGTTCTGCGAGGCAAGCTGTATTGCAGTGTGGACTTGAACCCCCGCCCACTCTTCGCCCATATTTGTCATTGGCTTGTGTCATTGTCCTTCATAAATGCTGGCTTCTGATTCGTTAATAGGCTTGTTAGTCCTTCCTTAGTACCGCCTTGTCTTCATCTATAACCTCCCATGAGGACAGGCCCTTTTACTTCTGTTGTTACACCGTGTGTCTTATTTAGTCTGTAAACACTATTTTCTTTAATGAGTTTATCAGGCACTACCATGCTGTCCTGCAATATTCAGTGCGTTCAGCGTGCCATGCGCGCTTTTACAAAACAAAGCATTTGTTTGTCAACTTGACAAACAAATGCTTTTTTTGGTAAATGCACCCTATTCCGCGCTTTCACTTTAATAACGGCTGCTGACCTTTCTTTAGACAAGACTCGTCTAAAGAAAGCGGCATTGCCACTATTAACGTGAAAGCGCAGCATGGGGCACTTGTAAACAACAAGCATTTGCAATGCAATAAGTATCGCATTTTAGATACTTTGACCTATTGGTATTGTAAATGACACTGCCTTTTATTATTGCAGGGTGTTTAAACACAAATAAAAGGCATTGAAATTTACAATGCCAATAGCTCAAAATCTCGCAATAGAGAGACCTACTGCATTGCAAATGCTTGTTTTTTCATGCAGTAAAGACTCTATTTGCAGATTAGATGTTGGAATCCTGCCAGAACCATTACCGTTTTCTGGGATCGACACATTGTTTCCTAATAGCAACATAATATTATTTAAGAACCAAAAACAATTCCCGTTGTCACGCTCTTTATTTACATAGTACTACAATGTAACATACCTCTGTAAACGTTGCTATTCCCAAAGACGGGCAGCAGATGGCGACGTCCACTTGTGGACCAACCTGCCGTCTGCTTTAACTCCACCGACAAACTTTCTCTGGCTCGTGAAACAGCTTTTGTTCCTTTCATGTTACACACGAGTGTAAAGCCAAAACGTTTTCGTGTAAAAATTCTGATTTCCCTAGATAATCATGTTTAGAGTGGGGGCCAGGGGGAGCTAATTGGAGACAGATTCGCTTGCCCCTGCCGTTTATATTTCACAGAGAAATGACCTACGTTTGCAGATCTGCGGCCCAGGTCTTTCTTCTCTTGCCAGTGAAAATTCCGACACCTCTCGCGCTCCAGCCTCTGGCGCGGTGCCAAGAAGGAAGTGCGCTGCAGCCCCTGCTTATCAATCACCGGATAATGGAGGCCAGATGTGGTGTCACCTGCCGTGCCCAAAAATGGACTTCTTTGTTGCACCAAAAGGAGGCGAACTCATTCAGCGCCAAGGCATTTGTCTCGATTTTAGAACCACACGCATGCTGTTAATCAGGGCTTTAAGTGGGATAAAAAAACTAAGAGGTCTCTCATAGGGGCGTGGCCAATGCAATTAAGGGCGTGGCTTAAAAACCCTAATTTACGCTAAAAATCTGTACTTAGCATAGTGTGTCACCCGACTTGTATTTTGCTCAGCCGTAGTCCGTGCATGGAGTTCCGTGGGGCGGAAAGGCGGGGCGGGGGAGAGCAGGATGGGGGTACTAAACACCGGAATATGGATAATTGGAGGTAAGTAAACAATTAAATAAATACAACGAATTTCGTAGCGTGCGCTGCATCGCATTTTGTGATGCAGCGCGCGCTACGAAATTCGTTTTATTTATTTAATTGTTTACTTACCTCCAATTATCCATATTCTGGTGTTTACTATCCCCCACCCTGCCCCTCCTACGCCCCGCCTTTCCGCCCCACGAACTCCCTCCACGGACCGCGGCTGATTTAGCTGTTTCTTTCATTGCATCCAGATGCATGACACAACAAGTAACATCATACCTACAACAAGTCAGGACTATTGCCTTTGTCAATGGTTGTTAGTTGCATAAGATAAATAAGCAGCAACTATGGCTCGTTGTATATAATATTGGAAAAGCTTCCACTTAAAGCGCTGGTGACACCATGACAATGTTGCTGCTCCTCAGTTTAAAAAAAAAAAGAGAAGGAAAATCCAGAGAGAAAATTACTCTCTTTAAATTATTTCCCTTCCCCTACAACGCTCCCCACGCATGACGTCATGCCGTAACTTCTCCACTAGTGAAAAGTGAGCAGTGTGTGCCTGCTGCTGTCACTTGAATCCTGAAAAAAACAGACTCATGTGCCAGGGCACAAAACAGAGCCCGATACAGACCCGTTTCGAGGACTCCTTCAAAAAACTGCCAGTGCTGAGACCCGGTGAGACCCGGCTCACTTAAAGCCCTGCTGTTAATGTTGCACTTGTTTGTGTGATGTGCATTCCTCCATTGGCAAGGCCTCTAATAACCCGTCCACACTTGCTTTTGAGAATTCGAATCCGTTAGCAGGGTCGCACTGGCCTACAGTGCCATCAGATTGTGCCTATGGACTTGCCCGAAGGATCACTGTTGATTTCCCTGATATTTCCACGTTTTTTTAGCTAGTTGTTTCACTAATACGGACCATTTTTATTAGGTCGAGCCTGGGCAGCTCATGCGCATCTCTGCGAGCCATGTTGTATTGGAGTAAGGAATAGAAGCCTCGTTCACTCTCCGCCTATATTTGTCATTGGCTTGTGTCATTGTCCTTCATAAATGCTGGCTTCTGATTTATTAATAGTCTTGTAAGTCCCTCCGTAGTACCGCCTTGTCTTCATTTGTAGCCTCCCATGAGGACTGGCCCTTTTACTTTGGTTGTTAAATGGTATGTCTTATTCAGTCTGTAAGCACCAATTTCTTGAAATTGTTCCTGGTACTGCAGGCATGACATGCTTTCCTGCAACATTCAGTCACCATGCCCGCTTTCACTTTCTAAGCAGCCCGGGACAATGGCGGCCGCCTCTTTGAATAGGTCTTCCATTTACAAGAGCTTAAGCTATTGGCATTGTACATGACAATTCCTTTTATGGGTTAATTATCAAAACATATAAATAAAAGGCATTGTCATTTTCAATGCCAATAGCTTAAACTCTCGCAAATGTGAGACCTATTGCATTGCAAATGCTTGTTTTGAATCCCACGCCTATTTTTTGACCCAGTCTGACCCTGTTCATTAGATGTAGTGTGAGGTGTATGAGTGGTGCTGTGTGTGGTTTGGGAGGTTCCTAGATATTGCTTCAAACAATTTGTGGCAACGGTTGCTCCACATCAGCTCGAGGTGTTGCGGATACTGTGAGAATAGACGCAGTCATGCATACCAGGCAGTTTTGTTCGGTGCCTTCCTGTTAATGCTACCGTGAACTGCTTATCATGTGGAAAAGTGGGCCCCTCGGGGTCTATGCTAGAAGACACAGGGAAAAAGAGTTTGGGTCATATCTAAAGACACTACATGGGCTAAACTCCTATTTTCCACCAGAGGTCATTTAGTTAATTGATCTAGTACTATATAAAGATATACAAATGATGTATAGTTTTTACATGTAATACATGTGATTGGAGAATGACATTTAGTGATTATGCTCATTTGAGTTAGAATGTATTTGCACCCTGTTGTGTTATGCTCGATTTAGTCCCCAGTTGCCAGTGGGAAGTAAAGGAACTACACCCTCGTCTAAACATTGCAAACGTAGAGGCCTACTTACAGTTTGATAGGCAGGAATACAGTGTCTGTCAAACTCCTGTTCCTCCCCCTCCATTTAGAGTCGGATGAACAGTCATGAGAATTTCTGTCTGTGGAGCCTCTGCTCTGCCTGCCTCGTTCCAGTGGAAACCTTTAACCGACTGACTTAGGGCTTTGGGTCGGAGTACTACAGATCATATGTCTAATTCATGGCGGATGTCAGAATATTTATTTTTCTTTGGAATGAAGTGCAGCGCTCCAAGGGCTCCATAACCCCTTAGTACATAGACTGCTCTCAGAAATCTCATACCACCATCATATCCTGAGTGTTTTACATTTCACAATCACTTTATGCGAATGCATTATGCAGGTGAACCAGTTGGTGGCCAAAAGGAATCTTAAGACGGCTTAAGTGACTAGTGCGCTGTAGGTTTTTGCACAGCATCAGAGGTTCATTCTGTACAAGATTAAGCTTGACAATATAAGACTATGAAAAGGCGGCTGATGTTTCTGAATTTAAAATCATAATGTTGGAATTGCACACCATATATATCTACAACAGGTTCATGGTACATAAACAGGTGCCCTCCCCCTTAATATGTAAGCAGATTTTCCACTTTTTTGGGGTGGGTGAAGTGGACCTGAATTGAGTGTTGCAGTGCAGTGTGGTGCTGATGCACAAGTTGCTCTTTGAAGTCTGGAATTCTAGTATGGGAAGAGGCTGTGCTCCAGCCAGTGTGGAAAGACTAAGTGGCCTTGGGATGTGCAATGTAGAGAGCTCAGGGCATCTTACTTGAAGTCTCCTCGGTTGTTGCTGGCTTTCTCCGCAGGGCAGTACGAAGCCGATGTCTCCAGCACCACAATCTCCACTTTCTTGCTGACATTCCCATATGCTGTGACCACAATGCACTCCCACTCCCCGCTGGCTGATATATGAATGTTGGGCAGGATCAATTCACTGCAAGAGGACAAGAGGAAATACAAGCATCATTGAAGGAGCCATGTGTGCCACAACTATCATCACAAGATTTGTTAGTGAGGGCATTCCTTTTGGCAATAGTCATTCCCAACAAACTTAAACACACTATTATTACACAACTGACTCAAACCTCTTAGCAAACTACAAATATTATCTGCCCAGGTGCAGTAAGAGAAATAGTATACAAGCTATACGTGCACTGTCATATGTGAAATGAAGGTCAGACACTTGTACATGAAGTATAATGAACTTTGTTTTGAAGCTGAATGCCAAGAAGGCCTTTTACATAACCATTTAGCTGGACTTTAACCATCCTGCAACTGAATAGATTAGATAATGACAAGGCATAATGTGCCTGAATTGATGAACCATACATACAGCTACATGACAATGCTGGATTTCCTGGAAACTGGGCCTGCCTTGCAAGCTCCTGTGATGTACAAACAACAAACTGCACTCAGTCCCACCCTGAACCTTGGTTTGCTTTAAAGCTGCAGAATCCTTAGCAGTGGTGAGCAGATCACACTTGCCATCATAGCATGTCTGCCTCCAAAAACTATTGCCTGCTCTTGTGACGACAGCCCTGCACTTATCACGATTCATGTCCACTGTCTTGATTTCAACTATAAGTAGCGACTGAGACAGAGACAGAGACAGCAAATATCCTGCATTGCAGTACAGAACACCTGGCCCTTGTGGCTTGCTCAGACATCTTCCCATCCTGGGGGGTGTAGCCTGAGCTAGGCTTCCGTAGACGGTTTGAGATGTTCTTTGACAACGGCTACCTACCATCGCCAAAATCCACGAAGTGACAATCATTACCCAAATAGCAGTTCAACTCTAAGCAAACAACCTCTTTAACAACTTCCAATCAGGCTTCAGACCTTGATGATTTTTTTTTTTTTAACGTAAGGCGATATCTAGACTGTGGTTCCGAAATGGTCAACAGGAGAAAAAGCTCCCTTGGCCAATCAGAAGGCTTTGTTTTCATTCTTGGTATTGTGCGACTCCTGCGAGCCATATCAAACTTTTTAACCCCTTCATGGCCAATCTTAACCCCTTTTTAGGTCTCGCCTGAGCCAGCGCTTTAGCGCTGCTCTGGCGAGAGCTATTGAAAACGGGGATGTGGAAGTGCAAACAGTGCTTTCCAGGCCCCCAACTACAGTGCATGTGCGCCAGGCACGCGCACCATTTGGCAGCCTGCATTTACATTTCGCGGGCGCTTTGATGTTCTCAGTGAGCCGCGCGGCCACTGAGAACATCAAAGCACCCGCGAAAGTGCACACCATTTGCCACCCCCTCCCTTATCCCACTTCCTTACCAGGCCTTGTCTTCATGCAGTTGCTAATTCCATATTCTCGCACTATCTTCATTCACTTCTCGCCTCTCTTTCTCTCCTCGCTTAGCTTCTCTGCCATTTCCTGGCTTTTGTTGTCTGTTACTGTCTGACTTTGCCGTAACTTTCTATCTCCCCTTCTGTCTTACTTTTACTTTCAAACCTTACTTCTCTAAGTCCCTTTCTTTTCTTTCACCTCTCTGGTCTTGTCGTTTCTTTCGCTCCTTAGCCTTGCCTTCCTAAACTCCATCGCCTGGCTCTCTTTCCTTCCCTTTTCTTTAAATCTGCCTTGCGTTGTTTTTCTCTTTTACTCACTTTCTCTTGCTCGCTGCATCTTTTACGCATTTCCTACACTCGTACAGCCATCACTCTCCCATGCTCCCTGTAGCTGACGTACCTCGGTGTATGCATTGGATAACAGGATGTTTAGATGCAGTGACCACATAACGCACAGGTGCCAATAAGGAAGGAGTGACCCTGGGCGCTGCTGCCTGCCGTGTCCAGGCCACGCGTTGTGGTTGGGGGGGTGGGGGCTGGACAACAGGCAATGCACAATGTGCTGCCCTGTCTTCCAAAAGGTGGGAGGGGCTCTTCAGTATTTGTGTGGTCTTTGTGAGAAGTTTATCTTGTTACAGGCACTTACACGGTCTTTGTCATACGTGCAATGTGAGTGAGGAATAATTTAAGGATATGTTCTGATTAATTAGCACCTGTAAATCGCCCACACTGCTATTAGTAAAGCATCGCGGCGCCATTATATAGTGCACAGTATGACTTCCAAGCGTTTACCATAATCACAGTGTGATTTGGCTTTGTTTTCTTGTGGCCAGCTGAACACAAACGCAGCAGGAGACAGTCCTTTGGTGGTCTCACCATGCTCCGCATAGGCCTAAGGACTCTGCTCCCCGTCGCATTGTAAGCCTGGAAGTTTGCTCCAAACTCTCCCATCTATTTGCCTCCCTGCTCAGCAGCTACTCGGCAGCAGTGGACATCCCAAACCAAGGCGCGCAACGCCCATTGGGCTCAAAGGGCTTTAGCCAGCCCCCCCCCCCCCCCCCAATTCACCCCTGGAATTAATTGCTGTGAAGGGCTTTATAACGGGGAGTCGTGAGTATTCGCGAACCTCTGATCTGGGCTAGCAGTTCGAAGCTGCATGCAGCCACATGCAGCACTGTAGCATCAAGAAAACATGTGCATGTTATACTTGGTTTCCTTCAGAAATCTTCGAGTAATAGTGGACATTTGTATGGTTGCCTGCCAATATAAGAGGGATTGCCGAAGATCGTTTTGATGCCGTGGGACGGAATAAATAAAAGGCTCTATAGCTCATTGGGTTGAGCGTTCACTGATCAGATGTTTATGAAATCTGCAAAGTAGCGCGTGAAAGACGATCTCAAATCTTGGTTGCAATGCGTCAGAAATGATGTCTTTGGGTTTAGTTGTAATAACAATTACTTCTTCACAAATAGTCAATCTTTCGTGTTTTTGGCACTACGTAATCAGTCAGTGCAACACTGCCCCACCCCCTCCACCCAAGGGGATGTGCTTTTCTTTCCTTTTTACTGCTCATTGGTTAGAATGTTCTCTTTTCGGAGATTCTATTGTAGCGCCTGAGAGCCCATCCGCTCCACGGAAAGGACGGGCCGAAGGAGTGGTGAAATGTAAAACAAGCATTTGCAATGCAATAGGTCTCGCATTTACTCGAGTTTAAGCTATTGGCATTATAAATGACAATGTGTTTTATTTATGTTCCAAAATCAAAACATAAATAAAAGGCATTGTCATTTACAATGCCAACAACTCAAACTCACGTAAATGCGAGACCTATTGCATTGCAAATGCTTGTTTAAATTCTAATCTCTTGAAAATTGCTTAACAGATTTACACCAAAGATCAAATAGCATGCTTTCTGAGTAAAGATGTAACTTTCTATCAAATTCAGTGTAAATCTGTTTAGCTGTTTTTTTCTTTATCAGAGACCAAAGTTTCCTAAGGGAATTAACATGGGTAATCAACATTTTGGGAAATCAAATTTTAGGGGCCCCGCTTTTTTCCTGGCCCTGTTTAATTGACTTGGAAATCAATTGGAAAGGGTAAAACTCATTTTCAGACTCTCCTGCTGACTCACATTGAGTGGTTTCCTTTTTACGACCAGATGGTTCCCGTCTTTCCTCTCTTGTCCAGGAGGAGTGCTCTCCTCTCGGCAGTCTCTGAACAGAGGCTGCTGCTTTAGGCCCAGTGGTCAAGTGAACTGGGCACCAGCACCTAGGTGTTCATCCAGGATTAGCTGCTGCAATCCAGGACTTCATCTGCATGGACATCACTGAGCCTCCCTTGTATCCTTGTTTCAGGAACAAGCTTTGGTTCCCTGATGCTGCAACTGGTGCTGCAGTTTTTACCGGTGAATTTAGATCTAGACCTAGTAGGGTAAACTCTCCTGGTAAAATGTGCATCCATCAAACCATATATGAAACTATAGGGAGATTCTTCTGCTACAGAATGAGTGGGTAGTCATCTTATAAAGGGCTTTGCTCCTGGTTGACCAGATATTCTTCGCTCTTCATTAGCATACAGAAGGGCCCTTTGCCGTTTTTGACACATATATTGTTGCTCTTATAATAAAACAACAACTTACCAATGCTTCTCTAGCAAGTCAAAAAACTCCAGAAACACCTATATGAAGAACGGAGTCAAGCCCCCCCCATCCTTTGTCATTTGGTGAGAACCAAAGTATCCACATGAAATACTGTAAAAAGCAAGCATTTTAGAAGGGAACGCTAAGAAGCAAATAGAAAGCGATGGGCGGGCTGTAAGCCTACATAATAGAAACAGCATGTCTCGAAGAGACAGAGCATGCACTGCCTAAGCATTTATATTTATATAATGCTTACTTCCCCTGACGAGGCATTGAAGCGAGATCTAAACATGCAGGAGTCAGCCAGTAAGCCTGCTATCCCCCTGTTATTCCCTAAAATTCCACCTAACCCACGTCCTTCAAAATTGCCAAGATACGTTGTAATGGTAATTCCGGCTGGGGAGTGGGGGGTAGCAGCCAGAACGGCCAAGATACCAGGTGACTCTTAGTGACAGCCTTAGTCGTGTTAAATCTTCTTGATTGCATATGATATGGCAAGATCTGTTTGGCGTGCTCATTAGGTGACCAATTCACCTGGCTGGATGTAGGAAATACAGTTACTTACCAGTAATCGTCATGAAGTAATTATCACTTCCTAGTCCCTATACTAACAACTCGGTGTTTCTCCCAATCCGTTTATTCGCCCCCAATCCAGATAAGTCATAACTACAGGAACAGGGGGTTACACATTTACTTTTGAGGGTCTGAAGGGTGGGACCAATTTTACTTGTGCCGGGGTGTCTTGGGCAGGTGGCTACACAACACCATGCAAGTTCTAGACCGAGGAAGGCATGGTGGAGTACTGAAGAGTCCTGGCAACAGATCTGCATAATAGCAGTTGGTGTCTAACACAGGCCAGAGTGCACCCCCTCCCAATTTTCAACAGACCCGCACTTCAGAATCCCAGGAAGCACCTGATCCCCAGTGAGGGGCTGAAAATGTATCATCTCAGGATCCAGAACTGAGCACCGTTTGGATAATGTCTCCAGGAAGCATAGCATACTCACTAAACCATTTTCTAATTTAAACACAGTTGCCAAATGTAAACAAATCATCCAGGCCTCCTGGCAATTCCAGTCTGTCAAAAGAGGACCTCAAGAACATTTTCTGCTCTTGGTAATTTCTTTCACAGAATGGCTCCGACCTCAGGTTCGAGCTGAACGTTGAACGTTCAGGTTCCCAAGGAGGTGGACCATACCGTTCGCCAGTTTTTGGGGGAATCTAATACACACCTGGCTGGTCCTTACTTATCAGCAAAGAGTGCCACCTTTCCCAAAAAGAAATACACCTGTTCATCTTTTACGATTCTGAAAAAGCCTGCTGAACATGAGTTTAAGTAGAACTGTAAATGAAATTATCTGCTTTCACTTTTAACATGGCTTTTCTCTCTATTTTACTTTAATTTTCAGTTAGGAGTCATTAAGGAAGCTGTGGAACACACTTTTAAAGTGTTTTCCTCTTACATTTCCTGTTTAAAGTATGTACTGATAATGGAAAAAAATACCGATATTAGGTGGTATTCCTTATTTTTTTTATGGCAGGAACATTAAAATACCGGTCATGGCAGTATAAAACCAGCCAGGAGGCAAACCTATCTATGACAGGCACAACAGCCAAATCCCTGCCTGTCCCCAAGCAAGTAAACAAGTTAACTTGTGGGTAGAGTGACCAGATTTTAAAAATCAAAAACTGGCACATCCCACAAACATAGAAGTAGTACAATTTTGCATCGACAAGGGGGCACAGAATGACTCGGTTGACTGTACTCTTGAACATATAAAACAGAGACAAAAAGGCACTAGAGGGTAATAAATGCCATTTTTATGCACAGTATCATTTGTGTTAATTAAATTGCTTTCTTCTAGGGCTGCTAACTAATTCTGCACTGGAACACACGAAAACTTGCCACTAAATGTATTCAGTAAATCCTCCCTGAAAACCGGGACTTGAGTTAGTGAAATTAGCTCAGACCGATGATGAAAGATCCGGGCTGTCCTGGGACATTCGGGACACCTGGTCATCTTCCCTGTTGGGGTCTGTGACTGGCGCACTCTATATGTAACGCACAAGTCCACGTAGAGCGGCTTTGTAAACTTACACTCAATTGGCTTTTATCTCACTACCACAGCAGTTTATTGGATTGTGATTAGTTAGGGTTTAGCACGATGCAGGACTTACGGATACCTCTGCTCTCTAAGGTTTACTATCCCGATGTCATTGCTGTTACCCTGAGGGTTTCAAGGCTCGAATTTTAACATAATCAGAACTCAGGCTTTCCCCCATCTCTGCTATGGAGGCAAGATTTCCTCCTGTAAAGTGTTTGCAGATTTCAAAACCCAACTATTAATTAAAAAAAATATATATAAATCAATTCTATAATTGCATGGTGAATAGAGAGTACCCCAAATTTGATATACTTCTGCTTTTCTAGATTGATGAGCCACAGGATGGTTTGCATTTGTAGTTTCAGGTTTTCAGCTAGATGCTGGCGGATCGAATTTGGTGCTATTCAGAGGCCCTTGCGAAACGAGTGACCAGATGTGCCAATGCCAAACATATTGCCAATAAAATCCAACCATTGGTAGCGGAAGCAAGAGGCTGACAACTGAATGGGTATAGAGACAAGGCCACCGAGATCCACCTTGTGTGATAGGCTGAAGAACAAAATGGAGCAAAGAAGAACTGTCATCAGAAAACATAATCTATTACAGGATGGCACAATAGGTAGGAAGGAATCTGAGAACAATAGGGGAAATTCCAACTGAAAGCTGAACCCAGTTTAGTGTGAGGCGAAGAAAAAGAGCAAGAAGAGGGAATGAGCAGGCAAAGTTAAGAGAAAGGAATGTTTATAAAAGCAATGAAAGCCATTAAAATATCTGTTGATTCATTTTTATTTATTTTGTGGTTTTATATGGTATCCGCGCATGGTACAGTACCGCCCTTATCCTTCTGCCAAGGAGTTGTGTTTGACACATCCAGAGGCTCAAGCTCACAGCATCGGCTGTGGGAAGATGCAAAGGTAAGGAGACTGAGCACAAAGTCCTGGCAGTCTCTTATCCACAAGTAACTGTATCTTACCTCTGAAGCGGAGCCATGAGGGAGGCACGCTACAAGAGAAATGACCAACCCTATGGGCTGGAGAGTGGGGCACTGCAATCCTAGGGCTTTACTAGGGTGGATGGAGGACATTGTGAGCCAAACAAAGTGTCTTTATATCTATGAAATAGTCTTTACACATAGAAACGAATTCAGTATAGTGTGTCGCCAGCTATGATCAGTGGACTATACAGTCTTAATGTTGCACTGCAATAAGGTAGCGCAGACATTAAGATAACTACATGATGGAAAGACAATAAGAGCATCTCAGAAAACTCCGCTTTTCAGTAAAACCCTAATTACATATATCTTAATCAATAAAGTAACAAAGCTGGGGGAGAGGATGTGGCCCAATGGCTAGGGTGGCTGACCTCAAATCCGGGGAACCGGGTTTGAGTTTCGGCAACAACGCTCAACATCCTGTTATTCTGAGTAAATCACTTAATCTCCCCATGCCTAAAAAAAATTAATGTATCCTTATATAACACAAATGGTGCTCATGTAAAGGGCCTGATACCGGATACCCTTGTGTCAAGTTTGCACTATATCAACCCCCCCCCCCCCCCCAAAAAAAGAAAGCTGGAACCCCACAGGAAAGGGGCAAGTGGCTGCAGGCTGGGTTGGGTGTGCCCATCATAAAGCACTATACCCTTCCCCAATACAGTTGGCAGCAGGCGGGGCTCATGTCAGTGTGCTGCCCGAATCCTTACAATGCAGCTGCACCCTGCCAAGTAAATAACAACATGTATTTGTGTTTTGTACATAAATAATTGCATGTCAATTTCTCAGGGAAACCAATTCAACTCCTTCACTGACAGCACCAGTCTACACCAATCAGTGATGTAGGCCTGAGGGTTTACTGAGGAGTTTACTTTCTGCAGCATCTACATCCTGCTGAGTTTCTGAAATCATGTACATGTATAATGTCCCCATATACAGACATGTCATTTTTGACAGAAACAAGTTCCTGTGTAAGAACCTGCTAAGTAACTGACTTCATGTACCACTTTACTTTCGAAATGAATACAGTGAGCCAAACTATAAGGGTGACATCAGAAGACATCTGTTCCAGAATTTGCAGAATCTCCTTTTCAATTTTTTGCAATATTTGTCCTATTATACTCTATGACGTTGCTGTGATCATGAGGTTACTACTGCCTTTGAGCACAGCCTAAATCTCTCGACATTTCCCTATATATTCATCCAGCTATTACTTTACACTTCCCTTGAGCTGATTAGCTGTTCTTACTCAATCAATCAATCCATCACTCAGTAATCTTATAAAGCGCGACTACTCACCTGTGAGGGTCTCAAGGCACTGAGTAGGGTTGGTGGGTTTGCGGTTCAGTCGAACAGCCAGGTCTTGAGGTCCTTCCTGAATTGTGGCAGCGATGGTGATTGCCTGAGGTTTAGAGGCCGGGAGTTCCAGGTCTTCGCAGCAAGGTAGGTCTTGCGGATCTGTGGCATGGTGGCCAGGGCCAGTTGGGCAGAGTGAAGCCGTCTGGTGCTAGTGTAGAAGGAGTGGCAGTGATTGATGCAGGTCTGGCGTTGTGAAGGGCGTTGTAGGTATGTGTGAGAAGCCTGAATGGGATTCTTTTGTTGACAGGTAGCCAGTGAAGGAGTCACTGGCAAGTGATGTGGTTGCTACAGGGAATCTTCAGGATGAGTGTGGCGGAGGTGTTCTGGATGGTCTGCAGGTTTCTTTAGTTTCTGCGTGGTGCATTGCTGTAGTCGAGTCTGCTGCTGATGAGTTCATGGGTGAGCATGTTCCTGGACTCAGTGGGGATTGACTGAAAGGTCTTACGAAGGAGGCGGAGCGTGCGGAAGCAGGAAGACGAAACAGCGTTGATTTGGATGTTCATTGAGAGTGAGGAGTCAAGCGTGATGCCAAGGTTTCGTGCGTGGTCTGTGGGGGGATTCCGAGTGCTGCGGGCCAACAAGAGTCATCTCAGACATACGTGGAGGACCCCAGGATGATGACTTCAGCCTTGTCTGAATTAAGCATGAGGCAGCTATCATCCATCCAGGTGGCGACTGCCTTCATTCCATTGTGGAAGTTGCTCTTGGTGGCTGTAGGTTCACCTGTGAGGGAGAGAATCAGCTGGGTGTCGATGGTGTAGGGGATGATGTTGAGTCCGTGGCTTCTGACGATGGCCGCACGTGGGGCCATGTACATGTTGAAGAAGGTGGAGTTCAGGGAGGATCCCTGAGGCCCTCCGCAGCTGATCTCTGTGGGTTCTGAGTTGAACAGTTGAAGTCTGACTCTCTGCATTCAGCTGCAGAGTAAGGAGCAAATCTATTCTAGGGCGTTTGTCACAGATGCCGGCATCGTGGAGTCCTGTGCAGAGGGTGTGGTGGGAGACGGTATTGAACTTGCTTGCTTAAGCGGTGGTCTAGCAGCAGCCTTTAAAGAGATAGACCATCCTCCAGATTCTAATGGTAATCAAACGTAGCTAATATAGCGTTATTTCATATGCACATATGGTTGCTTCTTATTACCGTTTTGTATCCTAAATTTGCATTAAATTTGAAAATGTATCCTTTATATTTCAGTGAAAATTGAATTAAACATTTTGATTGTTGCCTTCCCTTTTAATTTCAAATCACCCCCCCTTTATTCTCCATCCTCTGTATGCCTCCTCTCTCTGAGCACAGCCCACGCTAAATCACATGCATTTTCACCTTAATCCCTATTATTGTGTTTCAGAAAATTGCTCGCACCGAATTTCAAAGATCACAACCGCTCCTTTAAAAGTCATATCTCTGCAACCACACAAATAATCTCCTGCAGGTAATCTATTATTACCGCCAATCATTTGCATGAATTTAAATACCCCCACCACTAAAGATCACACCAAAATCCTATTAATTTAATCTACCACATAGAAACTGGAGTAAATACATTGAATGATTTCCTTAAGCGCACAAGAATAATCCCAATAACCACTGAAAAAAACACTAACGTTGGCCTCTAGATCAGCTTACTGCCCGGCACAAAGTGCTCCAAAGTCTCACAAGGTGTAGTAAGCCCTAAACAAATTCAAATGCAATACAATACAATATATAACACTCCTTGCCCACACTAATACTAAAACCCTAACATTTCGCGAACAGGAAGTCAATTCATACAGAATGCGTAATAATTCCGTTTTGCTGCTCGACACTTCCATACAGGGGCGGCTCCTCCGCTAAGGCAGAGGCGCTTTGCCCCACTGCTTTAAAAGCAGTGCAGAGGAAAAATACAATGATAATAACGGAATGTTATAATCATTTTATTTTTCCATTCCTAGGTGCGGGGAGGGGCGGCGCTGGCCAGAGCAGGGGTCAGGGGAAGGAGTCTTAAGCACACTCTATGTGCTCTTGACTGTTTGGCTGGCCGTCTTGGCCCAGTCAAACATTCATGTGTACTTTGCATGTTCTCCACCCAGGCTGCATTACAGCCTGGGTGGGGAAAAGGCACAGGCTCCCTGTCTCCGTCTGAGTGGCGAACCACTGCACTCAGACCAATCACAACACTGCATTGCAGTGTTGTGATTGGCTTAGGTGAAACGAACACAATGCGGCATTGCAGCTTTGTGATTGGCTTAGGGGAGCCCAGGTGCTTCCTGCGATGGAGGAGAGGCGGCGAAGAGGTGGTAGTTTGTGAAGCGACCACCAGGTACGTTTTCTTTGTTCTCTTTCTTTTTTCTTT
This sequence comes from Triturus cristatus, assembly GCF_964204655.1. Taxonomy (NCBI): domain Eukaryota; kingdom Metazoa; phylum Chordata; class Amphibia; order Caudata; family Salamandridae; genus Triturus; species Triturus cristatus. The sequence continues at coordinate 940,430,878 of NC_140594.1, read as the reverse complement.
TCTATCCCCCATCTCCCCCCTCACCCCTGTTGTTACAAAGCAAGCCATTACATCTCAAGTCATTTCTAGGACTTGCTGTAGGGGGCGCCCTAAACTAAGGAATTGCATAATTTATATTCCAACACCTTCCCTACTGTTGCACACGCTGGAATTGGAATAGTAAATTATACTATTCCTAACTCCAGCGTGCCCTCTACAGCAAGTCGTAGAAACGACTCACGATGTAATGGCTTGCGTTGCAGCGCATGCGATGTAACATCACATATTCTACTTCTGTCACTGCTACATTATGTCCTTTTGGTGCTTGAAATTTCATGTTCTCCAGTAACTTAATATTTTTCTACAACCTGCTAATATGATAGCCTTGAATATGAGGTCACAGGATCATTGTTGGTTATTAGGTAACTATGTACACACAGAGACTACAATGCTTGCTGATCAGTAGTCGTCAAGGCATGATTTGGTGTTATGCAAAAGCTGGTATCTGTGAGAGCTGGAAAACAGATTGTGCAAAGATAAACTCTGGCTTGTGGGGTTGTCTGTGTGCTCCTGATCAAGAAAAAGATACAATCTGTGAACTACCGATAGTAGGCACTTGGGATGTGAGTATGAAACTGCAGAATGTGACAACATTTTCTGGTCACATGAAGACAAAAATGTACATTCCAATGGTGTCTTTTGAGACAAGCGGGGGAGAGAACACAGATGCGAGGTAAGCTTAGAAATCTCCTTCATGCATCACATCCTTTTTTGTCCCACATCCCAAAGCAGTGATTATTCTGCCACAGACTCAAGGCCGATGCCAGTAAATGATTTGATGTAATCATTTGCCTCTTAAGAAAGGAAATTATTTTTCAGAATATTTTCCCATTGGGTATGTGTCGGTTTTGGATGGAGGCTGCCTCAGCTAATTTTGACTTGCATTTATGTTAAATATTCAGAGATTTCTGACTTAGGCCCAAAGTCTGTGCTAGTGAGTTTGAAGTTTGTGAAGAATGTGATTGTGTTTTACAGCGCTTGAAGTTTCAGTGGCTGCAAGGGGGAATATCTTCACACCCAGCACTCTACCAACCTGGTGATGAATGTGCAGTCATGGATAATGCTATCCTCCAGTATGATCCCCATCTCTTCATCTTCTTCCACCGGCTCTCTGTTGTGGTACCACTGGATGTGGGTGGTGTTATCCAGGTAGCTGGCAGAACACTGGAATGGCAGCCTGTCCCCTTGGAAGACCACCTGGGTCAGGGAAGGGATGAGGTGGTGGGTGTGCAGCTCTGGGGGGCCTACTGTGGGACAGAAAGGACAAAGGACCTGTGATTGTAATGCACACATACATTTATACTAGATTTGTCAGGAAACAGGCGCACACATGGAAGAGCAGGGAGAGCACATGAGCAGTTTATTAATGCTTGTAGAAGAAAGGATCAGTCTCCGTCCCTTAATAGCAAAATGGTTACACTATGAACTAGGGCTACTGCAGGGGGAGTACGTACAGCATCATTAAGCATTTAATAAGCCTGCTGAATAGTTACTGGAGTGGCATCAGAGATGGGTGCTACATAATTGTTAGCAGAATTAGAAAGGGAGGATACTGAAATGTTCTGATGTTTGTGATCCGAAATATCTTTTTTGTTTTTCTTGGTTTTGAATATTATTGACTAAGGACAGTGTTATTTTTTTACTTTCATTCAATCATAACTGAATCTTTGCCCAGAGTTCATCAATTTAAAGAACAATGAGCTTGATAGGACTTCCACCATTTTACATATACACCGGCTTTCACTACAATGTGACCGAGGCAGTGACGGGCTCAAGGCCCTTCCCTGTGAGTTAACATATGTGAAGTGATACACCCGACTGTTACCTACCCCCACATCCAGGACAGAACCTCTACTGATGAAAAGAATAAAACTCTCAGAGTTTGAGGGACTGCTACTAAAGAAGGCTTTCCAATATTCAATAAGACAGAGCACACCGACACATACACTGCAGTGGGACTGCGTTCCAACACCTGCCTCAGACTCTCAAATGGACGTGTGAATGGGAACATGTGCAAGGAAGCCTTGAGCACTATGGAGAACTTGTTAGGGAGCACATGTCAATTCGGAACATGGAAATTTTGTACCACAATCAAACAAGGGGTCAATTTAGGAAGGATACTAGATCAGATGCTGACAGTGAGCTTTTTCTCTCTCACTCTGTGTACTCGGTCAGGGCACCACAACAGGAAGGTCCTTTTACGTCACGTATAACTGGTCAGCTGCCTCCCCTGGGTGGACAAGATGCCCAGCAGGAGCAGGTGCTGTGGATACTCACTGCAGCTCAGCTGCCGCTCCCTCAAGCTCCTTAGTCGCATGTCCTGCAGGAGGCTGGGGTACACACAGAGCGTCCGGTCCGAGATCTGGACAGAGCTGTTCTTTGACCAGGAGACCACCCAGCGTAGGTTACAGTCACAAGTCAGGTAGTCTGTGGAAAAATCCCTAAAACAGAAAATAGGAAAATTAAGAGTTAGAACCAGAAGAAAAATCCAGAGTTGATAGAAACAAAGTGGAAGGGAGAGAGAGAAGCAGGAGGGTGTAAGAACATTATAAGGCACAAAACCTCCTTATGGTGTAGGACCATGGATTGGAGCTAACACGGTTAGTTCTTGAGACAGATAAGTGGGTTCAGTGTCTGTGTGCCATCTGCAGGTCACAGGTGTATAGCCTAGCACATCCCATGCAGCTTCCAGGAGATGGCTTGGGGGCTCGTTGAAAGCTCACTGGTACCCTCTGAAGGGATCTACAGGCACATTTGAACCCCAACAGGGCTAATCCAGCCGTGCACCCTTCTGAGGTCATGAAGTGGATTCCCATTAACGAGGATAGTATCAACGCCTTTTTCACAGCACTCTGAAAGGGTAGAATTGTGGCATTATATAAAAGCACTACATTAAAGAAATGATTCATCCTTCTGAAGCTGATGCAGTCAGTATCACGACGTTGGGTGATAATGACCCCACCCTATCTAAGGGGAGTTCACAGTATGGTGTAAGCTGTATGTGGGGGCGTTCATATTGGTATGCCGGTGTCGTTGTTTCTATCATTATTAATATATATTGACGTTTCACCTCTTCACACCAGCACAAACCCTAGTTCGACCCTAAACTCAGCAGATCGTGGTATGAATCCCCACCCCTTGAGGAGTACTCAAGAAAGGGATATTTTCACTGACTTTTGTGACCCCTTTGGCAAGGCAGGAATGTAAATTTCGTCACATGCACCATTCTGACTGAACGAGCTGTTGCTTTTGGAAAACATAGTTTAAGACCAGTTCAAAGTTCCCAGAATCCCTTGCAGCCAGTGACTTTTTTCATCCCACCTCCTCATTTATTTAGATTGGGCACTTGCAATGTTCTGCCGTGCACCCTGGGAAATGTTTATGATATTGGATCTGAACTTGGTGCGGCCATGCCTATGGGAGCCGAACGTCTGTAAACATGGCGCGTTCCAGAAGAAACAGCCATCTCTTTCCCCGGCATGAGGCAGACTTTCTGGGACTGGGCCAAGAAGCGTAATGAGTTTTCCACTTTACTCCTGGCAGGCGTTTCCCGCCTGATGCAAGTCAGGGAAGGTTAGCTTTGCACCATCCATTCTGCACCGCTCCTCAAACTGCTCTTCTGGAGTGCTCCCTCTGGGGCTTATTTAAAAGCCCCTGGCACAGCCAGTGTGGCCCTTTTTAATCACATAACAACTGACGCACCAGCGATGCAAGGGGTTTGTAAGTAAGTCCCTCTGTGTGCTGGTGGGGATAAGGTGAACTTCATTTGGAAGGCTTTAGGACTGCATTGGCCATACCCTTTACTGTGATCTATCTCTTATAGGTATGTATAACTACACAGCCATAGGGACACCCGGCTCATCGAGCTGGCCTTCATCCCTTTCTAAGCGGTGGGATTCTGCACAGTTTACAAGTTTTGCCGGGTGTGGTAACCCTAGCAGCTGGCGACAGTGGACAAGCAGAAGGGAGATCCTCCAATGGAATAGCAGTTAACAGTGACAATGATGCTGCACTCCAAGCAAAAAACATTACTGAAGCAGGGAGAGAGATAACTACATGACTCACAAAGGAGCTAGAGCGGAGTTAGTAGTAGGAATCTATCAGCTTTCATTCACCCTCTTCAGCCATCTAGCTGGCTCCCGCAACAAATTTGCAAAACTCTTATTTGGTCTTGATCAAAAAATGTGTGGAAAAATTCCACAGGCTTTCAGTGATTGAGAGGTTACTCCCAAAACATTGTGTACCCTTCATAAAGCAAGATGCGACAAAGCTCCTCTGTAGTTTCGCAACATTTTAGCAAACTACGCTTCTTTCACTGGGTAAAACACTGCTCATACAATGGTTCCAACTGCAGAAGTGTTGAAGGAGATTTCTTTTGATGTAGAGTCATATGCTTGGGATGAACGTCTACGAGCAGAGCCCAAGCTGGAACAGTGCAGCCACGTTAGGAAACCGCTGAAATCCACCTGGTCCGTGCAGCGTTGTGTATGGAATAACTCTGAAGCAGCGCACACTCTTACGTGTTTCTCATCTCTCTTGTCATTGGTCCACCGCAGTAATGTGTTGCTACAAACGGTGCTCACTGGTGGTCTTCACAATCCCTTATAAGACAATATAACCTGAGCCTTTTCTTGGTAGTTTTTTTTTTTTTTGGCCCCATGGCTTAAGCAGAGAGAATGTTCCAGGATGCTATTGAATGCACTTTCCTTTCCATAAAAATACTGACTAATGCTACTCCAGCCTGTCTAACAGATGACTCACTGGATAGTGAGCTACATCTGGGTTCAGATCATGCAAACCAGATTTTATACCACTGGATCTTGTTCTCTGGTTCTGGTGAAAAACCTTTGCTGATAAAGTCTACACATGGAGTATGCACTGGCTGCTGACCTTGGTTATTTAGTTGGTGAATGTTTTTTGCATGAATGCACACACTGTACCAAAAAAAAAAAAACATTATCTAAAAGTCAGTGCACATACACACACACATATATCATATACATAGCTATATATTTCTCTCTCTCTCTCTCTCTCTCTCTCTCTCTCTCTCATATATATATATATATATATATATATGTGTGTGTGTGTGTGTGTGTGTGTATATATATGTATATACTAACTAAGACGTGCATCACCATCATGCACTGCTATGACCTCACACAGTACATCACTCATAACATGTTAACTGATATCACTGATGACATCATCCAAGTTACTGCTACACATTAATCCACAAACCCTTTCATCATTTTAAAAAACGAAAGTGCTTCTATGTTTACACGTGTGGGTACATGGAATGGAAACAGCTCTTGAGGCAAGTGCAGGTGTGCATATTGAGGTCTGGTTCAGTGCCTGCATGTTGGAAGGAGGTGTTGGTTCTTACCTTTTTTTTAAAAAACTAACTTGGACCCCACATGTCCTGCCAGCTATAGACCTATTGCGCTTCTTCCTGCCTGTGGGAAGATGCTGAAAGCTGTAGTTAACTACCAGATGAGCAACTTTATCGAGGTAAATAATGTGCTACATCCCTCGCAATGTGGTTTCCAATCGAGATTCAGTGCAGAGATGGCACTTTAGAAGTGACTGAGTTTATCAAAACCTGTCTCGATCTGGGCACATAACCATCCTGATTCTGCAAGACCTATCGGCAGCTTTTGATACAGTGTTGTTGCATGACATTCTTCTGGAAAAAGCAGGAATTGTCAGCACTGTTTGGAAATAGATCAAATCTTTTCTTTCCAACCGAAAGCAAGCAGCACTTCTCCCCCCTTTTACATGAGAGTATAGAGAGGTCAATTGCGGAGTACCTCATGGATCAGCCAGAACATGGCAGCCAGACTGGTTCTGAATATTCCCAAATGGCAATCAATATGAAATGGCTTGAAAAGCCTTCACTGGCTTCCCGTCAATCTATTAATAAAGTTTAACGCTCTGACAATACCGTTTAGGGCCACTCAAATGACTTATATCTGCTATAAAATCAAAAGACACCTTTCTCGCAGAGCATTGCACTCAGCCAACCACAACTTGCTTTAATTTAAACGCAGCGGCCCTGCCGTGAAGGACGCACCACCCTGCGAGCATAGGGGGCCATGCAGCTTTGGAATCTACCGAGCCACACATGTGGGACAACAACGGAAGGGATTTAGGACAGACATGACATTTCGAGGCCAATCTGAAGGCTTTAAATATTTTACCTGTGGCATGATTGAGTGCATCCATTTGGCGTTTTATCAACTGACACTCACTACAATGCCCAGGAACCAACGCGAGCCCATCAGAGGGCGGACAATCAACTAAATAAAGAGGAGTGTGTCAGAACGAGCACAAAGACTGTCGAGCCTTTGAGGAAAGCACATTAAGCAATGAAACGCGTCCGGCTATTTCGACTTTGAACTGAAAAAGGAATCGTAATGCCAGTTCCAGTCCATACCCTATAAAGGCTTTGTGTTGCTGCCGAGTGCGTCCTTGCCTAATGGGCAATCGGGAGCTTTAATTTACAAGCGGTGGCCCTGCCGTGAAGGACGCACCACCCCGCATGCATAGGGGGCCACGCGGCTTTGGAATATATATATATATATACATTATCTACTGGCGGTCACCAGTAGATAGTTATAGTTAGGACCGAGTTCCCATAGGAAATCAGAAAATTCTATTTTGAATAACTTTGACGCCGGTTGACTTATCTTCGAGAAATTTTCAAAACTAATGGGGCGCTCCGCTCAGCTCCTACCCTGAAAGTCTCGGGGTGATTCGTCAAGCGGGGGCTGAGAAAAAAGGGGGGTCCCAAAACAGGTTTTCCCCATGCATTTTCCCATAGGACCTTTAGTCGAAGGTACAGCCCGAACGGCTGAACAGAATTACTTGAAATTTGGCAAAGAGGTAGTCCTCCGGTCAGGCATCTGCCTTTTGCATATATGGTGTAAATCCGTTCAGTAGATCCTGAGAAAATCAAAAGTAAAATCACATATATATCTGGGCGGAGCCTAACCACACATCTCATCATGAGATCTGATTGGCTGTCAGCACTTCATCCAAGAAGTGTTGGCAGCCATCTTGGGACCAATATACATGATAGCACCGCATTAAAAAGCATTGCAGTTAATAGAAGGTTTTAAGACTTTAGCTACATTATAAATCATTTGTTGATGGCACCATATTCATTTTAGGAATTGTGGTATGTTCTAAGGTGATTTTACCATGTGAAAAGGCCTTCTGCTGGGATATCATGAATCATGTTTGAGAGAAAACTATTTTCACATGCTTTTCCCACAGAGGTTTGGAAGGTGATCTATAAGCTAAACTGAGAGCATATTTTCTGTAAATTCACATTATCTTTCTCAGTCATGTGAGAATGAAGTCTGACATTCTCAGTAAAACATGTACATCCAACAAGGGCAGAGACTGTCAATTGATTCCTTTGTGTTCTACTGCAGCTTCCCAGAGTGTTCCAAAGAACAACTAGAGCGCTGCCACTCCTACTTATGATAAACGTATGGCACACCTGAAGCCATCTTGATTGGAATAAAGTGGTAACTCTTAAAACATTTAATTTAAAAAGGAACAAAATGAGAGGGTTCATTTTGCCATAGAATGTATGATTAGTGCTGCAGAAAGAAAAATTAGGGCACATTTTGAGTGACTTCTCAAATCCTCTTCTATTTCATTAAAGAATTCTGACATGCAGACTGAAACATGCACTTTCAATACCAGCAGTAGACTTCCCTGGTGAGCAGTAGCTTTACTACAGTGATCTAATGAGCAACTAGAGTGCTAACATTCTGAATTTATGGCAAATGTGTGACACATCTGAATGCCTTCTTCATTGAATCACAGTAAAAAACTGACAGTATGCCTACTGAGGAGACTGTAGTAAATGAGGAAATTAGGAAACTTCATAACAAGTCTCCCAAGATGGCCACCTGAGACAAAAGAGCCCAAATGTAGCACAAATATCACCGAGATGTAGCCCAAGTATAGCCCAATGACAGAAATCCCAGAGTGTTTTAAAGAACAACTAGAGCGCTAACAGTCTTACTTATGACAAAAGTATGGCACACCTGAAGCCATCTTGATTGGAATAAAGTGGTAACGCTTAAAACATTTAATTTGCAAAGGAACAAAATGAGGGGGTTCATTTTGCCATAGAAATTATGATTAGAGCTGCAGAAAGAAAAATTAGGGCACATTTTGACTTCTCAAATCCTCTTCTATTTCATTAAAAAGTTCTGACATGCAGACTGAAACATGCACTTTGAATGCCAGCAGCAGACTTCCCTGGTGAGCAGTAGCTTTACTACAGTGATCTAATGAGGAACTAGAGTGCTACCATTCAGAATTTATGGCAAATGTGTCACATCTGAATGCCTTCTTGATGGAACCAAAGTAAACAAGCATTGAAAATGCAATAGGCCTCGCCCTCGTTTAAGTTAAAGCAATTCTGTTTGTAATTAGGTGGCTTTTTAGCTTTGCTTTTATTAGTGTTTTTCAAAATTTCATGTACATAACATGCATATATGTATATGTATGCATACATTTATATTTGTATTTATATAGATATGCAGATTATATATATGTTTATATATGTATGTATATATATATTCACTGAAAAAACCATAGGTTTCACACATGTTATAGTTAGCGGAAATTTTACTGATAAAAAACCAATGAAATTCCCCCGTTATAGTTACTGTAGGCAACTATAACTCACGCGACCGCAATCCTCTGCTGATGCTAATACTGTATTTAGACACTTATTTGCCCATGTCTTCTTCCATTAAATTTTAGCTATACATATATTACAAATATTTTTTTTTCATAAAGACACATATGTCATCAGCAGAGGATTACGGTCGCGTGAGTTATAGTTGCCTACAGTAACTATAACGGGGGAATTTCATTGGTTTTTTATCAGTAAAATTTCCGCTAACTATAACATGTGTGAAACCTATGGTTTTTTCAGTGAATTTGCAAGGTTTTTTAAATGCTAATTCCTAACTATAACGTGTGTGAAACCTATGGTTTTTTCAGTGAATTTGTACGGTTTTTTAAATGCTAAGTTACTTTACGCCATTCGTGGCGTGCGCGCCCACTTAACGCAGTTCGTTCCGTGCGCGCGGTGCGCTTCGCGCACCGCGCGCCCACTTTACACAGTTAGTGCCGTGCACGCACGGTGGGCACGCGGTGCGCTACGCGCACCGCGTGCCCACGTTACGCTACATGGGCCATGCCCAAATGGTGCCCTTCGGACACCATTTGGGCACGGGGTGGGGAGAGTGTGGATAATTTTTTTTTTCAATATTTTTTTTTTTATATTTCGGTTTTTTGTAATGATTTCATAAGCCATGCACAAATGGTGTCCTTCGGACACCATTTGCAGACGGGGTGGTGTGAATGTGGATAATTTTTTTTGTTTTATATTTTTTTACCGTACGCGTACGGTAAGCGTAATCGGCGAAATTGGCGAAAAAAAAAAAAATCCGTTTTTGGCCTTGGGGATCTTTGGGGACTCCCTCAACATTGCTATGTGTGTGGGCGCTGTCTAAACAGCCCCTTTACATGTTTTTGTGCTTTGTATTTTCATCATCACTCTCAGTGCGAGAGAGAAAATGGCGGCCGCCGCTTCCTGGTTTCGGCCGATTCGAATGTTTACTAAGATCTAAGAGCCAATCAGAATCGCGCTCGCGCACGCCACCGTACGCGTACGGTAAGCGCACCGTAAGCGCACGGTAAGCTGCCACAGATATATATATTGATTTAAAGGCTATTTTCTCAGATTCTACTGAACAGATTTACACCAAACCTACAAAAGGCACTTCCTTGACCTGGGACTACCTCTCTGCCAAATTTCATTAAATTCTGTTCAGCCGTTCGGGCTGTAGCCCTGTCTAAAAGTCCTATGGAAAAATGCATGGGAAAAATGCGTTTTGGGACCCCCCTTTTATCTCAGCCCCCGCTTGACGAATCCCCCCGAGACTTTCAGGGTAGGAGCGGAGCGTAGCGCCCCACCTATTTTGAAAAATTCGCGAGGATTCGTTGACCGGCGCCAAAGTTATTCAAAATAGAATGTTGCGGATTTCCTATGGAAACGTGGTCCTAACTATAACTACCTACTGGCGACCGCCAGTAGGTAATATATATATATATACACATACATATATATAAATGCATATGCATATATGTGCATATGTGTGCGTGTAGAGAGAGGTAGAGAGAGCTAGAGAGGTAGAGGTGTGGCGGTAGAGACATAGAGGTAGAGAGGTAGAGGTAGAGAGGTAGAGAGTAGTAGAGAGAGAGGTAGAGAAAGGTAGAGAGGTAGAGAGTAGAGGATGAGTAATAGAGAGTAGAGAGAGAGTAGTAGAGAGTAGTAGAGGGAGTAGCAGAGAGTGAGTAGGAGAGAGTAGTAGAGAGAGTAGTAGAGAGTGAGTAGTAGAGAGTGAGAAGTAGAGAGTAGTAGAGAGTAGTAGAGAGTGAGTAGTAGAGGGAATAGTAGAGAGTGAGTAGTAGAGAGTAGTAGAGAGTGAGTATTAGAGAGTGAGTAGTAGAGAGGGAGTAGTGGAGACTGAGTAGCAGAGAGAGAGTAGTAGAGAATGAGTAGTAGAGAATGAGTAGTAGAGAATGAGTAGTAGAGTGAGTAGTAGAGAGTAGTAGAGAGCGTAGTAGAGAGAGTAGTAGAGAGAGTAGTAGAGAGTGAGTAGTATAGAGTAGTAGAGAGTAATAGAGAGAGTAGTAGAGAGTGAGTAGTAGAGAGAGAGTAGTAGAGAGTGAGTAGTAGAGAGTAGTAGAGAGTGAGTAGTAGAGAGTAGTACAGAGTGAATAGTAGAGAGTGATTAGTAGGGAGTAGTGGAGTAGTAGAGAGTGAGTAGTAGAGAGTAGTAGAGAGTGAGTAGTAGAGTGAGTAGTAGGGAGTAGTAGAGAGTGAGTAGTAGAGTGAGTAGTAGAGAGTGTGTAGTAGAGAGTGTGTAGTAGAGTGTGTAGTAGAGAGAGAGTAGTAGAGAGTAGTAGAGAGTGAGTAGTAGAGAGTGAGTAGTAGAGAGAGTAGTAGAGAGAGTAGTAGAGAGTGAGTAGTAGAGAGTAGTAGAGAGTGAGTAGCAGAGAGAGTAGTAGAGAGTAGTAGAGAGTGAGTAGTAGAGAGTGAGTAGTAGAGAGAGAGTAGTAGAGAGTGAGTGGTAGAGAGTAGTGGAGTGAGTAGTAGAGAGTAGTAGAGAGTGAGTAGTAGAGAGAGTAGTAGAGTGAGTAGTTGAGAGTGAGTAGTAGAGAGTGAGTAGTAGAGAGTAGTAGAGTAGTAGAGAGTGAGTTGTAGAGAGTGAGTAGTAGAGAGTAGTAGAGTGATTAGTAGAGAGGGAGTAGTAGAGAGAGAGTAGTAGAGAGAGAGTAGTAGAGAGTAGTAGAGAGTGAGTAGTAGAGAGCAGTAGAGAGTGAGTAGTAGAGAGTGAGTAGTAGAGAGTAGTAGTAGAGAGTAGTAGAGTAGTAGAGAGTAGTAGAAAGTGAGTAGTAGAGAGTGAGTAGTAGAAAGTAGTAGCGAGTGAGTAGTAGAGAGTGAGTAGTGTAATTTAAAAGGAACACAATGAGGAGGTTCATTTTGCCATACAAATTATGATTAGTGAGGAAAGAAGAAAAATTAGGGCACATTTTGAGTGACTTCTCAAATCCTCTTCTATTTCATTAGAGAGTGAGTAGTAGAGAGTAGTAGAGAGTGAGTAGCAGAGAGCAAGTAGTAGAGAGTGTGTAGTAGAGAGTGAGTAGTAGAGAGTGAGAAGTAGAGAGAGTAGTAGAGTAGTAGAGAGTGAGTAGTAGAGTGAGTAGTAGAGAGTAGTTGAGAGCGAGTAGTAGAGAATAAGTAGTGGAGAGTGAGCAGTAGAGAGTAGTAGAGAGTGAGTAGTAGAGAGTGAGTAGTAGAGAGTGAGTAGTAGAGAGTGAGTAGTAGAGAGTAGGATAGAGTAGTAGAGAATAGTAGAGTGAGTAGAAGAGCGAGTAGTAGAGAGTGAGTAGTAGAGAGTGAGTAGCAGAGAGTGAGTAGCAGAGAGTAGTAGAGAGTGAGTAGTAGAGAGTGAGTAGTAGAGTGTGAGTAGTGGAGAGTGAGTAGTGGAGAGTGAGTAGTGGAGAGTGAGTAGTGGAGAGTGAGTAGTAGAGAGTGAGTAGTAGAGAGTGAGTAGTAGAGCGTGAGTAGTAGAGAGTGAGTAGTAGAGAGTGAGTAGTAGAGAGAGTAGTAGAGAGTGAGTAGTAGAGAGAGAGTAGTAGAGTAGTAGAGAGTGAGTGCTAGAGAGCAGCAGAGAGTAGTAGAGAGTGAGTAGTAGAGAGTGAATAGTAGAGAGTAGTAGAGAGAGAAGTAGAGAGTGTAGTAGAGAGTGAGTAGTAGAGAGTAGTAGCGAGTGAGTAGTAGAGAGTAGTAGAGAGTGAGTAGTAGAGTAGTAGAGAGTGAGTGGTAGAGAGTAGTAGAAAGTAGTAGAGTGAGTAGTAGAGAGTGAGTAGTAGAGAGTGAATAGTAGAGAGTAGTAGAGAGTGAGTAGTAGAGAGTAGTAGAGCGTGAGTAGTAGAGAGTGAGTAGTAGAGAGTGAGTAGTAGAGAGTGAGTAGTAGAGAGTAGTAGCGAGTGAGTAGTAGAGAGTGAGTAGTAGAGTAGTAGAGAGTGAGTAGTTGAGAGTGAGTAGTAGAGTAGTAGAGTAGTAGAGAGTGAGTAGTAGAGAGAGAGTAGTAGAGAGTAGTAGTGAGTCAGTAGTAGAGTAGTAGAGAGTAGTCAGTCAGTGTCAGTCAATGTCAGTCAGTCAGTGTCAGTCAGTCTGTCAGTGTCAGTCAATCAGTGTCTGTCAGTGTCAGTCAATCAGTGTTAGTCAGTCAGTGTCAGTCAATCAGTGTCAGTCAGTCAGTGTCAGTCAATCAGTGTCAGTCAATCAGTGTCAGTCAATCAGTGTCAGTCAATCAGTGTCAATCAGTGTCAGTCAGTGTAAGTCAGTCAGTGTCAGTCAGTGTCAGTCAGTCAGTGTCAGCTAGAGCAGCTCTGCTGACCTGGTTCTCTGGCTCTAAAGCAGCTCTGCTGACCTGGTTCTCTCTCTCTAAAGCAGCTCTGCTGACCTGGTTTCTCTGGCTCTACAGCAGGTCTGCTGACCTGGTGCTCTGGCTCTAGAGCAGCTCTGCTGACCTAGTTCTTCAGAGCAGCTCTGCTGATCTAGTTCTCTGGCTCTACAACAGCTCTGCAGACCTGGTTCTCTGGCTCTAAAGCAGCTCAGTTGACCCAGTTCTATGGCTCTGAAGCACTTCTGCTGACATGGTTCTCTGGCTCTATAGAAGCTCTGCTGACCTGGTTCTCTCCCTCTAAAGCAGCTCTACTGACCTGGTTTCTCTGGCTCTAGAGCAGCTCTGTTGACCTGGTTCTTAGGCTCTAGAGCAGCTTTACTGACCTGGTTCTCTGGCTCTAAAGCAGCTCTGCTGACCTGGTTCCATGGCTCTAAAGCAGCTCTGCTGATTTGGTTCTCTGGCTCTAGAGTAGCTCTGCTGACCTGGTTCTCTGGCTCTAAAGCAGCTCTGCTAACCTGGTTCTCTGGCTCTAAAGCAGCTCTGCTGACCTGGTTCTATGGCTCTAAAGCAGCTCTGCTGATTTGGTTCTCTGGCTCTAGAGTAGCTCTGCTGACCTGGTTCTCTGGCTCTAAAGCAGCTCTGCTGACCTGGTTCTCTCCCTCTAAAGCAGCTCTGCTGACCTGGTTTCTCTGGCTCTACAGCAGCTCTGCTGACCTGGTTCTCTGACTCTACAGCAGCTCTACTGACCTAGTTCTTAGGCTCTAGAGCAGCTCTGCTGACCTGGTTCTCTGGCTCTACAGCAGCTCTGCTGACCTGGTTTTCTGCACTCACGACGCACGCACCCGACTTCACGAAAATATATTTAAAAATAATATAAGTTTCTTATAAGTACAAATATATTATTTTGATGAATATCTTACATAATCTCTTGCCTTAATATGTATATTAAAGACACATACATATCATTTTGGAACATAAATTTTTTGCGGGAGTCGCGCTCCCAGCGCGCCCCAGCGCGTATATGATGTCACGCGGGACCCGCAATCGCGCAAACATCTCGTACCGTAATGCGCATGTGTCGCGAATGCGCGGGAGCAGGAGTTGCAGACTGGTCGCATACCAATCGCGCATATCACGTGATATTAAATGTATATGATGTAACTGAAAAACACGCAGCCGTCGCACACCATACGCGGATCCTTCATGACTTTTCTAAAATGGCGGCTAGAATGCGCGCACCCACCGTGATGTGTACACTTTGAGTGCGCGACTGCGAAAAAAATTGGAATTTTGTTTTAAGAAAATGATATAAATATATTAAGATTAGGCCTGGGCGAAGCACTACGCTACGCTCGCGTAGTTTGCGAAGTTCGCGCTACTTCGCGCTACGCGAACTGCACGTAGCACAGTGCGAACACGCGTAGCGTAGTGTTGCGTAGTGCTGCGGTCATTTTTTGCTTGCTCGCGGTCCTCAACGTCAAGTTGGCGACCGCGAGCAAGCAAAATGACATCCTGGCGAGACTTTTTCCTTGTTCGCGATCGCGAGCATGGAAAATAAACCTCCCGGCGAGATTCCCAACGCGAGAAGGTCAGGTTTCTCATTGCGAGGGGTCGCGTATGCTCGCGACCGCTCGCGATGAGAAACTACCAGTTCGCGTTGAGGAAGCTGCAGCTCGAGTAAAAATCTACTCGAGCAGCAGAAAACTACAGCTCGCACTGTGCAAGATGCCATTTTCAATGATTGCACAGTGCCGGTTGCTTGTCCGCACTGTGCAATCATTGAAAACAACATCTTGCACAGTGCGAACATGTTACTTCGCAGTTCGCGAAGTGCTACGCGTAGCTCGCGTAGTGCGAACTTCACTTTGCGTAGCTTCGCGAAGTGCTACTTCGCGAACTACGCCCACCCTTAATTAAGATAAAAAATGAAAACAAGAAAATTAATCAATATTTCAGTTTTAATTAAAAAATGTTTTTTTGCAATTTTCAGAAAAATATATAATGTTATTTAATGAATAAAATATTTATAAATAAACAGTTAAAAAACTGTAGAAAATCAGTACAAAAAAATAGATATAACTACTATCACACTTAAAAGTTAGCATTTAAAAAACCTTTGAAATTCACTGAAAAAAAACAGCGGTTTCAGAGACGTTATAGTTAGAAATTAGCATTTAAAAAACCTTAGAAATTCACAGAAAAAAACATAGGTTTCAGGGGTGTTATAGTTAGCTGCCCATTTCACTCGTACAAAACCATAGAAATTCCTCCGTTATAATTAGTTCTGCTAACTATAACTCACGCGCCCGCAATGCACTGCTGATGATGTCACATATTGCATCATTCATGACATGGTCAGTGACATCACTGATGACATCTCAAATGACATCACTGATGACATCATCCACTTGACAATCCGATATACCACATCATACACTAGTATAACCTTTCATCACTCACTGTAAAATACAGAGTACCATATTTGAAACCATTGACACACCAATACCAGTTACTACATACCCACTCACTGATTCCTAAGTCTACACACACAACTACCCATTCAAGAACAGAATCATCTATACATGCAGTCATTAATTAATAGAACACTATCAAATGCACTTATACACATATATAGACATTGACACATCAGCAGTCATCTTAGTCGGTTATGCAGTCATCCTACTCACTCATGAAAAAAATGTATCGCACTTAAATTTACTCACTTACACAATTATCCAACGACACCTCATTTATTCAAACACATAGTAACTCATCGTTAATATGTTAAAAAAGCACCATTACAATTATACACTCATTCATATATTTACTCTCACAATCACTGACTCTTACACAAACTTATTTATATACACCAACTCTCACATACAATGCCTTCTATGGTTTTTTCTGGGAATTTCTAAGGTTTTTTAAATGCTAATTTCTAACTATAACGTCTCTGAAACCTATGTTTTTTTTCAGTGAATATATATATATATATATTCACTGAAAAAACCATAGGTTTCAGGGGCGTTCTAGTTAGCTGGACTTTTCACTCGTACAAAACCATTGAAATTCCCCCGTTATAGTTAGTTCAGCTAACTATAACTCGCGCACACGCAATGCACTGCTGATGACGTCACATATTACATCACTCATGACATGGTCAGTGACATCACTCATGACATCACTGATGACATCTCAAATAACATCACTCATGACATCATCCTTGTGATAGAGTGGCAGATCTCCTCTCCCCCTAATATAACCTTTGATACACACATTCAAAAATAGAAACTAACATTTTCAAAACAATGGACATACCAATATCAGTTACAACAACCTATTCAGTAATTCTAAGATCCACATACACATCCACTCATTCACCAACAGTCCTATACAGTCACTCATACATGTACTCACTCATCATATGTACTTATACACCTGTACATCCTGTTACACAATGCCACTCATCCATAGAGTTACTCACACACATAGTCACTCATGCTAATAACGAATCAAACATCCATTTACTTGCATATACAGTTATACACACACCACCACACTTACTGCTACAGAAACTTACACATACTTAGTCTTTTAAACAATCACTTATAGAAACACATACTTATTCATACAGGAACTCTTCCAATCTCTCACTCTCACATATACTCACTTATATACACCAATAGTCACATATACTAGTTTAAAACATATGTAGTTACTCATAAAGACACTATTGAGACAGTCATTCACTCACTAACACACCCATGCACACACTCATCCACCCATACAGTCCTGCACACATGCTGTCTTCAACACATACAAACAGTGAGTCACTCATTCATGCACCTATGCACTACGTAATACCCCCCACCGAACCATACAGACACTCAGACACTCATACTGATACTCAAAAAACCAACTAATAACCTATATAGACACTCATGTAGCTACTCACCAACCCATGCAGCCACTTATACACAAAGTGAGAGACTGATACAGATATTTACATATTTAAACATTACTCACTAAGCCATGTATTCACTAAGATACACTTAATCAGTCAGTTATACAATCAATTTAAAAAAAAAAATCATCCATTTAGACACTTATATCCCCATTTATTCTTCCATCGACCTTGAGATATACATATATAAAACATATGTAATTTTCAGAAAAACACACATTCACTTGATGATGTCATCAGTGATGTCATCAGTGATGTCATTTGAGATGTCATCAGTGATGTCATAAGTGATGTCACTGACCATGTCATGAGTGATGTAATATGTGACGTCATCAGCAGTGCATTGCGTGCGCGCGAGTTATAGTTAGCTGAACTAACTATAACGGGAGAATTTCAATGGTTTTGTACGAGTGAAAAGTCCAGCTAACTATAACGCCCCTGAAACCTATGGTTTTTTCTGTGAATTTCTAAGGTTTTTTTAAATGCTATTTCCTAACTATAACGTGCCTGAAACCTAGGGTTTTTTCAGTGAATATATATATATATATATATATATATATATATATATATATATATATTGCTGCTCCGTATCTGCCTTCGTGTCCGCACTCGAGAGCGGGTGCCCGGTCCAGCGGTGGCAGACCGCTAACGTATCCAGCTCCTTACAATTGTAAATTAAGACCAGCACTCCCGTTAGGGTGAATCGGCCTTTGGATTTATTGCGAGATATCAATCAAAACAAACGCGTTTCGACGTTAGCCTTCTCAGACACTGACGAAGGCTAACGCCGAAACGCGTTTGTTTTGATTGGCTCCCCACGTACCACCCGCCCAGGTATGGAGCATTCTGGGTGTTGTAGTACTTACAGTGCTGCCACATGGTGGATGATCACATGTTTGGGGAGGTGCTAGCTCCTAATTGGGGGCGGAATGCAGGATGTTTAAAAGTGGAGGCGTGGTTGTGTTTCAGTTTGGCAGCGGCATCTGAGGAAGGCAATCAAGCCGAAATGCATTATGCCAGTTATGCTTTACAATAAAGACATTTTCCTGATTTCCTCGCGTGGCCCCTTCCTTCTGCTTGCTGGAGGTTGTTTTGGATATATATATTTGGATATATATATATATATATATAGATATATATATACACACACATCTTGGTATCCGCGGAATCCTCAGCTTTTACCTGCCACACACGGATATATACACATATATACATACATACATATATCTTGAGATAAGAATGATTGGCTGCCGCCGCATCAACAAAAATGTGATGGCAACCATTTTGGGACTCATGACTCAGTCCCCTGTCTTGAAAAAAACTTTAACAACATAAAGGGGGGGGGCAGAGTAGGGATACCCTTCCCCAATATACCAGGTGTGGGGGACCCTCCCTGGTGCCAAAAACATATATATATATTTTCTATGCTCCATGGATATGCGGAAAATAAAACAGATCCTCGGCTACAAGAAAAAAAAATGCGAGATCCCATCGTTTTAAAAATTAGCCCACGGGATGGGCCAGGGCCCATGGTGTCAGTGGATGTATTTTTTTATAGGTTGGGGCACTCTGCACCCCTCCCAAAGGCTTTTTCAGGCACAGGGATCCTATTCCCTGTTAGCCTACTTATTAAGAAGGGAGGGTCTGCATACCATATAGGGGCCCTGGGGATCCCATCTCCCAGGGTCGATCCTGACAATTAGGGGAGGGGGCGTGCAGCTCCCCTCTCCTAACTATCGACATTCAATGTGAATTACCTCCCACATTACACCACTCATGACATGTTCTGTAACATCATTGATAACATCACTGCAACATCTGAAATTACATCATTGATGACAACACTATGCATGGAGGTGGCGTGAGATAGGTATTTTTATTCATTTATTCAACACACATAGTAGTGGATCCACAGAAACATACTTTACGTATAAAAAGCATCATAGTAGGGTGTTCAATAAAATACAAAAATATATTCCAAAATACAAATACAACTTGCAAAATGTCAACCCACATATCTAATCCGGACATCTGCATAAAAAGTGCCTTAATATACATATTATATATAAAAAGTGTTCATCCTATGAAACTTCAATGTAAAACAGGATAATAATCCACGTTAACTCTGAAAGACATTATAAGAATACTAACAACCTTCAAGAATGTCAATATAAAAAGACCTTATATCATCTCTCCTACAGCAGGTAATATTTTAGAAAGTGTCAATGTGCATTAAAAAAAGAACACACCTCATTCTAAAAACGACATATTGATATTTATTCATAAAGTGCATTTATAAACATACTAATAATCTACCACAGTATAAAATGCCCTCATATCACCTTTCATCCAACAATTAATATTTAAATAAATGACACTCTACTATCCTGATTGACTGTTTGAAAAATACCCACATAACCATATTTACAGATTTTAAAATGAGGCGAAAAAACTTTTCAGTCTGTAACAGACATTTACAGATGGAGGATTCATCATAAGAAATAAAGCCTCCTCATATGTACCACTGGAATATTTCATCCATATTGGGGCAATATAGTTGTTTCTTACTTTCTCCAAATCTGGACAAAAGGTTACTACAATGTTCAAAATCGCTTTGATAACTTTTGAATTTCGTGAGTTTTTTCAACTTCAAAGCCAGAAGATTGATCAAATTGGTTGCAAAAATTTCTACTTTTGACAGGTTTAATTGGGCAGCTAAATGGAATAATAGATTTGAAAAGGTAAGAGCATTTAGATAATCATGCATAAAGGCCCTCAAGGTAAGTTTTTTAGGGGCGTTTTAATGGCTTGCAAAAAGCCTACAGGCATCTGGAAGGATTTAACTATAAAATTGATGCTTGTTACGGCCGGCTCTAAACTAATCATCTCAATTGAAGGCGACTGAAGACGACTGACCCAAGCAGTTAGTTACTTTAGGGCACAGTTATAGTTACTTCACTTAACTATAGATGCATGCTGTATGCAGCAGTGAGTGGAAGCAAAATGTGAATGCCGCTACAGCAGACCAGGGGATGAGAAGGGCTTAATGAAAGCTTCATTCAGTAGGAATGTACAGTATATGTGGTTTTTTTTTAATTCAAAACAAAAGTTTTTTACTAAAGCCAGACCATGGCTTAAACTTTATATGCAAATCCATCAGGATAAATTAACTATTTACTATTAATGTTGAAGGGTGGGCCACTCATTAGAAGCCTCCTGACACTTTTACAGCATGATGATCATCTTGGTCAGTGTGCAGAGGCTTTATGTCAGAATATTCAATACAGATAAATTGACATAAATATCACGTTATGAATATGAATATGATTTAAAACATATTATCCCATTGGGTGTAGATTTTCTATAATTTACTTCAATGTGACAATATTTTGTAGAAGATACTTAAGATACAATATATACACGATACACCACTCTGATAACAGTTTTCAAGTACCACACCATATGTGGGAAACAATCTCAGAGATGTAATAGAGCATGCAAAAAAGAAGCAGATGGGTATCTGCTCTTTCAGCAAGGGGTGCACCAAGCCATGCAATCCCAGAAAGCTCATTCCTTTCGATAGGGGCCGTAGCAACCCTATAATTCAATAGGGATCAGTGTTTCCCACAAGAGTTACATACATTCGCAGGATGTAGAAAGCTATAATACTTTCCACCAGTGGAGCGGAAGGTTCCGAGCCATCTCAGAGGGTCCTGACATTTCTAAAATGAGTCTCAACCATGGACTCTCATGGTCAGCAGGCCTCCCCACAGAGGAGCATATTTGACCAGGAGTGGTCAGTCCTTGCTGCAGGATATTAGGAACCATGAGATCTGAGGGGCCTTCGTGGGGCACACAGTCCTAGAATCCCAATGGGCCCAGTCCATCGTGCAATGGATCCAAAGCTTTGAGATCCAGGAGTAGACAGATTTTCCAAAAGGGCACCCACAATCATGGGATCCTGGAGCCTGCAGTCATTTTTACATGTGGGGTCCAGGATGACATCCCATGATTGTGGTTGTAATTTTGGGCAAGTCATTTCAACAGGGAAGTCCACAGCCCCCGGATACCGGGGAAGCCATGGAGGCTTCAGCTTTGGCTGGATCAGGAAGGGGAACAAGAAACATTCCAATGGGTGTTCTGCCCACTGACACCAAATATGCAAGAAGCTGCAAGAACCATAATAATATTTCAATTGCCAGCAGGAGCAGCAGTATAAGGCAAGACTGGATCTATTCTGAACTTACATTATGTTGTACCATGGCATATATGTTCAAGTGAGGAGCAAGGGTTTCAATGCCCTGGACATATAGTGATATTTTGTTCCTCTCATCCTTCCTCTCCTACTTGGTTGCAGAACCAACCTTTATAGGAGCACCTGGTACCTGTGGATGATGCCCCCTAAGAGGCTGTAGTGTTTTACAAGTTGTTGTTCACCTTTTATCAAGTTGGACCCTCTCACCCTACAAAAATATTGCATCCACTGAACTGCCTACCACTGTTTCACCAAGAGAAATATGCATAAATATATATACTCTTTGTAACTCCACATCTCCTTACATTGAAAATGTTGTGAATGTGATATGGCTGTCATGTGATATTATTGCATTAAATACAGGGAGGGTATACTTTTTTACCTTACTTTAAAACACACTGACCGCAGCATTGAGCACCTATCCTCAATGAGGTATCTTACTAAAGCATTCTCTGAAATACTTACACATGCTTGAGAGATGGTAATTCATCAAAGGTCCCAGGCAGCAGGCTGGAGAATATGTTTCCAGACAGATTCCTACAGGAAAGTTGAGAATGCACAAACATCAACTGAAGATCATGGGGAAAGCATTATTTACACTACCCACTGCTCAACTGTCTTTAGCTTGCCATAAAGCTGAATTGGTTGGTGATGATTCTGAAGTTCAGACAAAGTAATTAGGTATTTTGTGGACCATTGGATGGTAAAATCCACCTCCTTGAGTTGATCTGTTTAGGAACTGACCAGTTAATCCAGTTTGCTTCAATCTCGAACCGGATTAATCCTGCTGATTCAAAGAATGGAACAAAAGGCTACATGTACCATATGTACATAACTGTCAAGTTGTTAGTCCTGGTCTCCATTAATCAAATGCCAACTTTCTCACTTATTCTCTAAATAACTATTCAATGCACTAATGTGATGTGCCTTTTAATCTTTGTGTATATGTGTTTTGGGGAAATGCTAATTGTGGATCAATAAACCAATTAACAAAAAGCACATGGGGATTGACAGCCAATCAAAGAGCCTCCCTTGAGCTCAGGAAGTTGTAGCTGCCTGCCCCAAGCTTACCTTCTTTTCATGGGTGGGAAAGCTCAGGGCTTTTTTACAGTTTCACTTACAGGCGTGTGAGGCTGACAAGGCCACGGAATAGGGCAGCGGCGAGACACCCAATTCGGTTATTCGACAGGTCTCTGTAGGAAAAAAATACAAAATTAGATCGATCTTATCCACAAAGTGTTGTCCGACACGCTGGACAATAGAGAAATATCCTGACATGCCGCTAAATCTAGAAGAGCAACTGACTGTGGAAGAGTGACTGAGATGCCAGACTAATTCCGGATATGTGCCCACCTCTTCCTCACTCTAACTCCTCGAGAGTAGACAAGGAAGTGGGCAAACTGAGCGGGCCAGCTAGTCCTTATGTAGCAACCCCGAGTTGTTCAAGTAATACATCCACATGAGGAATACAGCGAGACAGGAGGGTGGTCAGTGGGGACAGGGAGGAAGGACAGTGAAGGAGGGACATGTAAACAGACTGATTAGAGGTGAACCAAGGAGGGAGAGGAAGAGACAGACAGACAGGAGAGATAGTCAGAAGGAGCAAGGACATGGCAGACGAGTTGAGAGAGGAATCAGGGTGCGTGATTCCGTCGTGCGAGCTCTGGGTCTGCGAGAAGGCACCCTGCAGCCCATGAGCACAGTTCACTTCACTTCACCCTGGATACCTCCACACTCTTGAGAAGCACAAGGCTGCTGCAGTTGGGGGCAGTAGGGGGAGAGTCCCTCCACATGGCTTGGATGCAGAATTCAGCAGCAAAAAGATGGGGACCTGCGCTTCATGAGTAGAAGAGCAATGGCTAACACCCCCATGATTCCCAGTTTCTACCCAGAGGGATCCCCAACTTACAGTCGCTTCAGTTCGGCCAAGCCCAGAAAGACGCCATGCTCCAGGGTGCTGATCAGGTTGTTCTTGAGGTCTCTGCAGACAAGGAAATAGGGTAGAGTCGGTGAGAGGTGGTAACAGGCAATAATTCATTCTTTCATCCTTTTCCATAGAGGGCATTTACAATCTAGTGTTGTTCACCATGACACTTTACAAACACAAGTTACACACTATGGTTTTACGGTTTTACATGATGCACACTATGAGCTTAATCATTTCTAAGCACTTGGGCTATAGTGCAAATGAAAGGTGATAACATGAGGAACAGAAAGGTAATGTGGTTGACTGAAGTTTGCTCTTCACCCTATGACATTGACAAAGCTCCTCACACTATGTCCAGGGACATAAGAGCCTCATTCTGTGACCATGTGGCTAATTCCCACATACTTCGTCCATGTGCCCAAGGGCCTCATACATTGTCCATGTGTTGAAGCTCCTTACACGGGGTCCATGTGCCCAAACACCTCACACAGTGTCCATGTGCTTAAGCACCTCACACAGTGGCCATGTTCTGAAGTGCCTCACACAGTGTCCAAGTGCTCAAGAGCCTCATACAGTGTCCATGTGCCCAAGCACCCCAGTGTCCATGTGTCGAAGCACCTAACACATTGTCCATGTGCTCAAGTGCCTTGCACAGTGTCCATCTGCCCAAGCACCTTGCACAGTGTCCATGTGCCCAAGCACCTCGCACAGTGTCCATGTGCCCAAGCGCCTCACACAGTTTCCATTTCACCAAGCACCTCACACAGTGTCCATATGGTCAAGTACCTCACACAGTGTTCATGTGGTCAAGCGCCTCACACAATGTCCATGTGTTGAAGCGCCTCTCACAGTGTCCATGTGACCAAGTGCCTCACACAGTGTCAATGTGTCGAAGCACCACATACAGTGTCCATGTGCTCAAGCCCTTCATATAGTGTCCATGTGCCCAAGTGCCTCATACACTGTCAATGTGCTCAAGCGCCTCATACACTGTCCATGTGCTCAAGCGCCTCATACAGTGTCCATGTGTTCAAGTGCCTCACACAGTGTCCATGTGTTCAAGTGCCTCACACAGTGTCCATGTGCTCAAGCGCTTCATACAGTCTCCATGTGCTCAAGCGCCTCACACAGTGTCCATGTGTCAAAGCGCCTCATACAGTGTCCATGTGCTCAAGCGCCACACACAGTGTCCATGTGCCCAAGTGCCTCACTCAGTGTCCCTGTGCACAAGCGCCTCACACTGTGTCCATGTGCCCAAGCACCTCACACAATGTCCATGTGCCCAAGCACCTCACACAGTGTCCATGTGCCTAAGTGCCTCACACAGTGTCCATGTGCCTAAGCACCTCACAGTGTCCATGTGCTCAAGCCCTTCATATAGTGTCCATGTGCCCAAGTGCCTCATACACTGTC
Organism: Triturus cristatus; assembly: GCF_964204655.1. NCBI lineage: Eukaryota > Metazoa > Chordata > Amphibia > Caudata > Salamandridae > Triturus > Triturus cristatus. The sequence continues at coordinate 940,406,267 of NC_140594.1, read as the reverse complement.
AATGTGCCTACGCACCTCACAGTGTCCATGTGCTCAAGCATCTCACAATGTCCATGTGCTCAAGCACCTCACACAGTGTCCATGTGTCGAAGCACCTCACACAGTCTCCATGTGCTCAAGTACCTCACACAGTGTGCATGTGCCCAAGCACCTAACACAGTGGCCATGTGCCCAAGCACCTCACACAGTGTCCATGTGTCAAAACGCCTCATACAGAGTGCATGTGCCCAAGTGCCTCACACATTGTCCATGTGCCAAAGCGCCTCACACAGTGTGCATGTGCCCAAGCACCTCACACAGTGTCCAAGTGTCTCATACAGTATCCATGTGTCAAAGAGCCTCACACAGTGTCCATGTGCCCATGTGCCTCACACAATGTCAATGTGCCCAACCAACTCACACAATGTCCATGTGCCCAACCAACTCACACAGTGTCCATGTGTCGAAGCGCCTCATACAGAGTCCATGTGTCAAAGCACCTCATACAGTGTCCCTGTGTGCAAGTGCCTCATACAGTGTCCATGTACTTAAGCGCCTCACAAAGTGTCCATGTGCTCAATTACCTCACACAGTGACCATGTGCCGAAGTGCCTCACACGGTGTCCATGTGCCCAAGCACCTCACACAATGTCCATGTGCCCAAGCGTCTCACACAATGTCCATGTGCCCAAGTGCCTCACAGTGTTCATGTGCTCAAGTGCCTCACTCAGTGTCCACGTGGGTCGGAATTAACACCACACGTTAAGTAAGTGTTAATTGGCCATGAACTTAAGACTATTTGGGATATTGTTGGTAGTTTATTTTTAGCATGGATACTTATATAGATTATGTTTGTTTACCCCGCAGTTATACGGATTGCAGCAGATACAGGTTGGTGAAATTTGATGTTAATACACGCGTGGGTGGCAGGGCACTCACGTGTGTCGGTTTCATAGAGGTTCTTGTTGCTATGATTGTCACCGCACAAATTTATAGTTGTGACTTACAATAAATTTGACACTTGGACTTACATTTTGTCCACACTTTTGCAAGTTTTTTATCCTTTTATGCCCAATGATTAACTCATATGTTTTCTGCGTAGCCACTTTCCTCACCATGTCAGTGCAAATTCAGAATGTACTTTTGCACAACTGTATTTGGTCACAGTGGAGGAATGTAGGTGCTTTCTACCTAAGAGATGAATAGGATTATTGTTATCAAGTATTTACTGTGATTCATTATTTCTTATTTAGCCTTGAAAAAGTCGCATGTAAATTGAGAAGGCGACGAAACACATGTTGGCATTTGGCATTGGCTTTTCTACCGAATCACAGTTCTTGTTATTAAAGAAGTACCTAGAAGAAAACCAATAAGAACAAGTCTCGCATCAAAAAATTATTTCTGAATTGATTGTTTTTTTTGGAATCCTGATATGAAGGACACTATGATGTTATTTATGTTGTGTGCTAAGGGTTTTGTATTTATGTGTGTACTGTAGCTTCTAGCCACAGTCTTGTTGGAAGAGTTTGGTGGTTCTCCTCTCCCCTTTTAGCACCACACCAAACACCTATCCATAATAGCTATTTGGAGTGAAATTTTCCAGGAGCGCCTTCCCTATTGTAAAGAAAATACCACTATCTTTGTAATTGATCCATGTGCTCAAGTGCCTCACTCAGTGTCCATGTGCCCAAGCACCTCACACAGTGTCCATGTGCCCAAGCGCCTCACAGTATCCATGTGTCGAAGCGCCTCACACAGTGTCCATGTGCCCAAGCACCTCACAGAGAGTCCATGTGCCCAAGCGCCTCACAGTATCCAAGTGTCGAAGCGCCTCATACAGTCTCCATGTGTCAAAGCGCCTCATACAGTGTCCATGTGCCCAAGTGCCTCACAGTGTCCATGTGCCCAAGTGCCTCACAGTATCCATGTGTCGAAGCGCCTCATACAGTGTCCATGTGCCCAAGTGCCTTCACAGTGTCCATGTGCCCAAGTGCCTTCACAGTGTCCATGTGTCAAAGCGCCTCATACAGTGTCCATGTGCCCAAGTGCCTCACAGTATCCATGTGTCAAAGCGCCTCATACAGTGTCCATGTGCCCAAGTCCCTCACAGTGTCCATGTGCCCAAGTGCCTCACAATATCCATGTGTCAAAGCACCTCATACAGTGTCCATGTGCCCAAGTGCCTCACAGTGTCCATGTGCCCAAGTGCCTCACAGTATCAATGTGTCAAAGCGCCTCATACAGTGTCCATGTGCCCAAGTGCCTCACAGTGTCCATGTGCCCAAGTGCCTCACAGTATCAATGTGTCAAAGCGCCTCATACAGTGTCCATGTGCCCAAGTGCCTCACAGTATCCATGTGTCAAAGCGCCTCATACAGTGTCCATGTGCCCAAGTCCCTCACAGTGTCCATGTGCCCAAGTGCCTCACAGTATCCATGTGTCAAAGCACCTCATACAGTGTCCATGTGCCCAAGTGCCTCACAGTGTCCATGTGCCCAAGTGCCTCACAGTATCAATGTGTCAAAGCGCCTCATACAGTGTCCTTGTGCCCAAGTGCCTCACATTGTCCATGTGCCCAAGAGCCTCGCAGTATCCATGTGTCAAAGCGCCTCATACAGTGTCCATGTGCCCAAGTGCCTCACAGTGTCCATGTGCCCAAGTGCCTCACAGTGTCCATGTGTCAAAGCGCCTCATACAGTGTCCATGTGCTCAAGTGCCTCACACAGTGTCCATGTGCTGAAGCGCCTCATACGTTGTCCATGTGTTCAAGCTCCTCACACTGTGTTCATGTCTAAGCTCCTCACATGATCTGTGCCCCAAGATCCTTACACTATCGGTCCACATGCCAAAATATTCTCCAATTGTTTGCCCACACTTTTAAGTTGATCACACACTGGCACAGATATGCTAAAGCTTTGCATTGGTGCTCGCACGATGCAATATGTCACAAATGATACCATTGGTCAGCGTTTAAGCGAAAATAGAGTTTTGCAACAAAAGGCTAAGTATGGACAGCGCTAAGGGGCAGTGCGTCACACAGTGCAAAACTCCTTGTGATATCCAAAGGGAGCATCACTGGGTGGGAACTGTGCAAACACTGTCAGCAGCCCCGAAAAGCCATCATTGCTACAGTCATATAAAGTAGCGCCACATAACAGTACTTTGAATACTGACGTCAAATGAAAACAGGGTCAAACAATGGGCAAACGTTGGGTTGAGCCACATTGGGACACTGTTCCATGCTTACTATGTGTAACAGTAACGAAGTGTATAGATAAAAGACAATGTGCTCTTGGGCGCCATTTACATGAAGTCAGTTACACTTGAAGCATAGCTTGGAGTACCAAAGTCATGCAAACACTGCTCACATCAATCATTGAGTTGAGAATGCCACTATGGCTACACAAAGCATGGTAAATCTAGCTCAGCACTGCTGGGCTTCACACAACATTGCAACACTCACATTGCGTCACATGAATTTTAGCAGATAAGCCTCTCTCCATCCATGTGGCTTCTGGTTTTCTGGCACATCTACAATGTCACTCTGCAGATGCAATGCTTATTGACTTTGTCAGGAAACTGACAAATGCTGTGCTGCTGAATAGACTAATGTGGGCTTCCTAAACTAGGGCCTGGCCATAATCCCTTCTGTCACTGCAGCATTCCAATAGGTTTGAGGTCACTTCCAGAGCGAGCCTTGGTCATGTGTGTCCTAAACTATACTCTTAGTGTACACTAACGAGAGTGAACACATATTACGAGTTGGTTTCACTCTATACTGGGAGGTTTTGGGTGTCACTTTACTGATAAAATGCATGTAATACGTTGGCTGGAATTGCAAATGCTTCGTTTTCTGTATTTAAGACTTTGCTAAAACACTGAAAATGAGCGGGCGAAATGAAAGGTCTTGAAGTGTTTCTCTTTGAATGCTCGCCAACAAAATGGGACCTTACACAGGCTTCCTTATTCTGTGTGTCTCCTCACTCACTACTATATTATGAAAAACAACACGAGAGAGAGGGTAAGGACACACTCTTAGTCCCCCTAAATTATAACTGTTCAACAACGGAAGAGTGTGCAACAACAACAAAAAATTGAAGAAAATTGTGGATATATACTATGAAACACAAGTATGTATCAGTGCTGCAGTAGGCATCTCTGGTGGAACCCTATGATGAAGCATGTCACTAACCAGGTTGGTGAGTGAGGGTTCTTTAACTAAACCGGAGTGATTTCTCATTAGCGCACTGATATATACTTGTGTTCCATAGTATATATCCACAATTTTCTTCAATTTTTTGTTGTTGCACACTCTTCCGTTGTTTAACAGTCCTCACTCACTACGTCAGTGGACACAAGCTCTTCATTTATTGGCTGCCCGTGCACCTTGGTCTACCCACATCCTCGTGTGTCTTAAGCCAGCTGGGCTGAGCTCTTTGTAAGATGGATGATCTAAAACAGGACAGAATATCTTCTAGACAAGAACTCAACAGCTTCCACTTGAAGTAAAGCTACTTGGGACGTGTTCTACCTCCCAAATACCCCTAACACATTAGCGTGCACGGGACCAGCGTCACAGGCACTGTGTCACAACAACATCATGTGCCAGGGCCCTACGAACCTCGCCCAAAAAGATAATGAAACAAGCATTGGCATAGCCAATAGATCTCGCTTTTGGGACCTTATAAATGTTTAGCCATGCAACAGTTGCATAACTAAATACTTATAAGGTCCCAAAAGCGAGACCTATTGGCTATGCCAATGCTTGTTTCTGTTTATTACTGCTCTGTAGTAATGGCGGCGCATGGGTGCCACCATTACTACATAGAAGTAATAAACAGGAAAAAAAGAACTGGCTCACTGAGAACATCAAAGCGGCCGCGAAAGTGAAAGTGATCGCGATCAAACATCAAAGTGGCCGTGCGATCGCGAAAGTGAGGCGCGCACGCCTGCGCACATGCACTGTAGCTCTAGGCTACAGTGATAGCACTTTTTTGAGCCCTCACAAAAAGTCTCGCCAGATCAGCGCATGCGATGGGTCAGGCGAGACCTAAAAACAGGAGGAAAGAAAAAAAGAAAAAGACAAGATAAACAAAAGGAATAAAAAAAAGAAAAAGGCGTGAAAAACTGAAAGAATTAGTGGAAAAAAGAACGAAGGAAACAGAGGAAGAAATAAAGAAAGTAGAAAAAAAGTGTAAAGGAAGAAAGAGAACCATACTGTGAATCTAATTTTGATTAGTTACAGCCACAATTTACTGCACTGGCAGAAGTGTGGACTGAGGCGCTAAATGAAAGCACGCTATTACCAACCTGGTTAAGATGGAAAGAAAAGCGAGAAGAAACACTGACGAAAGATAAACCGTATAAAAGGAAAATGAAACAGTGGAAGGAATAAATTAAGAAAGATGGAAAGTACGAGAGATTTAACTTAGAGAAGATGGAGTGAGGTAATAGAGCAGTGTTATTATTATGCAGAAGAAGAGTTATTTCCTGGTAGTTTGAGTGCCAGGGCCCTGATGGGCATGTCAAGCGTCGGCGCTCATTCACACTCCAGGCTGCCATCGCGCGGGCTCCGCCGGTCCCAGGCTATCTGCGGGAGGGATACAGTCCGACCATCTATCACGCCCTGGGTCCTCATACACTCAAACTACAAAGGGAGCCGTGCCGGAGGCTGGCCACGGCACTCCATTCATAACAGGGACGAGCGCCCCCTAGCGTCGCATTGAACAACTGCGCACCAGTTACCCAGACTTCAGGCTACCTCCCACCAGGGAGCGCCTCGTTCACTGACGCTTTCATTACAGCCTTGTCCTGTGTTGTGAGCAGGGCCACTGGATTATGTGGCAGTGAAGGACCCTACTATGTGGCAGGGTTGACTGAATTATGGAGCAAGAAAGGGAAATTTATGCTGCGCAATGCGGTACATTTTGTGAGAGCACTACTAACACATTTTGTCATTAACACTGACTGGGCAACTGACCCCATTAGAACCAGTTCAACGCCCATATTCACCAGAAGCAACCTAAATATGGCCAGTCAACTTTTGCAAAATATCCTCCACTGCGCAGCAAGACCTGTTGCTATGGTTTTACCAAAAAGAACAGTTGATGGACAGAATGCAGAACAATGTCATACATTCACCCCACTTCAGAGATCTGGGCCTAAATCCATCGTTTTTTTGTTCACCATGCCATTCCAGTTTGGACCCAGCCATATGCAAATCAGTCTTGACCCTGCGCCCAATGGGAACAGTCCAGACCAAACTGCCTGGCCAGGTCCTCCCTGGACTGGAAACAAGCATCCTAGGACCGGTTTCGGGGTTTCACCCCTCTTCAGCCAGGATAGCTTGACTCCAGTGGCATGGAGAGCACGGGAGCCACGTCTGGGCATACCCGTCCTGCTCAGGGTGACAATTGCAAAAAGAACAGTTGATGGACAGGATGCAGAAGAATGTCATACATTCACCCCAGTACAGAGATCTGGGCCTAAATCCATCTTTTTTTGTTCACCATGCCATTCCAGTTTGGACCCAGCTATATGCGAATCAATATTGACCCTGCACCCAATGGGAACAGTCCAGCCCGAACTGCCAGGTCCTCCCTGGACTGGAAACAAGCATGGTTTTAGCAACTTGTTTGGCTAGAAACAATTATTTCGCTAACATAAGGGCGCCTCCCTTCCCATCCCCCTACCCAGCCACTAGTAACACAAATCAAGCACCGCTACGATGTAGCGCCTCTCCAAGGAAGAATTGTTTATTTGTGAAACTAAGGAGGCATTCTGGCTTCTTCCGCATTCCCACGTGCCACCCTTCCTCCACCAATCACACACTGAAATACACCTGCTGTGTCCTCTCCTCTCCCCCCTACACTTTATTTCCTTATAGTGTGTATGCGCGGTGTGTCATCATTCGCTTAGGTTTCTTTAGACTGCCCTACTGGTGCCCTCCCTGCCAACCCACGCCCCTTGGTTCATTTAATATAAAATCATAACAACCTTTTTTTTATAACAGCTCTTCATACAACAGCTGCAGTTTCTTAGAACTGTAAATAGCTGGTGTTACTATTACCCAACTTAAGGGTATTGCACTTAGAAGATTGTATGGATGTACTGGGCGATTCGAACTCCGGACATGCATAGCACAGCAGATGTCATCAGAGAGCTTTTAACTCTCTCAGTAAGTTAGTGTTAGTTCCCTGGAAAACCCTGAATAGAGTGGGGGTTCAGCTCACATTTGGATCTTCAGCACAGCCGACGTCACCAGGATATCAGCTGTAGACTGACACCTTTTTTGTTTTTTAGGGGGGGGGAGAAGTGCTTCGCAAAGAGTGCTCGACACAAAGCGCCAACCCTCTAAGACCCTTTATTCACGCACTGAAAAGTGTTTAGAAGTTGGCAGGTGTGACACTGACATCCTACCACCTGAAAGATACACAATATGCTTATGTAGCAGAAGCTGACAGCTTCAAGTAGTAAGTGTAGCAGCCTGTTGATCCCACCATTAAGGAAGTAATGTTGAACAGGTAATCACATTGGTATAGCGCTTCTTAACCCTATAGTGGCCCGTGGCGCATTATTGGACGGGTTGCATGCTACACTGTAGGGGAGTGTTTTGCTGACAGGCTTTTTATTCTACTTGCAGTGAGGTCTGTGTGTTGTGTTTTGGTGTTGTGTGCAGTGCTTAATTTGAGCCGGTGGTTTCCAGTGCTTGGCACTGGCACTTAATTCTCAACACAGGCAGTGACAGTCCACCAGATAGTGGCGCTGTCTGTCTAAGTTTGAGATGAGCAACAACAGTGTTTAATAATGCAACATACAATAAAAATGAATAATACCTGCCGCCCGAGCCATTCTTATAGCTTTGGGTGGCCTGGATTAGTCTGCATTGCCCCCTTGCAGGAGTGCGATGGTCAGTGGTTGAGTTGGTTCTGTCGCTGGCAGAGCTGGCAAGGGCACTGGGTGGTTCAAGCTGCAGTGGACTCCTGAGAAGGGCCCGGTCATTAGCGCTGGTTGTACGGGAGTGGCCGGAGTGGTCCTCCCATGCAATATTGGGGCTCAGCTCTTAGAAGTGTGCGCTGGAGGAAAGGCGAGTGAGAGATGGAGCGCGCTCAGTCTGTTAGTCATCAGCTGAGAGTTCTTCTGCAGGACCCCTGTGGAGTTTTTGGCGACTACAGAGCCTTCAACCAACATCCTGTGGGGTCCCTGGTTATGCAGTGCCTACAAGGCACCGCATAACCAGGGACCTTCCTACCTGGCACAGACGCTCAGATGGTATATTCCCAATAGGTCACCTAGATCTGCCAATTCTAAAACTTTGGTAGCACCAAGGTTTAAGAAAATAAATTGGGGGGGGGGGGGGCGGGGGAAGTCTTTTTACAGGAACTGTTGCGGTCTGGAATGAACTTCCCCTAGGGATCCGTTCGGCCCCCAAATTGCTGACTTTTTGAAAGGCCTTGAAAACATGGCTCTTCAGCAAGGTCATACGAATCCACCAAGCCGAGATCAGAGAGTGAGCGCCAGCCGCCAGGACACCCAAGGGTAACAGTGCGCTCTGTAAATCCTATTAACATTAACATGCAGCGGGTGAGGGTCTCACCAGCCGAGTGAGGTTCTTAGGAGCAGGTGAGGAACACTGCGGCTTTAGTGAAAGGTCAACAGTGTACACATGGGTTGTACAAAGGTGTTTGATAGAGAAACCCTCTCCAACAGGAGCGTGGTGGCATGGTGTCATCACTCATCACACCGCCGTCCAGTGAGGATCACGTGCGCTCAGAGTGCAGGGAGGTGAGCTGGAGGCCCTACAAGTCTCCAGCGTGAGAACGAGGCCTCCAACCGATGGACTCCATTGAAGGTTTTAAATCCTCTGACGGGGACTGGTGATGGCCCTATGTGGTTTCCTTCTCCATCTGGGGGGTTATAGGTGTGGGTGCTTATCGGGGGCTTTAGAGCCGTGCCCCCTCTCCAAGGCTCCTCCCCTGTCCATGGCCCCGCCCCTTCTATCTGTTCTCTCACACAATGTAATATATTCTAAGGTGATCAGGTCTGGATAGAGTGCCAAATAAAAGGTGACCTGTTCAACGGTATCAAGGGAAGCGTCTGTTGTGGTGCAAGAATTATCGGTGCCGCGAACAAAAATGTATTCCTCCCAGCACGTCCAGCAAAAGAGCTTTATTTGTAGCTCCCAGCAGCAAAATGGCAGTCTTTGCCCCCCCCCCCCCCCCGTGGGGCTGCATCACTCCCAAATGGGTAGCACACCAAATAAAGGCTAAAACAACATTAAACAGGAATATTGAGACTTTCAGAGCACGGGGAGGTCAAGGAAGGGCGAGTGCTACATATGAATAACTGCACCTGCCTGATGCACTCAGGCCACAAAAATGCAAAGTCCATTGAGAAGGGTGTCAGCTCAGAGGCAGAAACATCTGGGAGCGCTAAAGGCCACAAGCTCTCATGAGCTGAGGAGTTAGAAGAGAAGAAGGTGGACGCAGATTGAATCCACTGTGCTTCCTCCTAACTATAATAGCTTTAAAACCCCTTTCAAAGGGCATTGGGCAGCGCGTCTTATTCCAGGTCTCTACGGACACAGCTTACAGCCCTGATATTTTCACCCAGAAATCACTGTTTTCAGGTGCGTTAGTCTAATTAGTTTGATGGAAGCAAAACAAGACTACATCACCCATAATGCATTAGGAAGTCACACAAAAGTCCAGGACTGAAAACAGTGTCCATAAAGGCCTGCACGGATGTGGTTAACCCAAAAGGCGTTTATCATTTGCCTAAAGAAAGAAAAAAATACCCTAAAGAAATTCCTAAAATAGGCTTCTATACAGTAATTGTACCATTCACACATGCCACAGGAGAGGTTTCAGGCTAAATATGCTGATTTTAAGAACAGAATATGTGAGTACATTCTGTGTGATATTACGGAAGTCACTACCATCTCTTTGATGTTCAGGAAATCGCTATCCTCCCTTTTGACATTAAGGTAGTCACTGCCCTCATTGTGATATTAAGGAAGTTAGTACCTACTCCCACTACCCCCCCCCCCCCCCCCAAACACACCCCAAATAAACACACAATTCAGCTTATGGCGATTGTGCACTCAAAAAAGCAAGACTTCCAATTTTCAAATATACTGCACTTTTTCAAAAATACCATAAAATCTGCGTGCATTTCGTCATTTTACACATGGTAACTTTTTCATTTTTAATTTGTCTCAGTTGTAAGGGAATTATGACTAGGTGACAGCCACAGTATTAGTGAACAATATTATGTTCCGGGATAGCCCTAAATAACCAGCACTTAACAGAGATAGCAGCATAGAAATCGTGTGACTAGATAGTCACTTTTGTCTACTGTAGACAAATATATTCAGTACAAATTGAATTATTTTCAGAATAAAAGTACCCTTTTTGCTGATGCTGAATTTTGCTTCAAAGCATCTATACCATTACTCCGCAAGTCGGAACAACGACTTGCGGAAGGGGTGGGGGGGGGTGGAGGGGGGTGGGTGGAGAGGGGGGGGGGGTGGAAGGTGTTGGATTTAAAATCCAACACCTTCCCTACTGTCCGCACAGACTGGAGTTGGAATAGTAAATGATACTATTCCAACATCCAGCGCCCCCCCCTCCGCAAGTCGATGTGCCGACTTGCGGAGTAATGGTATGCGGAATCACAGCGCGGTCGTTGTAACGACCGCGTTGTGATTCCCTGCGAAAAAAAAGAATGCGAGATAAGGAGGCATATTCATATCAAGGGGTCCGATTAAATAACCAGAAATTGACAGGCTTGGTTGGGATGAAACAGACTTTGCTGACGCAAAGTATTTGGCCCATTACCTGTCTTTCTGGAGGCACTGCTGAAAACCTGAGTGGTTGACAAACTGTGACACTACTATCTACTACCCAGAAAACAGAATATCAAAGTGGCGAGGGAGAACCTCTTGACTGCTGATGTTAGATCCTTGGAGGTGAAGGAAGTGAAGTCCAGTTATCCCTCCGGAGGAGACCCAGCCCTGGAGTCCTTCCCTCCTGCTTGCCGACAGCGAGCCAAAGTAGTGTCTACAACTTATTAAAAATATTATTCATTTTCTTGTAACATCATTTTATTATTTTAGTTACTACAGGAGCAGTTTGAAATGCGTAAAAATGTATTAAAAATGAATGCCCGGAGTTTGACCCTCAAAACTTGAAGAACCAACTATCGCGGAGACCTGACCCCGCTTCCTCCCGTTCCTCCCCACACCTCTTCACCTCAGCCAATGTAATCTCCTCCTTCGGGGAGTCATTAAAAACACTTCTCATTGGAGGGGGGCGAGCAGCTTTCTGTGTTCAAGGATTATCATGCAACACTCGCCCTTTTTAGCAGGCTTTTGATCAAAATCTATGATTTTGAGATGACTGCAATTCTCACAACTGGCACCTGCAGCATCACATTGAACAATCTCCATTTTTTTTCTGTTCAACATCTCTCACTCTCTGATCTTTTCCCATTCACAAAATATATGTACACGTTTTCCTACTGCTCCCCTGCTGCTTTTGCCTCTCTTACACAATCTGAGACTAATATGCCCGCCAACACATGAAGGTTCCCTGTGGAGTTCAGTAATGCAAACTGTACCTGTTACATTGTCTCATATTTTATTTGTATTAATAATTATAACAATAAGAACATACAGTAATATATTCCAACTGTTTTTACTAACCTAAAATGCCAGGCCTTGTGACACATTTTCCATTCGTTATTGGTCATCTAAGCCCCGATCCATGTGAGAATCGCAAGAGATCCACAAGACATAGATTTACTTGCAGGTAAGTGGTACGGGCTTATTTAAATAATGAGTGGTTTTCCTGAAAGCTTCTGTGGCTGCTACCCAAATGGAGCAATGTTGGACACATCACATAAGAACCCACACAGCAACAACATCCTCCTAACTCTGCTCGCCCTTGCAGGAGGATGCTCCATTCACCTTGCCCTACTATCCCATGTTTCGCCCCAGTTTTATTACTCAAGACGGTAGTTCCAAGAACCAGGCAATGAACAAAAGCAAAAACACATGAGCTCCAGGCGCACAACACCCATTGGGCTCACCGGGCTTCAGCCCCCCCCCCGTCATGTGTGTCAGCCCGGCTGAGACAGCCTCGCGGGCTGCCGTCCGTCTAATTGCAGCCGCACCTGAGTACTTCACGGGTCTTTAAAAGACCATTTACACGTTAATTAGGCTTTTGTTGCGTTTTCACCACTTCTTACAGCCATTCTGCCTATGGCTGGAAGACTTAGCCCCCCCCCCAAAATCTTTTTCAGCCCCCCCCCGAAATTTGGCTCTAGTTGCCCGCCTGATGAGCTCCACATTGTGTGGAGGAGGGAACAAGAGGCACGGGGTTTTAGGAGCTAGCAGCCTCCAGCTATGAATGTTTAACCACAAAATAGCTGCTCCTAAAGTGATAACCACTATAAGGTTTGAGTTATATTGTGAGTGGGGACATCTCACAAAAAGTAACGGACTGGTCTCACACACCACCTGGTGTCATTGACCAGTCCTCGCCCTCTAAAACCTTGGTTTGGGAGAGCGCTAGGTGGCGCACCGCAAGATGGCCGCACTTACGTGAGGCTCCCGATGCTCGACCCCTCGCATCCGGACTGATCCGTGCTCCGCTGGCCTAGCAGCGCCCCAGAGGTCCCTATCTGCTGCGGGACTGGGGCACTACACTCGGTGTCATTTTGGGCCGTTTCTTTGCTCCCTGGCCCGAGTTCTGCCGACGGTCGCTGAGCGGCCGCAGGGGACGCAGCTGGCTGTGTCTGCGGCCGGCGCTGGGGACTACGCGAGGCCGCGGCGCCCAAGGGAGGCACGGGCCGTGTGGCTGGCGGCGACCGATCCTACAGTGCGGGACCCGCGGAGGAAGGTCCCGGTCCCACCTGGAGCTGCCGAATCCTGATCCCGGACTGGAGGGGTGCATGCGGTGCCCGCGGGACACCTGAGACCTGCGGGGACCCAGAGACACTGCTGATCTGCGAAGAAAGGCGCGCACTGGCGCGAGCGGCCTCGTGGGGCCAGGCCTGGATTCCTTCCTTGTGGCGGCCGTGAACTGGCACAGACTGCGCCCAGGCGGAGACCTTGAGGAGGGCCCACGACAGGTACCGGCATAGGTGGTTGGCGGCGGGGCCCATCGCCACACGAGGATCCCTGCGCTCCCTTCCCCCGTCGCCACCTGTGGGAGTCGGCCTCTGCGGGGCGGAGAGGGCCCCTATTTCCTTCCCCCTCCTTGGGGGGGTTTGGCTGAATCTCGTGAGGGGGAGCGCCGCCGGAGTGAGCCTGGGGGCCCGCTGTGGGGGCTTGATTGGACACGGGCCCTGCATCTGAGACACCACCCCTGCCCCTCGAATCCGCACCGGCCGGCTGTTGGGACATTGAGACGGTGAACCACGCAGCGCCTGGGTGCCGACTCGCGCGCCCCGAGGGCAGTCATGGGCAAGGACAGGGGTGCCAAGTCGGCAGCCGCGCCCCATCAGACCAGGATTGATCGCTTCACGACCTCTGAGCCCCCGGGGGCTGGAGGGGAGGCGGCGCCGACTCCCGGCACGGACCTTGCCGCCATTTTGCAGGCCATCACCGCCTCCCGCACGTCCTTGGAGGGGATGGTCGGGGAGGTGAAGGTGGACGTGGCGCTCCTCCGACAGGATCTTCGCAATGCCACGGCCCGCATCACCGAGACGGAGTCCCGCATTTCGACCGCGGAGGACGACATCCGGCAGCTCCAGGATCAGGTCCGGGAGCTCACGACCCACTCCAAGGAACTGCATCGGCGGGCAGAGGATGCCGAAAACCGGGCCCGCCGCAACAACCTCCGCCTGGTGGGCTTTCCGGAGGGAGTGGAATCTGGCCGCACCGATGACTTTCTTGAGAAATGGTTTAAGTCCTGGATGCCAGCGGCCAGCCTGTCCACCTGGTTCGTGGTGGAAAGAGCGCACCGGTCGCTGGCCGCCAAGCCTCCGGTGGGGGCCCCACCGCGCCCCTTCATCCTGCGGATCCTCAACTTCAGGGACAGGGATGCTATCCTGAAGGAGGCGCGGGCACAGTCTCCTTTGTCCTTTAATAACCATACCATCATGGTTTTCCCCGACTACACCCGGGAGGTTCAAGAGCAACGCCGATCATACCTGGAGGTGAAACGTAAGATGCGCTCCTTGGGTCTTCGATACCAACTTCAATTCCCGGCCCGCCTCCGTGTGGTCTTCCAGGATAAAACCTTGTTTTTCGATACTCCTCGAGCGGCCTGGACTTGGCTCACTGAGGAGCGACCCCTGCGCCAATCCGGGCGAGCGTCCCCGGCCCGGAGGCCTACGGACCTGGACACAACCAGGCCTCCTCGCCCACGCCGTGGAAGACGCACACAGTCCCGGCGGCCCAGGGGGGGGTTGTCGGCGGGGCATCGGTCCATGAGCGGGTCGGGCAGGATGCCGAGGGACTCGTCTGCCTCATCCGGGACATCTTCTCAGGCGGCTGGGGGCCTCCGGAGCCGGTCGCCGCGCCCACCGGACCAGTCCCCGACCCCCCTCATCGCGCCTGTGGACCTTTCTGATCTCTCCCGCAGCCCGGTCATTTGACTTGGGGTGGTCTTCTATCTTGGCAGCAGCTCTGGTGGCCCGGTCCCGCGGCTGGGGCCGCCGCCATGGTCCTGGACTCAGCGGACTTCCGCTCATGAATAGTAGTCTGGGCCGGAACACTTGCATCCGTACTTCTGGAGGGGTCCACCACGCTCTTGACACCCGAGCGTTCGCTTGGGGCTTTTGTAATAGTTGTTGAAGTTAGGGCGACAGATGCTTCAGTTCTCGAAGTGTAGGGTGGGGGGTTGGGGGTTATGGGGTGGGTTTTGTTGGCTGTTTTGTTGGATATTCCTCCGAGGGGGGGTGGTCCTTTTCGTTCATGTCTGGTCTTCCCTGGGTGCGCCGCATCGCAGCTTCCCGCAAGCGTTACTGCAAAGCCCCGCGCTTGCCCACACACACGGCCTGTTGCTGCCCGCTCCCGTCCTGGCGCCCCTTGGCTTCCTCCCACGGGCGTCATTGCAGCGCTCCGCGCTGGCTCCTGCCCACGGTCTACTGCCGCTCGCTCCCGGCCGGGCACCCCTGGTTCCCTGTTGCCTGCCCCCAGCCTTCCCCGCGGGTCCTGGGCGATCCTCCTTTCCTCCCTGCGCGTCAATGCGACATGATGTCCTCCCGAGGCCCCTGGGGTGGCTCCGTCCCTGCAGTGTCCCGATGCACCCGTTGTATCCCTGGCTGACGTAACCCCTAGGGCACAGCTGCACGTCCTGTCCTGGAATGTGAACGGCCTGCTGGATAGGCTTAAGCGCACGGCGGTCCTTAAGTATGCTCAGCGCGTTGGGGCCGACGTCCTCCTCCTTCAAGAGACCCATCTCCTCGGGGAAAAATGTCCTTTCTTGGCGCGCTATGGCTACGACCGGGTGTGGCACTCGGGGTTCTCCCGTGGTTCCCGCGGGGTGGCGGTCCTGCTGCGCCGTTCCTTCCCCTTTGTCCTTCAGAGGGTGGCCCGCGCGCCCCTGGGTATCGGGATTGCCATTTGTGGTACGCTGGAGGGTCGCCCGGTCAGCTTCCTCTCACTCTATGTGCCTCCCTCGGGACTGTCGCAGGCTTTATCCCACGCCGCCTCGTTGTTAGAATCTCTCCCCGTGGGCGCTGTCGTGCTTGGGGGCGACTTCAATGCGGTCTTGGCCCCACAGCTGGATTCGTCGGGACCGATTTCGGACTCCCGCACTGCGCGAGCGAGACAGCTGGCGGGTTGGGCGGAGGCCCAGGGCCTTTGCGACGCCTGGAGGCTTTGGCATCCTCACGACCGTCAATACACCCACACTTCAGCCGCTCACCACTCTCACGCTCGTATTGATATGATTTTTGTCCCCCCCACCGAGTGCGGAAGCGTCCAGGATGTCCGCATCCTTCCCAGGGGCATCTCGGACCACTCACCAGTCCTCCTGGGTCTGGGCCCCCCGCCTCACATGGCCAGGCCGGTGTGGAGGTTCAACGCCTGGTTCCTCCAGGACAAGACAGTGCGCGAGGCGGTTGGCACTGAACTCGCTCATTACTATGGTGCCAATGAGGGTTCTGTCTCGTCGGCAGGCACCCTTTGGGAGGCCTGCAAGGCAACCATCAGGGGGGCGGCCAAGGCACAGGTGGTGCGGCACCGCCAGACACAGCTGCAGCAGCTCACTGCTTGCGAGGCCCGGGCGTTGCGGCTGGAGCGGTCGCTCTCCGAGCATGACGACCCGGCGGTGGACCGACAGTTGCGGCTCCTTCGTCAGGAGATTTGTCAGCGGTCCCTTGAGGCGGCCAAGCTTCTTTGGCAGTCCTCGGTGGCGAGGGTGTACGGCTGGGGTGACAAGAACGGCGCACTGTTGCACCGCCTGGCCACTTACCCCAGGGCATCGCGCATCATTCCGGCGATTGCCGACTCTTCGGGGGTGCTCCAGTCCTCCGCCGTGGCGATGTCAGAGGCATTTGCCCAATTCTATTCCCAGCTCTACCGAGCGCGTGCGCCGGACCTTTCTCTGGACGCCCTGCTCGCGGCCGGGAGCACCTGCCTGGCCAGGCTTCGGCCGGACGAAATGGAGGGCCTGGAGGCGCCCATCTCCGTCGAGGAGATCGGGGAGGCTATCGGGCGTACGTCAACGGGGAAGACGCCGGGACCGGACGGTTTTCCCCAGGAATTCTTTGCGGCCTACAGGGACACCCTGGTCCCGCGGCTGAGAGCTCACTATGCGGAGGCGCTGGAGAAGGGTTCTTTCCCCTTGGAATCCGACCTGGCCACGATTGTGGTTTTGCCCAAATCCACGCCGCCGCCCACTGATAGAGCGGCCTACCGCCCAATTTCACTCATCAACACTGATGTGAAACTCTACGCGGCGGTCCTGGCCCAACGACTTAAGCCCATGTTGTCCACCTTGGTCCACCCGGATCAATGTGGCTTCATGCCCGCTCGGGGCACGCGCCACTGTCTGCGCCGTCTCCATGTGGCTCTGGCCCATCACCATCGACTGACCCCGTACCTCGCTCTACTCCTCGTTGACTTCGAAAAGGCTTTCGATTCGGTGGGGTGGACCTATCTCTTCGACGTCCTGTCCCACATGGGCTTTGGCCCCCGGTTCATGGGGATGGTGCGAGTCCTCTATGCCCGGCCCCGTGCCAGGGTGCTGGTCAATGGTGCGTTGTCAAGGCCCTTCCGGATTGGCCGGGGGACGAGGCAGGGTTGCCCATTGTCGCCCCTTCTCTTCGCTCTGGCGATGGAACCTCTGGCTGCCTTGATTAGATCTGATCCCCTCCTTCGGGGGTGGGAATGGCCCGGCCTGGCAGCCGACAAAATCGCCCTCTATGCGGACGATGTCCTACTCTACCTGGGGGACCCGGCGCGCTCCGGACCACGCGCACTATCCATTCTGCGCCGCTTCGGCCAGGCGTCGGGTCTCTCCCTCAACCCGCGGAAGTCGGTTCTGGTGCCGTTGCACCCCTCCAGGGAATGCTTTGACTGGCAGGAGACCATCCCTCTGCGTCGCTTATCATTTCAGTACCTGGGCATCTGGGTCTCCCTCCTCCCGGAGCTAAGTTGGGCGCTCAACGTCTCCCCCCTGGTCAAGAGAGCCAAGGTCGATCTGGCGCGGTGGCAGCAGCTGCCCCTCAACCCGCTGGGAAGGGTCGCTCTCTACAAAATGATGATCCTTCCCCGGTTTCTGTATGTTTTGCAAAACACCCCCCTCTCCTTTCCGCGCCCGTGGTTCCGCGAGCTCGACGGGATGGTGACGAGATTTCTCTGGGGCGAGGGGAGGCGACGGCTGGCTCTGTCGACGTGCCGCATTCCCACCTTTGACGGGGGCCTGGGCATGTCTGATCTCTACCTCTACTACATGGCCACCCGCCTCCTGGTCATTCACGACTGGTTTGGAGGGGGTTGGTCCGATCCGGCCTACAGGGTGGAACTTAACGGCTTGGGCTTCTCCGACATCCAAGACCGCCTGTACGGCGCCCCCATCCCTGCTTCTTGCCCGGACATCACCAGGGCTGTGTTCCTGTCCTGGAGAGCGGCGCTCCGCCTCACCCGATGGACGGGACGGTTGACACGGGTCACTCCCCTGTGGCACGGGACGTGGCTGCGGGAGGTCACAAAGCTGGAAGGCTTCAAATCATGGGATCTTATCGGCATTTCCCAGCTGGGGGACGTCTGGCGGGGAGGGCGGATGTGTTCCTTTTCGGAGCTGCAAGCGCGTTTTTCCCTTCACTCCTCCCAATTTTACCGGTACCTCCAGCTGCGCCACGCCATACGCACCTACACACCATTGGACGTCCGGCTGCCGGATCACAGCCCTCCGGAGGCTCAGGTCCTGCTGGGCAACCTGGGGAGGGGGGGCATTTCCAGGATCTACCGCTCCCTCATTAACTGCACCCCTACATCCCTCGCGGGTCTTAAGGAGCGCTGGGAGGGATGGGTGGGTCCCCTGGACGAGGCCGACTGGCGGGACGCCCTTATGGCCCCCCGCTTGGTGACGGCCTCCGCTAAGCTACGACTCATCCAAATTTACTATCTCCACGCGGCATACCTCACACCGGCTCGCCTTCACCGTGCGGGCCTCTCCGGGGATGCGGCCTGCTCCCGCTGTGGTTCCGACCCGGCAGACTTCCTGCATATGGTGTGGTCCTGCCCGGCCCTGGAGGGGTTCTGGAGAGGTATTGAGACCGAACTTACGGAGGTCCTGGGGTGGGAGGTGCCACATGATCCGAGACACTCGCTGCTGGGCATCACAGATGGCTTAGATGGCACGCGCTCAGAGCAGCTGTTTCTCATGACGGCCTTGATGGTGGCCAAGCGCGACATTGCTGCGGCGTGGAAGCAGCCGCTGCCGCCAAGTGTGGACAAGTGGGGCGCTGGGGTGGACTGGTGCGCGGCGCAGGAACGGACTCTCTATCGGGCACGAGGATGCCCCAAGAAATACCGAAAGGTTTGGGGGAAATGGCTAGGCAACATACCTTAATGGGGCGGTTCAGGGGCTGGGGGGAGGACTCTGGGGGCGGGGGGGAGCGGGGGGTGCTTCCTAATGTAGTGCTGTGTAGTACTGATTCGGAATACCAGACTGTTTTTGTTATTGTGCTGTTTAAAACAATAAAACTTGTTTATCAAAAAAAAAAACCTTGGTTTGATAGAGGGCGGGCATACACCTGACGACAGGGATGCACTTCTAAACTAAGTGGGGGCCCGTGTATGAGTGAGTGAGATTAAAAATCATTATAGTTATCCTCATTGTGTTTTTTAATGTGAAAGGTAAGTATATGATGTTTAAAAGCAGGTGACGGTATGTGGGGGAATTAGTGTCACATTTGTCATTGTAGCTATAGCAAGATGCACTACGACAAGACGTGACCACGACAGGGAACTCATTAATCACCCTCAATATGGATACACCATTTTCGACCCCTGATGGACTGGTTAAATCACAATGTACACTCCTGAAACCTGTGCTAAATGGCCAATATTATGTCACTGTATGATGTTTATGGAAAACTCAATAAAAATGGCTTAAAAAAAAATTCAAGTGTTCCTTATTAGCCATCCGTGCGACCATGTGTCTAAACAGGAAATTAATACCATTCACAATACGAACTTAGCATGGCAGTGAATGGGGAAATTAGCACATAAACTTCCACTATATGTGCCAGCATTGCCGCTACCACACCATCCTGCTATATCAGTGACCCAGG
This sequence comes from Triturus cristatus, assembly GCF_964204655.1. NCBI lineage: Eukaryota > Metazoa > Chordata > Amphibia > Caudata > Salamandridae > Triturus > Triturus cristatus. Next base: position 940,386,533 of record NC_140594.1, on the reverse strand, counting down.
AAAAAGTTGGTATGGAGTTGTTACGACGTGTAGGTATGGATCGTATGGAAGATCTTTATAAAGACGGTACCTTTATAGATACTGGGGAAATTCAATACATATGTAATCAAATCCTCCTATTTAAATTTACATACCACTGATTACGAAGAGCGATAAAAGACCTGTACACTACATTTCCTGCTGAACCACCTGCGTTACAGGCATTGGAAATGATTATTACGAATCCCCATAGTACACATCTGGTCACAAAATTAATCTTCTCCTACAAGACGATATAAACAGCACCACCACTAAAGCAGGTGGAACAAAATACCAGACCCACAGCTTTCGGAAGTAGAATGGACTACATGTTGCGCACTCACCGATATGCTCACCCCAAATGGTAACCTGCGCATGACACATTATATAAATATCTACACCAAACCTACCACACTCCATTAAAACTGCATAAATGTGGGCTTAGATCCGACGCAAGATGCCAAAGGTGTAATGCAGACAATGCCGACTTAATACATTTGGCGTGGACGTGCCCTAACATTTCGTCATATTGGGACTATATAACAAAGATGTTAAGTGATAGGCTAGGAACAAGTATAGAATGCACTCCTAGAATATGCTTGCTAGGGCTAATCAGAGGGCTGCAATCCACTAAACGTAAATTGTGTGTCATAGCATTGTTATTGGCAAAGAGAAGGGTGTCCATATGTTGGGGTGGCAGGCAATATCCAAGCAGCAGACAATGGCTTCAAGATATGGCGTATTGCAGAGATACTCTTAAGACATATGAGGAGGAACTCCCAACCCGATCTAGACCTAGAGATTATTGGGCAACTCTAACGCATTACTTACAAAAGATTTCCAATGTAGAAACAACAACTACTGAGGGTAATGATGTGTAATGGATGTAACTATTGCAGAGTCTGAACTGTGTACTATTGTTTATCACTGTCAATGCTATTGACTGTAACACTCCATGCATCTTGATTTAACATCTGTGTAATGATTTTTTTTGTAAGCCTTTACTGTTATTGCAACTTGGTTTTGTTGCGTGATTTTAATGAAACTCAAATAAAAAAAAACGAATCAATTTCTTTTTAAAAAAGTGTTCCTTATTAGCTGTATTTATATTATTGGCATCCTTTCACTCTAAGAATTTACTGAAATAATGTATTTTTTTGTTGCACTGAGATTGAAGCTGTGCAAACTGTTGACTCTGTTGTCTTAGTCTTAGAACTTCTATCTCCTAGTGTTTCCATTCTAAAGCAGTTTTCTGTACTTTGTGTCTTGGCTTCTTAACAGATAGGAGACTCAACCACACCGCAAGCTACCGTGTACTAGGTACAATGGGAAATACCCAACAGAGTGGGTATGATATCTTGATATCCACTAGTCTCAAGATGAAATCCAAGAGGTTTGTTGCCAACTTTCTCCAAAGTTTGTCAGGAGGAGGTTTGAGGTCAGGCAGTGGCTGCTTCACTGGTCTACATCACTTTCCAGAATATAGAAAGTAGCATAACTTTTTTACGTCACAGAGAGTATGCGCCAAGAGCAATAGAAGAGCTGACAACAAGATGAAAGGGCTTTACATTTAAAAACTCTTCACTAGTATTAGCAAAATAATTATGAATTCTGATCTCGGAAGAGTCCTAACGTTTTTGTAGTCTTAGCGCTGTTCCAAGGGAGCTGGGGCTAAGGTAGCTGTGTCTACTAGCACGTTAGTGCAGCCCAACTCCAAAAATGATTCACCAATTTGGCACTCTTGGAAAATTCATTCAACTGCTATCGTGGAACTACGTTGGACAACCCTGGGCTAGAATAGCTTTCTATCAAATAGACTATGGGCGCAGCTAGAGCCGGGGCACAATGATTTTTCATCTGAAGTGGACAAGGTTCAAGATGCTGCGGGGCACACTGTGGTGATGCTGGTGCGTGGTGGTCCTGCCGAGCTAGCGCATGCTCATGTCTGCGCCATTATCTTCAGATAAACCATGCTCTTGTGGTCGGAATGGGACGCTTGGCTTCTTTCATCTCCTCGTTGGGTCGAATATGTGTTTATTTGAATTCTCGTATTTACACTAGATGCTGTAAACAGTGGAAGCCGATTTGTACCCATCAAAGCTATTTCGGTTCTTCATGAGTAGGGTTTTAAAGATTTAACTGCATTTATACTGCGGCTTTATTGTGTCGGGATCCCTGGGCAATGGATCTAGAAGATGTTCTTATCTGAATCCTGAGAAATGCCTTATATGTGATACAACTGTTTGTACACCTCAAATCAGGCTTTACTCTTAGAGTCCTTTCCTGGATCGTAGTATAACTCTGTGATACAACAGCAGACTTTCTCGGTCTTCTTGCGCGATTGTACTGTTCTGGAAGTCAAAACTTTGTAATTCAAAGGATACGCCGCAAGTTGGTGTGTTTGTGAGAGTCGACTCCCTATGTCACCTACGCTAATTAAAGCAGAAGATGGCAAAGGGTCCCTGAGTAGGTTTGCCTCTTTTGCAACAAATCTAACAATCTTTATTTGCAAAGATTAAACACATATAGAATTATAGATGGGTAACAGTGAATACCGGTCATGTTTTTCAATGAGGGGTTGGGAGTGCCATCAAACAGACAACCAGAGCAAAGCCCGTTTTCCTTGATGTCACTCATAACCTTGAGGTGAAAAATATCCTATTATTCACCATTTATGCATCTATAATGTTTAATATATGGTCCTCAAAATGGCCCGCCCAGCTTCCAACTGGTATGTAGAGGCAAATGAGTTATGGGGGAGCCATACATACCATGGCTTGCAACCCCCTGTTTCCAGTTAAAAAAAATATGTGGTGTCCTGACTCCCACCCTCACCAACCTCTGTGCCGTTCCTCCCTGCCCAAAGGTGTGCTTGTTGCTCTCATTTGGAGCAGAGAGAATAAATAATCCACATTTGTAAAGCGCGAACAATCACCCGTAAGGGTCTCTAGGCGCTGGAGGCTGTCGGGAAGATTAAGCAAGCTATTGCCCAGAGTCACATGGTGCTGGGCTAATCTGCTGCCGGCGCCGGGGACCGAACCTTGATCCCCAGATTCCGGAGTCAGTCGCCCTGGCCGCGGCGCCACACCTCTCTCTGAGCAGCCTGGAATTCCATTATGAGGTAGCAACAGTGGGAAGCTTGAATTGTTTACAATATCACTCAGAACCCCGAGGTGAAAACCATCCCCGTAACACAGTTGCCCATCTATATTTTTATGTTATGCAAAGCCCCTAAAATCATCTGCCCCTGCTTGTAGTTGCTAGACTGAGGCAAGGGAGTACTGGGGAGGCATACATAATAGGGCCTCCGCTCTCGACCCCAATTGTTAAAGAATGCTTTACTTGCCATCCTTCACCAACCCCTACCACCTTCCTCCCCCCTCCGGCAGATGTGCTTTCTGCTTTCATTCATATTATCATATTAAATGGCAATACAGAATCCTGAAAGAATGCTTTAGCATCTTTATTCCACAGTTCAATTGGTGCTGATAATACACATTTTTTGGGATCTTGTTGAATTTTGAGAACCTCAAACTTTCATGCGCACTATTAGGATGATACTATATCTTCTATATCCTCTAGTCCACGAGTCTCCAACAGGTAGCTCGGGCGCTATTGGTCGCATGCCATCTTCCAGTAAGCAGGTCCTGTACTTGGAGCCCTGCCTAGTACATGGTTCAGAAGGTGCGAGTGTGGCAATGCGGTCTTTTTCATAGTGCAGGAGGAAGCACTGCCAGGCTGTGGTCTCTTGAAGTGGCAGCCATCTAAACCAATGGCAAAGCCCCAGTCTTATACACACAGTGTGACTGACAGCATGTAGACTGCAGCATGACCAATCAGCTGGCAGCAAAGGCACTTACTCATTGGTTGTACATTTTGCCCAGCGCGGTCATTTACACACTGAAGACCACAGTAGCTAGAGTGCGAAACTGCAGGAGCGGGAGGTTCAAGCTTAATGAAGATAACAATCTGATGACCTGATCTGATTTAATAGCAATTGTAATATTTGTTTGTAGCTCAGAGTGGCTGTCGTAGATCATAAGTAGCTCTTATTATAGAAGGGATTGGAGGCCATTGATCTAGTCTGACCAATATGTAGCCACTATATGTACTCCACATGTAGCCACTGTGTTGTTTATTGAATGAATCCAATGGAACCAATGTATCTTCTTGTATATCTAATAAACCAGCTTACTTTCCTTGATGGTAACATAGTCCTACTGCTGGTTTTATTTCCTTAGGTGAGACTCTGCAGCAGAGCTGGTATTTGTCAGGTCTGACTTTACTCTCCTTGTGGCAAGGTTAGTATTGTTGCAAAGTTGTTGTTGGAGCAGGTTCAGCATTTTGGAAGTATTGGTCTTGCGGAATGGTTGCTAATATTACAGACCGGCTGGTGTGGAAGTATAGGTATGGTTTTAGAGGTGACATTAGGAACAAGCATTGGCAAAGTCAACAGGTCTGGGCTTGGCAAGCATGCAATTTATTTTATTTGGGTTTAAAACAGAAGCAATGAAAAATCAATGTGTCAATCACCAAAAACATGAAAATAAAGGAGTGACCCAGCAGCCCAACCATGCCAGCCCTGGCATTAAAGTGCACTCCTTTTCAGGTGGATGTGCGTACACAATCAGCCAAAATGCAGTCATCCACGTGCTAGAGAGCCAAGTATTTAAATGGACTGACCCCCTGTCCCACACCGAGTACTGTGGAAAAACGTCAATGACATACGAGTAAATCAATGCTTGAAGGCTGGCTGAATACCCCCTAAGTAACTTTATGTAGAAGGATAGTTATTATGAATATATTTGAAAAGAAGAGGCTGACGGGACCGAAAAAACTGTCTCTAGACCAAACCAAAAAGATTATACATCACTGGCTGAACTGATAACTGCAACAACAGCACTTACCACCTGTGCAAGATTTACAACAACCAAGGCTCAGGCTGGTTCTTTCAGTGCTACATGAGTGATCAGACATTACTGTTGTCATGCAGTAGGCTTCTCCTTAGTGTCTGTTGATAGGCTCAGTGTTGACGTCAGTGGGTCAAAATGTGGTTACGTTAGCACTGCAAGCTCCGCCCCCTGCTCGCACAGGGCTTCAATGAGTGCTTCCTCCTCACCCCTAGCCTTGCTGACATACTGTCCACAGCTTGGCTTTCAAAGGGACCTTTGCGCATAATTGGCCATTCCGGGGTGACATGGGCTGAATACAGTCGACTGCAGAAAGCCCCCTAATTGGCTTTGCTGTGCTGTACTCAATATGTGTCTGCTGGAGCACTGCCCATGGGCTCGACCTAATGAGGTGAAATGTGTGTTTTCGAGCACTGCAGGCTCAGGGGCGCCATTATGCATCCAAGCAATGATGGACATTTTCAAAGAGGAGCCCTTGCATGCGCTCTTTAAGGACCATAGAGTCCAACAATGGCGAGAGGACGGAAGTCAAAGGAGCGCACATGGCCGCTACTACAGCGCCGGCTGAGAGCGTGACTTTTAAATGGCCAAGTTCCAAGGGCTGGCAAAGAGGGATTAGTGGACAAGGCATTAATGAGAACTCGACATCGTGGCCCACTCAACACTCAATGGTTCAGTAGGCGACAGTCGGAGACCAACCTGCGGACTCAGCATCCATAATCCTGTAGGATCTTCAAGAGGGCGAGTGCACCTGCGCTCTCTATGAATTGGGAGGGAACTGCCGGACATTTGACTGACAGTGGGACAGGCGCTCCTGGGAGGAGTATGCGGAAGGTGGCTTTCCTGTGTGGAAGATGGAGGGGAGGAGGATAAGGTGTTCCTATATAGGGAATAGATGGAAAGTGCTCCCGTGAGAAGGATAAAGGAAAAGGCCATGCTTATGGATCGCAAGTGGAGGCAGAAGAGAGCGGCATGAGGAGTGGAAGGGAGCTCGGTGGAGGAGGAGGAAGTGCTCAAGGATGTGGGATTCATGTTGGTGAATAATGTGCTCCTGGAAGTGAACTGGAGGAGAGAGAAGACATACTCTTCGACGAGGGGTGGGTGGAGGTGGGGTACTTTTTGGTGTGGAATTCAGGGAGTCGGGCGGCTCCTGGATGGGGTATGAATAGAGGACATGCTCCTAATCGGGGACAGTTGAATGATAGGATGGGTGCTCTTGAGGGGAGTATTACTAAGGAATAGGTGCTCAGGCTTGAAGGATATGAGCAGAGATGGTCATGGATAAGGATGGAGAACGAAGAAGGGGTACTCCGGATGGGGTGGGTGAGGGAAGGGTGTTCCTAGATGGGGTGGAAGATGAACTCCTTGATAAAGGTATTGACTGAAAATGTGCGCTGGAGTGAAGGGTGGGTGATTAGGAGGTGCCACCGAGGAGGAATGGATGAAAGAGTGGGAGCTCCTGGGCCTGGACAGCAGATTGACCCAGGAGATCCTCCAGGCTGGAGTATGGACACTAACCAGGCATTGCGAGTAGCATGAGGAGGGGGAGACGCACCTGGGTGCAAGATGGAGAAAGGAGTTTGACGTGGGAGAAGAATTTGGAGTGCTGAGCACTGCATGAATTCGGGCCAATCACCGGCTGCTCAAGGGTCCCCATTCATCATTTGGGTGAGGGTAGAGCTTGCCACTGCCCTTTTATTCTGCAAATTGCACCGTGCAAGCTCTACTACCCAGTGATACCTGCTGAGGTAATACAGCGACGAGAAACTGCTTTCTACCGACTCATCAGAAGCAGGGCGAACAAAGTGCTTTCAATAAGAGCTTCTGTTTTAAGAAGGTAGGGAGACCCTGGCTAAAGAGAATGCTCACCCTCGGATGGGAGGAGGGGCTGGGGGGTGATATCTGCTAGAGGGGCTGGAGGCTGAGACTCGGATTTGTAGAAATCACTTGGAAAAATAATATCTGGTCCCTACCCTTGAGAGAGGAAGGAGAGGACCCTCCACGCCCACCTCGTAGAGTTTCAGGGATTGTTCAGAGTGATAAACCATTCTTGATTGGTTGGCTGACAGCCCAATCATGTGTGGCGGAGGCAGCTGGGTCTTTAAAGTCTAGCAGGTGTCCGTCTGTCTTGCACCCAATGCCGTGCACCAGCGTCTCTGATCCTGGGGCTCAATGTTTTTGAGGAAGAGAGCAATCCAAGAGCGCCTGGGGCCATCCCCAAAAACCTAGAGCTTAAACTTCAATGTAAATCTAGAGGCATCACAAAACAGCGGTCCCATCAAATTCCAAATACATGAGTGGGGGGGAGGGGGAGTGGACTCCGATGGGCGACATCCGGGCACTGAGCACTTTGGGTACATAGAAGCCATACCACTCAGCGCCCTTGAGTTTGGCAGGTTGATGAGAGGTGCCAGCATGGAGCCCGAGGTGCTCCAGGAGCCCACCATGAGCCCACCATGAGCTGGACTGAAGCAACTGCGCAGCCAGTGAGACGGGAGCCAGACCTCCCAGAACCCCACAAATACCTGAGCTAGAATCCCACAATACTACCATCGGGACACAAGCTGGTTCACGTATCACCACCATTGAGACTTGAACACAGCGGGAACACTGAATCTTGGCCCTAAACCACTCAACACCACTGCTGAGACCTGAAATGCACAGCATTCCCACTGAGCAAAGGAATGATGCGCACCCACATTCATGTTGGTTTCCTTTATTCCAAGTGAAGATTTAAAATTAACATTATCCTGATCTGCGAAACACCAGCCCTGGTTAAGACCGGAGGGGTAATGTTTCATTCGCAAAAAACCAGGAGTCTTACACAGAATTAGATGTTACATGTTGACTACAAAGAACGCATTGACCTGGCACATTTTCTTCAATTTTTTTTCTTGTGGTAACGCCTGGTGAAATCAGTGATGGAAAGCCTCATAAGTCTCACATTTCAAAGTCGATAATGGGAAAAGAAGAAGGGAGAACGTCCAGTAAAATCTCAACTGTGCGTTATTTCCAATTCGGATATACATGTAAAACTTGGAATGTAAAATCTCCCAGAGGAAACACTGCGTGGGTTTTTTTGGGCAGTTTTATATAGAGCTAACTCAACCCGGAGGTATTGGAGGGCTTTTCAAGGATTTGAGTCACCCCTGCGACACACAAGGGGATGCAAGGGTGACACAAAACCTAAATGAGAGTTATCAAGCCATGCAAGGCCACCTCAAGTGGCCCTGAGTGGCTTGATAAATCCAGAGGAACCAGTGCTTAATTTGAGCCGGTGGTTTCCAGGTCTGGTACTGGCACCAAATTGTTCACACTGGCACTTGTGACAGTCTACCACATGTTGGTAGACAGACGACTCTAGAGTAATATATTAAGCCCTGAGGAAGTCGTAGGGTTCATGCCCAAAGATGGCGAAACGCATTGGCATAAGGGAATGGAAGATCGTGTATAATAAAGGACTGAACAAACCCTAAGAAACCGAATCATTTGTTCCTTAATATTATTGTACTGCTTTGTTGGTATAAGTTGCGTGTGCTTCAGAACTTGTAAAACGTTTTATTCAATCCTTGATTGAAAATTTGGGGAATTCGGGTGAATGTTCTCCCTCTTTGAATGCACCGCATGATATGATTAATGTTTCCTATTTGATTCATAGGTGTAAATTTGTATGAGCGCCTAAGGACTCTCTTCACCCAGTTTTAGTTAACCACATGTTGGCACCGTTTGTCTAATTGAGAAATTAGCAAAACTACAGTAATAGTTAATCCAACATTCTTTAACAATGACTAATACCTGCTGTCTAAGCCATTCTTATAGATTTGGGGGCCTGGAATATTCTGAACTGTCAGACTTGTAGGGGTGTGATGGTTAGTAGTTGTGTTGGTGCGGTCATTGGCAGGGCTGGCAGGACCAATGCGTGGTGCAAGCTGCAGTGGCCTCCTGGCGAGGGCCCTGCTCTCTGAGAGTAACGCAAGGCAGTTCCAATCACTGCCTTGTGTTACCCTGCAGCACCAAAGAGTTCCATGGGTGGAGCGTCGGGGTTCCCATGCATCCACCCATGGATTATGACACAATCCGAGATTTACCTACATTGTTAGACCTAGGAGTGCGTTAGAATTGTACGCTTCCCCCGACCAAGGCTATTTGTCCTTGTCGTTTCCTCTTTCTAAGTGTGCCACATTCTCCAGCACACTTAGAAAGAGGAAAATCTCTCTGAGGATTGTTTTTCTGCAGGAAGGTGCCCCTTCCTGCACAAAACAATCCAGCCTACAACGCAGGCACCCTTGCACCATGGCGCAAGGGCGCCTGTGTAAGCGCTGGGCAGCCAAAAGTGTGTCAGAGTTAGGAAAGGACAGGAATGCGCCGCATAATGGGAAAGACGGCGCATTCCTGCCCTTTTCCTTTCACGCAGCGCAGCGCAGTAAGGTGGCTTGCTGCGGTGTATGGATTTTTAATAACTATGGCCCTACGCGATTTAGAGCATTCCCTGTGGTGATTTTACTGCTGCAAAAAACAGAAGTGGTACTTTACGTGGCCCTCATTACAAGAGGCCTGCAATGCCCAGGGCAGCGGGGCCAGGTATGTCTAATCCGCACATTTCTCCGCTCAATTCATAGCAGAGGAAATTTCTAGTTGAAAAACAGTATGCGTAGCACACACGCATCTGTTCAAAAGCACTTACGCAAGAATTTCTATCACATTTTTTGGGGGGCAATCTTGTAATGACCTGGGGGCAGATTTACAAGCCACTTGCGCCACTTTTCCGTCACTTTTAACATGGGAAAAGTGACGCAATAGTGGCGCATGGGGCTTGCCCCCTGGTTTTTTCTCAACCCAAAAGTACTGATGCAGGAGTCCTGGATGAGGGAAGCCAGATGCGCTATTTTCACTCTCCCGGTAATATGGACCTGTGTGGGATATGGGCACCTTGTGTTCGTCTAACGGAGCTTTATACAGACCAAAGAAAAGGGTAAGGGGCTTATTTACAAGCCCCCTGCGTCGCGAGTGCGTCACTTTCTCCCATGTTAAAAGTGACGCACTGGTGGCACAAGGGGCTTGTAAATAAGCCCCTAAATGTTCATTTATCTGCAATACTTCTTAAGGGGTTTAACCGGTGTTTTAAGCTCACGGTTAGAGCAATATGGAAATGGGACAAAACATATAGACTATTGTCCCAGGACAACACAGTTGGGTAAGTGATGATGCGGGGATTAGACTAAGGTTAGGCAGCCCCCAGTTTAGCGGATACATTAGTATATCCTCAAAAGTAGACTATTGCACCGCAAGCAGGAGGCTTTAGGGGGTGTTTCCCATGGGCGTCATGCTACTACCTATTTAATGTCAATTGTTCAAGACAAAAGGATTTTCCTTTTTTCAAAATAGTATTCGATTTTATGAAGCGTTATGGTTGCTTGTTTTTAACAATTTCAGGGATATTTGGAAGAGTATTAAGGGTTTTCAAATACATTTAGGATTAAAAATGTAATTTTCAGAAGAGGAGGTTTATTGCCTAATTCACATAAAAACCAAACCCAAAAAAAATTAGCCTTTCAGAAAACTGTTATCGATTTCTTTTGAGAATGTGTGAGGTTTTTTTTCTTTAAGGGGTGTTACTGAGAGAGGTTGCTAATCCCTCATAAATCACAGAGTTAAGGTAAACTCAGTTTTCCAATTGGTGCCCCTCTTCGCTGCAGAAATCTTAATCTCGGGGGACCCCTTTCGTTCCCACTCAGTGTCTCACTGTCTCCAGAACCATGAAAGCAGCAGCCCGAGGGAGAGGCTATTTTTAGGTCGAGCATTTGAGACCTCTTGTATATACCTTAGTATATACTTATATGTGTATGAACTTTGTGGGCTCTGGAGATCAGCCCTAGGAGTTGTCTGCTTCCGCTTAGGGACTTTTTTTTATCTGTTCAACTGCCTCTATTTAACTGTCTTGATAGAAAATGACCAGTAGAGGACAGTAAAATACCAGAATTGCTTTCTGCTGAGGGACTTTCTTGTTTTTTTTCTGGCAACTGCCTCTATTTAACATTCTTCATAGAAAACGACCATCAAAGGTCAGTAAAATACCAGAATCACTTTAGCATTTTTTACATTCCAGTCCAAAGAAATTGTCTTCCACAAGCACCCGTAGACAATAAAAAAAAATTCAACTCTTTTATTTTCAGTGATATGACCACCGAAGGCCCTGATTTTATATTAAAAACAGAGCTTTTGACTATACTATTTCCACCTGAAAGGCAATATTTCTCTCCATGTGTTCCCATACCAGGCATCTCACGCAATCTGGTGCTTATATTCCCTCCATGTTAAAGAACAGTAGATGTTTCAGCACCAAGGCTAATGTGCTGCATAGGTCAATACATATAAGGTCCCAAAGGCGAGATCGATTGCATTGCAAATGCTTGTTGAGTTTATGTTACAGAGATGTCAATGGCAGGAGCTTCTCGGAACCGTCTTGACAGGACAGCAGGGCAGTCGGCATCATCTAGGTCTTCCCACGGGGCCTGCATAAAGCCAGGGCGGGTGTGGGCTTTTAATAGGCTCGCTCCATCAACATCTCGTGAAGTAATTAACTGCTAGTAGATTATAAACCTTCAAGGGTTTCGAAATGACCCTTGACTCAAGAACCACAGCCGGGTCGAAGGTGGGCTGGGCTAAGGGACAAAAGAAGGGTGAAGCTGGGGCCTCTGCTCACGAGTTCACAAGTATCAATGCTGCAGCAGGTTCAGTAACACCGGGGTCCAGAGGCCTCAGGGTCCAGTGACCCATATTATTACAGTGTTTTCGGCCTACCCAGCGGTGCTAGCAGGCATTTCCTTGCTTGCACGAGGCCGATAATTCCTCATTGACTTGTGGACCTGCGCAGTCAGTCACGCGTCGGACAAACCTAGATATCCCATTTCCATAGCAGGTTAATACACCGGAAAGGCAATTTGGGGTGAGTGTCAGGCGAATGACTGATGCAGAAAGACTGAGAATTCGTCCACTACTCCCTTCTGCTGATTTGTGTGCTGAGAGCTAAGATGGCGCCCATGCTTTCACTAGGGAGGTGATCTTAAGACAACTTCCATCCCGTGCTCTCCAACAGTCTGTGGAGAGCAAGAAGTCCCAAGTACTTTATTCTAGGCTTGAGTAGGGTGGAATCCACTACTCCCTCCGGACATGAGGAGTAGAGTGAATCCCACTTACCTCCTGGTCAGTTTCAGCAAAGCCCTATGTAGCCAACATGGGCAGGGGCCCTTAGCACATGAGAAACCGGAAGTGCATGGCCAGAGCGGGTAGAGCTCTTTTGCACTTCCCCTTTCTTCTTCCTTCGCCACCTTCCCTCCCGCTGGCTCTTTGTAACAGGTGACACCTTGTGCTCATGAACAGTGGGAGACTTTTATGGCACGTGGAGAGATCGTGTGGAAGCGCGCGGCGCATGGACACTGACGACTCGTCAGTGACGAGCATAGGTGGCATGGACAGACAGTGAGAGGATTTTTTGGAAATGGAGTGTGAACATCTGGGGGCATGTGAACAGCTCATGTTCGTGTCCTGTGGCACACGTCAGACAGTGTGAAAAGCATGGAGGGCATTGACAGATTATGGGAGGAGCTAGGAGCGCGTGGTGCCAGAAGCCTACACCACATGCATAGTACAAGATGTATAAGGCACAAGGGAAGAGAGTGGCAACCCACTAACAAATGAGCAGGCAGCGTAAGGAGCCTGGGCGGAGTGTAAGATCCTTGCCGAGCATGGGCAGGTATGTCCAGCACATTGGCCAACCGTGTAGTGCTGAATGATGCCCCTCCACAACATGATGAGGGGTAATATCCCAAAACCGGTCCCAGGATGCTTGTTTCCAGTCCAGGGAGGACCTGGCTTGGCAGTTCAGGCTGGACTGTTCCCATGAGGAACAGGGTCAAGACTGATTTGCATATTACTGGGTCTAAACTGAGGTGGCACAGTGAGCAAAAGAACAATGGATTTTCTTGACTGGGGGTCAATGTATGATTAATTCAGCATTCTGTCCATCATTTGTTTGCATAGAACCTCCATACCATTTGTCACAAGGCCCCACAATTTTCACTGGCTCCCGCAGACATGTCCAAAGGCTGTGGTCTGATCAAGGGGTGGATGGAGCTGCAACTCAGAGGACTTTAGGGCCAGCAATATGCGGCTTACATGGACAGATTGTGTGAGGAGTTTATAGTACGTCAACACTGACCCCTAGATTGGTGCACATGGGTCCCCAGCGTTAGGGCGTGGGGAACGCTGGCAGGTGGTGAGACTATGGTAAAAGGGCTATTGGAGCTCTGGGGTGGTTGCGTGCTGAGCCTAGGGTAAGTAGAGCAGTAGAGTGGGGTTTGGAGTAGTGAAGCAAGTAAGAGGAGCTGTAGCACACAGAGTGTGATGCGATGGGGGCACATGGGTAGACAGCGGTAGGAGCAGGGATACATTGATGATGGGTATGGGGCAGCCAGGTTGGCAGGGTGAGTCATTTGGGGTAGTTGAGCAAAATATGACAATCTACGGGCAGAGGTATAAGTAGTGTAAGGAGGGTGGGCATATGGAGAAATTGAGGAGTTAGGGCTGGTGGGCTGTAGAATGACGAGCCTGGCGTATGTGGAAAAAGTATAGAGAGCTATGCCCACATGGAACGAGAGTTATAACTTGAGAGACAGACTGAAATGAGCCAAACAGCAGTGGACTTCAGTCAACTGTGCTCCCAGGCGGTCATCTTTCACTACCCAAAATGTCCAAGCACCTAGCAACAACTGGGCTCGCTGTGTGTGCCAAGCGAAAATGTACTTCACTCTGTACATTATGGAGTCACTATATTCAGGGCCACTGGAATTATGTGATTGTGGGACTGCGTCTGTTTTCGCTTAATGATGGTTTTGCCACATAATCCATCATGTCATAAATAATCTGCAAATTTTAACAAAACATTTTTTCTAGCTCCTATGTATCAAAAGTTGCTAAAAATGTGGCAAAATGTTCGCATGCATTGAGAGTCCTGGTGCAAAGATTTAATAGTCATCTTTCAGTGGTTTATTTCTGTATTTGGTTGTTAATCTGGCACTAACGAGGTGAAATTATTGCCCAGATAGTATTACACCAAGCAAAAATTACAAAATAATGAAGTAATACTATCAAAAAATGTTCTGCATTATGCCGCATATTTTGGCTTTTCGTGCTGCATAATTCAGTCAACCCTGTCACATAGTTTGGTGCTCAGCTGCCACATAATTCCAGTGACCCTGACTATATTTTGGTGGTCACACTATGAGCCAATTGATTAGAAGATTGGCTCGTGTTCTCATGCGGTGCAAACAAATACGCAACTACTATACATCATAAAGGCCCTGGGAGCCGTGCAAAATTGTGTTACGCTGTGGACGTGCCAGCACAAATGTTAATAAAGCTGTCCATATAACTAAAATACATTTTTAGAAAATCCTCACACCTTCCACTCTCGCCCTTAAATAATGTAGCAAAAATCTTAGGTAATAGTAAGAAAACTAGTAATATTAAGAAACTGTTTGATTGGCACCTAGGATGCATATTTTATACTTTTTTCTTCATAGAAATACATTGTGTTCTCTCTCTTCTTTTTCTTAAACCGTCGCTAGAGATAGAAGCGTTTTTATTTTCGTTAAAAATTGGACAAAACAAATGCAATATTTCCGACTGTGTGTATTACGTTTTACACACAGGAACCGATGGAAGTGAAATTTTAAAACACAGGAAATAAGTAAATACAACCTTTCTCTTAGAGATCCCTCTGGGGAACTCACACTTTGCCAAATATGACAAAAAGGAACACTGAAAATAGAAGAAAAATCCTCCGTGACCTGTAAATGAACAATGTTTAGGATAGTCAGCAGACTTGTGACAACACCTGGAAAAAGATTTTGGGCCATAAGCTGACGGCAGCAGGAGTTCAGCCAACATTACCCCACCTTCACTACAGGCAGAATTCCCATTTCTTAGCCTCTCCACTGGTTCTTTATATGTTTGGAGCGTAATGGCGCCTGCACCATTCAGTGAACACAATGCATTTTATAGTTACTTGAAAGGGCTTTGTTTCAGCCTTTTTCAGCTGTTTGACTTCCTAGGCTGAGGGGCTTCAAGTCAATGACTTGAGACATTGTCAGCCACATCTTGGATTAGCCCAAAGGAGTATTTTAGTCTCAACTTCTTTCTACTGGCTGGCCGGTGTATCCCCCTGCCTCCACTGGAATGCATGGGGGACTATTTAAGATCTGAAAACTACATTCACTCGTCACATATTTAATTCTCTGTTTCATCCATGCATTGAATACATGAGGCAATCCTTTTCACTGTTCTGTACTGTAGCATGTCTTTCTTAGTTTGAGCATTCGAGACCTCTTGTATATACTTTAGTATATACTTATATATGTATGTACTTTGTGGGCTCTGGAGATCAGCCCTGTGACTTGTCTGCTTCCGCTTAGGAACTTTTTTTTTATGTTCACCTGCCTCTATTTATCTGTCTTGATAGAAAATGACCAGCAGATGTCAGTAAAATACCAGAATTGCTTTCTGCTGAGGGACTTTAAAAAAAAAACCATTCTGACATCTGCCTCTATTTAAATTTCTTGATAGAACACGACCAGCAGAGGTCAGTAAAATACCAGAATCACTTTAGCATTCTCTAGATTCCAGTCCTTAGAAATTGTCATCCAGGAGCACCCATAGACAATAATGTTTTTTTCAAATCTTGTATTTTCAGTGATACAACCACCGAAAGCCCTGATTGATATTAGAAACAGAGCTTTGGACTATACCATTTCCCGCTGAAAGGCAATATTTCTCTCCATGTGTATCACGCTGTTTGGTGCTTACTTTACCTCCATGTTAAAGAACAGTCGATGTTTCAGCACCCAGGCTGATGTGCTGCATAGCTAAATACATGTAAGGTCCCAAAGGCAAAACCAATTGCATTGCAAATGCTTGTTATAGCTTTTTGTCTGCACTTGAGTGGGAGCTCCAAACTTACAATGGATGTTATTATTACTATTGAGTCAAATAACAGTTTTACAGAGAGAAAAAAAACTAAAAATAGAAAGAAAAACAGTCGAAAGAGCCTCCAATAGTCATAAATTGTTAAACAATCCTTTAACGCCCTTAAAGATGTTGAGAAATGTATACCTTAAGTCATATCGCAGACAGAACAATTGTTCACCTAGCACAGTCGAAGGCATTTTTTGACATCATTCTTTTAATATGGAGGGGTTTTGATTACCAGTGCCTGCCAGAAGCGGGCCCACATATATAAAAGTGTTGTTATAAGGGATTCTTTTAATGCACCTAAGAATGTAATTAAAATGTTGGTGACTAACCGAGCTCATGCATCCACGGTCCCCTGAAGGTTCTTGAGATGCTTTTCAAAATCCTTTTAGGACTGGGAATAGAAAAATATTTTTCCCATCACCAGTTGCCATTTTGCGTCATGGACAGAACGTACGTACGACAGCATACACCTTACAAAGAAGGGCTGCTGTCCAGTAGAGGCGATGGAGGCAATAATATTGCTATGCACGGCTACATTCAAAGCCGGCCATTCTGAGTTTGTAAGCACATCTCTGCCTTGCTTCCACCATTTAGGGAGGATATTTTCATGATTTGAAAGAAGGAAGAAAACCATTAGTATATGGAATTTAGAAATAGAAACCCATAGAGAGAGGTGCACTTACTCAAAAAGTCTAGAGTGGTGTTTGTATATATATTGATACTAAGCGTGGACCATACGTGACTCTTCTTGAACATAAACAATGCCTTTGTCTGCATTTATTGCTTTCTTGCCCCAGACACATGGCAACAGTACTGTGATACTGCTCATGTTGAATATAAAAATGCAGTGCCTCATTTACAAGCCCATTGCACTGCTGGTGCGTCACAATGTTTAGACGCACCGGTGGCGCTGTGTGCCTGCCCATATTTGAAAGGTCACAAAAAGTAGCTCTGCGTGACTTTTCATAGTTTTGTAAATATAGGCCCCTTTCATGCATTGCTCTGCGTGAAAGGGGCATTCCATGGGTGTTGTTGTGGGTGTCCCCACGAAACATCCATGGAACCTGACACATTCCCAGATTTACAAAGAGTCGTAACACCTGGGAATGCGTCAGAATCCTACGCCTCCCGAGGGAGGCATAGGAGTTGTGCAACGAGGAGAAATACTTTTATTTCTCCTCGTTTTTTGCTCTTTTTATGTGTGCTGCATTCTGCAGCCCACATAGAAGGAGCAAAACACAATTAATAACTGTTTTTGTGAAGGAAGGTGTCCCTTCCTGCACAACAACAATCATCACTGCAACACAAGCACCCTTGCACCATGGTGCAAGGGTGTCTGTGTTGACGTACGGCTGCTGTCTGTGTGCCAGCGCAGGGGAGAAGGACAGGAATGCACCATATCCTGCCCCTTTATTTTGACGCACAGCAGCGCAGCAGAAAGGCATCCTGAGGCCCACAGTGCATAAAGGCAAAACAACTAAAAAACAATGGCATCACCGACCTATGTGCAAATTTACCAATATCTCTATAGACCTGTCTGATGTGAAGTAAGAGTACTGAGTACGTAGGATACCAGCGGACAGGGCAATGGAGATATAGTTTCTTCGATATACTCGCTCAATACAGTTTTAAATCCTGTCAAGGGGGGCCCAGAATAAATAAGGATAGGGGTTCCCACCAAGACAGTTTTAATACTCTTTTTTTCTGCAATTGGGATCCCTTTCATGATAAATTATTTCTAAAAACATAAATGCGGTCCAACCTGAGTGCTGGTCTGTGCCAGGGTGTAGAAGCATGCCACTATTTAGTGGGTGAAGGCAATTTTAACAAACCTATATGTTTTCCAGTTAGTTTTCCTCCTTTATTGTCTTTATGTCACATATTCCCAGATACTGACTAAAGTAACTGGTAATCTACCCATTTTTTGTCCTTCCCGTTTGGTGTGTTCTATAGTCTGATTTGGAGAGCAAAGGAAGCTCTCTCTCTAGTCCCTCCTAGATTTGTGGTTCGCGTAGGCTTAGGCTGACAGCCAGCCCTGCCATTCAGAGACAGTTTAAGGCATGAGAAAAGTGGACAATTGCCCAGGGCCACCATCTTCCAATGCCCTCTCACTCGGAAAATGAATTTTCGCTCTATATGACTCCTATGTATTCTATGTATCTAAACATCTCTCCCTCCCGGTCTACCTATCGCTATCTCTATCCCCATCTCTAGCTCTATCTCTGACTCTCTACCCAGGATAATCTTCAGGATTTTTGGGGTCTCCAGCAGTACATATTTTAAATGTTTTTGTGTCATCCTGTTAAGGTTTAACATAATTTAGAATTGTTTGGCATTATGAGGGCTTAAAATTCACATTTTTTGCGTACTGCGGGTTTGGGGGCATTTCTTGGGATGACACTGCTGCCACTAAGCGTGTGACAGTTTAAGGTATGCAAAGGATAAAGATTACAGAACTCAAGACTCTACACCATTCTACCAGGAAGACACAAACAAGCACAGGAAAGAGATAATCACCAACAAACATGAATAATAAGTTATTTAAACAAGTGATCTAGGACTTATCCATGAGCTAGACCCAGTGCTGCTTGGAACTAAGAATGAATAAAACTACATATTTTTCCATGAAATTCCATAAAATATTGTGAAATTATGCTTTTAGAGCAAAATGTGGTTTACTGGTATCTCCTGTGACTTTTTTTTTTCATGCAGGCAGGCAGGCCCTTCAGATAAAAAAGACCTGCAAAACAGTATCAGGAGACTTGTTTGAGTAAAAAATGCCTCTTGGCAAGATATTTTCAATGAGGATGAGTCTTTGGTGTGCCAAAATTATGTAATTTGTATAATATGTAATTTCAAGAAGTTTCAGGAATATTAGAATTTAACAGAATGTGGAACTTGAGAATTACACACATTTTGCCAGCATAATAAAAATGTGTTCAAGGCCTACTTGGAAAATAAAACTTTCAAAATCATTAGTGACATATAAGCAGGTTTTAATGACACTGGTAACGACAACCTGGACTCCTCCCTCTCCATGACCAGACAAGTCAACGCCGTCTCCGCATCATGCTTCAACATCCTACGCATGCTACGGAAGATCTTCCGGTGGATCCCCACCGAAACCAGGAAGACGGTCACCCAGGCCCTCGTCACCAGCCGACTGGACTACGGCAACTCCCTCTACGCCGGAACCACAGCCAAACTCCAGAAACGACTCCAGCCCATCCAGAACGCCTCAGCACGCCTCATCCTGGACATTCCCCGACACAGCCACATCTCCGTACACCTGAGAAACCTGCACTGGCTCCCAGTCAGCAAGAGAATCACGTTCCGACTCCTCACCCACACACACAAAGCTCTCCACAACCAAGGCCCAAGATACCTCAATGACCGCGTGACCTTCTACACTCCCACCCGCCAGCTTCGATCAACCAGCTACGCCCTCGCCGCCGTCCCCCGCATCCGAAGAGCCACAACAGGGGGAAGATCCTTCTCCTACCTGGCTGCCAAGACGTGGAACTCCCTCCCCATCCACCTCCGCCTGACCCAAGACCACCTCTCCTTCAGGAAGCAACTCAAGACCTGGCTGTTCGAGCAGTAGCGGACCCCCCTCCCCCAAGCGCCTTGAGACCCTCCGGGTGAGTAGCGCGCTATACAAATGCTTGATTGATTGATTGATTGATAGGGGAGTCATGCTTTTGTCTTTTGACCACGGTCCCTTATGTGCATGATACCAACAAGGGGTCAATATCATTACAACATCGGCTTTCGTTACACCTACTCGGCTGTTGGCAGAGGCAGATCTTTAGCATTTTGAAGTCCTCCTTTAGTGGTTGTCACAAATCAAGAACAAATTACAGTTTCACTTAGAACCCTGTTATAAAATCATTGTTACTAATGCAGTGTTGCATACTTTTCCATACACTTGAGTCTAGAGGCAGATGTAGAGGCAGGAGACTATCACAAAGTAGGAGCCCAGCATATGGCTAAGTAGCCGTTCCGGCACGTGAGAGAATGTTCAAGAAGGGGCAACTTGGTGAACACACACACTCTCAGTACTCTGAGTGGAGGCTTGAACTAAAATACCATATCAATGGTGGTTAGTGCTAAGCAAATGTGAATACCATAACATAAACACATTTATTTGGTCTGAAAGGATTAAAAAAAATTATAATGTTAAAAAATGTTGTGCTCAGATAATATTATATGATGTGCCCCTGAATATCGACGACAGAATATCAAGATATGGAAATATCGAGGACAAAATATCAAAACCAAAATATGGAAAAGTAAGTATGGATTTTCTATACCTAACGCCACATATTTGCACCTTGACTACATATATATGTAAGTTCAAGGTGCGTAGATAGGAGTTCAGAATAGTAAATCTATACTTCCTCTGTATGCACGTACCTTTCGATATTTTGGCCCGCCATGTTTTGTGCACAATATTCGCATGTCACAGTATTTCTATGTACGATATTCAGTTGTACAATAGATTATATCACTATTACACATGAACGACAAAAAAAAGTCAATACATAGAAATAAATATCAAACCAGAAAATAACCACCACCTGTTACTTATCCAACATAGGGAAGGTATTTCTCAGAGTGGATACAGATTTTGTGTAAATTTCCAACACCATCATGTTCAAACTGGTGTTACATCAGGCCACTGCTAACTGCTAAAGAGAAGTAATCAAAGCAGTGGCTGTAGTCTGCACTGCCATGTCCGATATTTCACTGCCATGAGTCCTCAATGCAACTAGGGCACAATGGTTGTAGGCACTATCATGCCGGGTACCATAATCGCACTGTCATGAAGGTGTGGTCTAACGGCTAGAGCGGTCGACCTCGAAGCTGGGGAACCGGGTTTGAGTCTCGGCAACGACACTCAACATCCTGTGATTCTGGGCAAATCACTTAATCTCCCCGTGCCTAACAAAATGAATGTGTCTGTCTGTAAGGCAACAGGTGCTCATGTAAAGCGCTCCGATACCTTCGGGTTGAGTTTGTGCTATATAAGCCACCCACCCCCCAAAAAATGAGTCCTTGATGCAACTAGGGCGCAATGGTTGTAGGCACTACCATGCCAGGTATCATAATCTCACTGCCATGAGTCCTCAATGCCACCTTTTCTTGCTCAGAGCTTTGCAACAGATCACGTTTGTGGTCAAAGAAAGATAAGTCTGCCTGGGAAAGGTCTTTATTTTTTCACAGCTGTGTTCCATAATCAGAGTTGAATAAACCCCAAATTGAGTTGTTTAGGACCATGATGGCCTTAGAACACCTATAAGGTTAAAAAGAAGATTTCAGCGAATAGTTTAGGGTCGGCAGGAAGGTAAAACTTTTCTCAGGACACACGAAAATATGCATTCAAGAACTCGGAAGCGAGACATGGCCAGTGCAGAAAGCTATGGCGCAATGGTATGTGATGTGATGTGATGTGATGTGGTGTCCATGCCCCTGGCAACGTTTTCTACTTAGGAATCTCGTTACATTTACCCTGGATCCCTACCCAGTAATTCTGCCATCCTGGATTTAAGGATAAGCTGGTACTGGAACTCTAGGGGCACTGGGAATTGCAAGTAGGAGTTGGGGGGGCCTTCAGAAATTTGCATCTACTGGGTAATCCGTGATTTCGGGTGTGAGTCAGCTGATAATTCACCAGTCTCCTCAGATGTTTCACCCAGAGATTTTGGCTAGTTTCAGCGAGAAGAGACCCTGGGTGAAAATGCAACCTCTGATGAAGCCGGCCACTTCTAACCGAGGCCCATAGTATCTTCCATGTGCTCCTCTTGGGCGAAGACCTCAGGTACAAGGATGACATCAACTAAAGTGGACCATTTATTCACTCATATAATCCGTGTTGTGATTGGCAGCAGCACCCTTGTGTGTGACCGCTGTCCAACATCGCTACCAGAACAATGAGGGTGCCATCTAGTTGGGTCTGGGTAGCTTGTCTGAATTGATGTGCTCTGCGGCTTGCATTTCCTGTGTCCTCCACGACATAAGGTAGGACTTCCATGCGCCCTGCATGGACAGTGGTTGTATTCTTTCTTCTGGATTCTCTGCATCAGTAGGAAAACCTGTAGTTTGAGGGGATTGCTTTAGGCCTGTAGATGGGAGTGACAATGACTTTATTGTTCCATTGGGTGTTTGGATCTGGGGGTGCACAGGAGGGGTAGCCATAATAACTGGTTCCGGAGAGGGTTTATGTTGTCATGTTAGTGCTGGCCTTCTTCCTCACCTCTGCTCCCCACTCATCTACTGTGTTCCAAGTGGGCTAAGCAAGTTATTTACTGTTTCCTTTTGTTTCTTTTTTCTAGGTGTTCACTAGCATTAGATGGTGACTGCTCCCTCGAGTCCGCCCCTCCCCCCCCCCAATCAATATGCCAGTTGGGAGAATTCATTACAGGCCAGTGCCACGACCCATCACATGATAGAGGGACATTTGGCTTGGGCTTCCTACTCCAGAAAGGACATAAAATGTTGTCTGATAGGCCAGCAGGGCAGTGACAAAATGTCAACCTCATGCCTTTCGAAGACTGTCCCTGTCCAACTAACCCTTAGTAGCCACGGTCTGCTGCCAGAATTTCTATTCTCTATATATTTAGGAGGCCAAAGAAATATGCAGGTTTACTGGTGAGCGGTGTTATCAGAGCTTATGTGTGGTTACAGCGCACAAGAGGCGGGTGAGCCATTGAAAGCTCAAGCCATATGCCTGGCTCTGTCGCAGCTTGACGTTCTCTTGGAACCTGGAGCCCCCAACAAAGCAAGCTTTCCAAGGAGGTGATGTGGCCGGATGTATGACATTACAACGCGGGTTTTTACCACGCGTGCAGTTACATCGCATGCGTTACAACGCATGCGATGTTACAACGCTATGCCATTAGAACGCAAGTCTTTACATCGACTTGCGCTAGATGGCGTGCTGACATTAAAAAAGTGTAATTTACTATTCCAACTCCAGTCCACTTAACAGTAGGGAAGGTGTTGGGATAGTAAACTACACTATTTGTAATGTTAGCACGCCATCTAGCGCAAGTCGATGTACAGACTTGCGTTGTAATGGCATAGCGTTGTAACATCGCATGCGTTGTAACGCATGCGATGTAACTGCACAGCGTGGTAATAACCGCGTTGTAATGGCTGTTCCCCGATGTGGCCTAGTGTTTACAGCTGCCAACCCAACCATGTAACATGCCGAACTTGGTTTGAATCCCGGCCTCAACTCACTATTTTCTTTGATGTCAGAAAGAGAAACCCAACTAGTGGCTGAACTGCAGTATGAAAGCGACAAATCTGGGATCAATCTCGGCTTCCTAACTTGACCAAATTGTGTGATCCTAGATTAACACTTTATTTCACCGACCCTCCTTTTCATTCACTATCACATATAAGGGCACCTTCAAATAGGTGGGTTCAGGGTATGGGCTGTACCAAAACCTCTTGTGTGTGATTTAATAGCCTCTAATGTTGCTCCACCTACCATATCAATCTAGGCCACATATAGGGTACAAATGACAACTGACTTGCCTCTTAGTTCACTAATAGCATAGACATCAGGGCATGGAGTCAGGAATGTTTCTCATTTCATGTTTAAAAACGCTCACTTTCAATTTCAATTCAATACTTTATTTTGGTTTTAATAACCATGAAAGTTCATGAATATAAAAAAATATGTTTCTACCTTATTCTAAATGAGAGAACAGTAATACAATAAATAAGTGTAAAACCATTAAAAACCATCATGACTTCAAATTACAACACATAAAAGTTAAAAAGCTGATACAGTATTTGAAATCTACAAAATACCTTAACACTCCTCATATGCACCTTCCACTAAGTTGCCACAGTTAGCTTGCTTAATCTAATTCTCCATGCCAAAAGTCTAGAGACACTAAAAACGAGGAACTCTCTTGTATTACATTTAAAGACCCTGGATGCTCCCCAGTAGTGGGGGATGCCCACCGACTTGCACACTGGGATAATCCAATTCTTGTGGGGCTAGACATAAATGGGGCAGAAGAACAAAAAGTGATCACAGATTCCTCCAAATGCAAAGAGAAGGGGCAGTTGGGGGACAAGGAGCTCTTTTAGTTCCACGTAGAAGTAAAAGAGTTTAGCTGCAGAATGCCAATTCTAAGCTTTATATACAATGTTCTATACTGAGTGGGGCGCATTCCATCCAGATATGGCTCAAAGCTCAAGCAACTTTTATGGATCAAAAACTTCTCAGTTATACATCCCACTTTTTGGTCTTTCTACGTTTGTTCCAACATACATTCCCATAAGCTTGTTTCAATTTTATAACAACGCCCATCACCATCCTGTAAGGGGTGGGCCATACCTCCTCCATCTTAGCAAGCATTGTAACTTACTTAGCCAGACGGTACGAACTCTCTTATCCAGAATAACAATCTCCTCCAGAGCTTTTCTGTAAATCTTATGTTCCGGAGATGCCCAAATGCATTACAGATATGTTAAACCTTTTAAGGGGATCACATGGTCCATTCATTTTTAAGAGGTGTGCTTACAGGGAAATTAAAAAGAGCCCTAATTAATTGGTTTTCTGCCACATTGAGCATAGCCACATCAGCCGACGCTCACGTTCAAGACATACTTCTCAATGCAAAGATACAATCTGATGTACTAGGGTGAAGCTCTTTCGTGCACGAATAAATACAATTTTAGAGACCTTATGGTATCATTATTCAACAGGATATTTATTGCATGATTGAATACTTTATTTGAAAAGTCAATTCTTTTCAGGGCTCGACTACTGCACAGGCTCTTAAAGCTAGAGACGATCTTTGGCCCGGCTCGCCCTATGAATCTGTTGTCTCAAACACCTCTAACTAGCACCTTTCAATCAACACCCTCACACAATGGCATCGGTTAATAACACGATGGGACTGATTTGAGGTACGGTCAGTGAAATTCTGCGTCCATTGACGCCTAAGGAAAGTTCCAGAACCGGCACGGTGGAAGTTCATTGGCATCGTCACAGCTTGTAACGTCCTGCTAGAAGGTATAACTGACTTCGCTGGCCAGATGTGCGTGCATTCGTCAATTGATCATTGTAACTAGGCCCAGTTTCACTGCCGAAACATGTACATTGTTGTGGATACGTCTGAGCCACCCAAATTACTTAATTTTGAAAAATGAAACACTATACCTCACCGGAGTTAGCATTTAGCCTCCTGGACTGCAATTTTTCAACACAAGTTCACTAGCTGCGCTCTCTATAACAATAAATACGAAAGTTCGTGTTCCCTTGTGGTTTGGGCTGTGAGCAAAATCCCCTTTCATAAACAATATATCTTCATTAAGTCGGGTCTTGCTATGTCGGTCACGTGGGTTATCCAGCTCTGATCATATTCCATGAGCTCACTGTAATAGCACGCACGCAGTCAGCAGGAGGCGCCGCTCTGTGGAGGAATGGCCGGTCTCTCAGGAGGATGGTAAATGCTTCGCATGCGTCTAATATATAGCACGTGCCAGGTTCTGTTCATATGCATTGAGCTGAGCTGGTGCCCAGGGCGGAACCAAGAGAAGGTCGTAACTAGATCTCAAAATGAGTTTTCTTGCTCAGGCAGGTGATTCCCTGTTATGCAGCAGTCGAAGGATGTAAAAAGAAAAAGACTATGGTAACTGTGACCCTGGGCACACATAGCGACGGGGTCAGAGAGTGTGGGGTGGAAAAGGGACACTAAAAACAAAAAATATCTTGCAACCATATTATTGAATTCCATGTCTATTGTAAAAAGCTCTAGCAACTTTGGGTAATGCATGTGCTATATAAAATGCATAAATAAATAAATAAATAAAATAAGTTGCAAGACAGGCCATTACCTCACAAGGCTTCACGAGCCTTGCATATCATACCCGAGTCAGTCATGACAACTAGACCGCTACCCTGGCTCAAAGCAACATAACCAAACGCTGGTAGCCCTGTTTGAAGTAAAAATGGCTGTCTGCCATAGCAGTTCACCAGGAATACTACCTCAAAGCACATTCATTGTTTTTTTGAATGAAGGAAACATTTTCACTAGCATAAAACATGTGCCAATGAGTCAGTTAAAACTTCTGGATGATGGGACATGACTCTACTGGAACTCAAGATATAGATCATTTGTGCCTGTCAACAACGGTAGAGGATTAGAATCTGAAGCCTGGTTGTGGGTGCATGATGACGGCCAGCTACATGCCTGGCAAAGGGGCAGACTGTATGTCTGTGCAACTTCACCCAGCAGTCTCTACCCCACACCTTGCCTAGAATTTAAACCACACACCGCCTATCTTGCTTGCTTGTAACATGTAATTTGTCCAAAAAAAGGTAATGAAACAAACTAGAGTACTTATGTATTGCAACTGTTCTTAAGCAAAGAGCTCTGAAACTCACTCACTCTTTACTATATAAACTGCAAATAAAGGAATACATTAAAAATATAATCTTTAACAGCTCAAAACAATGGTTACAGAACTCTCCCTCTACACAGAAGCGTAACTTAGTCAGTTAGATTTGGTGGGTGCACATCTCAAATTTACCAACTTAAAAGGCAGCGGGGAAGGGTGAGATGACCAAGGTTTGGAACAGAATGTTTCCACAAGGAACAGGGTCAGTACTGATTTGCATTAGGAGGGTCTCTACAGGCACGGCGGGCGAAAAACGGTGGGTTGCAATGCCACCCTGAGTGATTGCCACTGGTTTTCCTATCTGTAAGTATTCATCCTATCACCTTTTGGATGTTTGTTGGCAGCAGTATGCCTGCCTGGAAACCTGAGACTTTTCAAGCCTACTCGAGTCGATGTATGTGCATTCTAAAAAGTAGTACATTTGCAGCCTCCGAAGGAGTACTTCTATGGGTGCAGATTTACTACTTTTTTGGTAAGCCGGTCACTCTAAATATTTAAGATACCAATTCAAACAAGCATTGGCATAGCCAATAGGTCTCGCCTTTGGGACTTATAAGTGTTTAGCAATGCAACAGTTGCATAACTAAACACTTATAAGGTCCCAAAAGCGAGACCTATTGTCCATGCCAAGCGGCCGTGCAGCCGCGAAAGTGAAAGTAATCACGGTAAAAGTGGCGCGCGCGCCCGCGCACATGCACTGTAGCTCTAGGCTGGCCTGGTAGAACTTTTTGGAGCCCTCTCAATAATTCTCGCCAGACCAGCGCATGCGCTGGGTCAGGCGAGACCTAAAAATGAAAAAGTAAACAAGTTAAAACCTCTCAGTGAAATGAGAACAATGTGAAAATCCGACACAGGCATAGGAGACCCAGCTCAGGGCTCCAAGATTTAACTACCAAACCAAGAATGCATTTAAAGGGTGTCGTGCCAAACACCCCCACTGTTGCTACATCCTTGCCAGTCCCACATGGGCCTCGTACTTCTCCCTGGGAACTCATAACTACAGTCACGAACACCACAACGGCCTGGAGAGCTTGCCCTTGGATCACATATTTTAAAAGTATTTTCACTGCACGCACTCTTCTTCCTCTCTGCTACAAGAAGACTTGATGGTAGATTTGTCAAATCTGTGTGTGTGGGCAGAGCTCCTTGTCTCTAGTCTTCCTCTTTTACAAATCATTTTTATTAAGTGGCTGATGGCCCCATGTACTAAGTCGGAGTCATAAACAGAGGAGGGAGCACAGGCAAAATAATTCGGCAATGGGAGCCAGAACAGAGCCTTGCGTCTGGCTTGGCTCAAAGAGTCCCTGCACTACTTGACTCATGAAAATGTTTGGCATGTATATCATGCAACAAACATAACCCTAAACATGGCCCGGATTCCTATTATAGATGGAGCAACATTACAGTCTATTTAATCAAATATACAGTGCACATCCTGAACTCAAGTTTTTAAAAGTGCACTGAAATGTGATAATAAAGAAAATGGAGGCTTGGTTCTGTGAAATAAAATATTTGCCTAGGATCACACAATTTGGACACGCCGAAAAAGCAGGAATTGATTCCAGGCTAACAGGTTTTGTATTTTGACATTGAGATAGGTACTTCTGTCTCTCTCGCATTTATATCAGCACTCTTGACTTTGTCGTTTATTCTTGGTTCAAGACAAGAACAACCGACACAGAGATAGCAGAACCAACTCAGGGCCCCCAGACCCAATTACCAAGCCAAGAAAGCATTTATTTGGGGGGGGGGGGGTGTCGCACCTTAAACACCCTCCCTAAAGCTATGCCCCTTACTCCTCAGGCTGGTAACCTATTCCCACACAGCTCCAAACAAGCAAGTCAGTCATGTAGTGTGGAGTCCACATATATAGCCCCACACTATTTCGAACAACTGTGGTAGTGTTCCCGGTCCATGGTTGGCCAGCAGATATTCCCAGAGCCCTCTGAACAACCACTGTAGTGTTCCGGGTCCACCGCCCAGCCGGCATGGCTGTATTTTGTACCTTGCACTGGCACTGGGACCGATTCAGTCCCACACTGCGGGCACGACCCACTTCTGGCAAAATGCCCTCCATTTATGAGCGAGACAGGAAGCTGAAAATCATCAGGAAAACTCATGCACGAGTTGGCAGAAGAACTATTCCACAAATGTGGAGGGGCAGAGTCAGTTGATGAGCAGACAAGAAGGATGCATGATTTAAGGGATCACCATAGAGGGCAGCGAGGAGCTACCCCCAAGCACAAAAGAGCGCTTGTTCAACAACTCTTCTAGGCACTAGGCCTGAAGTTGCACAAAAATCGAGGCATAACACAGAGATAAATACTCTTCTTGTGTTTGCTACGTCCAGACCGGGTCTGGCCATATTAATATTTACTAGTCATATTATGGACACCACTAATTCTATTTCTGCCATATAAGTATTGGTATTCAACACTATACAACTTGATATAGTTATGGACATTATGGACTATGGAGGGAAATGGGGCTGATTGAGCCCTACAGAAATGTAACAAAGGATGTGCAATAATGTATTGTAATCAGGGACATTTTGAAAGTTTCCGATTTTAAAACTTCATGAAGGATGCAAAGTTTCCGGGCTTGCTTTTCCCTAAGCATTTTCCCCCCCAGATTGCAGGATCCTTTTCGCTGCATAGAAGGACCATTTTGAGTTTTATGCTCGAAAATTCCCTGGGAGTCAATCTCGAAAATGGATGCACAATATTTCTGTGTAAGTTTACCTGTTGCAAATTTTTTTGTCACCACAAATGTCAAAGGAAAAACAGGTACATTTTCAAAGTTTTCCAAAGTTCGTCACATGAAGGTTGCAGAAAGAACTTTGCAACTTCTCAAACCCCTATATGTAACACATAAAAACAGTGCTTAGTTTATATATAAAAAAAAAAATGTGCAGAGAGGCCAAGGTTTTACTTTGGAGCCCAAAGCTGCCACTGCAGAATGTAAATGTAAATTGATACTTGTATAGCGCACTACTCACCCGCAAGGGTCTCAAGGCGCTTGTACGAATACCGCTGTGGAACCCATCCTGGCTTTCCCTGTGATGCGTCCACTCCTGGGCACCCCCAAGGTGGAGGCCAGGCATCCTTAGCGTTGTGGGGGCCGTTGTGGAGATTAAGCAAGCTATTGCTCAGAGTTGCAGAGTGGGACTCCATGATTGGAATGGCACCGAGGCGAGAATTATCAGGTCCGTGGAATTTTTTGAGCCCAAGACCCGCCGAGGCGGGGAATTGAACCCTGGTCCCGGGCTAGACCTCTGCATCAGGGTCTGCCGCTCTAATCATTGAGCCACACTTCTCCACAGAATGACAAGATTGCCTAAAACCAAGACTGCCTATGCTTCATTCCACTTCCTGCCTCTTTCATCCACCACCTTCCTCTTCCGGTCTCTTTGCTTCACACGTGTAGGTTCATTAGATTGAGGCCTACCAGACAGCACAGATGTCTGGTTTGCTAAAGACATTTTGAGGACATTCAGAAAGCTTTCTTGAGAATGCGTTCTGCTAGCAGCCGTGGTCTGTGCAGATACGAGCGGTGGGGCGGTAGGGCCGGATGGGGGGGATTTAGACTGACGATGAGGGAAAATTATTTTTTTATTTAATTTTCCCTCATGGTCGTCTGTCGACATCCCCTGCACCCGACCCTATCGCCCCACCGCTCTAAGTGCACGAGCCTCGCTGTCTGCTAGGTGCTTACCGTTGGCTTGGTGGTTTGTATCTCACCTTTTCTAGCTTTCTATTTGCTGGCTTTATTTGTTTTAGGCTGTTCAGGGCAAGTTAGTCTCTCCCAAGGAGAAGAGCCTTTTCACACTACCTCTCCTTGTATTCTTCCACAAGTGCCCCTTTCTGTAAAGGGGCCTTTTAATCTTGTTCTTGTCACATTTGCTGTGTATTCAAAGACAGAGGTCAAATGTCAGGCTCTGTCTTCCAGGGAGCTTGGTGTTTACCTTTCTTTCTCTGACTTCAAAGTGAGAGGATTTATGAGACAATCTTACTGGATGCTGGGGGTAGGAAGGGGTTTTGGTCTAGCACACAACAACATTTAAATGAACTGCAAGTATTTTAGAATATATCAGAATTTGGAAAGCACAAATGAAGCACATTTTTGTCAATTCTGAAGTGTGTTGGAAACAAATGCTTTAATATGATCAATACATTACGTGGCGTGATGCCATTTCCACACATCATTGTTTGTGTGCTGTATAGTTTTATAAGTAAAACTGTATGTCTTTGCAAATGTAATAATCATTTCAGTTGAATATATGTTGTCTGTAATTGTAGTGTGCTATCACACCATGCATACTCCACTCTACGCCACTCCACTCTACTCTACTCTGCACCTCTCCACTTTACACCACTCTACACTAATGCACTCTGCGCTACTGCACTCTGCTCTAAGCCACTCCACTCTAAGCCACTCCACTCTACGACGCTTCATTCTATACCTCGCTACTCTACACCACTCTACTCTATGCCAATGCACTTCACGCCACGCCACGCCACTCTACTCTACTCTACACCACTGCATTCTTTGCCACTGTACACTACATCACTCCAGTCTAGGCCAGGCCACTACACTACACTCCACTCCACTCTGCACAGCTCCAATTGATTTCACTCCACTCTACGCCAGTCTGCAACACGGCACTCTACTCATTGCACTCTATGCCAATACACTCTACGTTAATGCACTCTACTATATATCACCCCACTCTACGCCAATTCACTATACACCACTGCAATATACTTTGCACCACTGCATTCTACATCACCTTACTCTATGCCATTACACTCTACGCCACTCAACTCTAAGCCACTGCACTTGACCCTGCACAACTCCGCTCTACATCATTTCACTCTACTTTGAAACAATCTACTCTCTGCCACTGCAGTCTATGCCACTGCAATCTACGCCACTCTACTCCACTGTGCGCCACTCCACTGTATGCCATTGACTCTATGTCACTCTACTCTGCACTACTGCACTCTATGCTAATGTACTCCGTGACACTCTACTCTGCATCACTGCACTCTGCATCACTGCACTCTAGGCCACTGCACACTATGTCACTCCACTCTGCACCACTCTACGCCACTATATTTTGCACCACTGCACTCTATGGCACTGTACTCTACGAACTGTATTCTATGTTACTGCACTGCATGCCACTGCACTCTATGCCACTCTACCCTGCACCCCTCCACTCTAATCTATGCCACTGCATTCTATGATGTTGCATTGTACACCGCTTAATTCTGTGCTGCTTCACTCTATGCCACTTCACTCTGCACCACTATACTCTGCAGCACTATACCCCAAAGCATTCTACACCAATCCACTCTGCTCTACCCTATGCCACTCCACTCTACTCTACACCACTCTACTCTACGCTACTGCACTCTACTCTGCACCACTGTACTCAATGCCACTGCACTCTATGCCACTCCACTCAATGCCACTCTACTCAATACCACCCTATTCTAAGCCACTGCACTCTACGCCAGTGCACTCTACGCCACACAAAACCACTGCACTCTACAACACTATATGCCAGTCTACTCTGTCTCACTCCACTCTACACCCCTGCACTCAGCAGCCATCCACTCTACCCCACTGCACTATACGGCAGTATACTCTATGCCACTGTACTATGCACCACTCTGCCCCACTGCACTCTGTGCCACTCTAATCTGCACCACTCCACTCTGCACCACTGCACTCTATGCCACTGCACTTTATTACGCAACACTCTAATCTATGCCACAGTATTCTACAATGCTGCATTGTATGCAGATGAATTCTAAGCCACTGCACTCTATGCCACTATACTCTGCAGCACTCTACACCAGACTACTCTACTCTGCGGCACTCCACAATACACCATCCTAAGCCATTCCATTCTATGCCACTTCAATATAGAACACTATATGCCACACCACAACACTCTACTTCACTTTTCGCCACTCCGCTCTATGACACTCCACACCACTCCACCTCTATGCCTCTAACTTTTAGCCATGCGGAACAGCAGCCACACTGGTGTACAACATGGCTAAAACACATGGGCAAAACCAATAGCGCTTGCATAGGTGACACATATTGGCTTTGCCAATGCTTGTTTTCATCCTGGTTTTCTCCGTTTGTCACTGTTTTCCAATCTCCCTCTTCTTCCTTCTTCACTATCTTACTCTTCCTCCTCCTTCCCCTTTCTCTCTCTTACTCTGAGTTGAAGTCTGATAAAAAACAGACCCCAGCACAAATTAAGCACTGTAAACATGTACATGTGTTGTCCAGCCCACCCACATGCGAGGAACCCCAGCTCAGAAGACCCTAGACATTGACCCTATTAGAGGCTGCCAGAAAGAAACCGACTGTTCTTGAAACTGTGGATCTCAGGGTTTACAACTAGGCTTTAAATATTGTACTGCAAAAATACCAGACAGAATACCAATTACCAAAATATTGTGAGGCATGTAGGTAAGTATACATTTGTTACACTATATTCCACATATATATGCCTTGAATACATATACAGCTTCAAGGTAAATAGATGTGGAGTTAAGAATAGTAAATCTATTCTTATCTATATATACTTACTGTTAGAACATTTTAGTAGTCAATATTCTGTCTATATTTTAGAAGCAGAATATTTTTGTGCTCAATATTCGGACATATAGATGGCCTTAGACATTATCAGCAGGCCAGAACCCTAATTGTAATTACATAAGGATTTTGTGTGGGTAGCAATCGAGCCTCTAGGCAGTTCCGTATCATGGGAATTTAGGGGCCCTCATCATAGTTTGCAGGGTTACCTTCTAGTTAGCATTACCTCAGATAAGCCAACATAAATTTGCAAAGAAAGTTTTTGTAATTGAGTCCAATCTCCCAGAAATAACAAGCCAGGGGCAATGCATGCATTTTCAGCTTTCCAGGCAAACACGCTTTTTTACCATTTGGACCACTCCTCGTACACAGAAAAACACAATTTTTGACCCTTTTATACTGATTTGGAGTGAATACTAAGCACACCCTGTGGTTCCACACCTCTCATTTTACTCTTGGGCTTCTTTAAAGTTCTGAGAGGGAAAAGAAGAGGGAAGAGGTGGACATGGCCACCCAGGAATGAAGAGGAACGGCAGACGGAGGTCTAGGGTAGAGGGAAGATGGGAACAAGAAACAAGGAAGCAAAGTCTAGAAGAGACGGAAGAACAGAAACAAAAATCAAAGAAGCAGAGTATGGTGGGATGAAAGAAGATCCCAAAATGCATATCAAGTTTCTATACGCTAGTCGAGGCATTATGAAGACCACTTAAAAGTCCTAAACGTGAACAAAGGGCAAATAAAAGTGCATAAGATGTAAGGAAGTGGCCATGAGTGCTGAGACAGTGTCAGTAGCGGCTACTACAGGGCAGTAGTGGTGAGGCAAGGGGGGGGGTTAAAAAATAAAGAGAAAAAAAAAGGAAAAAAATGTTACTTACCTGCAGGCTGCCGCTTATCCTTCATCCTCTTCTTCCATCGAAGCAGAGACAGGAAGCACCCAGGCTTCTAGACTTCCCTAGCCAATCACGATACTGCTGATAGCAGCGTTGTGATTGGTCTAAGTGCCGTGGTTCGGTGCTCAGATGGGGACCAGGAGCCTGAGCATGTTCTCCACCCAGGCTGTGCAACGGTTTGGAAGGCCCAAGACGGCCGGCCAAACCATCATACGCACTTAGTGAGTGACCACCACTCCTCCCCCCTTCTCTGTGGGCAATACAGCACTCCCCGGCCCTACAGAGGAGTACTGAAAATTAAATGATAATAACATGCTGTTATTATCATTTTATTTTTCCGGAGGGGTAACGTTCCTCCACCTTAGCGGAGGAGCCGCCTCTGTAGAGAGTGGGAGAGACAGAGAAAAAGATCAGCAGAGGGAACGAGACAATGTTAGGGTTGCACCAAGGTTCCTTATTTCTTTTTATTTTTTTTGCAGTTTTATATAGCCCGAACCCGACCCGAAGGTATTGGAATGCTTTACATGAGCACCAGTTACATTATACAAGGACACGTTTGTCTTTTGTAGGCGCGGGGAGATTACGTGATTTGCCTAGAATCCCAGGATGCTGAGCTGACGCTGAGACTCGAACTGGCTTCCCCAACTCCAAAGGTGGCAGCTCTGGTTATGTGGTAGGTTACTTTTTGTGAAGCACTTACGCTGTGTTGATAGTATATGTAAGAGGAAAGAAGGAAGGACAACACAATAAAGGCCTATCGCAGGACTCCAGGGGAATGCTCAGTGGCTGTTTACTTTGTATTGCAAAATTCTGTGAACATTTTTACTCAGCTTTTTGGTCATAATACCATTAAAAAGTAATGTTTTCATCCTCATTACTCATATATTTTCCACTGAGTAAAGGGACCAAGTATTATACCGTAGAATTGAAGTTGAACGGTGTATGTTGCCTGTGGATAGTCAGTAAAGGTGAGGTCGAGGTCGGTAAAGGTGGAGACAAGTCAGACACATGGTACACAGGCCCTGACATGTGAGGAACTTTTCCTCAACACAATTGGCTTTTCTCCGTGACGTGGGACCTGCATTTCCCTAGCCGTAAGATCAATGCGTTATACGAGGCGGTGGTTGCGGGTGGGGCCTACCGCAGAGGCAGCTACTTTTGAGCGAAGGAGGATCGCCCCACTTAATTGCCCAATAAACAAAAATTAAAATGGTAATGAAGTAAATTCATTACCCTTTTATTTTCCATCAACCCGTCCTGAACCCAGAGTCAGGACGGGGCGGGGCCTGTTGAGTGGCAGCAGTGGTGGGCTGCCTGACTGTGCACTAGTTTATAGTACGCATGTCCCTTTGATCGGCTGCAGGGCTGGAATGGGACCCAAAACCGGTCCAGGCAAAGTGCTCGGCCGGCCCCCCGGGGCTTGGGGGTGCCACCGAGCTCTTTGCCAGGGCCGGTTTTCGGACGATTTTGTTACAGGGCCGATTTTGCAGCTATGATGCAAATAGGGCCCTGTAACAAAAACGGCCCCCAGGGGCCCAAAACCGGCCCCCACCCATGTGGCGCACCGGGGGATTGCCCGGTGCCCGCTACGGCCAGTCCGGCCCTGATCGGCTGTCTTGCGACGGCCAGCCTGACATGCGCACTATAATCCTCTCAACCCAGCTGTCTAAGACAGCCAGGTTGAGAGACTACACAAGCCTCCAGTGCCCTCTGGAGCGGTGAAACAGGCCTCTCCCTCCAATCCTGGCACTGCTCTCATGCAGCAGCAGGATTGGTTAAGCCGAGCAGGACGTGACGTCAGGAGAAGAAGACGACCGGAGCGAGGAGAACGTGTCTCCGGCTAACATGGCAAGTGCCTTTTATTTCTTTTGCATATCTAATTGTAGTTATGTTCTTTTTTTACATGTATTTAATCTTTTTCCCACAACTTTAATCAGCAGAGTTTCCCGACGCCACTGGCCAACCGCCTGACTTATTTATCATCTTCAGACCTCTACCCGGAGCAAGAGAGAGAATGGCAGAAAAGAGGGGGGAAACGAGGAGAAGAAAGATGGAGAAACAGTGCAAAGACAGGAAGCAGAGATGAAGAAGAGAAATGTGAGATCAAGGTTCAAGGGATGTAAGGTGGCTGATGAAAAAGCGATGAGTTGGAATCAAGACTGGACATCCTTGCTATTACGCAAGCCCGATGGAAGGCCTTTGAGAAAAACCTCGAACCCCGCCACTAATTCTTTAACAAATTAAGCACTGCCTAACAGCTTTTCAGAGCTACCGATATGCAGGGAAATCTCCCGTCTTCCCGGTATCCGCCTGTGCCCCCACCAGCCCTTCCCATGTTTTCAGGAACTGGCCCAGAAAATACAAAGAAATCCTCAAGTGACATGACGGATGAGTGTTTGGAGTAAGCCCAAATACTTGCAGGCCTGGAAAATAAACAAGAAGAGATAATCTAAACTTTCCCTGCGGAGTCTGCACAGCCCCTGGGATAGTATACATATTTTGGAGTTCAGACTGAAACCTCTAGCCTTGACATCAGCAGGGGACAGGCCAGGCACAAGCTGTCCCCTGGAGCGCGCCCTCTGGGCTCACTGCCGGCTTTCTGGGGTCGCAGGCCCGATGCGCCACCTTAACGATTAAAAGTAACAATTATAGGAACAGCCATGCCGACGGACAACTGCAGCATCTACACTCTTCACACAGGGTGAGACACAAGTGACGCGAGCCAGCCGGCGGGACGCTCATTTCCTCTGCTTTAGAGCTTGGAAAGGATGAAAGGAGGAGTTTGGTCGACCAGGTTTCTGCAAAATAAAGTGGAGGCTGAGCACTTCTAGCTGCTGAAGATGAATTAAGCAACTGATTTACGTTCCCAGCGTTCCTCGGGGTTCTGGCTAATTGCATTTTATGTGTGTGTGGTGTGCACAATAAGGCACGGTGTGGTTGATGTTAGTAAAGTCGGGGTATTGATAGAGAGACTCTGCTTCCATGGTGTAGAAAGGGTGCCTTGGGCCCTCTTGCAAGCAGTAACAACAGAGCCCGTTCCCTATCTGTTAGGCTATAAAAGACATTCACAGTGGGGGTGTAGTGGGACCCCTATGTTCCTGGCCCTAGCTGCCACCGCTCTTGCTGAACTACTGGTAGCCACACCCCTTTGCTGCCTTTTAAAGGAGATAAGCCTGAGATGGGACTGGGTCATTGTCACAGCTGGGGTGGCGAAGGGAGTTAAAAAACGATGATGGCTTCAACCCAGATCTGTGACTGGGGGTGAGTGTCAGGAAAGTTTTAGCATTCCGTTCATCATCTCCTTGTGTTTGCTTTGTTCGCTCTAAGTTGGCAGGGTATGCCCAGACGTGGGTCCCTTGCTCACTTTGACACTGGATTCAGGTTAGCCTGGCTGATGAGGGGTGTTACCCCAATCCCGGTCCCAGGATGCTTGTTTCTGGACCAGGGAAGATCTGGCTTGGCAGTTCGGGCTGGACTGTTCCCATGAGGAATAGGGTCAAGACTGCTTTCCATATGGCTGGGTCTGAACTGGGGTGGCGATGTGAGCTAAAGAACAATGATGGATTCAACCCAGATCTGTGACTGGGGTTGAGTGTCTGAAAAGTTTCAGCGTTCCGTCCATCATCTCCTTGTGTTTGCAATGGGTCATTGTTACCACGTCATGCCACATCTCCATTAGTCTGCTCCTCTACCTTGTTTAAGTGCGTGAAGAGCGGGTCAACCACACAAACCCTTATAGCACTGTAATCCGGACCGTGTCACCCATACAAACCCTATAATCCTGGCACAGACATCAGTCACCAAAATGGCAGGGGCAGACGACTTTACATATCACACCTTTAACAGCCAATTACAGAACAGGTTTGACCAATTGCACCACACTCCGATCCTGACTTCAACAGCCTCCTATTTGCTTCCGAGGTTGAAGATTAGGGGCACAATATGGGAATTACTCCAAATATGCAGGGCTTCCAGAGAACTTGTTACTCCTGTCCCTGCCACTACAAGAGTGATCTTTGCTTACCAGAGTAGTTAGGGGAGTTCCAAAGTGAAAGCTTCTACTTGGCCAAGCCTAAGTGACGTCCATGAATATGGGGCATCCTGAGTCTGGTCTACTGCTGTAGGACCCACGCACCGAAGGCGGCTTGTGCTACTAATTTGACCATTGAGCAAAGTAACCCACATTGATCTTTACTGGATGTTATTTTCCTGTCACTCTCTGCTGCTTGCATGCAATCGCTCTCCTGAGATCACTGAAGAAATCAATGCAGTGTAGGACCCCCTTTTTTGTCGCTATCAACGAGTAAGAATGCGCTCCAGTGTGCTGCCTCCAAGCCATGTCCCACCACTGGATGAGGGACCGGTAAGGCGCAATGGAGCGAATAAGATCTCCAGGCATTTAACATTTTGATTATTGCGTCCGCACAATAGTTCTTTGGTCCCCGCTATCAGACGTAGGGCCCGATTTAGGCTTTTGTGATCGCTATAAATCCTCTCAGTTCCAGAGAAAACTCCAAACACAAAGGAACAAGCATTTGCAATGCAATACGTCTCGCATTTACGCTACTTAAACTCGCATACATGCGAGACCTATTGCACTGCAATTGGTTACGGTTAAAACTGAGCCTGGCACCACTTAAGGACAACACGCTTGGTTTCCTTTTTTTTTTTTTTACTTTAACACTGAGTGTGGTGCCCTTGAAGTAGAGCCGTGCTCAGTTTTAAAGTAAAAAAAAAAACTGAGCGCGGTGTCCCAGAAGTGGACACTGCACTCAACATGAATGTTCAATATAAATAAATAAATAAATAAATAAATAAATAGAGTGAGGGCGGTGTCCCTAAAGCGGGTGCCGCACTCATTAAAGTAAAAAAGCATACGATTTAGAGCGCATAGCGCTGCCGCCGCCATTGCCCCCATCAGTGTCCATTTTCAAAATAGTGCTCACCCACCAGATAAAGCCCACCGTGTAACAAGCCAAGTAAAAGGTCCAGTCCTTATGCGTGTTAAATTTAACACGAAACAAGAGATTAAATTCAAACAGTCACAGCTAGAAAAAAACTGCAGTTTTAAAGATTAAAATCACAGCACAGGTCTGTGAAATGGGAATCGTGGATTAATCTCTTGTTTTTCTGGCTTCACTTTCTACAAACCAGCCACCAAATGGGTATTTATTGTCTCTCCTTTTTACCTCAGAGTGTAATGCTTTCCTTTCAAATCTGTGTATGAGGGCAGAGTGAGGGAGAAGGCAGAAGCTACATGGAAGCTCTGCTCGTTTTGGGCTTGAGGTTCCATGAGGACCTTGAGCAGAGCCAGAGTCATGCATCAAATATCAAATGAGGAGAAGTGCGACAGAAAACCTTAATTACACTTAGACACATTATCTGGTAAATCAAAGTAGGGTAAGTGTGACAATAATGCAATAAAAATAAACGTTTGGGAATAAAAAATATTTTATAGTATAGAGTCTAATACTCGCTTAAACTGATTTGAAAGTGTGTGTAATTTGAAAATGAATGCCAAAGTCTGAGTATTTACCCTACAATTTCGCTGAAATTGTATGAAGATTCGGGATTAGGATGTCATATCCTGTATATTTCAAAGGCAAAGCTTTATTTTAGCCAATTCACATTCAAAATAAATGAGGCAGATTTAACAAAATTCTCAAACTCCATGTAAATCAGTTTCGCAGACTCGGGTAGCACCAACAGTGCCCCCCATTTGCAATAACGGACCTGTACAAAAAGGACATCCTGCGCAGATCAGTGTGAAAATACCAATGTTGCACTGGTCAGACAGTACTATCTCTTTTTGCATCAGCTAGTAGAGGCAAATGTGTTTTTTTTTTCCATTAGCTGCACGTCTTCAATCAAACACGTAGCATACATACACCAAGCATTGTTTTTGTATTCTCCGTGGGGTAAGAGGACACAGTTCGACCTTAAATTGTCTAAAATTAAAATAAATAAAACCTGCGTGCGATTAGACTGCGGGTCTACAGGAAAGGAATAAGCAGAGAACTGATTTTGTTTTGTTTGAACTAGATAGATATAAAAATGTAGGGCATGGATACAAAATGACAAGTCGTCAGCATATAGTCATCAGTGGAGTGGTCACTCGCTGTACGCATGTCCCTTGTGTGGGTGCTTTCGCATTTAGGGGAGAACAGGCTATTTATTGTTCGAAAGCAGAAGCAGGTTAATGAGTCCGAGTGCAGTTCCTCAT
This sequence comes from Triturus cristatus, assembly GCF_964204655.1. Taxonomy (NCBI): domain Eukaryota; kingdom Metazoa; phylum Chordata; class Amphibia; order Caudata; family Salamandridae; genus Triturus; species Triturus cristatus. The sequence goes on along the minus strand of NC_140594.1, from coordinate 940,346,412 downwards.
AGGGGCACATTTGGGTGATAAACATCAGTGACAGGAAGACTAAATTGCCCGGTAAGTTTAAAGACAGATTCGAGATAGAGGAAGAATTAAGTCGTCGATGAATCCAATGTGTTTGCCAAACACTTCAGCCTCGTCTTAGATTGCGCTGATGCACGAGGCGGCCATTAGATCTCCTGGACCCAGTACCAATCTTTTGTCACCTTTCTTGCCCCTTATCAAGCCCTTCAGGAAACAAAATCTCTGAAAGCATTCAATCAATAACGAGATCAGTCGATATTATCTGTGAGAGAAACGCGACTAGCAGGCTCTGTTTGGAGAAGGCCGTCTCTCTGAATGCTGCAGCATGGGCATCTTATCAGTAAGTGACCGCGGTGCCACGAGAGTGATTGAGCGAGTGTAGATGACGTCACACAGTAAATCGGGGCCCTGCAGAGACACACGTACCCTGAAGGGCAGAAACGCAGCGCGTCAATGCGTGTGGCCCTGTCCAGCCCTTAAGGCTTTCAAAACAATCACAGGAGTGGGCCCGTTCTCGCCCATTGGATGTCTGTTCGAATGTATCCGAGCACTGATGCAGTACCTTGTGCTGCCAGCAGGGGCGTAGCTATTGTTAGTGCAGCAGCGGCGCAACCTTTGTGGGTGAGGGTCTATTTATGGCACTTTTATTACCCAAGAGAACGCTAGAGGGCTACACTCATTGCTTATATTGAGAGGGCCATGGCACCCTTCTACGTCACTGCCTGCCCGTACAGAGCTGGTTCGGGGGAGACGGAAATGTGCTGCATATAAAGTAACATGGAGCACCCACCGAATTACTGTCCAGTGTCCACTGGGTGCAAAACTTTTCTCCCTCTGGGAAAACCTCTTGTCTGTTCCTTTCAGACCACTTATTTTTCAAGGTCAAAATCAGCAGTGCCAGCTCTAAATCTTTAAACGTGACCCAATGAAAGATGCCCAGGGCAAAGACCTTGATGGCCTGCTGTTTTTATGACAATTACAAAGGAAATCACAAAAGAGGATGGCCTTACATTAGTCGATGAGAGTTGCCACCTAAAACACACTAATCTGGCCTAAAACTAAAAGAATGCTGATGAGGATATGAGCCCTTACACCGGGGAGAAGAAAGGTGCGCCACCATGATCAATTGTGGGCACCGGGCGGGATGTCGCGTTTAATGGCTTTTGGAAAAGACTATCTTTTAAAAGGCATGTCTGAGACAAAAAACCTCTCCGAGGGCAGAGGGGCTGAGAACAGAATTAAAGAAGTGGCGCCAACCTCCTCAGCTGGACCAATCACCCGATATTAGCAGAAGTTTAACATCACTTTAAAAAGAAAGTGATTGACCTACCGGGAAAGTACATGAGTAATTGTGTAGCAATACACTGATTTATACTGTCTCCACTCAGGCAAATACCTCTCTCTTAAGTGCGTGCACTGGAACATTTTGTTTTATTACCTAGTGAGATAAGTGGGGAAAAAAGCCTTCCGTACCTGGGGAATTAAAATGTTCAGGCTTGTAATATCGGTGTTTGTTTTCAATTTCGCAGGGCGAATAATTATACCCGTGTTTATATTGAGCGCAGCAGAAAGATGGGCTCAAGTGCAAATTAATTTCAGATTATCACAACAAAGACAATCAAAACCTTAACAAGCCTGCCAGGGAGAGGCTTAGTGACGGTCCCTCTGGTCCCTTTCCGCCCCCAACTTACAACAAAGGAATTTAAGCTGAAATTAAGCTAATGATCCCAACGTCTCACTTCTGTCTACCTTTTTCCCTATGCCTCGTGAAAGCGCTATTATTTACAAATGGAACAAGTATTTAAAACATGAAAAGACAGTGCTCCAGACTCAACGGCGAGTAACAAATGTAACGTGTGACGCGTGCAGCGTTCAGTATCACGTGACCCCTTGCCTGACGTTGAAACGCCGAAGCTTTGAGTCTGAGTATATCTGCGCAAATTGAGTGCTGGAAACAAAAAAGTGAAAGTGAAAGCGCACCATGCGCACGTTGTGCGAGCCGTACACATCGTCTGTCCGGGTGCGTTCACATCTCCTGTACCCATTCGCTAGCAAAACCGACGATAATAGTGCTCGCCAAGGCGTGCAGCGCATGCGCTGCGTCGCTAGGTGAGACCTAAAAATACCCTGGCTTGATTCCCTTTCCCATATTATCCCTGTTATGGAGGAAATGCAACTGGTGGGTTGCTCCTGGTTTAGAATTTCCTTCGGAAATGAGAGGATTTTAGATTGCCACCAAACTCAAAATCAGGCCATTACAGTCGTCACGGTGGCAGAGAGTTAGGCTCCACCTAGTGGTAGACGGACAAGAGGGAGCGTAGAATGGAATTGTGGATCAATGAAGGTGCATTTGAAGTGACATATATAAAGAAGAAACATGGCAGAATGGCAAGACTGTTTGCACAATGAATGGCCAACGATGTAAGCATGCTAATTATCATTCATCACCAAGTCTCTAGCTATGGAGGGTCCCGGGCAGCATCGGATTGGTAACGCGGGCACTCGGGCAATGCCCGAGGGGCCGGTATCCGAATTCCAGCTGTGTGCTGCTTTTTTGAGCAGCCTGGAGGGCCGAATTGGGCGGTTTCTGCATTGTTCGATGCCGCCAGCGGCCCAGTGAGTGCCTGAGTGGCCTTTCTGGAGGTACATGGGCGTCCATTACCTCCCTTTTATCAACGGCAGAGGTGTCACTCCCTTTCTCTCGCTGGGTCGGACCATTAATATATGCAGATTGAGTGGGGGCAAGGGGCCTGAGCAAAAGTGTCCTCACTTGTTTTTGGGTGTGTTTCACCAGTGTAAACTAATCCGTGCATTTTTTAAAACCCTTTCCCCCCCTTTTTAGGTCACACAAACGGAGCACGCATGCGCTGCTTAGGCGGGCCTTTAGCCGTCGCTCTGCTCATTTCCAAGCACACACTCGTGCTTGTGGTGGCATCCACCTTGCGGGAGCGCGCAGGGGCGCGCCACAACCACGAGTGCAGAGTTATGGAAAATGAGCAGACTGCGCGCGCGTGCACGCACGCAACACTCCCGGGCTCTCTCTCTCTCTCTCCTCTGGCTTTCTCTCTTTCTCTTTCTCTCCATCTCTTCCGCTCTCTCTTTCTCTCTCCACTCTCTCTCTTTCCCCCTCTCTCTGTCAATTGTTTACTAAAATAAGACTCCTCCTTATACGACCAACCCTCGCGCTGTTTCATAAAAAGACTAGCATGGTAAGCTGCTTGTGTCAAATTTATGTGACAGAGCTGTGTCTCGGAATGAATAATAAGTGTAAATAACGGTAAATTGAAAAGTCATCCACGAGCTTTGGAAATATATTTTCCTTTACCTTTGTGGACAGCTTGCAATGCCTGAGCGCCACCTCCTGTTTCATTGATGAAATACAGTTAAACAGTGCAGCAGTCCAGTTGCCTTACCTATTGTCTTTTATGCGGCGCAATGAAACTCTGGCTGTCTTTATAGTACATTTAAGATATATGCAAGCTACAGAACAGTATTGAGAGCGTCACAAGAGACTAGGCGTCAATTACGAGTTATTACAGTGCTTGAAATGTTGTGACGGAGACGTGGCCTAACGGCCTGAGCGGCAGATTTTGAAATTGCAGAACAAGGCTCTAGTCACAGCCTCTGTTCAAAATTTCAGGGCAAATCATTTAATCTCCCTGGGCCTAAACAAATAAATATGTAAAATAATCTGTAGCTAGTGTACAGTACCCTAATGCCTTTCAAGTGCAGCACAAGGCATTAAACCCAACTACCATGATTCGCATGTCAGTAGTGCAAAGAATGCATTACAAAAATGTTTCTAGGCATGTCTAAACATATTGTCAAAGCTTTACTTTCATATATTAAATAGAAACAAGCAGTATCATTTGATGATTTTATCTCCCTGGGGCAGGCATTAGTTGACCAGCCAACTGAGGGTAGTGGGGGCTTTAGCTCTGTTATTTGGATTTCTCATGTCCTTTTGACAGACACATTAACTTCAGTAACTGTTAACTGCTGGTGCCCAGCAGTCCCTTCAAAAACATTGGTCGTGCATGCATTAAAACTACTGGGACCCAACAAAGAATTTAACTGTATCAGCGGTCCAACCCGTTTGCCACTCATGTCTCCTACCTTGTGACAGGTCCAAATTGGAGAGCAAGGCAATTTATGAAAACATAATTGTCTGCAGGAAAGTTAAAGGGACAAAAAAGTAGATTCCTACGACTCACTAAGGAGAAGAGTTGTCTACTGTCCCTAGTGTCACAGATGACCGCCTAGCTCGCCCTTTTGGCAGACATGAAATGAATTAAATGTGTGTGTGCAGATAAAACAAGCATTTGCAATGCAATAGGTCTCGCATTTACGTGAGTTTGAGCTTTTGACATTGCAAATGACAATGCCTTTTATTTTTGTTTTCGTTTAAAAAAAATAAAATATAAGGCATTGTCATTTACAATGCCAATAGCTTAAACTTGCGTAAATGCGAGACCTATTGCATAGCAAATGCTTGTTTTATAAGATTTCGCTGAAGCAGTGTTTTGCAGAAAGTCAATATGCAAATGTGGGCCACTTTTTTTATAGCGTGCCCGGGCTGATTTTTAATTCCAATCCAACCCTGGTCCCGGGGGAAGTATTAGGTGCAGCCTAGTCTTCCCCCAGGAAATTTTGTGGAGGGAATGTACAGGGTGGGACAGGGGATAGGTGGGTTTAGTGGCAGGGGAGGGAGCTAGGGAGGAGATATAAGGAGTCAGGAGAGGTGAGAACAGCCTCTCCCTAACTCCTTTCTCTCACTACAGGGAGAGGGGGGGGTTGGAAATATTTTGAAGACTTCGCTGCAACATTGAGTGGCCTGGAGCAGCCAGAGTGAGTGTGGAATGCCCTGCGTATCCTGGGTGCAGCGGGCCGAGCTGACTTACTCAGGCCTGGCGTGCTGGATCAGGCCTAAGTGGGCAAGTGCCGACCGACGCGCGCAGCATTGTGTGGCGTTGCGGCCACGAACGTGGCCTGTTACCCACGGCATCGGAAAACGAAGGGTAAGAGGGGCGTGAACAGAGCACGTTGTCCAAAGAGACCTTGAAAAAACCTTGGGGAGGCGACAGAGCCTCCCCGCATCGCTCCATCATGCAGAGACCGACATTATTCAACGGCTGGAAGGGTCGGGGCCTACAGGGAGAGGTTGTTCTCCAGCTGGCGCAGAGACTGCGGGGGCCCAAACTGACGTCGGGCCTTCGCATGCAGAGATGCCACTTGACCTGATTGCCTGAGGAGCCATGGGCTGACGGCAGAGTCTGCTACTAACCTGCAAACTAAATGAAAGAAAATCGGGGAGCCTGTGCAAGGGCCCATAAGTGAGCCAGGGGAAGGGGGCATTGAGAGGGTTTTGCTGCAGGCTGAGGATACAGGAAGGGCAGTGGGGCCGGCGGGGTTGGGACCGGACCCCTGCCTGGACTTCAAGGAGGCTGCACACAGGGCAGCAGTGCTGGGGCCAGGACGCAGTGGCAGGTGGCAGGGGGTTGATCTGGAGGCCAGCATAAGGAACAGTGGAGGATTACTGAGGAGATGGATGAGATGGGAGGAGCTTTGCAGGGACAGGGAGGCAGCAGTGGAACAGGGTCACCATGTGAAAGCCATGTCAGGAACCGAGGAGGCATGGGACAGGTTGGGTGGCCACTGTGGGGGGCGGGGGGAGGGCAATGGTTGTGGCTTCCAAATGGGGATCAGGAGGGGTTAGGGACCACAGGAGCTCATGTGGCACGAGGGCATGGTTGCGGGAACAACAATGCCAGCAGGAAAGGCTGGCAGACAGTTGGCGGTAGCAACGAGGCGCATGACTGCCCCTGAACGTTAGTTGAAAGACATGGGGGTGGGGGGGGTCTTTGACAGCCCTCCCATCACCACTGACTCAGTCACACTGTACTCATGCTGAAGTTTCCACGTTAGTGGACAGAGCTGTGCCTGGTGTGAAGAGTGGTGGTGTGTCATGTTACGCTGTGCCCGAGGTGTACGCCAGTGAGGATGAGTTGGAGTTTGATTATGACGAGGGCAGTGATGAGTGGGTGGAAGATTAATTGCGTGAGGAAGGTGAGGTGAGTTTGTCAGTTGTGAAGGAAGCAGGCAGAGGTGGTGCAACAGAAACGTCAGTTGGTGTTTTACAGAAGTCAAGAACAGATGATGGAGGCACCAATGGGCAGCGAACGGAGGGCTCGCGGCAGAAGTTGCAATGATAGGTGAAAAGTTGGAGGCTTAACTTTGGGTAAGAAGGATTGGTGGTCGGTGTGGGACACCAAGAGTGTTGGGACTGGAGCACAGGTGTGTAAATCCATAGGAGTGGGAGACAGGATAACTGAAGAAGCAGGGGAGAAACTGACGGACACAAAGGAAGGGAGGGGGAAGCCACAAGAAGCACATAGCTGAAAGATGCCAGAAGGAACTGGGTTTCAAATGGACACTGTAAAAGGGATTGACAAAGCAGGGGAGGAGAACAAGGAGCGTGGGGTCATAAGAAGCGGTATGCATGGGCCTGGCAATGCCCATGGGGTCTAATATCTCTGACAAGCCATAAAACAGAATATGGAAGCATGACTATGTGGACGTTTTTAAGCTCCTGAATAGAGATATTCAGACTAAAGAAGGGTCTGAAGAGGAAGAGTGGGAGCTGACACTGCAGCACAGTTGGCCCATTAATATGGAGAACTGGACGTCAGCATTCTTAATTCATGTCAGCATCTACTGTGAAAAACATGCAGACAGAGCCATTGTGCTATTTAAGTAAATGGATATTATAAGGAAAGTGCAAATGCATTTCGGAAATTATGCGTGGCTCAGCTATGATGAGAAGTTCAGAGCCAGGGTGAGCATAAACCCAGGCAAACCATGGAGTGGTGTTAAACTGAAAAAAATACATTTTTGATGCACTAAAGTGCATTACAGCAAGTGCAGGGGACAGGCAGCAAATGGGAACCCTCCATGGAACGTAAAAAAAATTTAGAACCATAAAGGGCCGTGAGGGGTGGGCGCACAATAGAGGAGTAGATCGGGGAAGAAGTGGGGAGTGGGCGCAGATGGAATTAAATTAAAATGAAGCTGGGTGAGGAGAGAACGAAGGAGAAAAGTAGTACATGTGGAAGAGAGTAGCATAGAGTGCGAGATGATTTGGGCAGGGAGAAACACATAAGCGAGCGAGAGCTTTAAAACACGTCCACTCTCATGGGGTGCTTAACCAAAAAGAAAAAAGTAGCTCCCTAAATGTGAGCAATGCAAGGATAGAAAGTAACCATTCAAAAGAATGGCAAAGAGGGTATGCTCCAAGGTAAGGACAAACACTTGAAAAAGGAAGGCAAGCAATTGAATCAGAAGGAAGCAAATCTAAGGGACATATAAACCAATCAATAGTGAGTAATGAGAGGGCTCTAAGCCCACTACAGGTGTTTGTATGGTCCACAAGAGGCTTTCGCCTACTAGACTGCTAAAGTCTGTCTGGCATGCAAGACCTACAAGCAACTGCACGCACAGACCTCACTGATATTCCCCTCTGTTACATGACAGCAGGGCCTGGCCTCTTTGCCCCAATTCCAAAGATGCTCTGGCCACAAACTCCTGGGTCTCCAGGTCCAGCAACAGAACTGTGGGTTGCAGAACTACCAGCAGTGGGATATGTGAGCGAGAAAGTGGTGGTGGCACAAATGCACACTATATGGACCTTTTCATCAGCTCCTTGGTATTAATCGTATGGAATTCTGCCTTGCCAGTGGAACTAGCCATTGGGTTGATTTCCTGTAAACTGTAGATGATACTGTGGACAATCCTCTTTTACTCCACTTGGTCTCATCTGTATTGTACTGTGCTGCACAGATGTTTGTGTAGCATTTTCCATACTCTTTACAAAGGCCTACACTGATTTCTCGATTGCTGAGTAAGTTACTACTCTGTATTTACAATGTATACATTCGTAGCCAAAGTCTCCTCCAACTCCCAGAGGTGGTCCTCTTTCGGCAATGGGAGAGAGGGATAAGAGAGGAACTTTTTCTTGCCTTGTTAAGTTACATTATGGGGGTGTCCCAGGGTTCCCACAGACACCTGCTTTCAGTAATGTTTATTTGCCCTCCCTGTTCCATGACTTTGGATTTCAAGTAGAACAATATTGCAAATGTATAACTGTGACCTCCCAAGGTAACAGATGTTTTAACCACAAACCCGTTCATCCATTATCCAGCCATCCATCCATCCATCCATCCATCCCCGCCAACTCATATTAATCCACTCCATTTTTACATTTACACCCTACCCCACCCCTCGACACCAACCAATCATCTTCGCCTTCACCCAGACCCATCCATATCTTCCCAACCCATTTTCACCCTCCCTTCCATCCAAACACATCCTCAGACCTTTCATCCATAATCGCACCATTCACCCAGGAAATGTCGATGTCATTTTACACTACTGCTGTAAAAAGTCAGAGTGGTTCAAAAATATATTGTGTCATAGCTACACAAAGATGCCCCTGAACGCATGGAATGAGGAAGAGGTGTCGTGGAGGGTGTACACCTGTGGTGGCATGCCAGTGATACTGCAGGGCAGCTGATGCTGGCTGGCACCTGCAGATGTATTCTTCCTAACAGCAGCACCCATGACAGTTTGCAGTTATTGACTGGGTAATAATGCTGTTGGTGATGGAGGAGGGGGGAGATTAGTTCAACCCCACGCACACAATATCAAAGTCAGGTAGGACGGCGCCCAGAAAAGTCTGAGTTCTCAGACTAGAGAGTAATTTGGGTGTAAAAAGTGAAACAGCCTCATTCAACCACAACAGCCCATTACATTTCCAGAGCATACAGTCCGCTAAGAGCTGCATCATGGCCATCTTGGAGAGACTGCCAAGGAAAGGAGGGGCTAGGCCTACGTTGAGGGAGGCAGGTACTCACAATTCTCACTTAATTTAAGGGAGGTGTAGTAGGAACCTCCCTGTATTATAGCCACCCTTTTTTGGTGGGTGGGAGGGGGGGGGAGGGGGCTGGTGCCCACCCAAGTATGGGCAATCTCTCGATGAGGATCTGTCCTGAAAAGAGCATACTGAAAGAAAGGCCTCCAGTCTCCATGTCTCTGTCTGCAGACATGAGCAGGGCTGGAGGAGAGAATGAGACCTCTAGCAGCCACATTGCATAAACTCTTCCCTGGTGCATAAAACGCAGCACATCCATGTTGCACCAATGTTTATACCTTCAGGAAACGGTCAACAGGATTAGCACCAAAGTAAAAATCTGCGCCAGGTTGGGACACTGAGCAAGGTTGGAACACCGAGTAAACAGTTTTTTGACACTACGGTACCTTTGTTTACAGGATATGAAATGGAGACATTAAAAACTCTTCACTGTCGAAATATTATCTACTGGACTAAGTTTCATGCACAATTTGCTCCATTGTTATCACCCTAGGAGAAAATTATTATATAGAAGGCTTGTTCTGTATTTTCTTTATATGGTATTTATGGATTAGGATGTCTCTTTTAAAATCACCATAACACACAAAAAATTTCTATGTCAATGCTTAGCCACGGTTCCACAATCGATTTGCACTATGTTTTGCCCAGGTACCAAAATATTTGTTACTTTGACTGTCACATTGTGTTTGTTCAATCCATCCTCATAACCACAGCAAATAGTGCAAAATGTATTTTCCATTTTTTTCCACCGGTGAAAAGTTTCTGCAATATAAATGATGTGGCGTAACGGCCAGAGCTGCCGACTTTGGAGCCAGGGAACCAGGTTCGAATCTCGGCGTTGGCTCAGCATCCTGTGATTCAGGGCAAATCACTTAATCTCTCTGTGCCTACCAAAAACATTTTTTTTTTTAAATGAATGTGTCCTTGTGTAAACTAACTGGTACTCGTGTAAAGCGCTCCAATACCTTCGGGTGGAGTTCGCGCTATATAAAACTGCAAAAAAACAACAACAACAACAACAACAACAAAAAAAGCATGAATGTGGACTGTAAAATAATGGTGATTCGCCTGACAAGTGAGTGACTCGGTCTCAGCCCTACCGGACTTTGAAAAGCACCGGCCTGTCAGGAAATCGTCTCATGTCTGTATAAGCCACTGCGCAGACGTGCTTCGTTCTCACGTCCCTCATAACTGGCCAAGAATCTCCGAGTCTCTCCGTCCAAAGCGAGACCCATGATTTATGGACTTGGCTTTTCGGCTCATAATAGATGTGTTTTCCCTGTGATTTTCTGGGGCTGGGAATGGTTTTCCACCACTTGATGTTCTGCAGAACAGTACCCGACACCTTGGCGGGCTTTTGGACGGTTGGAAAATAAGAACACAAAGCCCCAGCTGTGTCAAGACAACCTGACAGCTGGGGCTGGGGGGGTGTTTTGAGTGTGGGGGGGAGGCGGAAATGGAGAGGAAACGCGCAAGCCTAGTGTGAGAAACTGCTGTATCCAAGGTGCAAGGGGACATTTTAGGACTAAGTATTCTATATACTAACAAAGACGCTCCAGTTTTGCAAAAATCCATTTCTCCGCCTACTCTAGGTGTGATCTCCAGCAACCATTCGGTCAATGTATTCTGTGAAAAAAAAAGTTTACTTTAAAACTAATTTTTAAATTTAGCCCGCTCGACCATTTAGTGGCTGCAGAACAATTCTAGTTAAACGTCTATAAACAATTGCAATAATCCGGATAAACCACTTCTGAGCCTCTGCCTTTTTGAGAGAATTGCAAAATCTGCAGAGCATTTAGTCCTCTCTTAAGGTAGAGAGGCCGAAAAATGGCTCCAGTACTTCCAAGTAATCTTCACGCCCCACTGCTCTCAGAGCAGGGAAAAATAAAAAAACAAAATGATAATCAACTCGTTATTACCATTTTATTTTTCTTCGCTAGGGGGCTTGGTTAGGGTGGGGCTGGTGTCGGAGCCTGAGAGAAGTGGTTCGTGCACACACCAAGTGCACACGAGTTTGACCTGCCATCTTGGCCCGGGAAACAGTCGAGCGCAATTTGCATGTTCCCCACCAGGCTGTAATATACCGACTGGTGGGGAACTTGCAAAGGCTCCTTGTCCCCGCCTGAGCGACGAACCACGGCTCTCAGACCTATCACAGCGCTGCATTGCAGCATTGTGGTTGGCTTAGGGGAGCTTTTGTGCTTCCGGGACTCGTTAGCAATGACGGAGAGAGACAGAGGTAGCCGCAAGGAGGTAAGTGGGTTATTTGTTTTTAATGTTTTCTTCGCCCCTGCCCGCCACCCCTGTCCCCTGCCAGCCGCCACTGTTCATAAAGCACCTCTTACAGTAAGCATTGGGATGAGGAAGTAAGAGACAGAGAAATGAAGGTAGAGAGTGATGCCCAGGTGGCAGATCTTCAAATGCCAGAAAGAGAAGCTCAACTAAACCCCACCCAGCAGGAGCATAACAAAGATTGAGGCCCCCTGAAAGTATATGGAGTGGGCCTCCCACCCTCCAGTACTAGTCAGGAGCTCAGAGGGACCGCATGTGCACTGTGCCGTAGAGGATTCCCTGCAGCTCAAGGGGCCCCCTCACCGCACCACAGGGGATGCGGGGGATATTGTTATGCCACTGCGACCCAGGAAGCTACCATACATCACATAGGACAAGTCATAACATGACCTGGATGGACACCCAGCAAAACGAAAGACTGCAACCAACGACCTAGCATCACCATGGAGGTTGCAACCCCTTTTGGCCACACCAAGGCGAGGTAAATAAGAATAGTCCTCATAACGTCAAGCAACCTTTTCCCAAATCAAAACACAGGCTCATGAAGAAAGAGGAAAGAATCACCTCTTGGACCTGGGTAAAGGAAAAAATGACTTTTGATAGGAACCCAAGCTCCAGGTGTAAGCCCATATGAGCCTAAACTTTCTCAAGTGGGTAGGGTGAAAATGCAGGAAGCCAAAATTACCCAGCTGATGACGTGTGGCAATTGCCACTAAAAACAAAAATCTGAGTAACATAAAATTATCTGGAACCTCATCTTATGACAAAAGAAGGATACCATACACCTAGGAGGCCCAAACCTGAACCTTGGGTTTTAATAAACCAAAACTTCTAATCACACCATGGGTCAAAGTCTAAATGGATGGCACACCCAGCAGTCCACTGCAATCTCAAGTTCAATACAGAAAAGAGCACAGCAAAACAATTTAGAAGGAAATGAAGCACCAACTCGTGGGTCACACTGCAGGGATGACAACAATATCAGCCGTCACCAAAAAGAGGCTTATGCTTCTATTACTTACTGGTAATTGCATTACTCTGTGTCCTTCTCTCTCTTGTCTCCATTGCACAATGAGGACCCTGTGCTTCTTAGACACACCCCTACCAATATAAAAAGCACTCGCACCATCCATACATCCCGTATGTTCCAAGCCGCCGTAGACCATGCTGGAGCCATCAGAACAACCTGAGCTCCCACCCCAGCCCCTGAACCAGACCTCTGGATCAAAGGAAACGTGGGGAAGCGAGCCACAGACCCATGGTCAAGGACACAGCAGGGCATCCAACCCCAAAACCGCCTATTTGTGGCAAACACCCGGGGAAAAAGGCAACCATATCCAAAGTGAGACCACCTGAACAGGAGCCAAAAATAGAGCCAGCCGATGCGCCTGAAACTTCAGCATTCAGGAATCCTGGCAACGGCACCAAAGGCCCTGAACCATCCAGAACCAGGCCCTAACAAAAAACGTAATTCTGAGAAGGAACCAGATCGACAGCCTCACAGGCACACAGAAGCCATGAGACGACAGAAGAACCAGCACTGGCTGCACATGAAAACAATACAGCGAAGAGTAGCCCCATCAACAGGAGAGCCAACACCTTGGCCGAATCCCATGGAGTGAACTCCCAGACTAACGAACGGACCCGGAACTGAAGGGACCCGATTCACCAGAGAACCCCAGAACCTCCGTAGACTCAGACCAACAGGAACATGAAGGCACGCAGTCCACCAAACGAACGAAGACAGAAAGACCCCAAGAGACCACAGAGAAAAGAGGCCCTGCAAGGACAGCCACTAGAACCGAATGGATGCCACTGAGTCATTGAGGTTCCATTGAACCAATAACGGCCGAACACCCCGGACACCTATGGCATCAGGAACCAACATCCGACCACTCACAGGACTTGAGTCCAGAGGACACCCAAAGTCAGCAAAGTCAGAAGTGCCGACTCTAGGGCCCCGCCCAGGTGGTGACATCCTGCAGCCAACCATACCTGAGGTAACACAGCACCCTACGGAATGAATAGGAATGAGGACCCACACGAGGGAATCACAGGACCCCCAGCATCCTTGGCGATTTCAAGGTTTAGAAGTAGCACTGAAACAGGAGCTGTAGAACCAGGAGAGTCTCCTATCCTGAACGTACGCCAATCAGAACCACAACCAGCGGTATCGGTGGGCCACAATAGCAGAGGAAGATGAAACCAATGCCGCAAAATTACAGTTGTCAAAATATCAGCCAGGAAATTAGCCAGTTGTCCCACCTGAACCAAGACATCTTACACATTCGACCCTATTGGCATGGCCTTTGCCGGAGCCTCAAAAACTAAACACGAAGGATCGAGCTAACACCTCCATAACGAGCACCAACAAGAGGTCGCAAAAAAATCCTGTAGGCAACCACCCACCATGCGATCCCCAAGACCCGATGGTGAACAGACACCCAGATTAAAGAGGATCAGCCAGTAAGAGGGGCCAGGATGGTAAAAATTGGGACTGAAAGGGGTAAAAACATCTCCCCACCTTCCAATGCCAAGGACCTGTGAAGAAAGCGGGGAAACAGGCAACGCTCAGGTTCTACCTCAGATCCAAGATCGCTACCGGAAACAATTGGTGTAATCGCAAAGCCATTGCTGTAGGCGTCTCAAAATGCGGAAAAAAAGACCACTGCAGCCCCCTGCACTGGACGTGGCAGCGGCAAGCCCATAATGACACAGAAATGAAACAACGTCCCCCAGAATATCCCTGAGGCACAATCTGGACCAGCCACTAACTGGACCGAATCCCTCAAAGTGTATGCATGGAAGAAAGGGTACGAGTGAGTACAGCACCAAACATTGCCTGGGCTTGAATTGCCGACAGGCAAACATACACTTCAGATGGGGCACCACCAGTCCAAAACTGAAACACTTGACAATGCTCTGTGTAATGCCCCATGCATAGGGCTGCAGATACAGCAAGGCTCAAACACCTATCTCCACCTTGAGAGTCTAAGACTTCAACCACCAGGACACAATGTCTCTTTTTACCAGAAAAACTAGCCAAACTAATCATACTGTAAGCCCAACAAAACAAACACTGATGAAGCAATGCATTGTGCAATTTTATACCGAGTGAAACATGGCCGAGGGCATTGGAGTGCTGTCCATGAGCACCAGACCACACTTTGAAGATGAGGTCAGAACCACATTCCATAAGGGAACGGAAAGAATGATTTGCCCAGATCACCGGATGCAGAGCAGACACTGGGACTCGAACCTCCTACCCCAGGTCCAAAGTCAACAGCTCCATCCAATAGGCCACATCACTAGTCTAAGAGAGATCAGGAGCTCCAAACGCCCAAGAGAGAACAGACAAGAATGAACACTTGGCACAGTAGTGACTTCAACACCAGAGTCCCAAGACCACAACCTTCAGCCATAGCTTCCAGATATCAGCAGGGATTTATCGCAACTGAAAAATACTCATCCCGGCTGGAGAAAGGTACAGCTGACCACCGGCTGAGCGAATAGAACAACAGATCAAGGTTAAAATCTGCTGCACAGGCGTCCAGATGGTGCTCCTCTCACTGGCCCCGGGAGAATCCACACCAGACCTATTGCCAGTACCAACATGCCGGCACTCGCACCATCATGGAAAAGTGCTCCACCAAAAGTAACCATGGTCAAAAAACCAAAACCCCCCATATACAGCAGAGACAAGCTGTCGAAAAATGGCTACCTGCTCTGGCCTAACCCTCAGAGCCATGCAGGCCGGACAGGTAAGTGCAGAGGAGACACTGTAAACCCAGCAACCCATACAGTCCAGCCCGGCAGGAGGAAGGCACCGCAACCCTCTGGCTAGATACAAAAACAAGCATTGGCATAGCCAATAGGTCTCGCCTTTGAGGAGTTAGAAGTGTTTAGACAGAGCTATTGGCTTTGTTAACGTTTTTGATGTGTTGTAGAGCATTGTGAATGTTGTGCAGCATGTTGAAAATGTATAAGTTATAATAAAAAAAGTGTTATAACTATTTCTGTCTCCTTATATCTAACCGAAAAAAACATTATATACAACTGAAATATTGTACTAAAAACCAAAATTAATACAAAAAATGTACCCTACTCTATTTGTTTATGCAATGCTGTCAATTTTTTCTTGCTTGCAATTAATTTTTGCTATAGTTTTTATTGTAGGTGTGGCATATAAACAACAGGAGGGTGGATGTTGTGAAATAGTATTTTAATTAGATAGGAATAGTGGAGAGTTATTTGTGGAGTATTAATAGATGTCAAATTTTTATGCCAAACCGAAGTGGTGTGGAGTGATGCTGAGGCGGTTGTGAGTAGTGGCGGAGGTGATGCTCAGGTGATCCGAAAAAGATATTGAGGTGATGCTGAAGTGGTGGTGCGCTGGTTTCGACGTGATGCTTATGTGATGCTGAATGATACATAGGTGGTACTGAGTGATGCTGAGGTGGTGCTGAGTGATGTTGTGGGGATGAGTTATGCCGGTGTTGTGTAGCTGAACTGGTGCTTATGTGGTGCCAAGTGATGTTGTTTTTGTTCTGTGTTGAGGTGTTGCTGTATTGATGCTGAAGTGGTGCTGCGTTGGTTCTGAATTGGTGCTGGTGTGGGGCTGTGCAGGTGCTGAGCTGGTGCTGAGCTGGTGGTGGTGCACTGATGTGGAGGTAGTGCTGTGCTAATGTTGAGTTGGTGCTGTGTTGAAAATGAGGTGTTGCTGCAGTGCATCTGATGTAGTGCTGTGCTGATGGTGACGTTGCTGCACTGGTGGTGGCGGTGCACTGATGAGGAGGTGTTACTGTGTTGATGCTAATATTGTTATGTGGTGATAAGGTACTTAGGTGGTGCTAAGTGGCGCTGAGTGATGCAGAGGTGGTGCTTAGTGATGCTGTGGTGGTGCCGAGTGATGTTGAGGTGGTACTGAGTGATACTTTGTTGGTGCTGTGTTTAAGTGGTGCTTAGTAATGTAAGTCTGGTGCTGCGCTGGTGCTGAGGTGATGCTGCACTGGTGTTGATGTGATGCTGTGTTAATGGTGAAATGGTGCTGCATTAGGGATTATTTGCTGCTGAGGTGGTGCTGCGCAGGTTCTGAGTTGGTGCTGTGCTAATTCCGTGGTGGGGTGAGTTGGTGCTGCATTGCTGCTATGCTGATGCTGGGCTGGTGCAGTACTGGTGCTGAATTGGTACTGTTTGATACTGAGGTGGTGGTGTGCTTGTGGAAGGTTGAAGGTGGTGTTTGTTGGTGCTGAGTGATACTGATGTGGTGCCGAGTGATATTGAGGTGGTGTTGTGTGATGATGATTGATGGTGAGGTGGTGTTGAGTGATGTAGAGATGGTGTTGAATGATGGAGGGGACACGTACAGTGGGGTGAAGGAAACACGCACCACAGCTGTGCAGTGGGGTGAAGGAAACACGCACCACAGCTATGCACTGTGCACTGGGGTGAAAGGAAGCACGCACCACAGCTGTGCAATGTGCAATAAGGTGGGAGGAAGCACGCACCCCAGCTGTGCACTGGGGTGAAAGGAGGCACACACCACATATCTGCACTGTGTAGTGGGGTGAAAGGAAGCACTCGCCACAGCTGTGTACTGTGCAATGGGGGAAAGGAAGCATGCACCTCAGCTGTGCATTGTGCAGAGATGTCAAAGGTAGCACGCACCACAGCTGCGCAGAGATGTGAAAGGAAGCATGCACCACGGTGGTGAAAAAACGTGAATGTTAAAAGGTGCGGTCCATTTTGAAGCTGTGTACTGTGCAATGGGGGGAAAGGAAGCACACACCACAGCTGTACACTGTGCAGAGATGTGAAAGGTAGCACGCACCACAGCTAAGCAGAGGCATTATTTAGCAGCCGGTGCCAGCAAGCACGCACAAGAAGCAAGTGCTAATAATTAAGTGCCCATGTGCGCACCGGCAGACACCGGCTCAAATTAAGCCCCAACAAGGGACTGCGTTACGCCCCTGGATCGAGCGAGCACCAAAAGCAATGCGGGGAAAGGAAACACGGACTACAGCTATGCACTATGCAGAGATGTCAAAGGTAGCACGCACCACAGGTGCACAGAGGTGTGAAAGGAAGCGCGCACCACGGGGATAAAAAAACGCAAATGTTGAAAGGTGCGGTCAATTTTTAAGATGGTACCGAAAAAGAGGCGACGATAGAGGCCAACTACAGAGTACAGCAAATGTCTTGACAATAACATACCAATACAAAGATAACGGTGCAGGAAGAGAGTGCTGACATAGATGAAATGCGAGTGCTGGAAAAAGAAGCGCGCACTCTTGTGGCAGTGGGGCTGTCCCTTGGCTGGGATTGAGGAGACGCGCCTTGTTAGTATCTTCTTGTCATGAATACGAGTGCTGGAAAGGAAGCGTGCACTCTTGTGGTGGTGGGGTCTGTCCCTTGGCATGGGTGGAGGGGGCGCGCTTTGTAAGGAAAGCTGCAAGGTCTTGAAATGAAACATGATCCTCAACAGATGGCACGCTGCGCGCCGCTGCTCGCTCCCGACAGCTAAACGCTGTGGGAGTAAACATTTTCAGAAAAGGTGGGACACGCACCCGCCTTTGGCCAATTGCGTGCTTTAATTTTTGAAAGCCTCATGCAAAGGCCAATAGCATGTGTGGAAAATCGAACACCACACGCACAAGGTTGCACAAAGTCTGAAGTGATTCCAAGAGGCCTTCTCCTAGAGCAGAGCGTGCGCGCTGCGCTTGCCTCGACCTAAAAAGTGATTGGAGGAGTAGCTTGGTACTGTGGCCAGAAGTGAAGCGTCTCAAATATGGTGCAGGCACGTAACCCCACCATCACCAGCCTCAAAACTTTAAAAATAAAACAATAATAAAAGTTTTTATCGTTTTATTTTTCTTTCATTAGCCAAGTCTTGGGGGCAGGGTCTAACTGGGGGTCATCATGGAGATGGAGTGGTGGGCTGGGCACTGTTAGTGCACATGTGGGTTTGGCGAGCCGTCTCAGTACGGCCAAAGTGACATGCGCAGTGAAGCGGTCTCCAACCGGAGCTGGATTGCTGGGTTGGAGACAGTAAGCACAGGCTTCCAGTCTCACTGGGAGCGCAAATCGGCGCTCAGGTCAATCCTCATGCTGATTTGAGAGCAGCGTCCGGATTGGCCACAGGGGATTCTGGGAGACCGTGCTGGTGAGGACGAAGCAGAAGAACGCAGATGCACCAATGCGGCAGGTTATTTATATATATATATATATATATATATATATATATATATATATATATATATCAGGATACGGTTGCTCTGCAAGCAAGGGCGCACTCGGGACTCAAAATTCTGCAGGGACATCAGCGCACACCTCCACATTGTCAGCCTGACGCGTTTCGGAAATGATTCCTTTCTCAAAGGCTTCCATCAATAACTCGCTATGCTGCTAGCGTCATCATTTCAACTCCAATGAGCTTTCACGCTGTGTACCAGTTCATACTGGGAAATGAAGTTCGCAGCAACCAACATTTAACCAAATGGCAATTGATGTGTTTTATTCAAGAGTTCAAGTTAACCCCCAACTGGGCTAAGTGTCCGTTAGTGTTCCAATCCATGCTTGAATCCCCAAACTACGGTAAATACCGTGTCACTGCCCCTCATTCACATCTTAAGGGTGGTGCGCCCCTCACGCCCGAAGCCGGCGTGTAGACATCAGGATACGGTTGCTCTGCAAGCAAGGGCGCACTCGGGACTCAAAATTCTGCAGGGACATCAGCGCACACCTCCACATTGTCAGCCTGACGCGTTTCGGAAATGATTCCTTTCTCAAAGGCTTCCATCAATAACTCGCTATGCTGCTAGCGTCATCATTTCAACTCCAATGAGCTTTCACGCTGTGTACCAGTGCATACTGGGAAATGAAGTTCGCAGCAACCAACATTTAACCAAATGGCAATTGATGTGTTTTATTCAAGAGTTCAAGTTAACCCCCAACTTGCAGAGCAACCGTATCCTGATATATATATATATATATATATATATATATATATACTTCAAGAAACGAAAACGCACTCTCAGAGGTCAGTCTTTTTTAATCATGAATCGCTACGCGTTTCGACACAACCTGTGTCTTGATCAAGACACAGGTTGTGTCGAAACGCGTAGCGATTCATGATTAAAAAAGACTGACCTCTGAGAGTGCGTTTTCGTTTCTTGAAGTAATTGGATTATCCGGCAGTGGGTTCGCCGGACAACGCACCACCTGACGAGGGCTTGGATCCCGGAAGGACCCGATTGTTATTGTATATATATATATATATATATATATATTTTGTGTCTCCTTTGCTGTTTGTGGTCAGTTGCGTCCCCACCTCCCCCCAACCCGGGACAAGAGCTGTTACTGTGCAGCATTCTTTAACAAGCATTTGCAATGCAATAGGTCTCGCATTTACGCGAGTTTGAGATATTGACATTGCAAATGACAATGCCTTTTATTTTTGTTTTTAAAACCTAAATAAAAGGCATTGTCATTTACAATGCCAATAGCTTAAACTCGAAACATTTGCTGATCCGGAACAGGCACTTTCTTTTGACAGTTTCCTCCATCACACTATCGATTGCCGATCCTACTATTTTTAAAGAGTCACCAGATATGGCTTCTCCCTGGGGATCTTTCACTGCAAGCTTGTTACAGGCCTTTCGGACATCTGGAGGAGTTGCCTTTGAGGCTGGATGGCCTATCGTGATATAGCCATTGAAAAACAATTGCCAATGTACTTGCACATGTGTTTTGTATTAATAATTATCGGGATCATTTTTTGTTTTAGCAAAATTAGTATTTGGGATGCCCCATTCTGAATTCAGAATAAACGCAATGCAAATACAAGGTGTAACTGGTTTAAACATTTTTCTAAGGGATGGTTATTGTTCGCAGACCGGTCTGGTCGGCACTGCATCTTTGACTCCGAGGATAAAACCCCACATATTTCAAACTAACACAACAAACCTCCTCTCGTACGAATGAACACAATAAAAACGTTCGGTGGTAAAGCTTCTACCTTCTTTACGGTAGAGAGTCATCAAACACCTCGTACTTTTATTTTACATAGCGCACAGGCCTTCACTTAGGCGTCAAGCTCTGAAAAACGTGAGACTATGGTGCGTACATTGCAATTATAAACAAGCGCCCGCTATTACTCAACCAGCGTCGCGTGATTTGATGACACAAGGTAGCAATTCTTGGGAGAAGTGAAATGAAGCCAGGTGGCCATGAGTTAGTGCTGTTAGATGGGTGCCGTGCTGAGAGAGAAATGCTCACCCGAAATATTAAAACAAGCTACTTAACAGCGCGGCGGCCGTAAGATGGGTGCTGCACTGACAGAAAAATGCTTGCCTGAAATGTGAAACAACAAGCGCCCGATATTGCTCAAGCAGCGTCGCGAGTGGTATGTGCAGCCACCACTGCTGAAGCAGAAATCAATAAGGATTTTTTTGGCAGAGAAGGTAAAACTAGAAACAATAAAACATAACGATAATCTCAAACCAAACCAACAATGTATTTACACATAGAAATAAAATTGCAAATTTACAATACATAATGAATACATACATATTCTAATAATCAATCTTTGTATATGTACACTACAATTTTCTTTTCAGAACAATAGGAGCTTTATAAAACGCAAACAAGAAAGGAGGACATTCCGGGATGGACTGGTGAATGGTACCATGGGCCATAAGGACATAAGTGCAGTTCGTAACATTAAAATATCTTATTTTGAGAGCATTGTTTGCAGCTTTCTGTGAAGCACTGGAGCACTCTGAAATACAGGGTGGAAAGAATAGGCAATGTAACATATGTCATTCGTGTAAGGTGATAAATAACCACTATGTTTTTCACACTCAAATTATAATGTAGTGTACCAGGCCTCGTTACAGCCCACCTCACCATTCTCGTTACTCATTCCTGGCCAGCACCAACATTTGGGAGATAGCAGGGACAGTGCTGCGAATCCAGGGCGCCAACCAAGGCGACCAGAGTTTGATTAAAGATGCATGCACAGGTGTTCTGCCACAGCAAACAAACCAGAGACAGGCCCGAAGACCCCCGAGAGCCTCATACCTAGACTAGTGTAGCAGTACTGACAGGTGCGTCCGACCTGCACTGACAGCCGCATGCAGGCAGGCACACCGAGAAGGCCATCTTACTTTTTCCACTGGAAATGGAGTCACCTGCTGCTACACACCCACGCTGAGACTTTCTTGAATGTGACCGCAAAGACATATGTACAGTACGTTATGCCAACCAGACCCTGTACTGTATTTTGCATTCAAAAATCATCATGCCTCTGACTTTGATTGCAGCTCGGCAAAGGTAACATTTTCACAGAACTGATAAGAAGAAATTAAGAGCCTGATTACAAGTCCGATGGATTTAGGTGTGGAGATGACATGTAGCCAGAATAAACATTCCCTGCCAGTATCTCTACAGCTAAAACAAGTTCTTGTGAGCTATTCTGCCGGGAATGAGGAATAACACGAGAGCCCGGTTTCACAGGTCAAACACCTCATGCGAAACCCGATTCCAGGACAAACAAGTAAACTTTGGTTACTACCAATTTTCTTTTAGGGTTCACTGGTATCCAGGCAACCATACGGAAAAATAAAACAAGAAATGGCCCCATTTGAAATCTGAAATAACTGGTTGAACACACCTGTGCAGTGCACAATGAAAAGCAGGTCACAGGAGGAAGGCTTTACTGCAAGACACACATCTGAGAAGTGCATTTCCCCCTGCGCTGCATCACTGGATCTGCCTCAGTCAAAACTGGCGCTTTTGTTATATTTGGGAAGAAAGTTAAAAAGCCCGCTGTTGGTGATAGTAAAAAAGGAAGAGCGGTTTTGCTGCCTGCTTGGCAACGTTGTAATCGTCGCATTGGCCTGTACGATTCCCATTACAAGCTGTTGTTTTGCTCTTTCGTTTTTTTGGAAGCTCGTTAGACTGGATCATTCTCTTGGAATCATTCAGATTTTGAATTTGCATGCGCACCTCCGACCTCCGCTTACTGTTTGAAGCCTGTCATGTTCTGTGAAAACTCAAGCAAGACAGTTGAATTTGAGAGGGATTTATGCTTTTACAAATTTGTGAGCCAAATATTAGGTTAAGAGCTGAGAAAAGAATGATTTCAACATATTTGCATTATTACACAGTACTCTTAAATGCGTCTAGTAATAAAAATATAAAAAACAGAGATGTCAGAAGTTGGATTTGAAGCCACAGAGTAGACTGGGACCTGAACAAAGCACATTAGATAACTGCGCCATCCTGACAGCTGAATCACAACGTACAATTTGTGTTTGTTAACAGACATTCCTCGACACTGCTTCACAAAATTTTACGATGATTTATGTAATTGCACCTACCAAGCATATTGATGTGGCCAATACAATCTGCATAGTCCCTTACAAAGATAATTCAGTAGTCCAGGCTTTCCCTTTACAGCCAGCACACTGCTGCGTCACACGCCGTCAGTCAGTGACAAAAAGGCAGATTTTACACCGAAGTATCTTCAACTGCTCATGTGGTGGACCAGTGCTGCACCGTAGCATGGTCTGTGGAAAACAGGAAGTACGCTTCTGAAAGTGCCTGTCCCTGGCAGTCATTTGGCCTTAAGGAACGTCAAGTAATGAACAGGAATAAAAAGTTGTTGCAGACAGCAGCACTTTAAAACAAATGTATTAAGAACAAGCGTGGCAGCGAATCCGCAAAAGTGAAAGCATTTGTAACCTGACCCATACCAGATGGCAGGCTGCACGCGCGGGCGCTTGGGGGCGGGGGAGCGGACCCTTTGAAGTTCTCCCAAAAGGCGGATTGCATGGCGGCACGATGCGCGTGATTGTGCGCGTGCTAGCCATGCAATCCGCTTTTTGGGAGCACTTTTCAAACCCGCTTTCTATAGTCTCGCTTTGCGATCGCTTACGCGATAGCAAGGTCGAGACCTAAAAAGAGTCAAGAAGCCATAAAGAAATAACCATACTCTAACAGTGCAACTGAGCACATACAACCATTAAAACATCAGGGGACAAACCCATGACCATCAGAGCCAGAGGCTAAGATCTAAACCACTAGGCCAGAGGGACTCTCTCCGCAAATACCACAATCATCCCATACCCTACTGTAAACATTCTTCCAAATGCCATTGAGCAATTGAAGAAGAGCACCGGGAAGAATATGTAAAAAACTCAAGCAACCTAGCCTGCTGAAATGCCCCAAAATCAGTTGGTCAGCAGACAGAACATCTAACAACAAATAAATTGTCACCTTGCAAAGAGAGAAAGCCCTTGCAGTAGAACGTAGCGCATTGGGTGATATGGCAAACCAGGAACACATCCCCAGTCAGAGAAAGGCACTGCAGACCTCTGGCCGGGTGAACTTAGCCCACCATTGCTGGAGAATGGCCCTGCAGACCTCGAGATAGGAGAAAGATTATATGATCAGGGAAAAATGTGCCGTACCACCAGCAGACGCTGCTCACCAAGCGGGTCACAGGAGACTCACCTCAGTATCCTTGCTGTCCCCTGCACCATGACCAATTTACACATACCGTCCCTAGGCTCATCTACACCACGCAGCGCAACGAGAAGGAAGCACTGCCGTTCAGTAGCATGGAGAAATTTATAGCCCACAGTAATTTCGTCCAAAAAACAAGGGATGTGACATGCGGCAATCCTCCAATAGCAGAGCTCCTCTGGTTCGTGAGAAATACCACCAATCAATAGATGCTGGACAATCAAACAAAATAAACTAATCCTCACCGGAAAGAGCGTGCCACACTCACCCTACAGTTTCTACAGACACAAGAAAAGAAGGTGTGGAGAGGGCGTGCTTTTTATATTGGTAGGGGGTGTGTCTACGAGGCACAGGGGCCTCATTGTGTAGATAATGCGAGAGGGAGAAGGAGGTAATGGTCGTCATAGGCATGCTTAGGAATCGTCCAATGGAATTCTTGAATAGAAAGGGACACAGAATGTGAGAAGTTCGCCTGGTATATGCTGTCCACTAGTTAAAGTGGGCACCTTGCACCAGTCCAAACGACCCTTATTGATGATTAGGTTAAAGACAACCTTTATTGAAAGCTATCCTAGTGGTAGCTATGGAGAGCAGCCTTCAGGCTAAGTCTCGAA
The DNA here is from genome assembly GCF_964204655.1 of Triturus cristatus. Classification (NCBI taxonomy): domain Eukaryota; kingdom Metazoa; phylum Chordata; class Amphibia; order Caudata; family Salamandridae; genus Triturus; species Triturus cristatus. The sequence goes on along the minus strand of NC_140594.1, from coordinate 940,322,034 downwards.
GGAATATAAAGAAGCTTGGTTTACCAGATTATAACTTCTCGAATGACCAAATGAAAGGAGAACCACACAAGGTATATATATATATATATATATATATATATATATATATATATATATATTTATTACTAAACACTCTCTACTAACCTCTTTATGAGATTAGAGAACAAGGCACACAATATTAATACACTAGAATGACAGTAAATAGCACAATACACATTGGGCCCCAGGGGGAGACCAAACCATATATTAAGAAAGTGGTATAATAACCACGACTTGACTAGACACAGTGCCTAGAGCATGTAGAATCGCTGGGACCCTAAGGAACCACCCAAGGTAGTGACACAGGGGACCCACGAGGGACGCGTGCAGTGTGAGAACACAGCCGCGAGCTCCGTACCATCCTAGGGGAAAGTCGCGGTTGGAATTTTAAAGCTTTAGGACACAAGAGAGGACTTGGAGCAAACCCTTTCAAACTTAGAAGGTTCTAAGGCCAGCACCCATGTGAGCACCGGACTACTCGTGTGACCTCACCCAGGGAAGCCGGGTGCATAGGTGTCAAATGGTGTCGGGAATCTTCGTCAGTTTCAATGGCGTGATCCTGCAAAGTGCTACTGCCTTGAAGAGGAAAAGTGTCCGGTGTGATCCAAGCCTGGATCAGAGCTGAGAAGAACCTGAGAGCAGAGGGGACAGAGTCTGGGTCACTTGCCAGTGACCAGGGGCACGATAGACGAATGCCCACCGATGTCGGTTGCTTCAGATGAGATGAGGTGAAGCTTGACTCTGCAGCCACGGGGACCAGGAGACGTCGACGATAACCAAAGTCCGCAGGCGAGCTGTCCCACAAAGGACGTCGAGTGCTGGGGGGTCAGTGTCCGGATTGGAGACAAACAAGCCTTGGCAACTGCAACCCACCACGCGGTCAGAGAAAAGATGCTTCGGTGTGGACCAGCAAGGTCCTGTGGACTCCCCAAGTGAACGAGAGTCAGGGCACATATGGAGCAATCAAAAAAGCCCACTGAAAGTTAAAGTACCCTTCTCAGGGACCCAAAGGTCGACGGACCAGGGATCGCAAAAGGACCTCAAGAGGAATCACTAAATACCAGCCCACGGAACACTTGTGGAGTGTAGCCCAGTAATCTTCAGTGGAATCCCTGCTCCAGGTCTGGACTACAAGTAGCCCAAAGCACAGCCTCAGATATCGCCAAAAAGCATATGCTGCTGTAAATGTGCACGGTGTCCAGGGGTTCGGGTTGCACGGTCCCCAAGAGGGCTGTGGGTCTCAGGTTTGCTGAGAGCACTGGTCGGCCTTAGGTAAGCTTAGGAGCCCACCTCCTGTGTTGTAAAATCTTCTGAGTCTGTCAGGAGCTGCGTAGATGCTAACCGGTCAGCTGCGTCTTTGGTGCCTGCCTTGCAGGGGAGTAACTCCAAGGGAGATTCTTCGGTCATCCAACGTAGTGTAGATAGTTGAAGTACTTGGTTTCTGTAGCAGAGTTTCGTCCAGGTAAATCTAATGTCCTGTAGCCATGGATTCCTACTTTATACCAAAGGAAGGGGTGGGACAAACTCTGGGGACCCACCTGTGGGAGGGTCAGGACAGAGGGGTGGCTACACCCATGTCCTTTGTCCAGTTTCGTGCCAGAGATGGGGCTGATAGCCCGGGCAACCGGTTTGAGCTGGACTATGCACAGGGACACCAAATGTGCCCCCAGTGCAGACATCAAAGCACTCTCAGTGTGCACCAACCCAGCCCCAATACACTAAAGCCTGTTTGGGAGGTGGTCACACCTCCCTGTGACAGGAAACCAGCCATCCCCTGCCGGAGTTTCGTTCAGCAGCAGGAGGGCAGACTCCTGTCTGTGGCTGGCAGCATCCATTTTGTGATGCCAGGGTCTGTGAAGCTGGTACCGGGTGTACCGGTGTAGTAAAATTTCTCCCTCTAGTAGGGTGGAATCATACCTCCCACACCAGTAACTGGTGTGGAGGTATGATTTAAAGGTGTTTGACACCAAACACGACATGTTTCCATGCAGCCATTTTAAAGTTAGCATTTACCGCGAGATTAAAATGCACTTAAGAGTATATGGTTGGCTGCATCACAAACAACCCCGGAATAGAGGAAAGCTGCAGAGGGGCTCTGCTCATGCATGGACACCCTCTCACATAAAACTCAGAACCCTGCCTTCAGGATTGATAAGGCCTGCCATAGGGGTGACTGATGTGCAGTGATATGGATAGATATAGTGAACCTGTATCTAAGTAAGGGGTGCATGCACCACCTTACACAGGCTGCTGTAGCAGACTTGTTGTGTCATTTTCAATGGTCTCCCAGGGGTGGCATAATACATGCTGCAGCCCCTGAGAGGGCTCTGGGGTACCTATGCCCTGGGTATAAAGTATACCATATACTAGGGACTTATAAGGGTACCCCAGAATCCAATCTGAAGTGTACCTAAAGTACATGCACAACCAATTTAGGGAGAAAGCAGATAGACTGGGGCCCTGATTAGCAGGATCCGCGTCAAACTAAGTCGATAACCAGCAAAACACCAGGTAAAAAGTGGGTAACCATGCAGTCAGATTCCACCTTCCTACACAGAATAGAAAGGCTCAGTTGGTGAACATCTGTGCCATTGCTGCGGGGTCTTTACATTTTGAAAAAACACAGGATGCAAGGCATTGTAGGGGTAGGAAAACAAATGCACCACTTGAGTGCTGAACTGGCTACAAGTCCCCAAGCACAGTGTAATGTCAGTGCAAAATCTTGGGACAAAGCAAACAGGCCCTGGAGTGGTCTACCCACATATAAGAACAACCTTGAGTGACATCCCTGCAGGCTCTGCTCTAGATGGGATCCAAGACAACAGACAGCCAAGAGCTGGGACCCTCTCCTCATTAATAATTTGGATAGGTTTAAGTCATTATCACTTTCATCATGACCTTCCGGGCAACACCTGAAGAGCTTTCTGCCCAGCCACCAATTCCCTCCAATGGGAATAGCACCCCTATTGTTTTTTGCGCAGACCAATGAACCAACACCAGGGCTGAAATCAAAACTGCTAGAATCTGTGACAACCTCAATGGGGGCGACTTCCTCATAAAGATGGAATGCATCAAAATCTCTTGAAATCTAAAAAAACTGCAAGAGGTACAGGAGAAACTCGAGAGAATTGCTTGACTAAAAAAACAAAGATTAGACTGTCGTGTGTATCCTTCATGACCCATTGTACTTTTCCCTCTGTTAGCCTAACTGTGCACATGGTAGGCCTCATTTTCCTTTGCAGACGTTACTTTATAAACACACGGAACCTGCGTATGTTTTTGCGTTCTGTTCTTTTCCTGGGATTTAGTCTGAACACCATAAACAAGGTCAATTAACAATGTCCTTTGTTATTCTTTCTGGCCAGTCACAGCACCTAGACATAACACAAGAATGCAGCTGTTGTTTAGGTGCACATATGGCACATATTATCATATAGATAAGCACATGAGCCAAACACACACACACACACACACACACACACGCGCACACACACACAGCAATAGTTATGAGATAATAGCACTACGTCTGCTGAGATGTAGGTCGTCCATCTGTGTATGCTAAGGTACGAGATCTACCAGTAATCCCAGAGATCTTTGATATTGTTTAGCTTTAGTAGCAGGGGAGGGGGTTAGGTCACTCCGGCCTATAAAATGACAATTCTTTTCATGGTATATGGATTATTAACCTTGCTAACAGTATTTTTACTATGCATTTGTTTTCTAATGTGGCACATATACTGCATTTCAGACTACAATGCTTTAAATAAATATTCTAAACTTACTTTGTGTCTCATGGTTATCCTATTGTGGACAAGTACGAAAAAGGGAGCGAAAGGGTGTGTCCTGTTATAGCTATCCCTGAAAGGGTCAAGGGTGTTGTGTTCTGGGGTGCCAACTCACTTGTTTCTCCAGTAAGCTTAGGAGGGCAAGTGAGGCACTATAGCCCGTCTGACTCGGAGGTGGTATAGTGAACTGTCCCTACATACTAATGTTCTATGATTCCGAGCATAGCTTTGTTCTAGAGCAGAATTCCTGCAACACGACCGAGATAAGGATAGCAAAGCATGACAGGGACGTGAGTGCGCGTCTAAGTGACTAACTTCATAAGTCAACGCCTTGTTAGGCAAGCTCAGCCATCTTGACTCTTTCTCTCCTGAATGTGATTTTGCTCCAAGTAAACTAGATGACATGTGAGCCCACTGGAGTTGTTCCCTGCTTTTGGTGACGTCCACCAGCAAAAAGCCTGCTGGCCAACAAGTGTGCCTAAAGCACACCACCAATCATGGTCGATGATGGCCACTGGGCCTCAAACAAAGCTGTGCAGAGCCTGTACACGGTAGGTAGATCATTTGACAATAAATGGATCAGACCTTAATAGCTGTGCCCCAGGAGAAAAGGCCATTTGCAGACTCGTCCGTGTACATTTTTGCAGTTGCCGAAAACTGTATTCCACACTTACTTCCCAGAGTATGTATTGTGGATTGGGAAGGAAACCATCTCCCACCCTCGCCTCTGAAATAAAAATAGGCCTATGTGTAATTGCGAAATTCCTCTTTAAACCCACCCACCAAAATGTTATGGGCAATTACATGAAGTTACCTGAAATTATGCGAGGTTAGTAAAAAGTGTTGGACTTGGATCTAAAGCGACTTCTCTAGGCAAAGGCATACCTCAAATAATAAAGTTATTTGTAACCACAACAGGTTGGATTCCAAGGCCTTTTCTGCTCAAAACATTCTGCCGCTGGCACAAATCCCAAGAAATTCTCATTATTCAAAATTATGAAAATGTCACTAATTTTGCGTGAAGAGAAATTCAGGCATAATCTGGAGTTACTCTCACGTAATAAAAATTATACACGTGCATAGATTTCATACACATAGCTCAACAGTGGTGCTCTAGAATGTCAGAAAGCTGCCCCATAAGGCCCCCTGCCTGGTAACGGTATCACTGCCACGTTTTCTTATTCTCTGGTATTCAGGTAATTTTAATAGATCCTGCGGGAGGCATGTGCCGAGCCCACCGCCCCTCCATGCTGGGGAAGCTAATAGCCTGTTTCTAGGAGGTGGACAACCAGCCAGTGTTTACTGAACCTGGAACTCATTTCCACCCACACTGTGCCCCTTACATTGCACACCGAGGCCCTTTCAGAGCTGCTGTTTTTACTTCATTATTCTATGTGTATATCTTTCCACACAAGGGGCTAAATCATCCAGGAGCATTATGGGTAATATAACATTGCTCCTCAGTAGTGCTGCCAGATACTGTCCCGGGGACCTGTTTGGGTTTCCTTTGGGCCTCCATCTAAGAACATTGGATATCTGTGCGGCGGCTTAGTTGCTGGGGCTGAATTTTGGGGTCGGGCGTAAGGAATGAATGAGATATTATTTTTGTAGAGCATAAATCACTAAGGCTTGCATCCTTTGAAGAGAGAGTCTAGATTTTTCATAGTGCAATAGCACATGGAAGCTAGGTTTTAATGCTTTTTGCTGGAAAGGTTTGTGTTTTAGCAGTAAAATGATGATTCTCAGGCGGAAAGCACTGTTAACGTCTTGCCTTACCCCCTCAGTTAAAGAGGCGTATCCACTACCTGAAGCAAGGCACCCCACTTACACAGAATTCAAAACTCCAGTTTCTTCAATCTACATGCTTTATCTTGGATCACTACACCTGAAGGGATCATCTGCTAATAATAATAAATCAATACATTAATTTGTCTAACAAAACCAATAATTTCCAAGCTTTTGTGGCAAGGATCACTTGATCAGGCTATCAATGAGGATTTGAAAACAGTTATGCAAACTGGATACAGTCCCTCTTGCAACTGGTCCAAGTATTACCTTTTCAGCACTTGCAATCAGTGGTAGCAAAGGTACACCGATCCTACGGTACTCGGAGGCACGAGCGGGCGCGGCCCGTGCAGGTAGGAGCGGTGGGGGGGGGGGGGCAAAAGGGGGGATTCGACATACGATGACAAGGGAAACAAAAAAAATTTAAAAGAAAACCATGGCTTTCTTCTTTTTATTTAAGTTTTCCTCGTTGTCGTGTGTTGAATCCCACCACCCCACCCCACTGGACTTACCTGCACGGGCTGCACTTGGATGGGAGGTATATGTACGGTGTACACAGAGTCACAACCCAAAACACGTCCAGCATCCCTAATGTCCTATTACTTACCGGTAATCTTCATTACTCCGGGTCCCGTAGTCCTCGACACCGTCATGGACAAGTGAGATCTACTATCTCACTGACAGAAAAAAGAACGAAGGAATGCTGGACCTACCCTCCCCCTCCCACTGGGAGTACTTAAGGAGTACCGTCCCAGCATTCCTCCTGAAATACCAAGCACCAATGAAGGCCGGCAGACTGGGAGGGAGGGAGGGAAGTCATGACGGTGTCGAGGACTACGGGACCCGGAGTAATGAAGATTACCGGTAAGTAATAGGACATTACCCCCAGGTCCCTCCGTCCTCGACACCGTCATGGACAAGTGAGAAATACCAAAGCAAACACCGGCATTCATACCAGAAAACACAACAAACCACCAGGATAGCAAACAAACCCAGAGATTTATTGGAAATAAGCAGAAAAAAACATTTAGGAGCGAACAGAGCTCAACACCCCCAATGCAAAACCTCCATCATCCCCCAAAAGATTGAGGAGACGATAATGCCTGATGAAGGTATTAGAAGAGGCCCACGTGGCAGCCCTGCAAATCTCAGAGAGAGGAACACCCCGAACCTCCGCCCAAGAAGCAGCCACCCCTCTCGTAGAACGACCCTGAACCCCCAAAGGAGGAGGAGAACCAGACAGAGAGTAGGCCAAGGAAATGGCTTGCTTCAGCCAACGGCCGATGGACACAGAAGAAGCCTTACACCCCAGAGAAGCCGCACCAAAGGAGACAAAAAGGGAGTCCGACTTGCGAAATTCCGCAGTTCGGTCAAGATAAACGCGCAGAGCCCTGCACACATCCAACAAAGACCACCGGGGACCACCGGGAGAATCCAAGACAGAGCCCAGGGAGGGCAACACCAACTCCTGGCACCTGTGAAATTGCGAAGAAACCTTCGGCACAAAGGAAGAATCCAGGCGGAGGACAACCCCACCCTCCGTGAAAGACAGAAAGGGAGCACGAGCCATCAAGGCCCCCAACTCCCCAAGACGTCGAGCAGAGGTGACAGCCACCAGGAAAACCACCTTGAGGGTGAGAAACTTTAAATCCACCGTCTCCAAGGGCTCAAAAGGAGGACCGACCAAAACCCGCAGGACCAAAGGCAAGTCCCACAGGGGAAAGGAAGGGCGAGGCACAGGCCGGGAAACAGTAAAACTGCGAAGAAGACGAGAAACCAATTCTTCAACATCCGAAAGATTCCCCCACGGGGAACGAAAAGCCCGAACAGCGGCCCACTGGGCACGCAGCGTAGAAACAGCCAAACCCTTCTCGAAACCTTCCCACAAGAATTGAAGGACAACCGGCATGGAACAGAACAAAGGGGAGACACCCAACGCAGAACACCAGCGATTAAAATTACCCCAATGACGATCATAAGCCTTAAGGGTAGAAGGTCGTCGGGAACGCTGAAGAGCCATCGCTAAATGTTGCGGAAAACCGCGCCGTCGCCAACCCTGCCTTTCAACCTCCACACCGACAACCGCAACCGGAGAAGAGACAGGCACGGGGAAGACCGCAGAGGAGACGGAGACAGGGGAAGAAACCAAGGACCCTGCACCGCCAAAAGCCGCACCGTCGGAAACCAAGACCTCCGAGGCCAAAACGGTAGCACCGCCACCACCTCCCGATCCTCCTGACACAACCGGGCCAGAAACCTGGGAACCAGCGCCAGGGGGGGGAAGGCATAGAGGAGACGCGACGGCCACGGGAGAGACAGAGCGTCCACCCCCCAGCAACCCTCCTGCAGAAACCGGGAGCAAAAACGAGGGAGCTGAGCATTGTGCCGGGAGGCAAAGAGGTCCAGAAAGGGACGCCCAAACTTCCCGCACACAAGCCGAAACGCAACCGGGGTGAGAGACAACTCCAGAGAATCCGGAAAGCACCGACTCAGGGCATCCGCCACAAAGTTGTCCACTCCCCGAAGATGAACCGCCGTCAGAGACAGCAGATGGCCCTCCGCCCAACAAAATAGGGGCACCACCACCGCATTCAAAGACGCCGAACGAATCCCCCCTTGATGATTCAGATAGGCCACCGTCACCATATTGTCGGACCGCACCAACACGTTCCGATCGAGCAACAGAGCGCGGAAACCCATCACAGCCCGGGACACCGCCGTGAGCTCTCTCCAGTTGGATGACCGGCGGCTCTCCAGGAGGGACCAACGACCTTGAAGGGAGCGAGACCCCAAGGTCGCCCCCCAACCCAAGGCGCTGGCATCCGAAGTCAAGACCAGAGAAGGAGAAGACTGCAGGGGCAGACCTAAAGACAGATGATCCCTCACAGACCACCAAAGAAGAACCGGGAGGACCACTGGAGACACAGGAATGAGAATCTCCAAAGCGAGGGACCGGGGATCCCAAAGAGACAGAAGGTACACCCAAAGGGGGCGCAGATGAAACCGTGTCCAAGCCACTGTAAAAACAGTCGCCGCCATCAGACCCATAAGACGCAACCAAAGGCGCACCGGAAAGGCTCCCCCCAACCAGAAACGATGAGCAAGGGACACCAACGTCGTCACCCGAGGTTCGGGGAGGAACACACGGTTCAGATCCGAACGGAATCGGGCCCCAATAAAAACCATGTCCTGAGACGGAGTCAGTTGACACTTGGGCAAGTTGATCAGGAAACCATGGGCCCGCAACGCCGAGCACACCACCTCCCTGGCCTCCAGTAACAGGACCCGAGATGGAGCATGGATCAACCAGTCGTCTAAATAGGGGTATACCATCACCCCTTGGAGATGAAGCCATGCGACCAAAGGCGCCACCACCTTCGTAAACACCCGAGGCGCCGACCGGAGACCGAACGGCAAGACCATGAACTGGAAATGACGTCCCTGAACACAAAACCTCAGAAACCTGCGGGACCGAGGATGGATCGGTACATGGTAGTACGCATCCTGAAGGTCGAGGGTACACATGAAGTGCCCCGGCAGTACCAACGGAATTATCCTTTGTAAAGTCTCCATGCGGAAAGGAATTCTGGCCACCCATTTGTTCATAACCTGCAGATCCAAAATTAAGCGGAAACCCCCCGTGTTCTTTGGAACCAGAAAGACCAGGGAATAGAAACCCAACCCCGTCTCCAGCGGGGGAACCTCCTGAATGGCACCTTTTCGAAGAAGGTCCAGAAGCCCGAGAGAAAGATGAGACCGCTTTACGCGACTCGAAGGCCAAGGAGTCGGCCGAACACCCGAGTCCGGAGGCGGAGTCGTAAACTCCAGAACATAACCCTGGCGAATGATGTCCAACACCCAGACGTCGGAACAAGACTGAACCCAGGCAGCCAGGAAGAAGCGCAGCCGCCCTCCAACCAACAACCCGGGAACCACCGCCAAAGAGTCAGGAACGTGGCTTGGCAGGAGGAGGGGATTTAGCCTTACGGTCCCGACCACGGCCAGAAGCAAACCTACCCTGGCCTCTCACAAACTGTCTACGAGAAGCAGGGCGAAAGAAAGATTTGGGTTTAGAAGGGACAGGAGCAGTAGTAGAGATTTTAAAGGAAGAGAAATGCTTCTTTTCCTTAAACAATTTGTGTAACTTCGCCTCCAACTCCCCCCCAAACAACATAGTACCCTGAAAGGGCAACCTCAAAGCGCATGCTTTCTGCGCAGAGTCAGTCTTCCAGTCCTTAAGGACAAGACTGCGCCGTGCAGCCACACAAGCTCCCCCGGAAAGAGCCGAAGCCCGCACAACGTCAAAGGAGACATCAGATAGGAGTTCCACCTGACGCTCAATCTGCTCCAGCAAACCAGAACAGTCCGTGGCATTATCCATAGACTGATAGAGGGACTTCAGGTCAGACAACAGTGACTGCGACACATAAGTCCCGTAGATGCCTGCTCGTAAGGCCAGGTGGGAACCAGAATACACTTTACGGAGCGCCACATCCGCCTTCTTGTCAACCGGATCCTTCAGTACAGCATCCTCAGCAAGGGAAGTACGCCCCACCAAACTAGCCACAAACGAGTCAATAGGAATCGAATCAGGTAGTTCAGTAGCCATATCCTGCAGAGGATAGAGTTTAGTCATGAAGCGCGGAATCAGGATGCGATCCGGATCAGCCCACTCGCGCTTCAAAACATCTCGGATGAAGGGATGGACAGGGACATCGACAGTGGCAGCACTCTGAAATTGTCGCAACAAAGGGCCCCTAGAGGTACTAGGCGCGTCTCCGTCAGGGAACCCCATGTTCTCTTTAACATGCTGCACAATTGCGGACATAGTCTCCTTGTCCACATATTTGCCTTTTAACTCCTCCTCTCCCAAACCCGCAGATTCATCGCCACTAGAGTCCGAAGAAACAGGAGCAGGACACCTGCGACGGGATCCAGCATCACCCATCTCAGACAAAGTCTCCCTGATCAAGCGCTTAATATGCGCATCAGCACCAGTATCACGGCGCCTGGATCTGGCAGGAGAGGGAGACCTGGAAGCACTAGAGGAAGAGGACGACCTCTCCCGGTGATGACGTTTCCTGGAATGTTTTCCCATCACAAAAACACACCAACAACAGCAATATTACCAGAGATAACAATCGCTATGCGGTACTCACCCCAAACGCTCGTTTTTAAACGAGTTTCCCCAAAGCCGGCAATCACGAGGCGCCTGACTTCCGTCCCCACGCTCAAAAACCGGAAGTCAGGCATGACCACATCCGGCCGGGGAATCAGCGCCATCCAATCAGAGGAGCAGCGCGGCCGCGCCCCCCAGCAAGCCCAGCCGGCCGGGAGAGGCGGCCATCGGGCCAGGAGAGAACCAACGCGGTATTACACCGCCGCGAGGTCCGGAAATGAAGAGGCCCGCGCCACTCCCCCCAAGCCCAGCAGGGAGGGAGAGGCAAACAGCGAAGGGCCGCCGGCATCCAGGTAAGACCCAGCAGCCACAACGCCACATCCAGAAAGAAGGCAGGAGCGCCCACGCTCCTGCCGCGTCCTCACACTGTCAGGATGACAGAAAAAAGAACAGGAGGAATGCTCGGACGGTACTCCTTAAGTACTCCCAGTGGGAGGGGGAGGGTAGGTCCAGCATTCCTTCGTTCTTTTTTCTGTCAGTGAGATAGTAGATCTCACTTGTCCATGACGGTGTCGAGGACGGAGGGACCTGGGGGTAATGAATGTATGTCCAGCCAGATACCCACTTTTATGAAAAATATAGTATTTATATGCAGAAACAAACTGAAATACAGCACACAACAAATAATACACACAGTCTTCGTAAGGTTGGGACGCTTGTATTGTTCAGATGCATTCTTGAGTCCCTCTCCCTTATTTACGGATGGTGGTTATTCCATATTCATGTGAGGCAATCATTCACGTTGGGCCTGCTAGAAAGTACCAGTCTTAGAAATACCACAATGGCTTCTTGAAAAGTCAAAGTGTCCCAACATAGGAGCACTTATAGCAAGTACCCACAGGGCTAGAGGGTATGGCACTCAGTCTTACCCGCTCTCGTGTAAAGCTGTGATTTGGTTGGCTGGGTTGCGCATCAGTGGCTCAGCATTGAACAAAAGTCTGGATGCTGTGGAGAGACGGGAAAGCATCCATGGGACCCTACCACTCATGTGGTAAGGCTTCCTGAGACCAGATGCCAGTCTTGGGTGCTTGTGGGTTCTGCTGATGGATGCGGTGCTCTTCTATTGTGGGTCACAATCCAATATGCTGCACGCTGCTTCGGGGTGGCAGCCATCCCTTCATTGCAGTCCCATATTCGTGAGCAGCGCACTATAGGCGGCTGCCTTTTCAGTTCACAACACGACACGGGAGAAAGCCCGTTTCTCCACTGAAGCGCTGTACCAGGGCAACACCTTATCTACACAACAGCACCCAGACCTGCCAACGGGGGTCATGAACAGCAACACTTGAGTGAATGGCTCGATCGGTGCAACCGTCCATAACACGGGCCCGGAACCTCACACTCTGCTTCAGGGATCCACGCAACAACATCCCCACTTTGTCCTTTGTCCAGGAAGCAGTCTGTAACAGCAATAATAGCTCCAAAATTGATAGCCCCACACACAGGTCACGGGAGTACATTTTCTCTCATGAGTGGTGGATCAATGAACTTTCCACGGTTGAAATCCACAAGGACGCCTGTGAATACTCACAAACTTCTTGGCCCATTTTTACCCTGGAAATCACTGGAGATTTAATGTGGTCACCAGTAGTAAATCCCGTACTAGGAGAGGAAAGGGCAGGAAGCAATCTGAAAAATTAAAATTAGTGTGTGTAAGGTAAGAGGTTTCTCCCAGCAAATATAGTTTCCTATTGAGAAATAAGAATAAAAAGTGCACTCACTCTAATGCAAATCCATTCCATTTTTGCATGTGGATAGGTACACTGTGAACAATAGGAAATGCAGAAATGGATTTGCTTGAAACATAAATGAGACTTCAGAAACATTTTCCAGGAGGGAATCCTGTAAACCTTTGTGAAGACCTAAAAACGCACATTGCATCCAAGGTGTAAACCTACGAGCGTAATTGTACAATTAGTTTAAGAATAGGGCTTTGGGTCTCTTGAAGCGTAGCTCGGTCGATTAAGGCTAGGGCCTGTGGATCTGAGTAATTGAAGTGGGTCTGTGCCCTTCAGCAGGCAGCCAGTGACTTGCAAACAGGAATGCTTTGTGTTAAGAAGCAAATAAAGCAAAGGCTTCATCAGTTTTCTAAAAAAACATTTGAAGCATCAGTGTAATACATTAAAGCATCTAGTTTATGTGTAGACGTCTTTCTGGTTCTCAATGCGGATTTGGAAATAATGCTGCTTATGCAATAGCTAGATTTACATGTCAAGAAAAAGCTACTTCATGGGAAAATTTAATCTGGGTCATCAACATAAATGAACCTGTATATATTTGTACCGTTAAAATCTGCTGTTTGCTTACCGTATGCAATTAAAAAACTATTTTCAGTGGTAAAAGTTGTGTCCGTCAAGATCCCTGGCAGGTGAGGGAAATTTGCATTAGAGAGTGACTACGTTAAGTCCCTCTTCAGACTGGTGTATAAATCTAAGGCCCAGATTTACTATAGCTTTGTGTGGCACTGCACGACGCTAAGCAGTACTTTGCGGATCAACGTGGTACAAATGACAGAGTCAATCAACTTTTGTGCACAAAAGATACTTTGAGTCAAAAGGTGACGTGAGCGCAGTTCAAAAAATATTATCTGTTGCAGCGCATAAAAGCCCCAATATTGTGTTGGCACCCCTCAAAATCTACACAAAGCCAGACCTGGCTTAGGGTGAAACCCAAGCACCAAATTAAATAGGCACAACGGGCCAGAGGAATATTGCATGACATTTCCATGCGTATCATTTAATATTCGCAAAATTACAAATTTTATGTGGCTTATCTTTATGCTGTTATCTGCCTGTAGAAGGTTATACTGGAGGCTTTGAAAACAAATCTAAAGCTAGGCACTTCCGCCTCACCTCAGCTGTAACAATAAGGGCCTTATTAAGAGTATGGTGGTCTGACCACTGCCACACTGCATTCGGAGTGTGGCATTTGGACCGCCACAGGACCACTGCGTCCGCATGGGATCCAGGATCCTGTGGACTACGCACAGTGTACAGGGGCAGCAATATGTTGGCAGTGCCGCTGCGGCTCCGCCGTGCATGTTATGAGTTGCCTGTCCACCGCCCCTTTCATGGCAGTGAGCCTGCCATCAAAAGAGTGGCGGAGAGCAGTGGCGGCTCCTCCGCTAAGGAGGAGGAGTGTTGCCCCACAGGAAAAAGAAAATGACAATAACAATGTTATCATTTTTTTCACTATTGGCTGGCGCTGTAAGAGTGTGGGCGGGGCAGGGGCAGGGGGTGGTTGTGCTGGCCACAGAGCAGGGGGAAGAGTGGTGGGCACTCGGTAAAGTGCACATGATGGTTTCGTCGGCCATTTTGGGCGAGCCAAACAGTCATGCACACTATACATGTTTTGCTGAAATACACAGCCTGGTGGAAAACATTCCCAGGCTCCCAGTCCCTGTCTGAGTGACAAACTAAGGCACTCAGACCAATCACAAGACTGCTGTAAGGCAGCGTTGTGATTGGCTAGGAGAGCCTGGTTCCTTCCTGTTCCTGCATTGTAGACGAAGAGGACGGAGGAGAGCCAGCCGGCAGGAAGGTAAGTGCATTTTTCTCTCTTTTATTTCCCCCTTTTTTTTTTAACACCCCCCTGCCCCACCACTACTCCCCGGTAGCAGCCACTACTGGTGGAGAGGCAAATAAAGGGGGCCCTAACAGGGCTCCCTGCCGCTCCTGGACCTGCGAGTGCCTGCGGGAGGGGGTACATGTTGTGCCTCCCTGGGATTACCCCCCAGTTCCTGCATGGTGTGGCTGGCAGGCAGGCCAACAGGACGTACTCACTATAGAGAAGACTTCATGTAAAACCAGTAAACTATCAAAAATAACTTTTAATATATACCCAGTGTGGTATCTCAAACAACACATTGACTTTTTGTTTGGGGTTAGATCCTCAAGCAGAATTATAATATTCAATGAAGTACTTTAGGTTGCGAATTTTCATGGTGACAGAAAGTGACTGGCAGGAATTATGGGGCAAAGGCAGACTAATTTATGTGGCAGCATTGACTGCATTATACAGTAAGAAAAGGCAAACTATGCCGCATAATGCTCCACATTCTGTTGCAGTATTATCTCATTATTTAGTCATTTTTGATCCATGAATTCTAAATGAGCAGGTTTCACACTAAAATATGGCGGTCAGCAACGAAAGGTACCTAGTTAATCTTTGCAAGTAGTATGCATTTGCATGGCTCTACGCGTGACACTTTTTAAAGTAACTTTTGATCAGTCTGAGATAGAAACATGTTTCTTTGTTGAAATCTACACATTATGCAGATTATGTGAATAATGGAGATTATGTGTTAAAAGCAGTACATTCATAACTATGCAAAGCATGCAATGGCCGAATAATTGCAAAATTCCCGGGGCCCAAGGTATTGATGAAAGCCTTAAAAATTGTTACAAGAATATATTTAGTTGGCTGGAAAAGAGAAACCAGAATTGTTGTTTGTGCTGGATGGAAGACATGGTTCATCTGTCTTCCATGGAAAATATATGTTTTGCTGATCTAAGATCTAGGAAAATAAATGAAACAGAACACCAAGAGTAAAACTCCACAATATACACTTCACTTCCTGCCTCTATGATATAATGATGACAGGAGTCGAGATGCAGGTTCAAGGTCCCCTTTAATCCACAGCACTGAGGTCATCACTGCAGAAGCCCTCCACTGCAACTGCCCCACCGGCCTAAGTGCAGCACCACATTCCATATGACACATACCTCAGCCAAGAACCAGCGATTACGAGGCAGGACTCACAAAACACGCCCACCGTATAACATGGGGTACGGCCTATTCGATTCTAAGGATGCTGTTGTGGCCCTGCATTCCAGAGACTTCTTGGCAGCTGCAGAGAGGGAGGCGGAGGACACGGAGCAGGGCTAGGCTCTGTGTTTATCCTGCAGCACCCGCGAGCGCCCCCTGCTGCTGAGTGTAAACAGTGCAGTCGGCTCCAAGGTCCTTCCTGCAGCTCATCTGGGAACTATCAGCGGAGACAGACTCAAGGGCCTGGGCGGGTCGGCCCTTGTTCCTCCCGAGGCAGTGAACCCTCTGTCTGCAGTGAGAGCCTTTGCAGTCATCGCTCCCTGCTAGGGAGCCAAGCCGCTGCCTGGCATGCTTAGGTCGCCTTATGTCTCCCAAGGGCCTGACACTTCCCATTGCTCAGCTAAGGCCAGATGTTTATTTATTTTTTCGGAGTTTTATATAGAGCAAACTTGACCCGAAGGTATCAGGTATCAGACAGCTTTAGATGAGCACCAGTTGTGTTACATGAGGACACGTTCATTTTTGTTAGGCATGGAGATTAAGTGATTTGCCCAGAATCACAGGATGTTGAGCGTCGTTGCTGAGACTCGAACTCTGTTCCCCAGATTTTAGGCCACATCCTCTCCTGAGCCACTAGAGCAGCATAGCTCAGGTGTTGGGCCGCAGTCCTGAGGCAGAGCCTACAGGTCCATGGCCGCGAGCCTGAGACCGCAGAAAGGAAGCTTGGCAGGATTTCTGTGTCTTTCCCAGCAGCTTGGAAATGGGGCGTACTGCCCCATAAGGCCTTAGGATCGGGCCGAGCACTGATTCTTCGCCCGTCTTCTGAGGCTGAGCTGGTAGTCCTGATTCTTTCGCTGCAGTCAAGTTTGATCCACAACTTGTGAGGCCAGATCTCTGGTCCTGAGGCTGTTACCGAGGTACTGATTCATGTCCTGACCCCTGAGACTGAGCCAAGAGTCTCACGTCTAGGTCTGCAGCATTGAGGGTAGACCCACAAACCTGTAACTGAGTTCACCTTCTTACTTTCTTGTCCCACCATCCTACAGGTGGTCATTCGCTTCTGACAATGGTCCACAGTCTTCGAGGTAAATGTACACATGGCTTTCAAGTGGCCATAACTTGGAGAGTCAGATCTCCATTTTAGCATCTTTTTTAAAATGTAAGGATGCAGCGCCCTAGGATCCAAAATGTTTTGAGCACAACTGTGAAAGTATAGGAGGCGGCTTCAGACTGCAAAAAGCTTTAGGATTTGCAGGCAGCACAGTGCCTTTGAAAAAGCCTGATACGGTTTGGGGTTGAGCCAGCCTCCTGACAACAGAGCCCTCTGTGCATGCTCCCTGTGCACCTCTTAGAATGTCTGCTCATGAGACCTATAGGTTGTTCCCTCGTCTGATGAGGCCACAGGATAGGTGCACATGCATCTGGCTCAGTGGAGTGCTTATTTAGAGCAGACAAAGTACCTACGTGTTTTGTCATGAATCGTGAGGATACCAGGGTATATAATCTGTGGATACGAGAGATAAAATTACCAGGCATCCGGTACCCAAGCAGTTGCCTGCTTTACCTTGGGAGCATAGCCAACCACACTCTGTGCTTCCACTTTGTCTGAAGATGACCAGACACTGTAGCTAAATCAAACTTTTAGAAACTGCAGGGATAGGAGGGCGTATACATTATAACACATTCCTGTAAAAATTCCCAATTCCTTGTGTGATTGTTCTAGGACATATTTCTTCCAGACCAGATGATTCACAACTCAGAGGAAATACAGAGAGGAATCAGACATTCTGGCCACACTTACTTCCCAATCTATCTTTGTCCTATGGCAAACACCTAGGGCAATCCATACCTTTATTGAAGTGTGTGTGGCTCTTACGTGACTTCAATAAGGGGTCCAGCTGACCACAGACCCACTCTAACGACAAGGCTAGGACACGATTATGGACATCAGAATAGCAGACTGCACACCCAGCTAAACTTGCATGTGTCATTGGAGATGTATCTCCTCGGCGGGAGCCTAAGTGGCTGTAGGGCTGAGAGGCCCTACAAAGGAGAAACTGACTATGCCATACCATAGAAGTGGCTCCTAGAAAAAGCCCTAAATTTGGAGAAAACCCCAATTACTTCCCTGGACACACTTTTGATATGCCTGTGGGTCATCCTGGCACAATGCAAATGCACTCCTCAAAAAGAGAACTCCTAGTCTCCGCTTCCTCCTGCAGCAGCAGATCACCTTCTTGGCCACTTTGTCCCTGGAGAGCATGCGTGTCAGGCTCAGGAACCCAGAGGCTCATGACATTCCTGGCGCATCCTTGTCCAGCTAACGGATGCCCAATTGGCTGGTAATTCAATGGGGTGCATCACGGATGGTTGTATATTACAACGGCCATTACATTATGAGACAGTTCATACTGTAGGGAGGATTTAGAGAACCCCTAAACTCTCTTTTTTTGTTTTAAAAAACAAATGAAGTTATCCTTACCCTATTTCATTAACTAGGTAACCCTCACATCTGTAATATCCCAGTGGTGATTGACAGAGTCCAGCCTGACCTATGCCATGGCGACCCACAAACCCTCCCCAGTTAATATCCCTGCCCACCTGCAGCTGGTGCGGAAGGCCGCTGTGGGGCTGATCCCTCGGCTCTCTGAGAAGGAGCATATTCTCTAGTGCCAGCTCCTTCCTAAGGCTTCCCATCTGCAGTGAAGTCTGTTTCAAAACAATGACAATCGCACACAGGACCAGAAGACCCCAAATGTTTGTAATTCCAGTTTGTTTTTTACACCCCTCATTGGTTGCTACCCTCCTACAGTCAATTCCTTCTTGTTGTTCCAAAAGCCAAATCAGTAGTGGCCAGAGGAAATAGTTCCTTCTTCATAGGGACAGCTACCCTTTCTCTGCATGTCCTGTCGAATTTGATGATTTTTAGACAGTTGTTGAAAATCTGTTTATTCCACCAGAACCCTCCTCTCAGACAATTTTTTTTCCTGTGGATTTGGCTTTGTTTAGGGTTTTCACCATTTACTGTTGTTCAAAATGCTGTATTAATCTCAGCACTAAGAAGCTCATTGAGTGAGCGATGTGCAAAATAAATATAACCTAACATATAGCATGCCTTTGATTTATCTATATAACTCACCGCTAACTTTGTAGTGTCTCACGGGGTGCAGGTGGCAATGTCGCGTTTCATGAAGTATTAGACTTCATGTGGTGGGAGGCTACCATTGTGAAGTGCTCCCTCGCCCTAGATCAGCCCACCTAAGTGTGAAGTGAGACTTCCGGCTTCTAGTCCACACTAGCCCAACATAGGCATACTTGTTGACAAGTCAAGCAGAAATCTCATCCAAGTAAGCCCAACCCTCTCAAGGGAGGCTGTGAATTCACAATTTCCAAGAAAACTTTAAAGTCATGGTGGCAAAAAAGTGCATTTATTCGCACAATTTTGTAAAAGATTAGCTAAAAAATTGTAGCTTTTAAAAGCAGAAGAAAAATTCTAGGTATGAAAAATGACATCGTTTAATGTGTTTCAGAAAATCTTAGCATATATCTTCAATTTCTACTTTCGGCTTCCTTTTATTTTCTCATGTCACATCTCCAACCGGATTTAAAATCTGCTGAGCCCTTAAAGTTCAGTTTCAGAGAGTAAGGGTTAATCCAATATTTCAAAATCAGGCTTCAGACACCAGCACTTTAAATGTGGTTGAGCGTTTTATCAATACATATAATGAAATATCACCACATTGTTCAAGAAAAACAGTTGCAGTAGCAAATTAACTCTCACACCAAAGAAATAACAGAAGAAATAGTCCTTCAAACTAACTTAAGAGTTGACTCTCATATCCGCTTAAAATTCTCTGAGGGAGGCAGTCATTTTACCCTAGAACTCAGCCTGACATATCCTGGGAATATGTACACTATGACCCCCAAAGGCCAGCCTTTCATTTCAGATCAATACATCTATTTTCCCCAAAACGTTACTAATTTACTGCATATTCCAGCTTTTAAAATGTGTTGCAAGTCCACGAGTTTGGCCCTCAAATATCATTTTCAGCAAGTACTCACAAGAACTCCTGCCACATATGTGAAGAATATTGGTCTCATGCCTGTGAGTCACAATGACATGTCAATTATGCCACCGTATGACAAGGAAGCCGTTAAGGAACTATGGATGGTAACTATATTACAAGGATGAGCACTGTTATGTCAAGAATAACCCTGTTCCAGGGATGGCCATCACCATGCCTAGGATAAAAATAATAATAATGCCAAGGATGGGCAGCATTATTCTAAGGAGGGCCACCTTACTCCAATTCCACCATTATGCGTAGGGTGTCCAGCACACTTTCTGGAATGCCCACAATAAGTCAAGGTATTAATATCTTATGCAGGGGTCGCCATTATTCCTGGAATAGACCACATAATGCCTAAACAAGACAAGGAGTTGACACCTTATCCACGGTTGCCATCATGACATAGGCAAGCACCATATTTCTAGGATGCCTCCAATGTGAAATCCCCTAAGTGCGACAGGTACGCCCAGATGTGGGTCCTTTGCTCACTGTGCCATAGGTGCTGCACTCGATTGATGAGGCCAAAATAGAAACAGATCTAAGGTATCCCGTTTCCATTCAGAGGGGTCCTTGCCTGGCAGTTCGCTGTTGGACTGTTCCTATTGAAGCATGGTCAAGACTGGCTGCATATATGTTTGATTCCTGTTTGAGGTGAGACTGTGGTAAAAAAAAAGATGGATTGGATTGTCACACTGACCGATTACCAGATGCTTACCAACATTTGGTTGTTGTTCTTCAATATGCACCTGAGCATGTGTGCTATCATGCCACACCCAAATGTGTGTTCTTCATGTCTACCCCTGCGTTCCCTTTATACCCCTGAGTGCCTGTGCTATCTGCCAGCCCTGAGTCGCTGGGTTATTTGCCCACATCTGTGCTGTGTGCTACTTGTCCACTACAGAGACATAATGCTACCTGCCCCCTCCATAGCCTGCTTGCCTCTTGCCTACAACTGAGCATAAATGTACCTTGCAAAGTCCTTAATCAGTGTGCTGCCTGCCCACATTGGAATCCATCCAGAATTCTTTCAAATGCCTAAACGCATCCCGTTACCTGCTTTTTACAAGCCAGGCCAAAGCAGACCAGCAGCAGGATGGGCAGAGCCAGTGGTACCACAGGGTAAGCAACAGGTGGCAGATGCCACTCTTGACAATCCCTAATTGATCCTTGCCACAATTTCTTGAGCAGGTTGGTATTGCTAGAAAAAAGCAAAAGTGTTGGTTTGATCCATGCCACAATTTCTTGAGCAGGTGGGTATTGCTAGAAAAAGGCAAAAGTGTTGGTAAGCTCAGTGTTTATTGTGGAAAGAAAAGTGTAGCTCAGTCGACCTGGT
The DNA here is from genome assembly GCF_964204655.1 of Triturus cristatus. NCBI lineage: Eukaryota > Metazoa > Chordata > Amphibia > Caudata > Salamandridae > Triturus > Triturus cristatus. Next base: position 940,301,076 of record NC_140594.1, on the reverse strand, counting down.
GGCTCCATGTCATAGGACACCACTTTTCAACTCCTGAACTTTGCTTTAAAATATCAAATTATCAGTTGGTAGGTGTGTTGATCTAATTGGCTCAATATTCGTGTCATAGGACTACAACTCCCAGAATGCACTGATAACTAAACGCAAGGACCAGGGATGAAAAGTGGGGTCCTGGTGATACCGCAAGAGCAAGGCCCAATGTTTGTCATACGAGCCCCGTATCATGACTGTGTATTGCTGAATACCAACTAGTCTCGGTTTACACCTCATGTCTCTTTATTTTTCAAACTGCACATCCTGTCTGTCTCACTATCTTGCAGGTTCCTTTCTCCTCTGTTTTCCCCATCTGTCCGTTTTCCTACCTTTCTATTACTCCTTCTGACGACCGTCTTTGCCCCCTCCTGCTCATAGTCAAAGTCTGATGAGATTAAAATAATAAAAAAAGAAGTTCAGATCCCCAAAATAGATGCTGGTGCCGTCCACGTGCAACCACCAGCACATGTTAAGCGTTGGGCAAAATAGAGGTTAAAAGAGCCAGTAATCAAAGTCGAACCAATCAGAGGCGGACGCGCGCACCTTCGGGATGCACGTGCAAACACTTAAGCGCGCGTGCTTGAGCCGGTGGAGTCGACGGACTCATGGTTACGCACCTGCGCGCTACGAGAGGTACTAGACCCGATAACGATTTTAGCAGCTTACACAGCAACCCCACACATTTTCCTACTCCCTGCTGACGAGAGGCAACTACCTCGAAACACGTGTCCAGGGATGGCACACGCCACGCATACTTGCATTCACACTCGAGCATAGGTGTATCCGCCGACGCTGACCTTCAGGTACCATTTTCATTGGGGGAACACGCCTGGTAGGTGTAGCAGTGTGCGACCAATCTGGTTTAACTTTATATTCAGGCTCCCTTGAGCCGGTGGAGTCGACGGACTCATGGTTACGCACCTGCGCGCTACGAGAGGTACTAGACCCGATAACGATTTTAGCAGCTTACACAGCAACCCCACACATTTTCCTACTCCCTGCTGACGAGAGGCAACTACCTCGAAACACGTGTCCAGGGATGGCACACGCCACGCATACTTGCATTCACACTCGAGCATAGGTGTATCCGCCGACGCTGACCTTCAGGTACCATTTTCATTGGGGGAACACGCCTGGTAGGTGTAGCAGTGTGCGACCAATCTGGTTTAACTTTATATTCAGGCTCCCTTGAGCCGGTGGAGTCGACGGACTCATGGTTACGCACCTGCGCGCTACGAGAGGTACTAGACCCGATAACGATTTTAGCAGCTTACACAGCAACCCCACACATTTTCCTACTCCCTGCTGACGAGAGGCAACTACCTCGAAACACGTGTCCAGGGATGGCACACGCCACGCATACTTGCATTCACACTCGAGCATAGGTGTATCCGCCGACGCTGACCTTCAGGTACCATTTTCATTGGGGGAACACGCCTGGTAGGTGTAGCAGTGTGCGACCAATCTGGTTTAACTTTATATTCAGGCTCCCTTGAGCCGGTGGAGTCGACGGACTCATGGTTACGCACCTGCGTGCTACGAGAGGTACTAGACCCGATAACGATTTTAGCAGCTTACACAGCAACCCCACACATTTTCCTACTCCCTGCTGACGAGAGGCAACTACCTCGAAACACGTGTCCAGGGATGGCACACGCCACGCATACTTGCATTCACACTCGAGCATAGGTGTATCCGCCGACGCTGACCTTCAGGTACCATTTTCATTGGGGGAACACGCCTGGTAGGTGTAGCAGTGTGCGACCAATCTGGTTTAACTTTATATTCAGGCTCCCTTGAGCCGGTGGAGTCGACGGACTCATGGTTACGCACCTGCGCGCTACGAGAGGTACTAGACCCGATAACGATTTTAGCAGCTTACACAGCAACCCCACACATTTTCCTACTCCCTGCTGACGAGAGGCAACTACCTCGAAACACGTGTCCAGGGATGGCACACGCCACGCATACTTGCATTCACACTCGAGCATAGGTGTATCCGCCGACGCTGACCTTCAGGTACCATTTTCATTGGGGGAACACGCCTGGTAGGTGTAGCAGTGTGCGACCAATCTGGTTTAACTTTATATTCAGGCTCCCTTGAGCCGGTGGAGTCGACGGACTCATGGTTACGCACCTGCGCGCTACGAGAGGTACTAGACCCGATAACGATTTTAGCAGCTTACACAGCAACCCCACACATTTTCCTACTCCCTGCTGACGAGAGGCAACTACCTCGAAACACGTGTCCAGGGATGGCACACGCCACGCATACTTGCATTCACACTCGAGCATAGGTGTATCCGCCGACGCTGACCTTCAGGTACCATTTTCATTGGGGGAACACGCCTGGTAGGTGTAGCAGTGTGCGACCAATCTGGTTTAACTTTATATTCAGGCTCCCTTGAGCCGGTGGAGTCGACGGACTCATGGTTACGCACCTGCGCGCTACGAGAGGTACTAGACCCGATAACGATTTTAGCAGCTTACACAGCAACCCCACACATTTTCCTACTCCCTGCTGACGAGAGGCAACTACCTCGAAACACGTGTCCAGGGATGGCACACGCCACGCATACTTGCATTCACACTCGAGCATAGGTGTATCCGCCGACGCTGACCTTCAGGTACCATTTTCATTGGGGGAACACGCCTGGTAGGTGTAGCAGTGTGCGACCAATCTGGTTTAACTTTATATTCAGGCTCCCTTGAGCCGGTGGAGTCGACGGACTCATGGTTACGCACCTGCGCGCTACGAGAGGTACTAGACCCGATAACGATTTTAGCAGCTTACACAGCAACCCCACACATTTTCCTACTCCCTGCTGACGAGAGGCAACTACCTCGAAACACGTGTCCAGGGATGGCACACGCCACGCATACTTGCATTCACACTCGAGCATAGGTGTATCCGCCGACGCTGACCTTCAGGTACCATTTTCATTGGGGGAACACGCCTGGTAGGTGTAGCAGTGTGCGACCAATCTGGTTTAACTTTATATTCAGGCTCCCTTGAGCCGGTGGAGTCGACGGACTCATGGTTACGCACCTGCGCGCTACGAGAGGTACTAGACCCGATAACGATTTTAGCAGCTTACACAGCAACCCCACACATTTTCCTACTCCCTGCTGACGAGAGGCAACTACCTCGAAACACGTGTCCAGGGATGGCACACGCCACGCATACTTGCATTCACACTCGAGCATAGGTGTATCCGCCGACGCTGACCTTCAGGTACCATTTTCATTGGGGGAACACGCCTGGTAGGTGTAGCAGTGTGCGACCAATCTGGTTTAACTTTATATTCAGGCTCCCTTGAGCCGGTGGAGTCGACGGACTCATGGTTACGCACCTGCGCGCTACGAGAGGTACTAGACCCGATAACGATTTTAGCAGCTTACACAGCAACCCCACACATTTTCCTACTCCCTGCTGACGAGAGGCAACTACCTCGAAACACGTGTCCAGGGATGGCACACGCCACGCATACTTGCATTCACACTCGAGCATAGGTGTATCCGCCGACGCTGACCTTCAGGTACCATTTTCATTGGGGGAACACGCCTGGTAGGTGTAGCAGTGTGCGACCAATCTGGTTTAACTTTATATTCAGGCTCCCTTGAGCCGGTGGAGTCGACGGACTCATGGTTACGCACCTGCGCGCTACGAGAGGTACTAGACCCGATAACGATTTTAGCAGCTTACACAGCAACCCCACACATTTTCCTACTCCCTGCTGACGAGAGGCAACTACCTCGAAACACGTGTCCAGGGATGGCACACGCCACGCATACTTGCATTCACACTCGAGCATAGGTGTATCCGCCGACGCTGACCTTCAGGTACCATTTTCATTGGGGGAACACGCCTGGTAGGTGTAGCAGTGTGCGACCAATCTGGTTTAACTTTATATTCAGGCTCCCTTGAGCCGGTGGAGTCGACGGACTCATGGTTACGCACCTGCGCGCTACGAGAGGTACTAGACCCGATAACGATTTTAGCAGCTTACACAGCAACCCCACACATTTTCCTACTCCCTGCTGACGAGAGGCAACTACCTCGAAACACGTGTCCAGGGATGGCACACGCCACGCATACTTGCATTCACACTCGAGCATAGGTGTATCCGCCGACGCTGACCTTCAGGTACCATTTTCATTGGGGGAACACGCCTGGTAGGTGTAGCAGTGTGCGACCAATCTGGTTTAACTTTATATTCAGGCTCCCTTGAGCCGGTGGAGTCGACGGACTCATGGTTACGCACCTGCGCGCTACGAGAGGTACTAGACCCGATAACGATTTTAGCAGCTTACACAGCAACCCCACACATTTTCCTACTCCCTGCTGACGAGAGGCAACTACCTCGAAACACGTGTCCAGGGATGGCACACGCCACGCATACTTGCATTCACACTCGAGCATAGGTGTATCGCCGACGCTGACCTTCAGGTACCATTTTCATTGGGGGAACACGCCTGGTAGGTGTAGCAGTGTGCGACCAATCTGGTTTAACTTTATATTCAGGCTCCCTTGAGCCGGTGGAGTCGACGGACTCATGGTTACGCACCTGCGCGCTACGAGAGGTACTAGACCCGATAACGATTTTAGCAGCTTACACAGCAACCCCACACATTTTCCTACTCCCTGCTGACGAGAGGCAACTACCTCGAAACACGTGTCCAGGGATGGCACACGCCACGCATACTTGCATTCACACTCGAGCATAGGTGTATCCGCCGACGCTGACCTTCAGGTACCATTTTCATTGGGGGAACACGCCTGGTAGGTGTAGCAGTGTGCGACCAATCTGGTTTAACTTTATATTCAGGCTCCCTTGAGCCGGTGGAGTCGACGGACTCATGGTTACGCACCTGCGCGCTACGAGAGGTACTAGACCCGATAACGATTTTAGCAGCTTACACAGCAACCCCACACATTTTCCTACTCCCTGCTGACGAGAGGCAACTACCTCGAAACACGTGTCCAGGGATGGCACACGCCACGCATACTTGCATTCACACTCGAGCATAGGTGTATCCGCCGACGCTGACCTTCAGGTACCATTTTCATTGGGGGAACACGCCTGGTAGGTGTAGCAGTGTGCGACCAATCTGGTTTAACTTTATATTCAGGCTCCCTTGAGCCGGTGGAGTCGACGGACTCATGGTTACGCACCTGCGCGCTACGAGAGGTACTAGACCCGATAACGATTTTAGCAGCTTACACAGCAACCCCACACATTTTCCTACTCCCTGCTGACGAGAGGCAACTACCTCGAAACACGTGTCCAGGGATGGCACACGCCACGCATACTTGCATTCACACTCGAGCATAGGTGTATCCGCCGACGCTGACCTTCAGGTACCATTTTCATTGGGGGAACACGCCTGGTAGGTGTAGCAGTGTGCGACCAATCTGGTTTAACTTTATATTCAGGCTCCCTTGAGCCGGTGGAGTCGACGGACTCATGGTTACGCACCTGCGCGCTACGAGAGGTACTAGACCCGATAACGATTTTAGCAGCTTACACAGCAACCCCACACATTTTCCTACACCCTGCTGACGAGAGGCAACTACCTCGAAACACGTGTCCAGGGATGGCACACGCCACGCATACTTGCATTCACACTCGAGCATAGGTGTATCCGCCGACGCTGACCTTCAGGTACCATTTTCATTGGGGGAACACGCCTGGTAGGTGTAGCAGTGTGCGACCAATCTGGTTTAACTTTATATTCAGGCTCCCTTGAGCCGGTGGAGTCGACGGACTCATGGTTACGCACCTGCGCGCTACGAGAGGTACTAGACCCGATAACGATTTTAGCAGCTTACACAGCAACCCCACACATTTTCCTACTCCCTGCTGACGAGAGGCAACTACCTCGAAACACGTGTCCAGGGATGGCACACGCCACGCATACTTGCATTCACACTCGAGCATAGGTGTATCCGCCGACGCTGACCTTCAGGTACCATTTTCATTGGGGGAACACGCCTGGTAGGTGTAGCAGTGTGCGACCAATCTGGTTTAACTTTATATTCAGGCTCCCTTGAGCCGGTGGAGTCGACGGACTCATGGTTACGCACCTGCGCGCTACGAGAGGTACTAGACCCGATAACGATTTTAGCAGCTTACACAGCAACCCCACACATTTTCCTACTCCCTGCTGACGAGAGGCAACTACCTCGAAACACGTGTCCAGGGATGGCACACGCCACGCATACTTGCATTCACACTCGAGCATAGGTGTATCCGCCGACGCTGACCTTCAGGTACCATTTTCATTGGGGGAACACGCCTGGTAGGTGTAGCAGTGTGCGACCAATCTGGTTTAACTTTATATTCAGGCTCCCTTGAGCCGGTGGAGTCGACGGACTCATGGTTACGCACCTGCGCGCTACGAGAGGTACTAGACCCGATAACGATTTTAGCAGCTTACACAGCAACCCCACACATTTTCCTACTCCCTGCTGACGAGAGGCAACTACCTCGAAACACGTGTCCAGGGATGGCACACGCCACGCATACTTGCATTCACACTCGAGCATAGGTGTATCCGCCGACGCTGACCTTCAGGTACCATTTTCATTGGGGGAACACGCCTGGTAGGTGTAGCAGTGTGCGACCAATCTGGTTTAACTTTATATTCAGGCTCCCTTGAGCCGGTGGAGTCGACGGACTCATGGTTACGCACCTGCGCGCTACGAGAGGTACTAGACCCGATAACGATTTTAGCAGCTTACACAGCAACCCCACACATTTTCCTACTCCCTGCTGACGAGAGGCAACTACCTCGAAACACGTGTCCAGGGATGGCACACGCCACGCATACTTGCATTCACACTCGAGCATAGGTGTATCCGCCGACGCTGACCTTCAGGTACCATTTTCATTGGGGGAACACGCCTGGTAGGTGTAGCAGTGTGCGACCAATCTGGTTTAACTTTATATTCAGGCTCCCTTGAGCCGGTGGAGTCGACGGACTCATGGTTACGCACCTGCGCGCTACGAGAGGTACTAGACCCGATAACGATTTTAGCAGCTTACACAGCAACCCCACACATTTTCCTACTCCCTGCTGACGAGAGGCAACTACCTCGAAACACGTGTCCAGGGATGGCACACGCCACGCATACTTGCATTCACACTCGAGCATAGGTGTATCCGCCGACGCTGACCTTCAGGTACCATTTTCATTGGGGGAACACGCCTGGTAGGTGTAGCAGTGTGCGACCAATCTGGTTTAACTTTATATTCAGGCTCCCTTGAGCCGGTGGAGTCGACGGACTCATGGTTACGCACCTGCGCGCTACGAGAGGTACTAGACCCGATAACGATTTTAGCAGCTTACACAGCAACCCCACACATTTTCCTACTCCCTGCTGACGAGAGGCAACTACCTCGAAACACGTGTCCAGGGATGGCACACGCCACGCATACTTGCATTCACACTCGAGCATAGGTGTATCCGCCGACGCTGACCTTCAGGTACCATTTTCATTGGGGGAACACGCCTGGTAGGTGTAGCAGTGTGCGACCAATCTGGTTTAACTTTATATTCAGGCTCCCTTGAGCCGGTGGAGTCGACGGACTCATGGTTACGCACCTGCGCGCTACGAGAGGTACTAGACCCGATAACGATTTTAGCAGCTTACACAGCAACCCCACACATTTTCCTACTCCCTGCTGACGAGAGGCAACTACCTCGAAACACGTGTCCAGGGATGGCACACGCCACGCATACTTGCATTCACACTCGAGCATAGGTGTATCCGCCGACGCTGACCTTCAGGTACCATTTTCATTGGGGGAACACGCCTGGTAGGTGTAGCAGTGTGCGACCAATCTGGTTTAACTTTATATTCAGGCTCCCTTGAGCCGGTGGAGTCGACGGACTCATGGTTACGCACCTGCGCGCTACGAGAGGTACTAGACCCGATAACGATTTTAGCAGCTTACACAGCAACCCCACACATTTTCCTACTCCCTGCTGACGAGAGGCAACTACCTCGAAACACGTGTCCAGGGATGGCACACGCCACGCATACTTGCATTCACACTCGAGCATAGGTGTATCCGCCGACGCTGACCTTCAGGTACCATTTTCATTGGGGGAACACGCCTGGTAGGTGTAGCAGTGTGCGACCAATCTGGTTTAACTTTATATTCAGGCTCCCTTGAGCCGGTGGAGTCGACGGACTCATGGTTACGCACCTGCGCGCTACGAGAGGTACTAGACCCGATAACGATTTTAGCAGCTTACACAGCAACCCCACACATTTTCCTACTCCCTGCTGACGAGAGGCAACTACCTCGAAACACGTGTCCAGGGATGGCACACGCCACGCATACTTGCATTCACACTCGAGCATAGGTGTATCCGCCGACGCTGACCTTCAGGTACCATTTTCATTGGGGGAACACGCCTGGTAGGTGTAGCAGTGTGCGACCAATCTGGTTTAACTGTCTCACTATCTTGCAGGTTCCTTTCTCCTCTGTTTTCCCCATCTGTCCGTTTTCCTACCTTTCTATTACTCCTTCTGACGACCGTCTTTGCCCCCTCCTGCTCATAGTCAAAGTCTGATGAGATTAAAATAATAAAAAAAGAAGTTCAGATCCCCAAAATAGATGCTGGTGCCGTCCACGTGCAACCACCAGCACATGTTAAGCGTTGGGCAAAATAGAGGTTAAAAGAGCCAGTAATCAAAGTCGAACCAATCAGAGGCGGACGCGCGCACCTTCGGGATGCACGTGCAAACACTTAAGCGCGCGTGCTTCTTGGGTACTTTGCCTGCGGTTGGACGGATTACACCACTGTTGCGCAAAAGGGGGGCTGGAACACGTCGGCAAGCGTCTCGCCTGCTGTTTTTAAATTGTTTTAAATTGCAACCATGTGGATTCTGAAAGGCCAACAGGCCCAGGTTAGTCTGTCACTTCATGTCGATGCATCATGAGAGACACCAATATACACTTTTGCCCAACGCCCCTTTTCAAATGCCGGCCAGACGGGGTCAGCCCCTCGCGTTTCGCAGCTTGGCATGGCCGACTGTCCCAGCTCCAACGGCACTTTGGAGGCAGCGGCCTGTCAATAAATCTTCACATTTCCACACAGGGCGGGAGCAGGGGGTGGATGTGTTTGTGATGACAGGGAACGCTCAGCAGGGAGAAGGCTGTCGCCAGAAAATCTCCTCATTAAGTCTTATTAAGTTAGGGCACGTCAGGCCCAGGTCTGCGCAGGCAGTGGCCCTAATCAGGCAGGAGTGCCAACGGGGTCCCGGTCCATGGCACAGTCTACCCTGTGTTCTGCTGGCACAGAGAGTGAGTTGGCAGGGGCTGGACAGACTCAGCTGTTTCTGCGGCACTGCAGGCCCTACTCTCCTCCAACACCACGTTTCGCCGACTCCCAAAACCCCATGCACAGGGGAAGCTACCGGGATATCGTACAGCACTTTGCATGATGGAACCTGTAGTTTCTTCATTGCGATGGGAAAGCCAACATACAAGTCGCAGAATGGAAGGAATGTTGCATATACAGCCAAAATTAGCTCGCGCAGAAAACACCAAACATGGGCTATACCTGTCTTATCACTATAGTGTATTCAGTAGTGTGGGCTGACAAGATGGCTTAGGGTCATCGGGACGACACTATTCCATTCCTAGACTTTGTTGTTAGATAGCATTGTTATTAGGTGTGTTAGTCCAATCATAATGAACCAAGACAACAAATCCAAGAATGCACTGATGTTTAAAAGTAAAATCAAGAAATGGAAAAGTGGTGTCCTGATGACCAAATGCCAACTGGTCACCTTACATGCGTTTTTATTTACATTGTGAAATCCATTCTTCCTGAGCGTGGAGAGATCAGGTACCCAGAACAATTCAGTTTTAAGACTTTTCCTGAACCACGTGGGATTTGAAATGCCCTCGTGGTGGGATATAGTGAGTGCCCCTGCTTGGGGGCCTGTACTCCTGCGATTGCCCTACATGTTTTATCATTTTGAATGATCTTTTTGTAATGAGGTTTGCTGCTGTTGCAAGCAGGTTTCTGTTTGGGGTGTAATGTGCTGCAGAGTTTGGGTGGTGTCCTGGCCCTTTGTCCAGTAGGCCTCTTGGACTCGACCGGTTTGTATTTGGAGAATTCAGGGGAAAAGGGAGTATCTGAGTTGCCTAATTGGAGCTCAATTTGGCCCCAAGGCCATGCGACACCAGTGCTAAATGGCAGAAGTACCCAAAGCAAATACTTTCAGCACCAAGAAGACACACAAAAACTTTACCGGAAAGTGTCGGATTCCGTCCCTTTTATTATATTTCTTCAGAGCTAGCATTTACTGACAGGCCTGCCTTGAGCTTGGCAAGAGGTGTAAACATAAGGGGAGGCCCGTCTAAGGCCTTCGACCATCAGCACGTGTGAAAACAAAGGACTCCATGCATTCTCTATGACGGTAACTGTGATAGAAAGAGTTCTCTATTTACTTACTTCTATACTATTACGCGACCTCCTCTGATGTGTCTGTAAAACTTACCTTTTGTCCCGATTTTCGACCTCCTGCCCTGAATTTTGACCCTTTGTCCTGAATTTTTACACTCGCCCTCCTGAATTTGCACCCGTGCCAATTGGTCACCCTACTTACCCCGCTTCCAGTGAATTTGTTCTATTAGCTCTCCTCTCCCTTGTTCTAGCTTCACTTCTTATTGCCTCCTCACTTCCTGTCTGCGTTCTCACGGTTGTCCAGTGAAACTTGTCTTTTGTGCGCCCTCTCTCTCGCTCTCTCCCCATCGCTGAGCGCCTCCCCGGATTACTTGTCTTCCTGCGCCCTTTGTCTAGGGCCGTCACTACAGTGACCCCCTCCCGTCTCATCCCCCTTTCGTGCACCTCGTACCTTGATCTGCGCCGCTCTTAATGAAGTCGATGAAAACCAATTACAACCCAAGTCAAGTACAATTATTTTCCAAATCGCTCTGGCTCGTCATTGTTATTGGTTTGAACAGTCGTCGGGGCTTAACTCGAACAGACGCTTTCGATGTGGACTTCAGGCTGAACACCGAGCGAGCTCAGTTCTGATGGACGTTAATGAAGGGCCTCGTGCATCCGTGTGTCACGTGGTCTTAATGAACATCACCCCCCCCACCGGAGCTGCTCTCTCATGGTCATTGGTCATCCATGATGTAACATATCCTCATATTTTCTCCATAGCTTTTTATAGATTTGAAACCTCACGATAGGACATTCTTTAATGAGATGTCGATCATATTACCACAGGAAGCTAAAAAAAACAGAAATTGAATCAACATACTTGTGCCCTACCAACCAGGGCACAAGTCCTAAAAAAAGAAGGGAGGGGGCTAACCTAAATAGGCAATATGCAAGTGACATCACAGCGCGCAACATCACGGCACACAACATCACACATGGTATCACAGGAATCGACATCATAGAAAGTGGCATCACAAGCCACGACTTTACAGGAAGTGACATCAGACCTAAAGTCCTCAGATATATGTTTAGCAGGTCTATCATGTGTACGTTTGAGCGCATTGCGAGGATAGCACAGTGAGCTGTGGAAGATGTATCTGGACTTCTACACCTTGTAATCCCCCAGTTTTATGTAACACATCCTGTACATTCATTTACAAACTTATATAATTGATTGTACATGTAATATGCGCGTGTTGATGTAAAGCACTCTGCCACCCTGCATTGGGATGAATAGGGCTATACAAGAAAAAATAGTGGTACTTAAATTATTTCAACGCCTCCTCAGGTGTAGTAAGCTAGATAAAATGCAATTTGCTTTGTGTAAATACTGGGAAAGACCAACGCATCTGACAATCTTACAGTGCATGCATATCTCCTAAACAGGGACTGAACAAAGTGAAAAGCTGCCACTCTTAAGTATGTGTGAAGTGCTAACAAAGTGTGAGCCTTTGTTTCCCCTCTGCTTCATTTGCATCAGGTGTGAGGCTCCTGACTTAAAAGAAAAAAAAATAGAGGAACTGTTTTTCTTAAACTAAAAAAAGTATGGGTATGTCCTGCCCCTCAGATCCTGCTTAACTTCGACCACTGCTTTATTGTTATATACTGTCTACTTTAGTGCACATGTGTGGCCTCTGTTTATTGTCTACCGGGTTGGTTGTGTAAGTACCCCAAGTTGCCCGCTTCCAACCATAATGTGCCTTGTATCTCATCCTTGCCTTTCGTGTGCTTCCTCGGGCTGTGTCTGTGTGTGGCACGGGAAGAGGGGGCAAGCCAGAGTGTTTCATAACCTTCCTTAACAGGATAACCACCCATCACTACTAAGCTCTGATGGATGTCATCACTGTGGTACATGGCCTTCATGAACAGGTTGAACACCAATTGGTTCTGAGTTCTGATGGGTGTTGTCGACCTGTTACACGGCCTTCATTAACAGCGGAGCACAGATGCTCGTTGGCGTGATATGGCCTCCTTGTTACAGGGTTAAATACCCAGCAGTGCTAAATTGTGAGGGGCCGCTTTGATGCGCCACGTGGTCTTAATTTATATCAACGCCAAATGGCACAGCTCTCTCATGTGATTCGATGAGGTACATGTTCTTCATTAAAAGACACCCAGTATTACTGAGCTATGACATTAATATGTTATGGGACCCTCATCGACAGTTTGAGCACCCAGCGGTGCTGGGGAATGATGCCTGTCATTGATGTTGCATGCCCTTCATTAACAAGTAGGCCACACAGGTTTTCTGCGCTCATATGAGTGCAATACATGTGTTATGTTGTCTTCAAAGACTAAATACCCAAAAGGACTGATCAATGTGCTGCTTGTTCTTCATTAAAAAGTTGAACACCCAGCAGTGCTAAGTTCTTAAGTGTGTTGATTTGATAGGTCTCCTTTATTAGAAGGTTGAACATCCAGAGTGCTGAGAACTCAAGGGCCCCATCCATATGCTTTGTGGCCTTCATAAACAAGGTAAAACCACCAGATTTTCTGGGCTCTGATGGGAGTTGTCCGTGTTATAAGGCCTTCATTAACCGATAAAACGTTGTGTTTTAATTAGAGTTATGCTGGAAATGTTCTATTGAGGGGTTGGAGATTCCAGACCCTTGGCAAAGAAGAGCTGGCCTGCCAAGGGTTGGATGCCTTCCCACCGTGTTAGTTGCTTTGCTGACAGCGCCGGGACGCCCCTTTGCTGGGGCAGCTGTTGCGCTATATAAATGGCAGTAAATAAACATAAATAAATAAATAAATAAAATCTTACGATCTTAAATTGAGATTCATGTTCAACTGCAGCTTCATGCTGGCTTCAGAATTGGCTAGGTGGATGGGATACAGTTTTCATGGTAAAAGCATGCTTCCAAACCCCGAGAGTTGCTTCGGTGTACCTTGTGAGGCAACATTTGTGTGTTAGTAAAACGACGGAGCAGGTGAAAAGACAACCTGGACTCATGGCCACGAGCAAGAGCTGAGGAGTTCTGCATGCTGTCCAGTGTCAATATTCTGTGGTCGCTGATGAGGTAATACCAACTTTGTTGATTTTTTTGTATTTTTGTTTCTCGTCTGGGCCACATTGTCCATTGGCATCATGACGCACGCGAGAGGAAGGCTGTGTGCGGGAGGAGAGCAACAAGGCCCGTGCCGGCTCAAGTCTAGCGCGCGTCATGCAGTGAAGATCAGGTGGGCTGACTTGACTCAACAGCGAGCACAGGAACTTACTTTTGTCTCTGTGTACTACGAGCATTTGTTGCTGCCATTGGCAGTAAGTGCGGCGTAATTCCAGTCTCCTGAGTCCGGTGTGTCATAAGGGAGTGTTACCGCCCACTAATTTGTGAAATCCTGAGACCATACAAAGATGTTTGCCATCTAAGGAGGTTATTTAGGAGAAACTCGTTGAAATATAAAGTGAACTGACAGCTACATCTTTGAGGTGTGTTTGTAGTGAGTTTGTACAGGAATAGAAAGAGGACTGGTGGCAGCTGCTGACAGCAGTTTTCTGTAGCGGCCAGTGCGATAGTCTGCAGCCGATTTATTATGAAAACCAGCTTGAAGACCTTTTTGGACAGCGGTGACTACTTTATTTTTGTTAGTTTGTTTTTTAGTCATCGAGACAATGGTGACCACTTTCTTTGCTTTAATTTATTGCTTAAAGGAATCAGCATGGATGTGCAATCAGTTGTACCACCTCCTAAGTTTTTCCAGAGTCCTGGTCGTTCTGTTTGCCATTGGAGTATTGGGAAGAGGCGTTTGAAACTTATATGGAGGCAGTGGGGAGGGTTGTGCTTGTTGTCAAACATAAGTTGGCCATATTAAAGCATACAATTAATAATGGGGTTGAAGGAAGAAATGTGTCAAACTTTGCCTATCCCGATTAATCAAGAGGGTGTTAATGAGGGGCCTGGTGATGAGATTAAGGATGCTATGAGGATTCTGGAATAACATTTGGGGAAAAAATGAGCATAGTGGTGGAAAGGCACAATTTATTTTCACGAGCTCAGTTGCCTGGAGAAAGCATAGAGCAATATGTAGCTGTTCTAAGGACTTTAGCAGCGATGTATAAATTCAAAGATTTATATAAGGAAATCATAAGAGATCGATTTCTTAATAGGACAAACAATATGAAAATTCAAGAGAAATTATTAGAATTAAAGGATCATTCTCTAGAAACAAACTATTAATATTGCACTTCGCATGGAAACACATCTAGGTATGTGAAGGAACTAAACGAAGGTCAGCAAAAAGAGAAGTGTGACTATGATAGTGTACATGTGGTGCAAAAAAGTTCCAATATAAAAATGTCTTCTAGAGAACAGTTTACCAAATGCAGGTGTTACCAATGTGGTAGTGTGAAGCATTTAGCAGAGTCTGATTCTTGTCCTGCCACGAAAGCAAAATGTTTTAAATGCAAGCAAATAGGCCATTTATCGAGTGTGCAAATCTGAAGCACGCGGAGAAAGCAAACAAGATATTAATGTTGTAAGAATTGAGTTACCTGAAGGTGAAGACAAAGTGGAAGTGCTGGTAGTGAATGAAGCTGTGAATCAGGATCCTGAATGTGTCACAGGTATCAGTGGCGTAGCTAGACCATTGGCCGACCAGTGCGGCCCTGGCGTTTGCTGCCTGATGCGGCATGTAAGAGCAGGGGGGTTGCTGAAGGATTCCAGCGACAGCCGGGCGGGTGGCTACTGCCCCACAACGTTGCGCTGAATGAGCAAATGGATGGGGGGAGACCGCTGCACCAACTACCACTTTGTTCTTCTCTATTGGACTGTATGGTGGGTTTTCTCTGAAAAAACTTGTTGAACTTGTCTTGTACTACCACAAAAGTACCTTAGTGTCTTCAAATGAGTTAACCTGCTTACTGATGTCCTGTGATGCTTAGACTGTGTGATTAGTCTGTTTTGTGCAAAAGCAGAGAAGCAACTGAAAAGTAATTAAAAAGTAATCTAAAGTAATTTTCAGTGTTCTAAAAAGCTTACAACCCATTTTCTCGACTGCAGAAGTAATTTGTATGTGCCTACAAAACCAGTGAACATTTCATTTTGAACAGTAACATTGTATGAAAAGTATCACTTATCTACTACTGAGTAAATCTTGGTTCTAGTAAAAAAAAAAAATAACAAAGTAACACTTTTTAGACAAACAATTGGTCTGGATTCAGTCTGTTGAGTGTGTGACATAATTTCTTGCCTGAATGCGTATAACAGATGCTTAACACTACCCTCTGATAAGCCTGACTGCTCAATCACACTACCACAAAAGAGAGTAAGGTATTATCTACTTTAGCCTCTGCAATACCTCTTGGGATATACTGGACTCTATGCACACTATACCTTACTGTGGCATAGTATATACAGAGCCAGCTTCCTACACCTTTGTTAAGGCTTTGGTTTTGAAACCACAAGATGAGACCATACTAGTTGTGGATGACAGTATGTATGGGCTTGGAGCAGTGTTGATGCAAAAGAAGGGTAACCAAGAAAAGGTAGCTGTGTTCGCATTATTTACATTAAAAGGAGATTAAAGCACGTATTCCACTATAGAAAAGGAGGCAGTAGCATGCTGGTGGGGTGTGCAGTATTTCAAGAATTGTGTGTCTGGAACGGTATTTGAGCTGTGCACTGACTGATAAACCCCTTATTAACTTGTTTTCTACCAAAGGGGTTGGGAGAGCGACCCCTATAGTTGCCAAATGGTTGTTCTGGTTGCAGGAGTACAATTCAAAATATTACAAGTACCAAAAATGTAAATGCTGATTGTTTTTTCCGCCTACGTATTCAGAATGAGAGTTGTTTTTAGAATGACAAATGGGTAGTGGCAGATGTGGGGGAATCATTTGCAGGGGTGCCGTTTCTGAGAGAGAGTGGAAGCAAGCACTTGCTGCGGATGAGACTTTGCAATAACATGCTTATCCCAGACTAAAGGACAAATCAATGAGAGGAAGCTGGAATTGTTTGATTATAAAGCTGTACGGTCTGAGATATTCGTCTTAAATGGTATAATCAGGATGTGTGGTAGGTTGGTGGTACCTATTGGTGTGCGTTCTAGGTTATTACATGATTGAATGAAGGATATAGAGGAATGTCAGCTATGAAATGAAGGACATGTGTAGATTTTCTTTTGGTCAGGAATGGACAGAGAAAGTGGGAGGTTTGTGCGTGATTGCATTAGATGCACATGCAGTAATAAATCTCATACGGTCAAGGAAACTCCAATAGTGTCAACATAGTTTCTTATTAAGGTATTGCACAGGGTGGTAATATATATATGTGGTCCATTTCATTGTGAGGGTTTGGAAGGAACGTGTGGTGTGGTGCTGGTGGACTATTTCTCCAAGTGGACGGAGGTGGCCTTCACGAAGTATTTTAGATCATCTAATGTTGTTGTGTTCTGTGAGGAGGATTTTAGGTGAGAGGGTTGTCCTGAATGGAAAGTGTCAGACAATACTCCGCAATTCATGGCACAGGATTTTCAGGAGTTTTTGAGTAAGGAAGGGATAAGGCATTACAAGACTACTGTGTATAATCCCAGAGATAACAGCCTAGTTGAGCATTTTAATTGTGTGTTGAAGTAATGTGTATAGTTGGCAGTAGAGAATAGATTCAATTGCAAAAGAGAGGTCAAGAATATGTTGTGGAGTAGAGGAACACGCTACATTCTGCCAATGGAGAAACACCTTTCTCTTTGTTTCAAAGGCAGAGTTGCATGTACAACAGTAACACCTAAGTAGATGGATAGAGTGTGCCATCCTGGAGGGAACAAAGCCGAATTGAGGAAAAGGGTGGACAATATGTTTATTGGCTTTCATTAACAGCCTGAACACACAGTTGTGGCGAGTTCTTATGGGCCACATTGATTTGTCATTTGCCCTTCTTTAGCAGGTTCAACACCAACCGTATGATGAAATACCGAGAAACAGAGGTTTCAACGCGAGTAGGTTACAACGCGGACGTTACATCATCCGCGTTGTTACCACTCATGGCATTACATTGCAAGTCGTTTCAACGACTTGCACTAGTTGGCGCGCAACACCAGGGAATGTGCTGGATTTTAAATCCAACACATTCCCTGCTGTTACGCTAACTGGAGTAGGGATAGTAATTTATACTATTCCTAAGTCCAGCGTGCCATTTAGTGCAAGTCATAGAAATGGCTTGCGATGTAAAGCCATGTGTGGTAACAACGCGGACGATTTAACGTCCGCGTTGTAACTTACCGCGTGGTATTTGCTCGCGGTGTAAAGAGATATATTCTGAAATACCTGTCAAAACAATATTGTGATACAAAATCTTTGATGTCAAAATATGAAGAGCAAAAATATTTCCTATCCATGCCTCTCGTGGGGGAAGATCTGTGCTCAGGGGATATATGGTGGATTTCACCCAATTTACTCGCAGTCCAGCTGCCACTGCAAAATACGTGAGTGTGGCCCATATGGGGCCCAGATCTAGTGTCACACCCCGCACATATAGTAGCAAGTCGTCAGCATATAGGCACATGCTGTGAGTGACACCTGCTAGCAGGATCCCCTAGTTCTTCCCCTCCTGATGTATGCAGATTGCCAGGGGCTGTATTGCCAAGGCAAAGTGGAGGGGGGAGAGCGGGCACCCCTGCGTTGTTCCACGCTTCACTTGAAAGGGTGCTGAGATGTATTGCCCTAGGCGGACGCGGGATGTAAGATTGGTATATAGTATGGTAGTACCCTGGGGCCCACTCTCACGTACCACAACACTGAGAAGAGATATGGCCATGTCAGAGTGTCAAAAGCTTTTTCCAGGTCCAAGACCAAGCACATGGCGCAGGGGAAGCGACCCTGTACCTGGTCCTGAACGTGGAACAGCCTGCGGATATTTTGGGTGGTATTCCTGCCTGGCAAGAAGCCACACTGGTCCGGGTGGACCAGTGTTGGGAGGACCTGGGTAAGGTGATCCGCTAGGATCTTGCCTAGGATCTTACAGTCTGCTGACACTAATGTAATCAGTCGGTATGAAGCTGGTAGGGTCAGGTCCCCGTCCGGTTTTAGGAAGGACACCACGAGGGATTTGCGCAGTGATCCTCGGAGTTACTCCCCCTTCAGCGCTGCTTTATACATTTCTTCCATCCTGGCCACCAGTTGTGCAGAGAACGTTCTGTAAAATTCGAGGGTCAGACCATCCAGGCCCGGAGCCTTGTTACATGCCAGAGTTTGGATTCCCTGCTTCACGTCCGCAAATGTAATCACCCCATCCAGGACCAACCTGTCCGCGGCCTGGATCTCAGGAACTCACAGCCATATCTCTAAACCCATTAAGACAGAAATGGGAGGAGGAATTTGACCGCCCATTACATGACAAAGAATGGGAGCAGGCCCTTGAGTATCCAAGGAAAGTCTCTTGCAAATCACGGTTTTAAAAATATCCAATGTTTTATTTTGCATCAAGTCTACCTAACACCAGCACGCCTCCAGAGATTCTATCCAAACACACAATTCCTGTGTCCACGTTGTAGCACCCCCAGAGCAATATTTCAACACATGTTCTGGAGATTCCCCATTTTAACTCCATACTGGAGCACAGTACATGACAGGATATGGGAGATCACGGAGCTCACAGTCACCAACACATGGGAGGCCAGCGCACTAGGGGTGTTCAGCCATCAAAAACAGCTCATAACCCAAACACAATTTGCATCATTGGCAATTTTACTAGCAAAGCGTGGGATAGCTATGCACTGGCGAGCCCCAGAAGGACCCCCCATAGCAGCTTGGACAGGAGGTCAGTAAATGGGGAGCGGCAGAGGAAGCTGCCATTAGACAGGAAGAGATATGAGGGGTACGAAAACACAACATCTCCACAGAATAGGCTGCACTCCTACAATGCTTCTGACACAATGCGACAGGTACACAACCATGCCAAGACTCACCCGCACCAACAGAGGCACTAACTCAGGCCCCCCAAACCGCGATCAGTGTGGAACTCTAAGCACCACAGAACCCCTTGCACACAATAAGTGAAGAGCCCACCCAACAGCTTCGACAAAAGCAGGACCGCCATCATCAGACACATGTCCCCTTAAGCCCCAGATAGCAATCACTAGAGACAATAACCGCCTGCCCAAACATGACCCCCCCCCCTTTCCCCACCACCACTACCTAGTTTGAACCCAAAGTTAGTAATAGACTGAAACCCTTAGTAGTCTAAAAACCAGAGACAAGGCAAGATGGAGGAACTCACACATGACGGGTAAACACAATATAAGGCAACGTTGCATTATCTACCAATGCATCACAATCAATTGACACCCTGAAAAGAATACAATTGTAACTAACAATTTGTTAACTTATAAAATATATAATTTTTTAAAATCAATATAAATTTACAATATATTTCACATTACTATGAAATAATTCATTACATCAAAAAGTCAAATGCATTATTTATACAAGTAAATATAATTTGCATATAGAAATATGATAATTATATTAATTTATATTAAATAATAAAACACAATACAAGAATTTATAAGTATTGATGAGTCTTCGAAACACCGGAAACATGTTTTATATTTATTGACCCATTACAAATATATTTTATAAATATATAACAAAAACTAATAATTTTGATACCAAATTGTATAGCAATAGACAGGAAATAATTTGAAAAACAAACACTATAAAAGCATTACAAATAAACCAGTAAAACAATCCAAATACACTACTACAACTACAAGCATTGGGGAAAATATATAAATTGTGGAGGGACGGGAGAGTGTCAGATTTACTATTTTAAATCCATTCGGACGTTTGGAAAAAATGCATACATTGAGAGGACCAGATTTTCTTATCTAACGCCAACATAACAAACATTGGTGAAAGTACTTACATGGGGCGGGGCGAGGGTGGTCATATTTACAATACTATCTCCAGCCTAAGAAAATGTACTACTGTAACTCCAGTTTAACAAGCACTGAGGAAATTGTATGTTTTGGGGGTGTGGGGCAGATTTACTATTCTAACTCCCGTCTAATAAACTTTGAGGAAACTGATTCCATTGGGAGAGTTCAGATTTATTAATCTAGCTCAAGTCTAAGAAACACTGATGAAAATACATATTTTTGGAAAAATTAGATTAACTGCACACAAATAACAAACCACCATTAAAAATCTTGAGAAATATTATTAAAAATGGAAAAATCAAAAAGCCATTAACATATTCTAACATTGGGAAAAGTAAAAACATTTTTTTAAATGTTAAACAGTTAACAAAAATTTTACAGAAATGTAAAACTATTATTAAATATTTTTAAAATAAAACAACTACACTTTCCAATAGCATACATAATAAAACTAAAAAAATACAATAAAACAATATAATCGAAAACAATATTAAAATAACAATATTATAAAACTAGATATTATAATAAAATTTAAAAAGATATACTTTCTTTTGATATTTTGGCCCACGATATTTTTGTGCTCAATAATATTTTGACTAGTATATTATGGCCAGAAGATATTTTTGAGTCTAAGTTGAATACCTTAACATTCAGCATTGCTGATATTTGATGTGTGTTAACATGAGATGTCTACTTTATTAGAACGCTGAACACTTAGCAGTGTTGAGTACTGGAAGAGCTTGTTGGTGAGCTACAAGGCTTTCCTGAACAGTTTGAACCATCAAAGAGACTGAACTCTGATGGGCTTTAGTGGGCGATGTGACCTTCATTAACTGGGTGTGATGCTGATGTCTGGTGGATGTTGTGCATGTGTTAAATGGTGTTCATTAGCAGGTTGAACACCCAGTGGGGCTGCGCACCAATGGGAGTTGATGTGGGAGGCGACCTTCATTAGAGAGTTGATTGCCAACAGATTTAAACTCATATTGTACACATACAATGGGATAGGTGGGATTTGCTAAGGAATTCAGCACCATTAGAAGTTGCACCATTATGAAAGTCAATGATGTGTGCTATGGTCTCTGTTAGTAGGTTGATAGGATATTGCGCACTTTGATAAACAATGTGAACTTGTGATGTGGCCAGTAGCAAAAGTAGGTATTTGTGCCGGGAGGGATGGGAGGTCATGGTCAGTGGTGCAGATAAATCTTTCAAACTGATGGGAAAATTAGCAGTTACTCTTCCCCCCTCCCCACCAAGAAAATGTAAAAAATGGAATACATAGCGAATTTTAGAACGCCATTTCTATTTTTAAAAAGTTTAATGCAAAGGCTTCAATTCTGAAGGGACACGCACAAATAATTTCAGTACTATCATATTGAACCAAGCAAGCTGATTGTCCCCAGAGGTATTGGGGATTCACTATCACAAAAAAAATCTTTAAAAATGATGGCAATGTGCTGTATTTTTAAACATCAAGTTACACAGATCTCAAAATATCGAACAATATATAAGAGAGGTAGACAGTAATATACAGCAGTCCTACTGTTCAGAATATATTGATCTTATGTTCATGCAAATCGAGCTTATACCAATTTTACAAGATTAGACCTCAGATGGCAGTAGTGATAAAGTGGTAAGGCTATAAACATACTATCAGTGTATATTATTAAATGCCTAAAAAGAGGTCATGATATAACAGTTATAGCAGCGAGGGACCCTTGACACCACGGAGGCAACATCAGCCAAATTTTGCCAGAGCAAACGACTTTTACCAATGCACTCATTTCATCCATATACATTAACTTTTAACAAATTGAACTAAATTCTCAACACAAACCCTTATTTTCAAGCTTTCTCGAAACATACGTTTTTAATTTTTTGTAAATACACATTTGGTCCTCAAACATCAAAGGGTCATTTCTATTAAGTGATCTTATTGTCAGAGCCGGTTTGGGAGCCACAGGGCACTCGGGTTCTAGGCCGCAATCTAGGTGATTGAGTCAGTTTACCCCTGGATCCTGGAATGGCTTTCTAGGGCCATGAAAACTGAGAATCAAGTATACCTCTTTCCCACTTGGATCTCAGGGTAGCGGGTCAAGCAGTTCAAGGTTTACTCAGCGAGTTCTCATGTGATTACAGACTTGAAACTCAGAAACTCCTGAAATATCTCCCAAGATATGATTTGCTTGCCAGTATTTTACTTACTAAGGAAAATAACTTTATTATAAGAGGAGTAGTATACTCCACAAATCAATGGGGCATAATATTTAAGGGGAAATACTGACACTACGAGGAACTAGACAGATAGGGCCTATAAGAGTAATAAGTGATTCAGATTCTGCCTTTCCTTTGACTTCAACAGTGAGTCCATAATCTTTCTTTGCCACTTTGTTCTACTGCTTCAGGAGGTCACTCACAGATTATGTGTAAATCGCTGTCAAATGCTGGTGCGGTCCTCAGTGGGGCATTATTTTAGCCACGGAAAAGCATGCCAGTTTTGGTAGCAGTCAATCAAGCACTAGCACTCGAGGAGCTAATGAGTGACCTGTCTGCTAAAAGAATGGTCCTGGCCTTGCTGTTTTCTTTACTTGATTAATGGTTAGTGCCAGTTGGATCCAGCAACCACACCAAACTTTCTCATGCCGAAGAAGAGGGCCAAACTGCTCTCAAGGACAAGTTGAGGGCTGTTTGGAAAGGCGCTTCAGTGGCCAGGGGAGCAGTGGCTCACCACAGATCCTTGCAACACTGTTGTCACACTGATACTTGGCAATGAATACCTCCTCTCTCTGGGCAGCATCTCCAACAAGTAGCCGCATCTGGGTTCTTCTCTGGGCACACTCCTCCTGTACGGCCACCACCAGCAACCGTCATCAGCAGCAAAACAGACCCCTCATCCAAGGCAGATCCTCAGCACCTCCATCAGAAAGTTGCAGACATCTCATGTGATATACCCTCACCTGGCTGGAAAGCTGGCTTTTTCACTAGCTCTGGATCTCAAAAGTTTATCAAACACCCTGTGGGGGAACATCGTTTACAACGCGGGGATTACATCGCGATGCCATTACATTGCGGTTTTTACAACGCAAGTCGTTACAACGACTTGCGCTAGATGGCGCTCTAGGACAAGGAATAGTATAATTTACTATCCAACACCTTCCCTACTGTACGTAGACTGGAGTTGGAATAGTAAATTATACTACTCCTAAGTCCTATTCCTTGTCCTAGAGCGCCATCTAGCGCAAGTCGTTGTAACGACTTGCGTTGTTAAAACCGCGATGTAGTGTACCGCGATGTAAATGTATGCGTTGTAACGTCATACATCCCACCCTGTGGGTTTTCAAATTCTCTGGTTAGCCCCAAAACTGACTAGCGGTTTTTATATCATACTTGCAGACAGAGCTTGTATGTAACCGGGACACATCTGGGAATGGTCTGGCTTTGTGTATCCATCTCCAGATAGACCAGCCAGAGTGTTTGTATTCAACTAACAGTAGTAAGGAGGGGTAGAGCTCGGATTCTATTACTCAGAGAAACCCAGAGTATGGGCAGAAAAGAGATTAATGCCTTCACACCTTAGGATCATCAGCCTTTTGGGAGCAAAACCTCCAACAAAAGGGCCTAATAGGGTCAAAGACCAACTCTGTATTTCTAAAAAGACCTCTGTGCCCATCAACTTGATAAAATGGAATCCTAAACAGAAAAAAGTGCAGGGCCTGACAGTAGACTATCCTTGTACTTATATAGAGACCACTGTTTCCAGTCATCCCACACCCTTTTATCTGGATACACTCTCAAGCTTCCTTCAGGAATATTGCCATAAACATTGCTAGACTGGCAGGCTACTTCAAGCCTCCATTGTTTTTACCTGGCTGACAGCGAAGATCAAAAATGGATTCACCTTTAAAATGATTGGTTCATATGACTATTACTTTGAAACTTTGAAACAATTACCGTACCCCAGGATAGGAAGCTCTACATACAATTTAGGTTTGGTTACCTCCCTCTCAACTCGTTCACCGGTTCCTGGCGGCAGGCAACCATTACCTCGCAGTCTTGCGCTAGCTGTCCTTCTTTAATAGAATCTACTGCCCACGTCTTTTTTGTTTGTCCCAAGTACTCCTGCCAAAGAAGAAATGGCTGAGGCCAATCTGCAAGCAATTGGGCACCCAACATTGTGCCGAAGCGCTTTGCATTTTAAGATCAGATTCTAGCTCAGCAATTGTTTTCTCCGTTGCTAAGTTTTTAGGACGTATGTGGGCAATTATAAGGCATCTCCCGATTGTTTGAGACCATTGCACATGCTGATATTCTTTTTATTCGAATAGTTTTTATAATTATTATTTTTTTTTTAAACTAATTAACTGCTATGGTTCATGTACATTTCAAATTCTTAATGACTTATGAGAGTGTAAATATCCTTTGAATCCAGCCAGCATAGCGGACCATGCCGTCCAATTGGGGAATGACAATGGCTCTTGCTCCCTTGGTGCCATATGTATATTTATGCTACTAGACTTTTAAAATGAATTTTAGATAATGCTTTAATTGATATTTTATAATAGGTTTTCAGTGAACCTTTCGGTCCTTTAAATTGCCTTGTATGAAATCTGCTGTATCTGTACTTTTATGGTGTATGACCGAAATACATTTTTGCGATGATGATGATTCCCCTGTGCCCACAGTCATCTATGACACCATGCACAACCAGCTGAACCTACAGCACAGTGAGTGTGTATTTATTGTTGTGTGTGCTGAGGTTTAAAGAAAATATACAGTCAGAATACCAGAGACTTATTTCATAGCTCACTCTGGACAGAGATACATGATTGAAAAATCATTCAATGCGACATTGACATCCTAACACAAGCACTACAGCCAATGACAGATTCTATTGTACGTGCTGTTGTATCACCACAACCCATGGATTTGCAACATGATGCCAGGAACGGCCACAATTGTGTCCTGTGACTTTTTTAAATCTCATAATGTTGTTAATGGTGTGTTTATAGTTTTCTTCTTACGTGTTGTTTCCCATAGGTACAGGGTTTTGTTTTTGTATGTATTCATAGCTTGGTCCTCATAGTTTTATATCCGGAGAGTTCCTGGTGAGCTGCTTTCTTAGTCTCTATAAGTATTTTGGTTTCTCACACACACCTTGGATTGCTCTGGTTTCCTGTGCACTAATATAAAGTGATTCAGGGCCCGATGTATCAATACTAGGAATAGCGATAACCTAATTGCGATTTTCTGTCAATCGCAATTCGAAAAGCGCTTTTTCTAATGCATGAAACTCAGAGTTTAATTTGAGGATTTCTAGTGCATCGCAAAGCGACCTACCTCAAAATATTAATGGGGTAGGTTGAAATTTACTACCCTTCAGAAATTGACACCATTACAGGGACGATGGACTGCTGAGGTCACTAGACCACAATGTTTATGATTGCTTTTAAATAAAGCAGTCTTTTTTTAAATGTCACTCGTCTTCCCTAAAGGAAAACAGGATGCGCTTAAAAATAAACGTTTATTTTTTATCTTCTTTTGTTTGTTTAAGATGCAGTGGTCCCGTGGATCACTGCCATCTGTTGGACAAACTTTTGTTTTTACATTCGCAAATAGATAGGGGTCCCAATGGGACCACTTCCTATTTGCAAATGCATTACTACTACACTTCTGTAGTGGGTAAATTATTAATATTTTGCAACCAGAATTCGGTCGCAAAACATTAATACATACCACTACAATTCGGTATTTCGAAGGGATGCACTTAACAAATTTTAAATCAGTATTTGGTTGGAAAACAAAAATGCGATTCAGTAACATGCCACCAAATCCCAGTTTTGGTTTGATGCATACCAACATGCTTTTTTGCACTCGCAACTGGGCCGATTCTGTGAATCAGCCTGTTTGCGACTGCAAAAAAGCTTGATACATGTGGCCCTTAGTCTGTGAGTTGGCACAGACATACACTTTAATGACTTGTTTTTTTTCTAACACTTCATACTATACTTCTGCCGTTTCTAAGCGCTCTAAATAACAGATGTAACTGTGACACACTATATGATCTACCCACCTCAGAGAGACAGAAGGGTGAGCCTACTGTGTGAAATTCAAACTCATGACCACCAGATCACCAAACGTGTCAGCGGCGAGTGTTCAAGCTCAATGAGACAGCCTGCAAGCATCTGTTGTAATGACCCCTTTTACATTGCGCGGCAGTGATTTGATCTCTGCTGTGACTCTTACACGTGCACCAGTCTCTTAAACAGCGTCTAGAAATAATAGGAACTCTCGTACTGTCAAAGAGGAAATTTAGTTTCTCAAAATACCAATTCTAATTTATTGTTTAATCTATTAACCAGCAACCAGAAGGGCAAGCAAATGATTCACTGTGCCTAGAACTGACTATTCTCTCACATGTGCCTAGAAGCGATCTTTGCTTCTCATTCAGAGCCTAGAAGTGGTTAGGTTTCCACGTTAATCTCACACATGGAACCAGAATGCACTGCTGCCTCGCACAATGCCAAGAAAGAAATGCGTCCGTCTATCACATATCTCTCAGACGTGATTTAGTCTTTCACACAATGACTTAGCTAGTTTTACTCTCAAGGTACCTGGAAGTTATTTAGTCTCTCTTATAGGGGCATATTGCAAGGGAAATGGCAGAGAGTGGTGTTAGCCTTCCTGGCTTTTATGCCTCAATCCGCCACTTGAGAAAAGGCAGGGCTGCAGCCTAGCGCCAACGCAGGCAGCCTTGCATTATAGTGCAAGGGTGTCTGCATGCAGGGGAAGATTGTTTATGTGCATGAAGGTCCTCCTCCCTGCACATAAACAATCTTTAAATGCTGTTTTGTAACTTCTATGTGTGCTGCTTAATAAAGCACACATAGAAGTTGCAAAACGGCATTTTTTAAAAATGATTGTCTAGCTGCAGGAAGGGGTACCTCCTTGTACATAAACAATTATTGGCCGTTTGCTGTTTTCTTTTGTGTTGCACAGCGCAGCCCACATGAAAACAGCAAAAACTAGAAGAAATGAAACATTTCTCCTCGTTGCGCTAGGGTAAAACCAGATTTTCCATGGTCATCATGCTGGCGCTGCCTCCTATTTACGCCTCCCTTGTAAGTAGGGGGCAGTGTCAGAATCAATGAGTATTTCGGTGGAACACCCACAGCAACACCCATTGCCCTCCCATTTCACGCTAAGCATAGCGTGAAAGGGGGCCATATTTACAAGGCAGAGTTAAGCCACGTTAAGTGGCTTAATGCTGCCTTGTAAATAAGGTGAAGCCCCTATCGCCACAGGAACGTCTTAAAAAGTGGAGTTACCGTGGCGATAGGGGCTTGTAAATATGCCCATAGAATCTTATGTGGGTGCCTAATCAAGAAAAGGGGACACTAATCCAGAAAACAGAGAATTCTTCGAGCAGACATGAAGGGCGTGGAGAAGAGACTTGAGGAGATGAGAGGCAAAGGGAGAGATGAGCGCAAGTCTCCATGCTCGTAATGCAGTGGTTGGTGTGGTAGTGGTTGAAGCAGAGCTGTATGCCCCCAAGCCTCGTACTATTTAGATATTATTATTTTAAATCACAAGAGCGACCCTTATGTCCCTGTGAACCGGGTAAGTACGAAGTACTGCAAACAACATTCACAAGGAACTCATTTATAAATGTTCATCTGTTAAATACAACATCAATGGTTGCTTTTAAGTCAATCTCACACATGCAAGTCAAGAACAATGACAAAATAGAGATAAAGTAAAGCCAAATTAATAATAATCACAGTAAGCCCACACAAGACCTATTTTCTTTTGAGATGTACAAAACCTCAGCCGAGGTTACTTTATTTACTATACAATATTTAATCACATATAAAAACATCTTATATATACAAAACACAATTATTTCTTACGTTCGCAGTGCAAAGTGAGCCCCAGTGAAAGAACCATAACCTTTTGTAACGTGACCAAATGAGAAAAAAGACAAACATTTATAAGGTTATTGGAAAATTATAAGGACAGATTATATACAATGTACAATAGTTCAGTCAAAGCTCTCTCTTATTCTATTGGCGACGGCGTTTCGACCCACTTTAAATGCGGGGTCTCATCAGGACTGTATTTCTGGGGACTACAAAAAGGGAGAGAAAGGAAAAAATATAACTATACCATGATCAATATTTAATATAAAGAAAAATAGGGGCCATGAGGGCATACAAATTCATGGCTTACCGGTGTAGAACATAATTTCGTCCGTATAGGATCCAGTATGTGAAAGGATATAGTGGATGAAGAATCACATCCAGACCTGTAGGCAGGGAGTGATATATTTATGGTACTGGTTCAATAATGGAAATCTCAATTGAATCACCCGGGTGCAGTATCATTTAGCACACTTACTTGGGCTTCTCTTCCTCCAAGTATTGGGATCAAATCGTAAATAAAATATTTTTATGGAGAATCTTAAGACATTCGGATTCTCTAGGGTTTACTTCACTCCTACTTCGAACTTCTGTAATGTATAGGAAACTTTAGTTATTACCCAAGCTGTAACTAACAGTATCTCCGAAAACAATTACCACCAAGTCTACTCACATATTTCGATTCCGTGAGAGAAGAACAGATCTTCTTGTTTCAGTGATAAAACTGCTGGATACAGTTTCAGCGGCGCTGGCTCACTGTAATTATTTAAAAGTTCTCAAGGTTAGCGCCAGTCCCCTATTATATTCTAGAGCTACATCTAACTTTACCTAATAGCTTCAAACATCTACTTACTTCGTAACCGTACTATTTAGAGTCAGGCTCTAGTGCGGCAGAGGAGCAGTGGTGCAGGTTGTGTGATCGATCGCACCAAGGCACAAGAGCGGCCTGCAATTCAGTGCCAACCAGTGCATCCACACCCAAAGCACAGTAAGCCTGCAGAGGCGCGGCAGGGACTAGGTGAGTTGAGCTGGGCCCATGTGTCTTCCCCCCCGGCCCAGGATGTGCTTGCCTACCTTTGCACCCCCCGTCTTCAGTATCTACGGCACTTACTGCCTCAATGCAGCACCAATGTCCCTGAGAGCTCTTTGGGAGACCAGCAAAGACCTTGTATAGCTGCTGATTGAAAATAGAAAGTGTCTGGCAGTCATGAGTCTTGAGTCTTCAGCCCTAACGACCTCTTTGGACTCTTGCATTTAGTCCCCTTTGTTAAATCTACTTGCCGCCCCCAGGCCCTCTGCCCCAGCCCCTGGCCCCTGGTCCGGATTCCAGCGAGGGCGTGACGGCAGAAGGGCTTCTGGGTGGTAGCCGTATGGAGCATACCTTGGGAGCTTTAAGAAATGGGCAAAGGAGGGCGTGGGGATGTAGGCGAGGCCCTAGGTGCGGGGTTGTCTCCCAGCGGGTGCGGAAGGAGCTGGGGTTAGGCCGGTGCGGCTTGCTCCTCCTGGGGGGCCGCATGCCACAATCCTCCTACAGTTGGCTTACTCCCCCTAATCTGGTAAACAACAGCGATCTTGCTGACGGTGATGGTGGGGGCAGGACCACATCACAAGCCCCGAGTTTTCCTGTGGCAGGTAGCCGCCATTGCTATTCCATTTCTCCCAGAGGTGCCTACATAATCTCGCTGGGCCGGTAGAGGCTGGGCCTTCCTCCCTGGTCCATTTTGTTTAACTCCTTCAGTTTGTAGGGGTGAGTTCCATTGCGTATCTTTAAGTTTTATTGCCAAAGTTGATCCTTGTTCAATGGGGAAATGCAAATGTGTAGGTGGCGAACACTCGACTTCAACACCAACAAAAGAAGCTGCTGTTGACAAAATGCTCCAAGGGGCCATAGGTGTTATAGCCACCGATAGAGAACCCACGGAAAGGAGACTCTCTCTAGGTGGTGGAGGCGAACCCTCCCTGAGTATAGCACCTCTTACACTAATTGCACAGAGGCAAATGATGAACCCTTAGCTAATATTCAACCTGATATTGCCAGCAATCAAAATGTATCATCTACTAGGATATGTGTAGTTGCTTCCCTGGATGTGGGGACTAAATCAAACAGGCAACAACAAACAGCATCTAAAGCCAAGCAGATTGCAAATACGCCTAAAATCGATGCCTACATTGTCTGTCAAATCCAAAGCCAGTGGTAATACACATCCAAAAGAAGGGGAAACACTGTTGTATCTAAACCCGACTGGCTAGATTACTTTGAGGGTGCCGTGATGAAACAAGTTCAGGGGTTGATTCCCTTAGAGTTTACCCGACTCTTGGTGAAAATAATTGAGCTTGAATCTCGGGTGAACCTTATTTCCAAAGCTAGCTTACATCAATAGTGTCCCCAATCACAAGCTAATATCATTCTTCTAGAACCATCTACAGAAGTTGGTAAGCATGGTTCCTCTTAACCTTTGACCCATGAAAGTGACCCAGGCACGTTCCGGGGGTTGGAGCCTACAGGGGGTGTGTGTATGAAATGTACCAACACCAATCAACGAGACCCTCAAGGACCTTGAGCAAGAAATAATATGTTCAACACACTTTCCCATGAAACAAGGAACTTGTGACAATCGATTTGCCCCCAGAGGCTTGCCCATATGTGGCCGTGATGACTGGGCTTCCAGGTCCAAGGGACGGACAGAGGGAATCATACATGGAACTGAGAAACAAGTGCCTCAACTGGTTGGGGAACTTTAGGATATTTCCATCCTCAATGCCTAATAATACTTGCACTTCGTGTGGGGTGGCTAGGAAAGGAAGATAAGGACCGCTCATGAGACTGTGTGATTATTCACTTCAGAAAACCTGCAGTTGTTCAAAAACTGCTATTTAACGGTAGCCTTGAATGTACGTGGGGATCTGGGAATGAGCCTATTACCCCTGGGGTACTTTGATAAGCCCCTCTTAGGATCTCAGCAGAGGAACTTTCAAACTGCTGAGAACCCTGCAAATTTGTGTCCTTGGCTCCACAGTTCTAAACAGCCTCATTTAAGCGACTTGTATAATGTCCCAGTGTTTAACAGGTTCAGTCCTCTGGACCATGACGATTGACTTGCAGTAGACAGCAGACTTAACAATGATATGCCTATCTGGGAATTTAATGGGGTAGAACACCAGAAGGAAGTGATTGGTTGTTTAAATGGTTTTAATCTTGTTGGACTTCAAACCCAGGACCATTAGTGTCTTCACAGTAGAAAGGGACTCCAGTAGCAATGAGAATCTATACAGCCTTAGTTACTGAGGAAAGGGTGTATATGGACACATCCTTCGGGCCAGGACATCCCTTAATCCTATTTCTGCTGGTTTTAACATGGTCGATCCTCTAATAGTTGACAAGACATAAGATCAAGTAGGAAGGAGTCACACAGTAAAACCTGGGGGTGCGGAGGCAAGTAGGCACATATCCAATGTAGGGAATTGTAGAACATTAAGGCTAGTTTCATGGAACCTAGCAGGCATGGGTTCCAAGCTGGGGAGTCCAGATTGGGGATCATAGATCAACACTTTTGATAGCTGTCTTTTCCAAGAAATCTGGCAAAACCAGGAAATTAGTCGTCCTGACTTTGCCACATATTGTGTTAATGCTAGGTCCCAGGGACAGGGAAGATCATCTAGGGGTTTAGTGATCTGGATTTGGACACACCTGGGGTGTGCTGTGATAGGGCAGAAACGGTAACTGAAGACATCTTATGTGTAACCATTAAGCTCCCCAATAGATACCTAGGAAGCATTTATAACATCCATTTAAGACCATCTGCTACACTCCAGGAATCTGCCACCATTCATGTGTTAGATTCACTTATAGAACGAATACATCAAGATACCATAAAAATACTGGGGGGCAATTTTAACTGCCAGTTTGAACCCCTAGATCTCTCGAACATTATTCCCTGTAGGAGGAAGACAGGATTTGGTTAATGCTATAAAGAAAAGATTAAAACTGGAGCAGCAAAGTGGAGGGAAGCTGAAGCTACACAAGGGGTCTCACTGCAGATTTGTATAGCCAGTTCTCCAGTTATATACATACCAGGCACTTGCAGTTGCCCTCTATGGTGTGGAGATTTGAGGCATAAAAATAAAAAATGTTGGTTATGGCAGAAAATAGGTTTATGAGGCAGTCCTTGTGTTTATCGGCCAGCACCCCCCTAGTACCGATGAGGGGTTAGATCTGGACCTTAGGCCGATTTCTAATAAGACTGAACTCTGCCCACTAGCTCACTGGAGACGCCTTTGGGATGCTCACATTCACAAACGTTTACTCTATTGAAGTGAGCTGGAGGAAATTCTTAGACACCGACTGCAATAAAACTTCCCTGGATTAAATTTGTAAAAGATTCTCTAATGGAGATGGGCCTAGCTAACCTTTAGTATGATCCTGCTGGTTGTTGCACTTTAATCACAGCCAAGAAGCTACACAATACATTTAAAAACTATAAATATAGCCATTTTCAATGCACGGGCAAGGCATTTTATCTCCTATTTAGTGGCAAAGGACAATTACGAGTTTAAAAACATTTGTAATGAAAAAGAACCTAATTTAGTTTTAAAAAAACGATATGCTCAGTTTAGATATGGAAAATTTCCCCCAAATGGTTTTACCTTGAAATGGTCAGGACCGCTAAATAATAGTGTACAGGTGTGCCCAATGTGTGGTTATGAGAAAGAGGATGTACCCCACATGTTCATTTTCTGTCCAGCGTATAGAGGGGCACAAGTAAAATGGCTGATTCCTATTTTTAGAAAGCTTGGCACAACTAGGAATAAGGAAGCCTATAGGAGCCTTCAAACTGACACAACCCAATAGCTGGTATTTGCTGTATCTAGATATTTATTTCATGTTTGGTTGATAAGCAATAGACAGGTAGTTGAAACTAACTAAAGCTGCTTCTTTTAATTGAATTTGATAAATGATGTTGTTACCTCTTATCTCACATTAATATTAATTCTTGGTTTTATTTTAGATCTGGATTATGGAAGAACCATTCCCTGTTTGCAGACTGTGCATTTTTATTGTATTATAAATTAGGTTGATGTCCATCCTTACTTTTTAACCCCTTCGATGCGAGTGACGGAGCGGTTCCGTCATGTGCGTCGGTTGCGCTGTGCGCATGACGGAACCGCTCTGTCATGGCCCCGCCCACGCACGGAACCTTCAGCACAGCGCGGTAATCCGCGCCACGCTGAAGGGGTTAAATATGATAATTAATTATAAACCATGACCAAGCATTGGTCCCTGACACAGAGCTTAGAAATAAGTGTCCCCTATGCCTTGGTCTCCTCTACAAAGTGCTTGAAATTCGTGCTCATCTGTAGGCTTTTTTTCCTCTTTTTTTTACCGGGGTTCCACTTATTGACTCTTGAGGCCTGGAGCCTGTGCATTGGTTTAACATAGCGCTAACTTGGCCCAAGGGCATTAGGACGTTTTACATGGGCATCGGATTGTAACAGTTTTATGCATAGGGGGGATGAGTGCTTGGCACAGAATCAGTGACTGGAACTCGATCCTAGTCCCCAGTTGTAAGGCCGCAACTCTAGTTGTCAGTTCACAGTGCCTCCTGCGCCCATCTGTTTGATAATGTAGACTTCAGCAAGTCAATGCAGTTGTACAACGTGTTGCCTGCACCATGGGATGCACGGTGGGTGTATGTTTGGTGGCTAAAGAAATGCTCTGGGTGCACCCCCCACTCCTCTATTAACTATTCACGCGAGAGGCTAGCGAGCGGTTGACTCAGAGGACTAGTAAGATAACTCACTGGGTTGCTGCAGCGGTTCCTGAGGTCTGTGCTAGTTGTACAAGTGGCAGGGTCGTACCTACACGGATAGATCTGGCCTTTCACCGTAACAATGCCTACCCACTGAGGGTCACTGAGTTGAGGAATAGTGCGAAACGATAAGTCAGGAGTTCCAAGTGTAAGACGCTACTCAGCACGTTGTGTTACTAGGCCATTGTTACAAAATGTTCCTCCTGCGCACATGGCGTAAAACTCTCCATGCTGGAGCCTTCTCGCTGACCCCTGCGCCCGCTGGCGAGGCCTGCTGCGACCAGACCTTGACACACAGGGGCCAGGAGTTATGTCTCACTTAGTGCCATGTTGGAGTGATTCGCTGGCTGACACATGTTCGACTGAGAGTACCTCAGCGGGCAGCTGAGTGGGAATGTTTGTGAAAAATCCAGAGGGCCTTAAACTAAATCACTGCGCTAAGCAGGGCTGGACTGGGAACACAAACCAATACAGCTGGACTGGCCCCTGGGGAGGGGCGAATTGGGCTAGTGAGCAGCAGTGCTCCCGCCGGCTGCTTAAGCACCGCTGCCACTTTTGTTACAGGGGGGCTGATATTGCAGCACTGTTGCAAAACCTGCCCCCAGTAACAAAACCAGCCCCCATCGAGGGAAAACTGGCCCCCACTGTTCTGCCCACCGAGAAAACGCCCAGTGCCCTCTAAGGCCACAGTGTGCCTGACGCTAAGGCTGCAAAATCTGGCCACGCAGGCAGGGCCGGACTGGGAATTCAAACGGGCCCTGGCAAACTGCTCGCCAGCACCTCCTGTGGGATAGGGGAGGTGCGGCCTAACTCTTTTAAAGAGCCGGTTTCGGCCAATCTTGTTAAAGGGGGCAATATCGGCCCACAGTAACAAAAGTGGCCCCCATGGGCCCAAAACCGGCCCCCACCCTGGCGGCCCACCGGGGTAACGCCCGGTGCCCGCTAGGGCCAGTCCGGCCCTGCACGCAGGCACCTGACATGTGCTGCACAGTCATTTGGCATCAACGCCTCTGTGCATGTCAGGGGAGAGATACATACCAGACTATGGAGCCGTGAGCAAACAAGGCAAACAGGTCTCCATCTCCTATTTTGCTAATTAATAAAGCACTATACTGAGGATGGTGGGGGCAGTTGGAATTATAAAACAGAGGAGGATCAAATTATGCAGCAGGGTTGACTAACAAAAGGAAAATGTTGTGGCGTACTGCAGCAGATTTTATGACAGCATTACTTCATTATTTTGTAATTTTTGCATATTAACTCTGTCTGGGCAAAGATTTCACCTCATTAGTACCAGGTTCACACCAGAATACAACAATAAGCAACAGAAAGGTAACCAGTCAACCCTTGTAAAGGGCCTTCTGCTGTTAAAGCTAGAAACATTTTTTTGGTGTGTAAATTCTGCAGATTATGCGGCATCTGTTATATTATGTGGTAAATCGGGTAAATCCATATTTATGCAGAAAACGCCACAGCTGCAAAATCACACAGTTCCAGTTGCCCTGCTTGTGTGGGATAAATAGATTCATACACAGCAAAAAAAAGTACTACCTGCTTTTTTCCTTACACCTTTATTTAATGCCTACTGGATAAATGTTCATGTCTTCAGACGTTTGCCAGGCCAGAGGCAGTCCTAGGTGTACCTCGGTTCCTTCTAGAGCGTTTTGCAGATACATGGGGCTTGAAGAGGCCTTTCCATCCACTTGGGTTTTGTGAGAGCCTCTGTAGGGGCATAAAGCGCATCCTGGGATGTATTAATAAAGATTTGTACACTAGTAACAAAATTAAAGTTCCGCTGTTGCTCTGTCGGGTGTCAGTGCATTTTACCCAGGACTGTGAAGGTATGCTCTCGATGGGCTGTGATGGTCACTGCATTTTACATTCCCTGAGCCACCGGTGCAAACGATTGACGCAACCAAGACAGCGCCAAACTATTCTTCGCCCTTGCCACTGTGTGGATATAAAACAAAGAACAAAAAAACCCTCCTAGTATTCTGGAGGTGAAGGAAAGTAGATTATTCCCTGAGAGATTTGGTTGATAATAACCAAGGCTTAGTCCAGGTGGAATGGCCTCAGCGACAACCGTAGTCTGGAGTATCGAGCAGCCGCGACATTGTGACCACACAATACTGTGACCCAAAATTCGAAAACCAAATTATCATGGAGGTGAGAGCATATACATTAGTATAGATTTACTAATCTCTGCTACACACCTACATACTTTGAACATGTACATTGTCAAAGTACATATATGTGGATTTAGGTTTAAAAAATCTAGACATACGTACCTGTCGATATTTTAGTTCTTGACAATTTGATCACAATATTGTGGCCATTTGATATTTCACGTTTAGCATTCCGGATCTACGCCCACAAAGGCTGCAGATATCTATAAAGCTTTGGTGTCCATGAGGGTTTTGGTCTCTACGTCAGGTTTAGTTGTAGCCAGTTCTCTCACAGCCATTTGTTTATTGCTGGGGGGCAGTTTGTCCTTCTTTGACTAGTGAGTTGAGTTACAGGGAGATTTGTGTGTTGTCACATAGCTAAGCTGTAAACGTCACTGAATCTGGTCTGTGTTAGTGTGAGTAGAGAGGCACAAATGGCGAGATTCAAGCCCCATAACTTTAATGTATGCCATCATTCATATTTACAATATTTTCTCTCTATTCGCTGTATAAAATCAATGATATTATATGTATTTATAAGCTGTTGAGATAGTTTAGAGGGCCTGTGCGGTTCCGTCATGCGCATCCGTTGCGCTGTGTGGATGACGGAACCGCTCCGTCATGGCCCCGCCCGCGCACGAACCCTTCAGCACAGCGCGGTAATCCGCGCCGCGCTGAAGGGGTTAAAACAAAAATGTGGCATATGCGGGCTGTTAGAACATTTCAGTAAGATGTGTCGTAGGAAAAATAATGTAAAAATTGTGAGTAACAATGAGGAAGAGACTGAGGGGATGCTGAAGTCGAAGACAGTTGTGTCAAGAGTTTACAAGCGAACTATCTTTTGAATGTGGTGGACAATTGTGTGAAAGGGAAACCAATATGTGAAATATCCTTGGGAGGTGTTAAAGTCAGTGTGTATGCTGATTCGGGGTCGCCTTACACTATTGTTAATGAAAGTGTATGGAAGAAGGAATTTGAGGGTACAATTGGAAAGCATTTATTTCCTACAGATGTGAATCCGCGGCTGCAGCACGACAAAGTCCTTTTCCGTTTAGAAAGTGAAATGAATAAAAATGTTTCCTCTTCTTTGTTGCCCCGTGGATTCTGATGCTAGGTGCTTTTTCCACTCGCGCCAATTGTAGAAATGATGAAACGTAGTGTAAGACGATAAAGGTTTATTAAGCCAGGAAACAGGTGAGCGCCAGGCGGTACAACCTCCACTCCAGGACACCAGTAATAACTGACGTCCTGGGTTGGCACTCATGATGGTGACAATGAGTATTCCACAGAAGTGTGGCTCAATGGTTGGAGCGGCAGACCCTGATGCAGAGGTCTGGCCCGGGACCAGGGTTCAATTCCACGCCTCGGCGGGTCTTGGGCTCAAAATTCCACGGACCTGACAATTCTCGCCTCGGTGCCTATTCCAATCATGGAGTCCCACTCTGCAACTCTGGGCAATAGCTTGCTTAATCTCCACAACGGCCCCCACAACGCTAAGGATGCCTGGCCTCCACCTTTGGGGTGCCCAGGAGTGGACACCTCACAGGGAAAGCCAGGATGGGTTCCACAGCGGTATTCGTACAAGCGCCTTGAGACCCTTGCGGGTGAGTAGTGCGCTATACAAGTATCAATTTACATTTACATTACACCCCACGCGCCACATAGTAGAGTTAAAGGGACAATTACAATTGCAATGCCAATACCACAGCTTTCTGTTCCATTTTTGTTTCAAGAATGGTGCGGGTAAGAGGCCACGTGAAAGGCACCCTCTCGTTGTAAGGGCCTCTTACGCCTATCACCGGACTCCATATGCAGCCGAACCTGCTAAACAAGCGCGAATGGTGTGGTTACAAGACCATGCGCTCGGAAGTGACGGCAAGGAGGCACGTTGGGGCTTTATACAAGATCTCAATGTTGTTTTAAAGACCGCGGGGCACGGCGCTATTGGGACATTTCTGTCTCTCCGGAAGGCGCTGTATGTCGCTCCCTCTTCCAGGGCCTGAGAGAACTATCAGTCGTGCCTCTTCAGTTTATAAACTATTCAGATTGCCCCTAAATGGGGTTATTGTACATCGAGGCCGAGAGCATATTCCTTCTAACAAAGCCGGAGACGAGGCGGGAGTGTCGCACCCCCCAAAATATCTATCTCCACACCCCTGAACTCCTTGTCCGCCCCAACAGCCCACCTAAGCAGCTCGCTCCCAGAAACAGGCCTTTCCTTGGCAGACACAAGGGACGACAATCTGGAGGGGGCATGAACAGCTCGGCAGGCGCCCACTTTGTAAAGTAATGGCCGCCCTCCCCGAGGGCTCGACGGCTCAGAAAAAAGGAGCCACCCGCTCTCCTCCAGGCCTCACAGTCATTAAGCGCCTTTTCCGCGGAGCGTCAATTTAGAGGCCACGCGATGAATAGGCCATTTGTGTGAGCTCCGTGCCAGCTGCTCCGGGGGGCTCCGTACATGTCAATGTGTCCTGATACTGTACAGTAAGGAGGGGCGGGGCGGACTCCAGCCTTCTCCCTGGGTCTGTGTACCGCAGCCGCGACCTCCCTGCCCCCTCACGGGACCCGAGGACACGGCCATGCCACCTGGGACGCTCCCTTCACCCATGACTGCTCTTTTTGCTTGATTTTTTAGGTCTACGTTTAAGAGGCAGACAGTGACACCTGGTGCCCCGGACCTGCCCAGCGGGGGAAGGACCGGTCAGTGCACAGAGCGCGAAACAAAGAGACGACCAGAAGACGGCTGAAAGGGCTGCGAGACCTTTTTGGGGATAGGTGAAAAACTCACCCAATAAGCAGGGTCGGACAGGCCCATAGTGCCTGATGGACTGGTCTGATCAGTCAGTGTGTGGGTTGGGTTTTTTGACTTTTTGTTGGACTGTTTTAATGTCCGCTGAGCCGTTTTTTTACAGTTACTTTCCCTGATATTAAAAGAAGCGTGCCTGCAGCAAGCTCAGACCCATGCCTTGCAAAACACTTCTACAGTTTCTCTTTAAAAGTTCAGTACTGCCACAATTTCCAAACAATGACCACTTTTTAGCTGTCTAATTGACTAATGGTGGCCACTTTTATTTTTGTGCCCGGGCCTTCTATCTGCCCCAGTCCGGCCCGCCCAAAAGGCTTGGAATATTGCTTCAGTGACGTTTGTTCGCCTGACCCATTTCAAGGGCAGTGGGGTGAGGGGTGGAATTTCTTCATATGGCCAGGTACCGTCGATGCCCAGCCCCTCCCATGAATAATCGCGGATCCACCCACCTGCACCTCCATCATTCCCCCATTGCTAAAGACAGCAGACCACGCTTGCGTGCCACTGAGCAGCATGCCCTGATGCTGTGACGCTGGTCCCGGGGTGTGCTCCTAACAGCCATTGGCTGATTTTGATGAGCTATGTAGGCCTTTGGTGAGGTGGAGGAGTCTCTGGTGGGCCAGAGTGGGCTCTTGGCAGCTGGGGCCTCTCCTAGTGAGTTTGTGTGGATCTCCTCAGGGTTTAGGTGGACTCCGACAGGCTGGAGTCTCAATGGTCTGGGGCACTGCCAGGCTGACGTGAAATTGTGTGGGCGCCTGGGAAGCTCCCATGGGTGGAGGGAGGCAGGGGCATGTCCCTGGTGGTCCCTTTAGGGGGTGGGACATGATTCCTATGGATCAAAATCAGCCAGGGTGGGCTCCAGGTGATGTGGGCCGACTCTTTCTGAGTTTTTCCACTCTGTTGCAGAAAATTCTACCCTGGGCCCAAAGTGGGGTGGGGGGAGAAGGGGGGGTGGTATTCTCAGAGTCTTAGATCCCGGCAGTTTTGAAAAACTGACTTTGAATTGGGTCCCTCGCGAGTCCTATACTCATGTTCTAAACTTTACAGACACAAACAGTGATCAATTTCTCAACACTGATATTTTCAACTATGACTATAAATCGTTACGTGATCAAGATTTAGTTCCTGTTTACATTTCACGTTTTGCTTCACCTTGCATTCCCGAAGGGTGTTTTCTTTTTCCAAGATTTTGTGGTGTTGTAGTTTTTATATGCAGCATATTACGCTTGTACAGTGCTTATTGTGAACGGAGTCATCTCTATGTGCCGGTGTGAGTAGAGGTTGTGGGTGGGTAAGTGTTTATAATGGGCAATGATGGAGAGCTCTGGATTTGAGCCTTAGGCAGAGCAAGTCAGAGTGCCTGTCATTGGGTCAGAAAAGGTGTGCAGAATGCCTGTTCATCCAATGATTGACCTCTCTGGGAATTACACAGCTCAATGGTCACCTGTGCCAAATGTAATTTTGATTCTGTACAGAAGTGTGAGAAGGAGGTAAAAAGCTGCATAAATATTGACAGGGTAAAAGTAAAGACAGTACATTGTTAACAGGTGAGTGGGTGCATTGTGTGTGGAGGGGATAGAAAAGTGAAGGAGATGCAAGGAAGTACACACAGAAAGAGAGAGTAAAATGCCTGCAAAGTGCAGAACCAGAAATACTTGGTGTAAGACATGCAGATGGAGGGTTTCAGAAAGATTTCGTAATAAAAAGGCCAGGTCTAACATTGAGGGACTACAGAGGAATGTGATGTGAAGGGGAGAATGGGAGTATGTGAGACACTCCCCAGACCAGCACTCTTCCACAAACCTTAGGACTGCAGTGGTATCCACTGGGTATACAGCCCCATCCAATTACATGTTTTACTGGGTGTAGAAACACAGCCAGTCAAACCAAATGTGTGAAGAAAAAGCTCCAGAATCCAGTGGTGTGAGACCTGGTAAATCTAAGTCCCATATGGGAATCCTGACTTAGGAGCACAAAACTTGTGCTGCCCATAATCGGGAGGGTGGGCGGGCGGATAGTCTGCAGGTAGGTGAGGGGGGTATAAGAAGCTGCTCTTATTACTGGGCATCTTGAAAGAGGCCCATTATAGGGTATTACTGAGTTCACAATAGTACAGCCCAGGGCCGGCTTTAGCGCTGGTGGCGGCCTGTGCGACAATGTTTGTTGACGCCCCCCAATGACCACCTCCGTCAGGGATTCCCTCACTACCACTCTTCAACAGTACCCCTCACATCTCCAGAACTACTCTCTCACAGATGCATTAAATGAGTTTTATAGTGCCACTCATACTAGTGTAGGGTGTCAGACCATTTTACATCACACGTATTACGCAGAGACAATCAATCCAGTGGCATAGCTAGCCCGTTGGCTGCCCGTGGTGGTCACTGAATTTGCCACCAATTGAAGAGTGGGGGGATTTCTGCCCGAGGCAGCAGGTAAGAGCGGGGGAGGCGGCCGTCACTAAAATTTGTGCCGCCTGGGGCGGACCACCCCCACCTTACTACGCCACTGAATCAATTATACGTGTGTCAATCAGTTTATGGGAAACGTTACATACGACAGAGAACTACAAAAGGAGTCATGTCATCCATACTTGTAGGCTGTATATTTTAAGAGTGCTTGGTCTGGAGAAGCACAAACTTAGAATATAAAGCTTAACACCATGGCTGGGGGTTCTCTTTAATAATAAGAAATGATTTCTTCCCAAATGAACTCATTTTGCAACATTTGGTTAATGAAAGACTAGGGAAAAACCATAATGCTCTAATCTATACCATGCAGTTTTCATGCAGCTCTTTCATGAGAGTTAATTGTTCACTGTTCTACGTTAGGATTTTAACTTGTAAACTGCAAGTAGCAATAGGATGTCTCTGACACAAGCAATTACCTACTGAATTATTTACATTATATGTTTTTTGTGATGTGCATGGGGCACCTTGTTTGCAGCAGGCATATTAACCCTCTGTGCTACCTTATGATGAATCAAAACTTCCACTAAACAAAGCACCGATCTCTCTCCAGAAAAAACATTAATCACCCGA
Organism: Triturus cristatus; assembly: GCF_964204655.1. Taxonomy (NCBI): domain Eukaryota; kingdom Metazoa; phylum Chordata; class Amphibia; order Caudata; family Salamandridae; genus Triturus; species Triturus cristatus. The sequence goes on along the minus strand of NC_140594.1, from coordinate 940,258,956 downwards.
GTTATCCTGACGTGTTCATTGTTGCCAGAAAATTTCTGGAAGAAAAGAAAGCAGCAGCAGGTGCTTTTAAAACCATAACATATGCTGCAGCACAACAGAGCCGGCCCTGCCTACAGCTTACTTAGGTTCAATGAACAAACTGAAAGTGAATTACTCAAAATTGAGCTGGTGTAGAATGTCTCTAGTAATCAAGGCGGTGAGAAGACCTACTGATGGAGTAGAGAAAGGAGCTTGGCTCTATGTGCCAAGATCAATTAAATAAAATCCACAAACCTTCAGGCGAAACCTTTAATTTTATTTTCTGACTCCTAGGCAAACAAATATTTCACCGCAGCGTATGGGTAAAGCATGCCTCCTGATCTGTTTAACGCTGTTTTCTCTCTTCTATTTCTACAAAGATTAACATCATGGAAAATAAAGAGGGACAACAGCGTTCAACTGTGCAGGCTTTTGAGCAATTCCACTGGCGCTGATTTTAGAGCACACATGGCGCCTCCCCTTACCTCGGCACCCTGTGCGGTGGCACCGTTCGCTCCGCCCAAAAGCCGGCACGGGTACTGCCACCCAAACCAGAACATCTGTATGGCTGAATGTTTGTGGTATTTGTATAGCGTAAACCGAAGTCCAAAACACCTTAAAACGGAAATGTGGGCACCCACTCAGCACAGTCCAAATATACAGCTATCTGTCTATGAAAGTTCCCAACAGCGCTCCATCCACCCGCTGCCTACACACACTTACTCCTGCCAGGCAGTAGACACGCCTACCCTTACTTCTGCCAGGCAGTAGACACGCCTACCCTTACTTCTGCCAGGCAGTAGACACGCCTACCCTTACTTCTGCCAGGCAGTAGACACGCCTACCCTTACTTCTGCCAGGCAGTAGACACGCCTACCCTTACTTCTGCCAGGCAGTAGACACGCCTACCCCTACTTCTGCCAGGCAGTAGACACGCCTACCCTTACTTCTGCCAGGCAGTAGACACGCCTACCCTTACTACTGCCAGGCAGTAGACACGCCTACCCTTACTTCTGACAGGCAGTAGACACGCCTACCCTTTCTTCTGCCAGGCAGTAGACACGCACACCCTTACTTCTGCCAGGCAGTAGACACGACTACCCTTACTTCTGACAGGCAGTAGACACGCTTACCTACCAAGAAATCTCAGAAGGTGTCTCGGTACAGCCCTACGGCCTCACTGCTCAAACTCTCAATTCTATCATGCTGCCACCTCCTCTTACAGGTATACGGCATCATTCAGTCCACTGACCTCACATCGGTCAGACTCTGATCCCTGTGGCAGAACTCACAACAGCCATGGGCAACCAAAAAGTGCTGCAATGACACACCCATGGCAGACTGGGCGCTATACAAATGCCACGAATAGTAATGCGATGGGCTAACCAGTCCCTGGTTCTTGTCCCTTGGAGTAATACTCAACTCAAGGCGATGACAGCTATTTTTTCGATATCCTCACACCCAAGACGTTCCTATTGACTGTTGTTGAACCACGGAAGCACCACTACATGGAGTGACACACAAAGGGGCACACGCATGAAGTTAGTGCATGTGAAAGAAGTCAGTGTAGTACCCTACAATTTTAAAATCTTCAGTGCAATCTTGTTCCTGTCAGCTGCGTTGCTAGGTTCAGCGGTAACTTTAAGTTCAGCACCCATTCCATCAGTGGCCCCTCTGTTGGGTATACCAACAACATACTTGTGGGTGCCTATGTGGATGGGGAGTTTTTATGCACTTGTGTTCACAACATTGACATAGAGGACTCAGGGGCATTCGGAGCACAGCCAGCATTCGTATTCTTTTGTGAAAAGCATCTTTATGGTCTCATAAAGGGGTGATTTATAGCCTGGGCCCCATATGGCATAGCTGATATAAGTGTGCCGAATTATGACCGCACACTGGGGGGATTGTTCACTTCATCCAGGCATTCCTTGACTCAACAGGGGATTTTAGGGGCGGAGGGAAAGGAGGAGGGTCCCCTTGCTGTACTGACTTGAAAGGTTCAAGTTCACCCCTGCCCCTTCCCCAGGCTCTGACATGCACATTTATATGATATATTGGAAAGTTAAGTGGGAAAGGCTTTTGGAACAGATGCTCTCTCCCTGCGGTGGGCGGACAAGAGCCATGGAGGAAGGCTGAGAGGACCAAATGGGGATTTTCTGGTGTGATTTAAAAAAAAAAAACGATCACAGATTATGCTTTTTCTGTTCCCATATATCCAGTTGGCTACATCCTGCTTCAGAAGCAAATAACCCCTGAACTTGTCTCCTACACAGTCGCTTCGCTGAATATTGGCTGCAGTGTCAATTAAAAATAACCGCGAGCACTTCCGGGAACATGGCCTCTGTCCAGATGGTTTATTGCTCGTGAAAGGTTGTTCGTGCTGGGGTAGAGTCACTTGCATGTCTTATGTGTCCTATCCATGAATTATCCAGCCCCATTCCTATCGCCCCTTCAAAAGCAACCACCCCTTCACCTATTTGCCTTTTCGCAAAGGGGGGTGAGAAGCTGTAATTGGCTTCCTAGCGGCCCTCGCAAATTTGATAGACAAACTACACAACATATGCAGAGGACGCAGTTCCAAGGAAATGGGTGTAGTTTGCAGATTTTCACTATTCAAGGCTTTCAATACGACATATTCCCTATTTTATTGAAAAACATTATTTACTGAGCGAACAGAAGCAATATTATGGGAAGGGAAAATGGGAAACTCCATAGCAACAGGAAGATGTAGTACCAGATTGTCGTTGATGAAATATGGTCTTATAAACATATTGGGCCTCATGTAGGAAGCCAAATACCGGTCGGTAACGGCCGATTTTCGGTAATTATACCGTTACCGACCGGTATTTTGGCTTTTGAGATGTAGGGGGAGAATTTCATGATTCGGTATTTACCGAATCGGTAAAATTACCGATTCGGTAATATTACCGATTCGGTAAATACCGAATCATGAAATGAGATGTAGGGGGAGTGTGTGGTGGGTGTGGGGATTCGTTATTTACCACCAACTAAAGGTTGGTGGTAAATGACGAATATGTGTAAAAAAGCATTTTTGTGCACGTTTAAGTGTGCAATGTGGCAGACATACATGCCCTTAGGGCATGTATGTGCGCCACATGTGCACACATGGCTGAATCAGGGGTGCAACAGGGTGTCAATGTGACACCCTGCCACCCTTGCATGTGCTCCCCATTACCGAATCGGTATTTACCGATTCGGTAATGAGGCATACCTTCCCATCAATGGGAAGGTATGCCTCATTACCGAATCGGTAAATACCGATTCGGTAATTACCGAATTTTTCCGATTCGGTAATATTTACCGACTCATTACCTACATTGCATTTACCACTTCATAAATACCGAATCGGTATGATTCGGTATTTATGAAGTGGTAAATGCCAGCCCACCTACATAAGGCCCATTGTGACCTAAATATCCATATATTGACAGTATGTATAGCTTCCAAATATGTGAATGTGGAGTTATACTTCTATATTTACCTATAAATATTTACCACCGTGATATTTTGGTTGTTTATTTCAGTGATTTAAACATTTGTCGAATAAATGGACAAACACAAAAGGAGTTTACAGACATCATTGATGTTTGACTCATGCTTTTCCAATTGGACAATGCGCATGCGGATTGTATTACTGCATATCGACTCCAACAATATTGTGGGACAAGAATATTGAGGACAGACTAACAAGTGACAAAATAACGTAAGGTAAGTGCATAAAGTAAAGTTTACAATAGCACGCCCATAAATAAATATTTCTTCTGTTTGAGAAGCAGAAAACTGAATGTTCTTGCATCCTACCAGTTCATTGAATGCAATGGCAGATTCCTCATAGTCTTACCCTTTCTCATCACAGTCCTTACTAGTGAAAGAGCAGAGACTACATCAAAAGGATTTTATGACAATAAAATGGTCCATGACACCTTTTTGCGAGAAAATAGCAAACGTGTGCAAGTTACATGCAATGAGAAATGACACTATGATACGAAATGTAGTTACTGCATCGTAAAAGCATGCAGAAGAAAGGTAGACTAGATATGTGTTATTCATATGAATTATATAGTTGTGGTTTAATTAATGGAAATATATCATATATATATATTAACGTGTTAGAATTTTGTAGAATGATATACTCACATGTATTAGTTTGAACCATATTGAAATGGTTATTATTGCATCAATGATATATATTTAAACGTATATGCTTAATTTCCCGTTTAAGGTGTGGTTCATAATGAACATGATCCTATTGTATATTAGCTTAAGTTCATGTAGACCTTATTCGTTTAGTGAAATCATGGACTGTTAATACCAAAGCGTATGGGAACATTCCACCGTATTGTCAGTAGTACTGAAATAATAATTGCTTCATTTGACATCTCTTGTGCTGAGCAGTACACTTATTACAATTTTTGCTACACTCTGGAACAACTGCCTGGGAAAGTGCCCTTTTGAACTGTTATGCTTTTCTCCCAAATGTGCCATTGTTCAATGTGTTGCATGATTGAATAACTTAAGGAACTGTGTAATCCTTTCACCTATTTTTCCGTATTTGTGTCTTTAAACTGCTGCATCACGCTCATCCTATACGAACTGACCAATGGACTGAGTGGTTTGACAAATTGGGATGATGTCAGGAGGTGTCACCCCAGAACTGGCCAAGTATAATTTCCTATTTTAAGAGATTTTGGGAGCTCTGCCCTAGCCCTGATTTTTGCCCTACCCTGACTGGATGCTTGTTTGTGGTCCAGAGAGGAACTGAAAAAAAAAATCAATTGTGTGTCTTTTGCTTTCTACCCTGACCTGAGGCAGATCGATTCAATTGCGGAACGAGGGGTTCCTGTTGTGCTGCTGTGACTCTGGCTGTTCTAGTGACAGACTAAGACACATTACTATTTTAAGGGATTGGACTGGCTACTTGAAATTTTGCTGAACTCTCCTGAGAGTCTTTGCGGAAGACTCACCTGAATACCTAGCCATACCGGCGGATATGCTGCATGTGCTTGGGAGTCTACCTCGGCTGAGGGAGACAGCCCATCTTATTTACCAAACCCCACCTTGAAACCCGAGCTTTGGTATATTTCATTAAATCTATCTTTACTTGAATTCTAATCTGAATGCTAATTTCATTTAAATGTAAAACGTTTCCATCTTAATCTGATAAACCAAATTAACTACTTGGTTTGAATCTTCTGCTCTGACTTGTCATTACTTATGAAGTGAACATTATTTTTGGGTTACCCTATGACTAAACAGAAATGGAATAGGGGAATTTCTGATCATCAAATTCTGATGCTAATATTTCTCTTAGCTATAATGGTATTATTGGTTGGTATGATTCTTACTCACCTACATTTCTTTAGGAGATTTGGGTTTGCAGTGATCATATTTTATATCTGCAGTACTTGTTTGAGATTTATCTATATGAGTTTAATTTCGAGATTTCTAGATACAGTTATCCTATTCCTGGTCCTTATTGGGTGACTGCTTATTGCCCGAATATCTAACCCCTTTTCCGCACAGAGGAAGATCTATCTGAGGACCAATTGATGGTAAGATATAAAGTAGGGCATAGGAAACGCAACAGCACTAGTAAGGTGAACCCTGCTCCTGAGACAAAGTTCTTGCCCCATCCACCAATCTGTGGTTCAACACAGGGGATTGGAATACAGAATCATCCTGTATTATCCATATAAAACCCAGCCAGAAAGAAGCAACACCAGGAAGGGTGGGCAGGAAGCAAGGGCTAGATGAGAATTAATTGAGCTATAAGTAATTACTGGTAAGTAATCAAGACATTACCTCCACATCCGTCTATCTTGACCAAATCCTCATTAATAAAGTATTCAAAAAGTACTCAACAAGCCTTTGGGTTGAAACTCATCACTCGCACAATGCTACATCCAGTGACAATTTTATCATGTATTCAAATTCTTAACTACATAAAGAAGGATTTCAGCACCTCTGTCTCAAAGAGTATGGAGTTGTGGTAATCTTCCCACAGAAAGTAATGTCTCACATAGAAATGTGTGTGTGGCAGTCAAATAAACGTCACAATGGGGAATATCCTGTATAACCGATTGAGATACCACCGTGCTTCTGGTAGATTGTCTCTGAATCTCACAATCTCACTAGTGAAGGGATCTGATTACAGAATAGGCCAAAGCAGTAGTGGATTTTATCCATTTACTAAGGGAAATAAGAGGCAGCCCTGACCCGATGCCTCAAAAGTCTCATAGACTACATGATTTGTGGCACCACTTTGATCGTCAAGATTGCTCACTATCACTGCTCTGAGAACTAGACAATGCCAACCTTGTTCTTCCTCTGAAACAGGAACGGAGTATGTGGCGGAGTTCACCTTAGGGCAAATAGAAAGGTCGAGAAAAAGAATGAAAGTACAAGCTCCTAATTCAACTATGGGCTTCGCTGTGGTCATAGCCAGCAAAAAAATGGTCTTCCCCTTTGGGAACCTCTAATCAAAAAATTGCATTTTCAAAGGGGTGTGTCTTAAGAGCCTTCAGAAGAAGGGCAAGCTCTCCTGATAGAAACCAGGGGCTTGACCACTTGTCTAGTTAGTGAATAATCTTTGGAGAATATGGGCTCAAGAACCATCAGAAACACATGCTACGAGCAGGAGCTCCTTGCTAACATTCCAGGGCTCACATTTAGTAACATTCACGCAACACAGCTTGACAAATAGACATCATGATTGAGATTAACCGGTCATGGGTATGCAGTTAGGCTGTAGGGAAATTTGAAATTGAGGGATACATCACTTTGGACCTTTAAGAATTACATAAAGAGCATCAAGGGCAGGAGAGGTGTTCCAGCAGTAGGACACTAATACATAGAGCGATCTGTTGTTGAGCATTTCACATCTAGGAGACTGGATGGGTGGTGGCTTTTCGGAAGCCAGAATATGGCTGGAATGTAACACGGAGTACAGCCATCAAGGGCGATGTAAACTAGTAATGGTGACCCAAGCATAGTGTCATAAATGTAAGTGTGACATGATTATTGCATCATAGGTCCACTATGACCTAGGCTTGTGACATGGTTATTGCATCATAGGTCCACTATGACCGGACATGTGACATGGTTATTGCATCATAGGTCCACTATGACCTAGGCTTGTGACATGGTTATTGCATCATAGGTTCACTATGACCGGGGCATGTGACATGGTTATTGCATCATAGGTTCACTATGACCGGGGCATGTGACATGGTTATTGCATCATAGGTCCATTATGACCTAGGCTTGAGACATGGTTATTGCATCATAGGTCCACTATGACCTAGGCTTGTGACATGGTTATTGCATCATAGGTCCACTATGACCGGGGCATGTGACATGGTTATTGCATCATAGGTCCATTATGACCTAGGCTTGTGACATGGTTATTGCATCATAGGTCCACTATGACCTAGGCTTGTGACATGGTTATTGCATCATAGGTTCACTATGACCGGGGCATGTGACATGATTATTGCATCATAGGTCCACTATGACCTGGGCAGCCTGATTCTGAATCCTGAGGAGTTTGCTTCCAGTATCTTATTAGGGAGTCTCATTTACAAGTTGTTACAACAGTCCAAACATGATATCAACACAGATAGGACTAGGACAAATACTTAGAGGAGACGTGGGCGATGCTCTGCATCAGTTGCATGCAGATGAATGCCTTGTTAGTGACTGTGCCCACTTGAGGTAAGAAGGAAAGATCATCGCAAAACAGAACACCAAGGTTCAATTGTCATGAAATTAGAGTTGTGGATAGGCCCATAGAACAAGTCCAACCGAAAGGAAGAGGTGAATAGTCCGTTGGCCCTCACGCATGAGCTACGCATTCTGTACACCCAGGTATTTTGTTTTGCATATGTGAAATCTTGTGTAATGTGCAGGTGCAAAATGTTGCATGATTTTTGCCTGTGGGAGATTGGGATGAAAGAAAAGTGTTTCACTGGAAATCTAAAACTGGAGCAGAAAGATATTTTCTCCTCAAACCAGTTTCCTACCAGTGTTTTGTGTGGATGCCAAAAGTGAAGTATATCCTTCATTATATGCAAGATACCTGCTACGTACATTTCGGAAAATTTCATGTAATTATCAAGAAATTTAAATGAAGAAATTAGGTTTCCCCTAGTCTCTGGGATGTTCAGTTATCACTAATTATTCTGCACCCTATGCTAGCTTTCCTTAAAATAAATTTGCCATCGCATGGCAATCCCTAAATTCCACTTCTAGTTTGAGGTTTATCTGCATATTGTCTGGATAAATGCGGTAGTCTATGTCATTCGACCACAGGATTTGTTCTGGTGCCCGTAAAGGCATTGAAGAGGCCAGACACAGATCCTGCCCCTTGACGCACTCTATTCCTGCTGGTAGCAAAGACTGAGAACAAGGGGCCTAGGGCGGATGCACTGAAAGGCTGGTTGCAAAAGTTGCACAATGACTTTTTGCAATCAGTCTTTCATTCTACCAGGCAACCTATGTACTAAAAGTTTGAATCACAAAATCTCCAGTTGTGAGGGTCGTAGAAAGACCTGTCGAAGGAATAATAACTAGGCAGTTGCACCTCCTTAGATTTTATACAAACACTGGAGTGAGTAGTGGCCGGCAAGACTAGCAGATCACCATCCCTGTGTTGGCGTTCCCGAATGGGATTTTTTTTAAGAAGCCTGTGTACCTTAAATAAACAGATACAGTTTATAAAAAAAGTTTCCTGTTTGGGTAAAACATCGCAGGTCAAGCAGGAAGGCTGCCATCCCCTTCCATAAAGGATAAGGTGTCTCAAGTGGACACTTTTGCTACTGCGAATCAATTACCACCACCTGTGAGGTGCTGGTAACTCATCAATGGTTTGTGAATGTAGTCACAAACAATCCATACATGCCATACCAAGGAACAGATGTCCCTTTCCCATCCCTTCCTAATTGTGATTTGGTATGGGTTGCTAAATCCATTTTCCGAGTTGGATGGGCTTCTCCAAGCCTAAAAGTGATTTTAATAATATAACAAAAAGGCATTTTGTGATCGCCAATCAAGCGATTTTGCAAATCACAGACATTTTAATTGCAAAATTGCTTTCTATATCTGTCCGCTAGCATTACAGATGAGGGCCAATGTTACGTATGCCAAAGTACATTGTCAAGGGAGCAACCATAACTTTGTGGTCATTGGAAATAAATGGAAAGTACAAATTAAACCCACACACCAAGACATACTTTGCTTCTTGTCTAGCAGTTCATTAATAATGAGTTGCACAAAATCTGAGGTTCTGGGCATATTTCCAGCCTAAGAGCACAGTATGGAAGCTGCAGAACAACCCAGATGTGCACACTGTTTGTGTACTTGGGGAGGCACAGAGTAAAAGACACAACATTCAGCAGTAAAAAAAAAATGACAAATTTCTCAGAATCACAGTATTTTTCCTCAAATGCTGGCCTGAGACCCACACTCCCCCACCTTCACTGTCTGTACTTGTAGCAGTCCATTTTTTAAAATGACAATTCCCCTCATTACAGTTCTGCTCATCAGGGTACAATGGGTACTTACAGCTTCTCGAGGGCCTGCAGCCCGAGGAAGGAAGCATTCCTCAGCACTGTGATCTTGTTGTTGCTCAAAACCCTGGAAGAAAAGGAAAAAGAAAAGAGGTCCTTGAGTTATTCAGGCAGAGGTAAGAGATGTAAGAGCAAGCGCCTGTTGGTAGTGCGGGCCTGTGGGTGCTAGAGGTGCGGCCGGGGAGGAAACCTAGGCTGCAGAAGTCACACGCGAGCCTCAGACATTCCCTATGGCTCTGTCGAAAGACATTATTTTATCTTCCAAGATGGAGGAGGACATGGAAGGCTAGAGTGTACCGTCATTGTTTCCTAGAGTGGAATGTCAGGGTTCTTCGTTAGCTAAACCTGACATCGCTCCTCATTGACGAGGCACCCTAGGTCCATGAGGGCCGGGTCCTTGTCAGGGTTCCAAGTAACCACATAAACTACACACATACAGTGACGCTAAATCATGCTCATTTATGTAGTTGTGCTTATCCTGAAAACCTGTCAAGGATCTGCCCACCTCTACCTCCGTTGCACAACTCCCTTGTGGAGGGACTTGCCGCTCTTAGCTGAAACTGAAACAAGGCCCTATGTGCTTGTTGCATGTCGACTGCGGGAACGAGCAGGGCTAGATCACAAATGCTGCCTTAGTGAGGAGATGTGGTCTAGTGCCTTCCTAGCCGGTTATTCAACCAGTATAAACAACACGCGACTCTTGTTGCCTGCCAAAACACACACTGGCAAAGACCATCGGTCTCGCCTATGTGAGATCTATTGGCTTTGTTAAGGTTTTAAGCCACGTTTGACAGCAGCAGTTCTCCTGTGCAGCATGGCTGAACATGAAAAAAAGCGCTGTGAACTGGCCAGCGTTTACTGCATTGTGACACTTTTTTGGTTTTTACTTTCAGCAGCACTGCTGAACAGCATGGCTAGACATAATTGGCAAAGTCAATAAAACTTGCATAGACGCAACCCATTGGATTTGCCAATGCTTATTTCTTGTGGCTATTATATGAAATCTGCCTTTTTCATTTAGCTGGCCAACGTTCCTTCACTGGCAGGGGCTGTTCCTAGTTTTTCATTGTAAAATGACCATTTGGGCTAACGGCACCGGACAATAAGTACCTGGTGTCCAAACACGCATTATCATAGCTCCTTGGTAGCTCCAAGAAGTGTCTGCATGGCAGCTGGGCAGATTTGAGGACAGGAGAGGCCAGGGCAAATCATGAATGTGATCTAGTGGCTAAAGTGTGGATTCTAGAAGCAGGTGGCTGCTTTACAATCTCAGTGTCTCTCGGTTATCGCAATATGTGATCGCGGAGAAACAACTCTCCCACGTCCTTGGTTACCTTACCTGTCAAAACTGGGAGCATGGAGAAAAAGCTCCAGGAATTCTATTGCGTGTTGTACGTGTATGTAAAACAGTGGGTGTTTGTGTGCTCAATGTAAGACTTGCTTTTGAGGTGAGCAGGAAAGCTTGGTTGCAACAATGAGCCCAAAAGCACCCAATAGTGTCTTTTGTATGGGAACTGAGCCCCAAATCCACTACCTTCAACACTTCTGAAACTCAATAGAAACTATCTCAGATGCTGGTCCCATCCCCCTTCCATCATTCATGGCTATACAATGATGCTACCTAATAATATGACCTATTACTTAAGCACTTTTGGGCTTCAAGGTGGGTATCGAAAGCACAATCTTAAAACTCATACAAGAGAATGCACCTAGAGACACATCTGTTTGTGATGTGCACTTAGAACATATCTGCGAGTAAATGGCAAAAGCAAGGCTGTAGACATGCAGTCATGGACACCGTGCAAGCAAACGTAAACGCTATGGAAACGTATTAAATAAATGACGGTCGCCCTATGCACAAGTGGTGCTTAAATAGCATATCAACAAGCACATTATACTGCATATAGTTATGTAAAAGTGTTGCTGTCGGGTCAGTGCTTAATCAGCTATAAAAGTGCATATGCCGATGGTGTCATTCTTTACAGTGTGCCTATGGATTTAACTGTCCATCTGAATTCCAGAACATGGCTATGTGTTTTGTATATGATGCCCCTATGCATTTTGCTGCCAAAGTAACATGCAGAAGGTCTGCATCACCAGTCACAGTGCCCATGTATAAAGTGTGAGTGCACAAGCCACTTTGATTGTCTGTATACTGGGTAGAGATTGCCTAGGGATAATCAGCTGCCAATTCGCTGCCATCCGTGCATAGATACTTGGGGCCCAGGGCTTGTCCACATTTAAAGAACCCGTGCAGCTACGGCGCTTGCACTCTCTGCTGTAGCTGTAATAAGCTTAAAAACACAACCACAGATCATCGAAGACGGAAAACCATATTATGAAAAAGGTGAAATAGTACTACAATCACAGACGGGCAATAATTAAGTTGCATCAATCTGTGCTTGGCCCATGCACCACAGAAAGGAATGGAAGTGACGCTTGGCCTGCATTGGCCAATTGGGAGGTGAAGAGTGACCCTGTAGCCAAGAAAAGGTAAGCAATGGACGGGTTACGAGCCCTTTCTTGTCTCACAAGCAAGAGAGAATGCAGAGCATGCCCTGTTGCAGGTTCGACCTCAAAGGGGAGGGCTGAAACGTAAGCTAACCAGCTAATCAACAGCAGTCCGCCCCTCTTTGATTAAAAAAAATACCTGATGGCCTTCTTGTTCTGTCACCATGGGCGTAATGCAGAGCACTGCAGCGGGAGTGGGGATGGGGGCTAAATTTCAGGGGGCCCCATTCAGCCCAAGGTCAATGAATATATAAGAGAAATGGGAGATTCAGGGGCCCCTCGTCACAATTTGCAGCATGCCCTATCATTTTGCATTCCGTCGATGTCCGTTAAATTAGGCTACATAAATGTAAAACAATTGCGATAAAAATTGGATTTTTGCATTGATTCATTGTCAAGAGGCTGTTTGTTACTTTGTTTATTCAATGAAGTGTAATATGAGGATTCGTATGGATATTTTATTGGCCCACAAGATATACAAGACTTTTATAATATCAGCATGGACAAAATGTTGCATAATATTTCTTTAGTCCTTTCGGGAATTCTACATTACAAATATAATAAAATAGGTGCAGGTGCCCAAGTTTTTCTTAGGGTCTCGCGACAGCGCCGCGGAATGCCGGGGTCGCTGAATACCCGGGCAGTCTGGCCTTGGATCCGCCTCGTGCTCCTTTCGTCCATCACCCTCCACTTCCTGTATCTAGCTAGTCTATTACAGGTTTTCATTCCTGCTTTCTCCTTTTATGCTCTGGTTTCCTACCTTTCTCTCTTCCTCCTTTCTCTTGCTCTGGGTTGAAAGGTGATGGTCAAAAATTAGACCTTATTCCTCACAATGAGTGGCAGTGCCCACCATCCGCAACCACTGGCACAAATGAAGCATTGTAAGTGCCATCTTTGGACTGCTTTGTCTCTTTCAGATCCGCGCGGTCCTGGGAGTATGACGTGCAGTGCCATGTCGTGCTGGCTTTGCCCCAGGGGCTGGGGGCTGTGATCCAGAGACTTCTCATGTACATTACCCCCTTTCACATCTGCTGCAGAACTTAGTGCATGGTTCCTTATGGCCCTGGGTGGCAATCTACGCCTTTGTGCAAAACTTGTGTTGACTTTCTTATGTTCGTCCATAAAAGGTGTAAACTGTATAAACTGCCTATGATATGTTACACGATTCATTGAAACGCTTGGTTTGGTAGTGAAAATAAAGTGCAAAGCAGAAGTATGTGAAAGTGCACCTGAGATCCCCCAAAATGCGGGACACCTTCTGCCACTCTATAACAATTCCTGTCTGCCCAGTCTTTGCCATCATGGCATCACAGTTAATCAAATATTGTTGTTAAAGACGTTTTCTGTCCACACATTGCAGGCATGGGTGTTTGTAAACTTCTGAATAATGCGAGTTTTAATTGCCCGGTCTCATTTTATTGACGTAGGAAGGAAGCAAGACTGGAAAATGCAGATTGGCAGCCGACCCTCTGACCTGCTCATCTCTTGGTTGGTGCCCAGCCCACAGTACTATATTAAGAGAGTACAGCTTTAAGGGCACAAGCAAAGCTAGTTATTGACTAAGGACTCCGTGGGCATCCTGGCTGCACTACTGGGATGTCCTGCCAGCAACCTGGCTCATCTTGTGGCATCATCGCAGTTAATGTAGGGGGTTCTACAACAATCTCAACCGGTGTCAGTAACGTTTTGTTATTCATTAATACTCCACTTATTGAAAGCTCTTTAAAGATGTCTGTTGTGCCGCTGGGCGTCAAAGAGCATGTGATGTCACTTCTGTTACCCATGAGGAGCGTCAGTCTCTTACTTTGTGGACTCCTGATACTAGTAAATATGAGCTGGGCGACTAGCTGAGTAACAGTGTTGAGATTACCAATAATGAATCTAAACCGCGCGGGGTCATTGCGAAAGAAATGTATGATGTTACAACGCATACATTTACAATGCATGCCTTTACAACGCAGTTTTTACATCGCAACATCTTTTACAATGCATTCTTTTCCATCGCATGCCATTACATCACATTTTCAGAAACTACCTTTACAACGCATTCCATGACATCGCATTATACCTTTACAACACATACCATTACAATGCATACCAATATATCGCATTAAAGGTAAGTGTTGGATAGTGGAGGGGTAAAAATTACTATTCTAACTCCAGTGAGTGCAACAGTAGGGTAAGTGTTGGATTGTGTAAGGGTAATAATTACTATTCTAACTCCAGTGAGTGCAACAGGAGGGTAAGCGTTGGATAGTGTAGTGGCAATAATTACTATTCTAACTCCAGTGAGTGCAACAGTAGGGTAAGTGTTGTATAGTGTAGGGGTAAAAATAACTATTCTAACTCCAGTGAGTGCAACAGTAGAGTAAGTGTTGGATAGTGTAGGGGTAAAAATTACTATTCTAACTCCAGTGAGTGCAACAGTAGGGTAAGTGTTGGATAGTGTAAGGGTACTATGCGTTGTAATGGTATGCATTGTAATGACTTGCGATGCAATGCCTGCGTTGTAGTGACATGCATTGTAATGACATGAGTTGTAGTGACATGCAATGTACTGGCTGCGTTGTAATGACATGCGATGTAAAGGATGTTGCGATTTTCTGACTGCTATGTAAAGGTAGTGCGATGTAATGACTGCGTTGTAAAGGTTGTTTCCCTTGCGAAAGAGACTACTACAATACTACACATCTGTTGTGGCATGTAAGACCGAGTCCATGTCTGCAAGAGTACCAAAGGCCTTACTCCCTACACACACACTTTGAATTCTGTTTCTTATTGGGCTCTCGCCACACCTGCTGGCTGTTGTGAGTCCGACGACTCGTCACATACCACAGATATTGTCCAATCTGATGGGAGTACTCAGTTTACCTATATCAATGACGTCAAAAATAGCAGCGGCATGGTTTTCTTTGGTTGTTCTAGAAGGGTCTATGGCTTTCTTTGAAATTCTAGGTTGCTTATCTTTCAGGAAACACAGAGGTGCATGGTTGTGCATGCAGTTTGACGTGGCTTCGCTTTGTTGTACTGCATTATAGCCCACGGGGCTTGCTGCAGACCAATGTGACACTGATCTAAAAACTTCCTGGTGAAGAAGTCATAACACAATCTTACAATTTTGACACCATATGCGAACAGCAATTAGCGATTTAGGGGGCTGCCGAGAACTGTGTTCAGTTTCAGGTAAAAAATGTTCAATCCAATTAGGTCCTCAGCCTATCATCATATTAAGGTCAATAAAAGGAGTGCCATGTAATTGATCAACAATAACACCCGCTATTGAAAGACCAGTCAGGTTGCTGTGTGTGCTCTATAATCGCTTTAGAGAATCGTCTTTTCAATATACGATAATTTACCATTAACAGCACTAAAGGAGTTAAGTGGAACAATGACGCGATTTAAACAAAATATGGGGCAAAAATAGGATACAACCACTAAAGTGTTGAGATTTGTCAAATAAAAAATTTAAACGTTCGAACAAGCGAAGGCGGAGGCAACAACTTGGTAGCGCACTGCGAAATGGCTGAATATTCAGGAAGCCGGGCCCTGCTGAGTGCAATACCCTCTATTGCAGGAAGCTGCAATCAGGCTGCACAGGCTTGGCCAGGCACATCCACTTGGGCTAAGAGCTTCCTGCAATACAGGATAAGGGAATCCGGAGGTCAGAGGGCTAAGAGCACTCATCAGGTGTTTAGAACCTTTTTCCGTTCTGGGGTCCTTGGTGTTGACACTGACGCGGGCCTTCAGCTACTACAGCGAAGAGATGATAGTGGAGTGAGCAAGTGTGACATCTGGAGATATGCTATGATATGGTAGTGGGACTGGTGTAGCTTGCAGGCTTCCATTAATACTTCAGTATAGCCTTGCAAAGTAGGGAGCCTCGGGGTTGCTCTTCAACCATTTCTGATAAGCCTGCCATAGGCCAAAGACTGAATCTTCTTGTAATGTTATTGGTTGGGTTTTGTGTTGTGGTCAATCTCTGTTGGCTTGGCCATTGATTAAGGGAACAAACAAAAGAAGGCCCGTCTATTTTGACATAAACGAACCATCCATAGGGCTGTCAGAAAGGCTTTGCTTTCCTCGAATAAACCTAATTCACTATTGTTGCCCCTTGGTGGTATGCTTCGTCATCAGGTTCTTCCTGCTCTGCTGCGGAACGGGGCACGCTGAGACCTACGAGATACGCGGGAGCACTGAATAGTATATTATGATGATGGGAAAGAATAGGAGTGGGAGGAGTCTTATGTAGAAGGTTAAAATACCTGCCTGGTAGGTTAGTGCATCCTATAATCTGTCCTCTAGGCAATATGATTAAAAACTGGGGAGAAAGTAAGAAGTCTAGGTGATAATGTACCTGCTTTCCTTATGGGTCTACATGTTTCCAGCCAATCCCCATGGAGTTTAATCTCGACCAAGAATTTAATTCCCTGATTCCACCCCTAAAGTTGTGCTCATACACAATTGCGGTATCCTCAATTCTCGTTAAGTGATAAATATGGATTATTTGCACCTACTTGATGTTGGTGTTTAATACCTACTTGGTATTACTGCTTATAACATTGATGTGGGAAAATGTATGCTTCATGGGTCCTCTGGCAGCAAGGTATGCTTGTAGTCGCACTTACACCAAAGCGTAACCTTGGCTTAGTAACCAAGTGAAATACCCCGGATTTCACCTAGGTTACTAAACCAAGGTTATCCCCTTTAGGAAATCCCCCAGATTTCATCTAGGCTACTAACCAGAATTCAAACATTGCAAGAGAGCAGATTGACCATCTTGGCCCATATAATCTTGCGATTTTTTTACCACAACCTTTTTCCAGAATCTCTTATCAAACAAAGGAAGGGTCTACATGCCAGAGCAGTTGAAATATACTTTGATCTAGAGTTAAAGTGTTGATTGACTGCTGTCTTTCTATCAGACTAGGAGATCTGATCTGCATTCTGATTGAAATGCTGCTGCACTGTCCTGCAATCAGAGAGCTCTTCCTGCGGTGGAAGAAGATACTGGACTGTACCCTCCAGAGAAGACGCAGCCTTCTGGTCAAATACTGGAACCAAGCTGCCTGTGGGGACATGTGAGGAGTCACACCTGCTGTTAATGAGGATACCCAATACTTCATCATTACCACCCTCTGCACTGCCTTGGTCCCAGGTGAAGGATTGTTGCCTACTGTGCCTGTTGATGAGCCTGCTTCATCTTTGACACCTTTTGCACTGCAGGAAAGACTGGGTATGCCAGGAACCATATCAGCTGCAACCCCTTGACTGGTGAATCGAAGAGGATATTACACTAAGGGCCTAATTACGACTTCTGGCGGTGCAGTGCCAGGTCCGCCGGCCACACTGTCAAAACCGTGGTCAGGCCACCTGCCAGATTATGATTGTTTTGGCATCCTAATGGTGGTGCCTCTAAAAAATGGGCACTGCAATGGGAACGCCAAAAACAATTCCTTCACGGCTTAGACTGAAAAGTCCATGCCGTGCAGGAACTGGGTTGCAGGCACACAGGGGGGCACATGTTGTGCCCCCCTGCATGCACCCCAATAAGCAGAGACACAAGGGGGTCCTGTAGGGCCCCCTTTGTTTCCTATCTGCCAGGGTTTTCATGGAGGAGGAAAAGCCATGAAAACCATGGCAAAGAAGAAATTCCTAATATGCTTGGCAGGACCACGGCATCCGACTGCCCTAATCGTAATAGGGTGGTCGGAGACCGCCACTAGACTAGTAATTGAGCCCTCAGTCTGGAACCATTCAGTGCACTGGAATCCTTCAAGCAGTTAAATACATACTTGCACTTGAACTCCTGTCCATAGTCTGCAGCTTTTTCTTGGCTCGAGAGGGAGCCACTGGCAATGCACATTGACCTGCGGGCACCACTAACCCCAGAAAAATCAAACCCTAACTGGCAGTTCCTGAGATGCAGGGTATTTCAACTATTGTGTGCCCTATTAAGAAGATTGTAGTCTACTGGCTCCAGAACCACGGTTGGTCCTTCGGCCACTGACCCATTTTAGGTGGACTCCAAGAGATTCTGCTCAGACAGTGGGCATCGGTTACTGCCTCCTGTCCCCTTGCAATTCATCCTTTTGCTTACCAAGGTTTTGGGTAGACACTTGATGCTTTTGAAGAGGGTCTTTTTGTAGCACCTAAATGTCAACTGAATGTAATGAAAATATAAAGATACATTTGACTTTGGGGAGTAGCACAGTGAATCATTGCCCCTTAGAAAGTACTCTTAATGAGACTGTTGGACCTGCTACAGTTGGGGTTGCTCAGGTCCTTGGGGTGGGCTATTCCATACTCTAAAAGATATCTGCTCCTGAGCATACCCACAATTTCATCTTCTATGAGGCAAATTGTCACTCTGTCATGAACCTGGCTTCCATGTTTGCAATGCGGGGCTGATGATCAGGAACACTTCCATAGGCTAACATTGGGCATTGGCATCAACGGAAATAGAAATGTAAGCGCTTACGTGCATTAATAGCATTTGGCTTCAGACCTCTGACTAGGAAGGAGCTTGCAAGTTCTAATTGTGTTACCCGTTATTTTATACTCAGATTTTTGGTTTTGTATGTATTAAAGTACTTTTTTTCATAAATTAAAGCATTGACTGGACATTAAGTTATTATGAGCAATTCCTGTGCCGTACTGTAGACTGAGTGCCTAAACCTACGAGGCCTCCCTGAATGAGCCACTAAGATCAAAATCCAAAGAGGAAGCCTTAGTTACTCAATTTGGGTCCAGTTACTGCTGACGCCCATGGTAACCAGTTTCTCTCAGGATACTGCTGAGAGGCTCAGGATGTACAAGGGACTGGCTTTGTAACACCATCAGTAGTCAAGGTTTGCATGATGTCACTTCCACTAACCCTGGCGGTTTAGTGAACTGACATTCATGTACGTTGGGTGATGTTAAAATCATGAACTGGGGTTATTTGTTTTTGCCGTAGAGGTGTGGGTGGTAGAATACTTTTGGTCGGTCTCCTGTCCTTGACTTGTTATTTTAGATTAACTAGCCTTGTGCTCCTGGCTATTTGGCAATGTTTAAAGTCTGTTGGTATGTGCCTCATGGTGGGAACGCAAACCAGCCCTTCCAATTGTGTCGGACCGGCCACGTGGGGGTCGGGCGGTTCATGTTGAAAACACTGCAGGTGTTTTGTTACAGGGGGCCGATATTGTAGCTATCCTGTAAAAATCGGCCTCTGTAACAAAAACAGCCCCCCCAAGGATCCAAAACTTGTCCCTCACACTGGCGGCCCACTGGGGAATCACCCATTGCCTGCTACAGCCAGTCCTGCCTTGCTGGTGTTCTGTGAAATGGTGATCAGTGTTTGTACTATTTTGACATGATGCTTACCTTTGCAGGCAGGGCAGGATCATACTGGAATAAAGGGAAATCTGGCAGTGCCAGAAGGGCCTTGCTTGACAGGTCATTGTGTGGGCCGTTTTTTTTACTATTTATGGTACTGTTTTATGATCCGGCGGTCTAGTGTTTACAGTTGATTTCCCTGATATTACCAGAAACATTGCCTGCAGCAAGCACCAATGCAAATCTGGCAAAACACCTATACAACTTTCCTGTACAAGTTCCAAACTGCCCCAATTGTAAATGTGGACACTGTTTTTAGCTATCTGATTAGCTAATGAGGGTCTTTAGGTTCAGCTATCTGATTCGCTAATCAAAGAATTTATATTGCTGCTGGGCCTATTTTCTGTTCCATTCCGACACTGGGCGAAGGTAAATCTGTCACAGGTCTGAAACTAGCCTGTCATGCAACTGACACCTCTCCAGCCTTCATAGACAGCAGGCTGTCAGGGGCACCTTCCTCCTTTATAAGTCACCTCTGACCCTCATAAACCAAGTCCAATCTCTAAGGACAGGAAATGAACCCTTATAGTGTTTTATTTCCAAATGGAATCTTTATTCCTGAGGCTTCTCACTTCAAAATAAAACACAAATGGCATGTCACACTCCCCACGTCTTTTCCCGAGCAGGAAGTGGGATGATAGAGATGGCCTCTGAACTGAGAACAGGGGTCGCAGCGTGGGCGGGTGATATTGCTTTCTGATTGGCTGCTGGACTGAATGGGACTCTTACAAAGAAACGCACTGTGACCGTGCAGTGCCAGGAACATATTTCTCAGTTGCTTTTCGTCTGAATTATAGTCACTTTTTGGCGACAGATACATTTTCCTTGTTTGTATGTACGCGGAACATGAGCGCTCCTGCTTCGAAAGCCTGGCATTTTTGAAGCAGTTACAATTGCATATGTTTATGAAATTCATATCAGACCTATTTGACCTATTCAGAATTTGCGACATTCCGTTGGTGCAGTGCACGTCTGATTCTGCCGACTAAGAGAACAAGCACTGTCAAAGCCAAAATGTCTTGCCTTTGTTAAAAGTATACCTGCTAACTTGAAGAACAATCTCACCGTGTGTGGAGAGTGCGGGGGCTTGAAGGGGGTGGGGCCTCGTACCCAGAATAACCTATGAGGCACTATTGAACCCCACCCCGCCCCAAGCCGCTTCCTTGCAACAACAAAAAATAAAAGCTTGTTGAGGCTGGTGCCAATGTCCTGGGGTGTTTGTACACCCCTTAATGGACCTCAGAAGTTTAAAGCCTCAGAAAACGAGCTGAAAAACCACTATTTACAGTGGTGTACAGCTTGTTTTCCCTGCCACCGCTCCTCACAGGAGCACTGTGTGAGTTGGCAGGTATGAAAAAACCATGGCTGAAGAGGAAACAAAAAACCCCAAAAGGTGCTATGAGGCAGCCGCACCACCAGTTTGCAGGCGTGTGTACCAAGCATGTAAATATCTACAAAATGCGCAGCAGCTTTTTTTCCTTTTTATTTACTGATCAAAATTGGGTAGGAAAATAAAACAAGCATTGGCATAGCCAATAGTTCTCCCCTTGGGGACCTTATAAGTATTTAGTTATGCAGCACAATATCCTTACTGCAACAACATTAACTGTTACATAGCTAAACACTTATAAGGTCCCAAAGGCGATGCCAATGCTTGTTAATACAACGGTTGTAACTGACGCAAATATTTTGACGGGTGGTAAAATGGGAAACTACTAAAAAATACACATTTAATATCCTCATGAGAAGTTCTGGGTAGGTGGGGAAGCTCACAATTGAGATTTGGCACTTGGTCTTGGCACAGTGTTGAAGCCTTGCTTGAGAGGGAGATACATTCCCACCGAGGCCTTTGCACTTTTCCGCTGGAAAAAATACATATTTATAGAGCATGCTATAAACATGGTTTTCAAATATAATCATTCTTGAGCAATGATCCTGTAGCCAAGACGGGGTCTGCATAATTGCTCCGTGGCCTGGCTGGTATCTGTATGATTTTCCTGTCCTGTCATTGTGCAGATACCAGTGTCATAAAGAACAGATAAAGTTATTATTATTTTGAGTAGAGTGATGATCTTGATTGAAATTCGCATTCTCTTGTCATCAAACAGAGCCGTGTGCACGCAGTGCCTGCGGTTCCTTAGAAGTTGACCCTATTAAAATATTCTGATGGCACCAGAGAGTTGAAATTTACCAAATGTAATGCGTGACCTTCACAGCTATTCTGTCTTATACTCTTATACTACTCCACATCACAGAAAGGTGTAAATATATGTATTTATCAGTGAAATTAGCCTGCCTGTGACTGGGTACCCTCATGTAAAACAACCATTTGCTCCCCGCAAACCAGTTGGTCATTCTGTATTTGTACCGGTATACAACCATCATGAATGTATAGAGCAACAACGTTAACCATGGTACAACCATCGTACAACCCTAGACAGGCTAACATACACATTGTACAGTCATCACGCAATCATTGTGATAACTAAGCGTTTCGAACATACATCAGTCTTGGAGTGCAAAATCATTTTAAAATCCTAGCGTGGACAACCTACACCATGGTTCAAGCATCATACAAGCCTAGCTGCAACAACATGCTGACCTCTCATCAGTCGATTTACAAGCATAGATGGCACTGTCCTGGGCCTAGATGGAACTGTTCTTGCTTGGTTTAGGTCCTTCCTCCAGAATCGCTCACAGAGAGTCCTGATCAACGGTAACCTGTCCGCTTCCTCTCTGATCACGGTGGGAGTCCCTCAAGGATCAACCTTGTCCCCTACCCTCTTTAATCTTCACCTTGAACCGCTCTCAGAGGTGCTGCGCACCGCCAATATCTCCTACCACATGTATGCCGACGACACACAGCTCTACATCAAAATCTCTTCTGCAGAGGACATTCGCTCCCTGAATGAGACCCTGAAGTTGACTGTTCACTGGCTCACTTCTAACCAGCTTAAACTCAAAGCAAAAAAAACGTAGTTCCTCTTAATTGCACCACCTAACGCCAATACAGACATTCAAGAATGGATCATGGCTATCTCAGCGCTAAACTGCTCTCCTACCATTGTGGACTCTGCTAAATCCCTTGGAATTACCTTAGACAGCAACCTGAACATGCGTGGCCATATCAACGCGATGGCCAAAACTGCCAGATTTCACTTGAACTACCTAAGAAACCTGAAACCATTCCTCGACACCCCAGATCTAAAATCAGCAATACAGGCCCTAGTCATCTCTAGGCTAGAATATGGTTGCTCCACCCTCGCAGGCCTACCCAAGAGCTCTCTGGCACCCTTGAAAGCCTGCCTCAACGCCGCCGCCAGACTTCTAACTGGCTCTAAGAAGTACGACCATATCTCACCCCACCTTAAAGCTCTGAACTGGCTTCCTCTTGAGGCCATATTCCAATTCAAGCTGGCTTGCATCACCCACAAGGCTCTTTATTCCAAGTCCCCTGCTTTTCTCTCCCAGAAACTCGTGATATCTGGAGGAGCCAGAAACTCCAGGTCCGCCAGAGACCTTTTGCTCCAACCGGCACGCTTCAGGAAAAAAAGAACGTACAATCGGGCATTCTCTGGGGCTGCCCCAAGAATATGGAACTCACTCCCACCCGCCATCAGAAGAATATCCTCTCTATCTCACTTAAAATAGGAGGCCAAAACTTTCCTAATGGGCAAATTCCTCTCCTAACGCTCCCGTTACAATCACCCCCGTAACCTGGCTTCGCCTATCGTTACGGCATTATCCCGGGGCCTTTTCTCCTACCCTGCACTCCCGAACAGACCCCCCGGGTGTCGAGACTGCTTCTCTAGCTTAATGTATCGATTTGTTCCTACCCCAAAATGTATCCGGATATGATGATTGTTTGTTCTACCATATGCTGTATCCACCTGTCCCTATCCCTTTGATTTTTACCCCCTATGTCTTTGTATCCCACCTGTTACTTCTGTAAAGAGCTCTGATACCCTCACGGGTCTGGTTTGCGCTCTATAAAACACTAAATAAATAAATAAATAAGAATGTTTAGGTCTATTTCAATTTAGGTTTTTGAAAGTAGAGTGGCGCATTTCAGCTGTACGTGTGGTAATCTCCAAGAGGGCTAGAACTCCTCCTCTCGCCCCCAGGGAGATCTCTTGGTCTCAGTCTTTGCTCAATCCTGCTTTCCTTCACTTTGACTATTTTTCAGTTAATGTGAGCTCTATATGTATGGAGACTTGTAATTGTTAGAGGTGGGTTTTATTTTCATATATTTTTTTAATCATGGCCTTAGAAATGTTTCCACATTCGCTTTTTTTAGTGTGATGTAACCCCTTTTTATGTCACTAATGAGATAAGTTTCAAAATAGTATGTTCTACTCCATAATAAGGCTGCACAATAACAAACACACTTCAGGGCACCGTATAGTTGGACTTCACCGAGCTCACGCGAACACTCTAGTCTTCATAAAACAAGGGAACACTGGATGACAACACAACACACTAAACCAATATCCGCAGCAAAACTGATTTAAAACAAGCATTGGCCGCGCGGCCGTGAAATTGAAAGTGATTGCGATCGCGAATAAGCGCGGCGAGCAATTCAAGCATTGGCCGCGCGCTATCGGCCACGAGAAGCGATCTGTGGTGGGGAAGGGGAGAAGCGGGAGTTGTGTGTCGGAGGAAAGACAGATGGCGGCTGTGCGCGTGCACGCTCACGTGCACGCAAGCTTGAGGCCACCAAAAGCCTGTGGTGGCATTTTCAAAAGTCTAAATGTCTCACAGAGCAGCGCATGCACTGGCTCAGGCGAGACCTAAAAAGGTAATGCCAAATCGTGTTTTTTTTTAAATAGTGGGTCAGGGGGAGCAACAAGGACTGCAGAGATGGAGAAAGGATCACAGAGGCAAGACAGAGGGCAGTACGAGAAGTACACAACACTGGCGAGAGAGAGCAAGGTGCATGGGAACAAAAGCACATGGGCGAGAGAGAGAGAGTGCAACATAGAACGGGGAGAAGCACACTGGCGAGAAAACTATGCGGGGAGAAGCATACATGGGCAAGCACAACCTGGTGGGGATTGGGAGAGAAGCATGTGTGCGAGAGACACAGGGAGTATGGTGGAGGGGTGAAGAGAAGTATACGGGGGACACAATTGAAAAACATGTGCACTCTCATGGAGTGGTTAACCAAAAGGAAAAAAAGTGTCTGAAAAGTAAGCAATTGAAGACACAAGTAATGAAGCTATGCTCCAGGAGTGTTAAACACAAGAAGAAGAATGAAAGCCCACACAACCAGCCTTTAAAGCAGTATTGACAACATTTGTAGGTTGCTTTATTAAAAGCATGCTACATAACATGATGAACAATGTTTTCTCACTTCCACTGCACAACAATTAAAATGTACAAGAAAATCAAATTTGAAGTTTATGCAAACATTAATCTGCCCTTCAAGCACACGTGCTAGGATTTACAGCAACATGCTATGGAGTTTGTTCTCAACATTCACATACTGATTTCAATAGATAAGGCCGATAGTCGATAGATAGCTATAGACGACCTGTAAATGTTTCTTTGATACGAATTAGCTTTAATAGATACCTAAATGCATATTTCAGGCAAGAACAAGTATCTCAAGCGTAAGCAATTAAAAACGTAGGCCACAACTTTCAATGAAAAGAACCATCGTTAATGAGTTGAAAGATTTTGTTAAAAATAAAGAGCTTCTACAGAAATTGAGAGTAATGTTGAGGTGAAAAGGTGGTGTTGGCTGAAGTAGAAAGATTAGGGTGGTGATGGTGAGTGGTGGAGGTGGTGTTAGTAGGATGATGGTGGTGGTTAGGGTGGTGGTGTGGTGAGGTGGTGAAGCTAGCTGGTGGTGGTAGGGTGCTGGTTAGAATGGTGGTGGTGTGGGTGGCGGTGGTGAGGGTGGTAATGGTAGGGAGGTGACGGTAGAGTGATGGTGATGAGGGTGATTAATGTGATGGTGGTTAGGGTAGGGAGGTGGTCATGGTAGAGTGGTAGTGGTTAGGATACTGTAGTAGTGGCTAGGTTTGGATGATGGTGGTAGTTAGGGTGGTTGTGGCTAGGGTGGTGATGGTGGTTAGGGTGGGGTATTGATGGGGTTTGGTCATGACAGGGTGGTGGTGGTAAGGGTAGGGAGATGGTAGGGTGGTGGTTGTGTGGTGGTAGACTGGTTAGGGTGGTGGTAGCTCAGGTGGTGGAGATGGTAAGGGTGGTGGTTAGGGTAGTGGTGGCTTTGTGGAGGTGGTAGTGTGATGGTGGTGGTGGTTGTAAGGGTGGTGGCAGTTAGGGTGGTAGTTGGGATTGAGGTGGGTATGCTGGCGGTAGTTAGAGTGGAGTTGCTGGTGGCTAGGGTGGTGGCCACAGTGGTTAGGGTGATGATTGTTAGGGAAGTGGTTAGGGTGGTGGTGGTGGTGGTGAAGGTAGGGTGTTGGTGGGGGTTAGTAGAGTGGTGGTGCTTAGGGTATGACCGTGTGGTTAGGGTGGTGGTGTTAAGGGTAGTGGTAGTAAGATGTAGTGGTAAGATATTAGTCTGGTGATGGTTTTGGGGTGTGGTGCTTTGGGCGATGGTGGTTAGGGTGACAGTGGTGAGGTTAGGTTGGTGGTGGTTATGGTGTTGGTAGTTAGGGCATTGCTGGTGGTTAGGGTGGTGGTTAGGGTGTCTGTGTTTGATTAGGCTGGTGGTGGTTAGGGTGGTGGTGATGGTTAGGATGGTGGTTAGGGTAGTGGCAGTGTGGTGGTGGTTAGGATGATGGTTTGGGTAGTTGTTAGGTTGGTGGTGGTAGGGGCATGGTGGTGGTTGTGGGGCAGTGTGGTAGGCTGGTTAGGATGGTAGTAGTTAAGATGATGCTTAGGGTGGTGGTTAGGGTAATGGTAGAGCTGTGGTGGTGGTGATGATGGTGGTGATAAGCGTAGTGGTGGTTAGTGAGGTAGTTTGGATTGTGATTGTTATGGTGGTGTAGTTATGGTGAAGGTGGTGGTCAGGGTGGTTACAGTGATTGCTAGGGTGGTGTTTAGGCTTTTGGTGCTATGGGCTGGGTGCTGGTGGCGGTTATTAGGATTGTTTCGTGGTTGGGGTAGGGTGGTGATGGTTAGGGAATGGTGGTGTGGATAGGAGGTGGTGGTGAGAGTTGTGGTAGGTAGGGTGGTATTGTGGTGGTAGGGTGGTGGTAGTTGGCATGATGGTTAGGGTGATGGTGGTAGGGTGGCGGTTGTTGTGGTTAAGGTGATGTGTGTAGAATGTGGTAGTGTGGTGGTGGTAGAGTGGTGGTGCTAGGTGTATGGTGATGATAGGCTGGTTAGGGTGGCAGTAGTTAGGTTATGGGTGGTTAGGTTAGTGGTGATGGTTAGCGTGGTGGTGGAGAAGGGGTGGGGATTAGGGTTGTGGTCAGAGAGAAGATTTGGGTGGTGGTGGTTAGAGTAGTGATGGAGGTTTGGGTGGTGATGGAACAGGTAGTGGCGGTTAGGGTGAGATGGTGAGGGTGGAGGTTTGTAGGGTTGTGGTAGTTAGTGTGGTGGTAGTAGGGTGGCACAGTGCTGGTAGGGTAGTCATGGCAGGGTAGTGGTTAGGGTGGTGTTTGTTAGAGGGGTTGTGGTTCAGGTTTTGGCGGTTAGTCACAAGTGCTGGTTGTAAGGGTATGGTGGTGGAGTTTATGATGCTTGTTATGGTGGTATGTATGGTAGTAGTAGGGGATGGTAGGGGTGGTGGCAGTAGGGTGGTTATGGCGATAGGGTGGTGGACTAGGTTAGGGTGGAGGTCTTTAGGGTGGCAGTGAGGGTGGTGGTGATTAGGATGGTGGTAGTGGTTAGTGTAGATTGGTAGTGGTTAGGGTGGTGGAGGTGGTTATTGTGGAGTGGTGGTGGTTAGGGTAGTAGTTATGGTAGAATGGTGGTTGTAGTTAAGGTAGGCTGATGGTAGTAGCGTTTTGGGTTGTAGCGGTTAGGGTGATGACAGGGTAGTGGTAGGGTGTGGGGGTGGTAGTGGTTAGGGTGGTGGTGATGTGCAGATGGTGGTGGTTATGGTGGTTGTCTGGAGGTGGTGATTATGGTGGTGGTGAGGTTGATGGTGGGTAGGGTGATTGTTTTTAGGGTGTTGGTGGGTTTTAGGGTAGTGAATAGGCTAATGTGTAGAATGCTGCTAGGATGGTGGTCGGTTGGTGGTTAGGCTGGTGGTAGGGTGATGGTGGTTAGGGTGATAGTAGTTAGGGTGCTACTGGTGGTTAGGATAGAGTTGGGTGGTTACAGTGGTGCTGGTTATGGTAGGGTGGCTATGGTGGTTGTTAGCTTATGGTGGTGGGAGTTAGTGTTGTGGTTAGCTAGGGTGATGGTGGTAAGGTGGTGGGGGTTGTGGTTGAGGTGGTAGGATGTGGGTGGTGAGGGAGGGTGGTATGGACGTGGTTATGGCAGTAGTATGTGGTGTTGTGGTGGGTTGGATGCTCGTAAGTTGGTGGCAGGGTGGTGGTGATAGGGTGTGGTGGTGATGTGGTGTGGTGGTGGGGTGGTGGAAGTATGGTGGTGGTTGTAAGAGTAGTAGGGTGATGGTATACATACTGACATGGGAGGGGTCAGGGGGAAAAGCAACAGCAAGGACATCAGAAGAAGTTTGAAAGAAAAGTACCTCAATCCAAGGGTAAACAACTGAAGGACAGTAATTAGTCCATGCACAGCTGAAGGAAAAGAAAATTAAACCTGCATGTGCTGACCAATCAGTAACCAGCAAATAAAAGTGAGAATGAAGCCAACTAATGGCAAGCAATGGGCGGGGTCCAAGCCACTTTTAGATTAAAAAAACCTCTTGCAAGTGACAGTGCGTGTGCTGCTTCAGGCGAGACCTAAACATGGCTAGAAGCATTAAATACCTGCTTTGGCAGTCCCCAAAAAACTGTAATACTGAACAATATCATTAATATGCCTTTACAGATATAGATAAAACTTGATTTTATTCCTTTTCTTGTTTGTTTAATTCTGTTAAATAGGTCTTCTGAAGACTTACAACTTCCATTAAGGATTTCCAACTAGATAATCAATCCTCGTATTACATGTATCTTCCTTTTTGGGTATGCACTAGCACAAGGTCCTCAATCTCACCTCACTGCGACTTCACTTCCTGATTAACGAAGAAGACCATCAGAAGGGAATGGTGGAAGGTTAATCTCTCAATTTAAAATAAGAAAAAACAATGTAATAATACTGTTAAAGTGTTTTCTATACATTATCTGCATCTGCAGGTTTTGCTGTATCACACCACAGGGCCATTTCACCATGTTTCATATCAATGTTACTCCCTTTATCAACCTCACTTTATGCTCTGTGGTCAGGTTAGTTTAGAGTCATCTCGGGTTTACATGACTAAGGCTTCTCCTTTCAGACAAAAACATATGCCAAACTAGACCTGACTTTTTCAATACCATGTCGACCACCATAATCAGCCGCGGCCGATGCAGGTAAGAGCGGTGGAGCAGTGGGGCCGGTGGGGGGGATTTCGAGAGATGACCACGAGGAAAAATGAATTATTTATTTAATTTTCCCTTGTGGTTGTCTCACGAAACTCCCCCCCTCCTCCCCCCAGCCGGCCCCACCGCTCTTCCCTGCAGCGGCCGCGGCTGACCATAATTGCAGATGTTGGACTCTGATGCCACTGCTGTCGAGTATGTTTGTTGCCATTAATCCTTACTGAAGCTGTGACCTTCCATATGTTTAATTCTTACATAAATCACAGTATCTCTATGCAAAGGAAACACTATGAAATAATGACCTACTAAGTGTAGTTTGTGAATTGCCCCCCTCCTACACTAACCAATCTATCATTTTCTCTTAAGACTCTTCCTGGAGCAGGAACTATGGTCCAGATGTACTAAGTGTTTACTGGTCGCATATCCTTCAATTCAGTAAATCAGATGTTTTGTGGCCAGTAAAACGTTTTTCCAATGTGCTAAAAACATTTTACAATTTGGATAACTTTCTGAATTGCATAATGTGTTTGCAATCGGTTACCGATTTGATTTTTACAAGGGGCAAACCGATTTGATTTTTACCAAGGGGCATGAAAAATTACAACAAAGGAAGTAAGCCTAATATGACCAGCATTTGTTAAAGCCAGTTATTCTTCATTGCACAGACTTAAAGGCTTTAGAAAGAATTTTGTTAGATGGAATCTCACAGATTACTGCAGTATGCAAGGATTTGATGTTGGTTATCACCTATGACTAACACTTGGAATCAAAGGTTTTCAGTGTAATAATACTTGTAATAAATAATACTTGTTATGCCCTTTTAGAATGTTTGTATATTGTTTTGTCCAACTGTAATTTTGCACTTATCTGTCATTTTATGACTGTGTGCCTGATGGCTTCTTGCTCATAGGCAATACAAAAGGTCTCAGCTGGTTATGGTGCCAAGCCAATGATGAAGGCTATAGGCCTGGTCTTGTCTGTTAAATGTGAAAAGTTACAAGCAAGGTAGAAGGCCGGATTTACTTATTGTGAAATACATTAACTGAAGCGAATAGCAATTTAAGGTTGGATTGTTTTTACACTTTGTTGAAGGCTTTAACCTGGTATATTTCTACCAGGAATCTCATGGCCTAACGGCTAGGGCGCTCGATCTCTGACCTGGGGAACTGGGTTCGAGTCTCGGCAATGAGGCTAAACATCCTGTGATTCTGGGCAAATCACTTAATCTCCCCGTGCCTAATAAAAATGAATGTGTGTCCTCATGTAACATAACTGGTGCTATGTAAAGCGCTCTGATACCGGATTCGGGTCAAGTTCACGCTATATAAAACTCTGCAAAAAACAATAAAAAAAATAAGTGAGCATGTGTTTTGATGTTGGTAACGCCCAGAGGTATAAGATTTGCATTGGGGTAGTCCGTATTAGACCATCCAAGGAGGAGTTGCATATTGTTTTGCCAACAGTAATTGTATATGTACTTATAATTTTGCTGACTGTTTGCCTGATGGCTGCCTTGTGCTTTGCTCAATGCAGTAGACCTGAGACTGTAGTGGTGACAAGCCAAGAACAAAGGTTAGCGGCCGGATTGGCTCACTTGGGAAAGTTATGTTAGATACAATAGGACCGATCTGTTTATTATGAAATGTTATGTCAAAGACAGTAAGTCTTACTTATGTATTGTGAAAAGTGCATGTTAAAACCAATAGGCCTTAAGGGTGGATTATCACTACATGAGTTAAAGACTGTAGACTGGTATTTTGTTACATTGAATCATAAGAGATTACCATATTGGTATTGGCTACTTCCTGTGACAAACTTCTTTAAGCAGTTTTGCATTTTGAAAATCTGTGTTATACCACTTTAGGTGAGGTTGTATTTTGTTTTGCCAGCTGTGATTTGTATTTTTAGGACTATACACCGATTGTTACTTTGTGGCAAAGCTTTTGCTCAATACAGTAGGCCTGACATTTGATGGTGATGAGCCAATGATCAGGGCTGTAGGCCTGAACGGTTAATTTGGAAATGTTATGTCAGAAGCCAGAGGCTTCATCTATTTATTCTGAAAATTATAACAAATGCCATTAAGGGTGGATAATTAATACACTGTGTTAAAAGCCTCTAGACATGTATTTGCACTGTGATAATCCTTGCTTGACCTACCTGGGAGGACCTGGCAGATGTAGTTGTCTGCCAGGCCCCTATAATTAAAAAACACTTTAAAAACAACATTGTTTACACACATAGAGTCTTTGAGTCCACCCTTTACTGTCAGTTTGAGTGTCATTCAGATTGTGCTACTCCCCATGACACCCCCCATTACTGCCCATATAGATGAAGCTTTGGCCTCTGGCTGTGTGGTTTCCCCCCCCTATTATTCCTTGCATTAGATGTATATACTTTTGTATTTTAAGGGACCATCTGTCTCAATTTTATTGTTATGAATTGTATGTTTTAATTGCTACATGGAGTTGTGTAACTTTTATGGTTTTTTATTTTAAAGCCGAATAAAGTATTTTGAAATTGAAATTGAATGGGGCGATGGGTTAGCCCCTTTCTGCCACTGGCTCTATTTCCCTGTGGGTAATGGCATTTTGCCTGTTCACGTGTGCACATCTGCCTAAGAATAGGTGCGTGCCGTGTTTTAACTCCACAGACAGTACTACCAGGCATTTGCTTGCCACTTATTTCATCTGCAGTGTGCTGCATCCTGTGTGGGCACTATTTCTACACTGGACGGCCATCGTGCAATGCTATTGTCCATAGTGTATCATTGTTTTACAATGCAAAGGTGACCACGATGTTCAGAAGTATTATGTTTGTCACAAAGGGTGTTACACTGCAGACTTTAGCATTCAAAGATGGTTTCCAAGTGCAATGTTTACTGAGCGTCCATTATGGAATGGTATTGTGCGTGCTTTTTGGTTGTTTTTACCACTCTAAGATGATCAACATATGGCTTCTAAACATGGCAGCTATGTGTGACCTCTAAAATAACTATACACTATGTACCATTGCAAGATGGACACTAAATGCAATATTGAATTTTATTTTTGTATTGCATGCATATGCCGCCTGGTTAAGGTGGCACCGTATTTTTATATTTTCTACATTACTTCTTTTAGTTTATCATCCATGTGTTTGTGTATCTGTGTTATTGCTGATTGGTAAGTGAGTGAGTGAATGCAAGAATGAGTCAGTGGGTGGACGAATGAATGTATGAGTGAAAGGATGTGTGACAGAGTGCATGCCAGATGATTTACTTAGTGTGTAAACTCCTCAGATACTGAAAGACATTTTCATGTATAAGCCACACCTTTTGGCATCACCAATTCTTTTTTTTTTTTTGCTTGTGGAGGTATGAGTTGAGTTCGCTTTCTAAAAGTTGATTTACCACTACAGAGTACACTTTCAGTGCATTGGTGACATGTAGTTGGCTCTTTCTAATAAGTCGGATACAATATCTGCTGTCTATTTTAACAGCTTTCTGTAAAAACACCTTGGGTTTAGTAAATTCTATAATCCATATAGTGGTGCAGTATACTCATTCTAATATGTCTTGAAGTAATTTCTGCTGTTCAGTCTAACAGCCTTTACAAAGCACCTAGTTACTGAATCCATGGTATTCACTTGGTGAAGGGAGTTTCTACGCCAGTCCTTTCTGTATCACATGATGGCATGCTCTTGATCTATGCATTGCATCCTATGTAAATTATACATTTTTATCTGTGTTTCTGTTTACTTCTACAGCCACATTTGTTCTTCAGAAATCCTGAAGTTTTCGGTAAAAACCGTGAGTCTCTTTTTCGTTTTTTTGTTACTACCAACGGTTGGGTGCGCCTTAGCGTGTGCATACCACCGAGGTAGCGAGGTCCTGACGAATGCCTGGTAAACATACTATAAAGGCAGAAACATGTTGAACACTTCTTATTTTGCACATTAAGGGATAACTAACCAGATCTGGTAACAGTTATTTAAACCCCCTTTTTTAACAAATGCCGGATTTACCACAATAAATAGTTTTGGTTTAAAACCCAGGCATTTTTTATCCACTTTGCCCTCACCTTTTTGCACTTGCACATTACACTCAATCACCAGCTCCGCTGTAAACAGGCGTAGTAGCACACCGGGGAGGAATTCGACCTCCCTGGTGGGAGCCCAATGATGAAGCATGTCACCAACTAGGTTGGTGAGTGAGGGCTCTTTTAACAAATCTGATGGATTTTGTGTACTGGTTTTACTGTCTTTTTTGATTCGCCCATACTCTTGTTGTTTAACAGTATCTTTTCAGGGGGATTAAGAATGTGCTTTTAACCTCTCTCTTGTTGTTGTATTCGAGGTATGAGTGCCGCCAAAGTTCTTTATTTTCTTTTCCAGGTATTTGGGGGGTTGTGGTGGGCAGTTTGGTATGCTAGCCATTTTTAAATTACATCTATTTTCATCCCTGTATTCTTATCACTGTTCTCCTAACTTTCTCATCTTCCTTCATTGCCCCTTTTCTGCTTTCTCTCGCTTTCTCTGGGTCAAAGAATCATGATGAAGATTACGTTTCGGTCTCCAGAAAGGAGTGCCGAAGCTCATCACAGCAACCACCAGCGCAAATTGAGCACTGTTTACATCTATTAGCTGTCTGGTTTGGAGTACGCCCCCATTTATTTTGTTCGGCTTCTGATGACTTGGAAGATAGTGAGGGGTAACTGGGTGGCAGGACTGGTTAATCTTAGACGAAACAGTTTGCAAACATTGTGACAGAAATTCAGATATTAATCCACAGCAATAAAAAAAGAGTGATTTATTTTGCTCAAATAGAGGAGGGTGGAGACGTACCAAGAAACAACACTTGGGAATCGGATGGGCTCTCCAGCAATTAACTACAGTGCGTTCGCTTTTTCAAGTTGGACCAGAGTCCTCCTCGAGGCTTAACGGTGTCAACTGGGTACAAAGGAGTCCCGGGTCAGGTTAACCATCAGGGGAGCTGGAAGCATCGGGCGGAAATGGGAACAAACACAGGGTTGTTAATCAACAAGCTCATTAAGGCTTTCTAATGAGCAATTAGCGCTGCCAGACGGACGCCTGACCCGGCCAATGGCCTTTGTTTTACTCTAGGGTTCTTGAAGAGTGGGGGGAGGGAGGTGGCGCAGACAGGACGCATTCATTCATGACGCAGACAAAGGGCCCTCTCTATTGGAGGACACTGGTCCCAACCAAACAAAAGACCCTCTCTATTGGACGACACTGTTCCCAACTCCAACAAAGGATCCTCTCTATTGGAGGACAGGGTGCCTAGCTCACCAAACCATATCACATTAGTGTTCCATCACAAGAGCCCTCCAGCTTCCACAAAGAGGTCAGTGGGACAAGGCTGCAGGGCTGCCCGCCAGGGGAATGGCGAGCAAAGCACCAACAGAAGGCCGCAAAAGGCACTGAGCGCAGCGCACCAATGGTGGGCCACTTAGAGCAGGCAGAGTAGACCAAAAGGAAGGGTCATATAGGTTAGTACAAGCAGAACTAAAACAGAGGGTTGCATAGGGCCGTATGAACAGAGCACCAATGTGAGCTGCATAGGAAAATGCAAATAGAGCACCAGCAGAGAGTATCAAGGGAAAGTGTGAGCAAAGCATTATTGGAGGGCTATACAGATCAGTTTGAGCAGGGCAGCAACAGAAGGCTGCAAAGGACAGTGTGAGACTGTGAGTACAGCACCAAGAAAGCGCTGCAAAGCCCACTGAAAGCAGAGCACCAGTGGAGGGCCGTTAAGGGCAGTGCGGGTAGAGCACCAATGTAAGGCCATTAAGAGGAGAAGGCCTCAAAGAGCAGTGCGAGCGTAGCACTAGTGGTAGGCCACAAGGGCCAGTGAGGTAAGAGCACCAATAGCTGAACAGAGCAGTGAGTAGAGCACCAATGGAAGGCCATCAAGAGGAGAAGGCCTCAAAGAGCAGTGCGAGCATAGTACTAGTGGTAGGCCACAAGGGTCAGTGTGGGAGGAGCACCAATAGTTGAATAGAGCAGTGAGTAGAGCACCAATGGAAGGCCATTAAGAAGAGAAGGCCTCAAAGAGCAGTGCGAGAGTAGCACTAGTGGTAGGCCACAAGGGCAGGTGTGAGCAGAGCGCCAGTGAGGGAAGAGCACCAATAGCTGAACAGAGCAGTGAGTAGAGCACCAATGGATGCCATCAAGAGGAGAAGGCCTCAAAGAGCAGTGCTTGTAGAGCACACATAGAGCGCCAAAAAGAGCAGGGTGAGCAGAACACTAACGGAGGGCTGCATTGGGTAGTGCAAATAGATTCACCACTAGCGCCTCAAAGGATAGTGCGAGCAAAGCACCAATGGAAGGCCTCAAGAGGCAGTGCCAGCAGAGCACCAAGGGGGCTGCATAGGACAATGCGAGTAGAAAACCAGCAGATGGTCTCAAAGGATGGTGTGAGTAAAGTACCAACCAAGGTATACAGAGGGCAGCGTAAGTAGAGCACTAACATCCCATAGCAAGCAGAGACGCAAGGAGCAGTGCTTGGGGTGGTGGGAGCAGAGCACTGCTTGAGGGCCACCAAGGGCGGTGCAAGCAGAGCACCAAAGGAGGACTGGAAAGGCCCGTGTGAATAATGCACCGGTGGAGAGCTTTAAAGGGCACCACGAAAAGAGCACCAATGGAGGGCCGCATAAGGCAGTGTAAGTAGAGCACCAGCCGTGAGCCTCAAAGGACAGTGCGAGCAGAGCGAAAGAGGAGGGTAGCAAATGTCAGTACAAGTAGAGCAAAAACGGCACCAGTGGAAGAGCACGTAGGGCAGGGCAGTGTGAGTGGAGGACAGCAAAGGGCAGTGAGAGAAGAGCACCCTCTGAGGACCGCATAGCTTAGGGTGAACAGGGCACCTGTGGATCAGCACAAGGGACATTATGAAAGTAGTCCCTGCTGAAGGCTGCAGGAGGCAGAGTACCTCCTGGGCAGCAAGGAACAGTATGAGAAAAACCCCTTCCGAAAGTCATAAGGACCGGTCCTTGTGTGCATAGCACCCCGCATAGGAGCCCCCTGTCAAGGAGTGGCTGCTGGGGAGTATTATGAGCCAAGCGCCCTGCATGAGCTTGAGTGAGCCTTGGAGGGTGGCCCTGGCAAGTATGAGCAGATATTACTGGGCCATGCCCTCTCCATGCCAGCGAATGAGGAGACAGGGAGGTACACGCTCTTCAGGACTCCCATGCAAGGGGTACAGCAGTAGGTAAATAATCACAGAGATGGGGATAAGGTTCGTAATTTTAATTACAAGATTGTACTACTAAATATCAACCCTTGGAATATCATGATACAACAATATCAAGAATAGAATATAGAGGGACAAAATATTGAAAGGAAGCGCATAGATTGGAAAGTATGGATTTAGTATTCCAAATTCCACATTTACGTACCTTGAAGGTATATGTACAGCATAGGTACACATATTTGGAGTTGGGTACAGAAAGTCTATATTTACTTACCAGTCAACATTTTTTCCCGCTATCTTGTCCTCAATATTGTGCCCCATCAATTTTCTGGGGTTGATTTTCAGGGTGCATACAGAATTACATAGTTGTATACTTTCGTTCCTGTAAAGATACCCATTTCATATTGACCTTGTATAAAGTTTTAGATTGAAACAATACCCTTGGGCTAAAACCCAATGGAGGTGAGTTTCTGTAGATTGTTTGTCTGGTCCCTTTCTTGATGTGATATGAGGAAAGGACACCATGGGGAGTCTTAGGTGATTATCTTCTTCTAGATAGACTTTTATTTTCGCATCTTGTTGGTGAAAAATAATCTGTGGCCTTCCTACCTCACTATGGTCTCTGGATTAGATAGAGATAGCGGTATGTTGTTTACAGGCTGTGCAGTTTATATATATATATTTTGTTGCAGGAAAGCCCTTCATAAAGAACAGAACTGGTGTACCCAGAGTCCTTCAAGACTCAAACTGTCTAGGGATGTAGGACTATGACAGAAAAAAGATAGAAAACAAGAGTTAATGGACAATTGCTTTGTCACAAGCCGAGAGAAGGAAGCTTCTGACCTGCAGGCCATTAGGGGGGTACCATGGCTCCCATTGGGAGGGGGGTGGCTGGGGTGCACCTTAGCTCCACATGAGAATACCATGAAGAGAATTATTTGCACCTCATTCCGCCACATTTACAGGGGGTAATGGGATGTCGCAGACCGCAATAAAATTCCCATTTTACAGATGATTATGACCAAATCTTAGACCTACCACAGTTAATTGCAAGGGTTCAGGATTCTGTGAAATCCTTACAGTCAGCCAAGCTAAGTGTCCCATAGCAGGATTGGGGGATCTTGGCTTCCCTGCGACTTCCTGCTCCCAAAAGATCAACCATAAAAAGATTGTAAACAACGATGCACTTTTGTTGCCACAAAATGATTTGTGTTTGTCACAAACGGATTAATGACACAAGCGAGCTGGTTTCTCATGAAAAAGGCAAAAATCTGCCCCAACCCCAGAAAGCTTCCCTTGTGGAGAAGTGTGGCTCAATGGTTAGAGCGGCAGACCCTGATGCAAAGGTCTGGCCCAGGACCAGGGTTCAATTCCCGCCTCGGCGGGTCTTGGGCTCAATTTCCTCGGACCTGTTAATTTTCGCCTCGGTGCCTATTCTAATCATGGGTCCCACTCTGCAACTCTGGGCAATAGCTTGCTTAATCTCCACAACGGCCCCAACAACGCTGGGATGCCTGGCTTCACCTTGGGGGTGCCCAGGAGTGGACATTTCACAGGGAAAAGCCAGGAAGGGTTCCACAGCGGTATGAGTACAGCGCCAGGACACCCTAGGGTAACAGTGCGCTGTACAAGTACAACACATTTACATTTAATGAGGTTAGTCTTGGATTGTACCCATTATGTGGATTTAGCCATGTCTTAAAGCAACCAATATGAACCTAAATCATGTTTGAAAGCAGATGCCCTGTGTTTTCCTTTTTCCAGGGATGAACTGGGCCTGCCTGCATCTGGACCAACATAAGCATGGAAAAAGTCTAAAGCACAGGGACTTGTTGATGTTTAATCACAACTGATTTTGTTGTTGTTGCAACGAATGATTCACAACAAATTCGAACAGCAACTTCATTCCCCTCCCTTTGCGTTCTACCCTTTTAAATTCCTTCCCACCCCCTTTTGCACACTCCATCACCCCCTCGTCTCACACTCATCCACCTTTGCTCTCCTTTTTCAGATCTTCTTCAGTATTTCCTAATTCTCCATCCTTCTCATCCCAATCACTCTTCAGTTCCACTTGTCATTCCCCTTCCTTTCTTCTCCCCACTCTGCCATTTTACAGCTCATTTCTCTTGTGCTACGGAGTAGCCATGTTAGAATTTAATGTATAATTGGACTTCTGATGGTTGTCTTGAGCACAACACTCAAAATGTTTATGCACAGTCTTATAGTCCTGAAATTCTCTCAAGTTGAAAGAACTTTAGTGAATCTGGTTAGAATTGTAAAATAAAAGGCGATGATGTTGGAACTAATAAGAAGTTGGAAATGCGGCATGTGCTGTGCTCTTGGCGGGTGGCCACTGCTCCTGGAGTCTGTCTTCAGGAAATGCTCTGGCTGTGATGTATGCAGCTATGAGACCCTCTGACTCGTTCGACGTATGCATTCTGGACGCTCTCAGTACTTGGAGAGCAAAGTGAAGAACGTCCCTACAGCCCTCCACTGATCTCGCAATGGATGAGCCGATTAGAGATGTGTGTAGTCACCATTCAACCCAAAGAGAAACTTTCTACAGTGGCCTATGGTCACTTGTAAACACACAACAGAGGAATTAAGAAGTGCCTAATTTTAGGGAAACCATCACAATGAATCTTGAAAGGAGACGGTTCTTGTGCCCCGAAAGCCGAATATGTATTGTTGCGCTGAGATAGTTGTATGGTAGCATTTTCATAGCGCTTTCCTGCCCCTTAAGCCGCAAGGCACTTTACTTACAGATGAGTAAGTAGGTACTCTGATTGTTGCTCATGGTTCAAGAAAGTTGTTCGCTGGGGTGTTGACTAAGAGTGGTGAGTGCTGGTGTTGTACATATGGCCCAGAGGTTTGCACCAGATGTGAAGCTGTGGCATGTGTGTGTGAAGTGGTATGTGAAAGGGAGCGAGAGATTGTTGTGCTCACTGCATACTCAAACCAGAGAATCATGCCAATCTGTGATGGTATTGACTTGAAGTTATCGACTTGTGATTTTGAGAACAGCCAGGTTTTAATTGATTTTCTGGATTCTAAGAGGCATTTGATAAACCTTATTCTCTTTGGAAGCTTGTTCCTACCTACCTCCAATGAATGATCCGTTAAAGGGTGGAATGATTAGGATTGGTGTGCAGCCGCGGTCGGTAGTAGGAGTAACTGCAGGGCGGTGACAGTGGGAGGGGGAGGGGCAGGGTGGGGGGTACTAAACTATGGATTACGGAGGTTTACAGGTAAGTTAACATATAAATTATTAAAACGAATTTTGTTGCGTGCACTGCATTCCCAAATGCGATGCTGTGCACGCAACGAAATTCGTTTTATTAATTTATATGTTAACTT
The DNA here is from genome assembly GCF_964204655.1 of Triturus cristatus. Classification (NCBI taxonomy): domain Eukaryota; kingdom Metazoa; phylum Chordata; class Amphibia; order Caudata; family Salamandridae; genus Triturus; species Triturus cristatus. Next base: position 940,219,468 of record NC_140594.1, on the reverse strand, counting down.
ACCTGTAAACCTCCGTAATTCATAGTTTACTACCCCCCACCCTGCCCCTCCCCCTCCCCACGTCACCGCCCTGCAGTTACTCCTACTAACGACCGCGGCTGTTGGAGTGATATCGAATAGGAAGTTCCTCCTTTAACTGTACAGCTTACGTTTTTAGGCGTGGTCGGCACAGGCAACAGCAGTGGGGCAGGTTGGGGGGAAGTGGACAGACGACGGGATAGGGAAAGTAAAATAAAAATAAAATGAATAAAACCATTTATCTTGCGCTCGCCGCATCGCCAAGTGCAAGGTAAGTGGTTTTATTTATTTTTTATTTTACTTTCCCTATTCCGTTGTCTCTCCACTCCCGCCCCCACCCACCCAGCCCCACAGCTGTTACCTGTGCCGGCCTCGCCTGTGCGTTTTGACTGTAAGAAGGTGGGCCCAGTCCCATGGATTGCACAGTTTGCAATGCAGAGCGCTTTGTAGGAGATTTGATCAGTGACGCTCTGGCTGATGCCACTGCCTGTGCCATTGCCAGGGTGTCCGATCAAATGAGTACAAACCACATTTTACTGTTGACACTGAATTCTTTCTTGTGGTTAATGAGGTTAAGACGGTATTCTTGTATATACATGAATAAAACGATTTATCAGATTGCGGTAGATAATGGGTTTGGCCTACATGTGCAAAATACACATAAGTGACAATAGCCAGGTAGAACAGATATCATTTTTATTACTCGGTAATGCAAACCTGATGTGAATTCAGAAAATCCTGTTTTTGACAGTCTCATGGAGCTTGTTTCTGACTTGTGGGGATAACAGAAATGTTTTTGCCACCTTGCGTCATCTTTGAAGGCAGCAATGCTTAGGATATTAACACCATTTTCATAAGGTATTCAGAAGGTATGTTGGGCCAGATTCACAGAACTAACTTAAGACTAAATCCTAAACTTACTACCATTTTGGTATTCACAGAAGGCACTTACTCATTTTGGTATTCACAGAAGGCACTTACTCATTTCGGTATTCACAGAAGTTAGTAGTCCTAACTTTAGCACTCCTAAATGCCTTCTGTGAATACCGAAAGTCTTAAAGTTAGGATTTTTCTCAGTTTATGAGTAGTAAAGTTAGGACTCCTAATTTTAGGACTCCTAAATGCCTTCTGTGAATACCGAAAGTCTTAAAGTTAGGATTTTTCTCAGTTTATGAGTAGTAAAGTTAGGACTCCTAATTTTAGGACTCCTAAATGCCTTCTGTGAATACCGAAAGTCTTAACATTAGGGTTTTTCTCAGTTTAGGAGTAGTAAAGTTAGGAGTCCTAGCCAGGTGACATTCCTGCAAAGGCAGTTGTTTCAACATGGGATTTCTCTCCTTATGCATTTTGGAGCTTATTTATCTATAGAGAATACATTCTGAAAATTGAATCTTGTTCTGCAATCAATATTGCCAAGTATGCAAGTTTCGAAAAAGGTCGCTATCGAGAAGGTTTGTCATGTGAGTTTGCCAAGAATCCATGAACTCCGATGGGTTCATCCCTTGGCATGGACCGAAGGCATATTCACTTGAGTTAGCCACCGAGATTGATGTCTTCTTCAAAGAACACTTTACCAAGAAAGTTGAGCCAGCATGGTGACAATTCTCGCTCCAGAAAAGGATTAACCTTACCGCCCCATACATCCTGTTGGCAGATCTGATATACTGGTTCCTCTCTGGCCAAATTACTAATCTCACCTAAACTGAGGACACAGATGTCACCATCTTACATGGGATCTGGTCATAGCACTTACCTGGTGTGGAGATCATTCCACCCACCCATTCGTACAGCACTCTATTCCATTAGTTACCATTATTTTAGATAGACCAAAATTATCTGTCCAGGCATTTTAGAATTGGATGATACCAGCTCTCAATCAACCAGGAGAAAAGATTTTTTTCACCCTATGTGAATGTTGGTCATTTAGGGGCCTATTTACGAGAGCCCTGCATCGCTTTTGCACCATGTAAAGTGCAATTCGATTTTTGAAGCCAAGCAAAGCCACCCTGCATGGCTTTGGCTGCCTCATAAATCATGAGTAAGGCGATATAGCGTTTCCGGGAGGTGTTCCAAGGGTGTTACGGTGGGTTTTCGAACACAACACCCATGGATTTTGACGTTGCCCCAGATTTACAAAGTCATGTAAACCTGGGGAAGCAGCGACCCCATATCTCTCCCGAGGTGAGGTGTAACGAGGAGAAATATGCTTATTTCTCCTTGATGTTCCTCTTTCTATGTCTGCAGCACACATAGAAAGAGGAAAGTGCCTCAATAGATTGATTTTGTTCAGGAAGGTGCTCCATCCTGCACAAAAACAATCCTGCATGCAATGGAGGCACCCTTGCACCAAGGTGCAAGAGTGCATACATTGACCAACTGCTGCCAAAATGGTGCCAGCCAGGGGGGCAATGACAGGAATGCACTGTATTGCCTAAATATGGTGCATTACTGCCCTTTCACGTTGGCATAGGGCAGCGTAACATTACCCTATGCCAAAATCTCATAAATTAGGCTGTTACAGTATGGTAGCTTTAGGGAAATATTTCTAAATGAAGGATGTTCAGCGGGTTGGATTTGATAACTCGGAATGCCATTCATTTGGAAAAATGTGAGGAAACATGTTTGTGGAGAAAGTTTCCTCAGAACAGATGTCCTCAAGTATTTTTGTCTCCTGAATCACACACAGACCTATGAAACGCCTGCCCTGGAGATGGGTCATAATATGGCTTTCCAAAGGCCTTATTTAGAATTTGGCCGATGGGATACTCCATTAGAAATATGGTGGATGACCTGTACGCATTTTAAAGGTAACATAGGCTGTAATGCTCTTGTAAAACGGCAGACATTACATCCGCCATGTTTGTGACTCAGTATCCTATCCGCCAAAGTGGAGGTAAGGCCCCAAGAGACACATCTGTTTCTGCACAGTGCTATATAAATGTTCAATAAATGCACTGCTTGAGCATTTTCTATCTCAAAACATTCTAAGGCGTGGCTTAATAATACTGACAAAAATAAAATAAACCCTTGGCCATCATGGGAGGTTTGATCTATGCAAGGGCAGACTGGTAGGGCGGGTATTATGGCGGTCCCAAAGTCTTGTTACCTAAATGTTAACGGAGCCTGCTACCCTGCTTACCATTTCTCACAGCCAAAAGAACATTATTAAGACAGCCGCCCACTTGTCTCCAGAAATCACTTCCCACTTGTTATTTTGACATATCGTTAACCCATCACAAACAAAATGTTTTTGTGAATTTTGAATTCGTTCCTGGAAGAAGGCCGCTGGGTCATATCTGGTCATGATTTCGCAGGCAAATCTTTGACACACAGAAGACATGTCAGATTGGTCACAAGCCCCATCTCCAGAGACATTGATCGGCTGCCTCATTTTGAAAAAAAGGGATTGTTTAATTAATCTCAGACACTGGCAATTACTCTATGCCACCATCCAGTATCCCTGTGTACTGCTGCATGTGCTACCACCAATGTTTCCTTGGTGGGGAGCTCTCCACAAAGAGACTAGCCTACAAAAAGCATGAGATTTTCCATCTGGCTTCTGCCTCTAAATTCCTGATAGTGTTGGGGTGAAGGTAGTCGCATGTTAAGGAAAAGCCAGAGATGTCATCGACTCAGCCAGAACGATGCAGGCCTTTACAAGGCACAGGTCTGACACAAAATCTGCTGATCTCCTGACAGACCAATTGGCCTCTTGAGCCTTCTTTACGAGTAACCCAGTACACACGTGTGATGATGTCACATATGGTGCTGCAGCTTCCGAGTTCTATTTACAGCACATTTTAAGGGTCATTATGAGTTGAACATTTGGAATGGGAAATAACATGGGTAAATAGGTGTCATCATGCACATTTCTGCATGAAATGCCTTTAGTTTTATTTTTCTGGGGGCATCTTCCACCAGGTTGGGTGAATCTGTCCCATGTATCATATGAATCATAATTCTAATGTAGGTGGAAGCTTCTTCTTCCACTCAAATTTGAATGCAGAAGCTACTCATATGGAGGGCTTAAGTGTGTGTTGCGGTCAGTGCTGGGAATGTTCAGCCACTCTCAGTCAGATTAAGGGTAGGCCAAAGCTCCAGTGAGCCTTGAACCCCGGTTCGTACTATGATGCATTGGTAGTGCCCCAGTATTGGATGTCTAGATTCCAATGATGCTCCCTATTGGGTCATTGGAATGCCTGGAGCTGCGCTGAAGACAAAGGAGGGGTAGAGGACAAATCATGGCGGTAAATGCCTTCTGCTCAGTTGCAATATTCGCAGCAGCGGCTGCCTGCGAACGGGGGTGGTAGGGTAGAAGGAGGGACGAAAAAAAATAAAAAATTAACTAATCTCCTTTCCCGCCTCCACCGCACGCCTCTCTCTCTCGCCTCTCCGCCGTCTTCTTCTCTGCTGGAAGAAGCAACGGAAGCACCCAGGCTTTTGCACTCTGCTGCACAATCAACGCTGCAGGAGGAGCAGCGTTGTGATTGGTCTGAGCGGTCTGTTTGGCCGCTCAGGCAGTGCCTGGGGAGGCTGGACATGTTCTCCATTGGGCTGTACAACACAGCCCAATGGAGAACATGCCAAGTGCGCATGGAGGTTTGGCCGGCCCTAGAGGGCCGGTCAAAGCATCATGCGCACGTCGGGAAAGAGTGCGAACCACTCCTGCTCCCTCTGCGGTGAGCCAGCGCCGCCCTGCCCGACCTGGCTGAAGTCACAAAGAAAAATAAAATGATATTAACTTCTTGTTAATATCACTTTATTTTTATTTTCCGCTGCCCAATTAGCAGTGGGGTGACGCTGCCACTGAATATTAAGCTCTCTGCTTCTCCATTTAATTCAGAACCGTGTGCCCCCAGTGGGGGGGCAGTGAGCATTAAAACCCTTCTTGCTGGGGCTTGCGTTAAAAGCCATTCTCCTGTTATAAGCCCTGTCTGTATCTCGGGCCTAAACCTCTGTGACCGGTCATTCCAGTGGCGTAACGATAATTGAGGGGGCCTCCTGCAAGGGACGTGGAGGGGCCACTCCAGACTCTATCAGGAGCTCCCCAGCCGAAGTGTAGTGCTGAGGGGGCCACCTGGAGCTTGGGGCCCCCCCCGCACTGTGGGGGATGCGGGGGCCTGTGTTACGCCCCTGGGTCATTCAATAATGGATATAGCCCTCTGGCGTGTTTGGAAAGCTATAATAGCATCACGAGGCCTATATATAGTGTCCTACTAATCAATCAATCAATCACAAGATTTTTAAAGCGCACTACTTACCCGCGAGGGTCTCAAAGCACTGAGGGAGGGGGGGGGGGGGTTGCCGCTACTGGTCGAATAGCCAGGTCTTGAGACGTCTCCTGAAGGTCAGCAGGTCTTGGGTCTGTCGTAGGTTGACTAAAAGTCACCCAGTCCAGTAGGAGTTTGCTTCTGGCAATGGGTGCAAGGCTACAGAAAGAACTTCAACTAGACTTGAATGTGGCAAAGGATCAAAGATGCCTCAAGAAAAGGATAAAGACCGGTCTATTTTTAAGAAAGTCAGATTGTGCTCTTGGTTCACTACATGTCCCTGGACGCAGGATAGCTTTGGCGCCATGTAACTGCGCTGGAATGGAATGCATCAGAGCTCCTGTCAAACCCGCTCGAGTCTGTCCGCACCAAAGAGGAACACTGGCCCCCGGCAGCCACCTTTGCTCTCTGTTTGGTATCAGACCTAGGGCAAAGGCAAGCACAACACATAAACAATACCATTTAAATGTAAACCGCTCCGACAACAAAATAAACATTGTCTAGACAGAATGCGTAAAAGGAAAAGAAGGATTTAAACAAACAAAATCATTACAATTCAAAGTACCACAACAAGGGTCCCAAACAAAATTAATATTCCCTTTAATAAAAGTATTGACAGAGCACAGACAAAAAGTAGAGCGGAATCTAGCCTTGAAATTGTCTGGTACACTGGCTTTGTGACACCAGCTCCTCATGTTCTCATTTCGACAGACCCGGCATATTTTCTTAGGCAGGAGGCTTGTGTCAGGAACCCCCTGACACGTGTGCTATGCATTTTGTATGTTGCTGAGTAACAGAGTGCTAGATTTGGTTGGACAATCGGGATCCATCCAAAGTGGTACTCCTTTTAACATGAATGACTGACCACCGTATCGCCGGGCTGTGACTCAACTCAACACTGGTGGCAGCCAATGTGGAGGTTCACACCAAGTGATATAAAGGGGGGCCTTAGGAAATATGGTACATTTTCCAACACAGTAGGCTGGTAACTGGGGCCAGTTGTTTGAGGGATTTGAAGTTTACATTGCCACAACTTTAAGCCAAGAACAACTTTAGGGAACAAAGAAAGCAATGGGGATGGACGAGGGAGCAATGGAGAAGCAGGAGGATGGGGTATATCTGGGGTGTAGAAGAACAATGTAGGAGCTGGGGGGCTTGGGGAAAAAAGGAGGAGCTGGTGGGGATGAATAGACAACCTTTGTGGAGGTGAGAGCAGCACAGGGATTTATGGCGGTGTTGTGAGACGGAATCAGCACACGTGGGAAATAGCAAGAAAGCAAATGGACTCCAAAGGGCAGCTGCATCAAAAGAAAAATGTAGATGCCTGTTGTCAGCTGTTGAAGGATACAAGTTATCAATCAAAAGGATAGTAAAGAAGCTACGATTCGGAGGGGCAAGGAAAGGAAGGAAGCCATCAAATAAGAAACAAGCAAAAGAGATTGACAAGAAAGCCACCCAATTATAAGAAATGGGCTGACCTTAATCATATTATTGGCACTGTTCACAATACCTCTTTGGGCCTAAACACATCATTGTCTACTGCTCCAACAGTTCCAATCCATAGTCTAGGCTAAAGACTGAGAATTGTGGATCTGGGATAAGAAAAGAAAGAAAGAGCACTGGACTCTTGGCTGCCATTTTAGGAGAGGGAATTGTAGCGACGCAGACTCTCAACCTGCCTCCTTAAAAGGGGGAATGCAACAGCACAAAAACTCCAGCCGAGCCCAGCTGGAAAAAAACACGTTAAGTCAAACGTTGTTTTCTTAACAGTAAATCAAAAATGTGAGTTTTTTCCGTCTCAACAAAAAGAGGTCTGTCTGAGCGAGAAATTGACAATATTCCCTTCTTTCCTTTGAGTCTGTTTTTAAGCAAGAAAAGCCAAGAATCAGGGAGTTTGAGAGGGTTCCAAGAGAGGCTTGTCTTGAAAAACCTGATATTTAAGATGTTATTCCATTGAGGCCGTGCTGTTTACATCATGGCCACCGTCCAACAGGAGTGAAAGGCCACAATGTCCTGAAGCAGACGGGAGAGGGAGATGTTTATCCCTCCTGCAGGCAGATTTTTAAATGATTATTTTTTTAGTTTTTTTAGTTGGGGCGATCTCATCCAAGTGCCTTTATTGGTATTTTAAGTGCCAAAGAAATCATAAGAACTAAATCATCAGATTGGGAGTAGAACGATAAGCCTCTATTTGTCAAACCATCCAGTACTAATAAATGAATGCTGAGCTGCAAGATATTCCCCAGAATGCCTTCCCTCTTTCTCTTTGTTGAACATCAGTACAAGTCTTATGGCGCAAGACCTCAAGAGAAATATAAGCAGACGTGCCAGCCCCTAAAATCCTGGGGAGAGGTTATTAACCCAAAAAACTGTAACACTGGTCTTATTCCCCTACCTACAGTCAATTATGAAATATATTTAAAAAAGTAAACTTTAAATTACAACACTTGTGTTCAACGAATCCTAAATAGTATCATAGTGTCAAAACAGAGGAGAGTGCATCGGGAGATGTGTGTAGATCATTAATGCTTTGTATTCTGAAATCTAAATGCAGTCTCATTGACAAAATTAAGAAATTGAGAATCTGCACGTTTCAGAAACCAAAATGCCTATTTGTCACAGTTCCTACAAATGAATGCCTGCTCAATTAGCACCTTACTCCTGCATAAACTGCGTTTAGGCCCCTATGGTAATTTTGGGGCTTTGGTACAGGTCACCAAACTACCAATTCCAGCCTATGAAATGTTTGGAAAGATCTCCATTTCTCTTTTGCTCACCAACAACATCAAACGGCTGGACCAGTATTGTACCAGAACACGATCATCAGATCTGACATAATATTGTGTTATAAATATCTCTTCTCCCTAGTGTCTCTAAACTGGAGTCACTCCCAGACTTCAGCCCTATTGAAGCCAAACTGTTTATGGGGGATCTACAGGATCACAAAATCTCCAAAATGTACCAGTCCCTAGTGACTAATAGTTCCACCACATTGGATAGACTCCGGGAGTCCTGGGAGGAGGATCTGGGCCCATTAGAAAGTGAAGAATGGACAGAGGCTCTTTATTCTCCTAGAGAAGCTGCTATCGATATGCGGCTTCGCTTAATTCTGTTTAATTATCTACATCGGGTGTACTATACCCGTGTTCGTCTATATAGGGCCGGCCGGATAGCCTCTCCGCTTTGCCTACGCTGTGGGCGCGATGACGGTACTTTCTTTCATACGGAATGGCGAGGTGATTGTGCGATTCTGGTAAAGAGTGTTGGCATGCCTGTCGGAGGTCCTGGGATGAGACCTTCCCTACTCACGCAGGCTTGTACTCCTGCAGGTTATGGAAGGGATTGGAGGCAATATATACAAACGCCACCTAATGTTTTTGGGTTTTACGCTAGCCAAATGCGACATTGCACGCCACTGGAAGGCAACTGCCTCGCCCCCCTTAGCTGCATGGAAGAATGGCTTGGACTTCAATATGGGCATGGAGCTTCCGATTTTCAAGGTCAGGGGATGTCCGAGTAAGCACACAAAGATATGGAGGCGGTGGGCTGAATATAGAGGTCTTCCGTTCACTTGGTATTAACACACACTGAAGATGGTATGTTGCAATGTAGTTCAGGAGTAGCTCTGCTTAGCTGGGGTCTTCTTCTTTTCTCCTTTTGCTTTCGCTTTGAGGGATGAGCAGTAAGTGGTGGGGGAGGGCATATTGACAGTGCATCGGGGGGTGGGGTGGCAGGTTATTACTCTTTTTTGATGTTATTTTATGTTGTCTTATATTTGCATATCATAAACGTCAATGCTCTTACTGTATCATATCTGCGGCAGAAGTTCTCTGGGTTACAGAGCTCTGCAGAATATTTGATGTTTGACACAATAAAATCTGTTTAAAAAAAAAATTGTGTTCTAAATATAATTTACAAAAATATTACCTTGTTGCAGCAAATATTAATTATTCATGAATCAAGGGAGAATGAATGAATCAATCAATACACTTCGTATTTTTCAGTAAAACCATAAAAATCACTAGATCAGAAAAAACATCAGTAAAAATTCCAACAAAGTACAAGGGATAAAGCAGTATGATCAATAAAAACCACATGATTACAAAGCTAAAAAGAAAGGCCACCCCAACAAATGTAGTCACAGCTGGACCTGAGCCTGATTGCAGCTCTTAAAAAACTAAGCGTATACAATACTGAGTCAAAAGAAAGCAATTGTAAAAAAAATAAAAGCTGGTCTAACCTGCTTGAAACAAACTTTCTTGTGAATCGGAACAATAAAAGTCCTTCTAGGAACCTCCTAAAAGCTACAAAACATTAAAAAGTGCATAATATCCTGTGGAGACTGTCCGTTGCAGCCACAGGGTATGATGTGCACCATGAGGTTGAGCCAAAAGATAGTGGAAGAGGTCAAGCCGAAATCTGGTCAATAAAAAACAATCGTGGTTGCTTTTGACCCATAGGAGATATGCTTCAGTAGTTACCACAGTTTTCAACATGATGTACCTACGCACACTTGGCTTACTCAACTCTCCTTCCTCTCTTTCCCCGCTACACCTTTTAAAAAAGCACTCTTTCAGCCAGGTTAAGTCCCTCATACAGATTGTTTGTGAGTTGCCAAATAGGTCTACCCTACCTAAAGTACTAAGCCATGTTCTGACGTGTTTTTATCCATCCAATGCGGTTCATGTGATATAATGAACGACAATCCCTTAGAATGCCTTTACTAAGGGAGTTTTCTTTCATAATCCATGTTTTCATCCACAAAGCTAGGGGGCGATAAGCCAGCTCGTCTGAGAAGGCCATTCCCAGTTCTTCATGCACTATTTACGACAGGATGCACTGAGGGACAGATAATAACCGTCTCAAAAAAAAGTTTTCAGCAATTTGCAGTGCACCCAGCCCAGTGAAACCCCATATCTCACTCCCTTAAATGACCTTCAAGAGACATTTGGCTCTATAAATCTGCAGTAAAGCCCCCATCGGTTTACCATCCAATCTCGAGGCAAAATTAAAAAGAAGCAGAGGTTTCTCTGGCCAGGTCCCCTTTCTTGCAGCTGATCAAGGGACCCCAACCCAAAACTTCATCCGATAGAACTCCTAGATATGAAAAGACATTGGTCTTAGGAATTGGTGTAGTTCCTACCTTAAATGTGTAATGCTTAGCTGTACGAGGTCCCACCTGCATTACGTATGATTTGCTCTGGTTGACCACTAGATCCAGGTCCTCCATAAAATGTACAAAGAAGTTCAGCAAGAGTTGTAGGCCCCTGGCTGTCCTCGCCATGAGGACAGCATTGTCTGCATACAGGAGAAGATTAAAAAGGTGAATTTGTGGTGCTGTGGTGGAAGTGTTAATGTTCCACTGCACCTGGTGATAGGTCTTGCTAGGCCGACATGTTTCTGCCCGTGGTAGCCCTCACAGGTCTGTGGGCCTTCTTCAGGACCAGAGTGACATAGGCTACCTTTAAGGTAGCTTATTAAGGGTAGGTCATTTACTCACCCTTCTTCTTTACTGAGCCCTTTTGCTCTTCTTCATGTAAAGGTTATGGATGCTAGTATTGTCTAAAGCTAGGAGAGGTAAAAGACTATGTAGAGAGAAAAAAGAAAAGAATCGTGGATGCATTTCAAAACTGAGGCAATTTTAATTCACTGCTCACGGTACACTAATGCACCCCTTATCACAACTGATAATAACTAGATGGTCTACCTCCAGGTGGGGGAAAGGATATCACTTGGAGAACCAACCACTCGAGTGATAAAAGACCCAATGATGATGTGATTCACATAACTAAGAGAGCGTAGAACCAAGATATACCACACTGTATGTTTAACATGAATGAAGGTCTTCACCACAAAAGAACCCTAGACCCTGGAAAGAACAGGATATGTGATTCATTCTCACTTGATTCATGAATATACCAAATGGAAGCTGAATAGATCTCAACTTAGTCCTCCTTTCTCTGATTAAACTGCAATTAATAATTAAACATCTATATTCTATGGAGCAATATTTTTGTAAATAATATTTAGGGCACAATATTGATGTCAGAAGATATTTCTGTACACGATATTCTGACATACAACCACTGATCCTGGTATGCATAGAAAGTTTAATAGAATTATACTTTGAATTGGAATCACCTGACAACATTATTTTACTTGGTGAGACATTTTGGTTCCTGAGGATAACAGAATTTTAACGCGAAGATTTAATGAGATTTCCTGAAACTCCTTTTTATGGTCTGATGACTCAGTTCTACCACCCATAGAGACACTTTTCTTTTATGCAGTAGAATATCATAAGTTTCTTTAGAGACCACAATAAAAAATGACAATGAGTGATTCTTCATCAGATACTGTCGTAAACTAGGGCTCTAAAGTGTGGGCCTGATTACGATGTTGTGATACCACCGGTCGGAGGCTTTCCGACCGACATGGTAGGTTTAAAATCTGACTGCTGTATTATAATCACGGCAGTCGTATGTTAAACAGGCGGGGGGACCCAACATGGTTCCGACGGGCTCATAATCCCTTAAGGACAGCGTTTCTGCTGTCGGGATTATGATGTCGGTTTCCGACAACCTTTCCATGTCTGCCTTTCCGACATGGAAAGGCTGTCAGAAAGTGAGTTTGGGGGCTCTTAGCAGGGCCCCCTTCCCACCTGGCCCTCCGTATGTGCCCCCCTAAAATTCCCTGCACTGTGTGGCAGGAACTTGACACACGGTGCAGGGATTTCCACAAACTCCCATTTCTCAATGGGAGCTTGTGCTTCTGACGTTTTTAGATCACCGAACAAGCTCCCATAGAGAAATGGGAGTTTGGGACTTCACCATGTGCGGTCGCATTGTAATCAGGTGTGCGGAACCGCCGACCTATGGTCGGGCGGTTTCCTAACCGAACCGCTGTCGGTCAGAGGCTACTCCGACCCACATCGGAATCAGGCCCTGTATATCAATTCAAAATCGAAAGAAAGAACTGTTAAGGAGAGTGCGCCAAATACTAACTATACCTACATTGCCAGGAACATGTACACATACTCAATGAGATCATCTTGAATGGAATCTTAGCTTAAATCCTGGGAGAGATTTAACCCACACCTGGATAAGACCTTGCAAATCCCTACCATCTACGGCAGAGTTTATTCATAGAAACAGATCCAGTGCTGTCATATTTCTCCTACCCATGAGTATTTTCTTTTTCAACCTTATGGAGAATTTTCTGAAAAACTACATCACTCTTCCTTCTGCATCGAAGTAGGCTGGAGTGAGCTCACAGTGCTTCTGATCTCATACCACGAACAGTACAGGAAGTTCCGCCTTCAAGAACTTTGTGGCAACAAGTGGCTATCATCGAGCATTCACAAATGTTTTTTGCCTTCACAAAAAAGTACCAGGGCGTGGGAACTGGAGCACTCCAATGTTTTAACTACCACTTTAAAAGGCGTTTGCATTTGTCAAGAAGAAACGGTGTCCTGCGAAAATACCAACTGCAAAATTATATACTCGTAGACCATAAACATACAGAATCAAAAGTACCCACTGCGAAAATAAAGCCGTAATCTCACCAGCAAGCACTTACTCCCGTCTATACTAGGGCTGGAGTGAGAACAGTAATTTAGCCAAATGCTGTAACATGTGGAAAGTGAGGTTGGTTCACATTTCGACATTTTTGTGGGTAAAATGTGTTGTATTGTCTTTATTATTGTACCCTCCAATTTTGTGTTTTTATTTTTTTTAGTCTTTGTTTCACATGAAGCATATAAACACAATGCAAGTGATGGACCAGTAAAAACTTTCTCACTCATGTGAAATATTGTCCATCCAAGTGCTAAAAAATAAGCACTTTTCGCAAACGCAAAGGACTGGCTGTTTAAATCCTGGGATGCTATTTTTATAAATTTAAATTGATAATAAATTCATGTTTGCCTCACAATGCAATATGGCATGCAGGTTACAACTTTCTTTCCTTAGGTTGTCTTTATCTGGAATTCACGACTTTACATTATTTCTGTACAAAAACAGCAATCCATGTTTTTAGGGATGGCTTGAGCTGTTTATTTTTGCTGAAGATGTCAATCTTCATGAAATCATGAGAAAATGAACCAATATATGTGATCTACAGGTCGCACGGCTCTTTTGCTTGGTACAATTGGAAAGATTCTTACATTCTCAGAGTGACTGGGAAGTGACATATTTCTGGGGGCCTTGTCCACTAAAGAAGATTTACAATCAAGCATTCATCCATTTTGATTTTATTACATTTTATTTTACAATAGTGGACTCCGAGGACAGACATTCTTTGTTGGTTAAGGCCCTGGGGAGTTAGGAAGTCTGACCCCTAAGGTCATTATTGTCTAATAAAACATCTGTTCCTCAGTTCATTTACATGGAGGCATTACCACATTTCAGTGCCCTGGGCTAGTAGTTAATCTAGATGGGTATGAACACATAATAAGGTTTACAGTGGAGGTTTTGTAGCACGTTGTGTATGTTTTTGTGGGACTCGGCACTTAGGAAGTCATAGTGCCGTACCTCGAAAATACACATGCAAAAGACAGCCGAGCAGAAACACAGCATTTTTAAAGTCATACTTCCTACTTGTCATCAATATCAGTCTCAGTTCCATGCGACAACATCATGTAATGAACAACTGTTATCTCATTGGTCAATGTCTGGTGATGGGCCAAAAATGTGGTGAGTGGTCTGTATGCTGGATGAATAACTCACTTCAATCCCGCACTGGCTCCCCGTCAACAAGAGGATATCCTTCAAGCTTCTCATCCACACACACAAGGCACTCCACAAGACCGGCCTTGCCTACCTCAACAGACGACTCTCCTTCTACAGCCCCAACCGCCAGCTACGCTCCGCCGACCTCTCACTCGCCACTGTCCCGCGCATCTGTAAAACAACCACCGGCGGGAGATCCTTCTCCCACCTCGCCGCCAAGACATGGAACACCCTCCCACTGAGCCTACGACAGACCCAAGACCTGCTGACCTTCAGGAGGATACTCAAGACCTGGCTGTTCGATCAATAGCGACCCCACCTCCCCCCCCAGCGCCTTGAGACCCTCGCGGGTATGTAGTGCGCTTAACAAATGACTGATTGATTGATTGTGAGAAATCACTCCCCTAATGCCTTTCACAGCTCAGTACAACGTGTTTCTATCACTTTTATGCTCTGCATGGAGCGCAGATATACCTAAATGGATAGCCACCCTGTTCAGTAAACTTTGGTAACTCTCATTACATAGAAACACAGAATATGAAAGTAATAATTCTTTAGGTCTGGGTTTGACCGTGCAACTGACAAATAGACCTACAATGGTCAGACTAGCACGTTGTAAAACTAGGTGAAACTACCCCTATCCTCCAGGGCAGAAGATTCCAGAAGTTGAAATTTCCTCCGGTTTTGTGTTTTAATCAACTGCCTACAGCCAATGACTTGATGCAAAGCATAATGATGGCAACATTAAAAATTAGAAACAGCTTTCCCAGCGAGGGAGACCTCGTAAAACAGCCGCTTGTGGCTGGTGCAGCTGTCCTCATCACTGACTGTAGAGGAATTCTCCTCACCAGAAGCTCCTCGGCGTCTGCTGCTGATTACTGTCACATTAGGGCCAAATTTGTGGGGGCTTCCATCAGGAGGGATTAGGGAAAGTCTCAGGGTTGACAACTGTGGTACTCTACACAGAGCTACCAGCAGCGGAACGGAACTAGCGGTGCGCGGTCTTCAAAATCCACCCACTAGTCAGGATAGGTTCTTCTTTAGGGCCTCATGTGCTCGGATCCGTGGGGTACCAGTTCCAAGGAGTGCCACATACCAGAAAACACTGTGATGATGTGCCATCACAGTGACTCTGTCTGGGACACGCAACATGTGCCAGAGAGCTGTGGTAGCATCACGCTGTCGAATCATAGAAAGGGAGCAAAAACAACACGGCAAACAATACATCAGGAATACATCAGTGGTGGGATGTTTGAAAAAATGTGTCATGTTTTATTCACTTCTGACGAGATCAAAGGTGATATTTGACTGGCATATTCGGCCTGCCATGTCACTCCCTCTCCTGCCGACCCACAGACTTTTGAGAAATGTTCTGATTTTCCTACTCTCAAATGATGCTCAATGCAATGTTTTGTTTTGGTGTCTTGTAACTCACTAAGGTCACTCGAAACGGAATAATCCTACACGGCGGACTTCCATAATAATCAAACCAAGCAGTGTCCTCAGAGGAGAGGCCAACTAAAACAGCCAGGTTTTCAGTAGCTCTACAAAGGTCTCAATTTTGTGACAAGTGATCATTTGAATTTGGAGTTAAAGTCTGTGCCAGACAGCCAGGTACGTAAAGGAGCAAAACCATTTCTAGTTTGCGGGATATGATGTGGTTGGGGTGGAAGACCTTAAGAGCCCTTGTGGGATTGTAAGGAAGCTGACTCAGCTATGGAAATAGCGGGGGCAACCAGTGTCTACTGCTCTAATGACATGTCATAGGAATTAAAAAGTAGTCAGCATGCGTATGGACAGCCACCGCAACTCTTGTAAGATGGGCTTTGAAGTTGTTCTGGGACGAAGAGGACATGAGGAAGATGAGCATGCTTCCAAACAGCGGAAATGTTGTCCTGTGTGATGTCAAGATTGAAAAGCTCATTTAATTGAATGCTAAACAAATTGGGATAAGAAGAAATGATATAAAGCGGACATGGGGCCTCATAGGAATCCCACATATATAGTCTTCATAATGCGGTCTTTATCGCGGTTGGCTATTTCTTTAAAAAATTTAAGACTGCTCTGAGCTGCTAACTCTGGCTGCTCTTGCAAGTAGGACCGAGAATGCAGCTTAGGTTGGACATCAACGTTATCATAAATCATCTTGGTCATGTCCCAAACAAAATGGACAGAGCTTTACATAGCTCAGGAGAGGCACGAATCGAAGATTTCCAGACCACGGGGCGTGGGGGTTTTCTTACAATTTTAAAGATTTGTTCTGCAGAAGAGTGTGACTTGCTTTGACAATAACTACACAAATGACTATTTCTCTATTTTAAACCTTTAACACAGTTGGATATCGGAATATCATTGCCCAAAATATTGAATGACATAAACACTGTAATCAAACTATCTTTTACAAAAAATATCATCCCATTGGGTGTATATTTTCTCTTATTAACACCAATGGAGTAACACTTGTGGTAACGTCATTTAGGACATATTTTTGTCACAATGTTCGGCTGCCATATCCTTTCAAATATCTAGGAGGAACATTACACATCAGTGGAAACCTCACGTTGGGCCAGACTTTCCATGTCTGAGAAATCTTGTGCCAACATTGGCATATTTCAAGCTACATTATGGGTCTGCTCTATCAGGTCAATAGAAAAATGTGAACCAGGCACGTGATCTTCACAAATACCTCTGTGTACTTTGTCTTTGAAGGTTGAGGTGGATGTTTGTGTGAGGGTCAAGTCACTTGGCCACTCAACACTTCTCAAAGCAGAAACCAGCCAAACGTATGCGCCCCTCAGGGCCCGGCAGGGCTCAGGGAAGGCTGGTTTGAAAGAGAGCTACAACACGGTGGGTCCCTCGGTGGTGCCACTGAAGAACAGTGCGACTGGATCCTGTGACATGCACTGAAGTAAGAATACAGCTGTTGGCCAATTTTTCAATAACATGCCCGTAGTAGGATGACCACTTCTCCAAACATCACAGCAAAGGGTCAGATTAATTTCCTATGCTTGCTCGGGGCAGTATGACTCTGGTATTGCCCTGAACTGCTCCCTCCCATTCTGGTCCTGCCTAGCCTTAGGAAGGACTCAAGACCCACAACGCTGAGCTCTGCAATCCTATCCTAAGCGTGCACTCCTACTCACAGCATAAGGCAATTTAGCACAAAGTCAAAGACAGGGGCATAACACAGGTCCCTGCAACTCCTGCAGCACAGGGGGGGCCCAACCATTCAAGGGGCCCAACGTCCTTCATGGGTCCCCATTCAGCTGAAGGTCAATGAATATCTGTGAATTATGCGAGACTCAGGGGCCCCTCATCACATTCAGGGTGTGGGGGGGGGGTCTCACCATTTTCCGTTATGCCACTGGTCAAAGTGTAATAGACCTGTGAGGAAGAGCGAAATTAAGCGGCCTGGCCTGGATTTTTGTTTAATGGTACACCATGTTTATGCCAAGTTTATCACAGACAATAGTTAACTATGGTCAAATTTGAAATATGTGTGCTTTGAACACAAGGCTCTCTCCCCTCTTGGATTTCTCAGGTAGTATTTCTGACAACCAAAGGACTCTGACCCAGCCCGAGTCGTTTGGCACCAGCCTGTCGGGGGCAACCTCCTTATTTTCCCCGAAGACTGCTTTGCCTCCATATTCTCACAGTTTCCATGCAGATTTTTCAAATATATGAAAGAAACGGATTTATGGCGAACCAAGGGCTTCCACATTTTATCAGTCTTTAATTAGCCTGGTCTGTTATTAATGAATGCGGTTTGGCATTCTGTTTTCAGCTTGAGCTGCTTTTTTTCTCTCAGCTGGTTCAATAAACAATATTTCCTTCCATAAACAAACTCCCTTTTCCGCTGCCATTTTTGTGTGCGTGTGCGCAGCCAATCGGAGGCCAGGACAGGGCCGGAGAGGCGCGAGGCCTCATCCTGTGCTAATGAGCAGCTGTCGTCTGCTCTGCTGTGTCAACCTGGGCCCCCAGCATGCCCTGTCAGGGGAGGGGAGGAAATGCCAGGCAGGCACTAATGTGTATGTCGGGCCCGGCCCGCCAGCCCCCAAATCGTTTCCACAAGGACAGGAACCTTGAGAAACCGCAGTCAGCCGCCTCAGCACAATCTCTTGCCACGTTTCACGGGCACTGGTGAAAAAGCAGAGAAGAACGTGTGAGGAAAGGAAAGAAAAACGAAAGAAATGAAAGAAACGAAAGAAAGACTGAGGCGAAAGACCATAACAGAAAGACGATAGATAGGAAAAGTGCTAGCGGAGAAGAAGAGAGCAGAAAATAGGGTGTAAGAAAAAGGCAGTAAAATAAGCAAACACGTATAAGGAGAGCAGAAAAAAAACTACCAGGAATAGGTGAGGAAAAAAAATCAAGAGAGAAACAGAAAGGGCAGAGTACAGAAAAGGAAGGAAAGAAGAAAGACAGGCTTAAGTGTGACAAAGAATGGTGTTAAATGTTATGTTTTGATTTTATTGGCTGGAAACTTCCAATGATTTTAATTAATCTCTCAATAAAGTATTCATTTAGTCAATGTTGTGCATCATGAAGTATGTGATAGAAAGTGAATAACATTCTTGTGTTCGTGGATATGACCTACCAGTAGCTTGTAATGGAAGAATGAAGACTGATTTGCAAATGGTAGACTTTGGTCTGCAATGGAACAGAAGAGCTGGAAATGAGGAGATAGGATGTGCTTAGCCACCTGTAGTACAGTGCCACCATTTCTGTCCATTGCTTTGCACCCCCCAACAAACAGAAACATGCAAATAGAGCATGGAAGAGAACGACAATGAGAGTGAACGAAAGAGGAATGCATAAAATACCAGGAGAGATGAAGATTAATAAGTGGAAGAGACAGGAAGAAAAAGCCGAAAGCAGAGGTCAGACAGTGAGAGACAGGTTTATACCAAGATAGAGAAACAAATAGAGAAATCAGAAAGGGAGAACAAAACATTCGTGAGAGACAGCCAGAGCGAGAATGACAAAAAATGCCATACCAAGATCATGATAGAATCTTGAGCACAGACAAAAACAGAAAAGTGGAGCGGGCACAATAAAAATAAATGGAGACCCCAGAGATTGTGAGAGAGAAAAGAGGGAAGACAATGAAATGAGGTTTCTGAGCTAAAGAGAGACAAACTAAGTACTCTCTCTCTCTGATTAGGGTCTTACCGAGAGTGATCGATAGAATGAGGCTGATCATGAAATAACTGGATTAAAATATATCCAGTGCCATAGAAAAGCAGATGGGGTGAAGTACAAAAGAACCGTTCTAACCGACGGACTCCACGCCATCTAGGTATTTGGAGGGGTGAGACCGGTAAAACCGGATACGCCCGTTTAGGTGGGAGTCCACACGGACGATTACCACCCTTAATATGGGATGGAATAACGTAACTTTAAAAATATTAATGTTATAAAGGAGCAGCTATCTGCCCTTTATTTTAGATAGGATAGGGTAATTCCCAGTTCCTATATATACCAGGGGACGACATAGCCCTGAAGAAAGTCCCAGCACCTTAATTTTTGGGCATACGAGGACTGAAACATGTTGGCCCAAGGGTCCTAGGACCATAACACTTCATACGACCCTATTGTCTTTAATTTTAACATTCCTGTTGTACCCAAGAATAAAGGGAAACTGGGGTCCAACAGTGAATTTTTAATCTTTATCCCCTGGCCTATTATATGATCTAAGTGCTCCCTGGAATATTGGTCGAGCCCACCGCGACTTGTAGGGGTCGCGGTGTCCCGATGATGAAGCATGACACCACTAGGGTGTGTGAGGGAAAATAAATAAAAACAAAGGGTTTTCCTGTTTTATTTACACCAATAATAGCTTCACACTGGAATCCTCCAATATTTGTCTCTAATATCATGATAAGAATAAACAGTGGAGTAATAAAAATTGTAATTGGTACAAAAGAACCGACCTCCTGTCCCAAAATACATGCGCCAGGATCAACGAAATGTCAGCTCTCTGAAGGTCCTCCGAGCCTTCTATGTTGACTCCACCCACGCTCCATAGCCTCCACATAAGCCGAGGCCTAAGCCAACAGAAATCCTTTAAAAATTTGAAGACAAAAACCTCAAATCTAATGTAGTTGATGTGAATCACATCCCAAATCTCTGTAATATTGAATCATGTGTTCAATTTTAGTTCCCGGGTGCAGGTGGTGGGCACTCATTGTTCAGCACCATAACTTATTTGTCATCATTAGACCCAAGGAAAAAGGAAAAAAAATCAACTCCAATATAGTTGCTAATGTTGCGAATCGAACCAGAAATCTTTGTAATATTGAATCTTGTTTTCAATTTTAGTTGCTGGGTGCAGATGGTGGGCACAGGCACTCATTGTTCAGGACCATAATTTATTTGTCAGAATGAAAATTTGAACTAGAGCAAAAAGAAAGAAAGGCAGACAAGGGTCAATGAAGGAGGAAGAGAAAGATAAAACAGTGACAAATGGAGAAAACATATGATCAAAAACTTGCAGAAGTGAGATAAAGAGGCAGGAAGTGCATGGTGGTGATCAATGTTGGAAATGGAAAATCTTTACTACGGGAACCTATAAACTGGTATCAAAGGTGTGGCAACAAAAGGGGTAGGTCACAAAGAGCGGAGTAATGAAAAGAAGTGTGATCATCAACATATACATTGATTTTTAAACTCTGCCACAAACAAATTGACAGCAAAGAGAAATTGAACAGTAAATCTGTTCTGGCTTAATTGGTTGCAAAGGCTGCATTTTAAAATATCTTTTGAGGTTAAGGCACTAGCTGTAGAAAGCTTTACGTGCCCAGTAAATCTCAGGAAATAATAATAGTGGTAAAATAACTCTGGTGGTTAATGAACTTGCTGGAGCGGTTTGTGTTTTGTCTAGTCACAATTTTATACAGACAAAAGTACTTTGTGTAACATGCAGATGGCAGATATTTATTCTGTGTAGATACGTAAGTGAATTACTGTTTTTTACACAGATTCCCTTTGTTACTTGCAGTTCATAAATTGATATGCTTCAAATATAGCACAGTGACTTATGAACCAGCATCAAGAACCTGTATGCAAACAAGGCATGGGTTTAGAGCCTTGTTTTTTTTTCTCAATCTGTTGTTATTCGAAGGGTGCTAAAAAAGGGTTCCTTTGGGTACTAATAAGCTCTTATTTGTACAGACAACCCCAAGCACTGCATAACATTCTAAACCTATACTTTGTGTTTCTTCCGACCATTAACTATTAACGTGTAATCCCTACCAGTAAAATGAAGTGAGAGGCTATACCTTGCAACCCTCATTGTCTTAAGTAACATCCTGCACGTTGATTTAAACACCTGTATGATTTATTGTCAATGTGTGCGATGCAAAGCGCTGTAACATCCTACATTGGGATGAGTAGCACTATGAAGCAATGAAATAACAAGAAACTGTAAGTGCTATTTAAATTGTTAATGCTGTAAATACTCGTACAGATGGATACATCAGATGTTCTTACAGTGCATGCATATGAGGGATTGAACAAAGGCAAAAGCTTCCCTCCAACTTGCAGTTTCTCTAAAGTACTCATGAAGTGAATATAAACAGCGTTGTTTATCCTACATTGCATTGGTGGCTTGGTATTAGGCTCCAGATAGCAAACCAGCCAGGATCATCCGCAAACAAAAGGAGGGCTGATGGCTGTTTAAATCACGCCTTTCTATTTGGTTCAGCTGTAATCTAAAATAACAAAGGGCCATATGTAGAAAAAACGTGTTTTGCGATTCTCAAATTGCAATTTTTTGGGAATCGCAATTAGAGAATCGCAAAACGCAATGTAGGTAGGATTACCAAAATATTTTGCGAATCCCACATATTCCTTATTTGCGAATTGAAAATTGAGATTAGCAAATAAGGAATACCTTGCCATTCATTCCTACGGGCTAGAATGCCCATAGGAATGAATGGGAAGACATTCTCAATTTGCGATTCTTAATTAGAGAATCGCAAATTGAGAATGCAATTTCATGGTTGCAAGGGTGTCAATAGGACACCCTTTTGCACCCCTGAAATAAACATGTGTGCACATGTGGCACACATACATGTGCTAAGGGCATGTATGTGCGCCACATGGCACTTTGAAAAATGCAAAAAAGTGCATTTTTCAAAGAAATCGCAAATTACCACCAAACTGAAGTTGGTGGTAATTTGCGATTCCTTAAGCCAAAATCACACAACTTGGGTGCTTCCTACATTGCATTTAAGGAATCGCAATTTGGGATTCCTTAAATGCATTTGCAAAATAAGGAATCGCAAATTATGCGATTGCTTATTTTGCGTGTGGGTTGTTGTTTGCTACACAGCACACTGCCCAAATTGCGATCGCAAACGCTGAAATTCTGCGAATTTCAGCATTTACGATCGCAATTTGGCTTCCTACATATGGCCCTATGTCCCTTCGCCGTATGCATGTTGCTGCTCTGAACACCAAGCAGGCCATGTACAGGGGCTGCTGAAATGGGTCCTGGTGTCGGAAGATTACACCAGGACAAATTCAGCATATTCCACAGACAGATCCCTAATCTAGCTCAGTAATATCTCCCGGGTCCAGGATCCGGCTCGATCCCCCCTTCATTCCAGCACTGGTGGGGCTAAAAAAAGAGGCATGAGGTGGAATCCAGCCTATTGCAAATTGACAACCTGTCGTTCAGCAGCACTGAAACCCTTAATCCCTTAATCCCTGCACCAAATGAATCCTCTCTTGGCGCTCAGGCGTATACAGCTTTGTGTGCAGCTCTTTCTCTATAGGAAATTGACGGTCAAGATGCATGGGCCATTCCAGGAAGAAGCCCAATTGTTTGTACTGGATTCAGATCTCAAAAATATTAATGTCACAAATGGGTTCATTATTGACACGTCTCCATTTATTTTCCTCCCGCTTTCTTAGGGAGGAAAATGGGGTTATATACTTACCCAAAAAGGCACCTGTTTCTCTTTTGATGGCCATAGAAGGCCCAGCCCTAACTCAGGGCTCATGAGGGCAGAAGCGCCACGCGGCAAGAAGAAACGACAAAAGGTTTTATGAACACAGATCACAGTCAACCGAACGTGATTTTAACCAGACTCAAAGTTCAGTTTCTGAAAGAATTTTTCTTTAAATAAGTCCACATGACAGATTGAGCACCAGATCTGAAGTGTGCGCCATCGCCCTCTGCTTCGCAGCGCGCTTTTGGCGCTGACGGTGACCTGGAGTAGGAGCTGGCTCAGGCCCAGGCTGCATGAATCCAACATGTAGATAAGATGACAGACTGCTCCTGTTCTGCAGCCCTGCGAATATTAATCCAGTCGAGACTCCAGAGTCAAGTAGTGCCAAGAGGTCGGAGATAAGACGGTGCTGAATGAATCAATTCGGCCAGTGCTGCAGGAGAGCTCACGGGCTAGGAGCGGGTCTGACGGCGCGGCTCAGCCTTGGCGGGTATTCCGCTGGGGGCTAGCCTCTAAGTGGGAAGTCAACCACATTTGTGACTGACTTTTTACTCTAAATGGTCGTAATGACTACGCCAACATCAATTATGTGCCTTATGTAGCAAGCTGAATGCTTTCTAGTCCTACTTGCCTTTTAGAACTTCCTATATGGTATAGGGTAACCTAAATCTGGGCTCTGGGTCTATGTCCTACACTCCTCCCTCCCTAACTGCGCTGTAACAGTACATAAGACTAACGTCTCGCCACACCATGAAGTTCTTTCCAAGATAGTGGAGGCCATTAGGGAGTCCCCGGGCTGCGAGTGTCCGCTGCCAGGCCGCCAACTCACTGCTTCTCAGTTCAGGAGCTTGCCTACATTTCGTATGTACACACCTACTGGTGTGGCCAAGTCTGACTGGAGTTCCACCCTGGAAAAAGCCTGATGGGAAAGCAGGAGAATTTGCGACCTGACTTTGCCTCAGAAGACCTATTAGGGCCAACAGAAAGGTTCGAATTGGCCTCTGCATACCTGCCAACATTTGGGGGGAGCGAAGGAGCTTCTGGAAAAAAACATGGGGGATTTATTTTCACTTTAGATTTCCTTTGTGGTGATTGCAATTTAAGGGGGGAGATAGCTAAAAAAAACAATCTTTTGCTCTAAAAATCGAGAGTCTCCCGCCTGAATCGGGTGTGTTGGCATGTATGCCAATAGGGCACTACGGCAGTGCCCGAAGGGCTGGTATGACTTCAATGCGTGGGCTGCTCTGGTTTATTGTCTACTGGACCGGGTTTTACTTTTAGCTTCCCTAGTATTAACACAAGCATTGCCCGCAACATGTCCAAGTCCATGCAGCCTTCTCTATCTTGCAAAACACTTATGCAGCGTGTCTTTACAATTTCAAAAGCGCCCCAGTTTGCAAACATGGGGAATCTCTTTAGCTATCAGATTCACCAACGGGTGCCACTTTATGTTGGTGCTTGGGCCTACTTTCTGTCCCAGTCCGACCCTGATTCTGTGCATGGCTTGAAATGTGGTTGCTCTGTCACAGCCCTCATGGTTCTTGGCACCCAATACGAAGAGATGGATTTTGCTCAGATAACGCCAAAGGCAGAACCACATTTTGCGCCCCCTCCCATTTGTCAGCTTTAATATGGGATGAAAAAAATGGGCCGTGGAAGGTGAGGAGGGCAAGAGAAAGGAGACCCATGAGAAGAAAAGCAGAAACGGCGAGCAGCAGTCTTCAGAAACAGTGTTTGAATGCACGTTTCTTTGGAACCATGTCAGAAGGAGACTGCCGCAGGCATCTTCCGTGCCACTCCAAAGGTCTGCGTCCTGGGCGTTGGCCAAGCTTGCACATGATGAAGGCTGGCCCTGCCTCTACCGCCCTACTACCTAGCCCAACAGCAACTGTGTGGCTTCCACTCCAATAACATCTCCGGTTAAAAAAGGAGAACATAAAGGGGGGGCCCTTACACCTAAGACTTTCTATTGAAATCAAACATAAGCTCCAGCAAGCAGCTGGTCAGTGTGAAAACAGTCAAACAAGCCTAAGCTGAATTCCCTAAATAAGAAATTCATGACAAGTAAATTAGTCAATGCAAAAATAAATTGATGGACAGAATGTTGAGCAATGTCAAACATTCATCCGAGTACAGAGATCTGGGCCTAAATCCATCTTTTTTTGCTCTCCACGCCATTCCAGTTTAAAGCCAGCCATATGACTGGGGTGATTGGTTAACAAGTTTTATTTAGCACTCCATCCATCATCTTGTTGTGTTTGCTATGTTCTCCCAAAGTGGCTAAGAATATGCCCAGACGTGGGTCCCATGCACACTGTGCCACTGGAGTCAATCTAGGCTGGCTGATGAGGGGTAATACCCCGAAACCAGTTCCAGGATGCTTGTTTACGGTCCAGGGAGGACCTGGCCTGGCAGGTCGGGCTGGGCTGTTCCCATGAGGAATAGCGTCAAGCCTGATTGGCATAGAGAGCAAAAGAACGATGGATTTAACCCAGATCTGTGACTGGGTCTGAGTGATTTAAAAGTTTCTTACTCTGTCCATCATATTGTTGTGTTTGCTAAGTAAATTAGTGAAATCAAAATCTAAGTAATGGACATTTCTGCCAGTGCTCATCTGTTTGTACTGCAGTCTTATTCAGGAATTGAAATAAAAAACAATTCTTATGTTTTCTAGTGGGAAAAGTAAAAAAAAATTGCAGGAAAAAGCATACATTTTCATAGCCTTCCACGTCAACCCACCTTTCTACCATGCCATTGACGCCTGGCATCGCCTTGTTTTTGCATACTTCTTTTTAATTCATCTTATTGTACTTTTATTGTGTGTGCCTTTGCCCCCTTTCATTTTTATATCTTTTTACTGTGCCTTTTGTTGCCGCTCTTGCAGCTTTCCCCTTTCCTTTTTTCTCCTTTTTTTCCCGCTTCCCGCCGCTGCTGCCCCTGCGGCGCAGCCTGGTCCCGCCTCCCAGCAGTTCCCACCCACCCCCTGCCTCTACTTAATGGCGACCTCTGTGTGGCTGCGCTGTTAGCGCACCAAAGGTGTACCAAAGGCAAACCCGTCTGCGCCCATCAGCGACTCGCCCGCGACCAGCGCCTGGAACCCTGGTCCGCAGTCCCGCCAGTGCTATGACTCAGCAACTCTCCACGCACTCAACCCCAGAAGAGACAACAACTGCCAGCTGTCAAAACCGATCACCACCCAAGGCCAGTTCTACTGCTGACACTGCAGCCGCACCTTCACCCACCGCCCAATGCCCACCGCCCTCACCAACCCACCGGACGCCAGCACACCCAAACCTCGGAGCTTCATCCTCCTCAATGTTCGCTCCCTGCACAGACACGCTGTAGAAATCTGGAAACTCCTCAGCACCTTCTCGCCCGATGTTGCCTTCCATGCAGAAACTTGGACCAACGCTAGCTCCGCACCCGACATCGCAGCCGCCATGCCAGACGGCTACAAGATCCAGAGGAAGGACCGCCTCAACCACCCTGGAGGCGGACTCGCCATCGTACACTAAAACTGCCTCCGACTCACCACTTCCAGTACGAGCAACCCCACGTCCCCCATGGAACACCTGCATTTCCAGATCTAGATCAACCCCAGAATGACTCTACCCTGCACACTTGCATACAGACCTCCAGGACCACGTTCACCACTACCATCGCAGACCTCATTGCACCCCACGCCATCGCATCCACGGACTACTTATTCTTCGGAGACCCGAACTTCCACCTCGACAACCCCAGTGACCCAAACTCCACCACCCTCCTGGACAACCTCGTCAACATTGGACTGAGAAAGCTTGTCACCACCCCCACCCACAAGGCAGGACATACTCTTGACCTCATCTTCGCTGGAAGACACAACATTCACTTCAGCCACACCACGCAACCCCTGTGGATGGCCACCACTGCATCCACTTATACTTCTCCAGGTCCACCGCACACAGGCCCACACCTCACCCCCCACGCAGGAACTGGAGCAAGATCACCAAGAAGCAGCCATCTCCGCCCTTAACCTCTGTCCCCAACACTGCTGATGCCAACTCGGCAGCCAACGCACTCCACAGATGGATCACCGACTGCACAGACACTCTCACCCCCCTCCAGAACACCGATAGACAATGCACCACAAAAGCCACCTGATTCACCACCGACCTCCGATAATCCAAGCGCACGTGCCGACGACTCGAGAAAGCTTGGTGGAACAGCTAAACCCCCGAAGCACGCTCACCTACAAGACCACCATGACAGAACACCAACAACTCATCAGAAACACGAAGAACTTCATCCAGAACAGAATACTCACCAACTCCCGCAACTCTGAGGAACTCTTCAGCATCATACAAAAATTCACCAAACACCCAGCGATTCTTCCAACGTACCGCCCTCTCACCTGCCCGCCTGATAAGCTATTACAGACTTCTGTAGAGACATTTAAGACCAGGCCTATCTGATATCAGACCAACTCAAGGACGATGACTGGTTGGCCATATTACCTATCACAGACCATGTCATGGAAATTGAAGGCAGGCCTGGTAAACTACCATAGACCATTTCATAGACAATGAATGTTTAACAAGATCAGCTGTCACAGTCCATGTCATGAACATCAAAGGCCAAGTCTGTCCAGATATCATAGGCTATCTCACAGACACCAATGTCACATCTAATCACCTTTCACAGACCACCTCATGAACAATGAACAGCAAGTCTGATGTGCAATTGCAGGTTCCCCTCATAGAAAATGTGGACTGTCCTCTACCCGTAACCAAGCCTGCCCAAACACAACCACTCTGCCTAGCCATTCAAGACCATGACTTCACATACAGACCTTGGCAGCTACACCACGTTTGTTCAGCTATCAGAGACTTCATCAACAACTGTCCTAGGCCACTTAAAGGTCAGTGACGCTCAGGTCTGTGTACAGCCATCAATGTCACCCTCACAGATAATGAATCTCCGATGAACCCGAATTTCCCAGGTCATTCTGTATATTACTTTTGAACTCAAACCAACTCGCTCCCCTACGGCTCATCTCTTGGAACTTCTGACCTGATCTTGAGTCTACCCCATCTAGCCCTTGCTGTCCTCACTCATTTTTGGGTAGTGACCCCCAGCAAATCCTAGTGGTTAAACTTACTGCAAGCATTCCTCCCATCACCTTTTGTGTGTTTGGTGTAATGTCATAAAAGAGAAGAGTATGCCCAGACACGGGTCCTGTGCTCACTGTGCCACTGAAAACAAGCTGTACCCGACTGAAGAGCCCCAATCATGGCGAAACCGGTCTTGGATTGCTTGTGTTCCAATCAGAGAAGGCTTGGTGTGGCAGTTTGGGCTGAACTATTCCTATTAGAGCAGGACCGAGACTGATTTGCATATGACTGGGTCTAATCTGAGGTGACTCGTGGAAAAAAGAACAATGGGTTGGGATACTACCCGAACGATTGCCAGTGATTAGACTTACTTCAAGCATTCCTCCCATCACCTTTTGTGTGTTTGATTGAATTGATGGCACATCACTTCCATATCATTGCTTCACCACACGCCATGTAGTCCGAGGCGGTGTGCTGGGCAAAATGCTCAAAATCAGTTCTTTGACAGAAACATGAGATATAAGGAAGCTTTTTGACTTTCACTTACGGGCCAAAAATCTTACTGTCAATCGGGTCCACAGCAATTCATTTGTTTGCGCAACTCCATGGCCCTATTTCTTGCTGCAACTTAGCTGTAGACAAGATACTTGGCCTGATGAGGTCCCGGAGTACCGGTCCAAAAGAGGGCGTATGGGCCTGAAGTGAAGAGGGAATGCAGACAGTGTTTTAAACATCCAGATGTTTTTATAAAACGAGGGGGCGGTGGACAGTGGTTTGAGACATCAAAAGAAAGATGTAAGGAAAATATCCACCGGGGTTAGTAAATTGTACTGCCGTGTCAGGCTTGTCTGCACAAAATATATCCCACTATGCCGAGAAATAGCAGAAATGGACAGATTGTTTCTGTATCATTGGCAGAAACCTCAAAGCTCTGAAGTCCAATGGGATAAGATTTGAAGCATTTGAACCGATCTTTAATGTTATAACAGAAAAATGATCACTTCTTAGCGTGGGGCTCCCTTAGAAATCAAGAGCAGAATGAGACCGAGCTCCCAGGTCCGAAACTCACATCCAAGGAGTGGGACGTGCACAAGAAGAGTAAAATACCCAGCCAGACTTTGGGCAGACTATCCTTCATCTCTCCGTCGCATTCTCCCTCCTACCCCTTTATCTAACCTCCTTCCTCCCCTATGCTCCATTTATCTTGTCCACTATGCTCTCAAACTGTTTTCCAGTTGAGACCTAGCTATTTGACTGATGACTGGTGGAGCTAACTGATAGCTATAGAGAAGATGGGCTGTGGACTTCCCCCTCAGTCGTCACCTACCCAGCCGGACTTTGGGCAGACTCTCCTTCGTCTCTCCATCCTATTTCCCTCCTACCCCTTTACCCTACACCGTTTCCCTTCTAAGCTCCTCTTATCTCGTCTTCTACGTTCGTGAAATGTTTTTCTATTAACTGATGTAACTTGTAACTTATGTAATTTTGTAACTTTGTGGAACCTCATGTAATGCGCTCTGATACCTCCGGATCTAGCCAGCGCTATATAAAACTCAAATAAATAAATAAATCATAAATAGCATTTGACGGTATAAGTGACATTCAATATGTGAGATTTCAGATGCTGACTGTTGGGATGTGTAAACACACTCTGGGAATGAGGGAAACGCACCGCGAGTCAGGAACCATACATTGCAGAGTTGGGAAAGGGCAAGCAGATTGTGAAGAAGTGGGAAGAAGGTGGGATTGAGTCAGGAAGTGGAGGGGCATGAGTTGTAAATCAAGGGAGTGAGCTGGGAAGTGGAGGGCAGTGTGGTGATGGGAGCGATGTGGTAAAGGAAGGGTGGGAGGTAGAAAAAGGAAGAAAGTGCGGTGAGAAGACGATGGGTGGGAGGTAGACAAAGGATGAACATGTGGAGAGAAGAGGATGGGTGGGAGGTAGCAAAAGGATGAACGGGCGGTGAGAAGAGGATGGGTGGGAGGTAGAAAAAGGATGAACGGGCGGTGAGAAGAGGATGGGTGGGAGGTAGAAAAAGGATGAACGTGCGGTGAGAAGAGGATGGGTGGGAGTTAGAAAAAGGAGGTAAGTGAGGTGAGAAGAGGATCGGTGTGAGGTAGAAAAAGGATGTAAGTGAGGTGAGAAATGGGTGGCGGAGGTGGGATTATGGGAGTAAGAGAGGAAGAGTGTGGTTGTGGTAGTGGAAAGGGGTAGTTGGAAGAAGGAAGGAAGTGGGATAGAAAGAGGACAGAAGTGAGATGGGAAGAGGATGCGATTAGGGTGGGAAGAAGTTGGGAGTGAAGTGGGAAGAGGATGTGGTGAGGTGTGAAAAGGCTGGAAGAAATGTGGGAGGGCTATAAGAGTGAGGTGGCAAAATAATCGAGGTTGAGGTGGGAAGAGGATGTGGTGAGGTGTGAAAAGGCTGGACGTGATGTGGGACAACTATGAGAGTGAGGTGGCAAAGGAATTGAGATTGAGGTTCAAAGAGGATGTGGTGAAGTGGGAAAAGGCTGGAAGTGATATGGGAGGACTATGAGAGTGAGGTGGGAAGAGGATGGGAATGAGGTGGGAAAAGATTTAGAGGAAGAGAGGTGGCATTGTCCTTGGAAGGGGAAGCTAGTGAGGTGAAGGGGCTGGGTATTTGTGAAAGAGGATCACAGTGATCTGGGAAAAGGTTGTGCCAGGTGACAAGAGGATATGAGTGAGTCTTTAAGAGGATGAGTGTGAGAAAGGCAGAAAGAGGAAGTGGAGGACAGACTAGAGGGAAGTCAAAAAGAATGTCAGTGACTGGGATCAGAATGGACTGAGCTAGGAAGTGTGGAGGAAAGGGGAAGGAAAGGATGGAAAAAGGTGATGTGGGGCAAGCATGGAAGTGAGGTGGGTAGACTATGGGAGAGGTGAGAAGAGGCAGCAGGATGGCAGAATGCAGAATGAGAGCCCAGACAGAAAAGGAACTTTCCAATCCCAAAAGATCCCCATGAGTCTCTTTTGGAATAAGATTCACAGGACATGCTGGAAGGAGCTACCAGGCCATTGGGCCACTGTGCTTCAGGAGTAACTCATTAGCACATGTCATTTATAACTCTGGACATTATCTGGGTCTGAAGCCAACCCATCACTTCCTCCGATCTGCTCCAATGTCATGTGACTTGGCTGCCCAGAAGACTCTAAGTCACTGGGCAGCAGTTTTCCAGTTATTTGCCAGTAAACGTTAGTGCAATGTCACAATGCGATAAACCAGCCCTCTCCCTAGTCCTACCCAGATTGCGCTGATTTGTTAAATCTCAGACTAGATACTGATGTCCCGGTGACCTGAAATCATCTGGTCACCCTACTCGTGCTGAGATTCACTGTGACCTTGTATCAGGTAATGTCATTTCTGGTCATATTCTGCTTTTTTTGTCCAAAGAATGCTGTCAAGTATAGCAGCGCAAAAAAGATACCTTTTGTGCTTCAATTATTAGCAGCATCAAAGCTACAGCCTTTGTGATGATCAACACTCAACGCAGCCCTCCCCAACCAAGGAGTGGGCTGGGCCGCCTTGTGATGGGTCCGTTAGCCTGATGTTGTGTTTGTTCTACTGCAAGAGCTCCTAGATGGATACTAGACATTTAGTTTAATCTAAAGCAGGACTTTGCCGGCCACGCCTTATTATCTCTATGAAGTTGTTTACAGATGCTTCGGCGGGAGGCCTTCTCGGGTTATTGGACCGACTACTCATTAAGAAGCTTTGAAAATACCTCTGTGTGCGCTACAGGGGTTGATTAACTAGCCACAGGAGACACGGGCCGAGGAAGCTTCTCATAAAGGAAGAGGGCGCTGTGGGAGCTTTGATCAGGGGCCCAGAGCTCCTGGAGGCTGCACACTCAAAGCTGGGATTGGACTCAGAGCAAACCCACGTCTGGCAAAGATTAGCCAAGAACCACCATTGGCAGCAGAATCTACAGAGGGGAGACCAGGCAAAGAAAGAGATGGCGGCTGAACTCAGGCAAGCACATTAATAGGAGCAGGAAGCTAGAATAACAGTGTAGGGAGAAACAACGATACAAGCAACACAGTCTCAAATTTAAAACAAGCATTGGCAAAGCCAAAAGGTCTCGCCTATGTGACAGCAGTTGGGTTTGCTAATGTTTTATCCATGATGTATAGCAGCGCTATGACGCGGTCAAAACACTTTTCTTTACTTTCAGCTATGCTGCATAGCAGTCACACTGCTATACAACATGGCTAAAACACATTGACGAAGCCAACAGCTCTCACAGAAGTGAGACCTATTTACTTTGCCAATTTTTTTTTTTTTGCTGAATGATGCTCCCCTTCTAGCATTAAAAATAAAGAAGGGACACATTGTGACTGGTTTGAGCTCAGAAACAGCGGTCAGACAAGCAAAAAGGAAATATAAGTAGAATTATCAGTCTACATCTATACGCCAACTGAATGCTTAAATAGCATTTACTACAACCTGGACAAGTCTAGTTGTGAGCTGAAACCAAATCCAAACATCTCCTGCAATTAACATAAAATCATGCGAAAATAATATTATTGGGATCGTTCCAAATGCATGTTTAGTGTCGTTCAAACCACTACTCCTTTCTGTCATGTATCTCCTCTTTTTCCTCATGGACTGCATAAGAACATAGCTAACATTTCATGGTATACATTGCTACAAACGATAGTTAAAGGTCAGTGACAGATTGTGAAATACAACGTTTAAGTATGGAGATTAGGAACAGCACTCTGCAGCAGGCACATGAATCTAATGAGTTAGCTTGGCAGCAAACACAAAGCTCTGAATCGTGAAAAGCAGTTATGTTGATGTTGACATAATGCAAGGCTGCCCGGAGGGTTGCGCAGCAGCCCCCCTAAAAGGGCGGCCGCCTTAGTGCCACAGGAAGGCACTGGGGTAGCCGGTCTAGTCCCTGGGCCACGGCCAGGGAAGACGTCCGGCAAAGCTACTTCCGGCGGAGGGGGGAAGGTGGGGAGGGGGGAGGGGCAGGGGTATTTATGCTGTCCCCGCCCCTCCTTCGCCCTCTTGTCCCTCGACGTCTCGCCTTGTCGCATCGCCGGTCGCAGTGTCTTGTCCTTCGAACGGTGAGTCTGCTGGCCTCCTTCCCCCGCCCCGGCCCTGTCCCTGGGCAGCACCAGGTTGACGGGGTACTGTGGTACGGATTACCACGGGCGGGAGGGGGGGGCTGGCATCGAACGTGCTCCGAGGGCCTACGGCCGGGGGTACAGGGGTATGCGGTGCCTAAGGAGGGGCTTAATTTGTGGCGGGCTTGGTACCAGGGCGGCGGTACTGTCCCCGGAGCGAGCACTAGGGTGACCGGGGAGGCAGTCGGAGCCTTCCGGCTCGTAGCGAGCTGGGACCTGGCCCGCCTGGGCCCACGAGTGGTCGGGGCTTTGGCCATGCGTTCGACCCCAAGTAGCTCACCATGATCGTTTAGTGGTTAGTGTGGCCGCAGCAGCCACGGCTCAATTCCAGTCACGGTATTGCGGGTGGCAATGTCATGGCAGTTGGGTTTGTTGATTGACGAGGCCTCCGGGGTGTGTCAGGGGCAGCCGCTGCTGCCCTCACAGTGCGGAAGTGCATTCACCCCCGCTCGTCCGGCCGTTTTGCTGGGTGGTATCTGGGGGCAGGGACCGTTTCGGCGGTCCGTTCCAGAGGTGGGGGGTGGGACAGCGCCCTCACTGCGTGCTCCGGGTCGCCAGGATCGGCAATGCGACTCCTCTGGGGAGGCGAGGTGCGGCACATAGGCCGCGCCAGTGGCAGGCCCAGGCGGTGGTGGGTGCCCGCGGCCCGCGTGGCTCTCTTCGCTGCACCCTCGGAACTATTTCGGGGTTGAGGTGCGTGGGGGAAGGGGAGCGCCGGTTGGCGCAGTGCGACAAGGCACTACCTTGGTCTCAGCCAGGAACCAGGGATCGAGCATCGCGGCCGTGTCCTCATCCTGTGTTCCTGGGGCACAACAGCCACGCACCGTGAGCGATTATGCTTGTTCCATGGGGCCTAGGCCATCGCCCTTATCCGGCGGGTCGAGCTTGCGCTTTCCATCATCGCTGCTCGCACCTTTCTGATCGCAGTTGTGGTCCGTCGACTGCGCCGCAGCCTCGGTGGTAGGGATCCAGGGTTCGAGCCCCGAGGTCGCGTCCACATCCTGGGATTCTGGGCATATCCGCTCACCCCCACCCGGCGCCTGTATGTGTAGTAAACATGGTGCCGCCAGCGCTCCAATACCTTCCGGTTGTGTCCGCGCTACATAAAGATGCAAAAAAATATATATATATGGGTGAATGAGTTTGATCACTTTGGGAGGGGAGGATGTGGTCCGTCGGCTGCGCTGCAGCCTCTGGGCAGGAAACCAGGGCTCGTGTCTCGAGGTCGCGTTCACATCATGTGATCCTGGGCAAATTACTGATTCTCCCCGTGCGTGAGTGTGTAATGCAAAGACGATGCTATGTAAAGCGCTCCAATACCTTCGGGTCGAGCTCGCGCTATATATGAATATGCAAGATATGAACCATTCCCTTTCTGAGAACGTAGGCTTGCAGAGTCAAATCTGGCGGCACTAGAGCGCCACCTACTGCACGTGATCTGGGATTGCGTTCTGGTTCGAGCCGCGAGGTCGCTTCCTCTCTCCCGGTAGTTCCGGGCAAACCCCGTTTTCGCAGCGACGGTAGATGCCCAATCTCACGGTGTCTTTCTGGTATTGCCGCCCAGTGCCAGGCCATGTGGATCACCCCTGGGGGCCAACTACACGATGCCCATCAGTCTAATGTCGGGCAGAATTGCGGGGAGCGGCATGGCGTGATTATTCATCGCCAGGCAGTGTCTAGCGCTGCCTTCCTGCGCAGGCACAGGACATCCCTACGCTAGGGTTACGGGGCGGGGCCCGCCGTATTGTGATCACCTCGTGCGTCAGCAGCCACCCCCGGTGCCACCGGTAGGGGGTCTGAGGGGCCCTATGAAACCGTGGTAGGTGAGGCACTGAGAGGGGTTGCGGAACCGGGTTCAGAGCGCTGCTCACAGGGGCGCGGTACTTCTTGTGATTCTGGGCAAATCACTCAATCTCCACATGCCTATCTTATAATGAATGTGTTCTTCTGTGGTGCACCCAATGCTCTTTAAATGCGGCATGTTCACGCTAATAAAAAAAATAAAAAAAGCTAACCCTCTCTAATTTCTCACACAGATCCTGCCAGGTGACCCTCAGAGTTGCGGGATCCACTCGCTAGTGACCAGGAGTATATTGGATATCTCTCAGGTACGGACCAGACAGTCGCGTTAGCTATATCTGGATAATTAGGACCCAAACCGGAGGGATGGATAGCGAGGGTACCCCGGCGCTCTTCTCGATGCCGTCCCAGGTAGAGGAAACTCAGCAGGGCACCTCCCAGGAAGCACAGATAGCGGCCATCATTGATCTTGCCAAGTCCAAGGGCCTGGCATGGGCTGAGGACCTCTTGAAGGCCAGCAACCCGGACGATTCTGGGGTCATGTCCGGAGGTCCTCCTACGGGACAGGAGCCGATTGACGAGGCTGGGCCGTCCCGGTCCAAGTGGATTCGCAGGGCCACTGTAAAAGACTTCCCCGCGGACGCGCCGCCACCCAGGAGTCGCCCGGCGCTTACCCCCAGAGGTGCAACCGGGCCCGCACCACAGCCAGTGTCTGTAGGACCTGCCCCCCTCAGGAGCGTCAGCCCATCTCAAGCTAACTTTGCCACCACGGAAGACTTGGGTAAGCTCAATGACACTCTGAAGAGCTTTATGGAGGAGGTCAGAGCTGGCTTCTCGAGGGCGGGATCATCCGGGGGACTCTCACCTGCAGACAGTGTGGGAGGGGACGTGTCCTCGGCAGCCAACGTTTGGGCGCCACAGGGGAAAGGCCGGCAGGCACCTGAGTTGACCATGGTAGCGAGTGCCTCCCGCAGCATCACAGGCAAGAGTGCGGAGGGGGCAACAGCAGGATCAGAGGTGGCTTCCAGGCTGGAGGCTGCACCCGCAGGGCCCATCGGGCCAGGCCACGTACCGTCAGGGGGGGGAGCGACAGCAGTCTGCTGGGGGTGAGTCACCAGCTGGGCAACTTAGTGCCGTCACCCCTCTGGCGGTCACCACCCCCTCTGGGGTGTTCCCTCCTCATCCACGCAGCTCGGCAGCGCAGCTTCGCCAGTGTTAGTCCAGCCGGCAGCAGCTAAGAAGGCTGTCACTCACGCCCCGTTACTGTCGGGGCACAGCTCGTTGTCATGGGAAGTGCCCATGGCAGTGAAAGAATTCATCTGGAGGCGTGAATTCCTTGATATATTTTCATTACTTTTGTTGGGCCAGCACGGCCAAGACGCGCGTAGGCTTGGGGGGAAAGAGGATGATAAGAAGATCAGGTTCCAGCAATGGCCAGAGAAATCCATAGACAGCTGGCTGTCCGCTTTCTCCATCCCACAATCCGTCATTCTTGAAAAATATCCAGAGCAAGGCCAGGCTCTGGTCTTGTACCAACGATTGATTCACACTGAGGCACAGAAGTGGGGGGGAGAAGGGTGGCTCAACTACGACCGGGAATTCAGGAAAAAGATGGCCATATGCCCAGAAATGGAATGGGACCAGAAGGAAGTCCAGCTGTGGATGGACCACATGGGTTCCCAGGGAACACAGAGCACAGTCGCCCAGTCTAAGGGCACGGGAGGAGGGGGTGCTCAGCCAGGGAACAGCCAGTCCAACCCTAAACCCTTTAGGTAGTCCTTTAGGGGGGGGCGCAGGGGAGGTGGCGGGGGGGAGGCAAGAGAGTCTCCCCAGGGACATGCAACCTATTCAACGCAGGCGTATGCTCGTGGGGGAGCAAGTGCCGGTTTCAGCACGCGTGCAGCAAATGCGGGGGCCGTCAAGCTGCGACCACGTGCTAGTCCAAACAGGACAAGAAACTGGCTGACACATTCAAACAGGCCATCTGATACAGCTCAGCCACCCCCAGCTGCGTCCCTCCCCCCCATTTTCAGCCCGATCGTGCCGCCCAGCAGCTCACCCCCTCCTCTTTCCAGCCACAAGGGTCCCCCTCTCCCCGTACCCCCCAGCGCTTCCGCATCCCTCTCCTGCAAGGGCCGTCTCCAGTCAACCATGACCACATGCTTCAACTTCTCAGGAAGTATCTACACTACTGACAGCGCGCTCCTGCTGAAGGGTTTTTCCGAAGGTTTCACTATCCCATTCGTAGGCTCCCTGTCCTGTAGGGGAGCGGATAATCTCAAATCCGCCAGAGTCCTCCCCCAGGTCTTGCACGCGAAAGTCCAGAAAGAATTAGGACTGGGGAGGGTGGCGGGTCCGGTCAGGGAGCCTCCGCTAGAGAACTTTGTCGTTTCTCCGTTGGGGTTGGTAACCAAAAAGGAGCCAGGGTCCTTCAGACTGATCCACCACCTATCATACCCGGAGGGGGACTCGGTGAACCATGGGCTCCAGGAGGGCGCTTGATCTGTGTCATATTGTACGCTGGACGTGGCTCTGGACCTTGTCAGGAGGGCTGGCAAAGGAGCCTGGTTAGCAAAGGCCGACATTGAGTCAGCTTTCCGTTTGTTACCAGTGCACCCGAGCAGCCAACACCTGCTGGGTGTCAAGAATTCCTGTCATACGAGGGGAGGAAAACGGTAACCAGCGAAAACGGACTACATCACCCAGGATGCTTAGCGGTTGAGAGGTTATGTAAACAGGAGAGCTGTTACATAACTCAAGGGAAACACGCCCTTATGTAAACAGGAGAGCTGTTACATAACTCAAGGGAAACACGCCCTTATGTAAACAGGAGAGCTGTTACATAACTCAAGGAAAACACGCCCTTATGTAAACAGGAGAGCTGTTACATAACTCAAGGAAAACACGCCCTATAAAGGGAGGAACCGGGAGGTACAAGGCTGTCGGATATTGTGTTTACACCGACGTACCTGCTTCGTGAAGAGCAGTGTTCCGGAGTGGTGCTCCAGTAAGGCAAGAACGGAGGTAGGTCGAGTCGTTACTCCCTGGGCCGTGTCTTGCCCCATCGTCACCTGTGAAGGACCCGGAAGCTCTACCGGTCAACCATTGAGCTTCGCTTTTTGACTCGGCTGAGTCCAAGCGCAGTGGCGCTTTTGCTGGTTGGAGTCGTAACTCCCAGCCCGACCAGAGACACAGGGACTGCCAGCTGTAACGCACACCAGGAGGTGTTTGCCGCGTTACAGACTCGGAAGTCCACAGGATCGATCGAGCGGCTGCTCTCGGTTCAGTCTTCTTGCTTGTGATTGGGGTATCGGTGACGCATCACCAGGAGGTGACTCCGCGTCCCGGTGCAGTCTGAGGAAGAGGTTGAGCGGCTGCTCCCTTCAGGTAGAGACCCCGGCTGGGTGTTTCCCTGACTCCTCGATTCTCCCCAACACTCTTCGTGCCCCTCACAGCCTACCGATTGGCATTGTCGGCCATTTCATTTCTGCCCTCTGTTGGCATACGCCGGGATCGGCGTATATGCAGAGGACGGTTAGGACCATCCGTGCTGTGGGCTGGTAACGTACTTAGCCTGGAGGATTCCAGTGACTATAACTTTTGTTTGTTCTTTGTATTTTATTTGCCTTCATTAAAAGAACTAACCCTTCACAAGTGGTTGCGTCCTCATTGTCGTGTCTGTTAAACGATCCTGAGACGTTCAGGGCGTTACAAAATATCCGACCTTAATAACACTAACTGTCTCCCGGTCGATAACAGACATTGATGATGTGCTGGCTGCTTTAGCGGCCATGCAAGTTGAAGTGGCTGCCTCTAGGCAAGAAACAGCCGATGCAAAAGCCAGACTGGATGCTATCCAATTGGACCCGCTCACGCCCAGCACCTCCCTCACGAACCAGACCCCTGCGGTAGTAGTGGAAATGCCGGTAGCCATCCCCTTGGCAACACCAGAGAGGTACAGTGGGGATCCTAACACAGTGCAGGTATTCCTCACACAAGTGGCGCTACATTTATCGTGCAAACCAAAGGCGTTCCCCACGAGTCAGGCTCGTGTGGCTTTCCTTATATCCTATTTGGCTGGAAACGCGGCACAATGGGCCGTACCTCTGGTGAGCAGGGACGACCCCCTCTTATGTGATTGGGGTGCTTTTCGCGAGGAATTCCTGAAGGTATTCGACAGAAGGGCTGACTCGTACACGGCGGACCGTGAAATGCTTGAGTTGAGACAGGGATCCAACGACCTGGTGCAGTATCTCAACGCGTTCCGAAGGCTGGTTGCGGAAACCAAGTGGCCTGTTGCTAAACAGACGGCGCTCTTCCATCAAGGGCTGTGCGATGAGCTCAAGGACGCCGTGGCTCATATTGACCCTCAACCCAAGACATGTGAGGGCCTTATCAACCTGGTATTACGGCTGGAACATAGGCTAAGTGAAAGAAAGGGGGATCATGGGAGAAAAGGAAAATCCCTTCCATCCTATGTGACGGTGGGAAGTCCTGAAACTTCCACCGCATCCATGGGAGAACCCATGGACATCAGCGCAATACGAGCGAGCCTCACAGCCACGGAGAAAGAGTCACGCCGTAAACAAGGATTGTGCCTATATTGTGGCAAAAAAGGCCACTACGTACGGGAATGCCCTGCCAAACCGAAGACGTCACGTTATCGGGCCAACCGGTCGGTAACAGCCGTGGTGGACATACCGGCGGAAAACTAGAGGACTCCAAGACCAGAGAAGGGGCATCTCGGAGTCACTCATCCATCCCTTCACTTTCCAACTCGGTCACTAAGTGACAACGACACCTGTTTATCACGGTGCACGTGGGAGTGCATGACCAGTGGATACCCGTTGTGGCCATGGTGGATTCAGGGGCCACTGGCATGTTTATGGACCACAACGAGGCATGCAGGCTAGGGCTAGTGCTTCTTCCCAAAGCAGTACCCGAAGACGTCTATGCGGTAGACGGAAGGCGATTGGTGACGGGGCCCATCGGACAGCACACGGGGGTCCTTCCGATGAGATATGGGAGGAACCATTTGGAACAAATCGATTTTAACATCATCCGAGCGCCCCAAT
Organism: Triturus cristatus; assembly: GCF_964204655.1. Lineage (NCBI taxonomy): Eukaryota > Metazoa > Chordata > Amphibia > Caudata > Salamandridae > Triturus > Triturus cristatus. Next base: position 940,179,377 of record NC_140594.1, on the reverse strand, counting down.
ATGGCGTCATATTGGGATTGCCGTGGCTACAGAAACACAACCCCTTTGTGGATTGGCCAACACATCGCATCGAAATGACGTCACCGTATTGCATCCTGCATTGTGGAATAAGAACGGAATCCCTTGACGCAGATGAGAGCGGGAGTCAGACGGTGGCTACAGCGGCAGAAAAAGATGTGGCTCTCCCCCAGGCTTATCACAGTTTTGAGGATGTATTTGATGAGGTGAAGGCGGAAGTGCTACCACCACATAGACAGTTTGACTGCCAGATCGACCTGGTGCCAGGGGCCAGCGTTCCCAGCGGCAGGCTGTATGCCCTGACGGAGCCTGAAAACGTGCATCTCCGGGGGTACCTGGATAAACTCCTCAAGCTAGGATTCATCCGCCCGTCCAAGTCTCCGGCCGCCTCGCCACTCTACTTCATCCCGAAGGCTAATGGGGAGCTGAGAGCCTGTGTGGACTTTAGGGCATTGAATGCGATAACCATAAAAAATCGGTACCCCTTGCCTCTCATCAGTGTACTTCTGGAACAGGTCAAGAAAGCTCGTATCTACACCAAGTTGGATTTGAAAGGGGCATACCATCTGGTGCGCATGAGGGACGGAGATGAGTGGAAGACCGCCTTTAAGACCAGGTTCGGCCTTTTTGAGTACCTCGTCATGCCGTTCGATCTGTGCAACGCCCCGGCAGCCTTTCAGTACTTTTTGAATGAGGTATTCAGAGAGGAGTTGGATATCTACGTGGTTGTATATATCGACGACATCCTCATCTATTCGTCCAGTGTGGAGGAGCACGTACACCACGTCAAAGCTGTGCTCCAAAAGCTGAGGGAAAACATGCTGTTTTGTAAACTCAGCAAGTGTGACTTCCACGTCACATCCGTGGAATTCCTCGGAGTGATGCTGAGTCCAGAGGGACAGGAGATGGCAGAACGAAAGATCAAGGCGGTGAAAGAATGGCCGGTGCCCCAAAGCGTGAAGGACGTCCAAAGTTTCATTGGCTTCGCCAACTTTTACAGGCGGTTTATAGATGGATTTTCAGGAGTGGTGGCCCCAATCACACAGCTACTGAGGAAGTCCAAGGAGTTTGTCTGGTCCCCTGAAGCGAACAAAGCCTTTGAGGCCCTGAAAAGCGCCTTTGGTAAGGCGCCGGTGTTGGCTCACCCCGATCCGGATCTCCCCTACGTGGTGGAAGCGGACGCGTCGGATGTGGCGCTGGGGGCTATCTTGTCCCAACGCAACCACGACACAGGGGTGCTTCATCCCGTTGCGTACATGTCCCGCAAACTCAACGACGCCGAACGCAACTACCATATTGCGGAGAAGGAGCTTCTCGCAATCAAGGACGCCTTCACCGAATGGAGGCATTGGTTGATGGGGGCAAGACATGTGGTATCGGTGTACACGGACCATCGGAACCTACAGTTCATGACGGCCACTAGACACCTTTCTCCCAGGCAGCTGCGGTGGATGATCTTCTTTGCGGGGTTCAACTTCCGCATCACATATCGGCCGGGGACGGAAAACCGGAAGGCGGACGCCCTGTCCCGTCAATCTGCAGTTAAGGAACCATTGCCTGCAACCGAGCGTTCCATCATTTCCCCGAGGATGGTATTGGGGGTTATCCAACCGGATACTTTCCTGAGGGGAATAAAGAGAGGGATCAGGTCATTCGCATGGCGGAGGTGGCTCCTCAGTCACAGAGAATGGCAGCTGAAGGACGGGATACCCCTGAAGGGCAGGTGCCTATTGATACCCACGCCTAGGCTAAGGAAACAAGCATTCATCTGGTGCCATGACTCTCCATGCGCAGGTCATTTGGGCTTTGAAAAAACGGTGGCTAGCATGGGACGGCATTTCTGGTGGCCAACCATGAGAGTGGATGTCAGGAGGTGGGGACAGGAGTGTCCTACGTGTGCTACCATGAAGGCCGACCATGGCCGAACCCAAGGGCTCTTACATCCACTTCCGACCCCGGATAGACCATGGGATAGCATATCACTGGACTTCGTGGTGGGCCTACCGGTAGACCAGGGGATGACGGCAATACTGGTGGTGGTGGATTACTTGACGAAAATGGGGCACTTCATCCCCTGCAAGAGAGTCCCTACGGCCGGGGAATTGGCGTCACTACTCCTAAAGAATGTGGTACGACTGCATGGATTACCTGGGGTGATCGTGTCGGACCGGGGGTCGCAGTTTACTGCGCAATTCTGGAAGACTTGGTGCACTGCGCTGCATGTTAAGACCGCCCTGTCCACCAGCTACCACCCTCAAACGGACGGCCAAACCGAGCGCCTGAACCAAACGCTCAAACAGTATCTGCGATGTTTTGTGGACCAGGGCAGGGAAGAATGGGTCGACTTGCTATGGGTTGCAGAGATAGCCTATAACAACGCCACTCACAGCTCCACACAGTCATCTCCGTTCTATAGCAACTATGGCCAACATCCCAGGTTCTTGCCATTTCTACATCCGTTCAGAGAGGACAGGATTCCCGCCACAACGGACAGGGTGGCACACATAAAAGACACGTTGATGCGCTCAAGGGCTGTCCTAATAGAGGCCAAGAGAAGATACAAGGCTACGGCAGATAGGAAGAGAAGGCCCGGGCCACTGTACCGCACTGGAGACTACGTCTGGATATCCACAAGAAACATGAGGTTTCGAAAGAACAGTGTGTTCCATCCCAAGTACATGGGCCCCTATCGAATTACCAAGTGTATGGGTCCCGTGAACGTGAACGTGTGCTTGCCCCAGTCATTGCGGATACACCCTGTCTTTCATGTATCATTGCTCAAACCAGCACCCTCCAAGCCGTCTGGGACACCTAGGCCGGTATGCGTGGAGTCGGAGGTGGAGTATGAAGTGTCGGGCATACGGGCGTCCAAATGGCGCAGGGGGAAGCTGTGGTACCTGGTTGCGTGGAAAGGCTATGGCCCGGAGGAGCATTCATGGGAACCGGCTGAAGGGGTTCATGCTCCGCGCTTGGTCTCCTTGTTCCATCGGCGTTTTCCTGCCAGCGCTGGACCCGTGGGGAGCCGCTGAGAGGGAGGATGTACTGTCAAGAATTCCTGTCATACGAGGGGAGGAAAACGGTAACCAGCGAAAACGGACTACATCTCCCAGGATGCTTAGCGGTTGAGAGGTTATGTAAACAGGAGAGCTGTTACATAACTCAAGGGAAACACGCCCTTATGTAAACAGGAGAGCTGTTACATAACTCAAGGGAAACACGCCCTTATGTAAACAGGAGAGCTGTTACATAACTCAAGGGAAACACGCCCTTATGTAAACAGGAGAGCTGTTACATAACTCAAGGAAACCACGCCCTATAAAGGGAGGAACCGGGAGGTACAAGGCTGTCGGATATTGTGTTTACACCGACGTACCTGCTTCGTGAAGAGCAGTGTTCCGGAGTGGTGCTCCAGTAAGGCAAGAACGGAGGTAGGTCGAGTCGTTACTCCCTGGGCCGTGTCTTGCCCCATCGTCACCTCTGAAGGACCCGGAAGCTCTACCGGTCAACCATTGAGCTTCGCTTTTTGACTCGGCTGAGTCCAAGCGCAGTGGCGCTTTTGCTGGTTGGAGTCGTAACTCCCAGCCCGACCAGAGACACAGGGACTGCCAGCTGTAACGCACACCAGGAGGTGTTTGCCGCGTTACAGACTCGGAAGTCCACAGGATCGATCGAGCGGCTGCTCTCGGTTCAGTCTTCTTGCTTGTGATTGGGGTATCGGTGACGCATCACCAGGAGGTGACTCCGCGTCCCGGTGCAGTCTGAGGAAGAGGTTGAGCGGCTGCTCCCTTCAGGTAGAGACCCCGGCTGGGTGTTTCCCTGACTCCTCGATTCTCCCCAACACTCTTCGTGCCCCTCACAGCCTACCGATTGGCATTGTCGGCCATTTCATTTCTGCCCTCTGTTGGCATACGCCGGGATCGGCGTATATGCAGAGGACGGTTAGGACCATCCGTGCTGTGGGCTGGTAACGTACTTAGCCTGGAGGATTCCAGTGACTATAACTTTTGTTTGTTCTTTGTATTTTATTTGCCTTCATTAAAAGAACTAACCCTTCACAAGTGGTTGCGTCCTCATTGTCGTGTCTGTTAAACGATCCTGAGACGTTCAGGGCGTTACACTGGGTTTCAAGATAGACGGCCTGTACTTCTTTGACAAGTGCATGCCCATGGGGTGCGCGGTCTCCTGTGCCTTCTTTGAAGCCTTTAGCTCCTTCCTGCAATGGGCGTTTCAGCATTCTTCCGGGGTGACAGGGGTCTTGCATTATTTAGACGAATTCCTATTCATTGGGAAGGATGGCACCCAGGAATGCAAGGCAGCCCTCACAAAATTTCAGGTACTGATGCGGCAGCTCGGCGTTCCCTTAGCCCCCAAGAAAACAGAAGGTCCAGCGCAGATCCTCTCCTTCCTAGGCATAGAGCTGGACACTGTTGCAGGCGAAGCCAGGTTGCCGGAAGACAAGGTGCGTGACCTGAGACATCAGATTGGGTTAACAGTAGGGAAGGAGAGGGTCTCCCTGGGTGTTGTAAATTGAAACAGAATGTGATTAAGCATTTACTAAAGACATTAATGCTTTCCCTTTAGATCATGTTTTCTTCGTTATGTTGACCGAAGTCCGGACTCCATTTTGTATTGACATGCTGCCATGTGTTCACCACGAGGAGAGTCCGACCTCTGTGTTAGTTGCTCTTGTAATCTGCCTAGTAACAGTTTATAAATAGCTCTCTCCTGTCCATCTGGCGCATGCCCAGACTTAACCACATCTGTTATAATTAGCCTTGCCTGACCATGTGTTTTCGCGGGCTCAAGGAGTGTGTTGGCTCCGCCCATGTATTGATTCAGTATTGAGAATGACCATAAATGGTAATGTTCTTCGGCCTCATGTTGTATCCACCCACTTATGAGCCCCTCTGTTGTGTATAAAAGGGGACTATGTACGCAAGTTCGGTGTGCTACTCCATGCAATACTGAAGAGTGTTGTGTGGATTGTAGGACCACCCTTAAGGGTTAATAAATGCTGTGTTTGTACTTTGCAGTTTCCGTGCCAACTTCCTTATAGATTCCGTTACAGGAGAGCGAACCCTTGTGTCTTGCGGGCCTAGCTGGGGCCTATATTCATCAATTGGCGCCCAACGTGGGGCTCATCGGCGACTCGGATGCTCGAAGGACTGGTCGCGACGAAGGTGAGGAGTTTGGCCGGGGACGTGATCACTGCCAGCGGCGTCTTAGCCCTGGCATCCCGAGGTTTTTCTTCCTTCCCTTCCGAGCTGACCGTCTGGGTGGCGCCGGTCATCGACTGAGACCTCTTCTGTCGGTCCTGCCGTGAGAGCCGTTTGGGCGATTGTGGAGCTTGGCAGTTGGAACCTGGACTCTTGATTAGTAAGAACCGTTGTACGGTACTTGCTCCGAGTTTTTGAAGCCTGGTTTGGCTATTTGAGTTTGATTGATGATGACTAGTCATATTTTGAATTTGTCTTTGTGAAAATATATGCGTTGCAACACATATAGGCAGGTAATGTGGAGAGATTTCTCCGGAGCTGTGTAAACTTTGAACGGCGCAACAATTAAGTGCCATTTTCCTTATAATATTGCATATTTTGCATTATTCCTAGCATGCCTGCTTTTAGCGCACTCCGTAAGTGGTGCTGCTGTTTTGGTAACCGGTTGAACCTCGAGGAATCTGCTCCAGCTCCCCCAGAGGGGACTCCTAATAGGGATATGTATGTGAAGCATGGTCTTTCTTCCATAATGTACAGCACACTATGGAGGAAATACACGAAGAAGGATCCTGAGTTGCGATGGCCTTTGTATGGATCGTTTGATATACGTAAGATTGAGTATGTGGAACAGTGTATGTGTAAGCGACGTGCTCGTCAGGATATGTTTGAGTGTGTGCGATTATGGGTGAAGGAAGTGCGTGAGCGAGAGAAACGTGAGAAAGCGCTGTTTGATAAAGAGCAACGGAAGAATGATCATGTGCGAGCGCAGGAAGCGAAGCGTCGGGAGGACAAAGAGCAAACGGACAGACAAGAGAAAGAGCGTAGGCTACAGGTCTCGGGTCAATATGTTGTTCGTCAGCCACTTTATCCTGTCCTTAATAATCCTGATGATGATTTTTATTTACTAGATCGCTCTCCGCCCCCTTATGTTGGCGCATCCGCTCCGCGGCCGCAAGATTCTGGCCCGGCTTCGGGTAAGGTAGACACACGGTCCATGTTATCGGCCGAGCATATGGCTGAGCTTCGGAAACTTTCCCTCCGTGCACTTAAGGGCAAGATGTCTAAGGAGGAGTTGTTCCATACTTGGGGGTCGTGGCAAGATAGAGAGAGGGTGTATTTTCTGTCTCATTTCGCGGATGAAGTAATTGCTGCTTTCCGAAAATATTCTAGTGTCCTTGAGCCTGACGAAGTGTCTTCGGATGCCGGAGCATTACGTAATGGTGTTTTTTCTCCCCCTAAGGCTCCTGAGGCGGCTCGGCGGCTGTTCGCTTTGCGGGACGAGGTGCTGGCCCTTAGAGAGAAAGCACGCCAACAAACGGAGGAGGAGAAGCAGTCGGATTCGTCTGCAGCAGGGGGCCACCCATCCACCTCCCAGTCAGATAAGGATGACATAGTGCATGCTAAACCAATGCGAGAGGCGGCGCCTTTGTATGTTCCTCCTAAGGGAGCGGGGACTAGCTCGGACATTAACTCCGCCGATGCAAGGGGATATTTTGTGTATAATTGGGTTTACACTCCATGGCATAGGGCCGATGTTATGGCATTAAAGAATGCGTTGCCTGACCCCCGCAAGAATCCAGCGGCCTTCTATGAAGAAGTCGAGGGGGCCTTGAATTCTTGCATTATGACCTTAGCGGATATAGACCTGTTCTTTGGCCTTATCCTACCGCCGGATACGTGGCGCTCTGTCCGAAAGGTAGATGATGCGGTTGCCTTCAAGGCCCGGTGGTCTGACCTTGAGGATGAGGATAGGGAACGGAAGCCCGCACAGAAACCACCCCAGAATATTTTAGATCTCCCTGCGGCTATTGTGGCTAAGTTGAAGACGATTATCCCCCCTAAAAAGATTGACTGGAATATGTTAGCTGCATGTAAACAGAAAGTTGACGAGTCAGTTGCGGACTTCTTTACGCGCTTTGAGGAGACGTTTCATGATTTTAGTGGCCAGTCGCTTACTGACGACACGGGCCGCCACCTTTTCGCGGACAAATATGTGGCTAATCTGCTACCGGCAGTTGCGGCCCGGTTAAAAGCGAGCGAGAGTTCCTGGTCCTCCGCGACGCCAACGGCCCTTCTGACTATCGCTCAGTATTATGAGCGTCAGGAGCACGAGGCGAAGGGCCAGGAAGAGAAGAAATCGAAAGACCTCAAGACTAAGGTGATGTTAGCACAAGTATATGGCCCGCCCCGACGGGGTAATAATAGAGGAAGGGGCGGATCTTATGGTCCCCCTTCGGGCCGATCTGATTTGAATAGGAACCAGTGTGCGTATTGTAAGCAATTGGGCCATTGGGCCAGGGATTGCCCAGTGTTGCGTGCTTCACGTCAGGGGCATACTCCGGGTGGCCCGAGAGGTAGAGGGGGTTCCTCGAACTTTAGAGGGAATTCTAATGATAATGCCCGTTTCGATACTGCTGGGCAGCACCGAGATAGCTCAAATGTTTTCGATCGCCAGCACCAGTATCATGTGTCGGACATCGATCGATCGGGATATCACGATTCGCAGCATGCATAGGAATGCGTTGGATGGGGGTCTGAATCAGTTGAGGTGCCGGTCGATCAGACGGGTCCTTATGTATCGGCTGAGGTTTTAGGTTCTACTGATCAGTTCCTAGTAGATACAGGAGCGACACGTAGTGCATTGTCTAGGTACTTGGTTCCGGGGGCTCCCCCATCCGGCTCAGTGGTTACATCGGTAGGGTTTGACGGTACACTCTCCCGAAGCCCTCTTTCACAGCCCCTTACATTTAAGGTTGATTCTTTTTCTGCGCCCTGTCCGTTTCTGCTTGCTCCGTATACACCGGATAACATTATGGGCCTTGATATGTTAAAGTACTTTAGGGCTACAATCCGCTGCTCCCCTGAGGGTGTGAGGGTGATCTTAAATGACAACTACCCCCGGTCTGGGCGGATGTGTACGATATCAGAGGATGCGTTGTTGGCTACCCTCCCCCGAGCTTTATGGGCGACTTCGGACACAGATGTGGGACAAATGGTGATTCCTCCGGTCCACATTAGTGTCCAGGAGGGGGCGGTGTTACCACGCCTCCCGCAGTATCGTATTTCCCAGGAGGGCGAGGAGGCTCTCATACAGATTGTGCAAGACTTGATCGCAGTAGGGGTAGTGGAAGAAGTTCCCTATAATATCTGTAACAGTCCGATTCTCCCTATTCTGAAAAAGGACACGGATGCAAAGGTCTATCGGTTCATAATTGATTTGAGGGAGGTGAACAAGATCGTGATACCTCAGTACCCGGTGGTTTCCGATATCACGACGTTGCTTACCTTGGTCCCGCCTACGGCGACCATGTTTTCAGTGATTGATTTGAAGAATGCCTTCTTTTCCATTCCCATTCACCCTGATAGCCGATTTCTTTTTGGGTTCACATTAAACAATAGATCTTATCGTTTTTGTAGAATTCCCCAAGGCTACACAGAAAGCCCTAGTATTTACAGTCAGGCTTTGAAACGACAGTTGGATTCCTTTGTTTTACTCGAGGGGGTCGCCCTCATTCAATATGTCGATGACATCTTGTTGGCGGCTGACACCCTGGAGTTGTGTGAGAAGAGCACGTTATCCCTACTTTCCTTTTTAGCATCCCACAATCATAAAGTATCTAGGAAGAAATTGCAATTCTGTAGACCAAAGGTGACTTATTTAGGTCACCTTTTGTCTAAGGAGGGGCGTGCACTCACACCAGATCGTATCCAAGTAATTTTGGACACACCGAGACCATCCACGCAGAAGGATGTGCGTGCATTTTTGGGCCTTGTTTCTTTTTGTAGACAGTGGATATTGGGGTTTTCACACATAGCTAAGCCATTACTAGCTCTTTTGACAAAAGACACGCCTATCCCAATCCCTTGGTCAGATGAGTGTGATGCTGCTTTTCAGCAACTGCGACAGGCCCTTTGTTCAGCACCAGTGTTAGGGACCCCTGATTATGCAAAACCCTTTTCGTTGTATGTGCATGAGAAAGATGGATGTGCATTGTCAGTTTTAGTGCAGATGCACGGCGACAAGCAGCGCCCTTGTGCATACTTTTCGGCTGTGCTTGATCCTGTCGCCCGAGCATTACCAGGGTGTTTTCGCTCGGTTGCGGCGACAGCTGTGTCAATACGCCAAAGTGAAGGAATTGTGTTATCCCATAAGCTGTTGGTATTAGTCCCCCATGCTGTCGATGCCCTGCTTAATCAAACAAAGACGCAGCATTTGACCAGTGCCCGTTTAACGGGATATGAGCTGACGCTTTTGGCTCCTCATATTACGTTGAAAAGGTGCGTGACATTAAACCCGGCCACATTGTTGCCATACCCCGAGACCCAGCCTGAGGCGCAGAAAGCGCATGATTGTATTCTTGTGACTGAGGAACAAACAAAGGGTCGTATTGATCTCCAGGATACGCCCTTTTCAGATGTAGATGGAGAGTTGTGGGTAGACGGATCATGCCTGAAGCTACCAGATGGTACGACTTCAGCAGCGTATGCAATTACCACATTACACACGATAGTGGAGACAGCACGCATACCACAGAAATCAGCTCAAGCAGCGGAACTGATAGCATTAACACGAGCATGTGAGCTCAGTACAGGATTATGTGTGAATGTTTATACAGATAGCCGCTATGCCTTCGGAGTAGCGCATGACTTCGGCCTACTCTGGAAGGAGAGAGGGTTTTTAACGTCACATGGAGTACAGATAATGCATGGAGAGTTAGTTCATAATCTTTTAACTGCATTGACATACCCAAAGAAAATTGCCATTGTTAAGTGTAGCGCCCATAGGAAAGTAGTTGATAAAGTTGGGAAAGGGAATGCGTTAGCAGACCGAGTAGCACGAGAGACTGCGATGCAGCCCGGCGCTACTGCCATGTATGTAGTAAAATCACAGGTGGAGAGATGGCGTGATGCGAAGGAGGAAGTGCGAGAAATGCAAAGGACCGCTTCTGATAAAGAGCGGGAGAAATGGGCTAGCGAGGGAGAGTTGGATGATGAGGGTTGTTGGAGAAATAAACAGATGGATAGATGGAAGTTACCCACGGCTTTCGTACAACCTATGGTTCAGATGGCACATGGGCTAGCACATGTTGGAGCTTCCGCAATTGTGAAATTGCTTACCCAAGTCTGGGAGCATCCAGAGATTGCTAGCACGGCAAAGAGGGTGGTGCAGACCTGTATGATCTGTCTGAAGTATAACCCAGGGAAAGGCACTCGAACTCCAGCAGGAGGATTTGCGACACCCACTGCACCCTTTGAGGTTCTGCAGATGGATTACATCCAGCTTGAGCGCTGTAACAATTTGAAGTATGTTCTAGTAGTGGTTTGCGCTTTCAGTAAATGGGTTGAGGCGTACCCTACGAAAGACAATACTGCAATGACCACGGCGAAGCTACTGCTAAAAGAGTTTTTCCCTCGATACGGCGTCTGTAGACTTCTGTGGAGTGATAATGGCCCTCACTTTGTAGCGGATGTTATAAAGTATGTCTTGAAGGGCCTAGGCATCACTCAGAAGTTTCATGCCGTGTTTCACCCCCAGTCTGCCGGACTAGTCGAGAAGTATAATGGTACACTGAAGCTTAAGATCGCCAAAATCCAAGCTTCAACGTCTTTGACTTGGCCAGACGCCCTGCCACTGGCGTTATTGTCAATTAGGTCAGTGCCACACTCTCGAACCGGCCTTACGCCGTACGAAATAGTATTCGGACGCCCAATGAACATTTGGGGTCCACCAAAGCCTAAGGCTGTGTATGATGTACCTTGTGTAATGATGAGCGATTATCTGGCACAGTTAACGGATAACTTGGTTTCTATTCATCAACAGGTCCGAGAGGCGCTCCCTGATCGGTCTACCGGCGAAGGACATGGTCTCCGGCCTGGAGATCATGTTATGGTGAAAGTCTTCGACAGAACGAACAGTTTGGAGCCGAGATGGGTAGGACCTGAGCAAGTCCTCCTTGCAACGAGGACGGCTGTGCGAGTCTCGAACCGAAAGAATTGGATCCATTCCTTGCACTGTCGAAAGGTACCGCCCGGATTGGTGGAGTCTGCCGTGCTGACCGATCAACGAGAAATCCTGGCAGCAGAGACAGGTCGTGCTGCTGAGCCACGAGACACTGAGGAGCTCTTTCCGGACCACACGACTTCTGGAGGAAGGCGATATCATCTTCGACCAAGGAAGTAAGGTTTCCAGTGCCGGGACATACTGTCAGAACGGCCCTTGGGTTAGTGAAACGGAGAGCCGATGAGGCAAGGGGGGGGATCAGCCCTGCATTAGTGTAGTGACACCCGTCTTGGCCCGCTGGTGAAGAAATCAACCGCTGCCCAAGGGGAAGAGTTCTGACAGACCTTTTAGTTTCAGGAAGATACCAGGGTACTGTTTCTTTTGACATGGAGAAGAAGAAAATCCTTTGTGCGTTGGGGTTCATGCTAACAGTAGCTGTTGTTGGGATAACCACATGGTTTGTGGAGGAGGTAACTCCTGCTCGGAAAACACTTGTGTTGACAACTCCGGTGCCTGAGGAGCACTACTTTTATACATTACCGTATCAAGAGTTGAAGCATCGACAATCTTACTTGAACAACACTTTCATCCAGATGCTGCATCATACCCACGTTGCTACGAATGCTACGAACTGTTGGATATGTGGGATGATGCCAGCCCATCAGAAGAAAGGAGGAACGCCATTTATACCACTTCCTTTCTCTCATAATGGCTCTTGTAGAGCATGGTACACTTTGCTTTTTGCCACTCGGAAACCGACAGTGGGACGATTGCTTTTCAGACTTAATAGAGAATGCCATCAAGACAAGAATGGGTATCCACAAGCGAATGGGACAATTTGGGAATGGGAAGAGTACCGACCGGACAATGAATCCATTCCCTATATCTTCACGAACACCAGAGACACTGTGGGGAAGGACAAATTCGTGATCCAAGTGGCACAAGCTCAAGCGGACCTGTGTGTCCAGAGTGTGGGTTTTATCCCTGTTGGTGTCAGTGATTGCATAACTGTACTGAATATTGACGGGTTGAACAACAGTACCTTCCTAGCGTCCCATAATACTTACTTTGTATGTGGAAATAAAGGTTATTACCGTTTGCCGGCTGGGTGGTCTGGGGTATGCTATGTATCATTCTTATTACCTCCTGTATTTCTAGCACCCGCGTCATATCATAAGGATTTGAAATTGTTGAATAATGTGACTGTAAATAGGTATAAACGTACTCTATCAATTGATGATGTGGATCAAACTGATACCAGCTTGCAACAGTATATTGATTTTAACTTACGACTGTTTTTCTTTGTTGGAGCCGCCTTGAATAGTAGGAAGATCCGAAGATTAACAAGAGTGGTAGAAGCTGTGACAAATCAGACTGCTGCTGCTCTTGGGAATCTTACGGAAGAGTTACAAATAACTAGGATTGTTGCATTACAGAATCGTATGGTATTAGATGTAATGCTAGCTGATCGAGGTGGAGCCTGTAAAATTATTGGAAGTAGCTGCTGTGTGTTCATCCCTGATCATACGCCATCCGTTTATAACGCCATTAACAAGTTGCATAAAATAGCAGCTGAAATCCACACAGAAAACGGCACTTGGTCCTTTTCTGGATGGTTTTGGGCGTTGGTTACTGCCTGGGGATGGAAGGTCTTAACTGGTCTCTGTATTATTATAGCAATTCTGTTCTTTTTCTGTATGTGTGTTCAATGTGGACCATTGTGCTGTTCTGTATGCATTTCATTCTGCATCCCGGATAAGAAAGCTATTGCCGATGTTGCTCACCAGAAGCGTCTAGCTAAAGAGGTTAAAGGAATGATGATAATTGACATATATGATGATTTTTGGAAACCGGATGTCTTCAGTAAATGCTGAAAGGGTCGTCTGTTGTAAATTGAAACAGAATGTGATTAAGCATTTACTAAAGACATTAATGCTTTCCCTTTAGATCATGTTTTCTTCGTTATGTTGACCGAAGTCCGGACTCCATTTTGTATTGACATGCTGCCATGTGTTCACCACGAGGAGAGTCCGACCTCTGTGTTAGTTGCTCTTGTAATCTGCCTAGTAACAGTTTATAAATAGCTCTCTCCTGTCCATCTGGCGCATGCCCAGACTTAACCACATCTGTTATAATTAGCCTTGCCTGACCATGTGTTTTCGCGGGCTCAAGGAGTGTGTTGGCTCCGCCCATGTATTGATTCAGTATTGAGAATGACCATAAATGGTAATGTTCTTCGGCCTCATGTTGTATCCACCCACTTATGAGCCCCTCTGTTGTGTATAAAAGGGGACTATGTACGCAAGTTCGGTGTGCTACTCCATGCAATACTGAAGAGTGTTGTGTGGATTGTAGGACCACCCTTAAGGGTTAATAAATGCTGTGTTTGTACTTTGCAGTTTCCGTGCCAACTTCCTTATAGATTCCGTTACAGGAGAGCGAACCCTTGTGTCTTGTGGGCCTAGCTGGGGCCTATATTCATCATGGGTTCCCTCCAGAGCCTCCTGGGGAAACTCAATTTTGCTGCTAGAGTCATCCCCGCAGGTAGGGTATTTGCGCGGAGGATAGCTAGAGCCACAGCCTCTGTCAAAAAGAAACACCACATGGTCAAGCTGAACAGGGGCATGCGGGAGGACTTATTGACGTGGGCGGACTTCTTAGACAACTTCAATGGGTCGGTTATCTGGCGCGATCCCTGGGCCAGCAACTCTGAACTAGCGCTTTTCTCTGACGCATCAGGCCGGGAAGGGTTCGGCGTGATTATGGACAAGGAGTGGTGTGCAGAGAAGTGGCCGAATGCGTGGCACAGGAAGAAGATCACGTCCAAGATCGCCGTCCTCGAACTCTTCCCAATAGTGAAAACCTTCCATTTATGGCCCAGGGCTTTGGCGGCGAAACGAGTCTTGTTGTGGTCAGATAACCTAGCAGTGGTGCAGGCCATCAACACCCAGTCAGCTAGTTGCCCCCTGGTTTTGTGCCTGCTGCGAGAGCTAGTGAGGGCGTGTCTAAAAAACAATGTGGAGTGCAGGGCTAGGCACATCCAAGGGGTTTTGAATGTAGCCGCTGACTCTCTCTCGATTTCAGTGGCACCGCTTCCGGGAGGCCTGGCCGAGGGCGAGAGAAGAGGGGACCCCTTTCCCGACACACTTGTGGCTGCTGCTGAAGTGGGACTTCGGATGAGGGGACTTGGGAACGGTCCTTAGCCCTTAGGACGGCAAAACGTTACAGGAGCTGTGTGGCGAAATTCTGTGCGACCACCGGGGCATGGGAGGAGGATCAGGCGGCCATGGAACTTAGAGTTCAACAATTCCTTCTGTGGGCCAAGGATGGGGGTAAATCGCATCCATGGATCGTGGGTCACCTGTCCGCCATTAGCCACCACGCCACGTTAAGGGGGCAGTTCGACCCCACCAAAGCCTTTGTGATTAAAGCAGCTCTGCAGGGATGGGCTAGGACGAACCCGCTCTCGCCTGACACCAGGTCTCCTATTGGGTACCCTATCCTCCAAGGGATGCTCGATTGCATGGTCAGGGCCACCCACTCAGGGTACGAAGCTACCCTGTTCTCTGCCTGCTTAGCCCTGGCCTTCTTTGGGGCCTTCAGGATTGGGGAACTGGTTGCGCGATCGAAGACAGACACCTCTGGGATGGCCTTGCACGTGAATGACGTAGATCTGGAGTCTGGTAGTCTCAATATATTCATTAGGCAGTCCAAAACTGACCAACACGGGCGGGGGAGGTTGATCGTGTTATGCAGCCTGGGTGATGCTAGATATTGTCCTATAGCTTGGGTCAGAGCTTACTTGGTACTTCGCCCGCGGGGGCAGGATATCTACTGGTGCATCCGGATGGTCTCCCGGTCACTAGGTTTCAAGTCAACCACATCTTGCAGGCTTGCCTTCGGCTGTCAGGGCAGGCAGACGGGACCAAAAAATTCAGCAGCCACTCCTTTAGAATAGGGGCGGCGACCACGGCTTTTCTAGAAGGCATGTCAGCGGAAAGTATCAAGAAGGTGGGGCGCTGGGAGTCTCAGTGCTTCAAACGATACGTCCGGCCCTAGGCGGGGAGTGCAGGGCTGGGGCCTGGGGCACTTCTCAGGACTTGTACAAGTTTGAACTTGGAGTGAGGCTGAGGCCACTCCACTTGCCATTTACTTTCTGTTTTATTTAGATGTATATATGTTAGATGTGTTGTGCTGTGTAGTAACGGTTGCAATAAAAATAATTAATAAAAAAAAAAAACGTTCAAACCATCATTTCTTTATTTATTAGGAACCAAGGTGTGGGTAATTGGCCATTCAAGCATCTCGAGACTGGCGCGGTGGGCGGAGGTCAGAGAGTGGCGGAATGGCTTCCTCGCCACGGACATCACGTGGTTGGGCTTCCCGGGCTTGCGCTGGAGTGAATTGACAAGGAAATTGAAGCAGAGACTCGGGGGGGGTGGCCTCCGCCGAATCTATTGGTGGTACACCTGGGTGGAAATGATTTGACCAAACTAGGGAGGAGAACTTTGCTCCAAGACATGAGGGACACTTTCTGCCAGTTGAGAAATATGCTGGGGTCGTGCGAACTGTGGTGGTTAGAAATTACACCACGGGCGGTCTGGAGAGGAGCACGCTCAGGGGACGCCATCGAGGTGTCACGGAGGAAAGTTAATCGCGCCATGCGCAGATTCACGGAGCAAAGCTTTATCAGGCATGGTCTATTACACGCCAAGTCAACAGGGTGTCTGGAGGGAGATGGGGTGCACCTCTCAACTCTAGGCATGGATTTATTTCTACTGGACCTGGGGGAAGCCTTGGCAGCAGCGGGTTGTAACTAAGAAGGGGTAGCCTGGGTGGGGGGCCCTGGTAGTGACGGTGGCCACTCCCTAGACTGTGGAGGAGTTACAGGGCGATCCAGAGTCTGCACATACCAAGGGGTACTTCATGCAGCAGCACAGCGGGGTGCTAAGCCAGGATACCCAGGGATGTCTTAGCGTTGTCCCCTGGAAGAACTACGGCGCCCCGTTAGCCTACGGGCGGTTGTGGGTCTGAGCAACCAGGGGCTGCCATGAACGCTCCGGCCACCTCTTACGGGGGCGTGAGTAAGCAAGTGGACTGGTGGTTCACGGATGGGAGGGGTGGCCCCTCCCAATATTTGGTATACACCAATTGGCGACTGCCACGGTGTAATTTTGGCTTATCAGACGGGCATAGGTGTTGGCCTGCCCTGGGATCGCCCGTAAGATAACCCACCATGTTTGCATATTGGTTATGCTAATAAACCTGCAGCAATATTTCTCCACTTACAAAAAGTGTTGTGTGGTTTATTTATGTACTTGTGTGTTATGTGACAACAGTTGCCGATATTGGCACTATACATTTTAGTGGTTTTACTGATGTGTGTGTGCAGCGGGATAGGGGATGCTAGTTGTTACTGGGGTACATTTTGTGCTGATAGAAAGGCAAAGTAGTAGTAGAGGAAGTGAACAATGATGAGGCAGGTGCTATATAGAGCACAGAGGGGAATTTTGAAAACTGTTGGACATAGAGGAATCACTTGAAGCACCTTAAACCCGGTATTTGTAAAGCGCCACCTAATCACCCATAAGGGTCTCAAGGCACTGGGGCCGTCAGAAAGATTAAGCGTGCTACTGCCTAGATTCAAAAATTTACAGAAAGAGGCCTATACTCTCGATGCCGCACCATCTAAGTGTAGGGTATGGTATAAAGAAGTGATGCTTTGATCAGGAGAGTACAGCCTCTTGGGTCCCCACAAGCGGATATAATCCACACATTTACACACAAAAAAGAGATCCGCACCCACTATCTATTGTTTTTTTGAATGGTATTTAATCTCATCAGAAGTCATTTTATTACAAATGCTGGGTTCAGACATTATTTGGTAAGCGTGGTTTACTTCCAGAATTTTCAAATTCATTAAATTTCTTAAGACATGTCATATGTCGAAAGTTCTTTATTGCCAGTATACAAAAAGTGTTCACATCAACGTAGCCAACGCGTTTCGTCTCTTTTCCTTGAAACTGCTTCAGGGCTTTGTTCTTTTTGAAAAAACGTTACTCAGGACATCTGCTCTCATTGATTTGTCCAAAGAGATCCTTATTTAATGAAATCGAGGCCTTCAGCTGAAGTCTTCAAGGTTCAAGACCAGCAACTGTATAATTCTGGCACATATCGGCAATGGAACTAGGTTAGTATTGTGGTGTATGTGCACCGTCTCCGGGTTTGGGATGCCCCCCCCCCAAAAAAACTCCAAGGCCGGAGACGGTGCACATACACCACAATACTGACCTGGTTCCATTGCTGATATGTACAGAATTATATGGTATATTACCATTATATGTTTGGTTGTGGGCGGTTGCTCTGAGAGCAGGGGAGGGGAGGAGTGGTGTGCCTGGCCACTCCAGAATGTGCAAAGACTGTTTGGTCGGCCCCCTCGGGCCGCCCAAACCAGTCACACACACTCTGCCTTTTCTCCATGTAAGCTGCAAGCAGCCTACATGGAGAAAATGGCCTCCCCAATAGAGCCTGGCTGGTCGGCGTCCCAACCAATCACAACGCTGCTTGAGCCACGTTGTGCTTGGCTTAGGGGAGGAAGGGAGCCTGGCTGCCTGCTTCTGCTTCCTGTTGAGCAAAGAAGACGCAGGAACCGGCAAGGTAAGGTTAATTTTGTGTCTCTCTCTCTCTCTCTCTCTCTCTCTATCTATATCTATATCTATCTCTCTATCTATATATATATCCGACCAAACCTCCCCTCCGTTCGGAAGGGAGAAGAGCACACACAGGATTTCAAGGAAAGCTGCTCTTTATTACAACATGGCTATGCATGGTGCGTTTCGTAATTAAACTTTCCCAAATGCTGCCAAACAATTCAAAAGTTCTCCCAACCTCCTCTTTAAGCTGCTAGCCTCATTACGATTGGTTGAGGCAGTGCTGATGCCACCTTGCATGGAAAGCCCGAACCCAGGCATCCAGGTAGGTGCGGAGCAGACACCAATTTGTAAGTACTTGCCCCAGTGGGCGGTGTCTGCTCCCATCTCCATGCCTTGATTGTAGAGATGGTAATGTTAAGGGGGTGAGAAAGCAGCCTGCCGAGTCCATCACCTCACCGTACAAATCCCAATGTCGACCTGTGCACACCGCTTAGGTAAGCAGCGTGTCCCCCGCAAAGTTGCTGTTTATCGATGACGGCCAGGTTATACCAGGGAAAGCAGCGTTCCAGCGTTACCACAATATCTGTAGTGCCTCCAAACTTGCCACCAAATCCGCCGGACACTTCAGGGGTGGGTGCTCACAAAGGTGCTCGTGACTTGCACCTAAAACATCCGACCAAACCTCCCCTCCGTTCCGAAGGGAGAAGAGCACACACAGGATTTCAAGGAAAGCTGCTCTTTATTACAACATGGCTATGCATGACGTGTTTCGTAATTAAACTTTCTCAAATGCTGCCAAACAATTCAAAAGTTCTCCCAACCTCCTCTTTATGCTGCTAGCCTCATTACGATTGGTTGAGGCAGTGCTGACGCCACCTTGCATGGAAAGCCCGAACCCAGGAATCCAGGTACGTGCGGAGCAGACACCAATTCGTAAGTACTTGCCCCAGTGGGCGGTGTCTGCTCCCATCTCCATGTACACGCCTTGATTGTAGAGATGGTAATGTTAAGGGGGTGGGAAAGCAGCCTGCCGAGTCCATCCCCCCACCGTACAAATCCCAATGTCGACCTGTGCACACCGCTTAGGTAAGCGGCGTGTCCC
This sequence comes from Triturus cristatus, assembly GCF_964204655.1. Lineage (NCBI taxonomy): Eukaryota > Metazoa > Chordata > Amphibia > Caudata > Salamandridae > Triturus > Triturus cristatus. The sequence continues at coordinate 940,160,387 of NC_140594.1, read as the reverse complement.
CCGCAAAGTTGCTGTCCATCGATGACGTCCAGGTTATACTAGGGAAAGCGGCGTTCCCACAAAATCTGTAGTGCCTCCAAACTTGCCACCACATCCACCGGAAACTTAAGGGGGGGGTGCTCACAGAGGTGCTTGTGGCTTGCACCTAAAACATCCGACCAAACCTCCCCTCCGTTGCGAAGGGAGAAGAGCACACACAGGATTTCAAGGAAAGCTGCTCTGTATTACAACATGGCTACGCATGACGCGTTTCGTAATTAAACTTTCTCAAATGCTGCCGAACAATTCAAAAGTTCTCCCAACCTCCTCTTTAAGCTGCTAGCCTCATTACGATTGGTTGAGGCAGTGCTGACACCACCTTGCATGGAAAGCCCGAACCCAGGAATCCAGGTACGTGCGGAGCAGACACCAATTCGTAAGTACTTGCCCCAGTGGGTGGTGTCTGCTCCCATCTCCATGTACACGCCTTGATTGTAGAGATGGTAATGTTAAGGGGGTGGGAAGACTGCCTGCCGAGTCCATCACCCCACCGTACAAATCTCAATGTTGACCTGTGCACACCGCTTATATATATATTTTTGTAAATTAAAATACACCCCCCCCCCCTCTCCACGCGATCCCGCTCCCCCGACCTGCGAGTCGTGCGGGCCGCGACCGAATGTTTCTCTTTTCTTGCTTACTTAAAAGGCAAAGCTCTGCCAGGCTGCAAATATTAAAGTGATTTACAAATGAACAGTAGCATGAAATCCAGAATGTCTCCCTAAACAGCAAACTGTTTCCCTAGAGTTTACAGTGGCGAACAATTTTACACAGGGTCTTAATTATAATGCTAGAAATGTGCAAGAAAAAAGAATCTCCCTTAGATCCCAGACAGTGAATGCAACTACTGCCAAACTGGAGGAAAATAGTGCAATCTCCCTACAATTAAAGTAGTCGCTTGGTCGCTGTAGTGTTCTTTACGAACCATAAAGTTGTCTGTTGGGTGAAATTAAACAGCATCCTCTGGGAGTGTTGGTGTGAAAACGATCAAAGCTTTTTTTTTTGCTGTTATATATAGCATGAACGTGAACCAAAGGTATTGTACTGCCCAAAGGTATTGTAACGCTTTACATGAGCACCAGTCACATAATACAAGGACAATATATTTTTAGTTTTTATAGGTCCTTGTGCCAGCTCCTCCTGTGAGAGTTATGTCCAGCTTGCCCACAGTCCACTACCCTCTGCTGCTTGTCTGCATGCTGCCATCTGCTTGTGCCTCCTCTGCTCGTTTCCTGCGCGGTTTTGTCTTTTTTGCTAGTTTTTAGGTCTCGCCAAGGCAGTCCTTGCACTGTCTCTTCGAGACATACTGTATCCAGTATATGGAATTGGAAAAACACCCATCTTTTTCATGTATTCCTATTGCTGTCCTTTAGAAAGGCTGACTTTTCATTGGTCCCTTCTTTTGGAATTTGTATCCTCCCATCAGGACTGGCGCTCTTACATGTGTTCTTACTGTTTAGAGAGAACTCTTTTTTTAGTTGGCCTGCCTCTTTGCTCATTAACTATTCTGTTTACTTGTGAAATGAAACTTCGGTGGCATCATATGCTTGCTGTCACTTTATCTCCCCCTACCTCCCCCTCCCCCTCCCACAACACTGCTTCGGTTGCTTCATGTCCCCTAATCTCCATGTGTCTCCCCCTCACCCCCTCACAACACTTCTCGTAGGCCCCCACCACTCCTCTGAGTCCACTGCTGTTTTGCTATTTTTTGTTGTTTTTGGGTTACTTTACGTATAATTTGCAATGCAGTTCCCTTGTTTAATATCCCTATGTCATCTACCACCTTCCCCCTGCACAACACTGCTTGCCCTTCCCGAGATCGCTACATTGAATTCTTATGTTATTTTACATGAAACGCTTATATTGATATAGTGCACCTAGCCAAGGGCTCGGGGACATTAAATAATCAGCCCATTACCACAGGATGTTGAGCTGACAGCAGACTCAAACACTGATCCCTAGTACACCAGTCAGCAGTTCTCACCGCTGCACCATATCCTTTGCCTTGCCATGTTGCAGGGTTCAGTACCATACATGGCCAAAAGAGGTCCCAATGGGCACCTAGTGACAGCCTGTAGTATTGCACCCTCACAACATTGCTTGTTTTTTTCAACTGTAGCGCAAACCCGACCGGAAGGTACTGGAGCACTTTACGAATGTTCTCCTGTGAAATGGAAACACTTTGTTTGCAAATGTTGTCTTTTTCTGACATGTTTCTATTCCAAAGTGAAGCCTTGGAACAGAGAGAAAAAAAAAGGTTCAAAATACTAAAAGTGGCCAGATTGGTTTTATTCACAACCAATCACATTAGCGCCACTTTACAAAGTTTGCCAGTAACGTGCTACTTTCATTTTCTCCTCTTTCTTTGAACAACATTGTTTTCCCCGGGTGGGGAAGTGCACCATTCTTGGAGGTACTGCAAAACCTGGTTGATGCGTAAAGTGGAAAAAGTTTCATGTGATCCTCATCCACAGTTTTCCCTATTCTAGTTTATAAAATGTGTACCGCAGCTCTGTGTTCAGGGATGTGGTATTTTTAAACCATACAGCTTACGTATACGCAATGGACATTGAAACACGTCCCTTCTAGCCCTGTAATCATGCTTTTAACTTTTCAGGAAAAAATTCTCAATGATTTCTGAATAATAAGTGTAAAAGTGTTAAGGTAACTATGTAGTTCCTGCTTACATTTCGCATGCTTTACTTAATATTGCATCCCCTATGAGTGTTTGCTATTTCCAGGATGTTGTACTTTGTTTTTTCAGGGCAGTATATTACTATTGTCTTCCCTCCCTCATAACCTATTTTCCATTTTCTGGCTCTCCAGTGCCGCAAGTTCATACGAATGGCAATAGCGCCATGTAAATATCATCACTCCACTGCATACAAAAAGAGTAAAAAAACATTGTCATTTTCAATGCCAAGAGCTCTAACTCTCACAAATTGATTGCATTTCAAATGCTTGTTTATACACCCCCTCTACTCCAAAAAACATATGGGTAAAAGACATTGTCATTTACTACGCCAATAGATTTAACTCTCGCAAATGCGAGACCTATTGAATTGCAAATGTTGTTCTGCTTGCTTTTCTACCCTCTGGTTAGCTATTTTTGCTTATTTTTTTGCCTTCCGTTTTGTCTTTTCTGCTCATTTTTCTGCAGTTAGTTTTGCTTTTTCTGCTTATTTTTCTGCCCCCTGTTTTGCTCTCTTCTGCTCTGTTTTGCCTTTTTCTGCTAGTTTTCTGGTCTCTGTTTTGCCTTTTCTGCTTGTTTTTCTGCCTTCTGTTTTGCCTTTTCTGCTCGTATTCCTGCCTGCTCTTTTACCTTTTCTACTCGCCCATTTTTCTGACCTCTGTCTTGCTCTTTTCTGCTCGTTTCTTCCCTCTTCCTGCTGTTTCGTCAAGACCTAGCTTTTCTACTGATACCTCTCACCCCAGCGTCCATATACCCCGAGGGGTGACAGTGCCATGCTTACAAATGCTGGTAGGTTGACTGATATAGGCACGGGGAGATTGAGTGATTTGCCCAGAATCATAGTATGTTGATCCGATGTCAAGACTCGAACATGTTTTCCTAGTTCCAAAGTCGGCAGTTCAGTTGTGGTAGCTGACATGTAATTTTGAATGCGTCCCTGATTTGGACTAATGACTGTTCTCTTGCCACCAAAACGTTAATCTTCACGGGACAGAAAGCTGAACCAGCTGAGTATGCCCTTATTGAGGCCACACTCAGATGCTGTCACACAGGTACAGATGGAGAATGGAAGGGACATGAGCAATAGAGAATGAGGGCTGCAAAGCTGACTCACACTCAGTTTGAGTCTTGTTTTGCTCTATATACCCATGTGCACATGTAGTTAGTGCAAGTGTGCACACTCAATTCTCTTGCCACAGCTGTCTTTTATATACACACACCAAATTTCACATTATAGTAACTGAAAGTGGTTGACAGAGATGTAACACAAACCAAACTCACGACTATAACCCCAGGGGAATAGACAGGCCTTGTGTAAAAAAAAAACACCCAAAAAAACTGTACTGCATAAAAGGAATATATTCACAGAAAGTCAGAACAATCAAGATGCCTCAATGTTTAATGGAAAACTCCACTGAATTATGTAGGTGACAACCATGGAGCTTAGAAAGTAATTGGTGCTGTGTGGGGGCAGCAGGAGAGGGCGGGGCACAAGGGAGGAGATGGGTGTGGGCTGTAAATATAGATTAGGAAGACCAATCCCAGAGGTGTGGCAGCAACGGGGAAACCGGGGGCTGAGAGGATATGGGAACAACCCAGGAGGGTGAGATGGGGCTGTAAAGATATTTTTTTAAGGGCTAAACCCGGAGAATCCAGCACAATTGAGATGAAAGCAAGAAATGAAATGAGGCTGCCCGCGGCCCACGTAGGGGGCCCCCATAGGAGGGCGGCCACCTTAGTGCCACATGAAGGCACATAACCAACTAGTCCAGTGTTTGGACCCTCTTGGAGTCCGGCGCGTCCTGCGTCATTTCCGGCGTGCTAGTGGGCGGGTGGGGGGCAGGTATATATACCTCCCCCGCCCATCTGGTGATCCTTTTGGGCCGAGACATTACGGTGTCTCCCTCCCTACCGCTTACCGGGCATGTCGGCTGGAGGGGCGGCTAGGGTAGGAAGGCTGTTAACTTGTTATTTTGTGTTGCAGGCGGAGTTACAGGGTGATTTAGAGGCTGAATGGTACATGGGGGTACCCTCTTCAGGAGCACAACAAGGGTGCAAATGCCAAATAGCCCCAGGAAGTCCTTACAGCAGGACCCTGGAGGAACAACAGTGTCCCGTTAGTCCTGCAGGCGGTTGTACACCTGAGCAATGAGGGGCTTGCCTGGATATGCTCCGCCCCCTCAAGGGGCGTGAGTAAATGGGTGGACTGGTGGTCCACAGGATGGATTGGGTAATCCCCCAAAATAGTTAGCACCAATTGGTTAGGCCACGGTGCAGTTTGGCTCTTCAGGTGGGCAGGCAGCATAGGGGCTGCCTGCCCTTGGATCGCCCATAAGTTGTCCCACCATGTTGGCATATTTCTTATGCAAAATAAACCTGCAGCAATGTTTTCTCCAACAAACAATTGTCTTGTGTGTTCTTTATTAAAGTATTGCTGTGGTTATGAGTGGGGTGTGTTGCCGATATTGGCACTAAGAGCCTGTGCCGGACCTGCTAATCTCTGAATAGGATTTAAATATTTAGATATTGTATTATTTCGTACAATGCAATGCCACTAAATGGTGTGTGATACGGAATGGTGTGCGACACGGAGGCTTCTAACTATGATCTTTTTATAGCTATCCCGCTATTATGCTTCGCAGTAGCACCCATGTGCCCCAGACTCAGTAATAAGTGCCAGCCGGTCTTGTACAAACAATGCGGCATTTCGTTTAAATGGCTGTTTCATTAAAGCATGCATGCTTTCTGAGCAACCCAGAAACATCTGGTGTCTGGGTAATGGTGCCCCAGCACTCACAAGATGCAGACTTCTTTTCATGTACGTTTGGTGGACAAAAACAGAGTAGCATGTAAAGCCCAACAATATCAGCAGCAATGCAAGTGCTGTAAGCAGTATCGCGATGCAACAAAATCCCTTTTTTGCACTTTAGAATATCTCCAGTGCTTTAAATGGACCAGTCCTGTCCGGTATGGAGCACCGGCACTTTTTTATTTTGAGATTGAGAGGGGGAGTACCGGCCACTTCTCAAGAGAAATGCAATACCTTTAATTGGAGAGTACCGTCACTTCTCAGAAACAAGCAGGTACTCAGGTACAGAGTATCTGCACTTCTATTTTTCAATTTCAAACACTGAATATCCCTAACAAAACATAAACATCACACATGCCACGAGAAACATAAAAACATTGGCCATGCATTGAGTCCCTGTGAGCACAAAACAATACCCGATAGCGTGTCACAGTTGTAAAGCCTCAAGCGAGACTTAGGACTCAAGAAAAATTTACACATAGTGTCCCTATCATTTAATTTCATCTTGCCCCGGAGTGCGGAAGGCGGGGGAGCGAGGTGCGCTGGGATTGGAAGGAGCACCATGGAGCTAGGGGTTGGGAGGGGAAGAGGGCAAACACCTTACATAAATAAGGAAAGTAGTACACCAATAGCGTGTCACAGTCGTGAAGCCTCATGGGAGTCTTCGGGTAGAATTAAATGTTAACCTCCTCTCACCAAGTCTCACGTTTTCTAAGCCCTGCGATGGCGATGTGCATTATGGCGTGAAAGCTCCAGACATCCAACAAAAAGGTCTTCCCAGTCGGGAAGAAATCGTGCATTCCAAAGGGTAATCTGTAAAGTGTTTATTCAAGCAGTGCAAGTATCGTGTCGTATGACAGCCGCCAACCCAATGCGTTTCGACATGTAATGTAACACACTGTTTCAATGGTTTACATATTCACACATCTAGAAAAGAAATGAAACCATATTCCAAACTAGGGCAGAATGGACTGCATTACCTAATGCACACATGGTCTGCCTGAGGCAACTGAGTGGAGCACAGAGCACATCCGAAGGATATGGCGGATGTTATGTTATGTTATTTGCACTTATAGAGCGCACGGTTACCCAGGGGTGTCCTGGCGCTAAGTACTTGTTACCTGGATAAGCTGAGCGCATGCTACTGAGAAAAGAGCCAAGATGCAGTAGGTACCTTTAAGAGAGGAAGAACCAGACTTGGCAGGGAGTCTCGGAGCGGGGAGAAGAAATAGAACCTCAATTACGCTGCGGGCAGCGGACGGGCACTAAATGAATCAAATGATTCTACGCTTGCTCCGTGCTCCACAGCAAGAGACGTAAGTGACGCTTGGTCTGGCTAGCCAATGAAGAGGCAACAAAGAACAGCAAGCATGAAGTCTAATAATGAAAAGCAATGGGCGGGCTCCAAGCCCTTTACTGTAAACAACAGTGTCTCGCTAGCAAGATGCAAGTGCTAGCGCATGCACTTGCAGGCTCGACCCTAAAAAAACGAAGACTCACCACCTGTGAAACTTAGAAACAAACAGCAAAGGACCACCCTCAAAATAAGACACAGTGTAGCTCTGCACCTCAACCACAGAGAGAAACAGTTGAAAACATGACCTCCGACTCAAGAAGAAACATTGAAGTACAGGAGTCGAAACTCAGAAATAAAAAAAGAAACATCTTAATACCAGAGAAAAACAGTAAAGTATAACACTGGAAACTAATAGTGAAACTGTGAAGCACTGCAAACTGAACTCAGAGAGGAAGAGTGAAGGATATATAGCCTCTGGAATGAGCTTTATCACTGGTTTTCAGTAATGATGTAGAGCATCTCGATGCTGAGCAAGATGGAGATGGCTAAAGAAGAATGAAAAAAAAACATATTACGTGGCAGGCGTGTTTATTTGTAGACGCAGGCACCACAAATATGCACACCTACAAAATGACACCGGTGCTCTTTTTATTCTTTTTATTTACGTATCCGAGTTGAATAGGTAAATAAAAAGAAAAGAAAGACCAAAAGCATTTTTTTTTAAATTGGATGGGCTGGAGGGCATGAAACACATGGATGAGGAAACAACTCAGGTGGTGGGGTGAGGGCGAAGGAATACAGAAGGCACAGGTGAGGGAAGGAATATGGCGAGGGTAGGGAAAAGCAAATGATAGAGAGAGAGAGAGAGAGAGCACTTGTCCAGAAAGCAGCATGGAGGGAGAAACACACTAGGGCGAGCTTATCATGGAGGAAGGGTCACACAGATGAAAGAGCAACCTAGATCATGGTGTGCTGGGAGAAAGGGCAGTGCAAAATGGAGACAGCAGGAAAACTCATGAACTTTTGTGGACTGCTTAACATAAAAAATAAGTCCCTAAAAATGGAAGATTGGAAGGACAAAAGTAATCCAACAATGCTCCAGGGATGGGACAAACGCAAGAAGAGGAAGTAAAGCACACACAAGTTAACATAAGAAGCAAGCAAATGAGAGTGACAGTAAAACCAACCAATAGTAAGCAAAAGGCGCGCTCAAAGATGACAATAGATATTTTTGCAAACAGGAAACTTGTGCTGTGTGGTGGGCAAGACCTAAAGAGTGAACCAATTCATAATCAGATGGAAACAGTGAAGCGCATCATAAACTACAGAACAATGAAGCGCTGCAAAATTAGAGAGAAGCAACAGAACATTTTATAATCAAAGATAAGCAGTAAACAGTCAGCAATCAAAGATAAGTCCTTTATAATCAGAAAGTAATACATCAGGGAAGTAGTGAATCACTTTTTAAACAATAAAAAGGTTAAGCACTGCAAAATCGGAGTCTAAATCTGCTACACCAGATAATCAGAAAAAACAGTGACTCTATAAAATCAGAGACAATCTGGACTCACAGGGAAGCAGTGCAGCACTTTATAAAGGCAGAAAAACATTGAAGCACTCTCAAATCAGAAAGAAACAGTGAACCGCTTTAAAGTTACAGAAACACAATCATAAAAGTGAAAATGCGTAATGACCAGATAGTATCAGAGAATAACCATATATTTAACTTCTCCTCCAGTTTCTCAGTAGTCTTTCAGCAGTCTAACGGGAAGCTTACGGCCAGATGTACGACCATTTGGAATTATGACTCGCAAATTGCAAAAAATAGCGAGTCGCAATTTGCGAGTCGCAATTCCAAATGTACAACAGTATCATAGAGACTGTTAGCAATTCCCAATGGGGTAGAAAATGTGAGGTTCATCAATATTCATGAGGCACTTGCATTTTGCGACCCCTTTGAGAATGGCTCGCCCTCCCAGGGATGGTTGCCTGCTGGGCTCAGCAGACCACCATGTCTGGGACTGTTTTTAAATAAATCTGCCTTTTTTATAATGCAGCCCATTTTCCTTAAAGGAAAACGGGATACATTTAAAAAAAAATAATGAAACGTTTTCGTTTTATTTTTTAAGGGACCCCTACATGCCCTTAAAAAATATTTTCGCATGCATTTGCAAAGGGGGACCCCCTTCCCATTTGCAACTGCATTACCACCTACTTGAAGTAGCTGGTAAATTGCGATTGTTTTGCGTCGCAAAACAGACATACATATGGCTCAGTGTCGCAACTTGGAAGGGCTGCCCTTGAAACGCCTCTTCCTAATTGCAGGGCGTAAATGCTACTTAGCGAGTCGCAAATAAATTGTGACTCGCTAAATAGCATTTGTACATGGCCCTCGCATGCAAAAACGGGTCGTACATCTAGCCCTCGGTGTCATAAAGTGGGCAGAAAATAAATATATTTGTAAATGCTAAATGATTGTGGAATGCACAAAAGAAAATTGAGATCAAGTGTTCTGGACACAAGTGCATTCCATGAGATTAGCATTTTTCGTTTTTCAATGTTCTCCCGCTCCCAGTATTGATGAGTGAAGGCTCCCAGGAGGTGATGGACCATTCTTTTATTTTAACAACACTGTCAGCCAACGTGTTTCCTTCCACTAAGAAACGTCTTCCGGGCTCTTTTGTGAGTTTTGTAACACAACTGGGTTGGAGGAATAGAAGTGCGCATGTTTGTTTGGCTGGCCTAAAAAGGGTGAGTCGGTGAAGCATATTTAATTAAAAAGAAAAGGGAAAGCATGTAGACAAAGTGAAACGGGAAGCATTTCATGATCACATATAACCAGTGAATGGTTTCATCACCTGAGAGAAACAAAAAGCTGCCCTACAGCCCGAAGCCCTCTATTGTCAATGAGAAACAGATGAATACTCGACAGTAGGGGAGAAACAATGAAAACACGAGTTTCAGAGCAGAACAGTGAATCCCTTAAATTGGAAAGAAAAAATGAATGAGTTTATAGAGAAACAGTTTAACTCTACGCATGGAGAGAAACTGTGACGTGAATTTTAATTGGAGGGAAAAAGCTACGCACTAGAGAGAAACAGTGATGGAAGTTATACTTTTAGAGACATGTTGGCACTTTACAGATACTGAGAGGCATAGAACCACTCTATACTCACAGGGAAAATTGAGCACCCTGAAACAGTACGTTATAAGTCGAAAAGAACATGGAAGTGCAGCACCGCAAAAGGAGAATGAAAAAGTAGAGCACTTTACAAACAAAGAACATTTATAATGCACGTTGTAATCAAGGGGAAACAAGCATTGGCAAAGCCAATAGGTTTAATCTTTTTATGGTTTGCCTGTGTCAATGCTTTTTGCTAATGCTATTCCGCATTGGCAAACGTTTTTGAAAATGGAGTGTGATGAAATATATGTGTGCAAGTGTATGCGTCATAACACGGTGGCTACTTTTTCCTTTTTTAACTTTTCATTTACTGTTCTAATATGGTGGAGGCCAATCTTAGTGCATAAAATTCAATACATTTGCACAGAAGTCCATTAAAGAGATAGGAGTAGGAGTGGCCCTGTAGCAACTTGCAGCTGCCCAGAACTGCCAACATATTTATATATATATATATATATATATATATATATATATATATATATATATATATATATACACACACACACACACATATATATATATATATATATATATATATATATATATTTTTAACTATATAGCAACCCAACAGTAAGAGACAGTGGAGCAATGGAGCAGTGGATATGGGGGGGGATTAGACAATGCCAGAGCTAGAGGATCCATGGATAGCAGGGGGTGGGGGAGCCACAGAGGAAATGTGTATGTTTGATTTAAAAAAAAAAAAAAGCTGTCCATAGAAGGGTGGGGGAAGAAATGGATGAGCCTGAGGGAGGGAGAAAAACACAGAGTGTGGGTGGGGCATGCATTTGAGGGTGAAAGCAACATATGAGGAATAGAGAAAGCAAACATATGCACTCTCATGATATGCCAAAAGAACAAGATAAAAAGTTGATCCCTGAATGTACAAGCCATCCAATCAAAAATATGGTAAAGAAGCTATGCCAGAGGGGAAGGGAAGCAATCGAATAAGAAGCAAGGAAATAGAAATTGACTAGAAAGGCAATCAAATGTAAACAATGTGTTCACTAAAAGCCCACTTTACGTATTAGTACTGTCCACAACAGGTCTTCATCAAAATACATTTAAAAGTTGTCTGCGGGTAGGTCCTACACAGAGACTCACTTTATAACTGAAGACAAGCAGTGAAATGCTCTGTTATCACAGACAAACCGTGCAGCACCTTCTAATCCTAGAGACTCAAATCACAGAAAGGTTAAGAAGCAGTCAATCACCCTACAGAGCATAGGAGGTTTTATATTGAGAATTCGCAAGTGAAGCACTCCACAATGAAGGAGAAAGCGTGAAGCTCTGTATTGAGCCACTAACCAGTGAATCCCTTTTTAAATTGAAAAGATCATTTTAGGCACTTTATGATCAGAGAAAACTGAGACAAACTCGACATACAGATAAAAATGGCAAAGCAGGCATATCAGGTGATAGGTTTATCAACCTCACAATGAAGACTAAGCGGACCTTCTCACAATTCAAAGAGCAGATGTCAGCAGGAAGCTTTTAACACTCTGGGGACCTCGCTCTTCCAACCCAACACACACATACGCTCTCTCTCTCCCTCCCCCCTCACTCATGCCCCGATCGCTCTTTTTCCTGTAGAATGCAGCACACATGCAAAGAGTAAATAACAAAAAGAAAGAAATATGTTGCTCCTCGTTACACCAGCCTCAGGCACGCACTCCATGTTTGCACCAGCCCGTGTCTACGAGTCTTTTAGGCATGGGTTTGCATCAAAATCCAGGAGTGGACGCACCACCCATGGCATGCATACATGAAGCAAAGTAATGCAGATACCTTTTTATAGCTACATTTTGAAATAACCTTTTGCGTTGCTTTGCTCGGGTCCACATCAAAAAAATGAAGCAAACCCGAAGCCAAATCTTTGAAAACCTGGCCCTAAATGTTCCTTGCATCATTCACAGGCAGAAGACATTGATGTCAAAGACAAGCCACTTGTGTATTTATTTCCTTGTTGTAATATTCATGTTTAAGCTTGGCTCCAAGGCAGCATTAGCTGCCTCGGACCTAACGTTATCAATCATTTTTAAAAAGTACAATTAGAAAAGTACAGAAAGAGAGTGGTGCTTGGGTCAGCCCCTTCAGCCATTGGCTTTCATGTATTTCCTGGCTTTGCCACTACCTGTTCTATAATGTTCTACCCTGTGGACTACACTGAAAAAAAGAATGCTCAACAATGTTTTGAAAAGTTTCCTGTTGGTGTTATTTTATTGGTGTATGTGATTGGGCAAAATGGAAGGTGTGAAAGCGGTGGCTGCCTGTGAACGGGCGGGGGAGGAATGAAAAAAATAACTTAGCCTCTTTGCTGCCGTCACCTCCGCTGCATGCCTCTCTCTTGTCTCTCCTCCGTCTTCTCTGCTGGAAGAAGCACCGGAAGCACCCAGGCTTCCGGACCCTGCCGGCCAATCACGACGCTGCAGAAGCAGCATCGTGACTGGTCTGAGTGGCCTGTTTGGCAGCTCAGACTGTGTCTGGGGAGGTTGGGCATGTTCTCCACAGGGCTGTGCAACGCAGCCCAATGGAGAACATGCCAAGTGCGCATGACGGTTTAGCCGGCCCACGAAGGCTGGCCAAAGCATCATGCACACATAGGGAGGGAGTGCAAACTCCTCTTTCTCCATCTGATGGCAGCTAGCCCCGCCTGACCTGTCTGGGGTCGCAAAGAAAAATAAAATGATAATAACTTCTTGTTATCATTTTATTTTTATTTTCCACTGTTCAAAGAGCATTGGTGCGAGGCTCCTATGCCTTAGTAGAGGTGCCACCGCTGGTAAAAGCAACAATGAAGTAGAATCAGAAGTGTCTTTTAAACTGGAGTGCTGCAGTCTAATGATGTACACAAGAAGAGCTGGGTGAGGGCACAGCACGAGTCTGCCTGGTCAGACTGCCATGTGACTGACTTTGCCCAAGACCTACTGCCTGCCTTGGTCACTGGTCTGTCTGGACATTTCTCTGCTTCCTTACACTCCAGTGCACCATTGTGCACAAGCGGTGCAGGACGGCTTTGGAAACCACTTCACTGGAACGCGTCTATTGGAGGTTTAGCTGGTAACGGCCTTCAATGGGGAAGCAAGAGGTGAGTGTAAAGTCTTTGGTTTCATTCATTTCTAAACAAATATGCTAAAACTGACTTAAACGTTCTAAAGTGATAACAGACCGTCAAGCTGGCTGAAGGGTGTGCAAGTGGGCGAGGGCAAAGCCAAAGGCCCAATGTGCAGTCGTCTCATTCCTTCACTCATCTACGGCACACTGCCGCCATAGTCACAGCGTTTGATTTTAGGCCTGTTGCCGAGTTGGAGGCCTAATACTGGAGCAAGTTTCTACTGCTGTGGAGGCCATGGCCATGATTTAGAGTTTAGCGGACAGGGTACTTTGATACAAACATGATGGAGTACCCTGTCCTTCAATGTGATAGTCCAACCGCTCTGTTTAAAGTCGGGCAGATCTTCATGTTTCCCCGCTGAATCTGCCAATGGGAACTATGCGCTGACACTCCAGTGGACTTGGGGCTGTCCTATAAGTGCGACTGTTCGTCCTATTTATAGCAGTTGGTCTGATGCACTTTTTTATCTTAAGGAATGTCAGGCTTTTTCTGACTGTCCCGAAGAGAAAAAGAGATAAGTCTCCCCTAAAACCTGATAGAAAACTCTGAGGGTATTTTAAAAAAATGTTTTTAGACAAAGTTTGCTAAGTGGATGCATGAACCATGGCGGCCGCTCAGCAACATTTGAATGCCATGTGACGAGTCGTGGTGGTGGTGGCTCCTGCATATAGATACCTTCCTTGCAGGCGGTAGTCCTCCAGGGCCACGGAGGTCAGGACCTTCGCTCCCCTGGCGGGCCCCGGGCCATCCACCAAAGCTAACATGAGGGCCTTGCACCTTATGTGAAGACCTGTTACTCTTCTGGACTATTACAAAATCATAGTCCTGCTGCTGGGCTGGAGTAGTGCAGCTGTATAGAAGGAGGTAGGCTGAATTATTGGATCTATGTTACGGGCGGGAAGCTCGCTACTGGGCTGAAGATCATGAGAAGGAGGAAGACTGATAGATCACATCCAGTAACTGCATTGAAACCAGGGGCGGCTCCTTCGTTGGGAGCGTTGACCCAATGAAAATCCCCCCAAACCCCTGAAAAATAAAATGGTAAGTTATTACCAGTTTATTTTTCTTCCTCGTCCCGAACAGAGCGTCAGGGCAGGGGCGGGGCCGCTGCTCAGAGACAGCAGCATGTCACTCAGCAGGGAGGAAGGTGGGCTTGTATGGTACTGATTAACGTGCGCTTGTCTTTTTTGACGACTGTCTCAAGACGGCCAGCCACACATGCATACTTTAAACAGCTCTAACCCAGCTGTTTTGAGATAGCTGGGTTAGAGCAAGCCATAGCCTCAACAGCGCTGTGGATTTCCGAGTGAGGCTGTTCCCTCCAATCAGGGCGCTGCTCTCATGGTGCATGAGAGCAGCACCTTGATTGCTCAATGGAGATGCCAGCCGCCACTGATTGAAACTCCCCTACAATGATGAAACATCGGGCTGGCTGGAGGCTTGCTATGCTACGCTGGGAGCCTCCTTTTGGGTGAAAGGTCTGGTAATGGTTGTTAAGACTGCTGTTGCGGTGGAGGCATGATATTGACTTGGAAGCCTACCACTGGGATAGAGGTCTGAGTTTGTCTTGGTGCATAGCTATTGGGGTTGGGAAAATGCTATTACTTTGGAGGCAGGATGTTTAATTAGAGATCTGTTCCTGGTGTTTAGGGCTGAGGGCCTAATGTTGGCTAAGAGGCTTATTACAGAGGTAGACGCCAGACAGCCGTTGATTTAGTGGACTACTGGTGAGCCAGAGCCCAGAGACAAGTCTGGGCTGAGGCCTGATACTGGGTTGAATACAGGTTATATAGATCAGAGTTGCGCTACTGTTGTGGAATCGGAATTTTGTGTTAGAGGTCTGCTATGTAGTTGAGGACTGCTATTGTTTTCGAGGTCAGCTACTGTGAGGGATACTCACTGTTAAACCAGATATTAAGTTTGAGGCTTGCCATTGATTCTGAGACCCTTTGTGTGGTTAGAGTCCGGCTTTTGTTTGGAGTCCTGCTACTGCTGCATGCCTTAAACTGTGTTCGAGGCTTGCAGACTAGTTAGAGACATGATATTGGGTACGGTAGCTTCTACTGGGTTGTTGTTTGAACCTGAACCATAGGAGCATGCCAAATGGAGATCCAAACCTTCCTCGGTTCATCTGAAAGTCCTTAGATCGGTAAGGAGATCCTATTATAAAATAAACCAAGAGTGCCAAGGCTGACTACTTCAGGTCCCAACTTATTCAAGCCTCAAATCGCCCCAAGAAACTTTTTGAAATTGTCAAACAACAATCAGCGAAAGCCCCAACCACCTTGACTCAGGTGATGGCTCTCCTTCATGCCACGATCTGGCTGCTTTCTTTATGGAGAAAACAAAACTCATCAGTATTGACCTTGAATCTAAAAAGGCCCTTCTTCCATCATACAAGATTGCGTCTTCTCCTGCTCTCTCTGAGAGGCTTGAACCACTTATTATTAGTACCAAGAACAATGCCACCTGGTGTACTTTCACTCCCCTCAGCCAAAAAGACATCTACAAAATCCTTCTTACTATCAACCCATCTAATCACTTAAGCGATCCGCTGCCACTGACTGTCTTCAAAGAAATCAAGGACGCCCTCATTCCCCTTTGGACAAAGATTGTCAACGCTTCATTATCACAAGGCATGATCCCCGAATGCCTAAAAGCAGCGCAGGTCTCACCCATTCTTAAAAAGCCTAATGCAGACAGAACTGATCTCAACAGCTTTCGCCCCATCTCCAACATCCCCTCTCTGGCTAAGCTCCTAGACAAATGAGTGCAATCGCAACTTTGCACGCACATACAGAATTTCCAACTCCTGGATCAACATCAGTCTGGTTTTCGGAGTGGTTACAGCACTGAATCGGCACTCACTCACATCATAGACAACATTTTAAAAAGGCTAGACCAAAACGAACTCTACCCTGACGAATACCCAAAACTAGCTAACTGAGAACCACCTTCTGCTCAACGCCGCCAAAACAGAATTTCTTCTCGTATCTCCTCCTAATCCCACCACCAAGATAGACTTCTGGATGAAACACCTCACTGCCTTCAACTGCTCTCCTCACATCATTGATTCAGCTAAATCCCTCGGAATCACCCTGGACATGCACTTGAACATGAAGAATCATATTAATAAGATGTGCAAGGGTGCTAGCCATCAGATGAGGATTCTTAGAAATCTCAAACCATTCCTTCCAGCCGATGATTTCAAGCAGGTGGTTCAAGCGCTTGTCTTGCCGAGGCTAGATTATGGCAGCGCTACGCTCTGTGGCCTCCCCAAACATACCTTTGCCCCACTTAGGGCTTCCTTGACTGCCACTGCCAGATTGATTACGGGTACAAAAATAAATTATCACATATCCCCAGCCCCAAGATCTCCAAATTGGTTGCCCAGTGAAGCAAGAATACAGCTAAAGATTGCCTGTTTGATGCACAAAGCCCTCCATTTCAAAAACCCGGTTACCTGGCTTAAAATCTTGAACTATCTGGAGGGGGTAGACCAGCAAAAAGGGCAAACTCTCTCCTCTTGAAACCTCAGACTTTTCGCAAAAAGATAACGAGGTACAGAGCTTTCTCTGGCTCGGTCTCGAAGGTCTGGAACTCTCTCCCACCGGAAGTCCGCAGAATCTCCTCCACGGCTGCCTTCAAACATGAAGTAAAAATAATCGTAATGAACAAGTTCTTGCCTTAAATGGTCATTGCTCGTCTGTTTTCTCAATGCCCCTCTGACTATGTTCTTTATTGGTCTAACAACTGTGAAGCTCAGGGTTGTCTGTTATACCCTATTAAGTAATGTTTGTTCTCCCCTAGTACTGTATGTTATTAGCTAAATATGATATTCTTTGTTACCCCCTTTGCCATTTTTCCCTTTACTATTTCCTCCCCTTCCAAAATGTGAAGCGCTCTGATACCCTTCGGGGTCATGTTCGCGCTACACAAAACTTTATAAATAAATAAATAAGAAAAAGTGACTTCCAACTACGATTAAGAGGCCGTGTCCCCTATCCGGCTCCGTCTGCCATGTCAGCGGCCCCGTCTATGCCCAATGCTGCAGTAAAAGGACCCTAGCCAAAAATGTCTGTCTGGTTCCAGCTGTTTGCATCTGCTCTGCACACATGCTGGCAGCTCATGAAAGGCGGCTGTCCCAAATATCTCACTTGCAGAGCTCTGGAGATTGCTTGCAGCTCTCCAGATAATGGTAACACTGTAAAGTCAGGAAAAGTTGTGCTATTAAAAAAAGGAAAACTGGCGGAAGCAGTTTATGAGTCTATGAAGCGTATTTGTAATTCAGGCCTTTGCGTGTGTTGTGCTCCCTCCCCCCAGTCTTCACTCACAACCTACCTCTATCAGTCTGTGTGAGCCACACAGAGGCCCTCATTTATGGGTTATCGGCGCAGGGCAGGACTGCACCATATTTATACAATACGGTGCATTCCTACCGTTTCCCCCTGTGCTGGAGGCATATTAATGGAAGAGCTTGTTGTTAACAGAAATATGTCTCCTATTCCCATATATCTCTCTATTCTCCATTCTCATACAGACACAAGCATGACCATGTCGTGAATAGGACTGGAAGAACGGTCCAGATGGTAAGTGGGTACTGCCGCAGCAGCAAATCATAGTGGCAGATCAAACAGGCACCGGGCAGTCACTAAAGAGGAAACAAGAAGGTGTGCAAAGGCAAGAAGCACGTCCTCCTGGGCAGTCTAAACATGACATAGGAACATTTCTTTCAAGTAGGCAACAAACACCTGGGCCCGTATTACAGATAGTGGCCTAGGGGTGCAACGGGTGTGTGCACCTGCTTTTGGCGCCCTCGGGCGTTAAGGTATTACAGAAATGCTACTGCTGCTTGTGCTGCCCTTCTGTAATACTGAGAGTGCTGGATCACATGTAGCACCATCGCTATCTTCAGAGGGTGTGGCCTCTTGCAAACGAGGGAATCACTTTGACTCTGCCCTGGACTATATTATGGCAGGTGGGGTAGAAGCACAGAAGCCCCTAAGAGAGGCACTAGCAGCGCACCACAAAAAGGAGGCGCACTGTCATTGCTCCCCCTGGGGGCACCCATCTGGAAGGGAAAAGGGGGAGTCTCATGGACCCTCCCCGCCCCCTCCCCCAGTCATCCCCCTGCATCTGCCTGCCGGGGGATCTCTAAGCCCTCTTAAAAGTGCAGGCAGATTGCCTGCTGTACTGTGAAACAGTGCAACTTTGAAGCAGCTGCTCTGTATTTCACTGAATGCGCTACCCACAAGGCAGTGTGTGTTCATGGCTGTCCTAAAGGCAGAGCATTCATCATAATAGGGTGCACTTTCCCTGTTTGCACCCTGTCAATAAAATGGGCCCAAGGTTTAGTCATTCCTAGTTTTTATTTTGAGATTAGAGCAGTGGCTCCTAACGGCCGTCCTTAGTATGACACCGGGTAAAGTCTTTATAGAAGAAGAAGCTAACCTTTGACAGAGAGTGACTCGAGTTGCCTGCTCATTTATAACATTTCTCAATGCCCTCTGGAGGGAGCAGACGCTAGTGCAGGAGTGGCCCCAAATGGCTAGTCTGAGTATGACACTGGCAAAAGATTCTGGAGTGGAATTCAACAAATACCAGTGCAGCTGTGATCCCTAGTGGCTTAAGTATTACACTAGCCACAGCCTCTACAAAGTAAGGAAATAAACACCAGTGCTGCAAAAGCATCCATTTAGTGGGCACCTATATGCATGATACAGGCTGAAATCCTTGAGCAGAAGTCTTCAAACTGCTGGTTGGTCCCCTTTGGGGTGTGAATTTAGGCTGAAAGGAGGGTACACAAAGCTCTGATCAAGAGGAGCATTTAGTCTGTCCTTGGAAAGCACAAATAAAAACACGTGCAAAAACAACAGTTGATGGACAGAATGCAGAACAATGTCATACATTCACCCCAGTACAGAGATCTGGGCCTAAATCCATCGTTTTTATACTCACCATGCCGTTCCAGTTTGGACCCAGCCATATGCAAATCAGTCTTGACGCTGTGCCTCATGGGAACAGTCCAGCCCGAACTGCCAAGCCAGGTCCTCCCTGGACTGGAAACAAGCATCCTAGGACCGGTTTTGGGGTTTCACCCCTCTTCAGCCAGGATAGCTTGATTCCAGTGGCATGGAGAGCACGGGACTCACGTCTGAGCATACCCGTCCCACTCGGGGTGACCAATACAAAAACAACAGTTGATGGACAGAATGCAGAACAATGTCATACATTCACCCCAGTACAGAGATCTGGGCCTAAATTCATCGGTTTTTTTTGCTCATCATGCCATTCCAGTTTGAACCCAGCCATATGCAAATCAGTCTTGCCCTGTGCCTCATGAGAACAGTCCAGCCCAACTGCCAAGCCAGGTCCTCCCTGGACTGGAAACAAGCATCCTAGGACCGGTTGCGGAGCACAAATAAACATCCTACAGAAAAATCACTGCAATTTAGACAAAGAAAATGGTGCAGACGAGCCGCTCTGTAATTGGCAATGGCTGATTCTCTTTATAGTCATGTCCATGCTGGGAGTAGGTGTCAAAGGGGTGTCTTCAAACACCTCCCAATACCTCATCCGCTCATTTCTGATGGGAAAACATTACTTTGTGGACACTTTTAGGGTGACAGGCTCTGCCAATTGCCGGTCCACCAGTAGCATGTTGTCAGTCATGTATTTGACTGCACTTTTGAAAGCCTTAAATGAATATGATTGTAATGTTTGCATTGTCTAATATATTTAAAGTAGTTCCTTTTCTTGTGAAACATCTTCAGCCATTCATAGTATTTTTACTAACAGAGCACTGCGTTTTGAGACTTCCAGTTTTTGAGTTAACATTGTAAGAAGAGGCCGAAAAGTATGCAAAATACTTTTGGCTAAAAAGCCAGGACGGATTGGCGGTGTCACACATGTAGGAGGGCTTGTTTCCAGATCAGTATGATGAAGCAAAATAAGAAGCATTAGCCAACCAACAGGTTTCGCATATGGACCTACTGGCTTTGCAAATGCCTTTTGGCAATACTGTATTATTATTTCAAAGCACAAGAGCGACCCATATGTCCTTGTGAACTGGGTATTTTGCAAAAAGCAAGAACAATGTCCACAAGGAACTTACTAAATTTGCCACATTTGTCAATAGAGAGCAAAGAAGTACTCACAACTGATTAAATCAACAAAACTTTCCAAATAAATTGAGAACTGCAAAAATCAATTAACATAAATGCTTATGAATTAATACTGGAGAAACCTGGACAAGTATTTACTTCAGCCGAAGTAAATGTCGTTTATTTCATTAACATAGATTGTCATTAACAATTTTACCATAGAACAATATTTATCATTATACTACAAGCACAATTTGAAAAAGTGAAACAGTGGAACCCAGTGAGGTGATCATAGCCTAGAAGGTGAGAATTACGTGAGTATTAAATCAAGGTCATAAAAACAACAATGAGGGCATCTAACAATGTGATGAATCTTTCTTGCCCTCTCTTAGTCAGTGTCAACGACGTTTCAACCCGCTCTGGATGTGGGGTCTCTTCAGGACAAGTTATCTAGGGGCTATTAGTATTCTTGTATATCCACAGTATTATATATTGAGACCACTGATCGAAACAGGGCTACAAAAGACACTTCGCCATATTCAAGGGGGCTTAAAAACGACCACGTTGGTCCGTTACTTCAATCGGCAACGAGTCAATGACAATTTAATTTATCGTAATTCTCTTCCACTTATGTCCGTTAATTTAATTGGCAGCATAGGAAGACGAAACATATATCGTACTTCTATTTGAAGAAAGTGGGAAGGACGAGACGAGTTAAGCGTCAAAACAAATCCTACTCAATAGAATCAATTGAGCTGCTGGCAATACTGTACAGCATTGGTAAAACGCTGTGAGGCATGGTTAAAAGTGAGAAGGAAAAAAAGGCACAATGACGCAGCCACAGTGGCTGCGTCATTTTGTAAGCATGTGCATGCATCATTCCGCATGCACACATACAAAATGGTGCAGGCACCTTTTTTGTTTGTTACCAAGCTGAGACGTGAATAAAAAAATGAAGTCACGCAAAAGCACTTTTTTTAGACGGGGCAGGCAGCAACTTTCTGCCTAGTCCTCCCCCAAAAATTAAAGACGGTACGTGTAGGCTGCAAGGGAGGAGCTGGTGGTGCGGAGCAATGGGGAGTGAGTGGGGGAGGGTGAAAAGCATCACACAAACAAGAGCAAAATTAAGAGCGGAAGAGAAGTACATGAGTGAAAAGCAACACAGAGCGTGGAGACAGCAGGGAGTATGGCTCCAGAGAGCTTTCAACACTAGGGAGATATCAACACAGACAACGGGCTGGGACAAGTGCATCCGTAAGAAAGGTGAAAAACACATGCAGTGACAATGATTCACCAAGACTAGGGGGCGAACGGGTTTCTTCCCTTTTGTTCGCAGATGACACCATTCTTATTTCCCAAACACCACGGGGCCTTCAAAATTTATTAAACAGGTTTCAGTCGTATTGTTCCTCGAAGGGCTTAGAAATTAATACTAAAAAAACGAAATATATGGCACTGAGCCCACATAGGAATTTTAAGAAAAATCTAATGTTAAATGGACAGAAGCTTGATTATGTGCAGAATTTTATTTACTTAGGTGTCTCTATAGACTCTTCTTTAGCATGGAGATCACAGCTAGAAAAGAATAAGATTGTCTTCAAACAAAACTGTCTCCCAATTCTCAAGAGACATAAAGAATGCTTGAACAAGGCAGTGACCCCTGCCCTAGAGATCTTCAAGTATAAAGTTCAACTAGCGGTATTATATGGGGCGGAACTATGGGGACCCGCATGTAGAAATACATTTGAAAGCCTTGAGAACAAGTTTCTTAGGGGGTTGATAAAAATATCTACTAATACCCCATTGACACCCCTCCTTCTGGATCTAAACTTGAAACGAACAGATCAACATGCAATATTAAGACCATTATTGCTGTGGGTTAGATTGTGGACGACTCCAGAATTACTTGACTACAAGAAAGGCCTGAAAGAAGTTATGGATCTCGATAGTTGTAACAAAGTTTATTGGTTCAAGCATGTTAGAAATTGGTTAGGCATGATCGGATTAGCCCACTTTTGGAATGATCCTGAGGCTATGAACTCGTGCTCTAGGAAAATTGTTAAACTATCCTTTTGGTCATATGTGAGCTACGAGTCAGTGTATATAAGAATCCATGGACCACTAACTGAAAACTTTTTATTGTTTAAGGATGTAGAATCTTTCGAACCCTTTTTAGACGAGATTCACCCACCATTATCAAAAACTTTGTACCTAAAATTTAGATATGGTACACTTAGAACAAAGGCGCTTGAAAAAAGCTGGGCGAAATCAGGAAGTGATCTTTGTATTTCATGTACTCATGGTACTAAGGAAGATGATTTACATATACTTCTATTTTGCTCCTGCTATGTAATACCAAGGAAAAAGTGGATAGTGCCGCTTTGTCATAAAATTGGTTCAAGATCCTACAAGGAGGCCTGCAGAATTTTAAAAACTGATACCAGCCAGGTGATAGTTTTTGGAGTTAGTAGATTTCTTCTCGCTGCTAATTTTATTAGAACAAAGTTGGGCCTACATTTTTAAAGAAAAAGGAAAAAAAAAAAAAAAGGGAAAACATATATAAAAATGCACAACTATTGTTCACTAGATATCTCCAAAAAGACCACGACAATCAAACATTCAAATTGTATGTTTTATTACCGAACCAGGAGGATGTTGTTGTTGTTTTTTATGAACTTTTTATAAAAATGTCCTAGCGGTTAGTGATTTAATACTATTTTAATAGTTTTTAAATTATATTTATTATTAACTGTATTTTTAACTATTGTAAAATTTTCGCCCGGGCCAAATGTGTTTGATAAAGAATTATGTAATTAGATATTGTGTACTCGGATGCAATGGATATATAAGAATAGGTTAGTTTAATTGATCCTCTTACCTTTTTCCTTTTTGAGCTAGCAAATGTTAAATTGTTAGAATAACAAATGTTTTTTTATTGTATCTTTTATGATGCTAATGCGTCGAAATAAAGATTTAAATGAATGAATGAATGAAAAACACATGCATTCTCACGAGTGCTGAAACAAAAAGAAAAAAAAAGTTGTTCCCTAACAGTAAGCAGTGGAAGGATAGATGCCAGCCAATCAGAGAGATGGTAAAGATTTCAGAAAAGAATCCACAAGGATAGATGTCAGATAATAAGAGAGAGATGGAAAGGAGTCCAGGGGAGAATGCAGGTAAGGATCAAACACAAGCTGGACAAGTTGGGGCAAGAAGAGCATTGAACAAGAAGTAAAGAAATGAGAGTAACAGTGAAGGCAACCGACTGTAAGCAGTTGGTGGACTGTAATTTCCTGTGTGTTCTTGGCAACCACAATAGGTCTTTGGAAGGAGACAGTTTTCTCAATCTAATAAATGACAAAAATGTAATTGACACTCTCTTAAGTACCTTAGACTAGTTTGGCTCCTTTCCGTACAATATTGTTTCAATTACATATACGTGATGTAATGTACGAAAAAATACGATAGAACATTTGTTTTGGATAATTCTTTTAGCATTTCCCTCTACCCTGCAATCTCACTTAAAATGTTTGGCGCGATGTAACGTTTTGCCTTGCATACATCCAGAAAGAGAAACCGAAAAGCACAACTGCAAATCAGCTTTGTCTTTATTTGTTGAAGTCTTCAAGACGCAAAAAAATGTACTTGCAGTATTTCAAATTGCAAAGAATAATTGTTAGAAAATATACACGTCGCTTTGGGGCCCCCTAATTACATTATCTCACACTAGGATGCAGCATTAACAAGTTTGAAGACCATGGTCTTAGAGCGATCCCCCAAAAGTCTGTTTTTTATGTTCATGGACATACGAAAATAATCTATGGATACAAAATGGGCTGTTTCTGACCACACATTTGGTGACAAGGGTTTAGTCAAAACATGGCCTTCAGTGGTACCACAAATGTACAAGAAGGGATGAAAAAGCAACTATTGAAGGTCATTAATTACAGCAGTCAACGTACCATAAGGAACAATGGGGGAACAACCTTTACAACGCAACTTTTACAACGCACTACACTTACAACGCATTTTTTACAACGCACAATCCATTACAACGCATGACATTACAACGCATGACACTACAACGCATTTTTAAAAACTACCTTTACAACGCATTCCATTACAACGCATACTACCATTACAACGCATACCATTACAACGCATAATATTACACTACACTATCCAACACTTACACTACTGTTGCACCCCCTGGAGTTAGAATAGTAATTTTTACCCCTATACTATCCAACACTTACTCTACTGTTGCACCCCCTGGAGTTA
Source organism: Triturus cristatus (assembly GCF_964204655.1). NCBI lineage: Eukaryota > Metazoa > Chordata > Amphibia > Caudata > Salamandridae > Triturus > Triturus cristatus. The sequence continues at coordinate 940,135,870 of NC_140594.1, read as the reverse complement.
GAATAGTAATTTTTACCCCTATACTATCCAACACTTACCCTACTGTTGCACCCCCTGTAGTTAGAATAGTAATTTTTACCCCTATACTATCCAACACTTACCCTACTGTTGCACCCCCTGGAGTTAGAATAGTAATTTTTACCCCTATACTATCCAACACTTACCCTACTATTGCACCCCCTGGAGTTAGAATAGTAATTTTTACCCCTATACTATCCAACACTTACCCTACTGTTGCACCCCCTGGAGTTAGAATAGTAATTTTTACCCCTATACTATCCAACACTTACCCTACTATTGCACCCCCTGGAGTTAGAATAGTAATTTTTACCCCTATACTATCCAACACTTACCCTACTGTTGCACCCCCTGGAGTTAGAATATTAATTTTTACCCCTATACTATCCAACACTTACCCTACTGTTGCACCCCCTGGAGTTAGAATAGTAATTTTTACCCCTATACTATCCAACACTTACCCTACTGTTGCACCCCCTGGAGTTAGAATAGTAATTTTTACCCCTATACTATCCAACACTTACCCTACTGTTGCACCCCCTGGAGTTAGAATAGTAATTTTAACCCCTATACTATCCAACACTTACCCTACTGTTGCACCCCCTGGAGTTAGAATAGTAATTTTAACCCCTATACTATCCAACACTTTCCCTACTGTTGCACCCCCTGGAGTTAGAATAGTAATTTTTACCCCTATACTATCCAATACTTACCCTACTGTTGCACCCCCTGGAGTTAGAAAAGTAGTTTTTACCCCTATACTATCTAATACTTACCTTAAATGCAATTTAATATTATGCGTTGTAATGGTATGCGTTGTAAAGGTAGTTTTTAAAAATGCGTTGTAGTGTCATGTGTTGTAATGTCATGCGTTGTAATGGATTGTGCGTTGTAAAAAATGCGTTGTAAGTGCATGCGTTGTAAAAGTGTGCGTTGTAACGACATACATCCGGAACAATGGCATAGCCAATGTGTCATACACCCTAGGGAAAGGAAGGAAGGAAATGCCCCCCCCCCCCCGCTGCAGCTTGAACTGTGAAATACAGTAATAATCAGGATTTAGTAGGCCCCTCAGGCCTCTGGGACAGGGTGTCATTGCACCTGCTGCACCCATGGAAGCTACGAGCATGATGTGGAAGATGCTAAAAGGTTGAACTGTGAAATGGGGGGAAATGCCATAGAATTTAGGGGCAAAGTACAATAGGCTGTGTTATGCGTCCTTTAAGCTTCTTTATTCCGTGTTCCAAAAATTAATTTAAAGTGAGATTTTATTTTTCAGCGACCTCACTCCAAGTCTGCAGATCGGCGAAATCTTTGGCAAATGGTGGTCCCCCATGGCTGTGGCGTCTGGATTAATCCTTCTCTGGCAGGCTCTTAAGAAGTGTGCCCGATTACGTGCTAAAACGGATTAAGAACACAATTATACCGCGGCGTGTATGCTAGAGGAGTCATATACAGTGCTCGCGGTAAGCTCTCGCAACCTCAACACGACACAGGAATTTGGAAACAAAGGCGGCGTCTGCAGATTTGTGGAAAGTGAGGCTAAGGTGACTTGAATTAACTGCAAAAACAAACCCCATCCACCGCACCCAAAAAATGCCCCCTTCAGTGGCTGTTGACTGGGGCCAGCGGCGCTGCCTGCCTCTCGGCTTGGACCCGCACCAGGGGTCAGTCGGGCCGCTTCTGGAATGTTCATCCGCTGCGGTCCCATCGGGAGAGCAACGCGGGCCGAAGCCCCGTCAGCGCGTTCCAACATACACAGAGCAGCTCCACGCGACATCAGGGCCTATGGCGGGGGCAGCACGTCCACCGTTCCTGAGGCCAATGCACGTGGGGGGGGGGGGGGGGGGGGTTTACATAGGCCTAAGTGGAGACCCCGCCGTCTGGGGCCCCTGGTACAACTGAGCCGCGGCTGGGGCCCACCATCCGGAGTCCTCCTGCTTTCTAATTCGGGATAGGGGCCGCACGATCCAGCTGTGTCCAGAGGGGGCAGGGCAAGCCGTCACATTCATGGCGCCGAGAAAAAGACGAGCCGAGGGGGCGGACGTGAACCCCAGCCACCGAACGACAGTCCTGTAAATCACTCACCAGATGACATGCAAACCATATAAGAAGGCTTCTTAAAATGAAAGAAAAAATATTTGAAAGCTCTGCGTCGCAGATTAGTGCACTGATTGACGTTTATCAAAACGTGTAGTTTCTCAACATTCGTGGCGAACCCAATGTGCATATCACTCTCCCTGGGTTTTCATGATAAAACGCAAGAACATTTCTGAAGACGCCACACAACTCAATAAAGGTAGTAATATAAAAAAAAGGGCTTTACAAGTTTACAACTCAGCATGGAGCTTTCTCGGGCAGCTGTCGGCAGGTGACATTTTCACTTTATTTTGGCAACTGCTAATTAATCGATAGCGCATATTTTCATTTGTATTCGTGGCTGTGTTGTGTTACAGCAGGCCGCGTGTCTCTTTCATTATTCAGAAAGCTGTTTTACTTTCTGTACCAAACTTCACTAGCCAGGGAAAGGGGCACTGGTGAGCTCGCCTGTGGCTCCTTCACCAGTGGGCCCCATATCCGGGCCAGCGCCAGATTTCCGGCTGAAGCCAGGTTCGAGCGTCCCTTGGCTCAGCAATTAATAACACAGTGGGATGAGGGAGCACACATTGGAACCATGTCTACTTAGTGTGCGCCTTAAGTGAGCCTTCAAGTTTGTAGTTCCCAGGCCCAGGGAGAGATGGGGCACCACAAACTACAGTCCTTTGCAGCTAGTGGGGATGTAGTTAGTCAAACATACTAACAAGGGCTGTAAAGGTGCAGATGTTATAGTGAAGGGTTATTATGCAAGGCGATCCTTCAAAATCATCAATCAAATGTGGAGGTGAAATGCAAGAAGGGTGCTCATGCAGGGCAATCCTTCACAACTATCAGATGTGAAGGTCGAAGGTAGCAAGGGCGATCTTACTACAGTGAAAGGGGCATACGAGGTGATCCTTCACAATCAACAAATGTGACGTGCAAAGCTGGGAATGGTGCACATGCTACAGCAAAGGGGCAGGCAAAGAGAACCTTCACAAACATCAAATGTGAAGGGCGAAGTCAGATTGATGCACATGTTATACAGTGAAGGGAGCCTGCAAGGTGATCCTTCATGATCATCAAACCATAAACGTGAAGATCGATGACCAGGAGGGAGCTCATGCTACAACAAAGGGGGGCATGCAAGGTGATCTTCCTTCATGATCCTCAAACCATCGACATGAAGATCGATGACCAGGAGGGTGCACATGCTACAATGAAGGGGGCATGCAAGGTGATCATCCTTCATGATCCTCAAACCATCAACGTGAAGATCGATGACCAGGAGGGTGCACATGCTACAACGAAGGGGGGCATGCAAGGTGATCATCCTTCATGATCCTTAAACCATCAACGTGAAGATCGATGACCAGGAGGGAGCTCATGCTACAATGAAGGGGGACATGCAAGGTGATCATCCTTCATGATCCTCAAACCATCAACGTGAAGATCGATGACCAGGAGGGTGCACATGCTACAAAGAAGGAGGGCATGCAAGGTGATCATCCTTCATGATCCTCAAACCATCAACGTGAAGATGGATGACCAGGAGGGTGCACATGCTACAACGAAGGGGGGCATGCAAGGTGATCATCCTTCATGATCCTCAAACCGTCAACGTGAAGATCGATGACCAGGAGGATGCACATGCTACAACGAAGGGGGGCATGCATGGTGATCATCCTTCATGATCCTCAAACCATCAACGTGAAGATCGATGACCAGGAGGGTGTGTAGTGAAGACAAGGTTTTAGGTACACACATTGCTATGTTAGCGTAAGCGTTTTAGAAGCTAAACGCCATCTTGCCGCTTTGCTGCTTTTGCACACGATACTAAAGGTAGCTGTTATTACAAGTAAAACTGCTTGCTTGCTTTTTCTTCACATGAGAACGGTCTGTTGTTCACATCCCTAGACGTGCACTGCGACCTTAGTCTGAATACTGTGTGCAGAAGCCGTCAAGGTCAAATAACAATGTATGCTGTTGCATTCAGGTTCATCGGCCCGCGCTCTAGACACAACACACACACAGCTGCAAATATCTGAAACTCTGGTGCCTTTAATATTGTATTTGCATGCATGATTCAGACACTTGGAGAAAACCTTTCCAGACACAGAGAGCAGAGATGATCCTGTGATGTGATTCACCTAAGCTGATCTTTGAGGTATGGGGTTCCCCATTCAAACATAGAGACCTTCTATTAGTTCATAAAACTAGTTCACTAGCCAAGGGAGGGTGGTTCACAAAGTATTATAGGACTTGTTTTCCACTATCATTTTTAATATGATTTCTCCCTTCATTTTCTATGGTATTGTAACAATGCTGATGGTTATATTTTTAATCATTTGTCTGCTTAAATTAGCCAAAGTACTGCACCTTAGAGCACGTAGTTAAAAATAAACATTTTAAACTTTTACGTGTCTCTGATTACTCTTGTTGTGGACTGATATGAGAATAATAACGAAAAGGTGTTTCTGATTCCCACCATTCCTGAGAGTACTCTAAGTCGCTTGTTCTGGGTTGTCTAATCATTGGTAGCTTAGAGATGATACGGAGAACGAATGAGACACTGATGCTAGTTGGATAGGGGTTCTGGGTACTAAGGTGAGTTTTTTGGTACTCCACAATTCACTGAGGTCCTGGTTTCCTGTGCATAGTTCTGTGCATGAGCAGAATCCCCGCAACAGGTGCACATGCTACAACAAAGGGAGGCATGCAAGGTGATCATCCTTCATGATCCTCAAACATCAACGTGAAGATCGATGACCAGGAGGGTGCACATGCTACAATAAAGGGGGGCATGCAAGGTGATCCTTCTGAATCATCAAATTTGAAGGTCAATGGGCAGAAGGGTGCGCATGCTCTGGTAAGGGGGGCATGCAAGTTGAACCTTCACCATCATCAAACGTGAAGGTCGAAGGTAGGAAGGGTGCGCATGCTACATTGAAGCAGAAAAACAAGGAGACACTTCACAATCATCAAATATGAAGGTCGAAGGCAGGAAGGGTGCTACAGTGAAGGGGCAAACGAAGAGACCTGGGCCCAGGGCAGAAAAAAGATGGTCAACGGTTCGAGAAGGCAGAGCAGGGAGAGAACCGAACTCGATCAGTTAAAATGGCAACTTGAATCCTCAACTCCAGCGGCCATCATAGATCGTCCAGAATACTCTATGTGATCTGAAAGCAAGGGGTGAAAGTAATTCCATTTTCATGCTGCCCACCTAGTGAGCATTTTTTACACGCACGTTTTTAATTCTGATGGGAAGCAGTGATCCAAGTGCCATCAATATGTCACCAGTGATAGCGCTAACTCTCCATCCTCTGTGGATTTAGTGTTGATGATGGGTGGCAGATTAAGAGCATTATTAAAACAAGTATTATTTTTCACCACGGAACAGGCGCTGCCTGGGCACACTCAACACACTCACTCCCTTCCAGTACAGCACGCTTGTACAGAGCAGGGGTTCATTCTGCTGCTATCTGTTCATATAGGGTCAGTAGGGAAAGCTTCCCTCACATAAAGGCCAGTTATAGTACTGGCACCAGCATTTCAACATTTCATCACAGTTAGAAAAGCTACCACGTGGGTACAGCGATATGCAGTAACAGTAAAATCTACCTTCCCATTCAGAATGGGAAAAGCAAGGCTGCAACATTGCGAGCTTCCTGCACATAAATAAATATCAGTTCCAGCATGTGCAGCAACTCTGTAACATCTGTCGCACATAGGACAGGTACAAAACAGTTGACTCTACTGCAAGCTTCATCTATACACAGAGCATGTACAGTATACACTGCAATAGTACAAGCTTCCCTCACATGTAGAATAGGAACAGCAGGGAAGCAGCAGTGCAAGCTGCCCTCAATTAAATATCAGTTAAAGCACATGCAGCAACTCTTTAACCTTCCCTCGCACATAGGAAAGGTACAGAACGGGTGCCTCTAGTGCAAGCTTCATCTACACACAGAGCATGTACAGCATCCACTGCAATAGTGTAATCTTCTCTCACAAGGAGAAAAGAAACAGAAACGTGCAACAGTGCGAGCTTCTCTCACATAAATATCAGTTACAGCATATACAGCAACACTGTAACATTACCTAGCACACAAGACAGGTAAAGACGGGTACAGTATGGATGCCTCTAGTGCAAGCTTCATCCACACACAGAGCATGTGCAGTATCCACTGCAATAGTACAAGCTTCCCTCATATGCAGAATAGGAACAACAAGGCAGCAACCGTGCAAACCTCCCTCAAATAAATATCAGTTACAGCATATGCATCAACTCTGTAACATTCCCTCACACATAGGACAGGTACATAACAGGTGCCTCTAGTGCAAGCTTCATCCACACACAGAAAATATAGAGCATTCACTGAAAAAGTGCAAGCTTCTCTCACATGGAGAAAAATAACAGCAAGGCAGCAACAGTGCGAGCTTCTCTTGCATTATTATCAGTTACAGCATCAGAAGCAACTCTAACTTTCTCTAACACATAGCACTGCTACAGCACTGGTGCCTCTAGTGCAAGCTTCATCTACACACAAAACACGAATAGCATCCACTGTTCCTCACATGCAGAATATGAACAGTATGGGTAGCAGGATATGCTTTTTACATACATTTTCTGATGCAGTATCTGATTCCTTTTGAAATTATATAAAATATGCAAAATTAAACACGACACGTTTATTGTCCAGTGTTATTGTAACAGCAAGACCACTTGTGGCTCGCGGAATAGGTGAGTTTTCTGTGTTTTCTAGAAGTGTGTGAAATATCTAATCTACTCATATGCGAAGGGCTATTTTTAGGTCTGGTGTTAAGACCTTTTGATTTTACTAAAATTATATGTATATTATACTTAGTAAAAGAAGCTTACATCCAGCCCTTTCAACCATTGGTCGTTTTATGGTGTCATAGGCATTTTTCTTCCACCCACCACGGCATATTGAATGGGGCCACGGGTCAGCCCACTTCAGCCATTAACTGACTTCGCTGTGAGCGGCGGCATTCTGCAGTTTGACAAACTAGTTCCCTGTTTTTGGAGACCAAAAATATTTTTGCTTCTATTTTTTTCAGATTGATGAGGACCTGACAGCTTATTAGATCTTTAGAACAACCATGGCAAAACAAACATCGACAAAGCTCAAAGGCTGGCGGGCAACGCATTTCTATCAGCTTCACCAATGCTTGTTTACAATACAATGTCGTGTGAGGCACCTGTCTCCCACTGATTTTGGTTTTATTATTAAGAATGCCATATCATTTTTGTGTGTTGAAAGCACATCATTTTGACTACAGCTTCATGATTTGTGACTTGCAACATTAAGAGGTGTGATTATTTACACATATAATCACCACAGAGGCGTAACGCAAACCCCTGCAGCCTCTGCGGCGCAAGGGGCCCCCAACTGTACATGGGGCCACTGAGATTTCAGAGGCCCACCGTTTAAGTAAAGGCCAATGTATATCTGTGGGTTATGGGTTATTCAGGGGCCCTCAACACATTCTGCAGGGAGGGCCATCATTTTGCGTTACGCCACCGAATCACCATCGAGAGATCGATGCATACTCTCTGACCAACGGACGACGAATTCAATGAAGTGCATCAGTCCTCCGTTTTATTTATGTTTCGCGCGTCCATCTACGGATTTTGACTGATAAGCAATATTGCAAAACATAATATACACTTGTCCTGCACACACAAATAGGTGAACATCTGCTCTTGCAGTCACACATGCTCATGGATGGACGATCAGAAGCAACAGACGTGTGTGGTCCTCCCAAGCACTCTCATCCTTCCCTGGATAGCTGGGCTTGTGCGGGTTCTGCCATCTGCGAGCAATGGGGTTGGCTTTAATGGCTGTCCGGCTGCCCCCTCTACATTTAGCCCTAATCTTTCTTCAGAGCATCATAACTGTTTCTATAGTCTTTATGCAGGACATTATAACTAACCAGTTATGCATCAGTGCAAAGCAGCCTTTTCACACAGGCTTCATCATCACAGACTCCAAATAGGGACTCATGATTGTCAAGCAACTGTAATTACATCAGCAGATAATACATGGCTCTAACCAATCAATGCTTAAAATGTAAAAAATGAAAGTGCATGCAGGGGCCCAAAGATTTTCTCAAGAGACAATGCCTGAAGCCTGAATAACCAAACACCATTGCTATCTAGTTTTGATTTCACCGCAGGTTGCCTTCTTCCACCAATTTACAATTCCTTTTGCTTTATCTGACTCTTGAAGGTTCTCTTTTTATATCTGCCTTCTCCCTTTGCCACTATTTTCCTAAATTAGCTCTCGCCTACCAGGTGAGACAAGATTTCTGTTGGCAAAAGACCATTTGTGGGTTTACCAGGAACTTACAGCCCACCCATTGCCTACCACCGGTTGGCCTTATTGTCACTCTCATTGGCTTGCTTCTCAATTCATAGCTTGCCTTCCTCTTCTTGTGTAGCCTCTTTACTATCCTTTTGAATTACCTGCTTTTTGCTTTGGCACTCCATGAGAATACATGTATTTTCCAGTTCTTTCCATTGTGTGCTTCTCATTGTCCATCATAAGCAGAAGCCAGCACAAATTAAGCACTGGCTCTGATGAACCTGTGCTCAGACAAGCATAACATCACAGCGCACCAAACACATTCAGACATATAGTCATTAGACGATTCTAGGTTCTGACATTTAGAGCTCATGCCACATTAAGGGCAGAATCTGGCATAGTGGCAATGAGATATGAAACTCAAGGAGTGGGATCTACACTGGGGTGAACACAAGGAATGTGGATTCAAAGATGGTCAAAATAATAAGCAGGTCCAAGTGATGGTGATGCATTGATGCTTCAAGCTCATTGCATCTGTGTTATCACCCCTGCACCAAAAGGCTGTTCATTTGATCACAGGACCATGTAGTGTGCTGTGAGTGGGAATTTGATTCTGCACTAGGGCCTTGTATGTGTGCTGAAAGACACTGCCGTCATTTTGTGCAAGAAATGGCAGAGGTGATCACCCCATTGGTGATAATATAGCCACTTCTGAGTAGATAATCTTGGATGTTCATTGGAAGAACCTTTTAAGACAATGGAGTCTACCAAATCAACTGATGTTCCAACTGAGGGGTTTTGTCCTACTGCAACTCATCACTGTGCAAAGGGGATTAGTTGCGAGCAGTAGAAGGTAGCCCCCTTGCGTGGTCTGGATATAGTAGTATCACCGCTTCACCTAGTGGCCTCCTCCCTAAACCAAAATGGTGTTGAAATCTCCAGTCGCAATGTATCATACCCAAGAAGCTATTGCAACCCACATGGCTCAAGCTAGCCTTAAGGAGCCATTTATCCTCAAACACTTGAAGCAGCTCCGCTGGTTATCTCATTGATATCCACCAGTTGGAACCCCAGTATACCCCCAAATATATCGCTGAAAACACCTACTTTCGGCCAAGAAAAACCAAGACCACGAACCAACAAATTATTATCTGGAAACATGTAGCAGGCAGTAAGGAATCACAACAGTAATGCTTCTGTGAAACAGCTGAAAAGACACATTCCACCCAAAATTTCTCATTGAGGAGTCCTGTCTTAGAGGTGCAATATCCTCAGACCCAGAGCCCCTTGAACATCAGTGATCAGTGGACCATCAAGCAGATACATTTGAAGAAAAACTATTGTTGGCTCAAACCACACAATAATCTCCAATCCAGGTATGCAACTATAATCAATACAGTCAACTACCATGCACTGATTAACCTCCGGAAGGAATGGATGGACATTGATGGGACAGTCCTAAAGCGGCTTGACACCTTTTTACAGAAGCATTCACAAATGGTGAAAATAGAGAGTTCTGTCTTGAGCAAAACCAACCTAAAACAAAGGGTTCCTCATTGCTTTATCTTCTCCCCAACTCTGTTTAATCATTACCTTGAACCTCTTGGTGAGATTGGAGAAAATCTGTATTTCTTTAACATCAATATGCAGATGATACCCTGATCTACCCGAGGCTATCCTCCCCTGAAGATGTGTCTTCTCCCCTCCATCTCGACAAGGTTAATCAATGGATGACCAGCCACTACATAAAACTGAAACTAAAACGGAATATCTACTTATCACAAAAAATCCAACCTCCCTATCCAAGTGTGGTTGGATACCGTATCTCCCCCAAACTGAAATTCTGTCTTTGAGTAGAAAATGCAAATTGTTGGGCTTTATTCTTGACAGCCATCGAGACATCCAGGGTCACATCTCAGCTATAGTCAAAAGCACACAGCATCAGATCTTGGGCCCCAGGCAGTTCTTTCCTGAGCAGGACATGAGGCCTACGGTCCAGGCACTGGTCACTTCCAGACTATATTATAGTAACTCACTCCTTTCTGGTCTCCCTAAATTTCATCTGATAGCAGTGCTCCATGAGCCTGTCTGCTCTATGACACGCCACAGGACGTTCAACCACTTCTTCCCTATTCTTCACACCCTGCAATGTTCCCCAGTGACTCAAGAGCCCAATTTTAGACTACATGCATTACTTATAAAGTCCTCCACAACTCCGCTCCCTCTACCAGTTGGAAAACTGAAAGTCTCTGGATTTCACTGAGGATCAAGAAATACGGAGTCCCTCCTTCTTGAAACTCTGACTTTCAGGCAAGAGTGTTGTATAAAACATCCATTCTCTGGTAATGAATCAAGGCTTTGAAACTCCTTCCATGCAATCCTTCACACAATCTCTTGTACGTTCTCATTCAAAAGGGAACACACATTTCTCCTATTTGCGAGGCACATTGGCTAAAGTGGAAATCGTTGCTTGCATCTCCTATGTAGCCATGTATTTCCGGTTATGAAATGTCTGCTCTCTCCGCTATCTTGGTTGCTTGCTGCTTATTTACTGTGATGGTTGGCTAATTTCTTGTCTTGTAACGTCCCTGCTGGTATGAACAGTTTGCTGTTTATTTTCCTGGCGCAAGTAGGTTGTTTTATGATTGCTAACCAGAACTTACTTTCTGCGCTCTTGTAAAGTGCCCTAGTGCTTTTGGACATGGCTGTGCTATACAAAAAATGCAAATAGATATAGTTTAGACAGTCTAACTAATCTGTGTAGTTCTTTCGAACTCTGGGCAGCCTCCTCCATGCAGACTTTACCACCATCGGCTTGTTTCTTTACAAGCAGTGCTTAACTTGAGTCGGTGGTTTCCGGTGCTCAGCACCGGCACTTAAACATCATCTCCGGCGCTTGAGCACCAATTAAGGACACATTCATTTTTTGTAGGCACAGAGAGATTAAGTCATTCGAGGAGAATCACAGGGTGTTGCCAATGCCGAGACTCAAACCTGGTTCCCCAGCTCTGAGGTCGGTAGCTCTGGCCATTACACCACATCCTCTGCCCGCTTGCAGGGTCTCACGGCTTCTGTTTTAGGCGGCGCTAACAGGAGAAATGGGCTGGTAAAAGCTGCCTCCTGGCGAGAGCCCCGGCACTTCTTTTTTTTTTTACAAATTAACTATTGTATGAAAGGGATGTGCAACACATTCTAGCAGAAGTTCCCATGTGCCCTATGGTATTCCTGCTTACACTGCAGATGTGATGTGCCCCCGGATCAACTTATCTGCATCTAATATCTTTTGGGCACCAGAGACACCAACCGGTGGAGCACACAGAACCTTCCAGGCACGCATGCCCACAGCAGACTGCCTTCTCCGATAATCCTTTACGAAGGAAAGGTGTAATGGCGCTGTGCTCACCCCTACTCTCAGCGGCCTAGTCAGCGTGGGTGTAAAAGGAGGTGGTTGCATCTTGACATTCTAGCCCAGGCTGGCGGAACGCCAACACAACACGGAAAGTCTTAGTGTCCAGCATTCAAGAGTGACTGATGCTGTTCTAGTGATATTTAGCTCCTTGTGAAGGCTGCAGCTAATCCAAACATTGGCAAATCCAACAAGTCTGTGTTAGATGTGGTAACACATGCACCATAAGCACATTGAAGCCAACAGAAGCAGACACAGAGGGCTGTGGCTGAAAACATCTCCTCGTGCAGTTCAATGCAAGCTCGCGAGTAAAGGCAGAAAGATACACCCAAACAGCAATCAACCATTACCTTTAGGTGAAAGATGCATACTCTGTTGGGCTAAGCTAGGAAGCGATTGCCAAAGTCTCAGGCCAGTGGCACAGAGAGTCTGGTCGACAAAAAGTCAGTGGCTGAAAGGATAGAACTCAAAGCCCTCTCAATATATATTGTAAGCAATAGGGACGTTTGACAGTTGCCATGTCAGAACCGAGCCCTGCCATGCACTCTTGTGCAGGCTGCGCCATCAATCTAGGCCTCAAGCTGGGGCGCCATGAAGCACACAACTGGCTGCAGGCGTGGGAAGGTAGCGATCAAGAAGTGAGCCACCTACATGTGCACACTTTTGATACAGGCATCATATCGCCCTCAAGCTCTCCTTAAGAATACACAAGCTACCACTCTCTGGCCACACTGGGGGGAGGTGCCAGGCATGCCCATTGGCCACACAAGGATTCTATACCAAGCAACAACACTTTGTTTGCCCGGCCCCGAAGGACATCCCAGGAAATCAGGTGCCAAAGGGGTCTTTTCATCAACCCAGGTCTGCACATTCATGTCCTAAGATGGAGTCCGCTCCAAAAAGACTTACTTGGAGTTTGTGTATGGAGGGGGGGTTAAACGGAAGAGAGGAAAATGCCAAATGGAAAAGAGATGGACAATGTGCAGAAGCTCATGGACGAGAAGGGAAGCGCATAGTGCCACGCCGCAGGCTTCTGTGCACAGAGTGGCAACGCATGGCATGCATAGATAGGCGGGGGGCCATTTTATCGAGAGGGGATTGGGGACAACCGCATACCACACTGAAACATTTTTCATCAGTCCCCTCCCAGGTTGCTGGCGGTCTGCACGGCTCAGAGTTAATGCCATGTAATTAAGCTTCCATTCTGAGCCCAGGCAGGGAGCTAAGCAGCCCCCGAAGCCGAGCGGGAAGTTGTGCTGACCAGAGCGGCCCCAGGAGACCAGGGAGGCCATTTTTAACTGGAGCAAAAAGGCCAAAGGTACAACAAAACGTCATGTTTTCTTAAGGAAACTGGCGCCCACTTGTACAAATAAATGGAGCAGGAACAATAAACTTCCCCAGCACATGGAGCTAGGCCTGTTGCACGGGTTATTCCTGGATTTGACCCCCCTGACGGGGGTGCCCAGGTGGGAGCGGGTGGGGCTTCCTGTCTATTGGTGGCTAGTCTGACTCTGGTTTCTGAAAATAATAAAATCCCTGGGGTAGCGAGAGGCCTCAGTCGGGGTTTGCTAATTGTTACCTTTGCACAGCTGCGAAGGCGGGGGCTTGTGGTGGAGAAGAGGCGAAATCGAGTGACGGAAAAAGGTAGAAAAGGGACTGAGCAAGTGGAGGAAGTGAGAAAGAAAGGTGGTAAAAGAGAACAAGATGAGAGTTGTTTGGGGGATCCACTACTAGAAAGGGAATAAAGATTTAGAGAAGCGACCACTGGCTATGGAGAAGATGAGAGAGAGAAATAAGAGAAAATGGTAGAGTAGAAAGGAGAGAGGAAATCGGGAAAAGGAGGGGATGGGGGAATGAGAGGGGAAAGATGAGGAGCGGAGGAGAACACGACGAGAAAAGGTGGAGTCAAGGAAGCAGCATTTTGACGAGAAGAATAAAGAGGGGGAAAGAGGGAGGATCGAGAAGAAGAGGGAGTTAAGAAGAGGAGAGCAAGGGAGAGGTGGGGGGGCCACGAAGAGGAAATTGGAAATGGAAGAGAGAAAGGTGAATGGGGTGAGAGAAGGAGAGATAGAGAACAATAAAGTGAAGGGAGAGATTAGGATGAGAGGATAGGGATGGTGAGACTGATTTAGGCAAGGCCGTCTATGAGCGAAGGAAGAGAGATGAGAAGGACACTCCTGAGGGGAAAGAGGGGGTTATAGAGTTAGAAGGAGGACACACAGTGGCAGAAAAGAAGGAATAGAGGAAATGGCATAAAAGAAAATATTAGATGTCACCCTCGCATCACTTTAATGAGGAGCATCTGACGCAGCAGGAAGAGCGCTCCACAGAACACGGCCTTGCTGGTTTGATAAAAGCAGTTGTGGCCAGTGGAGGTAGAGCGGTGAGGCTTGGTGGGGGGAGTCGACAGACGATGATGAGGGAAAATTTAAAAAATAATCACACTTTGCGCTCGAGCACAAGGTAAGTGGTTTTCATTTTATTTTTATTTTCCATCTACGTCGTCTGTTGACTCCACCCCCACACTGCCTTACCGCTCTTACCTGCACCAGCCGCCACTGGATAAAAGATTGCAATTCATGGGGATAAACAGGGCTTCCACAGAGTGTTTAATTTCAGCCAGTGGGGCCAACGGTACTCATTTTTGGGGGCTGTCAATTATTTTTCTGCATCACCATTTACAGAGAGCAAGAGAGAGAAAAACAAACAAAGCAAAAAGATGGAGGAAGAGAAAGACAGAAAAAGGATTAAACAGGAACCTGCAAGATTGAGGAAAGGGGGCAGGGAGTGCCTGGTTGTGAATTAAGACAAAAAAACAGTGGTTCCTGCGGGCACGTAATGATTCACATTACAATATATATCTCAGCACAATCGCAGTTAAATGGGGGTACAGAAATGTTTGTGAATTAACAGTGAGGTGGGTTCAAGACTTTCCAGCCTTGCTATTGGGTGACATTAAATTGAGCCGGCTGAGGGAGTATGAGGAGAGATTTGGGCACCAGCAATCATTACAAATTAAGCACTGCTTACACATTTGCCATTCTTGGACCCATCGCCTTGCCATCTAAACATGCCCTAAACTGCAACTGATGTCAGAATACCCCTGCCTCCTGGAGAGCAATCAACCCACAGTAATTGCAGTGGCGAAGCAAGGACGGGGTGGTCTGCCCATGGCGGCAACAGTTCTGGTGGCAGCGGCCTCCCTCCCCCTGCTCTTACCTACGGCCGTCGCGGGGCGGCAAGGGCAGGAATGGCCAGCACCCCACTCTTGACAAGCGCCCAGCTTGGGTGGCAAACTCAGGATCCGTCACGGGCGGCAAAATGTCTAGCTGTGCTACTGAGTAATTGGCCGTCCTGCTCCCTCCACAGACTCTCCTGTCACAGTGGATTTGACAGGTCCATGGTGTTCTCTGACTCTCAAGATCCATAAAGGTCCCTGGCCAACACCTTTCAACACTTTCACCTCATGCTCTCTTGGTGCCCAGTGGGCTGCGAACCACCCTTTCTTCCACGAATATGGCTACAACTTCACTCTCTTGACCCAACTCCCTATTGCCAATACCCTTCGAACTAATAAAAAAAACTGATTCAGGTGAAAGTTTTGTCAAAAAGAAAAAGCCTTCTTTTGACGAACAGTCAACACGCAAGTATAGTCAGTTGGTCTGTCTCATCCCGGAAACTTCCACGTTCATTAATCGTAGGTATCAACAGACCACATCGTATGCCACCTCTCCCTGAAACAGTATAATTCAACCTCACCACAGGTGCAATCCAGTTGACTGCACATGGCCTTTTCTCTGCCTGCACACTACCATGCTCTTAATGAGCGGCGGCACACTTAGTTTCTTGACTGCTTTCTTGCTCCTGCAGCTATCTGTATAAAATGGATTGGCAACAAGATTTTTTTTTAAATGAACAATATATGGCCTTATGTGGATACCAAGGTTTTCACATGCCCAACCCCATTTTTCCCATCAATTAACTCCCAATGTTGACACATGCCAGCCACTCTGCAAGTTAAATACTTTTGGAACATCCCCAACATTCTTTACAAATTTTCTCATCTCCCCGCAAACCAAGTTTGAACACACTCACCCAAGTCAAGAGTTGGGCGCAAAGTACATGCACAATCCCATCAGTACCTCATTTGTGTTAATCTAGTTTGCCTACATTGAGACGCACATCCACTTGGAAGAAATGTCTATGTTTGGCACTGATCTGTACAGGAGCATGGCAACTATCCCTGTCCCTAGGTCTGCGGAGGAGAGACGCGGCGAGGAGGTACGTTGTTTCTTTTTCTTTTCTTTTTTAACGCCGCTTCCCCAGCGGCCTCCCGCCCCTGACACCCTACCTCCGATCCGTGCTGGCCGACGCTGGTATCACCTATACCCGGTAGTAAATGCCCTAATGTGTCATACATTATTCTGAGCAGTTGACAGTCAGAGAGGAGGAGCCACTGGAACATATGTACTGGTTAAAGTTGAATGCCTCCTAAACCCATTATGGGTTTACATGGGGTTCACATGAAAATCAGGCTAGGCAGTAGGTTCTGGGTGGGAAGCATGGGGCCAAGTGAATTGACAAGTGTGTCAATACAGGGAGCAGAGTCCCCCATGGACTGTGGAACGTAGCCCTGTCTCATGCCCTTAACTCACACATCAGAGTTGGCCTATCAGGAGTGACCCATATGGCATTGCCCAGTCCCAGGCAAACAAGAGATCGTCAGGTCTGGGCTCCTCTGCCTTTCTTCTACCCCTCACGCATGGTGAAGAGAGCCTGCTGAGATACTGATAGCCCAGGGTAATCTACCTTCTGGTGGCTTCGATCACTTCTGCTCGCAGGCAGCTCACTTGAAAGCACTTTGCTCATTCTTCAACTAAGAAGGACTTCATTTGAACTTGTGGAATTTTCCACAGCATGCAAACTCTCATTCAGCAGCTATTTCCATTGAGGTGCACAGGCACTTCCTCATTGCGGGCATTAATGCTCATAACGGACTGGGCGTAGGCATACCTGACCACCTTCCTTAATGACAAGAATACATTCTTTGTACTATTAGTAGGACCCATAGCCCTACCCCCACTTGAGAATGCATGGAAACCTTTGTCATTCAAAATCTCTCCACAGAGCCTGTCCATTTTCACTACTAATGCATGTAATTGTCCTCTTCAGTCACTGCTCCCATACTTTGACTTTATCTTGTAAAAATGTGAGGTACTGGGGTACTTTTCCTCTATCGCCACTACATTTCTCTGTGCACTCTCATACATCTGTCTATCTTGAGTTTCTGCACACAACCACACCATTCTCTGTCCAACTCCTCATCATCTTCTTCATCCAGAGGGGACCAATCTGAAACCAGCCACATCCTCATTTTCTTCTCTGTCCTCATGTTCCTTCCGTCTTGTTCAGTGGCCTGTGACAAGATGCTCTGAGCTCTGCTACTGCTAAAGCATGTGTCACTCTCATCCTTCTTGACACCTCCTACCTTGACCGCTCATCTTCCATTCACCTGAGTTCTTTCTGTCCTCAAGTTCTCTCTGGCTGTCTTATTTCCTCTGCACCCTCCATAGTCCATCCTTTGCTCACCACCCTAACCTCCATATTCCTGACCCCTTCTAACATACTTTGAACTTTGCCGCCTCTTTTGGTTGCTTGTTATTGTTATCTTTCAGTCATTGTTATGAGTGACTGAGAGAAACTGGGTGGTGTTGCAGTCCTCTCCACCCCCCACACCTTTTGCCTAGCTTTTGATGCACCTTTGACTGAGGTGTACTGGGTCCCTGCTAACCAGGCTCCCAGTACCAGTGTTCTTTCCCTTACACTGTGCCACAATTGGCACAACTTCAGCTACCCCTATAAGTCCCTAGTAAGTGGTACCCCTGGTACCTAGGGCATGGGTACCAAAGAGGGTCCACTAGGGCTGCAGCAGTGGTTGTGCCACCCCAGAGCCCCCTCCCCAAGGCTATCGTAATTTGAAAAGTACTTATCCTAGAACTGTGTTCTTGGTCTCTAAATAACATTTTAAAATATATATATTTTTTTTACAAATTGGTGTCGGATTTATTCTTGAGTGTGTGTTTCATTTATTGCCTCTGTGTGTAACCCACAAGCGAGTACTGCTTCCTCCCATCCCTAACCGACCCAGCTTCTTGTGACAAGAACGTAGATGTGACCGAAGGACACCAATTATGGGTATCAACTAATAGCACGTGTTACCCCCGGGCTTGTCATTTGCTACACATGTTACTGTCTTTGCATCTACTGATCTAATTTCCTGAAATTTCTTTATTTTTTAAACTTCTTTTTATTAATTATTTGTCAGATTCTGCATACATGTACATAAACATTGGTTGAATCATAGTGCCATCGGTGGCTGTCACAGTTTACAATTCCAAGACATATTATTATAAATAAAGCACAGGGAAAGTCTTCCTGAACGATGTCTACTTCCCACCACCCCCTCCCTTCCTAGTAACTCATACCCCCCATATCCTCTATAAGCTTGCCACCCCTGCCAAACTTTGTCCCACTTTTTGGGGAATCCCCGACTCTCATAGATCGTCTTTTCTGCCGCACACTTCCAGAAATTTCTGATTCTTGTGCAACCTCTAAACTCCTCGACTGTCAGTAACAAATTGGGGACTGATTAGGGTAAAGGAGGAACGCAAGTGCCACTTTAGTGATTTTTTTGGGGGGGGAAGGGTACATATTACTATCCCATTATATAGTAAATTGTCTTCCGTGTTCTACGTTCATGGGAGTTAGGTTACATTGAGGGACTCTTCGATGTATGACATCCCTTCCCACTATCACCATACCCCTCACCCTTGGCTTCTTTCACACCAGATATCCTGCAGCCAAGGCTCCGACCTCCCCCTTTCACCTCTGCGCTCCTCCGTCTTGCCCCTGTTGCGTCAACAATTTTATTTTGATCCTTACTCGGAAACTCAGCCCCACCCCGACCTTCCGTGTTATCTGGGATTCAATATTGCCCCTAATCTTGGCCACGAGCCTGCCACAGCGTCCTCCCCCTGCCTTTTCGTCCTGAGTCTGGGGTTTCAGCATGCTCTCGACCTTCCCTGGAGCACACCCTGCCCTCACCTTCCATGTTCTCTGTGCCTTTACCCTGCCCCTCACCTTCCATGTTCTCTGTGCCTTTTCCCTGCCCCTCACCTTCCATGTTCTCTGTGCCTTTACATGGCCCCTCGCCTTCCATGGTCGAGGAGCCTCTATCCTACCCTTCACCCTACCTCCATCGTCTCTGCACCTCCAGTTCGCCCTCTGCTGTTGCTTTGCCCAGCCATGCCATGACCTCATCTTGTGATCCTCGGCATATTAGTCTTATGAGCCACGGAGCAAACCAGTCAGTGGCCTTCTCTTGAAATGCGTGCGGGTCCCATACTAACCCTAACCTCTCATGATGTAGGCACTTCTATCTGCCCTCGTACAAGTCACACTTCTTCTAGCCCTGAAACTTCATGTAGCCCCTGAGCATCAGTCTATTGCCTGGGATGATGATCCCTCCATCTTGTTTCGAACATTCCATTAACCCCTTCAGGCTTAGGGTTTGCTTTTCAGCCCTCTTCCTTCCACTGCGGATGTACCCATGGCTCATTTTAACACGCCTAGGTGCATGATTACGAATCGCGATTTTATAGGACTGCCCTAATTTAAGCTCCTGTGCTCAGGTTTTACTGAATGACTCACATAAAGAGCTGCGTTAGCGCGATATTGCTTTAACATACCGAGAACGGTTTCTAAAAATAGGCCGTGGCTGTACCTGGGCGGTGCCCCACCGCAGCAGACGTCAGAATCCACTATTTTAACCTCGCCTGGTGCTGCCTTTGTTAAAGCAGGAAAAATAATACCTCAATAGTAAAATGCAAAACACATAGGAAAGGACTGGATTTGAACACTTTAGCACGAGAGGTTGAAAAAGGTCTCTTGTATGTGCATATAGTGACTGTTCGTGTTCACAATTGTGGTTTTTTTCCTTCTGAAATTACGCGAAATCATGTCCAGAAAATTATGAAAAATCTCATGTAAATGATGTGAAATGCACATTGGGTCATCTTGGCTGAAAACTGAATGAACTTTCAAAAGCCAATCGATGTATCAGCTAGGGGACTGGCTTGTGTACAAAAAAAATCTTCCACCACATTCTCTACTGGAACCATCTTCTGCGAGCTATTCTCTGCTCACACGTGACTGTCTACCCTAGCCCTATTGGCACATATGGCCACAGGCCTTTGGGACATTCTCTGTGTATCTACACAACAGTGGAACTGATTTATTCACTGCACTCCAAAAAGGTCATAAAACACCATGGAAAAAACTTCAACTTTTGTATATTGAGGCAAAATATATCAGTAAAGTAGAATTTTGCTGAAACACTACGGAGATAAAATACAGTCTCTGCAGCTGGCTTAGGTCATAGGATGAAATTCTACAACCCTTCACCCATGACCCAAAAAAAGAAAAGAGAGGGAGTTGAGAAAGCGGCTAACATCATCTGTCAAGCTCAATGTTTAAGAAAACAAATGTAACATACTTGAGCCCCCTCGTGGATGACCCCTTGTTGACTTTCCTGGGGATATGCCCTAGGGGGCGGCCAAGGGTCCTTGAGCCTGACTGGCAGGCACAGGTGTCAGACATCTCTGGGTCATGGGTATCAATGAGCGATGTCCAGGACAATCCATAACCCGGAGAAAACATCAATCTACCAGTTCCAAATATTTTTTACTGACCCAGTTGCAGGATAAGGTTTTCGGCCATTGGGTTATGTATACTGAGGGGTAGGCGGGGAGGGAACGGGAGTTGAAGGGAAATTCTACTATTGTCATCAAATAATATTTGCCAGCTCAAAACTACAATTAAATTCAACTGGCACTTTCTTCAAAACAGTTGAGCACATGCACAGATAACACCAATATATACATGCAGCTGAATACAGTACAAAACATTTGGAAGTCAAGATTCAGCGTGTCAGCAGGACTGGCTCTAGGACAACATTATGGGGCCCATTTATGAGCTAGTTTGCGTCGCATCGCCTCACACTACGCAATGTGGTGCAAGAGTGACACAAACGTCAAGTCAGATTTATGAAGCCACCGCAAGGCCACCCTGCGTGGCCGTGAATGGCTCCATAAATCCTGAGTAAGGTAACGCAGCGCAAATTGCTGTGTTGCCTCACTCTGCCCCCCTGGGAAGGCGTTACAATGGACAATGCAACTGCCATGGTGTTTTGACTCATTTTCAGATTTACCAGAACTGGTAGACCTGGGAATGAGCCAAAAAGAAGTGCCTTCCCAGGAGCGGCGTAACGAGGAGAGCTATCTTTACTTCCGCTCATCATTTCCTCTTTCTAAGTGTGCTGCGGCACAGATAGAAAGAGGAACACGCCTCGCAGGATTGTTTTTGTGCAGGTAAATGCTGACTACCAACAAGTGGAATGTGGTAGATCCGACCAGCAATCAGCTTGTAGTCCCCATTGCCAGGGAAGGTGGCAAATAAACATCACTTTGCTTGAGGAGCAAGTATTGTTGTTCAGCATTATTTTTTGGGGGTGCTGCCTTGGGGAGTTAAAAAATTAAAGCCTCCTAGCGAGGCTTGGGGGCAAGCTGGGGAGCACGGAGCGAAGAGACAGACTCTTGTGCTCCCCAGCCCTTTATACCCCTTGATGGCCCGGCCAGGGCTACTGGCCGGACGTTGCCCTTTCGCGCGACCCGGAAGTGATTCTAATCACTTCCGGGTCACACCTCCGGGCCAGGACCTATCGGGAGGAGGCGCGCCTGTCGCGTCACTAATATGCGCGACAGGCCCGCCTCCTGTTCTGGAGGGGGCCGGCTCGACCGCCATACCTTTGGTGCGGCCGATGCCGGTCCCGCCGTTCTACATGCACTCTACAAATACACCTCTTATGTTTCTATTCGTTTGAAAACAGAGGTGCATTAAAATGTTTGCCACCAGGAACTGCATGTCGCCAGAAAGGGAATGATTGCTAAGAAGTGTGAAAAAATAACCCCAGTGCAGCAGACCTTTTCTATCATTGCACCCAGGATCTAGAACAGCAGCCCCTTATTATCAGGACCACACAACGCTGCTCCAATTTAGGTAAAAGATGAAGGGTCTCTCACCTCTTTAAAGAACTATACAGCACAATGTGTTAACCATCCTCAACCAAGCTGCCTCTCCTATTACTCAAAGATTTTATGTTTGCACTTCATGTTGGCTGGGTTTGCGCCGTACAAATACCATATACAAACATACAAACAGGTGTTTTACCATACAGGTTAGGGGTTACTTTTGTGGCAGATGGTAACCTTTGCGGCATGGTACTCCTAAATCTCTTATGGGCACTTGACAATGTAAATGTGGTATTTTGCATTTCATTTTAATGCAAACTCTCACCCCACATTAAAAAATGCCCATGAAATACCAGCAGGTGACGGGATTGAGCAAAAGATGAAGAACAGGAAAGACGTTATAAAAAACATGTAGAACTTTGGTGAACTTCATGTAACATAACATTCAAGAATTTTGCAAATTTTGCAAAGTAATTAAAATGTTGCCACGTCCTAATTGTTACGCATCGTCTCTGTCCTCGAATTGCTTTTAATGTATATCTTTGTGAAGGGCACAGAGATTGTTCTAAAGTTATAGTCACTCATTAGGCCACCCCCGCAATGATCCTAGGGTCAATGTTTACTTGCACCAGTGAATGCAAGAGAAAAGGGAGAAATCACCTGATTTTTACCCATCCAAAGATGGAGGTCGGAAGGCCCAATTTAGACAGAATGTGCAACCACCCTAGAGTTTTTCCCAACCACTGTAGAAACAATATAAAATCTTCGAATCCTAAGAGACCTGGGCCTTTCATTGGCCACAGTAAATGTTTGCATCTCTCATCAGTGAAGATGATTTTTCCTTTGGTTGCAGCGCACTTTCGATGGGACTATACCTCATTCTGTGGTTGTCGCATTTGATCATGAAAGCACTTTGCACATCCTTGACAAGTGAAATAACCAGATCGCACTGCGACAACACTGGAGGTAAAAAAAATCCAAGGTAATTCCCACATTAGGTGGCAATCTTGATATGGCACCAACCAGGGCGTAGCTTTCATTGGTGCAGCAGGTGCCGTGACACCGGCACCCATAGGCCTGAGGGGCCCAGTGAACCCGGATTACTGCAATATTGTTTAATTCAAACAGCAGCCGAGGGTGGGGGGCATTTCTTCGTTAAACTAGGGCCCATGACACATTGCCTATGCATCTGGTACCAAGAGAGGTAATATATTTTAAAACTGCATGTACTGAACTTTGAATCGCCAGAAAGCACCTTCTTTTGTGATTTATGGTCCCCGCCTATTTAAAGGCGATTGATATGCTTTTTGATAAGTTTTAACCTTTTGGCCAAGATGCATTAATAAACTGATATTTTGTGCCTTGCACTGAATCTTCATTTTACTTCTGTAGCACTAGGTTTGGAGTTTGAAGGAAATGTGAGGTGAAGTCAGTCAGGATTTATGTCATAGTTGGTAACAGCAGCATGTGGGTGGGATTCTTGACAACTGATTTAGTGCAAGAAGTGATACAGGAGAGGGACCACTTTCCTAATTTTTGTAAACTATATTTCTAATTGAGTGTATGATGGAAACTGTTGGTGCTTTGAATCTCTGAGGTTCTATAAAGTGCCCACACTCCTAAAACAAGAGGTGAGGCTCACACAAGATCCTGTTTCTTCCCTCTGTCTCCTTTTCACTATACTCTGCCCCTGAACTTGAGTGGGTTATAGATGCACCACCAGTAGGTACAGCACTTTGCATACACAGCAATCAGTCCTTGAAGTGGAAATATAAGTGTGCAGGCGCTCACTATCCCAGAGTGTCCATTTACTACTGAGAAGTGCCAGTACTCTCCCATTAAATGTATTGAAGTAGTGCTGAGATGTGCCAGTACTCTCCCATTAAATGTGTTGGAGCACTGCTGAGAAGTGCTGGGACTCTCCCATTAAATGTATTGAAGCAGTGCTGAGAAGTGCTGGGACTCACATTAAATGTATTGAAGTTGTGCTGAGAAGTGCTGGGACTCTCCAATTAAATGTGTTGAAGTAGTGCTGAGAAGTGCCAGTACTCTCCCAATAAATGTATTGAAACACTGTTGAGAAGTGCTGGGACTCTCCTAATAAATGTATTGAAGCAGTGCTGGGACTCTCCCATTAAATGTATTGACGTTGTGCTGAGAAGTGGTGGGACTCTCTAATTAAACGTATTGAAGTAGTGCTGAGAAGTGCCAGTACTCTCCCATTGAATGTATTGAAGCACTTGTGAGAAGTGCTGGGACTCTCCCATTAAATGTTTTAAACGGGTGCTGAAAAGTGCTGGGACTCACATTAAATGTATTGAGGTTGTGCTGAGAAGTGCTGGGATTCTCCAATTACATGTATTGAAGTGGTGCTGAGAAGTGCCAGTACTCCCCCATTAAATGTATTAAACGGGTGCTGAAAAGTGCTGGGACTCACATTAAATGTATTGAAGTTGTGCTAAGAAGTGCTGGGACTCTCCCCTTAAATGTATTGAAGAAGTGCTGGGACTCACATTACATGTATTGAGGTTGTGCTGAGAAGTGCTGGGACTCTCCATTTAAATGTATTGAAGTGGTGCTGAAAAGTGCCAATACTCCCCCATTAAATGTATTGGGGCAGTGCTAAGAAGTGCCAATACTCCCCATTAACTGTATTGAACCCCTGCTGAGGAGGGCTGGCTCTCTCCCATTTAAATTAAGAAGTGTGGATGTTCTGGACCAGCCAGTACCTGCTCTATTTAAGCACCAGCAACAACCCCCAGAGGGAATCACCATGGAGGACCACAATCCTAACCTTTGTGGATGGTTTTACGATTTCCTCTAGTGGCCAAGTGGACCAAGATAAATCCGGCACACACTCGGTACACATGGACTATGACTACTGTGGAGTTTTTCGGCTTTAGTTAGCAGGAGACAGTCAGGTCCTTAAGAAAAAGTTTCCTCTCGCTCACCCCGATTGTATAGAAGTAGAACATGTTTACTTGCCTAGATGATCCGCATAAAGTCCTGGTCATCACACCTTTGAATACTAGAGCATCGACTAACAAAGAATGCAATGCCTACAAAATGTGGAGGCAACAGCGGGAAGTAATTAATTGTGGGGAACATAACTGGAACCACAACTGTGTTCTACACCTTGCGTTAGCTAGCAATGGGGAAGCATGCTAACTTTATTCACTGTGCACGGTCAATCATGTACTGGATAAACAAGTGTCTACTTTTGTGCATAACTTAACTTTAGCTTATACACTTAGACGCGTACACGTTCTCTGAGAGTATCCATTGCTGGTCTGGCACGAGTGCCGACTGTCTCATAGCTGTAGAATACTCCCTCCGAAAATATCTATCACTGGTCTGGCACGAGTGCCGACTGTCTCTAGCTGTAGAATACTCTCTCTGAGAATATCTATTGCTGGTCTGGCACGAGTGCCGACTGTCTCATAGCTGTGTAATACTCTCTCTGAGAATGTCTATTGCTGGTCTGGCACGAGTGCCGACTGTCTCATGGCTGTGAAATACTCTCTCTGAGAATATCCATTGCTGGTCTGGCACGAGTGCTGGCTGTCTCTAGCTCTAGAGTACTCTCTCTGAGAATATCTATTGCTGGTCTGGCATGAGTGCCAACTGTCTCTAGCTGTAGAGTACTCTCTCTGAGAATATCTATTGCTGGTCTGGCATGAGTGCCAACTGTCTCTAGCTGTAGAGTACTCTCTCTGAGAATATCTATTGGTGGTCTGGCACGAGTGCCGACTGTCTCATAGCTGTGTAATACTCTCTCTGAGAATATCTATTGGTGGTCTGGCACGAGTGCCGACTGTCTCATAGCTGTGTAATACTCTCTCTGAGAATATCTATTGGTGGTCTGGCACGAGTGCCGACTGTCTCATAGCTGTGTAATACTCTCTCTGAGAATGTCTATTGCTGGTCTGGTACGAGTGCCGACTGTCTCATGGCTGTGAAATACTCTCTCTGAGAATATCCATTGCTGGTCTGGCATGAGTGCCGACTGTCTCTAGCTCTAGAGTACTCTCTCTGAGAATATCTATTGCTGGTCTGGGACGAGTGCCAACTGTCTCATAGCTGTGTAATACTCCTTCCGAAAATATCTATTGCTGGTCTGGAATGAAAACTGTCTCATAGCTGTGGAATACTATTGCTGAGAATGTCTATTGAAGGTCTGGCACGAGTGCAGACTGTCTCATAGCTGTAGAATACTCTCTCTGAGGATGTCTATTGCTGGTCTGGCATGAGTGCCGACTGTCTCATAGCTGTAGAATACTCTCCCTGAGGATGTCTATTGCTGGTCTGGCATGAGTGCACTGTCTCATAGCTGTAGAATACTCTCTCTGAGAATATCTATTGCTGGTCTGGCACGAGTGCAGACTGTCTCTAGCTGTAGAATACTTTCCTAGCTGACCTCACTGCTAATAAGCACTGGCAAAGTCAACAGGTCTGGCCTTTTTTATGTATGTTTTTCAAAAATACGCAGATTAATAGTTTAAAAGTAATCAGTCTAACCATCTAAAGGTGACATTCATCTGTTTGATAATGAAACATAAATAAGTAAAAAGATTACCCATGGCAAAAATCTATTTGAAAAACATGGCAAGAAAGCAGAGATTTGTATACCAGCTCAGCACTGAGGTGGACTATTTTTTTATGTGAATGTGCATACGTGTACAAATAAAATACCGTCACTCACATGGAAGTCAGTGGCTGAAGTAGGCTCACACCTTGACCCTTGTTGTTTACTGTTGAGGGAGGATTGAAACTAAGAATGGCACTTGCACAGACAGTAGCATGGCTCACTGAAGCCTCTGTATGTATGTGTCTATGTACGTGTATAGATTGACAGACGGGCAGGCAGGTATATAGATAGATGGATAGATGGATGTATAGATGGATAGATATGATTTTAGGGGGAAAACTTGAGACTTGTGGGACAGATAAAACTGATGCTAGACAACCTAAAAGGGCTCAGTTTCCGGAAACAACATAAGACATGGCTATTTATTCTATGCACTTTACTTACAGTTGATATTCTTTATACAGTGCCAAGATATATGTAGAAATACAAATAGAGAGGTGAACTGCCAGGACTGGACTGGGAACCCAGAGCTGCCCCGTGCAGCGCATAGCGAGTGCAGCGAGTGAGCTTGACCATAACAAAGAGGGGTTTTTGGAAGGGTTCTCCCCCAAGAAAAAATTATGCCCTCTGCAACACATTTGTCATTATATATTCAATTCTATTAGCCTTTAAAGCATAGTAAAGGATGGCCTTACTGAGCACCAGGATACAACAACCTTTGTTGGGGCCCTTCAATGATTCCCGCACTGTCACCTTCCAACAGGGCCTCTCATCTCTCCATAGCCCGTTTCTTACATGTATTTTGTTTGATAACACCTCTCATACCAGTGTAGGGTGTCAGAGCACCGTACATCACACACACATACAGAGACAATGAATACTACATGTGTAAATCAGTGTATAGAAAATGTTACATAACACAAAGGGGACTACAAGGTGTAGAATTCACGTCATCCATATTGGTAGGCGTTGTTTAGGAGTGCTTGGTCTGGAGAAGCAGAAAATAGCATTCAGAACATAACAGTGGTGAGGGTTGACTTTAATGATAAGAATGAATTTCTATCCAAACCTTTTTTTTTATAGCAAATTCAGGATAATGAAAGACTTGGAAAAACACATAACATTCTAACCTGTGCCATGCAGCTTGCATGCAGATTTTTGTTGGCAGTTCACAGCTCACTGTGCTAGATTATGATTGTAATTTAAGAACTGCACAGGAACAAAAGAATCTTTGTGCACATAAAATATTGTTACACGTTCTTTGCCGCAGACATATTAACCACCTGCGCTACCTTAGATGACTCAAAGCTCCCCTCTCTCTCCAGCAGGTACATTGATTACCAAAGGTAACTTGACACTTTTATTGTTGCCCGAAAACTGCTGAATATACAAGAAAGTTAAAAGTCCTTTTCAAACTGCTGTACTTCAACCCCTCCCCTTCCAGCCTCCCGGGGAAACGGCCAATGCCCAGTATGACCAGTCCTGCCTTGTGAACTGGCCTCTTGGGAAAAGTTCAGCTCTGCCTTTAAATGGCTGGCAAGACAGGGCTATAGTCGGGTACCCAAATAAGCCCTATTTCTTTTCTAGATTGAGCGTATCAGGTAACATAGCTATCTGGTTGCAAAAGACATATTGTGGGCCTAACAAGAACATGCAGCAGGTTGGAAACCACTCCATTGCATGTCATTCGTTAGCTTTCCTGAGACTCTCTTTACCTGCTTCTTATTTCTGTCTCAGCTTGTCAATCTTATGTTTGGGCTTCCCAAGGTCTCCTCTTTACCATCTCTTTTGATTGGGTGGCTTCTATGCTTCCACTGCTTGCTTTTTAAGCACTACTTTCTTCTTTCTGGTTAAGCACTCCGCGAGCGTGCATGTGTTTTTTTTAGCTGTCTCTCTCGAGTTCTTCTCTTCCCCTGCGCTCCATATTTTTCACTGTCACCCATGTGCTTTGCCCCGCCCCCCTACACGTTGCACTCCCTGTCCTGTGCTGACCCTTGTTGCTTTCTTGCCATGTGCTTCTCCCCTGCCCCCTCCATGTTGCTTTCTTGCCTATTATTTCTGCTCCTCACCCTCCACTCTCCATGCTGCTTACTTTCCTTGGTGCCCCTCGTGCTGCACACCCATGCTTATAAAAAACGCGTTATTGTATTTTTTTTGTTTTTATTTGTCGATCCAACTCGGGCAAATAAAAAGTTAAAAAAAGCTGCCTCATTTTTTAAGTGTGCAAAAGCATGGCTTTCACGTGCCTACAAAATGGCGACAATGGCAGCATCGTAGACTTCTTTTTCTTATTTACCCATGCTGCACAGTATCGGGGATGCTGTCAATCATGGCTAAAAACCGTTGGCAAAGCCAATATGTCTCAGAGGAGAGACTCGTTGGCTTTGCAAATGCTTGGTTAATTTCTTTTTACACGTTCCCCTTATCAATGGCCTTGAACCCCAAGCGTGGGTCGGCACAGTTAATTTCCGGTTGGAAAGCCATTCGGTCGCCGTGGGTAACGCTACACTGAAAAAATAATCTGATTAGGAGCCGTTGGTGGTTTTGAGTCCTCGTACCTGGAAACGCAACCTTTGCCTATTCTGTCCGGAGGGATTCTCCGACGACCGCCTCAGGCCAACACAGGGTCTTAAAACCCATTCGGCACGCTTAACTCTAGCCGGTGCTTTGTCCGCCTAAAGAGTAGGCAATTAAACGCTTTGTAACGTCTGCTCGGCGCTTTACGGAGGCAGAGGATTAGGGACTAATGACACTTTTATCCCTCATTCGACAGAGGGAATCCCCCATGAGAGAGACACGAGAGGCACTGAATGGACACGGAGGCACGTGACTGGATTACCGGGACCCCGTGGGCAGGACAGGAGGATTACAAGGGTATGCGAGACTAGAATTCCGCGCGCAGGCCGCAGGCACGCGCCAGGCCAAGGTTGTCATCCACGGAATTTAGCGCCTGGTCCCTGGGGCAGGAAGAGGCGGGAAAAATAAGCCCCACTCGACATGTCATGAGTCCGGACTCTAATCCTGCACACATTCGTCCACTCACAGCAGAGGCGGACCAGCCCATGGGAAAATTATGGTAAAAACCTGTCTGGGTTGGGGCAGAATAAGCGTCATTATGGATGCAGCTGTTGAGGGCAAATGTTGGTAAACTTCGTAGTTTGCACCGCTGAGATTCCTAAATCCAAATATTTCGATTGAGTGACAAAACTCCGAGTGATCAGTTGGAATGGCAACAGGTGTTCCTTGGCGTGCACTGATAGTACCATGGGAATCCAGATTCCATCCCAGTAAGAAATTGTACCTAAACTCTGGAAAAGGTCACGGGCAGTCCAGAGGCGGACTGTGGACGTCAGACTCAAAAATCACAAGCTGCTGCTGTCTTGAGAAACCGCTAAATAACGGAGTGCGCAAAACAGCGAATGAAACCGCGCATCCGAGGCCTCGAAAGGGGCGGAGGCAATCACCGCAACCCGTGAATTTGGGCGGTATATTTACCTAGCGAAATACACGTCAAATCCTGTTTCCCTGATAAAAGTGGGGATTATATGCTCAATTTTCAGATTTTCACACAAAATTCTGAATATATATAAATATTTTATCTCATGTTTTAGATGCTGAAATTCAACAAGTGAAAACTGTAGGGTTGGTAATTCCCACAACTCTTGGAATTCCGATCTCGGCATGAAAACTAGTTCGCGCATGGATTGGAACTTTATATTCCATTTGAAATCAGGACCTAAACTTATGCTTTAAATGGGCCGGCAGTGGGTACCAGCACTTTTTTCTTTTGAGAGGGAGAGTACCTGCACTTCTGAGGAGATATGTGATACTTTTAATTGGAGACTACCTGCACTCTTCAGGAGATATGTGATACTTTTAGTTGGAGAGTACCTGCACTTCTCAGGAGCTGTGTGACACTTTTAATTGGAGAGTACCTGCACTTCTTAGGAGATATGTTATACTTTTAATTTGAGAGTACCTGCACTTCTCAGGAGATATGTGATACTTTTAATTGGAGAGTACCTGCACTTCTCAGGAGATATGTTATACTTTTAATTGGAGAGTACCTGCACTCCTCAGGAGATGTGTGATACTTTTAATTGGAGAGTATCTGCACTTCTCAGGAGCTATGTGATACTTTTAATTGGAGAGTACCTGCACTTCTCAGGGGCTATTGGAGAGTACCTGCACTCCTCAGGAGATATGTTATAACTTTAATTGGAGAGTACCTGCACTTCTCAGGGGCTATTGGAGAGTACCTGAGCTTCTCAGGAGATATGTGATACTTTTAATTGGAGAGTACCTGCACTCCTCGGGAGATATGTGATACTTTTAATTGGAGACTATTGTACTTCTCAGGAGATATGTGATACTTTTAATTGGAGACTACCTGCACTTTTCAGGAGATATGTGATATTTTTAATTGGAGAGTACCTGCACTTCTTAGGAGCTATTGGAGAGTACCTGCACTTCTCAGGAGATATGTGATACTTTTAATTGGAGAGTACCTGAACTTCTCAGGAGATGTGTGATACTTTTAATTGGAGAGTACCCGCACTCCTCAGGAGATATGTGATACTTTTAATTGGAGGGTACTTGCACTTCTCAGGAGATATGTGATACTTTTAATTGGAGAGTACCTGCACTTCTCAGGAGATATGTGATACTTTTAATTGGAGAGTACCTGCACTCCTCAGGAGATATGTGATACTTTTAAGTGGAGAGTACCTGCACTTCTCAAGAGCTATGTGATACTTTTAATTGGAGAGTACCTGCACTTCTCAGGAGATATGTGATAATTTTAATTGGAGACTACCTGCACTCTTCAGGAGATATGTGATACTTTTAATTGGAGAGTACCTGCACTTTTCAGGAGATATGTGATATTTTTAATTGGAGAGTACCTGCACTTCTTAGGAGCTATTGGAGAGTACCTGCACTTCTCAGGAGATATGTGATACTTTTAATTGGAGAGTACCTGAACTTCTCAGGAGATATGTGATACTTTTAATTTGAGAGTACCTGCACTCCCCAGGAGATATGTGATACTTTTAATTGGAGGGTACTTGCACTTCTCAGGAGATATGTGATACTTTTAATTGGAGAGTACCTGCACTTCTCAGGAGATATGTGATGCTTTTAATTGGAGAGTACCTGCACTCCTCAGGAAATATGTGAGACTTTTAAGTGGAGAGTACCTGCACTTCTCAAGAGCTATGTGATACTTTTAATTGGAGAGTACCTGCACTCCTCAGGAGATATGTGATACTTTTAATTGGAGACTACCTGCACTCCTCAGGAGATGTGTGATACTTTTAATTGGAGAGTATCTGCACTTCTCAGGAGCTATGTGATACTTTTAATTGGAGAGTACCTGCACTTCTCAGGAGATATGTGATAATTTTAATTGGAGACTACCTGCACTCTTCAGGAGATATGTGATACTTTTAATTGGAGAGTACCTGCACTCCTCAGGAGATATGTGATACTTTTAATTGGAGAGTATCTGCACTTTTATGTTTCCATTTGAAGCACTAGACCTAATTGTGTGGCATAGAAGGAAAAAACCAAAGAAGCATCTATCTGCACATCAACCAGCTCTTCTAAAGTCTGTTTGTTTTGGAATGTCACACCAAACTCCAGGCACAAGCACATATAGTAACCAAGCTAGTGCTCTCTGAAATAACCCCACCCACAAGGTGCCTGGTGAGTTAAGGTATAAAGTAACCTGTAATGGACAGTCCTGCAGCGTTCTTGTGGATGGGCTCAACTGCATCCTACCCCTGTGCACACAACCACTGGAAGCTGGAAACAGTTCTTCTATTTTTTTTAAAAATGTCAACCTCTTTGGTTTTCACAATAAATAAAAGATGTGTTCTGCTTTTCCTGTGGACCGGTGGGAAAGAGTCGGAGCTTCACTACTGGTCAAACATGGTATCATGATGGCAGCTCAAGAGCTGTTCTAATGGGGCAGTTTATTGCCTGAACGGGAGGTGCGTGTGCACCTGTTGTGTACCAGCACTTCCTTAATAAAGTGCAGGACATTAATGTGAAATTACTGAAGGAATCCATTGAGGATAGCCATGTGCAGTGAGCCCCCCATTTGATGCCCATTGCTATGCCTGTCACTGGCTCATTAATACAGAGTCAGAATAGAAATTAATAAAATAAGCATTGGCAAAGCCAATATGTCTGGCTTGTAGTGTTAGCTCATTAGAACAAGTCATTTGACAAGGAGCCAGCAGTCTGAGAATACTATAGTTATAAAGTAGTTCCTCGTGCAGTTCAATGAACAAACTGGAGTGGAAGAAGAATATACAACCAAACAGCCAATAGCATTATTTGAGAGATTAATACCTCATGGGCTAAGCCAAGGCTTGATTGACAAAGTCTCCAGCCAATGGCTGAAAGAGGCTGATGAAAGAAAGGGGTAGACCCAGAGCATACACAATGTGTATTGTTAGCAGTAGGTCCTTTGCCAGTTGTACTCTCTATCCCAGACCTAAAAAGGGCTTTCAAAATCTTGTTCACCTTCTGTTTCTAGATAGAGCCTGTGACAGAGTATGCACTGCATGCGCTGTCACTCGTGGGACACTATTGTTTACAATAAAGAGCTTGTAGCCTGCCCTTTGTTAACCATTTGTTAGCTTCAGTGTCACTTTTCTTTGCAGCCTCCTAATTGGACAGCTCAGGCCAAGCGTCAACTCTGTTCCGCTCTGTTGAACACGGCTAAGCACAGATTGATTCAAGTTGATCAGTGCCCATCCACTGCCCCCGATGTGATTGAGGTGCTATTTCTTCATCCCACATCCCACTTCCACTGCCCACTTTGGTACTTTCTCCCTCCATCTCCATTTTGTTTTCTTTATAGCCCCCTCCTCCGTCTGTCCATATTTTGCTGCTTCCTCCCCTTGCCCACACGTTTTGCTTCCTGCCCCCTTTTTTTTCTATATTGCACAGCAGCGTGGGCAGCTGTGCAACATGTCTTTACAAAAAAATAACATTGTGACACGGTCAATGCTGGCTGTGCCATAGTGTTTTTTTATTGACTTTAAGCCATGTTGCACACCAGCTCGTGCTGCTGTGCAACATGTCTTAAAAACATTGACAAGGCCAATAGCTCTCCTGTAGGTGAGACCTATTGATTCTTGCCAAGGCTTGTTTTTTAGTCTTTGCCCTTCCCATAGTCCCTCAGAAGCAAATAGGGGACTAATGTGACCTTGGCCTGTGAGGCAAAAGTTTGTGTGATACAACGTCCACTGCCCCTGACATACTGGCAAAAAAGGTCCTTCATGCACAGCGCACTTTGGGCAGCTTCTAGATCCAGTACATACGTTGTGAGGGGGTTTTAAGAGACGCTGCACATGTATGTCAGTGCACTTTGGCAGTATGTTCAACAAATTATGTATTTTCTGCCTAACATGCGGAAGAAGCCGAGGAAGCGGCCAACAATAAAAAAGTCATTTCTGGCGTTCACATAATTTGGTGGTCGGAGCATTGGGGCAGCGACTTTGGAAACCTAATGTGTGCACTAAATGCTGGGACTAGATCAGTGATCTTCAAACTTTATAATGCCATGCCCTCCACGTGAAAAAAAAAAATCACCCCCCTCAATAGTTTTCACCATTATTCTATTAAACGGCCAATGTTTAAACATGTCTGGACTCATATAAACTTATATAAACAGTGCAGTTAAGTTCTGTTACCATTTTAAAAATGCAATCAAATACACGATTGCCAAACATACTATTCTGGTCAGGTAGGCTTTTCTAACATGTAAAAGTATTCATAGTGTGATTATCAGAAATGGGGGTGGGGGGTTGAAGAATATTTGGAGTCCCTTCCCTTGTGACTCCTTCTCACAGCCAGGATATAAATAGCAAAAGATGTTAGTGATGTCCCATTGCTGAGCAGCTTAATGCTTCTTTTGGCCAGAGCTTGGCACCCCCCCAGGATCACTTGAGGCCCCCAGGGGGGCCAGCCCCCCAGTTTAAAGTCCCTCTGATTTAGAGTATTTAATTCAACCCATTTTAATTCTGAAAAGAGATATGTATCTGAACAGGAAATACTTCTGCTGCAGATTGCTGGAGCAAAAGACACACAATTGATGGACAGAATGCAGAACAAATCAAAACATTCACCCCCAGTCAAGAGATCTGGGTTAAATCCATCATTCTTTTGCTCACCATGCCACCCCAGTTTAGACCTGGCCATATGCAAATCAGTCTGACCCTGTGCCTCATGGGAACAGTCCAGCCCGAACTGCCAAGCCAGGTCCTCCCTGGACCGGAAACAAGCTGGAGAGCTGAACTTTTGTTCTGGCTACGGTTGTGCCTGGATGGGCAGCATGCTTTAGCACATACGCTCTCACTTGCGAGACACTATTACGTACAATAGGCGGCCAGCAGCCCGCCCATTGCTTACCATTCATTGGATTCATTATCACTCTTCTTTGCTGACTCCAAATTGGCCAGCATGTGCCTTGGCGTCACGTCCTGTTTTGTGTGGCACATGGCCCAAGCACAGATGTATTCACCTTAATTAGTGTCCCTTCACTAATCGCACTGTGATTCAGGTGCTGTTTCCATTGTCCATGTTTCTTTATCCCCCTCAAATAAAGAATTCAATTTAATTTATCTCTGTCCCACACTCGCCCGTTCGGGTTTCTTTATGTTGTGTCAGTGTATGTGATGTCCGTGTCACATAGGGAAAATGTATTCAGCCATCATGCTTTTCTCCTGGTGTACAGTCTACAAGGGGCATATTCTCAACGAGGCGATAAAAAATTAGCGCCGCTTTTGCGTCCGTTTTCGAACGAAAAGCGGCGATAATTTCATCGCCTAATCAGCAAGGTCACGCTATCGCGTGAAACCTTGCATTAGCGCCTGTATTCTGAACACCCAGCTTTGCATCTCTAATGAGATGCAAAGTGGGCGTTCCTCCCTAGAATAACGGGAGAAATGTCGCTAAGCGGCATTTCTCCTATTATCAAGCCTCACGCTAAGAAGCATAGCGGCAAGAAAAGTAGCGATAACCTCTGTTATCGCTACTTTCCTTACACCTGCTTTGAAACTGACTTAGCCATGATATCCTATGGAAGGTGGATATCATGGCTAAGTATGTGTAGCCCTATCAGCAAGCTATCGCCAAAAGTTGTGCGATTATCGCTGGATTTCCAGCGATAATCGCACAGTTGGCAGCTTGTGCTCTGAATTTTATCGCTTTGGAGATAAGCATTGCTGATAGCACGCTATCTCCGCGATAAATTTCAGAGCTGGCCGGCGATAATTATTCTCGCGCTAAGTGCTCTTAGCGATAATTATCGCCGGCTCTTGCTGATATGCCCCCAAGTTTGTGGAGTACTTGTTATGTAGCTGGCTTTGTTTACACAGTGACACAAACATACCGATTACTGTGCATGCTCTTTTCAAACACGAAAACGGGGGAATATTTTGACAGTAAAGATCCATATTCTGATGCACACGCGCTCTGTCACCCAACAACTCTTAAAATGGCTGCAGTAACTTTCATGCTGAGACATGTGACGTACCAGTAGAGTTAGAGCTAAAGGCACATGAAAAGTGTCCACCCATCTGTAATGCACTCTGGGAATTGAAGTCCTGCAATGGTGTTGGTCGTTTTAAACCTCGTAAATTTGCAAGCATACTGACCCCATTTACGTCACTTGCCACAAAGAGGGTCAGCAGTAGCAGTTCCGCCCCCTTTTCGTATACTGCAGTTCCTTTCCTTAAAGCTGCATCTACCACAACTACACAACCCTATGCTTTTCATATTGTTTTATAAGCAGAGCTTTAAGTGGGCTGGGTCTCACCGGGTCTGAGCATCGGCAGTTTTTAGGTCTCGCCTAGGGAATGCAGCGCAGCTGCTTCACTTGGCGAGACTCTATTGTTGCCGCATTCTGTGCCGAAGGGAGACAGGAGATGGCACGCGCGGACAGGAGATGTGCACGCATACGGACAGGAGATGTGCACTCTGTACGCGTGCACATCTCCTGTCCCCGGAGGCTGACAGCGCGCGCATCACGCGCTTTCAGTTTCCCTCCCCCCGTCGGCAGTCTCGCCTGTAATGACGAAAGTCCTGAGCGGATCTTGGTTTCTGTGTTGAGGTCTCTCTTAAAATGTGAATTTAAGGGCCAGAGTGAGTCTAGCCTTTCCTCTCAGGTAGTTCAGTGAAGACTAAGACAACACTCAAGTGGGGGCTCTGCCGCCCCCACTTTCCAGCACCCACGTGACAAGTCCAGCACCTCGTACTACAAGAAGCAAGAATAAATAAGTTTACATTGGTTGTACATCTTGCGCAAATATTTAGAAAGTTTCCAATACTTAAGATGCTTCTACACCCCCCCCTGTGCTGTGAATGGAACTCAACAGGCCGTCTGGAGGTTCCATAACTTCCCACTGCATGTGTGATATTCACAGTAATAACTTGCTTTATATAGCTCCTGTAATTGCATTTTTAGCGGCATGGCTGCATAAATAATAGTAGTATTCGTATTATTAACCCTGGAAGGATGAAAGGCTGGGTTGGCTCTGCTGGGAGTCACATCTTTTCAGACTGCATGCAGATTTTGGCAGCAGTAATCCAGAGAGCTACCTAGCTGTACACACACCAAGGACATGTATGTTCCTCTCAGCTGCGTGGTTCTGAAAAAATGGGGCATGCAATATAGCTGATATGGTTTCTCAGTGGACTAATACCAATTACGAGCACAGGGACTTGTTTTCCTCTAAATTGTAATACCTTAGTATCAATAATGTAATACATTATCTTCGTTTCCTTTGCGCCTGAGGCTCGGTACTTTTAGGGATTTCGAAAACTGAGTAAAATCACAGCTCGAATTCGCTCTAAATTGTTTACTGCAAACAATAAGACAGAATATTTTAGATTGTAAGAGGGCGTTTTTAAAATACATTATGGCGAGTTTGTCCAAACCCTTGGCTGCTTTCCAGGACTTTACATTTAGAAAGTTTGCATTAAACAACAGAAAGCACAAACTACTCTTTCTGTGGCATTCGCAAGCTTGATAATAACAAGCATTTGCAATGCAACAGGTCTCGCATTTACGCAAGTTTGAGCTATTGGCATTGTAAATGCCAATTCCTTTTATTTATGTTTTGGTTTTTAAAACATAAATAAAATGCATTGTCATTTACAATGCCAATAGCTTAAACTTGCATAAACGCGAGACCTATTGCATTGCAAATGCTTGTTTAAGGGGGCCTCGAAACGGGTCTCTATCGGGCTCGGTTTTGTGCCCTGGAACAGGCAGACTGTTTTTTTCCAGACTGTAGTGACAGCAGGCACATCGATATGCACTGCTTACACTACTCACTTCTCACTAGTGGAGAAGTTATGACGTCATGACAGGGGAGCGTTGTAGAGGAAGGGAAATCCTTTAAAGAGAGTCATTTACTCTCAGGATTTCCCTTCTCTTTTTGAAACTCAGGAGCAGCAACATTGCTCTGTGTCACCAGGGCTTTAAGTGGAAGCTTTTTCAATATTATATACAAGCCATAGATGCTGCTTATTTTTTCTATGCAACTAACAACCATTGACAAAGCCAATAGTCCTGACTTGTTGTAGGTATGATGTTACTTGTATCATATATCTGGATGCAATGACAGGCACAGCAAAATACAAGTCGTGCGGCACACTATGCTTAGCACACATTTTTAGCTCACGTGTTTTGAAGCCACGCCCCTTTGAGAGACCCCCTAGTTTTTTCATCCCACTTAAAGTCCTGGTTACAAGCAAATATAAAGCACTGATCCTTAAAATACTGAACACGACAAAGCACGGTTAAAGGTGCAGCATCAGAATCTTGGGTTTGCGCAAAATAGACTGCTTAGCACTACTTGCAAAGTAACACAGCCCTGAAAAAAGATCTATTTCCAGAGTGAACAAAGCAGCCATCTTGGTAAGGACTTTTCCCCAACGAGCAGCTCAGTGACACAAAGGGCTAACCATGACGCCCATCCTCAGAGTTCCTCTCTCAGATAGCTTTCTGTGTACTCATGGAAAGATTCTTTCCCTGATTTTTAGGGCTGTACATGCTTCTTTATGTTGCTCCTGTTTCTTTATTGTTGTTTTGAAAAGCGCAAGAACTCGGCGAGCGCCCTTAGGGCCCGGCCCCCTGGACCCACGCCACAAACCCATGGTCCGGGCCGGTAGCCCGATTGGCTACTGGCCGGAGGAAGTACTTCCAGGTCGGCCGTGACGTGGGTCCGGCCGGAGCAGAGAGCTGAAGGGGTGGAGCCGGGGGGGGGGGCTTTTTAGGCCCTGGGTCCACTTGCGCACATCCTCTTTTCCCCGCACACTTGACCCCAGGATCCTAGGGGGTCCGGGCTCTAATGTGTTTTTATTATTGTTCATGCTTCTTTATCTTTTCCCCACCCACTCGTTCTTCCTGTTCCTTTATCCCTTCCCCACTAACCTGTTGATTGTGTTGCTTTATCCGCCCTGTCACCCATTGTTGGAGCTGCATTATCCTGTCCCACCATCCCCATTGTTCATGCAGCTTTACCCCCATCGCTCCCTCCCTTTTCATGATCCAAACCCACCGTCAAAGCACTTTCTCCATAAATTGTAGGCATGTTGCATGGCTATAAATGATGAAATGATGAAAGAACTAGCACTGTGCTGCATTATAGCCCTATGAAAAAGAGTGCTATGATGTTCCCAGCACTGACTGTGTTATACCACTTTTCTTTCCTTTCAGCCATGCTGCGCAGGAGCCGTGCTGCTGTACAACATAGCCAATAACTCTCACATCGGTGCGACCTATTGCATTGCAAATGCTTGTCTTTTCTTTTAACCTTGCTGCGCAGGAGCCGTGCTTCTGTACAACATAGCCAATAACTCTCACATCGGTGCGACCTATTGCATTGCAAATGCTTGTCTTTTCTTTTAGCCATGCTGCGCAGGAGCCGTGCTGCTGTACAACATAGCCAATAACTCTCACATCGGTGCGACCTATTGCATTGCAAATGCTTGTCTTTTCTTTTAGCCATGCTGCGCAGGAGCCGTGCTGCTGTGCAACATAGCCAATAGCTCTCCCATCGGTGCGACCTTCTGCTTTGCCAATGCTTGTCTTCTGAAAGCCTACATTTTTATATAGAAGTGCACTTTCAATGTGGTGTAAAATCTGATGCACAGCAGAAGTGCACCTTGCAGAAAATATCTTTAGGGGGCATGTCTGAATTTCATTTCTGAAATTGTTTTTCTCCTCCCATATTGGTTCTGGACATTCGTTTTTGGAAACTTGATGGGGAGCGGAGACGATATCTCTCAATGGATAGGCTCAAAGAGGCTTTTTGTCTTCATACAAGATATAGGTAAAGCTTCAGCCGTCTACCATACCAAGCATGTCTTAGTCACCATTTTTAGCAAAAACACTGATAACATTTGAGTGCAACTTCATATATGTTTTGACATTCCTGTAAATATGTGTCATGCAATGGCACTAGTACATTTTAAAATAAACACTAGCTTATGTTATCATTCTGTCGCACTTTAAACTGCACCAGTACAATAAAAATAGGTCTGGTGTTTCTGCCAGCATTTTAGCTTTGTCAGTTTTTGTTTTCTTTTGTCATGGGTTTTGTAAAATGTTATTGTCGGGTGAAATGCCATGCCCCAACCAATATTTAAAAAAACGTATTGGCTAAAAGCAAGACAGTTTTTTCTCTAAAAAGCTCACGCTTTCACAGCAGTCCCTGCACTGAAGGGAACTACTTTGCGTGCAGTTGAGTTCCTTGTGAAATGACAGAATGGCATCAGTATTAGGGAAATTAGCCAATGGCTGAAGTTGGCAGACCCATTGCCCAATATGGTATGTTGTAGTAGAAAGAAGAAATAACATCTCTGACCAATGGATGAAGATATATATATATATATATATATATGTGTGTGTTTGTGTCAAATCTATAGGTCTTGGCTAACGCCAGACCCAAAAATGAATAAAAACCAACCTTAAATCTCCACAAGGTGGATGAAAGCCACTGATGCCGCTCACTCTGTCCTTGCGCTCCAGGCTACTCTTGTTGCCGGTTCATATGCCGCAGTCCCCTCACACTGTCTTTTCACATGCCTCACACGTGTAGCACTGTCTCTCCTTGTGCTCCCAGCTACTCATACTGTCTGTCCAAACTCCCTGCACTGTTCCCTCTGCCTGTCCATGTGCCTCAAGTTCTTCACACTGTCTGTCTATATTCTCAAACTCCTCCCCTTGCCATTTCCTCATTGCCCTCACAGTATCTGTCCAGGCGCCCCAAGCTCCTTGCACTCTGTCCAGACGCCGCAATCTCTTGAGACTAACCACAAATACCACACCAACAAACATTAATATGTAGTGTGTGCCACACAATCAGATGCACAACCCTACTCACACCCTCTCTCCTTGCCACCCAAGCTTCTCCCACTGTCTCTTTGCATGCCTCGTGATCACTTGTCAGTCCATTTCAGAACTTTCTCAAGACCCTGGTACCAGGTACAAGCTCCTAGCAGTACCAAGGAGGAATCTGTGCGCGCTTGTGGGCAAACACGCCTTAGATACCTTAGCTCACAAGGGGTAGCAGTAGCAAGCACCCGAGGTGTAAACTCTGCAAGAAGACAATATATGGGGGCTATTATATGGCTAGTAACTGATGCTGCCTAACAGCTGTAACCACAATCTGCAAATGTGAGCATCCAGTTAGATATATTTACTTTAAAGACGAGACAGTGTTATGAGTACACAATAACATTGGTATAAAAGTAAATTCATGCACTGTTTTGAAAACTGGAAGTCTCTCACCCTAACTGTCCTGAATGTTACATACAAAACAGATTGGTAGCAGAAGTGATGGCTACTGTGCCTATCAGAAACAATGGTGCCATTAGTTTCAGAAGGTTGAATAATGTCAAGTCTAGGTTTTATACCGGCTTGTCTCAAGGAGGAGGACGGTGGGTCAAATATAACCCATTGGTCTTAAGTGCTCGAAAAGAAAAATAATGATGGAAGGCTGGGCTGAATACTTTCACAATGCCAGAATGGAAGATGCACTCATACCAATTTGCGGTTTTGCAAGGCACACAGTTCATGTGTTTTTTGGGGAAAATGTAAGGGGAAAAGGAAAACATTTTCAGACCTAACTTTCTAAGCATTCATTGGCACTACAACTCTGTTTCAGCTGTGGTGGAAATTGAGTGGGCGTCCCTACAGTTTGCCACAAATTTAGGTGCCTAAGCAGTTGGCATGTAGGAATAGCAACCCACAATTATACACTCCGGGCCAAGATACATGTTCAGTGATAAAAATAGGCCCGAACAGATGCAAAATGTGCATAGACAGCATTGAGATGACATATTGTGAAGACAAGCCTTGGCCTAATGCCAGAGACAGTACTGTTCCAAAAATATTTTGACTATATATATTACCTACTGGCGGTCGCCAGTAGGTAGTTATAGTTAGGACCACGTTTCCATAGGAAATCCGCAACATTCTATTTTGAATAACTTTGGCGCCGGTCGACGAATCCTCGCGAATTTTTCAAAATAGGTGGGGCGCTACGCTCCGCTCCTACCCTGAAAGTCTCGGGGGGATTCGTCAAGCGGGGGCTGAGATAAAAGGGGGGTCCCAAAACGCGTTTTTCCCATGCATTTTTCCATAGGACCTTTAGACAGGGCTACAGCCCGAACGACTGAACAGAATTTAATGAAATTTGGCAGAGAGGTAGTCCCCAGGTCAAGGAAGTGCCTTTTGTAGGTTTGGTGTAAATCTGTTCAGTAGATTCTGAGAAAATAGCCTTTAAATCAATATATATATCTGAGCCAGCTTACGGTCGCTTACGGTGCGCTTACCGTACGCGTACGGTGGCGTGCGCGAGCGCGATTCTGATTGGCCCTTAGATCTTAGTAAACATTCGAATCGGTCGAAACCAGGAAGCGGCGGCCGCCATTTTCTCTCTCGCACTCTGACAGGGGGTTTGATCAACCAAGTCCAAAAACACGTAAGGGGGCTGTTTACAAAGCTCCCAAGCACCTTGCCATGTCGAGGGAGTCCCCAACGACCCCCCAAGTGAAAAAATGCAATTTTTATTTTTTCGAAAATTTCGCCGATTACGCTTACCGTACGCGTACGGTAAGAATTTAAAAAAAAATATCCACAATCTCCCCACCCCGTGTGCCAAAGGTGCCCGAAGGGCACCTTTTGTGCATGGCATAATAAAGCTAAACAAAACATATATTTTACCTCTCACAACGATGCTCATCATATGTCCTCCATGTGCGCACGGTGCGCGAAGCGCATCGTGCGTTCATGGCCCATCTAGCGTAATGTGGGCACGCGGTGCGCGAAGCGCACCGTGCGCGCATGGAACGAACTGCGTTAAGTGGGCGCGCACGCCACAAATGGCGTAAAGTAACTTAGCATTTAAAAAACCGTACAAATTCACTGAAAAAAGCATAGGTTTCACACATGTTATAGTTAGCTGGACATTTTACTGATAAAAAACCAATGAAATTCCCCCGTTAAAGTTACTGTAGGCAACTATAACTCACGCGACCGTAATCCTCTGCTGATGACATATGTGTCTTTATGAAAAAAAATATTTGTAATATATGTATAGCTAAAATTTAATGGAAGAAGACATGGGCAAATAAGTGTCTAAATACAGTATTAGCATCAGCAGAGGATTGCGGTCGCGTGAGTTATAGTTGCCTACAGTAACTATAACGGGGGAATTTCATTGGTTTTTTATCAGTAAAATGTCCAGCTAACTATAACATGTGTGAAACCTATGCTTTTTTCAGTGAATATATATATATATATATATATCTATATATAAACGTAAATTCGCCTTTAGTCTCTGCCTCCCACGGGTAGGAAAAGATGGAGAGCGGACCCAGACATCAGTGCCAATCAAGTTTTACTTTATTGCATATTTGTCAAGCCTGTCCGTCATGACGCGTTTCGACCCCCACTCGGGCCTTGATCACATGATGATATATATATATATATACATATATGTATATATATATATATATATATATATATATATATATATATATATATATTATCTACTGGCGCTCGCCAGTAGATAGTTATAGTTAGGACCCTGTTTCCATAGGAAATCCGCAACATTCTATTTGGAATAACTTTGGCGCCGGTCGATGAATCCTCGCGAAATTTTCAAAATAGGTGGGGCGCTACGCTCCGCTCCTACCCTAAAAGTCTCGGGGGGATTCGTCAAGCGGGGGCTGAGAAAAAAGGGGGGTCCCAAAACGCATTTTTCCCATGCATTTTTCCATAGGACCTTTAGACACAGCTACAGCCCGAACGGCTGAACAGAGTTACTTGAAATTTGGCAGAGAGGTAGTCCTCAGGTCAAGGAAGTGCCTTTTGTAGGTCTGGTGTAAATCTGTTCAGTAGTTCCTGAGAAAATAGCATTTAAATCAATATATATATGTGGGCGGAGCCTAACCACACATCTCATCCTGAGATCTGATTGGCTGTCAGCACTTCATCCAAGAAGTGTTGGCAGCCATCTTGGGACCAATATACATGATAGCACCTCATTCAAAAGCATTGCAGTTAATAGAAGATTTTAAAACTTTAGTTACATTATAAATCATTTGTTGATGGTACCATACTCATTTTAGGAATTGTGGTATGTTCTAAGGTGATTTCACCATGTGAAAAAGCCTTCTGCTGGGATATCATGATTGAGAGAAAAATATTTTCTCATGCTTTTACCACAGAGGTTTGGAAGGTGATCTATAAGCTAAACTGAGAGCTTATTTTCTGTAAATTCACATTATCTTTCTCAGTCATGTGAGAATGAAGTCTGACATTCTCAGTAAAACATGTACATCCAACAAGGGCAGAGACTGTCAGTTGATTCCTTTGTGTTCTACTGCAGCTTTCCAGAGTGTTCCAAAGAACTACTAGAGCGCTAACCGTCCTACTTATGATAAATGTATGGCACACCTGAAGCCATCTTGCTTGGATTAAAGTGGTAACTCTTAAAAGATTTAATTTAAAAAGGAACAAAATGAGGGGGTTCATTTTTCCATAAAAAGTATGATTAGTGCTGCAGAAAGAAAAATTAGGGCACATTTTGAGTGACTTCTC
Organism: Triturus cristatus; assembly: GCF_964204655.1. Lineage (NCBI taxonomy): Eukaryota > Metazoa > Chordata > Amphibia > Caudata > Salamandridae > Triturus > Triturus cristatus. The sequence goes on along the minus strand of NC_140594.1, from coordinate 940,091,232 downwards.
AAATCCTGACATGCAGACTGAAACATGCACTTTCAATACCAGCAGCAGTTTTCCCTGGTGAGCAGTAGCTTTACTACAGTGATCTAATGAGCAAAAAGAGTGCTAACATTCTGATTTTATGGCAAATGTGTGACACATTTGAATGCCTTCTTGATGGAATCAAAGTAAAAAACTGAAAGTATTTCCTACTGAGGAGACTGCAGTAAATGAGGAAATTAGGAAACTTCATAACAAATAAGTCTCCCAAGATGGCCACCAGAGACAAAAGAGCCCAAATGTAGCCCAAATATCACCCAGATGTAGCCCAAGAATAGCCCAATGACAGAATGTCCAAGAATGTTCTTAAAAACAACTAGAGCACTTACTGTCTTCATTATGACAAAAGTATGGCACACCTGAAGCCATCTTGATTGGAATAAACTGGTAACACTTAAAACATTTAATTTAAAAAGGAACACAATGAGGGGGTTCATTATGCCATAGAAATTATGATTAATGCTGAAGAAAGAAAATGAGGGCACATTTTGAGTGACTTCTCAAATCCTCTTCTATTTCATTAAAAAATTCTGACATGCAGACTGAAACATGCACTTTTAATACCAGGAGCAGACTTCCATGGTGAACAGTAGTTTTACTACAGTGATCTAATGAGCAACTAGAGTGCTAACATTCAGAATTCATGGCAAATGTGTGACATATCTGAATACCTTCATGATGGAATCAAAGTAAAAAACTGAAAGCATTTCCGACTGAGGAGGCTGCAGTACATGAGGAAATTAGGAAACTTCATAACAAATAAATCTCCCAAGATGGCCACCGGAGACAAAAGAGCCCAAATGTAGCCCAAAATCACCCAGATATAGCCCAAATATAGCCCAATGACAGAAGTGTGCAAAACACTTATTATTTTGTGTTTTTGCAGTGTTATATAGTGCAGACTTGTCAGGTATTGGAGTGCTTTACATGAGCATTGGTTACATCACACAAGAACAAATTCATTTTGGTTGTAGACATGGGGAGACTAAGTGATTTGACCAGAATCACAGAATGTCGAGCTGAAGCAGAAACTTCAACCTGGTTCCCCAGTTGCAAAGTCTGCAGTTCTGGAAGTAACACCACATCCTCTCCCCTAAGTGCAACATTTAATCAAGTTGTCAACTAGATAAAAAAACATAAAGATAACAAATAATTTAAAAGTGCTTTGTCGCTATTTGAAAACTCAGAAAATATGTCCTTATTTTAGTCTTTTAGAGCACTAACCATAATTTTGATGCCAATAAGACCCTCTCATATATGTAATTTCTAAAGGAATGCTCTAGGTATTACAGTTTTGATTACATCAAGATGATGTCAGGCGTTCCACACTTTTGTAATAAATATAGAATGTTAGCAATCTAGTTGTTCATTAGGATACTGTTGAGAGGCAGAGGCCAGGGGCACGGACTCTGAAAATTGAAGGCAGGTAGGAGGGTGCAAAGGCAACAATTTAACCACACTGAGCAGGCAGGAAGGGCCGTGGAAGCACAACAGACTATGGAGGGCAGTGGAAAGGGGGGCAGGGGCAACAAACCAACAATACAGGACTTGCAAGAGAGGCTGTTGGAGGGAAGATCTATTACGGGTCAAGGAAGCTAGGGGCGGTCCCCAGAGCCCCGGGAGCCACCACAGAACTGAGCAGGAGAGTGAGTCAGGGACAAAAGGGGCACCTTAATTTGAGCCGGGGTGCCTAGGAACGCTTGCTCCAAAAATGAAGAAAACAGACATATGAGACATGGAATTGGAGGCAGAATACGATGGCAGTTTAATGAGAAGATACAACTTCAAAGAAACCGCAGAATAGAGACCTAAAGTACAAAATACAGAATCCAGATAATCATACAGCTGTCATGATATTCTCTGTATCTCAATTAATGGACTGACAGAGAGAGAGAGAAAACACATCTATAAATGCATCATGAGAAACAAGTTACACCAAGGAAAATGTTACCTAGGGACACTCACATTTACTCTTAGAGCAAGCATTCCTGCAATTACAATACAACATCTTTTAAATGCAAAAGTAAAGAGAACAATGGTTAAACATAACATGACATTTCATATAGGTAAAATAGAATAAGATACTTCAAGCAAAGCAGAGCAAGACATTTTAAGCAAAGGAAGACAAAAGCTCCCAGTTCTTGGGGAAAACCTGCACAGCCTGTTAACCTACATACAGACGGCGAGGTTGTCCGTCGATATCTGTGGGTGCTCCCTTTTTATATCATTTTGTGGGCTCCTTTGCACGCTACATCTACCTACGTATGCTACCCAAAAGCTTCGTCTGCAGATTTTACCAGACATTTCGTCATTTACCCACTTAATGCTGACAATGGACTGGGTGAAAAGGTCAGTCTCTCAGGCCAATCGCTTATCGTAAGTTCCATAGAGCAAGCAGAAAATAATGGGTATTGTACAGGAATTCAATATATTCATGTATAAAATCTCCTCAGTTCTCCTAACTTGACGCTCTGCGGTTGCCACTTCCTTAAAAGCGGGAAACCTGCCCAGGAAGCAAGTACCAGTCCAGGATGCAGCCTACTGTATGTCGACAGCTTCAGGGGGATGTTGAACTTTGATACCGAGCACGGAGCACTCGGGTAGGGTGGGGGCTACTAGTTTGGAGCAGAAGGCCTCGCAGACCTGCCTTCAGACTGCTATACACTAAAATTGCAGAGCTATGGTCAATTTAACAAAGAGGCCTACATATTGAACAGAAGGGCCTACACAGGGGTTTTATGCTGGCTGAGTGGTAAGGATGTCTCAGGATAATTATATAGCAACACAGGACCTGCTGGTCAATTTAATACGGCCTACAAATGCGGCTGGCAAGGCAAGGACAAGGGTCTCATACTTCAGGTGTGGACAGAACGGGCCAGGGGCCCCCTGTGATACAAAATCTACCCTCCCTCAAGGCTGTGGCAATGTAATAGACCATTGTGGGCAGAAGGAAGAGGCAATGGTAGTACAACCATACATGCCAACAGACCCGATTCAGCCAGGAAACGTCCAATGTTTTTAAGCTCAAATGGGCTTTATTTGATCTGTCTCCTGTCTACAATATCCTCTTTTTCAATGTAACTCAAAGGGGAAAATCAATACCCCAGTTTTTTTTCAAAATCTCCCTCTTACCAAGTTCAAAATGTTCGCAAGTATGGTACATTGGATCATGGAAGGAAATGGGATAGGGACATGGACTTGGATAACAGAGGACAGGAGAGACATGGAGAGGTGCACCAAACTGACCCTGCAGGGCAGGCATCAGGGTTTGCAGCAGCACAATACACCACACAGGGCATGCAGGACGGGAGTGCAGCACAACAATCCATAGAAAGCAAGAGGGAGGGGACAGGACCATGCACATGGACAACAGAGAACAGAGGGGCAAGAGGCAATGGTAGCTAGCTGACCATAATGGACAGACAGGAGAGAAGGCTGCAGCATAACAGACCATAAAGGGCAGGAGGGACAGATCAGGGGCATTACAATGGAACAGACAAGCCAGGAGGGAGGGAGTAGGGGTCTGCACATGTAAACAGAGGGCTGGGGGAAAGGGGGCAGGGCAGGAGCAGCAAGATAGCCATGGAGGTCAGGCAGGATGGGCACTAGAAGCAAGACACAACATGAAGAGCAACAGTGAGACTGTGATGGCATACACACAGACCATGGAGGGAAGGTGGGAGGGGGTCAGGGGCAGCTAACTGACCACACAGGGAAGGTGGGAGGGGCCATGGCAGCACAGAAGACCATGCATGGCAAGTGGGAGGGTTCAGTGGCAGCACAATGGCTATGATGGGCAAGAAGGAGGGTGCAGGGGCATGCACAAAGGACGATGGAGGATAGAAGGGAGGGTCAGGACCTGTGCACAGACAAGAAAGTTCAGGGGAAGGGGCCTCACAACAGACCACACGGGGCAGGCAGGAGGAGCAGTTGCAGCACAACAGACCAGGGAGGGCAGAAGGGTGTGGCAGTACAATGGACCATGTAGGACAGGAGGAAGAGGATAGAGGCATGGCATGTGGACAGGCAGGGTGGAGGTGGCAGGGACAGGTTACAGTCATCTGACAATGCTAGGCAGGGGGAAGGGGAGTGGCAGCTCAACAGAACACTCAGAGTAGATAGGAGTGGCAGGTCCATGGGACATGGTGGGCAAAAAGGATGGAGCAGGGGCATGCACAAAGACATCGGAGGGCAGGGGGAAGGAGAATAGGGGCAGCAAGCTAAGCACAGAGTTTAAGCAGGAGGTCAATGATGGGGCATAGAATTGGGCAATGGAGGGCAGGAGGAGTGGACTGGTACATCATACTAAATTGAGGGCAGTGGCAGCACATCAGACCATGCATGGCAGGAGGGAGGAGGCTAGTCCATGGATTCACACAACAGAGGATAGGGAGGAGGGGGATGGGGCAGCAAGCTAACTGTTCAGAGAAGGCGGGTATTAGAAACTTTATTGTTTTTAAAACATTTTGTCTGTGCAAACTACTTAAAATATGAACAAGTATGCAGCATAAACTCACTTTTATTCAGGAAGAAGAAGACGTTAGTGACTGTGACTCCGGGCTCACTTGGCAAAAACACCCCCTGACCCTCCACCCCCTATCGCAAAATGTAATGCCCGTGAAAAGGGTAGGTGAACACAGTGTTATATAGAACATAGTCCTGAGAGCACGATTGAAAATGAAAACTAGATATAGTGTATGGTATAAACTATGCACCAAAAAATGTGATATAAGATGAACCAGGCGTGAAATATAATATGCAATACATTGTGCGCAATGACAGATTCATTGGAGAGCGCGAGATAGCACAGGCACTAGCGCGTGCTATGCGATATGCGCCTTGGAGTGTAATATGCACAGGGCAGTGTTGTGTAACCTAACTAGTCTCTAAAGTTGTAATATAAAATATGTGCTGGGGAGTGTAACGTTGCATATGCACTGTGACAAAGATATGGATCCCAAATTGTAATATGTATGGCATAGCACTGTGCGTTATAACATAGGCATCGAGGAAGGCACGTTAGATGGGGCAATATAACCCGTGCGAAGAGAAGTGTGGCATGACATTTTCACGGGGTGGTGTTACAGTGCACATGGGCTAGAGAGTGTCATAGCATATGCACTAGCTAGTGGAATACAATACAGAGGTGTGTGGCACTCGGCAGGCAATGGTGGGTGTAACACAGCATTGGGCTCTGTCAGGAGCGCGCTGTGACTCGCAAGTGATGTTCGTCCCCTTTCCAGAGAGTAAAATAAAAAGTATTACACATCCGGCAGTGGATGTGTGTTTTATTAACTGTGAGGGGGGTTTCTTGCATAGTTTTGGTCGAATTTTTGTCGAATCCCCTTTGAATGGCTTGGTGTGCATGTGTATTAAATGTGCCCGTCAATAGCTACCCATGTTTGTATAAATAAACGACAAGGGTGTCTACCGGCATTAGGCACGGTAGAGCATCAGACATGTCAGAGCTTCACTAGTGGTGTAAATACATTCCACGTGGATTAATTGCATGCATAGTCGCCTTTTAATGAATATCACGCAAATCGTCATGGTGATAGGTACGTACGGTTTGTCCAGCATGTCCTAGGTGTGTCTATAAATATATATTTTTTTAAAATAATAAAAAACAGTGGCCGGCCCTGGGGATTGGGGTCAAAAAAATATAATTAGGAGACAGGCCCTGGGGGATGGGGTCATCAGGGCCAATAAATTAGAATAAGAAGGGGAACCACACAGCCCCCCTTCTTAAAAAAATAAAATAAATAAAAGACTGGCATCGTGCCGGAGGCCATGCCCCCTCCATGCAGCACTCTGCAAACGCGCCCCCAACAGGCATCTCCAGTATGCGCCAGGGAGCTGCGCTGCAGACAGGTGTTCTGAGGCCAAGCCCCTTTTTACACCTCTCTGCAACGCAGCTCTGTGGCGCTTACTGGAGGTACCTAGTGGTCTAGTGTGACCCTAGGGACCCTTAGGATTCAAGGGGACTTAATCTCTCAACTTAGAACAGCCACAGGGCGCGTTTACACAGTGGTGAAGGGAGGGGACGGGGCCTGAGGTGACGTGTGCAAACACGCACCATGGCACGTTTTAAATTGGGGATATAATTTCCCTTCAATACTGAGGGCCCCTGGGGGCTAACTAGCCCACCAAGTGCTTCCAGTAAGCGCCACTGAGCTGCATTGCAGAGAGGTGGTCCAGGCCGTGCCACTTTTTACACCTCTCTGCAACGCAGCTCTGTGGCACTTACTGGAGGTACCTAGTGGGCTAGTTGGACCCTAGGGACCCTCAGGACTCAAATGAACTTAATCTCCCAACTAAAAACGGACACAGGGTGTGTTTACACAATGGTGAAAGGAGGGGACGGGGCCTGAGTTAACGTGTGCAAAAACGCCCTGTGGCCTGTTTTAAGAGGTAGTTTTAATCCCCATGCCCTATTATATACTAGGGGCTTATAGAGGAGGTAAGGCTAATCACAGGGGGACCCCAACGCATAATGTTCCCTAGTGTATGTAGGTGTTTTCACTGTATTCTAAGTGTCTTTTAACATAGCACTGGCTCTAGGACTGGTTAGTCAGACTCAGTTACCACCAGTATCCGTCTGAAAAAGTTGAGGGTACAGGATGATTTTGCAACAAGGCTTCTTTCTGCTCTTCTTTTTGTTCTTTCTGCACGTTATCCTTCTTCCTGCACTTATCTTCGTATTTGAGGACTTCTGTTGCTTCTTTCTGCACTTCTTTTGTTTCTTTCTGTGCATTTTTTCTTCTTTCTTCACATGTCCTATCTCTGTAGGCATAGTTAGAAACTAGCATTTAAAAAACCTTTGAAATTAACAGAAAAAACCATAGGTTTCAGGCACGTTATAGTTAGGAATTAGCATTTAAAAAACCTCAGAAATTCACTGAAAAAACCATAGGTTTCAGGGGTGTTATAGTTAGCTGGACTTTTCACTTGTACAAAACCATTGAAATTCCCCCGTTATAGTTAGTTCAGCTAACTATAACTCGCGCGCCCGCAATGCACTGCTGATGACGTCACATATTACATCACTCATGACATGGTCAGTGACATCACTCATGACATCACTGATGACATCTCAAATGACATCACTGATGACATCACTGATGACATCATCCTTGTGATAGAGTGGCAGACCTCCTCTCACCCTAATATAACCTTTGATACACACATTCAAAAATAGAGACTAAAATTTTCAAAACAATGGACATACCAATACCAGTTACAACAACCTCTTCAGTAATTCTAAGATCCACATACACATCCACTCATTCACCAACAGTCCAATACAGTCACTCATACATGTACTCACTCATCATATGTACTCATACACCTATACATCCTGTTACACAATGCCACTCATCCATAGAGTTACTCACACACATAGTCACTCATGCTAATAAAGAATCAAACATACATTTACTTGCATATACAGTTATACACACACCACCACACTTACTTCTACGGAAACTTACACATACTTAGTCTTTTAAACAATCACTTATAGAAACACATACTTATTCATACAGGAACTCTTTCAATCTCTCACTCTCACATATACTCACATATATACACCAATAGTCACATATACTAGTTTAAAACATATGTAGTTACTCATAAAGACACTATTGAGACAGTCATTCACTCACTAACACACCCATACACACACTCATCCACCCATACAGTCCTGCACACATACTGTGTTCAACACATACAAACAGTGAGTCACTCATTCATGCACCTATGCACTACGTAATACCCCCACCGAACCATGCAGACACTCAGACTGATACTCAAAAAACCAACTAATAACCTATATAGACACCCATGTAGCTACTCACCAACCCATGCAGCCACTTATACACAAAATGAGAGACTGATACAGATATTTACATATTTAAACATTACTCACTAAGCCATGTATTCACTATGATACACTTAATCAGTCAGTTACACAATCAATTTTTCAAAAACAAATCATCCATTTAGACACTTATATACCCATTTATTCTTCCATCGACCTTGAGATATACATATATAAAACATATTTAATTTTCAGAATAACACACATTCACTGGATGATGTCATCAGTGATGTCATCAGTGATGTCATTTGAGATGTCATCAGTGATGTCATGAGTGATGTCACTGACCATGTCATGAGTGATGTAATATGTGACGTCATCAGCAGTGCATTGCGGGCGCGCGAGTTATAGTTAGCTGAACTAACTATAACGGGGGAATTTCAATGGTTTTGTACAAGTGAAAAGTCCAGCTAACTATAACACCCCTGAAACCTATGGTTTTTTCAGTGAATATATATATATATATATATACCCATATATACACACACACACATATATATATTCACTGGGAAAAAACAAAGGTTTTCAGTACATCTTCATTTGTTTGCTTCCTGCCTTACATTGGCACCATCTGCAAGACAGTCTCCTGCTTTGTTGTTGCATTTTCAGTACTTCTGGGTTGTTTTACTGCTTTCGCCTACACCAAGTCTGCATTTGATACGTTTTCCATCAATCAATTCTTTCTAACGATATTCCTGAGCTGTCTTCCGTTTCATATCATAAATTCTACATGCAGGGGAAGTCTCCTACCTGTAGCTGTTTTGTACAAAATATTAGCACGTGGCTCACGTTTTTTAGGAGCTGGATGCTGGGATTAGAAAATACCAACTGCCCAGTCTTGAATCCACTTCCTACCTCTTTCTTCCCTACACTTCCTTTCCCTATCTCACTCTGGCAGGTTCTTTCCCGTCCCTTTATTTCTGGTTTCCTATTTATTTCTTCCTCCTTTTTTCTGCCTTTATACCTCTTTCTCTGGACCCCATGTGGTCTTGAGAACTATGCACAGCTGCTCAGATGTGGCCACCAGACTTAAAAACAATGTTGCAAATGTGTCCTCTGGGAGTTGCTCTGAAGCCCCACAGGCACAAGCATTCTGATGTAAAGTAACCACCTGACTAGAAACCATACCCTGATGGGGTCCTCAGAAATGAGCTCATGGCTCAGAAGTTGCCTCACAAGGGGACACAGACTCCCGATGAGGCCTCACGGTGATGTGCCGACCCATGACTACCCTCTGTAGTGTGCTGCTTGTTTTGTGATGGCTTCCAAGGCCTGGCCCCCATCATAAGCCCTGAGGTAATTCTGAATGGACAGTGTAGCGGTCTAGTGGTTAGCCGCGTAGACCCCATAGAGACCCCAACCCGGAACCATACACCAACATTGTAGCACCTTCTGGCCAGGCGTGGCCAGAAGGCTTTAAATAAAGGGACCGGAGTCGCTCATGACTTCCGGTCCATACCAGTGCCCCATGTGTCCGTGTCACTCCTTTTTACAAAGCGTAACAACGTAGCTAATTACCCCGGTGGCCTTCGCCCTGGTTCTACGACCTAACAGACAGCAACATGCTAATTTGGGTGCGTTTCACTAACATTTTGGGTGTACTAGTAATGATATGCATTTTCCCCTGGTAAACGGTAGTTGGCTTGATCTGCTGACAATTACCTGAGGAAAACTGCAAGCGAAAATGTTTGCATGACTCAAAATTCCAATATGTGTGGTAACTCCTGTTTAACTACATAAACTAACGTTCACAATATTTTTGTAGTCAATATCTCGGTCACAATATTTTTGCAAAACAATATTCTACATATAACATTTGTGGCTCCTTGTACTTACTGCAAATCGGTAAATTCTGAACCCTGGTGTCTTGGAATTTACCAAGAGTGGTAAATCCCACATCCCATGTGGGGCATTCTTAATCAGACCCTTGCTGTTTATGTTGCTCCAACACATTCACACCTACGGTTTTCGGCCCCCTGAAGGAATGAAGGCTGGTGGGTGATTTAGAAACACAATGTACCTTCCCTCACAGCTTTCCACTTCCCATCAGCAACAAACTGTAATATTTTAAGAAACCTTGGGGTGGGGTTGGGGGAGAGGGAAAGAAAACATCCTGCCCTAGATGCAAGAATATAAAACATCCTCCTTGGGACTGGCAAGGAACTCTGTTCCAGGCAGGAGCTTCCGCACGGAGCCTCCCAAGGCAGCCTGGCCCATAGGGCATGTGGAAAGTTTCACGTTCGTTTGAAAAGTCGATAGGGCTGGGGAAGAGTTAGTCACAATGGAACGTGCCCCAGAATGCCCTGAGGTGGTACGTCCTTCAGTCACGTGCAGGAAAAGTGTCAGGGGGAACCAGGGGCGTAGCTTCAGGGGGGTGTTACACTCCCAATAAAAGTATTTTCTGATAAATAGTTGGGTACAGGTGCTTTCGGGCTGGTACGGTTATAGCCTACCAGGAATTCTTACATGCACACACATAACAAGCATTTGCAATGCAATAGGTCTCGCATTACTGAAAGTTTGAGCTATTGGCGTTGCTAATAATAATGCAATGCAAATAGCTCAAACTTTCAGTAATGCGAGAACTATTGCACTGCAAATCAATCGCGGCGCCCACGCTTTAGCTTTGAACATCTTAAGCTAAAGCATGGATGCCGCAATTGCTTCAAAAGTAAAGAAAGAGATAAAAAAAATATTTTTTCTAATTATTTACTTTTGAAGCAATCGAAGCACCTGCACTTTAGCATCCACTGTTTAAAGCTAGAGCGCGGGTGCCGCAATTGTAACAAATGAAAACAAATCGAAAATAAATGGTGGACGCACGCCTTTTTTTAACATATATTTACTCTTGTTGCAATGGCGGCGCCCACGCTTCAGCTTTAAACATCTTAAGCTAAAGCGTGGGGGCCGTGATTGGTTCAAAAGTAAAGAAATAGAAAGAAATGACATGGGGACACATTTTTTTCACGATTTCTTTACTTTTGAAGCAATTGCGGCACCCCCGTTTTAGATTAAGATAAGTTTAAAGCGGATGTGCCACCATTGTAAGCAAAGTAAAGAAACAGAAGAAAAAAAAGGCATGCAGCGTTCGACGATCGCAACTTACAAAAGAAAAGCGTGGCTGCCATTATTCCAGCTGAAGCGTGCCGTGCTGGTTAAATACATTTTTAAAAAGCATTGCGTTGCCGCAGAGCGTGTCCTGCTTGAAACCATTTAAGAACATAGTGCTCCAAGCTGTAATTAAAACATACCGAGTAACGACCAATGTAATAGGGGGTGTCCTCATGAGAGGTTACAAGAAGAGAAAAGGCGGTACTAAGGAGGGACTACTAAGCCTATTGACCAATGAAAAGCCACCATTCACAAAGGATAGTGACAGGAGCCAATTAAAAAGATGGTTGGAAAGTGGGGGGATCTTCTTGCCCATATCCTGAATACAGTATGTCTCGAAGAGACAGCACAAGCGCTGCCTAGGCAAAACCTAAAAAATGGTAAACAGATTACAAGTAGCACAATGAAAAGAACAAGCAGGACATGATGAGATACTCCTACATGGACTTGGGAAACTTGACAACTCTGCACCCACTGTTTACATCCTACCTAGTCAATCAGACACAGATCACAGATTACTCACCTTGACAGAAATTTTCACTTTCAGATCCCAAAAATACAATAATATAGTGCGCACTCCAATCCAAACAGTCTCTTCAACCTTGGGTTATAGGTCATTATTCGGCTGATGAGGTCCTGCATGGATTTGAACCAGGGACATTCAGATGTCACGCGTCTCTGCAGTAGGCACTCATTACTGACAAGGCAGGCCCATTCACATACACAATCAGAATATTGTCCGGGTGGCAAAGAACCTCCATTGGCTTACATGGACATCTTCATTACTGGGAGGAAAGGGCAGAAACAATAAATGCACAAAGGCAGCTAATGTTGCTTCCATGACTCCACTGTTGGCACAGTGTGGCACAGGCGACTGAGGGTCTGAGTCAGCGTTTTAATGGAGACTGCACAAGTAATTATAGTCAGTTGTATTTCCAATAGTGACAGGAAGTAAACACCACCTTCCTGCACACACTTTGGCTGCTGTGTATTATTGATTTCTAGAGCTAAAGTTGACAGAACAACAGCATGCACAAAACAAAAGGAAATGGAAATTTAACAAAGTTGTAACATTACCTTAGGCAGCGCCCACACTATGCATGCTTTAGAACGTTACGCATCACTGAATGTCCTATGCTATCACTAACATACCTCTACTGTTGTCACAAGGACAGAGGGGAAAGGGGACGGGAAAGGGGGAAGAAAAGGGCGAGGCAGAAAAGGGGAAATAGAAATGTGAAAGGGAAAGGGTAAAAGGTCCGAGGGGAAAGGGGGAAGAGGGAAGTGAAATGGGCGCTTCGCATTAATGCCTTATCTTAGGGAATGATTGGGTCCTTGGCCATGCATAGGCTTGGAAGTCAGTTTCCTGCCTCCCAAAGGGTAAGTAGTGCATCATTTTATTCATCCCACCCCAGTTGCCTATGGATAATCTGCGGGGATGAGGATGGACTACAGGTACCAGCGGGGGAAGTGGTTTCCCCATTTGACAATTCTGTTTGAGCTCACTCTCTTCCTTGCTGTGCAACACACTAAAGCCACAATTACCATTAGTGAAAGGGTACCAAAGTGTGTCATGCTTACAGTGTGTTAAGATAACACTCTGCTCAAAGGCAGACTAGCACATCTTGAGAGCCAGCACTGCTGTGCTTCAAACTAGACATATTCAGCGCACACATCAGTGTGCTATTTCTACTCTCCACACAAAAGTGCTATAAAAACATTTTGTGAAATTCTCTACCCTATAAACAAGGGCACATTATCCAATAATTAGAAAGAAAACAATAACCACAAATTTGTATTGCTTCCTTTTGAAATACAGGAGCAGCGGAGATACACAAAATCCAACATTTGTGGTAATGTATCTTGGGGACGGGTTTCTTTATTTTCATAAAGATCCCTTTCAAAGATTATTCAGAAAACAAAATTAACATAAACTGATTGCAGACCAAGGTTGATGGGAACATCATGTCTGCCAATTTCACGCCCCAAGTCTCATGCTTTTCTAGTGTACAAGGTTGTTCCTCTTGCACGTGTGCTCGAAGGAGCACATGTGTGCATGTATTTGCACATGTGCTTATGTGTGCATGTGAGTACATTTGCATGCATGGTGTGGATTAAATACCCCAACTCTGCCACCTACCTCTGATGTTTCTCTGCCTGCCACAGCCAGCAGTCACCGGTCCTGGGATGTCCTCAGCAGCGAGCACTTGCAGAACCCAACACTCTCAGTGAAAAGGGACCTTGTCACTGAATTCCGTCCTTCTGCCAAGTCCCAGGCACAGATCTGCAGGTCACAGCCCTGGCTTCTCAAAACAAGGAAACCGGCACTCACAGAGAAATAAGAGCTGTGAGACTCAACAAGCTGGGAATCGAAATCAGTGGTGTGCGCGCACCACAGAGGAGCGGGAATCAAAACCAGTGGTGCGCTCGCACCACAGAGGAGCAGGGGCTAGGGAGCGCGGCAGCGACGCGACCGTGCACTGCTGCGCGTGCTAGACACCGATGGGAATGGGCGGAGCAAAGGCAGGACATGCGCCCGCCTTTGACCAATTGCGTGCAGTATTTTAGTAAAAAAAACACGCTAAACCCAATGGCAGCCGGCGAAAGCCTGATCACACGCACAAGCTTTTGGTCGGCTTTCAGAACCCCGTACAAGAGGTCTCACGCTGCGCGAGCAGTGTTACGAGCTGCCACGCCAGGCGCGAGACCTAGAAATGCACACAAACTCTCCTAGTTTTGGAAGTCCTCAAAAATGTTGGTTATTTTGCAAAATATAGTATTTTCTCTCTTAGTACTCCTACCAATACACATTACTGTCCCTTTCCACTTCTCCTTAGGCCCCTCTCATGCACCTGGCTTCTCGTATAATGTATTTTAACATTATGTGCCAACCTGATTGCTGGAAAATCTGAAGCTCACACCCCTTCAATCTTACTACCCAAGCTACACTCCTGGGGAGAACAGTAAACTGTACGGCATTTTTACTACAACATGGCAGAGCGAGGCGTTAGTCTTCTTGGCTGAACACCGTGCTCCGCCACTTCCGAAATGCAAGGCTGCACCATATTTACAACAATATGGTGCAGCCCTGTATTTCCCCCTGCACTGGCACAAAATTTAGCAACCTAGCGCCATCGCAGGCAACCTTGCACCATAGTGCAAGGGTGTCTGCGTTGAGGGAAAGATTATTTATGTGCAGGAAGATCTCCCTTCCTGCACATAAACAATCTTTGAATGGCATTTTGTAATTTCTAAGTGTGCTGCTTAATTTAACTTCTAAGTGTGCTGCTTAATGCAGCACACATAGAAGTTCTAAGACTTTTTTTTTTATTGTTTGTGTAGGAAGGTTCACTTTCCTGTACAAAAAAATCAACGGTGTTTTGCTGTTTCCATGTGTGCTGCACAATGCAGCTCACATAGAAACAGCAAAAAGGGGGGAGAAATTAAACATTTCTCCTCGTTGCGCCTGTTTAAGAACAGGTTTTCCCTAGTATTAATTTTGGCGCGGCCCCATATTTACGCCACCCTTGTAAATATGGGGCAGCATCAAAATCAAAGGGTGTTGCGGTGGAACGCCCACCGCAACACCCATTGCCCTCCCCTTTCACTGAAAGTATAGATTGAAAGGCTGCCTTATTCACAAGGTAGCATTAAGCCACTTTAAGTGACTTAATGCTGACTTGTGAATAAGGCGAAGCCGCTATCGGCACCACAACGTCATGAAAAGTGACAGTGTGGAGGCGATAGGGGCTTTTAAATATCCCTGTGTTCGAAAGAAGACCCAGAGAAGAGTGCTCGAAAGTTGAACCAGTCTTCTTCGTTCAGACTATACTAGTTTGAAAAGACCCCACCTTGTCTTCCCTCGATGCCAACCTGGCACTCATTTGTAGAATAAGCAGGGGCGTAACACAGGCCCACGCAGCCCCCGCGGTGCGGGGGTGCCCCGAGCTGGAGGGCGGCCCCCACAGCACAATACTCTGGCCCAAGAGCTCGGATTAGATCCGGAGTATGTGGCAGGGGGGCCCCCTCAACTTTCGTTACGCCACTGAGAATAAGCAAACCGCCCTTGCCACGGAGCAGCAAGGGTGCCATGGGGGTCATGATACAAGGAAAATGGAACCCACTTTCTGCAGGTCAGAGGTCAAATACAGTGGAATTGGAGTACAGAGGGCCCTCAGATCCATATTATGCCATTGCACATACTGCGCTATTGATATCTGTAGTCCGTGCCACATCCAGTTGGGCAACCGGTATGAAAACACCACAACGGGAGCCACTCTGGCTAGGTCGTAGAACATTTGACTACTGTAGCAGAATGATAGAGCCCCTGAAGAGGATGGACAAATGCTCAATCAAGAGCAGGCCTTATGCATGCTAAGACCATTCTTGAGGTTACAAACTAGCACGGGATAAAAAAGTTATACTACCCAATCCCGATTTACGATTGTGGCACATCAACCTCAGAACTCATCCTCATCCTAAAGGAAACAGCTCCTTCTGAAAAATGTAAGTCAAAATATATAGGTTTACAGTGCCGACCTGCACACATATCAACTGCAGAATACAGTCAAAGTTATTAAATAGACACTCAAGTACGACACTGATACACCCACCGTATTTTCCATCTCGCGCTATCTGTTTTCAATGTGGTGCATACGCAGAGATATTCTAAAGAATACACCATAGATCAACCACAGGCTGACAAGAACTACTAGGTACTCTGATATAGGTACCCTCTCTTTTAAATTGATTGAATGCAACTAAAGTCTCGCTGATGTATCTGCTTTCTTAAATTCTGTATTGGCAAAGGTATTTTACAACATAATGAATTTTTACTTTGTTATTTTTATCTTGGCATAGCCACCCCATTTTAAAAGAGTCCGTCTTTTTTATTCTACATCTGGATGGCTATTATAAAATGTATTATTTATGCGCGCTTGCAAATACTTGAATGAAATTGTCCTTTTCTCACATGGACTCCTTGCTCCTTTTTGTGTGGTTAATATAATGGACAAGGTTTGTATGGACAGTGTACCACCCTTTTCCTGAGGGCGTTCAGAAGAGCTGGACTTGCTTTACAAGATCTCAGACGCGAATGTATGAAAAAAGTTCCACTCAAGATTTATACTCCACACAATGCTGCTACATTTTGTATATTTGAATATTTTGTAAACAATGTGATTTTATCTTATGTGCTTTTATGCCCCTAGTGGCCGAAATAAAGATTATTGACTGACTGATTAAATATAGTGAAGTATAGATTTACTATTTTAACTAAGCAGCTGCATGTCTTGACAATATGTAGTCAATATTGTGGAGTCGATATATGCGCAGGTCATTAATAACATTTCAATGTTTTAGTACCACACCCTTCAGAACTTATGCAGCGCATTTTAGTACCCTCCACTGATCTGAGCAGAAATCAAATTTTTTTTTTGCAGAGTTTTATATAGCGCGAACTTGACCCGAATCCAATCAGGTATCAGAGCGCTTTACATAGCACCAGTTACATGAGGACACACATTCATTTTTTGTTTGTTAGGCACGGGGAGATTAAGTGATTTGCCCAGAATCACAGAATGTTCATTACTGAGACTCGAACCCAGTTCCCCCAGGTCCGAGGTCGAGCGCCCTAACCGTTAGGCCAACTCCTCTCCCCAATGGCGTTCTTCCAAAAAAAATGGTATCCACTATAGGAAACAGTGTATCTGTAACAACACTACCAGATGATACCAAAGCCTTGGAGTCAGCTTTTTAATTTTTACTGATGATACTCATGCCAAATCTTTCTCAGGACAGCACAGATATCTTGCCCAACTTCAACTCCCCTTACAAATGACTGCACCATGAAGGTTTCCATACATGGGCTCCAGTAGGTGGTCACCATCACCAAAACCTGTGTAGTTCCCCAAATACATAAATATGCAATTGCTACTCTACTCCTGAGGAAACCAAAAAAATACTCTTATACTTTGTCTAATTACAGACCAATTTTGACCCCCCACCACCCCCTCCCCAATTCCCTGCAAGGGTATCTGAAATTGTGGTACTGCCCCAACTTTCCAGATACCTCAAACCTAACAATATATTAAATCACGTTCAGTCGTGGTCATTTTTAGATCCAGGAAAAGAGACAGAAACTTCACTCCTAAACAATAGAAGTGAGCTCCTCGGCTCCCAAAAGGAAGGCCAAGTATGTGCACCACTGCTATGCTAGACCATTGTGTAGCGTTCAATATCACCAACCATAAAGTACTATTACACCGTCCAGCAACAGTGGCTCAAGGGGGAGGAGGTACCAAGTATTGTTTTACAACATCAAGGACAATAATATTGGGATTCACATGTATGAGCGCCACAAAATCGTCTACTAATATATCATCAAAATAAGCTTGCATACGGGAATATTACTTGTCCTGACAATATGTCGGTGCTCGATATTGTTGAGTGTAGGTTGCAGGTTGATAATCAAACTTAATAGCGTGGTAGGAGACCAACAAACATTTCTTGGTTGACATCTTCCCTGACCATTTGGACATAGCAGGTTGAATTGAGCCCTTTCTTCTCAGACTTCTCCCACTCAATTGTTTTGATTAATCATCCTTTATGTAAGTGCACCAATGTTGGTATTCAAAACTAAGCTGACTTTGAGGGAGTGAATGGGCCATGTATGTTCTTCAAAAATAGTATGTGTGATTATGTAATATGATCAACTCTACTATGACACCAGTGGCCGACAGGTAGTAGAGCGTGACCTTCTGAGCAGCCTCCCATCCTCAAGGGATCATGGCATGGTCACGTGAAGATGGGTGTGTCATTATATCCGTAATGATCAGCACATGCAACATCCCACCTGATATTAATTTAACTGGTTAAACCTCTGCCAAAAACTCTCGATATGGAAAAGTTCTCTAAAGGAAGTCGCGCTCGCATCTGCACATTCTCATCATGCTGACAATTCTACATCTGAAGCCTGTATGATCTGCAGCCTCGTCTAGCCCTAAAACCCCTACACAGTTTACGGAATTTGGACCAGCCCACACTGAGACAGCGTGCATCTCAATGGTGACCTCTGTAGGCTTCCAGCAAAGTTGGTTTTCCATAACTATGAGGCGCTGTAAACCTGCAAACGAGGGGGCGGAGGGGACTGTCTGTAGTTGGTTGCTTAATTTGAGCTATTACTGTTAGTACAATCAATATATTTTTTTAACGTTTTAAATAGAATACTTTTGTGAATTTGACTAGCGCATTGTATTTTTGCATGTTTAAACTCAGCCTCAAACTGAAACTAGTGTTGAGTTGAGAGTGTCTGTGCCGCGTTTCTAGGTCGCAATTGGATCGATTATTACATTTGTGCCCTTACTTGTGTTGGGGGGGCAGTTTTGCTTGTGAGGGGCTAATCGGGTATATTTGAAGTTGCACGGCCGTGTCGGGACCTGAAATAGGAAGTGGGACTCCCCTGTGCCATAGAGAGCCAGGTAGCATGCGCTCTAGTTGTTGGCAAGGGATGTCCATTAGGAAGAGTCAGTGTGTGGAAGCCCAGTGCACATGCTGCCTGTGCACCAAAAGCAAGCCCGTCGGCAATCCGACTGTGCCAGCCACGCTGGCCATTTGTTGCCATCTCCTGGGCAGCGCCTGGTTTACTCTGCTCTGGAACTACACTCTCCACATAGTAGTCACTGAGATGGTACGGTCCTTAGTCTGGAGGGTAGCTTATCTTCTGTCTGCACTAGTTGGTCTAGCTCCCTGCCAATATGCGGCAGGACCGAGAATAGCACTCAGAGGCCAAATGCCTTCACCTAAACATGGGGAGAGAACTAGAGGTAGGGGCTGCATTCATTTACATTCGATCCCTACATAAAAACACACTCCACATTTTAGAGCTTCTCGTTGATGAACAATTAGATATTCTGTTCCTCACCAAAACCTGGCAATCTGAGGCTCTACACCTGATATTGCAATGGTGATCCCGAGAGCTTATAGGATGCTCCACTGCAACCGTGGTGGGTAAGAGGGGTGGGGGAGATGCAATCATTTTCAAACAATCCCTTAGATGTTCCTCGTTTGAGATAACACAGCTTGAGTCGGCTGAGGCACCCAGCTTCTATGTTACATTGTCGGCTAAAAAGTGCTTAGCCAGGATTTTAATTTATCAGTCACCTGGTCATGCAGGTGAATTCTTGGCATCCTAAGATGAGAGTTTACTAAATGACTTTTGAAATTCTCAGGCATCACCATGCTGGGAGATTTGAATCTTCATTTGGATAATATCTCAGATCCACACAGCCAATGACTTCTTGATATTACATCCTCCTGGAGCCTGAATTAATTAGTAAATCAACTCACCCACTCTGCAGGGCATATCATGGGACCAATCTTTTCAAACTACCAGACCACGGTGTCACACATTCAAATGAATGACTGATCAGACCATGCCACGATTAATTTTTCATGGAGAGTTGAACAGGGATCCATAGGCAGAAGAACTGTTCCCTCTCTTCCCCACAGACAGTGGTCCTATATACCAAGTGAAACTATAGAGGCTACGCTCGGTACCCATATCCCAACAATGTGGGAGATACTGAAGAAGATTCCCGGGCGGTGAATGACTGGCTCCTACAGATGGCAAACACTGTTGCGCCATTTAATGAGAGTTCTGGCAAAGCTAAGAGCAGATGTCCTTCTGCTCCTTGGTTCAATGATGTCCTTCAGATTCAGCATAAACAATACAAAAGCACTGGAAAGAAACTGGAGAAAGGACTACCTGCCGGCTGATAATGGAACTCAACCAAAGGGCAATGAGGGTCTATCATCAAGCCATAAAGAGCGCTCAAGTTGATCTCTTTGCAAGGCAGTTAGCAGACTCCAGATGAAGATCTGGAGATGTTAGAATTGTGAAAAGATTCACACATCCAGAGGCACTTAAGCTTCCATTAGATGCTTCACCAGAGCTATGTGCACAGTTATCGCTTTTTTGATGACACAATCAGAGGCATTGTGGATGATCTGAAGGGATGGGATGGCCTCCCTGAGTTGGGTGTGCCAGATGAACTACTGGGGACACCCATCAAGTCCTTGGTTTGCTCCCTTCATAAGTTCAGGCCAGCTACAATGCAAAATTCAGAACAAGCTCTAGAAACCTCTAAATCCAGGGCATAACATAACATAACACCAACCAACCAACCTTGCCCTCCTCTTATTGTCATGGCCAACTGCACGGCTATTAACCCTACTCTCAACCTCCTCCTTAATAGTTTCTTAAGCTCAGCCATAGTGCCTTGCTGCTGCAAACAGGCATAACTAATCCCCTTGCTAAAGAAGCCATCGGCGGATAGGCCTGTCTTAGTTATCGTCAGACCTATGTCTCTACTGCCAGCCTTTTTGAAAAAAAATTAAGAAGTGGGTTAATCGTCTACAATCTGAATACCTGGAACACCACCAGTTGTTACACCCTTCCCAATCGGGTTTTACACCAGGCTTCGGCATAGAATCTTCTCTCATTGAGGTCTCGGACACAATTTAGCTGATGGTAAATAAGGGGAAGCAGGTGGTGTTGCTGCTCCTCGATCTAGCTGCAGCTTTTGACACAGTGTTCCGCTCCATGATACTACAACGATTGGGAAACATTGTTGTTCAAGGTTCCTCTTTGGCCTTGGTTTGATCATTCCTATTGGACCACAGCCAAGCGGTCTGGATGGTACCCCACTCCTCACTAAAGACATTTCTGTATCTGCTACCTGAGCAGGAACAGAAAACGATAGTTCATGTCCTAGTTACGTCTTGACAGGACTATGCAAATACCTTGTTTTGGAGCCTGCCCGCATTCCAACTGAGAAGACCGCAGTTCAGAATGCTGCAGCTAGGCTTTTATTGAAAGTGTCAAAAAGGAGTCCTTTACAGCATCATCTGAAAGCTGCACTGGCTTCTTATCAAGGAGAGAGTCCAGGTCAAATGGCTCATTCTAATTGAAAGAGCTTTCTACCAAACAGAGCAGCGCTATCTAAGGAACAGGATCAGGCTGTATACTCCGGCACGATCACTGTGCCCCTCTGATGCTCTCCTGGTGGTGTGCCTGAGATTTAAGAGGAAGAAATGGAGTGGTCCCTCCTTTTCTTTCCTCACAGCCCCTGCCTGGAAGACTCTCTCTGGGCAACTTTGGGCAATGAAGAATAAATAGACCCTCAAACAGCTTCTTAAGACCTGGCTATTCGAAAGAGCATTTAAGTAAGTGTGGGTCAGCATGCATAAGTCAGCGACCCTTGTAGCACCGGGACCCTCTTTGAGTAGCTGTGCACTCAACAGATCCGTTGATTGCATTTGATGTGTCAAGGGATGTCCACTGTCCCTGGATTACTCAATCCCTCCTTCATGCAATGAGTAAGAAATCTGAAGATTTTCTGACTTGGGGTTGTATCCAAAAGTGCAGTAGGGCTGAGGTAGAGTCAATGATATGTAACCCACCCCTCTGAGCCCTGCTCATCAAAACTACAATATGGCGGATATCTCAACTAAAGTCTAAAGAGTGTTATCTCTCTGAGAGCCCTGGGGCTGGCTGCAGGAGTTTCATTCCACTTCATAAATCCGATTGGCAACAATTAGTATTGCTTCTGATTGCACCAGGGCGGACCAGTGTAAGTCGTTAGCAGATGTGGGTGGGAGAATTGAGAAATGTTCAGTGTCCTTATGAGACAAATGACCGCACCTTGAATCTCATTGGGGATCAGTTACATGGTCAGTGGTTAGTCTGAAAAACTGACAGGGACACTGTAGAATGAAAAAAGTTGTACAAGTGAGAAGTAAATAGCGGTAAGGGGACAATAGAGTAGTTATCTAGAAAAGGGGAGTATGGGATGATGACGGAATAGTGCAGATGTGCGTTGTGTTCTGTGTAGAGGACATGCCTTTGACTCCTAAGGCAAACGTGCACACATGCACACACACATGCATGCTCACTCCCACTCATTTACACAAAAATGCAAACACAAAAGCACTCAATCCCACGCACGCAGACACCCACACATTTACATATAGACTCACGCATGCACGAGCACACACATGCATTTAGACACACACACTCACAAACAGTCACACATATGGACATACACACTCATGCAGACACACGTATACATTTATATATTCACACGAACATGCATGCACGCAGACACACAGTCACACACGTGGACACATGTATTTACACACACACATAAGCACAAGCGCGTGCCCACGGACACACATACACACACCAGGTCTGCAAGTGCCCATTAACGGCAGGGCTTGTTCTACGCTCTTATCTGGGAGACCTTCGCGATGGTCTGTAAACCATGTGACAGCGGGGACTCGCGCCCCGAAGTGCCCATCTCCATCGGGGCTGGGGGCGCTCAGGTTTCCTAAAGTGGAGCCGTGCTAGCAACAAAGTATGTGCCGGTGACTGCTTTATGACGTGTGCCTTACAGAGTAAATACGCCCTCTCTCGAAGGGTGAGCAGAGCTGGGGAATGATCAGACACCGGGGGCTGCAGCTCCCCCAGACGGGATCTGATTTCACTGCAATCAGCCTCATAACGGAGCCCTGTTCACGAATTCCACATCTGGAAGAGGTTTAGCGCTCTGGGTCTGTGACATGAGGCTGCTCCCCCCACCGCTGCCTGACTGCAGCTCAGACTCGGAGCACAGAGCCTCCCATCCCCAGGGCCAAGCTTCTTCATCACCCTGTCTCATTTCCACCCCCAGGTCCCACCCACCCACCACTATGGTCCAGTCTGCTACCCTCCCTTATCCGATCACCCGGTCCCAACTTTCCAGCGCCCCACTTACGTTCACCTCTGCCTGCAGTCGCCAGGACCAACCACCACATCACCAGAGCCGACTCTGTCCTCGCCAGAGTTCAACCTCACAACACCACAGAATTCAGTTTCCCATCACCAGGGCCCAGGCCCATATCTCTTGAGGCCAGTAGTCTATTCCCCGGGCTCAGGGATTGGACCAAGCGTACACTAACATCACAAGGTCCAGTCCTTCCATCTGGAGTGCCAATCTACCATAAACAGGACCCATCCTCCCATAACAAGACCAAAGCTTCCAAGGTGGGCCCTGACCCATCCTGCTATCCCCGAGACCAAGCTTCCTATCCCTGGGGCCACTCATCCATCCCCCCATATTCAGGGCTTATTCGCCAGGCCCCAACAATCTCTACCCTAATCAAAGATCTACCATCACCAGGACCTGTCACCAGAAGCAGGCTTTGCATCCGCAGAACCTAATCTTCCATCACAAGGGCACAAGCCTACATCTCTGTAGTCTCCCATTAACGCCCGCTCTAGGGCAAGGAAAAAATAGCTTGCTACATAAAGCGCCAGCAGTGGAAAGTGGCCCATTGCAACATAGGATGCTATAAGAAGCAGGGAAATGGAAGATGATGCAAAATATATGTTGACCTTGTATTACCCTAGCCTTAAATCATTGCAGTCGAATCTCGTATCAGCAGGTTCCACCACTCATCACCAGGCACCAGGCGCGCAACACCCATTGGACTCAAAGGGCTTCAGCCACGCACACACACAGCCGCACCCACTTCACAGGTCTTTAAAAGACCATTTGTATGTTAATAAGGCCTCGCTGTTGTTACACCCCTTCTAAGAGCCCCTGCAGCTCCACTCTGCCTATTGCTTAAAGTTTCAGCCCCCCCCCAAATTTGGCTCTAATTGCGCCTCTGCCAGGCACCCAGTGCCACAGGCCAGCCTCCTAGTCTACGGAGTCCTGTCTCCAATCATGTCAGCTTACTATTCCAATGGCCCAATCTCCCACCAAGGCAACACCATCCTATCTCTAGAGTCTAACTTTAGATCTTGAGGGCTCTTGATGTCATCAGGGACTGCCTCCTAGCACACCAAGCTCTGTGAATAAAGGTCTAACACTCGTCATCCAGGAACCCACATTAAACCTTGCATCACCACAGCCTCTTAAAACTAGTCGGCCATCTCTAGGGCTAAGCCTTCCATCCCAGCAGCCCCCGACAAAACTCCAAACTCTTCTCAGACATTCACTAGCACCTATCACCCAGGCTGCTACTTCTAATGGTCGGCCTCATAACACTGGATCCTCTATTTTCATGGGCTCATCCACCCATTACCAACAACTTGCTTCTAGTGAAAGTCTGCCTCTGCACCTTGGACCAGGGTTCTTGCATGTGCACCAATCATCCTTGAAAGCTCTGCAGCATTTGACAGGGTAGACCACAGAATACCTCTCAACTGGCTTTAGTGACTTTAGCGGTTTACTTTCCAGTGGGTCTCATCGTGTAATTTGTCCTTCTAACTCTCCGCCCACGAAAATCTCTTTTGTGGTGTCCTGCAAAGATCAAAATTATATCCTCCTCTTCAATGTCAACATGCTGATGCTCACAGGAATTATTTATATATTAAATATGGATATCATTAGCAAATCAACAAAGTCTCTTTTCATCAAAGTATTTAACCGTTGAGGTGACCACCAGCTAATCACGGAATGTCCATCAAGCATCCACACGAGTAAAATAAATATATGGAGTGTCTGCAATCACACTGCCATTGAGCAGACATTTATGGAATGCTTTACCAGACAAGCATCGACAAAGCCAATAGGCCTTGCCAATCCAAGAGCTATAAGCGTGTGCATAGTTAATGTATTTGTGTACGGCGCTGGGGCTGGTTGCATTGATATACGGGTTCTCAGCCGTACAAAGGTCCCGTAGCTGGTGTTGGCCTTGATGTCACCACTGTGCATAGAGTAGCTCTCGTCAGTGTTATTGGTATACTGTCACCACTCTACTTGTTTTCACAAGCCTGCCTAGGAGTCTTTCTAACCATTTGCATGAACCGGCTGATTTTACGGTAGACATGGAGCAGTTCACCTTTGCATTACAGGAATCGTTATAGGTCACCCTCTGCAGGAACATCCCTAGCACTGGAAGAGTTTGTTGTAAAGCATGCATAACAAATGTCATACAAGTCGCACGTTAGTGACCGCACACTAATCCTGCGTGCATCCCACCATCCGAAATGTATTAGCATTCTCTTTGTTTACTGTTTTGCATAATTTATAAGTCTTAGAAAAGAGATCAATCCACACGTTCCTGAAAGTTAGTCATTTTGATGCAAAGATTTCTGTATGTGGAGCGCTTTCTTCACAGATACAATTTCTGCCAAGTAAATGAAGGTGTGTGTGGGGAGCATGTCCGCTGTTGAGATATGGGTGCAGCGTTCATTAAACCATTTAAGTAATGTATTCCGATTGACTCGCTTTCCATTGCCCATTATGTGTTCTAGTAAATGAAAGCTGTGAGCCCTTTGTCATGAGCGCTCGTGCCCGAAGCAAGAAGCGATGAGGGAGGGGTGGGGGGGGAACAGGTCAAGATGCGAATCGGGAGGGGGTTGGGCCACAGGCAAGCAACACTGGAATGCACATCAATGTGATGAGATAAGAACAAGATTTACAGGCCTGTTTAGAGAATCGCTCAAAGCAAATGTAAACATGAGTGTTTGCGAAAAGCCCTGTTAACCAAATAAACAAGATTTACAGGCCCGTTTAGAGAAACACTCTAAGCAAATGTAAACATGAGTGCTCGTGAAAAGCGCTGTTAACCAAGGAAAAAGGTAGTCCCAAAAACATTTCCTAAAATGGCTGCTGTGTACAGATATTAGTAAACACAGGAAGAGGCATGAGTCATGCATGTCATTGACAAATGGGGATAAAGAATAGAAGAGCAACGATGGAGACAGCAAATTGGAAGCCTATGGACAGGCGGAAGCCCACAAAGTAGATACAACATGTCTCTTTTGAGACAGCGCATGTGCTGTCTAGGGCCGAGACCTAATAAACACTATAGTACGGGGCAGCTGAACCACCAGGACCTTTAATTTTTTTGCTTAGCCCTCATATTCACTGTCTCTGGGCTAACTGATACTGTTAAAAACACACCTAGAACAAGACTTCACCCCACGACATTAAGAATACTTTCCTCTATGCCATCTACAAAGAAACACAACCACACAGGAACTGCTATAACCCACTTCATGTTCCAAGAATGGTTTCTCTTATTACAGCCACTACTTCTCGAAAAGTATAGCTTAATAAAACTCCTGCAAACCTCCACACCACAACTCAGACTGTTCCATACCAACAAAGTTATATGGGTCCGATCTAATGACAGGAACGTAATCTGAAATGTCTTTAGAAAAACTATGGAGGCAACTGAGAAAACCTGCTGCAAGACTTCTATCTATGGATTGACGGAATAACCCTTTTGGCCCCTTTCACAACTTCACAACTAATAGTTCCCAAGCACTTCACATAACTAGAGCAATCAATGTATTAAACCTCCTAACAGGATTTTGCTTTTGCCTACATAATAAAGAACAATACTGGTGCTTTGGTCCCAGACACTAATACTTGAGATGATTAATACATGCTTTCAACAGTCCTCAGTCTAGAGGGACCTCAGACATCCTTTATCGGGGAAGAGGTGTGGCGCCGCGGACAGGGCGACTGACCCTGGAATCTGTGGATCACGGTTCGGTCGCCGGCGGCAGATTAGCCCAGCACTATGTGACTCTGGGCAATAACTTGCTTAATCTTCCCGACGTCCCCCAGTGCCTAGAGACCCTTACGGGTGATTGTTCGCGCTTTACAAATGTGGATTATTATTATTATTTAATTACTCAGTATTGAAAAAACCATCAGCTGACTCAAGGGATTTGGCTAAGGTGTCATATCCATCCTTAGTTAACTGAGCAAGATCATGGGGTCGAAAATCACATTAAATCTTCGAAACCATGAAGTGATCACATTATGCCAAATGCAATTCTAAACATTTATGGAGAATATAATACTCCACATGTTCTAGGCGACTGCATAGAAGTTAAGGGCACGAAAGGCAACTGGTAAACACACATTCACTATTGGACGAAGGGATCTATTTGTGCCGTTAACAAGATTATGGAGGTTGCTAGAGAAGCCAAGCTCATCCTTCCATGCCTAAGACCTCCGGTATCCACCCCCACTGCCAAGGTAAAAGAGAAAAATACTGGTGTCTAGCTCAGCCCAGGTACCATTTTGTCCAAGCAGCTTTTAGTCATTGTGAAAACCACACCTTTCCAGCTTATGATGCTATAAGGCCTACCTCACTCTTTCAGCCAAAATCAAAGCATTGAATCCCCTGACAAAATACTTTTTGAAAGTTTGATGTCACCAGAGCCATAGTTCTCCCCCGGTTGTATTACTGCAACTTAGTCGAGGCAGAGAAGGCACGAAAATATGTCAAACATTCTGCAGGGATCTAGAAACAAGCAGCCAGAAAATGTCTGAACCTGGCGAAGTCAGACTACAGGCCTATCAATGTAAAAGAGCGCCAGAGCCTGCAACTGGAGCAAAGAATAAAGTTGACAATACTATGCACCACCTGCACAGAGGATTGAGCAGAAATACCCCAAAAATGTCCTATGATTCTACAAAAGACTGGTTAATGCTAATATAACATGTGTGTGTACAATCTAATTTAAACTACAAGGAGCATGGGTGGAACGTATCAAAAAATTATGGGTCCCCCACAAGGAAGTGCTTCCCAAGTGCACATGCGGTCTCTTAAAGGGTCTCTCAAAACCCATATTGCTCAAGATTTGCAGTGACAGACCCTGAGGTGTCCACCTGAACCACTCACATCTGCCTTGCCATTAACACACCTATTGAAAATTAATGACTGAACTGAACTAGCCAAAGCTGATGGTTAGAATGTCAACAAATATATCTGTGTCTGAGAGACTAAGAAGACAAATATGTAGACATTACATTTTCTTTTCTCACACTTTCCCTAGATTAAGGACCTCATATTTGCACTACACTGTGTGATGACCCACCCCCCTTGCATCAATATCTCTATCTTTTTTTTATTAAGGTCAAAGGCTTTTTATTATTTTTTTCTGGCAAATGAGCCTTATACAAAGCTGTAACCTGCCTATATTTAACACAAGACAAATCTCACATACTTCCAGATTTCTGGGTTCTGGCAACAAGTAGTTTTTGGTTTTCTTCCAGTCGCGCTTTTGTGCGTACGTTTTGCTTGTGGGAGACTGATTCGAACAGAAAATGTATTGTTGGAACTGTGAAAATGATGTGTGCAGGAAACACAAGTCATTTTCTGTCTGAACCGGAAGTTATCACGCACCCCTTAGTCAGCGTGTTCCGTTATTCAGTTGTATGGGATTTGTCGAAAGAAGGGACCGATGCCATCATTAAAGTTCATGAACTAAGCTTTGTGTTTGGAAAATGAATGTATCATGTTCTCACGAGAGCTTACCATCTGTGTAATATTTTAAAACAAATACAGTAAAAAAGAGAAACATATCTCCAGCTACATATGTCTTCAACTGTTTTATCCTACATTATCGGTCCACACTGGAATGCTTTATGGGACCCTTTTAAATCATTTACTTAAGAATTCCTGGAAAGTAGGATCCCTCTCCTATGCTAATAATTGGCCAATGATAGTGGAACTAGAGAGAGCTTGCTAGTATCATTTTTCTTTCTGCTATGTGCACTTGCTTACACAGTTCATAAAAACTCCTACAAGTGTAACATTTCTTTTTTTAATGTCTCACTTGAAAGCACAGCTCTCTGCAAAACCTATTGATATCAATCTTTGAAATACACCTACAGTGAGCAGATTTCTTGGGCTCTCTCACCTCACGCTGCTAGCTGTTTGATGTATCAATCCGCCTAATCAAGTGATTGTATTAGAATGCATGAAGAACTATTTTACGTCTCTTAAATACACTCGGTAGTCAAGCATTACATTGTTTGTCCTATAAAAGCATTGTACACAGAAAGCAATCGGGTTCTTTTTTATGTTTTCACTTGTTGTTTTCATCAGGAATGAAAGTACGTTAATAATTCAAAGTATGTATAAAGATCTAGTTGCAAAAAAATTGCTTTGATGGGGGCCCGGTCTGGGGAGATCAATATAATGCGTGGAACGAGACAAGGATGCCCGTGCTCCCCCTTATTATTTGCCATCTATATTGATCCTCTAATTAGGAAGATTCAGGAGAATCAATTAATACAACCTGTCTGTGCTAGAGGGGGAGACGTAAATATCTTGGGCTATGCAGACGACCTAGCCATTGCAACTGCTGCTCCCCGTCAGGCGTTAGAAGAAATAATTATTTTAACATCACAATTTGGCAAGATATCGGGTCATCATCTGAATGACAGCAAGACTCAAATTGTTGTTAATGATAAGGTCACATTAGTTGATCATCGGATAGTTTCAAATGCCAGATACCTAGGTATAGAAATAAGTTCTAAACCTGAAGACATTGTGGATATTAACCTTAAGCCATTACTTCAGAAAATTAACTCGGATTCCTGTAGAATGAATAATTTGCATCTAACATTAGTTGGGAGAAACAACGTTTTAAAAATGATCTTCTTGCCCAAAATATTATACTGCTTCAGAGCAATCCCGTTAGATATAAATAAAGTTTGTTTTACAAAGCTAGATCAGCTTGTCTCATGGTTCCTGTGGGCTGGGCAGCGCCCTAGAAGGGCTCTTAGATATATGACTCTACCTAGAGATAGAGGCGGTTGGTCCGTCCATAATTTTCAAATGTATTACTGGGTAACTATGCTCAAACAGATGGGGGAGTTGCTAAATGGGGCGAATTTGGAATGCTCAGAGATTTCAATCTATCACCTAATTTATGGGGCAGAAGCAAGAGGACTTCTTTTGCGTCATATAGATTTTGCCTATTACAAGAGGGTTAAATTCAAGGTTCTATTAGGTGCCTATAGGGTTTGGACCACGATTAGGAAAAAGTTTGGGATTGGGCGGGTTCATCTATACTCTCCTTTATTTAATAATACCCTACTCCCGACAATATTTCAAGATGTCTATTTTAGGAAGTGGGTGGAGAAAGGTATTCAGTGTATAGGAGATTTTATACTGAATGCTGAAATGCTTCCTTTTGAGGCTATCAAAGAAAAATTCGGGATTGAGAACAAATACTTTTTAAAATACTTACAGATAAGGGATTTCCTCCCCAAAAACTCAATAATCGAGCCCGAATCCCTTTATTAGATCTAATTATTGGTGGCCAAACCATAACATCTACTTTATATAAATGTATTAATGACAAGATGGGGGTTGATTTGGCCAAGCACTTCGAGAGATGGCAAACTAGTTTACAGGCGGGGCAAGGTGAGTGTGAAGACTCCCTTCTGGTCAGCCAAACTACATGTATCTCCGCCAATCTGCAGGTACAATGCTTTAAGACGGTGTAATTTATATATTACTCCGGCGTGTATCCGCCGATGGGGGGGGACGTCGGGGATACACTGTCCCCGGTGCGGGTTGTTGGCTGCAGATAGCACTCATATGTTTGCTACTTGTTCCGGTCTTTCTCAATTGTTGTTTAAAATTGAACACTGTTTGGAATCTATATTGGGCTATGCCGTATTACTGACCCCACAGGTTATTATGTTAGGGATTTCCAATCAAGAAATGGAGGAAGCAGATCGGAAAATGTTGTACATAGCAATGGCAGTCTTTCGGCTTTGTCTGGCCACGGCGTGGCTTGACCCAAACCCTCCCTCGATACATGTCTGGTTCAGCAAACTATTATTTATCTATAATTGGGAGATATCTGTACTTAGAAGAAGGGGGAGTAGGGCAAGAGCCAAAGGCGAAAAGATTTGGGACTCTTAAACTAAATGGTTGAATAAGGAGTAATTGTCAATATGATTGGATGCACCCTTAGTTTGTTCTGTCAGTGTCAGTCGCTGTTCTATAAGTTTCTGTTTTTTTCTTCCTTATGTAGGGATCCACCGAGGGTGGGGGGGAGGATGGGTCAAACCAGGGGGAAAAATGTTGGCCTCAGATATGGGCTTGTCTTTTCTTCTTTTTTTGTGACTATATGTTACATTGATTTGTTTGTTTCTGTATCTGATGTCCAATAAAAAAAAAAAAGAAACAAAAAGGAATGAAAGTACAAGCCAGGCCTATTATCTTTGCCCATATGTGTTTCTTGTGTAACAGTGCTTTAAATGGATGCTGTTTCAGTGCTCGCCTTGTTGCAACACTGTTCGGGCTAGATTGAGGTTTAGTGATGCATGCTTGATCCAATGACAATTGGTTCAAGGAACTTGAAGGGTTTACATGGTGCCCGTGGGTCAGCCTTTATCGACTCCCATAAAGAGAGTAACCTTGAGGGCAAAGGAACAAATACATGAAGTCAATCCCCATTGGAGGCCTATTCTGCTTCCACCGCGTGGGCGTGACACTGACAGCTTACGATTTAGTGGTTAATTAGGAATCAGAATTCAAAGCTCCAAGGGGAAAACCCACAAACCTTCTTATTACTTTGCAGAATACTGACATGTATTCATTTATTCATATTTTTCACACTATACGTTCGAATTTCTGATTCAGGGATCATTGCTAAAGTGGCTATAAACGAGAATTTTGTTTCCCAGCCTCATTTAGCAAAAATCGATCCCACCTTTTTGAAATTATTTGAGTGACTTAAGAAGTGATGTAACCTTTAGTTTGGAGAACATTCAGCAAGTTTGGGATCTTTTGTGGCACAAAATGCAGAGGTATAACAATCCACGTTTCACTGGCACTAATTTAATATATATTTTAGTAAAGCCGATCAGTACAGTCACGTTTCCCACTTTTTGTATTAATTAAACATGTTTCTAATTTTAAAAATTCAAGGTAGTTTCTCCAAATTAAACAGGGATTACAAAAATACATAATGCGTAACCTATAACATAGCCTTCGGCTTCTTTGTTTATGATGTCACCACAACCCCTTAGGTGCACAGATGGGTGTGGTTATTTTATATCCAAACTGATTTTCTTATTTTTTTCCAAACTTTTTTTAATGGAGTTTTGCTTTATTTGAGGCACTGATGTGTTGCTGCCACCCTCAGCCTCCTCAGGGTGAAGGCTCTGCGTTATAAACAGTGGTTATTTTTGGAGACTGACACTTATGCTTCTGCATCAGATATTGATCAAGGGAGGGAAAACACCCACAAATCACAAAGACAGAGGAAGAGTAAGCCGGAAAAACCATCATAAAGGGAGAAAGCAGGAACCTGCAACAGTGAGATAAAGGGGCAGTGAGTGTCTGGTTGTGGCTTTAAGAGGCATGAGGTGGTTTAAGACTACCAGCCCTGGTATTCGGCGTGCCAACATTTAAATGCACCGGCCGCAGGTTTCTGAGCAGTGCTTCGGGCACCGGCCGCAGGCTTCTGAGCAGTTCTTCGGGCACCGGCCGCAGGCTTCTGAGCAGTGCTTCGGGCACCGGCCGCAGGCTTCTGAGCAGTGCTTCGGGCACCGGCCACAGGCTTCTGAGCAGTGCTTCGGGCACCGGCCACAGGCTTCTGAGCAGTGCTTCGGGCACCGGCCACAGGCTTCTGAGCAGTGCTTCGGGCACCGGCACTCTTTCTTTCACAAAACATTGTTTATAAAATATACAAGTATGTAAACAAAACCAGAAGGAGACTTCTTTGTAAGACCTAGTGCTAAACCATTAAATGCCAAAGACCCTATTGTGGGCAGTGGACAGGGCAGCCAACTGGGGCGTGTGGAAAAATTGGTTTGCGTACTACTGTTGGCACAGAGACGGCTGCCATTCTATGATTTATTTACTTAATCAGTACTGCTCTGTTGTGATTAGAGCAGGAGAGCACTTAAGATTTTAAGAAGTCAGTGCACTTTTCATGAAATGATTCATAAGAATATGGCCGACAAAGATCAATATGTTATTTTGTCATATTCTTAGGAACAACTAGAAAGAATGTACAGTAAATGATAAAATTCTAATGTGAACACGTGAGATAATCATGAGGCAGCGCAAGTGATGAAACTGATGGCACAAACCACAGAAAGGCAGCTGTGCATACAGAGGGCCCTCCAGTTCTGAGATAGGTGCACATTACTTATAAAATGGAACCTTGGCTGTGTGCCTGCTCAAGAAAGCAACTGTGCTTCTCGCAGCACCTGTACTTCACACTACACTGCGTCAGTGGCGGCTCCTCTTCTAAGGCGGAGGAGCGTCGCCCCACTACCATGAAGCAGCAAAAGAAAGGAAAAAATAAAATTATAATAATGTGACGTTATTATCATTTTATTTTGACCTCTTGCTCTGGCAGCTTGAGTGAGGGACAGGGCGGGGCTGAAGAGCAGGGGAGGCGGGTACAACCATCCTAAGTGCGCAATGACTGTTTGGTCGGCCCTCTCAGGCTGCCCAAAACAGTCATGCGCACTTTCCCTGTTATTTACGCAGGCTGCATTACAGCCTGCATGGAGAACATGCACGCCTCTCCAGCCCCCCACTGAGCGGCGTGTCACGGCGCTCAGACCAATCACAATGCTGCGTTGCAGCGTTGTGATTGGGTGCCGGGAGTGTGGGAGCCCTGGTGCTTCCTGCTTCCTCACAAGAAGCCAGGAAGAGGACGGGACAGGACACAGGAGAGGGAGCGGTGGCCGGTCAGCCGGCCCGGAAGTAAGTTATTTATTTTTTTTACCCGATTACCCCCCGCCCTTTTGCCCCACCCGCAGCATCTGCTGCTTTTAGATAGCATCCGCGACTGGACTGCGTGTCATGTAAAGAGCTGGAGGCGAGTCACAAAAGCATTTTTTAGTATGGGGACTAGTGCTTCAAGAATACTCTAGTATGCGCTCAAACAAGCCTCTGTGAAGCTGAAATATCCACACCCCTATTATTAAAAGTGTCAGGAGGGCCGGGTCCTTTCTGTTTGTACTTACTGTACATGAACGAATATTCCCATCTTATATCTTGGTGTCAGGACTTTAAGTGGGCCAGGTCTCAGCGGTGCTGAGCACCGGCAGTTTTTTTAAGGGGGCCTCGAAACGGGTCTCTATCGGGCTCTGTTTTGTGCCCTGGCACAGGCGGTCCATTTTTCCCAGACAGCAGTGACAGTAGGCACATGGATGCGCACGTGCTCACACTGCTCACTTCTCACTAGTGGAGAAGTTATGGTATGACGTCATGCCAGGTGAGCATTGTAGGGGAAGGGAAATCCTCTGAAGAGAGTCCTTTTCTCTCTGGATTTCACTTCTCTTTTTGAAACTCAGGAGCAGCAACATTGTGGTGGTGTCACCAGGGCTTTAAGTGGAAACTTTTTCAATATTGTATCCAAGCCATAGTTGCTGCTTTTTTATCTTATGCAACTATCAACCATTGACAAAGCCAATAGTCCTGACTTGTTGTAGGTATGATGTTACTTGTTGTATCATATATCTGGAAGCAATGACAGAAACAGCAAAATGCAAGTCGGACAGCACACTACGCTAAGCACAGATTTTTAGCTTACGTATTTTTAAGACACACCCTTAATTATATTTGCCACGCCCCTTTGGGAGACCCCCCAGTTTTTTCATCCCACTTAAAACCCTGCTTGGGGTTAATTCAAAGAGGCTTGTGTGAGTATATAAACGAGTACTACTGAAGTACTTTTACATGCCCCAAAGTGATGCCTATGTCAATAAGTCCTTCACTCAACTTCCCCCACTTTATGTTTCCACGCTGCTGTCTGTGGCTCTTCCATAAACTTGCAAAGTTAGCAAGTTACGCGCCGGCTCCATGTTTTGCGGCAAGTCCTAGGCTCATTATAACTTTGCCACTTTTGCAGCACAAAAAAAAAAGATTCTTTGTGCAGTGCCGCACAGAGGTCTATTTCAGTCAGGCCCCGCTGCCAAAACAAGCCTGGAACTCATGTGCGCTGCGGAATAAATGGCCGGCTATGTATAGATGCCAGGAAACTTATGGCAAAAAGTCGTACTTATATCGCTCGACGTACACACTTGTAAACACACACGTGGTCGGTTTTAAAAATAGGTTCCTAAAACCCTGAGGCCAGCGTGGGTTCTTGAAACCACTGTCTTCCATGTGTAACCAAACCAGGGGATAACTGCTTCATTATGTGGAACCAACCCCTGCCCTCTTGCCAACACTGGGGCCATTTTTGGGGGACTTGTGTCTGGCACGCCCTTGTACGGCTCAGGGGAGACCGTGGGGCTCGTTAACAAGGAAATGTATACCAAGGTGCACGTGCTATTTAAATAGCGCACGGTCAGAATTTGCACCTGTTTCTGCACGTGCGTCCATTCGATGTACGCAAATTGAGGTATGTCCTGGGTTTGCACCCTGGTCTCTGGTTGTACCTGGTGCTATTTGCCTGTGCGTGGAGCAAAAACATGCGCAAAGCAGCCGAAGCCCGGTTTCCACAAGTTACGCTTCAGCACAGAAATGTGAACGGGGCACAAACACTGTACACACGCAATATGTGACGCACACGTTATGTATGCTTGAGTTTTTTGCATCCCTTGGGCAGGTACAGCTATGAATGAATAAATGATAAATTGGTAACGCGTGGCAAATCCCGAACTGGGGTGCCCCTGGTGCTGAACAAAAAGGCTTAACTGAAAGGATCCGTTGAATAACCACGTTTTGATTTTGTTCTTGACCCCATGAGAGTGCAATATTATATCAAACAAATGTTGGCAACAGTTGACTGCACATTTTACAGGTGACGTTGCAAAGCAGATTATTACCCCCGCTTTATGAACATGGGAAAATGTGCAATAATTAGAATTGTGGATTGTTGTTCCATAGTAACCCTATATGTCATGGTACGCCGCGCATTAATATTTTACCACCTTGGTACAACTTTTCGATTCTGCACAGACACAGTGACCGTTGCATGTATGTTTTGGTGTTCGTGTTACATGTACCTTGCTGGCAGGCAGTGGGGTCCAACGCCAAGACAGGAGGTAGAACTATGAGCCGGCCTGAGGGGCATATTTACAAGGGCTTTTTCTCTGCTTTTTTGGCTTTTAAAGCCAAAAAAGCGGAGATAAAACTATCGCCCTATTAACAAGAGGGTGCTAACATGCATTAGCGCATGTTAGCACCCTTTTACACAACGCCTCCCTTTGCATCTCTAATGAGATGCAAAGTGGGCGTCACTGGGCAGGACAACCTTGTAAATATCTCTGATGTTCACATCGTGATATTTACAAGGCTGCCCCATCTTTTTAGCACACGTTAGTTTTTGGAGAAAACCGCAGTTTTCTCCAAAAACTAACGTCTGCTAAAAAGCAGACTTACCTATCCCTAACATTGGGGTGGATTATGCTGATACGACCCTGTGAGTCGTATCAGCAAGGTTATCGCCGTTTTGCAGGGAACATCGCTGGAAAACCAGCGATGTTCCCTGCAAAACAGCGATTTCCCGCTATCTCTGGAATTTTTATCGCCCTGCAGTAACGCGTTGTTAATAACGCGTTCCCAGGGCAAGAAATTCCAGAGATAGACAGCGATAAATAACAAAGCGCTAAGCGCGCTTTGCGTTTATTTATCGCCGTCATTGTAGATATGCCCCTTACTATGGGGCATATTAGCAGGTAAGGGCGATAATTATCGCCCGTGCCAAGTATTGGGAGTTTTGTTATCGCCTCCTTTCCCTGATTATTTTCGGCTTCTTACCAACGTATTATCAACACGTCTGTGAGAGGCGATAGTGTCAGGGAAAGGGCACGATAACTCCCGCTAAGAGGCGATAGGTTTTCAGGCGATACCTTGAAATCGGCTGCGATCGGCGCACAGACATCGAAGAGATACTTGGCATGGGCGATAATTATTGCCCTTTCTTGCTAATATGCCCCTACCTCTTAGATGTCTGTGGGTCTTCTGATGGGGATCTGGCTTTAGTCAGGTTTTTAGTAGGTGTTAAAAACCTGTGTACATCGGGGATAGCGCGAATTATTGTATCGCGGGTCATCTTTGATAATACAGCGAAGTGCTGTTAGCGATTTTTACAGTGAAATTTAGGTAAGTAACGCCTACCTTGCATGCCATTAGCGATACATATCGCTGGCATGCAAGGTGATGAAAAAACGGCAGTTAACGCCGGAAAGCTTGCGCTAACGCATGTTAGCGCAGGCTTGCTAATAGGGCGATAAAATTATCGCCGCTTTGTCGGCAAAAAGTGCCGCTAAAGCGGCGATAATGCCCTTGATAATATGCCCCTAAAGCTTTGCATCAGTTCTTGCTCGATGCAAAGTTACGTGACCAGCAGGGTTCACCAACATTCATGCACACAAGATTTTTACGCCAAAAATCCCCATGACCGTAGTGCAAATTGGCGTTGCAACACGACGTCCTTAACGATTGGGTGCAAAGTGAAAGCTATAGGCCCAGAATTACAAAGGTGTCACACAACGCAGCGCAGCACCCAAAGGTACTTTGCTGCGTTGTGTGACGGGGGAGAGCAGGAGAGCATGATATCTATGGAGATGTGACTCGTCTTCCCTCTCTCTAGTGCCGGTGCAGAATTTAGCTCCCGAGAGCCACACTCACTCCATTGCGCCATACTGCAAGGGTGTGTGTGAGTCTAGCATAGGTTTTGTACTGGAAAGGTACTCCTCCAGTACAAAATACTATGACTAGTCAAGTTTTAAATCTTTTACTACTTTGTATGTGTGCCGCACAGTGCAACACACATGCAAAGTAGGGAAAAAAAGGAGAAATGAAAATATTTATTCTTTTAATGCCTGATTTTCGGCATCATTTTTAACACAAAATCATGCCTACTAATGTTTGTAGATACAGCTTTGCATCAAAAGCATGGGTGGTTGCATGGAAACACCCATGCACCACCCATGTAATGCCCCCTTGAAGCTAAGTAACGCAAAGCAGCGTTTTGCGCTGGTAGGCACTACTTTTCCTTACAAACCAACTCAAATATCACCCTGCGTTGGTTTGTAAATCTCCTGAAAAGGTTTTACATCGGGTTTGTGTAAAAAAGTAACACAAACCCAATGCAAAACCTTTGCAAATCTTAGCCATAGTGCGCAAACTGCACAGACATCCCAGTCAATACAATTTAGCATGACCTGAAGTTGCTTGGAATGATAGCCCCCAATGGAAATAAGTGGCTTATTTATGAGAGGCGTGCGCTGACGGAGCGGCCCTTTTTTTGACACTCCGGCGACTCTAGCCTCTCAATCATATCTAGGAGGTGACGCAAAGCCACTCTGCGTGACTAAACATGGCCTCAGTGATATGGAGTCAGACAAAGCAGCGCAAGTAGTTGCAGTGGCGTAACGAAACTTGAGGGGGCCCCCCTGCAGGGTACGTGGAGGGGCCCCCTCAAGACTCAATCTGGAGCTCTACGGCCGAAGTGCGGTGCTGAGGGGACCCCTGGAGGTTGGGGGCCCCCACGCACCGCGGGGGCCTGTGTTACGCCCCTGAGTAGTTGCCTTGCCTTACTCTGCGTCAAGGAGGCGCTGCATGAGCGTTGCAGTGGGTTTTCTAACGCAACACCCATGGATTTTGACGCTGTCCCAGATTTACTTCATCACGTAAACCTGGGGCAGCACCTAAGCTTTACGCCTCCCAGAGCAGGCGTAACGAGGAGAAACATTTGTATTTCGCTTTGTTTTTTCCTCTCTCCATGTGTGTTGCATTCTGCAGCGCACAAGGAAAGAGGAAAACGCCTCGCTGGATTGTTTTTGTGCAGGAAGGTGTCCCTGTCCCTTGCAGGTGCATCCTGCCTGCAACGGATGCACCCTTGCGCCCAAGGGTGCCTACATTGGCGCTAGGCAGCAAATTGTGTGCTAGTGCAGGGAAAAGGACAGGAATGCACATTATATCATAAATACGGCCTTTCTCATTGGCTTAGGGCAGCGCAGCAAGATGACTTGCGGCGCTACACTACGCCAATTCCTCATAAATGAGGCCCTGACTGTGCACAAGGGGCATAGGGTGGGATGAGTGACGAGCGCTTTTTCAACGCTTATCATATCTGACAATCATGAAATATACACCTATTACGTTCGTTTTTCAGCCTTTTGCTGTCATCTGGGTGATGAAACTGTATTCTGAGATATACCAAATCATGCAAGACACCGCTCACTAGCGTCAGCGGCGTGACTCAACAGTACGTGGTGTTGAGTCTCACATATGCGCGCGCAGGCGTAGTTCATGTGCCCGATTATGTCCTCTGTGTGTGAGGTGTCGTAAAAATGCTGACGCACAGTTTGCCCCTATGTCAGGGAAGGCCAATGAGTGACTACAGGTCGTGCACAACCTTAGGGGAGGGACGATGCCTGTAGGTGGGCCACTAAGCAAGCGGAGCTGGGAGTCACGTCTGCGGCGACCCTTTCCAAACACTGCAGAACGCAGCCGCTAGCTGGGAATGCGTCTTGCTCAGCATAAACCTAAAAGCACTTCTAGGAGCCATGACCCCGGGGTCACAGGGTTCTCCGTGACTGGGACTTGCGAGCCATCCGGGCTCCTGCGCAGCTTGTTTGTGTAAGAGCAATCTCTTGCACGCGCAGGGCAAAGGTGGGGCTGACAGGACAGGAATCCCCGAAGCAGCACGTTCTCCCAAGGTTCAGCCATTGTCAGCGCTCACCAACGGCACGTGCTCCAAGATGGCTACCGGCCCGTGGAAACATGCGCTGCACAGGGCGGTCGTGGAAGGTCTGAGACCTCGTAGCTGCAGATGTTTCCCGCCCCCTGAGATATATATGATGGATGAAGGCACTGCTGACACGCATTATAAGGAGATCTGGGCTGAAGGAACTACAAAGCACATGATTATGCCGTAATACCTGCAGATGTTCCATTTCCCCAGAAATTCCCTGTAGGGAAGAGGTTTCGGAGTCTGGGAAAGAGATTCTGTGCTAAACGAAGACAAATAGGCCACACGGGAACGAAATATGCCCGCCCCTTTCTTCTTTAAAGTAATGCTGCAGGAATCTGTGAAGGCCCATGTCTCCATGTTTTGTAAATCCAGCCCAAAGCACGAAGTCCTGAATTACGGAGACAGTTGAACGCTTTGCACGCCTGCGACCGTGAACCTGGCCTTCACAGCAGAGGGAGGAAATGTACATTTTTTTCCACCCAACGCATCGCAGATACAGAAGTTGCTGAGCTGCATGGCTTGAAAGGGAGAGCAGGACAGTGTCCTGTCTACTGTGATACGGTGCTGACGCTACCTGCCCAAGTGCATTCTGGCTGCATAGTGCCACACTCACACCCAGGGCACAAGTCCTAAAAAAAGAAGAGGGGGACTGACCTAGTTTGGCAGTATGCAAGTTACATCACGGCGCGTGACATCATGGCACACGACATCACGGCACGCAACATCACTGCATATGACATCCCGGCGCACGACATCACAGCGCACAACATCACACATGGCATCACAGGAATTGACGTTATAGGAAGTGGCATCACAAGCCACGACTTTACAGGAAGTGGCATCACAAAAAGTGACATCAGATCTAAAGCCCTCACATATATGTTTAGCAGGTCCATACTGTGTACGTTTGAGCGCATTGCGAGGATAATAGCACAGTGAGCTATGGAAGATGATATGTGACTTCTACACCTTGCAATCCCCCAGTGTAACACATCCTGTACATTCATTTACAAACTTATATAATTTATTATACATGTAATATGCACGTGTTGATGTAAATCGCTCTGGCACCCTCCATTTAAATGAGTAGGGCTATAAAAGAAAAAACAGTGGTACTTAAAGTATTTCAACGCCTCCTCGGGGGAAGTAAGCTCTATATAAATGCAATTTGCTTTGTGTAAACACTGGAAAAGACAAACACATCTGATATTCTTACAGTGCATGAATATCTCCCAAAAAGGGACTGAACAAAGTGAAAAGCTGCCTCTCCTAAGTATGTGTCAAGTGCTAACAAGGTGTGAGCCTTTGTTTCCTGTCCGCTTCATTTGCATCAGGTGCGAGGCTCCTGACTTCTCCCAGCCAAGAGACACGAACAACAAGCATTGGCATAGCCAATAGGTCTCGCCTTTGGAACCTTATAAGTGTTTAGCCATGCAACAGTTGCATAACTAAATACTTATAAGGTCCCAAAAGTGAGACCTATTGGCTATGCAAAGCGAAAGTGAAAGTGATCGCGATCAAACATCAAAGCGGCCGTGCAGCCGCGAAACCGAAAGTAATCACGGTAAAGCGCGGCACGCGCGCCCGCGCACATGCACTATAGCTCTAGGCTGGCCTGGTAGCACTTTTTGGAGCCCTCTAGATAAGTTTTGCCAGACCAGCGCATGCGCTGGGTCAGGCGAGGCCTAAAAAGAGGCCTGATGACCCCGCAAATGTGGCCTTTGTTATGGGACCAGCAGGAGTCTTAAATAAGAAAGCCCCGTCCCCACCTGCACGTTGTTGCTTGTGGCAGATGGAAAGCAGACAACATGCAAACGCTGCTGAAAGTGTCCCAGTGTTTGGAAATTACACAGGGACAAGTTCAGCACATTATTCAGTGGGGCCCAAATTCTTGGCAGGGTGGACGGCGGCGTTCACCCTGTGAAAAAAAGTGGGTGGATGCTCTCCACCCGTGTGCACCCCTGACTCGTGCCCTGCTCACACCTCTGCACCAGAGC
This sequence comes from Triturus cristatus, assembly GCF_964204655.1. Taxonomy (NCBI): domain Eukaryota; kingdom Metazoa; phylum Chordata; class Amphibia; order Caudata; family Salamandridae; genus Triturus; species Triturus cristatus. Next base: position 940,049,720 of record NC_140594.1, on the reverse strand, counting down.
GCAAAGGTGTCTGCTTGAATGTAGCAAAGGTTTTCTACTGTAATGGTGAACTTTTAATACAAAATACTATCCTTAGACTTACTTTTAAGGTTTTTCACTTGTATGTCTGGAAGACTGTACAGCTCACATGCAAAGTTAGAAAAGTTTGGCGAAAAAAACTTGCCTTCTGTTTTGCACACACCGCCAGGAAGAGTATTTGTTTACATAGAGCCCTGTTTACCAATGTTAGTGGATAGGGCTTTGCGTCAGAACTGTGGCGGGTTACACAGGAATGTTCATACATCAACCATGGGATGCTCCTTAACACAAAGTTGTGCAGAGCAGCACATATCACTACTCAGCGTTACTTTTAGACAACTTAAGACTAACAACTTTTGTGTTGGAAAACAAAAACCAAATCAACACTGTGCTAGTGTGTGTGACTTGTGTTGACTCTGCCTAGCACAAATGTGAGTAAACCTGGCCGTAGTTCTCCTGCAGGCATTGGGCCTCATTTAGAGTTTGGCAGAAGGTTTGCTTCATCACAAAGGTAACAGATATCCTATCTGCCTTATTACAAATGCTAGAGGATGTAATACGCTTGTAATAAGGTGGACGGGATATCCATCATGTTTGTGATGGAGTAACCCCTCCGCCGAACTCTAAATAAGGCCCAGAGCGATTAAGCTACATATCCAAGCAGCCATGTGCCATGTGGAGCATTTGGAGCCTCACGTCACGCTGCATATGTGCACTTTAGGCATTTGAGTATGGTATGCACTCGGGCAGCCCTAGTACTCAATTTGTAAATTAGGATAATAATAATAAGCATAAGGGCTTAAAGTTGACCATTGAAACCCACCACTGGTGCTGCTGAATGAATGGCAGGGTGATTGAATACAAGGGCTCCCTCTCTTCTTGATTGAACCTCAGGCAGTGCTTAATTTGGGCTGGTGGGGACTACCTGTACTCATTTTTGTGGACCAACACCTATTTTAACTTGTCAGACAATGACAGGGAGCAGGAGAGGGAAAAACAAACGCAGGGGAAAGAAGGAGGAAGAGAAAGATAGATCATCCACAACAAAGGAAGTAAGTAGGAACCTACAAGAGAGAGATAAGAGGCAGGGTGTGTCTGGTAGTGGATTAAAGAGGCAGGAGGTTGATCCAAGACTACAAATTTGGTGCCCCAACATTGAATAGCACTAGCCACGGGCTTCTGAGCAGAACTTTGGGCACCAGCACGCATTCGTTTGCAAATGAAGCACTGACCTCAAGCCTCTTTCTTCTTCTACCTTAACTTCATTTCCTTATCTCACTCTTCCATGGTATTTTTTGTCTCTGTTTTCTCTTTTTGTTACTGTTTTCTTGTTGTTTTCTTTCTCCTTACTGCACCACTTTCTGCCTTTCTCTCTCTTTCTCTTGGTCAAAGTCTGATGACAACAAATAGGTAATAGTCCTCTCAATGAGGGCCAGAGCCACCACCGGCGACCACTGGCACATATTAAGCCAACAGAATTTTCTCAGCTTCATCATACTCTTGTATGGCACTGCTATACATCTGTGCCAGGGTACACTGTCATATGAAGAAACAAACAGTATCAATTTGCCACAAGACCCTGTTATTGGTGTGCCACCTTCTAGCCTTGTGCCAGAAGAGCCAGGCTTTCTATACCATAACACTGCCCCGGGACGCATGGATACTGCTAAGAGTCTATATGCATTATAAGTGCTGTGAATCACATGGAGCTCCCCCACCTTGCCCCATCCCCCTGAAGCAGACAAACTTCTAATGCTATGAAAACCGAAATCATCCTTACAGCATCAAACTGGTTCAGGGAAATTGTGGCATAGCTAAACGTATATGTACCTATACAAACCTGTACTACAAGTAGAGTACCACGCCGCCTCGTTGCACCAGGGACACTGCTAATGGTTGTAACTTTGCGAACCAGTAGTATATGCACAGCCTCACTCCGCTTCAATGCACCAGGGGCACTGCTAATGGTGTGTAACTTTGCGAACCAGTAGTATATGCACAGTCTCACTCCACTTCAATGCACCACAGACACTGCTAATGGTTGTACCTTTGCGAACCAGTACTATATGCACAGTCTCACTCCGCTTCAAGGCACCAGGGACACTGCTAATGGTATGTAACTTTGCGAACCAGTACTATATGCACAGTCTCACTCCGCTTCAAGGCACCAGGGACACTACTAATGTTTTGTGAACCAGATACAAGTAGTGTCGCTCTTACTTCAGTACGCCAGGAAAAGTATCGTGCTGCGTAACCTTGCAAACCAGCAACACAGGTACAGTTTCACTCCCCTTCAAGGCACCACAGATACTGCTAATGGTTGTAACTTTGCGAACCAGTAGTATATGCACAGTCTCACTCCGCTTCCATGCACCAGGGACACTACTAATGTTTTGTGAACCAGATACAAGTAGTGTCGCTCTTACTTCAGTACGCCAGGAAAAGTATCGTGCTGCGTAACCTTGCAAACCAGCAACACAGGTACAGTTTCACTCCCCTTCAAGGCACCACAGATACTGCTAATGGTTGTAACTTTGCGAACCAGTAGTATATGCACAGTCTCACTTCGCTTTCAGCACCAGGGACACTGCTAATGGTATGTAACTTTGCGAACCAGTAATATTTGCACAGTCTCACTCCGCTTTCAGCATCAGGGACACTACTAATGTTTTGTGAACCAGATACAAGTAGAGTCGCTCTTACTTCAGTATGCAGGGCCAGTCTCGTGCTGCGTAACCTTGCAAACCAGCAACACAGGTACAGTTTCACTCCCCTTCAAGGCACCACGGACACTGCTAATGGTTGTAACTTTGCGAACCAGTACTATATGCACAGTCTCACTCCGCTTCCATGCACCAGGGACACTACTAATGTTTTGTGAACCAGATACAAGTAGTGTCGCTCTTACTTCAGTACGCCAGGAAAAGTATCGTGCTGCGTAACCTTGCAAACCAGCAACACAGGTACAGTTTCACTCCCCTTCAAGGCACCACAGATACTGCTAATGGTTGTAACTTTGCGAACCAGTAGTATATGCACAGTCTCACTCCGCTTCCATGCACCAGGGACACTACTAATGTTTTGTGAACCAGATACAAGTAGTGTCGCTCTTACTTCAGTACGCCAGGAAAAGTATCGTGCTGCGTAACCTTGCAAACCAGCAACACAGGTACAGTTTCACTCCCCTTCAAGGCACCACAGATACTGCTAATGGTTGTAACTTTGCGAACCAGTAGTATATGCACAGTCTCACTCCGCTTTCAGCATCAGGGACACTACTAATGTTTTGTGAACCAGATACAAGTAGAGTCGCTCTTACTTCAGTATGCAGGGCCAGTCTCGTGCTGCGTAACCTTGCAAACCAGCAACACAGGTACAGTTTCACTCCCCTTCAAGGCACCACGGACACTGCTAATGGTTGTAACTTTGCGAACCAGTACTATATGCACAGTCTCACTCCGCTTCCATGCACCAGGGACACTACTAATGTTTTGTGAACCAGATACAAGTAGAGTCACTCTTACTTCAGTATGCAGGGACAGTCTCGTGCTGCGTAACCTTGCAAACCAGCAACACAGGTACAGTTTCACTCCACTTCAAGGCACCAGGGACACTGCTAATGGTGTGTAACTTTGTGAACCAGTACTACAAGTGAAGTTACGCTCCTCTTTAGAGCTCCAAGTAAAGTGTTAGTGCTATGTGCCCAGGCAAACCAGTGCTACACGTACAGTCTCATACCGCGTCAATGCTCCATGGACACTGCCAGTGCAATACACCCATGTAACCCCGTACAATCGTAGCCTAAGGTGCTTTGCGAATGAGCAACATTCCATGACGTACACGAAGGCCGCCATTATGAGTGCCTTGTTACATTTCTACACCTATGCAAGCTTCTCTTTGTACGACTGTCAGAACTAGGAGTCACTCCTTAAAATCCGACTACTGGGTTCTACCTCCAATATATATTGGCATGTTGACCCTGAAATGTACTAGTGAGAAAGGCCCAGTAAATACCAGGCCATGCGGATTATAGAGCTGTGAGAACCAAAATCTGCATGTTCTTCCCCTTTTCTATGGGGAAACTCATAATTGCCATTATTTATTGTATACAATAAATAACAATAAGCGGGGTGCAGTTACCTCTCGAGTACCATAAATACTGCACTAGTACCTGGATATTCCTAATCAAGGCCTAAGGCTGTTACTAATATAGAGCGCCTATGGCATGGGACCCTGAACTGCACATACATTCACACACAATTCTACCACAGGCCCTGATTATGAATGTGTTGGAGGAGTAGGTGTTGTTTATCGCACTTGATAAAATACGACTATGCAGGGCTCGACATTCATGGATGCAATACATTTGACCTATTCTCAGTTTTTTGGGGAATTGCATGCGGATTTTGGTGCTTATGTCACAGCAAATACTGGATTGGGTATCCTGTTGAATTCTGGCTGGCTTGATCTACCGAAATGTAATGAAGGGTGAAGCATTTAATACACCTGGTAATTACTGACAGCTGTAAATATCATTCAAACGCGGAATTCCAACTCATAATCAGGGCCATGGTCTAGCATTACTCCAGAGATAATGCAGTTGCTGAGTAACAATGTACTAAGGGGCATATTTATCAAAACTAACGCAGCGCAGTGCAGCAGGTCACCTTGCAACACTGCATTACAGGCAAATGCCAGGAATGCACCGTATTTATCCCAATACGGCGCACTCCTGATTTTATTCCCAGCGCTGGCGCACAAGGAACTGCCTAGCGCCAATGCAGGCATTCTTGCACCATGGTACAAGCGTGCCCCTGTTGCATGCACAATAGCTCTGCACAAAAGCAATTTTGTGAGCATTTTCCTCTATCTATGTGTGCTGCAGAATGCAGACGTTTGAAGATGTGTTGAACCGAAAAGGTTAAGAACGCAAAGAACAATGGCACAACGGAAGTGATAGATTTGAAAACAGGAAGTGCTTCTAAAAAGACCAGAGACAGAAACAGCAGAGTAACAGAAGCGAGAAAGCATTAGTAAAGATGGAGACACAAGAAAGTAGAAATGCGTAGAGTGGATGGACATTCCTTGTAGGTTGGACAGCGGCACAAAATGAACTAAAGCTGTTGGCGAGTCGCCCCCTGATGTAGAGAACCACGCCGGTTCTAAAACCTGAGACCAACTGCTTGATTGTCGCCTTGGTCAATTCAATTCAATTTGATTCTTTATCCGATCCAGTTAACACCTTTGTTACGCCTGTCGGACAACGGCCGTCATGAGCACCAACTCGGTAGTGCTGCGCATGTCCGTTGGCCGAGGCGGCCATGCCCACTTAATGGAACGCCCCGCACCGCAGCGGAATTACCGTCGCGGTAAACGGGTTAAAAATGATCATAAAAGCACAAATAAATACATGATATGAACAGTAAATGATTCGTATTTCATCTTAGATAAAAATCAACATCGACAATTCTTTCACACATGCTAAAAACTCTCAAAGCAATGACGCCCACAGAACCTGGAAAACAAGATTACTTTCTCGGCCGAGTTTGTCTTGCCAAAGCGCTGCGAGGCCCTGAAGATGCACACGGGAGGCGGGAGAATGGGGTCCAGAAGCCCAGGTGCTTCCAGGACCCAGTTTCCAATCCCGGTTCCGGCCCTTGACTATGAATCGTGATTCTGGGCAAATCACGTACTCTCCCTGCGCTCAAAATTGTAAGTAATTACATTTAGAAAGTGCTTACTACCGTTGCTGAGGCATTGAATGCTTTATGGCAGATAGCACGTTACTCCAGAAACCTAATGTGTCCTGACGACCAGAGCTGCCGACTTTGGAGCTGGGGAACCAGGTTCGAGCTGTGGCGTCGGCTCAGCATCCTGTGATTCTGCGCAAATCACTTAATCTCCCCTTGCCTACCAAAAAAATGAATGTGTTCTTGTGTAACATAACTGGTGAGCATGTAAAGCGCTTCAATACCTTCGGGTCGAGTTTGCGCTATATAACTCTGCAGAAAAAACATTTATGGGTAATCCAATATTTCTTTTTATTATTGTTGGTTATTGGAATCAGTCTTGTGCTCTCTCTAGAATAATATTCCATGTGTTTATTCCAGTTTCTTGAGGTACATTAAGGTAATAGGAGTTAGGTGTGGTCTGTAGTGTGAGTTCAGGCAGAGACGTTTTAAAGCATGGGCAAAGTGGGCTCCTGCCAAGGGCCCCAGCCTTTCAGGGGGGCCCCTGATAGAGCCAGCTCTGTTCTGCCAAGAGTCGTGCCCTGGTGACCTTGAATAATTCTTAAAAAGGTTGTTTAAATACTGTTTCCTTTTAATTTATTTTTAATGTGAGTCATGTGCAAGAGTCTATTACAGATATTTTGCAGAGAAGGTTGTGTTTATGTTTCTTGCAACATCCATAAAAAAGTTTCTTTTAGATCAAAACAGGACCTCACATATGAGAAATGCGAGGGAGTCACAGAAATTATTTGCAGTTATATTGGTGAGCTGCTGCTGTGTTAGTCACAATATTAACACGTCACTATCCCTGAATATTACATGTAACAGCTTTATTATTTGGACCAGTGTGCCTATGCACTGTCAATGACCTGGCCAAACAGGATAATAAATTCAAATCTGTTCAGTATAGGGGCCCCCAAAATACGTTTGGCCTAGGGCCCCCCAAATTCTTAAGATGTCCCTGAGTCCAGGCAGTTAATATGTGGGGTAAAGAGGGAGGTCTGAGGAGTTCCTTATTGTTACATTTCAGGGACATGATCTCAAAGAAGCATTGGTTGTGATATGCGGGGTGAGGTGTGGGCCGTTTGCAGAAATATTGTAAATACGTAAAAGAAAGTAACGCAATTTTAAAGATGTGAAATATAATGTTTTCGTGACATTCTATGCTACATTTCAAATATTTAAATTTCAAGGGAGATGCCTGGGTCTGACGCAAACAAGGAGACACACTCTGCACGTGACAGGCCCCGAGGCCTCGAAAGGCTTATCTTCAAGTGCCCTCCAGAGGGGCTTCAAAGGCCAGGGAAGACCCTGGCCCTGCAGACAGCCCCCGCACTGATGTCAAACAGAAGGCACTTGTGGAGGCTGAGCAGACAGGGCAGCCTCGAGGTCAGAAGGGTGTGGGGGTACGGCGATAACGCGGAGGGGGTTACTGAGCTTTATGGAGAAAGTAAGCATTAGACAGCGCCTGGATATCTCCTTTCTAGGGGCTGTTCACGAGACCAGCAGGCCATGCCACGTGTGCCCTTCGATCAACGAGCTCTCAACGGCCCGAATTTGAAAGAAACAAACTTCAATGTAGATAACGAGCAGCCTCGGACAACATATTCAAATCAACGTGGACTGGACACGCCCACAACCGGAAGGAGGAATGGACGGGAGGAAGAATGGACACACAGACGAATTAAAAGAGAGTTGGATGGGTAGACAAAGATGTATAGAGCTAGGCAGACAGATGGACAGATAGAGAGTAATTCATGTTAATCAAAGAACAACAAAAAATGGCGGAAAGGAAAAAAAGCAAGTTTTTTTGTATGTATGTGGTATTAATATAGAACAAGTTATAAATGAGGTGGAATGACGGGGGGAGATAAAAAGATATACCGACACAATAAAGGGACCTGCAGAGTTAATAATAGCTGCCTGCGTACCACAAATTATTTAAAGAATGAGGGCCTCTCACACTTCCTTATCCGTCTCACTGCCAGGCGATGCATCCATAAGACAATAACCGCACCTTGGTGGTCATCACGACATGGAAAGACTTCCCAGATAGGCTGAAAGCAAACACAACAAACTCTGCACTATAATACTATACACAGAGGTGGTAATGGGGCAGTGGTCAAAGTGGGCGGGATCAGATGGGCGCGATGTGCCCATACTTTTTTGATTTAAGGACAACAGTTCCCGTACTCTCTGTGAAAAGATAGCCGTCCCAGAAGAATATGCCTCGTTATCCCGCAGTCTTTTTACCCGCAAGGAATTACAATGCGGTCGTTACAACGACCGCGTTGCAATTCCGCATACCATTACCCCGTAAGTCGTAACAACGACTTGCGGAGGGGGGGGGTGCTGGATGTTGGAATAGTCTAATTTACTAGTCCAACTCCAGTCTGCGCAGACATTAGGGAAGGTGTTGGATTTTAAATCCAACACCTTCTCCCCCCCTCCGCAAGTCGTTGTTCCGACTTGCGGAGTGATGGTATGCGGAATTAAAACGCGGTCGTTGTAACGACCGCGTTGTAATTCCCTGCGGGAAAAAAGTTTTGTGGTAAACGTTGTTTACCGTCCCAGAACGGTTAATTCCCATAGTAGCAATGCTTCAGTTGAAGTGTAAGGCAGGGAGTCTCCTGAGCTTCGAAACCGAGGGAGGGGCAGACAGGTAAACAAGCCTTCCTGCCAGGGTGCCTGCTTGCCTGAAAGAAATGTAAATGTGCACAACGGGTCAATCTGCAAATGTAAAGGGAGCTCGGGAGCCAGTATTGGCTTTGATAAATGGAATCACTTGACACTTCTTGATGACACAGACTTGTTCTTTTTGAGTGGTATTGGACAGGAGTTACCAGCTGAGCAATGGTGTGTGTGTTTTTTAAGGCAGCTTAACACAGGCCCCTGCGCTGCAAGGGCCTGTGTTAAACCCTAACTGTTGTCTACTGCTTCAACCAGGATTCGATTCTATGGCTGCCTGGTTACAGACACAGACCTCTACAGTGAACTAACTAATAACAATAATAAAAGATAACAGGAATGGGAAAATAGGACTGGGGTAACCGGAGGAACGGAAACGATTGGTTGGATGGGGAATTAAGGAAACTAAAGGCTCAGCTTAGGAAAGGGGAAAACAGCCACAAGATATTCAATCATGAGGGTTATAATAGCCTCCAAAACACTAGAAAGCATATAAAAAGCTAATCAGAAATCTGAATAAAGCTCATAAGGAGAAGTGTTGGGGGAATCTGTTGGAAGTAATAGAAACAAAAAAGTTTGGAAGCTAGTGCAGGAAGGTTCAGGCAAGATGCGGGGGCTATGCATTGTGTGGTTGAAGAAGTTGTATGGGTTAAGGATTTAAAAAATATATATATATACGGTAATGGGTAGGAGCACATGGTAACGAGAGCAACCCCCTGGGCAGCGGTTGATGACGATACTTGGTCCCATTTCACGTTAGCCAATATTAACTGCACCATTTTGAATCTAGTTTGGACTGGAGCGGCTAGACCGGATAATCTCCCAGCTGTTATAATAAAGTCCCGACCCGATTGGTGGGCACAATTCTTCTACCAGATGTTTCTTGATGTACTAGCCACATTCCAGTTTCCTGATAACTGGAAAGGCAGGGGCGTAGCTTTGGGGGAGATGGGGTTTGGGGTGTTACACTTCCCTAATAAATGTATTTTCTGAGGAGTAGTTGGGTGCAGGGGCTTTCAGTAGGGTATGGTGAGGTGACTGTTGGATTTCACTAGGAATCAATACACACAGCAAAATGCACACACACTTTCTCTGTTTTGAAAATCCTATAAAATGCTCATTATTTTACTAAATATTATGTGTTCTCTGATTTAGTACTCCTAACAATCCACACTCCTCTCCCTTTCGAATGCCCCCTAGGCTCCTCTCATGCACCCTGCTTGTCGCATAAGGTATTTTAACATTATGTGCCAGAGTGAATGTTGGAAAATCTGAAGCTCACACCACCCCCAATATTATGGGCCAAGCAGCTCCCCTTGTAGACATAAAGGCTTCAAAGAATTATAGCCTGATTAACCTACTGGATGTGGGAGAAATTTTGTTTGCAAAAATCATTTTCGGCAGGCCTAAGGAATGAGACGCATTAAACCATATTGTGCCCCCAGAACAGGGGGTTTTATGGAATGTCATTCTATCATAAACAGGGCAAGCTGTAGGGTGGCACGATCTGTGCGGCCGCACAGGCCGGGGAAGGTGGGGTGCTGTGTTTAGCAATAACTTATTATTTAAAAGCACCTGCTGCAGAGTTTCTTGTGCTTCCAGCTTACAGGCAGCAAAAAGATGTCAAGATAACTCTTGTGATTAATGTTCCAGCTAGAGAGAGAGAGATCAGAGTTTTAGCTAGAGGGAGTTTTGACTCACCTTTACGTGGCACAGAGGGTTAATATGCCTTCTTCAAGAACAGAACTCTACTTTACGTGGATAGCTGAGTAGATTAGTAAAGCCCGCCTTTACCAGCGCTTTAAAAAAAATTGAATGTATGTCAGAGACGAGGGGCGCCTTTGCCAGGTGATAGTCAGGGGATCTGTGAAGGAGGTCAAGGGAGGGGTGCCAAAAAAGATTGTCACACCGGGCAGCACCAGCGCTAAAGCGGCCATGATGAAATACCAGCATTTTTAAAGCGCACAGCTACCTCCGGAGAGGTGTCCCGGCGCTGTGGGCCGTCAGGAAGATTAAGCGAGCTATTGCCCAGAGTCACATGGTGCTGGGCTAACCTGCCACCGGCGCCGGGGATCAAACCGTGAACCCCGTGGTCCGGAGTCAGGCACCCTGGCCGCTGCGCCACACCTTGACCACTGTTTTTCCTTATGGTCCATTGCGCAGTAGGCTGTGGAGCAGAGGGGCAGTTTATGCTGCTGCTTCATAGACTTCTGTGCTGCCGTTGATCTGGTGACTGAAATTGCCATTGGGAAACTCTGATAAACCAAGACAATCCAAATAGTCTTTTGGTTTTAACTTACGAGCGACACTCCCAAAACTGGACTCACTTAATAATGGACACAGAAGGGACACTGACCCAGAAAATAAGATCAACAATGGGCTGAGGCAGGGTTGTAGCCTGGCACCCTTACTCTTCTCCATAATTATAGCTGATTTGCCATCAGCCTTGGAAGTGGCAAGGGGTGTCAGCCCCAAAATGAATGGAAAACATATAGCATGCCTCCTGTATGCAGACGATCTTGTGATTTTAGATCTAACAGAGACAGGCTTGCAAAGGAAGATGGATGCGTTTATGGAATATTGTAACTATAAAAAGTTAGTGATAACATGGAGAAGACCAAGGTGTGCAGCCTTGGCAAGAAACTGTAAAGTTTAGTTGGCATTTAGGTCCCACCAAACTGGAATCTGTCAATGAATATAAGTATTTAGGGGGTCTGGTTCGAGAAGTCCTTGAAGTGGAATGTTCACATTGAATCATTAAAAGTATGGGCCCTCGCCTCGGTAAGAGCACTGAAAAAATGTAATAGGGATTATGGTGAAATGTCCAATAGGCCTGTCTTAAAAGCTCACGCTAACATGATATCCCCCAAATTTCAGTACAGGGCCGAGTTGCTATGTCTTAGTGGCAAAAGTGGTTGGGACTCTGAGGAGGAGAATGTCTAAAAAGCTTACTATCACTACCAGGATGATCAATGATACAGGCCGTAAGAATGGAGACAGGTATGACGCCATGGAGCATACTGGCCAAAGCAGCATTAATCAGAGTTTAGGGGCAAAATGTGTCTCAATGGTGTAAAAATGAGATTAGGCAAAGTGAACTGAAATGGGCTAAGGATGTTAGGAAAAACCTGGTGGTTACTTGTAGGGAAATTAAGGTTACGATGTGTTCTGAGAATTTACAAAAGGAATCCTCGATGAGTGACCTTAGGGCACTAGGAAAGGAATTGTCCAGAGAAAACGATTGACAGTATCTAAAGGAGAAAAACTCAGCCCAGTGTATGCTCAACTCCCCGCAAAATGAAGAATGGTTCCCTTTTGTGGATTTATTGTTAAACTGCTGGCTTTGTTACGAATTGTTAATATTAATCCATGTTACAAATGCAAAAAGAACAGATGATGGAAGGAAGGCTGAATTAATCAAACATACACCCCCAGTCACAGATCTGGGTTAAATCCATCGTTGTTTGCACGCCACGCCATTCCATTCAACTTAGGACTGTTCTCATGGGGAACAGGGTCAAGACTGATTTGCATATGGCTGGGTCTAAACTGGGGTGGCACGGTGAGCAAAAGAACATGGATTTTACCCAGATCTCTTGACTGGAGGTGAATGTTTGATTTGCTCTGCATCAGTGGCGGCTGGTCTTAAGGGGCGTAGGGGGCGTAGGGGGCGTTGCCCCACCTACCAGCATCGGGGAAAGGTAAAGGGAGAGAGAATGAACACCAATTGAGCAGTTTAAAGAAGTGCTCACTGCTTGGTGCTCCCCGTAAACGGTAAAACTTGAAAGTTAAACTATGTAAAATACATATATTTTTTTACTTACTTTGTCTCGGAGTCTTCCTGCGCAATGTGCGCATGTGCAAAAGCTGGGCGAGAACTATTCCTCGCCCTCGAGGCACAAGCGAGGAGCGAGGAGGCGGGTGACATCAGCCTTGTGGGAGTGGCTGAATAAAGCGGCATTAAATGGGTTTCAAATGGGGCGATAATGAATTGGCCCAGGGCGCGGTCAGTGGAGCGCCATTCAGGGTAATGGGAAGGGGCAGGGCTGGCTCACAGTGCACTGAGTGCAGGGGGTGGTAACAATTGCAGCACTCGTTTCGCCTCCGTAAATTAGGCTTCCTAATTGGGTAAGGCCGAGGCGACCGGGAGTGGCTATCCATTTAGTTTTAGTTTGGCAGGCAGTTCCTATTTCCGGAAGGGGTGTGTTTGTTGCTGGAAAAAAAAGGCACCTGCAGCCATGGTTTCAAACGACACATGTGCAGGTAAGCTTTTTCCCTTTTTTGAACCCCAGGACTCGGCAGACCTGCTGTTGAATATGCTTGTAAGGCATGCTGGCACTGGCTTCCTGCGTTAGTTTGGATACTTTTTTCGTAACCGAAGCAGCAAGCGAAAGTCTTGCCAAGATCACACTGTGTCTAGTGGTTGTGCTGTGCTATTTGAGCTATAAGTGCTCAGGATCACACCGCGAGAGAAAGGGCTGAACTTAGAGATGAGTGGAGATAAGGCGACTGCTCCAGTATCACTACGTGTCAGGTCATATACGTAAGAATACTGCATTACCCAAATCGGAGCTTACCTGTTGTATGTTGTAATGTTAATTGCATTTATATAGGGCTTACTACATGTGATTCGAGGACATTTAATGTGTTTATTTTTAAGATCTGCATGTATCTTGGAACACACGACTGGCACGCTGGGCGCCGATCTGTCGAGTGTCCAGTGAAGGAGTGTGATCTGGGCACGTAAAACAGCCCTCAGTAATGTATTGTGATTGGATGTATATAGCGGTTACTGTCCCTGACGAGGAGTTTAAGCGCTTGCCATGAACCTGCAAATATCCGTGCTACAAATTCATCCCTGAAAAACAAATATATTTTTAGCTTTGTGAAACGTTTCCAGCCAAGAATGGTGGCATTTGCCAGCTTCCAGGAATTTTTAATAAATAGATATTTTTTTCCCTCATTATTGCTGCACGTGGGCGGGTTGGTACTTCACAGTAGCCCTAGTGCCCGGTTCCCAGGCAGATCTTGGTCTGCCTCACCGGTGGGCGACCAGGCCATTCTGGCAGCAGGCAGCTGAGGCTGAAGGGTGCCAGGGAGCGCATCAATGGCAGGGCAGTGATGAGGGGCACCGCTGCGTCTGCTCGAAACCTAGTGTTAGAAAAACACGGGTTTCAAATATTTTATCCTAATTTGATTTGAAAAAAGGTTTGACCCGCTATAGCTATAATGAAAATCAGGGTTGGTCAGAAAATGTAGTGCTCTAAAACAGAAGGCACGTTTCAACATTTAAAATTATTATTTGCCACACAAGGAAGAACGACGTGTTTAATGAAAACCACGCCACATACCAGCAATAGGAGGGTTTTTTTTACACAATAAAACACATTATTTTCATACTTAAATCAGGCCATCATCCACTTCCATGGACCCAACATTTAAGACATTTGCAGTACCACCCACCACCCCCCAAAAAATGTAATGGTGTACAGTAGGCATAATGAAACATTTAAAAATAGTGAATATATACACCAGTCAGTAAAATGCAGACTAATCAGAAGTGAACTGTGTATATCTTTCCAAAAACATTTGCACTGTTGTAGATCTCACAGGACCCTTTACCTTCTGTGCCTAATTGAGCATAACATTAATGTTAAGATTAACTGTTGTCCACTTGCACATTTTGCTTCTTAGAAATGTACACCTGCATTTTCTTGTACTGCAAAATGTTTCCCCCCTTAGGTTGCTCGCCATGTTGCGCGCTGCCACAAATTTTACGCCTCACCACTTACAAATGTCACCAGCCGCCCCTGCTCTGCATTCCGTCCATCATCTGTGTTTTTTGCAAGCCATGTTACACCAATGACATGGTAAAATTGGCAATGATCGATTCTGTGGGTAAATGCACATGTGAGTTGTGTACTAGATGCGATCATTTGCAATTTTAATGGGCTGTCTAATTGTTTGCCCCATCAGAAAACCATTCTATGCCCAATTAAAAAAAAAAATGGCATCAGGAATTGTGTGCAAGCTTTAGCACTTCTAACCGATATGCACTTACAGGATGTAGCACATGCCTTTTGGGAGATTTATGATCTCTGTAAAAAAGTTCTTTATGTGTGTATGAGAAGGCTGGGTTTTTATACATTTTATGAGACGCAAATATCTCACATTTAAGGACATTTAGGTTTTAATGGGTATTATGGGTGTTTTTTTTATTATTTTAAACCTTGTATGTCATCTAAGAGAATGTGTTTATATAAAGTGATTATTGTCTGTATGTTTAATGTGGTTTAAGGACTAAAGATGAAAGACGGAAAAAGTTACAGCACACTATGCTTTTTTAGCCATGACTTTGGCCCCGCCCCCGCGCTTACCTGCCCCGCCCCCATTGTGCACTGCATCATAGTTCCCTTATGTTTTTAAATGCACTTCGACTGCTGGAATGGGGTGTAAAACACAGGAAAAGAGAGAATATACCAACCTTGAATTGGCATGCTGTCCAGGAAATTATATGGCAAATAGAGATCGAGGGCAGATGCAGAAAAAGAGAAACGATGTCCCAAAACTTAGAGATGAACAACAGAGTGATTGATGAGATGGTAGGATGAGAAACAGATGGGAAACTACTCTGACCGGGGATGAGTGGTATACTAGGGGCGAGGAGTGGGTGCAACACGCCTCCTCGTCCCACGTGAGACATTAGACGGCAGAACATGAAGTGGAAGTGAGAAAATCCACAATACATGATAGATGGCAGAACAATGAGACTGCCAACAGAGGCATGGATGAGACAGCTCACAGGAGAGATAATATGGCATTGAGAGGAGGAGAGGTGATGCACACACAGCAGGAGAGGAGATGGCACACAGAGAAGATGAGATGGCACACTGAGGTGAAGGTGCGATGGCACACAGAGAATCAGATGCAATTTTACACCGGGGGCAGGAGAGGGTGCGGCCCCTCATCCCCCATGAGATGACACAATGAAGTGCAAGTGCGAAAATGCAGAGAACATGATAGATGGCAGAAAACAAGGGATGGCACACAGAGAGATACAGGCAAGAAAGCTCACAGTAGAGATACAATGGCATAGATAGGAGCAGGGGTGTAAAGGAGTACCCCACAGCCCCGCAGTGCGGGGGCTGCGTTTCATGTTTTGGAGGGGGCCCCCTCACTCTCTGAGCCATGCCATTGCATGCCTTGCAGAATGCGTGCAAGGCATGTGTGGCAGTTACATGGGCCGAAACTATTATTGTACCAATTTCTAAGAAAGGGAACAGGGAAAAGGCAAACCTCTACCGCCCAATATCCCTTCTGGACCCTTCGTCCAAGATTATGGGCCGAATCATGCTGGAAAGGCTTGAAGCCTGGGCCAACGAAAACAACATACTAACAGAGGCAAAGTATGGTTTCAGAAGGGGTAGTGGGACGGTAGAGCAATGTTTAAATTTAGACCTGTTAATTGGGAAGTATACACTAGCTAAGGAGGGCACAGTCCATTTATGTTTCGTAGACCTGACCAGTGCCTTCGATTTAGTTAATCACCAAAAATGATGGCAAACTCTGAGAGTGCTTGGTGCTCCCATAGAAATAATTTCATTTTTATCACAAATGTATGCCTATCTAATGTCAAGGGTACGATACGGAAAATTAGGAGAATGCACGTCTGACTTCGCTGTAAAGCGAGGTATCAGACAGGGATGCGCACTGGCTCCCTTATTATTTTCCCTGTACATAAACAATCTGGACTCGTTTTTACAAAAATTGGTAGTAGATGCCCCAAAAGTTGGAATACACCCCACCCCTGTTTTATTATATGCGGACGATGCTGTCCTAATGTCCAGAACTGCAAATGGCTTACAATGTCTAATAGAAAACTTTGCCCAATATATGACTAACATAGATTTACAGCTGAACTTAAAAAAAACATTTGTAATGTCATGTGGAGGCAAGAGACAAAAGTGTAGAGAGCATCATGTGGGAGGAGTTTTTATAAATAGAGCTCCGACTTTTTTTATACTTGTTATTCTGTAACAACGGCTCTTGGAATCCACACATTGAATTATGTAAAATGAAATTTTTAAAGACATCTGAGGGAATTTTTAGATTTGCGGCAAAACTTGGGAAGAAACCATTACGTGAAATTTTAAATTTATATAGGAGTAAGTGCGTCCCCGCTGTTAACTATGGAGCCGCAATATGGGGGAGAGCAAATACAATAACCCTCCAAACTAATGAAAATAAGTTCTTAAAAAGATTATTGGCAGTCCCTAGCGCAAAAGCAAATATGATTGTACATAAAGAACTGTGTGTGCCATATTTAAGCGATTCCTTGAATATAGCTGCTCTCACCCTCTGGCACAGTCTATGGACAAAAGAAGAAACACAATTTTCCAGAGATCTAATCACAGACTGCCTAGCCTTAGATCATGGTATGAAAATACCATGGCTGTGTCACATTTTTAAACTTTTGACAAAATGTGAAGTAAATACAAATAACCCCCTAAGTATACAGGAACACAGCAAAAGTGACTTGAAACTAAGATAGAATATGATAGGGATAGGATGGCTATGAAAAAACAGACTGTGGCAGCATACTGTGAACGCCCATACAGGAGAGGTACCCAGTTATACCTTTGAAAAATTTACTAGTTATTTTATCGTGCATTCTCCCCACGAAGTCCAAGTCTGTACATATTTTTTTTCTAAGAATTAATTATTGCATAGGAATATTAATCAGAATGTATTTTTCTTGTTTTTATATATATATGTTTGTATGCTTTTATGGTGCTTGCCTTGTCACCGAATAAAGCTGTTTTGATTTGAATAAGAAATAGTTAAAAGCTCGAGAAAGAGATGAGATGGCACACAGAGTAGGAGAGGAGATGGCACGCAGAGGAGTGGAGATGGCACACAGAGGAGTGGAGATTGCACACAGAGGAGGAGAAAAGATGGCACACAGAGGAGGAGAGAAGCTGGCATGCAGGGGAGTGGAGATGGCACACAGAGGAGTGGAGGTGGCACACAGAGGAGGAGAAGAGATGGCACACAGAGGCACATGAGATAACTCACAGGAGAGATAAGATGGCATATGGAGGAGTGGAAATGGCACACAGAGGAGTGGAGATGGCACACAGAGGAGTGAAGATGGCACACAGAGGAGGAGTGGAGCTGGAACGCAGAGGAGTGGAGATGGCACACAAAGGAGTGGAGATGGCACACAAAGGAGTGGAGATGGCACACAGGGGAGGAGATGGCACACAGAGGAGGAGATGGCACACAGTGACACATGAGATAACTCACAGGAGAGATAAGATTGCATATGGAAGAGTGGAGATGGCACACAGAGGAGTGTAGATGGCACACAGAGGAGTGAAGATGGCACACAGAGGAGGAGTGAAGATGGCACACAGAGGAGGAGTGGAGATGGCACACAGAGGCGGAGAGAAGACGGCACACAGAGGAGTGGAGATGGCACACAGAGGAGGAGAGGAGACGGCACACAGAGGAGGAGAGGAGGGGGCCCATAAGGGGGTAGAGATGGCACACAGACGCGGAGAGGAGACGGCACACAGAGGAGTGGAGATGGCACACAGAGGAGAAGTGGAGATGGCACACAGAGGAGGAGAGGAGACGGCACCCAGAGGAGTGGAGATGGCACACAGAGAAGGAGATGGCACACAGAGGAGGGGAAGAGACGGCACACAGAGGCGAAGATGTAGACGGCACACAGAGGAGTGGAGATGGCACACAGAGGAGGAGAGGATACGGAACACAGAGGAGGAGAGGAGACAGCACACAGAGGAGTGGAGATGGCACACAGAGGAGGAGAGGAGACGGCAAACAGAGAAGGAGAGGAGACGGCACACAGAGGAGCGGAGATGGCACAGAGAGAAGTAGATGGCACACAGAGGAGGAGCGGAGACGGCACACAGTGAATAAGTGAAGATGGAACACAGCGGCACATGAGACAGCTCAAAGAAGAGATAAGACGGCATAAAGGAAGAGTGGAGATAGGACACAGAGGAGGAGAGGAGATGGCACGCAGAGGAGGAGAGGGGATGGCACATAGAGGAGAGGAGAGGGCAAACAGAGGAGGAGAGGAGATGGCACACAGAGGAGGAGAGGAGATGACACACAGAGGAGTGGAGATGGCACACAGAGGAGGAGAGGAAATGGCACACAGAAGCGGAGAGGAGATGGCACAGAGAGGAGTGGAGATGGCACACAGAGGAGGTGAGGAAATGGCACACAGAGGCGGAGAGGAGATGGCACACAGAGGCGGAGAGGAGATGGCACACAGAGGCGGAGAGGAGATGGCACACAGAGGAATGGAAATGGCATACAGAAGAGGAGAGGAGGCGGCACTAAGAGGAGGAGAGGAGATGGCACAAAGAGTAGTGGAGATGGCACACAGAGGAGTAGAGATGGCACACAGAGGAGTGGAGATGGTACACAGAGGAGTGGAGATGGTACACAGAGGAGTGGAGATGGTACACAGAGGAGTGGAGATGGTACACAGAGGAGTGGAGATGGTACACAGAGGAGTAGAGATGGCACACAGAGGAGTGGAGATGGTACACAGAGGAGTGGAGATGGTACACAGAGGAGTGGAGATGGTACACAGAGGAGTGGAGATGGTACACAGAGGAGGAGTGGAGATGGCACACAGAGGAATGGAAATGGCATACAGAAGAGGAGAGGAGGCGGCACTAAGAGGAGGAGAGGAGACCGCACACAGAGGAGGAGTGGAGATGGCACAAAGAGTAGTGGAGATGGCACACAGAGGAGTAGAGATGGCACACAGAGGAGTGGAGATGGTACACAGAGGAGTGGAGATGGTACACAGAGGAGTGGAGATGGTACACAGAGGAGTGGAGATGGCACACAGAGGAGGAGTGGAGATGGCACACAGAGGAGGAGTGGAGATGGCACACCGAGGAGTGGAGACGGCACAGCGAGGAGTGGAGACGGCACACCGAGGAGTGGAGACGGCACACCGAGGAGTGGAGACGGCACACAGAGGAGTGGATATGGCACACAGAGGAGTGGATATGGCACACAGAGGAATGCAGATGGCACACATAGGAATGCAGATGGCACACAGAGGCGGAGAGGAGACGGCACACAGAGGAGGAGAGGAGATGGCACAAGGGTTGGAAGGCACAAAGTAGAGAAGATGAAATGGTACCAACCACAGACAACGAGATGGCGCTCGGGGTGGGTATGAGATTACACATAGAGAAAAGAAGGGGCACAGAGGAGAAGATAAGGTGGCTGGGCAAGGAGGAAGGGATATGGCAGACAGACGATAAAATAAGAGGCCCGTAGATGTGCAGATCAGATGGCACACAGAGAAATGGCTAGGTGACAAACAGAGCAGATGATTGTATAACATACAGCGGAGGGGACTGCATGGCACACAGAGCGAGGAAATGGCACACAGTGGAGTTGGTAGGCAGAATGAGAGATGAGATGGCACATACATGAGACATGAGCTGGCACACAGAGGAGTGGTTGAGAATGCACACAGTGCAGGAAATGCTGTGATACTGAAGGAGCATATGAGATAGCACCCTGAAGAGGAGATGGCGCTGCAGCGAAGGCCATGCGGTTGCACACAGAGGAAGCAGGGTGGCACATAGAGGCGGAGAGGAGAGGGCATTTAAAGAAAGAAATTAGATGGCACACTGCGTAAGAGATGGGCTCCAGCTCAAAGGAGCATATACCGTTACACATGTATGCCAGGTTAAAACACCACACGGGGGTGATGAGATGGCACACGAAGGATCAGACAGGAGGGCAAACAGAAGAGCACTTTATTTAGGTTATTCGAGTTTTATGAAGCGTTCTCTCACTCTAGGTAGTGCCTCTTGGCGCTGCAGAGCGGAGACAGAATCAGTGTAATGCTAACAGCGATCAGTGGCTAAACATCGTGTCTCCACAGCTCTCTGAAGCGCCAGGAACGTGGCTTGAGATCTGATGTGCAGTGGGAGACCAGTCCATGCAAGGGCTGCTTGGAACCAAAAGTACCTCAACCCTCACAGCTTGAACTTAATATTAGGAATAAAGAAAAGAGGTGCTCCAGAACGCAAAGTAAATTTGCAACAGTATTTCACAATATTATCCCTGAGGAATGCCGGAGACCTTTACCGTGGAACGTTTTGTAGACCAGGAAAGATCTTTTAAAGAGAATTAATTTCCGAACCGGAAGTCAGGGAAGCTGGCAGATGTGGTAAGCAATGTGGTCATATTTCTGAAGGTTAAAAACGACCCCGGCTGCTGCATTTTGCATCTGGTGCAACTGATAAGTGCTATTTTGTCGGGGGCCTCATATGCCGCATTCCAATAGTCCAGACAAGATTCGACAAGTGTGTTGGGCACAATCACTTTATGAGAAAAAGAGAGAAAAGGGAAAACCCGCTACATGAAACTGATTTATAAAAAAGCACCTCTGTTTATCAAAGTCAAATTGTAGGCCAAATTTAAGTTGAGCAAAAACAGGGCGCTCTACATTCTTCACCGCATTGATGGGTGTAGGAGCTGGAGCGTTTTGTTCAGTAGGACATAACGCCCGCTCGTGTTGTAGGATGTTATAGGGTCAGTTGTAGCCGGGTTCAGTTTCGAAGTCTGTGCATCCAGACCCGAGCCCCATCTAGGCTAAAGGGAAGCCTGAGGTGTCTTCGTCAGCTCGGTCCAGATTGCAGATGGAGTGGAAGATGTGATGCTACACGTAGAAAGCCATGCGGTGACACATATGGGAGAAGAGAAGATGTGGGGATGAGGGGGTACCCGGAGAAGAAACATTGTGCAGAGCGGAGGGGAGAAACTATCACACAAAGTGATGGGAAACTGCGAGAAGGAATTAGATGGCACTGAAGTGGTGATCCGAGGGCACATAGAGGAGCACCAGGAAGTGGCCATGCGCTAGCCTCCTGCGATGTACGCTTGACCCAGACCCTGCTGATTGCACTCCTACAACCGGTGGGGACTGGTCTTCCCGAGCCAACGTTTCGACTCTACTGAATCCCCTGACCTTCTCTAAGGCTTTACCTCCTTTAGTGTCAGACACAGCCTGAGGTGCCAGCCAGCTGATTATAGTCCAGTGCAGGCTGTTAATTCATCTCACTTCATGACCCACTACTCTCTTCACTGTATATGATTCCAAACCCATCGGCTGCTACAACTAGGTGGTTTGTGGCGGCTTAAAACATCCCAAATCATAACAACTCGTCCTGCTACTGCAACCCTGTTATGGCTTCCTTTTCTTACCCACATGCGAGCAATTGTTGCCCAGTCCTTTGTTCTCATTAAGGCCCGTGGCACTCCATATGCCAATGAGTCGCCTATGAGTTGGCCCAAAGGGGTAGGAATAATATGTCACATAGAATTCGCAACGAGATGGTAGATAGGCAAAAGCTAAGAAAGGACAAAAAGGAAGTGATGTGACAGACCAAAGAATTGGAGAGAAGATGGAAAACAGAGGCGAGGATCAGGTGGCAGAGAGAGAAGTGGAAGAAGGCAAAGAGAGAGGGCGATCAGTGGCACACAGCGGAGCAGAGATGATGGCAGTCAGAGGTACATTTGAGAGGGTGCGATGATGAGATGGAATACAGTGCCAGAGATAACGTGGCTCACGCAAGTTGAGATGAGATGGCAGAGAGACAAAGGATGAGACAGAGCAGAAAGGATGCTATGTGCTGGACCTGAAGGGCAGAGATTCAGAGTCCTCAGATCAGGAAGTTGTAGTAGTCGAGGTAAGAAAGGATCCACATTTGGTGGACGTCCCCAGAAGAGCTGGTTGTGGGGTCACCACATAGATCCATGTCAGCAGGACCCCATGTTCCCAGATCCGGACTCTCATTTCACATCCTAGTGATCTGTGCGTGTTACAGTGATTGGTTGCTCTGTTTAGCCAAGTGGAACCACACTCTTGATAAGAAGGATTTGAGGTACCAGCCCCCAGGCCAGAATGAGGGTATCCTGACAACATGGATAAAGGGGCAAAGTCAGTTGCTGAGAAGACGGATAGAAATACATTTTTGGATTGTCCTAAATAGAAGATGGTTTGCTATGCAGGAAAAAAATTATTTAGGGAACTGGCAGGACCAAAGGTTGAAGTGAACAGGAACTAAAAGGAACTGAATCCCAGTGCGTCCATCGTTACTGTCAAACAGTCCCACTGCTTTTATAACAATATTCATTCACCTGGTACTTTCATTTAGCAACTTTAAGATGCCTTTTCTTTGACAGTTGTGTTTGATGTGCTCATCACAAGCGAGGCTCCTAAACTTTAACTTGTTTTGACAACATTGCAGTAACGTCCCCGTACCCACCTCCCCAGCCACACTGCACCCATTTTGTTTACCCTTCAACCTCTGAATAGGAAGTCTGGGGCCTTCATTTGTAGGATGGTTTCTAGGGTGTGGGTTAGGTATGGCCCAGCTCTAGATGTTTCACTCTCAGGCCTAACCCATCGGATCTGATTATTTTTCTTCACATTGAGACATAACCAGTTGGCCGCATTCATTTTAGGATAGCGCCAAGGTAGCTGGCCAGTTCCAAATGTATACTGTTTCTGAAATAACTTCTGCCTATTGCCCATAAGGCAGAACATTTGCAATAATATAGGAAAAGCATCCATTTGAATAATGTTGATGCTTTAGATTTAGTTGGATCAATCATTTTTATTTTACTGTATTCATGAACCGAGATTTCTTTATTAAGTCCCTGGGCCAGGCAAATCATTTCTGCGTAATAAATGTGGAATATTTGTGTGGCCAGGGTTCCGCCATTCTATGGAATGGGATGCGGCCCTGAGTAATTACCAGTGGCTGGGAATAATTCTAGTATTCCACCCATCACTTTTTTGCCTACTTCAAGGTTCCACCATACAGAAAAATATGCCTTCCACATTCCCTGCTATACACTCAGCACCAGTACAAATTAACTGTTACCTGCCCCTGGCTGTTTAGAAAAGTGGCCCATAGTACTGGGGCCTTCTCAGTTGGCCCTTGGTAGAGATGCTAAGCAATGTTTCCTTAAACATTGGTTGAGTCAGTAAATGTTTTGTTAAAAAAACAGCGCCTGGAAGCAGTTTTAGTCTTTGAGGCGCTCATGGTGTCTCTATCAGTGTTTCAAGAAGCAGGTACTTTTTATCCTATCGTCATTTCACAACCTGTTAGTAAGTAACACGCTTAAAAGTCTTCATTCCTGGAAGGTAATGTGAAAAGGTGAAGCCTGGAACAATCGTTAGGCCTCTCTGTTAAAAGAACGTGCCTAAAATGGCCACACACAACCAGGGACTACAGTGCTTCACGCCGCACCAGGTGTGTGCACCGCCGAATTCACATTCACTGTACACTTTGCGGTGCCCACCTGGGGCGCAAAGCAGGCCTCTGCAGCCCCTACGGCGCAGGCTGAGCCCAACCCTTCAGAGGTCCCCAAAATCCTCTAGGGAGGCATCTTTTGCCCCAATGGCCAACGCATATATGAGATGTATGGGAAAGTCTGAGGCCCCACACCACATTTTGCAGGGAGCCCCGTAATTTTGCGTTACGTCACTGGTGTCCACTCATATCTGTTCACTGTGAAAACCACTGCAATGTAGTGGTATCTCCTTCACTGGTGAAAGTCTGAGCTGACTGGAGCACTAGCCCACAGCGAATGAGGGAGATAAAATGATGAGACAAAATACATACTACCACCACCAACAGACCCATCACACTCCTCCTCTGATGCGCTCGTGCCAGGGCAGTGCCTACATCACAGACACTTACATTCACCTTCTTTACTCAGTAACACTGAGCGCTAACATAGCACTCCCTAAAACTAAATAGCCTCTGGGCGCTTTGGTAGATGGTATCAGCGTGGACGAACGGAAGGCTGCGGTGAAACGGCAGCATTCAAAACCTGGGGCATATCAGCAACAACCGGCGATAATTATCGCTAAGCGCACTCAGCGCTAGGATAATTACCGCCGGCTAGTGTGAATTTTTATCGCTGAGATAGCGTGCTATTAGCAACGCTTATCTCAATAGCGATAAAAATCCTCACGCTAAGTGGCTAACGTGAGATTATCGCTGGAAACCCAGCGATAAGCTCACGTTAGATTGTTGATAGGGACAGACAAACTTAGCCAGGATATCCTCCTTCCATAGGATATCATGGCTAAGTCTGAAAAATTCGAACGTAAGGGAACCATATGCTGGTTCCCATGCAGGCTGCACAGCTATGTGTTTGAATGAATCCAATCAATCAAATATTCAATACTCGATACTCTTATTTTTAATTTTATCCATTTTAAACTCGATTTGCTTTTCACCATGTTCATTGTTCTTCAATTCATTTTATTCATCCACGAATGATGCATAAATGTTCACAAAAACACAGGAGAAGTGGTTGCCTCATGTCACTTCTTTATTAAAATTGCCCAATGCATTTCGAGAGAATTCTCTTCCTCAGGGGCGTCTAAAAAGCAAACATGTTCAGATAGTTTATATGTGTTACATATTTTTTTTGTCATCGCACATATTATCAGATCACTATTCCCTCAATTAGTTTAACCATAAACCCTTATCGATTTCATAATGAGTAAATTAAGGGATATTTTAACACAAATTGGATTTCCCCGGCTAAAAATGATGTAAATCACCTTTACAAACGACCCGCATTAGTTTCATTTATCCTAAGTCTGAAAAATACCAGACGTAAAAAAGCAGCGTTAACCGCGGTTAGCGCTGCTTTTTTTGTCTCTAACAGGATTAGCGATATTCTTGATAATAGGAGAAATGTCGCTTAGCGACATTTCTCCTATTATTTTACTCTGGAACGCCTCCTTTGCATCTCATTAGAGATGCAAGGGGAAGCGTGGAGTAAAAGGGTGCTAACATGCGAATTTGCATGTTAGCACCCTGTTGTTGATAGGGTGCTAGTTTTATCTCTGCTTTTTTGGCTTTTAAAGCCAAAAAAGCAGAGATAAAGCCCTTGTTGATATGCCCCCAGGTTTCCTCCGCAACAGCACTAACCCTCTGTGCTAATTTACCAGACATCTCTATCACTGCCCGGTCAATTAAAACATGTCTAGTAGCAGAATGTGCTGCGCGCTCGAAAGCCACACCACAGCAAATTGCTAACAGCTTGTGGGTTTTGGCGTTCGACTGCTCCATTCATGGGGCCCCATGTTGAACCGTTTCTTACTCCGTAAACAGCAAAACTAAAATGACGTCTTTTGACTTCGGCAAAACTTCGTGGAGTCTGGACCCGGCTGAGGCAACGAGTCCCCTCTTTCCTCCATTATTTATTTCAAATGTGTCCCTGTCATAACCTACCATTTATCTGTACGTGGTGGTTGTACAAAATATACCGTCAGACGTTCGCATCTTGGCAACTGTAAACAGCGCACGGTGCTGCTGTCCTGTTTCGTGTCAGAAAGTTGCAGAGATGCCGATTTAAGGAGTTCACCGCGTGCACTAATCCCTAGGCCGGTGTCGTAAGAGTGCGCCTTTCGTCCAAAGCAAGATTTGCATTGTTTATGGAAAGACGAGACAAGAAAAACTTGAATTGGCGACTGATAAATGTCAAATCACAAGACAAGACAGAATGGACGTTTTCGGTGTATTATGCTCTTAACACTGGGATGTATAAAAGAAAATCAGTGGATAACTGAGAAGTCAATGTGGAAGCAAAGGAGAGAGAGGACAGACGTAAAGAGCCCGAAGAGCGAGGAAGAAACGACCACAGAGAGAAACCTTGAAGGAGGTTAAATAAGGCTGTTGGTCAAAAATAGACAAACCCGTGCACTAGGCAGGAGAAAATGTGTGTTTTTGTCAAAGGAAAATAACGATGCATCATCGGCTAAAATGTCAGCTGCGGAAAGAATTGTAATCACAGCTTCTCCACCTGACTAAACTGTGCTATCCTCGGCAAACCGTGCTCTGGTCTGCTAACTGCTAAATATTGGGAGTCCTTAGACGCAAGTCAAAGGTGTGAACTTAACAATTTCTAGCTAAGCAATGGCATCCCAGCAGACTGAATATGCAGCCGCATTCCTGTCTTCTAAGCGCTGCGTAAAAGGTTAATTTGCAGCATGCGGGGAGCGCCGTGGGATCGATGTTAGGTCAGAGTTTCGTAGAGCGCACTGTCTCCAAAAGACGCTGTTGGAGCTATAACTTAGCATAACTCGAGTAGGTGAAAGGTCAGATGTCAAGCGCCGCAACAGAGCCTAATTAGGGGAAAACTGCAAGCTTGGAAATGGCGCTCGGGTACTCACAGCGTGACGGTCTTGTTGGGCATGAGGCCGGGGTCCGGGGGCTCCAGCAGGTCCTCGTTGCTGCACTGCACCTTCGTGCGGACCTGGGTGCTGAGCCCCGGCTTGGCCCTCTCTTCAACGCATTTGCAGTTGTGGAGCAGCAGAGAGGGGCATGTCCGGCCGACCGTGCCCAGGGAGGCCAGGGCGAGCACGAGCAGCGGCCAGCGGCCCCACGCCGCCTCCCGCATCCTGGCACCCCGGAGTCCTGTCAGCCCATCCTCTGGAGCCGCTCTGACTGGCGCCCACCTCTCCGCCCGAGCGCGATGCCCACTGCGCCAGTCACACCACAGGGGCGAAACCCGTCCTGAGGAGCGGGCTTAGTCAGTCAGTAATATCACCCATGGGCTCCCCAGCGATATCCAGGAGAGTTCCTCAGGAGGGTGGGCTGTGCCCACGGGGTGCCGTCTCTGCCCACCTCAGGGCGCCCGTGGGCATCCTCTGGGTCGCACCGGGTTTCTTCTGTGAGTCCTTCCGCCCTGGTGGCAGCGTCCCTCTCCGTTAACTGTTCTTAAGAACTGTTTTCAGTAAAAGCACAAGTGTCAAGACTTGAAGGCACTAAGGCGCTAGGCTGCCACTGTAGACGTCCTGCACAACTTCTGGCTCCGGGCATACAAAGTGGTCCGCGAACCTCTGCCGACTTCCTCCCACGCCTTGTGATGGCTTCCGTCTAAAACATGTTATTTTGTGCTCCTTTCGCCTCTGCCCGCTTTGGGGACGAGCGTCGCTGATCTCCCGGTGCCCGCTCTGCGGCCCGCAAGTCCCTAATGATGGCACATAGCGGTTCTGCTCCCCCGCCTGCCGCACACGCTACATCCCCGGGCTCCCAGAGCTGCATCCACTCCTCTGGCAGAGCAAGCCCCTCAGCGCTGCCTGCCCGCAGGATCTCACAGGGTCCTAGCGCAGGGAGGGCCGGACCCCCGCCTCTCCCCCTCACATATAACCTTAGCGCACAGGACCGGCCCAGCTCAGCTGTCTCCCATTATGCCGAGGAAAGTTCTCTGTTTGAAGTCTACTTTTTCCTCTCGTTAGCCTTGAATCTTTCCCTCCTCCTTGTTCTAGAGTTCTTTTTGTGTGTAGGCTGGTTTTAAGGATGAAAAAGCCCCTCACCCCGCAACGAGAAGGGGGGTTCCCCCAATGTGACGGCACAAAGAAGCTCGCGTTTCCTCCTGTGCCCCAAAGCCCTGCAGCCTCCGGCCTGCTGTGTGCTGGAAAGCCCTCACCCTGCAGGTCCCCAGCGGGCCGACAGGAGTCCCAGCGTCACCGCTGACGGGGCCCATTAAGGTATTGCCCCCTCACTCGGCCTTCCTGACTTTCCTCACACTGACGAGCCCCAAACAGGGCAAAACGCGTCTGTGGTTCCCGAGCAGCTTTCCAGAGACGTCTATGTTTGGCTGACAAAACTAGCTTTTAAAGTTGTGAATCCATTCTGAACTTGTGCACGGATCTCAAGAAGCAAAACGTGTTTTCACAGTGAAAACCTGCATTCCCTTCACTTCGTACATGTCATGCAGAAATCTGGGGTGAAAAAATCCCTAGTTGCCATTGCGCTGTTGAGTGTGCCCCTTTTCATAAGAGCACACATTTTCTGCTCCACATTACAGTTATGGTATTTTATGGGATTTTTAGCCTTTTATGTAGCCAGAAGGTCATCTCAAAGGACATATGGGCGGTTTACTGACAATTTGCGCCTGGTGTGTGATGAAAACCATCTCAAAGTGTTGAAATGGGATTACTTTCAAGTGCAGGACTTATTTTTGTTCTGGACAGTGGCCTTAAAGTAACTCAAAGATTAAGAGCTACTTTTGCGTGAAAGGGGTGTACCGGGGTGGCACTTGAGTGTTTGCATGCAACCACCCATGTTTTTTTGATGCAAAGCCCTAAGTACTAACAAATCTAGACATGGCCTTGAACCAAAACTTTTCGACTCCTTGAAGCAGGCATAACGTTGGAGACACTTTCTCATTTCTCCATGCTTTTCAAGTCTTGCATGTGTGCTGCACTGTTCAGCGCACATACGAATTTGAAAACTGTTTAAATTATGTCTAGGCATTGCTTTTTGTCCTGGGACGGTAGGCTTCCAGAATAAAAACCTATAATAGACATCATGCAGAAATCCTTCCACTATGGTGGAAGGGGTGTGTGTGTGTTGCGAAAGACAGCCTGAAGTGTGCTACCGCAAGTGGAGAGAGAAACCGTTCCAGTACATATGCCGCAGATCTGCTCCCTCCCTATGATGGCCCCAGTACTTCTGGCATGGAGAAGTCATAATTTAGGAGAAGATTTACTCACATTTCATCATTGGTGGCTGGTAAGTGCAGCTTAGAGGGGGCGGGCCCTGCCCCCACACACACACATGCACTCTCACTTACACAGATGCATTCCCATGCAGACGCGCACACACAACCATTCACAGCACTCACTCTCAAATACACATGCATACATACCCTCACACACCACTTAATCAACTCACAACACTTACCTGCTGCAGTTCTCTGGGAGGGAAGCCTCGGAGGTGCAGGAGGGTTGGGGCGGCTCCCTCCCCTTAGGTCAGCCAATGGGGGAAGGCATCTGTCCCAACCTTGTCACAGAGTAGGATGGGGTCAGAGAGACTGCTGCCCCACCAGGGCACAAGTCCTAAAAAAATAAGTGGGGGGACGCTGACGTCACGATAGGAAGTGATGTCACGAAAGGTGGCTTGCACCATCAGACTCATTGCCTCCCCTCGCTCACCCCTTAGATGTGATTGCATCAGAGAAGCCAGCGCGTGAACAGCGTTCTGAATGAGCTCCGATCTCGCCCCAGAGAGCCCAAAGAGTGAATGTGTGGCTCCATTTGCTCCAGTTATCGAGCTCCCGGTAAAATAAGTGGGGGAACGCCGTCCACCCGTGTGGTACCCCGACTCGAGCCCTGGCCCCCACCCACTCTGTGGCAAGGAGTCAGTGATAGACACTCAGCCCTGTGCACTTCAAGGCTTAAGACTGAAGTGCCCAGGTACAAGGCTATCACTGAGGCTCCCCCTCGCCACGAGGGGAAGGGGCTTGAGAACCCTTGCCGAGCTGAGGAGGTTAGGCCAACAGGAGCTATGACAGCCTCGGCCCAGCAAAGTTCAGCTCAGGCAGCCAGGAGCCTGCACGTTTAGCTCGTGTCTAGCTCCTGGCTGCCTGACCTGAAAATAAAGAGTGCAAAAACAACAGTTGATGGACAGAATGCAGAACAATGTCATACATTCACCCCAGTACAGAGATCTGGGCCTAAATCCATCGTTTTTTTGCTCACCATGCCATTCCAGTTTGAACCCAGCCATATGCAAATCAGTCTTGACCCTGTGCCTCATGGGAACAGTTCAGCCCGAACTGCCAAGCCAGGTCCTCCCTGGACTGGAACCAAGCATCCTAGGACCGGTTTCGGGGTTTCACCCCTCTTCGCCCAGGATAGCTTGATTCCAGTGGCATGGAGAACACGGGACTCACGTCTGAGCATACCCGTCCCACTCGGGGTGACAAATGCAAAAACAACAGTTGATGGACAGAATGCAGAACAATGTCATACACTCACCCCAGTACAGAGATCTGGGCCTAAATCCATCGTTTTTTTGCTCACCATGCCATTCCAGTTTGAACCCAGCCATATGCAAATCAGTCTTGACCCTGTGCCTCATGGGAACAGTCCAGCCCGAACTGCCAAGCCAGGTCCTCCCTGGACTGGAACCAAGCATCCTAGGACCGGTTTCGGGGTTTCACCCCTCTTCAGCCAGGATAGCTTGATTCCAGTGGCATGGAGAGCACGGGATTCACTTTTGGTGAAACCCCGAAACTGTTTCTAGGATGCTTGTTTCCAGTCCAGGGAGGACCTGGCTTGGCAGTTCGGGCTGGACTGTTCCCATGAGGCACAGGGTCAAGACTGATTTGCATATGGCCAGGTCTAAACTGGGGTGGCATGGTGAGCAAAAGAATGATAGATTTAACCCAGATCTCTTGACTGGGGGAGAATGTTTTGATTTGTTCTGCATTCCGTCCATCAATTGTGTGTCTTTTGCTTTCTCGCCCTAAGTGCGCCGGGTATGCCTAGACGTAGGTCCCGGGCTCACTGTGCCACTGGAATCAAGCTATCCTGGCTGAAGAGGTGTGAAACCCCGAAACCGGTCCTAGGATGCTTGTTTCCGGTCCAGGGAGGACCTGGCTTGGCAGTTTGGGCTGGACTGTTCCCATGAGGCACAGGGTCAAGACTGATTTGCATATGGCCAGGTCTAAACTGGGGTGGCATGGTGAGCAAAAGAATGATGGATTTAACCCAGATCTCTTGACTGGGGGAGAATGTTTTGATTTGTTCTGAATTCCATCCATCAATTGTGTGTCTTTTGCTTTCTCGCTGAAAAGAAGAGTGTCTGTCAGGCCGAACTTTGCTCAGCCGGACAGACACGTTTTATGTCAAAACGTTGCAGGGCATAGCCCCTTCGCCCTTATGGATGGTCCGCTGCTGCATTTCATGCATCGCAGGGAAGCAAGCAAAGCTTCTGAGTTGCTTGAAAGGAAGACAACAGAAATTACCATTATCTACTAAGATATGGCGCATTTCTTCCATCACAAAACACTATGAGAATGGGGGACAGGGTGCGTTAAAGAAAAAGGTAGGTCCAGTACCGTTGCTCCCACGAACTAGCATGTATTCACTGACTGGTAACTGTTTCTAAACGAAGGCAATAACCTACTTGGTTACGTAGAAAGGGAAGATAGAAAGTGGTCTCTATGTGTGGTTCCAACTTGATGAAGGTGGGGCAATTTCTCCTTTAGATATTAGTGCCCTCACACACTCTTGCGAGTGTCATGCTTCATCATCGGGCGTTGTTCCTCGTGGGGGTGGCGCTGCTGTCCTCCACGGGCCCTGCAAGACGGTTCTTTGTCGGAGATCTTTTAGGAGACGCCGCAGTTGTGCATATGGGTGTGTGGGCCTGAAAAGGATTAGTGCAAGTGTATTAAAATTACCCCACCGGTACCCTGAAGTCAATTTTTATTCGTAGGTCCGAGAGGTAAAAGTAAAAGAATTACACAAGGGAGATGGCGCACCTCTAGTAACAAATATAGTAGAGGTCGAGGTATTACTCTGCTGCTCTCAGTACCCGTGTTTGTTTGTGAATGTGAAATCTGGTCAACATGTTTCGCGCTAGGAAAGAGGTCCCTAATGGATCCTGGTGTGCTTCGTCAGGACCGTGCAGTGTAAATTCGTGAGTAAAAATAGGAGCAGGGAAAAGGACACCCTATATTCCTATGATACCTCTATTAAGGTGTGAGTGCGTCATAACGCTCATAGGAACATCTCAATCGTGTTCCTGTTATTACCCCTTCAAAAGAATGGAGTGCCTCCTCGGCGATTCCCCGCGGTCTCGAGAGGGGATATGAGTTAGCCCTTTCGGTATGGCCCAATACCTGCCCTGCAGCTGGTTGGATGCTGGAGCATTTCTGCCATCTCCTAGCGCCAACACAGACACCTGAGCACAATGGTGCAAGGGTGTCTGCATTACTGGCAAGATTGTTTTTGTGCATGAAGGGATACCTTCCCACACAAAACATTTCTTAGAAGCAATTTCCTCTTTCTATATGTGCTGCAGAATGCAGCACGCAAGGAAAGAGGAAATAATGTGAAAAAAAGATATTTCTCCTCATTATGCTTGCTTCAGGGAAGCATAGAATTTTGGCACAATTCCAGGTTTACTCACCTTAGTAAATCTGTGATTGAGTCAAAATCCATCAGTGGATGCATGAAAATGCCCATGCTCCACCCATGGAACATCTCCCCAATGCAAAGTTATGCAAGGCAGTGCTATGCGTTGCCTTTCGTTACTTTGTATTTATTAAACCACGCAAAGCCATGCAAAGTGGCTTTTCAAAGCGAGTCTGAAGCACTGCCGCTTTTGTTACTGGGGGGCAATATTGTAGCACCACTGCAAAACCGGTTCCCAGCACCAATTTATAGTTTATTCTAGAGAAAGTAATCAGCTGATGAGCCAGGAAGAACACTGCAGTGATTGACAATACTCGTTGAGTGGCCTTCACCGACTAAAATGGCTATTGTTTAGACTTGTGCAATAATTAACACTACTACTAGCTGGGACTCTTTTCTGTCTTCTGCTATGGTTGGTCATCGGTGCCAGTCTGCTGCAACAACCCCGCTCTCTGGAAAGGAAATCAAGCGTTTCAGACATGATGGGCATTTTGAATGGCCTGGAGGGAGGAGTGGACTCAAACACATCTAGGTCCAGTAGGACATTAGGGTATTTCAGGCAAAGGCGGGGGCCTTGAAAGGCCAGCAGGGTTGCGGCAAGGGGCACAGATATGGAGAGATTTCAAGACAAAATTGGGACTAAGAAAGACGAAGACACTTGGAAAGAGGCCATGTTGTGCTGTCCCAGGTGTGTCCAAGGCAGGTCCTGTTCTCAGAATACATGTCAGCTATTCAGAATGATAATTCACGACATAAATAGGTTTCATTTACATTTGTTTGATACACATTTAATTTAATTACATATCCTAAAACTCTAACACGGATCTGACATTCATAGAACTGCACTGGAGACTGTTTTGGGAGCTTATGTTTGATTATTGATTTAGATAGTACATTACAACACCTTGATGTCGCTTTAAACAGTGGTGTGGCTGAAGGGGGTAAAGACATGGAAAAAGGACTAGTAGAGAGAGTAGGAGGAGACAACAGGGAGGGTGTAGAGAGCAACCCGGCCTCTCCCCTAAGTTGTATCCCTGCACACCCCTCGTGACCAGGCTTGTTCCGAGGGGATAAATAATACGGGCAATGATCGCATGTGATCACTTGACGAGTAGCACAGAACTGTGTGGACCCTCTGTCAATCGGTGCTCCGATTTGGGCCTACCTCACACCAGGGTCAGCCCACCACATTGGCAACGAGGGAGTGTCAATCCCTCGCTGCAACCCAGCTGCTGACTTGCTCCCGCGCCGCAGTGCCGGTGCCCTACTGCAGCATCGCTTTGACTCCAGCTGGCTGTTCCATCAGCCACCACCACCGGCTGTGCTGTGTCGCCGTGGGGTGGAGGACCCTCACGGAGCAATTCTCGCTGGTCACGCGCCTGCCCAAGCCCACAGAGATTGCCAGATGCTCCACTGCCCGCTCTATAAATGCTGCGTCATTGGGGGTGTGGTCCCCCTCCCCGCAACAGCCGCATCGTCGCTGGCCGACAGCGCTGCAAGAAGAGGCAGCGTGCACGCCTCATCGACTGCTGGTTTCCAGGTGAGGAAAGAAGGGAACGGGGCAGTCGTGTGACGATTCCTGTGGGGGTCAACACACAGAAACAGACCACGAGGAACAGACTGAGGCATAGAGACTTCACCATTACCAGCCAGAGGCCCCTTATAATCATGACTTTGCCCCAGGGGGTGCTGAAAATAAAAGATTGGCAGAGGGTCTGAAAAAAAAGAAAAAGGGCCTCAATTAAAGACATAATTTTGCCCACACGCCCAGGGGACCCAGTATTGCGACCAGGAAACATCCATAGCAGTGAAGTTTTGAATCAATTGAACAGTGCGCACGCCACCACCCACCTCTGAGGTGCACCGGCTGTCAGAATCACAGCGCCCATGGGGGATCCACCACCAGTGATGGCCCAAGTACCTCCCGTGCCATACTCGCAAGCCTGTCACCCCACTTCCGCCGTTCAGCCATCTTGCTGACCCCGCAACTGCTGCACCTCCTTGGAAACTATGGCTAGCCGGCCTCACCCACCATTTTCGGGGCACACGAGAAATGGATGGGGCAGTGAAACGATCACTACTGTTGCACTTTGGGGGCAATGAACTGTCCGAAATGTTTGAGACTCTGCTTGACACCGGCGAAGATGGGGACTACGACGCCGCTGTAGAAGCCCTAAATAAGCATTTTGACCCACAGATGAATCCCGACTATGAGCGTTTCAAACTGCGGCAAGCCAAACAGACAGGTGCAGAGTCGGTGGACATGTTCTTCGCCCGGCTGCAGAAGCTTGCACGCACGTGCATGAACATCAACCAACACAAGCAGATCCGTCTGCAGATTATTCAGGGCTGTAAATCCATCGCACTTTGATGTCAAATGCTACGCCAACCAGGGATGTCGTTGGATGAAAGTTTGGTCCTCGCACGCTCACACAAACTCTCCAACAGCGGGCGGATGAAATTGAAGTGGCCAAGACCAGGAACGCCAATACATCACCGACCATGGCAACAACTGCCATTAAAGTGGATACGATAGACGCCATACAACGGCGCCCTGTCCCAGCTCAACCGTGAAATACCCCAGGGAAATGCCCCGAAACGAGCGGGTACTGCAGTTTCAACCACAAGCCAACAGACCACTGCCTGGTGAGAGGGCAAACATGTTCCAGATGCGGGAAGGTCAACCACTATGCCTGTGTTTGCCGCGGCAGAAGAGGGCGGCTGAGAGGAGATAGCTCGAGATGACGCACCACTAGACTTCGCCATTTGATGCTCGAAGACCCCATCAGCCCGGCAGCATCCTCCACCCAAGGGGCCACAGCACATTTCGAGGATGAAGATGATGACATCTTTGTGATCTCTTTTGCTGGACGCTCTGGTCGCAAGAGGCGTAACCCACCGATGTGCACCGTGCATGTCAATAACGTGCCGTTTCAAGCCCAAATCAACACTGGGGCTCCAGTGAATGTGATGGACTCCAGTCACTATGAAAGGTTGCCCCCCCTTACCTCCTCTCACCCCCAGCTTAGCCAGAATCTTCACATATGGAGGTATGGAGCCCTTACCGCTGTTAGGCACAGTTGAAGTTGATGTTGCCAGTTTCGACCACGTCATCAGGACCAAGTTTCACGTCAGAGAAGGCAAAAAGGGCACGCTACTCGGCTGCCACACTGCCGAAGACTTGGGGCTCATGTTTTTCGCAAAGCAAATACACAACTCGCAAGAAAAATACCTGCTCAACAAATTCCCCCAACTATTCCAAGGGCTGGGAAAGCTGAAGGACTACAAGGTAACTCTACACATCAACAAAACCATCAAGCCCATGGCACTCAGGCATAGGCATACCCCGTTTCATCTCCGCCCGCTGGTTGAGAAGGAGTTACAAGACCTGGAATGCCAGGGAGTGATCGAGAGGGTATTGGGTCCCACCCCATGGGTTTCGCCTTTGGTTATTGCGCCAAAACCTAAACAGGCTGTGGCCATCCTGCTCTATGTCGATATGAGGCTGCCCAACCAGGCCATCCGGGTGGAACGATATGTTACCCCCACAATGGACGACATCATGACAGATCTGAATGGGGTGCTGTGTTTTTCCAAGTTGGATCTGAACTCCGGATACCACGATCTGGAGCTGGCACCCGGATGTCGCTACATCACAACTTTTTCCATGCATGTGGGACTCCCGCAGTACACCAGACTGAGTTTTGGCGTCTGATCAGCAGCGGAGGTGTTTCAGAATGCCATCAGAGAAGCCCTCTCATGGCTGATGGGCATCATAAACTTGAGTGATGACATTATGATATATTCCCAGAGCCTGGAGGAGCACCATGAACGACTGCATTCCACGCTACAGTGCCTGACAGACTGTGGCCTCACCCTCCAATGGAAAAAGTGCTCTTTCTACCAGAATTCTATTGACTTCTTTGTATACATGTTCTCCTGTGAAGGGCTCCAAGTTGATCCCAGGAAAGCAGAAGCCATGCGGAGTGCCCCAGTGCCGCAAAACCCAACCAAGGTGCACAGTTTCCTCGGGATGGTAACGTACTGCGGAATGTTCATACCTAGCCTGGTCACGTTCTCAAACCCACTGAACCAACTCATGAAAATTAGAGTGCCCAGGTCACGGGGTCCCAAGGAAGAGGTCGCGTTTCAGGACATAAAGAAAGCACTCCTGGACCAAACAACGATGGGCTATTTCCACCCACTGCAGAAGACCGAGCTGGTTGTGGACGCCAGCCCAATGGGGCTTGGAGCCATCTCCTGCAGGAAGATGCTCGAGGGGAATACATCCCAGTGGCCTACGCGAGCCGGGCACTAATGCAGACAGATACCAGGTGCGCCCAAATAGAACGTGAGACGCTAGCCATCCGATGGGCCTGCTAGCACTTCCATCTCTACCTATGCGGTCACCAGTTCAGAATGGTGACGGATCATAAACCACACCTGCCGCTGTTCAGTGGGTCATCCCGCCTGGCCCCGAGGATAGAACAATGGGCAATACAGCTCTAAATCTACTCCTTTCAGCTGGTCTACAGGCCTGGTGTCAATAACCCTGCTGATTTTTTATTGCGCCACCCTTCACCAACCACCCTGAGGGAACAGACCCTAGGAGAAGATCGCACAGAGTGTTTTGTGAAAATGGTAGAAGCCCACGCTTGGCCACTGGCCGTCCCCCGAGAGAACATAAAGGAAGCCACAGACTCTGACGACACACTGCAGAAGGTGAAGGAAATCCTGGAGAAAGGACAATGGCAGAAATTCCTGGAAGGCTCCAAGCTGCTGCTGGCGGATGAGCAGAACACGCACCACCAGCTCTGGAGGACACAACATGATCTGAGCACAAGTAGGTCCGGCCTGGTGGTGCTGGCACAGAGGATTGTGATCCGCAAGAGCCTTCAAGGTCGGATGGTCACTCTCGCCCATCAAGGTCACCAAGGGGCCGCCAAGACCAAGGCGAGGCTCTGAGCAAAGGTGTGGTTCCCAGGCATGGATGAACTAGTGGACGAAGAACTCCGGCATTGCCATCCTTGCACCATCACTGGAAGAGACCCAGCTCCAGCGCCCGTGCTGATGGAAGCACCAAGCCTAACCCCATGGGAAAAAGTCAGTGTTGACTTTGGGAGTTTTCCAGATGGGCGGAACACCCTGGTGATCATAGACTCATTCTCGAAGTTTCCAGTGGTTGAGCTTTGTACCATCCACCGCATTTGTCCATGTACAACCAGGCCTGGAGAAGATCATTGCAATGTTTGGTGTGGCGGGAGAAATGAAGTATGATAACAGACCTCCCTTCCAAGGGCAGGAGTTTCAGGAATTTTTGGCACAAAAGGCAGTTCACCAACAGAGAATCACAGCCCAATGGCCACAGGCGAATGGGGAGGTAGAAAGATTCATGAGAACACTGAATCGAGCCCTACGAATTGGAGTAGACCAAAACCAAGATGTTGAGGTATATCTTCACCAGTTCCCCCTGGCCTACTGACAGACCCCGCACTCCACCACGGGGTGCGCCCCGTGATCCTCCTGTTCCGACAGCCACCCAGGGACGTCATTCTGGAGAATTCTGAGTGGGTGGCACCAAATCTGGACATAGAAAGAGCACAGCAAAAGCGGCGTACAACCAACGAAAAGGGCTCACTAGACCGTCATGCGTGGGTCCTATGTCTGCAAGTAGGATCGCAAGTGGTTATCAAAGAACGCCACCCGGGGTGGAAGTTCCGCACACCTTACGAACCAGAAATATGGACGGTAGTGAAAGTCGACGGAACTATGATTACTGCTAGGCGAAGCCGACATACGGTAGTGAGGAACGTTTCCTGGTTCAAGGAAGGGCCCCCAAACACTGCATCTGCGAGCGTCCCGAGGTGGGCAGAAAGTAACCCGGAAGATGAAGAGTTCCCGCCGG
Organism: Triturus cristatus; assembly: GCF_964204655.1. Taxonomy (NCBI): domain Eukaryota; kingdom Metazoa; phylum Chordata; class Amphibia; order Caudata; family Salamandridae; genus Triturus; species Triturus cristatus. The sequence continues at coordinate 940,011,349 of NC_140594.1, read as the reverse complement.
ATGCTGCAGGCAGAGCCAGCGCACCACTCACAACCCAACCAGCAACTGTAGGGACATCTAGCAGCACCTGGTCTGTTGATCAGGCACAAGCGAGTGAGACATCATTGTCCAGAAACACACTAGACGAAGATCGTGCTGATGAACTAGAGCGGAGTGTCGCTCTACGTAGCCAGCGATATCAGCTGCGCCTGAATCCGGCACCCAGCCAGAAGCTAAGAGACTTTGTTTGCAAGTGTGTGTGAAAGTTTAGTTACACGTATATGTTTTGATTAAAAGATGGGAGTGATTTAGCGAGCCACCCGGTCTCTCAACTAAGTTGTATCCCTGCACACCCCTCGTGGCCAGGCTTGGTCCGAGGGGATAAATAATACGGGCAGTGATCGCACGTGATCACTTGCCGAGTGGCACATAACTGTGTGGACCCTCTGTCAATCGGCACTCCGATTTGGGTCTTCCTCACACCAGAGTCAGCCGCCACAAAGGGAAGAGCAATGCGGCTTATAAATGGACTGTCAGTTCCTAAACCACTGGAAGCGAGACAATGAAGGCAATGTTCCAATATATTTACAGCATTATGGTGGTTTGATATGGGTCACCCTACACAGTCATTACTACCCAAATCCTTCGGTGAGCCTTAAACAGTGCACATGCCTTTATAATTACTAAATATCTTTCAAACATATGTGTTTATGGTCGTCAGAATTATGCTTCTTCTAGATTTCTCTTGAAATCGTTGAAGCCTTAATTCTGGAAAGATTTCTGTACCGCACTGTGTGCAATTTTTGGTGGACAATGCTTTGTTTTCTACTGCTCCGTAGATGACGTTGTTTCAATTTTTTCGTTTCTGTAACATTAAGATTGCCGATGTCGTCCACCCTATAAAATTAATTGTGTAACAGTCACCGACATGCACGTAACAGGATACAATGAGATGGCCGTAGGCAGCCATCTTTGTCAGAAGCCTGTGTCTGGCTGATAAAAGTAACATGTTGAGTGAAATTAAATCTCGATGGAAGAGTAATCGGCGTCCGGGGATCCCGGGTGTTCGCCAGTTTTACTGCATTTCTCCCAATTCTGCTTTTCTTCCTGCAAAGAGGGCCGCACCAACAGCACGAGGCACTCCGACTAAGAGCAGGAAGCACTTAAAGCCGGATGTGCGCGGCCATGCCAGGACCTGGCGCGCGATGACGGACGCCTTGAGGCTTGTGTGTTTGGTGACGTCTTGCCTCTTTCTGAATGTTACGTTGTGTCACTTGTTATTTGTATAGGACTCTTATTCCTCCACCACTTGGCTCTGTAGTGTGTCTTGAAGGCGTTTTCATGAATTGTTCTGGGATGTGTCTCATCAAGTCATAAATGAAATGGAATCGAATGGAAATCATATTTATTCATTAGTTTATATAACGTTAAAATAGGATCATATTTATTCATCATGTTTATTTACGGGCGTTTTTTACATTTTATAATTAGAGTCTGCCTTGAATCATCCCAAGTTTCATCTCCCGCCGATCCATTTAACTTTACACTATGACTGCTTCAAATACCTGGTACCAGATTTACTGAGGGCTTGTGTGTTCCTTGCGTCACACAAGGCGACGAAAGGCAATGCAAACCCTTCATTTGGATTTACTAAGCCTCGCAAAGCCAACTTGCTTGGCTCTGCATGGCTTATTAAAACCATGGTAACACAAGGCATCAGAATTTGCTGCCTTATGTTATCTTGCGGCAGGGAGGCGTTCCATGCAGAAGCGGGTCCTCCATTAGGACGGAGTACAGGGCCGGACTGGCCATAGCGGGCACCAGGCAATCCCCCGGTGCGCCGCACGGGCGGGGGGGCCGGTTTTGGGCCCCTTGGGGGCCGTTTTTGGTACAGGGCCGTTTTTGCAGCACAGCTGCAACATCGGCCCTGTTACAACATTGGCCGAAAACCGGTCCTGGCAAAGAGCTCGGCGGCACCCCCAAGCTCCGGGGGGGCGGCCGATCACTTTGCCAGGGCCGGTTTTGGATCCCAGTCCGGCCCTGACGGAGTAGAGTCGCCCCATTGCCCAAATGCCCCCCAGGAATGAAAAATAAAATGGTAATAAAGTTAATTTATTGCCATTTTATTTTCCATCCTCCCGTCCTGAACTGAGTGTCAGGAGGGGACGGGGCCATTGCTGCTGAGCGGCAACAGGGAGCTGTGCACTTCAGTTTAAAGAGTATATGTCTTTTTGGCTTGCTGTCTTGTGATGACCAGCCAGATATGTGCATTTCAAACTTCTCTAAGCTAGCTGTCTTAAGACAGCTGGGTTAGAGACAGCACAGGCCTCCAGTGCTCTTGAAAGCGCTGATAGAGGCCGCTCCATCCAATCCTGGCGCTGCTCTCAGGCTGGTTACCAGAATGAGAGCAGCACCAGGATTGCTGAAAGGAAATTTGCTGGAGCCCGAGGAGACCGAAGCGAGCAGGACGCCGGATGTCGGGGATCGTGCAGCAAGCAAGGTATGTGTTGTTTTCTTTTTATTTACACACACCACTCACCTTGCATGCATGAACGCACCGACACCACACATGCCCCCCCCCCCCCCCCCACTCTGCCTACATGCCAGCCACCACTGGTTACATGGGTGGGGTTTCCACGCATTTACCTATAAATTTTGGCATATTCCCAGATTTACAAAAGAGGTGTAAATCTGGGAATATTTCAAAATGTTATGCCTCTGAGGCATAATGAGGAGAAATATCTTTATTTCTCCTCGTTACTACCTTTTTTTATGTGAGGCATTCCGCATTACACATAGAAAAAGGAAAATGCCTTTAAGGATTGTTTTGTGAAGGAAGGTGTTCCTTCCTGCACAGAAAAAAGGATTTGTGCAGGAAGGTGTGCGCCAGTGCAAGCGGTAAGCACAAATGCACCAAATCTTTGTAAATATTCAGCATTTCTAATGCATCCCTTTCATGCAATGGAGTGCACCAAGTTGCCTTGCTGCATAACTTTGGGTGAAATCAGTGGCGTAACAAAACTTGAAGGGACCCCCTGCAAAATACATGCAGGGGGCCCCACATGTACTGACCCAGTCTGGAGCTCTCAGGCCAGAGAACTGCCAGTGCTAGAAGGCCCCGCCTAGAGTTAGGGCCCCCCGCACCACAGGGGCTGCAGGGGCTTTTGTTACGTCTCTGTGATAAATGTTAGTAATTCATCCCCTGCATTCCTTCCACCTTTGTGTTGTGTTATAGTGTTTACTGCAGAGGAAGATGTTTTACTGCATATCTTTTCAGGGTTTAAATATTTTTTGAAAACATAGACATCATCAAATGCACAGTAGTGTATGCACTACATATGAATGCATTGCGAGTAGAATGAAGAAAGAACAATACACAGGTAAGTCAATGGCTAGAAATATACTCTCTGCACTTACGCACTAGACAATAACAATCAAACATTTTCGCACTTATCTACCAACACGTCTTAGAGGGAATAAAATCACCCCACCTATAGTTAAAACAGTAGTTAGAGAATTAAAAGAACAGGGAAATGAAGGGGCAGAGAGGTAGAGACAGAAGCGAAACGAGAGGGTGGGGAGAAAGTAGAGAGTAGGCATCTAACATTTTACAACACCAATGAAACCGGAAGAGCCAAGCAATATTTCTGTACTCTCTACATCAGAACATGGAGGTAGAGACTAGATTTAGATACAGCACTGCTGGCAGAGGACAGTGCACAGAGATGGCCCACCTTGGGTGAAGCCATGCTCCGTGGGGATCTGTCTTGATATAAGGGAGCAAGCTGAGAAAGGATAAGACTTCCCCCCTAATCAGTGCTGGAAGTGAAAAAGCAATTACTACGGGGATCCATAATTGGGGTTCAAGGTGTAGCAGATGAAAGGGGGTGTAGTCACAAGGGGCGGAGTCATGGAAAGCAGTTCTGTCAACTTACATATTATAGGCCCGATTCACAAAGGTAAACTTACACTACATATGGCAAATTAACTTGTAAGTACAAGTTCATTATACGTGGAAACCATAAATTTCTAACCACATAAAAGCTGCCCCCAACCAACTCTCTGTATCTTCACTCCTCATCTTTTCCAGACTGATACCTGACTGCTCCCTTGCTATCGTGCCTTTAACTATGCTACCAGTGCTGAGGAGGAAGATACAGTTCTCAGAGGAGGAGACAGAGATGAAAGTCATGTTTGTAAAAGCTGACTACAATAAGCTACACGGGCTGCCCCCATATTATCTTAGGGCGACACAGAAGGCAGCCTTATGGCAACAGTTGGCTGATGGGGTGAATGCATTTGGAGCGGGTGTCTGGACAGTGTGTGATATTAAAAGAAAAGTGGCAGGGTGCGAGGAAAGGACGAAGGAGAAGCTCACTTGGATAGAGAGGACCGGAGCTCTTCCTGAGGACCAACTGGATCCGATCTCCGTCCCACCCAACTCGAGAAGGAGGTCCTTTCCACGATGCACCCTCACCTGCAACATGGGCTGCCTGTTACAGACGACCCAAATGTGGTGCCAAGTAATACACTAAACAAATATATACTGTATGAAAAAAGAGTTTTCTTTGTAGCATGTGTGATTAAGGAAGTCAATCCATGTTGGATCTTTACCATATTAGGACTTGTACTCCAATGTTTTTTATTTCATTATCACACTCCATGTCCCAGAAATCTTTGTAAAGCAAAAAAAAGTGCCTTAGCACATCATATGAGAAATGTGTCAATGCTCTGTTTGTCACTTGATTTATGTCACTTGATTTATCAAGAATTTAAAGCTCATGGATTTATCCTTGTTAGTGTTTCCATCTCACTTACATTGTTTAGTCTTTCTATTTGAATTTTCCACATACAGCCAGAGTGAATGCTTTAGCTGAGACCTGCAGGACCTCGATGCCAAGGCTGGAGCACTACACCTGCTGGTGGTTGGTTCCTCCTCCACTTTACTTGTTGTGTCAGGCTGACGTGCCTGCTTGTAAACCGAGGATCTTCTTTCTTGCCCCTGGTCCTTCTGGGATGTTGCTTGGCCAGCTCGTTTAGCTGAAAAGTATAAAAATAAACAAATACATATGTGGTTAACACATTACCAACAAAGACAAACAATAACATATCAATTAGTGTCTTAGTAGCACATTGAGCTGACTAAGGGCTATCCTGTACAATAAAATATAATAACTGTGAATTAGATGTAATTAACTAATTCACAAAAACAATAAATTATCACCCATTCTAAGTTGAATCCAAAATTGGGCATTTTTTGCAAGAAAAATAAATACCTGAGGGAATTTCAGAATTTTACCTGGGTACAGCTACTGTTTGCTTACAATAAAGAATGTGTTATCAATCAATCAATCAATCAATCAATCAATCAATCAATCAATCAATCAATCACTCAATCAATCAATCAATAGATTTGTAGAGCACTGTGAGGGTATCCAGGGCTAGGAGGGTCCAGTTGATTAGCTTAATAGCCAGGTCTTCAGGGACTTTCGAAACTCTGAAGGGCTGGAGCGGTCCATAGATAAACGGGTAGCTAATTCCATGTCTTTGCTGCTAGGTAGGAGAAGGAGTGACCTCCACTTCTGCTACGTCAGATGCAGGGGATGAGTGTTAGAGAAAGGGACGCTGAGCTGAGGTGTATGTTATGCTGATGAAAAGTTCAGGCGGTGGTTCAAGTAGGCGTGTCTGCAGCTGTGTAGGGCCTTGTATGCATGGGTAAGGAGCTTAAACTGGCATCTTTTCTATACAGGGAGCCAGTGGAGTTCCCTAAGGTAGGGGGTGATTTGGGATCCTCTAGGGAGATCCAGGATGAGTCTGGCTGCGGCGTTCTGTATGGTCTGTAGTCATTGGAGGAGGTGCAATCCCTACATAGAGAAAGTTGCAGTAGTCCAGTTAGCTGTAGATGAGGGCCTGGGTGATGGTGCGTCTTGAACCTTGAGGTAGCCACTTGAACTTCTTATGAGGCATGCAGAGGATTAAGAAGCAGGAGGAGGAGACGGAGTTGACCTGAATCGTCATGGTTAGCTTATTTATTTTTTATTTTTTATTTTGAGAGTTTTATATAGCCCTAGTCAGACCTGAAGTTATCGGAGCGCTTTACAGCCTTATCACTCGTATGATACATTAACACAGTAATATGTACAGTGGCTCATGACACATCACATAGCCTCGTCGTAGAGAGCACATTGTCATTCGTAAGATATGTTATCACAGTAGTCTGTACAGTGTCTCATGTTGCTTCACGTAGTGTCGTCGCAAAAGCACAATGACTCATGATGAGAATGGATCAGGAAGGGGGGGATAGAGGAGGTAGTCATGAGGATAGTGAGGTAGAGGTCTTAATGTCAAAGTGTCTGTGTGCTGCTGTGGGCAGGCTCCGGTGATTAGGCTGTAACTAGCTATTCGGAAGAGATCGATTGAGGAGGAGGGGTTAGTCCAGATATGGACTGGTATGGAGTTCCAGATTTTGGGCGCATTTCCTGCGAAGGAACGAGATGCGTTTTTTTGTTTGCGAGTTTTCGGAGGGATAAGGAGTAGAGTGTTGGTACTCCTTAGGCTTCTTGTCTGACCAGCCTTCTGGAGTTTGGAGGCCAGGTATGCAGGTTTCCCTGTGTGTATCGCATTGTGCGTGAGGCAGGCAGTTCTGAATTTGTCATCCATTTCGATTGGGAGCCATTTGAGCTCGCTGAGTGCCGGCGAGATGTGTTCATATTTCTTTACTCTGGTGACCCTTCTGGCTGCTGCGTTCAGAGTTGTTCTGAATGGAGCTAGGTGGGATTTTGCTGATCCTGTGAGGGATGCATTCCCGTAGTCCAGTCTGGACAGCACCAGAGATTGAGTGGCTTGTTTGAGGTCGTTTGGAGGGATGAAGGGTTTTATTTTGTTGAGTAGTTTAAGGTTGAGGAAGGCACTTTTTGCGGTGTTCTTGATGTGTTTGCTCATGTCTAATTTAGGGTTGAGAGTGATTCCCAGCGATTTTACAGAATCGGCTAGGGTGGGGTTGTAGTTGAGAGCATCAATAGCTTTTAGCCACTCTCTGATTTGGGGGTTCTTCTCCTTGTTGGAGATGAGAAGGAATTCCGTCTTGTCTTGGTTTAGCTTCAGGTGTTTGCATGATAACCAGTGTTGGACTTCTCTTAGATTGTCGTTTAGTCTCTGAATGTCTTCCATGGAGGAGGTTTCCAGATAGATCTGGGTATCGTCTGCATAGGGGTGGAAGGGAATGTTTTTTTTTTTGAGTATGGTGGTAAGGGGTTCCATATAGATGTTGAAGAGTTGCGGCGAGAGTACTGATCCTTGGGGGACACCCCTGCTAACGGGGAGTAAGTCCGACGTGAAATTGTGATTTTTATTCTTCGGGTGCGGTTCTGTAGTAAAGAGGTGAACCATTGTAAGACCACCTCTTCCACTCCAACCCTTTCTTGAAGTGCCTTAATGAGTAGTTTTTGGTCAACCGTGTCGAAGGCTGCCGATAGGTCCAGGAGTATGAGTAGGCAACATTGGCCCGTATCAAGAGATTTGTGCATATCATCAATTACATTTAGGATCTCTGTCTCTGTGTTGAAACCTTTTCTGAAACCCGATTGGTGGGGGTCTAGAAGGTTGGTGCTGTCCAGGTGTTGAGTAAGTTGGAGGAGAACACATCTTTTCAGGATTTGTGCTAGGAGAGGGAGGTTGGAGATGGGTCTGTAGTTCAGATCGTTTGTGTCAGAGCCCGTTTTTTTCAGTAACTTGCCGGTTTTGAGACAATCCTGCATGACTCCAGTACTCAGGGAGCTGTTTATAATCTTGGTCCGGTGTGGTGCTAGAGAGAGTTTTAGCTTTTTGGCCAGTTGGGCAGGTATGGGGTCCAGGACGTGTGCTGAGGATTTCGTGCTGGAAATCATTTTGATGACCTCTGCTTCGGAGATGGGATTGAAAGATTTCCATAAGTTTGGGGGGAACTTGTGTGTGATATCTTCTATCCCCGGGGGTGATTTACTGTCAGGGGGACTGCGGTGTACGTCCAAGGAGAGTTCTATCTTGGTGACTTTGTCATTGAAGAAATTGGCAAAGTTATCACACAGGTCTTTGGAGGCCATAACTGGTGTCGAAGGGGGCTTGGAAGTTTGTTGCCTAATGAGATTAAAGAGATCTTTGGGCCTGTTTTTTGCATTGCCAAGGGCATTACATAAGAAGGAAGTTTTTTCGTTTTTATGTGTTTTTTATACATAAGTAGTCTAGCTCGTAGGATTGTGGAGGGGTTGTTCCGCCAGGGTCTTTCTGCCGCTCTTAGTTCTCTTCTTTCGGAGTTTATGTCTGTGTTGAACCATGATCTAGATGGTATATTCCTGCCTCTTTTTAGTTTCAGGCAGGCTAATTGGTCCATAATGGAAGTCATAGTGGCGTTGTAGTGAGAGGTGAGTTCAGTTGTTGAAAGCTCACCCGTGTGGATGGGGAGGGGAGAGCTTATCCTTTCCTCCAGGTCTGCAAGGGGAATCTGACTTAGATTTCTCGCCCAGCGGGGAAGGGGGGGGTGGGGGGGGGGGGGGTCCTGCGTACCAGGCTGGCATTGGATCGTTTGGTTGATGTGGAATAGAATGACATGGTGATCAGACCAGTCCACAGGCAGGGTGAGGTCAACAGAGACTATATCTACTTGAGCGATAATGGCATCCAAGATTTAGCCTCTGTTGTGGGTTTTTTCTGTGCAGTGTTGGGTGAGGTTGTTGTTGATTAGAAGATCGTTTAATGTTTTGATTAGCGAGTTGTTTTCCTCCTTCCAGTGTAGATTGAGGTCGCCTAGAATTATGTTGTTGGAGTCACGAGGTGAGCAGTGAGTTACCAGGTCGAAGAGGTGTCTCCGAATGAGGAGGTGTTTCCTGGCGGATGGTAGAGAAGATGACAGAGTAATGTTTTATTGTCACTTATCTTAATGGTGGCAGTAAGACATCCGAAAGAGTTATATTTGAGGGCGTCATTTTCTGTCACGGATATGTTGTCCTTATATATGATTGCTATCCCGCCTCCTTGTCGGTTTTTTCTGTCTTTATGGATTATTGCAAAGCCCGGGGGCACAAGCATGTCCATAATTGGGGAAGAGAACTCGTTTAGCCATGTATTGGTGATGAACGTGATGTCTATGTCGTGGGAAACGATGGTCTCTGCCAGTTCTGTAGCATGTTTGGTGGCCGATCTGCAGTTGGTTTTGGATCGCTCGTTTTTGAGTTTCTTCTTTAGGGGGGCCCTGGGGATGTTAGTGAGGAAGGCAGAGGGTCTTGAGGATCTGGGGGGGAGCGGTTTCTTCCAAATCCAGTGATAACCTGGATCTTAGAGATAGAGGTGACAGTAGTGAATGTGTCATATGAGGTAGCAAGATCCATCGCTTCGCTCGTGGACATTGCAGCTTTTGTTCTTTTGGGTCTCTGTGTCTGGTTCCGGAGGGGGGTTGGGGACCAGTCTAGCCGTTGGGTCTGGTGAGGCCTGGTGTGATAAGTGTTGGTGGATGTGGGTCTCGGATGTGGGTGTTGGTTGGGCTTTCGTGGTGTGGGGAGGTTCAGTAAGATTTCGGTGAGGCTCAGTATTACCGTTTCTAGCTGGCTTTCCAGCAGGGCAAGTCGCTGGGTCGTCTCTATGGAGGAAGGGGTGGGGGCATCCCCAGAGGACATTGTGGCTCTTGTTCCTGTAGGTCTCTGTGTCTGGTTCCAGATGGGGGTAATGGACGAGCTAGGTCGTTGAGTCTTTGGAGGCCTTGCGTGCTTGGTCTTTGTAAATGTGGGTCTCGTGTAAGGGTATTGACTAGGATCTTGGTGTTGGCTTTTGGTGTTGGAGTTGCCCATTTTATCCCAATAGGTAGTCCTGGATATGGGGTGTGGAATATCGCGGCGTGGTTCAAGTGGCCATCTCTTGTGTGTCAGTGGAGGGAAAGATTTAGGTGTCACTGACTGCGGGCCGGGTTCGCTGGTTGTTTGTTGGGAGTGGTGGTTTGAGGATGGAGGAGGTGGGTGTTGTTCGGTAGGGGGTTGGAGAGCCTCATCTGAGATGTGGCTCCGATTGATTTGGGGGGGGAATGAATAGAGCGCTGTCGTGGAGGGGTAGACGGAGAGGAGGATGATGTCTGGAGTGGGGAGGTTGACTTTAGTAGCAAAGGTCTTGTGGTTGCTTTGTGCGATCTCCTGGAGTGGGGGTCTATCAGGGGATAAGGAGTTAGACCGGCAGGAGCTGTGTAAGTGGGATGGGGCATTGCGGAGCGACGGGAAGAGGGAGTCGAAAGCTTCTAGGTTGTCATTATTGGCTTTGATCATGACTGTGCCGTTGGTGTAGATGGTCACAGAGGTGTTACTGTTTTGTATAGGGCGGTTTGGGAGTGTGATCGTTAGTTTCCAACTGTAGGGGGTGTTAGTTGTTTTGGTTATGTGCAGATGTGTTTTTGAGGATGGTGTTCCAGTTGATAGGTCTTGCGGTATGGAAAATGAGATCCATTTTTAACTGGCCTTTGGAAGAGCAGTGGTATATGTCCACAAATAGAGTTTCTGGGTGTTGTCTAATCAGTCTGTGTTTGTGGTTTCTTTTTGCTTTTGGTGTGAGATTGGGGGGAAAATTATGGAGAAGGAGTTCCGGCCATGTAGTTTTAGTCCGTTAGGTGTGGAGGGGTGGGGGGCATGAGGTGAGAGGTGGTTATTTGTCTTGGTTGGGAGGGTGGGTGGTTGTCCGAAGCTGTGTACAGTCTATTGTCTGAGAGGATAAGACTCGAGGGAGTTGGGGGTTATTAACCCTCTCCGTGTCTAGGTAAGATTTAGGGATGGGTTTATTGCTGACCGTATGTGCTCAGCCTTTGAGCCAGCGGTGAGAGTTAGCTGTGATTGGGGTGTGGCAGCTACCTAGATTAGGGGGTTGTTTTGTATGTGTGAGTTTGATTCGGGGTAAGACACTGCCATCTTAGGGCCAGACAGGAGGTAGCGTGTCTCGCGTCTCCCGTGGCTGGGATTGCGCATCCGTTGTGGTTTTTCACAGAATCCCGGGTTCCTATGAGTTCCGGGGAGAGGATAAGAGTGGTAGCAGGTAAGGTGGGTTTACTGGTCAATCGGTGATTAGGGGCGGCCAGCCATTATCTTGGTGACAGGCCCATGGTTGTGGTGGTGCGAAGGGGTGTGCTGCACCTCCCGTTTCTAAGGTCAGCTCGTCTGTGCTAGATAGATGTCGGGGGAGAGGAAACATCTAGTGGAAGTGGTGAAGAGAGAATAGGGTAGTTGTTCTGTAGTTGGGAGTCTGATGAGGGGTTGGATGCCTCCATCTTAGGGTCAGGTAGGAGGTAGCGTGTCTCACGTCTCCCGTTGCTGGGATTACGCGTCCGTTGCGATTCTTCACAAGATCTCGGGTTCCGATGAGTAGACCTTTTCGTATTTGTTTCTCGGGGTATTCGCCGGAGTGGATTTCTGTGGGGGTTGTGTGAGGGCTCCTCGCCCCGCTTTGAGCTTATCCTTTTACCATTGGATCCCTTGATTGTTAGGTGATTGTTAGGTTATTGTTAGCTTGTTGTCTAGAATGATTCCTAGGTTCCTAGTGTGGTCAGTAGAGGTAGGAGTAGGTCCGAGTTCGGAGGGCCAGCAGGATGTGTCCCAGGGTGAACTTTTGTTTTCGAAAATTAATACCTCTGTCTTGTCTTTGTTGAAATTCCTTCATCCAGTTGGCAACAGCCGTCTTTCAGTTGTGGACAATTGTCTTGATGTTAGTGGTCTCATAGGAGGAGGAGAGGATGAATTGTGTGTCATCTGTGTAGGATATGATGTTGAGTCTGTGGTTTTTGGTGATGCTGGCTAGAGGATTCATATAAGTTTTGAAGAGGGTAGGGCTGAGCGAAGATCATAGGGGTACTCCACAGATGATTTCATTGTGTTTGGAGTAGAAGGAGGAAAGACAGGCCATTTGTCTTCTTCCAGTGAGGAAAGAGGTGATTCTTCTGAGAGCGGCTTCTTGGACGTCTATGTTGTGCATTCTTGTGATGAGTGTGTGTTGGGAGACCGTATCAAAGGCTGCCAAGAGATCTAGGAGGATCAGAGCTGCATTCTCTCCTCGGTCGAGTAGGGCTCAGATGTTGTTGGTAGCCATAATGAGGGCTGTCTCGGTGCTGTGGTTGATACAGAATCCAGATTGGGAGGCATTGAGTAGGCGTTCTGTTCCAGATGAGAGGAAACTTGTTGGTTGATGGCTTTTTCTAATACTTTGGCTAGAAATTGGAGCAGGGAGATCGGCCTGTAGTCGTTATGTTCGTTGGGGTCTGCAGATTATTTCTTTAGTAGGGTGTTGACCTCTGCATGTTTCCAGTCCTCGGGGAAGGTGGCTGTGGCAATTGAGATGTTAAAAAAGGTGGTGAGTACGTGGCTTTTTCTGGCTTCGCCTAGTTTGTAGATGTGATGAGGGCATGGTTGGTTGGGGCCCCTGAGTGGACCGAGTTCATGATGAAGGCAGTGTTCTGTGAGGCGAGCTGGTTCCATTCTGTTAGTCTGATATCTGTGCTGGTAGCGAGGTTGTTGGCTTGCTTGAAGAAGTCAGTGGCATTGGCCTGGAGTTTGAAGTTTCTGTAGATGTTGGTGATTTTGTAGTGGAAGAAGTTTTCAAGATTGTTGCAGAGTTCCTGTGAGAGGGTAATATTGTTTGTTGCAGCTGAGGGGTTGGAGAATTCTTTGACGATGTTGAAAAGTTCTTTGATGCTTTTGGAGCTTGATTCTATGAGTGAGGCTAAGGCTTTTTTCTTTGATTCTCCCAACTGCCTGTGGTAGAGGTTGAGGGCTGTCTTGAAGATGGTCTTCTTGTCAGTTGTGTCATAACTGGTGCGCCATCTCTTTTATTGTTGTTTACACGGTCTTTTAGCGGTTCTGAGGTCTTCAGTGTACCAGCTAGGCTGATTGGTGGACCTTCTGTGGTTGTTGTTGCAGATGGAGGCGATGCTGCCAGCACATTTGGTGATCCAATTGTTTAAGAATCTGACGTTCTGGTCTAGACAGTTGGAGGAGATGAGGTAGGTGGTGTTGAGGGTGTTGGTCCATGTGTCCTTTGAAACTTTGCTCCAGCGGCAGTGGGGGGTATTGAGAAGACTAGGAGAAGAGGTCTATGAGCTGGTGATGTTAAAGTCAATGATGGAGAGGTCGATCCAGGTGAGTCCTGTGGTGTGGCTGCACCTGCTGCGGTTGCAGGAGGTGAAGATAGGGTCTAGCATGTGGGCTGTGGTGTGAGTGGGGTCGTAGACGAGTTGGGTGAGTCTGATGTTGTTTATGCTGTTGAGGAGGTTGGTATTGTTGATGTCATTGTTATAGTCAAGATGGAAGTTGCGGTTGCCGAGGAAAATGTAGTTGTTGTAGTCTATGGTGATGGGCGATGAAGTTGCCGAAGGCTGGACGTGGTGCTGAAGGATGGTAGCGAGGGTGCCCTTGATGGTGGTTTTGCAATCTGTTTGGAGTGGAAAGTTGAGGTGTTACATGTCTAGAGTGATGTCGTCATTTGTGGTGGTGAAATGGATGGATTTCTTGTGTATGATGGCGATCTCTATGCCAGGCTTGTTGATGCAGTCACAGTGGGTGATCTTGTATCCTTCGGGTATTGTTGGGCGATGTTAGGCGTGGAAGGGAGAGTGGTGGTGGGGCAAGGTCTGAGTGTGGAAGAGGACATTGGGTGTGAGGGTGGAGATGAGGTTCCAAATCTCAGTGGTGTGTTTGCCTAGTGAGCGTGTGTTGAGAAGGGCCATGTGAGTTAGTGTTTTTGTACAGGTGGTGCCTGTGGTGTGTTCTGGGTTGGCATGGTCAGAGGGCTGGTGTGTGTGCTGTGGGTGCAGGTGAAAGGTCCTACTGTGGAGCATGGTCAGTTCGGTGACAATGTTTGTTGCAGCATCTTAGGTCAAGCGTCTAGAGCTTGGCAATGGTGTATCTGCAGGGGCGAGAGGGCCTGGCGTTGTGGCACAGACGGACTTGCCTTTGGTGTGCCAGTGGCCTGCATTAAGTAGGTCCTGAAGTGGGTGGGGCTTCTGTTGGTGGGAGGAAGGGTGAGCAGGAAAACCCAGACAGCTGCGGTGTAACTGGATCAGAGTGGTACAAGCATGAACTGTTACAGGCCAAATGCCCAGGAGCAGACTAGTGCGGTCACGTTGTGGCCTGCATTAAGTAGGTCCTGGGATGGGCGGGGCTTCTGTTGACTGGAAGAACGGTGAGCGGGGAAATCCTGGGTGGACTAACATGGGCAGCGGTGGAGTCACTCGATCAGCTGTAAAAAGCAGGAACTGGAGGCCACAGGCAAGTGGCAGGCTAGGTACTTAGGTGCCTACTGGTGCGGTCACGCTGTGGCCTGCATTAAGTAGGTCCTGTGATGGGCAGGGCTACTATTGGCAGGAAGAACAGTGAGTGGGAGAACCCGGGTAGTGGTGGTGTTACAGGATCAGGCTAGAAATAGCAGGACACAGAGGTCACAGGCAATTGGCACGCTAGGTGCCCAGGTGCCTACTAGGGTGGTCGTGCTCCGGCCTGCATTAAGTAGGTCCTGGGTTGGGTGGGGCTTCTGCTGGCAGGAAGAACAGTAAGCGGTAAAACAGGTGGGGAAACTCATCTGGCGGCAGTGTCACTGGATCAGGCTGAAACAAGCAGGAACTGAAGGCCCTACAGCCAACTGGCAGGTTAGGTGCCCAGGTGCCCTGCTTTATGCAGCGCACTACAAAGCATATACTCTTATTTAGTACTACTATATACTACTATAAAAACCGTGTAGAATAAATTATATGACATTCTTCACAAAATATGTGCATTTACTAAACTATGGATATGTATGTATTATATGAAGTAAGGTAAAGTTACACAACATCAGCCTTGACTATATTACAATACAATAAATAGTGTTAAAGAGAAACAAAACGAACTACAAGCATGCTTGCTAGAACATAGTATGTGTAGGAAAGTAGGATCTGCTTCTTATGGTTACCCTCAATTTTTGCTTGATGTGATGCTGTTTTTGACAAGTCTGACTGAGATCCTGCTAATCAGGACCCCAGTCTATCTGCTTTCTCCCTAAATTGTTGTGTTAAGTACTCAGGTACACTCCAGATTGGATACCCTTATCAGTCCCTAGTATTTGGTACTAAGGTACCCAGGGTACAAGTACCCCAGAGCTCTCCCATGGGCTGAAGCATGCATTATACCACCTATGGGAGACCATGCAAAATGTAACTACAGGTCTGCCATTGCCATTGCAGCCTGTGTAAGTTGGTGCATGCATCCCTTACTAAAGATTTCATCATCATCATATTCTTTATTTCGGTTCAAAATAAAACCATAAAATATGCATCTTCAATATACACATACAATTGTAAAATACATGGGACAATTCCGTATATAAATAGTAACACCTCAACATGGTAGGGGCTGCAATCTAAGTGACTAATACATTTGCCGTACCAAAAAATAATATTAAAACAATAAATACATTAAAAACGGAGGCATTAAGATTTGTTTTTGATTTTTTTTTAATTAGTAAACTATACACAAGAGTAATTATTTATTATTCTAATTTGAGCATGTGCATAATTATATGAAATTTCAATATTATTTCCACGTGGTCATACCAACTTGAAATACTTTTCTATACAAGGATAAATCCATCATTTAATTTTAGCGTTAAGGCCATAAAGTGCATGTACGTGGTTACAGACTTAATCCAGCTTTAGCTCTTATAAGACTCACATTAAATAAAAACCTACTAACACTAAAAACAATTTTTGGGGAAGTATCTGTTTTCAATATTCTTCCTGTCTCTATACAGATTCTAGTAGTGAGGTTACGGCAAATGGGTTTAATCCATTTCTTCCTCGGTTTGCCGTATGCTGGGCAAAAGAATAGTATGTGTAAGTCATTCTCTTTTAATGCATTTTGACATAATTCACAAAATTCATTACTATTTCTATCACAGTTTATTGCCCACTTAGATGTGTTCGCATTGATGTGAAGCACACCATACCTAAACTTCATGTACATGGCCTTGGCTAGTGGTGGGTATACCTCATCCAAGAAGGGTTCAAAACTGGCTACTTCCTTGAAAAGAAGAAACTCAGTTGTTAATGTACCATTGCCTGCGCAATGTAACACGTTCTTTTGAATATGGGTCCAAAAAGTGGATTTTAACAGTTTTTTACTAGCCATAGTCAGCTGTGTCGGAGCTTCCCAAAAATGTTTCAAGCCCAATTTCTCGAACCAGGAAAAAACATGTTTGGTCCACGGAGTACCCCTGCTTATGTCAATTTCTAAAATCTCCTGTAAACCCTCCTTGTAACTGGTCAATTCAGGAGTTGACCAGAGCCGTACCCAATATAGTAGGGGTCTTAATATTGCATGGTGGTCCGTTCGTTTGACGTTTGAATGCATAAGAATTGGAATTAGGGGTGTTCTCACTGGCAATCTTAAAACCCTTCTTAGGAACTTGTTTTCTCCTAATTCAAAGCTCCTTTTGCAGTGTGGACCCCAAATTTCAGCGCCATAAAGAGCAGCTGATTGTACTTTATATTTGTAAACCTCCAAAGCAGGAGTCAACGCCTTCGATATACTACTCCCATGCATCTTTATTATTCGCAACGAGTTTTGAAGTTGGATAATCTTATTTTTTTCTAACTGTTGCTTCCAGGACAACTGTTGCTTTGTGTCCAAAGTTATACCTAAATACTAAAATCGTGTACATACTCTAGTTTTTGGCCACTAACTGTTAGATTCTTTTTGAAAGATTTGGGTGGATTTATTGCCATGTACTTTGTTTTGCCGTAATTTATTTCAAGGCCCTTTTTTTACAGTAAGTATTAAAAGAATTCAATAGAGATTGTAGACCGTAAGGGGTTTGCGATATCAGTATGGTGTCATCAGCAAATAAAAGGGCTGGCATCAAATCCCCACCCAACTTGGGCGAGTCATGTGTGCACCCAAGTAAATGACTTGCAATATCGTTGACTTTAATATTGAAAATAGGGTGGGTGCCAGAACACACCCCTGACGTACACCCCTTCTTACCGGAATTGTCTCAGTTAGTTCACCCCTCGGGCCCCACCTTACTTTTGCAAAATTACCTTTGTGCAATCTTATTATTTGCATCAATAGTTCAACAGGGACGCCTTGCTGTTTCAATGATTCCCAAAGTAAGTTCCAGGGTACGAGATCAAAAGCGGCCTTTAGGTCTACAAAAGCAATATACAAGTGGCCCTTTTTTATATTTATAAATTTCCAGCATAAGCATAAAAATCTAAAAACCTGGTCGATTGTGCTTGTTTTTAATCTAAACCCCGCCTGGAATTTTGAGATAACACTATTCTCATCAAGCCAGTCGTTTAATCTCATTAAGATATGCCTAGAATAACTTTTTTGTAAAATATCGATTAAACTAATTGGCCGGTAATTTGCAGGGTCACTGCGATTGCATTTTTAAAAAATTGTTACAATTTCCGCCCCTTTCCATGTTTCCAGTATTGGCGAACCTGCAGCAATTGCATTACATAAATAATTAATATAGAGGCCCCAAACCCTGCTATCATGCTTCAGTAAATCTCCCGGTATTTTATCAGGGCCTGGGGCTTTCCCTGGCTTAACTGCATTTATTGCCATTAATGTTTCCTCCAGGCTAAAGTGAAGATTATTAATAGTAGGGTTGGGCACCACTATTACAGTGCAAGGTGTCTCTACCACTTGTGCATCCGCATAGAGTCTAGAAAAATGGCCCTCCCAAGTTTTTGCATCTAGGAAAAGGTCCTTATCCTCCCAACTTGTCTCTCTGCCTTTTGCTATTAGACGCCAAAAGCCTGCTTGATCTTTGGATTTGGCCGCTTCAATTAAATCTGTCCAAGTAATATCATCCCACATTTTTTTAGCATGGGCAAGGGTTTGCTGATATTTAATTATTTTCTCCCTTATAGCTGTTACATTGTTCTCTTTTATTGACAGTATGAGGTCAGCTTTTACCTCACGACACTCCCTATTATACCGTGGGTTTGCTCCTATTTTTTTACCTTTTCCGCTATGTTCCCCTGGTAATCTACTCATTACTGATGACAGTGCATCCTGCAAAGCTTGATGCACAGCCATTATTGGAAATTCCACTCCTGATGAGTTTAAATGAAGAGAAACAGTATCAGCAAAGGTATTATAAATCTGTATCCTGGATTCAGCCTTTCCTAGTATGTGCGGCCATTTTAGAGCACGGCGGTTGTTACTAACTATGTTAGCATCAATAGAGGTAAAAGTTTCATCATTGTCCAAAATGTTACCAAGGAAAAGGTCAGGTATTAGTGACGAGTGCAAGGGACGATGATCACTATCGGTTCTATCGTCAATTTTCAGATCTAATACATTAGGCCAAAACTCAACAGAAACCAATATATAAGCGATACTACTCCTATAATTACCTCTACAAAAGGTTGAAACCATTGCAAGCTCTAAGACCCTGCCCTGTTGTTAGTTTCATGATCTGTGCGACTGCTATAGTGAAGGGCACTGTCGGACTACTTTCTAGGGCGGGAATATTATTCATTGTGTCTTCATCTTCAAAAAGATTATCGAACCCCACCACAGGTTCAAATTTACAGTTGAGATCGCCCCCGATAATTACCATTGCACCAGCCTCTAATAGATTCAAAAATTAATCAAGTTGATTTATTGTTAAAGATTCTTTCGAAGTTGGACTTGATCTATTGTAAATATTAATTAAATATATACATTTTTTATCCAGTGTTTTAATTTTTACACCAACCAAGTTCTGGGATGCTATGTGTAGTACAATTGATTCGATTTTGAGGGTTATTCTAATCCATATAATGAGACCCCCAGAAGGTCTACCTCTCGTTGACGGAATGGCATTTACGCTGAAGATCTTAAACCCTACCCTGTGGGGAGTTTCTAGAGCCCAGGTCTCTTGTAAGAGAAGGATATCACTTTGCTCTGTATATTCCACCCATTCCATATCTTTAAGGTTCCTGTTTAGTGGCCCTATATTCCAGGATGTAAGTCGTATTGCTTTCCGAATATTTACTCTTGGATTTGTTGTGTTTAGCCTATGAGGACTATTCACTATATCAGAAGAAACATTTATGTCCATGGGTAATGGCCATTGCTGCTCCTCCTCCCCAACAGCTGTGTGTAGCTTATATGCTTTATAAGGGGCTATCTCCCCCTGCAACTCCTCTGGGTAATGCATATTTCTGAAGCGCATTTGTTCTGTACAACTGTTTGCCTCATTAGTTGCAGGAAGGAGTATTTCACAGACTATAGGAGTTGGTTGTCAATCCACGGCATCCAAGACAGATAGTGCCTTGAACCTATTCGGGGATAATATTAGAGCGTCATCATGGACTGATAGCCCGGGATGTGGTTTGTAAAAATACCCCAGTGGGAGAGCACAAATACAAGTGTTTAGGGCCAAGATTTCCTCTCTGGTATTTAATAGTGATCGAACCATCTGCGGGCGACGAAAATTAACTATTATACAATCGCCGTCTAGGTTCTTGAGGGATTTGCCATTCCCACCCTACTCTGTGGACCATCAACATTTCGTTAGTGTTTCGTGGTCTAAAATGTTTGTGTTTTGTTAGCCAATCGACTGTCTTGTTTCGCAGAGTTGTCCAGGATTCACTCTGTCCTTTTTTTAGTGCCGGAACCCCTGCTAAAATTACTACATAAGGACATGAGGCAGGTGGTAATCCTAGAATATCTGAACTTGGGTTCAAACTTGGATCTTGTGAGTTTTTTACTGTCTCAGGGCCTGACCTTTTTATGGGCAGGTTTGGGGTTTCACGTTTATCATCCGTAGCATGCGTTCCCCTCGTTGTATCAACCCTATTCTGCACTTTTTCCCTTGTGCCTCTTTCTCAACTGTCTCTTTGAGTCGATGATTTAGCCAAAAGAGTGTCCTTTGTTCTACTGCTTGTTCCAACAGTGCTCGGAAACCGAGATTCCTCTAAATGCCTTAGATCACCCTCCCTTTCTATAATACAAAGATTATTACTGTTTATTTTATCTCTCAGATTACCCACAGTGGTATTTAACTGGTCAATTTTTAGGTCCAGTAAGCCAAATTTATTATCTATTAGACCATTTATCTGTGTTAACATAGATCTAAAGGCTGTTTCCAGTATCACGCTAATTATACGCTCAAGAACCTCAGGACTTTCTTTCGCTATCTCAGAGGTGGGATCGACATCAGCTTCCATCTGTGTACTAGAAGTTTTTGTCGGTACTACAGTTTGTTCCCTTATTCGATGGTTTATCTGGGTATTTGACCTTGGGCCCCTTATTTTCTTGGGTTCTGATCCCCCCGTAGCATGCTTCTGCCTTGTTCTAGGTCCTTTCCCTTTTTCTATTTGTTTTAAGGCTCGGGATCTGGTTCCTATGCTTGGGCTATTATCATCATCTAGTGCTAGGTTTGGGATATAGAAATTGAATTTGGCAGGGCAGGTGTTTCAGGTCCACTTTGGACTATTATTCTAGGTGTTAATGGCATATTTGCGTCTTTATACATAGGAAATTGCGTGGGATCTAGTGACAGTCGCCTTTCTGTCATTTGGATCTTGTGTGTTAGCAGAGATTCTGCTCTGGTTAAAAAAGGCATCTAAGGTGCCTGCTGCACCTTTACGTTTATTCATACTCTTTATCTATGTAACGGCCTATGGGTCGAGTGCGAGAAAGATAAACTAGAGAGGCTATGCAGCGCTACAGGGGTTAGGCTCCTAAAAATAATTTTAAAAAACAACAGACGATTATTACAATCCTTCCAAACAGTTAAATCACAGTTTAATCACAACCCCAGCTGCACTTATTTTATCAGCTATGGGCTATTCCTGCTACGTAAGGGGTCAAGTAACACAAGGCTAAGACGTGACACCAGCCACCCCAAGATCACCTCCACCTTAATGTGACCCGCCCAGTATCTGTTTAGTATAAATAACAATACAGTCCACAGTGCATCAGTTCATAGTTCACAGTATGGGTGCTTTCAAATAACAGTAAAGTCTCAAAAGAGGTCAGCAAATGCTGTGTCGATGAAACTGGGCACAATGAAATTGGCGTAGATCTTACCCACTAGCACTTCAACGTTAGGAATGCAACAGCCAAGGGGGATGGCCCTGCCCTGCCTCTTCCGGCCGCTGACGGGCACAGACGGGGCCGCCCTTAGCCTGGGCTTTGCCCGGGCGCAACCCGCACGCGTCTCGCGCCGCGGGGGTCGAGACAGCGCTTTAAAGCTCGATGACCACGCCTCCCCCAGCGGCAGCTGATTCCAATGCGGGCGCTGTAGTGTACCCTGGGACAGCGAGTCCAACCAGGGTATGGCGTCGGTGGCCGAAGTGCGAGAGTCTCCTCAGAGGCAGCAGGGGCGTGAGCAGTAGCCCGGAACCCAGCAGGCAGAGGTAAGTGATGGCAAAAACAAAAGAAAAACAGGCAGAAGTCCTCTAGCGCGTCCCGCGCCGCGGGGGTCGAGGCAGCGCTTTAAAGCGCAATGACCACGCCTCCCTCAGTGGCAGCTGATTCCAATGCAGGTGCTGCAGTGCACCCTGGGACAGCGAGTTCCACCAGGGTATGGCATCGGTGGCCGGCGCTCGAGAGTCTCCTCAGAGGCAGCAGGGGCATGAGCAGCAGCCCGGAACCCAGCAGGCAGAGGTAAGTGAATGCAAAAACAAAAGAAAAAGGGCAGAAATCCTCTAGCGCGTCCCGCGCCACGGGGGTCGAGGCAGCGCTTTAAAGCGCGATGACCACACCTCCCCCAGCGGCAGCTGATTCCAATGCGGGCGCTGTAGAGTACCCTGGGACAGCGAGTCCCACCAGGGCATGGCGTCGGTGGCCGGAGCTCGAGAGTCTCCTCAGAGGCGGCAGGGGCGTGAGCAGCAGCCCGGAACCCAGCAGGCAGAGGTAAGTGATGGCAAAAACAAAAGAAAAACGGGCAGAAGTCAGGTACACTCCAGACTGGATACCCTTATCAGTCCCTAGTATATGGTACTAAGGTACCCAGGGTACAGGTACCCCAGAGATCTCCCATTGGCTGAAGCATGCATTATACCACCCATGGGAGACCATGCAAAATGTAACTACAGGTCTGCCATTGCCATTGCAGCCTGTGTAAGTTGGTGCATGCATCACTTACTAAAGGTTTAGGTTTACTATATCTAAGGGTCACTGCACTTAAAACCTATAAGTCACACCTAAAGCAGGCTTTTACAATCCTGAGGGCAGGGTGCTTGGTTCTAAGTGAGAGGGTGCCCCTGCATGAGCAGGACACCCCTGCAGCCTACGGAGTCCATTCTCCCGGGTTGTCAGTGAAGCAGCCATACACTATATAGAGGGCCACTGCGTAATTGGGTGATGACCATGTCGAAAATGGCTGCAATGAATCCTATCATGTTTGGGAATTATGATTCCAAGCATTGGAAGAGCCCTCCGTTAGGCTCTCAGTGTTTCCAGGACCAGCCTTCTAGTGCCGGACAGCACAAAATGGTTGCTGCTGACCAGAGACACATTTCGCCCTCCTGCTGCTGAGGCAAGCTTGAGCAGGGGAAGGTAGAACAATGGGCATCCTGTCACAGGGAGGTGTGGCCACCCCCCAGACAGGATTTAGGGTATTAGAGCTGGGTGGTTGTGCTTGCCAGCACCTGAAAGTCTGCATGAGGGGCACATTTGATGTCCCTGTGCATAGTTCAGTTCAAACCAGTCCTGGGAACCGTTGGCTCCCGCTCTGGTGCGAAACTGGACAAAGGATATGGGAGTAACCTCCCCCTGTCCAGACCCTCCCCTGGGAGGATCCCCTTAATCTTCCCAACCCTTTCCCTAGGGTACTTAAGGGCTTACCTGGGTGTAGGTCTTTAGATTCATGAAGGGATAAGATTCAGAACTGAAACCCCTGCACTTCTACCGTCTGGGCAATCTGGACTACGTTTGGGCCTCACTTCATCTCCCTTTCAGTCTGTTGCATCGTCTGTGCCTGTGCATCATACAGGAACCTTCAAAGGCCTGTGAGTCATCAAATGCTACTGAATTAATCTTCCTTGAAGTGAAGGACTCACTCCCTTGCATTCGCAAGCACCGCAACTAAGTCGGCCAGTCTACAGATCCTGTGCTCCTCCAGACGCCATGGGCTCTGCAAAACAGGTGGTGGTGTCCCCCAGCTCACGAGGCCTGCTCTACCCTCTCAGCAAGTTTGAGGCCAGTAGTCCTCGTGAGGGTTGCAATAACCGAACCCCTTAGTTCCTCATCCCCTTTGCAGTTGCAAAGGCTTGTTGACATCTTTGTAAGAAGATCTTCAGCCTCCAAGTAGCCCCAACCTCGTGCACCTCCACTGAGCAGAACCTTCAGCCACACCGCATCGTGTGCATCGTGGCCTACATCTTTTGGTGAGCTGCTTGAGGTCCTCTCGCGACTCCTGTGCCTCCAGCCTGTGGGTCCATTTGAGGGCCACCATTGTTTTCCGTGGGCTCCCCTGTTTATTCAAGGCCTGCCCTGACTCCCTTGCTTATGGTGAGTCTCATGGACCTTGCTGGTCCCAACATTGCACCTTCTTGACTTCCTGGGTGGGTTGCATTTGCCAAGGCCTGTTGTTGCTCCCGCCAGCCACCAACCCCTCAGCACTCGACATCCTTCATGGGACATCTCGTATCCGGGTCCTGGAAATCCTCAGCATTACCTGGTCCTCGCAGCTGCAGAGCCAAGATCACCATCATCTTTCCTGGAGCACCTGACATCGGAAGGCATTCGTCATCCAAGTCTTCTGGTCACCCCTGAGTGATATAGACTCTGTCACCTCTGCTTTCAGGTGCTCCTCTTCAAGGTTCCACATTTGGATTCCTCCGGACATCTTCTCCTCTTCCAGCAGCAGCACTTTCCTGAAGTTCTCCATTGGGTTCGACAGCGGTTTCTGATGCCACTTCACACCTATGCACCCGGCTTCTCTGGGATAGGTAACTTGGGTACCACGGTATCCACAGGTGGGGTGGCTCTCCAACCTTCTGTCTTCCACGGGTTTTCTTCAGGGTCCACTGGGAAGGGTCCCTAATCTTTAAAAATTCAACCGCGACTTGCACATAGACTTGTACGGAGCACGGGGTTGTGTTCATACACTGCGCACGCTCTCCATGGGGTCCCTATCTACTTACCTTGTGTGGTTCTGTGGGTCCCCAGAAATTTTTCCTTCTTCCCGACATTTTCTTGACTCAAGTCGTGGTTCTTATACCACTTTCTTAGTGTATGGTTTGGTGTCCCCCCCCCCCCCCCGGGGCCCACTGTGCATTAGTGCAATTTACTGTGATTTCTTTGCTAAGGCATTGTGTGCTTTGTGTCTATCTCCATGTGGGAGATACTGTAATGTACTAGATAGTGTTATATAATAAATACATATTTTTATAAATACTTTGTGTGGTTCTTTGTCATTTCATCTATACTATAAGATTACATTCTGGTAAAACAAGCTGCTTTACACTCCTTCAAGACTAAGCCTGAAGGCTGCTCTCCAAAGCTGCCACTTGGATAGCATTCTAAGGAGACCTCCTAAATCTCCATAATGGTTGTCTGGACTATTGCAAGGTTCCTAATTACATTAGGGAACATCATATACCGGGCCAGCTTCTCACAATAGTAACATCACAACCTGTCCTAGTAACAATAACCATTTTTGGACAAAAACACAGCATAACATTAAAGTTTAAAAGGTCCTTGTGTGATTAGCTATACCACTCCCAGTGTTTGTTATTTCAGTAATAAACTTGAAATGTTATTGTGCCCAATTGTGAAATGAGAACTACAAATCCCTGAATTCTTTGAACAAACGTTGAGCAGGAATTAAATATTGATGCATAGACCTTGGAAATGTTGGAGCTATGCCACAGGTTATGTTCAAGGTCACAAAAAGCACATGGCAGGACCTCTCACTCACCACTCATGTTAAAACAATATGAAAAATAATTGCGAGACCTGGTTCTTCCGTAGCGATGCTCTCAAGATGCCCACCTTCTGGCAGCACCGACTCTTGAGTTTTATTTCACCAGAGTATTGATGTTGCCAAACAGGGGGAAGTGAAATTAGGATAGGTACTGCAGGAAAGGAGACCTGGAAAGAAAAAGGTTAGTCAACAATTTACTTTCACAAACAATAATTTTTATGATTCACACAAGAAAATACTGACTGTTTCCACTAAGAGATCAATTCAAGAATTACAGTTCCTTTTGTTAAATAACACAAAGTTCTTGGTATTCCTGAATCAAAAGCTGTAACAATTATTTTAAAGGCTCCTTGCAAGTCCACAAAACAAGTCTGTATAACCAAAAACAAATTTCTTCTGAGGGGAACTAGGAGTTAGTTCCCAATGTGTCTCTCGTGCTATGGTTGGTTGATGTCCCTTCACCAACTCCTAGTGCATGCCTGAATATGTCCCCCAACTCACCACCTTAACAGAGTGCTGTTTGTTCCTTTTTCTCAGAAGAATTCCTGCTCCAGCAGAAGAAGGCGGCACATCACCCGAGCATCTGAAGAAGGTGAGCGGGGACTGAAAGAACACAGAGCTAGATAGTGGGATGTCAGGAAACACATGCAGCCTTGATCTGCTCAAAGAATTAGAACAGCTCTCTGGAATCAAGAAAACCTTTTGGCTGTTTGGCTTTCTGATGTGGTAGCTCTTTTTAAAACCAAACACAAATAACAAGCATGACTGAAAGGGTACACCATCTTTAAATAGCGGTACATGTTCTAGAACCTACACGTGCTGGAAAAGGGAAACAACAAATGAGTCATCAAAGTCAGCACAAGCAAATGAGTCATCACAGTCAGCAGGTCACTTGAGCATATATACCATAGAAAAGAACGGGTGTTGGGTGTAATGCCGCACTACAAGTAATTTCAAAACGTGTGCTACACTTCCTGGGTAACTGTTCAAACAAAGCCCAAAAGAACAGAAGCAATATAAAGAAATGTGGGAGGAGCACTCTGCACGTCGTAAGGTGACTATGATTTAGACCTTTATCATTGAAAGATAATATTTCCTCCGAATTAATTGTGATCAAAATGACGTTCTTTATTTTTTTCTCAGAATGTGAACAACAGATACAGCCAACGCATTTTGTCCCATAGATAGCAGAACTTCTTCAGGGCAATTATTGCAATCTAACTTATTTTTGAAGTTTATTTCACTTCATGCACATGATGCTTTGTCGAAAGGAGTAAGGGTACTGCTGCAATAATTTATGACTCGGTCATAATGTATGACTCAATCATTTACCTAAATTGGATGGCATATACATTTAGGGTCGGCTTTAGCACTGGTGGCACCTTATGCGACAATCCTTTTTGGTGCCCCCACACCACAAGACTGCTTCTTCCAATTCTCTCACTTCCACCAGGTAAAAGTTTCCCTCATCTCTCCAATTATAAATTATTGCTAACCACAGCGCCCCCATCTGAGGTCAGCGCCCCCTCCACAGGCCAGCGCCCAGTGCAGCCGCACCGGTTGCACTGCCCTAAAACCGGCCCTGTATATATTTTATGAACCTTTCCATAGCAACAGTTGACTAGATTTGGAACACCTCTGAGTTGCTGTATGCAATACATTTTAAACAAGCATTGGCATGGCCAATAGGTCACGCTTTTGGGACCTTATAAGTGTTTAGTTATCCAGCACAAAATCCTTGGTGCAACAACATCAAGTGTTGCATGGCTAAACATTTATATGATCCCAAAGGCGAGACCTATTGTCTAGGTAAGAACAGCTGTAAAGGAGAAACATGAGAAGGGTGAAGTATGGGTGGTTAGGAAGAGATTAGAAGATGAGAAAGATTAACCTCTTCGGTGCCCGTGACGAGCTGGACTCGTCATGGGCCGCGGTGGCGCTGTGCCCATGACGAGTCCAGCTCGTCACAAACCCCGCCCGCTAATGTAACGGCCGGCACAGGGCGGGGAAAGGGGCGGGCACCGAAGGGATAACATAATTGGAGGAGAAAAAGATTGGAGAGAATAAAATAAGATGAGAGTCAGAGTGAGTTGTTTAGATGTACGTCAAACAGAAACGTGTTTTTTTTAAAGGTAATTAAGGCACTGGTTTGTCAGACTTCAGAAGGAAACTAACTCCAAGGAGTTATAGCAGCACCTTAGAAAGCTTCAGTAGCTACTATTTTGGTTTTGAAATTTGTGACTCTGGAGTGATTCTTTGGGTATCTCAGAGACTCATTACATGTGGATTGGGAAATGGGAAGGATTTGTCCAGCCTCAGAGTTACAGACACGGTGGTACCAGTAACACTAGAGGTGGGGAAAATCTTGCCCATTACAAGTTGGGTTCTGAGGTTCAACTACGAAATTAGGTGTTTCACGGAAAATGTTAAAGTCGGAGGTCGATTCTGCTACTAAGAAATCATTGTGGGCCCAACTTTCTCCCAGAGTTTCTGACTGCTCATGCCACACCTCTGCACACGCCACACTGAACCTTGAAGACAATAATCCCAATATAAAGCGTGCAAAATCATACAATCTGTGACAGAACAATTAAACTTGAGAGCCTAAATCTGCACAAATATAACGTGTTTGATGGTTTTAACTAACTATACAATAAAGAATGTTTCATAAAATTTTTGTAATAGCATTAACCATAGAGAAAAGGCTGAACCTAACATCAAATAGAGCTGCAAAAAAGAGGAAGCGTGAAGTCTCTCTGGGCTATTTATAACATTTGATGTCATGCGGACTCACTATGATGATCATGTCATACAGACTGGATGCCTAGTAGGAGATAGCTGGATTATAATGGGTATGCTCAGTGGACATTTTGTGTTTCTTTTATCATTGTTTTGCAAGAGTTTTTCAGTAAACAAGTTTGGTCATAATTAAGACTCCTGTCTTGAAATAGAACTGAATTCGTTTTTGCAACCGCAAGACACAAAGTATGGCAAAACCATGAAATGAACATGGAGGCTTAAATGCAAGAAGGTTCTGAATCAGTACTCTGAAGCTCTTCTGCCACATACTCACACCCTATACCACCGCATTTAATGTAAGTTTGCTGTACGTGGGAGCATGTGACAAGATGCACAAACCGAACTGAGGTTGGGAGCAATGTTATGTGCTCACACCCATACTCCGGCTAGAAAAGCAGCTCTGTTTTGCACAAGCTCCTGCCAGTGAAGCAAAATCGCAAAGAATCCTTCAACGCACATTGTTTTTCCACAACAAATACTTTTTTTCAGGACACACGTAAATGGAGAGCCCTGGAAATACAAACTAAATCTGTGACAACTTGTGTGATTGCGATCAGAGCAGTGCTTAATTTGTAAAATATTAAGTGCAGATGCTCCCAAATTCTTTAGGAGACCACACCCACTCTCTCCCCCACCCCCCCACCCGGCTCCACCTACTACCTCCCATGACTGACCAAGTATTACACTTTCCCAACTAGACAAAACTAACAATGTCAAACAGCACAGTGACAGCCATCACTGACTCACTCTTTAAGAGCTGGCATTAGCACAGGTGGTACCCAGTGCAACAAACTTTTTTGATGCCCCCCTCCAACCTCCTTCTCCACGGATTCCCTTACTACTACTCTCCATTAGTGCCCCTTATCTCTCCATAGTTCAGTTCCTCTCTCACAAACATTTCATTTGTTTTCATAGCGCTGCTCATACAAGTGCAGGGTGCCAGAGCACTCTATACCACAGACACATTGTACAGAGACAATGAATCATCCTAGGAAATGTAAAAAAAACCGAAACAATGAGGATTAAAAGGTGTAGGATCACGTCATCTATAGTTAGGAAGGCCTTATATTTTAATAGTAGTCTGGAAAGCACAAACTCAGGGTTTAAATGTACCACAGTAATTGGGGTTGCCTTTACTAATAAGAATGCGTGTTTACCCAAACTAACTAATGACAGTTTTTATGTCACTGTGTGGAATAGGATTGTCATTTATTAATTATAAGCAACCAAAGGATCTCTGCTACAAAGCAGTAACCCACTGAACTATCCACATAAAATACAGTTCTGTGACATACAAAATACACATTCTTTCCAGTAGGCATTTTAACCCTCTGTACTACTGGTGAGTTAAATCTTGCACTACACAAAACTCTAATCTTTCTCCAGCAGGAACATTAATCACCACGTTATCTTTGACTTACGAAGAGCAGTCAATGACAGTGGTGGTTAAATATCTGCTGCCTCAGGATGGTCCATGTAGCTTTTGACTGTGGAGTCCCTCACATCAAGACAGCTGCTCTGACTGTCATGATGCTGTACTGGAGACAGGAGTCAGTTACCGGCCATAGAGTGCAGGCTGTCGCAGTGAAAGAGATGATGCTGGCTCTCTTCTTTGTAGATAGTACTGTACTACTTTGCATCTAATATGCAGCTATTGAGATGAGTTGCTTTGAGAGGGCATGGCGTGGCTCTCAACCTGTCTTCAGAGCCGTGACTCGATCTTTAGGCACTCGGCGCCAGTTCTCACCGTGACTGGCATAGCCGCCAGCAAACCTCCAAAGGCAGAAGGGCACTCAGGGCAGCACATGTCAAGAAGGTCATGGCTGTTCCATACTGTCCTCTGGCTGCAGCAGCAATTCCTGGTGGCAAGAGCAAGACATCGTGCATCGTCCTGTGCCAGCCAAAACAGAGGCCTGAAGGGCTGGCAAACCATGATTTCCAGGGGCTGCTTGCTACAGCAGGCCAGAAAAGAGTGCATGAGGTGGCAATGCCCATTCTAATCAAAATGGATCGCAAACAGCACCACGTGTCCGGTCAGGGGCAGCAGTAGTTAAGAAAATTGTAAATCCAGCCTGAGACTGCCGCCTGGACATTCAACACGAATGTGCGCTCTGTTTGTAAAACATGAAAACCAGCCCCGAATCCATGTGAGCCGGGCCCGGGCCGTGCAGCGCCCTCCAGGAAATAATGCACCCAGTACTGAATGCACCGGAACCACTTGTCCCACAGACTGAGGTCGGCCCTCAAGACAGATTTGTGTTTTTTTATATCCGGTGCCAATTCGAAAACAACGTGTAAAAAGACAGTTCAAATGCCTGAGGCCATCTACTGTGAGCTCCGAGGCAGGTAAATGAAGAGCGCAGCAGCAGCCCTTTTCTTTTTTAATTATGTGCAGGCCACAGTGCTTCATTCGCATTCAATTTGTAGATATGAATGCGTGACTAATGCATTTTAGTGCAGTGATACCAGCACTAAAATGCATAAGTGGGAGGGAAAATTGATTCAACAGCCCCGGCCCTGGGAAATATGTGCCGGTGCTGAGCACCAGAAAGCACAGGCACAAATTAAGCACTGGATCAGAGGTGTCCAATCATGTGGCATGACGAAAATGTGCTTTGCTGCCAAGATGGAAAGCGGAGAGAGCCAGAGGAAGTGAAAAATGGTGCCCTCTTCCTAGGTGGCCTAATGAAGTAGGTGTGGCTAGGAGGGTGTTGCCTTGTACCTGGAGTGCGCGAGGAATGATGCTTGCAGCTGGCACACTGCAGGACTGATGTCACGTGGTTGGATTGCTGGCACCTCTGCGCTGCGAAAGTGAAAGTGATCGCGATGCACTTCACTTAATGACCCGTGAAAGACAGATGGTGGCTGCGCGCGTGCACGCTCTCGTGAACGCAAGCACTAGGTCAGCCAAAGCATGGGGTAGCACTTTCGAAACCCCGCTTACTAAATGTCTCGCCAGAGCAGCGCATGCATGCACTGGCTCAGGCGAGACCAAAAAAGGAGTTAGATTGCAATAATTACTAGGGGTGGGCGGAATTTGCGAAATTCACTTTCGCAAATTATCGCGAAAATGTTAAAAATCTCCGCAAACATGCGGAAATATCGCGAAGATGCAGAAGTTTTTTTCCCGCCCGTTCGCGGTGTGTTCTGCTTGGTCGCGGCTCGCCAACTTACCCATGCGGTTGCTTGCGGGCGCGGCCATCTTGTTTTCACTTGTCTCGCGGTGCATGATCGCGAGAAGAAAGACGTGATCGCGCGACGAATGATGTTACTGCGGGCGCGAACTGTCGCGAGACAGCGCAAATGGCTACCAACAATCCAACATCTCGTGGAGAACGCGACCGGATTGGGAAAACTTGTCGGCGAACACGGGGATTCAGGTAAGGCGATCGCGCGCACGCAAGAATGTATTATTTTACAGCGCAAGCAAGCAGCAAATTTCCGGTAAAATGCGGACTGCGGAAATTTTGACATTTTCGCCCTCTCCGCGGAACGCGAAAATGTAAAATTATCGCAATTTCTGCGAGCGGAACGGATTTTTAGCCCAGGCCTAATAAATACCCTGAAGAAGTCCTGCTGTCTATGGGATGACATGCTTTGGCTGTATCCATCTTTCACATTATGAGAAGAAAATAAAGATGATCATTTGTGATCACAAGGGATTCTGTGGAAATATTTTGTTAGAAATGGGATTTTTGGTCGGCTAGGGCATGCGCCAAAGTCTGGTAGAAACCACCACTCTAGTCAGGATAAGGGAGTTACACTCTTAAAATAACCCCTGCTCACCCTCTTGGTAGCTTGGCACGAGCAGTCAGGCTTATCTAAAGGGAGTGTGTAAATCATTTTCACATTACCAACAGGAATACAGTGTAAGCACTATAAAAGGACACCACACCAGTTTTAGACAAATATCCAATATTTCTATATATTCAAGACAAGACCAAAAACGATAAAAATCCACAATACAGTACTTATAAATCTTCAATTATCAAAATATGCTTGAAAATAGTTCCTTGATGTCGATAGCTCCGTCCGGGGGTATCACGGCGTCGTAAGCAAACAAATCCAAATAGTTCTGGCTCACTGCGGCGTCGGGAAGTCCCGCAAACAGTACCTTTTAGAAATGCAGGGTGTCAACGACCTCTTGCTGAGCTTCCGAAAGCACGGCATCTGCAGGCATCAGTTCCAGAGGTCGGTGCAGGGGTCGTCGGGGCCCTTGAAGTCACACGCATTGCAGGTCAAACTCCCCTCTGTTGATGTCTGGAGCGCTGGCGTCGGCAGGCGTCGGGTGCTGCAGTGCCAAATGCAGCAGTGCGGCGTGCAGTGCCCTCAGGTCGCGGTGCGAGCAGTGGCTCGTGGCGGCGTCAGATGGCGTCGTCGGTGAGACCAGGGTCACGGTGCGAGGTGAAGACGGTGCTTGTCGCGGTGCTGGCAGGTGACGGTGCAAGCAGCGGCGTAGTCGTGGCTGAAGCGCTGTCGTTAGCTGATGAACTGGAGTCAATGGTGCCGCCGTTGGGAGGCCATGGTTGCGGTGCGGGATGAGGATGTGTCTGGGCCCCACTATTTATATCCCAAAATCCTTTGATCTCTCAGGCAGAGAGTGTCTGTGCCCAGCCAGAACCAGTTCTGACTTCTCTGGTGTGACTTCCTGGCAGTAGGTGGAGACGGCATGGTCAGAGGCAGACCAGGCCTTTTGAGGTGCAAGGAAATCGCCTCCCCCTTCCCCAATTGCAGCCCAGGTCTATTCAGCCCTTTCCTGACCCACCTAGACTATCTGGAGCCACTCCTCCTCCCCAGCCTTCTGTCATCCAAAACCCATACTGGCAATCCACATTCCAACAGAGGCACATGGGATGACTGAGCAAGAAAATACCTACTTTTTTAAAAGTGGTATTTTCAAACACAGAATGTAAAAATCACCTTCACTAAAAGATGCATCTTTAAATTCTGAGTTCAGGCATACTAAACTTTATTTTCCTCCCCCGGGCCAGTTATGTTTATAAAACTCCCATTCTGTCCTATGGGGAACAGATAGCCTTGCAATAGTGAAAAACGCAATTGGCCGTAATTCGCTATCAGTACATGCCACACACACCAGGGCATGTCCTACCTTTCACATGCATTGCACCAGGCCCACAGGGGTACCTTGGGCCTACCTTAGGGGTGGCTGACATGTAAGAAAAGGGAAGGCGAGGGACTGGCAAGTGTGTGCACTGGCCAAGTCAACATGGCAGTTACAAACTGCGCGCAGACTCCGCAGGTCTGATTTACCTTTTCAGGGCTACTCACGTGGGTGGCACAATCAGTGCTGCAGGCCCACTAGTAGCATTTGATTCACAGGCCCTGGCACACTCAGTGCACTTTACTAGGGACCAACAAGTAAATCAAATATCCAATCATGGAAACACCAATCCATAACACAAATTACCACAGGAGCCCTTGCACTTTACCCCTGATCAGCAGTGAGAAAAGTGTGCAGAAACACTACGCCAGCAAAAACAGAGTCAAAACCAGGAGGTCAAAAAGCAAAAACTCAGGGGCAACATACCAAAAGATGCCAAGTCTAACATATTTTCATTCAATTGAAAAGAACTAAATCAAAGTCACCTTCAGAGTGCTCTTTCCACATATTTGTACGTCACTTGAG
Source organism: Triturus cristatus (assembly GCF_964204655.1). Taxonomy (NCBI): domain Eukaryota; kingdom Metazoa; phylum Chordata; class Amphibia; order Caudata; family Salamandridae; genus Triturus; species Triturus cristatus. The sequence goes on along the minus strand of NC_140594.1, from coordinate 939,978,021 downwards.
CATGTTCCAGAACTCACATGTGCTGTCAAAGGGAAACAACAAATGTGTCACATAGTGAACCCCATTACTGGCATGAGCGTTAATGCAAACAAAACATCAAAGACATTGTAGTAATACAAGATATCTTTTTGTTTAAGCATTGGAGCACCACCGGTACAAATATGCTGAAGAGATGTACTTTTAATACTTGCGACAAATAGTTTGTGACATCACTCCCCCAAAAGCCCTTCAATAAAAGAGAAACAGAGACTCTCACTGGCGGCGGGGAGCATAGAAGCAACATAACAGGAGAGGAGCATGAATGGCAGATGCCCGCTGCCAGGAATCTTCCTCAGGACCATACCCTTCCCAGGCAACAAGATACCATTGGTGACCATGGTGCATTTTCATGTCCTTAATAGCATTAACTTCGAAAACTCAGTGGTTATTTACTAACACCAAGAGAGGTAGGGAGCAAGATGTGGACATAGCTGGTTTCAACAAGGAAGTATGAAAAACCGTATGAATCTTCATAGACTGGGCAGTTTAAGCTTAAAGGTAACTGGATTCATATGTACTTCAAATGGCCCAATGAAACATGGGTGAAAATTAGGGTGTTTGACGGTTACGTTTTTTTGTAGAGAGCTATGCCAGGAAGTAAGTAGGATCAGGCTGTCGACGATAGTCTGCGCCATTGTGATGCATCGCCTGTGCTAGATGCGCCATGTGTTTGAGGCGTTTCATGTGACTAGGAATGGAACTGTGACGTAAAGGCTGTAATAAAGGTAAATACCAAGGATGATATCCATAGTTTGAGTAGAATGATGATATGCGAAGGCTGCTGATACGAGTTGTTGTAAGCAAACTCAACATACCAGACGATCCAGAATGCACAGCGAGACTCACCCCAACCTTGCTTGTCTCACGCATATCTCACCAGACCTCAGAGAGCTCCACTGCACCCCATCAACAAACAGTACCAACTTAAATTGCCTATGCCTGATACAAAGCACTGCAAAACATTGGACCTGCGTACCCCCAAAAAACCGCCTGCACTTGCACCATCCCACCAGACACCTGCGCCCAGCCCCACTCTCACTTGCACATATGCCCTATCATACACAAAAGCAGAATGGAAGGTTGAGTATTGTCCTATATCCTATATCCTATATCGAGGTGGAACACCCTCCCACAAAACATCAAGGGCTCTTCCTTACTTCTTGAACTCTGCAACAAGTTGAAAACCTGCCTCTTCCTCTACCTCTGAGGGGGCCGTACACTCAACACCTTAGTACCATGCATACACGGCTGCTCCAGTGCCTGAATACCCTCAAGGGTGATTAGCTGTGCTACACAAATCCACATAACATGACATAATATCATAACATAACATGACATAAAAACAATAAATCTACCCATGGGAAATAGACCTGAGGGTGAGGTAACAAAGGTATTTCTTCAACTCTTGGTTAACCCGCTCAGTTTGGCCATCTGTTTCTAGAACAAAACTCTTGGAAAGATGAGATTGGATTTTCAAGGGAATACACCATTTTTTCCAGAAACAGAAAGTAATTTGAGGCCCTTGGTCTGATATTATCTTGGGTAGCCCGAGCAGACAGACCACTTGTTTCAGTACCAGGTTCCACAGTGTCACTAGCAGAAGGAGACCTTTGCAGGCTATAAAGTGGGCCATCTTGGCAAGTCTGTCAACTTCTACCATGATGGTATTTTTACCATGATTCTCAGGGAGACCAGTGATATAATCCAAGGAAATATCCTCCCAGATCTGGTTAGGAGTTGGCAAGGGTTGTAAAACTCCTTTTCTTTTAAGAGTGGTCGGATTTGACTTGACTACAGATCTCACTTTGCTGAACGAAGGTGAAATCATCTTGTCTCCAGCCTGGCCACCAAATATTGTGGTTTATAAATTCCAAGGGTCTGGGATGACTTGGGCGCCCAGCTAATGGATGGCCATTACACCATTGAAGTTCTTTTGATTACAAGATCTGAATGGTACATAACGTTAATCTCCCCAAAAAGTAGCTTTTGTCAGATCTTACAAGTTGAATGCTGATATTTCTGGATTACTATTTTTCCTATTATATTTTTTTATGGGTGGCGTTGATTTATTGTTTCTGTCTCCTCTAGGTAATGGGATTGTATGCCTGCTTTTTGGTTATCACTTCCAGGGTGAAAAGTGATATTGAAATCAAACTCTGTAAAGTGCAAGGTCCGCCTTAATTGTCTGGGTGACAATGCATGGGCACACCTGAGAAACTGGAGGTTACGATAGTCAGTAAAAATGGTAACAAGAAATCTGGTCCCAAGTAAATAGCGTACCCATTCCTTGAAAGCCTGTTGAATAGCCAGCAATTCTTTTTAAGCTAAAGTGTAGTTTGTTACAGCTGGTACCAATTTTTGGGACAGATAAGTGACAGGACATAATTGCAATCCCTTGGTGCCACACTCCCCCCACTCCTTTGTCTGCCCCAATCTTTCAACATCCGGCCTAAAATCTCAGCCCCGGCAGGGTCGAAACCCCAATGTAGCTTACCATAGAATGAAAACCCAGCTAACTTGCCCCCAATAGTGGTAGGCCACAAATCCTTTGCAATACAGAAAAAAACAAAGCGTAACAGTCTCTTTTTAACCCCCTCCTATTCTTGGTCACAGCCATGCAGCGCATTTACTTTGAAAGCCCAGAACCACACCAATCCTATAACTCTTCCTAGTAGATTCAGGCAATGATCTCTCTTCCAGACTGACAACCCTCACTCGCCCCTCTCCTAGACATGCTCCAGCATCACTTTTGATGCTGATGCAGCGCTACATCAGAGACCCCACAGTCTCGAAAGCGTGGCTGGACAATAATGCGACACCTTTATTGTATTGTAAGGGGCTTGAGGGCCAGTAACCGAGTGCGGGGCTCAACAATGATGCAGTGTCTTCATCGTAAGGGGTCTGACAACGACGTGGGACCCGACAGTGAAGCTCAACGACACGGTGTCTTCAGTGTAAGGGGTTCAGCGACAATGCGAGACCTGACTGCGTGACTCGGCACCGATGCAATTGCTCCTCGACGTCGACACATCCTCCGGAAAGGTACTGTTTGCAATGGGCTTGTGTGGCTTCTGTATCCGACCCGCTCTCCATTTCTGTTAATTCTATTTTTCCGATTTGACCTAGTTCAGTGTGACCAGATGTCCCCGGTTGGGACATTTTGTTGTTAAGCACTGTATTTAAATTTTGATTGATGTGACCACCCACCACCGCCTAAAAAATGCCACCCTGGTCAGAGAAGTGCAAGGCAGCAATGTGTGCTGTGTTGCTTTACTCTAAATTTATGAAGGCTTGCAGGGCCACACAAGGTGGCATTGTGTGACTTGATGAATCTGACTTAGTAGTTGCATCGCCCTTGCATGCCCTTGCATGATGCATGGGCAACGCAAATTGTTGGTAATTCTGCTCCTATGAGTGAGGTCATATACAGTTCACTGATGGAGTTATGATCAAGAAGTAAACCGTTAGTAGCAAATGTAGTTTAACCTCATTTTGATGGCTCCATACTGCTGAAACTCCATTTAGTGTATTTCCAAAATTAAGAAACCCCATTTACTCCAAAAATAAGAGGAAATTCCACAAACAAAAACACCAGAAAAGTGGGCAAGAAAATAGCTAAGGAGAAAAAAAGGCAGGAGTAGAGGTATTAGAGTAAACATAGGAGTTGAACCAGTGAGATATAGGTAACAGTATGGAGGCAAGGGTACTGTCAGACATAAAGGTACTAGGATACAGGTAGGTGTAGAGGATCTAGGGTGAATCTGTACATAGGCTAGTATAGAGGTATAGACACAAGTCTGATGGTATGGTTAAGAGAAGATGTAATAGCATATACAAGTGATAGAGATAATAGAGTAGAGGAGAAAGAAGAAGAGGTAGTGTGGTATAGATAGAAGCAGAGATGCAAAGGTATAGGTGTTGGTGTATAGGTAGCAACAGAGGCACTGAGGTAGAGGCAGTGGTAGAACCACCAGGTTATAGGCAGGGGACACTAAGGTTCAGGTAACAGAGGCAGAGCTATGGTATATGTAGGAGTAGAGTAATTAGAATATAGGGAGTAGTGCAAGTGAATGTGTATAGACAGAGGTAAAAGTGCTAAGGAATGCGTAGGAGAAGGGGGGTACAGGTATTTGTAGAATAACTAACTATTCCATAGGCAAGGTTGAGATGCTAAAGAATAGACGTGGGTAGGGGAATTACTAGGGTAAAGGTAGGTAGAGGGATAGGATAGGTTAAGAGAAGATGTACAACTGGGTGTTTGTAGGGATAGATGTGTACAACGCAACAGTAGAGGACTAGGATATAAAACCATAGCTGTGGGAGTAGAGGAGAGCGAAAGAGATGGAGGGTGGAAGAGAGAAAAAAGACGAGAGTATGGTAGATTCCCACCTCAAGAGTTTTACATGATCCTGGCAAACAAGGATGTGGACTTTTTTTTACATCCGTGGAATGCCATTTGTTTGAAAAAGGTGAGAAAATGTTTGTGGTGAAAGATTCTTCCAAATAGGTGTTTTTCTTCAGAATTGCACCTAACAGCAAATTTCAGTGCTTCCTAAGAAATTATAACATAACCTTAAAGACCCTCCAAGTGACATCTGCTGAGGGACATATTTTGTTTTTATAACAGTAGCTAGTTCCTAATTTAAGTAGAAGATCATGCCCTCCCCTAACAAAAGATGTATCCATATATTTTTGGTGCCTATAATTGGTGTGTACCCCTACCCTCAGTGTCTTTTTGACAATGTCTTAGATAATGCTCCAAAGGATGTGACAGAAGAGAAATTCTGTGTACCTACTAACATATGTAATAAAAAAAACTAACAATTCCATTCAAGAGTTTCAACAGTTGAATGGGTGTAGCACTTATGATACAAAACATACAAATACTGTAGGTCCTGTCTTATGCTTAGCTATGCAAACACAATAACTCACACATGTAGTAACTAATGAGCTCAAGATGATATCACAGACAGCACCATCAATGGCATCTCAGTAGTTATCACCAAATGGCATGAATATGAAGGGCACTGATAGGTCTGATCATTGCATTTTCTCACATCCCCTTGTTGGCCGCAGAAATGCGACCCCCCACTCACCATGCAACAATTCCGAGGACACTTGTTAAATGCATGTGGAATAATCTCTCTAAGAATATATACTTTCCGAGTGAGGGATGTAATATGTGAGGTCATAAGCAGTACATAGTGGGGCGCAAGTTATAGTTACCTCTTTTAACTTTAACTGGTACATTTCTGTGTTTTTTTAGTTAAAAACATGAATGTTGAACAATGCTCTACGAACATTAAACGACGCCAGGCACCGTGGTACTCTGCCTCCCTGCGGCTAGAAAAACGTATATGTAAAAAACTCGAATGCTTGTGGCGGCGCTCACATGACCCTACAGATAAAGAAAGATTTAAGCATGCACTAACTCATTACCACCATAATTTAAAAAACGCAGGAAAAACACACATTGCAACTACACTGGAACAAGCAGGGAGCTCTCAGAAAATTCTCTATCAGATCCTAAAAATATTCACAAACCCTAAAGCCTGCGACATTGTATCCTTCCCATCTCAAACATTGTGCGACAACATAGGTAGCCATCTAACCCAGAAAATTGATATGATTTATAATAAAATTACCTCTACGAAAGATCCTCATACTGATCCCGAGTTTGATCTCCCACCAGCCTTGCCTATCTCTCATATGTAAGAGAACTTCCCGTTACTCACGTCAGAGGAGACAGAAGCTCTATTAAGGTGCGCTAAATCAGGGTCCCCACTGGACCTCATTCCTGCAAAAATAGCCGCTAGTTTGTCCAAACAACTAGCCAGCCCCATTTGCTCTCTTCTAAACAGTTCCCTGAAGGAAGGGACCCTCCCCCTGGATTGGAAAGCAGATCCTCCCAATTAGAAAGAATCCTAAAATTTCTACGGAAGACGTAACTAACTATCACCCCATTTCTCTTCTTCCCCTTCACGCCAAAAGTTTGGAAAAACACATTAATAAACACCTTTCAGACTTTGCCTAATCCACTAACTCAAAAGTAAGTAGAGAAGTGCCTACAAGGGATTTTGTTCTCAATCATAATTAAATAGTTGTTTATAACACAATCAGTTTTTGTTCATCCTAGTCAGTGATGAACTTGTGATTTAAACACAGAAGAAGAACAATTGTTTTTCTTACAAATAATCCAATTTTGATGTAAATATCAATTGTATGACAACGGGGCAATCTTTGCTTCAGAAAAAACAAATATTTAATATGAACAAAAATGAAACAAGGGAAAAATTGGAAATCAACCAAGCATAATGTTAAAGGTATTATAACTTGACATATAGAACAAATATTCAAACATCTATTCCAGAAATTCAGAGAGGTAAACGGTCTGACAAATCAGAAAACGGTTCCTCGAAATCAAAAATGGTAGAGGAAATAGATGTACTGTCGACGTTTCGGTCTGTGTTGGCAATGATACCGTCAGACCATCTTCAGGACATAAAGGTGATTGTACAGCCAAAATGTATCCTTCTACAATTTCTTTGAAGGAAGTAGGCTCAATAGAGTCAAGGCGATAAGGGAAGTTTTCCAAGTTGTAGAAAACTATAGCCAAAAGTTTTCGAGCTAAAAGTTGAGAATGTACGCTGCCAGAAACGCGGTCTTGTTGCAGCCTCTAGGGGAGTCAATTCACACTAGATGAGTCTTCGTAAACGTGCTAACCGTCACGCTGTAAGTTGCTCTCAATAAATTCTCTATTAGATCCTAAAAACATTCACAAACCCTAAGGCCTGCGACATTGTATCTGCCCCATCTCAAACATTGTGGGACAACATAGCTAGCCATCTAAACCAGAAAATTGATATGATTTATAATAAAATTACCTCTACGAAAGATCCTTAGACTGATCCCGAGTTTGATCTCCCACCAGCCTTGCCTATCTCTCATATGTAAGAGAACTTCCCGGTACTCACGACAGAGGAGACAGAAGCTCTGTTAAGGTGTGCTAAATCAGGGTCCCCACTGGACCTCATTCCTGCGAAAATAGCCGCTAGTCTGTCCAAACAACTAGCCGGCCCCATTTGCTCTATTCTAAATAGTTCCCTGAAGGAAGGGACCCTCCCCCTGGATTGGAAAGCTGCGCAGATCCTCCCAATTAGAAAGAATCCTAAAATTTCTACGGAAGACGTAACTAACTATCGCCCCATTTCTCTTCGTCCCCTTCACACCAAAAGTTTGGAAATACACATTAATAAACACCTTTCAGACTTTGCTGAATCCACTAACTGCCTGGACCCCTCACAACTGGGATTCTGTCCCAGATACAGCACAGAATCCTCACTGGTGGCAGTCACGGACAACATCAGGATGTTGCTGGATAAGGGTCAAGAGGTGCTTTTGGTGCTGCTTGACCATTCCGCAGCTTTAAATACCATCTACCACCAAACTCTACTTAGAAGATTGGGAGACATAGGCATCATTGGAAATGCACTGAAATGGTTGTCCAACTTTCTGTCCGACAGAACTCAGACCATCAACCTAGGCCCATTCCATTCACAGACTACCAGGGTGACCAAAGGAGTACCACAGGGCTCATGCCTGAGCCCTACCTTGTTTAACATTTTCGTTACTCCCTTGGCGAGACTGTTGAGGAAATTGGGATTTATCCCCATATCCTACGCTGATGACACCCAATTACTCCTCTCATTTGACAAATCCAACTCCAATATTCAGAACACCTTTGCTGAAGGAATGAAGGCCATATTGGAGTGGATGAAAGTCAATTTTCTCCAACTCAATGCAGCTAAGTCGGAGATAATGCTATTTGGCGAAGCCACTGTGAAATGGTCCCCAAGCTGGTGGCCAGAGGAATTAGGTCCTACCCCATGTCCCAAACAGGTGGTAAAAAACCTTGGAGTTCGATTGGACCACAAACTCACTCTGGGAGACCATGCTTCTTCCACCATTGATTTCAGCCAATGAAAGTGCTTTAAACAGACTCCAAGTGGTCCAGAACACCGCGGCCTGACTGGTGACCAATGCCCCGCCAAGAACCGCTTCCCTCCCTTTGCTTCAAAATCTACACTGGCTACCAATACGGAAAAGGGTCAAATTTAAGATCTGCTGTATGGCATACAAAGCCGTAAACAGCCTAGGCCCCAGCTACCTAAATGATAAATTTGTTAACTATGTTCCCTCCAGACCCCTCTGCTCCAGAGCCAAAGCACTGCTCCAAGTCCCGCGCTTTAAAAAATCCCGCCACGGTGGTAAGGCCTTCTACCATCCGGCCCCACACTACTGGAATCAACTCCCTTTTCACATGCATCAATGCACGGATTACCTGGCATTCAGAAAACTGTTGAAAACCTCGCTGTTCTGATCATCCCTCATCAGCTCATTTAGGCGGTCCTAGCGGAGAGATACCCTTATGGGGCGATTCGGGTTCTCTCTAAGCAAATAAATAGAAATAGAAATGTTGTCACTGACATATTCACCTAATTATAACGTTACTTTAACCTTTGTTTCCTTCAGTGAATTTCTAAGGCTTTTTGTTGTAATCCAAAATAAGTACTTCACAAGAGACACAGTAGTAGATTTCAGGTTCAAAGTTTATTCCATATAGAAGATCTCACCCATCACAGACAGTAGCAGGGACCAATATGTCACAACTCCCACAAACTCCTTCTACCCCTTATGACATGGCTTATGACCTCCATCAATTCTAATGTCATATACAATGTTCCATTGAAGAATTCACAATGACATCTGTGTGTTATTGAAGGAAAGCTTTTGACAGGTCTAATGTTAAAGCCGGGGAATGCCACCCTTTTGTTTTAAACAAAATATACCAAGATCAAAAAGGAGTGCTGTTTGGAGAGCAGTTGCAAGTCAAAAAAATCCATGTAGGTGGAGTTTTTTGTGAAGGGAATAAGGACATTTTACTTTCTCACCGTGCGCGCACCCTAACGTGCGCGAGCGCAATTCTGATTGGAGGTTACATGTCAGTCAACATTCGAATCGGTCGAAATCAGGAAGTGTCTGCCGCCATTTTGTGTGTTTGGTGTGTGACAGTGAAAAAGAAAGGTGGAGAACGTGAAAAGGGGGCAGGGTAGAGAGTTCCTGACCCCCTAGCCTTTGTCAGGGGGTCCCTGAAGAACCCCGAAGGACCCCGAAGGGTGAAAAAAACATTTTTTTTTTTTTAAATTCGCGGGGTGCGCGCACCGTGCGCGCACAGTGCGCGCACGGTGAAAAACCTTAAAAAAAAACATTTTAAACAAGCCATTCCATAATACAGGATACAGTCAATCTATAACTATATACATAGGTAGTTTATTGTAAAATAAATATATAAAAAATATAATAATACATACATAACTTAGCATTTAAAAAACCTTACAAATTCACTTAAAAAACCATAGGTTTCACACACGTTATAGTTAGGAATTAGCATTTAAAAAACCTTGCAAATTCACTTAAAAAACCATAGATTTCACACATGTTATAGTTAGCTGAACATTTCACTCGTAAAAAACCAATTAAATTCCCCCGTTATAGTTACTTCAGATAACTATAACTCGCGCGACCGCCACTCTATCACAAGTATGATGTCATCAGTGATGTCATGAGTGATGCCACTGACCATGTCATGAGTGATGTAATATGTGACGTCATGAGCAGTGGATTGCGGGCGTGCGAGTTATAGTTATCTGAACTAACTATAACGGGGGAATTTCATTGTTTTTTTACGACTGAAATGTCCAGCTAACTATAACATGTGTGAAACCTATGGTTTTTTAAGTGAATATATATATATATATATATTTACTGCTCAGCTGCACCTTTAGAAATTGGGTCACTTGTATGGTGGGTGCTCTTACACGGTGGTGCCCCGTGTTCAAATATCCTCCAACACTCTCTCCCATCTGGAAAAAGTACTAGCACTCGCAGGCTTCAGGTTTCACAACCTAGTTTTTAATTCAAATTACAGCGTTTCCAAAAACAAACGCGTTTTGGGGGTTCCCTTCCTCAGTGTTTAAGTTTCACACTGAGAGGTGCCATTTTCAAATACCTTAGTTGTTACGAGTAAATATGTATTCATAACAAAGGAAATGTTTAAATTGCTTTTGATGATCAAGTAGAATCAATGCGATTTAATGAATTCTGTAAATATTGTATTTACGATTTTTACTGATGAACTTTTGGTAATCACGTACACTCCAAGATGGCGCCCGATAATTTTCTGGCGCACATGTCCTTTGTTTCTATGCTCGTAACAACTAAGGTATTTAAAAATGGCACCTCTCAGTGTGAAACGTAAACACTGAGGAAGGGAAACCCCAAAACTCGTTTGTATTTGGAAACGCTGTAATTTGAATTAAAAACTAGGTTGTGAAACCTGAAGCCCGCGAGTGGTAGTACTTTTTCCAGATGGGAGAGAGTGTTGAAGCGGATATATATATATATATATTACCTACTGGCGGTTATAGTTAGAACCTAGTTTCCATAGGAAAAGTGTTTTTTAATTCGCCAATAACTTTGGCGCCGTTTGACGAATCTTAACTAAATTTTCAAAACTAATTGTTTACTCAGGTCAGCTTCTGTCTTGAAAGTTTCGGGGTGATTCGTCAAGGGGGGGCCGAGGAAAAAGGGGGGTCCCAAAACGTGTTTTCTCCATGTTAATTTCCATAGGAAACTTTAGACACAGCTACAGCCTGAACTGCTGAACGGAATTACACCAAATTTGGCAGAGAGATAAATCTTGGTCCAGAAAGCACGCTTTTTTTTTTTTTACAATGGTGTAATTCAGTAGTTTTTGAGATGTTTAAAGATTTACAGATATTGATATGTGAGATCTGATTGGCTGAGCCCTCCTGAGCATGAGCTTGCCTCTGATTGGCTGCCAACACTTCAAACCAGGAAGTGTTGGCAGCCATCTTGTGCCTCGGACCGAGGGGGAGGGAAAAAGGTGACAGTAAGATTAAAAAACAAAAAAAGGGGCCAGGGTAGGAACACCCTGACCCCCACAGGGACCCCCAGGCCTAAAAAAAGCATTTTCTTTTTTACATTTTCGACCGGGTCGCGCTGGGTGTGCGAACCCTGTCAAAAATGAAAAAAAACGAAGCGCGGGCTCCCACTCTTCATTTTTTGAAGTCCCCGGGTGGGCCAGGTCCCGGGGGCAATCCTTAATTCTGTTGCGGGGCCACCTCACGGGGCTTTATAATTTATTCACGGGGGCAGACGCCCCCCCGCAGCCCCGGGGACCGCCACCTCCCTGGGGCTAAAATAAATAATGCGTGTGGGGGCTCCAACCCCCCACACTGCCCCGGGGACCACCACCTCCCTGCTGCACTGTATATTCAAATGAGGGGGTCTGTTACAGACCCCCAGGGCCTGGGGACCACCACCTCCCTGGGGCTTTAAACACTTGGGAGGGGGGCCATGTGGCCCCCCTCCTGGAGCCCTTGATGGCCCTGGGGACCGTCACCCACCCTACAGTGTCCCGGGGTGCCCACCCCGGAACATTGCTGTTTGCTATGGCAGGGCAGGAGCACGGCTCCCACCCTGTCATAGCAAACACTGCTTTGGTTTTTGGAAGTGAGAACAGGAAACCTGCTCTTGCGTCCAAAAACCGAAGCTGGATTGCTTTTGCACAAGGGGAGCTGCATGTCAGCAGCTACCCTTGTGCAAAAGCAATGCTGGCTCCCGCAGGATGTGGGGAGCCGGCCGGACCATGGGGGCATTGGGGCTCTCCCCACGTTCCCGAATGGTGAGGCCAGGCCCCGGGGGATGGGGTCCCCAGGGCCAGAAGTGGCCCGTGAGGGGGGCCACGCACCCCCCTCCCCAGCAATAAAAAAATTATAAAAAATTAAAAGGCCCGCACCTGGGGATGGGGTTCCCGGGGGCCAGAAGTGGCCTGAGGAGGGGGCCACGCGGCCCCTTCCAAATAATTAAATAAATAAAAAAGACGGGCCATGACCCAGGAGATGGGGTCCCTGGGGCCAAAATTGGCTTCAGGGGGGTGGGGGGCCACACTGCCCCCTTCACGTTAAAAAAAATATATATAAAAGGGGTCAGGCCCTGGGAGAAGGGGTCCCCAGGGCCCCCAAAATGTAAAAGAAGAGGGGCCACACAGACCCCTTCTAAAAATTATAAGAAAAGTCGGCATCTTGCCGGAGGCCATGCCCCCTTTCTCCACCACTCTGCAAACGCACCCCCTGGCGCATTGTAAGTTGAGGAATTAATTCCCCTTGAATAGTGGGGGTCCCTGGGGGCCAACTAGCCCACCAGGTTCCTCCAGTAAGCAACACTGAGCTGGATTGCAGAGAGGTGGTCCGAGGCCATGCCCCTTTTTACACTACTCTGAAAACGCGCCTCTTGGCGCACTGCTGGTGGGGCGATGAGGTCCTCTTGCGTCCTGAGGATCTCAGGACACAAGTGGACTTCATGAAAACTCTACGTGAAAAAAGGAAAGCGAAAGTTAAAACTTTTTTTAAACAAAGTGTCTAACAAACAGACACAAATGAAGAGGCATTAACCCCTTCCATGCCCATGACGGAACGGTTCCGTCATGAGCATCGGTTGCGCTGTGCTCATGACGGAACCGTTCCGTCATGGCCCCGCCCGCGCTCGAACCCTTCAGCACCGCGGGGGAATTCCCGCAGCGCTGAAGGGGTTAAGAAGGGGTTGTTAAGGGGCTTGATTTTTCGGCAAATCTCAAAGTAAGAACAAAAATATAAAAGGGACACTATCAAACATCACCTGCCATGGAAAGAAGAGAGGCAAAACGGAACGCGGAAATATCGCAATTCTTTGACACAAATCCAAATGGTTTTAATGCAAGAGAAAGAGGACAAATAATAACACCAAGTAATAACAAGGAAGCTCTAAGACACTGGGAGAGACTCTCAAAGAAAGAAAGAAACAAATGGTGGGAGCTAATTACATTAAGGAAATATGTAGAAGTGAAAAGAGTACCCGGAGGGCTTCGCTTAACACTTATGCCAAGCCATCAAGACACTAGCGGAGAACTACTTCAGGAATGGGGCGAGCACCTTTTGGAATCATCAACTGGATTCATCCTAAATTGAACAAACATATTGAAAAAGCTCTAAAGGAAATCCAAAAAGAATTAAAAGAACTGGAAGACAAAATGGACAAACTGGATTTATCTGAGGACCTAAAAAAATTGAAAAACAACATTTTATCTAATTTAGAAAAACACGAGGATAGAGTCAAACAGAGGAAGCAAACAAAATTCCAAAGGGATAAAATAGATTTTGAGGAGGAAAGAATCTTCACCTTTGGAAATAAATATGAAATACAATGAAATAAAGAACAACTTGAAGCTTCAAATAGGGATTTTTCCAGTTATGAATTGTTGGACTTGGCCCTCTTTGCAGGGTCATCCCTGAACTTTTTGCCTTCATCCTGTATTTTTTCTGACCTGCTGTTGGCTGTTTTATGACTCTGGGCACTTTACCACTGCTGATCAGTGCTAAAGTGCATATGCTCTCTTGTGTAAATTGATGTATTAATTAGTGACTCCATAATTGGGTTATTTGATTTACTTGTTAGACCCTAGAACAGTGCACCACGTGTGCCCAGGGTTTGTTAATCAAATGCTGCTGGGGGGCTTGCAGCACTGGTTGTGCCACCCACAGAAACAGCTTTTAAAGTGTGTCTCAGGCCTGCCACTGCAGAGCCGATGTGCAGTCTTTGACTGCCATGTTGACTAGCCAAGTGCACACACTTGCCAGTCCCTAAACCTTCCCTTTTCTTCATATCAGACACCCCTATGGTAGGCCCAAGGGCAGGGTGCATTGTAAGTATAAGGTAGGACATGCCCTGGTGTGTGTGGCATGTCCTAATAGTGAATTACAGCCATTTTTGTTTTTCACTATTGCAAGGCTACCTGTTCCCCATAAGCCAGAATGGGCAGTTTGATTATTACATCTTATAACCCTAACTGACCCAGGGAACATGGTAGAAATTTGAGTTTAGTATGCCTGAACTCAGAATGATAAGATACATCTTTTAGTGAAGTTGGTTTTAACATTCTCTGTTTGAAAATCCCACTTTTAGAAAGTAGGTATTTTGTTGCTTAACTGTCCAATCCTGCCCTGCTAGGTTGTGTATTGTGTGCCTGCTTCTGTGAGTGACAGGGGCTGGGGGATTCCAGGAGACAGGATGAGTCAGCACAGGGCTGAATAGAGAGATCTGCATGTAGATGGGTGGGAGGAGCTGCACCCGGGACCTGAATAGGGCTGTGCCCTCCCTCCACAATGCTGGCTCCACCTCCTGTGGTGTGTCTGATGTCCCTGGCCTGCATTGTGAAAGGAAAGAAGGAGTCTTGTCAACAAAGTGCTCCAGGACTGACCAGAACTGGTTTGGACTAGGCAAAGGCCTCTCTGCCTTCAGAGAACAAATAGAAAAGTAGTATAAATATGGGGACCCAGACCCCAAGACTTTAGATCACTTCTGGAACAACAAGAAGAAACCTTTGCCAAGGAGAAGAACCAAAGGAAGCTGTAGGAGTGGACTGCCCCCCTGCCAGTTTGCTGTGTTGCTGGGTTGGCCTACAGTGGTGTCTTCAGTGCCAAGGAGAGGAGAAGGAATTTTTGTGTGTACTTCATCATCTTCCAGAATATTTCTCCAAGGGCTTGAACTTGTGCTTGCCTCCTGCTGTAGTCTCAGGGACAATAGACTTCACCACCAGCTCCCCTCTGAATTTTCTTGCTGGGAATTCTATCTGCAGAAGCCTGCGTGTCGCTGGGAGCTGGAAGCGCGACGCAACAAGAAGCGTGTCGCCGCTGCAGCTGTAGTCCTCGCATCACCGGAGAAGCGTGCCGCCGCCACATCTCCCAGAAGCGTGCCTTCGTCGCAGCTATCTGCTGTCGCATCACCGGAGAAGTGCGTGGCAACCGTGAGGGTCGCCGTCGCATCACCGGAGAAGCGTGTCGCAGGGCCTGTCGCGGCTCCAAAGTACAGAGTCACCGCAAGGCTGCCAGGGCGTGCCCGCATCGTCTCAACATCGTCGCATCAAGGGCGCCATCTTATCGCATCGCACCGGATTGTCGCATCGCATCGAGGTGCCATCTTGCCGCATTGCAACCGGGCTGCAGCACGAGAATCTATGCATCACCTCCTCTCCGGTAAGGATCAAGACGCATCCCCTACTCTGTGCAAGCATTGCGGCGCGACGCATCGTCTCCCCTGAAGCAAGGAACCGACGCATCTCCAACGTTGCGAGCCTTTTTTTTATTTTGCGTTACGCATCCAGGTACTTTTGTAAGAACTGTGTATCATTTACCATCAACCTGAACTAAGTTAACTCTACCATCTTTTTGAGTACAATATTGTGGATTTTTGTCATTTGTGGTCTTGTGTTAAGTCTATATAAAGAATACTTATTTTTATTAAACCTGTATGGTGTCCATCTGTAGTGTTTTCACTGTATTACTGTATGTGTTCACAAATACTTAACACACTGCCTCTGAGATAAGCCTGTCTGCTCGTGCCAAGCTACCAAGGGGGTGAGCAGGGGTTACAATGGTACCTACCTCTGCCAACTAGAGACCCCCAGTTCTAACATGAATCATTAACAAGTACGAATGCTAGTGAAAATGAAGACCCCAACCAAGCCACACAACCAAGCAACAAAAAACTCACTCTTTTGATCAGAAATGAGGATGGCTCTGCAGCAACAGAACAGAGACAAGCAGTCGGGACGCAGCAGAGGCAGGGCACGTGGAAGAGGCACAAGGGCAAGACAAGACGAGGTAGGAGGGGAAGAACCAAAACCGAACATGCTAACCAGGGGTCGCCTGAGGCAATCCAGGAAGTGAATGAAACAGTGACACAGGAATTGAATATAATTAACCTCTCGGACAAAATACTAACAGATATGGAAACAAACCTATTGAAGAAAGGTCTAAATTTCTGCCCAACATCCCATCTGAACATAGCGCAAACCCGAATAGACCTCTACAAGTATGTAAGAAAAATCAAATTGGCAAAAACATATGCTGAGAAAACAACTCTGGATAAACAAAACAAGAGAACAGAATATTCTAGCACCTTATGGGCAGAAGATAAATCTTCCTTGGAATTACTCCTAACAATGGGAGAAGATACAGCAACATCTGAAATAGAAAATTTAGAAAATCTGGAAGAATTCCTACCTGTTTCAGGAGCAGGAGAAAGTGGGTTGAAGCCACAATCCTTCAATTACCCAGAGGCACTAATTGAAGATCTTTATAAAATTGAACAGACAAATAAAAAGGATAATCCATCACAAGGAGAATGACATGCATTAAATCAACTCCAACAAGATGATGCTATTGAAATCAAACCAGACGATAAGGGCGGAAACATAATAATTCAAAACAAGTTTGACTACATACAAGAGGCTAACAGACAACTGCGGGATACAGAATGCTATGCTTGCCTTGAACAAGACCCCACCAAAGACATAGAGAACCAACTGAAAGATCTATTAACAAACTGGCTTGAAAGAGATCTCATTGATATGGATGAACAAAAATACCTCACAACAACTCATCCAACATTGGCCAAGATTTACTTTTTACCTAAAGTACATACAACTAAAGTAAATCCACCAGGCAGGCCAATCTTCTCCGCAAATGGTTCCTTATTGGAACCAGTTTCCAGCTACATTGACCACTTGCTCCCCTTGTTCAAGACCTAAGCTCATACTTGTGAGATACCACAGATCTTCTTCAAAAGTTAGAAGGAATTGCCTGGCAGATAAATTTCAAACTAGTCACAATGGATGTGATTTCCTTATATACCAACATCGACCACTCAATTGGAATTCAAGCCTGTAAATATTTTTTAGGAAAAAGGAACATCCAGTACCAATATCATAATGACATGCTAATTGAAATGATCACACTGTGTTTATACAATAATATCTTCTTTTTCAACAAACAGATCTTCAAACAAATCAAGAGCTGTGCCATGGGTTTTTCTTTCTCCCCCAACTATGCCAACTTAGTAATGGGGTGGTTCGAAAAGAAAATAGCATGGACATCTGAGAATAACCATTTTATGGAGAAAACGATTCTATGGCTCCGATTCATAGA
Source organism: Triturus cristatus (assembly GCF_964204655.1). Classification (NCBI taxonomy): domain Eukaryota; kingdom Metazoa; phylum Chordata; class Amphibia; order Caudata; family Salamandridae; genus Triturus; species Triturus cristatus. The sequence continues at coordinate 939,960,877 of NC_140594.1, read as the reverse complement.
CAACCTCCTTATCATATGGGATGGCACAAAGACAGAATTTGCAACATACTTTGAAAAACTCAATAATACTGATGTGAAGCTAAAATTCACCTATGAGATTCCCTCCAAGAAAGTGGCATTTTTGGACACATGCAAATATGTAGAAAATAACTCATTACAAACTACTCTACATAGAAAGAAAACGGCAACTAATGCCATTCTCCATGGGGACAGTTTCCACCAAGAAACCTTAAATTGGAGCAACCCCTATGGGGAATTCCTAAGATTAAGGAGAAACTGTTCCTCGGACGCAGACTTCACCAAGCATAGTGCAGAAGCGCAAGTGTGTTTCGAAAAAAGACAATACCCAAAAAAGATCATTGAGAAAAGCCTGCAGAGAGTGGTAAAACAAAATTGCTGTGAAATTCTAAAAAATCTAAAGAAATCGGAATTAATAACACAGAAAAACGCACAGAAAATAAGGCTAATAACAACATACAGTGCTGAAACTAAAAGCCTTTTCAAAAATAATCAGGAAACACTGGGGTATTTTACAATTGGATCCTGTACTGTCTGAAATAATAGGTGACTATCCTAATATTATATACAAACGAGCATTGAACGTAGGAGACAAAATAACACACAGTCATTTCAAGGAGTCACAGGTATCGACATGGATGAAAAGAGATGGCTTTTGGCCCTGCAAACAGTGCAAGGCGTGTAAAATTGGGGTACAACGACAGGAAATTTACATCAAGATAGGAAGAAAGTGGAAAATTGAACAACATATTACCTGTAAGAGCAAATTTGTTGTATACATTGTGGAATGTCCGTGCAAACTAAAGTATATCAGCAGTACAACATGCAAAGAATCTTAGAACACATACGAGCAACAAAAACAACAATCGCTCGAACGCCATAGCTAAACATATGGAAAAGGCTCACAACAGCAAGTGGGAAGATGTAAGATTCTACGCTATCGAACAAGTTTCACAATCAGAGAGGGGTGGAAAAAGGGAAAAACTCCTGCGACACAAAGAATCCAAGCATATAGTAACATTCAGGACTTTAAATCTGAGAGGTCTCAACCAGGACGAGGAGCTTTATGAGCATTTATAACAACAAATGACCAAAGAAGTTACTGTAAATCTTTGTGAACAATATCATCTTCAGTACTTAACCAAATAGGCATGAAATGCTCACTAGAGAGGAAAAACTGTGGTGAATGATGTCATCTTTAGCATTTAACTAAAGGCAAGAAATGCTCACCAGGGGGCGAAAAATGAAAAGAAAGGAACATGGGTACCAATTAATAAATTAATAAAGATGGTTACTCGTGACGGCGCCGAATAAAAATCAAACTGATGGAAGAAAAGAGGAATCTGACATGACAAGAGCAAACACTGTCAAAATCGATTGAAAATATTCCTCCAACTTGCACATAACCATACCAACCTGAGAAGGAGAGTAAAATCAAAAGAAGTCCTCAAAAATGACTTTTTATTCTGCAAAAAAAGAATCACCACCAATGGACTGAAAACTAATAAAGAAATATATTTTTAAAAAATTGAAATAAACTCACCAGTGAGCTTTCAAGAGACATATGAAATGTAATTAATATGATCAAAGAACATAACAGGAAGTAAATGTGAGCCATGGAAATAAATAATGCCCTTGGTGTTTGATACATCATCCCGTGATTAAGGTCCAAGTGGGGAGGACCGAAACGCATTGGGCATGGCAGCGTTTTGTTTATTTGAATAAATCGGTAAAAAAAGAAAGAGCGGGACCCCCTTACAACAAACCAGGGGAATAGGGTACTACTGAACGGTAGAAACAATATCCCTTGGCAGAGAATTCAATGCAATCGCTTCGAATAAATCGCCATACAACCTGATAATCAAGCGTGTGCGACCATTATTGCTGAAAGGCAAAAACTGTGCCATATTTACAAAAGCCGGCGAAGGAGGAGACGGACCACAAAGATTCGGCGAGGTGGAAATTATTCAGCCCAGTTACAGCAGTGACGCGTTTCGAGCCCAGGAGCCCTTGATCACACAGCGGTCACAGTGATCATGATTCTTTTTAAATGCTTAAAGGTGTATCACCATGGTTTGCTCGTGTTTGATCATGTGACTATAAACACAGAGAAAACACTATCAGTTTTGTATCCTGAGCTTAGTGCTCGCAATGAATTTATAAAAATATCGAGTTCAATCTCAAAATATGTTACACTGGTATAAATACCTATATTTGTAACATATAAAAATATATACATGTGTAGACTAATTACAGTGACTGGACTTATACATATAGGTTCATTAGAGATTTTTTGCTATGTCTGTATGCATACATAAATAAATGATAGATAGATTATATTATGTTATATTATTTCTATTTCATAAAATTCTATTTTCTTTCTATACATTCTATTTAATCCAAACTGAACCAATTTGTTGTCATTAACTAATATCAGAGTAAGTTATCTAGCCCAGTCATTGAACACATATATGCAATTTTGTACATACATCTAAATTGCATATTTGATTAAAATTCATTGAATGATAGATAGTCAATAAAGTGCAAATAACAAAGCAGCTATCAATACACTGTGCAAAACTGTGCAAATTAGTGCAAATATTCTTTAAAGTGCGTACTGAATGCATAAATAAATATATATAAATATTGGTAACAATAAAACAACCATTTCTGGATAATATTGTTAAAATCATATAAACAATATTCAAATAACTTCTCATATCGGTAGAAAATAGTAGTGAAAAAAGAGGTAAAAAATGTGTGTTGTTTTTATAAGGCAAGCTTTGGAGTTATATGAGTCGTTTCAGGCAAAAAGGTTGATTTCATTTTATACTTAATATTAGGGAACCTATATATTAAGATCGCAATACAACTAGAATTACATTTGTTGTATTGCATCAGCAAGGTAAAGAGGAAACACAAGTACCATTTTTTAATTCATTTGATGTAGAAGATAAAGATTCCAATAAAAATAGAAATAGCTATGACAGTACACAGAGAAATGGGGAACTCAAGACATTAAATGAAATTGTGCATGTCCTCAGTGTTATTCAACCCATTAGGCCACTTGCTATCAAACTCTAAAATTATTTTTGTTTCAAGTTGCCTCAGCTGTAGCTCGCGGTTTCCCCCTCTGCGTAATTTCGGAACTGAACCTACCACAAAATATTTAAGACAAGCAATGTCATTATTATGAGTACTTTTAAAATGGCGTGCCACTGGGTAAGTAGGGTCACTATGTAGAATAGCATGGAGGTGTTGCAAGATCCTGACATGCACCTGCAGCTTGATGCTGCCGATGTAATTCAAGCCACAGGTGCACGTCAGGACATACACCGCAAATTCGGTCTTGCAGTTAAAACTTCCAGTGATAGCCACCTCCTGCGTATATATACATTTCAATGACAGTGCACATTTTAAATGAACAAAACCACTGACATTCATCAGTTGTAGTTAGTATAACTCGTGTTCTAAGGTAATTAAACTCGCATCTCTGCAATGCACAGTTTTCTCATCAATAGTTTCATTGCAAATGTTGCAGTGATAAAATGTCATGAGTGATGTAATGTGTGGGGGATTTAGCAGTGCATGCTTTGTTATTTTCAGTAAACTGCTAGGTTTTTATTTACGTAAAGTAATATTTTATTTTTATGCATAAAGCCAACCCCTGCCTTTGGTTGTGCTCGGAGGGGTTTTGGCTGAGGCCCTGTGGCTGAACCCCAGTCCCCCCCTGCACCACGCTCCCACCTCTCCTCTCGGCACCGATCTCCCCCTCGGAACCCAACTCCCCACTGCAATTGTTTCCTCCAATAATTGTAATCAAATGTAATGTCGATACTGGTCACAATGTAATGTTTATTAGTATTGATAACTTAACAATATTCAATAAAGTTTTATTAAACTACATGTCTGTGACTCTTTCTTTTGACATAGTTTTTATTAATGCATTTTGCGGAGAAAAATGTGTAAATAAATAAACACAGACAGACTGGTTTTTTTTTTAAATGTATGTCTCTGAATTTTTCTTTTAACATTTTTCAGCCCCAAAAATTATAATCATAGAAACAACCACAAGATATCCTTGTGCATAAAAGGCAATCATAGTACTAGCTACTCATGTGAGTTGCCCTCTCAGCTGTCATGAAAGAAGCACCAGCTATGGAAATGCTTTAAGCAATTATGGTAAGTTCCTCTAGGGTCATGGTTTCAATTACCTACAGTTTTTTTTCTAATGTTGCTGGGGGGCTGCAGAGCTCCCTGCAGTTGCCCACAACATCAAAAATATGTTTGGTGGTGCCCCTGCTCCTTCTAGAGACATCACCAACCTAAAAAAAAGTAAATAGCTCTCACTCCTTGAAGTAGCAGTGAATAATAAATGAGCGGCTGTGGAGGCTCATTTATTACCCATATTTTGGCTTCTTTTATGATAGATTTCTGGGTGTCTCAGGTGGACATAGGGACCATGGGGGCATGGATCCCACTGCCCTGCTGGCTCCCTGCAAGTGGCCCCACTTCATGGGGCCGCGTAGGAGCCGGCAATGTTTTCTGAAATTATGGGATCCCTGGTGCCTACAGTGAGGACCCCACAAATGTATTTTTCTTTGGGGCTGTGGGGGGAGCCCCAAGGCCTCCACCCACCCAATGGCTCCTTGCTCCTGAAGGAACTGTCCAAATTGTTTTTTGTTTTAATTAAATGGCATGTCCAGTTGCCCAATTGGGGCATGCCACAGCTACTCCCACATTAGGGGCTGTGGGTAAGACCCACGGCTCCGCAGTCCCTCCATCTCCCCTGCATGCACCCATCACAGGTGCAGCGGGAGCTGGCAGTGCTCCCACCCAGTGAGAGCAGTTTTCTTTTTTAACCGTGGGGTGGGAGCAATTAACTAAATTTCCCTGTCTGAGAGCACAGGCTGGGAACTAGATGGTGTCCTGGGGGTTATGTACCCTGGGACACCGTCACTGAGCTGACCCTGGGGTATGGGGTCCCCCGAGGCCATTGTATGGCTCAGGGAGGGGGGCATGCCCCTCTCACTATCTACAGATTTGTGACCGCGACCCGGAAGTTATCCAATAACCTCCGGGTCGCAGTAAGAAGCTACAACAAGGACATGCAAGTAGCATTCTTGGACCTATTACCTCTTCATGCCAGGAAATCGGTTGCGGTAGCTCTAGTGCTTTCACGCCTGGACTACTGTAATAGCATGTATGCGGGGGCAAATAAATCTATTATAAAAAAGTTAAAAGTGGTCCAGAACGCAGCAGCCAGGCTGGTGCTTAGGCTTCCTAGGGGAGCCTCCTCTTCAACAGCACTTCAACATCTACACTGGCTGCGTATACATAAAAGAATTTTGTTCAAAATTCTAACCATCATCTATAAAGCTACTAAAGCATCAGGGCCAACATATCTTAGGACTAGAATTCGGCCTTATACCACACAGCGTTCTCTCCGATCATCCTCAGGACATTATCTGACAGTCCCCAGTTATCGACTGAAAACAAAAGGGGGAAAAACCATAGCGGTTTTGGGTACTAAAGCCTGGAACAGCTTGCCGCTCCAGTTGAGACTGGCCCAATCAGAATGCCTTTTCAGAAAGCTATTAAAAACGTGGATTTTTTCTGTTACTGATAGTACTGTGTTCTCCCTGTTATCAGGATAATCAATAGGGACTCACAGTCTATCCGCTTTCTTATCTCTTCCGTTACTGTTCTGTTTTCTGCTCATGGTCTGTTACCGCCAAGATGCTCCTTGGAGTGAACGTAGCGCTTTACAAATGAATTCATTCATTCATTCATTCTAGAGAGCTCCCGCAGCACCCGATGGAGTTTAATTAAACTCCCATAAAGTTATAGGTAGAGCCATAACCTATAAACCCATTGATTACAGGAAATAATGACAAAGATCGGTACGTGACATTAACTTACCCAATGTGTCAAAGCGATCTATCACGTTAAAGCTATGACTAAGGTCCTGATGAAAGTCCATCGATCTTTAGAGACACCAATGGACTGAAACATGTCGACCACTGAAATCATCATTATATAGGTGCGGTGGACCATTCACACATCCACCAGAGCACCACACACTGTTTTTAATCTTACCCCATCCTGACAAATAAAACAGGAGTATGGATTGGAGGTATTTTTAATTTATCACTTTTTTCCACTAACACTATCGAAATCATGACCGTCAAAGAACCAGATGGTCTTCCTCCAGGTGGAGGAAGGTTGACTGCCTGGAGAACGGGAAACTCAGGCAGAAAAGGACCCAATGATAAAACCAATCACCCAACCTTCTCAAGCGGAGAACCAAGATATACCGCTGCCCATGGGTTAGAGTGTATGAGGGCCTTTGTACAACACTTATAGACCCTGGCTTTTTCAAGATACATGGTTCATTCTCTTTTGATTATAAACTATTACGCATGGAAGCAGAATGAATGTCTGCTTCTTCCTCCCTTCTCTTGATTTGTTTAGATGTTCAATCACTTCATTCGTGCTAATGTGTGAAATATTGATACATTCTGAATACTAATTTTGGAGAAGTCTTCAATGTCACCATCTATACTATGCATAACACTCAAATCTAGACTGAAGTCTAATACAAGCAGGGGGTTCACTTGTTATAGTTGGGTAACCAGTGTGAATTTCTATGCCTGTATGATGGTCGTAATGCAGTCAGTAAATCCTCCACCACCTTTTTTAGACACCCCAGGGGATCCACCTATACTTTTCAAACAGTGGTATGATGTATTCAAGAAGTACTTAGGAACAATTGGTCTATCAAGGTTTAGGCAAGAGAGGAGGAAATATCTGTTATTGCACCCTTGGATTCAATCGTACGTCCACATGTAAGCACCTGCATGATGTTCAGGTAGTTGTAGAGGAAGAACTTGATGTTTACCAAGAAGCTATAAAAAACTGGTCCATAGAGTTGATGTTCCACCCAGCCTAGTGGTGTCAAGGCATACATTTTTCAAAAGGGAACAAAAAGCAAGTGAGGATGTCGATACTTACATTTCAGTATTATGTAAATTTGGTGCAGAATGTCAATTTAAACATTTAGCTGAACAGCTTATTCAAGACCAGTCTATTTGTCACTGTGTTGACAAATCCATCAGCCAAAAGTTATTATCAATGGGCAATTCATCATTGCTAAATGCCATCAGAGTTGCTAAGAAGATTTAGACATTACTTAAGTCAGCAAAAGTACTTGAGTACAAAACTGCAGAGCAAGTAAATGTAATACGTTCAAGGGAAGAGAAATGGAAGATGAACAAAGCAATGTCTTCAATTCATACTACAAGTAAAACTAGTCAACAAGGTTTTTTTGGCTGATGGCAAGATGGCCGCTGACTGACCGCCGCTGAAGGCAGCGTCGACATCTCTCCCTTCTTAATGATTTACTACGGTAAAAAATAACCCCAAGAGCTATGCTACAAGCCCTCATCTCTTCGTTATCTACACACTTCTCAGCGAGTAGTTTTCACCTTAAAGAAAATCTGCAGTTTGAGCTTCCGACACTACTGAAGTCTCTGCCTGCCTACCTTCGCGGTCAGCCTGCTCGATGTGGCAGAACTAGCGGGTCCAGATACCTCTTCGCCTCACCTCTTTCCCGGCTGGTGCGGAATATTACTTCGCGTTCCCAACGTTGGGAGCAGTGGGGGATGGCTCCGAAGATAACTAAGACGCAGGAGGCTGCTGGGTCCGGAGACCAGAAAGAGAAGAGGAAGGAACGGCTGCAGGGCTCGGCTACAGAGACAGGTTCAAGTCAGGGACGGACACGGCATGGCGGTCCCAAGAGGAAAGGTGAGGGGAGCAGAGTGGTTGATGGCGGGACCACTGGAGTAGCGAGCGGGACAAGACTGCGGGCTGGTAAAATCAACGAGGGCGCTCTCAGGCAGCCATCAGTCATTGAGGCATTTAGCGTGGCGAATATGACAAAGGCACTCCCTGGGGGCGATGTAAAAACACCCATATGTTCCTCTGATGTATCCCTGCAATCAGAAGCAATTTCCCATAAGCTTGACACAGCCTTACTAAGCGACAACTCGGTTGCATCGATTACTCTACCAGTGGATTCTGGGAAATGCAGTCCACCTATGTCTCTGCAACAACAGGCTGAGTCTTTGGATCTGGACACTAGTATTATACAGCAGCACGTGGATATAATATCGGATCGCTCTTTTGGAAATCGTACAGCGGTGGTGATAGAGGGAGAAAATCCTGTGTTAAAACCCCATGACATAAACAGTTACAATAGCAGCCAAGACAGCAGCGATGGAGAGGAGCTAAATGAGGTTCGAAGTGGCTGTCAGAAGGCGGTAACAGACGACTGCTGCATAGAAGGTGCGGGTGAGGTTACGGACTTGCTCCCTGAAACAGGTCAAGATAACCTTATGACATCTGCACAGTCTTATGGTAATGTGGGGTCCCCTGCTCTTAAATCTGGTGAGTCAAATGGCACATCCAGTAAGACAGATAATCAGGAGTCTAATATTCTTCATGCATGTGCGCCATTGCTTTCTCCGTATGGTGATCGGTTTTTTTCACTGAATGATGACTCGGAGTCATCTCTGGAGAGTGATTTTGAGTCGACACAGGCGAGTGTCTCTGGAGAGGAGTCCCTGGTGGCTCAGCAGGATACCACTCAGTCCAAGCTGAAGTCCAAGACTATTAAGCGTCGGAGCAGGGGAAAAGGTCAATCTTCGGACTCAATCAGCAGGCGACTTGAGTGGGACTACTCTGCCTCAACCCTCATAGCTTGCTCAGATAGCGGGCCTGGGGGTGGCAGTGGGACAGAAGGTGTTAACAAGCCAGGTGCGCCCTCACCACCAACGTTGGAGTTGCTGTACGCAACACTAAAGCAAATGCAGAGCGAGGCCCGGCAGGAGAGTAAGAGATCTCAGCTTGCTACAAAAAAATTACAAGGGGCAATTCGTAAAACAAATAAATTATGTTCTGATATGTCTGAGCGGATAACCCAGGTTGAAGCAAGGACTGTTGCTGTAGAGGAAGATGTAGAGAAATTACTTGTGGGTAAAGGTGCCCAGGAAAAGCGCTCACAGGATGTGGATTGGAAACTCGAGGATTTTGAAAATCGGCAGCGCCAGAATAATATCCGACTTCTTGGCTTGGAGGAAAAAGTCGATGGGGAGAACACTTTGAGTTTTGTGGTGAAGCTAATGAAGGCAGCTTTCCCAGATCTGGATCATTGGAACTGGGAGATGGAAGTGCAGAGGGCACACCGCTTCCCAATGTTTAGGAAAAATCAGCCCAATAATCAAAGAGAACATCCTAGAGCGATCCTTATTTTTATTGGAAATTTTTTGCTGAGACAGGCAATTTTGGACCGTGCTAGACCTGATTCTAAGATATCAGTGGAGGGGCAGACCTTCTTTGCTCGTCCGGATTTTTGCCACACTACGGTCGAGCGGAGATGGAGGATGCGCCAGTTGATATCTGCATTTAAAGGGGCAGGATGTGATGCCTTTCTGTTGTTTCCCACAAGACTTAAGGTTATTCATAGAGGTCGGGCGAGAATCTTTTTTTCAGAGATTAAAGCCCAAGAGTTTCTCACTGATTTGATTGAAACACGTGGGCCGAGGGCACTGTCTGGCACGGGGGAAACTAATAAGGGCAATAAGGACGATCAAAGAAAAGTGTGATGTGATTTTTAAATGTTGATTATATGCTGAGATTTTTCTTCTATATGGTTGGATCTATTTGGTGGTGATACATACTATTTGTTGGGGTTTACACTAGTGTTTTTTTGATGGGAGGAAGGGGATGGGCGCTGCCTTTACGAAAGACGTCTCGGCCATATTTAGGTCTGGGTGACCTAATTGCCTGTAAGGGAGGTAAGGGGGGGGAGGGGGGGGAGGGTCAGGGGTCAGGTTGCAGGGGGTGGAGGGGGATCATGGCAGGTCAAGGTGTTTCATATTGTCAGGCAAATAAAGAGGCAATTAAAGAGGCAGAAGAGTGGTGGTAAATGTGTGCTGGATAGGATAATCGGTAAGGTTTGGAAAATGAGAATGAAAATGAGTACAGATGGCAAGGAAAGGTCTGTCGGACTAGCAGCCAGATGGGTCTACTGGGCGAATGTAAAGAGAGAAAACTTCAACTCTAAGACATGAATCTCCGGATTTTGACAATTAATATCTGTGGGCTAAGTGATCAGAGAAAGAGAAATAAGGTAGCGATCTGGTTGAAATCTTTACAAATAGATTTAGTATGTATTCAAGAAACCCATATAGAGGGTAATAGAGCTTATTTATTGGAGCACCTTGGTTTTAGATTGATTGTGTATACCACACAAGGTGCTCGAACTCGTGGGGTGGCAATCCTCACTCGGAGAAGTGATATAAGAGTTCTTCGTAAATCAGTTGATCAATGGGGTCGTTGGGTAATAATTGAATGCTTGGTTAATAACTTCAAATTTACACTTTGCTCACTGTATGGCTCAACCGGTGACAATCCGGAATTGTTAGAGTATTTAGATGGAAGATTGGCATCATGGTCTGTCCCAGTTGTTTTATGTGGTGATTTTAACATTAATGGTTTAGGGGTACAATGGGATAGTCAAGGGAATTAATACTTAGGAAGGAAAAAGAAATCTAGCACTGCCCTATATAATCTAGTTCACAATAATGGTCTGATAGATGTTTGGGCTCATTTAAAGCCTACTGATTTAGGTGGTACCTTTTTTTCAGCTCCACATAAAGTTATTTCCCGTTTGGGTTATTTCTTTGTATCCAATCAATCTATTATTAATTTGGGTATCGAGAAGCATCCACGCATTTTATCAGATCATAATCCCTTAGTTTTGACAATTAATATTAGTTTGCTGGAAAAAAAGAATATTGGATGGACCTTTGAAAGGAGGTTATTACATGATCCAGACTATATTGTCAACATGAAGGGGTGGGTTAAAGAATTCTGGGAGTTTAATCGAGGGAGCACACGGGTTGGAGTTGTTTGGGATGCCTTTAAGGCAGGGGTTAGAGGGGAAACTTTAAGTTTCAGCTTACGGCGACAAAGGATGGAAAGATTAAGAGAAAGAGAGATAAGGGAGGAATTAAATCATCTTGAGGGAATCTTAGCTTCAGCCATCAGCTCCGGTGAAGGAATAGATAGGATACTTTCACAACTGGCTATTAAAAAGGCCGAGATAGGCGAACATTTGGCTAAAAAGGCAGCAGAAATGTTTTTGGCTAAAAAACAGCATTGCCATGAATTTAATGAGAGAATAGGCCACACGTTGGCAGTAAGAGCTAGGCAGAAAACCTCAGCCGGGACGATTTCTGAAATCTATGATACTAGAAGAAAGGTTATTACTGATGCAGTAGGTATTCAGGAAGTTTTTAGGTTATACTATCAGCAACTATACTCCGTTGGACCGGCCGCTATACCTGGTGGTATTCGTGAATATTTAGATAATATACCCAGTCAGAAAGTTGATCCTATAGATAGGGAGGAACTCGAGAGGGCTTTCTCCGAGGAAGAAATAAGGGATGCTCTACAAGAATTACCGTCCGGTAAGGCTGTCGGCCCAGATCAGATACCGTTGGAATTTTATAAAAATTTTTTTGATTCATTAGGACAGGATCTGGTGGAGGTTATGCTATCGGCACAAAGGGGGGATTCTACCCCCGAGTCTTGGGCGGGGGCAGATGTCGTTATATTTTTGAAAAAGGATAAGCCAGATAAGGATCCTGGCTCCTACCGCCCCATCACCCTAATGAACAGTGATGTTAAAATATTTTCAAATATTTGGGCCATGAGATTAAATGGTATCTTGGGAAAAACTATCCATCTGTGTCAACATAGGTTCATTATGGGCCAGGGAACCACGCAACATATAAGGCGATTGATCACCCTTTTCGATGTAAAGGAGATCTCAGGGGACCCTATGTCTGTGTTACTACTAGATGCTGAAAAGGCATTTGATAGGGTCTCCTGGGATTTTCTCTAGGAGGCCATGAGGTGGTTCGGATTGGGAGAAGGATTTATTAAATCTGGTTCAAGTATTATATCTGGCCCCAACAGCTCGTTTGAAGATTAATGGCAACTATACATCTCCATTTTATATACAGAGGGGGACCAGGAAGGACTGTCCCTCGTCTCCATTGTTGTTTGCCATCTATATTGATCCCCTGTTACGATTATTTGAGGCCAATGGTGGAATCCGACCAGTCGTATGCCAGGGGATAGAAACTAAAGTGCTTGCATACGCTGATGACGTGGCTATTGTCACAGCGGATCCGCAATTGGCTTTGGAAAGGGTTGAATCAATTTCTAGTGAGTTTGGTATTTTTACAGGATACGCATTAAATAAAACTAAGACTCAAGTTATTAAGAATCGCCTTATTAATTTTGAAGATGCTCGGGTTGTTGATTCGGCAGTTTATTTGGGGATACGTGTAACTTCAGATCTTGGGAAACTGGTGACCGTTAATTTGGAACCAGTAATCAGCCAAGCGAAGGTGGACTTTGTTAGATTAAATAATCTCCATCTCTCTCTTGTGGGTCGGTGTAATCTTATCAAGATGTTGTTTTTACCAAAAGTATTGTATCTATTTAGGTCAATTCCTTTAGTATTTCATAAATCCTGGTTTGTTATTTTAGAAGGTTTAGTTAATAGGTTTATTTGGGCACATGGGAAAACTAGGCGGGCTCTTCGGTTTATGTGTTTATCACGGGAGAAAGGAGGATTTTCGGTGCCGGATTTTCGTAGCTATTATTGGGCAGCAGCTCTGCAATATATGAGGATATTGGTTGGGCCGTGCTCCGGGGAAATTGAAAGGGAAAATGATCTCCCGGATGTTTATAGACTATTACTGGGCCAAAATGCTGAATATTGCTTTTTCAAATTTACAGAACCCAGTTACTACAAACGTACAAAATTTAAGACGCTGATAGCTGCTTTTAAGATTTGGGGGGGACTAAAGAAAAAGATTGGATTAGGGAGGCTTAATTTCTATACAGTTTTGTTTAAAAATCCAATGCTTCCCGAGGTATTTTCGGATGAAGCTATGGCTGGATGGGCTAGCAAGGGTATCCGTCAGGCCGGGGATATAATAGAAAAACAAGGCTTTCGACAATTCAAAGATATACAGAAGGACTTTGGGTTGGAAAGTTGTAATTTTTTTAAGTATCTACAACTTCGTAGCTTTTTCTGTAAGAAAATCGGTGGGGCATGGGGGTTCGCCAGTAATAGCATAATCGATATTATGAAAAGTGGCGCTAAGGGGACGATTAAACTAATCTATGCAGAATTGATTAATCTGAAACAAGATGATTTACTTAAACATGAGGGTAAATGGGCTGAGCGTGTTGGGGCTGCCCCCGGAACAGTTGTGAAATCTCTAAAGCTGGGTCAGTCAGCTCTATTCTTGGCTGGGCTTCAGGCACAACATTTTAAAACTGTTTTCTCTTTATATTATACCCCGGCCAAAATAGCACATTGGGGCGGCTCTATAGGGATTGTATGCTCACGGTGTGGGGGATTGGAAGCGGATTTGGTGCATATGTTTGCTTCCTGTCCGCGGCTGCAGGCATTGTTGGATTCAATTATGGAATATTTAGTTCATACACTTGGGGTAAAAACAATATTAACCCATGAAATTATTTTGTTAGGATTAAGTTCTTCAAATCAAGATAAGACTGCTTATCAATTCATTTTTGTTGCTATGGCGGTTTTAAGGATAATCATTGCCTCTGCGTGGTTAGATCCCCTTCCCCCTACATTTCAACAATGGCTAGCTCGTTTACTCTCCATATATACAATAGAAAGTGCAATTTATGAAAGGAAGGGAAAAAAGGCGAAATTACTGGGCAAAAACATTTGGGCACCTTTAATAAAATGGAAGGAATCAGTATAATTTTACTTATTTTGTTTAGCAAGATAATGATGGTTGTTAAGAAGGGTGAATTAGGTTTTCCCTTAATGCTATATAGGAGCTGTTTTTTTAAATTTTATTATCTTTCTTTGTTCCCCGCTCCTTCTTCTTCTCTTTCTGTTATATGTACACTTTTTGTTTCTTAAGATCTGTTATCTGCCTTATGAGACATAATATTTTGTGGATATTTGCACTGATCTCTCATGGTTAATGGAGGATTTAAAAAAAGTATTTATTTTAGGTGTGGAAATCAGGCTCATCAAAAAGGAGTAAGAGTGTTTCCAGCCAAGAATGTTCAATATAGACTTTGTGCCAAAATTAGTCTCCTTGCTAACGTGTGCAGCGTGTAAAACAGAGAAGCACCAACGTTTTAGCTGTGTGTGATGAGTAAGAAAATAATGCTGAGGACCTGATGGGTAAAGTTCAAGACATGGTTTTATTCATAGGTTATGGGAACATGGAAAGGGGGATCCAGAACAGGGTGTTGATCCTTATGTGTATGTACAAGTTGGTGGTAAGCAGGTACATATGTTAATTGAGTATGGGGCAAGGATCACAATGATCACTCAGGTGTATCAACAGAATTGGAGTGATCACATATTGTCTTCACCTGATAGGTCTCCTGTCTCTTATGAAGGGAGAAAGATTAAGTAGGTGAAAGAACTGGAAGGGTTATGCAATAAAAGCATTATTCAACCTGTTGAATACTCATTGTGGCTTTCTCCTCTTGTTGTTGCAAAAAGAAAAATGAGGTGCTGATAGTGTGTGTTGACCGTAGGGCACTAAATAAGAAAATTTGGGTTGACTCATGCCCTCTCCCCAAAATCAGAGAAATGTTGTCTACTATATCTAGAGCAAAAGTTTTCACTAAGCTTTACCTAACAGTGGCTTATCATCAGGTTGAATTGGCACCCGAATCCCGTCACTTGACACAATTTGTGTCTGACTGGAAGACATATCAGTATTGCTGTATGCTGTTCGGTTTTGCATCATCGGCATCAGTGTTTCAGAGGCTGATGACCACCCTACTCAAAGACATTGATAATGTTTCTGTATTGCAATATGCTTTACTGATTCATGTAAGTGAACAATGTGAACATGACAACATTCTTAGACAGGTCTTCATGGCCTTTGATGAAGCTAGGGGTGGTTCTTAAAGGGAGAAATGTCAGTTTTTGAAGTCTTCTGTTGTCAATCATGCACAGAATAATTTCCTGTGCAGAGGAGTGTTAGATCCCATAAACTGCAGTGCAGATTCCGCTAGGCACTTGTGGTATTACTACTGGTGTATGTATCATATGTTGTCATGTGTCTCAGTAAGGCTCAGTGTGAAACACTGCCATTTTACATACACATGTTTCTCTTAAGTTGCCTTCTCCTTCACACAATGACTTTTGACACATTTGAGTGTGTGACAGTGCAGGATTAGTTTCCATGAAACTGCATTTGCTTACAATTTCCACTTCGTACGAACACTATCACAACACCTTGAACATCCCGTACAAGGTCTGAACATACATTGTGCAAATGTGATTATTTGTTATTCGTCCATGTAGTGACACAGCTATCTATAGAACATAAACAATTGCAGCTTAACTTAGGTCTCAACTCGGAGCAAGGATGCTTTTTCTTATAAATAAACAAGCATTTCCGGGTTTATGCAGCGGAGCACTTGCTGTAATTGCGAGGTCATTACACACTGAAACCTCAGCCCAGCTGTCTGCTGATCCCTCTGTGAGGAGGGGTGTCCCACCTGTGACCAAGATAGTGACCTGCATACTTTTTCCTCCCGATAACGGGGGTTCGATCATCCAATAGGGAAATCTTGACAGAATACACACACTTCCTAGATATCTAGGTTAGGAAAGACATATTAGGAGTACGCTATCTAGAGATTGTTTTATATGCTCGCATATATACTTTGTTTTAGCAAGATGGTGGAACTCTTCATTCTGTGCAGTGATGCAGGATGCAGGCAGACATGACTCAAAATAATCAATGCCCCTTTAAAAAGAGATGTCTGATGATATAGGGTGCAGACACACGCTGGCACACGATCATCCACATTGTTTAAAGAATGGATTTACCACAGTGTGTGGTTCAGGCCCATTGGCCTCACACAGTCATCAGTGTTGCATTGGTTGTAAGTACACAGCAATACAGAGTCTAGGCACGTGGGGCTAATAGAGAGGTTGTTCATGAGAGGATGCTTGTGGGGATGGGCACCACTAGCAGGCTCTGGCCTCAGCATGCAGAGCTCCTCTGACCTCACAATATGGTGCTGAACACTGAACCCAGGCTCTTTCTGCATACGGCTGGTCCTCAATAAGCAGAGATGTTCACCTCTAGGATTCTTTCACAGCAACAGAACTTCATCCGCGGATGTGGGTGTATAATTCCTACCACTACAAGGTAAACAAGAAAGAATTCTGTCTCTGATCCTCGCCTCCCTCTACACAGCTGTGTAGAGCTCCTTGACTAAAAGGAAACACTTGGTAAACAGTGGGAGGAAAATTACATCCAGTCCTTAGATTAGTAGAAGTAGTAGAAGTAGTTGCCCAAAAACACAACTGCTCAGTCAACTTCAAAGACATTACCAAAATTGTATATGACCAAATAAACTAAAGCTTTATTCTCATTTTAGTGTACCACATTTCCATGGCAAACAACTTAAGGTGAAAATGTTCATCTCACTTTGTGCATCGTTCTCAGACAGTTCATACTCAGCCACACAAAGCACAGGATGCTGCCAATGTGTAAGAAGCATATCTGTGGCAAGAGTGCAGTATTGGCCTTGACTTTTGACCATTCATTTATATGGGTGTTGCTCTGAACAGGTTAATCTGTTGTGCTGAAAGTGGTGTGGTCTAGATCCAGATGTCAAAAAGATCTTTGTCCTTCCTTCCTCCAAGATAATGATTCAGGTAGACATCTGCACTTACCTTCACAAAAAATTCTAGAAGGAGCATCTAAGAAGCATGTGCAGGAAGAAAGGGAGGCGACCATCCTGACCATGATTTACTTCACAGATCTACCTGGGAGAGCCACTAGCCAGTCTATCAGCGGGAGTTCAGGTAGAACGGGATACATCCAATTTTTATAATGAACTGCTACCAACCTTCAGTAGTTATACATAGTTTAGCACTCTGTTGGAGAGAAACATGCAAAAATCATGTAGATCACTTGCCAGGGGAATCATGATAGGGATCTATTGCACAATTAAACATTCTGGGTCTGCCAGAATGTTAAAATGAGGAATAGTTTGTCACAGAGATGCAACGCTATGAACATATGACCTTACATAGTGTTTCATTATCCTGAAACCCTAGCTTTTGACAGTATAGTCATACTACTCAAATATCGTCAAGGATTTCGGCTACCCAAGGTTAGAAAACCAAGAGTAATTGAAAAGGTTCTGTCTGTTTATTTTACAGTTAGATTGACAAATAAAACAGGCTTGTAAAATCAAGTGTCAGTACATAGGAGATACCAGGAGGTAAAATCTCTATCTGGATGGCTCAGAAAGCACCGGCTTTCCAACCGCATCATCCCAAAGTCCATCTAAAATGAAAGTACATTGGAGGGGAAAGTTGGATAATTAAACCATGACCCACCCATTATACATCATCAACAAGGACCTGAGTGATATAGGTACGCTAGGCACTTGTGGTATTACTACTGGTGTATGTATCATATGTTGTCATGTGTCTCAGTAAGGCTCAGTGTGAAACACTGCCATTTTACATACACATGTTTCTCTTAAGTTGCCTTCTCCTTCACACAATGACTTTTGACACATTTGAGTGTGTGACAGTGCAGGATTAGTTTCCATGAAACTGCATTTGCTTACAATTTCCACTTCGTACGAACACTATCACAACACCTTGAACATCCCGTACAAGGTCTGAACATACATTGTGCAAATGTGATTATTTGTTATTCGTCCATGTAGTGACACAGCTATCTATAGAACATAAACAATTGCAGCTTAACTTAGGTCTCAACTCGGAGCAAGGATGCTTTTTCTTATAAATAAACAAGCATTTCCGGGTTTATGCAGCGGAGCACTTGCTGTAATTGCGAGGTCATTACACACTGAAACCTCAGCCCAGCTGTCTGCTGATCCCTCTGTGAGGAGGGGTGTCCCACCTGTGACCAAGATAGTGACCTGCATACTTTTTCCTCCCGATAACGGGGGTTCGATCATCCAATAGGGAAATCTTGACAGAATACACACACTTCCTAGATATCTAGGTTAGGAAAGACATATTAGGAGTACGCTATCTAGAGATTGTTTTATATGCTCGCATATATACTTTGTTTTAGCAAGATGGTGGAACTCTTCATTCTGTGCAGTGATGCAGGATGCAGGCAGACATGACTCAAAATAATCAATGCCCCTTTAAAAAGAGATGTCTGATGATATAGGGTGCAGACACACGCTGGCACACGATCATCCACATTGTTTAAAGAATGGATTTACCACAGTGTGTGGTTCAGGCCCATTGGCCTCACACAGTCATCAGTGTTGCATTGGTTGTAAGTACACAGCAATACAGAGTCTAGGCACGTGGGGCTAATAGAGAGGTTGTTCATGAGAGGATGCTTGTGGGGATGGGCACCACTAGCAGGCTCTGGCCTCAGCATGCAGAGCTCCTCTGACCTCACAATATGGTGCTGAACACTGAACCCAGGCTCTTTCTGCATACGGCTGGTCCTCAATAAGCAGAGATGTTCACCTCTAGGATTCTTTCACAGCAACAGAACTTCATCCGCGGATGTGGGTGTATAATTCCTACCACTACAAGGTAAACAAGAAAGAATTCTGTCTCTGATCCTCGCCTCCCTCTACACAGCTGTGTAGAGCTCCTTGACTAAAAGGAAACACTTGGTAAACAGTGGGAGGAAAATTACATCCAGTCCTTAGATTAGTAGAAGTAGTAGAAGTAGTTGCCCAAAAACACAACTGCTCAGTCAACTTCAAAGACATTACCAAAATTGTATATGACCAAATAAACTAAAGCTTTATTCTCATTTTAGTGTACCACATTTCCATGGCAAACAACTTAAGGTGAAAATGTTCATCTCACTTTGTGCATCGTTCTCAGACAGTTCATACTCAGCCACACAAAGCACAGGATGCTGCCAATGTGTAAGAAGCATATCTGTGGCAAGAGTGCAGTATTGGCCTTGACTTTTGACCATTCATTTATATGGGTGTTGCTCTGAACAGGTTAATCTGTTGTGCTGAAAGTGGTGTGGTCTAGATCCAGATGTCAAAAAGATCTTTGTCCTTCCTTCCTCCAAGATAATGATTCAGGTAGACATCTGCACTTACCTTCACAAAAAATTCTAGAAGGAGCATCTAAGAAGCATGTGCAGGAAGAAAGGGAGGCGACCATCCTGACCATGATTTACTTCACAGATCTACCTGGGAGAGCCACTAGCCAGTCTATCAGCGGGAGTTCAGGTAGAACGGGATACATCCAATTTTTATAATGAACTGCTACCAACCTTCAGTAGTTATACATAAATTAGCACTCTGTTGGAGAGAAACATGCAAAAATCATGTAGATCACTTGCCAGGGGAATCATGATAGGGATCTATTGCACAATTAAACATTCTGGGTCTGCCAGAATGTTAAAATGAGGAATAGTTTGTCACAGAGATGCAACGCTATGAACATATGACCTTACATAGTGTTTCATTATCCTGAAACCCTAGCTTTTGACAGTATAGTCATACTACTCAAATATCGTCAAGGATTTCGGCTACCCAAGGTTAGAAAACCAAGAGTAATTGAAAAGGTTCTGTCTGTTTATTTTACAGTTAGATTGACAAATAAAACAGGCTTGTAAAATCAAGTGTCAGTACATAGGAGATACCAGGAGGTAAAATCTCTATCTGGATGGCTCAGAAAGCACCGGCTTTCCAACCGCATCATCCCAAAGTCCATCTAAAATGAAAGTACATTGGAGGGGAAAGTTGGATAATTAAACCATGACCCACCCATTATACATCATCAACAAGGACCTGAGTGATATAGGTACAAATATGACTACTGGGAAATGGGTCCGAAAAAATCCAAGCTACGTCATGGGATGAGCAGCCAGTCACATTCTGTGATTTCATAAATCTTACATGAAAAATGTTAATACATTGGATGCAATGGACAAAATGTTTTCAAACAATCCACACATCAGTAGTGCCCACTGTGGGAAACAGGGCTACTAGTTAGGGGGTGGAGGGGTAAGTACCCACTTCAAGTAATTATTACAATCTTTGTCAGGGTGAACCACTAAAGTCACTAAACAAATCCGAGCTCACCCCTCTAGTAGCTATGGCACATACAGGAGAGGCATAACTTAGAGGCAATGTGCAAAGTATGTTTATTTTTATTTTATTTTAGGAGTTTTATATAGCGCTAGCCAGACCCGAAGGTATCGGAGCGCTTTACAACATAAGTAGCGGGGAATTTGCAAAAAAATAACAGTAGTATACATATTGACTCATGGCGAATCGAAAGTCTCAGAACACAATATAGCATCGATAGCAGGAATTCGCAGAGTATAGGAGTAATATACACATTGACTCATGGGGAGACCCTTTCCGGGAGGGGGGGCACAGGAACGAGTCGGGAGGTGGGTGAGCTAGAAGTCTTAATGTTAAGGTGGCTGTGTGCTGCAATGGGCAATAGTCTGCGTTGGGCAGCAGGTACGGAACAGATCGGTTGAGGAAGAGGTCTTTGAGTTGCCTTTTGAATTTTACAAAGGAGGGGATGTATGCAGAAATAAAGAAGTGACAAAGCTGGAATGCCAAACAATAAAAATTAAAAAACAAATTAAAAAGTAGAGTAAAATGTCATGAACAAAATCACACCAAAATGACAAAAAAGTCAATAAGAGAAATAGGAGACATGAATATTGAAATATTTCCAAGAAGCACAAAGTGCCAATGATAGTCAATGGTTGAGTTAAAACAGGGCCTAGGAGCAATTTGACACTGATCGCAATGGAGCGTGGGTCCAATACGCCAACCAAGTTCGTCCTGGTTAAAAATGATTTTACCTTTTGTCTTACTCATTTAAGTCCCAATCCTCCACAGGGGTACACTTTTAACACTCCAGGGAAAACAAAGAGAGGCTCTTAGAGACTCACTGCGTATCTGGCAGAAGCTAACCCCAGTGTCCAATCCATGCCCAATTGCCACTGGTAAACTGGGCAGTTTCAGGTAAGGCCTCTTGCACATTGTTGTGTTCCTATAGCATGAACAGGAGCTTAGCCTTATGACCCTTGGAGTCCACATCTTTGTCATGGGTACGAGACGGAAGGGAGATCCAGTCCTTAGAGGCTCTTCTCAGATCTCAGGGAGAAGGTCTAGTCCTCGTCTAGTAGAACAAAACCTGAGTTTTCACTAACCAGAAAGTGGATATACGAGAATTGTTTTAGCATTCTGTTTCCCTCCTTTGAAGTGCACCCCAAGTGTTATATGGAAACTCAGTAGACCTTTCAAGTATTCGTTGACACTGTTATGTCAAAAAGAGACTCATTGGGATTGAAGCCTGCCTGGCTGGAAGCATTGGAAAGGACCTGCCTAGGTGTCAGCTAACATTTGCTGGTGACAGGGTAGATCTCTTTGAAGTGTGCCCCAAGTTATATAAGAAAAACCCCAGCAGAGCTGTTAATTAGAGTTTGACATTCAAGCAGGATATGACACTTTAATGTCAGAAAGGATGCTCACAGCAATACCCTCCATATTTTGCCAGGTTCAGAGGGGTCATCTCTGCCCATTCAGGTCAGTCAGACTATTGCTTGCACCTGGGTGGAATTTCATACTCAGTACTCATTCACATCTATTCAAATTCAAATTACTGCATGACAAACATTGGAAAGCAAAATGATTGGTCTCCAGGACGTCAGGCAGGGACTAGTTAACTTTTTGTAAAGTTATGTTACCGTAATAGTAAAATGCCAACTTTACCACTGAATCAAACTTTTTATAACTATTAAAAATAGTTGTTTAGTTATTTTTCTAGCTAGTACCACACCCAATATGCAGTATTGATATATAATTATAAAACTGCACCCCAGTGTTTTCCTATGGACCAACCAGCCTTGATACAATAAAACAGCTTTTTGGGCCTTTCACTGTAAGGACATGTGTAACATTAAACTTTCACATCTCCTACTTTTAAATACCACACTCTCTGCCTTATGCACAATAAGGCCTACTTAGACG
This sequence comes from Triturus cristatus, assembly GCF_964204655.1. NCBI lineage: Eukaryota > Metazoa > Chordata > Amphibia > Caudata > Salamandridae > Triturus > Triturus cristatus. Next base: position 939,938,722 of record NC_140594.1, on the reverse strand, counting down.
TGACTTATATTATTTACAAGGAAGGCTTAGGCCTGTTAAAATTGGTATTTTCATAGGTCGAATTGCAGGTTAAAACTGCATATCCCGGCTACAGAGGTAGGCCTGCAATCCGTTTTATACCATCAATGTAGAGCTTGGCACTATCAATCAATTAATCAATCAAGAAATTTGTATAGCGCGCTACTCACCCGGGGGCTCTCAAGGCGCTTGGGGGGGGGGGGGGTTCGGTACTGCTCGAACAGCCAGGTCTTGAGTTGCTTCCTGACGGCGAGGTGGTCCTGGGTGATCCGGAGGTGGATGGGGAGGGTATTCCAGGTCTTGGCTGCCAGGTAGGAGAAGGATCTTCCTCCCATGGTGGCTCTTCGGATGCGTGGGACGGCGGCGAGGGCGTGGCTGGTCGATCGTAGTTGGCGGGTGGGAGTGTAGAAGGTCAGGCGGTTGTTGAGGTACCTGGGGCCCAGGTCGTGGAGGGCTTTGTGTGAGTGGGTGAGGAGGCGGAACGTGATTCTTTTGTTGACGGGGAGCCAGTGCAGGTCTTTCAGGTGTCCGGAGAGGTGGCTGTGGCGGGGGATGTCTAGGATGAGTCGTGCGGAGGCGTTCTGAATGCGTTGGAGTCTCTTCTGCAGTTTGGCTGTGGTTCCGGTGTAGAGGGTGTTTCCGTAGTCCAGTCGGCTGGTGACAAGTGCCTGGGTGACTGTCTTCCTGGTTTCGGTGGGGATCCATTGGAAGATCTTTCGGAGCATGCGAAGGATGTTGAAACATGAAGACGAGACGGCGTTGACTTGTCTGGTCATTGACAGGGAGGAGTCCAGGATGAAGCCCAGGTTGCGTGCGTGGTCCGTTGGTTTGGGTGCGCTGCCGAGGGCCGGGGGCCACCAGGAGTCGTCCCAGGCAGATGGTGATGATCCGAGGATGAGGACTTCCGCCTTGTCTGAGTTCAGTTTCAGGCGGCTGTTCTTCATCCACTCGGCTACTTCTCTCATCCCTTCGTGTAGGTTGGTTCTGGCGGTGGCGGGGTCGTTGGTGAGGGAGAGGATCAGCTGGGTGTCGTCGGCGTAGGAGATGATGTTGAGGCTGTGTTGGCGTGCGATGGCTGCGAGGGGGCTCATGTACACGTTGAAGAGGGTGGGGCTGAGTGATGATCCTTGTGGTACGCCGCAGATGACTTCGGTGGCCTCGGATCTAAATGGGGGGAGGCGGACTCTCTGGGTTCTTCCGGCGAGGAACGAGATGATCCAATCCAGTGCCTTCTCTTGGATTCCGACGTTGCTGAGGCGTTGGACTAGGGTGCGGTGGCAGACAGTATCGAACGCTGCGGAGAGGTCCAGGAGGATGAGGGCCGCTGATTCCCCATTGTCGAGCAGGGTTCGGATGTCGTCGGTGGCTGCGATGAGGGCGGTCTCGGTGCTGTGATTGGCTCGGAAGCCGGACTGTGAGTGGTCGAGGGATCCGTTCGTTTTGAGGAAGGCGGCCAGCTGTCTGTTGACGGTCTTCTCGATGACTTTGGCAGGAAATGGGAGGAGCGAAATGGGGCGGTAGTTCTTGAGGTCGGTGGGGTCTGCTGATGGTTTCTTCAGGAGGGCGCTGGGTTCGGCGTGTTTCCAGCTCTCCGGGAAGGTGGCGGTGTTGAAGGAGCAGTTGATGATGTCCCGGAGATGGGACGCGATGACGGAGTTGGCCTTGTTGAAGACGTGGTGAGGGCATGGGTCGGTTGGCGATCCAGAGTGGATGGTGTTCATCGTGCGGATGGTGTCTTCGGTGTTGACTGGGGTCCAGTCGCGGAGGATGGTGGTGGGGGGCGTTGGTTCAGTGGTGGGGTTCGTGATCTGTTCGCCGAAGCTGTTGTGTATGTCTGCGATCTTGCTGTGGAAGAACGTGGCGAGTGAGTCGCAGAGGTCTTGTGAGGGAGTGATGTCGTTGTTTCCGGCACTGGGGTTGGAGAGCTCTTTGACGATACTGAAGAGTTTGAGTTTAAGTTTGAGTTTAAAAATATTTAGAAAGCGCACTTTCACCAGCGGTTTCATGGCGCTGCAACAAATCAAATATCCCCAGAGTCAAAATAACAGAAGATAGAGAAGGGCGCAACAAGGAACTTAATAGAAGATTTTCGCAAATAGATGGGCTTTGAGCTTTTTCCGGAATTGGAGGTAAGGAGTTGAAGATCTTAGCTCTAAAGGCAGGGCATTCCACAAAGCAGGGGCAAGGGGGACTGACAACAGAGATTGCGTAGATGAACGAAGTTCCCTAGTTGGAACATAGGGAGTGATCTCCGATGAAATAAAGGCCGGGGCCGTGCCCAGTCGTGCTTGAAAGGTGATAGAAGCAAGCTTAAACTGGACACGTTCGCAAACCGGGAGCCAGTGTAACGATTTAAGAAGGGAAGTTACATGGTGAAATTTTGGGAGATTGAAAACAAACCGTGCCGCCTGGTTCTGGATCATCTGCAGGCGCCTTAAACTATATGCAGGTATACCTGTATACCTGCATATAGGGCATTGCCATAATCCAGGCGGGAAATGACCATCGCCAAGACGATTAGTTTTAAGGCATCAAAGGAAAAAAAACGGGAAACCTTACGGATGGTGCGTAGTGACAAAAAAGAAGAAGACACCACAGAGCTAATCTGGGAGTGAAGAGTGAGCTGAGAGTTTAGTCTGATACCCAAAGTTTTAACTGAGGTAGAAGGGGTCGGGGAAGGACCAAGGGAAGGGGGTCAAAAAAATGAGGACCAGGGACTGGAGGAACCACCCGTTAACACCAATTCGGTCTTGTCTGGGTTAAGTTTCAAGTGATTGTGGTTCATCCAGTCCCGGATGAAAGTCATGACCGACTGGAAATTTAGGATAGAATCAGAGGAAGGAGAGAGATTGAAAACAAGTTGGAGGTCATCCGCGTAATTGTATACGCTGACCTCCATTAGCTGCAACGAAAAAATGAGAGGAGCAATATAAAGATTAAACAAAAGAGGTGAGAGGGAGGAACCTTGAGGGACCCCGCACTGAACTTTCCGGAAGTCCGCAGAAAATTCACCCAGGCGGACAGCCTGGGTGCGGTCTCTCAGGAAGGAGGACAGCCATGCCAGGGTGGTGCCCCCAATTCCCGCCGCCCTGACACGGGAAAGCAGGATGGTGTGATCAACCGTGTCAAAGGCGGCTGAGAGATCGAGGAGGACCAGAGCCTGGGCCTGATTGGTGTCCATTCCCTCCCTGAGGTTGTCAAGGACTGACAGAACTACGGACTCTGTAGAGTGTGCGGGGCGAAAGCCGGCCTGGCGAGGAGCCAATGCCCCGTGCTCCTCCACAAAAGTGCTCAAAGAACTAGTAACATGACGTTCGAGTACCTTAGCCGAGAATGGTAGGAGGGAAATTGGACGATAATTGGCGGGGTCCGCGGGGTCGGCGCCAGGCTTCTTTAAAATAGGGACAATAATAGCTGTTTTCAATGAGTTGACTACCACTCCCTGGGAGAGAGAGCTGTTAAGGAAATGAAGGAAGGGGTCTGGACAGGTTGTGTAAATGTGACGAAGGATATGCGCGGGGCAGATGTCCAGTGGAGAGCCAGATTTGACAAGAGGAATTATCGAGCTCAAGGATTTTTTTGTCAAAAGAGGGAGGGCGTTGAGTTGCCCCTTAGGAGAGGGACACTGAGGATCAACAAAAGTAGGGGAGGATGGAGGAATATTAGCTTTAATGGCGACAATCTTCTCAATAAAAAAATTGTTTAAAGAGTGACAAAGGTCCTGAGAAGGAGAGGGCTTGAGAGATGTCCTATCAGAAAATGCCAAGTTATGGACAATCGAGAAAATTTCCCTCGGTTGATTCTCAGCAGCAAGAATCTTTGAGGAGAAGTAGGTCGTTTTAGCAGCTAAAATGGCCTTCTTGTAGTGAGCCAGAGTAGTGGTAAACACAATTCTAAGTGAGGGACAATAATTTCTCCTCCAGGCACGTTCGGCTCGACGTACTGCTAGCTTCACGGTCTTAAGATCCTCATTAAACCACAAGTTGGCATCCTTCTCTCGTTTTGAGGTCACCCGCTTCAGCGGGGCCACGGAATCACAGCCTGAGGAAAGCCAATGTTTGATGGTAGTGTCCTGGGAGAAGGTCGAAAGACCGTGTAGGGTAGGGTAAGAAGAGATTAATGATGCAGATAAATTATCCGGGTCTACTCGGTTCCAAGAGCGGACCCAAACATTTTTTGGAAGCGAGGGTCTAATAATAGAATTGATGGAAAGAGTGAATAAAATCAGGTGATGATCAGACCAGGTGCAGGGAGAGATGGATAGAGAGTCCACCAGACAGTTCAGGGACCAAATCTGATCTAAAATATGACCTTTAACATGAGTGGGGGAATGAACATGTGACACAAAATTAAGGGATTGGAGAGTGATTGAAAACTCTCTTGAAGACGGGCATTCCACAGGGTCTAAAGGCCAAAAATTGAAGAGCTCCTTGCTGTTGTGTGCGTTCTTGTCTAGACGTTCCTTGAATGCTGTCTTCTTGGTGGTGTGGATCAGCTGGTGGTGTTTGCGGGTGGCGTGCTTGAGGGCGATCATGTTGTCTGTGGTCGGGTTCTTTCGCCAGGCTTTCTCGAGGGTGCGGCAGTTCTTCTTGGAGTTCTTGAGGTCGCCGTTGAACCACGGGGCTTTCTTGCTTCCGGGCCTGCTGGGATGGGTTTTCAGGGGTGCGAGGTCGTCGGCGCAGTTGGTGATCCACTGTGCGAGGTTGTGGGCTGCTTGGTTGGGGTTCGTTGATCTGGCGGGAGGGTTGTGGTTCAGTGATGCGGTGAGCTGGTCGGTGGTGATCTTGTTCCAGTTCCTGCGGGGGACCTGTTGCGGGAGGTGGTGAGTGGTGGTCTTCCTGAAGCTGAAGTGGACGCAGCTGTGGTCTGTCCAGTGGAGTTCGGGTGGAGTGGCTGAAGGAGATGTACTTGCTGGAGGAGAAGATTGGGTCGAGCGTGTGTCTGGCGTAGTGGGTGGGGGTGTTCACCAGTTGCTTGAGTCCGAGGTTGGTGAGGTTGTCCAGTAGGGTGGTGGTGTTGTTGTTGTTGTTGTTTTCCAGGTGGAAGTTGAGGTCCCCTAGGAGGATGTAGTCAGCGGAGGAGAGGGCGTGTGGGCTGATGAAGTCTGCGATGTCTTCGCTGAATTGTATGCGGGGTCCTGGGGGTCTGTAGATGAGGGTGCCTCTGAGTGTGGTCTTGGGGTCGGTGTGTATCTGGAAGTGAAGGAGTTCGACGGCTGTGAGGGTGTCTTCAGAGTTGGTTGTGATGCGGATTGTGTTCTTGTGGACGATGGCGATGCCTCCTCCAGTCCGGTTGACGCAGTCCCTCCGGGTGATCTTGTATCCGTCCAGGATGGCTATGGCGATGTCGGGTGCTGAGGAGGCGTTCATCCAGGTCTCCGTGAGGAAGGCGACGTCCGGAGATGTGGTGTCGAGCAGGTTCCATAGTTCCACGGCGTGTCTGTGGACGGAGCGGGTGTTGAGCAGGATGCACTTCAGGTGGTTGCTGTTGGTGCTTGGCAGGATTGGCAGGTGAAGGGTCCGTGGGTGCGTCCTGGGGTGGCGTGGTGGCAGCCGGGGAGGCGTCCGGTGTTAAGTGCGCTGAGGGTGGCGGCGTCGTACGTCCGGCGGGTGGGATGGCATCTGCGAGGGCCAGGGGGTCTGGCGCTGGGCGCGGTCCAGGCGCGGACGGGTTGCCTTTGGCGCGCCTTTGGCGCACCATTGGCGCACCCGCTGCGCGTGAACGCTGCGCGTACGTGCGGACTCTGCCATAAATGGAGAGTGGAGGGGGCAGAGCGAGGGAGGAGCAGCTGGGAGGCGGGAGCGGGGTGGTGAGTGGGGAGGGGAGCGATGTGAGGTGAGGCTGAAGGAACGGGGGTGGGGCCGCGGGGGAGCAGCGGCAGGGAGCGGGGAGCGGGGTGGATCAGCGGGAGAACGGAGAGAACAGAAATGCAATCAGGGGCACGACAGTGACAAACAGGGGGAGGAAAACGGCGATAGCAGGCAAACAGTCAGGGGCACAACAGCGGGAGAAAAACACGATGGAGCGGACAAACCAGTCAGGGGCACAACAGCGGGAGAAACAGAGTACTGGCACAATACAATAGTAATAAAATACAATAACAATCCAAGAAACAGTTACTGGCAGTGGCGGCAGTGGCGGCAGTGGCGGCGGCAAACGGGGACTGGGCACACGCAGGTGGGCCACGCGGCGGGAGGAGCGACCGGCACTGATCAGGTCAGGTCAGGTCACAACTCCCCGCCTCGCGGACACCACCTTAAGTACTCAGTGGGAGGGAGGAACAGCTGGGAGGCGGGAGCGGGGTGGCGAGTGGGGAGGGGAGCGATGCGAGGTGAGGCTGAAGGAACGGGGGTGGGGCCGCGGGGGAGCAGCGGCAGGGAGTGGGGAGCGGGGTGGATCAGCGGGAGAACGGAGAGAATAGAAATGCAATCAGGGGCACAACAGTGACAAACAGGGGGAGGAAAACGGCGATGGAGCGGACAAACCAGTCAGGGGCACAACAGCGGGAGAAACAGAGTACTGGCACAATACAATAGTAATAAAATACAATAACAATCCAAGAAACAGTTACTGGCAGTGGCGGCGGCAAACGGGGACTGGCCACACGCAGGTGGGCCACGCGGCGGGAGGAGCGACCGGCACTGACCAGGTCAGGTCAGGTCACAGCTCCCCGCCTCGCGGACACCACCTTAAGTACTCAGTGGGAGGGAGGAGCAGCTGGGAGGCGGGAGCGGGGTGGCGAGTGGGGAGGGGAGCGATGCGAGGTGAGGCTGAAGGAACGGGGGTGGGGCCGCGGGGGAGCAGCGGCAGGGAGCGGGGTGGATCAGCGGGAGAATGGAGAGAACAGAAATGCAATCAGGGGCACGACAGTGACAAACATGTGGAGGAAAACGGCGATAGCAGGCAAACAGTCAGGGACACAACAGCGGGAGAAAAACGGCGATGGAGCGGACAAACCAGTCAGGGGCACAACAGCGGGAGAAACAGAGTACTGGCACAATACAATAGTAATAACATACAATAACAATCCAAGAAACAGTTACTGGCAGTGGCGGCAGTGGCGGCGGCAAACGGGGACTGGGCACACGCAGGTGGGCCACGCAGCGGGAGGAGCGACCGGCACTGACCAGGTCAGGTCAGGTCACAGCTCCCCGCCTCGCGGACACCACCTTAAGTACTCAGTGGGAGGGAGGAGTAGCTGTGATGCGGGAGCGGGGTGGCGATTGGGGAGGGGAGCGATGCGAGGTGAGGCTGAAGGAACGGGGGTTGGGCCGCGGGGGAGCAGCATCAGGGAGCGGGGAGCGGGGTGGATCAGCGGGAGAACGGAGAGAACAGAAATGCAATCAGGGGCATGACAGTGACAAACAGGGGGAGGAAAACTGCGATAGCAGGCAAACAGTCAGGGGCATAACAGCGGGAGAAAACGGCGATGGAGCAGACAAACCAGTCAGGGGCACAACAGCGGGAGAAATAGAGTACTGGCACAATACAATAGTAATAAAATACAATAACAATCCAAGAAACAGTTACTGGCAGTGGCGGCAGTGGCGGCGGCAAATGGGGACTGGCCACACGCAGGTGGCCCACGCGGCGGGAGGAGCGACCGGGTGCTGCAGTACACTTGTGGCATTTAAATTACAGACCTCGGTACGCTTTGGTTCCATATGCTAAGGGCTTGTATATAAGGTAAAAATACCAATCAGGAGTCTCCCAATTTTACGATGTTGAAAGGATGTTAAAAGGAGAAGCACAATCATATTATCACAGGTTAGCAGTGGTAAAGTGCATAGAATTCTACAGCCAGTAAAAATATAGGGTCCAACAAAAGCTGAAAAATCCAGGGTGGTCACGAAGAAAAGACTGCTTTCCTACACAGGCTGCTTCCAGCCAAAAGCTATGGTAGACTAATCAATCCCTTGATAGGTTTCCCTGCTCAGGCAATAGAATGTGGACAATTCACTTCCTCTACAGTGGCACTTGTCTATTCTAATCCCCTCTAAAGCTGCCTGCACCTGTCTGTAAACTTAGCCCCTGACCCTGTCCACGGGGATCCATTGCCTCACCTGCAGACTCCATCTTTAACACACCTAACCCTAACATGCTCACAGATGAATCCCAAAAGGAAAACAGTACCACCATGTCAAAAAGGTCATTACCAATTCCGGACCGAGGTCAACTTAGGACAAATTCTGCCCACAAGGTTACTAACCAACATAGGCCATAGACAGCTGTCAGTGTCAGAGGCCAGGCCATTGGCCATCCGCTGCCAGTTGAAGGCACCTGTCTGAGGCCTTGGGCAGGCCTCACTTCTGATCCTGGAGCTGTAAAGGAGTCACCCTCATTCTCCTGAAGTCTCTCTGGCTTCCTAGGTTCATCAGTGGGGGACACACTCTCGGATGACACACTCCCTCTTTCCACACCCTCTACTGCCATCTCAGAGGTCACAGCCCGAGACTGGCTTTTCAGTTCAGGATCTGTACCATGAGACTGAACAGATGAACAGCAGTCCAGGACTTTCAAGGGGGTATCCCAGACTCTTCAAGGGCAATACACTCTGTCTGTGTCAAATAGGGGTGTGCCTTGTGCAGGGCTCCTTTCCTGTGTCTTTGTGACTGCACAGGCAGCACCTCCAGGTCAGGAGTGGCCTCGCCAGCATCAGTCGTTGGGCGCTCTTCCTTCACAGCAGGTAACGCCTTACCCACTGATTCTCCCACTGTGCAAGGCCTTCATCTCCTACCCCTTCTGCTCCATCTGGGCCTCTGTACTTTTGGTTTGGGAGCAGTAACCCTGAGAATCTGTGTTTTGGGGAACCCTGGGAGGACCCCTCTCCCAGCTCTTTTCTCACCAGTGGATGTTCATTGCTGAAGATGCAGCCCTTGGGCTTATGCTGGGTGACAATGACTGTCTTCTCTGTCTGTACCCACTCCAATTCTAAGCATACCATGGCCATAGGTTGGAAGAAGTCCTGCCCATAGGCTGAGTTACCCTACAGATCTATCCTGGCAGATACTGTTCAGGGAAAATTAGCCTGGCTACCACTATAGTCTGGCTGGCACAGTCATCCATTCACCCTGACCTTCTGGAATTGATTACTCTCTTCCAGAATCACCAGCTTACCTTCTGGGCCCTCCTCCCAACTAAGGTCATGATCTACCCTCTCCTCCTAGGAACAACCTCTTTCCATGGCCACATTGGCCTCCTCTGTGGAGTGCCTACTTGTGAGTGATTTTCTAGGAGAGGCAGAGCCTCCATGCTTGTGCACTGACTGGTTGCAGTCATAACACTTGGACAGGTGAAAGGGTGTCCTAGACTTCTGCCCTTCAGAACTGCATGCCTTGTGCTAAGAAGGGGTATGGAAACCTTTTCCCTTCAGCATCTTTTGTGGCCATTTGGGGCGCTTCTCTTTTTCATCCTGACATTCTCCCTCACTCTGTGGGGGAGGGTGGGGGGGGCTTGAACCACCCTTCTTGTGATCACTGTCAAGATTACTTTTTGAACACTCTGTTGCTGATCCAGAGGACCACCTCATTCCTAAGCTCTCTGGGTATAGCTACCTTGTAATCAATTAGGAGCTAGCTTGTAATCAATTAGGTGCTAATGCAACTCTATAAAACAATTATTCAAAATGTGCTCCTTCATCATTACATTATAAAGCCAATCATAACCATTCACTTTGCTGCAATTCACCCAACCACCCAGTGCCTTACTTGATGAATCCATAAAATGAACCATGATTTGTAAGATTGCTTCTAGCTATGCCTGAACTTAAGGTGATATTTCTTAGTGGTCAGACCAAACTTGGTGATAAGGGCTTCCTTCATTGGGGCAAATCTCATCTTGCCAACTACCATTAGAGCCAATAGTGTATCCCTTCCAGCAATTGGCATGTGCTTCTGCAAATTAGCCCCTCACTCATCAACATCATCCCCACAACATAGCTAGGTATCGGGTCATTGGGGACGTGAACTCTTTCTCCTCTCCTAGGCACTTCACTGTTGCTGCATCCATCTTTATTGGGCTCAGAGATCGTTGCCTTCAGGTCTAGCTCTTTTTCACTGCCTTCAAGAGCAAGCATGGCCTTTTTCTTTTCTTGGGCCAAGGTGAGTTTCTTCTCCTCCAGCGCCATTTTTTTTTCTTCCAGGGTAAGGATAGCCAGGGGCAGTTTTAGCTATCTCTCATTCTGCCTGTCCTCCAACTCAGGTTGGGTCAAGCAGGTGACCTGGATCATATGGGCACCTTGTCCTCTACTGGCACTGGGCGCACTGAAAGGCCATCCTACTCCTCCTTCTATATTTCTTCCTCATCCTTTGTCCCATCACCCTTTGCTCCTGTGTGATGAACTGTAGCATGCAGACTCCCTCCCATGCTCTAAGGGCTATCTGATACACTTCCTTTTTGAAAGCCTTTGTTAGTTTCAGCCCTCCGTCCTTACACAGCTTCCTCAGATCTATCATTCTGAGGCCCTCAACGTTTCTCAGATGCACTTTTATTCTTTCATAAATCTCAGGTGGAAAATTGGAGACTAGGAAATGAGCTTTCTGTATCCCTGTAGCTTGAGCAGAAGGTCAGCCTTTTGACCCGTGGAGTACACTTCTTTGTCCTGGGTACAGGAGAGAACAGGACCAGTCCTTTTAGGGCTCTTCTTAGTGCACGGACATCAGGTTCAGTACTCTTTTGAACTTCCTCTGAAATGGGTTCCTGGAGACGTGACATTTATGCCTGACACAAGCTAGTGGGTGGGAATGGCTCCTGGGCACTCCGTAACCAATGGGGTAAATGTTTGTTGGGCTACCCTACCCACTTTGGGCATTTTCAAGATGGCAGACATCTTTGAACACTAACCGCGGGGCTGAGTGCTAAGGTGTGTGTGGGGGCAGTGTACTGTGTTGATCTCAGTGTCGTCCCACATAAATCCAGTTTGAGGCAGTCACTGTACCTACAATAACCCCATGGACAGAGGTCAGGTAAAAAAAATACAAGTTTTCCATTAAATCCGCCAGTGGATACACAAGAATTGTTTTGTCACCCTATTTCCACCTTTTTAAGTGCACCTCAAGAGTTATATATAAACCCCCAGCAGACCTGTCAAGTGGGATTTGACATTCAAGCAGGATTTGATGATGTAATGTCAAAAACAATGCTCACAGACCCACCCTACATATTCTGTCAGGTTCAGAAGGGTGTTCTCTGCCCAGTCATGTTGGTTGATTCTTTGCTTCTGGGAGGCTTTTCACACCCATTCACACCTATTCAAAGGCTAATAACTGGTTGGCAGAAGTGAGAGAGTAAAAGCAAATTAGCCTCCAGAGGCTTTAGACAGGTAAAAGGAAGCATTTCTTCCAGATATTTATAAAAAACCTAATTTTACCATTGAACTGAATTTTTAATAACTATTAAAAATAGTTGTTTAATTATTTTCTAACTGCTTCCTAACAGAAATTAGTATTAATACATGGAATGTAACCCAATGTTTTCCTATGAAATGGCCATCCTTGCTCCAGTGAAAATAGTGTTTTTTTTTTTTATAAAACAAACAAACTTTACTGGGGTTTACAAAAGGTTCCAGAAGTCAACAATGCATCACAGTTACCATTGTTCAGAATAGAAAGTGGCTGGACCATAATACATACACCTCAATAGCAGTACAATATAAAAGGATACTGGTCCTCGCTTTTCACATTAGCCCTCCCTCCTCCTTCAACAAATCAAAGAACAGGAGTCATTTGTGACATTTCTTGGACTGTTAGAGATATCTTCAATCTCTGAATCAAACTCCCTGCCCTCAACTACCCCCTCACTGCCCTCCCCCAGGCATGTCACTTTTGTAGAGGCCATCCTTTTGTGCTAATCTTGTGTTTCCAACTATGTTTCATCATTGTCTAAGCGAACACTTTAGGAGCCCTCAGTCAATGAGAGTGGCGATGCGTTGGAGTTGCTATCAAACTCCCTAGGGCTATGAGTTAGGCGGGGCTATATGGTGCCTAGTCTATCCCTACCGGGAGTTCTTCACTCATTTCCTCATCTTCGACCTCATCTGGGGTTCGGAGTAACACCACTAAGGTTTCCCATGCTCTTGCCGCTTCCAGCGCCTTTTCGCTTCCCGTTCGTTTAACTATTTGCATCCTGATTATACCTTCAAAGTCTGCCCACTTAATGAGTTATTTCTTCCACCTGGCTATATTTGGGCCGTGTTTTACTTTCCAGTGACTAGTTATATCACTCTTAGCTAGTACTAAGCCCATATCTATAAATTTACTCGTAATTTTATTTTTAGATGTGTGTGGAAACCAATGTAATAGGCAGTACCCATGAGACGCCTGAACTTCCCTATCAGTAATATATTCTAGCAGCATTGTTACCCCATCCCAGAAACTACCCAGGTGTGGGCAGGCCCAGAACATATGTTGAAATCTGCTCCTTCCCTATTGCATAGCAGGCAAGCTGCTGTTTGGGACTCAAATATTTATTAATCTTCTCTGGAGTAAGGTATGCCCTGTGCAGGATATAGAAATGCACCAATTGGAATCTGGCATTCCTGGTGCTTTTCCAAGCCCTCTCCACTAGCTCCCCCCAGGTTTTCTCTGCAATATCCTCACTGAGGTCCGCTTCCCACTTTAATCACGACTCCTTAAGGGCTGCAATGTTTCTCGCGCGGTCTGCCTGTATAAAAATGTGACCGCCTTAATAGCATCTGCCGCCATTACCACTTATTGGCATCCTAGTGATGTCCATGGCTCAGTGAGACCCCCTCTCCAATGCTTTCTTATAGCCGCGGTGAGGGCGGAATACAACAGCAAGTCCTCCCTGTGCAAATCATACCAGTCTTGTAGATCGTTAATTGGGATCATGGCGCCTTCTTCGTATAGGTCTCCTATAGTAGCCAGTCCTTGTTCAACCCAAGTCGTAATTCTCAGACAACTGCCCCATGCGGCAGGGCCTCACACGAGTAACAGAATTCCCGGAGCATAAGGGCATCTAATTTGGGCTCGCCTCAAGCACCTATTCCTGCATGTAGTTCCAAGGGGAGGGCCAAGGACCTAACAGGACGTTTCAGTACAATTTGGGATAGCACTCTTAATGTTACCGGGTCCTCCCTCAGCTCATTTATCCCTCTGATGCGGCTCGCCACCCACTTTGTGAGCCATTGTAGCTGTGCTGGCATGTAGTAAGCCTCAAAGTCAGGCCCTGCCAATCCTCCCTCTGCTTGGGTGCATGAGAGCGCCAAGTGCCACTCTTCGCCTGCCATTCCCCCATAGAAACCCAAACACCATCAATTTTAGTTGGGTAAAGTACCTCGTTGGTATCGAGATCGTCAGGGTCCCGAAGTAATACAACAATATCGGCAGAGTCACCATCTTAAGCAGATCCACCCAGCCGGCCACCGACAATGGTAATGAGGCCCAAAATTCAAAATTACCTTTCGTACCTCTAATGGCTCTCCCTATGTTACCCTCCAGGATGTCTCCCTGAGTGTGGTATATTTGGGTACCTAGGTATTTCAAACTCCTTTCTTACCATCTGACTCCCTCCGTCTCTTGTGGGCCTACTCTACCCTCTATCACAGGAATAGACAAGATTTTGTCCAGTTCACCTTCAGCCCCGCTGCTACTCTTAGTGCCTGTAATAATTCTTTCGCACCCCGCAGAGCCTCCCCGAGTCTGCTAAGAACATCTGCAGATCGTCCGCGTAGAGCACAATGTGGTGTATTTGCCCAGAAACATTAAGGCCTTTATAGTTTTGTCCAGTTCTGGCCCTAGCTGCGAACGGCTCCATCGCCAGGGCGAATAAAAGAGGGGAGAGCGGACACCCCTGCCGCGTTTCCCGTCCTACATTACACACGTCTGATATGAGCCCACCTGTTTTAACTCTACCAGTAGAGTTGGAATATTGAAGAGTTGTCCAGCCCACAAAGCTATCTCCCAACCCAACTTTCCTCATCACCTGGAATGAATAAGGCCATTCCAGGCTATCAAACGCGTCTTCTATATCCACTGAAAAGACCGTCGCCACCTCCTTCCTATACAAGTTGGCTTCTAGTACCTGTAAGAGGCGTCTGACATTAAGGGCTGTGTTTCTGGTGGGTATAAACCCAGATTGGTCGCTATGTATGAGGGTTGTCATGTGGGGAAACAGACATGTTGCCAGCACTCGACTCAGGATTTTGTAATCCAGGTTAAGCATAGAGAGCGGGTGGTAAACTGCCCTATCCCAGGGTGGTTTCCCCAGCTTAAGCAGCGGTACTATGATAGCCTCCCTGGTCGAGACAGGGAGGTGCCCTTCCTGCTTTGCATCATTGTACAGCTTTACCAGTCTGGGGGCTAGTAAGTCAATGAAGGTTAGGTCAAATTCAACAGGTAGACCATCAGTCCCAGCGTTTTGTTCCGTGCCATATTTTTAATAGCTCCTCTGACTTCTCGAATTTCTATATCCCACCCCAAGGTGTCCGCAAGATCCTCCTCTAAGACTAGTAATTCCATGCCTTCTATGAACTCGTCTATGCCCTCTCCCACTTGGGATGATCTACTTTTGTATAGATCAGTATAGTAATCTCGAAAAAGGTTATTGATGCCTTGCTAGTCATACCATGCTTCTCTATTTGGTTCTCTAATCTCCAATATAACCGAGCCCCTCTTAGCTGGGTTGGCCAACCAAGCTAATAACGCTCCCGACTTATCCCTCTCCCTATGGGGTCGGGTTATATATTTTTTTTAGTCGAAACATTAAAGGCATTCCACCCGCACTGCCACATTTTCTCTGGACTCTAGAAGTTCCCCCTGCTTCTCAGTACTCTCCGGTCTTTCCTGTTAGAGTTCCCTGAGGCGCTGGTCTGCCCTCTGTATGTCCTCTACTAAGGTCTTCCACGTTCCCACCATCGATGATATACATCGCCCCTGATGACTGGCTTGAATGCATCCCACTCTATCAAAGAACTCGATGCTGAGTTAGCATTGTCCTGGAAATAGTGTTCAATGGCTGTGCCTATTTCCCCTTGGAACACCTGATATTCTAGGGCCTCGGGACGCAGACGCCATGTAGGTATTTTGGGCCTCACTCGAGACCACTGCAAACTTATCAGCTCTGGGTTGTGGTCAGAGATCGTCCGAGTGAGGTATTTACTACTATGCACTCCTTGATGTACGTCAGAGGAGCACAATATGGCATCCAGTCGGACATGAAGGTCATGCAGTGCCACGAAGAAGGAGTAATCCCGGACTCCTGGGTGTTGGGATCTCCAGGAATCCACCAAACCCCTCCTCTGCTGCCAGTTCTGCTGTGTTTCTGCTATTTTATGCGTGGGGGCATCAGGAAGTGGTGGGGGAACGATCCAGAGCAACATCAGAGATGCAATTAAAATCCCCTCCTAATAGTACCGAACCTGTGAGAACAGAGGCCAGTTTACCAGAGAGGAGCAAAAAGAAAGTTGGTTGCTCTGAGTGCATATATACTCCCCAGACTTATATCTCTACCATCCAACCTCCCAGAAACCACTACATATCTGCCCTTGGGGTCTATAAGTTGTTTAGTGCATTGAAAGGGCCCACCCACACTTACCCAGATCAGGACCCCCGTGCAAATGCTGAGTAATTGGTACAGAATGCTCGCCCTCTCCAACGACGCTGCAACACTGCTCCTTCATTTGCCATAATGTGGGTCTCCTGGAGCAGTGCAATCTGGACCCCCCTACAGACCAATTGTACCTGAATTCTATGACGTTGTGCCATTGAGTGCATCCCCAGTACATTCCACGTAATACATTTTAGATCTAGTGAGGGTCCCATTGTATGAGGTAAATCTCGCTTCTGCCATATTCTGCCATTGTAACATGCCTAAACCCAAGTAACATTTCAGTAACCAAAAAAAAACCTCAACTCCCCCTTCCCCAGGACAGTAACCAAAGAACTAGTTTCTATCCAAACTTTATCTAAATACGTAACGTCTATTAGTAGTTGCAGGGGTGATCAGCTTACAGTTCTGGATTTAGACCCCCACCGCCACCCCCCCATACCTGTAGGAAGTTCTTCGCCCCAGTCCAGCCATCACAGTCCTCCTGTTACCACAAATCTAGCAGCGGTATCCATTATGCGCGCCCTTAGTGCAAGTCTACAGCCCCTTTCCTCAGGCTATCGTGTGGGATACTCGGTCTCCGCCATCAGACAATGTCGCCCGCCATCTGGGGTGTGACCTCCGGGACTTCTGACTCTGAGGAATCGATTCCACTGGGAGCTGGCGAACCTTCCAATCTTTCCACATCCACTCCACTTCCACTTGAGATGGGGCTGGAGCCCTGTTGGCTATGATTCGCTACTTCCTGCAACACTCTGCGACGCTCTAGGCTGAGCTCTCTGGGAGATGGACCCCAAAATCCTGTTTTGTTGCTGCAAGGGCTCTGTCGAGGTGTGCCCGATTGAGAGTTGGGATGTTCCGGAGGCTTCCATCTGTCCAGCCATTCCCAGGCCTCCCGAGGCGTGGAGAAGAAACGAGGGACCGCATCATCTGCCACTCGGAGCCTCCCAGGAAACAGCATTGCATACGGCAATTGTAGTTGGCGGAGCTTCTTTTTAACAGCCAGGAGGGATGCTCTATTCCATTGAACTTCTCTTGTGAAGTCTGGAAAAATCATGACTGCGCTGTTATCGATCTGCAATCTTTGTTTTTGGCGCGCTTGTTGTAATATTTGGTCTCTGTCTCTAAAGTGCAGCAGACGCGCTACTATCGAGAGAGGAGGGGCCCCAGGTTTGGGCGGTCTTATGGGACTCTATGGGGTCTTTCTAGTGCGTAGAAGGGGGACAGTCCCTCTGGGGCTACCTCCGCTCAGAGCCAATCTTCCAAGAAGCGCACTATGTTCGCGCCCTCTGCTTTTTCTGGAACTCCAATGACACGGATATTATTCCTGCGGGATGTCCCCTCACTATCTTCAGCCCGCACTTCCAGCACTTTCACTTTAGTTCTGTTAATGATTTCTGCATCGCAGTTACCTTCTCTGGTAAGCCGCCGAGCTCCTTCTCCGAGTTTATCACCTGGTCCTTGAGCTTCCGATGGTCATCCTTTAACAGGCTTAAGTCAGTGGCTATTGAGTCTATTTACTCCTTTAGAGCCTCTCTAGAGGCTGTGATCGCCTGCATAATATCTGTTAGTGTAGGTTTCCTGGGGACCGAGTTGTTTCCTGATTCCTGCACCTCTTTCTCCTCGTCCGTCTGAGTGCCAGTGATCTCCACATTGAGGGCTGTATATCCTCTCTTCTTTTGGGTTCTCCCCGTCGTCCCGGGTGAGCTCCACCCGCTTTTCTTTAGCTCCCAGGTAGTCGATTCGGAATAGGAGTCCCATTAAATTGTCACAAGAGATTGACTCTGCCTCGCCTCCAGCTTCACCTTTTCTGCCGTCTCCGCTGCAGTCACTGTACTCACTCCAGGAGGCCACTGCTTCAGTGGTGCTGACTGTGACCTGCGTTAGGAGCATTTAAGTCACGCTCATCTGTGTGCACATATGGTTGCTGCTGGCTGGGTGATTCCAGTACAGATCCGCCTAGGGCAGCAAGTGTCTCTGGGATGTCAGGAGGACACCCTTCGCCGCGATCTTTCTTGCCCTGTCTGTGGCCTTGAAAGCAAAAGACAAGCAATTGATGGATGGAATGCAGAACAAATCAAAACATTCACCCCCAGTCAAGAGATCTGGGTTAAATCCATCATTCTTTTGCTCACCATGCCACACCAGTTTAGCCCTGGCCATATGTAAATCAGTCTCTTGACCCTGTGCCTCATGGGAACAGTCAAGCCCAAACTGCCAAGCCAGGCCCTCCCTGGACCAGAAACAAGCATCCTAGGACCGGTTTCAAGGTTTCACCCCTCTTCAGCTAGGATAACTTGATTCCAGTGGCACAGTGAGCCCCGGACCCACGTCTGGGCATACCTGGCGCACTTAGGGCGAGACAGCAAAAGAAAAACAATTGATGGACGGAATGCAGAACAAATCAAAACATTCACCCCAGTCAAAAGATCTGGGTTAAATCCATCATTCTTTTGCTCACCATGCCACTCCAGTTTAGACCTGGCCATCAGGGCTGGACTGGGAACCAAAACCGGCCCTGGCAATGTGCTCAGCCGCCCCCCCCCCCCCCCCCTCCACCCCACCCCTCACGGGGATCAAACTATCCTGGCTGAAGAAGGGTGAAACCCTGAACCCGGTCCTAGGATGCTTGTTTCCAAACCAGGGAGGACCTGGCTTGGCAGTTCGGGCTGGACTGTTCTCATGAGGCAAGGCTGATTTGCAGACGGAATATTCTGTCACAAACGTGGCTGATATCCCATTCGCCACATTAAAAGTATAGTAGACTGTAATGCAATTGTAATAATACCGCACATTTGTGAGTGTGTCCGGTCTGCCAAACTCTGAATAAAGCCCAACGTTATTCATTGCAGGATGTTAAAAAAAAAAAAGCACAACATTCCAGAATCCTCTCCCAAATATTGATCCAAATCCACCGTAAGGAGCACTCTGCTGACTCAAGTAAGATGGTAACTCTTTTAATGCTGTGTAAACACTGCTGTCTGTGTGTTCCGAGTGAGAGAGGCCTCGTAAAGCTCCGCGTGGCGCCAGCAGAGCCCGGCCAGGCCTTCAGGCCACAACTCGAAGCGCGCGTGAAGAACGTCCCTACGCAGCGTGGACGTGAGCCAAGGGGGGTCCCTCGAACGCACCCCTCTTCTCCCCCAGAGGGCCGGCCTGGGCAGACATCTGCTTCAGGTTATGAGGCGAGAGTTGACGGACACTCAGTTACCTCAAACCCCCTTCCCCGCTCGTTTCCATACCGTGGCCCGTTCCTAGACATCATAATATAAACAGCTCGACGGGACACGCGAGGCGGGGAATAAAATGTAATATTTTCGAAAGAATTGTGAAGGGGAGCAGGAGTGATCTTTCAGAGACCACATTCTCGCTGTACTTAGGGGGGAGCTCGAAAGGGCATAAAAAGTGCGCTCTGCAAGTCTTGTATCTCGTTTTTTAAAGCTTTGAAATATATCTTTCTGCGTGCGTCAAAGAATACATACTTTCAATTTTAGTAATCTCCCTTGGGTGGCTACTAAACACGTTTGAGGCGGGAATAAAGAACAGAAGCGCGTTCACTTTGCAACATTGTTCTCGTTTCGTTTGAAAAGGGAGAGGCATGAACAACGTCTTTTCCAAACGTAGTCACATTTCTTCGTATGTGATAAAGATGAAAGATATCTTTGCAACGTCCCCTTTGAACGCTGACAAGCTGCCCTTTAAGCAACATTTAGGCCACGAAAAGTAAGCTAATTACTGGGTTAATGTTTACACTGCTGCGTTTCTAAGTATAGCAACTTTTATTATCTATAATCCGTGTAGAAGTGGGAAGAAAGTTAATTTTTGTACACAGCATATGGTAACAGTTTGTAAAACTATAGTTATCGAGAAGGTTAGGGTACAGATTAATTTGTCAATCGATGTGCTTGAGCCAACACACTTCGTATAAAACTGTAGTGCACAGGGCCGGCTTTAGTGCTGGTAGCGCCCTGTGCGACAATGTTTGTTGGCGCCCCCCCCCCAATGACGACCTCCACCACGGATTCTTTCACTAGCACCCTTTAACAGTGACCAAGTCACCATAACCACACTCTCTCAGATGCATTGAATTAGTTATATAGCGCCACTCATACCAGTGTAGGGTGTCCAAGCACTTTGCATCACACACACATTACACAGAGACAATCAATCATACGTGTGTAAATCAGTGTATAGGAAATGTTACATAAGCCAAAGGACTGAAAGTGTAGGAGTCACATGCCATCCATACTGGTAGGCAGTATAGTTTAAGAGTGCTTGGTGTGGAGAAGCACAAACGCAGAGTCGAAAAAGAAACAGCTGAGTTGGGAGTCTTCTTTAATAATAAGAATCGATTTCTAGCCAAATTGACCCTCTTTGCAACATTAATCAATGTTCTAATAATGTATACTTTGCGGTGTGTATGTAGTTCTGGGATGAAAGTTAATAGCTCACTATTCTATATTAGGACTTTAAGTTATAAAGTGCAAGTAACAAAAGGATGTCTCTTTTGAAAGCAGTAACCTGCTGATCTGTTTACATCATATGCACTCTGTAATTTACTTGATACACGTTCTTTTCAGCAGGCATATTACCCTCTGCACTAACTTCACCTAAGTCAAAACCTCAACTATACAAAATGCTGATCACTCTCTAGGAAGATAATTAATCACACGAGTTATCTTGACATTTATGTGAGGCCTGGTAATTGCCAGCGGAAAGAAACGCTGCAGCAGATGCTTCAAAAGCATAATAAACTTTCAAACACGGCGCCCCCAGGAAGCCAGCACCCGGTGCGGTGGCACCAGTCGCACCGCCCTAAAGCCGGCCCTGGTAGTGCACATCTACATATTGTTTCCACTGAGATTTGTCTTTCGAACTTTCTGAGGTAGCTAAGCTTACTTTAACAGAAAATGTATCCCGCCAGTCCAGACCCACACCACAGACGCAAAATGGCCTATAAGACTTTGGGAGATATCCTAAGAGGCACTTACCTGCGAATGTCCGGCGTGGCTCGGGTGGACTCAGCCCCTGTGTGTTAACAGGAAAAGGGCAGAGGTTTATCCATTGACCACACATGAGGGTACCCCACATATGGAAGTGCGGTTGCAGTCCTAAAAATTGCTACAAATAGTAACTGGGTTGTGCTGAAGAAACCTGCGGCATCAGTACAATGTGATAGCTACCGCCTGGTTATCGAGCAGGATATCATTTATTATATGTCACACTTTTTTTAGATGGTTTTTGTGCATTCCTCAAGGTACCCCCACATTTTCAGTGCATGAAGAAATGGTTGTGGCCTATTTATCTGACATTACGACTTTTCGTCCCCTCTCCCTTTTGTTGAAAATTTGGTCTAGGCCTGGGATTCAACAGATTGTCTGGCCCTTAATTACTCCATAACATAAAGAGTATGCTGTTCCCCAAGTAAATAGTGGACAGAGTGTTACAGAGGCGGAAGGAGGGGGCTCCGCCTTGTCGGAACTAGAGTCCTCACACCCAGCAAGCTAGGTGTCATGCTTCATCAAATGGACTTGCTCCTCGTCGGGTCGGCTCTGCAATTCCCGACGGGCACCCATTAAGGGGCTCTTTGGCAGAGATCTTTTGTTCCTTGCCGTAAGGTTGGATAATCCAAATAAACTTTTTATTGGGGTGGTTATCCACCTTGTTAAAAGAGAAATGGAGTGGCTGCTCTCTGGCTTAATGGTCCAGTGGAGCGATGCTCAACTCGTACAATGTGGTCAACATGTTTCATGCTTCACGGCCAATACTGATCCATAGCATTTCATCAGGACCTAAGTGCAAAACTATCTACACATGGTGGTGGGTGGAATGGTTCCTAACTACCACTCGTCACAGGAGCGAGCACGGTGTCCCGAATATTATCCGGCTATTATCCGGCTGTTCGGCTCGCTGCTGGGTAGGTTTCCGGCGGACGTCCACATTTGGACAGGACACCACAACGTTGGTGTCTGGAGCTGACAAGACCGTTTGAGAGAGTTTTTACCTCCAGATAGGTTACTACTAGGATTTGCGGGAAACATGTTGACCACATTGTACGAGTTGAGCATCACTCCACTGGACCATAAAGCCAGAGAGCAGCCACTCCATTTCTCTTTTAACAAGGTGGATAACCAACCCAATAAAAAGTTTATTTGGATTATCCAACCTTTTTTAACACCACGCACTCCTCCACATCTATACTTACCTCTAGGGCCCTCACACCCACAGCACCATACGGCAAGGAACAAAAGATCTCCGCCAAAGAGCCTCTTTATCGGTGCCCGTCGGGTATTACAGCGCCGACCCGACGAGGAGCATGTCCATAGGATGAAGCATTACACCTAGCTTGCTGGGTGTGTGAGGACTCTAGTTCCGAAAAGGAGGATTCCCTTCCTTCCGCCTCTGTAACACTCTGTCCACTATTTACTATTTACTCATTATGTTATGCATTGCTTGGGCACGTGTGCTGGACCCCGTTAATAAGCCCCACTAGTCCCCCTCTTTTGTGATAGACCTTAAATACTCCAATCACATTCCTTGCTTCAAATATATCAGGGATTGTTTGCTGAAATTAGGTAGGGGAGACTTATTTAGTGATCCAGACAAGATTTGTAAGAAGGATCACAAATGGGTGAAAGATCGTTTTTTAGAAGGAAAATGCTGAATAGGGAAAAAGACACTCTGATGAAGCCCAGTGTCTGTCGATATGTTATGCTGAAAATCGTGTCCTCCACGGAATCCTATCTTCTATGGGTTAAAAGAAGATATGATAGTTTTTTATTAACTAGGTTTCGGTTGGACCTCTTTGCTTTTTTTTAGTTTATCCTTGAGGGGTGATTAAGGGCCATAATCTCTTGCCGTGTGGCTGTGACAGTAAGTCTCCACAGTACACATTACATTTTACAATGTTTTGTAGATTCTAGGTGGTGCCCAGGAAGGTATATATTCTCCACATTTTAAAAAGGGCTAATATTATTCAGGTCCACCCTTCCCTCATTCATCCACAAATTTCCTCAGGAGATATTGTTCTTAATGTTCCTAGTTTTTTAAAAGCCGCTGTCAGGCTCATAAATAGCTGTGATGAATAGTTTTTGAAGTATAGGTTAACTGTTGTTTTTGTAAGATCCCTTTTTAGTAATAATTCTTTTAACTGTATATTAGTGGCTCTTTTAATGGATTTTATATGTTTTGTCTTTTGTCTTTTGTAGGAGCACTTCTGAATGGGAGGATGGGTCGAAAGCTGCTGCCATGGCAACTATGGTCTCACAATGTTTTTTAGGAGGTTCCAGGTGATCACTTCGGAGGTTTAGTTTACCTATTGCTCTGTTCATAATATTAGAAACTGGCTTAAGATCACCAAAAGAAATAATACTGACAAGAAGTTGTTTGAAATAAAAAAAGAATGTAAGGGGATTAACAATGGGGAATATAATATAATATACAGAGAAAATTTGAAGTTCTCTGTTGGGATCAATGAAGGATGCCTTGTTGATACATCAATAGCGGTGCAGCTCACCATTGGAGGAACATTTTTCAATCCAAACACGTACTATGCATAGTGATCTCACAGGTAGCATATGTTATAATAAATCAAGCAACGATGCAAAATAAGTAGTTGCATATTTATTTCACATAATTTAGATGAGTCTAAAAGGCAACAATTTATTACACCGTCCTTGTTATGTTTTATGAAGGGTGCCTACACTTATTTCAAGTGTCCAGTGTCTGCCCAGAGGTAATCCCAAAAACTCCCTGCGAAAATCACAATTGCGACTGATCCATTACTTCACAGTCACAAAATTCCTTTGGATGAATCCAGGTGTGGATGGATATTTGTTGGAATTAGGAACTTCTCAAAAATATGTAGGTTTATGAGTTCTGGCCCATCTGAATCGGGCCTCCTGAGGACTGGACACAATCAGTCAATAAGTAGATTTATAGAGCGCTACTTGTCACCCATGAGGGTATCCAGGTGCTGGCAGTTTCCAGTTGATTAGCGGAATAGCCAGGTCTTCAGTGACTTTCCGAACTCTGGAAGAGATGGAGAGGTTTGTAGAAGAAGGGGCAGCTTGTTCCATGTCTTCACTGCCACAAGGATGTAGAATATTTGAAACCGAAATGCATTGAGTAAAGGAAATGTACCGAATCTGGTGGATATTTGGAAATTCGATACATATTCATGTATAGGCCTGGATGGGCAATACACTGAGTTTAACAACCAAAAACGCCACGAATTTCATCTTTTGACGTGATGTTTCTACGAAATGGATAAAACATGTTTAAAAGGAAAGAAATACATTTGATAAAAATTGGACTACTATGGTGGATGAGTATTAATTTGGAAATACCAATGTGCATACGCTGTGCAACCCGCGCGTGACCTGCTAACACAGCGGGCCACCACTTTCTAGAACATTATGTCCTGGTGTGAAAGGAACGGCACACCATTCATGGGTGCTGCACACAAAATTGAAAAAAGAGGATATTCTTATAGTAATGTGAAATATACATGGTGTGCTTCAGGACAATCTCCGTTTTGTCGCAATATTAACCGTTTCACCACCTGTCAGCACCCTGTCAAGAGGAAGGTATAAACTGAGAACAAAAGAGAAAATTATGCTTCACGTCAAAAGAGATGCATCACGTTCGGATCATTAAGAAGTCACTAACACGGACTCTTCATTGCATATTTGTTTGCAGTTGGATATATCTTCAATGATTTGTTATGATTTTTTATTGTAAACAGGACATAAGGGTTTTTTGTGGGTTTGCAACATTTTGCGAGCACTGTTAATACTGATAGGTACTTAACTGAGGGGCGGGATGTGAAAGAACATGTGGTTGGTTTACACATGTGATCCAGGAGGAGGGGCGGGTAACAACAGTTTAAATTTGGGAGGAGCAATACGGTGGCGCTTAATTAAACAACGATCACGAAGGAGGAGGTTGACGCGCTGTGAAACTTTACACCAGGTACGCTAAAGTGGGATGGTTAAAGGTGTTTAAATCAGATATGGGGAAGGAATGAAGAGGAAGGGCAGTTTGGTTAATCGGACATGGAAGGTTTTAAGTTGATGAGGGATTATTTTTGACGGGCAGTTGATTTAGGGGATGTGGGTTAAAAAGCACTTGGTTTTCAAGGTCATGATTATGGAGAGAATTTGGGGATTCACTTAGTAGGTCACACGCAATGTACTGAACCTTTTTAGTTGAAGTTGATGAATTATGTTGGGTGATTATGAAGGTGATTTAATTGGAATGTTTTGTAACTTGTTTGTTATGGAGGAGATAATTCAAACAAATATTTTTTCATGGGGTTTACATGTTATGTGATCGTAATATATACATCTTTATAATTTATAGCTACTCCTGAGGAAGGTTTTGCTAAAAACCGAAATGCATTGAGTAAAGGAAATGTACCGAATCTGGTGGATATTTGGAAATTCGATACATATTCGTGTATAGGCCTGGATGGGCAATACACTGAGTTTAACAACCAAAAACGCCACGAATTTCATCTTTTGACGTGATGTTTCTACAAAATGGATAAAACATGTTTAAAAGGAAAGAAATAAATGTGATAAAAATTGGACTACTATGGTGGATGAGTATTAATTTGGAAATACCAATGTGCATACGCTGTGCAACCCGCGCGTGACCTGCTAACACAGCGGGCCACCACTTTCTAGAACATTATGTCCTGGTGTGAAAGGAACGGCACACCATTCACGGGTGCTGCACGCAAAATTGAAAAAAGAGGATATTCTTATAGTAATGTGAAATATACAAGGTGTGCTTCAGGACAATCTCCGTTTTGTCGTAATATTAACCGTTTCACCACCTGTCAGCACCCTGTCAAGAGGAAGGTATAAACTGAGAACAAAAGAGAAAATATGCTTCACGTCAAAAGAGATGCATCACGTTCGGATCATTAAGAAGTCACTAACACGGACTCTTCATTGCATATTTGTTTGCAGTTGGATATATCTTTAATGATTTGTTATGATTTTTTATGGTAAACAGGACATAAGGGTTTTTTGTGGGTTTTCAACATTTTGCGAGCACTGTTAATACTGATAGGTACTTAACTGAGGGGCGGGATGTGAAAGAACATGTGGTTGGTTTACACCTGTGATCCAGGAGGAGGGGCGGGTAACAACAGTTTAAATTTGGGAGGAGCAATAGGGTGGCGCTTAATTAAACCACGATCACGAAGGAGGAGGTTGACGCGCTGTGAAACTTTACACCAGGTACGCTAAAGTGGGATGGTTAAAGGTGTTTAAATCAGATATGGGGAAGGAATGAAGAGGAAGGGCAGTTTGGTTAATCGGACATGGAAGGTTTTAAGTTGATGAGGGATTATTTTTGACGGGCAGATGATTTAGGGGATGTGGGTTAAAAAGCACTTGGTTTTCAAGGTCATGATTATGGAGAGAATTTGGGGATTCACTTAGTAGGTCACACGCAATGTACTGAACCTTTTTAGTTGAAGTTGATGAATTATGTTGGGTGATTATGAAGGTGATTTAATTGGAATGTTTTGTAACTTGTTTGTTATGGAGGAGATAATTCAAACACATATTTTTTCATGGGGTTTACATGTTATGTGATCGTAATATATACATCTTTATAATTTATAGATACTCCTGAGGAAGGTTTTGCTAAAAACCGAAATGCATTGAGTAAAGGAAATGTACCGAATCTGGTGGATTTTTGGAAATTCGATACATATTCATGTATAGGCCTGGATGGGCAATACACTGAGTTTAACAACCAAAAACGCCACGAATTTCATCTTTTGACGTGATGTTTCTACAAAATGGATAAAACATGTTTAAAAGGAAAGAAATAAATTTGATAAAAATTGGACTACTATGGTGGATGAGTATTAATTTAGAAATACCAATGTGCATACGCTGTGCAACCCGCGCGTGACCTGCTAACACAGCGGGCCACCACTTTCTAGAACATTATGTCCTGGTGTGAAAGGAACGGCACACCATTCACGGGTGCTGCACGCAAAATTGAAAAAAGAGGATATTCTTATAGTAATGTGAAATATACAAGGTGTGCTTCAGGACAATCTCCGTTTTGTCGTAATATTAACCGTTTCACCACCTGTCAGCACCCTGTCAAGAGGAAGGTATAAACTGAGAACAAAAGAGAAAATTATGCTTCACGTCAAAAGAGATGCATCACGTTCGGATCATTAAGAAGTCACTAACACGGACTCTTCTTTGCATATTTGTTTGCAGTTGGATATATCTTTAATGATTTGTTATGATTTTTTATGGTAAACAGGACATAAGGGTTTTTTGTGGGTTTGCAACATTTTGCGAGCACTGTTAATACTGATAGGTACTTAACTGAGGGGCGGGATGTGAAAGAACATGTGGTTGGTTTACACCTGTGATCCAGGAGGAGGGGCGGGTAACAACAGTTTAAATTTGGGAGGAGCAATAGGGTGGCGCTTAATTAAACCACGATCACGAAGGAAGAGGTTGACGCGCTGTGAAACTTTACACCAGGTACGCTAAAGTGGGATGGTTAAAGGTGTTTAAATCAGATATGGGGAAGGAATGAAGAGGAAGGGCCGTTTGGTTAATCGGACATGGAAGGTTTTAAGTTGATGAGGGATTATTTTTGACGGGCAGTTGATTTAGGGGATGTGGGTTAAAAAGCACTTGGTTTTCAAGGTCATGATTATGGAGAGAATTTGGGGATTCACTTAGTAGGTCACACGCAATGTACTGAACCTTTTTAGTTGAAGTTGATGAATTATGTTGGGTGATTATGAAGGTGATTTAATTGGAATGTTTTGTAACTTGTTTGTTATGGAGGAGATAATTCAAACACATATTTTTTCATGGGGTTTACATGTTATGTGATCGTAATATATACATCTTTATAATTTATAGATACTCCTGAGGAAGGTTTTGCTAAAAACCGAAATGCATTGAGTAAAGGAAATGTACCGAATCTGGTGGATATTTGGAAATTCGATACATATTCATGTATAGGCCTGGATGGGCAATACACTGAGTTTAACAACCAAAAACGCCACGAATTTCATCTTTTGACGTGATGTTTCTACAAAATGGATAAAACATGTTTAAAAGGAAAGAAATAAATTTGATAAAAATTGGACTACTATGGTGGATGAGTATTAATTTAGAAATACCAATGTGCATACGCTGTGCAACCCGCGCGTGACCTGCTAACACAGCGGGCCACCACTTTCTAGAACATTATGTCCTGGTGTGAAAGGAACGGCACACCATTCACGGGTGCTGCACGCAAAATTGAAAAAAGAGGATATTCTTATAGTAATGTGAAATATACAAGGTGTGCTTCAGGACAATCTCCGTTTTGTCGTAATATTAACCGTTTCACCACCTGTCAGCACCCTGTCAAGAGGAAGGTTTAAACTGAGAACAAAAGAGAAAATTATGCTTCACGTCAAAAGAGATGCATCACGTTCGGATCATTAAGAAGTCACTAACACGGACTCTTCATTGCATATTTGTTTGCAGTTGGATATATCTTTAATGATTTGTTATGATTTTTTTATGGTAAACCGGACATTAGGGTTTTTTGTGGGTTTGCAACATTTTTCGAGCACTGTTAACACTGATAGGTACTTGACTGAGGGGTGGGATGTGAAAGAACATGTGGTTGGTTTACACCTGTGATCCAGGAGGAGGGGCGTGTAACAACAGTTTAAATTTGGGAGGAGCAATAGGGTGGCGCTTAATTAAACCACGATCACGAAGGAGGAGGTTGACGCGCTGTGAAACTTTACACCAGGTACGCTAAAGTGGGATGGTTAAAGGTGTTTAAATCAGATATGGGGAAGGAATGAAGAGGAAGGGCAGTTTGGTTAATCGGACATGGAAGGTTTTAAGTTGATGAGGGATTATTTTTGACGGACAGTTGATTTAGGGGATGTGGGTTAAAAAGCACTTGGTTTTCAAGGTCATGATTATGGAGAGAATTTGGGGATTCACTTAGTAGGTCACACGCAATGTACTGAACCTTTTTAGTTGAAGTTGATGAATTATGTTGGGTGATTATGAAGGTGATTTAATTGGAATGTTTTGTAACTTGTTTGTTATGGAGGAGATAATTCAAACAAATATTTTTTCATGGGGTTTACATGTTATGTGATCGTAATATATACATCTTTATAATTTATAGATACTCCTGAGGAAGGTTTTGCTAAAAACCGAAATGCATTGAGTAAAGGAAATGTACCGAATCTGGTGGATATTTTTGAAATTCGATACATATTCATGTATAGGCCTAGATGGGCAATACACTGAGTTTAACAACCAAAAACGCCACGAATTTCATCTTTTGACGTGATGTTTCTACAAAATGGATAAAACATGTTTAAAAGGAAAGAAATACATTTGATAAAAATTGGACTACTATGGTGGATGAGTATTAATTTGGAAATACCAATGTGCATACGCTGTGCAACCCGCGCGTGACCTGCTAACACAGCGGGCCACCACTTTCAAGAACATTATGTCCTGGTGTGAAAGGAATGGCACACCATTCACGGGTGCTGCACGCAAAATTGAAAAAAGAGGATATTCTTATAGTAATGTGAAATATACAAGGTGTGCTTAAGGACAATCTCCGTTTTGTCATAGCTACAAAAAGCTATCTTGATTGACTTATTACATTTGACGTATTGTTTGGTGAAGGCAAACTCGTGCCTTAACTATTGGTGCAGCACCCTTGGCCACAGAGTATTTACATTAATTCACGGAATCATCAGGATAGCCACAATTTAAGGTGTTCATCAGATACTTACTTATATGGACCCATTGGCATGCTGAACTACACTTCAAAAGATGCATGCCCAAACCCCCAGAAACGGGTCTCAGGAGCAGTGGCGTCACTAGGGTTGGTGTCACCCGGTGCGGGTAACTCATTGTGTCACCCCCTCATGACTTACCGTATGGACCTCCTCCGCTCCGAGTCCGGCTTCCCCCTCTTTTCAGGGCGTGCCTGGCGGTTTAACCAGATTTAACAGGTGGATGCGTTTCTGCCAGGCAGCTCTCCACCATGGTGGAGTCGTGTGACAATGACACCGTAGTTGAGCCTCCCACCCAGGCATGGACATCGGGGGGAGGTGCTCCTACAAGCTATTCCAAATAAAGGTCTCAGATCAATAGCACATAAATGCCCAATAAAGGGCAGCCAAATATAGCCCCCACCCCCCTTCCTGTACTCTTATGGGAGTGACAGAAGTAAATGGTCGGTCTGAAAAATGATAGCGCCACAGATTCACCCCTTGTGTCGTCTTCACATTTCAAATTACAGATGGCTGCCAGGACACCAGGTCACATGATAGTGAATTTTACAGCACATTTTTCATTACATATTCAAATTGTATCAACTTTCAAAGCACAGTAAATAGTAGATGATGACCTTAAAGAACATCAGGTTACCCACCCAGTCATATGTACCCATAGACATTCTT
Source organism: Triturus cristatus (assembly GCF_964204655.1). Taxonomy (NCBI): domain Eukaryota; kingdom Metazoa; phylum Chordata; class Amphibia; order Caudata; family Salamandridae; genus Triturus; species Triturus cristatus. Next base: position 939,908,649 of record NC_140594.1, on the reverse strand, counting down.
TCAGAGAGCACCAAAAATAAACACAAGTAGTGAATCAGAGGGAACAAAGTAAAAGTGAGACCAGCCCCCACATGGTGTGTAGCGAGCAAGCGCAGTGAGCAACCACTACTAGGGGGAGTTTGGGGGGTTGAACTTCTCCACCCCAAGAACATTTGGGAGACAGAAAGGGCAAAACAAAGCATTTTTCAACACATTGATCATTACATATTAGATTGTATTAACTTTTAAAGCATAGTAAATGATTACCTTATAGAGCACCAGGATATCCAGTCATAAATCACAGACATTCCTACAGAGAACACTAAAAAATGAAATGTCGAGCATGAAACATGAATTTAAATATAACCAATTTATTCTTCTACCACCCAAATCTGTGTAGACAGTGAGCGCCCAGCCGTGCCTCAGCAGACAGAGACCCCTATGCCTGTTAACAACAGTGTGATAATGACTCATTAATCAGGTTGTACAGTGGGCTACCTGCTAGTCAACAGTTTATTGGAATTTATAATATCATAGGTATGGTACTTTATACTGGTGTGGTTTTCCCACTATCCGGCAACATGAAATATCAGTGGTCGAAGTGGGGGGGGAAAAAGTAGGGGAACTGTGGGTGGAGAATCAGAGGGCGGGAATAACCCAAGGATTGGATCAGTGGGCGGAGCCAGAGGTGTGGCCAGAATGCGCAAACATCCCTATTTTTTGTATTTGGTTTGACTGCCCAGTTTAATCACTCAATGGATACACATGATTATTTAAGGTTATAATAAGTTATTGACAGTAAAATGTATTCACAAAGTGGGATATACTTCTAATCACAGAATGTCCCCAGATACGATAAAAAGCACAAGCCATTTGTCTCCGAGCCATGGAGTTTCTGTCATCAGCACTTCTCCCTTTTCCACAACAGCAGTTCAAACATGAATGGCTAAAAATCCTAGTTTGCAAATGTTTTCTAAATAATAATGGCTCTGCCATATTTGCCTCATAATGCAAGATCTGCAGCATGATCTGACCATTTAAACGAATAAAATGTTTGTAGCTCAAACGTATCAAAAGTTAATAAAAATATGTGACTTGTGTTGCTGCGGAGTAGATGACAGTTAATAGCTCACTGTTCTATGTTAGGATTTTAACTTATAAACTGCAAGTAACAAAAGGATCTCTCTGACAAAAGCAGTAGCCCACTGGCCTATTTACATTATGTGCACCTTGTGATCTGCATGGTACATGTTCTTTGCAGCAGATACATTAACCCTCTGAGCTACCTTTCCATGAGTCAAATTTTCCATTAGACAAAATTCCGATCTCTCTCTACGTAGAACATTAATCACCAGAGTCATCATGACATTTTTATTGTTACCGAAAATTACTGGAGGCCAGGAAGGAGGCAGCAAGCACTTTTAAAACCATAATATACTTGCAAAAGTGATGCCTCCACCTAAAGTCAGCACCTGCTGCGGTCACAGTGGTTGCGCCACCCTAGAGTTGGCCCTTATCAAGGGTCCTGTGATCTCAGTGACAGGGTCACTGTTGTTCTAGGGTGTGCTGCTTCATAGGCCTGCCCTCAAGACTGGAGGTGAACTTCAGTATGAATAGTGGTGGACAAGCCTTGAAAGTTAACCTACACTTGTCATGCTACGGTCTCCCTGCTGGTGCTACGACACCGGGGCTTCTAATATAAGGTCTAGCATGAGATAGTGCTCTCTCAGTAGAGTGGTCTGATGGACTGGTCATGAAGGCTGAACCTGGTCCCCCAGTTCCAAATTCAGCAGCTCTGGCCATAGTGCCACATCCTCTCCCCCACACTGAACACCATTCTGCCCCACTGAGAAAAACTCACACTGCCTTCAACTACAACCCAATTGTTGCCAGCTATAAACACCTGGATGCGGCTCAATTGAAATTGCACACTGGGCAAGAGCAATATGTGGCCTACATTTACAACAAAAAAAAGTGACAGCATCCTGGAAAAAGCAAACAATCATAGGGGATGCAAAATTTCACAAACCATGTGAAATGTAAGCAGGAACAATATGGTTACCTTAACGCTTTTACACTCACTGTTCAGAAATCAGTGGGTGCTTTTGTCTGAAAAGTTAAGGACATGACTACAGGGCCCTGAATGGACCTATTTCAATGGCCATTGCTTATATCCTTACAAAACCGTAAGCAGTATGGTAAAAAAAGACAACATCCCTAGATGCAGAGCAGCAGTACAAATTTTGTTTTTCAATCCTCACATTGCAGTACCTCCAGGATTGGTGAACTAGTTCCAAGCCCAGGGAAAACAAAGCCAAGACAACAAAAATAGCGCTTCACTGGCAAACTCTGTAAACTGGCGCTAATGTGTTTGGGTGTGAATACAATAAATCTGGCCAGTTTGCTACCACTCTGTCTTACATTATTTAGTTATTCATTTTTCATATTTTTAAACTTTTATTCACGATGCGGCCCTTTGGAATTAAATGTCAGAAAAATACGACATTGATTTCCAGCAAAAGTGATTTTCTTTTTTGGATCCATTTCACAGGGGTGCAAATAAAAGAAAGGAAAGGAAAGAGAGTGAGAACCCCGTCTTGCAGGCAGCCACTGTTTTCAGTAAGAGTCAGACTAGAGAAGAACTGCCGCGCTAGCAGGCGAGACTGAGGCCTGAAGTTATTTACAACAAGAAGAGATACACACAGTATAACACCCTTCGAGGTACAGACACGAGCCGAGATCCGCATAACCGCGGCTTGACCACCACCCACCGCCACCTGACCCACGTGGCTTAATCAATTGGTGCCGCCCGGTCTGCAGTGCCGGAGAAACACACTCACCTGCTGAGTTGGCAATGGTGGCAGACAGGGGGGGGACTACGTCGGTCGGTCGGTGGATAGCCTTACGCCTGGCTCCTTAGAATAAAATTAAATTATGGCGGGCGGTCAAACCTGCTGAGACCTCCTCCTCGACCCTCGTGATGCCGACTAGTCACGTGCACTTAGGGCCCAATGCGCATGCAGGATTCCCGGCCCGGGCCGGATTCAAAATTACGATCACTGTGACTGCACCCCTCTAGTGATGATGCCAAGGCGCGCAGACGCGGTGGAGGAGGAGACAGTGCGCACTGTGACTGTGCACAGGCACCTCCTCCTCCTGAAAGCAGGTTAGGTTGCATTGCGCCGCGGTTGCGTTGCTCTGCACAGCCACTGCCACACACACCGGCCCTTTGGTGTCACCCCATGTGAGGGTGTCACCCGGTGCGGTCCGCACCCCCCGCACCCCCCTAGTGACGCCACTGCTCAGGAGTGCTATGAAATCAAATATAACAAGCATTTACAATGCAATGGTCTCGGCATTGGTAAAGTTAGAGCTATTGGCATTGCTCATGACATTATTTTTGTTTATGTTTTTAAAACATTTAAAGAAATGGCATTGTTATTTACAATGTCAATAGCTTAATCACTCTCTAATGCAAGACCTATTGCATTTGCACCCACACACAGAGCCACCTACACACACACTGATTAAGCTATTGACATTGTAAACAACAATGCCGTTTCTCTACATGTTTTAAAAACAAAAACATAAACAAAAATAATGTCATGAGCAATGCCAATAGCTCTAACTTTACCAATGCCGAGACCATTGTATTGTAAATGCTTGTTTAAGTGAGTGAGGGAAGCACACGGAGGGTTGATTGTTGGAGCGGAAGCAACATGGAAGGTGCGCGTGGGAGGAAATGACAAAGAGGGTGGGGGTGGGGAGGACCTATACAGAGGGCGTAGGGAACCGACACAGAGGGCAGGGGAAGCAACAAGGAGTGTGGTGGAATAAGTATCCAGAGGGGGAGGGGAGGAGAAAAGCACATGGGCGAGAGAGAGAGAAACATGGAGTGGGGCAGAAGGGTCCTGGGGGAGAAATACACGAGGGAGAGAGCTGGAAAAAGCACATGCACTCATGGAGTGCTTAACCAAAAAGAAAGCGCTAGCGCTTGGAAAGTAAGCAGTGGAAGGACACAAGTAATGTGCCCTTTCTCCAGGGGTGGGATAAACACAACAGGGAGGAGGAGGAAAGCCCACAAAAGTTAACAAATAAAAAACAAGTGAGTGAGAGGGACAATAAGTCCAACCAATGGTAAGAAGTGGGCAGACTTCTAGGCTCAATGTAAGCTGGCAATAGATCTTGCGCTGTCTGGTAGGCAAGACCTACAAAAGGGTACTGAAATTAAGCTCACACTCTAAATGTAAAGCAAGCGGGCAAAATAGTATAGAGGGATTTTACAAAAGGCATTTCTACATAACTCTTTTACTAGCAAACTTTAGTCGAGGTGTTTTTTTATTGTTAAAGGCTGTTCAAATAACCTATAAATGCATAGTGTGCTTGGCGCTAGATACAGACATGCTTCACAGATATCTGAGTGATTAACCCAAATGTGCTCCTGGTGGACAATGCTCCCAAGTAAAACCAGAAGAGGCTGGTACAAAATGATGGCGTGTTGTGCTAACCTGTGCTGCTTCAGTTATTTTGGAGGAATAAGGCACACTATCACTACTTTCACTCCTGAAGCCTTTCCACAAAATGTCTTATGAGCTGCCAATCCATTGTGGTTCCGCAAACAATAAGCAATATGCTCAATGGCTGTTCACAAACAGCCTACGTACGGCACTGCCAGAGCATTCATGCATGTAATCCATGTTCACGTAGGTGTGCCCACTCCAAGACGGCCTTCCTCAACGTATGATCTTAGAAGGCACAAGGAAAGGAGTAAATTGTAAGCCAGAGAAGGCAGTTTCTGCTCGTCCAGTCTAGGCGCACCCAATATACCTTTGCTCTTACCGTGCTTGAATGTTGCTATGCACATTTCAAATTTCACCCATTTGTTAGAGGTGGAAACGAAAAAGAAAGAATTTAGAGAAAGGGACCTCATGTTGGTGGAGAGCCAGGAGCCTGCTAATGTCCGTAGATCCATGTTTCTTCATTCACATGGACGATGGGAACCAAAGAAGAACTAAGCATTTGGTGGCACTGTTATTCACAGAGAACCTTGGTAGTGCTGCTGCTGCATTCACCCTCTTGCCCATCCCACAACAGATGGGCTCATTTTGTGAGAACGGGGATCCACATTTTGTGCAATATGGGCCCAGCACTTCTTTAGAGAATTGGATTTGATATCTCCTGAAATTGGTGATCTCGTGTTGCGTATGGCATTGCAAGTAAATGTATGTGTTCCATTTTCACAAAAATATACACATGCAGAGGTATTCACCCCAAGATTTCCTGTCTGCCCACCCCTCATCGGCACTTTCCAATAAGCGCACTGCGGATGTCTCCCAGTTAATTTGCCTTGCAAACAAGCAAGTCTTAATAGCCATTTCTTCCACAGTAAGGATTTTGCATTACACTAGGATCAGAGGCGCTAAAAGCAAAGCACTAAAATGGACACATCAATTAAGCCAGTCTTAGGGGCTAGATGAGATTTTGTGCACTTTTATTTTAATTTCTCATCCACAGCAGAAACAAAAGCATAAATATGTATCTAGGGAGGAATTGTGGCCTACAGTACATAGCTGCCGACTTCAGAGCTGGGGAACCAGTTTCGAATCCCGGCTTTGGCTCATCATTATTGGACTCTGGGCAGAGAACTTTATCTCCCCATGCCTTAAAAACGTGAAACTACTCAGATTCTCTAGTAAAGCAAAGTGCTCTAATGTCATTAGGCCAAGTCGGTGCGATGTAAAACAGCAACAACAAAAAAATAATAATAATTAATTGTCCAGTATACATTATTGTTCATGATCAAAGAATAATGTACTTTTTGCTAAAACGAATCTAAGTTTTATTTGTGGCCATTCCTGTTGAGCAGCAACAAAGGGTTTGCCCTGTATACTGCTGCAGAACAGCATTTTTCGATGTTACACTATCTCCGAAGAAAAAAACGGATGTCGATTGGATCCAAAAATACAATCAAATACCAGTAACCGATTAAAAAATAAAACTGGTATTAATATAATTTTCTTCACGGGAGTTCGTTAAATTGCCAAACACCTCTATGCTTCCATTAAATGCAGGAAAAATAATTTGAAACTGTCAACTGAACGGTCCACTAGGGTTATGCGAGAACACCTCATGTTTACAAATAAAGAATGGAAAAGGGCAGTCAAAAAGCATAACATGTAGTTTCGTTTTTAAATGTAATGTTATAGCCCTCAAAGCAGAAACAAACCCTTTATATTTCTTTACAACCAGGAACATTTTCAGTCTTTTTTCTAAGTTTGTGTTCAAATTTTAGAAGATGCCAAACGCAGAAAGACGACTAACACAACTGTTGCGGATTTCCTGCATATTCTACAGAATGCACAATGGCACTTTTCAGGGAACACTAATAAAAGGAGCACCAAAAAGCACAGAAATACTGCAAATATAAATAACCAGAGCTCCAAATCAAATGTTTCGTACGGTAATGAGGAGTGACCTAGAGGGAAAAAGAATGGGGCTCATACTTAAACCAATGACACACCTAGTAGCTCAGCATAATTTGGCAGTGTTTGATCTCAACATTATTCCTTGGTACAATATATTCGAAATCAGGTTGGTGGTCTCAGCGCGGCTACTGGAGCATGTGCCATGTATATTTAGATGTTGTGCGCTCCTCAAAGAAAACCTCTGGAGGCCCAACTATTTCTCTAACTTTTAAGTAAATAAGCTATGGCAAAAGTGGTGCACGCACACCAAAGCACCAGGCCAGACACACTGAGAAGGCTCACCTTGTTTAGGGGGTGGTGGTGATAGGCTGGGGGTACCTGTGGATTCCTAACCCTCCACCACTCACGCGACTCTTTGGCCTCTGCTCCCTGCTCTTCTCTCTTGCCAGAGGATTGACCAGCCCCCATGAGGGCAGGAGAGCAGGACTGGGCCGGCACTGCGGGAGGTGAGGGATAATTTAATCTTGGGCATTCCTCCCCGGAACTGCAGGCTGGACAGGACGATATAGACATTGCTGAACTGACAACGTGGACTTTGCAGAGGACCAGCTCCGCGGCCAACTGCTGCTTCCGTTTGTGCACGCACCTTTCCTCCTGCCTCGAGCCCGAGAGTCGGACCTCCCTGGGTGCCACGTAGTGCGGCCCCTACGCATGATGGCAGCGGGGTTCCAGGCGGGCACCTGTTCACCCCAAGAGGCACTCGAGTTTCTGTGCCCTCCCAGTCTGGTTCCCGTGATCTTACGTGCAAGGGCCCCAGGAGGGGCAACAGCTACTGAAACTTGTGAGGTGTCAGGTGGGCCGGTGCAGGGAGCAGGCAGACAAGGAACAAGTAAATCCTCAGCATCAGCACCAACGAGCTCTAGATACAAGTCCTTTGCTCCGTCGTGACAGTGAGGCAGCTTTCAAACTTTGAGCAGCTGCCATTCTCAGAGTTGACCCAATGTCTGAAAACCCACCATGCCTAAAGGAGGCAGCCGTCGGGCCTTGTAATCAGCGTCAGCCATACTGGCCCATATTGGGCATTTGTTCCGGCGCAGTAGCATGACGTGGTGTTTGTAAGCAGTGTCGGACATGTTGACACACACAGGGCATTACTGCACAGTAATGCAGCCCATCCGCGCACAACACAGAGCAGGGGAGCGTTATTTCTCCTTTAAACTCCGGGGCAGCAGACGTAGAGAGTCAGTAGGGTTGGGGCACTGCTGGATGTTTACTGGAGCCGAGCCGAGCGTCAGCAGAATGTGTATGGACCTAAGGGCACGAGCAGGCGGGAAGGTGAGATGTTAGCTGGCAGCAATGAAGCGTGACTGCAAGCATGAGTGACCTCCCAGCACAGAGGAAGACAATCCGTGAGAGCACAGAAGGACCCGAAAACAGCAACAGGACGAGACACGGCAAGTATGCAGTGTCACGATTAACAATGAGTAACACTCAAAAGCCTCAGTAAATTACTTCTAGGTCAAGAGGGCAAGAATAGGTGTGGCCGCAGATGGAAGAGCAGCTTTGATTCAAAACCGAGAAGTTTCATTGAGTTTATTGCAAGCAAAGAACAAGCCGAGGGCACCGGAAGACACCACCGCCTTTCTCCGAGGCAGAGCAGATGCCTCGGAGAAAGGCAGCGTCCTTTTCGGATTCGAGGGCGTGTTTTGATGTTGTCTCCTCCTTGAGACTTTTCGCAAAAAACACGCCCCCCGATCCGAAAAGGACGGGGCATGATTGGAGTGACGGGACCTCTTCTCCAATGGCTGGCCAGCATTTACTAGGCCAGCCAATGGAGAACAGGGCAGAAGAGGGGCGGGTTCAAGCCCCTCTTCTCCCAAGTCATTAAATCTCCGGACTTCCGGTCTGCCGACCGGATGGTCCCGAGACCTAAAAACTGGAATGATAGGGCTTTCAATTGCAATAACTGATGTGAGACATGGGGACTGTCTACGTCTTACCAATCAGGTAGTGTTGTCTTCTCCCAACGGGTGGATTCAGTCAACCGTTCACCGCCATCAAACATGTCCGAAGGCTGAAAATATAGAACATATAGTGCGCTGGTCCCTGGGTGACCTGGCATGGCGACATTCACAGGAGGAACCAATAAATTAGGTTGCTTATTATGAAATCTAGAACATTTTCAGAGCACACAGTTGAAACAGGCGTCCCAAGTGGGTCACGTTCATACAAACTGCCATCATTTTTAGGACCAACCACGTGACTGGCACCCTGAGCAGGTTTGCATACAGGCTTTTAAGTGGTCCAGGTATCTTCCTGTCTCAGACCTTGTAGTAACTAAAAACAGACATTGAAGCTAGCCCCTATCGGACCCTGTATTCATGTCCTTAACTTTAATGGCAAATAACACTGAATTGATTTGTGAACAATGGTCACCTCCACGGGCTCTATTACAGATAGAGTGCACTTTTCCTCTTTGTGCCACAACGAACCTTAAAGCAGGTGCCCGGCTGCAAACAGGGAAAGCTGTGATCTTCTGTTGCCCAAGGGCAGCATACTATGAGAAATTTGGAGCAGTTGTTTAAAAGCTGCTCTGTGTTTCTCTGTACAGGTGGCATCCCTCCTGCACTTTCAAGAGAAAGAGAGGAGAGAGGAGAGAGATGCCCTTGCAGGCAGGTGCAGTGAGTGACTGCACCTGCATGCAAGGGGATGTCTGGGAGTCCATGAAATCCCCTTTTCTCCCCTCAAGAGGGCTGCCTTTAGGCGGCACATTAAAAGTGCACCAACTTTTGGTAGTGCACTTTCAGTGCACCGCCTAAAGGCATGTTTGCCTCTGCACTGGCTCAGAGGGAGAAAGAGTCCCTTATTTGCATTGAGCCATGCCCCTGTGCAAATGGTGGAATGCCCTCTCTCGATAGCACCTTCCCAACATGTGCTTCAGCGCTATCTGTATCACAGAAGGGCCACACAAGCATCTGCAGCCCCTTCTGTAATACCAAAGTGCCCTAGGTGTACACCTAGTGGGTGCAAATGCCCATTGTGCCGGTGGGGCACTTTTGTAATACGGGTCCAGTTGTTTATAATGGGCTATGATTAGAGGCTCTGGAGTAGAGGCTGAATGCAGTGACAGTTTCACACAGGACCTGGCAGTGAGTCAAAAGGTGTCCAGAATACATGGTCATCCAATCTTTGGCCTCTGTGGAGATCACACAGAGCAATGGTCACATATTCCAGTTGCAATTGCAATTCTGTGCAAATGTGTGTACAGGAGATACACAGCTCTAAAAATATTGACAAGGCTAAAGTAAAAGAAAATGCAGTGCTTGCAAGCGAATGGGTACATTATATGATTGAGGAGTGGTGAAGTGCAGGACACGCAAGGAAGGGCATTCTGGAAAGAGTGAAAAGAGTGTGCTGAAAAGCAAAGAGATGAAGAGTGATATATGCAGACAGAGGGGATGTGAAGAGAAACGGGTGGACATGTATTAAATAAGATAAACATAACTGCAGTGATTGAGACACTCTACAGTCCACTAACCCTTTCACAGGTCTCAGTAATGTGTAAATCACAGTCTCACAATTTTAGACTTGAAACATGTTCAATGTTCATTATTTGCAACAAAATCATTGTTGCTGCTCATCTATCTTCAACAGCTAACAGCCGTTGGCAAAGCCAATAGTCCTTGCTGATTTTATGTGTATGTCAGTTGCGTGGTTTATATCTGGCTGCAATAACAGAAAGCGTTGAGTGGAACCCTAATGATGGTCAGCTGACACACTCTGGGAATCACAGAAATTTCATTTACATGTTTAAGCCACTCCCATAATTTTATAGGCCGCACTTATTTTAAAAACCCTTCAAAAATGTTATCTCATTTAAAACTCTGGCTGTATAATTAGGTCATGTGTAACCCTCTGTAGAGAAGAGGCAACATCTTGGACCCACCCCCAGAAAAATGCCTAAATTTAAAAATGGCATGCAGTTGAACCAAGTGTATAGCATCGCCGTCAAAGCAATTCCCTTATAATAAATATGGCAACTGACCCATTACCTGATAATGATTGAGACCACCACTATACATGAACAACAAGTTAATATAAGCATATTTTGGTCAACACTAAGCATGTATGTCACCGATCTATAACACCCATTAAGGTACATACTCGCAATGGTTGCAATATATAAATAACATACATATTAACTGATACAAAATATTTAGAAAGCAGCTATTACACATCAAAAACCCTGTATTTTTATCAAAATATACCTTGAAGAGATTTGCTATCGATGGAGCAAAACTATACCCAAAGCCAACCCTTTGACTTGCAAGTACATATCTGTTTTAAATACAAAATAGTTCTTCTTTGAACAGATAATTGATAGCTTGGTGGAAAAATCTGTTGGTTTAGCATGAGGAGTATTCTTTTGTTTATAATATCTCCAATTACCACCAGTCTCATCTTTGGGGATTTTCATATATAACAACTCAATACTACTACACTGGATAGGATATAAAAGCTACATGATGGACCACGGTGGTCAAGTGCCACTGTAATTTGGCTGATTAGTGGAATTGGTTTTGGTATCTGACCGGTAAATGTATGATCATACTCACAACGAACTTATGGATGCATCAGTCTTAATCAAGCTAGCAAGCGTCTGTTTTTCCATTGGTGGCAATCCTCAATGAGATAAGACATTTGCACCTATGTTACTCTCACTAAAACAACTCCCAGGGAGTTAGAGTGCTCTCCAGTAAACTCAAGCATTGGCAAAACCACTAGATCTGGGTTTAATGTGCTAATGCATGCAGGGTAAACACATTAAAGTCACGCAAAAAATGAAGGGCTGTCTACATTGAAGGCTGCCGTGCATTCGATACAGTCCTGTTTTTGTTTCTGTGTCAAATAAAGGTCGCATTGCAAGCAAGCCTTCATTAAAGTTCTTGTTTAGTTTTCTTGACAATGAAAAAAATCATACCCTACAATTCTGGAAATGTAATAAAAATCAGTGAAGCTTTTGCTGTTTCAGCAAATGTGACTCAGAGAAAACTAAGACGAGTAGAGAGAAATGTTGGGTGATGAGATAGCTTACCTCTTTTTATGTGCCCAGATATTCTGATAAGTTCAGATCTCTGGATACACGTCAAAACTATGGAAGGAAAAAATACTGCATGTCACACTTTCTGCATATGTTTAACACACAATGAAAACCCACTTTAATAGAACACTTTTTCTCATTGTCTAGGAAGTCAATGCTTAACGCACGTCTATGCCAACCCCATGAGTTCAACTCGTCCCTCAATGGCCTATTATTCTCCTACCCAGTAAACCACATGAATATCCTCAGGTGCACAGGTCTATCCTGCATGTTTAGCTCCTACTGTTATATGTAAAGCCGTCTTCTGCCAAAGAACAAACTTCTTGCTATAGAAACACCACTAAAAGAAATTAGAAGTAACCAGATAAAATCAATGTCTCTTCCCGTTGAGCAAGATGTAGTTTTCAAAGATGATGGCATTGATTTGATTTTGCAACTAAAGAAAATAAAGAACTGTACAAAGATGAATTTGAAACTGTTGCACTTTAATCATAATATTTAGTTTGCGAGAATGGATTGCAACAATGCATCTGATGGAAGTCAGTTCTTACACAGCTCAAAGAGAAGACTTCCCAGAGTGCAGTAAAGCATTTCCCCCACTCATAAAAGGAACCAAAGGAACCCAGCATAGAAGGGAACTTGGGGGGCTCCTCTACCAGTGCTTAATTTGTAAAAAAAAAATAAGTGCCAGGGCTCTCGTCAGGAGGCCACTGGAGCTTGCCCCACACATTGCCCCTACTATGATGCCAATGATAGCACCAACGCAACTAATACCTATTACACTCCTACAAGTGTGACAATTATGACTATTTCAAGCCCCCAAAGCTGTAATAAGGGCATAGGTGGCAGATAATAGTATTTTTTAATGTCTATTGAACTAATATTTCCCTCTGTTGTGGTCCTCCTAAAGTAGCTAGATGGTGCCACCTTGTGGCATACTGTCACAAGCGCTCGTGTTGACAATTGAGTGCCGGTGCCTAGCACCGGAAATCACCGGCTCAAATTAAGCACTGTCCTCTACCCACATTCAAGTCTTTGTCATGTACAGTTATTGATGTGCTTCACAACTAGGAGGCTAGAACTGTGTTGATGCAGCTCAAATAGCAGGAGCACTGGCATTCCTAGTTCACCTTTAATACTTGGCTGCAGAAAACGTGTGTCCTTTTACTACAGAGAGTAGCGTTTAATCAGGTGCTTGGCCTTCCTTGTAGAGGCCCCACAAGCCTGATACTGTGCAAGGACAGGGAAGATTTAACCAGCCCGTGTGATAGCCCTGGTCGCTATAATTAAGCAGCAACGGAGACCCAAGCTTTGCATCAGGGTATCTAAATATGTGGCAAAAAAATGCAAAAGATGAGGATATTATTTGGAAATATTTTGTTTCTATTTTATCACTTTCAAACACATTAGTACCACCTGGACAAACGTTTCACCTGGAGGCAGCTGAAGGAGACCAATTAAGCTTCACATAACAACTACCAATACATCTCTCAGGTGACTTTACCCTGTGGAGAATGCTGACCTTCTGCTAGAATTTGAAGAACCATGTTTGAGTGAAAACTGTTTTCTATCATGATTTTCTCATAGATGTTATGGAAGGTGTCCTATAAGCTAAAATAAGAGCACATTTTCTATACGTTCACATTGTCTACCTCAGCCATCTAAGAATAAAGTCTGAAATTCTGATTGAAACGTGTACTTCCAACAGCAGCAGCCTGTCGTTTGGTTCCCCAGTGTACTACTTTAGCTTCATCACAGTGTTCTAATGAACAGCTTAAGTGTTAACGTTCTATACTTATGATTAAAGGTTGGCACACCTGAACGCCATCTTGATGGAATCAAAGCTGTAAAACCAAAAGCATTTTCTTCAGAAATTAAAAAAAGAAGAGGGCTAATTTTAACATTGAAAATATGGTTAGTGCACTTGAAAGCTAAAATGAGGACACATTTTCTATGAGTTCTCAAACATCTTCCACATCTATGTCAGTAAAACATTCTGACATGCAGACTGAAACATTGTACTTCAACACCAGCAGCAGTCTATCAGTTAACACCCTAGTGACCAACTCTGCTTCACCACAGATTTCTAATGAACAAAAAAAGCGTGAATATTCTATATTTATGACAAAAGTGTGGCACATCTGAACGTCATCTGGATGGATGGAATCAGGAAGTAAAACTGAAAATAATTTCTACAATGGATACTGTAATTAATAAAGAAAATGCGAGGTGTCTTTTTGGCATGGAAATTATGGTCAGTGCTCTAGAAAGCTAAAATGAGGACCCATTTTCTGTGAGTTTACAAATATCTTCCTCATCCATTTCTGAAAACATTCTGACATGCAAAGTGAAACATGTACTTCCAACACCAGTGACAGTTTGTCAGACCCCCAGGTGATGAGCCCTTTTTTGGATGTTTGGGGTAGTTTGCCTTTAGACCTTTATAACTTCTTTCCAACAAAGGTATCCATGCTAAATGTGTGTGATCGTTTTCCAATATCATGTGAATTCTAAACCTAACCAGTGTTTGTGAATTACCCTAGAGGGTAGCAAGAAAAGTGGCAAAAGGTAACTAGTTTTTGTTTTTTTAGGAAGAATTAAAAAAGTATGTGAAAGAAAGTTTATGCTTTTAGCCTAGAAATGGCATCAATGAAAGGTTTACTGCACTAGAATCACTGTATTTCCAGTTTTCAGGAACAAGCAGAGTTGTATATTAAAATGATTATCATCGTTTTTCTTAATTTTCCTAAGAGGTAGTCCATTTTTCCTAATTTTTGTGGTTTCAGACTACTTGCACTTTGTTGTGGAAACAAGTGTGAAACCCATGGGAGATCCCAGAAATGTATACATTTCTGAAAAGTAGACACAATTCTGAATTCAGCACGGGGTTTCTGTAGATTTCCTCAAGGTTTCCCCCCAAAAATAATAATTAAAATAACAACAAAAAAAATTAAAATAAGTACGGAAAATAGCCATTGGTGACAATGTTTTAATCTGTAATTGTTTTCATTATGGCCTTTTTACATAAGTAATATAACATTACATCCAATAGACCCTTCTGGTTGTGGTGATATATAGAGCTTACAGGTGCTTCAAAAACACACAATACCCCAAGCTTGCAATTGACCTGCAGCGTATAATGATTTTTCATTGAGTACCAACCATACCGCAAGTCAAATGGTAATATATAATTAATTAAAAATGGGCATGAAGGAATCCTATGTATTCCATAAATGTGCATAAGGTACTGAGTTTAGGAACATTGGCTATTTGTACACCTCTTAATTTGTGGTGATTCAGAGGGTGTTTTGCAAAATGTCTTCTATATTGAACAATGGCTTATGTTTGGAGGACAAAAATGAAGAATAATGGAATTGATAAGAACAAATGTTCTATTATGCTGTATTCCCACATTTCTCCTGATAAAAATAGGTAACCTATTTGTGTGGCTGGGCCTAGTGGCCTTGGCACAATACACCGCAAAACAGAATCTGGAAATATCAAATTTCACCCAGCAAAAGAAACACTTTTTCTTACAATGTGGGTAGCTACAGAATTTAGGCCCTAGCTCAGTCACCATCCTGGGAAAACATCAATGCCCAGACATTGCTTGAAACGAGACACCCAAGAGAGACCATGATTGTGTGACTCATGTGGATTCCACAATGTGTTCATTCATTCATATTTCCTTTGTTTCGGTCCAATAGAACCATGAAAGGTACAATGTAAAAAACATTTAAAAGAAGTACAATAAAAACATGCAAATTCATTATAATATTTTTCCCTAGGAAATATAAAACTGGTTAGGAATCACAGTCCAACAATACACATTTCATCATATTTTAAAGTCCATAGAATTATAATTAATAAAAATTATTTAAAAGGAAGCATCCCAAGCTAAAATGATTTGCCATAATAAAAATAAAATCCTCCGAAATAAATAAATCATTTAAGTAAGACATCAATGAAAAGAGGATTCAAAGCCTATTAAAAGTACATTTGAGCTGCTACACAGGATGGTAAGTGTACAAAGGGTGGACTTTTTGTTTTGAAAATATATTCAACCTAATGTACCATATTGCTGACAGATATCTCGCAATTGAATACACCACACAGTCTCTGGTGTTAGTTTTCCATACTCTAAGAGCTGTGTAGCGATCCCTGAAACCAATGAGTTTACAAAGAGGAATAATCCAATGCGATTGCTGTTTAGCAAAGGCCTTTACAGAAATATAACACATGCTCAATGTTCTCAGGTACCTGACAACCCATCGAGCACAGATTTAATATGTCTCCCTTTTTCGTTCAGGAGCGAAAGAATGTGGCGAACGGTAAAATACCCAATCAAATTTGACATAAAATGCATGTGCAGCAGAGTTAATGGCCATATTCAACAATTGCTCATACTTTGGTAAACACTTAAACAGAAAGAAGGAGTCTGCCAGGGTACCCAGAGATGCAGCCGAGAGTTTGGCTCCTGGGACAAAGTTCCAAAAGGACGTTTTCAACTTGTCCTGAGCACCTGGGGGTAATGCAGGAGGCTGCAGCCAAAAATGTTCCAGGCCTAACTTAAATTGGCAAGTTTTAGTATGTACAAACCATGGAATTTTCCCAACATGGTTATCATATAATATAACTCTGATGCAGTCCCTGTAGGATCCTAAATCCTTGTTGGTCCAGAGCCTTATCCAATATTGCAAAGGTCTCAACATAGCAATTTCAGAAATTGACCTTAGGTTTAAGTCGAATCTAATTGGCAGTGTCATCGCACTGGTAGGAAGTCTCAAGAGGGTCTTTATAAAGGCATTTTCAGCTTTTTCAAGGGTACTAAGTTTGCAGTGCCCCCATAAGTCTGCCCCATACATGGCTCCCCACAAGCTTGAATCTTGTATATCTCCAGGGGGGGGGGGGTATATCAAAAGTGGGTGATCTATTGGCAAATCTTATGATAGGCCCGGCTGTTTGTTTTAGAGTCATAACACCTATTTTTACTTGGACTACCCATCTACGGAAATGTTCCAATCTTGTGCCCAAATAGTGGCCTTGAAACAATACACCCCAAAACACAACCTGATAATATCAAATTTCACTCAGCAATAGCAACACTTTTTTTTACAATGTGTGTAGCTGCAGAATTTGGGCCCTAACTCAGTCGCCACACTGGGAAACCTCCAAAGCCCAGAAATGTCTGAAAAACTAGACACCCAAGAGAGACCATGATTGTGTGACTCGTGTGGATCCCGCAATGGGTTTTTACCCAGAAGACCTTGGAAATCCTAAACCTACGCTAAAAACACCTACCTATTTTCCTCACATTTCTGTGAGAGAAAGTTTCATAAGCCATGGAGATCCACAAAATTCATACCAACTAACATTTCCACACATTTCCAATAAAAATGGTACTCCACTTGTGTGGCTGGGCCTAGTGCTTTGGGCACAAAATGTTTGTAAACATGATATGGAGACATCACAAAAGTGTAAAAAAACCCGGTTTGACAATATGTGCAACTTGGGATTTTGGCCACTGGCTCACCTGCCATTTAGGGAAACCTACCACATGTAGGCATTTTTGAAAGCTAAACTCCCAGGGTAGTTTATGTAGTGTAATGCATGTGGAAACACTGGGTAGTAGGACATTTGTGGATCTCTGCACAATCCAGGCCTCTCCATCACAGGAACAGGTGACACATTTTAGTCAAAGTTGAAGTTTGCAGGACATTGTATGAAGTTTATCTGTGAGTAGTCTCCACTTTCCAACTGTTTACCTGCATCCAAAGTGAGAGATCACTGTGAGATCTCTCTCTTTGGAAAGAGTGCATGTAAAGTACAGCACCTTTGAATGTCCCAGGGTGTCTAGTTTTCATAAATGCCTGAGCTTGGTAGGTGTCCCTGGGTGCCGGCTGAGCCAGGCCCAAATACCCCAGCTATCCCCATCATCAGATCAGGTCATTTTGTGATAGTAAATATTGATGTCTCCACATTTCATTTTGGATCAGTTGTGCCATGGGTGCTAGGCCGAGTCACACAACTGGGATTGTGTTTTTATCAGAAGTGTGCGAATGCTGGTGGTAGGATTCTTATGGATCCATCAAGATTCCAGAACTTTCTAACACAGAAATAGAAGAAAATTTGGTGATGTTAGGCATCGTTTGAAGGGCACTGTAAGTAAGAAAACCATATGGGATCCACACATGGCACACCAGCCCCTAGATGGGTAGTTTTCAAACATGCTTGGGTTTTGTCGGTTTTCCTGCTTGCCTGCTGACCAAATGGTCTCTAGTCTACTCCCATGATCCTACCATGTATATGGTCGGATCACCACCTAATAAGATTCACGGCAACGATTCCTATCATGTCTTACAAGGTACGAGGTTGCCACCCGTAGAGCAATTCGAAGGGGGAATAGCCCAGACTCTTCTGTGGATTACACTGTATGGCAAATAATGCCAAAGGAAGTATATCCTCCCATTTGCGTGCTTCAATATTCAACAACTTCTTTAAGGTTGTCTTTAATGTGGCATTATACCGCTCCACCAAGCCATCTGTTTGAGGGTGGTGTGCCGCGGTGCGAAGTTGCTTGATATTAAGTTGTTGGCATTCTTGTTGCATTAATTTGGAGGTAAAAGGGGTTCCCAGGTCGGTAATTATCTCTTTTGGGAAACCAACTCGAGAAAAGATATTGATCATGACCTTGGCCACCTGTGTGGTGTTGGGGTGTCGGAGGGCTACCGCTTCAGGAAAACGGGTGGCGTAGTCCACCAGGACTAATACATATCTACACCCACTACGGGAGGGAAGAAGAGGACCAAGTATGTCCATCCCCACCCTAGTGAATGGTTCATCAATGATGGGAAGTGGCCTCAAAGGTACTCGCAGGGATGTGTATCAACTATTCTTTTGATACACTGGACATTCTTTACAATACTTCCTGACTTGGTGGTATATCCCTGGCCAATAGAACAGGTCTAGGATGTCTTTCTCAGTTTTTTCGGCCCCGAAATTTCCCCCTAAAAGGTGGCTGTGGGCTAAGAACAAAACCTTATCCCTAAATGGAAGGGGTATTAACAACTGGGAAGGGGCGCCTCTTCCCCCTTTTTGATATAATAAGCCCTGTTGTATAAATAATTGAGGACCTACTTGTTGTGGGTCTTCTTCCTCTGTGGCTCGGTTCCAGGCTCCCTGAAGAGTAGGGTCTTCTCTTTGGGCTGCATGGAAGTTTCTATCATGACTCCACAGGTTACCTCCTTTGCTAGCAAGAACCTCTTGAACCCAGTTCTTTTTCTCTATTCTTCTCTGTGATTTGCTTTTTCTGTCTTTCCCTACAATCAACTCGGAGTCTGAGACACAGGAAAAAGGGGCCGTTTCTCCTCATTCAGCTCATTCCTTCCATCTGTCACTCAATAATCCTCCTATGTGAGGGAAATCATTGCCCAGGATCAGGGATTCTGGTAGCTGTGGAATCAAGCCTACCCTTAACGTATGGGGGAAATGGAGGGTTGATGTTGTACTGCAATTTCTGCCATAGAGTAGGTCTTATTATCTCCATGGACGCACTGTATTGTGACCTTTCCTGTCTGAGGAGGTGTCCCTCCGGGGATGTCCTGCGGATTCATGACACTCTGTAAGCACCCTGTATCGATTAGGGCCTCTCTTGGCTCTCCGTTCACTATGACCCTTCGGTGATAGGGAAGGGTACTCGTATTTCCTGAGCAATAGAGGGATCGGGTATATCCCACCTCCATAGGTTCGTCTCTCTGGGGACATACGCGGGCAATATGGCCAAAGGTACCACATTGGAAGCACCTGGGTCCTGGAGTGGGTACGAGTTGAGGGGATACAGGTAAGGGTCCCGGGGATAGGGTCACTGCTTCTGATTTTCAGCTGGACGGGGCCTGTTGAGGAAATGTGACAGATGATCCCCCAGGGTGTTTCCAAGGACTACCTTCCTTTCCTTTTTGCAGCTCTTGGGCTCTATTAAAGGCTGTGGCTATTTCTACGGCTTTTTCTAAAGTGAGGTGAGCGTGTTGATGCACCCATCTTTGTATGGGGGTGTAAGGATGTGAGGAATTGCTCTAAATATATTTTCTCTAGTATTTCTTCTTTAGAAGAGGAAAATGGTTTGAGCCACCTCTCAGCCATATCCCTTATCCTGTAATACAGGGCTCAGGGAGTTTCCTCTGGAGCTTCTTTGATCTGCCTTAGCCTAATCCTGTAAGTTTCCTCATCAAACCCCATGCATTCTAAAATGCATCTTTTTATATCATCATAAGGGGTTACTCCAAGGGGGGTTGCTGCCTGGTAAGCTGATTGGAGATCTCTGGCCAACAGGGTCCACAAATACTGCCCCCATTTGTCCTCGGGCCACATAGCCGCATGCGCCATCCTCTCAAAATTAGCAGAAAAAAAATCAGGGTCCTCCCCAGGAACATACTTTTGCATGACAACAGAAGGTAAACTGGTATGGCCTTGCGGCTGTCCTATTGTTTCAGCCAGCTTCCCTATTAAAGTTTCTTGTTTCTGACTTTTTTCCATTAAGGTCCTATGCAGGTTTCCCCTATCAGTCCCGGCGACCTCCAAAAATCTCGCCATTATTTTTTCTAACCGTTCCTGGCCTTCCACTATTTTGGTTACTATGGCATCCATTTCCCCCGATCCCACTTCTGACACCACTTGTGGGAGGGATGGGCGGAAACAGAAGCGTGGAGGCCAGATATGGGTAATAGTGGAGCGCTTTATTGTTCAAATGATTGAATAAAGAGAGAAAAAGAAAAGGGAAAAAAACAAAAATATATATATATGTCTCTTGGGGGGGTAGGATGAGAATACAACGTCAGTTCAGTTACAAAAAAAAAAAAGATGAAATGGAGATGGGCTTTTCTTGGTCCTGTCCTTTCCTCCCAGTATCTTCAATCTTTCCTCTTGCTGTTTTCCTTTAGATGCCTTGTCAAGCTGGAGGGGTCCCTGGAAGCTTGTAGCGGAAGTAAGCAATAAAGAACAGGGACACGGTAAGTATAAAAGTAAAGGGTCGACTTTCTCCACCCTTTACCACACCCGGGTGGGAAGAGCATTGTCTGGGATGTGAGAAGGGTTTGGTTTCCTTTTTAGATCGTGCCGGGAGAGTGAGGTATCCACAAGGTTGTGCCCAGAACAGAGCAGGGAAACGACGGGGCGACCGAGTGAGAAAGGACTATCTCTTTATCTTTCACACCCTCCATCCCCCGGAACGTCCACGTACCGTGTTTAGCCGCAACTCTCATGAGTTGCGGCGGCTCTCTGGGCGTCCTCCGGTGACCACCACTCCTCACTCCATACGTTCGTGGCTTCTTCTACACCGGTTTCTTCTCGGGAGGCGTCCACCTTGATCCTGCCTTTTCCGGTGAGGCTGCCCGTCTTTGCTTCTCCCTCAGCGTTCATTCTCCTCACGTCTTCCTCATTCCTCCTTCTCGTCGCGACTTCCGTGTCTGGATTTTCCTTTTCCTTTATGTCTGCTGATTGGCCCGCTGGTCGCTCTGTTGGGAACTCGGATTGGTCTGACCACCAGGGGGTGGGACTTAGATCCTGTTGGGACGAAACACAGTCGTTCCTTAGTGTTTCTTCCCCACTTGCGAGACCGTTTGGCCACTGGAAGAACAAGCATTTACAATGCAATGGTCTCGGCATTGTTAAAGTTAGAGCTATTGGTATTGCTTATGATAGTGCGTTATTTTTGCGTTTAAAAGATTGAAAGAAACAGTATTGCTATTTTCAAGTTAGTAGCTAAATGTGTTTAAAATGTGAGACTCAGGGCCTTATGTAGGTAGGCTAACATTTACCACTTCATAAATACCGAATTTTACCGATTCGGTATTTATGAAGTGGTAAATGCTATGTAGGTAATTAGTCGGTAAAAATTAACGATTCGGAATTGGTCGGTAATTAAGAATCGGTATTTACCGATTCGGTAATGGTAACTGGCTTCCATTGATTCCTATGGGCCAGGAGGCCCATAGGAATCAATGGGAAGCCAGTTACCATTACCGAATCGGTAAATACCGATTCGGTAATGGGGGGAGCACAATCAAGGGTGGCAGGGTGTCACAGTGACACCCTGTTGCACCCCTGATTCCTGCATGTGTGCACATGTGGCACACATACATGCCCTAAGGGCATGTATGTCTGCCACATTGCACACTTCTAAGGGCCAAAAAATGTTTTTTCTAAGACATTCGTCATTTACCACCAACTTTTAGTTGGTGGTAAATAACGAATCCACACAACACCCACACACTCCCCCTACATCTCATTTCAGGATTCGGTATTTACCGAATCGGTAAAATTACCGATTCGGTAATTTTACCGATTCGGTAAATTACCGAATCCTGAAATGTCCCCCCTACATACCAAAAGCCTGAATACCGGTCGGTAAGGGGGTTTTTACCGATAATCGGCCGTTACCGACCGGTATTAGGCTGCCTACATATGGCCCTTAGTGTTTTTGCTTACAGACACAGAGGCAAACATATAATGTCAGCTATAGCTATCCACTTATAGAGAGCTTTTAGCATAGATCAATGGCTACAAATAGAGCCACTCATTCTGAGCCACCTACATACTAAGATTTACTCAGTAGTGTAAGAGGCAGTAATGCATAGAGGCAGTTTCACTAAAAGGCACCTTTCTAGAGGCATATAAAGAAAAATACATACACATATAGAGCCTCCTGTACATATATTGAGACTTGTAGCTGTGTGAATTTGGGTCTGATAGAGAGTTAGTATGAAAGAGTGAGTAGTAAAGTGGTATTGATAGAGTGTTATGTTTTGTAATAAAGTAGTAATGGTGTATTAGAGTGTTAGTAGTATTAATGTTTGTAGCATAGTGAGGATTAGAGTGAGTATGAAAGACTGTGGTAAACATTAGTATTATGTGCAGTGTATTAGATAGTGTTTGTAGTTGTGTAGTAGAAGCAGTGGCGGCTGGTCCATAGGGGTGCCGGGGCAGCGCCCCACTAGTCCGATTCAACAAGAAAAACTGCTCACGGGCAGGAAGAAATGTAAGCAGACGCAATTTGTCTGTTTACATTGCCGGCCTGTGCTGGCAGCTGCTTCACAGCCTCAAGTGCGCATGAGTCATTCAACACTAAACGTACAGCGCATGCACGCAGGCGAGAGCAGCGGGAGTGCAGAAATGGACTCCTACTGCGCATCTGCGAGCAGAGCGCTTTTTATTTCAGCACGGCTATTCCATTGACATTACATTAGGCATGCTGCGCATGCCTAGTGTAATGCAAGAGTCTGTAGATAAGATCCTGCTCGGGCGGTGACGTACAGTTGCCCCATGCCCTGTCAAATGCAGGATACTACCGAGTAGCCGCCCCCAGTCGCATCCAGTCTTATGATTTATCACTTGGACTCGGAGACGTGATGCGACGCGGGACCGGCAGAGGAGATGCCTCATCCTGGTAAGTTATTTGTTTTTATTTTATTTAGTGAATAATAATTAATGTCCTGCTATTTTTGTGCGTTATATTTTGTAACATTTCTCTCATGTAACGTAACTGTGGTTCTATTGTACAGCGCTCCGACACCTTCGGGTAAAGTCGCAGCTTTATAAAGATTCATAAATAAATTAACACCCCCCCCCCTCCGCGCGTGTACGCCCGAGTCATGCTGGCCGCGACTGCAGTTGTACAAATTGTACATATGTAGGAGTGTGTATTTCTGACTTTGCAGATTCTAGTCCAGATATTGAAGTGTTTTTGAATCTAGTTAGTCTGGCCAGCAGTTGGAAATTAGTGGCAATTACGCACGTTTGAGCTCGTGTCATATTAAGTTTCAAAATACGGGTCCCAAAAGACTTTTACTTTCGCTTAGTCATACTGACAATAGTAAAGGCGGTATTAATCCTGTCTTCGCTCCTTGAGCTCGTGTCATATTAAGTTTCAAAATACGGGTCACAAAAGACTTTTACTTTCGCTTAGTCATACTGACAATAGTACAGGCGGTATTAATCCTGTCTTCGCTCCACACAGTCTGCAGCAGCAGAATTCCAATTTAGTCTGGATCTACCAGCAAAACCTAAAAATGGCTATCAGGAGTAAAGATAAATAAAATGTCGTATTTTGTGTGGATTTTCTGTTTCGAAGGTTTTGACTCAGCTGCCACCAGATCTGGAATGGGGTAGATTAAAAGTGAATTTGAGGTACTTATGTCAATGTTTTTCCAGCAAGTTACTCAGCCAGTCACCCCAACAGAGTGCCCCGTATTGGATTGTAGGCAAAAATGTTGGAAAAGCAGAATAGATACCCCCCGAGTCATGCTGGCCGCAACTGGAGAGAGGGACCTGTAAATTTGATGCCACCTCGAAACGCACTTAGATGAATGCACTTTTAAACTACTTTGGGATAATAATAATGTATTAAACGTGTGCATTCTTACTCCAATGTTGTGGCTATACAGAGGCAGCATGTTACTGTTCACTAGCACAAGGAGCTAGTGTTTTGAAGGGCACGTGAGAGCGCTATGTGGTGAACACATGTAAAATAGCGCGAAGACACCTGCGTGTGTTTATTTCATTTATGGCCACAGTCCACTTATTGCTTAACACCTCTTATGGAAACGGTGCTGTGGGTGACCGTCGAAAGCGGTGCGCGAGACGTTACCAGTGTTTGGTGTAAAATAACAGGATGTGGCACTGAGACAATGCAGGATACATCATAAAATGAACGGAGTTCAGGCAGTTTCTTTTAAACAACATTGCACCGCGCCTGAATACCAGGAAGGGTTTCTTTGAAACTGCCTTACTTTGTGCCAGGCGTTGGTTTGTTGACTGGGCTCCTGTGGCTGGCGAAGGGGCTGTCATACAGGAGCGGCACACACTGTGCAGCCAGGGTGTGTGTCTTCCAATCATTAACCCAGGCAGCGGATAGGCCGCCTCCACGGCTCTAATACAGCTTGGAGAGGAGCGCATTCCTGGTGAGGTTTTGGAGCTGGATGGAAGGGGGGCAGTGGGAGGGAGATTTGTGGGCAGGGTTTGGATGGCTTTATTCCTGTGGAAAATAATTCGGGGGAAGTTCAGACCCTTTCTTTGTAAATGTCGAAGACTCGAAGAGTCAGCCCTTTTACCACGAATGGCCTCCGGCGCTACCACCTGTCTGGTAAAGAAAATGTGCTGCTGTTGACTGGTTATTTGAGTTGTTGGTAAAGTGCCAAGAACTGTTGACTGTCAGTTTCAATTCATTTTATATGGCATGGATTCACAGGATGGCACAAGCTGGTGGCACTTATGCTAGGTTACCCTAGATTGCAGAGCATGCAGAGTACGGGTATGTGTGGACGGCTACATCGTGTGGGAAAGCGTTGGGACAAAAAAACATGTTTTGTGTTTTTTTGTGAAGTGGTTGTTGTACGGAGATGTTACATAAAACTAGAAGCGGGTTCCAGATTTTAGCACCAACATGGACCTGGGACTTCTTCCTACGCAGATTTCTGTGGAGAGAGAGAGTACTAGTTATGGCTGTAAACTGCTCCCTGGTATGTAGTTGACTTGTGGCAGTCTGAGACATTTGGTGCTTTGCAGCCTGTAGCAATCTAAACATGTGCTGTAACACGGAAATGTTTCCATGATGCATCCTAGATTTGATGGAACTTATTTCTATGTTAAGAATTGCCATCATGCTTAAAATATGTGAGCATGTAAGGGCGGCAAGTTCCATCTTTAAGAGCGATATGAGCTCATTTAATATTCATGGGCATTTCTGGCTCATGTGTATTAGTTCTTCGGGCTTCTAAATGACCTTATGCTTGAACATGCGTTTATGGAGTGACTTTCCCTGAAACTAGTGCCTTGTTTTGTTGATACTAGTTGTGGGGCTGCTTGTGATGTTTAACTGCTCTTACCCTTGCTTGGGAAAAGTTGTATGATTCACATTTCCTTTGCCTGTCCGAGCTGCCTACTATTAGCTCTGAATTTAATGTGCAAAATATGGATACAATGCTCTTTAAAGCTAATCCTATTGCCTTTGGCACAGCTTTGTTACCTGAAAACATAGATCGGAACGACCAATGCAGAGGAGACAGACGGAGAAAGCAATGTAAACTTTCATACAGAGAAAACAATAGGAAAATAAATTGCAAGCACAGGTAACTTGAAAGCTACAGGCGAACAAAGGGAAAAACAGACAGGGAAAACATACCGAGGAGTCCGGACCAAAACTTGAAAAACATGATACAGCGGAAAAAAAACATAACTATTTTCTGTATACAACACAAATAATGTATTATGTGCTGATTAAGTTTCTTGTACAGATGTAAATTAATCTGTCACGCATTACATTGTTATGTACTCCACAGGAGACTGAGTGATACACCAAACGGCCAACAGAACGACATGAAAGAGTAACACTCCTATGAATAAACGCAAAAGACACTGTGCATTTTAAAGAATTGGTAACAATAGGTCTTTCAGACAGCTGCACTGTCAAGCCAGTCCTGAAAACCAATGGGATAGCCAATACATATGCTCTAGCACAGACACATAATCTATGCACATGAGACATAGTTCCTATAAATTCACATATATAGAGAAAGCAACACCAATGCCACCAATCATGAACATATGGGGCAATAGGCCTAAAGACATTTACATATTGTGGAAGGGTTCAATAAGGATGTGCTCTATTAAGCGCTGCTGTTTTGCATTGCATTGTGTCCAGTGCTGTACTTTAATGTGCTGTGTATTGTTGTGTTATGTTATATTCTGCTTTGATGCTCACTGCTCTAATCGAGTGCCAAGGGGTTTCCCATATTGAATCGAATGTCCGGATTTGTGCTTTTGACGTGTGCTATGTTGCACTGTATTGCACTGTTGTATGCTATAGTTTTCTGTACTGTATTGTGCGGTAACGTTGTGCACTGTGCTTTCTATACCAGTCTTATGTTTGCTCCACAGTTCTGAGGCTTGCTGGACTGTGCTGTGCTTTGCTACACTATACTATGTGGTGTTTTACTTGCTTTGCTGCACTGCACTATACTGCGCACTATTGATGTATACAAGAATTGCCAGCAGTCTGTGCTTTGCTGTACAGTGTTACACCAATCAGCGGCAGCTCTGCCACGGTTGAGCTCACAGCACTCTGACTCACAGACTGGGGCGATGGGATATTAATTAGGGAGGAAAATGTCTAAATGTATGGAAGTGCATTTCAGAACCTTTGGACCTTTTGAAACTTGAATTTGGACTTGGAGGTCATTAGCTGGGGTTATATGTGGCACTTCAGAAGTTTTCCAATCGGAAGATATAGTTAACCCAGTATGAACGTTTCTTAACAGGGTGGTGTCAGTGGGAAGTAAGAGGTTTATTTTATTTTAATTTGGTTGTGATTAGTTTAAAGAGCTCATTTATGAAAGAGAGCTGTTTCTACAGCAATGTTATATAGCAACAGGCCTCAGTCTCCTTGTAGTAATAAGGAGGAGGTCAACATTTTTGTTTTCACAGTGCGCTTTGGGAATAAAAGGTTCAAACTATGAAAAATAAATAAAAAACGAAATAAAGCAAGTCAGAGTGTTTGCAAAGTGGCTAGATTGATTTTATTCACAGAAACAATAAAAATGTCATGATGACGCTGATGGTTAATGTTTTTCCTAGAGAGAGATCAGAGTTTTGTCTAGTGGAAGTTTTGACTCATGGAAAGGTAGCATAGAAGGTGAATGTGCATGCTGCAAAGAACATGTACCTGATGCAGATCACAAAATGCACATTATGTTTAGATGTTTAGTTGTTTGTTAAATAAAAAACATCTGTGAGGAACTCAGAAATGCATTGTATCTCGAAGTCTGTTATGAAGATCTGTGGTTATACTGAATAAGCAGCTACCTAAACTGAATCAGCTACCTATGTTATATGACATCTCTTTATTAATGTAATAACTGCACTTTCACAATTGCTTTAGTAACCTTCCTGCTTTCACAATTTTGCTTGAAAATGCACCATTTGTCCACTCTTTTTTCAAAATTTTCATGGGGGCGAAGCCCCCGGACCCCCCTTAGGTTGTTCGGGCTCGCTCGATACACTCGCTCACTACGGTCCAGTATGAAAAAACATTACGCGCCCCACCAGTTTAAAATGTCACCAGCCGCCACTGAGTAGAAGTAGTATTGTTCTTTGAGTTAGTGTATAGATATTGTGTACTATTACATGATATGTTTGTCAAGAGTGAGAGTGCAAGGTGTAAAGAGTAAGTTGTGTACTTTACTGAAACTTCCAATTTGTATTTAATACTTTTATATAATTTTGTACGTTTATGATGTTTGCATATTGTATACATTTAAAGCTTCGTCCAGAATTTCGATTATGCATTCATTTTAAAAGATGATATTTAATGTCTTTGGTAGGTGTGGCATGAGAGCCTCTGCAAAGTCCTCAATATCTGCTGGTATATTTAGGTGGTCCATTAGAAGCGTATTGTTAATTTGTACCGATTTCAAATGTTCATTGTCTTTAATTTGTATTGTTATCGTACTTTTCTCTTGAGTTGTATTCTCTAGTCCATATATTGTGATTGTAAGTTCCTCTTGGGGTGGCTCTATTTTCTGTGAAATTAAAAAACATTTGTTAATAAAGGCATTTATAGTGTACATGCATGTACTTATTGCTAGTTTTGAATGTGGTTTTGTGAGAAATAGAAAAGTGCCATAGATGCTGAAGGAAATTATAAAATATATCACTGTTAATTGCATATAGTACTGAGAGGTAGAGACATGTGTATGTATGGCTATTTAATGTTAAAGACTACAAGTGAGTAATTATGCGAAACTATTTATGTATTTTAGTAAGGAGGTGGTGGTGTGTTGTAGAATTTTTGATTTAGAGTGAGTGAAATGTAATCTAAAAGGAATCGAAGGTGAAAGATATTGCGAGAGATGGATGTTTGTACAGTGATTTTTCTTGAAAAGCAGCTACATAGAATTAGAATATGTAGAGGTAGGGAGTGATATAGTGTGAATATATTAGAAGGTAAGTTATAGTTAATGTCCGAAAGGTTCTTGTACTTGAAGGAAATTGTGTAGTATTGTGGTATAAGAAGAGGCAAATGTAGATGTAGATAGAGCTCTGGATGTTGCTTTGCTTAAGAATTAAGCTATGAAATTGCTGGCATTGCGAGTGAAAGTTAGTGTTATACATAGACAAAGTTAGGTATTTTAGCTTTGCATGTGGTAGCAGGTAAGGTATGCATAGTGAGTAAAACAGGTAGTATGTTATGGTTATGGAGCAGCATTGTAAAATGTGTGGATAATTAATAGAGCGAGAGATGTAGTATGGTTTGCTAGTAAGATTGTACATATATGGACGTTGTGCTTATGTGTAATTGTAAGTACGTTGAAAGTGTTTTAAAAGTTTGTTTGTAATGTAGCTTTCCTAAATGTTTTCTATTTGGTAGTTGTGTAGGGAGTTGTAGGGAAGTTAAACAGAAATGCAGTTAGTTAGAGATATACAGGCAGAGTGTTTTAGATATTATTGTATATGCATGTAGGTAAAGTGATATATTGTTTTGGTGTTACAGTTATTTGTACTATTGCAAATTGTACGTAGAAGAGAGAGCAAGCGATGTTATTAGTTGTGAGATTAAAGAGATGAATGTAATCTGTGTTGTGTATCAGATGTGTAAGTAAGTTTTTGTAAAGAATGCAAGTATTTCAGCGAGAAATATTGGATTTCAGTTTGCACTTACTTGCAATTGTGTATTCCGAGTTGAATTTAATATTTTCTGGTTGTTAAATTCATGCACTGTCAAATGAGTTATTCTGATGTATGTTCCAAGTTCGGTTGGAAAGTCCGCTGCGTCTCTCCCTAGTGTTATTTTTACTGAGTCTGTTGCAACGTTGACTGTTATAGATTTTAGTTTAGTTTCTTGTCCTCCAATGAACACTGTTTTTGCTTCTTCTTCCTGTTAATTTAAAAAAAAAATATTTAGTATTGTTTGGAGCATACATTGTATATAGTGGAGCAGTGTATATTTTTTGTTAAGAACATAAGAACCAACTTTTAGTTGATTCTTGTAGTGTATTTGTTGCGTAATAGTAAGTGTGAGCTACAGTGTGTACGCTAGAGAGTGTGCGGTAGAGAGTATTTTATTAGAGTATATATATATTATATAAGATGTAGGAGAGTGTATACAAAAGAGTAGATGAGTATATGTAGTATAGCTATTAGTTTTACTAGTGGTGTGAAGAAATAGTAATAATACTTTAAATGTGGTGGCAACTGTTGACAGTGTTCCATGTAAGCAACACTATTGAATTGTGCATTTAGGTTCTCACCTGCATGCTTACTTCTTTTTAATTACGTATTGTCAAACTATTATTGGTATATATAAAAGGAATTAAAAAAGGAGCGAGTGGAGTCGATAGTACACCGTATGTGGTGTATAGTAATTAATAGTGCTAGTAGTAGCAACATTCTTGTGTAGCATATTGGAATTTTTAAATCAATGAAGTATAAATATAGGCCTTAGAGATTTTTTTAGACTATTAATGTTTTATTATGCATGTAGGCGATTTTACTAGAGACTATTGGGAAGTTTTATGTAGTAAAGAATGAGGGATAGAGAGTGTGTATGTAAATATATGTAATAGAGTGTGCATATCGCAAAGAGTGAGTGAATAGTATGGATGTGTTTAAAAGAGGAGGAACCAATAGGCAGTGTTTTAAATTTTTATAGATAGTATGTGTGTTAGAGATTGTTGTGCAGAGTTTGTAGTAAAGAGTGTGCTGTTGAGAGTGTGTGTTCTAAAGATTTGGAGTTACCAAATTTGTTATAGAATGTATGTTATAGTGGTCTGAAGAGTGTGTCTTACAGTGTGTGTGGTAGATACTGTGTTTGATAGTGTGTGGTTGTACTTGACTATTACATGTAATTGTTAATACGCATCAAAAAATTTCCTTATAAGCTACGTAACACAGATATTGTTCCTAATATGCTCATTAATGACCGTAAGTTTGCCTTTCTTATTGTTTTTATTGGAGAAATCGGTGGAGCAGGTGGCTGTAGTATGTATTCTGCTTCCTGGATAATTTGTTGTGGAATTGCTAATGGTGGCATTCGGGAAATCTTTGTTTGTTTGGTTAAGATTATTACATTGTTCTTGTTGATAACATTTCTAATTATAATCCCATTTCCTTCCTTTGTCTGTTTGAAAAAATCATCGTTGTAGCAAGTTCCTTTAATTGACCCACTTTCATCAGCTAGAGCAATATGATGTAAAATCTTATTTTCCTGCTTAGCGTTTTTGTAGTTTGTTTTCGGCGAGCATTTCACTATGTTAGCTCTTATTGCTTTTTAAAAAGGTTTACTTTCTTCTTGTTTTGTCTGCTTAATTTCTTGCATAGAAATCATCTGCAATGAGAGAAAAATGTGAGCAGACATTCTGAATATAACATTTAAAAAAAGGAAATCTCTGAAAGAAAAGAACATATCAAATTATGCTTGTTAAACTGCTACCCATAATGCTTTGTGATCACTATAGTAGGACTCTAATATACCAAAGTGAGTTACAGTTACATTAGCATATATATGATCTAATGTTGAATTGTAGTCTGTTGTGTAGGCTTGTATTTTTTGTTGAAATTGGAATTGGGTTTGCATGTATTCTAATAGTAGTGTTGTGTTGTGCGATACTTGTGTTAAATCTATGTTGAAGTCACCCATTATTATATATCTATAATTCGGGTAAAAGTTTAATATGCTAGTTAATACTTGCAAAAGTTTTTGTAGTTCTACATGTGGTGGTTTGTATAACATTACAAATAAGTAGTCACAATTATTCAGAAGTAAAGTAAAATGTACAATGTCAATTTCGTGTGGTGTTTCATAAATTGGCAACAAGGAAATATTTGGCTTGTAATAAATAGCGATTCCATGCTTAGTATGCTGATTATGGAATTTATCAAATATTATTAGATGATAGTGTTGAATTAATAATGAATTGCTGTCTCCTTTCCTAGTTGTGTTTATTTCAATGAGACATATAATATCTGCATTCATGATATTTGTGTCGGCTTGTGTAGCTTTGTAATTTTTTTGCAGTGAACGTATGTTATGTACAATAATATTACAGTTTTGCAGATAGTTACATAATTGGGGTACTGATATTTCCAATTGCATATCTGTCCTTAATTGGGCCATTTCTTCATGAACTTTTGGGTGTACAACTATTTTGTCTTGCTGAAAGTTCTTAATATATATGTTTCCTAATGATTTTGCTCTGCTTAAAGCAACATAATGCAAATGATGTATTTTGCTATTGTTAAAATGGATGTAAAGTGGTTCAATGGTTTTTCCTTGTGTTCTATGTATAGTACGTGCAGATGATTGGCGTAGTGGGAATTGCTTGCGTATAATTGTTATAAACTTTTGTGTAAATTGAAAATGTCTAGAGATAGCATGAATTGGTGTCCAATGAGGCGAAATGTTATTACAATATATGTGGCTATTTTCCTGTCTTGTCAATTTACCAACAGTTTCCTTATCAAAAAGAATCCATATCACATTAGGGACGCTATTGATAGTTTCTTCCAGTGCTTAATTTGTGCCGGTGCTTTCCGGTGCTAAGCACCGGCACCTAATTATCAGGGCCGGGTCTACACACTCATGTGCACTTAATTATTTATATACAAGTAAAGTAACTTACTTGCTTCGCTAATGCTACTACGGGACACTTGCAGTGTAAAAGTAAAGTGTTTAACTTCCCGTCGGACTACGGACTGTACAGTGTGCAGAGTGCAGACTGTATGACACACTTGCAGCTCGATTGTTGATGCGCATTGCGGAGCCGCGCCCGCGGGACACTGTTGGGCAGGGCTTTTTGGTTCTCGTTTGAATCTCGGGCTTCGGGGGCGCGGGCTGTACGCGGCAGCGTGCGTACTGCGCAGATGTTCTCAAATTGTGCTTCATTGCGCACGCCACGCATTCAGAGCCACGCCCCAGCATAGCGCTGCTGCGCACCTAGTCTTCGTGTTGGTGTTGGCGGTTCGACTTCTTCGCCGTGGCCCGCCGTTCACAAAAACTTCACAACAATTAAAACCCTGCCGGACGACGTGAGCCAGTTAGCCAGGGTCTGGCAACAGCGGCTGCACCAGGTGAGAGTGAGTCGAAGTCCAGTCAGGTTTGGAGGAGGGGATCCTTGCTCGCCTCTCAGCCACCACGCCTGCCCCGTGCTCCACCTGGCAAAGGTGCCGTCGTGGCAGTGTCTGCATGGGAAAGCTCCCATACCGGGATCGAGCCCACAAAATAAACACACACACGGAATAAAAAGTGCTTTTAATTTGCCCAGGTGTGCGCATTGTTGTTCGTGACTGTGCGACGGAAGCACTCACAAAGGCCAAGCCCACACACGAGGGGTAGGGGTGAGACATTTACTCAGGAGGTGCGGGCGGCATGTCGCGGTCTCTGGGCCTGGCGCCATATATGTGTTCACAGTCACACTTTACTGCGGCTGAAACGGACTCCTCGAGTTCTGGCCTCTGAAACTGGCAGACTATCACTCCTTCCACGCCACTGACCACATGGACTCCAGTGGCCTCCTATTTATTCTCCATGGCAGACCTTGTGCACTAAAACGGCGCCTCAGTTTAGTAACCTAACCCTCATCTAATCTTACGAAGCCTGTCTCTTTCACCCATTATTACTGGCTGCAGTGGCTGCTTACATTAAGGACACTTGTCCGTCAATCAAAATACGTTATGCTCCAGGAGAGGGATAAATACATGAAGAGGAAGGAAGGCCTTTGCATAAGAAGCAATCAAATAAGATTGCTGAGAAAACGAACGAATGCAAGAGGTGGGCTGGCCCAAAGCCCACTGTTAAGTATTTATATTGTCCAAATTGGCGTTAGACAACAGACAGCTTAAAACAATAGACCTTGTCAGCATCCGGAATTATGCCACAAATCCACTATGTGTGCCAATATGATGCATTGTGCCAATTGAAATTGTTTTGGGCGTTTAGGTATTCAGAGATTTTTACTTTGTGTAATAGCCAGATTTTCGTGCTCACTGGCTAGTTTTAGTCTATTGTTCACCATGAACTTATCTCTGCAGCTGTTCTCTTGAAGCGATGCCATGTGCGCTTCACAGCACCATCCTAATCCCTGAGTTTGAGAATTTGATCACGGCTAAGGTTCACTCTGCCTCTCATCCTTCAGAGATCGTTAAAACGAGTATCAA
The DNA here is from genome assembly GCF_964204655.1 of Triturus cristatus. Lineage (NCBI taxonomy): Eukaryota > Metazoa > Chordata > Amphibia > Caudata > Salamandridae > Triturus > Triturus cristatus. The sequence goes on along the minus strand of NC_140594.1, from coordinate 939,874,944 downwards.
CCTCATTGGGTGAGAACTATTGCGCCCCTTGTTAAGCGCTTAGATAACTATACCAAAAGCGCTATACATGAAAATGAATAATGCTGCTGCTGTCGCGTTCGCTGCAGACCTCACCTGCCCTCTCCAGTGTGCCGCAGTGATAGGTGGATAAATCGCTCTATCTGAATCCCACAACCGCGGTGCACCTGCTGCGCGCGAGTCCGGTCAAAAGTGAACGCGCCTGCAGCCAGGGCCATGGAAGGCACAGGTTTTATAACATTGGGGCGGTTAATGCCCTCCTAAAAATACAAAGTAATACCTTGCGTCTCTTGCTGTACTCTCTTACCTACCTAGTGCATCACTCAAGATACCAGGTATCCTTCCACCATCTAACTGCAGTGGGTTCTCCCTTTTATGTTTCTGATTCATAGGAATCTAGGCTCCATGCCAGGCAATCGCACCTGTCCCGTCGCATACTTCGGTGCTGCAAGGTGATTAACAGGAGATGAGGCCAGCTGCGTTCCGATACCTTCGGTTCCAGTTAGCGCTATATAAAACTGCAAAGGACAAGTAAAAACACACACAAAAAAAACACTGGGCTATTCACATACGCACTCATGTCTAGCAAATGCTGGAAAAGAGGAAAATCGGGCTGCAGCCTTTTATTGATCCAAGTAAATAGAAAGACCATTTATATGTTAACGAGGCTTTGTTTATTGTTTCACCCCTTCATCTCCACATGGCAAAGGCGACAATGTTCTGCAGCGTGGATATTTCTTTTTCTATGTAGCGCAGGAGAAAAGAAGTTTGTTTATTCCTATTCACCTTTCCTAACCCATGCAGCTGCGTATCACATCAGGCTGTGACACAAAGTTTGACTAATGGAGAGTAGGTAAGAGAATGTGTTATTAGTTGTTTTTCTTTTTAAAAGCTGCGCAGGCCCAGCAGGACACATACTTCGTGTGTGCTTCATTTAGACAGTTTTTAGCATTATCATGGCCGATGCAGGACAACAATAAGACAATACAAAATGCCCAGATAACGCTGGTGATAAATGATCCTGCTGGAGAGCAATCATTTGTCTGTTAGTAGTTTTTAAATGCAGATAAAGTGTATTTTATGTGGAAGCTCAGTGGGTTACTGCCTTTGTCACAGAGATCCTTGTGTTAAATGCAGTTCAGAAGGTACAATCCTAACATAGGACAGTGACCAATGAACTGTCACCAAAGAGCTGCCTGCATACAAAGTTTAAACATGAATGGTATAGTTAGAACTTCGCTTTCTTTTTTTGTGATATAGTTAGAACTTCCCCAGTCTTTCATTATTCTAATGTTTTCAAAATGAGTATGTTTGGGCAGATATACATTTTTATCATTAAAGCTGACCCCCATTGAATACTCTTTAAATCCTAAGGTTGTGTTTCACCAGCTCAAACCCTCGTAAAATTTCCGTCCCACAGGTATGGATGACACGTGATTCATACACCTTATAATCCTCATTGGCTTATGTGACATTCCCTGTAGACTGATTTACATACTTGTATGATTCATTGTCTTCTGTATAATGTGTGAGTGGTGTAAAGTACTGACACACACTACACTGATATGAGTAGCGCTATACAACAAATGAAATGCATATGAGAGAGGGGCTACATAAAGATGAGGGGCACTGTTGGATGGTGGCAGTGAGGGAATCTGAGGAAGAGGTCAATAGGGGGAGGTGCTATGTGGAGATGAGGGGCACTTGTGGCGTGTGGCAGTGAGGGAATCTGAGGAGGATGTCAATAGGGGGGGGCCATGGAGGGATGAGGGGCACTGTTGGAAGGTGGTAGTAAAGGTTATTTACGGAGAGAGAGGTTATTGGTGCGACGCCAAAAAAGACTTTCGCATCAGCGCTGAAGCCGGCCCTGTCATGGCCTTTCTGATTTTGTTTATTTAATTAGCAGTCGGGGTCATAAGGGCTACTGTGGAACATACTTTGAAGTGCGTGCTAATTATATTTACCACTATATTCAATGTTTTAAATTTGAAGGTGATTTTACTATTTTTTTTACTGGGATAAACAAGCCTGTAAGGGAGTGCGTTGCAGAGTCCAGGGTCAGGGAGGTAGTAATGAAGAGGGATTCTCCCTGAAGGCTCGCACAGAGGGAGCCCGAGATGTGTCACTTGCCTGATACTCCCACCTCAGAAACCTCCTCTTCCCATCAAAGCTACTCAACTGTCCAAAGCATCAGCCGATATGCAGGTATTCTACCACAGCACTGGATAGAGCAGGAAGTTGAGGCAATTGGGGTTGGTGAGTTTAGGACTGTGGAAAGATTTGGTTCATACAGTTGAGTTCACCAACTCCACTCAACAAGCAATGGGCTTCTAAATGCTCCACTGCAACATACCACACTCTCACCACCTCCGCCGGAATGAGCAAGGCTCATTTGCTATGTTTGTCCTTAGTGTGTGTGATGTTTGCATTTTTCTCAATCTTATGACTTCATTCAGTGATGTAACATTGAGGGCAGCACCAACACTCTGAAAATTGTTCCAGCCCCACTGGCTTGGGTACCTTTCTTTGACATTTTCATGCTTTCTGGCAGGCTGGCCCGGGTGCCTTTGTGTGACGTTTCTATGGTTTCTGGCCTGGGTGCCTTTGTGTGACGTTTCTATGCTTTCTGGCCTGGGTGCCTTTGTGTGACGGTTCCATGCTTTCTGTCCTGGCTCGGTGCCTTTGTGTAACATTTCTATGCTTTCTGGCCTGGGTGCCTTTGTGTGACATTTCCAGGATTTCTGGCCTGGGTGCCTTTGTGTGACATTTCCATGTTTCCTTGTCTGAGTACTTATGAGTATGAGATTTCCATGCTTTCTGGCCTGGGTGCTTATGTCAGGTCATCATTTATGATTTACTATGCTTTGAAAGTTGATACAGCTAAATATGCAATGGAAAATGTGTTGTGCACCATTTTGGTTTTTCTTTTTGCAAAATGTTTTTGAGGGGAGAATTCCCCCATGCAAACACCTGTGGCAGTCATTACGCTTGCTGTGCTTGTGTGCTATGCACCGTATGGGGGCTGGTATAACAAAACTTGCCAGGGCTGCTTTGGGTTCCCAGTCCGGCCCTGAGTGTCAATTAATTAATTAATTTTTGTGAATCACAGTGTGTAACTAACTCTGCACACTGCCACCTTACCCTGCTTTTGCTATTCCAGAAGCCAAAGCTTAAAATTGAGGCAAACTGTATAGACTTTGTGTCTCTTTCGAGTGAGCGCTGCAGGGCAAGCAGGCCGGGGTATGATTTGGAAAAGGCCTGAATTTGGGTGGGCAAAGTAGGAGGAGGATCCATTTGGATTGTACTTGTAGTCAGTCATGGATGGTAATATATGTGCAGATGCAGAAATGTCTTTGGGGCAAACTGCAAATAAATATTAATTGTGCATGTTACTTAGACGAATTGACATCGCACTTCGCACGTCTAGCGTGTTTTCTTTCACTTTGCTTCCCTATTAAAAAGGGCATACCCTACCCCAGTATTGTCCTTTCCCCAAATTAGCACATAGAGCACTGGAATTGTCCCTTTTCAATGCATTAGTGATTTTATCTAATTTAGTTCAAAATTGTGCTTTAAATGCACTTTTGATTTAATCTTTTTGAAAATGTTCACAGGGCAGGGGAACCTCCTATCTAAACCTTACTATGAGGAAGGCAGGCTCCCTTGCTGAAATTCATCTGACTTTTCACAGTGGCAGTTGACGATGTGGGTGGAGCTAATAGAGGAAGTGGGTGGAGCCAGTGGAGGAAGTGGGTGGAGCCAAAGAAAAAGTAGGTGTGGCCTCCGACAAAGATTTGAGCACCTGCACTTCAAATTTTACAAATTAAGCACTGGTTTCTACTAATTCAACTATACCTGTAGCACCATTTGTTAAGCCATCATTAACATGTATATTGCAAGTTAGATTAATGCAATATGTAATATAAATGGCAGGCCCATGGTCTTAGTTGGATCTGTAGGTAATTGCATTAGTATTTTTTTTTTTACTATTTCGCTTAGGTCAGATGCAACTGTATCTATAGCGGTTGATGTGTAAACAGGATAGTTTATTGTGTGCTGTAAGAAAACTTCATTATTAATGTTATTAACTTCTTTGTTTGTTGCCATAATATAAGGGATGGTTTTGGTAATGTTTTGGGGTGTGTCTAATTCGCGTGTTTGTATTTGTATTATATCGGCATTTGTTTGTTTTCCTTCTCTTAATCTGTTTAGTAGTTGAGCAAATGGTAAGTCATTTAGCTGCCTCATAATTTTTGTTAACTCAAACAACTTAAAGTGTGTTTGCCATAAATTCGTACTTACTGGTCTGTATGAATGCCTAGAATTTTCAAATATGTATGTGTCAAAAACTGGTTTCAATTGGTAAAAATCTCCAATTGCTAATATGGATATTCCACCAAAAGGGAGGTTGGACATTTTTATTTCTTGCAACCTATTATGTATGAAATTGAAAAGATTTGCTCCTACCATTGATATTTCATCAATTATTAGCAATTTAAGATGCAGTAATTCATTTTGTAGTGCACTCCTGTTCTCATGAGTTAGTGGTTTATGAGTTAGCATTTGCGAAACTGGTATTTTAAACGTACTAAGTAGCGTTTTACCATGAATGTTATGTGCTGCTTTGCCTGTTGGAGCTGTAAGCAATACATAAATGTTATCTGGATTTTCTCTAGCTTTGGTATTGTAATAGCGTAGTAAGGTTTGGTAAAGGGCTGTAATAAGGAAGCTTTTGCCTACTCCTGCACCACCTGTACAAAATGTATAGCAAGGTGTTTCTTTTGTTTTTATCCAATGCAAGTGATAGTATATAAAGTTAAGTTGTTCATTTGTAAGATTTAGCATCAAACTGTGATATTTGTCTTTTGGCATTATATTATTGGTCAAAAGTTCATCATTACTTGTACTTCTAATGCCTAAATCAAATGACAAGTCATATAATAGTGGTTCATTCACTTGAACTTCAGGACATATGTTTTCATCGGTTTCTATATCCATTGGAGGTATAAGTAATGTGTCTAATGTACAGTCTCCATTGGTATTAGGCGATAATGGGGTATTATGCTTATTATACTTATTATGATTAAAGTCAACTATGTTTTGAATTTCTAGGTATTTTTCATAATATGTTCCCTTATTACCAATAATTTGATTTTCTACTCTCCAGGAGTAATAAAGCATTAACAATTCTCTATAATAATTTTCAGGGTCATTTCTTTTGTTAAATCTGCAATAGCGAATTATTTTCTGTTTTTTGCGCTTTGTATAGTCTGGTTCCGCAGTTTCATTTGGTATATTAATTTCAAGTTCTTCCTCATCTGAGCTATAAAAGTTTTTTTCTGTGAGTAAATTGTCATGGTCGGTTTAATTTTACCACTTTCTACTTTTATCATTTTCATTATACATAGATGCATAGTCAGCTAATGTACATGTTTCTAATTCTGATGGACGTTTGCTGTACTTTACTATAACATTATCATATTGTATGTGATTGGATGTATCTGGTAACAAATGTATAGTTTCGATGTCTTTTAATAAGTAGGTACGCTTTTCTGGAGGGCTTGTATTAATGAAAACATAAGATCTAGAACTTTTGCGTAAAGGAATTTGAAGTATAAGATATGCTGCTTCTTGCACACTTATTTCTGTACAGTTTAAGAATTTGTTACCTATATGCTTAAGTTGGTCTTTTATACTTGGGTTGTGATAAACCTCTTTTGCTGCTTGTGCAATTATCTTGCTCATTCCACGCTGCGATTTACTTATATATGATACTATATATACGGCACATGCATATGCGTCTAAGATGTATTGTATATCAATGTTTGCTTGCCATGCTTATAAAATTGTAGTATTGTAGTTATTAATAAAGCATTCCACTGGTGTTCTTTTTAGGAAAATTTTATTTTTTTCTATAATGCACCGTATACATATAACATATTGTCTTAGATCTAGTTGCATAGAATCTAAAAACTGACTAAAGGAATAATTTGGGAAGTCTTGTGTGTTCATAGTCAGGTGTATTAGTTCAATTTGCTGTAACAGCTCTTGATCAGTTTTGTCTAGTGGTAATGGTTCTAGTATAAAAGTTTCTGGCATTGGATATTTTGGGTACTGGTATTTGCAGGTTCTTTTATGTTTAATACGCCAATTTTTGGTATGCCCGTGCCTTTGCAGGGGTAATAAAGACTCAACATTTGGATCTTGTGTTTTTGCACATGTTATATATTTATCTATAAAAGCAGTAACTGCATTAGGTTCTGAAGTTTCATATTGTGGAGCATTTTCAATCCATATTATTGCATGTATATGTGGGGATCCTCTTTGTTGGAATTCTACTCTATAAAAGTAATCTATAATCTTGCCAATTGGGTTACTTTCATGCAATATAATACAATTAAACAATTTTCTAACTTGAAAGTCAAAATGTCTTGCACAAGTAATAGGATTTTGTTGTATTAACTTGCATTTTGCCTCCCATGACATATTTTGGAATTCTTCTTCTGTACATTGTTTTTTTTTCTCAGTACGTAATAGTATGTTAATTAAATGATACCATTTAATTTCTGCTGCTGATAAAGTTAAAAAAAATGTTGGTATTCCTAATTGTCTAATCATAGCAAATAAGTCTTTTTTGCATTGCTCCCAAAATGGTGGCGAGCTACATATAGTTTTTAGTATTTTGTATCCCTCATTAAATTGGAAAATGCTGTCTAATTTCTGTTTTATGTCTTTTGTTGTAATAATATTACCATTGTTAAAGTATTTTCTAAGTGAGATGTATATTTTACTCTGTATTTGCTTAATATGCAACTTTTTCAATTTAAAGAAAACATTTGTTATGGACTTAGCTACTCTTTGATCATTACTTCTTAATTCCCATTGACATATTGTACTGTAATGTATTGGTACATGCCTTTCTTTATTTGTTGGCCTTCGCTTCCCACAAAATATTGTAGGGAAAGCTAAATATTCCGAATCTTTGTCTTCATATAGACCTCTTGGTGTGTTATATTCAGCAGGTGCTAAATTTATGATATTAATGCTTTCTGTAGTTATAGTTTCATTAGTTAGCATAGTATCTAAATTCCCTGCTGCAACATTGTCTGAGGAATCTGATGTATTGTTTGTATCAGAAGTGTCATTACAAGGTGGTATATTTGCTGGTGTATATTCCCAATCGGGATTAACGGTGACTCCATATTCTTGGAACATACTGCTAGTAGTTGCTAAATATAGAGCTGTACGCTTTACTTTGTTTGGTCTAACATTTTCGAAATGGGTATAGGATTTATAGCTTAATTTTCTTTTTAATTTTATGGGAATTGTCATGTTATCATTAATTTGCCTTGGTAAAACAGTAACAGTTGTCATAACATCGGCAGGGATGTTGACTACTGCACCTGAGAGAGATTTTTGAAAGCCACGCGGCAGTGTTCTAGTTTGTTAAAAAGGTATTCTTGGTGATACTAATCTCTCTTCTAAATTATGCAAGTGTTATTCTGGTGGTATAACGGGAAATGTCATCCCATTATAGAAAGAACAAGGTGGTATTTTGTCCTTGGCAATATATTTGTAGCATGTTCTGCATATATCTTCTGTTTGATATTTGCTAATGTTACATTCAATGAATTTTGCCCTTTTTTTACATTGTGCGTTTTTTGTAAACTTTGTTTATGCCATAATTGATTGCAAATAGTGCAAGCATACTCTGGGCCATATCTAATTTGTGCATGGAAATTACTAATTATGGCATTTGTTGTGAATGATGTTATATTTGTATCATTGTTAAGTGAATTTTCTGGTTCTTGTGCTTGCGTTCTTTTTCTGTTACTGTTATTTTGTTGGACTTCTATTGTAGTTGGTTGACTGTGAATTTCAGCATCAGGTGTAAATGTGCTTGTTAGTACATTGGTATTGTTAATAGCTATGTTAGAACCAATATTAATTGCGGTTGTGGAAATCTCTGTATGTATTTGACTATTGCTGTTGAGTGTTTCTATAATTGTATGTGCTACCTGTAAGTCTATTGGTGTGATATGTGGTGATGCATTCTGAGCTACGTTTGTAGTATGGACATATATGTTTTTTTTATAGTTTTAACTTTTTTTTCCCTATGATTTCTTTGTGTTACCTTAAGTGACAATTTGGCAATTGTGTTTATTTTAACTGGAGTGAAGTATAAAGTAATACTTAGTGAATTTGTTAGCTTGTCTTGAAGAGCTAACTTTATGATGTATTCAATAAGTTGATTAGGTGACTCGATTTCTATAGCAATACATGTCCCATCAGCATGAGGTATTACTTTCTCATTTTGGCTATTTTAAAGTATGCATGGTTAGTTTTAAATATCGAAATAGTATATGTATTTAAACAAACTAATATACCATTTTGCAAATCAATTGAAGTAAGGGTTGTCAAAAACTTGGTATTTTGCATTTCTGCTTCTTTTACCTCAATCCCAAAGCATTTTTTTTAGCTTAATTGCATATATAATGTTATTGTGATCTATGTAATTGGGTAAATATTGTGGCTGCATACAATTTTCTTTATTAACAGACTGCATTTCAATATATAGAGCATCTCCGAGATCCATAATAGATTGCAAGTCTAGACTATCCCAACTATCTGCGGGTTTACAGTAGTTATGTAGAATAGCAAATAGACTATTTTGTAGAGATTGTGCACATCTTGATGATAGTCTAATATCTGTTTGTGTTTGCTGTTTGTTTGTACTATTTAATACATTTATATTTTGTTGTGTTTCTGCTAAAAAAGTTTTGTCTATGTTGTTATTCTTGATGGTATTTTGCCTCTTGGACAATATGCCATTGGTGGTACTTTGTGGAACAATTATTTTGTTACTATCAGTATCAGGTGTGTTTGTAGGATGGGAACTATGTGTATATGTGTTAGTATGCAAATCACTTGTTGAGGCTGTCAGGTTTTGTGTATGTATTTTTATTGTATTACTACTTGTGATTTCTGTGTTGTGTTTAAGTGTATTTGTAAGTATACTTGCATATGTAGTAGTATTATAATGTGAGACACTAGTATATTTTGTTGTATCTATGCTATTGCAGGTCGGTAGAGGCAGTTGTGCAGCTGTTAGAGGTAAAAGGGCATGTGGTTTTGTTCGAGTATGTTGAGTATTAGCTAATGCTGCTGATGGCTGTTGTGTATTTACAAGAGTGCTTGTCTTTGATTCCCGGAGCAAATGTTTTTCAGTTTCTATGCGAGTTTTCAATTTGTGTGTGAAAAAATCTGTACATGCTCCAGTAGAATGTACATAAATATGTTTTTTTAATATGGAACTTGTATTTTGTTCTGTTATGAGCATTGCCTTATGTAGTGAATGTTTTTTAATTGTACTTATATCTATTGGAGTTAATTCATACGGTAAGTAATTTGTATTGGGTCGCTTTAGACTATCTGCCAGATTTTTAATGTACTCTATAAGTCCTTCAAATGATATTTGTATGGTAATACATGTTCCATTTGGGTGAGCCATTCCTGTGTTATCGCGGCTATGTGAGTCAAATACAAAGTATGAATTTTCATTGTGCATTATGGCTATAACATACATATCCATGCAAAGTAAAACACCGCAATGTAAATTTAGTGCAGCTCTTAATACTGTTTGCATATTTGGTGAAGATGGGTCAAAATGTTTCAGTATGTCCCCAAAAGAAGGTTGTTTAAGCTTAAGCGAATAGATAGTGTTATTGTGTTGTATATAATTTGGTAAATCATCAGGATGCATAAGGTGTTCTTTATTAATGGAATGCATATCTATATATAAAGCATCCCCCAAGTCCATAATGGCATGTAAATCTTCTACAGTCGATGTATTTGCAGGTTTGTAGCAATTGTGTATGATTGCAAATGTGCTGTTTGGCAAACATTGTTTACCTCGCGAAGTAGGGGAAAATTTGGTATGCCCTTGAAGATAAGTTGCTTGCAGTATTTCCATTATATTGATTGTAACACAGAAATAATTTTCAAATAAACTGCTGGCCAAAAACTAACTATGATATGCCTGTATTTTAGTGTTCTATTTATGCTGGATTTTAGTGTTGTAATTATATTGTATGGGTTATATATATATATATAAATATAATGGTAACTAGCATATATATTTATATATATCTACTTTTGAGCTTTCCTGAGTATTCACTTTTTAGTTTTGTAGATAAACAAGTCTTAAGCAACTTTTCCTGTGCTGTTAATACTATTAAGGAATTAAGAACAGATGTTGTTTAGCCAACCTATTTTTGAACAATTGGTTATATGTACACCTTAGTTTATTTCTTTAAGCTATATGCATAGGATATTAAACTGAATCGAAGTGTTTTCTATGTATGCATTTAGTGTGTGTTTATATATGTTTTTAGTTTGTTTTCACGAACGGTCTGCTTTAAGCAAAGTCCAGTGACTATTAAATAGCATGCGAATGATATTTTATGAACTTGTAAGTACTAGCGTTTATAAACTGCTTTTCTAAGAGGCATGTTTTAGCTATAGCGTATCTAGATTATGCCTGGAAAAAAAAATGTAAATATATTTCTAATAGTATATATATATATATATATATATATTCACTGAAAAAACCATGGGTTTCACACACGTTATAGTTAGGAATTAGCATTTAAAAAACCTTTGAAATTCAGTGAAAAAACCATAGGTTTCACACACGTTATAGTTAGGAATTAGCATTTAAAAAACCTTAGAAATTCAGTGAAAAAACCATAGGTTTCACACATGTTATAGTTAGCTGGACATTTTACCAATGAAATTGCCCCGTTATAGTTAGTTCAGCTAACTATAACTCGCGCGCCCGCAATGCACTGCTGATGACGTCACATATTACATCACTCATGACATGGTCAGTGACATCACTCATGACATCACTGATGACATCTCAAATGACATCACTGATGACATCACTGATGACATCATCCAGTGAATGTGGGTTTTTCTGAAAATTAAATATGTTTTATATATGTATATCTCAAGGTCGATGGAAGAATAAATGGGTATATAAGTGTCTAAATGGATGATTTGTTTTTGAAAAATTGATTGTGTAACTGACTGATTAAGTGTATCATAGTGAATACATGGCTTAGTGAGTAATGTTTAAATATGTAAATATCTGTATCAGTCTCTCACTTTGTGTATAAGTGGCTGCATGGGTTGGTGAGTAGCTACATGGGTGTCTATATAGGTTATTAGTTGGTTTTTTGAGTATCAGTCTGAGTGTCTGCATGGTTCGGTGGGGGTATTACGTAGTGCATATGTGCATGAATGAGTGACTCACTGTTTGTATGTGTTGAACACAGTATGTGTGCAGGACTGTATGGGTGGATGAGTGTGTGTATGGGTGTGTTAGTGAGTGAATGACTGTCTCAATAGTGTCTTTATGAGTAACTACATATGTTTTAAACTAGTATATGTGACTATTGGTGTATATATGTGAGTATATGTGAGAGTGAGAGATTGAAAGAGTTCTTGTATGAATAAGTATGTGTTTCTATAAGTGATTGTTTAAAAGACTAAGTATGTGTAAGTTTCCGTAGAAGTAAGTGTGGTGGTGTGTGTATAACTGTATATGCAAGTAAATGTATGTTTGATTCTTTGTTAGCATGAGTGACTATGTGTGTGAGTAACTCTATGGATGAGTGGCATTGTGTAACAGGATGTATAGGTGTATGAGTACATATGATGAGTGAGTACATGTATGAGTGACTGAATTGGACTGTTGGTGAATGAGTGGATGTGTATGTGGATCTTAGAATTACTGAAAAGGTTGTTTTAACTGGTATTGGTATGTCCATTGTTTTGAACATTGTAGTTTCTATTTTTGAATGTGTGTGTCAAAGGTTATATTAGGGGAAGAGGAGGTCTGCCACTCTATCACAAGGATGATGTCATCAGTGATGTCATCAGTGATGTCATTTGAGATGTCATCAGTGATGTCATGAGTGATGTCACTGACCATGTCATGAGTGATGTAATATGTGACGTCATCAGCAGTGCATTGCGGGCGCGCGAGTTATAGTTAGCTGAACTAACTATAACGGGGCAATTTCATTGGTTTTTTACGAGTAAAATGTCCAGCTAACTATAACATGTGTGAAACCTATGGTTTTTTCACTGAATTTCTAAGGTTTTTTAAATGCTAATTCCTAACTATAACGTGTGTGAAACCTATGGTTTTTTCACTGAATTTCAAAGGTTTTTTAAATGCTAATTCCTAACTATAACGTGTGTGAAACCCATGGTTTTTTCAGTGAATTTGCAAGGTTTTTAAAATGCTAATTTTTTTTTTATTCTTCAATTTTTTCAAACATATTTTTAATTTAATTTTCTTACCTTTTATAAAGACTATGCTTTAATTTTTAAAATCCTTAAATATTTTTTTTTAATATATTTTTTAAAATAAACATGTAAAATTTATTTCCAGTTCTTTTTTTTTTTTAAATTTTTTTTTAGTACGCGTACCGTAAGCTCACGGTAAGCGTACGGTTTACGCAACGTCCGTAATCTATCTACGCTGCTTGCGTATAGTTACGCACTTTGCGTAGCCGCGCGTACTGCGCGTGGGACGCGTGCGCGCTTACGCCACACGCGCACGTTACGCGGAAGTGCCGGGGAGTGACTGTTATGCGCATGCGCGCAAGCGCGTGTCTTTTTTACACGCACGCGTACTTTTTGCCGTAAGCGTACCGTAAGCGTACCGTAAGCGTACGGTAGGTCATGTGATCTTGAAACACAACTTTTGATTGGTTGAAACAACTTTCAGTTCTAGAACTCTCCTACACCACACCCATTCCCCTCATTTCTGCTTGTGATCCCTTGGGAGAAGGAGCTGGTTTGTCTTTGGGATACGATGGCAGAACAGCAGAGCTCTTCTGAGAGTGAGGCTAGCACTAGCAGCACTGTCTTGAGGCAGAGATCGAGGAAACAAAAGCCTTCTTATGTTTGGGATTATTTTACTTTTCCAGAAGGCCAGCAAAAGGTGAATGCACCCTTAGTTACTTGCAGGCTGTGTAAGCGTGTACTTTCTAGAGGTAATCCTGACAGGAAGTATTCCTTTGGGAATCACACCATGAAGAGACACCTCCAGGATGTACACAGAAGGACACATGGTCATCTTTTTGGAGGTAACTCTTCAGAAAGACGAGCCAGTACATCCACAGCAGCTCAGCCTGGACCATCACCTGCAGGGCTTACTCCTTCTTCTGCAGGTCAGGTGAGCCCTTCATCTGTGGGGGGAGAATCTCCTTTTGCTGGCCCTCTGGAAATGAACCCTCGATTTCGGAAGGTTGATATTCATTGCACATTTTGTAAAGATCTAATTTGCCATAGGGAGACCAGTGTTTCCCTAGTGAACAACAAAATAGATCAGCACATTTGTCGCTTTGAATAATTTTCCCATGCTTCCTTTCCTCTGTCCCTGCATGAACACAACGGTTCTTTTAAGAGCCAACCTTATCTTTCATCTTTTTTTTACATATGTTTTTAAAAACTTTTTTTTATTTTTTTTTTACCGTACGCGTACGGTGCGCGTACTTTTTTTTTATTTTTTAAAAAAAACACTAAAAATCATTTATCACATTACATTGTCCTTGAGAGACTACAATTATTATTATTGACTTACCATACTCACTGAAAAAATATTTATTCATTTCTTTTTTTTAAAAATAGTTTTAAAAATGTTTGTAGTTTTCGAAAATTTTCTATATCTATCTGGAAAAAAAGAAAAAAGTATTAATATTTTTTAAACATTTTATAATACAGTACACATATTTACATTTTTTACCAAAAAATCTTTTTGCCTTATTTTTGCTGTTTTCAGAATATATTGCATTTCGCTATAAATTGTGAAAGCAATTGCATTCATCATTTTACAGCGGGCAAAAAAAAATACCAATCACAAAGATTGTATTAAAAAAGCCCTGATTCTTTTTTTAATTAAACTTAACATTATAGAAATGCATAATATTGTAAAAAAATATCATCTAATACCAATACTTATTTCTTTAAAATACCGTCTGATATGTTTGTTTCAGAACTATAATCACAATATTATATCTCAAATAACTCCAAAATACATCTGATTTCATTTCCTTTAGGCCAAATAGTAATTTTAATTTTTTTTTGGGAATAAATTTCCAACGGAAATCCAATAAAATTCTAAAGTTTAATTTGTCCAGATCTCACCGATTCTCTGTAACATTTTGGTTCACGAAAATTTTTTGAATAATTTATTTAGTCCACAATAGAATTGGTTACTTTTCCACATGGCCAAATAGTAATTTTTTAAATCATTTTTGAAAAAATTTCCAATGGCAGTCCAATAACATTCCAAAATTTAAAATGTGCAGAAGTTACCGATAATCTCTAAATTATTGGTTTTTCAAAATTGCATTAAAAATTAAAAAAGTCCACATTACAATTGGTTATCTTTCCATTAGGCCAAATGATAATTTTAAAAATCTTTTTTTTACAAAATTGCAATGGTAATCCAGTAAAATGGTAAAATTATTTTGTCCAGATCTTGCCAAGTCTCTCTAAAATTTAGGTTTCAGGAAGATTAGATAGGAATTTGCTAAATCAAAAGGCAAACGTTGTTTGAAAATCAATTGGGAATCATTACACAGTGTCCAGCCTTTTTCACATTTTAGATAAACTGTGTAATGTCCAGAAGTAACAGTAGGTCCATCATGGAAAATTATTGCAACAGTTACAAAAGTTTTTCCTGAAATTGATAATTGCTGTCCTGTAAACTTCTTTATTAAAATATCCAATTTTGAACCATCAGCTCTACATCGTTGCATCATTAAAATTACATACTGTCCGTATTCCTTTAAAATTAATGTTGAAAACATGTCAGAATTACACTCACCACATTTCATGCTATGATTAGCATCTTTAACTAATTTTGCAAAAGTGACTGTTTTACTCTCTGGCAATGTCAAATAAATAAACCTTTCATTATCAACAATAGAGCCACATATATTATAACAATTATCACAACTATGTTCCCATTTATAAGAGAGACCAAAAAAAATGTCAATGGGAACTCCTTCTTCTTCCACTACCTGAAGAAAATACATCAAAAATTCATGTGCATCTTGCTGTTCATTTTGAGAAAACTGTGTTCGTCCTGAACATACATCTAAAAGTTTTCTAATGTCAGTAGCACTTTCTATTTGAGTTTTATCTTTACTCAACTTTTGAAAAAGGAGACTCAGCTCTGAACAGAATCTTTTTCCCTGATTTACTATTATCTGCTCTTGCAAACTTTCCAGATAAAATGCAACATTCAGCACTACATTTGCGTAGCAGTTGACACCAGAGCTATTTTCAAAATGACATCCTACAACCTGTTCTTCATTTTCCTTTTTCTTTTTGCTTGCAATTACATCACTCCTCTTTTTTTTCCTCTTCTCTACATCTTCACTACAGATATTCTCATTTTTTCTTTTACGAGAAACTACACGTTTCTCCAACACAGGATACTGACCTAAATGAGGAGCATAGCTTCTTCTTAATCTATTATACTCCTTTACACAATTTGTATCAGCACTAACTTTTGATTCTTCAAAGTCTATCATGAATAAACCTGATAATGTTTTGACTCGTGACAAAGCAACATATGCCATACCTTCTTTGAACACAGTTGAACCAATGTTCACAAATGCACAATCTACAGTCAATCCTTGAGACTTGTGAATAGTTACAGCATATGCTAGAGAAAACGGAAACTGCTTCCTACGTACATATAAGTCTTTCACAAGCATAAAACGAACTGTACAACGACAAATATCTTTAACTTCATCTATCTGATCAAATTTTATTTTTAAACATTCAATTCCTTCTTTTTTCTGATAATTAATAAAACCCACAACTCTTCCCATCGCTCCATTAACTAAACCTTTCTCAACATCCAAATTTCTCCTTAAAAACACTCTACAGTTCATGCAAACATATAGATTTTTTTCTAATCCAGCTGTTTTGGAGATGTTCTTCTCTAGTGAGTCCAATTTATTTTTCAGTTTGCCTGTTACTGTGACAGTAATTCTTCCATCCTCAATTTTGTCCACTGCTTCCAATTTCCTGATCTCTTCCTTTTCCAATTTCAAAAGCTCCTCATTGAATATTGAGCATTCACGTAGAGTAGGCATTAAACAGATGACACTTTTGTTTTCTGCAATGTTCTTGTATATCTTCTCTGCAACTATTTCTTCCTTTGGAAATAAATTATGTAGCAGCCGAGTCTGTAATGCTTTTTTGCCAGCTTCTGTGAGTAGTCCAATCCTGATATCTTTCAGAATACTTCCATATTCTTCATCGTTTGCTTGCCTCATATTAGTTGTAAGTTCCTTGTACTCAAAGAAGGACCAAATATTTGTATTACCGATGCTTCCCAAGGACTTCTTCGTGTCTTCATGTGTCACAGTATTAAACACTGGTTGTCCTTTAACTGGAGTAAGTTGCAAAAGATCTCCAAAAACTATGACGTGTTTTCCACCAAATAACACGTCATAGTCTGTCTTCAAAATTTGCTGCATTCTTAAATGCACAAAGGCAAGCATTAAGTTTGATACCATGCTCACCTCATCAATAATGAGAACTTGCATCTTCTTCAATACTCGTGAAACTTCCAAGGATGCTTCTCCAGTTAGCTTGTTGAATTGTATTTTGTTCTCATGCTCCACTGGTAACATTAGCAAACGATGTAAGGTGATTCCTTTTATGTTATATGCTGCTAACCCAGTTGGAGCAGTAACCACACAAGACAACGTAGAATCCGTTTTTTGCTTTAGGTAGCTTCTGATGACTTTAATTAGGAAACTTTTTCCAGTGCCAGCTTGTCCGCTTACATACATCCTGATTGGATGAAATGATGTGCATGAGCACTCTTTTTTTACATGTAGAAATCCGTGATCAATTTTGTTTTTGATCTCTTCATAAATTTGTTGCTGCTCTTGATTCAGTTGTCTTTCCAAATTTTCTAAGTCTATAAATTCTTCTTGAGCTTGATTCATAGCTGTTTCCACTTCATTCATGGCTATTGATGCTTCACTTTCAACGATTGGTTGTCCTAGGGGATCTTGACTGTGTGTTCCTGAACTTTGGCTGTCCTGAGAACTGTCTCTAGCTATTTCTGCTGCAATTGTAGTTTCCTGTTCAATTTCTTCATTTAACATTTGCAGATAAGTTGTGAATGTATTGCATTGTATGCTGTCTTTGCAAGCATTAAATGAATCCTCATAGCTTTGAAATTCTCCCAGTAGTTCATCCTCTGTACGCCATGGTTTAAACAACTGTAAAAGAGCCAAGTAGTAAAATTCTTTCTTGTCGGTAGTGTCGCAACTCAGCTTCCGGTGATTTATCAAACTTCCTTTGGTTTGCTTCACCAAACATCCTTCTTCACCAACAACTTTATATTTTCCATTATTAATGTCTTCTGCAGCTTTCCGTGAATAAATGTAGTTCTGCAACACTTCATAGAGACACATGTTCTCCAGATGATGACTTCTCTTGGGATAATATGTGTCCAACATGTTTGTTTTCAATATATCTGTACTTTCTGGGTCATTCTCGGCCAAATATTCAATTTCTCCAACAGATTTCAGTACCCGATTTCTCATTGCTGCAAGGCCTAAACTTGCCCAAATTATTCTTCTTGACTTTGAGTAGAGACTTGCAGAAGATAACCTATCTGAACATTCGTAGGATCCAATTTCTCGATGCGATAACATCTTCAAACTGAAACTGTACAGCTTCTTACTAACAGTCTTCTCGTGAGAAATCTCTTCCCACATTTCCTTCAATTCTGTTTTTTCTGATTTCGTAATGTAAGACGTTACATATCGTGCAACAGCAATGGAATTGTCAGCTACATACTGTATATCCATGTTAGCGTTCCACATGGATGAAATGACTGGGTTGTAGTCATTTATATTTTTTGATTCTTCTTTTCTTTTAAGGTTGTAGGTATTCTTAGGTGATTTTCTTGTGATAGTATGTCTCACAGCTGACATAAAACTGTTTACTCTTCCATTTGAAAGAACAGGTCTAGGAAATCCAAATCGACATTTAGTGTAGTATTTTTCTTTGCTCTTGTATTTCCGTCGACAGTATTTTCCACACCGATGACTTTGGAAACGTAAAACTTGCTCCTTTAACTTGTTCTCTTCTGTGCTTTTTGGTATACCACATGTTGCATATTCTTCAATGTAAGATAACACTGCTTCATCAGTATCTGTTCCAAACTTTGGGGCATCCTTGATCCACAACAGCATATGAATATGAGGAGCACCTCTTGCCTGGTACTCTTTTCTCCAAAAGAAATCCACTACTTCTCCAAGGGGTGGATTTTTTTTATTGCAGATGAAGGACATCATAGCCTCAAATCTATGATTGAAATATCTGCAAACATTAACCGGATCCAATGAGCACAGTTCTCCTGCTGTCTTGTATTCGATGTTTTTAATGTTTGAATTGGCCTCTCGTAGAAAATCCAGTAAATCATCCCAAGCGTACTCGGCACAGCTTAGGGTAAGGAACCATGTTGGTGTTCCTAAATTGCGTAACATGCATTTTAGTTCACCATGGCGTCAGTACCAATATTCATTTGTCCCACGCTGACAAGCCATCAGATTGATCAGTTGTGTTTCCAAATGATCATCTCGGTGCTGCACTTTCTCCATAAAATCCTTAGCAGACACATTTTGTAAATGTACTCCACTTTTTAAAATGTGATTTACTGCATAAGACAGTGCAGACAAGTCGCTTTCAAATAAAAGATGGAACAAATAAGGAATACTTTGTCGAAATCTGGGATCTTCAGCATATAGTCTTGTAGTCCGATACTCTGAAGCTGGAATCTGTTCTGGACGTTCATCGTATCGTCCTCCTTTTCCCGTAGGAAACAGCTGGGGAAAACATCGAGCTTCCAAGCTCTCCTCCCATACACTCACGGGAGTTCCTTTTGCTTTCTTCATCTGAAAGAGATCAATATTGTCTCCCATAACTTCTTTCGAATGAAGAGGATGTATGCTAAAATGTTCATAAATTTCTTCTTCCTTTGTCTTGTCCACTTTTTCAATTTGTCCAGTTGGTGTTTCTGTGTCTTCTTGAAAATCTTCGTCTTCTTCTTCTTCTTCTATATAAATTGATTCATACCATTTGTTATTTTTTTTCAAATACAAATTTGCTCTTTGTACTTTCCGCACATCTACCAGCTCCTGCCAAATCTTCTTATTCTTTGTAGGTACACCATTAACCAGAATAATTAATGGTTCAGTTTCCAAAGTATCCGCATCAATAGTTTCCATATTTTTTTTCAAATCCAAGGGCAAATACACCACTCTACCTTTTAAACCTCTCAGTAAATCTGAAGGAGGTAATTTACCAGTTTTGGGCTCCATACGTACTATGGTCTGGAACGGATGAACACATTGAATGAGTATAGACTCATATGTATTTAATTCAGAAAGTTCAGCAGGAATAGCATCCAATTCTAAATTATTATGTACAGCTCTGGTCGGCATTCTATTTTCCTCTAACTTGTTGTAACAGTATTTACAAATACGCTGATCTTCACCCAATTCAAAACAATTTTCAAGAAATATATATGTGGCAAAATCCATCCACTTATAATTATCTTCATTTTCACTCTTTCTGTAGAGATCAACATTCCTAGTTTGTTTTCTATAATGAGTTCTGCGGCAACAAATACAAGTAACATTTGGTCTTTCATTAGAGACTATTGCAAATTTTGTTATGTGATCATTAAATGTCTTACTTACAGAAGGTTCTACATTCTCTTCCACTTCTTCCTCATTTACTGTGTCCTTCTCTGCACTGTTTTGTTCAGGACCAAAGTAACAAAACTGAATTTCATCAACAACCTTCTCTACATCTGATACCGTTCCTCGGAACAGAGCCCTATTCAATTCATTTAACTTTATTGCTGGACTTTTGACAAAATACAACCGTCTCACAAACTTTCTCATTTCAGTATGATGAACAGCCAGCATCCTAAAATGATGGAAAACACTATTGCACACTTTTCTAGATAGACAAGCCAGAGAATGACCCTGCAAACCAGTATTCTCTCTCACTCTGCATGGATCCAGACTTTGAAGCACCTTAATCTTCTGTTTTACACTTTTTTTACTATATTCTCTTAGAAACTCTCGAAATCTGTCAATAGATTCCTGACGCACAGTGCAAATACTACTACAATTCCAAGTGTACACTGGGGCTTTAGGACGTCTCCCCATTGCCTCATCTGCCATCACTTGTACCTCATCTCTTGGAACCATTATCTCCTTCTCCATTATGCAACCATTTTTTACTTCGTATGAACGACCTCTGGTGTCAACTGCATGCAGCAAACTATTACTTTGAAAATAGCTCTCTTCATTAAAAAAAGGTTCACTACTTGAACTATGCATCCACTTTCCTAAAAACACTTTACAAAAGTTTGTTCTGTTCACTACTCTTTTGCTTTTGCTTTGTGATTTCAGTACATTAACCATTTTATCTAATGTACGCATCCTATTCAAAATTAATATGAATAGTTTCCTTTTTAATTCTAATGCTTTTGCTGCAATGGCTTCAATTTCTTTTTTTCTCTTGTAATATTTTGCCTTTTGCTTATATTTCTTCACATCCTTTATCAAATTGGACATAACTCTTCTCTGAAACATTTTTCTACGTATCTCTTTAAACGCTGTTTTTCTGTTTATGTAAAACTTTTCAGTTGCAGAAGGTATATTTGCATTAACTAAATTCTCAATTTTTTGCTGTTCTCTTCGTTTTGTTACATTCTTCCCAGGACAGACATTTTGTACATTTTTCTTTGTTTTGAATATTTTTTTAAGAAATTGTTTGTTCTGCTTACCAGAAGATTTTTTCTTTTTCCCAACATGAGCATATTCTACTAACTTTGGTCCTCCAGTTGTCTTCAAATATAGTTTTTTTTTTAGCGTTTTTTGAACTCGAGATTTTGTAGGCATCTTAAATTTTGTTCACTGTTCTTCAGCAATACCTGAAAAAAACTAAAAAAAAATCCTTTATTGTATTTAAATATATTACTACATTTCTTTTCACAATAGTCACAAAACAAAATTTCTTTGCCAATTTGAATGCACACAAACTGCTCTTTTTTTTGGGCAAGTGAAAATCTCTTTTACAAACTGTCACATTATGAAACCACTTTTCAGATTTTTTAAAAAGCCCATGTCCAGAGTGCTACACTCCAGCAAGGGCAACCAGCCTTAGTGAAGCTCAATGTATTTGCATTACAGACTGAAACCTGAAAACCCCACTCGCTTCTAAATACTGTGCATGACTATACACGGCAAGCACATGGGTGTGTGCTAAGACTCTGCTTCTTCCCCCAAAAATTCACTCCCCCTTTCCATCTAATGCAACTGTGAAATCACCAGAGCAAGACGCAATAAATCTCTGCCTATAATTCCTCTATGCACACAGAGTCATGTTTTCACATTAGTCCCAAAACGAAATTTCTTTGCCATTTTTAAAGCACACTTACTGCTCTTTTTTTTTTCGGGGCAAGTGAAAATCACTTTTACAGACTGACACATTATGAAACCTTTTTTTTAAATTTATTTAATTGCACTTGTCCAAGCTGTTTTTTTCAGACCACCACCATGTGTATTCGCGGTGACTGCCTACACTCCAGCAAGGGCAACCAGCCTTAGTGATGCTGAATGTATTTGCATTACAGACTTAAACCTGAAAACCCCACTCGCTTGTAAATACTGTGCATGACTATACATGGCCAGCACATGGGTGTGTGCTAAGACTCTGCTTCTTCCCCCAAAAATTCGCTCCCCCTTTCCATCTAATGCAACTGTGAAATCACCAGAGCAAGACGCAATAAATCTCTGCCTATAATTCCTCTATGCACACAGAGTCATTTTTTCACATTAGTCCCAAAACGAAATTTCTTTGCCATTTTGAAAGCACACTTACTGCTCTTTTTTTTTCGGGCCAAGTGAAAATCACTTTTTACAATTGGAAATCACTTTTACAGACTGACACATTATAAAACCACTTTTTTTGATTTATTTAAATGCACATGTCCAAGCTGTTTTTTCAGACCACCACCATTTGTATTCTCTGTGACTGCCTACACTCCAGCAAGGGCAACCAGCCTTAGTGATGCTGAATGTATTTGCATTACAGACTTAAACCTGAAAACCCCACTCGCTTCTAAAAACTGTGCATGACTATACATGGCAAGCACATAGGTGTGTGCTAGGACTCTGCTTCTTCCCCCAAAAATTCGCTCCCCCTTTCCATCTAATGCAACTGTGAAATCACCAGAGCAAGACGCAATAAATCTCTGCCTATAATTCCTCTATGCACACAGAGTCATGTTTTCACATTAGTCCCAAAACGAAATTTCTTTGCCATTTTTAAAGCACACTTACTGCTCTTTTTTTTTCGGGCCAAGTGAAAATCACTTTTTACAATTGGAAATCACTTTTACAGACTGACACATTATGAAACCACTTTTTTTGATTTATTTAAATGCACATGTCCAAGCTGTTTTTTCAGACCACCACCATGTGTATTCTCTGTGACTGCCTACACTCCAGCAAGGGCAACCAGCCTTAGTGATGCTGAATGTATTTGCATTACAGACTTAAACCTGAAAACCCCACTCGCTTCTAAATACTGTGCATGACTATACATGGCAAGCACATGGGTGTGTGCTAAGACTCTGCTTCTTCCCCCAAAAATTCGCTCCCCCTTTCCATCTAATGCAACTGTGAAATCACCAGAGCAAGACGCAATAAATCTCTGCCTATAATTCCTCTATGCACACAGAGTCATGTTTTCACATTAGTCCCAAAACGAAATTTCTTTGCCATTTTTAAAGCACACTTACTGCTCTTTTTTTTTTCGGGGCAAGTGAAAATCACTTTTACAGACTGACACATTATGAAACCTTTTTTTTAAATTTATTTAATTGCACATGTCCAAGCTGTTTTTTCAGACCACCACCATGTGTATTCTCTGTGACTGCCTACACTCCAGCAAGGGCAACCAGCCTTAGTGATGCTGAATGTATTTGCATTACAGACTTAAACCTGAAAACCCCACTCGCTTCTAAATACTGTGCATGACTATACATGGCAAGCACATGGGTGTGTGCTAAGACTCTGCTTCTTCCCCCAAAAATTCGCCCCCCTTTCCATCTAATGCAACTGTGAAATCACCAGAGCAAGACGCAATAAATCTCTGCCTATAATTCCTCTATGCACACAGAGTCATGTTTTCACATTAGTCCCAAAACGAAATTTCTTTGCCATTTTGAAAGCACACTTACTGCTCTTTTTTTTTCGGGCCAAGTGAAAATCACTTTTTACAATTGGAAATCACTTTTACAGACTGACACATTATGAAACCACTTTTTTTGATTTATTTAAATGCACATGTCCAAGCTGTTTTTTCAGACCACCACCATGTGTATTCTCTGTGACTGCCTACACTCCAGCAAGGGCAACCAGCCTTAGTGATGCTGAATGTATTTGCATTACAGACTTAAACCTGAAAACCCCACTCGCTTCTAAATACTGTGCATGACTATACATGGCAAGCACATGAGTGTGTGCTAAGACTCTGCTTCTTCCCCCAAAAATTCGCTCCCCCTTTCCATCTAATGCAACTGTGAAATCACCAGAGCAAGACGCAATAAATCTCTGCCTATAATTCCTCTATGCACACAGAGTCATGTTTTCACATTAGTCCCAAAACGACATTTCTTTGCCATTTTTAAAGCACACTTACTGCTCTTTTTTTTTTCGGGGCAAGTGAAAATCACTTTTACAGACTGACACATTATGAAACCTTTTTTTTTAATTTATTTAATTGCACTTGTCCAAGCTGTTTTTTTCAGACCACCACCATGTGTATTCGCGGTGACTGCCTACACTCCAGCAAGGGCAACCAGCCTTAGTGATGCTGAATGTATTTGCATTACAGACTTAAACCTGAAAACCCCACTCGCTTCTAAATACTGTGCATGACTATACATGGCAAGCACATGGGTGTGTGCTAAGACTCTGCTTCTTCCCCCAAAAATTCGCTCCCCCTTTCCATCTAATGCAACTGTGAAATCACCAGAGCAAGACGCAATAAATCTCTGCCTATAATTCCTCTATGCACACAGAGTCATTTTTTCACATTAGTCCCAAAACGAAATTTCTTTGCCATTTTGAAAGCACACTTACTGCTCTTTTTTTTTCGGGCCAAGTGAAAATCACTTTTTACAATTGGAAATCACTTTTACAGACTGACACATTATAAAACCACTTTTTTTGATTTATTTAAATGCACATGTCCAAGCTGTTTTTTCAGACCACCATCATGTGTATTCTCTGTGACTGCCTACACTCCAGCAAGGGCAACCAGCCTTAGTGATGCTGAATGTATTTGCATTACAGACTTAAACCTGAAAACCCCACTCGCTTCTAAATACTGTGCATGACTATACATGGCAAGCACATGGGTGTGTGCTAAGACTCTGCTTCTTCCCCCAAAAATTCGCTCCCCCTTTCCATCTAATGCAACTGTGAAATCACCAGAGCAAGACGCAATAAATCTCTGCCTATAATTCTTCTATGCACACAGAGTCATGTTTTCACATTAGTCCCAAAACGAAATTTCTTTGCCAATTTGAAAGCACACTTACTGCTCTTTTTTTTTTCGGGGCAAGTGTAAATCACTTTTACAGACTGACACATTATGAAACCACCATGTGTAACTACAACAAAAACAATTCCCATTTCTATTATTCATTTCTTAAGTTACCACATACATCCCCTCTCAAACTGTAAACTCACCTTTAAAATTAGTTAGTTGTGAAAGAAATGTGACACTCAAACAGCAGATTATCAGAGCCAGGATCTCTGTTGTGTTCACCTCTCTCCTCTCAGCAGAACCAGATAATGGCAAACTTTCCCTCTATTTTTCCACACATATACATGTAAGTTTCAAATCTCAGTGCTTCCCCCTTTTTTTCAAATGTAATCACACATTTCTATTGGTTGAAAACCAACCCTTTTCCAAAAGTACCCTTCCCCCAACTTGACTTCTGCCTAGTACCCTTCCCCCAACTTGACTTCTGCCTGCTACCATAGCAACAGCTCATGGAACACTGCTGTGTAGAGTTAGGTCAGAAGTTCGACACACAATGTTT
Source organism: Triturus cristatus (assembly GCF_964204655.1). Lineage (NCBI taxonomy): Eukaryota > Metazoa > Chordata > Amphibia > Caudata > Salamandridae > Triturus > Triturus cristatus. The sequence continues at coordinate 939,849,671 of NC_140594.1, read as the reverse complement.
CAATTCCACAGAGCAAGAGTGCTTGACTTTTCAAACCTTACAGCAAATCCATAGTACTGTTCTTTGGTTACACATTTTTTTGTACCAATACAAAACATGCTTCTATTAATTTACACATACAGCCTAGTTTTTATTCTAGAATGGTATGAAACAGCCAATCAGTTCTTTTTGTTTTGAAAAAAATATGTATGCCTCCATTTCCAAACTGTCTTTCTTTTCATATTGCCATTCTACTGAAAGACACCTCCTGAGTGCATCCAGTTCTCCTTTGAAGATGTTCACAGTGTGGATTGTAGGGCACAGCTATGTCTTCTGGAGTGAAAAGTTTGCAGAGAAAACAGGTATGGTGAGAGACCTTGCTTTGCCAAATGTAGACATTAAATGGATTGGTCAGAGAGGGTTAAAGTGGCACCAATTGATGCCATTGGTGAAATCCTTCATTCAAATCCAACACCCTGACCTCATAATAGTGCACTGTGGTGGCAATGACCTAGGCACTTTGACTGGGGTAGGTCTGGAAATGCTTATGAAGGACACCTTTGCACAACTGTTTCCACTTTTCCCTAAAACTGCCTTTGTGTTTTCCAACATATGCCAAAGGCAAAAATGGAACTGGTCCAATCATTTCTGTCCGCAGATTGACAAAGCAAGAAAGCACGTCAACAAATCTGTTTCTGCTTTCCTCCGTGACTATGGTATGGGTGCCATTTACCACAACAACTTGCGTTATGACATGCAAGACATTTATAGAGGAGATGGTGTGCACTTCAATGATGAAGGGAACAGAGTCTTCCTCTTGAACCTTAGACTCTGCATCGGTACTTACTTGTAGGTACCACTAAAAAAATGACTTCATAAACACAACAGCTCTTTTTAGAGCTCCCTAATTTCTAAACTCTTAAATCTGCTTTTCATTTATTTATTTTTATTTTTTTTACCGTACGCTTACCGTAAGCTTACGGTACGCGTACCCCGTGATTTTTTTTAAAATCAATAAATGTTTTTTTTGTACTTTTCTGTCCTTCTTTGACCCCCTTACAAATGTTAGGGGGTCTGTAACTCTCCTCATTGCCCCCTTTCCTTGTTTTCTCTGTTTTTTTTCTGAGTGAAACACACAAAATGGCGGCCGCCGCTTCCTGGTTTCGGCCGATTCGAATGTTTACTAAGATCTATGGGCCAATCAGAATCTCCTTCGCGCACGCCATGTTTCTTCCGTACGCTTACCGTAAGCTTACCGTACGCGTACCCCGTGATTTTTTTTAAAAATCAATAAATGTTTGTTTTGTACTTTACAGTCCTTCTTTGACCCCCTCACAAATGTAAGGGGGTCTGTAACTCTCCTCATTGCCCCCTTTTCTTGTTTTCACTCTTTTTTTTTCAGAGTGAAACACAGAAAATGGCGGCCGCCGCTTCCTGGTTTCGGCCGATTCGAATGTTTACTAAGATCTAAGAGCCAATCAGAATCGCGCTCGCGCACGCCACCGTACGCTTACCGTAAGCGTACGGTAAGCGTACCGTAAGTGGGCTCAGATATATATATTGATTTAAAGGCTATTTTCTCAGAATCTACTGAACAGATTTACACCAAACCTACAAAAGGCACTTCCTTGACCTAGGGACTACCTCTCTGCCAAATTTTGAGTAATTCTGTTCAGCCGTTCGGGCTGTAGCTCGTTCTAAAGGTCCTATGGAAAAATGCATGGGAAAAACGCGTTTTGGGACCCCCCTTTTATCTCAGCCCCCGCTTGACGGATCCCCCCGAGACTTTCAGGGTAGGAGCGGAGCGTAGCGCCCCACCTATTTTGAGAAATTCGCGAGGATTCGTCGACCGGCGCCAAAGTTATTCAAAATAGAATGTTGAGGTTTTCCTATGGAAACGTGGTCCTAACTATAACTACCTACTGGCGACCGCCAGTAGGTAATATATATATATATATATATTACCTACTGGCGGTCGCCAGTAGGTAGTTATAGTTAGGACCCTGTTTCCATAGGAAATCCGCAACATTCTATTTGGAATAACTTTGGCGCCGGTCGACGAATCCTCGCGAAATTTTCAAAATAGGTGGGGCGCTACACTCCGCTCCTACCCTGAAAGTCTCGGGGGGATTCGTCAAGCAGGGGCCGAGAAAAAAGGGGGGTCCCAAAACGCGTTTTCCCCATGCATTTTTCCATAGGACCTTTAGACACAGCTACAGCCCGAACGGCTGAACAGAATTACTTGAAATTTGGCAGAGAGGTAGCCATAAGGTCAAGGAAGTGCCTTTTGCAGGTCTGGTGTAAATCTGTTCAGTATTTCCTGAGAAAATAGCATTTAAAAGCATATATATATGTGGGCGGAGCCTAACCACACATCTCATCCTGAGATCTGATTGGCTGTCAGCACTTCATCCAAGAAGTGTTGGCAGCCATCTTGGGACCAATATACATGATAGCACCTCATTAAAAAGCATTGCAGTTAATAGAAGGTTTTAAGACTTTAGTTACATTATACATCATTTGTTGATGGTACCATACTCATTTTAGGAATTGTGGTATGTTCTAAGGTGATTTCACCATGTGAAAAAGCCTTCTGCTGGGATATCATGATTGAGAGAAAAATATTTTCTCATACTTTTACCACAGAGGTTTGGAAGGTGATCTATAAGCTAAACTGAGAGCTTATTTTCTGTAAAATCACATTATCTTTCTCAGTCATGTGAGCATGAAGTCTGACATTCTCAGTAAAACATGTACATCCAACAAGGGCAGAGACTGTCAGTTGATTCCTTTGTGTTCTACTGCAGCTTCCCAGAGTGTTCCAAAGAACTACTAGAGCGCTAACAGTCCTACTTATGATAAACGTATGGCACACCTGAAGCCATCTTGCTTGGATTAAAGTGGTAACTCTTAAAACATTTAATTTAAAAAGGAACAAAATGAGGGGGTTCATTTTTCCATAAAAAGTATGATTAGTGCTGCAGAAAGAAAAATTAGGGCACATTTTGAGTGACTTCTCAAATCCTCTTCTATTTCATTAAAAAATTCTGACATGCAGACTGAAACATGCACTTTCAATACCAGCAGCAGTTTTCCCTGGTGAGCAGTAGCTTTACTACAGTGATCTAATGAGCAAAAAGAGTGCTAACATTCTGAATTTATGGCAAATGTGTGACACATCTGAATGCCTTCTTGATGGAATCAAAGTAAAAAACTGAAAGTATTTCCTACTGAGGAGACTGCAGTAAATGAGGAAATTAGGAAACTTCATAACAAATAAGTCTCCCAAGATGGCCACCAGAGACAAAAGAGCCCAAATGTAGCCCAAATATCACCCAGATGTAGCCCAAGTATAGCCCAATGACAGAATGTCCCAGAATGTTCTTAAAAACAACTAGAGCGCTTACTGTCTTCATTATGACAAAAGTATGGCACACCTGAAGCCATCTTGATTGGAATAAACTGGTAACACTTACAACATTTAATTTAAAAAGGAACACAATGAGGAGGTTCATTTTGCCATAGAAATTATGATTAATGCTGAAGAAAGAAAATGAGGGCACATTTTGAGTGACTTCTCAAATCCTCTTCTATTTCATTAAAAAATTCTGACATGCAGACTGAAACATGCACTTTTAATACCAGGAGCAGACTTCCATGGTGCAGTAGTTTTACTACAGTGATCTAATGAGCAACTAGAGTGCTAACATTCAGAATTTATGACAAATGTGTGACATATCTGAATACCTTCATGATGGAATCAAAGTAAAAAACTGAAAGCATTTCCTACTGAGGAGACTGCAGTACATGAGGAAATTAGGAAACTTCATAACAAATAAATCTCCCAAGATGGCCACCGGAGACAAAAGAGCCCAAATGTAGCCCAAAATCCCCCAGATGTAGCCCAAATATAGCCCAATGACAGAAGTGTGCAAAACACTTATTATTTTGTGTTTTTGCAGTGTTATATAGTGCAGACTTGTCAGGTATTGGAGTGCTTTACATGAGCATTGGTTACATCACACAAGAACAAATTCATTTTGGTTGTAGACATGGGGAGACTAAGTGATTTGACCAGAATCACAGAATGTCGAGCTGAAGCAGAAACTTCAACCTGGTTCCCCAGTTGCAAAGTCTGCAGTTCTGGAAGTAACACCACATCCTCTCCCCTAAGTGCAACATTTAATCAAGTGGTCAACTGGATAAAAAAACATAAAGATAACAAATAATTTAAAAGTGCTTTGTCGCTATTTGAAAACTCAGAAAATATGTCCTTATTTTAGTCTTTTAGAGCACTAACCATAATTTTGATGCCAATAAGACCCTCTCATATATGTAATTTCTAAAGGAAATGCTCTAGGTATTACAGTTTTGATTACATCAAGATGATATCAGGCGTTCCACACTTTTGTAATAAATATAGAATGTTAGCAATCTAGTTGTTCATTAGGATACTGTTGAGAGGCAGAGGCCAGGGGCACGGACTCTGAAAATTGAAGGCAGGTAGGAGGGTGCAAAGGCAACAATTTAACCACACTGAGCAGGCAGGAAGGGCCGTGGAAGCACAACAGACTATGGAGGGCAGTGGAAAGGGGGCAGGGGCAACAAACCAACAATACAGGACTTGCAAGAGAGGCTGTTGGAGGGAAGATCTATTACGGGTCAAGGAAGCTAGGGGCGGTCCCCAGATCCCCGGGAGCCACTACAGAACTGAGCAGGAGAGTGAGTCGGGGACAAAAGGGGCACCTTAATTTGAGCCGGGGTGCCTAGGAACGCTTGCTCCAAAAATGAAGAAAACAGACATATGAGACATGGAATTGGAGGCAGAATACAATGGCAGTTTAATGAGAAGATGCAACTTCAAAGAAACCGCAGAATAGAGACATAAAGTACAAAATACAGAATCCAGATAATCATACAGCTGTCATAATATTCTCTGTATCTCAATTAATGTACTGACAGAGAGAGAGAGAAAACACATCTATAAATGCATCATGAGAAACAAGTTACACCAAGGAAAATGTTACCTAGGAACACTCACGTTTACTCTTAGAGCAAGCATTCCTGCAATTACAATACAAAATCTTTTAAATGCAAAAGTAAAGAGAACAATGGTTAAACATAACATGACATTTCATATAGGTAAAATAGAATAAGATACTTCAAGCAAAGCAGAGCAAGACATTTTAAGCAAAGGAAGACAAGAGCTCCCAGCTCTTGGGGAAAACCTGCACTGCCTGTTAACCTACATACAGACGGCGAGGTAGTCCGTCGATATCTGTGGGTGCTCCCTTTTTATATCATTTTGTGGGCTCCTTTGCACGCTACATCTACCTACGTATGCTACCCAAAAGCTTCGTCTGCAGATTTTACCAGACATTTCGTCATTTACCCACTTAATGCTGACAATGGACTGGGTGAAAAGGTCAGTCTCTCAGGCCAATCGCTTATCGTAAGTTCCATAGAGCAAGCAGAAAATAATGGGTATTGTACGGGAATTCAATATATTCATGTATAAAATCTCCTCAGTTCTCCTAACTTGACGCTCTGCGGTTGCCACTTCCTTAAAAGTGGGAAACCTGCCCAGGAAGCAAGTACCAGTCCAGGATGCAGCCTACTGTATGTCGACAGCTTCAGGGGGATGTTGAACTCTGATACCGAGCACGGAGCACTCGGGTAGGGTGGGGGCTACTAGTTTGGATCAGAAGGCCTCGCAGACCTGCCTTCAGACTGCTATACACTAAAATTGCAGAGCTATGGTCAATTTAACAAAGAGGCCTACATATTGAACAGAAGGGCCTACACAGGGGTTTTATGCTGGCTGAGTGGTAAGGATGTCTCAGGATAATTATATAGCAACACAGGACCCGCTGGTCAATTTAATACGGCCTACAAATGCAGCTGGCAGGGCAAGGACAAGGGTCTCATACTTCAGGTGTGGAAAGAACGGGCCAGGGGCCCCCTGTGATACAAAATCTACCCTCCTTCAAGGCTGTGGCAATGTAATAGACCGTTGTGGGCAGAAGGAAGAGGCAATGGTAGTACAACCATACATGCCAATAGACCCGATTCAGCCAGGAAACGTCCAATGTTTTTAAGCTCAAATGGGCTTTATTTGATCTGTCTCCTGTCTACAATATCCTCTTTTTCAATGTAACTCAAAGGGGAAAATCAATACCCCAGTTTTTTTTCAAAATCTCCCTCTTACCAAGTTCAAAATGTTCGCAAGTATGGTACATTGGATCATGGAAGGAAATGGGATAGGGACATGGACTTGGATAACAGAGGACAGGAGGGACATGGAGAGGTGCACCAAACTGACCCTGCAGGGCAGGCATCAGGGTTTGCAGCAGCACAATACACCACACAGGGCATGCAGGACGGGAGTGCAGCACAACAATCCATAGAAAGCAAGAGGGAGGGGACAGGACCATGCACATGGACAACAGAGAACAGAGGGGCAAGAGGCAATGGTAGCTAGCTGACCATAATGGACAGACAGGAGAGAAAGCTGCAGCATAACAGACCATAAAGGGCAGGAGGGACGGATCAGGGGCATTACAATGGAACAGACAAGCCAGGAGGGAGGGAGTAGGGCTGGGGGCAAGGGGGCAGGGCAGGAGCAGCAAGATAGCCATGGAGGTCAGGCAGGATGGGCACTAGAAGCAAGACACACCATGAAGACCAACAGTGAGACTGTGATGGCATACACACAGACCATGGAGGGAAGGTGGGAGGGGGTCAGGGGCAGCTAACTGACCACACAGGGAAGGTGGGAGGGGCCGTGGCAGCACAGAAGACCATGCATGGCAAGTGGGAGAGTTAGTGGCAGCACAATGGCTATGATGGGCAAGAAGGAGGGTGGAGGGGCATGCACAAAGGACGATGGAGGATAGAAGGGAGGGTCAGGACCTGTGCACAGACAAGAAAGTTCAGGGGAAGGGACCTCACAACAGACCACACGGGGCAGGCAGGAGGAGCAGTTGCAGCACAACAGACCAGGGAGGGCAGAAGGGTGTGGCAGTACAATGGACCATGTAGAACAGGAGGAAGAGGATAGGGGCATGGCATGTGGACAGGCAGGGTGGAGGTGGCAGGGACAGGTTACAGTCATCTGACAATGCTAGGCAGGTGGGAGGGGAGTGGCAGCTCAACAGAACACTCAGAGTAGATAGGAGTGGCAGGTCCATGGGACATGGTGGGCAAAAAGGATGGAGTAGGGGCATGCACAAAGACATCAGAGGGCAGGGGGAAGGAGAATAGGGGCAGCAAGCTAAGCACAGAGTTTAAGCAGGAGGTCAATGATGGGGCATAGAATTGGGCAATGGAGGGCAGGAGGAGTGGACTGGTACATCATACTAAATTGAGGGCAGTGGCAACACATCAGACCATGCATGGCAGGAGGGAGGAGGCTAGTCCATGGATTCACACAACAGAGGATAGGGAGGAAGGGGATGGGGCAGCAAGCTAACTGTTCAGAGAAGGCGGGTATTAGGAACTTTATTGTTTTTAAAACATTGTGTCTGTGCGAACTACTTAAAATATGAACAAGTATGCAGTATAATCTCACTTTTATTCAGGAAGAAGAGGACGTTTGTGACTGTGACTCCGGGCTCACTTGGCAGAAACACCCCCTGACCCTCCACCCCCTATCGCAAAATGTAATGCCCGTGAAAAGGGTAGGTGAACACAGTGTTATATAGAACATAGTCCTGAGAGCACGATTGAAAATGAAAACTAGATATAGTGTATGGTATAAACTATGCACCAAAAAGTGTGATATAAGATGAACCGGGCGTGAAATATAATATGCAATACATTGTGCGCAATGACAGATTCATTGGAGAGCGCGAGATAGCACAGGCACTAGCGCGTGCTATGCGATATGCGCCTTGGAGTGTAATATGCACAGGGCAGTGTTGTGTAACCTAACTAGTCTCTAAAGTTGTAATATAAAATATGTGCTGGGGAGTGTAACGTTGCATATGCACTGTGACAAAGATATGGATCCCAGATTGTAATATGTATGGCATAGCACTGTGCGTTATAACATAGGCATCGAGAAAGGCACGTTAGATGGGGCAATATAACCCGTGCGAAGACAAGTGTGGCATGACATATTCACGGGGTGGTGTTACAGTGCACATGGGCTAGAGAGTGTCATAGCATATGCACTAGCTAGTGGAATACAACACAGAGGTGTGTGGCACTCGGCAGGCAATGGTGGGTGTAACACAGCATTGGGCTCTGTCAGGAGCACGCTGTGACTCTCAAGTGATGTTCGTCCCATTTCCAGAGAGTAAAATAAAAAGTATTACACATCCGGCAGTGGATGTGTGTTTTATTAACCGTGAGGGGGGTTTCTTGCATAGTTTTGGTCGAATTTTTGTCGAATCCCCTTTGAATGGCTTGGTGTGCATGTGTATTAAATGTGCCCGTCAATAGCTACCCATGTTTGTATAAATAAACGACAAGGGTGTCTACCAGGATTAGGCACGGTAGGGTATCAGACATGTCAGAGCTTCACTAGTGGTGTAAATACATTCCACGTGGATTCATTGCATGCATAGTCGCCTTTTAATGAATATCACGCAAATCGTCATGGTGATAGGTACGTACGGTTTGTCCAGCATGTCATAGGTGTGTCTATAAATATATATTTTTAAAAAATAATAAAAAACAGTGGCCGGCCCTGGGGATTGGGGTCAAAAAAATATAATTAGGAGGCTGGCCCTGGGGGATGGGGTCATCAGGGCCAATAAATTAGAATAAGAAGGGGAACCAAACAGCCCCCTTCTTAAAAAACTAAAATAAATAAAAGACTGGCATCGTGCCGGAGGCCATGCCCCCTCCATGCAGCACTCTGCAAACGCGCCCCCAACAGGCATCTCCAGTATGCGCCAGGGAGCTGCGCTGCAGCCAGGTGTTCTGAGGCCAAGCCCCTTTTTACACCTCTCTGCAATGCAGCTCTGTGGCGCTTACTGGAGGTACCTAGTGGTCTAGTTTGACCCTAGGGACCCTTAGGATTCAAGGGGACTTAATCTCTCAACTTAGAACAGCCACAGGGCGCGTTTACACAGTGGTGAAGGGAGGGGACGGGGCCTGAGGTGACGTGTGCAAACACGCACTATGGCACGTTTTAAATTGGGGATATAATTTCCCTTCAATACTGAGGGCCCCTGGGGGCTAACTAGCCCACCAAGTGCTTCCAGTAAGCGCCACTGAGCTGCATTGCAGAGAGGTGGTCCAGGCCGTGCCACTTTTTACACCTCTCTGCAACGCAGCTCTGTGGCACTTACTGGAGGTACCTAGTGGGCTAGTTGGACCCTAGGGACCCTCAGGATTCAAATGAACTTAATCTCCCAACTAAAAATGGACACAGGGCGTGTTTACACAGTGGTGAAGGGTGGGGACGGGGCCTGAGTTAACGTGTGCAAAAACGCCCTGTGGCCTGTTTTAAGAGGTAGTTTTAATCCCCATGCCCTATTCTATACTAGGGGCTTACAGAGGAGGTCATGCTAATCACAGGGGGACCCCAACGCATAATGTTCCCTAGTGTATGTAGGTGTTTTCACTGTATTCTAAGTGTCTTTTAACATAGCACTGGCTCTAGGACTGGTTAGTCAGACTCAGTTACCACCAGTATCCGTCTGAAAAAGTTGAGGGTACAGGATGATTTTGCAACAAGGCTTCTTTCTGCTCTTCTTTTTGTTCTTTCTGCACGTTATCCTTCTTCCTGCACTTATCTTCGTATTTGAGGACTTCTGTTGCTTCTTTCTGCACTTCTTTTGTTTCTTTCTGTGCATTTTTTCTTCTTTCTTCACATGTCCTATCTCTGTAGGCATAGTTAGAAATTAGCATTTAAAAAACCTTTGAAATTCACAGAAAAAACCATAGGTTTCAGGCACGTTATAGTTAGGAATTAGCATTTAAAAAACCTCAGAAATTCACTGAAAAAACCATAGGTTTCAGGGGTGTTATAGTTAGCTGGACTTTTCACTTGTACAAAACCATTTAAATTCCCCCATTATAGTTAGTTCAGCTAACTATAACTCGCGCGCCCGCAATGCACTGCTGATGACGTCACATATTACATCACTCATGACATGGTCAGTGACATCACTCATGACATCACTGATGACATCTCAAATGACATCACTGATGACATCACTGATGACATCATCCTTGTGATAGAGTGGCAGACCTCCTCTCACCCTAATATAACCTTTGATACACACATTCAAAAATAGAGACTAAAATTTTCAAAACAATGGACATACCAATACCAGTTACAACAACCTTTTCAGTAATTCTAAGATCCACATACACATCCACTCATTCACCAACAGTCCAATTCAGTCACTCATACATGTACTCACTCATCATATGTACTCATACACCTATACATCCTGTTACACAATGCCACTCATCCATAGAGTTACTCACACACATAGTCACTCATGCTAACAAAGAATCAAACATACATTTACTTGCATATACAGTTATACACACACCACCACACTTACTTCTACGGAAACTTACACATACTTAGTCTTTTAAACAATCACTTATAGAAACACATACTTATTCATACAGGAACTCTTTCAATCTCTCACTCTCACATATACTCACATATATACACCAATAGTCACATATACTAGTTTAAAACATATGTAGTTACTCATAAAGACACTATTGAGACAGTCATTCACTCACTAACACACCCATACACACACTCATCCACCCATACAGTCCTGCACACATGCTGTGTTCAACACATACAAACAGTGAGTCACTCATTCATGCACCTATGCACTACGTAATACCCCCCACCGAACCATGCAGACACTCAGACTGATACTCAAAAAACCAACTAATAACCTATATAGACACCCATGTAGCTACTCACCAACCCATGCAGCCACTTATACACAAAGTGAGAGACTGATACAGATATTTACATATTTAAACATTACTCACTAAGCCATGTATTCACTATGATACACTTAATCAGTCAGTTACACAATCAATTTTTCAAAATCAAATCATCCATTTAGACACTTATATACCCATTTATTCTTCCATCGACCTTGAGATATACATATATAAAACATATTTAATTTTCAGAAAAACACACATTCACTGGATGATGTCATCAGTGATGTCATCAGTGATGTCATTTGAGATGTCATCAGTGATGTCATGAGTGATGTCACTGACCATGTCATGAGTGATGTAATATGTGACGTCATCAGCAGTGCATTGCGGGCGCGCGAGTTATAGTTAGCTGAACTAACTATAACGGGGGAATTTAAATGGTTTTGTACAAGTGAAAAGTCCAGCTAACTATAACACCCCTGAAACCTATGGTTTTTTCAGTGAATATATATATATATATATATATATATATATATATATATATATATATATATATATATATTCTAATGATTTTAATTAATTTGTATTGGGCATAGGCAGATAGGTTAACAAAATAGTAAGATACTTTCACCTTGATGTCTTGATAAGGAATGAGCAACTTGCCACAGTGATCTAGGGAAGAATAAAAACAAGTATTAATGATGACTTAGCATATTAGTATACAGAACGTTGTCGAATGGGAAGAAATTATGAAAGTCTTTTGTAGTAAAAGCATTATTGAGTTAGTAGTAAGAATAGTGTAGCATAGAGTGCATTATAGTATATGTAGCTAAGTATGTAGTAAACATTGTTTAGTAGAGGTTTATAAAGAGTGTGTTGTAGAATGTCCTAAAAAAAACATTCCCCCAAAATTTTGTGAAAAATATGAAAAGAGTAATACAGGTGTAATAATATGTAGATACTTTGTAGCGGAAGGTTTCTGTAGAGTATGCTAGAGAAAGTGTGGTGGGATGTAGTATAGTATAGAGAATGTATAGCAGTTAAAGTGTACATCAAGAATGTGTAGTGGAATGTTTACAAAAGAGTAGTAGAGTGTGTTTATCAGAGTGATTTATTGTAATAGTAGTGTGAAGTAAGAGAAATAGTAAGGCAGGAAAGTGCTGAGGAAATTTGGCAGTGCCTCAGGTAAGTCACCCCATGGGAGTATAGGTTTTGCTTTTGCAAACATACTCACTTTTTCATCATCAGCGATTGCCAACTTAGAGTAGGAAACTGTGTAAAAGAAACGAACAAAGAGAAGAAAGCGAAGAATAGAGAGAGAATAGTATATATGATGTGATTGAAAGAGTAGTAGAAGCAGTGTATGTAGTAAAGATTAAGTAGTAAAGGATAGTAGGAAGTGTAATAAAGTAAAGAACTGTAACTTTACTAGTTAGTGGTTATTAGAATGCACAGAGTATATGTTGTGGTAAGTAGTAGGGGGTGTATATTTAAATGTGTGGAATAGAGGATGTGTGCTGTATAGTATGTGTTATAAAGTGAGCACTAAGATTATGTGTTTGAGTGTGTGTGGTACCGGGTGCAAAGAATCTAAAAGCTATAAAAGGTTGTGTGGTGTGAAGAGTGTGTGTGAGGCCGAGTTTGCGCGGGGTTGAGAGTGTGCGGGCCGAGAGTCTTCTCAGGGAGAGAGTGTGGCAGAGAAAGAGTGTGGTAGAGAAAGAGTGTGGCAGAGAGAGAGTGTGGTAGAGAGAGAGTGTGGCAGGGAGAGAGTGTGGCAGAGAGAGATTGTGGCAGAGAGAGAGTGTGGCAGAGAAAGAGTGTGGCAGAGAGAGAGTGTGGCAGAGAGAGAGTGTGGCAGAGAGCGTGTTGCAGAGAGCGTGTGGCAGAGAGCGTGTGGCAGAGAGCATGTGGCAGAGAGCGTGTGGCAGAGAGCCTGTGGAAGAGAGCGTGTGGAAGAGAGCGTGTGGAAGAGAGCGTGTGGAAGAGTGCGTGTGGAAGAGAGCGTTTGGAAGAGAGCGTTTGGAAGAGAGCGTGTGGATAAGAGCGTGTGGAAGAGAGCGTGTGGAAGAGAGCGTGTGGAAGAGAGAGTATGGCAGAAGGGGAGTGTGCTAAGAGTATTCAGCAATTATGTTTTTGGGCTGTTTTTTTTGTAGGTCTGCCCTGACCTGTGCCTCTGTGCATCGTTATGCAAGCAGTATTTTTGGTGGTGTGGTTTCTGTTTTTTTTGTGTCCCAGGTAAGCTATCTCGTCTATGTTTCTTATATAATGGTTTTTTCCTGTTTTTGATATGCCTTCCCCGGCCCATGCCATACCTGTGCAGTGTCATGCATGGAGTGCTTTGGCCAGTATGTATGATGCTGTTTGTGGGTCTTAGTTAAGAAACATAGGCAAAATGGCTTACCTAAGATTTTTTTTCTGTTTTATGTACAGGTTTAGCTCAGCTCATGGATAGAGAGTATGTATTACATTGTGTATGTTAGCTTGTACTATGTATAGCACAGAAATGTTTGTGAAGGTTGGCTGCACAAAGTTTTCAAAAAACGCTTTGTGACTTTCTTTGCTTTGTAACACTGGCTTATCTAGTATAATTCTGTTTTCAACTTGTTATCTCTCTGTATTTTGTAATATACTGCACAGACACAGTTACACACCGATACACATACACACACACACTGCTTCCTTTGATCAGCAATTTGTTTGTTACATTTTGTCTATGTTTCTTATCTAACTATTTTTTTCAGTTTTTTTACAGGGCTTCACCGGTCTGTGACGTCCCCGTGCAGCGTTGTACATTCTTCTCTTAGGGTAAAAATAAGAGTTATTCTAATTTATTTTGTTTATATGGTTTTTGATTGCTATTCTTATTTTGGTGTTTTCCCATTACTTTGTGCAGTCTTTAATTAGTAATGTTTATTTAAATATATATCTCATGTTTTTGGTTTGATAGTAATACAGGTGGTTCTTGACGAAAGTGCTGTTATATGTATTTGGTGTGGAATTCGTTATTTGATTGTAGCAGGGTGGGGCACGTTTTTTATTGAATCTGCTGTTGTCAGAGTGTTTCATTAATTTCTGGATGTAACGGCAGGTGGAGCGCAGCTGCAAACAGGGGGGTGCAATCTTTGTAGCATTTTTATGTTCTTTTTGGGATTCAGCGTAATCTGAAGGTAAGTTACAGGTCTACTGTGGTCCTTAGCGTAGGCGTGTAGCATTGTATATGGAATACTTTGCCTGTGATGTATGCTGTTGGCTGTGGGTATTAGGTAAGCCATCTTGTCTATGTTTCTTATCTATTATGTAGTAAGAGATTGTGGCAGAGAGCGTGTGGCAGAGAGTGTGTGGCAGAGAGCGTGTGCCAAAGAGCACGTGCCATAGGGGGTGAGGCATAGAGGGTGTGGCATAGAGCGTGTGGCATAGAGCGTGTGCCAAAGAGTGCGTGCCAAAGAGCGCATGCCAAAGAGCGCATGCCAAAGAGCGCGTGCCAAAGAGCGCATGCCAAAGAGCGCGTGCCAAAGAGCGCGTGCCAAAGAGCGCATGGTAAAGAGAGCATGGTAAAGAGCGCACGGTAAAGAGTGTTTGTAGAGAAATAAAGTGTATTACTGTTGGAAAAATAGAGATAGGTAAAGTAAAAATGTGCTGAAAAAGTTGAGTGTTTCATGTAAGTACCACTATTGGGGTTTGCAGATTAATTCTCACCTGTATGCTCACTTCCTCATCATTAACTTTTGGCAACGTATAGCTTGAAAGTATAAAAAAATAAGGAGCGAAAAGAGGAGAGTAAAGAACAATGCTAGTAGAAATGCAAGCACTAACTATGATGTATGTAGAGGAGGTGTGCATAAAAATGTGTGCAGTAGAGTGTGTGTTTTAAAATATCGCGTGCCAAATAGTGCGTGTCAAAGAGTGCATGGTAAACAGTGCATGGTAAAGAGTGCATGGTAAAGAGTGCATGGTAAAGAGTGCATGGTAAAGACTGCTTGTAGAGAAATAAAGTATATCGCTATTGAAAACATAGAGCTAGTTAAAGTTAAAAGTTCCTGAAAAAGTTGACAGCGCCTCACGTAAGTAACACCATTGGAGTTTGCAGATTGGTTCTCACCTGCATGCTCACTTTCTCATCATCAGCTAATGTCAACTTTTAGCTTGAAAGTGTAAAAAAGCAAGGGAAAAAAATAGGAGAATAAAGAAGAGAGAGTGTGAGTATACATGAAGGAGTAGAGAGATTAGTAAGAGTAGTGTACGTAGTGTAGACCAAATAGTAAAGCATAGTAGTGAGGATAATAAAGTTAGTAGAGATGTAAGCATTAGCTGACGCATGTAGAGGAGATGCGCATAAAAATGTGTACAGTAGGTATTATGTGATAGAGTATGTAAAAAGATAGTGTGGGAGAGAGTGTGTGGCAGAGTGTTTAGTAGAGAGCGTGTAGTAGAGGGCCTGTAGTAGAGAGCATGTAGTAGAGAGCGTGTAGTAGAGAGCGTGTAGCAGAGTGTGTGTGGTACAAAGTTGGAGTTAGCAGTTTTTCACCTGCATAACCACTTTTTTGTAATTAGCTATTGGCAACTTATAGCTTGAAATAAAAAAGGAGAAGAGTGAAGAGTAGTGAGTGTGTAGCATACATGAAGTAGGAGAGAGTATTAAAAGCAGAGTATGTAGCATAGAACAAGTAGCAAAGCATATTGGTGAGGGCAATATAGTTAATAGAGATGTAAGTGTTGGCAATGGTGCATGTATTGTGGGGTGTGTTTGTAAATGTATGTAATAGAGAGTGTGTGTTCTACAGCATGTAAAAAGTAAGTGTGTGGTAAGAGCATATGTGAGAGCGTGTGGCAAAGAGCGTATGGCAGAGATCGTGTGGGAGAGAGTGCGTGCCAAAGAGCATGCGCCAAAGAGCGCGTGCCAAAGAGCGGATGGTAAAGAGCGCATGGTAGCGAGCGCCTGACAAAGAGCGCGTGCCAAAGAGCGCATGCTAAAGAGTGCATGCCAAAGAGCGCATGCCAAAGAGCGCATGGCAAAGAGTGCATGGGAAAGAGTATTTGTAGAGAAATAAAGTGTATTCCTGTTGGAAACATAGAGATAGGTAAAGTAAATAGTTGCAGAAAAAGTTGACAGTGCCTCACGTAAGTAACACCATTGGAGTTTGCAGATTGGTTCTCACCTGCATGCTCACTTTCTCATCATCAGCTATTGCCAACTTATACCTTGAAAGTGTCAAAAAGCATGAAAAAAGGAGGAGTGTAAAGAAGAGACTGTGTGTAGTATACATGAAGTAGGAGAAAGAGTAGTAGGAGTAGTGGATGTAGTGTAGACCAAATAGTAAAGCATAGTAGTGAGGATAATATGGTATTAGAGATGTAAGCATCAAGTGTGGAGCATGGAGAGGAGGTGTGCATAAATATGTGTGCAGTAGAGAGTGTGTGTCATAGAGTATGTAAAAAGACAGTGTGCTAAAGAGCGTGTGCTAGAGAGCGTGTGCTAGAGAGCGTGTGCTAGAGAGCGTGTGCCAGAGAGCGTGTGCCAGAGAGCCTGTGGGAGAGAGCGCAAGCCAAAGAGCGCATGTCGAAGAGCGCATGGTAAAGAACGCATGGTAAAGAGCGTATGGAAAAGAGCATATGGTAGCGAGCGTTTGCAGAGAAATAAAGTGTATTACTGTTGAAAACATAGAGATAGGTAAAGTAAAAAGTTGCAGAAAAAGTTGATTGCCTCGCGTAAGTAACACCATTGGAGTTTTCAGATTGGTTCTCAGCTGCATGCTCACTTTCTCATGATCAGCTATTGTTAACGTATAGCTTGAAAGTGTAATAAAGCAAAAAAAAAACAAGGAGTGTGATGAAGAGAAAGTGTGTAGTATAGATGAAGTAGCAGAGAGAGTAGTAGGAGTAGTGTATGTAGTGTATACCAAATAGTAAAGCATAGTAGTGAGGATAATAAAGGTAGTAGAGAGCATGTGCAAAAGAGCACATGGCATAGAGCACGTGCCATAGAGAGCGTGCCATAGAACGCGTGCCATAGAGCGCGTGCCATAGAGCGCGTGCCAAAGAGCGCATGCCAAAGAGCGCTTGCCAAAGAGCACGTGACAAAGAGCACGTGAGAAAGAACGCGTGAGAAAGACCGCATGAGAAAGACCGCATAACAAAGACTGCGTGACAAAGATCGCATGCCAAAGAGCGCGTGCCAAAGAGCGCATGGTAAAGAGTGCTTGTAGAGAAATAAAGTGTATTACTGTTGTAATTATAGATATAGGTAAATTAAAAGTTGCCTAAAAAGTTGATAGTGCCCTTGTAAGTAACACCATTGGAGTTTGACGATTGGTTCGCACCTGCATGCTCACGCCCTCATCATTAGCTATTGGCAACTTATCGCTTGAAAGTGTAAAAATGCAGGTAAAAAAAGAGGAGAGTAAAGAAGAGACAGTGTGTAGTATACCTGAAGTAGTAGAAAGAGTAGTAGGAGCAGTGTATGTAGTGTAGACCAAATAGTTATGCATAGTAGTGCGGATACTAAAAATAGTAGAGATGTAAGCATTAACTGTGGAGCATGTAGAGGAGGTGTGCATAAAAATGTATGCAGTAGAGTATGCAAAAAGACAGTGTGGTAGAGAGTGTGTGTCAGAGAGCATGTAACATTGCGTTTGTGGCATAGAGTCTGTAGCAGAACGCGCGTGCAACAAAGCGCCTGGGACAGAGCGCATGCAACATAATGGCACACGTGCTAAAGCACACGCGCTTTGTTACATGCGCTAAGTCGCATGCGCTAAGTCACATGTGCTAAGTGACACATGCTATGTGACACTTGCTAAGTCACACATGAGTGTATGTTGTAGAGAGTGGATGGTACAGCGTTTGAGAAGGAGATTGTGTGATAAAGAGTGTGTGGTGTAGACTGTGTTGCACTGTGCGTGGTGGAGAGTGTGTGGTGGAGAGTGCGTGGCGGAGAGTGCGTTGTGGGCAGTGCGTGGTGGAAAGTGCATGGTGGAAAGTGCATGGTGGAGAGTGTGTGAAAGAATGTATCAAAGTCTGTAATAAATAGTGTGTTGCAGAGAGTGTATAGTAGAGAGGTTGAGGGTTGAAAATGTGTTGCAGATTGTGATCAGTAAAGAGTGTGTGTAGTAAAGAGTGTGTGTAGTAAATAGAGTGGATAGTTCAGAGTGTGCACAGTATAGAGAATGCATAGTACAGAGTGCGCCCCTTTTTTTCCCTCTTCTCTATTTTGTGGCCTCTTAAATGCCAGTCAGCCATTGGAGAAGCGCATTGTCTCTCCAAACAAGCCCTGTCTTTTTTGGATTTGTGGGCGTGGTTTTTTGATTCTTTCTCTGTTTTGAAGCTCGTCCCTTATTCACTGGTGGGCATGTTTTATTTTTATTTTTTAATTGAATCTTCTCAGGTATTTTTTTATGTCTGTTGCTGTGGGGCGAACGCTTCCTGAAGTTGTATGGCAAGCGATGTTTATTTTCCTTCGTTGTTTACTTTTTTCTTATCTAACTCTTTTTTTTCTGTTTTTTTACAGGACTTCCCCAGTCCATGTTATACCCATGCAGCGTCGTGCATGGAGTGCTTTGCCCAGTATGTATGATGTTGTTTGCAGGTCTTAGATAAGAAACAGACAAGATGCCTTACCTAATGCTTTTTTTCTTTTTTCTTTACAGGTCTATCTCAGCTCGTAACTAGAGAGTTTGTATTAAATTGTGTATGTTAGCTTGTACTATGTATAGTACAATCATTTTTTAGGAGGATGGCTGCACAACTTTTTTAGAAATTGCTTAGTAACTTTCTTTGCTTTGTAACACTGGCTTATATAGTCTAATGCTGTTTTCAATGTGGTATTTCTCTCGATTTTTTAACATGCCGCACAGACATTTACACAAACATACACACACATACACACTGCTTCCCTTGAACAGCAATTTGAGTACTCCATTGAAATTTTCCATTTCATTTAGTTCTTAAAAAGCAATAGTACATTAGTTGACTGTGCAGAGCCATCTATCCAGTGCTTTTTTGGGCATGTATGCTGCTGTTTGTGGGTAGCAGGCAAGTCATATTGCTTGGCAGGCTCATTGAATGCATTTTTGTGTTTGCGAGGTCTACCCTGACCAGTAATATTTCCGTGCAGCGTCATGCATGAAGTGGTTCTCACAGTATGAAAGCTGTTTCTGCTTGTTAAGTAAATCATCTTGTCTTTGTTGCTTAACTAATGGATTATTATTTGTAAGTTTGGCGTGTACCCTATGTCAGAGAGCGTGTGTTAGAAAGCGGGGAGGAGAGAGTGTGGAGGAGAGAGCGTGGAGGAGAGAGCGTGGAGGAGAGCGTGGAGGAGAGAGCGTGGCAGAGAGAGCGTGGAGGAGAGAGCGTGGAAGAGAGAGCGTGTAACAGAGAGCATGTAGCACAGAGTCTGTGGTACAGAGTTGGAGCTAGCAGTTTGTTTCTCACATGCATGACCACTTCTGCATCATTATATATTGCCAACTTATATCTTGAAAGTGTATGGTAAAAAAAAACAAGAGAAGAGTAGTAAGTGCGTAGCATACATGAAGTAGGAGAGAGTAGCAAAATCAGCATATGTAGCATCGAGCAAGTAGCAAAGCATAGTAGTGAGGGCAATATAGTTCATACAGATGTAAGTGTTAACAATGGTGCATGTATGTAGTAGAGAGAGTGTGTGTTGTATAGTATGCTAAAAGAAAGTGTATGGTAAGAGCGTGTGGCAGAGAGCATGTGGCAGAGAGCGCATGCGAAAGAGCACATGGCATACAGTGCGTGGTATAAAGCGCGTGGCATAGAGCGCATGGTATAGAGCACGAGCCATAGAGCGAGTGGCATAGAGCGCGTGGCAAAGAGCGCATGCTAAAGAGCGCATGCTAAAGAGTGCATGCTAAAGAGCTCATGCTAAAGAGCGCACGGCAAAGAGTGCACAGCAAAGAGCGCACGGCAAAGAGCGCACGGCAAAGAGCGCACGGCAAAGAGCGCACGGCAAAGAGCGCACGGGAAAGAGTGTTTGTAGAGAAATAAGGTGTATTCCTGTTAGAAACAGAGATAGGTAAAGAAAAAAGTTGCATGAAAAGTTGAGTGTCTCACGGAAGTAACACCATTGGGGTTTGCAAATTGGTTCTCACCTGCATGCTCACTTTCTCATCATTAACTTTTGGCAACTTATAGCTTGAAAGTATAAAAAAATAAGGATCGAAAATAGGAGAGTAAAGAATAGAGAGCGTGTAGTATACATGAAGTAATACAAAGAGTAGTAGGAGTAGTGTATGTAGTGTAGACCAAACAGTAAAGCATAGTACTGAGGGGAATGAATCTAGTAGAAATGTAAGCATTAACTATGATGTATATAAAAGGTGTGCATAAAAATGTGTGCAGTAGAGTGTGTGTGTTAAAAGATTGCGTGCCAAAGAGTGCGTGCCAAAGAGTGCGTGGTAAAGAGTGCATGGTAAAGAGTGCATGGTAAAGAGTGCATGGTAAAGAGTGCATGGTAAAGAGTGCGTGCCAAAGTGTGCATGCCAAAGACTGCGTGCCAAAGAGTGCGTGCAAAAGAGTGCATGGGAAAGAGTGCATGGGAAAGAGTGCATGGGAAAGAGTGCATGGGAAAGAGTGCATGTTAAAGAGTGCATGTTAACGAGTGCATGGGAAAGAGTGCATGGGAAAGAGTGCATGGAAAAGAGTGCATGGGAAAGAGTGCATGGGAAAGAGTGCGTGCCAAAGAGTGCATGCCAAAGAGTGCGTGCCAAAGAGTGCATGCCAAAGAGTGCGTGCCAAAGAGTGCATGCCAAAGAGTGCATGGTAAAGAGTGCATGGTAAAGAGTGCATGGTAAAGAGTGCATGGTAAAGAGTGCATGGGGAAGAGTGCATGGGAAAGAGTGCATGAGAAACAGAGCATGGGAAAGAGTGCATGGAGAAGAGTGCATGGGAAAGAGTGCATGGAAAGAGTGCATGGGAAAGAGTGCATGGGAAAGAGTGCATGGGAAAGAGTGCATGGTAAAGAGTGCATGTAGAGAAATAAAGTATATTACTGTTGAAAACATAGAGATAGTTAAAGTAAAAAGTTGCAGAAAAAGTTGACAGTGCCTCACGTAAGTAACACCATTGGAGTTTGCAGTTTGGTTCTCACCTGCATGCTCACTTTCTCATCATCAGCTATTATCAACTTATAGCTTGAAAGTGTGAAAAAGCAAGGGAAAAAAAGAGGAGAATAAAGAAAAGACAGTGTGTAGTATACATGAAGGAGTAGTAAGAGTAGTGTATGTAGTGTAGACCAAATAGTAAAGGATAATAGTGAGGATAATAAAGCTACTAGAGATGTAAGCATTAGCTGCGGTGTATGTAGAGGAGATGCGTATAAAAATGTGTACAGTAGGTAGTATGTGAAAGCGTATGTAAAAAGATAGTGTGTGAGAAAGTGTGTGGCTGAGAGTGTGTGGCAGAGAGCCTGTGGCACAGAGCCTGTGGCACAGAGACTGTGTCACAGAGCCTGTGTCACAGAGCGCGTGCAACAGAGCGCGTGCAACAGAGCGCGTGCAACAGAGCGCGTGCAACAGAGCGCGTGCAACAGAGCGCGTGCAACAGAGCGCGTGCAGCAGAGCACGTGCAACATAATGTCACACGCGCAAAGTTACACGCGCTAAGTCACACGCGCTAGGTCACACGCTCTAAGTCACACAATGAGTGTGTGTTGTAGAGAGTGGATGGAAGAGAGTGTGAATGAGAATGTGGGATAAAGAGTGTGTGGTGTGGAATGTGTAATGGAGAGTGCTTGGTGGAAAGTGCATGGTGGAAAGTGCATGATGGGGAGTGTGTGCGAAAGACTGTATCAAAGCCTGTAATAAAGAGTGTGTTGCAGACAGTGTGTAATAGAGAGGTTTAGTGCAGGAAATGTGTTGCAGATTGTGATTAGTACAGAGTGTGCATAGTAAACAGTGTGCGTAGTGAAGAGAGTGTATAAACCAGAGTGTGCTTAGTATAGGCTATACATAGCATAGAGTGCACATAAGAAAGAGTGCATAGTATAGAGAGCATGCCAAAGTGAATGCATCTAAGAAATTGTGTGCAAAAGAGTATGTGGTAGAGAGTATGTAGCATATTTGTGTGATATAGTGTGTAAGACACTGTATGGAGTTTAGGAAGTATAGGAGAGAGTGTTTTGCTTAGTGTTTTATAGACCATTAGAGTGTATTGTAGAATAAGAGGGGGTAACATAAAGTAGCACAGAGTAAATAAGGTGTATAAGCGTTTTAGATGAAACATAAAAATAAACAATGTAACCTGAAAACATCTGTAAAGAGGCGAGAAAAGAAGATGGTAAATATATTTGAATCTAAAGCATGACAAAAAGCAATGGGCGAAAAGCAATTGAAGACGCGCACCAAAAATGCAATCCTAGGCAAAAACTTAGATACAAAAGTACACATAGGGGTGACAGATGTATTGTAATTTCTGAGGCGAACCAGACATGAGCTAAAACCCACATGATGGGAAAGCGTTTCGCATCATGAAACACATTTTGGCAACGAAATTGAAACAGTTGTAACATATTCAACTAACAAAGTAAACGAATCCAAATTAAAAGGCAGCGAAAGGTGTGTATTAGCGTATAATTGTACGATCACTGGCAACAGTAGCAAGTTTCTAATGCAAGCGAGGCGAAATTATATCATGCAGAGAGCGCTTCACTAAGTATGAAATGCACGGCAAACGATGGCGAAGCGGTACCGTAATGAATATAGTAGTAGCGGTGAAAGCAAAAGCAGCAAGTTAATGTGCTGCGCGTCCGTTTTCCTTCTAAATTCTGGTCAATATATGTTAGCTAATCAGTTCGGTTCGAAGTAAAAGAATTGCGGCTTCGAAAATTAACGGCAGCAAGATACTAAACGAACTTCGATAATTAAGAAGCAAAACAGGTTTTCAAAGGTTTAAGTTGTAAAACAACTGCACTTTACATTTGATAAACATGATTTTACAAATTCGATGCGTTTATTTTAAAAACGGCAATGCACAAGCGTATTTCAATTGCAATGTTTTAAGTTGCTTACCTTTTTTGCAACAGAGATAGTTCAGCTCGCAATGTATACCGGATGACGTTGACCCACGAAATGTTTAGAAAGGCTGCTCTTCGAGTTTAAGTACAGTAAAAGACAAAGAAAGGGGAGTTACTTTAACTGAATAACAAAAGGGAAGCAACACTTGTTGTTTACGAACAGCGCGTGTATGAGATGTTGGTGTCTAGCCGTATGCTAATGTTTGGGTGGGGGGCTTCCTTGTAAGGATGAAAGGGATGTCTGCCTGAGAGTGTGTGTCATTGTTAGTGAGGAGGTGTGAATTCCGTGCGAAGCGAATGTGAAAGCGTGCATGGAACAGATAGCGATGCAGTAAAAGGCAATGTGGCTCCAACCTGTCTGCCTCGCGTACAAAGGTGTTTTTAAAGGAAATTGAACGCAAGTGCGCTGAAAAGCTAAAACCTACTAAAAGAAGAATAGAAAGCACGCATTATAAATACAGGCAAATTAATAAAATAAGTAAATAATCTTACCTTTAGATGCCTTACCTAAGACCCGCAAACAGCATCATACATACCGGGCAAAGCACTCTATGCACGTCGCTGCACGGGAACGGCACGGACCGGGGAAGCCCTGTAAAAAAAACAGGAAAAAAAAAGAGTTAGATAAGAAACAGAGAAGATGCCTTACTTAAGACCCGCAAACAGCATCTTACATACCGGCCAAAGCACTCTTTGCACGACGCTGGCCAGGGACAGTACGGACCGGGGAAGCTCTGTCAAAAAACAAGGAAAAAAAGAGTTAGCTAAGAAACAGACAATATGCCTTACCAAAGACCCGCAAACAGCATCATACATACCGGGTAAAGCACTCCATGCACGATGCTTCCCGGGGACGGCACGGAGAGGGGAAGACCTGTAAAAAAACCGAAAAAGATGTAGTTAGGTAACAAACATAGACAAGATGACTTACCGAAAACCCGCAGCCAACAGCATACATCCTGGCCAAAGTATTCCATATACAACGCTGCACAACAACGCTAAGGGCCAGGGTAGACCTGTAACTTACCTTGAGACGACGCTACACACCGACGCTACACACAATCAGAAAAAAGTGCCAAAACACTAAGCATCGATAAATAGCAAACATTTTGGAACAAGCCAAACACATAGACATATTATGTTCACATTAAAATTAATCCCAAAAAGAGCATAAAACGTATACAAACATTTCACTTACCTGTTTGTAGCAGCGTAACGCCTACCGTGACATCCGGAAAACAATGACAACAGCAGATTCAATAAAAAAAACGTGCCCCGCCCTCCCGTAATCAAAGAATGAATTCCACACAAAATACATGTAATAGCACTTCCGTCAAGAAACACCTGTATTACAATCAAACAAAGAACATGAGACGCAACACATAATAAGAAAAAAGATCAAAAACACTAACAGCATCGATAAATGACAAACATTTAGCAACAAACCAAATACATAGACATATTATGTTCACATTAAAAGTAATCCGAAAAAGAACATAAAACATATACAAAGATGTAACTTACCTGTTTGTAGCTGCGTACCGCCTACTGTGACATCCAGAAAACAATGACACACTCCGACAACAGCAGATTCAATAAAAAAACGTGCCTCACCCTCCCGTAATCAAATAATGAATCCCACACAAAATACATGTAATAGCACTTTCGTCAAGAAACACCTGTATTACAATCAAACAAAGAACATGAGACGCAACACATAATAAGAAAAAACATCGAATATACTAACAGCATCGATAAATAAGAAACATTTATCAACAAGCTAAATATATTAACATATTATGTTCACATTACAATTAATTCCAAAAACAACATAAAACGTATACAAAGATTGCACTTACCTGTTTGTAGCTGCGTACCGCCTACCGTGACATCCGGAAACCAATGGAACAGTCCGACAACAGCAGATTCAATAAAAAAACGTGCCCCACCCTCCCGTAATCAAATAATGAACCCCACACAAAATACATGTACTAGCACTTTTGTCAAGAAACACCTCTATTACGATCAAACAAACAACATGAGACGCAACACATAATAAGAAAAAACATCGAATATACTAACAGCATCGATAAATAACAAACATTTAGCAACAAGCCAAATACATAGACATATTATGTACACATTAAATTAATCCCAAAATGAAAATAAAACGTGTACATAAATTGCACTTACCTGTTTGTAGCTGCGTACCACCTACCGTGACATCCGGAAACCAATGACACACTCCGACTACAGCAGATTCAATAAAAAAACGTGCCCCACCCTCCCGTAATCAAATAATGAATCTCACACAAAATACATGTAATAACACTTTCGTCAAGAAACACCTGTATTACAATCAAACAAAGAACATGAGATGCAACACATAATAAGAAAAAACATTGAATATACTAACGGCATCGAAAAATAAGAAACATTTATCAACAAGCTAAATATATTAACATATTATGTTCACATTACAAATAATTCCAAAAACAACATAAAACGTATACAAACGTTGCACTTACCTGTTTGTAGATGCGTACCGCCTACCGTGACATCCGGAAACCAATGGAACAGTCCGACAACAGCAAATTCAATAAAAAAACGTGCCCCACCCTCCCGTGATCAAATAATGAACCCCACACAAAATACATGTAATAGCACTTTCGTCAAAAAACACCTGTATTACAATCAAACAAAGAACATGAGACGCAACACATAATAAGAAAAAACATCGAATATACTAACAGCATCGATAACAAACATTTAGCAACAAGCCAAATACATAGACATATTATGTACACATTAAAATTAATCCCAAAATGAAAATAAAACGTATACATAAAATGCACTAACCTGTTTGTAGCTGCGTACCGCCTACCGTGACATCCGGAAACCAATGACACACTCCGACAACAGCAGATTCAATAAAAAAACGTGCCCCACCCTCCCTTAATCAAATAATGAATCTCACACAAAATACATGTAATAGCACTTTCGTCAAGAAACACCTGTATTACAATCAAACAAACAACATGAGACGCAACACATAATAGGAAAAAACATTGAATATACTAACAGCATCGATAAATAAGAAACATTTATCAACAAGCTAAATATATTAACATATTATGTTCACATTACAATTAATTCCCAAAACAACATAAAACGTATACAATGATTGCACTTACCTGTTTGTAGCTGCGTACCACCTACCGTGACATCCGGAAACCAATGACACACTCCGACAACAGCAGATTCAATAAAAAAACATGCCCCACCCTCCCGTAATCAAATAATGAATCTCACACAAAATACATGTAATAGCACTTTCGTCAAGAAACACCTGTATTACAATCAAACAAAGAACATGAGACGCAACACATAATAAGAAAAAACATTGAATATACTAACGGCATCGATAAATAAGAAACATTTATCAACAAGCTGAATATATTAACATATTATGTTCACATTACAATTAATTCCAAAAACAACATAAAACGTATGCAAAGATTGCACTTACCTGTTTGTAAATGCGTACCGCCTACCGTGACATCCGGAAACCAATGGAACAGTCCGACAACAGCAGATTCAATAAAAAAACGTGCCCCACCCTCCCGTAATCAAAAAATGAACCCCACACAAAATACATGTAATAGCACTTTCGTCAAAAAACACCTGTATTACAATCAAACAAAGAACATGAGAAGCAACACATAATAAGAAAAAACATCGAATATACTAACAGCATCGATAACAAACATTAAGCAACAAGCCAAATACATAGACATATTATGTACACATTAAAATTAATCCCAAAATGAAAATAAAACGTATACATAAAATGCACTAACCTGTTTGTAGCTGCGTACCGCCTACCGTGACATCCGGAAACCAATGACACACTCCGACAACAGCAGATTCAATAAAAAATCATGCCCCACCCTCCCGTAATCAAATAATGAATACCACACAAAATACATGTAATAGCACTTTCGTCAAGAAACACCTGTATTACAATCAAACAAAGAACATGAGACGCAACACATAATAAGAAAAAACATGGAATATACTAACAGCATCGATAAATAAGAAACATTTATCAACAAGCTAAATATATTAACATATTATGTTCACATTACAATTAATTCCAAAAACAACATAAAACGTATACAAAGATTGCACTTACCTGTTTGTAGCTGCGTACCGCCTACCGTGAGATCTGGAAACCAATGGAACAGTCCGACAACAGCAGTTTCAATAAAAAAACTTGCCCCACCCTCCCGTAATCAAATAATGAACCCCACACAAAATACATGTAACAGCACTTTCGTCAAGAAACACCTGTATTACAATCAAACAAAGAACATGAGACGCAACACATAATTAGAAAAAAACATCAAAAACAATAACAGCATCGATAAATAACAAACATTTATCAACAAGTCAAATACATAGACATATTATGCACACATAAAAATTAATCCCAAAACGAAAATAAAACGTATACATAAATTGCACTTACCTGTTTGGTGCTGCGTTCCGCCTACCGTGACATCCGGAAACCAATGACACACTCCGACAACAGCATATTCAATAATAAAACGTGCCCCACCCTCCCGTAATCAAATAATGAATCCCACACAAAATACATGTAATAGCACTTTCGTCAAAAAACACCTGTATTACAATCAAACAAAGAACATGAGAAGCAACACATAATAAGAAAAAACATCGAATATACTAACAGCATCGATAACAAACATTAAGCAACAAGCCAAATACATAGACATATTATGTACACATTAAAATTAATCCCAAAATGAAAATAAAACGTATACATAAAATGCACTAACCTGTTTGTAGCTGCGTACCGCCTACCGTGACATCCGGAAACCAATGACACACTCCGACAACAGCAGATTCAATAAAAAATCATGCCCCACCCTCCCGTAATCAAATAATGAATACCACACAAAATACATGTAATAGCACTTTCGTCAAGAAACACCTGTATTACAATCAAACAAAGAACATGAGACGCAACACATAATAAGAAAAAACATGGAATATACTAACAGCATCGATAAATAAGAAACATTTATCAACAAGCTAAATATATTAACATATTATGTTCACATTACAATTAATTCCAAAAACAACATAAAACGTATACAAAGATTGCACTTACCTGTTTGTAGCTGCGTACCGCCTACCGTGAGATCTGGAAACCAATGGAACAGTCCGACAACAGCAGTTTCAATAAAAAAACTTGCCCCACCCTCCCGTAATCAAATAATGAACCCCACACAAAATACATGTAACAGCACTTTCGTCAAGAAACACCTGTATTACAATCAAACAAAGAACATGAGACACAACACATAATTAGAAAAAACATCAAAAACAATAACAGCATCGATAAATAACAAACATTTATCAACAAGTCAAATACATAGACATATTATGCACACATAAAAATTAATCCCAAAACGAAAATAAAACGTATACATAAATTGCACTTACCTGTTTGGTGCTGCGTTCCGCCTACCGTGACATCCGGAAACCAATGACACACTCCGACAACAGCATATTCAATAATAAAACGTGCCCCACCCTCCCGTAATCAAATAATGAATCCCACACAAAATGCATGTAACAGCACTTTCGTCAAGAAACACCTGTATTACAATCAAACAAAGAACATGAGATGCAACACATAATTAGAAAATCATCAAAAACAATAACAGCATCGATAAATAACAAACATTTATCAACAAGTCAAATACATAGACATATTATGCACACATAAAAATTAATCCCAAAACAAAAATAAAACGTATACATAAAATGCACTAACCTGTTTGTAGCTGCGTACCGCCTACCGTGACATCCGGAAACCAATGACACACTCCGACAACAGCAGATTCAATAAAAAATCATGCCCCACCCTCCCGTAATCAAATAATGAATACCACACAAAATACATGTAATAGCACTTTCGTCAAGAAACACCTGTATTACAATCAAACAAAGAACATGAGACGCAACACATAATTAGAAAAAACATCAAAAACAATAACAGCATCGATAAATAACAAACATTTATCAACAAGTCAAATACATAGACATATTATGCACACATAAAAATTAATCCCAAAACGAAAATAAAACGTATACATAAATTGCACTTACCTGTTTGGTGCTGCGTTCCGCCTACCGTGACATCCGGAAACCAATGACACACTCCGACAACAGCATATTCAATAATAAAACGTGCCCCACCCTCCCGTAATCAAATAATGAATCCCACACAAAATACATGTAACAGCACTTTCGTCAAGAAACACCTGTATTACAATCAAACAAAGAACATGAGATGCAACACATAATTAGAAAAAACAACAAAAACAATAACAGCATCGATAAATAACAAACATTTATCAACAAGTCAAATACATAGACATATTATGCACACATAAAAATTAATCCCAAAACGAAAATAAAAGGTATACATAAATTGCACTTACCTGTTTGGTGCTGCGTTCCGCTTACCGTGACATCCGGAAACCAATGACACACTTCGACAACAGCATATTCAATAATAAAACGTGCCCCACCCTCCCGTAATCAAATAATGAATCCCACATGAAATACATGTAACAGCACTTTTGTCAAGAAACACCTGTATTACAATCAAACAAAGAACATGAGACGCAACACATAAGAAGAAAAAACATCGAATATACTAACAGCATCGATAAATAAGAAACATTTATCAACAAGCTGAATATATTAACATATTATGTTCATATTACAATTAATTCCAAAAACAACATAAAAGGTATACAAAGATTGCACTTACCTGTTTGTAGCTGCGTACCGCCTACCGTGACATCCGGAAAACAATGGAACAGTCCGACAACAGCAGATTCAATAAAAAAACGTGCCCCACCCTCCCGTAATCAAATAATGAACCCTACACAAAATACATGTAACAGCACTTTCGTCAAGAAACACTTGTATTACAATCAAACAAACAACATGAGACGCAACACATAATAAGAAAAAACATTGAATATACTAACAGCATCGATAAAGAAGAAACATTTATCGACAAGCTCAATGTATTAACATATTATGTTCACATTACAATTAATTCCCAAAACAACATAAAACGTATACAAAGATTGCACTTACCTGTTTGGTGCTGCGTTCCGCCTACCGTGACATCCGGAAACCAATGACACACTCCGACAACAGCAGATTCAATAATAAAACGTGCCCCACCCTCCCGTATTCAAATAATGAATCCCACACAAAATACATGTAACAGCACTTTCGTCAAGAAACACCTGTATTACAATCAAACAAAGAACATGAAAGATATAATTAAACAAAGGTTCATAATAAAACACTACACAAATTAATTTGTAAATAAAATAAATAACAATAGCTTACTCTTACCTGAAAGCAGAAAGTACGACGCTGAAGGGGAACGGCACGGACCAGGGAAGCCCTGTAAAAAAAGCAGGAAACAAAAGAGTTAGATAAGACAAAGACAAGGGGCCATATGTAGGTACCTCAATACCGGTCGGTAACGGCCGAAAATCGGTAAATATCCCGTTACCGACCGGTATTGAGGCACTTGAGATGTAGGTGGCTGATTTCTGGATTCGGCATTTACCGAATCGGAATTTTATGAAATCGGTAAAATACCGATTCGGTAAATTACCGAATCCAGAAATGCTATGTAGGGGGCACTCAAGTGAGTGCATTATTGGTGTCTGGATTCGTTATTTACCACCAACTACACGTTGATGGTAAATGACAAATACCTTTCAAAAAGCATTTTTGTGCTATTTGTAAAGTGCCATGTGGCAGACATACATGCCCTTAGGGCATGTATGTGTGCCACATGTGCACACATGCAAGAATCAGGGGTGCAACAGGGTGTCATTGTGACACCGTGACACCCATGATAATGCCTCCCCTATTACCGATTCGGTATTTACCGAATCGGTAATAGTAACTGGCTTCCCATTCATTCCTATGGGCCTCCAGGCCCATAGGAATGAATGGGAAGGGATGCATTATTACCGATTCGGTAAATACCGATTCATAAATACCGATATTTACCGAATCGGTAATAGTTACCGATTATTTACCTACATACTATTTACCGATTCATAAATACCGAATCAGTAAAATTCGGTATTTATGAATCGGTAAATAGTATGTTACCCACATATGGCCCAAGATGACTTACCTAAAGCCCGCACACAGCATCATACATACCGGGGAAAGCACTCCATGCACGACGTTGCACGGGAACGGCAGGGACCGGGGAAGCCCTGTAAAAAATTGAAAAAAAAAGAGTTGGTTAAGAAACATAGAAGATGCCTTACCTAAGACCCGCAAACAACACCATACATCCTGGGGAAAGCCCTCGATGCACGACACTGCACGGGAACGGCACAGACCGGGGAAGCCCTGTAAAAAAACAGAAAAAAAAGAGATAGATACGAAACAGAGAAGATGCCTTACCTAAGACCCGCAAACAGCATCATACATACCGGGGAAAGCGCTCCATGCACGACGCTGCACGGGAATGGCACAGACCGGGGAAGCCCTGTAAAAAAACAGAAAAAAAAGAGTTAGATAAGAAACAGACCAGATGCCTTACCTAAGACCCGCAAACAGCATCATACATACCGGGGAAAGCGTTCCATGCACAACGCTGCACGGGAACGGCAGAGACCGGGGAAGCCCTGTGAAAAAATAGGAAAAAAAAGAGTTAGTTAAGAAACATAGAAGATGCCTTACCTAAGACCCTCAAACAGCACCATACATACCGGGGAAACCACTCCATGCACGACGCTGCACGGGAAAGGCAGGAACCGGGGAAGCCCTGTAAAAAAACAGACAAAAAAAGAGTTAGATAAGAAACAGAGAAGATGCCTTACCTAAGACCCACAAACAGCATCATACATACCGGGGAAAGCACTCCATGCACGACGCTGCACGGGAACGGCACGGACATGGGCACGAGAAGCCCTGTAAAAAAACTGGAAAAAAAAGAGTTAGATAAGAAACTGACCAGATACCTTACCTAAGACCCGCAAACAGCATCATACATACCGGGGAAAGCGCTCCATGCACGACGCTGCACGGGAACGGCACGGACCGGGGAAGCCCTGTAAAAAAACAGAAAAAAATGAGTTAGATAAGAAACAGACCAGATGCCATACCTAAGACCCGCAAACAGCACCAGACATACCGGGGAAAGCGCTCCATGCACGACACTGCACGGAAATGGCAGGGACCGGGGAAGCCCTGTAAAAAAAACGAAAAAAAAGAGTTATATAAGAAACATAGAAAATGCCTTACCTAAGACCCGCAAACAGCATCATACATACCGGGGAAAGCGCTCCATGCACGACGCTGCACGGGAACGGCAGGGACCGGGGAAGCCCTGTAAAAAAACTGAAAAAAAAAGAGTTAGAGAAGAAACTGACCAGATGCCTTACTTAATACCCGCAAACAGCATCATACATACCGGGGAAAGCGCTCCATGCACGACGCTGCACGGGAACGGCACGGACCGGGGAAGCCATGTAAAAAAACAGAAAAAAAACGAGTTAGATAAGAAACAGACCAGATGCCTTACCTAAGACCCGCAAACAGCATCATACATACCGGGGAAAGCGCTCCATGCACAACGCACAGGAACGGCACGGACAGGGGAAGACCTGTATAAAAAAAACAGAAAAAAAGTTAGATAAGAAGCAAGCATACAACATAAGAAAAGAAACATTGCTTACCGTACTGCTTCGGGAAGCCTTCGCATCACAGCAACAGACACGAAAATAAACCTGAAAAGGGTCCAACACAAAAAAAAAATAAACACGCCCACCAGCGAAAAAAGGGACGGCCTGCAAAAAAAAGAAAGAATCGAAAAAACACGCCCCCAAATCCAAAAAGGATGGGGCTTGTTTGGAGAGACAAACCTCTTCTCCAATGGCTGACCAGTATTTCAGAGCCGAGCCAATGGAGAAGAGGAGAGAAGAGAGGCGGGTTCAAGCCCCTCTTCTCCAAGTCATTAAATCTCGCGAGCGAGACTGCGCAAGCGCAGCCTTCGCTAGCCGAGACCTAAAAAGGACCGTGATGTTTGAGTAGGGGGTAAGTTGGGTCTTATTACCGGGACTTGGGGCACTTCCTCACAATGGGCAAAGTCTAAACCAAGGCAAACCTCATGTTCTCCCCCATTGCAGAAAGACTCTGTTGCCCCTTCAGGTGTGAGTGTCTGAAAAGTTTCAGGGCTCCGTCCATCAATTCCTTGTGTTTGCTTTGTTCGCCCTAAGTTGGCAGGGTATGCCCAGACGTGGGTCACTTGCTCACTCTGCCACTGGATTCAAGCTAGCCTGGCTGCTGAGGGGTGTTACATAACATTGGTCTACATCACTCCTGCTTAACTCTTCTCCTTAACCCTTCTATAGGAGGCGTTAATGAAGAGAGGATAATCGGCTAACATTTTTAGATCAGATAAACCAACCTTGACTTCTATTCAAACCTCAAGTGGTGAAGTACTTGGCAGTTTCAAAGTTTGATCTCAGTTAGATCAAGGCTTTGTACAAAAAGTGATAACTCACAAGAGAGAATTAATCAACTATATAAATAGATATTATTGACTAATCACGAGTGGGTCAGTCAATTTCGACCCATGTGTAAGCCCCTATTTACGCATGGGACGGAACTGCAAGTTTGAGGGTATTTTACTCATCTGATAATTATCAGATGCTTTAAATAACTGAACCATAGTTAGATTTCAGTAGGTAAAACCTGCCGAAACTTAACAGGGCAAAACAAATGATTATTACAGTAGCAAGCGGATTTTGATGTGTTAAACACCAAAATCTGTATGTTATTCCCCACAGACTTTTAATAGGTGTTATTTATAGCACCCGTTAAATAATGTACCCTGTGTTATCTTTATTTATCAGGTGTGGTAAATAACACCTAAACTTGTCATCAGACCTTAAATAGTTGGCTGAAAGTAATGTGTTCTTATTTAATGGCCTATCAGCTCAAAATTAAACTTAAGGGCAGTTATTTCTAATTCCCACTATAAAGCATGCAATTTGGCATTTGGTACTAATTTTGCTCGCAGTTATGATGTTTATTTAGGTAATAATAGATTTTGCGCTTTCTCGCCATCAGTGATTAATGATGAGAGCTCCATGAGAGTTGCATCTGAACTGATAGGGCTTCCCAATTGTTTCCTGTATTGGAATGTCCAGAGATTCAATAATAATTATAAACCTTGTTTTATTGAGATTTTATTACTTCATGACATTGTGGTATTACAGGAGACGTGGCTTTATGATCGCCTCTTAATGCTGGGTTTTGCTGTGCTCCATAGAACTGCATCTTCAAACCCACGTGGTCGGCCCTCAGGTGAGTTGTAAACACTTATCTCGAACAAAATTGCCAAAACAGTTTCTTCTTTGGTGGTATTATGCTCTTGGTGCTGGGCGACCTTGATGAATCTTTATTCTTAGGAATGTGAAAATAAGGCCTTGCGGTTTTCATCCTGAATTTATCTATATCCCCCAGAATTGTGTATGCTTGGATTCGACTCCAAGTGCGATGGCTGGAAACTAAAAGCCAAATTTATCAAAGAGTTGGATCACTCTTGCACCATGTAAGGGGGTTCAAGAGTGACACAGCTCCTGAGTTAGATTTAGAAAGCCATGCAAGGCCACCTTGCAACGCTGCTCAAATTGCTGCATAGTGTTACTTTGCCCTAGGGAGGCCTTCCATGGGTGGAGCGTGGGAGTTTCCACGCATCCACCCATGGATTTTGGCACATTCCCAAATTTACCATTAGTGGTAATCCTGGGAATGCACCAAAATGCTACGCATCCCGAGGGGAGGTGTAACGCGGAGAAATATCTTTATTTCTCCTCGCCTTTTTCTCTTACTATAGCACACATAGGAAGATGAAAATGCCTCCAAGGATCTTTTTTGTCCCTTCCAGCACAAAAACAATTGTGTTTACAGTGCAGGTACCCTTGCATCAGGGTTCAAGGGTGCCTGTGTTGGCGTTTGGCAGCACATTGTGCTCCAGTGCAGAGAAAAGACAGGAATGAGCTGTATAATGTTAAATATGGTGCATTCCTGCCCTTTCCCTATCATGCAGAGCAGTGTAGCAAGGTGAATTGTGTGCTGAGTGTTTTTTTCATAAATATGACCCTAATTTACTAACATTAAGTTGCTCTTACCCCAAAGCGCTCTTTCCGGTGGCAGGCTATATTAGCACCCACCTCAATTCATCTGGCTACTGGGAGTAGTTGTCTTATCCTTGCGCAATCTATAAAGATACTCAACAGACCTTCTCAGTGGCTAGTCGTTGACACATTGCTATGTCACTGATTCCTTACATTTTGTAGTTCTATGGATTCTGCTCAGGACCTAGAACAAAAGTTACAACTAGTGTGCCAAGAATATTTAGTACTTAAATAGACCTTAGTGTCGTGGTCTACAGACATCCTAGTAGTCCTTTGAAGTACCCCATGTGTTTCTGGGTATTTTTTTTTAATTAAGAGAGTTTTTAATTCTCTTATGGTGCATTTTCCTTTTCACTGTAAACTGTTCAGGATCACGATCAAGTCAAAGCGGATTACCTGATTAGTTGATGTACTGGATAAACATTGGCTTGGGCAACTCCATCAGTAACCAACTCAAATGTTTGTTTAAACCTATATAGTGTCTTCCTGTCAGCTTTTAAAAAGGTTTTTGAACTTCCTGATTTGGACTACTCCTGTGATAAAGCCTTCTGTAATATTCAGCAAGGAAGAATGGATGTTTTGACTTGCGTGACTCATTTTTGTCAATTAGCAAGTGAACTGAGTTTGCAAGAACTCAGATAGTATTGCTTCAATGTGATTTAAAAGAAAAAAATGAGGGATGAATTAATTCGTTCACAGCATCCAACTTGTTTTAAAAATTGGCTTCGAATTTTTGACTGAGCCTAGATTACAAGAGAGAACAAGCATTTGCAATGCAATAGGTCTCGCATTTACGAGAGTTTTGTAAATGCGACACCTATTGCATCTTCAATATGTTGGCTGAGATACACCCTCAAACAGCATGAAGAGGATTCTGGGAATTGACAGCGGTATTCTCTTGAGTCACTGCCCACTGAGCAACGACCTAATGGGGCAATCTGTTCATAGAGAACCAAAACACGTGCCCTCATAAATGGACTCCGTTTTTCAAACTGATATAGGATATTTACCGGTGAAACTAAAGCATGGAATTAAGTAGAAAGGGCTTAATATACTGGTAGAATAATTGTCAAACAAAAAAACTTCAGTTTAACATAGCTGACTAGTAGCTGTGTCAAATTACGCCAATAAGAGTAAAAGATAAAACCTGATACAAACAATCTAAAAAAATATAAAAACACAGACAAACCTGAAGATAAAATCGCGATGTTATAAGGTATACAGAACACTGAAGATTAGTCTTCGTCTCCCGACCACGAAAACATCGGTGCACAGGAAAACATGGCTACACACTTAAACATGTATTGTTGGAGGAGGGCAGGGCAAGGTGGTACCTTGGCACAACAAGATAGCCCTAAGCCTAGAGTACAACTGCTTGATGGGGAGACTGCACTGGATTGAAGTAGAACAGACAGAAAACAAGCAAAAGCACGGCACGTGTGTGAATAGTAACCTGACCCACGAGGAATGCAGCTGCCACCCTGCGCGCCGCTGCTCGCTCCCGAGAGCAAAACGCTGTGGGGGTGACCCTTACAAAAGAGGTGGGACATGCACCCGCCTTTAGCCATTTGCGTGCATTCATTATTGAAAGACACACGCAAAAGCCAATCCAATGTGTGGGAGGAGTCAGACCCACACGGAGTAGACCCAAGAAGCCTCACAGAGCAGCGCATGCGCGCTGCTAGGCTCGACCTAAAAAGGAAAAAAGAAAGTCACAAGGATGCCATTCCGATTTCCCTAGAGTTCCTCTGCTTGGCTGATCTGAGATTTCTGTGGAGCCGTTGTCTC
Source organism: Triturus cristatus (assembly GCF_964204655.1). Taxonomy (NCBI): domain Eukaryota; kingdom Metazoa; phylum Chordata; class Amphibia; order Caudata; family Salamandridae; genus Triturus; species Triturus cristatus. Next base: position 939,812,699 of record NC_140594.1, on the reverse strand, counting down.
ATGAAGAGCATATCCAGTTTGGAGCAGTGAGAGGTCATTTGAAAGAGAGAGAGAGAAATAGTGCTGGGGAAGACTGGTTTTTGTTCATATTGTGTGGTCGCTGGCCTTATGTTCCAGGTCTGTCCGAAATGGTCTTTGAGGAATGCTGGTAGTTTGCAATCTGCTCCTCAAGAGAAGATGTGAGGGGCATATTTACAAGGGCTTTATCTCCGCTTTTTTGGCTTACAAAGCCAAAAAAGCGGAGCCAAAACCAGAGCCCTATTTACAAGAGGGTGCTAACATGCATAATCGCATGTTAGCACCCTTTTTCCCCAACGCCTCCCTTTGCATCTCCAATGAGATGCAAAGTGGGCATTACTGAGCATACCCCGGATGGACTACCTTGCAAATATCGCTGATGTTTACATCGTGATATTTACAAGGCAGCCCACATGATTTTAGCAGACGTTAGATTTTGGCGAAAAGGGCCGTTTTCGCCAAAATCTAATGTCTGCTAAAATCCTGACTTAGCCATCCCTAAATAGGGTGTGGATTATGCTGATATGACCCTGTGGGTCGTATCAGCAAGGTTATCTCCGTTTTGCAGGGAACATCGCTGGAAAACCAGCAATGTTCCTTGCAATAGGGCGATAACCTTCCTATCTCTGGAATTTTTATCGCCCTGGAGAAACGCGTTGTTAAGAACGCGCTACCAGGGCGATAAATTCCAGAGATAGCCTGCGATAATATTATTATCGCTAAGCAAAGCCAGCGATATTTATCGCTGGCCATTGATAGTATGCCCTTGAGAGCGCTGGTTTCTTCATAACAGATCTTCTATGGATAATGCTGATAATCATTTGTTCCTCTCAGTGCCTGTACTGAGAACAGACAAAGGAAAGGTGGTTAACACCTCTGCCTCTTGGGTAGTAGTGCCTCTGAAATGCCGATTTATCAGAACTGTGCCCCAAAATATAAAATGCCTAAGAGAATTAAGAAGACTCCTAAAGGGATTAGAGCCATCATTACCTTTTGGTCCTATATGTGAGATTTCTTCCACTTTGAAAGTCTATATTGGCGATCAAACTGAGGCATTATTCTTTTACCTTATTGCTTCTCCATACTGATCTGTATGTCAGGTAGTCATCTGAAACAATATACTTGTCATCACAGTTTTGTCATGACCATTGTTATTTTTCTGAAAGTTATCAGTCACCAACCCAGGAGATGGAAACCCCCTATGTAAATTGCTAGTGGCAAACCAATCTTCAGTGCCACTGTAGTATCATGCCTTTTACTCCAGTTTTTACAAAGCCAATAGTCTTCTCACCTCCACCTCACAGGGAATATTATTGTGCCATATCAATTGACCCCAATGCCCTTGTTCCTTTTGTATGTATTTATTCTCAAATTAAGAAAGACAAGGCACTTATAAAGGCTTATTTAAAGGTGAATTTACAGAATTAGCTAATTGTGGCATCTTTATCACCTGCTGGGGAACCTTTCTGTAATTGTACCCAAGAAAGACAAAGATCTTCAAACTTCTATTGTTTAGAAACACTTAAACAAAACCAAAATCAAGGATATATATCCGTTGCCTCTTATAAAAGCAATTTTGAAGTGAGTACATGGAGCATTAGTCCTTACATAACTATATACTCCCAGAGCCTATCATCTGCTTTATATCAAAGAAGTCACAAAAGCCTTTTCAAACCCATTTTGGTTATTTTGAATATTGTGTGATGCTTTTTGGGTTGTGGGACACTCCTGCAATTCTTCAGCACTTCATAGATTCAATGATCTGTGATGTCTTGAATCAGTTTATGTCTCCCTATTTACATGACATTTCGGGGAACATCAAGAATATATAATTGGAGGAGCCAAGATGGCGACCGGGACGGCAGCGTAGATTCCCGGCTCTGTGAACCTCCGCATCCCGCACGGATATCCTGCATGAGATCCTTATTCTGCGCTACGCGATCGTGTTTGTAAACGAAAGTGGCAACCGATCGTGTGATCCTGAGGTTTCTGACTGCAGTACCGCCGGAGAAATCAGCGATTGAACTTTGCGGCCCGTGCGGTCCCGAAGCCGGGACCTCGAGTGGACGCCTTGGCCGGGCGGCAGTTTAACAACAGCGGCCTGTGGTGACTGGGTGGAGTCGGTCCGCCGGAGTGTTGCTCCCCTCGGCCTGCATTTTGCTGTGGTCGCTCCCCCCCTGCTGAGCGCTGCGGACCGAAGACATGCCCGGGTGTGCGATTCTCGGATTCTGTGGTGTTTGCCCCTGCCTTTGACTGTGAGCTGGCCGGACGCCGTCCCTGGTTCGCCCTGATCCTTGCGGGCTGCTCCCGGCTTTTTGCGGGAGCTGGTCCGTGGCGGAGACGACTATTGCCCGTGACCGCGCAACGGTTGCATCTGTTCCTCCCCCAGGATCCTTGTCTTCAGCGACGTGGACCTTGAGGCGTTGGTCCCGGGGTCCTGGCCCCAATACGAGTCGGGCCTTCCCAGCGGCCATTTTGTCACTATGCAGCCTACCATCCTGTCCGCTGGGACGCAGCGGGACTGGGGGTGTGTGACGGTCGGGAGTGTGGCAGAGCGATCGGAGAGAGCTGCCCTGGGGTACGGCGACCTCCTGGAGGCCCTTGGTGCCCTTCATTACTCCTTGGCTCATGGCGCCGGGGTCCTGGGGAGGAAGCTAGATGGTGTGGTATCAGCGTTGGGACAGTGGCGGCATGCTGGTCCACCAGTACACAGTGGCTTTCCACACTGCACACAGGAGGAAGATGTTGCGGCCCCCCCCGCGATTAGTGTACAGCCGGACACTCCGGACAGTATGCTACCGTGTGGTCGGCTAACTGTGGGCTTGATCTGCTCCGGAGGTATTGGACCTGAGCGGAAGATGGAGGCCTTGTCCCGTGCGCGGTCTCTGGCGGCCCAGGGACGATTCCGGCAGCGTGTGTCTCATTCGACTGCTTCAGCCTGTCTGGACCTTGTGTGCAGTGTAAATCCTGGGGCAGCACTGGAAAAGACGCCCCCCCATGAAGCGGTCCGTGCTGATGCTCAGAGACTTCCACCCCACCTGTGTGCGTCGCTTCCCGACTGTTTTTGGACACTCCTGTACCTTGGGACATCGGACATGGTGTTGGGTCGAGGGGCAGGCATGGGCAGAATTGCAAAGAGCGGTCAAGGCTGAGGCTGATCCTTCGGGAGTGGTCACCTAGTAGACAGGCGGACTCATGGTTGCGTGCTCTCATGGTTATTCGCATAGTTGGTGCATAATGCTCCCCACTCCCTCCCTCCTTTTTTTGATATGATCAACTTGGTGCTGCTAATTGTTTGCCGTGGGGAGACTTCACCGTGCGGGAGGGAGAAGCCGGGGGTATGTTTTGAAGGCCCTCCTCCAGTTTTATTACATTTCTTCCGCCCCCCCGTCTGGGGGGGGCTCTTTCTTACTCCTTTTTTCCCTGTCTCTTCTATATTTCGGGTCTAGTTCCAGGGCGACAGGCACACTGCTGGGGGGTGGGGCCATACTCATTCGCAGAGGTGCAGGGTGGGGGGATGGGGGAGAGGACTCTTTAGTCTTTATCTCTTTTTCCATGGCCTCCTTTTTCTTCTCTGTTCCTTTTTGCTTGTTTTTCTGGGATCAGCGCGGTACACCTCTCTTATCGTGAATCGCTTGCTCTTAATGTGTGCCACAGTTTCCGGGGGGTTCGCTGGGCTTTAGGTACGGGGACCTGTAGGCGCAACTATCTTTGATATTTCTCCCTATCCGTACTTTCCCGTGTCTGCGCCATTGATTCAATGTATTGCTGCTTGCTGCTTGCGTCTCTTATCCTAGCCCTTATCGCTGTTGGGAAACTGTTTGGCACCTGATCCTACTGTTTTGTTTTATCATAAAATGAAAAACCTTTTCTCTCCTGGTGTCCTACCTGAGCGGCTCATTGGCCGGACTATACTGTATTGTAGACTTTGCTCTCCGAGGTGCCGCCTGTGTTTACACGTGCTTTTATTGTTCTGATTGCTTAGCGGCCGGCCCCGGGGGGTTGTAGGCCCATACGTGTAAATGATTGAAACGTCAATAAAGGTTTTTCAAAAAAAAAAAAAAAAAAAAAAAAAAGAATATATAATTGCTTGGTCCTGTCAAGACTTTAGCAACATGATTCGTCCTCTAACTCTAATATGGAAGAATCTGAAAATCTTGGATTTAAATGTAATGTGTCTGGGCTTTCTATAGTTCTAAAGCAATTATCAGCTGCAGGATCGGCCTTCTCCTACCAATGTAAAAGATACTCAATGTTTAAATTGGATTTACAATCTTTTATTTCAGTTTAATATGAATTTTGCAGAATTCATTGCCAACATTACTCGAATCCTACAGAAGGAGAATATGGACAACGTTTTGCGCAGGGATAAACCAGATAAAAGAGCTTTCACCGCTTTAAAAAAGCTGTTTGTTCGAGTGCCAATCTTGCATCATCCTTATACTTCAAAGAAGTTTATCCTAGAAACTGATGTCTCTGAGAGAACAGTTGGAACCCTTCTATTGCAGATGCAGACACATGATGGACAAGAGCACTGAATATTTTCTTCAGAGTCAGAACACAATTACTCAGTGCATGAAAGAGAGCTCTTAGCCATAAAGAAGGTGTGCATAGAATGGAGACATTATTAATGGGCTCTAGAGAAGCATTTGAAATTGGAATTGATCATTGAAATTTGCGGTGTTTGAGAGATCTTCAGTGTAGGAATAGCCATCAAGAATGATGGGCATTTTTGTTTGCACGGTGTAATTCTGTCATCACTTGTATTCCTGGCTCAATAAATGTGTTGGCAGGTTGCTTTTTCCATTGTTATCTAAACTAAGTGCTCACTTATGAGCAGTCCATAATTCCTCCTTGACATGGTGTTGGAATAGTTCAGTCATTTTTAGATAGTATTATGATTGCACAAGGACATCTGGATCCACAAGAGTTAAAAGATCTCCACCTAAAGACTCCATAGATTCCACAAACTGAGATGTATTGTACATGCAAAGTTATCTTTCTTCCCACTATAGAATTACAAGTGGATGATATGAAGATGTGCCATGAATCAGCTATTTCTGTTTATAGAGTTGTTAAGACAACGTTAACTTTCATTTTGTGATCTTTTTGGTGGCTAACTGCTCATTCTAAGATCCCGGAATCTGCTTTTGCTTGTTCTGTTTGTGTTCAACATAAATTATTGCATTTGAAGTCCCTCATTATGAGTGGTTCATATGCAGGTGTGCTAATCGGCACCCCAGGGATAAAGCTGAAATATTTATCATTTATTCCACCTTCACCGTTGCAAAATGTGGCATTACATGCTTTTTTTTGTTCTTTAAGGCACTAACATTACATGTTATGATATTTTCCAGTTCATTTTCCCCTCCATAAACTATGGCTGGTTTGATTTGCCGAAATGTATCTGGGAACTCAGAATTCTGTTATGTGTTGAAACAGGAGTTACTACACATACTAGAATTTTATGGGCCTCTCATGATGAAGGCCTAAGCCTTTTGAATATTTGTAAAGTTTACCAGCATTCTCCAACAGCTCTAACCTTGTAGTTCACTCCCAACTGGAGTGATGTATGTGTTTGCACTTGTCTGAACCCACACCCAACCATTCACTGAAAGATATGTCAGTTTAAGGTAGGCCATAGAGTGGGAGGATGGGACACGAGAGAAAAGGGAGACACGAGACATCGCCACACTGTTGGGTCATACAACTGGGCAATTACTTCATCAGGAGCAACATGGATATCTAAAGATAAGAAGAAGTCAAGTGTTTTTTCTAGCTATCCTGTCACTGCACCTCATTTCCGATAGTGCATATGGTTTACCTCTAGTATATTTCGGTGTCATTTCAGTGGCGAAATAAAAGGCAAGAGTATTCAGGGCTATTATGCCTTTCTCACTGCAGATAAATATCTTTTGTGTTATAGGAACACACTCCTGGATATGAATTCTACTTAAAGTGACAGGTGAATATTAGCAACCCTGTGTTTGGCTATGAGCACCGGGATAGTGCTCTGCTAAGAAGAGCATGCCACCATTCCAGTGTTTGCATTCCGAAATGGTAACGTTTTTTTAAAGCAGCCTGTGTAATGCTGCTTATGAAAAAAGTTTCCCATTTGTAAAAACATTAAGGGTGAACAGCAGTGGTCCCTTGGATCATTGCTTACTCCCCCCCAAAGCTGCTGAGACAATTTATTACGGGGATCGTGTCCCGAAAGGGACAGCTTCCCTTTTATAAATTAGTTTGAGGTGTTGGTAACTGATCAATGGTTTGTTAAGGCAATGGCAGACCGTTGCTATATACCACTGCGACTTGCAATTAGAGGAAGGATTACGAGTTGCTGCACTCAGCCAGTTCTTCTGGCACTTCCACACTAGATGACCCAAAAAGGTTTCCTGCCAGTCGTGCAGCGCAAAGCATGGAGACGGGACTCCATATTACTGTGTGGTACGTAGAGTGCCAAATCTGGGCTTCTTATTCATGACGGAATGAGCACTATTAGTTCCTAGAAAGAGTAGAATCAAATCTGATAAACAGCACATTTCAAATTGGTGGTTAGTCTATTGGAGGATGTCTTAGTCTCCCAAACCAAAATATTGCAGAGTTGGTTACTGTGACGTTAGTTTCTGTCGGGAGCATATATAAAGGAGGACTTATGAGAGGAAGACACATTGCTGTGCATTTTGTCCACTGATTTTTTGCTCTGAACTTCATCTGTTGCTATTATTTTTTACCTGATTTGTGCATTAAGGAGGTTGGATAATTTTTCTTCAGACGTCTTCTCTTGCCATAGCCTGGCTCCCTTCTTGTCAATATCAGCAGAAGTCTGAGGACTTAGGGCGAGATGTACATAGACTTCAGTTCGCTATTTCCCCAATAGCAATTTTTTGTGATTCGCTATTGGAAAATGGCAAACTGCTATAGACCAGTGTGTTTTACACTGCTTGTGATTCCCAATGGGTCGAAATGGACCTGCCTCATTAATCATGAGGCAGGTTGCAATTTTAGACCCATTGGGAATGGCTAACATTCACACAGATGGTGGCCTGCTGGAGTCAGCAGACCACCATGTCTGTGACTGTTTCTTAAATAAAGCAGTTTTTTATTTTGAAATGATGCTGAAGGTGCCAGGGCCATACATTGCTCCGTTCAATTGGAGATTTCCCTCCGGAGCACTGCAAGACCAAGTCTTTAGAGAGGAATTACGGGGGAAAATAGAAGACTACTTTACACTCTTTGACGGCTCAGTGGATTCCCCTGGCACGTTGTGGGAGGCGTTTAAGGCTGTGGTGCGCGCTAATTGTATCGCACTCAAGGCGGGGGTTCTCAGAGACATCCGCAATACATTGAGAAGACTGGAGCTAGAGATAGGGAAATTAGAGGAACTGCAGACTCGCTTCCCAACGCTGGCTAACATGGCGCAGATCCAGGCTAAGCTAACAGAATATCAGACAGAGGCGGAAAGTGCGGCAGTGTATTTATACAAAAATGCACAGGCAAGGCGATATGGAGAAGGAGACAGGGCCGGGACTGCTCAGATCACCCAGGGGAGCAGAATACACAACTGAAATTAGTACGGTAGAAGGGAAGTTGGCCAAATCACCGTTGGACATTCTAGCCACAATGGCCCGGTATTACGGAAAGTTATATACATCCAAGACTGCCCCTACCCCATCTGACCTAACTGACTACCTCGATACCATAGCATTGGCATGGTTCAGCAATAGTGCATGGCAATACATGGAGCTTCCCATCACGGTGGAAGATGTTCGGCAAGTAATAGGCAGTATGCCGGCTGGAAAGGCTCCAGGGGCTGACGGGTTAACAGCGGGTGCCACGAGTGAATTTGTACACCTCCGGGCGCACACAGCAACGTGTGTGCCTCATGGTGCACAAAGCAGAGCTCCCTGGGTGTTGTAGTCCCCATCTGGGTACCGACAGGCAAGATTGCTGCAAAAGCTGCCCCCGCGAAGCTATTGCCGCGAGCGAATTTGTACGCCTCCGGGTGCACACAGCAACGTCTGCGCCTCCTGGTGCACAAAGCAGTGCTCCCTGGGCGTTGTAGTCCCCCTCTGGTTACCGGCAGACAAGATTGCGGCAAAAGCGGCTCCCCTTATCATAGCCTTGTTGAAACCAGGCAAAGATCCCACGGCCCCGGATTCGTATCGCCCATTCTCTCTGATAAATCTTGATGCTAAAATCTATGCCAAACTCATAGCGAGCAGGCTCCAACCGATGCTACCGCAAATAGCATTGCCAGATCAGTCTGGTTTTATACCGGTCAGATCAACTGCACATAATTTACGTACGCTGTTTGGTGTGTTGAACTATCTGGCCCCTCATGTCCAGGCCACTGCTGCACTACTAGACGCCACCAAAGCGTTTGATTCGCTAGAGTGGCAATTTCTCTTTGCTTTGCTGCCCCGTATGGGGTTTATCCCCTTGTTTATTAAACAAATACAGTTGCAGTACATGAAACCTATGGCTAGGGTGCGAATAAATGGGCAAACGCCGGAACCTTTCGACATAACCGGGGGAACGAGACAGAGCTGTCCATTATCGCCGCTGTTGTTCGCTATCGCAACGGAGCCATTGGCGGCCCGTCTCCGCCAGCACCACACGCATAGGAGCATTGGGTTCACGTCCAGAGGTCTGCTGATCTCAATGTATGCAGAGGTCATGATAGTGTATCCCACAAACCCCAGGGACAATTTTGGGCCAGTAATGCGAGAGATTGTTCGTTATGGTGGCCTTGCAGGAGTACAGGTGAACTGGTTCAAGTCAGTTATATTCCCGCTCACTGACAACACGCTTCAGTTTGACACAGAGTACCCCATCCAGTGGGGGACAGAGGAGATTAAATACCTAGGAATATGGGTAAGCAGGTCGGTACAGGACATATGGTTGGCAAACTATGGTAGGGTGATGAACTGGGTAGCAAGCAAGGTTAAAAAATGGAAGCAGCTACCGTTGTCACTAATGGGGCGTATTGCCATAATAAAAATGGTGATACTTCCCAAGCTTTTATACTTGTTCGTTAACATACCGATGCTGCTGAACACACATTTTTTTAGACAGTTGAGATCATATGCACTCGAACTGGTATGGGCGGGTAAACAGCCGAGAGTATCCTGGAAGCTGTTAACACTGCCCTTTGCTCAGGGGGGCTTGGGCGCTCCCGATTTTGAGCTGTATGCGTGCAGTGCGCAGGCGCAGTCTCTGCATTTCTGGCAACATCCTACACCCTTTCAGCCCCATGTAGCGATAAAAATAGATAGAGTAGCTCCCACCCCGCTAGAAACGGCATTGTATAAGCCTTACAAACGACCCCATTTAGAAATTGACACGGCAGAAACAATGAGATGGGCATGGCAAGGGATAGCTAAAAGGGCCAATATAGAGGAATCATATGCACCATCCATGCCGCTGAGGGGTAACCCGCCACTAACCCCACTGGTGGACAAGGCGATAACGCTCAGAGCAAAGGCACACGCCCTAGTGAAGGGTGGGGATCTTTTCCCCGACGATACCTTCTTAACACTACAACAGATGTGCAAAGATCAAACACCCACGGCATCAGACACACTCCTATACTACCAACTACGGGCCACGTGCCGTGCTCGGTATGAGTCCTTCCCTCAAGTACCATCGGCTCTACCTGTGTTAGAAAACGTGCTTGTAAGTCCGTCTCCTCGCAAGTTGATTACGCGCATATACAGCATAACGCAAAAAGAATAACCTATAACAGAACGCACAGCTAAGGCAGAGTGGGAGGCGGATTCAGATATTGTTATCACAGATAAGCAGTGGCACTACTTTTGTTCGCAGCTAGAACACCTTTCGCCTAATTATAGATTGAGGCTAACCCACTTCAATTACTTGCACAGATTATACAGAACGCCATCACATTTACATCGCATGGGCATACACCCAGACACAAACTGTTGGAGGTGCAGAGCTCCTAGCGCCACATTCTCCCACTTGGCATGGGACTGTGACCCGATAGGAAGGTACTGGGAGGCAGTGTTCAGACATATTCGGCAAATTACAGGTCATCAGTTACAGGTCACGCCACTAATGGCGCTATTGGGTTTTGCATCTGAGGTCCCAAGGAAATCCCGTAAGCTTACGGCCATGTTGCTACTGCAGGCAAAGAGACAGGTGGCGATCCCTTGGGAAAAAAAACAGCTCCCTGCTATAGCGGAATGGCTGAACGCAGTGATATATTGTAAGGACCAGCTGTCCCACTATTGGGAGTTAATGCCTAGCAGATCCAGACCGGCAGACATCTGGTCACCACTAGTGGCCTGGCTGGCCGAGGGAGGCTCTGACCTTCTGAAGCGCTAGGCAGATAGAAACTGGAGAGATTGACACAATATGTGTGACAGAAGTAGTCCATAAAGCATGCGTGGTACATTTCAGGTGGTGCAGAGAGAGACTTTTTGAGATTTCAAGACACCTTGGGGATTCCAGAGCTAGTTGGACAGCGACAACCAAGATAACTGCGAGGCATGCTTGGTAGCGTCGAAACAAACTAGGAGAAGGCAGATGGGGGGGGGGGGGGGGTAGGGATGTTTAGATTTCAAATATACACATTTATGTAACCAGCTGTTATAAGAACGCGTATGGGTATAGTGGATGCTTTATAACAGATCTGTTATAACGCTGCCGGCCCGTTGGGTTGTAGGCACACAAGCTGTGTTCTGTCGATAACACTGATGCTAGTAATAAGCTGCCGGCCTCCGGGTTGTTGGCAAAAAGCTGTGTAAACATTTTGACGCTTGTATATTTCTTGAAAAATAAAAAATAAAGAAAAATAAAAGAAAAATGAAAAGTTTCCTGTTATTTTTTTAAGAATAGACAGTGGTCCATGGGACCACTGCCAGCTCTGGGACCACTGCCAGCTGTTTAAAAATGTTGGCCCCAACATTCACAAAGGGGAAGGGGTCGCTTGGGGACCTCTTCCCATTTGCGAATGGGTTACCCCCTCCTTCACGGAGTCAGTAAAATATGAATGTTCTGCGATCGCATTCCAGCCGCAAAACATTCATACATGCCCCTGCAACTCATTATTAGGAAGGGACACCCTTGGCACGCTCCTCCCTAAAAGCGACTCGCAAACCAAATTTGCGATTTTATAATAGCTTACCGAATTGGAAACAGGCCTTTGTACATTTAAAAAAGATTTTTTCATGTAGAAAACGGCCCTATTCTGCAAATCGGCTGTTTGCGAGCTGAAAATAGTGTTGTACATCTGGCCCATATTGATTTCACAATAATACATTTGTCTTCAATCTTCTTTGTGGGTTTTTTCCTCCTAGCTATGACCCTGTAATGGAGACACTTGACCTATTACGTGCATAATTCTGTGCATGCTGGCGCCATTGATATCAGCAGAAGTTGCCATTTCCTATGGCAATCTATTAGGGTATTAAAGAGAGCTTCTCAGCGTCCAGTCCTGGACATGGACATTCATTTCTGGTATAAGAGTTTTGCAGATGAGTGCTGGTGGCCACTTTCAAATCTCTGTATTATGTTGACAAGGACGAAGTGAATTATTATGGGCCCATGGTGTGGTTGAATGGATTACATTAATAAATACCCTGCTTCATGAATTAGGAACTATCAAAGACTGAGTCACTTTTACCAGATGTGTGTTCCCTGAGGCCATAATCAAAAATTATTATACTAAAAGATGAGCTCACAAACCCTCGAGGCTTTGGGCGTTTAGAGGTTTTCACATATTTAGAAAAACTTCCATTTAGGAAATTAAGCAGGTTCCTTTTTGTGTCAATAAAAAGCATGCAGCCTTAACATAATAATTCAAACTGTTGTGGTTTTATAATTGCGAATGCTGTAAATTCTCATTTGCAAAATAAATGGAGTAATCTTCGTGTATTAAGTGAGTGCTTGCTGGTTGTAATGCAGAGGCGTCTAAATATGCATCCAATTTTAATTATGAATGTGACTCTTGCCTGTAGGATTGCAAACAAGCCTTCTGAACCTGCATTTCATCACAGGGTTAAACTTATGTTTGCCATTTTTGCTCTCAGCAGTCTCCTTCTTGCTACAACAAGGCAAAGAAAGGACAGGGAGTTGAAACTACAGAAATTAAGGGCTCCAAGAGGTCTGTTTACTGTCTGACACTATTCCTGACCATCAATAGTTAGGCAGAGCAAGGATCGTTAAAAAAGTTAACGACATGAGTTTTCCTGGAATACAGCTGCCTCGTTGGGAGGGGCCCTCATGGGGTACCCTGACGAGGAGCAAGCCCTATGATGAAGCACGACACCCAAATGGGTGTGTGAGGGCCCCAGTTCCCTAATTGGGAGACACCCACACTCCACTACTGAGTAAGTATGTTGACCAACCTAGCCTCCTTCTCTTCTTTCCCCACCCTACAGGAACTGCATACTCCTTCGGTGCTACATTGTAGTGAGGGCAGTGCCAGCTATTCCAAAAAGCAAACTAGGGGCAGCGATTGATCGTTCTAGGTATGAGCAGAAATCTCTGGGTCCTTTAGTACACGGGCTAGGTAGTATCACTTCTACAAATTATGCACTACGGGCTGTTTGGTTCCTCTTATGAGATTAGGGAGTTTAGGGCATTGTGTATGAGCCTATCATTTTCTCCTGCAACTTTCAGACGCAGAGACATGTTCAGCTGTAAGTCGATTTCTCCAAGCTGCTGTACCTTCACCGGGCACTATGCACTTTATTTAATCTGTGATAACTGTGATCAATTAGGTTTTAAAGGGATTTTCAAATTTTAATATTGTTAATTATGGATGTGTTTGTTTATATTTTATCATATTTTATTGATTTTATGTGTGTGAGCACCCTCTTATGATTGTATTTTCATCTGAATAAGGTTATTCATTCATTCACTTCTGATCAGAGTAAAATGGAGTCTTGCTTTATCACAAATACAACAAGTGTGGGAGAATCAAAAGTTTAAAGAATTAAATCATTAGAATCGGTCGGTGAGATATCTAAGGCGCAAATTCAAACAAAGAAAATCCCCTCAACCTCCCCTCCCACTAGGTAATATACACTGCACCACAATTATAATTATAACTGTGGTACAGTTGACTCCTGACTCTAAGTGGCAATGTGCCTGAAGAACTAATGATAGCTTCTGTTGGGAAGGCTAGAGAACAGGAAGCAAGAACATGGGTGTGGTGTGCAGTGCCTTGTACACTGGATTTAAGGCCTCACCTAAGTTCAGTGGAGGTCTGGCATGGAGAATGTGGGAGACCAGTATATGAAAATTACCATAAGAGAAAGCATAGTTACTCTTCCAGGTTAAAAGTGTTACTTCTGGTGCAGATAAAGCAGTGATGGTATATAAGACCTTCACAGTAATGCGTAGTTGCCAGTCAACATCCCGAGTTGTTTGAGGTTTCTGCTTCCAAACCATTTTGCTGCCCGTCCTTGCATCCCTACACTTCCTTTCTAGTGCCTGTTTCCTTCCTCTTCCTTAATTCCTTACAGTCCTCTGCTTAATTCATTGATCAGCAAATCCAGACTCTCAAGATAAATCTTCTTGACCTCTCCTCTTCTCACTTGAGTATTGGACATCGTGCTGCTGTTCCTCTGATGGCGTCTGGTCTCCACCTCAGACTGTGGAAGACTGGTACATGAAATCTAGCAGCCGCGGCCAGCATGACTTGCAGGTGGAGCGCGGGGGGGGGGGGGGGTTGAGTGTTGCGCGGGGTTAATTAAAATTTTTTTTTACTTATCTTGGCCTACGGTCCAGCGTCGGGTCACGTCTCCTCTTTTTGCTTTTCACAGGAAGCAGGCAGCCTCCCTCTCTTCCCCTAAGCCAATCACAACTCTGCAATGGCAGCGTTGTGATTGGCTAGGACGCCGACCCCACAGGCGTCTATGGGGAGGCCATTTTCTCTATGTAGTCTGTATGCAGCCTACATAGAGAAAATGCAGTGTGCATGACTGGTTTGGTCAGCCCTGGGGCCGACCAAATAGTCAGCACACTCAGAGTGGGCAAGCCACTGCTCCCCTGGACTCCTGCAGGACCGCCCACCTGCCCGCCCCCAACCAGGCATACCCTTCTGCTTTCTCGCAATGCAAGAAGCAGAAACATAAAATGGTATTTAAAGTACCATTTTATGTTTCCGCTTCTCGCACTGCGACAAAGCAGTGGGGCGACGCTCCGCCCACGTGGAGGAGCAACCCCTGAAAGCTACCGTATGCGAAATTGATGGAGCAGGGGAAAATACAAAAATGTTTGTACCCCCTTCGAAGTTAATGACCTCATAACCTTAAAAATACTAACTGTTTGAATGCATGTACTAATCAATCAATGCACCTTTAATTACACTACATGTGGGAAAACTAACTGGCATGTGCAAAAATCAAATTTATTTACCAATGTGAAATTAAATTAACATAGGTTTGTGATTTGTGTAGAAAACAGAAGTAAATTGTATGTATTTCGTTGTAGTAAAAATATTGTGGCAAAAAGAATGCAGATGGTAAGTAAAATGGCTTTAAATGTCGCTTATGCTAGGTAACACCTAACAAGGGTCATTAGAATGGTGGGTGGTAAACAGAAGGGCTTATTTTCTATGTCTAATTTCTGCTATTTTGTTTTCATATTAGTTCCGTGCAGGCCTGCTAGGCCCCGCTGAGAAAATGGCCGCTGCCGAGAGATGTGATTACGTGTAACAAAGATGGCCCCCGCGCATGAGCAGAATGGAAGTTTCAGTCACGAGTGTGTGGCCTATGCCCGGAGTGAGAGATGTCAAGGCCGAGATGACCTAAGACAAGAGCTATGCCAACAATCCATGTGTAAAAGCATGGGAACGGATGAGAGACTCGAACTGCAGAAGATGATCCTATTCATCATTTATGGAACTTGTTGCAAATACTTTAACAAAGTTAAAGATTGGGACTTGACCAGTCACGAGAGTGGTGCAAAAAACGTATTATTTACAGACCCGGTTTAGGCAAGGAGGACAATGAGGTGACCATCACCACCCCTCCAATGGACCAAGGAGAATGAATACAACCCCTAAAAAGTTTCAATTTTGGGTATAGCAAGTTAGTGAAAGGGTATAAAAAGTGGTGCCTATGATGACGTTGTGGCACTTGCTTATTCTTCTATTCAACATGACACGCTGTCTGTTGAGATGATTTTTTTTCCCCTGATGCTGAAAAGACTCTGACAAATTTGAACTTCGAACTTTGATGGGGAAAAGGAACGAGACCGTTGCGGGATTCTATCCTGGGAGGGAATACGTCCGAGGAGGTTAGAGGGACAGTCAGTCAGTTTGGGAACCTATCCTGTGATCTGCGGTTCATGTTCTGGTGACTTATCCTCGTCATCGCCCTAAGGCCAATGGTAATGAGTATTTTCTGTTTCCTACTTCAATCTTTACTTGAATACTTATGAAATTAATGTTTATAATTTTGTCTAATAAACTTTACTTATTCAATTTATTCAATGAATCTAGATAAAATGTCATGCTAACTCAAAATGAGTTTGTGGTTATTAAAAATTAAAGTTAATCTATAAAAGTTAAAGGTTTTAATTGTGGTTGAGCTGGACTTAATCGCCATGAACTGATTCCTACTAGTTGGTCCATCGACCCAAAATAACGGAGTACCTTGATGTTTTAAAACCGAAAACCTAGAGTTAAATGTATATAATGTATATAGTCATTATTTAGGGAAAAATAGTATTAAGGTACCCCGTAAGTCTTGCAGCTCGCCAGCTTATCACTGATCCAGAAAAACTGAGTGAATGCATGTTTTTCGGTGCTATGGGCCCCACCAATGAATAAGTGGTGTAAGGGTTTTCTGGGATTGGTGACGTTTGTGAAGGTTTTGTTATAGCCGCTCTGCATCAATAGCACAGTCACACTTCCAGTTTAGGGGTGGAACGTACTGTGTAGATAAAGCAGTGTAGGTATATAAGACTTTTCAGGGCAATGCTTAAGTGCCTGTTAATATCCTGAGTTGTTTCAGGTTTTAACTTTTGAATCAGTTTGTTACCCAGACTTCCATCACTACACCTTGTTGTTTTCCTCCTTTCTGATGCCTGTTTCCTCTTTCTTCCTTCATTCCTTACAGAATTCTGGTTAATGCATTGATCTACAAGTCCAAACTCCTCAAGATCATCCTTCTTCACCTCCTCTCTGCTGACTTGAGCATTGGTGATCTTGTGTCTGTTCCTCTCTGCAGCGCTGCTTTCCTATTCTTGGCATCTCTTGCTCTGGCCTTGTATCTAGGTCGTACCAAAGCTAATTACCATGAGCTGAATGAGCGGTAAGCGCCATTATTCCAGTTTTGTTCATTTTTCTATCTTTTATCTCATTTTCTAAAGCCTTTTTCTTGTCTTTTGTTTTGTCAAGATTGCCAAGCGGTGGTTCTGTGATAATCTAAGACTGCTGTTGCCACCAGTCCGAACCAGTGTCTCCAATGCTTTGCACTTTTCCCTATTTTTTCCCCCTGGCTCCTAACTGGGGTATTCCTATTCTACATCATGATTGGAGCAGGGGGGCCACCGGGACTGTCAGCAGTGTCTCTGAATCTCTTAGAGCTATAACCATACTACATATCCTTATCCTGACAGCTACTGTTTCATGCTTCTCTGTTGATGTCTATAGACGTATATGAATAGCCTTTAAAGATTTAATACATTTTTTTGCTGGACCTGACGGCTACATGTATCAAAATTGTAAATTGCGAATACCTAAGTGCGAATTTCTGAGAATCGCAATTAGGTAATTGCAATTTACAGTGTATGAAACTCGAAGAGTTTCATAGAGCAATTCCTAGGGGGTCGCAAATCGCTCTACCTCATTAATATTAATGAGGTAGATCGCAATTTGTGACCCCCTAGGAATCGTTAAAATCACTGGGATGGTGGCCTGCTGGGATCAGCAGACCATCATGTCTGTGATTGCTTTTAAATAAAGCAATCTCTTTTTTTAATTCAGCCCGTTTTCCTTAACGGAAAACGGGATGCGTTTCAAAAACAAAAATGAAAAGTTTTCTTTTCATTTTTTAAGAGTAGGCAGTGGTCCGAGGGACCACTGTCTGCTCTTAAAAATGCTGTAACAAACATTCACAGAGGGAAAGGGGTCACTTCGGGACACCTTCTAATTTGCGAATGGGTTACCACCTACTTAAAGTAGGTGGTAAAATGCAAATGTTTTGCGACCACATTTCGGTCACAAAACATTCCCACAAACCGATGCAATTCGGTATTACAAAGGGACACCCTAAACATGCCCTTTCCTAATAGTGAATCACAAACCCATTTTGTGATTCAGTAACAGGTTACCGAATCGCAAAATAGGGTGTGCTGCATCTGGAAAGCATTTTTTCCATTCACAAATGGGCTGATTCACAGAATTGACCCGTTTGCGAAAACAAAAATGTTTGATGCATGTGCCCCTTAGCTCTTAATTCCATGACCTTAAAACAATACATGATGTTGCCTGATCCAAAACAAAAGTAGATTTACTAAAAATAAAAAAAATGGCTGAAGAAGTACTTCGTCCAAAAAGTTTGGATGCTTCAATTTTCTCAGCCACTGGTAATCACTCAGGGCTGCATTCCAATCCAACTTCTTTTTTTTTTTTTTTTAGCTCTGCTGCCCCTTTACAGACGAGAACCAGCCCTATGCAAGTCAGTCTTGGCCCCATCCCAGGGCTAGGCCAAGTTCCCCCAAAAGGACGTTGAGCGACCCCAGAATCATTTCGGCCCGCAATGAAGCCCGGAGTAATCCCAAGTGGCTGGAATGAATTCATGTAACCCATCCATCATTGTTTTGCGTTCTCAGTGTGGTGCCTGACGTGTGAAGGGTATGCCTTCGGGAGGGTCTCGCATCTTACTGTGCAATAGGACGGCAGCCGCGCCCACTGCTGCCGCCCGATAAGGCTGAGAGGGGTCTGGGTCTGCTGACAGCTCCGGCTGGACTGTTCTAAGTGCACTTGTTTTGATGGGGGTGCTCCCTGTATGGAGTGGCACCGTGAGCAAAAGACTCCATAGGCTGGGACGCAACTTTTGTGACAACCTGTGGAAAGAGTAATTTAAGCATTTTACCATCACTTTTTTGTTGTGAATGTGGCATTTCATACAGTTTGACCCCGATGACATCACAGGTTTGAAAACTGACCCCATCATTATCCCCTCATCAGCCTTCTTCTGAATATTGAGGAATTAGGGAAACAAAGAATGTAAACTACAAAATAAAAGCGCTCTGTTGAACCCTGTTGGCTTTGTTTCTGTCCCACCCATTTTGACTCTAGAGGGGGGCAGCAAGAGCAGCTCCAGGGGTACCCAAGCTCGCGACATTGGTAGAATAGAGCTGCTGCACCCACATTGAAATCAATGTGACCTCAGTTCCTATCAATGTTTTGGTTGTTTACTTTATCGGTTTCTCCCACGTTTTCAAGGTTTCTCATCCACTGAGCGCAACGCCGCCTTCAGTGGTACTCGAGCATTGAAAGCCTCGGTACACTGCAGTGAAAAAAAGCAACGTAAAAAAAATTAAATGAAAAAATATAATGAAGAAACGGATACGTCTGTTTTAACTTCAGGCTTACGTCCCTCTCATGGGTCGCCATATTTTATTCATCAGGGGGTTTTCTAGGTAGCCCGCATTCGCCACGCGTGTCATGTTGGTAAGTCTGTGACCTCCATAACTGTCGGATTTAGTAACCAATGCCTTTGAAGCAAAAACAAGTCAAATCAATTAGGGGACAGTAATTAGTGAGCGATCTAGTGACCACAGATGCGTTCAATTCAAAATACAATGTGGCTAACCCACTCCATGTGTCTTCTAATTCGGTTCAGCTGCGGTCACTCGCACACTGTAAATTGAACCGAAATACTCAATAATGACAACTAACACTGCCTTTCTCTCAACATAGCTGCGGTTGCTTCATTTGTTAATAGCTTCGCCTTGAAATACTGAGATATTACCAACTCTTCCACTTTTCCTTCACATAAGACTTTTCTTCACACATGGCTTCCATTTTGCTTCACTTGTGGCTCTCACTTTTCTCCACATGTGGCTCACACTTTTCTCCACATGTGGCTCACACTTTGCTTCACATACAGCGTCTCATCGTCACAACCGGAAGAGGCTGGGCCTAGGGTGACCAACTGGCATGGGTGCAAATTCAGGACAGTGAGTGTAAAAATTCAGGACAAAGGGTCAAAATTCAGGACAAAAATTCAGGACAGGGGGTCAAGATTCAGGACAAAGGTAAGTTTTACAGACACATCAGAGGAGGTTTTGCAATAGTATATAAGTAAGTAAATAAACAACCACTTAAGTACAAATGAAAATAAGTTTATAGTAGGTTGAGACAATTGTGCATTTCATGGTTTTTCAGTATGCGTGCACCTTTGAGCAAATGTGCAGGTCTTTTTGTGGTAACAAAACCACCCCACCCCCCTTTTCTAGCCTCACAGGGAAATGCCCGATGTCCGGTCCGGCCACTTCGGCCTGGCAACTACCGTCCAATGGTGCCCCTCATCTTCACAAAGACCCTCTCTCATGTGTATTTAAGTTCTTTTATAGTGCTAGTCATCCCAAGTAAGTAGGACAGGGTGTCAGTTATTGTGCCTACGAGTGGTACAGCACCTATAGGATTTGCACTGTGCAAGGCTTACAGGATAAATGCATGTGCTGAGTGTATGTGTACGTGTGAGTGGTACAATACAAGAAGGATGAAGTGCATGCACGTTAAAGCATGTGATAGATGTATGTGTGCCTATGAGTGGTACTGTACAAGAAGGTTACAGTGCTGGGCGGTGCATACATGTTAAATGCAAGTGCTGAACGTATGTGTACCTCTGAGTTGTACAGTACATGGAGGATACAGTATTGTGCAGTGTGTAGATGCTGTATACATGCAGTGGGTGTATGTGTGCCTCTAAATGGTATAATATATGGAGGGCTCTGGGTTCTATTTTGGGAGTCCTAGGTCTGCATGGGAGAAACATGGAGAGGAGGTAGAGAGATCCCCAGACAGATGAGTGTATTGCTGCATTCCTGTGAGATGGGTGGGATACACACTGGGGAAGGGAGGGGAGGACCAGACCTCCCCTGTACACTTCAAAGGGTGCTCTTTGATTCAGCAAAAGGTCAAAGGGAAGGGGTCTGGGCACTTCTCAGGAAGTAGATAGGCATGATAAGAGGATCATAAAAAGTAAGAGTGGGGGCCCTAGGCTAACCTTTTGAGGCACATATCAGTGTTGCTGATATCCAAGTGGGAAGTCTAGCCACTCCCTTCTCCTGTATTGTGGGGCTATCAGCTTTGGAGAAACTTCTGCTGTGACTGACTGCTTTTCAAGAGGAAGAGGGAACAGAGAAGTGGAAACTTCAAAAGACGTAGAAACCCAACAAGACTCAAACCCTAAATCACATTTGGTGTCTGGACACGAACTATAAACATAGGAGTTTGAGACACAAAATATGGTCATCTGCCAAGCAGCCAGATGGGCTGTGTGGGGATGGGAAGCTCTGCAAGGCTTCTACCTGTGACCAGGATTGGTCTGCCAAAACCAGTGTGCCCTGTGAGCAAAAGGAGATTGTTGGAGGAAGCAAGGCCCAAGGTGAGCCCTATTTAGTGGACTCCCTGTGCGAGGTGTGAAGAAATGGCTGCTGCGATCGGATCACTGCCCAATTGCAGGACAACGTTGCCGACCCCGTATGCCAAGAGAGGACCGTTGTGAAAGTAGCTGTTTGTCTTACTACAGTGATAAGACGGGAGCCCGTGTGCAGCAGTGAGGAGGTGACCTCCTATGCCTAACAGGGCAGCTGTGGAAAAGACTGCTCTGTGGTAAGGGCCATAGCTTTGTGCATTAGCAAGGCAGCGACCCCATATGCCACAAAGCGCTGCTGTGGAGAATGTCACCATGTTGATTGGGCCGGAGCCTGTGGACTGTGAGTTGTGATAACCCCGTATGCCAGAGGGGGTCACCCAGAGCACCAAGGACTGTGACTTGTTCTGCCCCTGTTGGAAAAGGAAAGTGCCATGGGAGAACCTGTTCACCATCACCCCAGCGAGGGACCCCAGAATGAATCATCTAAGCCACCCCTTTTGGGAGAACAAGCAAACACTTATCCTGCAGTAGGAGGTGCAGAGATCCTCAATTGCTTACGGAGTGCTACCGTGAATTAGAGACTTTGCACCCAATGAATGCTGCCACCGGGGTCACATATGGCTGACTCACCTGACCTCAACTGCAGCCTCTGAAAACTCCAGCAAACAGGGTGCACTCAGGAACAAAGAACGCTTCACACTTGCTGGTGCGGGTGAGGCTGGTCTCGGGCCTGTTGGCCCCAAGGAGAACATGCTGCTAAATTAGCACTGCAGCGCTGTAGAGTCATAGTGGACTCTTGTGACTCAGACTACTACTGACGTACACCATGAATGTTACCAATAGTGAACGGGGAATAACCATGGTCACTAAACACGAGGAGTAATTGGGGCTGGTAACTGCCAAAGAAACAATAGAGTCCTGACCTCAGGGGTGTACTGTGTCATTGTTTGTGAATGTTGTATGTTTCCTTTGTGTGGTTATTGCTAGAAATAAAAGACATCTCTTTTTTTCATACAAGTGAGTATTTGGCTGGTGTTAGACCTGTCAGCCCTTTGGGTGGTCCCTCCTCATCATTATTTATTTTGTCCCACTTTTGCCTCAAACCCTGTTAGTATTTTTCCTTTTTGGGAACCACCAGACTTTTTAGTGTTGATGCAGGGTCAGGGAGCCATTTTCCCTACCCCTGGAACTTCTGTCTGAGGGCCTGAAACACAAAATGGTGGCCACCCATTGTGACCTGTGACATCACTGGAACCTACTAGTACCTTCCAGAACATTCTAGAGCCCTGTGACAGTGTGAGGCAGGTTTAGAATGTTGGGAAGCCAGCTCAGAGTTGGCAGTTGGAGTAGGCAGTTGGCACCTGACTGGTGAAGGGAGAGCAGCACAACACTGAAGGAGGAAGGAGTGAGGCAGCAGGGGTGGAAACTTGTGCCTGGAGTGGGGTCTGGAAACCCACCCTTGATACTAGTCCCTACTGACTGAGCCCAGCCTAGAGCCCTGTGTGGGAGAAAGTCAAGAAGAACCAACTCAAGGACCTGAACAGCCGGAACAGGCCTTGGAAGTAAAGAACAGCAAGTTCCTGACCTGTCTATTGGTATCTTCCAGGAGTCCGACGCCGAGAAGCCTAGAGACCTGGGGCCGGAGGTGAAGAAGCGGCGCTGACTGGAAAGCAGACGTCGTACCCGAAGCCGCCAGAGGTCGAGAGAGGGCGCCGACGGAGGTCGTGGAGACACCAGAGGTCGAGGAGGAAGTCACCTGAGGTCGAGTGTGCGGCGTCGACGGGGGAGTGAAGTCCGCCCTCCGGAATCGCCGGAGACCGAGGTGAATCGTGCCGGAGGTCGGGAGTGGAGATCGCACTCCGGAGTCGCCGGAACCTGAGGAAAGGAGCACCGGAGGTCGGGAGTGGAGATCGCACTCCGGAGTCGCCGGAACCTGAAGGGAAGAGCACCGGAGGTCGGGAGTGGAGGTCGCACTCCGGAGACACCTGGAAGTAGGGAGATCGTGTCCCTGTGACGCCGGAGACCGACATCGAATCGAGGCTGCCCAGCGACATCAAGCCGAGGCCGCCCGCCGACATCGATCCGGAACCACCTCACGGCGTCGACAGGAACTGACATCGAGCCGAGGCCGTCCGCCGACATCGATCCGGAACCGCCTCACGGCGTCGACAAGAACTGACATCGAGCCGAGGCCGGCTAGCGACATCGAACCGGAACCGCCTCACGGCGTCGACACGACTCCGGCGGAGTCGGAAGTTCATAAAGAGGGCAGTAAGTGGAATAGAGGGCGCCTAAGGCCCTGTGGAGCCCTAAGAGACCATCCTAGAGACTAGAGAGGTGTTAGGACCAGCCTGGGAGTGCCAGGGGTGGACTGAGACTGATGCAGTGATCTGTGTGAGGGGTTGTGTAGTTTGGGAGAGCCAGATTCCTAGATTGCCCTTGATCTACCTCAGTTTTAGCCTCAGCCTTATCCAAGCTAGGTGAGACACCCTCAGGCCATCCACATAACCACAAGCAGTGTTTGGGCCAAATCAACCCATAATATCTCACAAATGTGACCTGATTTGAAAGTGTACTGATGGCTTATATTTATTGAGAGTATTGTATTCTTTGTATTTATCCTATTTATTGTCTCACAGTATTTATTGTCTCACAGTATTTATTCCCTCACAGTATTTATTTGCCTATGTATTTTATGCACATCTATTTATTCATTGAGTATTTATGATCTGAGCTTATTTATTTGACCTACCCTTTTTACAGAAGACGCTTTGTGTACTGTAAGTGTGTTATTATTTATTTAATCTGCAACTAAGAGAAAACAAGATAAACACAGATATATTTTCATAAATTTTTACGGTGTAGAGTCGTTTTTGGAACGGATGCACGCATGGTTATTGTGAGGGTGTGACGTACGCTTAACACGGTGCCTGACCCCCGACCGCTCGAGCCAAGCTACCCCTTGTGCTGGGAAACACCGGGTGACTGCTAACCCCGGTTGCCCGGGGTTTTCTAACAGCTGGACAATGATTTATTATTGCTGCTGCGCGCATTTTGAGCTGTGAGCTTGTGTTGACTATCCTGTATCTACCTCACACTGAGGGAGCCTTGCAGTGCTCGGACTACATTATCCTGAGAGACTTGTGCAGAAGGGGTGCTTGGCCAGTTGTTCAAGATTCAAAATAGGTTGGGCCTCAGGACATCAGGAGTAAAAGACCTAAACCCCCACGGTTGGGCCCAGTAACCTTTGTGTGCCCTGTGGTCCTCTGAAAGGGTTTCTAACAGTTGCCAAATCCAACATGCCAGAATGACTCCACTGGAGGGGGATCCGAAATCCAAACAAGACACTGCATTCACCTGAGACACGACTTGGGGTCCTTCCAAATCTGTGAATGTCTACAGCGGGAAGCCCACACTTTCACTGAAAGAAATGCATTTCAGCACCATCTTTATCTCATGACTGATCACACCAGCTTGTTATTATAGTCATAATCCTCTTTTACTGTTAGTTTGCCTAATCCTCAATAATATATAATGTGTGTATTTGTTTACCTTCCAGGCACCAGTGAGTATGGAATTTACAGCTATCTTTGTTTAACTTCCAGATCCTTCTGAAATCTTTATACAGAACATGTAGTTGCCTGGGGTTGGTTCACTGAAGGCCCTTTTATAAATAGTATTTGTTTGAAAGTGGCTCTTTTTGTTTGCCCCCTCAACCTACAATTTTAGACTGATGCTGCTGATTTATCAACTCTAAAGTGCAAGGGGCCCTGCCGACCAAGCCCCAGTGCACGTGCTCTGACCACTCGAGTGTATGTGCAATTGGCCTATCCCTGATTGGCATATCTAACTTGCTTCTTTGTCCCTAGTATATGATACCATGTGTCCCGAGGGTTAGTGAGTTAAATGTCACTAGGAGACTATATCACATATTGTGCCACTGCAACAGTGACGAGATAAAAATATAGCCCTTGGTCTGCCACTGCAAGCTAGTCGAGCAGCTTTTAAATTGCCAGGTCAAACCATTCCTTTATAATGTTTATAGGTCACTCATAGGGAAGGCCTTAACAGCTCACAGCAGAGGATGCTAAAATCTTAAAAGAAGGACATGTTTCTTTTGTGATTTTTGTCTTGACAGGCAAAACTCAAAATTGTTGTTTTCACTGTAGTAGGGCCGGTAGTCCCATTGGCTAACATGGGGTTAGACTAGCCCAACCACTAAGTGGGACCACAAAACATAGTACTGAAAGTTACATTAAACCCGGCTTATTGCTGATGTTGGATTTAAAGTATCTTTTACAATAAAGCTGATATTAAAAAGTCAACACTTTGTTGGCCAAAGTTCTGGTAGCCTTTTCTGCTTCACTACAGCAGTTGTCACCCAAGACAACCTGCTGCTCTCCTGCTGGAAGATGTAAAGCAAGCCCAGCAATGGGAAACAAAAGGCACTATTGATGGGAGGAGGTCCGGCCACCTCCATCAGGATGGCAAGAGAGCAGTGGCCACAGATGGCTCATCTTCGATGGGGCTACTGCTTCTGAGAAGCAAATGCAAGCAACACATTAGTCTGCCCCCTCCTTTATGTAGATATACAGGCTGCCATTCCCTCAATAAGGGGAAAACCTGCTGAAAAACTGGTTTTCTAGGAGGAGATGCTAAT
The DNA here is from genome assembly GCF_964204655.1 of Triturus cristatus. Taxonomy (NCBI): domain Eukaryota; kingdom Metazoa; phylum Chordata; class Amphibia; order Caudata; family Salamandridae; genus Triturus; species Triturus cristatus. The sequence continues at coordinate 939,787,433 of NC_140594.1, read as the reverse complement.
TATACTAGACACGCCTCAAGGGTGTGCCCATACCTTTATTCTAGGGATGAAGGGTCCTGCCATTTTTATAATAGGGTAGAGAGATACACTAAGGGGTTGTATAGTGCCAACCCCAAAGGAAATTATGTATTGTAGCCCAATTGGCTAGGTAGTCCTCCTCACCCACAAACTCAAATTTGGTATAAAGTGGTATCGCTGGTCCCCAGCCACCGAACACTGCTGGACTCAGAAAGGACAAAAGTAGAACTGCAACTGCTGAACCTGTGGACATCAGAAAGAAAGGCTGCACAAAGTAAGATTGTACCTGCGGAACCAAAACAGGACTTCAGAAAGAGAAAGGCTGCTTCGACAGTCAACTTCATGGTGAGAGACTCCGAGGGCTGGAACTGCTCCCACTTGTGCCAAGGTCCAATGAGTAGACTCCAAGGGCTAGTTGCGTAGCCTTCTGTTAATCTCCAGGGACACAAAAGCTAACAAGCCTTTACCTGCACAGTGCCCAGCTGACCAGTAGCCACTGGACTAGGTGTGGCACCTGTCGGAGTAGTTTGTCAGATCGAGTCCTAGCCCCCAACAGGTGCCTTATAGGCTGTGGATCCTTGTCTAATGTAAGCGTGAACACTTTCTCAACTTGTGAGCCTAAAGCAAAAGATAACAGTTTTTGGCTACAGAGTTCGAGGCTCCTAGACTACCACTAATTGCCACTTCTTGAGATGCCACAAGCATTGCTGAGAACCAAGACTTCATAAGACCGCTGGACTTCACCAGTCCAACGAATCAAGCCCAATGCCGACCTCAAGCTGCAGAGGACTCAGCTGACTTCACTGTTGATGTGAAAAAGAACCAGAAAAGCTTACACTTGCAAAGGTAAAATCTTGACCTGGTCCAACCAGGCGCCTGCAACTGACCATGACGTTCATTGTGGTTGGCCTGAAAATTTGACTTTGTTCCAGTCGCTCGAGTTTGAGGTTCACAGACTACAACTAAAAGGGAAAAATACTAATTTACCAACTTTATAAAACTTTCTAGAGTAAACAGCAGTGACTTACAAAAATCTTGCAATAAACATAACTCCAGTTCCCTCTTCTTTGTCATGTTGGTGTCGATCTAAAGATAAAAATGTATATTATTTTTATATATTGAAGTGGGATTTTTATTCTGTCGTATTTATTTCTTATTAACTGCTTTGGCACTGAAAACTGCTTTACACTTGTTTTCCTTTGAGTTAAGCCTGACCACTCTGTGTCAAGTTACCCAGGACTGAGCTAAGCTTTAATTTAAAAGTTCTAAAGTAGGGCATCACTGACACAACACCAAAAACCTTTACTAGAGTCAAAACTTTTGCTTTGGTCATTGCACATCTTTCCTTCCATAAGTTGTTAGTAAACCCTCAAGTGTCTACAAAAACATAGCTTGTGTTGAGGAAGATTACAGTGTATCCTCATGCTTGGACATATACAATATCTTTCTAGTAAGGTGCAAAATGGAGAAAATAATGATCCAGCTATGGACCTTCCAAACACGTGCAATCAATTATAAAAATGTAACTGATGTTGACAAGATAATTCAAAAGAGATAGGGTCTTTCATCTAAATAGACAAGATCAATGAGGACTACATAACAACCAAAGATGTCATCGAATGACATGTGGCGGTAGGCTAAAGATTTGCCAGAGTTTCAAACCATTGGTGGTGGGAGTTTTGAAATGCTCTTAAAGACAGTACATTTCAAGATAACTGGGATATGAATAAATTGGACTTCTATTCCATATCGCCATGTTCTTCCCTATCCTGGGCATTATGTGTGGATGGATTCTGTTGACGCATGCCTGCTGTCTTCCAGACATGGCCAGCAGTCTGGTGTGAGCAGACTTGGGGGCATTTTGACAAGCCCCTTGCACAGCCGGAGTGTCACTTTTGTGATGCTCCCCCAGCGCAAATCACAAAGTCATATCTATGAGATCAAGCAAAGCCACTATGTGTGGTTTTGAACGGCCTCATATATATGGAGTAAGGCAAGGCAGCGCAAATCGCTGCATTGCCTTACTCTGCACTCAGGAGGCGTTGCATGCGCGTTACAGTGGGGTTTCACACGCACCACCCATGAATTTTTAAACTTCCCCAGATTTACAAGAGCATGTAAACCTGGGGAAGCACCAAAATCCTACGCATCCTGAAGTGAGGCGTAACGAGGAGAAATATTTTTATTTCTCCTAGTTTTTTCCCTCTTTTTATGCAGCACACATAGAAAGAGGAAAACACCTCTTAGGATTGTTTCTGTGCAGGAAGGTACTCCTCCCTGCACAAAAACAACCCTTCCTACAATACAGGCATCCATGCACCATGGCGCAGCAGTGCCTACGTTGGCGCTCGGCTGCCGAAACAGCACCAGCGCAGGGGAAAAGGACACGAATGCACCGTATTGCATAGGTCAGCACAGCCAGCTGACTAGCTGCTTTGCTCTACGCCAAATCCCCATAAACGAGGTGCAAGTAGCGAGTTGAAGATCTCTCTGGTACTCATAAAGTTGTTCCCTTTTAGCTCTCCCCTTCTCTTGTTTTCAAAGGCGACTACATTTTCAATGTTCTGGAATAACACCAACCTTTACTCATACCAGATTTCGTCCTTGAACGCGTGAAAGGGCAAGAAACAATATTTCTTCTTCTTTTTTTCTAGAAAAGCACCAGTCATGACATTTTTTGATTAAAGGAAATCTCGTAGAAGAGCTTTTATTACACTGCACCTAATAGCTGCCAGATTTCTTTAATGTCCTTCCAGCTATTTTTTATTCGTCCAAAAGTTGGATCGATCAACCTTTGCTCGTATTATTTTTCACTTTTCCAACACATCTGAGCATCTGACGAATAGGCGCCCATATTGAATCAATTTCACAAGCTGGCAGCAGGGTTGAGCTTGGATCCAAAATCTTGATAGCACTAGAGCGGTTGGAGGCCTTTTCTGGAAACGTTTGAGAAGCATGAGGTAGAGGGGTAGGAGAAGGTGTCCAGCTCATCCTGCTGTGTCCTTTCTGATGCAGACAGGTAGGCAGAAGGAAAATCGTCTTTGGTTCTCTGTGATGGCCTAGTAGGGGTGTTTGGAACGTTTTTAGGGCCCCATTTACTACTTTTTGGTGGAGGGCAGCGCTGCAAGTCTCCTTGGCGCTGCCCTGCATCCAAAGGAAAGGGCAGAAGTTCACCGTCCCAGTGAAATATGGTGCATTCCTGTCCTCTCTGCCTGCACACTGGCACACAAATTGGTGCTTAGCACCAACGCAGGCACCCTTGAACCATGGTGCACCGTTGCTGGCACAATTGTTTCTGTGCAGGAAGAGACACCTCCCTGCACAAAACCAATCAATGGAGGTGTTTTCCTCTTTCTATGTGTGCTGCAGAACATAGAGGAAAAAACTAGGAGAATTAAAGTTATTTCTCCTCATTACACCCCCACAGTTTGGATGCTTTCCCAGGTTGCAGCACACATAGAGAGAGGCAAACAGCTTTGCGCTGCCTGCTTTACTCCATATCTATGAGGCCATGCAAAGCCTCACAGGGTGGCTTTGCGCCACCGCATGGATATGTGTGAAAGGCCTGCGCTGCCGGAGCATCAAAAAAAGTGAATCTACGCTGGCACAGGCCTCAGGGCCTCGTTTAGAAGAATTGAACACAGGACAGTGCTGCACATCACTTTTCAGTGCTGCCCCGCGTCAAAAGAAAAGGGCAGGAATGCGCTGTATCCATAAGATACAGCGCATTCCTGTCCTCTTAGACTGCGTAGAGCAGATTGGCTGCCTAACACCAACACAGCCACCCTTGCACCAGGGCACATGGATGCCTGCGTTGAAATCAGTTTGTTTTTCTGCAGGAAGGCACACCTTCCTTCACAAAAACAACTATTACGCCAACCCCGGGGATGGCGCATGGTTTTAACACATTCCAAGATTTACGTTATGTTGTAAATCTGGGAATGTGTCAAAAGCCATGGACGTTGAGTGGGAACAACCTCCACAACTCCCATTGTACACACCCAAGGCAGTGTGAGGAAACTCAGCAGCTTGTGCTTCATTGGCTCAGACCACATCTATGAGGCCATTGAAAGCCACGCAGGGTGGCTTTGTGTGGCCTCATAAAAATGGGTCTGCACTCTGCGCTGCTGGAACGCCAAGAAAAGTGAGGTTATGGCAGCACAATGGGCTTGTAAATGAGCCCCCTAGTGTTTAGATATTCCCTCGATACACTTAAACACTTTATGGGAATATTATGTTATGGCATATTATGTCATGTTATATTTATTCACTGCATTTATTAGAGACTGCTAACCAGTTCCTTTTGTTTGTTTATTGGTGTTTTGCAGCCAAAAAGAGGAAGAAACCATTACAGTATAGGCCCATAATCACATAGCCAATAGTCAGCATACATTAAATACCTAATAAATACACATTGTCATATGATGGAAAATGGCAACGTTTATATGCAACAACAGTACACTATGTGCCAGGCAGCGCAATGTATTCGGTAATAGACAGCCATGCCCTCAAGCCGATCGGGGGGGGGGTGGAATAGAGATATCGAACCCTAGTGAATTGACAGTGCGCAGCTGCCTGACCCAATTGGGCCGAAAGCTAGAGAAAAAAACACGTTCTAATGGTAATGTTTAACCTGGGTCTATTTGCGTATTTCAGACAGCAGGTAGGTCTTAATAGATCCCCATATGTTCCTGGGCCTAACGGCGACTTCCATGAGCTCCTTGTAGAATTCAAATTGTTCATTACAGTACATAACTGACCCTCCCAATTGTTTCATCTGAGGTGTCTTCCTTCTGCGACAGTGGCATGCCACCAATTTCTTAGCCAATAACAACACCAGAGCAGCACCTTTCCCATGGGCCCTGAGGCCCTCCCACCCGGCCCAACAGCGCAGTCAGCGCTATCTTGGGATTGGCGGTATCACGCAGCCAATCATTGTGGACAACGTTGGCATAACCCCAGTCCAGTATGTGTGAACTCTTGCACTGGACCAAGCTAGGTGGAAGAAGCCCACCTCAGAGAGCCCACATCCGGCACAGTTTGAGTATCCCTGGGCCCACATTTCCACAGACCCCGGGGGGTGTAGTAGGCTCTGTACAAAAAATTTCAAACAGATTATGTGGAGCCTGTTACTCAGAGAGAAAAGTTCATTTTGGGGGCAACAGTGAATTCCTCACCTAGCGCCTCCTTGATCCGCTTCTGGCCTAGAGACAAGTGGTGGCCAACTCTTCCTACACCGAAGAGTAGAGGACAGACATTAAATGCTCGGTAGATGTAGCTATTAAACGTCATGTTGTAAGGACTTCCAGCTCCGCGGAAATACAGGAAACTCCGACCCAAAAGCTGTCCGAAGCCTATGAAATAAGAAATCATCTACAGGAGTGTGAGGAGAGCCTCGTACAGTCAGTGAGTGTAATGAAGCTACTGTTATAGAGATCTCCCCACTGTAGACAACCAAGGGAGAGCTCAATTGGACAATCACTGTTTTCGCATTAATTTTTGGCAATCTTGAATGAGAGGATAAGGGAACCGGGAACAGGGAAGAGTAGACAATATCCAGGGAGCCCCCTCCCTCAATCTATCCCAGGAATAAGTGGGGCAGGCACTAGTATCTATGTATCTCATAAGCCCAGGACTTGGTCCACACTAGTGAACAGGTCGTGGAGCACCACCGTCTAACTCAACAGCAATCTGGACAGGTGGGTTGATGGATGGAACCAGTATTAAGAAAAATGCATTTATTAACATAAGTTATAAAGTTCAAGATCTAATGCCGCAACCTCCCACATTGAAATGGTAATATCAATGTTTCCTCTTTACCCTTGGCTGCTTTCCAATCCACACCAGTCTGATCATCTGCAATCTCAGTACTTGGAAAAAAGGCCTGTTTAGCGCATAGGAATGCTCACGAAGAGGTAAAGCAGCTTAGGGTGGATAATGATTTTCATTAGTGCTATTAGCCCGCTCACTGACAATAAAAAAATGTTGAGGCGTAAGTCACGGCTGACCCATATACCCAGGAATCTTATTGAGCTCTCATGCCACTCCAGCTGGAAACCTGGAACAAACCTATCTGAACTGTTGGGAAGAGGAAAGATCTGGGTTTTGTTCCAGTTTATAATGACTCCCAAGAGAGCCCTGAATTTTAAGAATTCTTGCATAATCGGATCAAGGCATACCCTTGGTTTTCTCAGATAAGTGTCATATAGTCTGCATAGAGGAAGATCAAAAGATGACAGCTTGTGTATTGAAGGGCATGGCCCGAGTAGTGTGGCCCAAGCTTCACTGCCAGTGGTTCTAGGTCAATCACAAACAGAATTGGAGAGAACAAACATCTCAGCGGGTTCCATGAGAGGTGGTGATGGTGGGTACATTATTAATTGGGACCCAGACTGCTCGAGAAGAATATAGCAGTCTGATCCATTCTATTATTCTACTGGTCATGTCTAGTCTACTCAGAATAGTGAATAGATACTCCCCTTCCAATGAATCGACCGCCTTAAACCCATCCAGAAACCCGTCTGCACATCTATATCTGGCTCTAGGTCGTATAAGAGGGCAAAGAGAGAACACAAATTATGCCCAGTAGATCTACCCAAAATAAACCCAGATTGGTAGGGAAGCATCAGATGAGGAAGAAGAGTGGATAGACGATGAGCAATAAGATAGGCCAGGATTTAAGCATCACGGTTTTAGAGGAAGAATTAACTGTATGGCTCACCTTTGGTCTCAGGCTTTCTGTGTTTCAATAGAGCAATTAATATGGCCTCTCTTATTGTCATTGGCAGGATGCATTCCATCTTGGATTCTTCTAATACAGCCAGCAGAGTAGGGACAGGAATATTAACAAACATTTTATAGAACTCCACAAGGAGATCATCAGAGACAGGGTCCCTTCCAGATGAAAGCCCGCCACTAGCCTCTTTAATTTCATCTATTGTGAAGAACTGATCTAGGAACTGTGGATGTGCATCATTAAACCATGCCAGTGCAGGGTCCTCTAGGTAAACCACCACCTGGCCCGCTGTATGCGCCCCAACTTTAGAATATAAGGGTGAGAAGTAGGGGAAATGTGTCAAGAAGTGTGTTGTCTCGTGTTTAGGGGCTCCCAGCAGGTCTTCAATCTCAGTTATGTTGTTAGCAGCCCAGGGACATCCAGCTATATTGTTCAGCGACCTACCAGGACGATAGACAGGGGCTTGAACATGTTTCCCAGGGTGCTCCCTCTTCTTTTTTGCAACTTCGGAGTATTCAGATAGCTTGTCTATAATCTCGAGCCCTGGAACGATGCACCGGCATCTGCTCCAAGTTCCTCATCTGTAGCCGTAGGTGGGATGAGTGTGTTCTAAGTGATCTCAGCACTCCATCTTGTTTAGAAATTCATTTGCCCACTTTTTTAAAATGCCTCTCAGACTATGCATGCATCGACCACAAACCCCAGATATATTTGGAAATAATATTTTATCTCCAATCTTAGTTCATCACAGAATAGTCTGTGCGTCAACTTCCCTGCACCCGGGTACCACTGCCCAACAGAAGGAGTCATCCCAGAAATGTCTAGGTTTCAGCAGCACCGGTGAGTGATCAGAGAGAATCTGGGACAGTTGTTCAACCTCATGCACCCTGAGGACGATGTCTTGTGTAGTCAGCCAGTAGTCACGCCTAGAGTATATGTTGTGTACAGTAGAGAAGAAGGTGCCCTCTCTTACTGAGGGATGTCTATGCTGCCATATGTCATACAGTTTATATTCCAGCAGAATGGCCTATAAGGACTTGGCGGCAGCCAACCTATGACTAGTTAAGCTAGCTCATCTGTCAATTTGCTTCTGCAATGTACAATTGAAGTCATCGCCCCAGAGCAGAGCTTGTGGCTCGCCGGCCAGGATCTGACCCCATAAGTTATTGAAGAATCTGGGGTAATCTATAGTGGGGCCATAGTTATTAACTATAGTTTAATGTATGCAGGGGCTTCTCCTCCGTTAAGGGGGAGGAGCGTTGTCCCACTAGTTTAAATACCGCCAGATGAAAAATAAAATGGTAATAGACATTATTACCATTTTATTTTTCATTAACTCTGCAAACCCCAGTCCCGAGCTGAGCCTCAGAATGGGGGGGGGGGGGGGGGGGGGGAGGGTTGCTGTTGACAGGCAGCAGCAGAGAAAAGTGATGTTCTGGGCACTTTAAAGTGTTCATGTCTCTTTGGCTGCCCGTCTTGTGACGGCCAGCCAGACATGCGCGCTTTAAACCTTTCAATCCAGCAGTCTTAGACAGCTGGGTTGAGACCGAGCATAGGCCTCCAGTGCTCTTTTGAGCTCTGATAGAGCCTTGCTCTCTCCAATCCTGGCACTGCTCTCATGCTGGTTAAGAGCAGCACCAGGATTGGTTAGAGGAGTTGCTGGGCCCGAAGAGAGAAGACCACCAGGAGTGCAGCAAGGTAAGTGTGTTTAATTTCATTGTTTAAAAATGTATTTTAGGGGCATGGCCAAGATGGAGGAGTGAGTGGACGCGCTTTGCTGGCGCTCCGTCCCAACCCAATCTAAAGCACGTTTAATTGCATCCCCTCAGCTGGTGTCACATCCGGGTGGCCCGTATATTACCAGGGGGCAAGTGCTGATCACCTGGGGAACAGGCGGGGCCTGTTTGGAAGCTGCTGGGTGGGGCTGAAAACCTGATGCGCACTGCGGCCTGCGGCGAGCATGGGCCACGACACACACGAGCGACGGCCGGAGTGGAGCAGTGGCGTTGGCAATCCCCCATTAGTGGTGCATCTGAAGGGACCACATACCATCGAGCGCGGAAGCTGACCTGACAGCGCCTGAGTGGAGACTTCCTGGAGGGGTCGGAAACCCGAAGCGCACTGCGGCCTGCATCGAGCACTGGTAGCGATATGCCTGATTGGCAGCTGCAGCAGAGGGGAGGCGCCGGTCTTGAGACTCACGGAGGATGTGGGAGCAGGATCAAGCAGACACCAGCATCGGCCGGGAGGCTCCCACAATTACAGCCCGGACCTCCGCGTGCCCCTTTCAGCGCGATCAAGCACATGTAGGCCCGCGCCCTGGAGGGAGCCTGACTCCTGAACCTGGGGCCGCCAGCGGTGAGGGCATCTTGCACGCATCAAGGCCCACAACCCGTCCTGCTCCCCTTGACACTGTACCCCCCATAGTGCCCCTGCATCTCACAGCCAGCCGTGCTCTTCGGGCCCCGGGGGGAGAGTGCAGGCCACGGGACAGATCGCACTATTGAGGTCCATGGGACGGATCGCACTGGAGCCAGTACCCATAACCTGTTGCCCTGAGCCCTCTCCTGGCACAGAGAGTGACAACAGAGTGGGGCCATTCACCTGAGGTCCAAGCAGGGGTGAAGCCCACTGGGCAGGTCTTGAAGCGAGGGCCTACCACGGAGTTCCCCAGTATCTCTTGGCCCTCACAGAAAGGTGGCTGATCTGCACCTCAGCTTTCATTCTCTTGTGGCCCCTTACTCTATTTGTTGTGCCGGACCTGTCTCAAGCTAAAGGCCCTAGAGGAGGCAAACACTGAGATGGGTACACTGCTGGGAATCCAGCGGCTGAACAATGTCACAAGGGAGCCGCGACCCTATGCCCACACCAGCTGTGCTCATTAGATTTTATTGGGCCCTGCTCGAGATCATGCTTGGGCCATGAGCCCAGCGGCGCTGCTGCAAATCTCGCAACCCTTGGTCCCTGGGCCTGGATGTGGGGAGCCATGGCACCAGCTAAAAGGAAGAAGGACAGATCTTTCAAGGGAATGCTGATTAAAGGCACAGTGGAATCACAGCAAGAAAAGTCATCCATGGAGGACTCTAAGCAAGTGGGTGGAGGTAACCACGCGGAGATTTTAGTGACGCGTGAATTCCTGAAAGCGCTGCTCTCATCCTCATGGGAAGATCTACAGGCGGTTAAAAAAGATCTGATGATGGAGCTCTGGGAAGTGTGCTGAGACATCGGTGAAGTAGGTGAGAGAGTGGTGGCCCTCGAGGAGGGCTCCCTGACCAGGGACGCAGAAATTGAGGCACTGCTGCAGGAGATCATCCATGTGCAAGACCAGCAGTTAGACCTTCAAGCCCATGCTGAAGACCTGGAAAACAGGTCAAGAAGGAATAGCATACGCATTAGAGGGGCACCCACAAGCGCAGAAGATATGGACCTCGAGGGCTACGTCCAAGCCCTATTCCGAAGCATCCTTGGGGACAATGCGCTGAGCAGCACCAAGTTAGAGAGATGCCACAGAGTCGGCTTACCCAGGGCACCTCCTTACCCACCAGCTGACATTCTGGTCTGTGCCCATAATTTGACCAAAAAAGTGGCGATCCTCAGGACTGACAGATCTGACCAGAAAACGCAGTTCCCTGGCCACTCACTTCAGCTATTCCAGGACCTGGCGGCATCCACACTGCTGAAAAGGAAAGAGTTCTGGCCGGTCACCAGTCATCTTCACTCTCAGGGCATCTCCCACCTGCTGAATCAGAGTCACATGACCAACCTATTAGAATAGAAGAGCTGATCTCGGCGATTGCAAGGCTGAAACCAATGAAATCACCAGGCCTGAATGGGCTCAGCGCCATTTTTTAAGACAATTTGTAATGAACTGGCTCCTCTTATGACTCGCCTTTTTAATTCCTTCGCCAATACCGGATCACTGACAGAATCGAGGCGGCAGCCTCCATCTCAGTGATTCTGAAGCCCGGGAAATATACTAAGCAGTGCAGCACGACCCGCCCGATATCCTTGCTCAATGTAGATGCAAAACTATTTGTTAGCATCCTGGCACATCGCCTTAACCCCCTGATACCTGGCCTTGCTGATCCAAATCAGACTGGTTTTATTCCCTCACGCCTATGTGGGGACAACACCAAACGTGTGTGTCACCTCATTGATAAAGTCCAGCACTCCCGGGAAGAGGCCCTTTAACTACCTATTGACACCGAGAAGGGGTTCGATAGAGTGCACTGGCCCTACTTGTTTACAACTCTCAGGCCCTTCGGGGTGGGCGAGCGATTCGGGAGATGGGTTCACAGCATATACAGCATACCTAGTGCAGTGGTCCGAGTCAACGGTGTGAGCTCCAGCAAGTTTAGGGTGGAGAGGGGCACAAGGCTGTGCTGCCCGCTCTCCCCACTCCTCTTTGCTTTATAAATGGAGCCCTTCGCCTCAGAGGCTGCGAGACTACCCCGGGACACCGGGTATTACATTTGGGCCTGATTAATCTCTATGCAGACAATATTATATTCTCCATCACCCGACCCCTGTCCTCACTTCCTCCTATTACTTCGGAGCTGGAAGCATTTGGGGCCATGTCGGGCTTCAAGGTAAATTAGCTGAAATCACAAATACTAAACCTCACAGTTCACCAAGACACAGAGCAAACTCTACACGCCCAATGCAACTTTCAGTGGGTGGAGACTAACCTCCCCGACCTGGGACTAGTACTGGTTTGGATGTCTCACTAAAACTGCACAGACCAATTACTCTAGTCTCATGGCCACAATTCATAAAGACCTAGAGCACTGGTGATGCCTTCCTCTATCCTGGCTAGGCAGAATAGTCACAGTGAAATTGAGCGTCTTACCCCGGGCCCTTTTCATTTTCCATACACTCCCCCTCTCTCCCCACCTGGAGTGCTTCGCAATCTACAAAAGGAGATCAATCGCTTTATCTGGGGAGAGACGAAGCACAGATTACAAAAACAACTGCTGCAACAAACCAAACAAGAAGGGGGCCTGGCGGTGCCTAATGTCTTGCAGCTACCATGCCACGCAGCTGAGATACCGGATAAAGTGGAATTGCCCAATGACGAAAAGCACTGGGTCCTCATGGACCAAACGGTAGCGGGTTCACACATTTGGAGAGAGGTCTGGCTCCCTCGTTTCCATAGATCCTGGGGTCTTTACTCATCCCCAGTCACCAGCCTTACACTGAAAATATGGAATAGGGTAGTGGAGACAGCCGGACTCTCGTCCTTCCCTTCCCCTGTGACTCCTCTATTTTCAAACCTGGAGTTTCCACCCGGTTTGTCACCAGGCATTGCTAAGCACTGGTTGGCGGGTGGCTGCAAGAGGTTGGGATGCCTTTTTGATCACAAAGCTTTATTCCCTTTGAACAACTTAAAGCACATTACTCCTTGATAGAACAAGACAGATTCACTCACACTCATCTGACCCATTGGTTGCTCAACACAGACACGCCCTAAAGCTAGCAGACCTAAGACCCATTTTGAGAAATGCCTGTTCCTCAAAGAAGATGACAAGAAACTCATATAAGAAATCTGCCTCCACTTAATGAAAGCGCCCTCAGCTATACGACCTCGGGCCACCTCCGTTGGAAGGGGGAACTAGGACGTAGCCTCACTGACAAAGAATGGGAGACATATTCTATAGGACGCACCGCACGGAACATAGCAGAGGACACACGGAAACAGTATATAAAATCAGCTCATACTAGTATTTCACCCCTGTTCGCATTCAGAAATGGAACGTGCTATGCGTTGGTCAGTGCTGGCGAAGCTGTGGCAACCCAGGGACTCTGATGCACCACTTATGGAATTGGCCTAAACTCACGAGATTCTGGGAACCGATTTTGAATGATATAGATAGCGCCTTCAATACTGAGCTTCCCCGATTCCCTGCGTACATTCTCCTGGGGCTCACCAATGCCCTCAGCTGCCCACTTCGGTCCACTAGAGGCCGACTGATAGCTTTGGCCCTTAATGCAGCGCACAGGTTACTCTTGGCAAACTGGGTTCGGACAATCCAAGAACATAGACAATGGCTCTACCAGCTCTGGTCCTTGTTGGGGAATGGAAAGGTTATTGATGGCAGCCAATTCTGGCCCCACAACATACGCGCAAATATGGTCCCCATTCATTACTATCCTGTCCAAAGAGTTCAGGGAGCTGACCTATCCAGTGTACTTGGGTATGGGTATCCTTAGACTTTTGCCTCTCGAACGGGGGGAGGTCAAGGCCCATAATCCTAATGTCCCTGATTCACAGCAGTCCTAGTGTCATGTTCTCGTCCGCTTCCTCGCTCCCGACGGTCGGAAGCGAGGCCTTCCACGGGACGAGACTCCTCCCCTCCACTGGCTTCTCACTGAGTAGCGGTCTAGTGGCTGTGATCGACTCGGCCACTGTCATTGGCCGTCCCCCACTTCCGGCGGATTGTGTACTTTAAGCCGACGGACGCCCACGCCGGTGCTTCGGATTCATTCCACGGAGCTTCGCCGGATACGCAGGAGCGTACCGAAGGCTCTAACAGCAACCAGACCTTCCGTCTGGACCGCGCATGGGCACCTACAGCTGCTGTTCACCGAGACTCGGGTAGAGTCTCCATCGCCTTTTCTGTTCCCTCTCGCAGCGCAGGAGCGCTATCTTCCTTGCTTCTCCACGACTCGTGCGACGGCACGGAGTCGCCTTTACTTTGCCCCTCCTTCACTAGCGCTGGTGCGCTTCCCCCTTGAGCACCCACGACTTGTGCGACGGCACGGAGTCACCCTTACTTTGCCCCTCCTTCACTAGCGCAGGTGCGCTGCCACGCCAGGTTCCCACGAGCTTCCCCCCTTGGACCGATTCCTGGTACCCATAAGCATACAGCTTCCGCCACGCTGACACCCTCTCTCGCCTCCCACCCTGAAGCGCTTGCCGACTTGTCTCATCTTTCCTGCGCAGGAGCGCCACCTTCAGGTAACACTTGCAGTGAGCGATAACCGGGGGGTTAGTGTTTGCGTACCTGTGCCTCTGTTTTCCTTTCCTGGAACCGCGCTTACCCCTCTTCTATCTGTCCTGATTAGGTGGGATTCGCGCCCGACCCAAGACCCCGGTTGTTCACGAGAGACGCCCCATCCCGACACACCACCCTCACCTGCTTCGTGGCAGCCTCCCCCAGCTCCCTCTCTGTCCTGGTTAGTGCACTCGATCCTTCCAGGAGGAAAAGGGTCCAGGAGGGGGTTGTCCTTGTCATCCCTGTGGGATCTCTCCACAACAGTAAGGTAAGAATTGTGGGGACCGGACAGAATCCGAAGCCCACGTATATATATCCCACCCGGGTAACATGGACAACCCCGACATCACCTTGCAGGACATAGCTGCCATGTTGGTTAGCGTCCAAGCCGAGAATCGTAGTCTGCGACACGACATGACCACCCTACAAGGGCAAATAGGTACGGGGAACGTAGGACCCTGGGGTCCCTCTTCAGCACGCCCCCGGCAAGAAGGAATACTAAGGCCTCCTATGTTCAATCCAGGGGGCTCCCCACCATCAGTCTCGACTACTTCCGCACCCATTCAGGTCATAGCTCAACCCACCGCCCAGCTAGCCGCACCAGAACGATTCTATGGGGAGAGCGCGAAATACAGTATATTCTTGAACCAATGCCATCTACACTTCATGGCCAGAGCATCGGCCTTTCCCGACGACGCCTCCAAGGTCGCGTTCATCCTATCGTATTTGGGAGGTGACGCCGCGCAGTGGTCTATTCCATTGGTAGAGAATGACGAACCACTCTTATACAACTTTCCGGTGTTTAAGGAAACCATGCGTCGTATGTTTGCCCGCCATACGTTTGTGCAAGCGGCGGACAATGAACTACTCAATCTAAAACAAGGCAACACCGACCTACTCCACTACATCACCACCTTCAACCGTCTAGTAGTGGAAGCCCATTGACCAGAAAATAAACACGTCTCAGTGTTCTATAGGGGCCTACGTGAAGAATTAAAAGACCACATTTCACAAATGACCGACCCACCAGAAGAGATAGGCCCATTCATAGACATGGTAGTAAAACAGAATTATCGCCTACAAGAGCGGAAGACAGAAAAAACCAAAGGAGGAGAGGTCAGAGTCCCTGTGTTTAGAGACCTACCAAAACTCCTGAGCCTATGCAGATCGGGGGTATCCGTGCCCCCTTGACAAAAGACGAAAAGGAAAAAAGACGGAAACAGAATCTATGCCTCTACTGTGGCAAAAGCGGCCATTTCGTGCGGGAGTGTCCTGCAAAACCCCGCCAACCCCGAGAGAGGACCTCGGCAGTTCTCCCGATCACCCGAGGAGACGGGTTGGGAAACGGGACGGGAAACGGGACATCCCAGTAGTGAACGGGGTCGGTCTACTGGGACTGTTGGCTGAAGAAAAACAGACCCCAAACCTTTGTGCCAACCACCATCACATGGGCTTACCGGTTGTCTTGCACTCATCAATAGGCCCATCATGGCACGTTGTAGCCTTGATTGACTCAGGAGCAACCGGAAACTTCATCGATGCCCAGTACATGGCGGGCCTGGGCATGCAAAAACGAACCAAAACCAGGCCCGAAACGGTGAAGGCAGTGGACGGCACAGATTTGACCTCAGGGCTAATCCGCTACCAAACCGAAGATCTGGTAATGGTGCTAGAAAACCAGCACACAGAGAACATCGCCTTTGACATCATTGATGCTCCTCAATTTCGGCTCATATTGGGCCTTCCATGGCTGATTCAGCACAATCCCCTGATTCATTGGGCGACTGGCAAAACAGTGTTGGACTCGGTCCATTGTATTTGCTATTGCTACCCCCCGGAGAAGAAAGCCATACCGAGGGAGATCCAGGCCTGCGCTCTACCACGGGAAGGAATGGGACTGATAACACACCAGAAAGTCCCCAAGGAATACCAAGACCTGGCACCCGTTTTTGACGAACAAGGGGCTAACACCCTACCTCCACATCGTCACTTCGACTGCCGCATCGATTTAATACCGGGATCCACGCTCCCTTGCAGCCGTGTTTACTCCCTCACGGAGAAGGAAAACGAACATCTTCGCGCCTATCTCGATCAGTACCTACAGAACAGGTTCATACGCCACTCCAAGTCTCCTGTCTCTTCCCCTCTCTTCTTCGTGGCGAAGAAAGAAGGTGATCTGCGCACATGCATAGACTTTCGGGCGATGAACGCCATAACCATTAAGAACAGGTACCCCTTACCGTTAATACCCGACCTACTGGATCAAGTAAAGGATGCGGCCATCTATACTAAGCTGGATCTACGTGGGGCATACCACCTTGTCCGAGTCCGTGAAGGGGATGAGTGGAAAACCGCCTTCCGAACACGATATGGATTGTTCGAGTACCGGGTCATGCCCTTCGGACTCTGCAACGCCCCAGCCGCCTTTCAATTTTTCATTGATGAGGTGCTAAGGGAATTCATCGACAAATGCTGCATCGTGTATATCGATGATATACTGATTTACTCCGCAGACATGAAGGAGCACCGTCAACATGCGCGGGCGATACTCCAGCAACTACAGCAACATGGGCTATACGTGAAACTAGAAAAGAGCGTATTCCACACCACAACCGTGGAATTCCTGGGACACATCCTCACACCAGAAGGCGTACAAATGGACTCCAGGAAAGTCGACGCCATATTACAGTGGCCATCCCCAAGTTCCGTGAAACAAGTCCAAAGGTTCCTTGGATTCGCGAATTACTATCGCCATTTTATTTCAGGCTTTTCCCGGATTGTTACCCCCATTACCTGTTTATTGCGAAAAGGGACACGTTTACAATGGAACACCGGAGCGGAAAGAGCCTTTCAGGACCTAAAAAACAGGTTCACCTCAGCTCCGATACTAAAGCATCCTGATCCCAACCGCCCCTTTATTGTGGAGGCCGATGCCTCACAGAACGCCGTAGGGGGTGTCTTATCACAAAAAGACAGTAACACCAATCTACTCCACCCCATAGCCTACTATTCCAGGAAGCTTCAACCAGCTGAATGCAACTATTCCATCGGAGATAAAGAGCTCTTGGCCATAAAAACGGCGTTTGAGGAATGGCGACACTACTTAAAAGACGCTAAACACCCAGTCACAATATTCACCGACCATAGAAACCTACGGTTCCTTCGATCAGCCAGAGCCCTAACAGCGAGACAACTACGATGGACGTTGTTCTTCAACGAATACGATTTCCAGATCACCTACCGTCCCGGGAGGGAGAATGCCAAGGCTGACGCCTTGTCCAGACTGGAGGAAACCGAAGACCAGGCACCCACCTCAGACCCAGTACCTGTCATTCCCAGCCGATGTTTCCAGGGGACGGTGACCTCGTCCTCCTTCTTATCCCAGCTGCACCATGATTTACAGCAAAGAAGTCCTACTGATTGGATCGGAAACATCCAAGACCTTACAGAGCGAGATGGATTCCTGTTGAAAGAGGGATGGTATTATTTACCTCTACCTACCCACCAACAACAAGCTCTGGTTCAATGCCACGATCACCCCCTCTCCGGTCATCCTGGATACCAGAAGACCAAAGACCTGCTGCAACGACACTTCTGGTGGCCTTCCCTGAACCAGGACACACAGGCCTACATAGATCGCTGCACCGTCTGCACACAAGGAAAGACGACCTCCCAACCCATAGTAGGACTATTGCGTCCCATTCCTGTTCCCCCATGCCCATGGCACACGGTCTCGATGGACTTCGTAGTGGAACTTCCTAAAACCACTAGGGGATACACGACTATACTAACCATCGTAGACCATCTAACTAAAATGGCACATTTCGTACCACTACAACGCCTTCCTTCAGCTGCGGAATTGGCAACCATATTTATGCAGAACGTGATACGACTACATGGAATCCCGTCAGTACTGATAACAGACCGTGGAACTCAGTTCGTGTCCAGGTTCTGGACGGAAGTCTGCTCTCTTCTGCACATGGAAGCCCGTTTGTCATCCTCCTATCATCCCCAAACGGATGGACAGGCGGAACGCACAAATCGTACCATGGAACAATACCTCCGTTGCTTGCTGCTTTCCTTGGACTCAGAATGGTCCAATGTATTGTGGATGGTGGAATACGCGTATAACAATAACAAACACACTGCCATCGGGGTGTCCCCGTTCTTTTGTCTCCAAGGGTACCATCCCAGAACGTCCCCCTGGGAAGAGACACGGACCTGTGGTGTACCTACCATACAGGAGCATCATGCCTTCCTCCGTACCATATGGCAGCAAGCCCGATTTGAGCTAGCCAAAGCTAAAGAAACGTACAAACAACATGCAGATAAACACAGACAACAAGAACCCACCTACGCTGTGGGGGACAGGGTATGGGTGTCCATCAAGAACCTTAACACACAAGGGCCCAAGAAACTGTTGCCCCGTTACATAGGTCCCTATCCCATAACCCGGGTTATCAACCCTGTGGCCATGAGGCTATCACTGCCTTCTCACATGAAAGCACATCCCGTCTTTCATGTCTCACTTTTACGTCCTGCCCATCCTGACTGCTTGATAGCGGAGCCCCCTCCTCCAGTTCCTGTGGAAGACCACGTGGAATACGAGGTACGGGCCATCCTTGACTCCCGTAGAACTAGAGGGAAACTCTATTACCTGGTGGATTGGAAGGGGTATGGTCCTGAAGAACGCTCCTGGGAACCCCTTTCGCATGTCCGTAACGCCCCTACCTTAGTTCGCGCCTTCCACGCTCGGCAACCCCTGAAACCCCGTCCTGCTATCCCTCTTTGACAACCGGGTAGGACTGTTTTAGGGGTGGGTGCTGTCATGTTCTCGTCCGCTTCCTCACTCCCGACGGTCGGAAGCGAGGCCTTCCACGGGACGAGACTCCTCCCCTCCACTGGCTTCTCACTGAGTAGCGGTCTAGTGGCTGTGATCGACTCGGCCACTGTCATTGGCCGTCCCCCACTTCCGGCGGATTGTGTACTTTAAGCCGACGGACGCCCACGCCGGTGCTTCGGATTCATTCCACGGAGCTTCGCCGGATACGCAGGAGCGTAGCGAAGGCTCTAACAGCAACCAGACCTTCCGTCTGGACCACGCATGGGCGCCTACAGCTGCTGTTCACCGAGACTCGGGTAGAGTCTCCATCGCCTTTTCTGTTCCCTCTCGCAGCGCAGGAGCGCTATCTTCCTTGCTTCTCCACGACTCGTGCGACGGCACGGAGTCGCCTTTACTTTGCCCCTCCTTCACTAGCGCTGGTGCGCTTCCCCCTTGAGCACCCACGACTTGTGCGACGGCACAGAGTCACCCTTACTTTGCCCCTCCTTCACTAGCGCAGGTGCGCTGCCACGCCAGGTTACCCACGAGCTTCCCCCTTGGACCGATTCCTGGTACCCATAAGCATACAGCTTCCGCCACGCTGACACCCTCTCTCGCCTCCCACCCTGAAGCGCTTGCCGACTTGTCTCATCTTTCCTGCGCAGTAGCGCCACCTTCAGGTAACACTTGCAGTGAGCGATAACCGGGGGGTTAGTGTTTGCGTACCTGTGCCTCTGTTTTCCTTTCCTGGAACCGCGCTTACCCCTCTTCTATCTGTCCTGATTAGGTGGGATTCGCGCCCGACCCAAGACCCCGGTTGTTCACGAGAGACGCCTCATCCCGACACACCACCCTCACCTGCTTCGTGGCAGCCTCCCCCAGCTCCCTCTCTGTCCTGGTTTGTGCACTCGATCCTTCCAGGAGGAAAAGGGTCCAGGAGGGGGTTGTCCTTGTCATCCCTGTGGGATCTCTCCACAACAGTAAGGTAAGAATTGTGGGGACCGGACACCTAGCTAGACAACTTGCAAACCCAGCATGGTCTAGTCGGAAGAGGAGAGGGTGGGGGGTGGGGGAGGGTTTTGTTCAATTTTGAATGTTCCTTTATTTTTGTTTTACTGTTTTTTTTTTTGGCATGCAAAGCGTTCTAACACACTCAGCGATACTGTGCTACGGTCATTGCTATACTCAGTTGTTTATGACAACTCTTGCAGTCTTATTGAACCTGGAAGGGCTCTATCTCGTGCCCCCCATATGCGGCCAGCCCGTAATGGGTTGTTGGCGGCTTGCTGTGTATGTGATTTGCCTAATTGTCTGCCAATAAAAAGATTTGATCCTAAAAATGTATGTTATGTTTATAGTTGCTCTAAATCGCAGACATGCATTACATTACCATTCTAAAGTTAAACATGTTTACTCTAATGTAATGCATGTTGGCATAAGGCATACTTTTAGTTTGTATATATTTGCCCACCACCACCCCCCTTCATAGGTGGCTGCCGCCACTGAATGCATGCCACTCCACACACACCACACTATCACATATCTATCCTGATCATCTGATTTGGTGCCTATTAAGTTGAATTGCACACCCTTTTTAATCAAAATTGCTACCCCTTTGGAATAAGAGGAGTATGACAAGGTTATGTAGTGAGATACCCATCTTTTTCTGAAGGTTTACTCAGTGTGCTTGGTAAGATGTGTCTCATGTAGAAGGGCACTGCAAATATGGTATCTATCAAGGAAACCGAGTATCCTGCACATTTTGCAAGGTTTTTTTAACTCCTCCTACATTCTGGGCTCTAGGTTAGAATGGCTTCTTCTCCATATGCACCACAAAATAGGAATAATGAGACAGATTGATTCTGTTCAGCACACTACAGAACAAGGAAACCCAGCTCAACCATTCCCTCACCACCCCCTACCCACTCCGGTGGCCCAAACCCACTAGGACAAATTCTCCTATAACCCGAACTACTCCCAGCCACCACCCATCTTGCCAACCTGTACATGTAGGCCGGGTGAAAATAGACTAAGAACTTGTGTGTGGGTAATACCCTCAGGAGACGCCATTAGATTCAGCTCCAGTCCACTATGAACAGGAGAGGCCAGAGGGCAGTTACTTAATGATCTCCTCAGCATGACTATTATGAGAGTTCTGCTGGAATGGATATAGTATTGAACATCTCACATGTGAGTACATGTTACCCCTTTTGATCACCAGTGCAGGCCCTACCAGGAAATGCACAGCAGTAGACTGATTAGGTACATTCGCATTATAATGCAACATAAGCAGCACATTTTTCGTCCACCAGATTTAGAAGCATTGTACAAACGAATTGCACCGCTTGCTAGTGTTGATTAATCTGTGTCGCTGAGTCTTGAGGGCAGGGCCAGCTTTAGGGCGGTGTGACCGATGAGGCGGTGGAAGGGGGGGCACTGACCTTGTTTAGGGTGGGCGCAATGTTTTTCAGTAACTTGAGATTTAAAATCACCTGCTGCAGAGTTCTTTGTGCACTCAGCTTTCAGGCAACTTTAAAAATGTCAAGCTAACTCGTGATTAATGTTTCTGCTAGAGAGAGAGATTGAAGTTTTGTCTAGTGACAGTTTTACACCTTATACTACCTGGAGAAGGAACATTTTACAAAACGAAAAGTAACAAAGTAACGCAGAGAGTTATGCCTGCTACAAAGAAAAGATCTTTATTTTGGATCACTGACATAATATCGACTACAAAAATATAGACTTACAAAAATATCGATGCCAAAATATAGAATACCAAAATATCGACTCCCTATCTCCAAACAGGAAAATACAAAAATATAGAATCCAAAATATCGTTGTAAATAATATAGTTAGTCAAAATATCGAATTTTTTAAATGTTTTAAAAGTAATGTAAAATTAATGAAATAATACATATAATTAACTGACACATACTTAAAAATACTTAAACAACATTAAAATTAATAAATAATTAATGTAAGTAAAAAAAAAATTAATACATATATATTAACGTAATATTTATTAAAAATATTCAATATTTTCTGCGTAGGATAGCGGGCGGGTAAAATTTACTATTACCACTCCAGTAAGTGCAATAGTAGGGAAAGCGTTGGATAGCGGGAGGGTAAAAAATACTATTCCCACTCCAGAGAATGCAACAGTAGAGAAAGCGTTGGATAGCGGGAGAGTAAAAATTACTATTCCCACTCCAAAGAATGCAACAGTAGGGAAAGCGTTGGATAGCGTAGGGGTAAAAATTACTATTCCCACTCCAGAGAGTGCAAACGTAGGGAAAGCATTGGATAGCGGGAGGATAAAATTTACTATTCCCACTCCAGTGAGTGCAACAGTAGGGAAAGCGTTGGATAGCGTAGGGGTAAAAATTACTATTCCCACTCCAGAGAGTGCAACAGTAGGGAAAGCATTGGATAGCGTAGGGATAAAAATTACTATTCCCACTCCAGAGAGTGCAACAGAAGGGAAAGTGTTGGATAGCGGGAGGGTAAAATTTACTATTCCCACTCCAGTGAGTGCAACAGTAGGGAAAGCGTTGGATAGCGTAGGGGTAAAAATTACTATTCCCACTCCAGTGAGTGCAACAGTAGGGAAAGCATTGGATAGCGTAGGGGTAAAAATTACTATTCCCACTCCAGAGAGTGCAACAGTAGAGAAAGCGTTGGATAGCGTAGGGATAAAAATTACTATTCCCACTCCAGAGAGTGCAACAGTAGGGAAAGCGTTGGATAGCGGGAGGGTAAAAATTACTATTCCCACTCCAGAGAGTGCAACAGTAGGGAAAGCATTGGATAGCGTAGGGATAAAAATTACTATTCCCACTCCAGAGAGTGCAGCAGTAGAGAAAGCGTTGGATAGCGGGAGGGTAAAATTTACTATTCCCACTCCAGTGAGTGCAACAGTAGGGAAAGCGTTGGATAGCGTAGGGGTAAAAATTACTATTCCCACTCCAGTGAGTGCAACAGTAGGGAAAGCATTGGATAGCGTAGGGGTAAAAATTACTATTCCCACTCCAGAGAGTGCAACAGTAGGGAAAGCGTTGGATAGCGTAGGGATAAAAATTACTATTCCCACTCCAGAGAGTGCAACAGTAGGGAAAGCGTTGGATAGCGGGAGGGTAAAATTTACTATTCCCACTCCAGCGAGTGCAACAGTAGGGAAAGCGTTGGATAGCGTAGGGGTAAAAATTACTATCCCCACTCCAGAGAGTGCAACAGTAGGGAAAGCATTGGATAACGTAGGGATACAAATTACTATTCCCACTCCAGAGAGTGCAACAGTAGGGAAAGCGTTGCAAAGCAGTAGGGTAAAAATTACTATTCCCACTCAAGTAAGTGCAAAAGTAGGGAAAATAATAAATTCATATTTTGTTAACAATTAATTAATTATTAATACCAAAACAAGTATTACAATTAATTACCAATCACACAAGATTTAATAATTGATTATTTAGAAATACCAAGATATTTTTGTTTAATTAATTACCTATTAATAATTAATTAACAACCAATTGTTTTTCAATAACAAACATTAATAAATGCTAATAATACCAATTAATCATTAATTAATAATATATTGATTAACGATATACACAAATTATTTAAATAATTAATTTTTTACAATTATATTACTTCCCACCATATTCCCCTATGAACACACTACCCACTACAAATATTAAATAAATACAATTAATATAATTATCAATTAAACAATTAATACAAATTAATTACCAATTAATACAAATTATTTACCAATTAATAATTAATCAACCACCAATTAATTTTCAATATCAATTAATAATTAACTAATAACAATTAAATTACTTCCCACCCTATTCCCCTATAAACCCACAACCCGCTACAGAAGTAAAACGCTAAATTAAATTAAAGATATATTAATTAACAATATACACACATCAATTAAATAATTAATTATTTACAATTATATTACTTCCCACCATATTCCCCTATAAACACACTACCCACTACAATTATTAAATAAATACAATTAACATAATTATCAATTAAACAATTAATACAAATTAATTACCAATTAATACTAATTATTTACCAATTAATAATTAATCAACAACCAATTAATTTTCAATACCAATTAATAATTAACTAATAACAATTAAATTACTTCCCACCCTATTCCCCTATAAACCCACAACCCGCTATAGAAGTAAAACGCAAAATTAAATTAAAAATTATTAATAATTCCAATAAATTATTATTTAATGTATTATAATTAAATTACTTCCCACCCTACTCCCCTATAAACCCACAACCCGGTACGGAATTAAATTACACAAAAATAAAATAACATAAAATTCATTACTTTAAAAATATTCTAACATACATTACAATATTAATACATACTTTTAACACATATACTAACACTTAAAACACTATAAAAAATTCGATATTTT
The DNA here is from genome assembly GCF_964204655.1 of Triturus cristatus. Classification (NCBI taxonomy): domain Eukaryota; kingdom Metazoa; phylum Chordata; class Amphibia; order Caudata; family Salamandridae; genus Triturus; species Triturus cristatus. The sequence continues at coordinate 939,763,415 of NC_140594.1, read as the reverse complement.
TAACAACTATATTATGACTGTCGATATTATTTACTTCTATATTATTGCAATCGATATTTCTTACCTGTTTTTCGATATTCTTCACCACTATATTTTGGTAATTCGATATTCTGTCCATTCTATATTTAAAACTCGATATTCTGTCCACTCGATATTTTTTTTTCGATATTATGTCTATTTACCCTTTATTTTATGTGGAGAGCTGATTGGATTAGTAAAGCCAGCCTTTACCAGCACTTTGAAACAAATGAAATGCATGTGAGAGAGGGGCTATGGAGAGATGAGGATCACTTTTGCCAGGTGGCAGTGAGGGAATCCGAGGAGGAGGTCATGTGGAGGGCGGCGCCAAAAAAGATTGTTGCACCGGGCGCCATCAGCGCTAAAGCCGGCCCTATTTGTGGACAATGATTGAGACTCGTCCTATAGAAAGCTACAGTGGTTCTGTCGGGGGCAAAAATTACTTTACAATGAAAGAGTGAATCAAAGATGCAAACAAATTAAACATTGTACAGAATCAGAAAAGAGGTCAAATTATTTTTAGAAAATGACATGTAGGTTACATGTGGTTAGAACACGACAAAAATGACTATTAAATGTTTGGGAACTTCTTATTTTGTATGATTTCAAAGGTATATATACACAAACTAATGGAGGCTGTCAAGTGAATAAATATACAGGTGACATGTAATAAAGTGACTTAAGGTGCTCAGTGAAAGTGGTGCAGTGGATATCATATATACAACGTGAAAGTATGTACAGTTCGACAAGAACATGAATACAAGATGATCAAGATGAGAAAGAACAATGTCTCTGGTGGGTAGCACTTTTGCTTGCTAATTTGAGCCAAGAGACTTGTGAAAAGCTGAACTATGTGTTTGTCGATGTTTCGACCCAGATAATGCACTATTAGGAGGTCATAGCGGGTCTTCTTCAGGACAGGAGGGGTGGCAGATGACAGCCTGAAAGCATTAAATGGAGCATTCATCATTGTGTTCCAACTGAACTAAACAACCGCTAAATGTGCGACATGGTTCTGGGTGATACGCGCAGTTAATGTTGTTCCGTATCAAATAATAGTGAGCAACAGGTAAAATGCGGGCGCTGGGGGCACAAAGGATCTAATCCTGTGTTAGGAAATATAGAGGAATCACAGAAGTGCCAATCTACAGTCCGTGACAGCCACAATACTTAATGGATAAAGTCTATTGCATGCACAATACCCAGGTGCAGGTTGGATAGGATCTAACCCTGTGGTTGTAATCATGGAAAAGTAAATCTACAAAAAAGAAATCTACAAAAAAAGACAGCAACGATATTTGAGTGGTAAAATTATTGCGAGTGCAATTAAAAAATACCCAGGTGCGCGTTTCTAGTTGGGTAGGAGAAATCAGAGAAAGAGGGCTCACCACCAAGCACAGGCGGCGTGATTCCAGAGCGGAGTACTAGAGGTGCAGCCAACAAAAATGCGGAGTCTATAAGTTAAAGTAGTCTGGTCAGATCTACAAGTAAAATTGTACGCAGATGTTAACAAAACTAGGTGCAATGCGAACCTGGCGAGGGCAAGACATTGTTGACTAACTAAGTCTTACCTAGTAATGCGGGGTGGCTGTTGAAGAAATCGGCCGCTACGGGGGGGGGGGGGGTTTGTTAAGAATCCGATCCCAACTGCTGGCCAGTTTTTTAATCCTGAAAAAACGTGCAGAGATAGGGCAGCGAAGTTCGGTCATTTACAAGTATGCACTCTAAGTCTGAGATGCACTCAAAAAGGGGCAGTGATCAAGCTTACCTGGCACAGAGTAATCATGCCGCAGTCTGGTGTTCAAATGTCCAGGGTGCGATTATGTACTCGAGCCGGCCGCGCGTACTGGGTGAAGCGCACGTAGTGGAAGTGCGTTACCCCTGGCAACTGATTGTTGCCGTGCGAGACGTCAAAGTGACTAGACCAATGGGAGGGGGGGGTGTGTGTACTTTGACAGCATGAACGCCAAGAACAAGTGCGGCCGCTGACAGCAGCTAGATGCTGTCTATGGCATTTGAAGGCATGTAAATTACAAGCAGTGGTGCTCGGAACTCAGCGTCATCGTGTTGTGGGATGAACACGTATATGCAAGTTGAGGGCGTATTTGTACACAATGTGAAAAACATTAATAGACAGTTTATACATTGTTATGCATGTCGATATATAAGGTATACGAGTGGTGTCGCTTGGAGCAGAGCGTCATCGTGTTACATGATAATCACGCATGTTCAGGTTGTAAAAGAATACCGCGGGCATATTCGTATACTTTTGATCAACATTGTCAAAACCATTGTGCAGGCAGTTCATACAAGATCGTGCATGTCAATAAATACAGTATTCATACATAACATTGGCGTATAGAAAATGCTTATGTAGAGAGCCAGTATGGTTAGTGAGACTTTTTAGACTAATAAATGCGAGACCGGTGAAGTCCAATATCATCTATGTTTTGAACACAGCAATGCGGTTGCTCATAGGACAACATGATAGTCAGAAACATTGATATACTTGCTCATAATAAAAATTAGAGAATAAAGTTAGGAGTAAACGAGTCCTAGGCACAGTACTTGGAGTTAAACTGTAACGATTTCTTCAGAAATTCAGTTCCATGCTGTGGAGTTTGAAAGATGTGTTACTTGCCCTGGTGAGTGATCTTCAGATAGGCAGGATAAAGCATGGCATATTGCATACTGTCTTTCTGCAGCTGCTTCTTGACTAGCATCAATTTCCATTGCGCTTCTTGCACTGCAATAGCAAAATCTGGAAACTGGGAGATTGAGTGGCTGTCAAAGTTCAGATCTACTTTCTTACAGGCCAGATGTGGGGCAATGTCTCTATTTTCAAAATTAAGAAGTTGAGCAATTATGGGGTGGGCAGGAGTCCTGGGCAGCCTCGAAACAAGCAATCAGCCCGATCTGCCATTAGAAGACATAGCATTCTTTCTATGTAGTCCTCCAACCTGCGAGTCTTAGCAGACTTAAGGATGCCCAAGATGCAAATGTTATTATGCCTGGGTTGCGCCTCTAGGTCTTGATGCTTGGCAGTTAAAATGTTTAGCACCTTTTCCATAGTCCGCATTTTTTTTTACTGTAAGATTGTCTTTGGCATCTGAGACTCCCTTTTCCACTGTCATTAGCCTCTTATTGGGTTTCTCTAGTTTGTGCAAAACAGAGCCATCTCAGGTTGTTCATCTTCCTGTTTATATGGCCTGGTTCTCTTTTATTGCCCTAAGCAAAGACTTTGTGTCAGTGTTGTCTGTGCCAGCCGTTGAGCCAAGGTTAGTTGAGTTGCCAGGTCAAGCGTCCAAACCCATTAAGTGCAGCTTGGGCTTCTTTACACCTGCCTTTCCTATGTTGAAGGTCTATGTATCACTTGTAATAAAGAGATTCCCCTGAGATGACAAAGGTAGGCCACAGATCCTGCACCAGCATTGGGCCAGCAGTGATCGGCAGCTGTCTCCAAGTGATATATCTGTCCACGTGTGGGGCAGGATGACACCTCTCTATCCTATATCAGCACAGGGCCAGGTTGCAGTGCTGTCTCCCACCTGCTCTGCCGCATCCTATCTCTGTTACTGCCCTGTCTCAATCTGTGGCAGACCCCAAGTTCTCGATCAGACAACTGGGGAGGATGTTGGGGCTGAAGTCTCTACGGCAGACTGGAGCAGACCCCAGAATCCACTAAGTCAGCATTTGGCAGAGCCGAGGGTGCAGCGGAGATCCAATCAGCACCCACAGCAGCACCCACGGAAGTATAACGTTACAACGCAAACTAATACAATGCATACTTTTACAACACGGTTTTTACAACGCAACTTCCCTTATTGCGCATGCTATTACAACGCAAGCCATTACAATGCATGCACCATTACAACTTAATTTGCTATTCTAACACCGCCGGGTGCTTACCTCAGGGAAGGTGCTGGTCAGCGTTGTAATGGCATGCGTTGTATTAGCATGCGTTGTAATGGAACTTGCATTGTATTGCCTGCTTTGTAAAGGCATTGCGTTGTAATGCCTGCTTTGTAATGGATGATTCCCACGCCTACATAGGGTTGTGTGGTGGATGTGGTCAGATTCCATCCGGCGGCAAGAACATCTTGGAAATGCTTCCATTATGCTTGCCGGCACTCTGGCACTCCCTATATCAGTTCTTTTGCTGCTGAAACATTCAGTTAGCATAAGAAGAAACCTATCAATGTCTCAAGATACCTATTTTATAACCCTGAGACCTGGTCGGCAAAGACATTTATTTTTTATTTAAAACAATATTTACAGCCAAAAATGCATTATATACACATGTCAATTATCAACAATGGGATAATTGTCAGGCATAAGGCATAAATGGTTCTATTCCTGCATAATTGTACGCTACTATGGCAAAAAATTATGCAGCAGTAATCCCAAGCAAGGAATGGCACAAGGGAATATAAAGGGATAGTTTGTCTTGAGAATTTATGAATGCCCACAAACTCACGAGTTTGTGAGCATTCACAGTCTCCTCTCTGGTGGGAGATTTCTTCCAAAAAAGGGCTGGAGTAAATCCTGCCCAGCACTGGAAGGAGAATGGAACAACCCCAAACTTTGGGTGTGTGTAGGGTAAGATGTGTTCTCTTTGCACAGCTCTCCATTGGTAGTGCTGGAAGTGTTTGTGAATTCCCAAAAGTCATACAGTTACACCCAAATACAGGAAGGAGTATGTGTACAGATGTAAATGTATGACTTGCTTCTAACTTTCCTGTGAATGGAGTAAGGTTTGCTATCCTCACAAGGAAGGAGGAAGGAAATTCAAATGCATAGGACCCAGAACTGAATCCGGAGACCCAGGTACACAAAGTAGTGTCAGATTTGAAAATTGAAAAGGACCTGACGCGAAACTCCTGCAGTTTTGTTTTAAAAATATAGGGTTGACTCCCTAAACTGCCATAAAGGCAATGCGCAGAGCATTAAACATGGGTCTGGCACTAATAGGTAGCCAGTCCCCCTTCAGGAGCATCGGCTTCGCTGCATAGAAGGGGGGTTTGGGGGGATGGACAGCTGCCCGCATGGAGGTCCCCCCGGGCAGTTTGGGAGGGGTGGGGGGGCAGGCTTCAAACCTGCCATTTTGTTTCGGCTATTTTCATTTATAGCCCAATTGGAGCCCAAATCTAAATTCTTTGGGTTCCTGCTCCCAGCCACCATTTTAGATTTGGTGACCTGGTGGCTTGGAGCCTTAGCGTAGTGTAGTTTTTGCCTTCCCTCCCTCCCCCTTTTTTGTGTAATTTGGGGCTTTGGTTTTTTTCTTTTTCCGGATTTTAGGCGGCTTTTGTTGGGACAGGTGTGCAGGGGTGTTGGCTATGTGTTGTCGCTTGGAACAGGTGCTGTGCGGGGGTTATTGTTGGAAGTTTTCCAGGGTTGGCAGAGGGTTTTTGGTCAGGGTTGAAGTTGGGTTATCGACAGGGAAATGGTAGGCAGGTTAATTTTTAGTTCGGTTACACATGTTGGGTGACTGACAGTTGTAAAGAGGCAGGCAGGGGAGGTTGTTTTAACAGATGGATTGAATTTATGGGGTTATACTTTGATGCATTGCTTTGTATTGTTTGTAAGGTTTTAATGTACGGGTGGGGGCGGGTTCAAGAAAAGTTTAGGGGTGGGGTGGGGTCAGGGGTCAGGTATGTGGTCTGATTAGTGAGGTTTAGTTTTGTAAGGCGTTTGCAGAGGAATTATAATGTTATGTGCACCTGTTTCAATAAAGTGGCCTTTTACACACAATCATGGTTTGTGGTCTGCTCCCCCCGCCCCTCCCTCCCAATGTTATGTTATGTTACGTTACATTGCGTTACGTTGTGTAACGGTATGTTACGGTATGTTTTGATACCTTGCACTCAATTTTATCTGTTGCACCGCAGGGCATATCTCTTGGTAAGCAGAGCAGAATAGACACATTTCCCAGTATATCGGCAGTATCTAGTCTGCCATTTAAAAGGCCCTTGGCGCTTTGGGGGATGAAAGAATGCATGGAGTGAGTTTAACAAGACATCCTGTTGAATTAATTGGTTTTTAAGGTGATTTGTTGCTACCCGTGTCAAAGCAGTCATTATTATTTGGTAGGAAGTGTTATGAACTGGGGCTGTAAACAAGGGATTGCTATCTCCGAATACAACTGGCAAGGGTGCACATTCACTGCGCTACTTGCAAGTGAAGGAAGAAAACTCAATAGAGCTGTGCTTGAACTGGGCAATATGGATTTCAATTTTTTTTTGCTTGGTGTGGAGGTGGCAGGCATGAACATCTTGTACAAAGAGGTAATGGGCTCTGTGGGCATACCACTGGCACTGTCTGACTGACCAAGATGAACTCTGTCTGTGGTGGTAGGACCAGAGGTTGAAGTCAGAGTCACCAATTCTGCCTGAGTTCCACTAATTTTGTTTTACTAACAGATCACTTTTTTCTATTACTTTTTAAAGGTGTTCCTACTAGTAGTTTTTACAGCTCTAAAATTTGTCTTTTTAAAGATAAACCAGTACTCTTTTAAAACTGTACTTGATAAAGTTGGTAAGCTAATTCTGTTTTTTTGTGCCCATGAAGAGTTGAGAAGAATGTACATTGTTTTCACCTGCACCCTTGCCCTCCCAATATCCTCCCATACACTAAGTGCTGGTGGTGACACCATTCGTGTAGAATATCTTTAAACATCATGATAATCTCACTCTTGTGTAAATCCCAAGGCCCCTTCTTCAGCACAGAGGGACATTGCTCTTACGCTGCTCTTTAATTCTTCACCTCCAAGGTGAGCGAGCCTGTAGCAAAGGTGCCACTTGGCAAACCCCTGATGATGTTGGCTGTGTGATGGCAGGAGCGGCGAGGGGGCAAAGTTGGCAATAGAAAATCGTTTTTTCACCTGATCTGAGGGGGGGTGACTAGTTGGCCTGACTGGTTTTAAATTAATTTTACACTGTAATTGTTTTATGTGTTTTTTAGAAAGTTTTATGGACAATTATCCAAATAAACATGTTTTCTACCTACCACTTGATCATAGCTACTACACAGTTAATGTTGGTCAAGTGTCCAAAATGGCCCCTTTATTTCCCATAGTCTGCGCACAGCTGTGAAATTGACAACATGGCATTAAACCAGTGACCTTTCACCATGTTCAAAACATGCAGAGTCATCCAATATCATAGCTGCAAGCATTGCCTAGCCACGAAGATATTTCCTTCTTAAGAATATGCGGTTTCATCGAAATAGCAGGTAAAACCTGTGTAGCTTGCTGGAAAGCTTTCCTTCAGCCTCTTGCCCCTCCTCCAACCTACTTTCCAGGGCTGGCTTCCACTGCATTCTTCTCTCCCATATGGTAATAGAGCTGAGCTGTGCATGTAAATGTGCCAGCTATCCTGATTCCCTATCTGACAATCAAATCCAGATGGCTGGATAGGAGGTTCTGCCTCGTGACAGAGTCACACTTTTATACTTGGAGTTGAACTCTTTTCGCATTTCCAAAGTACATCAGTGTAAGTACAGCAAGGGCTAGCTTTTTCCACCGCAGTTTAATGCAGGGTTCCTCTAAGTTGCAAATTAGGGCGACATATGAAATTATACAAATGGTGATTGATGGAATGCTTGAATTAATCTCAGCCACTGGTAATTACTCTGGTCGCATCCCAGTCCATCATTATTTTGCACACCATGTCACCTCAGTTTGGACCCAGCTATATGTCAATCAGTCTTAACCCTGCTTCATTGGGAACAGTACAGCCCCAACTGCCAAAACAGGCCCTCCCTGAGCACAAAGAATCCCAGACCAGTTTCACCTTTGTTATGGGCTCATAAGCCGGATAAAGTTTGGTTCCAGTGACACAGTGTTCACAGGACACTCGTCTGGGTATACCTGTCCCACTTAGGGCAACATATGAAAGTTTGCAAAAGGTAATAGCTGGAATCTCTTGAATTAATCTCTGACACTAGTAATTACTCGGGTCTGCATCCCAGTCCATCATTATTTTGCACACCGTATCACCTCAGTTTGGACCCAGCTATATGCAAATCAGTCTTGACCCAGCTCCATTGAAAAAAGTCACACCCAAACTGCTAAGCCTCTCCCTGAACGGGAGCACAAGCAATTCAGAACCTGTTTTGCGCTTGTTAAGAGCTCATCAGCTGTATACAACTTGGTTCCAGTGACACAGTGTGTACTTTTTGTGTACTTTAATGTGTCACCCTTAGTGGGACGGGTATGCCCAGACATGGGTCCCGTGCACACTCTGGTCAAGACAAATTTACATAGCATGGTACAAACTGAGGTGGCATGATGTGCAAAAGAACAACAGATTGGGATGTGGCCTGAGTAATTACCAGTGGCTGAGATTAACAAAAGCATTCTATCCATCACTTTTTGTATACGTTATTATGTCACCCTAAGTAGGACAGATATGCACAGATGTTCTCACCCCTAGTTCTTGCACAAAATAAGTTTCTGAGAACATTGACCACCCTCCCCCAATCAACCCCCATCAAGCCCCTGATGTCTGATCTGGGATGTACCTCCTTCGATGAGGCTGCGGGATTTAGACCCCTAGCCTACTGGCGGAGGCTTTGGACTACTCCTGAATTGACGTCTTACGCCAATGCACTAATGCATATTAGAAATGCCGATCTGTCCTCTAAAATCAAATGGCTCCAGACGATCAAGGGTAATTTGTTTGACATGGGGCTTCGCCATCTGTGGGAAGATCCTATAGGGAACTTATTTCCCAATAAAACTGAGTACAAAGAACTCTACTGGGCTATGATTACTAAAAAGACACTGTCAAGGATGAGCAGTAGTTCGCTCACAGGTATCTTTCTGGAGCATAAGCCTGCAATGGAAGCAGAAGCCTACTGGAATCTGATTACAAAACCTGGTGATAGGAAACTATATCACCAGTTCAGAGTAGGCTCTCTCCCCATAAGATCTTTCACTGCAAAGTGGAATAAGGCTCATGATACCAACTGCCCTTCGTGTCCATCCCAGGTTGAGTCGATAACCCATGTACTGTTTGTGTGTCCGGCCTATAATGGCCCCCTTCGAAGGTGGCTCAAGCCACTGTGTTCTAATCTAGGTACCAGATCGTGTACGACAGCTCTGCGTATCTTGGTATCAAATACAAGTCCAGATATTGTGATCGCGATGGCGAAATTTCTTAGCTGGTTTTGGGCAATGAGAAGGAAAAATTTGGAGGCTGGTCTGGTATCTGTACATACTATCTGACTATGCTAGGTAAGCATGCATCCCTTGGTCAAATTGTGTAGGAAATGGTTTTATGGATGTAATTACATATTTACTAATTTAGTCAATGATGTTAGGAAATTCGATATAGTTGATATTACATTTTCTAAGGAATGTAAGTTTTTAAGGTGCTATCGCTTTTATGGTATTTTATGACACTTTTATGTTTGCATTGTGTCTTTTATGGTTGTAAATTATCGAATAAAGACTAATTGAATAACTGAATAACACAGATGTGGGTCACATGCACACTGTGTCACTAGAACCAAGCTACACCTGGCTGATGAGCCCATTTCAAGGGCGCAACCAGTCCGGGGTTGCATGTGTTCCGGTTCAGGGAGGACCTGGCTTGGCAGTTCAGGCTGTACTGTGCCCATTGGAGCAGGGAAAGACTGATTTGGATATTATTGGGTCTAAATTGAGGTGGCATGGTAAGCAAAAGAATAATGGATTGGGATTCTACCCGAGTAATTACCAGTGGCAGAGATTTTCAAGCATTCCGTCCATCACTTTTTGTGTATTTTAATATGTCACCCTTAGTGGGACAGGTGTGCCTAGACGTTGGTCCCGTGCACACTGTGTCACTGGAACCAAGCTATACACGGCTGATGAGACCATAACAAGGTGAAACCGGTCCTGGGTTGCTTGTGTTCCAGTTCAGGTCGAACCTAGCTTGGCAGTTTGGGCTGGACTGTTCCCATTGGAGCAGGGTCAAGACTGATTTGCATATAGCTAAGTCCAAACTGGGGTGGCATGTTGTGCAAAAGAACAATGGATTGTGATGCGGCCCAAGAAAATAGTTACCAGTGATTGACATTAATTAAAGCATTCCATCCATCACTTTATGTGTTATTTAATATCAATACCCACCAACTTTCTCATACACGAACCCTTATATTTTTACTGCCTGCACTACATTTCTGCAAGTCAAAGCCATAACCCTAAAAAGCATTACCAATGCCAATAGATTTAACCCTTGTAAAGTATGCACACAAAGACATAACATACAAGGACCCCACAGTCCCACTGCTGCCCTCACATAGGCACATTCCTCAGCCTGTGGTCACACAGGCATATACCTCACTCTTTACTCGCAGAGGCACAACTTTCAACCTATAGCCCACTTACCCCACACTCATAAACAAAAATGTTAAACCTGCATTCACACTGGCACATCCCTCACAATGCACTCACTAAACATGGTGGCTATTCTACACTCACAGAAGCACACTGCTCACACAGGTACACCACTCACTAAGACAGAGCAGAGTTTTGACAAATGATTGATTATTTTTGGTATCCATCCACTAGTATAATTGAAAAGTCGCTAAGTAAGTTACACTGAAGCCTGAATGTCCACTAAGGTTTCTAATCCCCCATCAGCCACACTTGGACCAACACTGTAGACTATGTGAGTCTGATCTTTATGGACTTTTGTAGGGAAGAGTCTTGGCATAAAAAGAAGTACCATATGCCGTCTATAAAAACAAGGTGGTGGTTTTCTTCGCAGTGTACGCATATGGTAAAATAAATAAAGATAGAAATGAAGAAAAACAAAACAAAAAATATGCCACCTAAATGTCCACTTCAATAAAAAAAAAGAAAAAAAAAGTTTCAAACTGGTCTGCCATCTTGAAACAGTAAGAAATTATGGAGTATGCATAATGCCATTTCAATATTGTGGCATGCTTTTCAAGCTTGCAGCAGTGATGCCTGGCGCTCTGCATAAGAAAAGTGTGGTCCAGTAGCAATGGCAGCGGACCTGCTGGTACTCTCAATACTCAATTAGCACTAGTTTGCATTTGCGGGTGAGCTGCAGGGGCATGAATTAAAGGAAATATTTTCTGAGGGCAGACTGGTTTGGATGCAGAGTAACACAGAGTAAGCTGGCAAAATACTGCTACTCAGACTGCCTGAAATCCTAGAGCTCAGAGATTGTCTAGTAGGCAGAGCCAATCATTGGCAACAAAGTCAATGGCGGAAGAGGGCTGATCCACTGCCCAAATATATGTATGCTTTTCTGAAGAGCTGAACTAATATGTGAATGACACTCTATCTGATGTATAACTGAAGTGGCCTTACATAAGGCCCATCTTATCAAAGCAAGATTGTGTATTAATTTGAGAAAACATAACCCTGGAGAGACAGCTCTTTTGGTCAGACCTAAAACACAAAGAAATAGATAGAGCACAGCGAGCAAGAGTGAAGACATGGAAAAAGTGTGGTAGTGCAGTGCCAGCCAGTGCAGTTTTTCTACAAAGTCATGGAACAAGTATGCTACTGCAGGGCCAGGCAATGCAAGCATCCTTCAAAGACATGGAACAAATGAGGTATTGCAAGAAAAGTGCCAGCTTTATTGAAATGTAATTGCAACAGTATCTCAGTAGGAGTTATTAAATTATTTGTAGTCGTATGTACAAGACATTACAAACACACAGAGAGAAAAAAGAGGCTGCAAAAGTTTTTTTTGATTGATGCGCCCGTAGGCGTCATGTATTAAGGGAAGATTAACAAATTATAACAGCACTATACGGTCCAATTACCAAAACAACCCTAAGGGAAAAAGTGTACAATGTGCTCGTGACATAAGTGTGACGGCGCAAGTGACAACGTGTATAAAACCATAGCAACACTATCGATGAGTGGAATAGCACCATTCATCTTCCACCATGATCTCCCAGTGGTCCTTCTCCCCTTTTACCCCTCTTCCCCTGCCCCCCTTCTGAATTGGTCATGCTTAACATTCTCTGGCCTTACACTTTTACGTTTTGAAATTTATGACAAATAGATTTTCCAGAAATTGTATGATTAATTTATATATGTTGTTGTTGTTCTTAATGGGTCTCCACTTATATATAACATTGACCAGGCATTGCCAACAGAAGACGACTATCCCATCTGGTCTGTCTTTCGCCCAAATACGTAATTATCACCCCCCATTAATTTTGTATACCTACAGTGGATAATGTACTTTGTAATCACTATGATCGTGCCACCACACCTTAATGTACATCGGCCACTCCCGCCGTGCCTACGTGACTAGTTTGCACGCGTCCACTAAATGCCTTCACAGTCTGACTTTTTGCTTTCCCAGTCAGCAGCCCCGTAACTTTTCTCTTTCCCTCGTTTCACGTTCCCCAGGCGTCCTTGGTTACCACCCCTGACCCTATCATCTCCCTTTGGCCCACTCCTCCAGCTCCCGCATTGGTCACTGCCCCGGCGTCTGTAGTTACGGTCCCTCCCCCCCCACGATGGTCCAATCGGCGCTCGTCACCACGACGATTAATTTCCTTTATGTAGAAGAGAGCCCGGCTTCTCTACACAGGCTTCGGTAGAGCTCCGCACACGTGGCGGCGTGATGTACTCTGTGGATTTTTGGACCACGACTCCCCTGACCTGCCTTCTGTAAGTTGATACCCGTCCTTCCTTTCCCCCCCTTCCCCTTCCCCCTCATCCCTTTCCTCAGTCTGCTGGATTACTCATCCGATCCTTTTCACCTTTCGCAGAAAAACACTGAAGCGCCTTTCTGCGCCCCTCCGGTTCCACTGCTCCGCTCCCGCGGTAAGTGAACAATACGTTAGCGCCGTTTTTCCTCCCCAGCTCATCCACTCTCCCTATTCCCTGGCTCATTTCACCCTCTTGTTCCCCAGAGACGCTTGAACTAACCCCGAGTCCCTTGATGTCTCCCCTGGACACACCGTGACCGTGAATCTACCTACCCGGAACCCTACCTAACCAAGTTCCCCTTAAACCTGGGCCACAGGTAGGCTTTACCCCCCCCTTTTTCCTTCTCCTGTTTCCTACGTCCGGTTCATCTCCGCTCTGATACTGACCTTTATTTTATACAGCACTCCCTGAAATTAACGACCCTGGTCCTGAGGATGATCCGGAATTATTAAGGATCGAAACGTCGTCGACCTGTTCCCATCAGCTCCAAATCCTTTTGGCGCTCTTTGATCTTTTTGGTTCCCGAAAATTACTCCTTGAGAACTTTCAAATGAATAATTGAAACTATTGCTTGGAACCTTGAATTTGTACATACTTTGTATTTACTGTGTTGCGCCCCTTGCTATGGTTTTATACACGTTGTCACTTGCGCCGTCACACTTATGTCACGAGCACATTGTACACTTTTTCCCATAGGGTTGTTTTGGTAATTGGACCGTATAGTGCTGTTATAATTTGTTAATCTTCCCTTAATACATGACGCCTACGGGCGCATCAATCAAAAAAAACTTTTGCAGCCTCTTTTTTCTCTCTGTGTGTTTGTAATGTCTTGTACATACGACTACAAATAATTTAATAACTCCTACTGAGATACTGTTGCAATTACATTGTTATCACCCTGATCTCAGTTGGGTCTACGGGTTACACTCCTGTGGTTTTTTCTATAGCTTTATTGAAAGCCATGGAACAAGTATGGCACTGCAGGGACAGTGCAAGCTTCTTTCAAAGGCATGGAACAAGTGTGGTACTCCGGGCTAGTGCAAGCTTGGTTCAAAGACATTGATAAGTGTGGTACTGCACGCCCAGCCAGTGCAAGCTTCCTTAAAGACATAGACACTGTGTGGTATTGCAGTGCCACATCAAGCTTCCTTCAAAACATGGAACAAGACTGGCACTGTGCAGCACCATTTAATGCCTTCCTTAGAAAAAATAAACAACCAGCATTTCAGATTTGGTACAATGCCACTTGACCAAACTGTGTGATGCTAGGGAATTATTTTGTTGTGCCTCCTATTTTTTTCCTTTTTTGTATATAAGAAAACTTTGAAATATGCGCGGACGTGTGCTGTGAAAAAATCTCTATTGTGTTTGACTGCAATGTTGCTCTGTGTAAAATAAGAATGCAGCCCACATTTAGGGTGCACACACCAACTATTTTGCCACTGAGTTCACTAATGGTACGGTTGTCGGAGTGGGGTGTGGAGGCTTGAATTACTTTTAATAAGCACCTTTGAATGCAATGATATAATCTGATGTGCCGAGGTGAAATACATGTCAAAGAAATATACAATATTGAACTTTGAAGACACTTTATCATATTTTTACATAATATTTGTTGCACGATTTCCATGCCAAATGTTCCCATGGTTCAGCTTGTTTCTGAGCCCTTAGAGACAAATCGGTCTTTTAGGGCCAAGACAGACTTTTAACTCAGCTCTCCCTTGTAATTTGTTGGCTCACCCACCTCTAATACAGTACCGTGAATGACAGTTACTCGAGTTCCACCTCCTTCAGTATCTCGCTCTGGAAAGCAACATCTTGTTTTTCGAAATTTTGGTCAGTTTCTACAGGTATCAGAAGATTATCTATTCCTACCTCTGTTTTAATAAGGAATAATTGTGCATTAGCGACTCCAAGAAGTTGTTTAAACTTACCTGTGCATTTCGTTTAGCATAAAATGAAACCAAACACTCAAATCATTCATTTGCCCAGTTCGATCACCCTGTCCTAAGAAAGTGCTTGTTCTTTTGCTAACTGCCATCACCTGCCCTCCACCTATCAGGCTGATCGCAGTGATTACTGTGACTGTCTTGTCTTCAGAAGCCACCCAGCAGCATGGGCATATCTCCTTCTTTGACCTCTGCCGGTGCCAGGCGCCAAGGTCAATTGGTGAACTCTGCAGTTACAAAAGTGAACACCCACACTGTTCAGCCATTCAGTGAGGCCTTCCTATTGCCCCTGGAGGTGCATCAGCAGATGCTACTGCTGGGCATCTGACTACTACAACTGAGGAAGTTGGATGGACTTAGCAGCAAGCTCCCAGTCCTGTAAGAGCTCCTGTGACCCTAGTAGGCTGTGGTGCTGTAACAATGCAATAGGGCAATATATCACTCAGATTGGTGAAAAGGTAACCATGTGACCATCAATGCAATTTGTGCACAGGCATTCTTAAAAGAGTACATGTCAGTAAATTATAATGTCAGCGTTTTACACACATGTAAACGTGCAACACATTCAGCTTAAAAGGAAAGCAACATTCCGGTCAAATGAGAAACTAATTTATATTGTAATTCACTGTCGCATCCACCACCCACTAATACCATGTAGCGTGAATAACAAACCATAAGGTGATCATTATACATGCCAGTGCATCATATGTTATCTGTGTATCCTAAAGCGATAAAGAGAGAAAAAGTCCAGTCAAGTGACCTTAGGTCGGTTCCCCTTGTGGATAGTCGTTATGCTAATGCTGTCCAAACATGGCAGTCAGATTATTAAATCTACTTTGCCCCTCTATATATAACGTATGTGCAATTCATACCTGGCCAGTCTCCTGAATAATAAAAAGAGTGAAAGTATAAACAGGAATCTAGTGTTGCAAATGTAAGTGTACTCTAAGAAAGATAAAACAAAAAATAATAAATAAAAAATGGGGACACTGTACAAATGTGTAAGGAAGGGATTGCTAAATATGGGGGGAAGGGATACACTGTGTGTCATCAGTCATAGAGATTGAGTATTCTAAAAATTGATGTGCCATAAGCTTTCAATTGATATTTTCACTGGAGATACTGTGAATGGAGAAGAGGGGAAATCCCAAGCCAGAAAACAGTAAAATCAGTGAGAAACATGGATCATTCGGAAGAGCCGGTATCAGAGTCAATAATCACATTTGTGAATTAGTACTCATCCAATATGCATGAACAACTCCACATTCTCCTTCAAACCTGTGTCGATTTGCTGTTGAGGAGAATGATGTACTTGGACTCAAGGATCCTCATCATTCTCTCTCTGTCACCCCTTCTTGGGGCCAGAGCGATCCTGTCAATGCCAAAGAAAGTCAAAATGTAAGGATCTTTGTCAAGCACTTTGCACCAATGCCTAGCAGTGGAATTATGGTCACCATTTTTGATAGCCCTTCGATGTTCTAGGACCATCTTTTTCACTGGGAAAATGGCGATACCCACATAGCGGAGACCACAAGGATATGTCAGAATGTATGTACAGTAATCGCTATTGCATGTGATACATTTCATTATGTTACTAGCCTTACCCGTGGGTGATTGGTACATTTTCACATTCTTGCTTATCTTGCATGCCTTCCACCATCCACATATGTGAAAACCTTGTTGCTCCTGTAACCACTATCAAGAAAAAAGAAGGGGGGGGACCAGGAGCTTGTTGTGGTCCAGTGCCTGTGCTCCTTGTGTCAACTATGTCAATCAAATCAGGAGACACTGTTCCATCAGAAATGTTCGAGTCATCACCCACTCAATTAAAAAAGAAGAAGAAAGGAATGTAAAGAGGGTCCTAGGCTAGAAGAGACCCAAGAGTCGAAGGGAAAAGCAGAGCTTGTCTCTTGTTGCCCTCACACACCCCGGGAGGTGTCATGCTTCATCATCGGGTGTTTTGCTCCTCGTCGGGCCGGCGCTGCATTGCCCTACGAGTCCCCCGAAGGGTCACTTTGGCGGAGATCTTTTGAGACAAAACGCCGTATGGTGCATGCGGGTGTGTAGTATGGGTCCTAAAAAAAGTGTTGCAGTTGTGTGTGCAGAGTGATTCTAAAAATTTATACGGGTTGCTCAAAGGGTATTTTTTAATGAAAGGGGGTGGCACCCTTGAAGGGTTAAAAAACCCGTAGGTTAGGTGTTACCTTGGTGGGCTAAATGTCCCAGAGGTAACTACAATGTGGTCGACATGTTTCACGCCCCTGTGGTCCGACCGGATCCGTGGCGCTTCCTCAGGACCAAATGAATCGTGAAGGGTAAGTGAAAGTGAACTGAGGGATACTACCCACAGTGTGTATCCGGGCGTACAAGGCCTAAATAAACCCTGCCGTCTAACTTGTTAGATTGAGAACGCTCCTGGATACTAAACATAAGGAGAAAGTTGCTCCATAGACTACAGGCAGTAGGACGGCTGGGGTAGGTGCACAAGAGCCAGCACCCAAGCAAAACTCCCGAGAAGGTGCGGGCGCTCGTCTCTTAGACTATGGAGCAACTTTATCCCCCACATTAATATTTTAAGAAGCCCCAGAGAGGTTATGGTCCCCAGGGCATAATTAGCCCCAGGAGGAACCCCCCACCTTTTTTTCATGATGTCCCCAGGACCTGGTCCACCCAGGAGCCGACAATAAAAGAAGCGCGGGAGCCCACGCTTACTCTTTTTTTACATTTTCAGCCGGATCTGCGGACCGGGAAGAACATTTTAAAAATATGCTTTTTTCACCCTGAGGGTTTCCTCCCCAGAGGCCTAGGGGTCAGGGTATTTCTACCCTGCCCCCTTTTCTTTTTCTATAAAATATTTTGTGGGACTCGGTTGAACCGAGTCCCAAGATGGCTGCCGTCACTTCCTGGTTGAAGGGTTGGCAGACAATCAAATTTCAGTTGGGTTTCAGTAGGATTGTGGGCTCCCAGATATCTATATTTTTTTAACTTAAATATCTCTGAAATTACTCAATGGATTTACACAAATTCACGAAAATCATGCTTTCTGGACCAACATCTAGACATAACATGGGGAAAACGTGTTTTGGGACCCCCCTTTTTTTTCATCCCCGGGGGGATCCATCAAGCGAGGACCGAGAAAAAGGGGGGTGTCCCAAAAAGCATTTTCCCTATGTTACTTTTCATAGGAACCTTAGACACGGCTGCTGAACGGAATTACACAAAATTTGGCAGAAAGGTAACAGTTGGTCCAGAAAGCAACCTTTTTGTAAATTGGTGTCAATCTAATTACTAGTTGTGGAGTTATTTTAAGATTTTTTCAATTAAATATGTATGGGGAGGTGGAGGGTCAGCGGTTGCGATGTGAGGCTGCGCCAACCCACGCGGCTGGAGTAATGCTTTAATTGGCTGGCCGCAAGCTGGGGAAAATGAGATTCTGATACCCTGCGTGGTGGGTCACGATGGGTGTGCAACTCCTGTTTTATATTAAAGTAAATAAATAAAACTAAGCATAATTTCACTATAGAGACCCCACCCACTTTCACAACCACTCAGCAAAGACATCTCCTGCTGCAAAATTTGGACTAAGATAAAGTCCCTTTGCTGGTAAAAGCCCATGGACACAACAACCTCTCCTGTTACCTCCAGTAAGTACCAGGATTGCTAAGAACTCAAAGAGGCCCTACCTCCTTTTCCCATCACGATGCAACCACACCTCCTAGTGCACTACTGCTTGGGGTATGAAGTCTCCTTGGATGCTGAGGGTGCTTTGGGGCCAAGTACCCCTCCTGTTACCTCCTACACAAGAGAATTGCTGACAGCCCATGCAGCATCTTGTCCCCTGTCTCCACCACTCTAGAAACACATCTTAGAAATTCACTTAAAAAGCAAAGGTTACCGGAACGTTATTGTTAGGAAAATGAATTAAAAAAACCTTAGAAATTCACTGAAAATACCAATGGTTACAGAGGCGTTACAGTTAGGAAATAGATTTTTTTTTAAACGTAGAAATTCACAGAAAAAATCAAAGGTTACAGGGACGTTAGAGTTAGGCTATTGAATTTTCAAAAACTTAGAGATTTACTGGAAAAAACAAAGATGACAGGGTCGTTATAGTTAGGAAATATATATATATATATTTTTTTTTAAATAGAAATTCACTGCCAAAACCAAAGGTTACAGGGATGTTAGAGTTAGAAAATAGAATTATAAAAACCATAGAAATTTACTGAAAAAACAAACAGCTACAGGGACATCATAGTTAGGCTCAGATTTGACTCATACAAAACAAGTGAAATTCTGAAGTTGTAGTTACATAAGCAAAGTGTAACTAATGCCCACGCAATGAACTGCTTATGACCTCACATATAACATCACTCATGACATGGTCAGTGACATCACTCATGACATCACTCTTGACATCACTCATGACATCACTCAGGACATCTCAAATGACATTACTGATTACATCACCCACAGAACCACTCCCATACCCACTTATATCCCAATACATCTCATACACCCACTTTCACACAACCAATGACATACCCATCACACAGTCATACAAAAACTCACATACCTACTCAGTAATCCATGCACCCACTCACATATCTACCCACCCAAAAAGCCAATATCGTAACCACTAACTTGCATATACAGTCACTCAAGCACCTTCTCACTGAACAATAGAGCCATTCACACATCCAGTCATATAGAATCCTACACACCCACTCATATACCCATACAGCCGCTCACATACTAAATCAGTCACCCATAGAGCTAAACACACACCTACTCCTTCACCCATACAGTCACACACAACCACTCAGTCACCCATTCACTTACTCACACACCCACTCACTTACTCATACATATACTAACATGTACTCACTCACCTACACAATCACAGACACAAGCACATACTCTCCCATACAACCCCCCTCACACTCACTTGGTCACCCATACAGCCACTCACAGACCTATATATTCACCCATACAGCTACTCACACACCCACTCAATCACCCATACATTCATTTACATACCCATTCATGCACCCAAACAGCTACTCATCTACCTTCTCACTCACCCATACACATACTGATGTACTTCCTTAGCACCCATACAGCCACTCATATATCCCCTCATTCGCCATTTAAATTTACTGACACACCCACACTCACCCATGCAGCCACTCATGCACCCTCTTATTTAAATTACATCCAATTACACAGCCACTCACATACCTATACAGATACTCACACAGCCACTCACTTACTCATGCACACACTGACACACCAACTTAATCACCCATACAAAAACTCACTCACCCACTCAAGTCTACAGTCTCCCACATACCTATTCACTTTTCTATGCATTACTTACACACCCACTCACTCACCTATGCAGGCACATTTACAGTCACTTAACATAGTATATATATTTAACACTCAGTAACTTTTAGAAAACACGCACAATCACTAAATGTATTCATCAGTGATGTCATTTGAGATGTCCTCTGATGTCATCTATTTCAGATGTCATCAGTGATGTCATGAGTGATGTCACTGCCCATGTCATGAGTGATGTAAAATAATAGGTCATAAGCTGTGCATTACGGGACATAAGTTATAGTTAGCTTAGGTAACTATAACTGCTGAATTTCACTGGTTTTGTCTGAGTGATATCTGAGCCTCACTATAACGTCCCTGTAACTGTTGTTTTTTTTAGTGAATTTCTATGGTTTTCATAATTCTATTTTCTAATTGTAACATCCATCTAACCTTTCTTTTTTTTAGTGAAAATATACCAACCTCTACATAGGGGTGTCCAATGGGTATGAGTTCCATGTATGCAATTTTTTTTTTGCATATCCTTCATTGAGGGATATTTCTGGTGTATGTCAACCTGTGGCACACGTATTCTTTTGTTTGTTTAACGGTGTGTAAGTCACTCTGTGCTGCACGTTTGTTGTACGGTGTATTTTTTCACCATGTGCCACATGCTTTGTTGTCTGTCCCTAGGTCATATTGGCTGTATGGATAGCAGTCAACCTTCTTTTCTTTCCCCTAACTTATATATATATATAGGATGTTGTTGGGTGGGGGTTTCCCCTGTTGTTTCAGGTTCATTCATTTATCTGTGTTGTTGGAGAGGTTCTTTCGGGTGTACTTAACTCATTTTTACTGTTTTTAATTCAAATTTACATATGAGGAGGATGGGTAATATAATATTCTGTATATTTGTCTATGCATCTCCTTTATGCTTTTCTATTCTTCATGTATATCTCATTTATATTTTTCTTTGCATTTTCTTTCGCTTGTACTTTCTTCTATAACACCCATTTCATTTACTCTTGTATTTATTATTGCATATCTTCTGTTTATTTTCTTTCATGCTCACTATGGTTTTCTTGGTATCTATGCTGTGTATCTTTCACTTTTGGGTTCATTTTCTTCTTGTTTGAACCTTTTTCTATTTTGCGGTTTCAATTTTGTGTTATGGAAGGAGGGAGGATATGTAGTAAATACATTCAAAGTCGACCCTGAGCACACAATTAGTAAACTTAATAGCCCATAATATATTGAGAAAGTCCAAAAAGTTCTTGATCCAAGGTCAATGTATTTATTCAATCTTTCCAATTCTCAAAATGGAACCAGATAAACTTTTCTAGACACAGCTAGATGTTCAGGTCACACAGCAAAAACAGCCAACATGTGTTTCGTCGTGCAGTATGATGCATAGTTGACTTCTTAAGGGCTGCAATCCCAAGAAAAACACAAATACTTGACCATTCTACATAATAATCTGTGGATTTCAAAATGAAATGTGGATTACAAGAGTTTAATCCACTCCCATAGTATAAGTGAGAAGACCCACAACCAAGTTGTAACCAAAACCAAGTGAGAAAAGATAGAATTGTATCATGTCACCGGGATCGTGATTACCAGAGAGGAGAAACAATCAGGCGCAAAACACTCCAAATTCACCTGATAAAAAGCTTCTTTCATAAACAATAAATGATAGAATATCCAAGTTTCATAAATTCTCTAAGATCAGAAACCTACAAGTACAAAAAACACGATTAAAGACATCTCCATTCACAACTTGTCTCAGGCCTGAACGTATCCTCAGGATCGAATCGATGCTCTAGTGGTCCAACTCTCAACAGCCCCAAGTCTGGATACAAATAATACGCAGACTAAAGGGTGGTTAAGCGGGGGAAGGGAAGGATGGGGACAGCAGGGAGGGAGACCTGTGTGAGACACAAAGATGAACAATGGTTATTACAAGAACCTTACACCTCTTCTCCCTCTCTTTCTATTGTTCTCTAGTACCCATACCTACACTAACCTGTAAAGGAAAATAACGATGACCAGCCAACAGGGGTGCTGAGCGTGAATCCTCTATGCCTGTGGGAGGCTTAGTACGTGAGGGAAAACCTTGGCTCTGTCAGTCACCCCTGTGGAAATGAAAGGATATCACAAACAACGTGTTTTTTGGCTGCGATTGTCAAAAGGAGGCAAGCAGTACAGCGATGCACACAATGATTAACTGTAATAGTTTGCCAACATCAGCTGGTATAAACAGGTACACTTTCAGTAGAGTTACGTCACTCATACATCGTGCAATGTCATAGAAGATAGCTGTGGACTGAGGGCGACCCCTCCTTCGTATAGGATCTAGTGGTAATTTCCCTCGCATGAACTCTGCAAACTTATGCAGGGAAGAGTTCGCCAACATAGGGAAAAGCACACCACGACATTAAAGCAGTTCAGTACTAATTTTACCAACAGGGCGAGCGTCCCTGCTTCCCCATAAGAGCTTTTGGCAAGTTAGTGTACAACTCTCAGGAGGAAAGACTCGGGAAGCACAGCGCACTCCTCATAGAACAAGTATTCCCAAGTTAGTGTACAACTCTCAGGAGGAAAGACTCGGGAAGCACAGCGCGCTCCTCATAGAACAAGTATTCCCAAGCGTAGAAGAAAGGCTGCAAAAGAACTCACAGCCTTCAAGGAACACTCTACAAATGGAACGAGTGGTGACAATGGCACCCTTACCCGACCTCAGGGACCAGGAGACAGCCAGCGAGGACCACAATTCCAGCGGAATAATCGGCAGCGTTCCTTCCTGCTGCCTCGCCATATCACCGCTTCCGCATCCCGTGGGTCGCGGTGATCGGTGTCCGACGTCTGGCAGCGTGCCGAGGCTGCCGGGAAATGTAGTTTTCTCCGTCTTAGCACCTGCCAGCGCGAACGGAGCTGCCGTGACCCCTGACACAACTAATGTCCTGTCTGATCTACCCAAATATAAAAAATATATATATTCACCTTGTGCCTCGCTAAATCCTTCTTTGCAAGTATCAACTTCTGTTCCCAAATTCAAAAAACGATATTATATGGTCAAAATAAAGTCTCTCTAAACTGTAGTAAAACAAGATAGCAAAGATTTATTAATGGAGATAATGCAGACACCCCAAACACACCTTTAAGTATAACCTGCAAGGGTTGTTTAGTAATCTCACCTAAAGTATAGGCGATCAAAAGCTGAGAAAGGTATTTCATCAGCATAGTTCACGAACAATCAAGTAAGATGCGAAAATAGTAATGCGCAGAATCACGAGTTTGTGACCTAGGGAAACATAAAAGCATGTAGGACCGCAAGTCAGCATTCCGTATCATAAATGTTACCCAAAGTATATAAGCAGCATCCCTCAAAAGAGTCTGGTATAATCGCACCATAGCATAAGTGTTCCTCAATACTAATCATTCACCAAGAAACCATATCTCTATCCCATAGATCTCATCTCTATACCTGTATGGATTACTGCGTCCCGGTAGTCCTACTCTGTCGACGGCGTGCCCCATAAGTGCCATCTTAGAATTGCTTAATATACGTTTTCAAAACGAACGCCATATTAGAGTGGAGCGCAGTATACAAATGTGACATAAGTAATAGTCTAATCTAAATATCTGGTGATAAACTGTACAGCATACAATAGTATCCCGAAAAACCATTTACCACTGCAATTGCTATCCCTAAAGTGAAAGTAAACGGTTCCCCCATCCACATACCTCTCAAAGTTACCGTGTCTCGGTAATTATTATTCACTCGATGGCGTGCATCATAAGTGCCATCTTGATGGCGTTTATATACATATGCTGTGTGGGTGCCATCTTACAGTGGTCAGTTATAGTTAGAATATGGCTCATTTAAACTACATAACGTTATACGAATGTCAAAAGGGTGTGTTCATAATTCTTCAAAATACCAAGTCGTTATTAAGAAAATTCCAATCTCTAAAATAATAAGACGTTACTAAATGCCGATCATTTACGGCAAGAAAAATAAGTGCCAACTATAACAGCGCACTACCGGATAACAGTTTAAAGATATATATTTTTTTTATAGCTTTTTAGTCTAGAATAAGTAGAATATGATCTAGGGAATTTTTGAAGAAATTCATCGAATTAATAAGCAATCCAGCCGATACATATATTCTTATTGTGTTGGCACACATAAGTATTGCGCAGTTGAGGAGATATTTGTGGAGAGATGAATAATAGTTAGAACTTCAAAGATGGCGCCCATTTCTGTATACCGTTGATTAATCTGTAGCATGTAACTCTCAATACTCTTATCAATATTGACTATATTTCGACAATATTATGAACTCAGATTGAGACTTGAATAGTTAAAATATGTTTCGTTGATTGCGTCTTATATATGGTAAATACTACGGGTTGATGTTTACCGGTAGTGCGCTGTTATAGTTGGCGCTTATTTTTCTTGCCGTAAATGATCGGCATTTAGTAACGTCTAATTATTTTTGAGATTGGAATTTCTTAATAACGACTTGGTGTTTTGAGGAATTATGAACACACCCTTTTGACATTCATATAACGTTATGTAGTTTATATGAGGCAGTCAGTCAGTCAGTTAAAATTAACTTTATTCGGCTACTTAAAGCCATAAAAGTGCAACAGTAAAGAATATATCATAAAATCCTACTCAAGACAAAGTTCATAATCTGCGGGCCCCATATGCAACAGCAAAGTAAAATGCACGCCATGATATTATGTGACAATTCGTAGGAAATTAGAATGCATATCATAAAAGCAATGACAGAACATGAATAAGAGATCAATCACCATAACATAGTTCAACTTGAAAGTACAGAATAAAATTTGCCCCACATACACTTGCTCATATTTACAATTAATAAAAATGTATTACATAGCATGATTAAAAACAACATCCGCAGACAGACTCAGGGGCAACCTATTCCTAACCCTAATCGCCCCTGATAAAAAGCTGGCTACCCCAAAACAGACCATAGGTGAAGCTAGTGTTTGAAGGTAGACCAACGCCGGCCTAACCTGTACAAAATTGCAACTTCTAAGCAAAGGAAGGATAAACTTTCTGCGCAATGGATTGTAATATTCGCAGAAAAACATTATATGGAGGGTATCTTGCTCCGAGAAGTTGTCACAGGGGCAGGGTTTTAGTGTGCCCTCCCCAAAGTAACCTTTGGGGAAAGCAAGTATCCAGGGAACCATATTCAATCTAAATCTTGTTAGAACAAACAAATGATACGGTTTATTGATATAGGATAGATATGGTTGCATATGTCGGCCCAGGCTCAATGTGACAAACCTTCTCACCATAGGTTTTTTCAGTTCGTGCTCCTCCCTTAGTCCCTTTCGTCTATCCAGGAACTGCTGCATAATGTCTCTGATGGCCAGTTTACCCAGAGCAATGGGACTCAAAAATAAGTCTGGGCAGCCAAGAATTTCCATTTGGTCCTTAATGTATTTCAACCAAGGGATCTCTAACACCTTTTCTAGAGTAAGACAGTCCTGTATGATCAGTTGACTTGGGTTAGGAATCGGTTGGGCCCAAATTCTCAGCCAGTGTATATAAAGGCGCAACCGCAATATGATCCGAGATAAAACCCGCTCCCAGTTCCTCATGTATATTAAAAATTGGGGTTGATGCGGGGACCGAGAGCAGTTTATGCATAAAGATGTTCTCGGCCCACTGGATTTCTTTCACGTCTGCGTAGCCCCAAATATCACTACCGTAAGTATCCATGGGGATATACTTGGCGTTATAAATCTTCATGAGTGCGGGGAGTGGTTTTGAACCTACTCTTTTAGCAAAGTCTAGAGTAGCCCCCGATGCTCTAGCTAGCACTGTAAGATGGCACCCATGCAGCATATGTATATAAACGCCATCAAGATGGCGCTTTTGATGTACGCCATCGAGTGAATAATAATTACCGAGACGTGGTAACTTTGAGAGGTATGTGGATGGGGGAACCGTTTACTTTCACTGTAGGGATAGTAATTGCAGTGGTAAATGGTTTTTCGGGATACTATTGTATGCTGTACGGTTTATCAGCAGATATTTAGATTAGACTATTACTTATGTCACATTTGTATACTGCGCTTCACTCGGAGATGGCGCTCGTTTTGAAAACGTATATTAAGCAATTCTAAGATGGAGCTTATGGTGCATGCCGTCGAGAGAGTAGGACTACCGGGACGCGGTAATCCATACAGGTATAGAGATGAGATCTATGGGATAGAGATATGGTTTCATAGTGAATGATTAGTATTGAGGAATACTTATGCTATAGTCTGATTATACCAGACTCGTTTGATTGTTTTTTGAGAGATTCTGCTTATATACTTTGGCTTGCATTTATGATACGGAATGCTGACTTGCGGTCCTACATGCTTAATGTTTCCCTAGGTCACGAACTTGTGATTCTGCAAATTACTATTTTCGCATCTTACTTGATTGTTCGTGAACATTGCTGATGAAATACCTTTCTCAGTTTTTGATTTCCTATACTTTAGGTGAGATTACTAAACAACCCTTGCAGGTTATACTTAAAGATGTGTTTGGGGTATCTGCATTATCTCCATTAATACATCTTTGCTATCTTGTTTTACTACAGTTTAGAGAGACTTTATTTTGACCATATAATATCGTTTTTGAAATTTGGGAACAGGCGTTGATACTTGAAAAGAAGGATTTAGCAAGGCACAAGGTGAATATATATATTTTTTGTATTTGGGTAGATCAGACAAGACGTTAGTTGTGTTTTTTGTACTTATAGGTCTCTGATCTTAAAGAATTTACGCAACTTGGATATGCTTTCATTTATTATTGTCGAAAGAGGTTTTTTATCAGGTGAATTTGGAGTGTTTTCCGCCTGATTGTTTCTACTCTCTGGTGATCACGATCTCGGTGACATTATACAATTCTATCTTTTCTCACTTGATTTCGGTTACAACTTGGTTGTGGGTCTTCTTACTTATGCTATGGGAGTGGATTAAACTCTTGTAATCCACGTTTCATTTTGAAATCCACGAATTATTATGTAGAATGGTCAAGTAATTATGTTCTTCTTGGGATTGCAGCCCTGAAGAAGTCAACTGTGCATCATACTGCACGGCGAAACATGTGTTGGCTGTTTTTGCTGTGTGAACTGAACATCTTGCTGTTTCTAGAAAAGTTTACCTGGTTCCATTTTGAGAATTGCAAAGATTGAATAAATACATTGACCTTGGATCAAGAACTTTTTAGACTCTCTCAATATATTATGGACTATTAAGTTTACTAATTGTGTGATCAGGGTCGACTTTGAATGTATTTACTACATATCCTCCCTCCTTCCATAACACAAAATTGAAACCGCAAAATAGAAAAAGGTTCAAACAAAAAAAAACCAAGAAAAAGAAATGTGTAACAGTAGAGGTTAAGCAAGAAGAAAATTAACCCAAAAGTGAAAGAAACACAGCATAGATACCAAGAAAAACCATAGTGAGCATGAAAAAAAATAAGCAAAAGATATGGAATAAGAAATACAAGAGTAAATGAAATGGGTGGTATAGAAGGAAGTACAAGCGAAAGAAAATGTAAAGAAAAATATAAATGAGATATACATGAAGAATAGAAAAGCATAGAGGAGAGGCGTAGACAAATATACAAAATATTATATTACCCATCCACCTCATATATAAAATTGAAAAAGAACAGTAAAAGTGACCGAAAGAACCTCCCCAACAACACAGGTAAATAAATGAACCTGAAACAACAGGGGATACCCACACCCAACAACATCCTATATATATATAAGTTAGGGGAAAGAAAACAAGGTTGACTGCTATCCATACAGCCAATATGACCTAGGGACAGACAAGAAAGCGTGTGGCACATGGTGAAAAAATACACACCGTACAACAAACGTGCAGTACAGAGTGCCTGTAGTTTGGAGTACAAGGCCTGATGACAGTTGTGGTCAGTGCAAATACTCCTCCTCCCACCCCCACCGCACCTGGACCAATAGCTCCCTACCAGTGAGGGGAAGTTCAGTGGAGAGATGGCAGACGTGGGTATGGAGTCACAACACATGTGCTTGTTGTTTATAGGTGGCGTCTGAGTGGATTATGGTAGGAGTACTCCTTTCCATTTGTGAGATATGATTACTTGAAGAACTGGTTAGCTGTACATACCTGGTAACTACTTACTCTATTTATGGGCCATATTTTAGGATTAAATCTTTTTATTGACAAAGAATAAAGCAGGTAATTTACACTGCAAGTCACCTGCAACCCTATCTGGGCCGGCCGCAGCAATCCGATGCAGAGTATCAACCAGTACCTGGCACATTAAAGAGGTGACCTCTGAGTAAATGTCAGAACACAGATTGGGTATTCACTAACCTTAGAAGCCGAATACAGCGGGAGCGAGAACAGATGCCAAGTAACCCTATTCCCTTAATGGAATCACCTGCAAGCATGTAGCTTACACTCACACAGGAAACACCACAATGGGGGAAAGGGAAAAAAGGGACAAACGAAACAAAAAAGATGCGCCGGCTAAAACAGTGGCCTGGGAGTTGTAGGCTTCACTCCTGCTGACTTGCTCCGTGTTTCCTGTTTTGAGACACAAGCATAACAGGCATGCAATAATCCCCATAAGCAAATACTACCAGAGCTGAAGAAGAATGTGAGTGCACTTACAGTGAATCAGGCCGCATTCATCCTTTTTCAAAGAAAAAGGCAAAAACCAAAAATAAAGCAATAAACACTCCAGTACTGAGTTCGAGGCGCTAGGCACACTGTACCCTTGAGCCTCAACAGCAAATTATAACTGTACCAGTATTTAGCTTCGAGCAATCAGTTAAACGGTATTCCCATTTGTCCTGAAGGGATGAAAGCCCGGGAGCCTGTAGGGATCCTCCTGAGATAACGCGCTTGTTCTGAGTGTTCTGTGCTTGGCTCCACAATCGAGAAAACAACCAACTGGATCTTCGAGCCTCCCCGTCGGCTCTTTGAGGAAAAGTAAATACGGCCCACAGGCCACAACGGTATTCAAATACGGGCTGCTACTTGCCCCAAGACAGCTCAGCAAAAAGCGCTCCTGCGCGGGGTGACAAAGGGAGCTGCGGGTTGCCAGGCACTCGTCTCCACCACAATCACGGAGGCAAAGTGTCCCAGCACGGACTCCGTAGGACAATGCTCAGGGCTTGCGGCCGTGCTCCTGCGCAGTAAACCCGGAAATAGCTCAGTTGAGCTAAGAGTCCATCTCGCGCACCAGAGCGGCAGACGGAGCTTGCAGAGAGTTAGTAGATGCGTTGAGGAAGCCAGCTCGGAGGCAGCATGGACACGGATATCCTGAGCTCAGCTGGCAGTGCTCGAAGCACACGTAGTCTCATCGGATGAAGGTACGGATCGTGAGTGACAAGCACCCGACTATCAGAAGGTGGTGCTTATGTAGTGTGACGAGGTAGGGCTTACTCCTCTCCCTTGGCATTATGGTAGCTGTAATTCCTAATTGCAGACACTTCACTCGCCCGTTCCACGCATATAGTGTGCAATCTGTGTGTACCCATTCTATCTGCACCTAAACGTGACAGAAAAGGAAAAGTACACAGCATGTTGCCTACAACCCAAATTGGTCCGGCCGCGTGTGGAGACAAACCTGAGGGCGAAATATGCAATGAAAATTGAAAAAACTCAGTGGGGGTAACTACTATCATGCCATTGGTTTGCTGTGTACAATAGAGGCTTAGAATCTGCTCAGGAAAACAAAATGAATTAACATAAGGTAACTTACAGAATCAAACAAAAGACCCCACCCATCCCACCCCCCACCCTCTATCCTTCTGACTATGCTCGTCCGAGTGTGTGAATTTGCTAGGGAGACCATCATGTTTCAGAGGGACAGTGCTGTGGTGTCGTGGCTTCTCCCTGATCATGCGGCACTAATTTAAGGATATGCAGGTATGCCAGGCAAGTCAGTTATCTGAATTCTTTAGACAGGATATTGATGAATGGGGACCATATTTTCGCATAGGTTGAGGGGTCTCCACTAGCAGACATTGACAGTCGTTCCATGCCTAATAATGTCCAAAGTTGGTGGAGCCATTGTCTATGTTCTCCGAGTTTATTTGAGCCCCAGTGTGCCAAAAGAATCCTGTGAGCGGCATTAAGGGCCATGGCTATCTGTCGCCCCCTGATGGACCGGAGCGGATAAGTGAGATCATTTGGAAGTCCCAGGAGTATGTAAGCAGGAAATCGCGGGATCTCAGTCTGGAAGGCACACTCTATGTTGTTTAGCACTAACTCCCAAAATCCAGTAAGCTTGGTGCAGTTCCACAGAAAATGTATAAGGGTCCCGGGGTTTCCACAGCCTTTCCAGCACTGACCATCACAAAGTGCATTTCATTTTTGCATGCCAGTTGGGGTATAGTACTAATAAGAGCTAATTTTATAGGCCATTACTGTGTGACCCATGGTGAATGCCGTGTGATGGGTCCTGTAGAATATATCTCCCCACTCTTTGTCGGAGAGGTTGCGCCCAAGGTCTGCCTCCTATCACCGTTGACCAGGCGTCTTTTGTGTGTGTGGTGTTTTCATTAGGAAGCGATAGATTTCAGAAATTAATTTCTTATTGTCTGATTTAAGGAACAGCCAACTCACAAAGGGGATCATGGGTCTGCTTGTATTGGGGTGTGCGTTGGGACCAAGCACCCAATGGGTAGGTTGAGTGTGTGTTAACCTATCTTGCTCCGACAATGAATATTGTGATTTGAGTTTGTCCAAGGAGATGAGACCATTATGATCGCAGAGACAACCCACCCTTTTTGCACCCGCCTGCCAACCAAAGCTTAGCAGCATGTGAGGATAACCCCAAATGTTCCGGGTTGGTGAACAGTATCAGAGAAGGGAACGATGAAAGACCAGCGGAACACCCCACCTTGTCCTAGAATTTTAATATAGGGCTTGTGACCGGAGATGAGTAGAGACCCCAGGATCTATGAGCTCAGGGAAGCGAGGTCTACCTCCATATGTGCGAGCCTGCCACTGTTTGGTCCATGAAGACCCAGTGCTTTTCCATCATGGGACGGTTCCATTCTACCAAAAATCTCAGTTTGGTGGCCTGGTAATACCCGCAGGACATTAGGAACCGCCAAGCCACCCTCCAGCTTCGTGCGTTGTAGGAGTTGTTTCTGCAGTCTGGGTTTCGTCCCTCCCCAGATGAAGTGATCTATGTCCCATTGGAGATGCAGAGCTCTCTGGGCGGAAGGGAGAGAGGGAGCATCTGGAAGACAAAGAGGGCTCGGGGGAGCACATTCATCTTTACTGCGGCTATCCTACTGAGCCAGGATAAAGAAAGGCACAGCCACCGATCTGAAACTTACGGATTGTGGCCCCGAGTTTAGAGAAATTAGTCTGAGCAGTTTTTGAGAGGCTCCGATCTAACACAATGCCCAGATAAGGGAGTACGGCATCCACCCATTGAAACTCATACCATGTGCAGAGAGTTTGTTCTGTGTCCGGTTGGATGGTGAGATTCAAGATTTGCGATTTTAACAGGTTCAGCTTAAAGCCTGGAACAGCCCCAAATGCCTCCAGTTCAGAGATGATAGCCGCTAGAGAAGAGAGGGGCTGGGTGATGGAAAAAATAATATAATCGGCTTAGAGGCTGATCAGATGCTGTTCCACTCCAAACTTAATGCCCACGACCTTGGGATTATACTGCAACCTCTGTATAGAGCAAAAAGGAGTGGAGAAAGTGGGCAGCCCTGCCTGGTGCCCCGTTCCACTCAGAACCCTTTAGAACTTATCCCATTCACCTGTCCCGTTGCACTGGGCGCATTGTATATGCTGCGTATCCAGTTCAAAAACCGGTCGCCCAACCCAAAACGCTTGAGAGTTGCAAACGAATATGGCCAATGCACCCTGTCCAAAGCTTTTTCCGCATCTATTGCCAGCAAAAGTGCTTCCTCCCGGGAACGCTGGACTTTAACGATGAGTGGACACACACGCTTAATATTGTCCCCACATTGACGTGAGGGGATAAACCCTGCCTGGTCTGGGCCGACCAGGTCCGGCATCAGGGGGTTGAGGCGATGTGCCAGAATGCCAGCAAACAGTTTACTTGAGCATAGATATCGGGCGATAGGAGCTGCAATGTTCGAGGTCTTTCCCGAATTTCGGGATCACAGAGATGGTAGCTTGCAGCATGGATTCTGTCAGAGAACCGGGCTTGGCAAAGGAGTTAAAAAGGCGGGTCAGAAAGGGAGCTAGTTCAGAGCAAAATGTCTTGTAAAAGATAGCGCCAAAGCTGTCTGAACCCGGCGCTTTCATGGGCTTCAGTCTCGCGATTGCGGCAATCACCTCCTCGATCATGATGGGTTGGTCAAGTGTGTCTGATTCTAGAGATGGTAATGGAGTGATCGCAGTGGACTGAAGGTAGGGTAGTGGGTAGCTAAGTGGTCTCTCATGTACAAGTTGGAGTAGAATGCCCGGAACTCTGCCGCTATATCTGGGGCATTGCGTGTTATCAGGCCCGATCGTGTATGGATAGCTTTGACAGTGTTAGCGTGCTGAATGCTGCATAGACAGTGGGCTAGCATCCGCCCCCCCTATTAGTACCTACATGGAATTTGTGTTTGAGGCGGAGCATAGCATATTCTGACCTGTCGAGATCAAGGTGTTTGAGTTGAAGTTGTGCCTGTTCCAAATTATGCCAAATTCGGGGATGACCTGTACGTTTGTGGTGATTTTGCAATAAGGGCACCTCTGGCTACTAATTTAAGGGCTTCCCAGACTGATGAAAGGGGTACCCAGCCAGTGTCATTAACCTCTAGATAGTCAGAAATCACCTGTTTGATTGAGGACAATATATCAGGAGAGTGCAACAAGGTTTCACGCAAGCGCCATGGAGGTCGCTGGGAGAGGCGTATGGGAACAGAAACAGTGAGTGTAATAGCTGCGTGGTTTGAAAGGGAGCTGGATTTAATGGAGGAGTCTGTGGTGAGCTCCCACGCCGCAGGGGAGGCTAGAAAGTGGGCCAAGCATGCGTAAGTCTTATGGGCTGTGGAGTAGAACGTGTAATCCCGTTCCGTCGGGTGCTGTAGGCACCAAACATCGTGTAGCACACAGTCGGCCAGCACAGCCAACCCCTCCGGAGTGAATGCCCCTGTCTGTCCTCTCCGCTGTACAGAGCGGTCTATTCCTCCATCCATGACTAGGTTAAAGTCACTCCCTAAATAAAGAGCCTGGTCTGGGGACTGGAGCCCCCCACCAGTGCCTCAGTTATAAAGTCCTCTTGGTGCTCGTTGGGGGCATAAAGCGAGGCAATAGTGAAATGGAGCGTCCACAGTTGCACCCGTATGGCCAATAAGCGGACCTTAATCTTGAAACAGGTACCTAGGTCTGACCCTCGAAAGCGACTAGAGAAAAGAACTGCTACCCCCCTCTCTTTCCCCTCCCTGGCAACCAAAACTGACGTGGGAACCTCCTAGAATGCATTCTATGGCAGTCCTGCGCTAACAGGTGCGTTTCCTGGAGCAAGCAAATGTCCCTGAGTGTTCCAGAAGAGAAGAGAGAGTATTGTCGCTCTTTTAATGGTATTGTTAAGGCCTTTTACATTTATACTAAGTAGTTTGACCTCCATAAAACAGGTAATAAAGAGAACTAAGCTGGTATAGGAAAGTGAGCCAGAGGACTAGCTAGACAACATCTAAGGGTTCAAGAGAAGGGGTGCAGCCACCAATGGGCGCACACATATCACTAACCCTATGCGTAGTCAGTTGGGTGGAGAGCCCCAAAACAACACCCCAACCCCTCAACAAAAAACTGAGAATTAGAACAAACCAGCAGACCATAGAGTCTTTCATAACTCGAAAGTCTGAGTCCGAGGGGGGAGCCACGAGGCTGCATACCAGCTCCAATCGAAGTGGGTCCAAGCCCCCACCCCTACCCGTGAATCGGCCACCATTCTAGGATTGAGCAATACCTCATGAAGGGGGATCCGCTTCCTGTTTCTCTCCTCCGGTGAGGGAATGCAACACCTCCGATCTCTCCCTTGCCATGGCTGCTGAGTCTGACCGATAGGGCGTAGATCTCAAGCCGCGTCTAGGGCTACAGCTGTTCTCACTTTGGGCCCTCTCTGCTGAGGAGGGGTGCTGGAAGGGCGAACCAGGATGTGTAATCTCAAGGAGCTTATAAGCCTCAGACAGGGAGCATTGCTGCTGGGTCTTACCGTTTAATTGGAAGATAAGGCAAAATGAATGTCACCAAGTGTAGGAGATTACGCGAGAGGGAAGGTGGCCAGTAATCGGGCAGAAGTCTTTCCTTTTTAAAAGCGTGGATGCTGCTAGGTCTTGAAAAAGTTGAAGGGGTGGCTGCGAAATTGTAACTTCTGTTCTGAGCGGGCTGCCCTGAGGATCAGATATGGGGGGCCGACTCTGTGACATCTGTGACATCTGTCTAGCTTGATATTCTTAGCAGAGTTGTCTCCCATGATGACTCCAAACAGCTCCTGCACCTATCCTTCCTGATCTGTTCCCTCGCCACCTGTGGGGGCCCGCTAATGCGGATATTGTTTCTCCAGGAGCTGTTTTCCAGGTCTTCGGAGTGGGCCTGCAGGTCTAGCTATTGATCCTGCAAGCGAAAAACTTCTTGTTGAAGGGAAGCGATTTCCGCGTCTCTAGTTAGGAAGCCTTCTTCCAGAGCCGCCACTCTCTCCCTCACCTCATCCCGGCGCGCCTCCCTGAGCTCCATGGTGAGATCTTTTTTAACTGTTTGAAGGTCTTCTCGAAGTGAAGCGAAGAGTGCTTCAAGGAACTCACAAGTCACCGAGCCGTCCACTCCCCTATCTCCACAAGATTGCTTAGTATCCTCTATGGGAGTATTATCTTGCTGGGCCTACATCGGGCCCTTAAGCAGCATGTCCTTGGCTGATCTGTCTTTCTTGCTTTTGGCGGTAGTCATGATTTCGTGCCTCTGCAGCAAAGGAGAAAAAGGGCGGGCCTGGGGGGGGGGGGGGGGGGGCTCATCAACAGCCAGGACACCGGGGGCCTCAGAAACCCAGTGCGATGAGGCTGCCCGGCCGCAGCAGGCTGTAGGTAGTGAAGGGTCCCGCAGAGGCCCAATGGGCACCAGTCCCTAAGGTTCATGAGGAAAATAGCCCACAATAAGCCAGACAGGCCCCACCCGAACTACTCCCAGCGACCGTCAATCCAAGGGGAGGGCTCCAAATGCAAGTGAGATCGTAAGGATGCAGAAGGCTGGGCTGTACTGGTCGAGGATTCCTGCCTGTTGCTGTGGGAGCGGTCAGGGGCGATCCCCACAGACAGCCCCTGTGGGCCCCTGACTCACTCATGCAATGCCGGAAGTCCCAGGTAAAGAAAAAACAGGTTCCGATAGGGCCTAAAGCAGTGCCACTGGAGCACGGGTGTGCTCTTCACAGTACAATACAGCAGGGGACCTCAGGTAGGAAGGAACCAGAGGTAGAGAGGCCCTGGAGGTTACCAGGGGGATCCAGCAGCGCACACAGCCAGCAAACCCATGCAGAAAAGAGTTGGGTCCCGGCCTGGGCACACACACACCCTGGCCGCCAGCCTCAGCGATCGATCCCGTGCACTCCTTCCACTGAGCTCAGGGGGTGCCGGCGGTCCCACCATCGCCACAGGAGGTTATCGTAGGTGTGGGAAAGTATTACAGAGGCAGCCCACTCACCGTTGTCAGGCACTGCTTCACCGGGCCCCCCGTGGCCATCCCGGCCTCACCAAGTGAACGCGTTGTCCAGGACAACCAGGGTGCGGGCCGCCAATGCAGGAGCCTCTGGCTCGGGGGGAGCAGCTCGCCCCTCTCGTTGCTCTAGCACTCCCTCTGGGGTGTAATCCAGGGACGAGAAGCAGATTTCAGGCCTCGGTGGTCCTCCCCATCGTCAATATCTCTCGGGAACCTCTGTTAGAGCCGCGCAGGTTACGGAGGTCCCATTCGGAGCCCTCGCAGTAGGCCGCGGCTCCTGCTCCATCTGGATCTTGACGATTTGGGGTTAATTACTGTCGCTCATTCCACCAGCCTACGCCGTACTCCTTCCAATGCTGTGTGGTCCCCTTTGAGTGCGAATAAGGCCAGAGGGGAAGCTATTTTAAGTGCTTTTTTTCCAGGCCGGGACGGAGCACGAGGCAGGCACGTCTGCTCACTCCGCCATCTTGGACATGACCCCTGGGCCATATTTTAGGATGTTTACAGATTTTGTTGTTGCTGGGATGATGAATTAATGGGTATGCACTTACAGCCAACATGTACACAATTGAAATTGTCATAGCTTTTGAATTCAAATACCTTGGCTACTGCTTTCTTTAAAAACAGATTTACAAGCCTTTGACCATTACAGTAATGTGTGCTAAGCTGTAATGGATAACTTGAGGCAAATATTGAGGTGTAACCAGACTCCATTCCCACAGGTGTTCCAAGCAAGCTCTCCGGTGGCAGGATGGCATGTACCTTCTCCTCCCAGGCTGTCAGTGGTATTGGTGGCACAAGAGAGCCACCGCCAGTCTGCTGTTTGGCCAGGTGGTTCCTCTTGGCCAGGGCTTTGACCCTCTTCTTGACGTCGTGCCACCTCTTTCTGATATCGTCCTTTGTGCGCAGTGTGCTGGCTACAGCATTCACTTTTTTGACTATCCTGTCCCACATCTGATTCTTCTGGGTAACTGAAGTTTGTTGGACTTGAGTTGGACAGCTGTGTAGTTTTGTCAACGCATACTATGGTTAGTGTTGTGTTCCTTAGCGTAAGTTTCTCAGAGGCACACTTGCCATGTGGCCTACAAACCTCAATAGAACCCGCCAAGGTGTTGGAGGCATCATAATCTACTTGGTGGTACTACAAATGCATTAGCAGAATCGGAATCCCCATGAACAGTCGCGGTCTATGCAGAGTTAACTCCGACCGCCGCTATGTTATGTTATGTTATGTTATGTTATGTTATGTTACAGCGTTCTTTTATAGCGCACGGCTACTCGAAAAGAGTGTCCCGGCGCTTTCCACCTGCATCTCAGAATAAAAATAACACAACACAGCAAAAAAATGAGAAAAAGAACTGAAACTGAAGCAATAAGAACAGCCTAAAGATTAAAAAGCCAGGTCTTCAGGCTCTTCCTGAACTGGAACAAATTGACAGTGCTGCGCAGCGAAAGAGGAAGCGAGTTCCACAGCTGTGGGGCTTTGCAGCTGAAAGAGCGCCCTCCCGTGCGGGCCTTCCTCACCCGAGGGACCACCGCTTTGTAAAGGGATTCCGAGCGCAAGGAGCGGACTGGTCGATAGAAGGCTAGTCTCCGCCGCAGGTATCCAGCCCCTGATCCAAACAGGGCTTTGTGCATCAGAGTCAGGGATTTAAACTGGATCCGCTTCCGGACAGGCAGCCAATGTAGCGCCTGAAGCAGCCCGGAAGCTCGGGCTCGTCTACGCAGGCCAAAGATAGCCCGGGCGGCAGAGTTCTGTACCACCTGTAGGCGCTGAACTAGGTAATCAGGGAGGCCAAGGAAGAGGGCATTAGCATAATCAAGCCTCGAACCGACGAGAGCCTGCACAGTAATACGCCTGTGCTCCTCAGACAGCAGGGGCAGGAATTTACGGAGCATTTTCAAAATTCCATAACAGGTGCCAGCCAGACCCAGAATGTGTGTTCGCAGCGATAGCTGGTTGTCCAGCTTGACACCCAGGTTTTTAGCCACCAAGGAAGACTGTGCAGGAGGGCTCATGTCGGACGGCCACCAATGCTGCCACTCCGGATCGACACCGCAACCAAAAAACAGAACCTCGGACTTGCTCGAGTTGGCCCTTAGACTGTTCCGTTGGAACCAGTCAAAGACCAATGTAAGACAGTCCCGAATTCTCCCTCCATCAAACTCCTGGTCTTTCCCGCATGTGAAGAGGAGTTGCGTGTCGTCGGCGTAAGAGATGATCTGGGCCCCATATGCTTCCACCAAGGCCGCCAAAGGGGACATAAAGATGTTAAACAACGTGGGGCTCAACACAGATCCCTGTGGAACCCCAACTCCCAATGGCGGCATCTCGGCAGAGCTCTGGGAAACCCAGACCGTCTGGCGGCGGCCTTCAAGGAAGGATGTAAACCACCTGAGCGCCGTCCCCCTAAGGCCGATGTCATAAAGCCTCACTAAGAGCGCCCTGTGGGGGACGGTGTCGAAGGCCGCCGATAGATCTAACATGACCAGCATCGCCCTCCCGCCGACATCAAGAGTCTCCCTGATGATCTCAGTGACCTCTAGCAATGCCGTTTCCGTACTAAAATTAGGACGGAAACCGGATTGAGATGGATGGAGCAGATTGTTAGCTTCCAGAAAGCGCGACAGGACACCGTGGACGTGTTTTTCCGTGATCTTCGTGAGGGCCGGAAGAAGTGAAATTGGCCTATAATTGGCCAGAACCTCGACGTCGAGACCCGGTTTCTTTAGGAGGGGGATCACCATCGCTCTCTTCCAAGAGCTGGGGACCCTCCCCTCCCTCAGCGAGGCGTTGAGGATGGGATTAACCAGCGGATTCACCACCTCCGCCATCCCAGCCAAAAATT
The DNA here is from genome assembly GCF_964204655.1 of Triturus cristatus. Classification (NCBI taxonomy): domain Eukaryota; kingdom Metazoa; phylum Chordata; class Amphibia; order Caudata; family Salamandridae; genus Triturus; species Triturus cristatus. The sequence goes on along the minus strand of NC_140594.1, from coordinate 939,724,851 downwards.
TGGCGGGGCAGGGGTCAAGTGGCGAGCCAGATTTCAAATTGGCCAACAGCTGCCTGGACACATCGCTGGAAACAGCAGGAAAATCAGACAGCACCGCCGTCGGTGTGTGCGGAAATCCGCACCCAGCCCCGGTGACGCCGCTTCCATCCTCCGGTCCTTCCACAAAGGAGGCCTGAATCGCCTTGATCTTATTAGTGAAGAAGCCGGCCAGATCACCTGCCCACGTATCTGAAGAAACTAGACTATTGGACTACATCATAATACGGCGGGTGGAGACACCGCAGACTCAATGGTCAGAATCTCACCGCACTCCAGTCGGTCAGACGGTCATTCCGCCTGACTTTGTAATGATGACCTATGTTTTCAGATATAGAATTTTGTAAAAAATGTTACAAAAATATGGATCATTTTGCATAAATACAAACATATTCAAATGTATGTCATGTTATTTATTTTTTGTATTTCTAATCAAATGTAAATATGGCAAAAAAGAAGATGTTGAAAACAAATTTCTAATATTTAAACATATATAAAATATGTTGTATTCTTCAATAAAAAATATTTTGGGCCCGATTACAATGTTGAAGGGAAGCCATCAGACAGCTAGGGGGTCATTAGAATGGCAGGCGGATCACCATCGCTGGCTCGGTGGTGGTGATCCGCCGCCATCCCAACTAGATTTACCCCCCGTCATATTATTATGGTGGGGGTACTGCGGCGGACGCAAAGTGTGTCCGCCACTTTTCCGCCGGTCGGCAATCGTTGCGATTTCCGCCCGTGCGGAGTTGGGGCATATTATGATTGCGTGTTTCACAGGCCTTTCCATGGCGGATTCGCCACCATGAAAAGGCTGGTGGGGAATTGCTTTGGGGGCCCGTTGCAGGCCGCCGGGGGGGTATGGGGCTGCACTTGGGGGGTACCAATGGTTCCCCCTTCATTGCCATGCACAAGGTGGCAGGCACAGCACGGTGTCTGCCACATTGTGCATGGCAATGCACAACATTCCTCTTTGGCAGTGTGTTGGGTTCTGCTTACAGCAGCACCCGACGCAATGTCAAAGATGCAGAATGTGACCGCCAGGGTGGTGGTTGCATCCTAATTGGCGGCGCGGGACCGCCACACCGCTGGCGGCTGGTCCCAGGACCGCTAGGGTGGCGGGCGGACTACAGTCTGCCCGCCATCATAATAGGCTCCCTAGTCGGAGGCTTTCCTCCCTACATCTACGTTTTCCATGCAACCGCTGTATTATACTACTGGCGTTTGCAGAAAACCCTATGGGGGGATTCAATTCCGCTTCTGATGGGCTCATAGAGCCCGTCGGGGCAGTGGATGGAATGATAATCCCATAATGATGGCGGAGCCAGCCTCGGCTCCGCTATCGGGACTATGATGTCGCTTTCAACCTGCCCTTTCATGGCAGGCCGCGGTCATGAAAAAGGCAGGTGGGTGGAGACACCGCAGACTCGGCGGTCAGAATCTCACCGCACTCCAGTCGGTCAGACGGTCATTCCGCCTGACTTTGTAATGATGACCTATGTTTTCAGATATAGAATTTTGTAAAAAATGTTACAAAAATATGTATCATTTTGCATAAATACAAACATATTCAAATGTATGTCATGTTATTTATTTTTTTATTTCTAATAAAATGTAAATATGGCAAAAAAGAAGATGTTGAAAACAAATTTCTAATATTTAAACATATATAAAATATGTTGTATTCTTCAATAAAAAATATTTTGGGCCCGATTACAATGTTGGGGGGAAGCCATCAGACAGCTAGGGGGTCATTAGAATAGCAGGCGGATCACCATTGCTGGCTCGGTGGTGGTGATCCGCCCGCCATCCCAACTAGATTTACCCCCGTCATATTATTATGGTGGGGGTACCGCGGCGGACGCAAAGTGTGTCCGCCACTTTTCCGCCGGTCGGTAATCGTTGCGATTTCCGATTCAGGCCGCGGTCATGAAAAAGGCAGGCAGATTGTGACTTTGGGGGACCCTAGTGGGGTACCCTTCCCCTTGGCCTTCCGCTGTGGGGTCTGGGGGCACCTATCTTGCTCACCCTAAATATCCCTAGGCCTTTTCCACCCACCGCACATGCTGCAATTGTAAAATTGGTGTTTCCGACCACCCATTAGGTGGTCATATCCAAATACAGAAGGTGGAACTGCCGACCTATGGTCGGAGGGTTGAATTCCGCTATGATGTCGATTGGACGCTCGTCCAACCGACGATATGACTAGGCCCTTTGTGTTTAATAAAAATACATACTAATAAATAAAAAATGTATTTACTTTTCTTTTGTGATACCACTGCTATAAAACATAAGTAATAAAAAATTCTACACACTACACTTTAAAAATTAACTATTCCAACTGCATTAAAACTAAATTCCGGTAAAGTCCTGGACACTAAACCCTACAAATGAATTATTCCTAATCCAATATAACTAAATTCAGGGAAAGTGCTGAACACTAAACCCTAAGAAATTACTATTCCTACTACAAAATCGCTAAATTCAAAGTAAGTGCTGTACACTAAACCCCCCAAAATTACTATTCTTACTCCAATATAACTAAATTTAGGGCAAGTGATGGACACTAAACCTTAAAAATTACCATTCCTACTCCAATATCACTAAATTCAGGGAATGTGCTGGACACCTAACCCTAGAAATTGATTATTCCTACTCCAATATAAGTAAATTCAGGGAAAGTGCTGGTCACTAAACCTTAAAAATTACTATTCCTGCTCCAATATCACTAAATTCAGGGAAAGTGTTGGACACTAAACCATAGAAATTATTTATTCCTACTTCAATATAACTACATTCAGGGAAAGTGCTGGATACTAAACCCTCAAATTAAATATTCCTACTCCAATATAACTAAATTCAGACAAAGTGCTGGACACTAAGCCCTACAAATTAAATATTCCTACAAACAACACTGAACCCTAAAATAGTACAATACCTACTCCAACAATGCTCAATTCAGAGATATTGCTGATATTAAACCCTAAAAATCAACTACTCCTACTCCAAAGTAGGAGAAATGAGAAAAAATGCTGGGCACTAAACCCTACAAGTAAATTATTCTTACTCTGATATTACTAAAATATGGGAACGTGCTCGACGCTAAGCCATAAAAAAATGATTCCTATGCCAATATTACTAAATTTGGGGAGAGCACTAAACACGAAACCTAAAAATAACTATTCTTACTACAATAGAAAACGAAATTATGAGAACGTACAAAAAACTATTATGTTTATTATATTTCTAAATTTAAGTATACTAAGGGGCCGATTCCGATCTGGGTCGAAAGGGCACCGAACGGATACGGCCAGAGAAACTACGAGCCGTACGCGTGCTTCCCGCCCGACTCGTACAGCTGTACGAGCGAGCAAGTACGATGCGAGCTACGTGAAATGTACCAACCGAGTCGTTCCCTGGTCCGAACAGCTCCGTACGTCTCGGCCGTAAGCTAACCGTGGCGTGCAATGGATGCAATTTATGATCGAGCCAGTACGATACACGCGTCGGACAGCCGGTGCGAGCCGGAGTGTCCGGCTCACAAAACGTCCGGGAAGTTGCTTTTGGGGGTCCGCGTCGGACCCCCTGTCACCCGCAGCCCTACGACTCGGACACAGGGGGAGACCCAAGGGTCTCCCCAATACAGACATGTACAGTACGGATGGCACCGAGGCGTACCCACTGTAGGGGGCGCCCTTGTGCGAGACGTACCCATTCAGTCAATGGGAGCCCATGTACGCGTCGTACGACCGGCTCCCATTGACTTCTATAGGAGTCTGACCGAACCGAGTCCAGCAGCATACGGCCGCATCGGTCGGACTGCAGGACTCCGGCTCGGTTACTTAAAAAATTACATTAAATATTCACATATTTTTTAAATTACCCCCCACCCTTATTCCCTATAAACCTAATATTCCACTCCTAAATATATTAACATTCTAAAATGTATATATTAATAGATTTAAAATGATAACAGATCTAATTAAATAATAGCATAATTTTTTTAATTCCTTCCCACCCTAATCTCCTCTAATCTCCTATAAACCCAACGTCCTGCTCGTAAAAAATATATTTTACAAATAAATAATATTATTATTAACATTATAATTACTATACAACATTGACAATTACTAATAAAAATGATTAAAATTGCATAATTTTTTTATAAAATAAATAACCCTTAAAAATTATTAAATACCATTTCAAAAACAAAAAAAAGATGTTGTATACAACTATATTTACTAACATCAATATTTTTGATGTCGATATTTGAAAACAAAACCTATTTTTAACATCGATATTACTTACCTCGATATTATGCTGTCACAATATTCTTGAAACAATGTTAATGTCACTCGATATTCCAAACTCCATATTCTGTCTCAACACCATCAAAAATAGACACAATAGATGATTGTGATACATGCGCCTACTCAATGGCAAAGAGACAACTTCATTGTGACAAATCATCACCTTCATGGCATTGGCACTCAGCTGAATGACAAAGAGTAAGTGAATCTCAGAGGACAGCATACTTCTATGTATAGCTATGTGTCAGCTATTGCCAATTCCAACTTGCCTGCATGCCACACAATGTCATAGCATGTTCATGACAGTTTGCAAGGTGCATGAGTCAAGCTGGTCACAGACCAGAATGGAAATGAATGTTGGGCTAACCCTTAACTTGAATCTTTTTTGTTTAAATCGTTTTTATTAACTTTTTTCTTTTGTTTGTTTTTGCACATTAGTCAATAAAACATACAGCCAGAATAGCACTCATGCAACAGATGAGAAAGGAACAGTGTACAGCCGAGTTAATAGCTACATGACAATGGTACATTCAGTGCGCAGCAATTACATCAAAGCTTGCGGCAATATCTCAGGAAAGACAGAGTGGTGTTGACAAGTCGCGGCATCGAGTAATGTGCGAGCGAAGGATAGGATAGAGTCGCGCAAGACCTGCCGCCACAGGTAAATTTGCTGGAGGACCTCAAACTCCCCTAAGGTTCAGCAGCAACGGGGCGTCATGACAGAAGGGTAATGGCAGTCTGGGTATTGGTGTCAGGCCTGAGTCACGTCGACAGGGGGGGGCACCCTGAGTGGGAGCCCTCTGTGATGCAGGCAGGGATCCCGTGTCTGTGTCTGCCCCCGAAAGCTTGGAGACCATTGCATCACACTGAGGCACCAGGGGGAACATACGGATGCCAAGCAGATCTTCTCTGCGTAGCACCGCACCCTCCGCCCCCGCCCAATTGGAGAAGGACCGGTGCCAAGCAAGAGGGTGAGGCGGTAGGGGGGATTTCCAGAGCTTGGTCAGCAGGCGCTTGGCTGTTATGAGGCCTAGGTCAGGAAACCGTGTGGCAGCTCTATATTTCTTGTTCCTGCTAAAGAGGTGCAGTATATGAGCTTCTCATGTTGGGGGAATGGTGCGGGCTGTGCAACGTATGAGAGTGGTTGTCACGGTGCGCCAGTAGTCAGTCAGGACCGGGCATCCCCAAAGCATATGTATCAAGTAGGCATCTAATTGTTGGCAGCGGGGGCAAGCCGCATCTATGCGGAGGAAGTACCTGTTTGTTTGGGCTGGGGTAAGATAGGCTTGGTGCAGTATGAAAAAATGTATCTGTCGGAACCGTTGATTCCGTGGGATGCGGGATGGACCGCTACGTGCAGCTAGCCATTCCCTATCAGTAAACGCTCTACCCAGGGCCCCCTCCCAGTGAAGCCGAAGACGAGTAAGATCTGCTTCCGAGTGTTGTCGAAGGGAGGATGCGAACCAGCGCGTAAGGTGTTTACCCCTCCCCATCACGTGAAGGTACTGCAAGGTATGATGTATGGGAGGCTCTTGGACGAGTGCACCCAATTTGGACACTAATGAGGCTATAAGTGCTCTGTGTTATAAGAACTGCCCTGGAGGTATATTTTCTCCTGTTATGAGGTCCTGGAATTAAATAAGAGCGCCTTCTTGAAAGAGGTCCCCTACGTCCTGTACCCCCTCTGAGGTCCAGTGATGTAACTCCGCTGCCGTTGTGTAGGTGTCCCCCCGTGGAGTCCCCAAAAGAGGGATGGCAGGTGCATATGGAATGGTGGTTCTAGTGAGGAAGAGGCACCTGCGAAAGCATTTGTGTGCTATAGTGAGGAGGAAAATATACGGAGGCTTAAATGAGGAGCAGGGGTGGAAAATCTGAAGCAAGGTTTTTAGCAGTAGCGGGGGTCGTAGAGAGGCCGTGTCTGGTAGATAACGGGAAGACATCCACCTGGTGACCCACTGCAGCTGGGAGGCCAGGTAGTAATGCTCAAAATTGGGCACTGCAAGTCCGCCCAGCAAGGCAGGTAGATAAAGCTTGCCCATGGACACTCTATGGCGTGAAGTCCCCCATATGAAATATCGTACTACCCTTTCCCACTGCTTAAAGAAGGGGGGAGATAATGAGGGGTAGCGTGGCAAAACAATAAAGGAGGCGGGGAAGGACCACCATTTTAAACAAGGGCTATCCTACCAGAGACTGCCAATGGGAGATTCTTCCAGAACCTCATCTGAGATCGGATCGCCGTGGTAGCTCAGACCACATTCCCGTCAAAGAGGTCGGCTTTGGTGCGATAAACCTGAACACCCAAGTAACGAAAAGGGTTGGTGCACCAGGCCACCGGTGTTCCTCCGAGCGTGAAGCCTGGATCCGGTGTATGCCCCAGGAACGGGGAGAGTATGGACTTAGTCGGGTTGACTCTCAACCCGGAGGCCAGCGCAAAGTGGCTAAGGGCTCGATCAAGGGAGGGGGGAATATCATGAAGATCCCTGGCGTATATTAACAAGTCATCCACGTAAAGCGAAATGGTGTGAATGCCATCGCCTAGTGCTATTCCCATATCAACATGCATGCAGATATGAGCCGCGAGCGGCTCCACCGCTAACGCAAACAGTTGCTGGGACAGCGGGAATCCCTGCCAAGTCCCACGCCGCACTCGAATCGGATCGGAAATATATGGGCCCGTCCGAACTCGAATAGACGGTTCACAGTATAGCAATCGGACCAAGCTGAGGAAATAGAGGCCGACTCCAAAGCGAACAAGGGCAGCAAATAGAAAGTTCCAGGCCAGCGAGTCGAAAGCCTTCTCGAGATCTAATTTCGTACAACCGGAACGTGGCCAGTGGGATCATCCTAGCGCATAGCCGTGGTCGCCCTATGAATGCATAGGAGTTAGGGGCATTCCTATGGGTGGTCTGCTATTACCTACCAAACATGCTAGCCCATGGGGGCAGTGTGATCCAGGGCTACCCTGTAAAGAAAAGGAAGCATTGATGAGAGAGTATACGCCTCCAGATGCAGTGCCTCTATGGAGTAGACCACGACGCCCCGCAGGTAATGCGTTGCTGGGCAGATGTGGTCGGCAGGGAGTCTGACTGCCTCCAGTACATGTGTATCTAAGTTGGTGGACCAACATGTAAGTATACATTGATGATTGGTCGAACTATTAAGTAAGGCTCAGAAGAAAGTTTGGCTCTAATTAGCCATGCGCCCATGCAAAGGTTTCAAATGGCATGCCTATAGTGCTGGCACGATATGTGCACTATTGCTATCTGTAACATTGTGTGACCGACACTATTGTTACTGTTACCGTAGGTTACAGAGATGAGTCCCAGGGAAGCATGGAGCTGATGTACATTGCCATAGTCTCTCCAGACAACTCATGTGATGACAGGGCAGGTAGTGCAGATGTGCTCCACAGCTGCTTAATTCTCAGCAGACATTTGTCATGTACAGCTGTGATGGCCCTTCAAAGAACATATGTCATACATAAAGGGGCTTATTTACAATGCCCTTGCACTGCTAGCATTACACTTCTAACAACTTCAAAAGAGATGCAGTGGCTATGCTAGAGCCTTGTAAAGAATCCCCATATTGATGTGCCAATAATACTCCTTGGCATACCTCTCCTGAGTTGTCCGTCATTAATGAGGCCTGCCATGGTTTATGCTTAGCTCACCTCTGAATGTGGCAGTACACATTACACTGATCTTTAACAGTATTTCCCATCTCTACGGGTATCGTTACTTGATGCCCACTATGGCTACATTGTGTTTTGCACTGACTTGTCTGACTACATACCTCTGACTGCATAGGAAATCCCACATGCTGCATTTGCCTTATGGAGGTGTAATTCAGGCCAGAGCCACTGGAGCTGTCTTAACATATATAACACACATAGTACATGCCTCCAGTATGAGAGCCCAAATATGTATCAGATGGGAGCCCACTCACATGGTACAGTATCCAAGCGTTTGCTTGCCTGAATGAGACACATCTCTACAGATACTGTACATGTCAATGAGCAAATATGTAATTTTCTTCATAGGCATGCACGGAATATAAGTGTACAATATCATGCACTCAGCAGCACTGACAGGTACTGTACTCTCATTACTTAGGGGGCAATTACGCTTGAATTGAGATGTATGTAGCGTACTCATTTACTGGTGTCTGCTTTTAAGAGGGCCTCCGGATAGCATCACTTTACTGTATGTAGTGTGAATTTTGTAGCTGCACAACACCATCCAAGTCAGCTACCATTGTGTAATTTGGTAGTGATGAGGTTCATGATCTTTTTCTCCAAAATGGCCAACAGGTACATGTGTAAGGCATTCACATGTATGTTTGACTCAGCCAGCTTTACCAATGTGTATCATCCAGGCATGTCAACTGTGTCATCTGAACACTTACAGCCTGAAGGGCTCATAGCCAATAACCTTGCATGTGAACTGTGCTGTTCTTACGTATCAAATATATGTAGTCAATTTAATGTGATTTATAAGTTATGTCTTGTAGCTGGACCCCTCATACACGGAACGCGAGATGGCCAACTTCAAGAAACCCAACTTCACAAGTGAGTAACTTTATTAGCGCTATTTGCGTACTACAAGGAGAGAGTCTGATATCAGATGATGTGGGAATTGCCAGATTCAATGTGCATCCTCATCACATTTGAAATTTTGGAAGGTGAGAAATAGGCCATGAAAATTTGTGATGACGTGTTGCATGTCTATCAGCCTCTGACTACGGTCGAGGAGACCACTCTGCCTCTCTGGGATAGACCACATGATAGCTGATGTACAGGGGAGCCATGATCCCAGTGTCAGACAATACCAATGTATGTGGTAGTGGATGAACATCAGAAATTGATGTGGATGTGAATAGTACAGAATGCATGCAAGTTGCACATGCCATGATATTGGGAGCATGTATTGAGCTGTGGCATGGTCCACCGTGGATTTGCTACAGGTCAATTATGAGAAGGTTCACATGCCTCTGTATGATGTGGGGTACTATTCCTGTGTCCATTTTTACATGTCATACCTGCCAAGTTATCTGTATAGGTAGCAATGTGTCCTGCTATAGCTCCTTGCCTTATCAATTACAAAACGTTGTGAGACAAGACATGTGCTGTCATGACATAGCACTTATGAATGTGTTAAATGCCTATGGCATAAAGGCCATTGCAGAAGGTACACTAATGCACAATGAAGGTGAAAATATGTGCCATTCCATGGGTACTAAAGATGTTTGTTTCCAAGCATACTCAGTACTGAAATGGTCATAATTAGATCTGCCAATGGTGTTGCTATTGCACAGTCTAACAATTGACATTCCTTTGCAATTAGGGCTGAGGGTGTTAATAAGCTAGATAATAGGTATGTGTATAGACACTCTAAGCTGCAAGATGAATTAAGGCTGTGGGGACTACTACCTTAGAGGCAATGTTAAATATGAGATTTCATTATGTTGATAACTGTTCCTAGCTTGCCTTTGAATGACATTTATCCTCATTGTTTCAACAGACTACATGATCCATGATGAGCTGAACTAGTACAACAAATGGAAGGTGCGCTTCCACCACATCAAAAGGGTTGTCAAGGCACACATGGTCATGAAGAGGTGTTATGAGTCAGAAAATGCCCATGGGCATTGAACTGTATTGCCAATGGAACCACCAACCACCACAAGGGGAAGCTCAGCCCGCGATGGACAATCAACTTCAGGAGCCTCACAAACAGCCATCCCTAGTGCCTCCATCAGCAGTCCTTCCCTACCACCGGCACCGATACCTCAGCCCACAGGAGGGCACTCACGTTTTCAGCAAGACATGAGGAAGGACATGTCAGACCTAAAACTCAGAGCGGCAGTCCTTGAGAACAAGGTGAACCCGGCCATATCCCTGTTGCAGGACATAAAGCAGGCAGTTGGACAGGCGAAAAGATGATTGCCACAGGGATCCCTCTGCCGTTCCCCCTGCTTGACAGGCAGGTGTTTTTAGAATAGGTTTTTATAGGTTAGTTCAGGATAGTGTTGTTTTAGTGATAGTAGTTTTAGGGGATTTTTAGGATGGGTTAGTTTGTTAGTGGGTAGGGCTACTTTGGGTTAGCTATAGGGTGTGAGGTTGATGTGTTTTATATGCATTAAAAAAATACCAAGCAATCTTACAATTTTTGAAAAAATTACAAAAAGATATGATTGTTTAGGTTTTTATGTGTAGGTAGTTGATGTTTAGGTGTATTTTGTGTCAAGATGTGACTTAAGGGGGATGGGAGGTGGATGTTTATCATGGTGTGCTATTTGTGTAGAGTAAGCTAAGTTAAGTTAGCTAAGTTAAGTTAAGTTAATTTAAGGTAGTTTTATATAGTAGATAGGCTAAGTCAGTCTAGGATAGGTTAGGATAGGTATTAAGTAAAGGGTAGATAGTTATTTCTATTTAAACTTTTATATTACCATTAAATCTAAGAGTTTGCTACATACAGTTGTACATCATGATTTACTTTGTCGGAATTAACATGTGTGCTCAGGTGAAGTTTTGTACATGCATTAGTCTTTGCTTGCAGTGTCTGGCAACATGTGTGAGTGAGTTTCTTAGCTACTGACAGGGATCTGTCAGGCTGCCCATGACTTTACATGTTTGTCGGAGGGATGGGCGGAAACAAAACCTAGGAGGCCTGATAAGGTGCCCAATTGTGTCCACCTTATTTGAACACCACTTGAACAGAGGAAATCATGAAACACTCTACTTTAGAAGAGAATTATATCTCCTCTAAGGGTTAAGTCTTGTCCCAGGATACTTCAGATTGGCCGTAATGGCATTCTCTTAGTGTCCCGTCCTGATATAATGATTGTCTGTTCTTTCTGCTCTGCGCCTTCATTTTCTCCTTCTTTCCACACTATTCAGACTTCAGAAAACAGGCGTCCCCAGGCAGCAAGAGAGAACACAAAGGGAATGATGAGTATGGGGATTTTTCCAAAAGGAGGAGTGGAAAGTACAACCTTCACCACACCCGAAGAGGCCTTTGTGACTGTGCAATAGGAGAGCACTTAACCAAGGGAAACTGTCTTTTTACCCTCTTCTTTTGTCAGACACCCTTGTGAATATTGAGGTCGTGATGCCCTTTAATTGTTCCTCCCCACTCCCTCCTTTCACATCTGAAGATTGAAGTTTGTTGGGGAGGCGGAGTTATGGTCTCGGTCCGACCTCCTCTACAGAAATGGGCTCATACGTTTCTCTATACTCTATCCAACACTGTGCAACTAAATAAAAGAAAAGACCGAAGAAAGAAAGAAAGAAAGAAAGAAAGAAAGAAAGAAAGAAAGAAAGAAAGAAAGAAAGAAAGAAAGAAAGAAAGAAAGAAAGAAAGAAAGAAAAATAAATATCCCAAAAACGGGTGGTGTGCGGTGCGATAATGTTCAGTGCACCCTTCCCCGCTCCTCCTTTCCCCACTCACCGCAATAACCGCAACTCTCCCCGGAGCTGCGGCGGGACCTATGGCTCTCCTGGGGCATCCACCACTCCTCGGTCCACACGTCAGGGTTGTCGTCGTCAGAGCTCCGGTACGGGTCCCAGTCTGTGACGCCGGCGTTCTCTGGCTCCTGCTCCTCTGCTTCGTTCAGCTGCGCTGTGGCTCCTTCCCACTCTTCTGCATTCCATCGTTCCTTTACGGCATCTTCCTACTTCTGGCCACACCCTGCTTCCTGTGGGCCCTCCTCCTTATGGCCGGTCCACACAGTTGAATGGTCCTCCTGCTGGGAGTGTCCGTTGACGGCCTGTGCGGGAGAGGCGATATGATCAGTACACTGGCGTCCAGACTGCATTGCTCCCGAGCAGACTACATCCGACCAGGCGGGTCTTGTTCTATTCAGGTATTGGGCCCCCGTCGCAACCTCACAATGATCTTACGATCAGACATTGCTGAACAGTGGACCTGGCATTCATGGATGAATAATTATTATTATTTTTTTTTGCAGAGTTTTATATATCGCGAACTTGACCTGACTCCAATCAGGTATCAGAGCGCTTTACATAGCACCAGTTATGTTACATAAGGACACTTTCATTTTTTTTTGTTAGGACACAGTGCTCATCTTGTGTTCACATACAAGATCAATATGTGTGTTGTTAATGGAACATGCCTTGGAGGTATGTTGTGCTCAATGACTTTTGCACATATAGGTGCCAATTACGATCCGGTAAAAAATTTCCCCGTCCGACTCGTATCCGGTCTTTTTACCGTACGAATCGTACAAGTGCCGTACAAACTGCCAAGTACGATTCGCATGGGAAAAAGTCCATACGAATCGCATTGGGAATTATTCCCCACACGTCCTTGGGTCGGAAAATGTGTCCGACACGTCCTCGGACGATTTACCGTACAAATGTGAAAAGTGAAGTCCGACCGCGGAAGTACGATCCATCCCGTGCGTCCGATGTCACAACCGTATGGAAAAAACACCGTCCGCACCGAACTCCCATAGCAACCTTGGAGACATGTGCCCGCATACGTGCCCAACACTCCCCCCAGCCCCCGTATGTACGAGTCAAATCCACACCCGTGTATGTACACCCTTGTATGTATGAGACGTACCCCCACACGTGAATGTATGGAGCGTACCCCCACCCCAACCGTGTATGTACGACACGTACCCTCACCTGCGTATGCATGGAGCATACCCCCACCCCAACCGTGTATGTACGGACCGTATCCCCACCCCAACCGTGTATGTACGACACGTACCCTCGCCCGCGTATGCATGGAGCGTACCCCCACCCCAACCGTGTATGTACGGACCGTACCCCCACCCCAACCGTGTATGTACGACACGTACCCTCACCCGCGTATGCATGGAGCGTACCCCCACCCCAACCGTGTATGTACGGACCGTACCCCCACCCCAACCGTGTATGTACGACACGTACCCTCACCCGCGTATGCATGAAGCGTACCCCCACCCCAACCGTGTATGTACGACCCATACCCTCACCCGCGTACGTATGGAGTGCACCCCCACCCCAACCGTGTATGTACGGACCGTACCCCCACCCCAACCGTGTATGTACGACCCGTACCCTCACCCGCGTATGCATGGAGCGTACCCCCACCCCAACCGTGTATGTACGACCCGTACCCTTACCCGGGTACGTATGGAGCGCACCCCCACCCCAACCGTGTATGTACGGACTGTACCCCCACCCCAACCGTGTATGTACGACACATACCCTCACCCGCGTATGTATGGAGCGCATCCCCACCCCAACCGTGTATGTACGACCCGTACCCTCACCCGCGTACGAATGGAGCGTACCCCCACCCCAACCGTGTATGTACGACCCGTACCCTCACCCGCGTATGCATGGAGCGTACCCCCACCCCAACCGTGTATGTACGACCCGTACCCTCACCCGCGTACGTATGGAGCGCACCCCCACCCCAACCGTGTATGTACGACCCGTACCCTCACCCGCGTACGTATGGAGCGCACCCCCACCCCAACTGTGTATGTACGGACCGTACCCCCACCCCAACCATGTATGTACGACACGTACCCTCACCCGGGTACGTATGGAGCGCACCCCCACCCCAACCGTGTATGTACGACCCATACCCTCACCCGCGTACGAATGGAGCGTACCCCCACCCCAACATTCCAAGTACGGAGCGCACCCCAGGCCCCAACACCAGCACCTTCACCCAACATTGTGCATGTACGAGTCGTACCAAGCCAGACACAAGGACAGCACTGTACAACAAAATTCCCGAAGTACACACCGTACACACGCTAAAAACACACGTACACAACCAGGACAAAGCAAAACAACACAAGAATACACCATTCGAATGGCACAAAGCCACAAAACATGTCCAACAAGCACAAAAACAACACATTCACTGACCTGCAACTGCCAAAATCCAAAACAGAGGCCCAAAACACAATCACTCCTTATAACACACCCACCCAAAGTTCAAACACAGCCACACCCACCAATGGACCAATAAAAAGGGCCCACACACACAAACCATGAGCCTTTGCAACAGACTCACTGCTGCCAGACCCACAGACAACCTACAGCACCATACTTGAACCTCTACTACACCTTACACTTGCACACCTTCACACACACACCTTCACAAACACCCCCTCATCACATACACACACACACCTGCACAACCACACCCACACACCCACAACCATCCACACCCACACCCCCCACAACCATCCACACCCACACCCCTCACCATGCCCACTAACAAGAATCCAAAGTTCACTAGCCAAGAGTTGGAGGTCCTTGTCGACGAAATCCTCAGAGTCGAGCCACACCTCTTTGGAACATTGGTCAGACAGACCAGCATTTCCGATAAAACAGCCATGTGGCAGAGGATTGTCGATGCTGTGAATGCTGTTGCAGCCACCAGAAGGACCAGGCATGAATGCCAAGCCAGGTGGTACGATCTGTGGAGGAGGGTCCGAGCCAAAATGACCGACGACCACAACCAGGCCAACGTCACTGGAGGAGGGCCGCCCCGCAGACCCGTACACTACCATCCCTGGGAGGAGTGGGTGATGGCCATACTGCCGGTGGTGTCAGTGGACGGATTAGAAGGACTCCGAGACCCGGGTGAGTACACAAACAACTCACCTCACATGGGGGGAACGCCATGCACAACCAAACTCACAAACAGGCACACAACCACCCCAAGCTATCGCATGACTCAACCACACTCCATGAACACGCACATGCCACTGGCGCCACCATGCCCCATGCACCCAGCTGGACAATGCAAAGTCACAGGCCACAGAAAACACCAACACAAGACACGGTAAGCCGGATGGCGGGCGTGTGGGCCCCAAAAATCACATAGTGCACCTCAGAAGCAGACAACAATGCCCCCTGCCCATATGGCCTAGGTCACAGGCAGACAAACAGTGTGTCCCCACACAGGAAAGACTTGCCAGCAAATGGCGCACGCCTTGCATCAACACATGGGGGTGACGGCACGTTTTTGCACATGACAGCAGCTAATGAACAGCCAACATTGTGAAAGAGTGGCAGCACACACCACCACAGCAGCAGCGCAGACACAGACACTACACCCAATGGGTGCCTGGAGATCAGAAACAAACTCACATCAACAAGCCAAGGGCCATTCAAAGATCTCCCAAAAGTGTGTGCCTAGGAAGCTGGGCTGAGGTGACAGAGGGTGACACACAGAGGGAGGGAGAGGGGGAGAGTGAGGGAGGGAGACACAGGGAGACGGACAGAGGGAGGAGGCTGACACACAGAGGGAAGGAGAGGGGGACAGAGAGGGAGTGAGAAAGGGACACACAGGGAGACCAATTCAGCCTTGGGGGGTGTGGGAATGTCTGCTCGTCAGCAAGTGGACTGCGTGCATGTAGACAAGGGTGGCCAGTGCCTGAATCCCCCTCTCTTCTCCATGGCAAAACACAGGGCCATGTCTCAACCTGTGCATGAGCACAACGCCAGCTACCTGCATTATCTAAGTGTGTGGAACAACTCCATGTGCCCACGTACAGTGCAACACGGAAGGCGCCAATGCATGGCTCGCCACACCTGCTCACTCCACTGCTGACTGCAGTCACAATTGACGCAGCAAGTAGGACTGTGCCACACATAGGTAAAGTCGCAAAAGCTGTGGCCAAGGGACATACCCATGCACAAGTGCACTGTGAGTGGAATGCAAGACATATCCAAATTCCCAGAGGAAATGTGCCAACTTAGAAACGAATGAAACATGGATGTTGCATGGAACAAAATTAACATTGTCTCTCTCACACACAGGTCAACGTCGTGGATCACCCCCCAACACTGGGGGGGAAGACTCACAGGACCCGGCTCGGCGGGATGACGGACCCACCGGCAGCGACGACTCTCACCACTCTGTGGACGAACCCGACCCCGACCAACCTGGCCCCTCTGGTGTCCAACCACCTGCAGCACCTGCGTCAGGTACAACTGGGCCAACCACCACCCCCACTCCTGCCACATCCCAGGAGACACCCAGGATCCCTGCCCCACCACCACAATGCAGCCAGGCTGGCCAGGAGGGACACGGTGTACCGGGCACCCAGGAGGAGGCAGGCGACAACGCCAATGCCACCCCTCAGGGGTCCCGGAGACCCGATGTGCCCACAAGGGCAGGCCAGGTGCAAGTGGGCAGGGGTGGTGGGAGTAGAGGATGGCGGAGGCACGAGCCTGACCGGTTGGCTGCGGAACCGGTATATTCCCATGTCAGAAACATCCTGGACACATACCGGCAGGACACCACGGGCATGGCCCAGGTTGTGTCCATCCTCGAGGAGATCAAGACCCAGCAGGCCCAGCAACATGCGGAGCAACATGCCTGTCTACTGCGACACCAACGGCGGATGGAGGACAGACAGGCTGAGCTCGTGACGGTGTTCACGGGAATTCACAGTACACTCCGTCGGATAGCCGACAACATGGGCAACCCTCCCTGTGCCAGCAGGCGTAGAACATCACCACCCACAGGGAGGGATGAGGAGGAGGAGGAGACATCCGACGGAGCATCCCAAACATCGTCACGGCCTGCTTCTGAGGGTCCCTGCAGGAGGGCGGGTCGTCCACGGAAAAGACCGTGAGGGTCAGCGCAACAGCACCATCTCCCAGGACACCTGGCCTGGCACCTGGCCCACTGGACCAACAGCAGCACAGCAGCAAAAGACATTCTCTGCCACATGGACTTGCTGGTCACTGTCTGACCAATGTTGACAAAGACAGTGGCATGGACTCTGAGGATTTCCAATGGCAAGGACACCAACTCCCCTAGTGAACTTTGGATTCCACACACCCGCAAAGCCCCTCATGTCATACCCCCCCCACGTACCCCAACCAAAATAAAAAGTTACACCATAAAGAGAAGATGCCTACATTTTTCTTTATTACCTTACATGTGTCTTGTAAAGTCTAACCATGCCTGAGTTCTCATTTGACTTCAACCATCCACACCCTGGGGCCTGAGTCTGGCACAGGACACACATGGGTCACATTGTATTAGGCAAGACAGACATGGAGCACCATACACACCCGTGATGGGCCCAACCAGCTGAGGGGGTGGCCGCACAACCGTGCCGACAGACATATTGAGTACAGCGACAGCCATGCGCAGAGGTCAGGGATCATGTGGAGTGTCCTGTGGGGCACCCAGGAATGTGTGGACAGGTTGCAGGACCATGTCCTGCAAGCTTGAGTCAGGTGGATGCAGAGAATGGTGGCCTGGCCAACGTCGGATGCATGGGGATGGCACATGTCACAATACCCACACAGTCATGGACATCATGCACAATACACAGTCTAATCCCACACAAACAGCTAGCATCTTGCTACTTTACACATAGACACATAGCCACTATCACGGAAAACCATGCCAGACATGCCGGATGCACCGTGGCAACACACCAGCATTGACTGAGAAGAGGCACCTTGGAGGCATAGGGACACCTTTATTAGTCATGTATTCGGGAATGCAGAGGCAACTCGGAGTACACATGAACAGGTCATGTGGAGTAACATGTGGGTCCAACACTGGAACCCCCCCTTCTGCGGCACAAATGCGTGATAGCCATGGAACTGGCACACAAGTGTCGGCTAACAGCTAAACACCGCCTGCTGCTCACGGAGAGGCTGCCATACACCATTGATCCTCTGATGTGGAAGTCCCACACCATGTCAAGCCAATGCAAACCGTATGTGTCCGTGGGCAGTGTAACACACATTGATGCCATCATCACAATCCACAATCCCATCACAGATGACTGTCAACAAGTCTGACCATCTATTCAGGTGTACCCAGCTGCATGTCATGTGTCCCATGGTGATGCGACATGTCTGCAGAGAAACCAAACATCGACAGGGGCAGTGTGCACACATCGTAAACAACTGCCACACCCAATACACCCCTGATGCATCCCTTACCCTAAGGAGACTTCCAAACTTGTCCGTGCGTGTAACGCTGAGTCAGCACACGATGACGTGTCCATGAGGAATAGCAGTGCCACAACAATGCAACCAGCAGACGGCATGCGCAAGTACCTGGGGATGAGAGACACACAAGAAGTCAGCCACAAAAAGCACAGCCACTTGCATGTGCATGTACTCGACACATGTAAGGATGACAACATGCTAGGTCACAATTATGACTGGGGAAATACACTCATCACTGGCACCATCACTCCAGTGACACATCCACACACACCTCTGACTCACGTGGCATACATGCAGATGGACACACACATCGCAACACATGCCACACGGGGACCAATGCGTGAACACACAGACACTGGTACTCACCACTAAGCAAAGAAGTCGCGTATGGGCCGACTCCAGATGTCCTCTTGCGGAACAACATCCTCCACATCACTAGCCCCATTGCCAAGCCCTTCGTCCTCCACGGGTGGATGGTCCTGATCATCTTGATCCAGGATGAGTGGCACAGCTTTCTCAACTGCCATGTTGTGCAGCATGCAGCAGACCATTAAGATTTTGCAGACCTTCGCCGGGGCATATGGGAGGGCGCCGCCGGTCTTGTGGAGGCATCTGAATCGGCTCTTCAGGAGGCCAAATGTCCTCTCTATCACTCACCTTGTCCGGCCATGGGCGGTGTTGTAGCGGAGCTGGGCCGGCGTGATGGGGTTGCGGAGAGGTGTGATCAGCCATGGCATGTTGGGATAGCCAGCGTCCACTACATGGAAACCACATGGACATAAGTAGGACAGGAGAAGCGGTCGTGCTGGAAGTCTACGCAAAATACAGGACAGACAGAGTGTACCCACCAACAACACATGCTCGTTCGTTGAGCAGCTGCGTCATCATTTCAGGCACCCTGCTACGCCTCATGATGTAGGCATCGTGTGCTGATCCTGGAAAACGAGCACAGACATGTGAAATCACCATGTTGGACAGACACACCACAAGGGCATTGATGGAGTGGTAGTGCTTGCGATTCCTGTACGCTACCTCCTGTGCCTGTGGTGGTACCAAAGCCACATGTGTCCCATCTATGGACCCAATGACATGGGGCATCCCTCCCAGGGCATAGAATCCACGCTTGACCCCAGTCAACTGTTCAGGAGTTGGGAAATGGATGAACTCATCCAGGTGAAGCAACATGGCCTCTAAGAAATCATGCAGCACACGGCTGAACATGCTCTGGGACATGCCACCAACATGAGCTATGGTATATTGAAAGGTACCCGTGGCAAGAAAATGTAGGGCTGCCATTACCTTCAGCTTGGGTGTCAGTGCCGTAGGATACCTGTGCAGCGGTTGCAGGTGTGGTGCCAGCCTCGCCGTCAACTCCTCAATCAACTGTTGGGGGAAGCGGTAGCACCGGATACAGTCATTCTCCCGCATGTCATCCAAGTCCGGAATTGGTCGGGGAAGAGGCGGCGCTCTGCAGTAATTTGGAAGTGACAAGGAAGAGTGAGTGCACTACAACACCAATTTATTTGTACTGGGCACATGTTAATCTGTCAATACACATATGCGACATACGGAGTCAGGTATGTGCCACATGCCCTGGACACGTATGGCTGCCAGGTGACACTCCTACCAAGACCCAGCTACACACGGAGATTGGGAACCTCCACATGCCATGGCATGGGATTAGCTGTGTCCCAGTGTAAGTGAACAGCCAGACGCAACACAGGAGTGACATACATCAACACATCAGCAGAAGTAGGATGTCGATTTCAGAGACTGGTAGCGGAACACTAGAGCCACAGGTCACATGACATCACACTAGGACAGCCCACACACCTTACCAATAAGGTGTACATGTAATGACTCCCCACACATTCATTGAGAGGATGCAGACATGTCCTTGTGACGCTACTCCGTGTCCCATGCATACATATGCACCTCACATCCGATACCACATGTGGCCTGGTGTGCGTAACAGTGTGCCATGTCCATCTACACACAGACACATGTTGGTTGCTGCAACAGCTGATGCTTTTGAGGGAGCACCAACATCAAGCTAATGGGAACACCCCACACATACATGACATAGACACATCGTGCACCGTGGGTAGTCAAATGTCTGGTGTGGTAACCCCTGTAGCGGGCATCAGGGGACAGTTGCGTGTGTTGTTGACTGTGCCATGCCAGTGATGCTCATCCCAAGTGTGCAGTACGACATGCACACATGTCAAAGGAGTTAAGGGCATGCCTGGCACACATTGCACCGTCACACATGACATCTGTACACATCTCATCATACTTCTGGTGCCTTCTCGACTCAGGAGTGATGTGCCACATCACAGCCTTTCACACCTGTGCCCCACACATGTAGTACTGCCCAGACAATGCCTTGATGTCCATCCATGGACAAGTATGTCAGCCCTATTCCTTCCTGTGTGCTGCCTGTCACCACTGTGATGTGTGAAAGGCACCGTACATTCGCTCAGAGGGCCTGTGTACGTTCCCTATCACTATGGGAGTGCTGCCGTATGTGTACCCATAGTGATAGTGAGCGTACAGGCGTGTGTACGGTCCGTATCACTATGGGTACGCATACGCGAGTACACCCATAGTGATACTGAGCGTATACGCGTGTGTACGGTCCGTACCACTATGGGTACGCATACGCGAGCACACCTATAGTGATACGGACCGTACACACGCCTGCACGCTCACTATCACTATGGGTGTTCTCGCGTATGCGTACCCATAGTGGTACGGACCGTACACACGCGTGTACGCTCACTATCACTATGGGTGTTCTCGCGTATGCGTACCCATAGTGGTACAGACCGTACACACGCCTGTACGCTCACTATCACTATGGGTACGCATACGCGAGCACACCCATAGCGATACGGACCGTACACACGCCTGTACGCTCATTATCACTATGGGTGTTCTCGCGTATGCGTACCCATAGTGATACGGACCGTACACACGCCTGTACGCTCACTATCACTATGGGTGTTCTCGCGTATGCGTACCCATAGTGGTACGGACCGTACACACGCGTGTACGCTCACTATCACTATGGGTGTTCTTGCGTATGCGTACCCATAGTGATACGGACCGTACACATGCCTGTACGCTCACTATCACTATGGGTGTTCTCGCGTATGCGTACCCATAGTGGTACGGACCATATACACGCGTGTACGCTCACTATCACTATGGGTGTTCTCGCGTATGCGTACCCATAGTGATACGGACCGTACACACGCCTGTACGCTCACTATCACTATGGGTGTTCTCGCGTATGCGTACCCATAGTGGTACAGACCGTACACACGCCTGTACGGGCCGTTGCTATGCTTTTGGGGTGCCCTAGGGCCCTGGTACGCACCGTACATGTGTGTGAAACTCCAAATTACATAGGGGACACATGAGGGACAAGTATAAAGGCCTACATGCATGCTGGTTGTCATGGAGACCAAGTTTAAAGTTTGAATTTGTTTAAGCAGGTACACAGCAGAAGTCAGTTTGAATAAATCTACTTTGTTGCAATGTGGTTCTGGAGTTGACATCATGCTCAAGAAAAAAACCCAATCAGAACACACTGACTGTGCTAGGTTTGAAGGGATTGGAGGAAACATAGGATGCAAATGTGAGTGACCAATCACTCTGTACTCCTGTGCATGAAACAGGCCAGCAAGGCAGATATAAGGCAGCCAGGTCCCATGAGGGAGCACTTGCCTGCACATCTTTGGATTCTACGACCCAGCTGCTGCTACTGATTCCCTGGAACCATGTCAAGGGCTGTGGAGAGGTCACAGCCTTTCACCCTGGAGGAGAACCTGGCATTGCTGGATGTAATCCTCCCACAGTACCCCCTGCTGTATGGGCGACCAGTGTATCAGGTGAGTGCAGAGTCCACTAGCACAAACTGTGTCCCTTTTTTGTGACTGTGACTTCTGCCATTGTGTCCAGGTGTGACACACATGCTATGTACTGTAGGGGGGGTCCCAGGGGGGGGAATGCCTGATGTCTCCCAGCCAGAGCATGCTGTGGTGCATGTCTGCCGTCCTCACTTGCATTGTGTTTACTGTGACAATCACTGCATGGTGCATGCCACATTGTGCCTGTCTTATCCTCCTGGGAATGTTGCCTCTACAGTCCTCATGTGATTATGTGGTCAGCCCAGTGTGACAGGTGACTGTACCCACAGATGTGTGTTAGTTCTGTGTACCTGTGCTGAGAGTGTCCACATGATGTGTTCGTACCCTGGACATCGGTGTGTGTGTAAGTCCCCTGTCATGTGGGTGGGTGCATATGTGGAGTGTAGCACCCGGGCTGCATGAGGGATGGATATACCCTGGCCATCTGATGTGAGCAGGGAGCAGTGCTGTGTGTCTGACGTGCAGAGCCAGCCCCACACCTGTGAGCCCCCCCCGTCTAGTGGCACATGTGCAGAGTGAGGTTTGTCGCTGCATTTGGCAATGGCAGGTGAATGTCCTGTGCCTGTGTGTGTCTGTGTACTCTGCTGAGGTAGCGTCAGTGGCCTGTGGCATGTGACTGCTTAGAGGTGCTGCACATTATCCTGGTGTAGCTTGTGATGCACAGTGTGAGGCTGGATCATTGATTGTGTCGGTGCCCTCATTCTACCTGTGTACTTTCAATGGCACTTACTGCTTTTGCCCTTCCCCAGAGGATCATGTCCCTATGACAAAGGTGCAATGCGTTGGATGCATACTATGCCTTGTTGTAAACAGCAAATTGGTTCTAATATGTGTCTCTGTGACATGTGCCAGGTGTATTGATGTGGTGTCACTTGTTCGTCCTCACAGGTAGGCGCCTCTGCCAAGAAGCAGATATGGATGAACGCCGTCAGTGCCGTGAGGAAGACGGAGGGTCGCAAGCGGCGCCTGGCCCAGGTGAGGAAACGCTGGCAGGATATCCGGTGCTGGACGCGGAGGATCGCACGGGTCCTGCTGGGGGACTCACCTGAGACCCATAAGAACCGCGGGCGCCGGCGTCTGACCCACATCCACAAGCGTGTGCTGGCGGTGGTATTTCCAGACTTGGAGAGGCGCTTACAGGAGAAGCAGCAGCAGGAAGGGGGTAGGTACCTGTGTGTTTGTTGTGTGTCACCAGCATTTGTAAGCGCACAGTTGCATGGATACACTGCCAGGGTTTAAAGGTGCTGTGCAGATCCTGTTAGACAGTATAGCGGTGCTCTCCTGCCTCCCTTCCCCTCCTTGCAATGTGTTCCCTGGTCTGTGTGTAGTCACTCCTTACAAGGTTATGTAGGCTGGCACTTTCTCCACGTGAACTATGCCTGTAGCATCATGTGTGGGGGTGGTGTGTAACAGGTTTTGGGACCTTGCCTGTGCCCTGTCCAGTTCAGTACTTGTGGGTTCCATGTCAGTTGGCACTGATGCTGAGTCCAGACATGGGAGTTAGTCTCTCATGTGTTATGCCTTACAGCACGCATGTCCTATGTTGTGGCCTGTGACATGATGTGCATGAGTGTGCAATACGCATAGTGCAGGGATGGTGGCGTGTGTTGCAGCATTCCCATTCAGAACCATGGAGTTGTGTGGCCACTACTGTCCCCTGGGGCATATTTTCCTAGGTGTCATGTGTGTCATCACAAAATGTGGACACTCTCAGTGTCTACAGCATAGGTTGTGCTCTGTGCCATTGTCCCCTGGCACCATGTATATTGACGTAATATGTGGTACAAGTGTCCACTGTACAGCCTGACCTGATTTTCCTTGTTCACACTCACGGTGGCCAGTGCCTGTGTGTCTTGTTACAATCATCTGATGATGACCATTTGTACATGATTATTTGGACAGGAGCACCTTGGGTATTTGGTGTCCATTCTTGCATTTATGCAGCCCCTGTGTATTTCACCCAGACTAAGATATGTAAGTGCTTCCTGTGTCTCAACAAATTGTCTCATTTAGGGGGTGGTTGGTGCGGGCAAAGCCTACATGTCATGACCTGATGTCTCCTTGCTAGGTCTGGCCAGTGTGTGATGTTTGTCTGGACATACACTCAAGGTGCAGTGAGCCAGTCATGGTGGGCATGTTTTCAGTATTACCTATGCAGCATGTGCCTCAAGTTCATGGATATGGTCCCTGCTCATCCCTATTTTCGGCAACGCTGTGTGGTGCAGATGCAGTGCTGGATTGTCCCCAGGGCCTGGCTCCTCTGTCAAACTCCATTTCATGTAATTTGCTATTGTGTCATGCTCTCCATGGTTTTTCAGTGGCATGGTGGGTCAACCAACTGTGTGTTGCATGCCCTACATCTGTACCTTGTTTTGTAGATGTTACTGATCTTTCTTTTCAGGCTATGCACTGTAACCTATGTAGATTGGACTCATGTGACATATGTATACAGGTGTATGATTAATTGCTGTCTCTTTACCTTGCCCACAGCATCGTCGGGGGACACGGAGGGAGACATGAGCACAGACGGAGCGGAGGGACCGAGCACCAGTGCCAGCGTTGACATCGTGGCTGGCACATTGAGTGGAACTGAGGCGGAGGAGAGTGAGGCCGAGGACCTGTCCACTGGCACGACAGAATATGAAGCTGACGGGTCCGAGGATGATCTCTCCAAGTGGGCGGAGGCTGCACCAGCAGCTGACAGCGGCACAACATCTCACCCCGCCCCCTCCATTGCCATCAGCTGCCTCCCACTTGCTCGTGTCCCTTCCCAGCGTGCCCGGTCACCACATGTCTCCTTCCTGCCAGGCACCGCACCCCCTGCCCCTGTCTCCACTGCTGCCGCCAATGCCGAGTCTGTGGACATCCAGCGGCAGTTGCAGGTTGGTCAGGCTGCGATGCTTAATGTCCTCCATGGCCACAGCCAAGTGCTGAACAACATGGAGGCATACTTGGAGGGCATTTTCTCATCGCAGGCTGACCAACGCAACTTGCTGAGGTCCATTGACTCGACACTGACTGCAGCAGTGGGTCTCCTGCAGTGCTACGTCCAACCCCCTACCCCTGACCCATCCACACTTCCCACTCCCATGTCTGTCCCACGTACACCCAGACGTCAGCATGCACCCACCACAACAGACACAGGCACCACACCAGCAGGGAAGGTCATACGCACACCTCCTGGCACGCACATGCGGGGTGACGTAGGTCCTTCATGGCCGCTCTGTCCCTGAGCCCCACTGTGACACCACCCCGCAAGCGGTCAAGGGAGTCCCCGGTCAGGGTGGTTGAGTCCCCCCCCTGTCCACACCCTCCCCCAGTGGCGCTGCGACCCATCCCTCCGCCCGCCCCCTCCTTGGGGCCTGTGGTTCCTTCGGGTGCAGGGGAGTCTCTGGAGGACCTTGCTAAGGTGTGCAGCGACATCCTGGCCTCCGCCTTTGGCCCTGCCCCACCCCCTGTGGTGGAGTCCTCCATCCCTGCACCCACGACGCCTACCCTTCGCCCTCATGTCCCTGCGGTGCCTGGTCCTTCCCCCCCCACATGATGCCCTCCCCGCTCTGGAAGACGAAGGAGTCTGACTGTGCAGGCAAGCTAGGGGTCACGCGTCCCACTGTGTCCCCCACCTGGATTCGTCCTTTGGATTGCCCTATGGGCATTGTACATTTTGAACTTTCAAGGGACAAACTGATTTTTGGATGCTGAATAAAGCAATTTATTTTTCCTTAGTACACTACTGTCTGTCTGGTACTGCTGTTGGTCGACCTGCCCCATTATTTTGGGTGGTGATAATGTGTTGGGTGTGTGGGAATTGTAGTCTTGTGCTGGTCATAGGGTGGATCCTGGTATCTGTGTGCCATCACAAGCTGTTGCCTACATAACTTTGTTCATGTAAGCAGTTACTGCATGGTGACATCGTCCCAAGGTGTGTTCCTTCCTCTGTGTAACCTGACATCTTCCCTGCTGGGTGTTTCCACTATGTGGTGCTGAGCTGTGTCTACATCAGCTGGGGGTGTGACGGACTCCTTCAACTTTGCACATGCATGCTGTGCGATGTCTCCACCTGCATCATTTGTGGCATCCTTGGTGGTCACTGTACTTGTGTGTGTAGACTGTTGAGAAGACTTCATGTGGACATGTCCTCTTTTAGGCACTATGCATGTGTGTACTCCCAGCCTCGCACACATGTGGTACATGTACTGCAGGGGCTTTGTGCACCTGACTGACATTTGTGGGCATTGTATCTGTGGGTACTCCACCCTGTGCGTTCCATGGGCACTGCTGGGAGGACTCTACACCCACCCCTACTGTGTCTGGCACTGCTGGGAGGACTCTGCACCCACCCCTCCTGTGTCTGGGCACTGCTGGGTGGACTCTGCTCCCACCCCTCCTGTGTCTGGGCACTGCTGGGAGTGTTAGGCACCCACCCCTCCTGTGTCTGGGCACTGCTGGGAGGACTCTGCACCCACCCCTCCTGTGTCTGGGCACTGCTGGGAGGACTCTGCACCCACCCCTCCTGTGTCTGGGCACTGCTGGGAGGACTCTGCACACACCCCTCCTGTGACTGGGCACTGCTGGGAGGACACTGCACCCACCCCTCCTGTGTCTGGGCACTGCTGGGAGGACTCTGCACCCACCCCTCCTGTGTCTGGGCACTGCTGGGAGGACTCTGCACACACCCCTCCTGTAACTGGGCACTGCTGGGAGGACTCTGCACCCACTCCTCCTGTGTCTGGGCACTGCTGGGAGGACTCTGCACACACCCCTCCTGTGACTGGGCACTGCTGGGAGGACTCTGCACCCACCCCTCCTGTGTCTGGGCACTGCTGGGAGGACTCTGCACCCACCCCTCCTGTGTCTGGGCACTGCTGGGAGGACTCTGCACACACCCCTCCTGTGACTGGGCACTGCTGGGAGGACTCTGCACCCACCCCTCCTGTGTCTGGGCACTGCTGGGAGGACTCTGCACACACCCCTCCTGTGACTGGGCACTGCTGTGAGTGTTAGGCACCCACCCCTCCTGTGTCTGGGCACTGCTGGGAGGACTCTGCACCCACCACTCCTGTGTCTGGGCACTGCTGGGAGGACTCTGCACACACCCCTCCTGTGACTGGGCACTGCTGGGAGGACTCTGCACCCACCCCTCCTGTGTCTGGGCACTGCTGGGAGGACTCTGCACCCAACCCTCCTATTTCACGATATGTACGCTTAGAACATACACGGGTGTGGGTTCGCTCCATGCATACGAGGTGGGTTTACGGTCCGTACGTACACTGTTGGCATGGGGGGTACGCTCCATGCATACGCGGGTGAGGGTACGGGTCGTACTTACACTGTTGGGGTGGGGGGTACGCTCCATACGTATGCGGGTGAGGGTACGGGTCGTACATACACGGTTGGGGTGGCGGTACCCTCCATGCATACGCGGGTGAGGGTACGGGTCGTACTTACACTGTTGGGGTGGGGGTGCGCTCCATACGTACGCGGGTGAGGGTACGTGTCGTACATACACGGTTGGGGTGGGGGTACGGTCCGTACATACATGGTTGGGGTGGGGGTGCGCTCCATACATACGCGGGTGAGGGTACGGGTCGTACATACACGGTTGGGGTGGGGGTACGCTCCATGCGTACACGGGTGAGGGTACGGGTCGTACTTACACTGTTGGGGTGGGGGGTACGCTCCATACGTACGTGGGTGAGGGTATGGGTCGTACATACACTGTTGGGGTGGGGGTACGCTCCATGCATACGCGGGTGAGGGTACGGGTCGTACTTACACTGTTGGGGTGGGGGGTACGCTCCATACGTACGCGGGTGAGGGTACGGGTCGTACATACACTGTTGGGGTGGGGGTACGCTCCATACGTACGCGGGTGAGGGTACGGGTCGTACTTACACTGTTGGGGTGGGGGGTACGCTCCATACGTATGCGGGTGAGGGTACGGTCCGTACATATCCGTACCCACGCTATGGAATGCTTGTGCGGGCCGTACCCAGGCCTTTGCCACGTGGGTACAGCCGTCCCGCCATTGTTGGTGTGACGTAGGTGTGGGCGGGGTACGACTCGTACCCACGCTCTTAAGGCGTGGGTACGGGACGTACCTGTATTGTTGTGTTGCCGGTTCGCATCGTCAAGCACTTCCGTTGTGGCGGACGCTGGCTTTGCTGGACACGCCCCCACCCCCTCGTAGTGACCAGGGCCTGGGGGTCAGGTATGTCCAGGGCATGTGTGCTGTGTGACTTTGGTGGGGGTTTTGTTGCCTGCCCCTGGTCCTGCCCCCCCCCCTTTCCCCGCTCCCTTTGTTGTTCTGACCTTCTGCGGCGTCTGCGTCATAACCTGTAGAGGAGGTCGACTGCTATGAGGGCCGGGATGACACGTAGGTTCGGGTCCATGTCTGTCCGTCGCGTACAGGTCCTCCTTGTTCGCGTCGTCCTGATTTCCCGGCAGTTTTTGGCTGCCGGAAAATATTGTCCGTGCGGGATGACGTCAGTGCGAATCGTAATGCCTGGTTCGTGAATGGCAGGCTGCGTGCGTCCCGACGTCACGTCGGCGCTTTCCCGGATCACATTAGTATGTTTATTTTCGTCGGTCGGGGTATTGTACGATTCATACGGAAATGGTATTTCCGTGCGAATCGTACTTCCATGTTTGTATATTTTGACGACCGGGTAGGCGTCGGACGGAGAATATGCTCCGTCCGACGGTTCGTACCCGGTTTTTACCGGATCTTAATTGGCACCATAGTAGGTATTTGGACTCATTCACTGATGGCTGCCCCATATCATCTCACACTTGCAGCATTTACAACTCAATATTGTATGCTTGCTAGCAACCATGGATGGACCCGACATTTGTGGGGTGACTGAACTTACCACTCACATTGACTGCATGACACCATTTAAACTTAATACTTGCAACCTTGAGTAAGCACTTACTAGTCGTCACACAAATAGTGATTACAATATTTGCTACACTCTCACTGCCCAGAATTATCCCATACTCCACCCAAAAAATATGGGGCGTTTTATCAAGATCCGGCGCTAAAATTATCGCTGCTTTAGCGGCAGAAAACTGCCGCTAAAGCGGCAATAATGGGCTTGATAATATGCCCTTGAGAATTCCAATAAAAGCCCATGTTCTGGTGTGAACATGGGCTTCTATTGGAAATCTCAAGGGCATATTATCAAGCCCATTATCGCCGCTTTAGCGGCAGTCTTCTGCCGCTAAACCGGCAATCATTTTTAACGCCGTCCATGATAATATGCCCCCAGGTCTCTTTAGTTGGTAGTTGGTATAGTTGCACCCCTGAATGGCTAATGTTGAACCTGGTCCTGACTCATAGAGACACACAACATACAGGTAGGAGTTATTGGTCCATTTATTTACAAGTGCAAATGCTGTAGGAGATCAAAGCTAAAGTTGATTGGACAACAACCTCAAAGAATGTTTAGAGCCAGTCGATGTCCAGACAGAGTCCATGTGGGGAAAATGTCATGGGACATATTGACATGAGGAGTTCTTCAGTCAGGAGGATGACCGCAGTGTCATTAGGGAGGATAGGTCACATTTTCAGTCCACAAATGGTCAAGGTGAACAGGGTGAAGTCAAAATGAGGACAGTGACAACAGAGGTTCCCTGGCATTTTGATCAGCACCGGGCTAAGGAAAAACTGGGTACATGGCACAGATATGGCAGCCGAGGGAGGCACACACACATCAGGGGTGGAAGATGTGGAGCCCATGCCTGCAGCAGCATTCATCTGTGACAATGCATGAGGCAGCCCAGCAGCGAGGAGCTTCTGCTGGTGTTGCAACCCAGAAGCAACGTCGGGGTGGTAGAGGAAGTCCTGCTCCCACTCAATGGTTCTGATAGCCCCAAGCTCTTTGGTCATGTTGCTGGTGCCACTTTGGCAGGGCAGTTGTTGATGCCTCTGCCTCATGACACCAGCGATATCAGCCAGGGACTGCTGTAGGCCACGAGCAGAGAATAGGTGCCTCTGATGACGGCAGTGTTGTCCCTATTTTGACTGCAACACCCACAGACTCCCTCTAGGGTGGCCTCCACTGTCTCCATCCCTGCCCGCATCTGATCTGCCAACTCCTGCTGGACTCCTACCGCAGTCGCTTGGAAGGTAATCTGGGGGGACTATTCAGAGTCCACGGTTGTGGGAGTGGTGGCAGGTGGTGTCTGTTGGTTGTTGAGCAAGGATTTTGGAGGCGCCACATAACATAATGTGTGTTTGTAAAGAGCATTTTCACCCAACTGTATCTTGGCACTGAATAACAGATGTTTATTGTTATCCAACTCAATGGTACTCATATTATTGACCTCAGAAGGGTGAAAGGCTGAGTGGACCCACTGGGATTTGAACCTGTGACAGCGACGTCGAACACAGGCTCCTAGAGTGGACGCATTAATTCCACTAAGCCACCAGCCCACAACGCTTCTAACCCTCCCCATGTCCGGAGATGGTGTCCTAATAGAGTCAAAGAGCTTTTGGAGGGTGTCATGGGCGATGATTGGTAAGATGTCATCATCGCCATAATCACTGATGCCCGGGACAGGGTGCTGGCCTGGAGGAAAGGGTTTATCCTCTGCAATGAGATGGGGAAATGCTATCAGAGATGATTCTAGATGTTGACCTGGTTTGAAGCAGTTGACAAATAAAGTGCATGACATGACACTTTCAGTTCCTCATTGATAAATAGGACAGCTGTTATGCTAGGGTATGGCAGATAGCCATGTATTTTCATTTTAGATGACAGGACTTCAGCATTGTCATCAGTACCACTGTGTGCCTACTCTGAGAAGATGGGCCCTGTCCTAGTAGTCAAATTCCAATCACTGACATTCATGCCATTTCATCATGACCAGAGTTGGTTATATGCTCGGAGTCAGACATCTCTTTAATCCGATCCATGCACTTGTGCGTGTCCATACCCTCTCTGGCTGTTTCAAATAAGTTCCTGGCAGCCGACTTACTGCGACACAGTGATGGGACCCTGATCAAACGACTCTCAGGTGCCTATGACACATACATTGTGTGTGGTCATCTCCAATGGACTGACATGGCAGGCTGTTATAGAGTGACAGTGTCAGGCAGCACCCCAGATGTCAGTGTTACTGGGAATGGTGACATGTGCCTACTGAGGGGCATGTTCACATGGAAATGGCACTGCAAGAATTTTATCTACAGAACCCAGCGTCATTCCACATACATAGGACAGCACCGTATTCACAAGGATCGGACGCACCCCATGTGTTTTCCCTTGGGCTGGCAGTGATAATGACAGCCAAGCACCAACACAGACAACCTTGACCCAAGGTGCAAGGATGCCTGTGTTGGTGCATGGCTGTTCTCATGGACTGAGCAAGACATTTTGTTACATTTTTCTTTACAATCCCGAACAGCTGCCTGAGAAACTGTCCTCTTGAACGTGCTTATGTGCTCTTGCTAAAGGGGTATTGTTCTGACGTTTCACTTGGATTGCTTAAGGACTGTGTAATAGTCCCACCTATTTCTCCACATTTTGTGTCTTCTTGATGTCACCTGACACTCATCCTGTACGAACTGACTAATGAACTGAGTGGTCTGATCAGATGAGGTGACTCCAAGAGCTGTCAATTCCGGAACTTTAAGAATATAATATTGGCTCACTGAACAGACAAGAGAGCTTTTTGAGAGTTGCTGGTTGGCATGAATCCATATGCTGATAGTGACGTATGGGTTGCTGATTATCCTATTACAGAGATTTGTGGAACTTTCTTGCCAATTTTGAACTTGCCTGATGCAGACTCACCTGGCTTCCTTTTCGAATTGACGCATATCCCATATGCAACCTAGGGTCTCTTCCTTTCTGGGAGACTGCTTGAACTGGACTATTCCAAGTCCCTTTCTACAAACTTGAGCTTTGGTATATCGATTTAGAATTTGACCGAATTATCTTATGACCAAAATTAAAGATCTTCAATAAATGGAAATCATGAGTATTCATCTACAATCACCATCACTGTCGAGTGGACCGAACAAAATCAATAGCTACTCTCTCCTGCGCATGCTTCAGAAGTTCTGACATGCTCAAGGTGTGGTGAGAAGTATTTGTAGAAAGGCAGTTGCGTACATGACAGTACTTTAATTCCTTTTCAACCCATTCAAGATAAGGAAACCAGAATTGGTCTTAGAGAACTCGTTTTGTGGTAACGATTCCATGATGTACTTCATAGGACACTTCAATTATCTGTTTGAGAGCACCTTGGATACTAATTCTATGGGATTTAACCTACTGTTTAAATGATTCAGTGGATGTGCATACAAAGGTTCTGGCAAGCTTCTGCTTGGGTCTCTGTGTGAAAGAGTAGACACTTCAATTATTGTCTGTCGCAGACTCTCTGGAATCAGTAACTAAGATTATCAACACTCGTAGTATAACTCCTTTTTGAGCTATGGACAGTTCATTCTTGACATTTCTGCATTTTTGATCTTCACCATCACTGGTGAGTGGTCAAGAGTGTTGGTTCCATCACTGATGTTTAATCTTATCCTTCAACTTTAACATGTCATTGTCATGGATCATTGAAATCAATAAAGCGTTCTGTTCTATGAACGCTTTAAATGTCCATGGTAATAACAACATTAACTATTTCTCATAAATAATGCTCGAAAAAGATTTTAAAAAACATTTAAACGAAAATAAAACATTTAATTTGTTTTCCAACCCACGTTGCATGTCACGTGTGTTTGGTATGAGTGAAATATAAAAAAAGTATCAGTATTGGCAAGTGTGTTGTTGTATCGAATTGTCATGGATCATGGCAGTGATGATCTCGGCTCACAAAATGGCAGCTGAGTGTGTTTGATTTTACAACTAAGTTGATATAGGCCTCATCTGTCTTGGATGGAATACCATGACATTGTAAAGACACTCTGAAAAAGGAGTCAGCAGGGTTCTGATCCTTCCCTGGACGATGCACAATGGTAAAATTGTACTCTAGTAACTACAGTCATCATCGTTCAATGCAAGGAGGCATTTTGGCCTTTAGATTGCCAAATATAGTCAGTAACACTTGATGATCAGTTACCATCGTAAAATATTTTCCATACAGGAATACATGGAAACGTCACAAGCCCATACCATGAATAAAATTTACTTTTCTGGTTATGAGTAAGCACGTTCTGTTTGGGGCAAACTTTTACTTGCATATGCTACAATATGCCTTCTAGCAGTCGGGAGTCTACTGTGCTTGTGCAAGGATAGCGCCTTATCCGACTGGGCTAGCATCAAAAACAACCTCTGTATGAAGCTTCAGATTGAAGTATGACATTTCAGTAGCATTCTCAATGGCTTGTTTGATTTTTTTCAAACTTTTCTCATGTTCATGTGACCAATGAAATAAAGCATTCTTTTTCGTTAAGTCTCTCAATGGAGCACTTACTGTGGCAAAGTCTTGTATGCATCTGGAACAGTAACTCACCATGCCAAGAAATTAATGCACTATAGAGGCATCTTATGGGGATCAGCGTTTGAAGAATCTTCTACTTTAGCAGGTTCTGGTGTCATTATACCCCAATCAGAAAAGATGTGGCCAAAGAATTTTAGCTTTGTCTTATGTAACTCACACTTGTCTGCATTCAAGTCAAACTTGCTTCAGCAAGTAAATGACATATCCAAAGATAATGGAGATTGTCGTGATTGTTGCGCACTAGTCAAACCCAACCCCTGTGTTTGGTTTGGGTTGCAGCACCTGGCACTGAGGTCGTACTGGCTCACTTTATTCAAGTTCTGGTGAGTGAATAGCTGCTTTATTCTTTAGCTGCTCTTTGCGTGCTCTTTGTCTTCACTAGGCCTGGGTGGGGTTCGCGGAGTTCCGCTATATGGAACTCCGCAAAGTGACCAAAAGAGAGCAAGAGCGAGGAGAAAACTTGGAACTCCAAGTGCTCCGCGGAGTGAGGCAAAATCTGGAAATGGAGGGGAGTTCACCGCCCAGGCCTAGTCTTCACCACTTTCTAACTGTGATGTTATCTTTTAATTATGATTGTCAGTAGCTGCTTTTTGAATATCTATTTGTATCTGGTTTCAGCATTAATGCTCTGTATTACATCTGAATTTATATTGCATCACAGCACAATACCTGTCTGTGCAGTCTGACCAGCAGGTTCTCGATCACCGATATGTAGATTTCTTTGCAATACTTTCATTATTTTCAACATCTTTATTGCAGCTAAAGTTGTGCTTTAACTCCACATGCCTTAAATCGTTGGTTCTGTACTTCGACTGCAACACATGTGGCACACATGAACAGTTCGCTTGGACCACAGCAAAATCTCTGGGAGAGCACTGATGATCTTCGGGTTACTTATCCCCTAACTTGTCGCCAGCTGTAGCACCCTCCCCAGCCTGGGTACCCACAAATGACTACACCACACACGAAGCTTAGCATTACACATCCTTATTCGTCTGAGTGGAACTGAGAACTCAACATTTTACTCTAACACTTACATCACAGTTCTACGGAGTACATCAGGAGCCAAATGCGTTCCATCATTTCTAACTCGCAAGACACTACAATGCACCCACTGATCTCCCCGCGGTCCTGAACTTCACTGGCCCATAACTTGAAAAGTGCCTTTGACAGCAGAGTTTTTCAGTAAGCAGGACTTTCCCGACTGTAATTGAAATATAAGGATAGGATGCAATCCTGACTTGAAATACTTATATCTCTGGAACAACAATGGCTAAAGGGTTGTTTGAAATGATTCCAGAACCACAGTGATCAAATGCAGGTATTGGGACACACCCCAAACATTTGGGGTGAAGAAGAATATACCTCTGTGTGGAGTGTGTTGCATGCATTTCCACACTTCCATGGCAGATCTGTTTACCTTATTGTTATTATAGATGTTCCCAACATGTAGAGGTGCCTCACTTATGGCCAGATGCGCAAAGAAATGTGCATTCCTGATATGAGCATTTGTATGGGCGGTCGTACTCAGGGGAATTCCCTATGCAAAGAAGCCTTCCTTCATGGACTTCATTTAGGAGTCGCCAGGAGTCGCTGCTGCGACCCCTGGAATGCCTTTTGAGACCCCTGCCACTGCTTTTGCGACCCCTAGAATCAGAAGTGGCCAAAGCAGTGCCAGGAATAGAAGCAGCTCCTCCTTAATGACGTCGGTGGGTGCTTCACTCTCCCTGCTTTTTGTGAATTTGTTATTATACTAAGAGTGAATAATATTAAATGGAGTACAAAGAGCTGGAATATGGCATTCCCTGGCAGCTGAGGTAAGTAAAAAAAAAAGGCTTTTTAAATGTATGTATGTTGTGTGCGTGCTTGCAGTCTTGAGTGTGTTTATGCAAGAGATAGTGTGTGTATGTGTAGGCAGAGTGTATGTGTATGTGTTTGTGTATGAGTGAATGCTTGTTTATGTGTAAGCATGTCTATGTGTGAGTGAAAGCGAAGGTCAAGGTGCATGTGAAGTCACTTCCGCTACCCCTGGCATTTTGGTGGAGTGACGTCCACGCTTCCCATCCCCCTTGCACTGAATCGTGGTAAGAATAGTGAGACAGAGATTGAGAGGGGAAGAAAGTGTGAGGCAGAGACTGAGTGATGAGTGAGGAAGAGAAAGGGAGAAAGTAAAAGAGAGGAAGGGAATGTCATGCTGTCACTTCAGGGATAGATCTGCTGTGTGAAGCCTGTATGGTTTGGAAGTGAGCCCTATCATCAGTTCCAATAGTAGTGTCATGGGAATGGGTTCTCTTGTGTATTGCTCTGTACATCCCGCTGGATAGATCCACTCTCTAAAGCTAGCACATATAAGAGCTCTGTAATCGGAGAGCTAAATCCCATTGTGAAGTTTGAGTCTAAAATTCCACGTCATCTGAGAGATAGCTCTGCTGTGTTAGGCCTGATACAGTGAGTTAGATTTCTCCTTAGAGGTATGTCATTTTTTAAAGGCCATCAGTGACATATTTCTGTTTGGTTTTGGTGGAGGAGGAAGTAAGGAGTGAAGGTGAAAAAAACATTTCAAATGTAGCTCTCAGCAACATCAACCCTTTAATATTAAACCCTGCCTCCCTATCTAAAATACCATGTTTACCACAGATATTACCGCTGTAAGATAAGACCGAACCCGAGCCGACTCCTGTGTGTCAATTTTTCATTATTTTTTTGCTTTTTGCTTTTTTGTACTATAAAGCAGACCAGTCCCATTCTTATTTTATGGGAGTAGTTGAAATATTGTATTTTCTATTTTTGCAAGGGGAGAATGACTCATAAGATAACTAAGATGTATTTTAATTTTGAGAGATTTGATATTCTTGTTGTATTACAGGAACAGCAGTAGGAGAAGAAATGGAGGGGTGGATTAGTCAGCAGTAGGAGAAGAAATGGAGGGGTGGATTAGTATGTGGGTGCAAGCATGGGTGGCAAGAAAGGAAGGACTAGTGAAGCAATTGGCGAGGAAACATGGTTAATGGATGCAGAGAGGGTTTACTGGGAGAGGGAAGAAGAGCTGAAGAAGGAAGGAAGCCTTATGCTTCTGATTCCGATGTTTAAATCTGCCAACAGGATCTGTCTCTCTCCTTACCATTTGCCTGAATCTTTCTTTATTTACCGATCCAGACTCCGTCCTCTCCTGCCTTCAATTACTCATTGTTCCCCAACCTTCCTGTGCTCAGTCTGCCTTCTGCATATTACATCTTCATCGGAATACCGCCAGTTTCTGCCTCAGGTCTATTGCTGTCCTACCAGATTTTTTAATTTTTATTTTATTTTACAGAGTTTTATATATCGCGAACTAGCCCCGAATCGGGTATCAGAGCGCTTTACATAGCACCAGTTGCATTACATGAGGACACATTCAATTTTGTTAGGCACGGGGAGATGATTAAGTGATTTGCCCAGAATCACAGAATGTTCAGCGTCATCGCCGAGACTCGAACCCTGTTCCCAGGTCGACCACCCTAGCCGTGAGGCCAACTCCTCTCCCCAAACTGTTCTCAAAATCTTCCTTCTCAACAACACCACACTTTACCGGTCAACATTTACTCAACTCTATAATCCTTGACATCTCTTTTCGCCTCGCTCCTTCACCTCCTGACTACATAGGGCCACACTATGTCCAATATAAACTATGTAATATATGTAAAGGATCTCATATTTTTGACTGTACTGTCTGAGTCTTGTTGTCAGTCACCATCCACAATACAATTTCACCGCCATACATGTACCACCGAGAAAATATATGTGTGATTATGTGGTTAGGCCCAGATTTATCACGGTCTTGCACTGCCGGGGCGTCACACAAAGTAACGCAATGCAATGCAAGCCCATAAGTCAGATTTAACAAGCAGCGCAAAGACAATTCGCGTGAATGAGTAAATCTGGAGTAAAACAAAGCCGCGCAATCACTGCCTTGCATTACTCTGCCTTGGGCAGGCGTTGCATGAGCGGAGCGTGGGTGTTCTCATGCATCCACCCATGGTCTTTGGTACATTCCCTGATTTACTAAATCTAGTTAACCTGGGAATGTGTCTAAATGGTACACCTTCCCACCAGAGGCGTAACAATGAGAAATATGTTTATTTCCTTGTAGAAAGAGGTTAATGCCTCTGAAGATTGTTTTTGTGGAGGAAGGTGTCCCTTCCTGTACAAAAACAGCCCTGCCTGCAATACAGGCACCATTGCACTGCTGCGCAAGGCTACCTGTGTTGGCGCTAGCCAGCACATAATGCGCCAGTACAGGCAGAGAGCAGGAATGCATAATATCTTTGTAGATATGGTGCATTCCTGCTCTTCCTCTGTCAGGCAGTGCAGCAAGTGTTTTTTTTCTTTATCCGGAGTTTTATATAGGGCGAACTTGACCCGAAGGTATCAGAGCGCTTTACATGAGCACCACTTGCGTTACAGACTGACACATTCATTTTGTGTTAGGCACGGGGAGATTAAGTGATTTGCCCCGAATCACAGGATGTTGAGGGTCCCTGCTGAGACTGGAACCCGGTTCCCCAGTGTCGAGGTCGATCACTCTAGCTGTAAGGCCACATCCTCTCTGTTTTGCTGAGTTGCATGACTTTTTAGAAAAAATCTTGCCCAAGTTTCTAGTCTAAATGATTTCAGTCTTGCACCCATAAGAGCAACACATTCGCAGAAGAACTATGTATATAAGTGAGGCTTAAGTCATTTTTAGGGGGCATCATCCTTTTGTCTTACAGCACTGCACGCACAGCGTGAGTTCATGGCTAAATGTGGACAACAGAATAACACTGCACATGTACACAGAAGGTGTCGATCCATGTGTGCAATACTGGACCCCTTCGCCTGCTCCCCCAAATTCTAGGAGAACTCTCTAAGCTACAAGCTCAGGGCTTCTGACCCCAAATCCTGTTCCTCTCAAAAAGCATGAGATTTAAATGCAACTCTCACCCTGCTATCAAGGAAACAATATGTAGAACCTAGTTGTGTTCTTAAGTCCCAATCTACTGCTGTGCATTGTAGTAAAATATTCGTGACACCAGCATAATCTTGAGCACCTCAAAATTTCGCATTACTGGAACGTAAACATTTGCTGTCTATTTTGTGGACAGCACATTTTCACATTCCTTTTGCTTGCAGAAGACTGGTTTTAGTAGAAAAGATCTCAATGAGAGACCTTTCCTCCTTTATCCAGTCTCTGGTTGATATCTCACATGACTTTGGTGAGACTGGTATACCTTCACGGAGAAAATTAACTTGAGATACTTGATAAATGTTGCTGGAGAAAACAACAGTACTCTACCTTTGGATGAGCTTGCAAAAAAAAAGATATTAAAAGCTGCGATCATGGGACAATCGAGCAATGGTTTCCTTGGAAGCTGCCAAGGAAAGGAACTTCTCAAGGCAAAGCAAAACATACATTTTTAACTAACGTTTCAAGTTTCTTGAATAGGGTCACATGAAGGTAAGGTGCATTACTTTCAGAAGCAGATATGCGAATGAGAGGGAAATAGCATTTACAAAGCTGTCATTACAGCGCGTGCTATTACAACGTGGTCGTTACAATGACCGCGTTGTTAGTACGCGATGTAATGACATCGCAAATCATTACAATGACTTCCAGTAGAGGGCGCTCAGGTATTAGAAATTATTTCCAACACCTTCCCTACTGTTGCGCAAACTGGAGTAGGAATAGTATATACTACTATTCCTAAGTCCAGCGCGCCCCCTACTGGAAGTCGTTGTAAAGACTTGCAATGTAATACATTGCATACTAACAACGCGGTCGTTGTAACAACCGCGTTGTAATGGCACGCAATGTATTACATCACGTTGTAATGTACCATATTCGAATGTGATCATGAGAAAACAGAGAGCAAGTGTAATACAAAAGTATCTAAACATGATGCTCAGTTAATCATCGCTTTACACAAACATCAAATTTGAAATTTCTTGCCTCAGTTGCCAGTGGCGGCTGCCACGTACTTAGGGTGGTGAGCAGGGACGCAAAAATAAACCCAGAAAAAAACCACTTTCCTTGAGACGTGATGTCCTCCTCCACTGGTCATCTCCCTTCCCGGCAGGCTTCAAGGCGGGACCAGAAAACTACACTCACCAATCCTGGTGCGTCTCTCAGCATGAGAGACGAGTCAGGATTGGAGGGAGCGTTCTCTTGTGGCGCTCCGAAGGGCACTAGAGGCCTACGCTTTCTCTAACCCAGCGGTCTAAGACAGCTGGGTTACAGAACTTTAAATTGTGCATGCCTGTTTGGCTGTCGCAAGACGGCCGGCCAAACAGACATGCACATTTTAAAGATCACTGTCACAACTCCCTGCTGCTGCTGCTACTCTGTAGCACTGGGACCGCCCCGTCCTGTCACTCAGTTCAGGACAGCTCGGTTGCTCAAAAATAAAATAGTAATAAACTTTATTACCATTTTATTT
This sequence comes from Triturus cristatus, assembly GCF_964204655.1. Taxonomy (NCBI): domain Eukaryota; kingdom Metazoa; phylum Chordata; class Amphibia; order Caudata; family Salamandridae; genus Triturus; species Triturus cristatus. Next base: position 939,684,695 of record NC_140594.1, on the reverse strand, counting down.
TTCAACTCCGGCATGTGGAGCGAAGCTCCTCCGCTTAAACGGAAGAGCTGCCCCTGTCAGTTGCTAAGTACAAGCCCAATCTTTCTGCAAGGAGATGAGGAGTTTTGATTAATGTATTAGTAAGACTCATTAAACTTACACAGTTCCTCGTAGCATTATTATTATACTTTTACTATGTCTTTTGGTCGATATGTGTCATTTTATGAAAATTACAAGTACTTCACGAAAACAATGTTGGTAATAACATAGTCTGAGTCTCTGTTTTGGAAGGCACTCACTAAGCATTGGGGATCCTTAGATGTTCCTCTGCAACTGGGAGCAGCTCAGTGTTGGGCCCTTAGGGATAACAGCAGCCCATATGCAATGGTCTGCTACATTTTGGAGTTAACTTATGGTTACCCACCTGGAAACAAGACTTCCAGAGTTATTTGTCTTATTTTTTAATAAAAATCCCCTGTGCCCACCAGACAATGTGTCCTTGCAGCTCAGTGCATGGTCATCAGGAGATTGCTTCCTGTACCTCGTGATGAGGCTGGTAATTTCTTACTTTCCCTAGCAGGCTCAACCTTACTTTCACTAACCTTTCACAGCGGGAGCTGTGGAACCTCTCCATTCAATGAAAATAGGTAAACAGACCACAAACAGTCACCAGGACCTAAATTCTACCTACTTTGAGTACACCACTTTATTTCATAAGCAAAGATTCTACTTTGTGATGAATTGACCACATGCTATGGGACCACTGCTAAATTAAGCCTTCGTATTAAAAAAAAATAATTGACATCTAGGTAACAAGAGTTCCGCTAGCGTAGGTTTTGTCAGGGCCTTTTCATCCTAATTAAGAATCGCCTAGTAACTGCGACGGGGCAGTAACATTAGTTAGAATTTACATCTGAATTCTTAGAGTAATAGGAACACTGTGGACCCCTTTTGTTTCTACCGGATATACCATCTACTGAAAGCAGCTTAAGTAGAAGCGGCTGCTGTGCGGGTGGAGTGGCAGGGCAGATGACGACGGGGCGGATGACGATGGGGAGGTTGGGGGAAGGAGGGGAACGGACAAGGATTTTTTTTTTTTTTAAATAGGGAAAAAAGAACTTACTTGAACCCTGCCGTCCACTGCTCTTCTTCGTGTCCTTGCTGAAGCACAGGCTCCCAGACTCACCTGCGGCCAATCCTAACACTGCTCTCATGCTTGAAAGAAGAGTCAGGATTAGCCTGGGCACTGTGAATTTGTGCTCCCAGGGAGACTGGGAGCCTGTGCTCTGCTGTCTCTCACCCAGAACGCAGCTGAGCTGGAGACAGCTCAGTGCGCATGTCGGTTTGGCCGGCCTTAGACGGCTGGCAAAATGCGCACTGATCACAGTGCAACCACTCCCTCTCTTCACTGCCGACGCAATGGCCTCGACCCCAAGACTCGCCCAGCCCTCAGAACCTGAAAAATAAAACAGTAATAAAACCATTTCATTATCATTTTATTTTTCAAGTTTTGAAGCTGGTGGGGGAGGCGACAATCCTCCGCCATAGCGGAGGAGCACCCACTGAGCTTAAGGCTCTGGATGAAACTGAAGTCCTGGGGCAAATGCGGAATTACTGGGTAGTAGAACCTGAAACTAGAATTACTCCGACAGTTACTAATTTCTCAGGGTAAACTCATGGCTCAACCTATATTCCATGGAAATTCCTCTCTCCCAGTATCAGTAACTTCAGCAGTGTGGAATTACCACAACCAAATTTGGGTAACTTATGATCGGGCCCTAAAGTGGTGGAGAGTTTTTCTTCTCCACAGCTGTAGAAATTGCTGCACGCCACAAATTTTAGTTGTCTGGATCCCTCCGGGTCTCTGATGTGGTAGTAATTAAATACAGACATTGAAATGAATCCCTTTCGGGCCCTATATTCATGTCCTTAGCCTTACTGGCAAAAACACTGATCAATTTCTGAATATAAAAAATGATAAGATAATCCATGTCAGCGATTTAGTTCCTTTTTACAATTCATAGGTTTTACTTAATATTGCTTTCCCTAAGAGTGTTTCCTATTTCCAGGCACTAGCATAACGAAACTTGAGGGGGGTCCCCTGCAAGGTACTTGGAGGGGCCCCCTCTGGGCTCAATCAGGTGCTCTCCGGCCAGAGTGCTGGGCTGAGGGGGCCCCCTGGAGCTTGGGGCCTCCCCACACCGCAGGGGCTGCGGGTTCCTGTGTTACACCCCTGTTTCCAGGATGTTTGGTTTCTGTATTTATTTTCATTATAGCGTATCTCTCTTGTATAGAGTATTCTTTGAACCAGTGGCGGCTGGTGACATCTGTAAGTAGTGGGGCGTAAAAGTAGCGAGCGGCACACTGTGGCGGCCGAGCATAACGTATCAAGTGGGGTTCGAGAACATTTTGAAAAAAGACCGGGCAAATCGTGCATTTTCAAGGATATTTCACAAAGCAAGAATGCTAATAAAGCAATTGGGAAAGTGTATCAATTACATCAATAAAGTTTTTTTTACATGTGGAAAAGTTAACTAGACGTGGGATTCGATCATTCATATAATACTCATTTATATATTATATATATATATATATATATATATATATACACACACACACATACACTGCCAAAACACACACAAACAACATACACATTTGCAGAAAGCAGATCAATAGCTGCATATCCTCTACCGAGAACCCAAAAGACAAAGTAACTACTTTATGTTAAGCGCAGCATGTTCCTCGCACCTAAGAGCAGCAACACACTTTACAGAGAGGATTGTTATTGTAGCAGGGCATCTAAGCCTGCACATAGAACAGTATGGTGTGTGGGTCCAGTTGAGACCGAGTTACTGAAAGCAAGATGTGACTGTGGTAGGGATGCTCCTGAACTATTTTGCACAGGTTTATAGATTGCGAGGGGGACAGCGTAACTTCTAGAGCACATCACAGAAAAATATCCAGATGTGTTTCCTATCATATGGATCAAGAGTCGAGCATTTATTAATATTCCGCACTAGCATATATGTATTGAAATGGCTAGATTTCAAGTAGTTATATATTTTGAAATAAGAAATAATCGATTTGTCAAAATTCACGAAGGACGCATGCGCTGGACCGTTCCTGAATTTCAACTAAAAGTGTATAATGGGACAAACAAAACTCCACGTTGTTACTAGCCAATTCAATAATTGGGTGGGGTCAAGAGGTTTGCTGGATCCATACTTCTAAGTTTCAGCCACGCTTTCTCATACAGAGCCATAGTAATAACTCCTCCTTTTATAACAATAAGTTAAATGCCATCCCTGAAAATTCAGTCCATGGTTTGTGCTGGTATGCATTCTGACTCGCATGAACATCGTACTGCCAACGGAGCCCTTAGTATGTGACGCAGAGGGTCAACTGGGGAGGAATAGCTGGACTTTCATGTCTGCTTTTCAAATTTTAGTTTGTAACTCGTATGGTAAAAAATAATTTTTGTACTGAGTTGTCGTCTTAATCCCAAAAAAAACCCTAAACATTCTAATAAACTTACTAAACAAGAAACGAGTCTGGCGCTAAGGAGAGCACAGTAACATTTGTTAATGTGGTTTGACTGACAATCAACTTCCCAGTAATGCACGCCCAGCCAGATCCCAGTAACCTGCCAACATAGTCCGTATATTTGGCCTTTACAGTCAATCAATAAATCACGTCAATAAAACACTTTCTCACGCAAGTTCCCAGCCTGGTCAAGAATGCTCCATTCTGCAGTCCGCTATTCAATTAAATTGCCGTTCTCTCCCCAGTGTCTCCCCAACTGACAAACTCAGCTCTGCAAATGGTGCTATTAATTGGAGATGGGAGGGAGTTGTGACTGACATGGTCAGCAGAGGAGTCAGCACACGTCTGGGGGTTCCCTGGTGTTCTTTCCCTTCCTAGCCTAGTACTCTCACCAACCCCGCAAAGTGCACTCCATTGAGCAGATGCTTAATATCGAGCTCCCCCGCCCCCTCAGATTTAAGGACTGTGAGCGCATACCTTGCTCGAGGAGTTTGGTGGAGCACAAGACAGGAACCAGGTCCCACAAGGCGCTGAAAGCCCTTCAGCAATACAGGCTCCACAGACCTTTCAGGAATCAGGCTAGCCCTTCCACATTGCGTATCAGCTGCCGGGCCCGGGTTTCAGTGATTCCAATGGGTGCAGCTAAGGGCCAGCAAAGCAGACACACAAACTATCATTTAACAAAAAATGTGCCATAAAATACGCCTTAATCTAATCGGACTTCATAGATCGAACGTGTGGCTTTTCAGTGAGCAAAAAGCCCAGTATGCTTCCTAAGCTGACCAGTCAAACAAAAACATTTTGCCTCTTAATTTCAATTGATTACTTTCCCCTATTTTACATACTAAATTCTCAGACAACCCCTCGTAGAGGCAAAGCTGCAGAGCCCTCACGGGGACTTCTGGTGTTCTCAGCAGCGGCCGGCATGCTCGAGGGAGGGGGTGGGGGCCGCGGGTGGGGAATACTTAAAACAATTAAAAATACGTAACGTACCTGAGTGTTGGGTACCTCACCGCCTCAGCTCCTGGCCGGTCACGCTGTACTGGTGCAGCGGCAGCTAAGGTCCACGTGTTCCTGCTGCAGGAACAGGAAGTAGCCAGCAGGCAGCTTCCCTCCTCATCGCAAGTCAGTCACAACGCTGCCATAGGCGCAACAGGAGAGCGCCCCAGCCGGGACATTTTCTCTGCATAGAGAAAAAGTGAGTGTGGGCGGTTCTGCGCCAGGGCAGGGGGGAGTGGCTTACCCACACTGTTGTGGGTACTGACTGTTTGGTCGGCTCAGGGCCGACGGCCAAACAGTCAGTATCTACAACAGTGGGTAAGCCACTCCCCCCCTGCCCTCGAGCACGACCGCCCACCCTCCCGCCCCCAACCAAGCACAGAGACACAGACACTTCTGCTTTCTCGCAATGCGAGAAGGCAGAAACATAAATGGTCGTTTTTACCATTTATGTTTCTGCCTTCTCGCACCGCGAGAAAGCAGTAGGGCAACGCCCCAACGCAGTGGCGGCTCCCCCATTAGGGCGTTGGGGCGTTGCCCTACTGCTTTCTCGCGGTGCGAGAAGGCAGAAACATAAATGGTAAAAACGACCATTTATGTTTCTGCCTTCTCGCATTGCGAGAAAGCAGAAGTGTCTGTGTCTCTGTGCTTGGTTGGGGGCGGGAGGGTGGGCGGTCGTGCTCGAGGGCAGGGGGGGAGTGGCTTACCCACTGTTGTAGATACTGACTGTTTGGCCGTCGGCCCTGAGCCGACCAAACAGTCAGTACCCACAACAGTGTGGGTAAGCCACTCCCCCCTGCCCTGGCGCAGAACCGCCCACACTCACTTTTTCTCTATGCAGAGAAAATGTCCCGGCTGGGGCGCTCTCCTGTTGCGCCTATGGCAGCGTTGTGACTGACTTGCGATGAGGAGGGAAGCTGCCTGCTGGCTACTTCCTGTTCCTGCAGCAGGAACACGTGGACCTTAGCTGCCGCTGCACCAGTACAGCGTGACCGGCCAGGAGCTGAGGCGGTGAGGTACCCAACACTCAGGTACGTTACGTATTTTTAATTGTTTTAAGTATTCCCCACCCGCGGCCCCCACCCCCTCCCTCGAGCATGCCGGCCGCTGCTGAGAACACCAGAAGTCCCCGTGAGGGCTCTGCAGCTTTGCCTCTACGAGGGGTTGTCTGAGAATTTAGTATGTAAAATAGGGGAAAGTAATCAATTGAAATTAAGAGGCAAAATGTTTTTGTTTGACTGGTCAGCTTAGGAAGCATACTGGGCTTTTTGCTCACTGAAAAGCCACACGTTCGATCTATGAAGTCCGATTAGATTAAGGCGTATTTTATGGCACATTTTTTGTTAAATGATAGTTTGTGTGTCTGCTTTGCTGGCCCTTAGCTGCACCCATTGGAATCACTGAAACCCGGGCCCGGCAGCCGATACGCAATGTGGAAGGGCTAGCCTGATTCCTGAAAGGTCTGTGGAGCCTGTATTGCTGAAGCGCTTTCAGCGCCTTGTGGGACCTGGTTCCTGTCTTGTGCTCCACCAAACTCCTCGAGCAAGGTATGCGCTCACAGTCCTTAAATCTGAGGGGGCGGGGGAGCTCGATATTAAGCATCTGCTCAATGGAGTGCACTTTGCGGGGTTGGTGAGAGTACTAGGCTAGGAAGGGAAAGAACACCAGGGAACCCCCAGACGTGTGCTGACTCCTCTGCTGACCATGTCAGTCACAACTCCCTCCCATCTCCAATTAATAGCACCATTTGCAGAGCTGAGTTTGTCAGTTGGGGAGACACTGGGGAGAGAACGGCAATTTAATTGAATAGCGGACTGCAGAATGGAGCATTCTTGACCAGGCTGGGAACTTGCGTGAGAAAGTGTTTTATTGACGTGATTTATTGATTGACTGTAAAGGCCAAATATACGGACTATGTTGGCAGGTTACTGGGATCTGGCTGGGCGTGCATTACTGGGAAGTTGATTGTCAGTCAAACCACATTAACAAATGTTACTGTGCTCTCCTTAGCGCCAGACTCGTTTCTTGTTTAGTAAGTTTATTAGAATGTTTAGGGTTTTTTTTGGGATTAAGACGACAACTCAGTACAAAAATTATTTTTTACCATACGAGTTACAAACTAAAATTTGAAAAGCAGACATGAAAGTCCAGCTATTCCTCCCCAGTTGACCCTCTGCGTCACATACTAAGGGCTCCGTTGGCAGTACGATGTTCATGCGAGTCAGAATGCATACCAGCACAAACCATGGACTGAATTTTCAGGGATGGCATTTAACTTATTGTTATAAAAGGAGGAGTTATTACTATGGCTCTGTATGAGAAAGCGTGGCTGAAACTTAGAAGTATGGATCCAGCAAACCTCTTGACCCCACCCAATTATTGAATTGGCTAGTAACAACGTGGAGTTTTGTTTGTCCCATTATACACTTTTAGTTGAAATTCAGGAACGGTCCAGCGCATGCGTCCTTCGTGAATTTTGACAAATCGATTATTTCTTATTTCAAAATATATAACTACTTGAAATCTAGCCATTTCAATACATATATGCTAGTGCGGAATATTAATAAATGCTCGACTCTTGATCCATATGATAGGAAACACATCTGGATATTTTTCTGTGATGTGCTCTAGAAGTTACGCTGTCCCCCTCGCAATCTATAAACCTGTGCAAAATAGTTCAGGAGCATCCCTACCACAGTCACATCTTGCTTTCAGTAACTCGGTCTCAACTGGACCCACACACCATACTGTTCTATGTGCAGGCTTAGATGCCCTGCTACAATAACAATCCTCTCTGTAAAGTGTGTTGCTGCTCTTAGGTGCGAGGAACATGCTGCGCTTAACATAAAGTAGTTACTTTGTCTTTTGGGTTCTCGGTAGAGGATATGCAGCTATTGATCTGCTTTCTGCAAATGTGTATGTTGTTTGTGTGTGTTTTGGCAGTGTATGTGTGTGTGTGTATATATATATATATATATATATATATAATATATAAATGAGTATTATATGAATGATCGAATCCCACGTCTAGTTAACTTTTCCACATGTAAAAAAAACTTTATTGATGTAATTGATACACTTTCCCAATTGCTTTATTAGCATTCTTGCTTTGTGAAATATCCTTGAAAATGCACGATTTGCCCGGTCTTTTTTCAAAATGTTCTCGAACCCCACTTGATACGTTATGCTCGGCCGCCACAGTGTGCCGCTCGCTACTTTTACGCCCCACTACTTACAGATGTCACCAGCCGCCACTGCCCCAACGCCCTAATGGGGGAGCCGCCACTGCTTTGAACTGAGCCACCTCAAAGCCACAATTGAGAGCTCTGGAGTTGAGGCTGAAGGCAGTGTGAGTTTCTCACAGTGCTTGTCAGTGCGCCAAAAATCTTTTTCAGAATACATGGTCAAACAATCCTTGGCCTCTCTACAGAGCACAAAGAGCAATGGTCACATCAGCTACGGTTTCTGAGAACGGGAGTCGGGGCTCCAGCCCCTTTACATTTACAACATATAATGCCAAATCTGTTTAATTAAAGTAATACACACTTGTAAGTGGCACTGTCTGCACCACTCAGTGTCACCGCAATGTTGTTTGCTGATACTACAGATAAAACACACTCACTGACTAGTGTGCAGCAGTCACGTGACGTGACTCATGACGCTTTCACTTTGCGCTTCCTACATTGCCGGGCTGACAATCTCACAGCCCTGAGGGCTGTGATGTCATCAGCTCGGCAAAGACTGGACATCAAGATGCAGTCTCCACCTCCTGATGACGTGGATGTAAAGTTAGTCTGGGGCGTTGCAGGTGCAAGCCCGGTAGCTCTAAGCCGCCACGTCAATCAAGGAGTGGAGAGCATTGTCACCCCACCCTTTCCCAACTCATCACAGGATGGGGTGGCACCCACACTGTGACGAGTTGGGAAAGGGTGTGGTGACAATGCTAAGTCATGAAGTGATTGGCCATGTGAATTATGCGTAGACTCTCTCTTCCTTCAGGCAGTAACGGTATTCCATACGAGGCGGGAGCTTCGTGGAGATGGGAGCTATTCTCAGTACAGTAGTACAGTTCTGATCGACCTCACTTTGTGACGTTGGCCCCAGCCTCAGCCGAAAACAAACTTATGGCAGTAGTCAGAATCTGAGTTCATTTTAGTGTTTTTAGCTAAATTTGTGGATTAGGTGTAAATCAGTCATACGCTCAATGCTAAGCCAGTGTTAAACTATGTGGCTAAGGCACTGATTGACTGCCCTTCAGTGCTTAATTTGAGCAGGTGCTTTCCGGTGCTCAGCACCGGCACCTAATCCTCAGCACCGGCACCTAATCCTCAGCACCGGTGCTTATAGCACCAGTTAAGGACACACTCTTTTGGAAGGCAGGTTATTTTCCACAGAATCACAGGATGTTGAGCCACACAGAGACTCGAAACCCGGTTCCCTAGCTCCAAAATCAGAAGCTGTAGCCATTAGGCCAAGTCCTCTCCAGAAAAATGAGTGCCTGGGCTCTCGTCAGGAGGCAGTTTTCCCCAGCACATTTCTCCTGCTAGCGCTGCCTCCTGAGGACAGCCCGGCACTTTTTATTTTACAAATTAACCACTGCTACCCTTCTTGAAATGTGAAGCCCTGTGAGAGATTTACCTCCGTTTGCAGTGTCCCGCTTCGCTTGGAAAAAGCAAGCAAAAGTCGACTTGTAATTTAATGACGCAGCATGAGCACCAATAGTACCCCCTCCTCACTAAGCTGAGCTCACAAACAAACCACCATCTATGGGTATACTGTGGTCTGCCTCAGACCTGTCTAGGCTAAACTTCATCCCGATACATACATTTGTCAGTCTGTCACTTGGTCTGGCATCAAAAGTGGCTGTTTTCACTACGCACCCGTAAGCGCAAAGCAGTGCTGCCTCATGAGTTTAAAGACAATGCTGTTACTCAAACTAAGTATTTCAGTACTAATGGAGTCTTCATCAGTATATGGAGTAACTATTTCCAATATCTATCCGCACGCTTTGAAGGCCACAGTGGTGCATGAAAATCAAGGCTCTGCGAGTGACTGCGTGGCAGTGGCAAGAACCGTGTAAATGTAGAAGAATGTGGCATCATGGCAATGCTAGGAATTATGATATATATTGCAAAATATCAGCATGGGCACACTGCCTTTACTTTCAGCTCAGAGACTGGTTAAAAAATGCTAAGGAGACAGGATGTGTTTCACTGTTTCTGTCATGCTCTGTATTATTCAGAGCTTGATACCATCCACTACACAGTTCTTCTCTTTTCCAAGGCCCACATACCCATGTGTTCTGTTCTGTCATGGTGTTACAGTGCTTAAAATAAGGTGTATCTGCGAACAGCGACCAATGTGAACGATCCTGCATTGATAGTACCACTCCTTCTTAAGCCCACTAGCACCATCTGTTCTATAATAATTCCCTTTCCCATATTTACTCACTTAAACTTTACGTTTTCAACCTTCTTTAGGAAAAGAAAAGACCTTTTCAGTTTTCGATATTTAATTCTAAATTCACTGCTGTTACAGTGCAGCTACATCATTTCCATATTAAATGTCTTAACTGATGTCCTAACTAAACTATGGGAAGAAAATGTCAAACAGGTTCTTATAAAGACCATGCAATATATATGTGCAAGCTCCATAGTTAAGTGAAACATGTTTAGATATATAAAGTCGACACTTTCACAATGCTTTACAAACCTTCATGCTTTCTCATATTTTCTTTAAAATACAACATTTGCTCACTCTTTTTTTCAAAACTTTCCTGGGCGAGAACCCCCCAACCCTCCTTATGATGGTCGGCTCGTGCAACATTCATCCCCAATTTTTACGCCTCACCACATTCTAATTTCACCAGCCGCCACTGGGTCACATATTCCAGATGCTATTGAGATTCTATGCAAATGTGTGTGAAGGAGGTACACAGTTGTCAAAATATTGACTCAGCAAAAGTAAAAGAAAATGCAGAGCTCACATGTGAGTGGGTGCGTTGTGTGTTTGGAGCATGGTGAAGTGAAGGAGAGAGTGAAAAGATGGCGGTGAAGAGGAAAGAGTCTAGGTGCAAAATATGCAGTTAGAGATGTGGAGAAAAATAGGGCATACATATCTAACACACAGTGAACATATCAGGTGTGATTCAGACAGTACAAAGACCACTACCCCTTCCGTAGGCCTCAGTTCTGTTAAATTCACAGTTTAACAATTTAATAATTGAATCATTTTCAATATGATATACAACAAAATCGTTGTTACTCTTTTGACTTAAACAGATAATAACAATTGACAAATCCAATAGTCCTGGCTGGTTTTAAGTGTATGTCAGTTGTGCATATATCTGGAGGCAATAACAGAAAGCTCAGAGAGGAACCAAAATACCAGACAGGTAGCACTCTATGGGATTTCCAGAAATGGTTTTAGTGTTTAAGCCACACCCTAAATTACTTAAGCCACGCCTCCTTAAGAGACCTCCCACTCCTTTCAACCCACTTAAGCCCTGCGGCACTCCATAGAAGCCTCGTGCCTCCTCGCGCGCGTTAGAAGGCTGCTTTTGCTCACGTCACGGAATTGCTGGTTCAGATCGGTGGGACAAACTGTCGGCAAAGGGCCCCATTACAAGTCCTGTCCTGTGCTGTGCTTGCTGGAGGAACGATATTGCCCCCACCAGATAACAAGTTTTCCCGGTACAGAGACGCAGAGAAAAAAAAAACTAAATGTATGTGGAAACAGTCCAGGAATCGTGGCCCGCGTGCAGTGTTTGAGCTGGTAAAACTGGGTCCCGCATGTTATTCCCTAATCTGGGGCATGATACCTGCTAACTGATCGAGAGGTTATACCGACATTGTACATTTACTCTAGTGCTAGTATCTAAGGGGCAGATTTACAAGCCCCATGCGCCACTTTTGCGTCACTTTTCCCATGTTAAAAGTGATGCATAAGTGGCGCAAGGGGCTTGTAAATCTGCCCCTTCCTCTTTAATTATTGAGTAACTCGAGTCACATCCAAAGTATTTCTGGTGCTAGCACTCCCTCCTGAAAGAATGGCTTTCAGATACTGGTATGGGCTAGCACTGACATCTAGCGGCCATATTTAAAAACACAATCTTTCAGTTCCCTTGTCGCTTCCAGGTGCCACTGTTCTATTCTTCTTGTCGCTAAAGAGCATTTTAAACATCATCAACTCGCTGGAGATTTAGATTTCATAACTTCAAAACAAACATTATGTAAAATCTTAACCCCTTCGCTGCTAGGCCTTTTCCCCTCCTGTGCTAAGCCTTTTTTGGGCTATTTGGGGTAGTGCGCGCTTAGGACCCTGTAACTTTTTGACCACATTAGGTATCCACGCCAAATTTGCGTCCTTTTCTTCCAACATCATGGGGATTCTAAAGGTACCCAGGGTTTGTGGATTCTCCTAGAGGGTTCCCAGAAATTAGTCAAAATACAGCAAAATTTTGGTTTTTTTGTGAAAAATGGGGAAAAGTGGCTGCAAATGAAAGCGTCTGGGTTTTTCTCTGCAAATGATATCAAAAAAGGGTTTGTGGGGCTGAAATCGAAATTTCTCCAGCTTTTAGGGAATGACAGATTTTTGTCAGAAATCCAACATTTTTTACACAGTTTTGACATTTTTCTGGGACATACCCTATTTTTGCTATTTTTTGTGCTTTGAACCTCCTTCCAGATAATGGTAAAAATGGGTAGAAAAGCAATAATGGATCCTGGAAAGCTATAAATTTCTGAAAAGTAGACAAAATTCTGAATTCAGCAAGGGGTCATTTGTGTAGATCCATCAAGGTTTCTTTATAGAAACTAACAGGTAAATATAGGAAAAATTAAACATTTGTTGAAAAAAGCAGCCTTTTGAGTCAACGTTTTCACCTGTAACTTCTTCGAATTATGACATCTCTTTGAAAGCAATGTACCGTTAATCCGGTGGACCTTCCTGGTTGTGGGGATATATAGGACTTGTAGGTTCACCAAGAGCCCAACGAACCCAGAGTAAAAAACTGAGCAGCATTTTGTAATGGTTTTTTTTTTTGTTCCGGGTATATAGCAATTATTGTGGGAAAATGTATACATGGAAAAATCGGTATGAAAGACACCTATGTATTTCTGAAATGGGAACAAATTACAGAGTTTAGAAACAGCGCATATTTGCACATTTTCGAAATTGGGAATACTCATACTTGCATGACAATTATTGGTCATTTTTCAAAATGACTTTTTTTTTTACACAATGTCTTTCATTTGGAAGGGAGAAATGCATCAAAAATCAATAGGTAATAACAGTTGCTTTACAAATCTGAACTACCCTAAGTCTCCCGATAAAAATGGTACCTCACTTGTGTGGGTAGGCATAGTGCCCACGACAGGAAGTGGCTCAAAACCTAAGGTGAACGCACCACATTTACACACTGAAAATTTACACTTTTTTTGCGAAGAGTCTAGCTGTAGTTTTTGAACCCTAGGCCTGCCGGCACCTAGGGAAACCTAGCAAACCTATACATTTTTGAAAACTAGACACCCAGGGGAATCCAGGATGGGGTGACTTGACTGCCTCCCACCATGGTCTGTTACCCAGAATCCCTTGCAAACGTAAAAAAATGACAAAAAAAACACATTTTCCCCACATTTCTGGGATGGAAAGTTCTGGAATATGCGTGGATCCACAAATTTCCACTCACCCCGCGTTCCCCAAAGTCCTACGAGAAAAATGGTACCTCACTTGTGCGGGTTGGCCTAGTGCCCGCGACAGGAAACGGCGCAAAACGCAACGTGGTCACACCTCAATTTTGCAGAGAAAAATGACCCTTTTTTGGCAAAGTGACTAGCTGTAGTTATTGAACCCTAGCCCTGCCGGTACCTAGGGAAACCTAGCAAACCTATACATTTTTGAAAACTAGACACCCAGGGGAATCCAGGATGGGGTGACTTGACTGCCTTCCACCATGGTCTGTTACCCAGAATCCCTTGCAAACGTAAAACAATGACAAAAAAAACACATTTTCCCCACATTTCTGGGATGGAAAGTTCTAGAATCTGCGTGGATCCACAAATTTCCACCCACCCCGCGTTCCCCAAAGTCCTACGAGAAAAATGGTACCTCACTTGTGCGGGTCGGCCTAGTGCCCGCGACAGGAAACGGCACAAAACGCAACGTGGTCACACCTCAATTTTGCAGTGAAAAATGACCCTTTTTTGGCAAAGTGACTAGCTGTAGTTTTTGAACCCTAGCCCTGCCGGCACCTAGGGAAACCTAGCAAACCTATACATTTTTGAAAACTAGACACCCAGGAGAATCCAGGATGGGGTGACTTGACTGCCTCCCACCATGGTCTGTTACCCAGAATCCCTTGCAAACGTAAAAAAATGACAAAAAAAACACATTTTCCCCACATTTCTGTGGTGGAAAGTTCTGGAATCTGCGTGGATCCACAAATTTCCACCCACCCCGCGTTCCCCAAAGTCCTACGAGAAAAATGGTACCTCACTTGTGCGGGTCGGCCTAGTGCCCGCGACAGGAAACGGCGCAAAACGCAACGTGGTCACACCTCAATTTTGCAGTGAAAAATGACCCTTTTTTGGCAAAGTGACTAGCTGTAGTTTTTGAACCCTAGCCCTGCCGGCACCTAGGGAAACCTAGCAAACCTATACATTTTTGAAAACTAGACACCCAGGGGAATCCAGGATGGGGTGACTTGACTGCCTCCCACCATGGTCTGTTACCCAGAATCCCTTGCAAACGTAAAAAAATGACAAAAAAAACACATTTTCCCCACATTTCTGGGATTGAAAGTTCTGGAATCTGCGTGGATCCACAAATTTCCACCCACCCCGCGTTCCCCAAAGTCCTACAAGAAAAATGGTACCTCACTTGTGCGGGTCGGCCTAGTGCCCGCGACAGGAAACGGCGCAAAACGCAACGTGGTCACACCTCAATTTTGCAGTGAAAAATGACCCTTTTTTGGCAAAGTGACTAGCTGTAGTTTTTGAACCCTAGCCCTGCCGGCACCTAGGGAAACCTAGCAAACCTATACATTTTTGAAAACTAGACACCCAGGGGAATCCAGGATGGGGTGACTTGACTGCCTCCCACCATGGTCTGTTACCCAGAATCCCTTGCAAACTTAAAAAAATGACAAAAAAACACATTTTCCCCACATTTCTGGGATGGAAAGTTCTGGAATCTGCGTGGATCCACAAATTTCCACCCACCCCGCGTTCCCCAAAGTCCTACGAGAAAAATGGTACCTCACTTGTGCGGGTCAGCCTAGTGCCCGCGACAGGAAACGGCGCAAAACGCAACGTGGTCACACCTCAATTTTGCAGTGAAAAATGACCCTTTTTTGGCAAAGTGACTAGCTGTAGTTTTTGAACCCTAGCCCTGCCGGCACCTAGGGAAACCTAGCAAACCTATACATTTTTGAAAACTAGACACCTAGGGAAATCCAGGATGGGGTGACTTGACTGCCTCCCACCATGGTCTGTTACCCAGAATCCCTTGCAAACGTAAAAAAGTGACAAAAAAAACACATTTTCCCCACATTTCTGGGATGGAAAGTTCTGGAATCTGCGTGGATCCACAAATTTCAACCACCCCGCGTTCCCCAAAGTCCTACGAGAAAAATGGTACCTCACTTGTGCGGGTTGGCCTAGTGCCCGCGACAGGAAACGGTGCAAAACGCAACGTGGTCACACCTCAATTTTGCAGTGAAAATGACCCTTTTTTGGCAAAGTGACTAGCTGTAGTTTTTGAACCCTAGCCCTGCCGGCACCTAGGGAAACCTAGCAAACCTATACATTTTTGAAAACTAGACACCCAGGGGAATCCAGGATGGGGTGACTTAACTGCCTCCCACCATGGTCTGTTACCCAGAATCCCTTGCAAACGTAAAAAAATGACAAAAAAAACACATTTTCCCCACATTTCTGTGGTGGAAAGTTCTGGAATCTGCGTGGATTCACAAATTTCCACCCACCCCGCGTTCCCCAAAGTCCTTCGAGAAAAATGCTACCTCACTTGTGCGGGTCGGCCTAGTGCCCGCGACAGGAAACGGCGCAAAACGCAATGTGGTCACACCTCAATTTTGCAGTGAAAAATGACCCTTTTTTGGCAAAGTGACTAGCTGTAGTTTTTTAACCCTAGCCCTGCCGGCACCTAGGGAAACCTAGCAAACCTATACATTTTTGAAAACTAGACACTCAGGGGAATCCAGGATGGGGTGACTTGACTGCCTCCCACCATGGTCTGTTACCCAGAATCCCTTGCAAACGTAAAAAAAATGACAAAAAAAACACATTTTCCCCACATTTCTGGGATGGAAAGTTCTGGAATCTGCGTGGATCCACAAATTTCCACCCACCCCGCGTTCCCCAAAGTTCTACGAGAAAAATGGTACCTCACTTGTGCGGGTCGGCCTAGTGCCCGCGACAGGAAACGGCGCAAAACGCAACGTGGTCACACCTCAATTTTGCAGTGAAAAATGACCCTTTTTTGGCAAAGTGACTAGCTGTAGTTTTTGAACCCTAGCCCTGCCGGCACCTAGGGAAACCTAGCAAACCTATACATTTTTGAAAACTAGACACTCAGGGGAATCCAGGATGGGGTGACTTGACTGCCTCCCACCATGGTCTGTTACCCAGAATCCCTTGCAAACGTAAAAAAATGACAAAAAAAACACATTTTCCCCACATTTCTGGGATGGAAAGTTCTGGAATCTGCGTGGATCCCCAAATTTCCACCCATCCCGCGTTCCCCAAAGTCCTACGAGAAAAATGGTACCTCACTTGTGCGGGTCGGCCTAGTGCCCGCGACAGGAAACGGCGCAAAACGCAACGTGGTCACACCTCAATTTTGCAGTGAAAAATGACCCTTTTTTGGCAAAGTGACTAGCTGTAGTTTTTGAACCCTAGCCCTGCCGGCACCTAGGGAAACCTAGCAAACCTATACATTTTTGAAAACTAGACACTCAGGGGAATCCAGGATGGGGTGACTTGACTGCCTCCCACCATGGACTGTTACCCAGAATCCCTTGCAAACGTAAAAAAATGACAAAAAAAACACATTTTCCCCACATTTCTGGGATGGAAAGTTCTGGAATCTGCGTGGATCCACAAATTTCCACCCATCCCGCGTTCCCCAAAGTCCTACGAGAAAATTGGTACCTCACTTGTGCGGGTCGGCCTAGTGCCCGCGACAGGAAACGGCGCAAAACGCAACGTGGTCACACCTCAATTTTGCAGTGAAAAATGACCCTTTTTTGGCAAAGTGACTAGCTGTAGTTTTTTAACCCTAGCCCTGCCGGCACCTAGGGAAACCTAGCAAACCTATACATTTTTGAAAACTAGACACCCGGCGGCTTCCAGGGAGGTATGGCTTGACGCCATCAGATGGAAACTAGACGAGGGCTCTAGAGCGGTGTTGGTGCTGCTAGACTTGTCGGCAGCATTCGACACCGTCTCTCACCCTGTCCTTCTTGATCGATTACAGGCAAAAGGCATTCAGGGCAAGGCCTTGGAATGGCTTGCCTCCTTTTTGTCCAATCGGACACAGGCTGTATTCACTCCCCCTTTTACTTCAAGCAGTCGTCCCCTCAAGTGGGGCGTCCCTCAGGGTTCTTCATTAAGCCCTCTTTTGTTTAATGTATATTTCTCCCCGCTGGCCGAGATCATCTCCCTATCTGGAATCCAGGCCACATCTTATGCGGATGATATACAGCTTCTGTTCTCATATGATTCCCCTTCTCAGTCTACCTTTGACCCACTAAAAAATTGCCTCCGGAATATCGCCAGCTGGATGGATAACAACTGCCTCCGGCTTAACGCTGGCAATACCGAAGTTATATTTTTTCATCAGCCCTCTCCATTGGACCCTAACTTGTGGTGGCCTCTTGATTTGAGTTCACCCCCCCTGCCTAAAGATTCTGTCAAAAACTTAGGAGTCATTTGGGATAGTAACCTCTCTTTTCAGAAGCAAATCCAGTCTGTATCTGTGGCCTGCTTTTCCAAAATGAGGATGATGAAAAAATTTATCAATTTCATCCCTAACCAAACCAGAAAAACGATCGTGCAGGCCTTAATCACTTCCCATCTTGATTATGCTAATGGCTTGTATCTAGGGTTATCCAGAGGTCTTCAGCGTCGTCTCCAAACAGTTCAAAATGCCGCTGTTCGTCTGGTTTGTGGTCTTCCCCTCAGGGAACATATCACCCCCCACCGACTCAGGCTGCATTGGCTTCCAGTTCATAAAAGGGCGGAATTTAAGGCTCTTACCCTCGCCCACCGCGCGATCAATGGGAAGGGTTCTGCTCACTTATCCTCATGCCTTCGTCCTTACAGTAACATTCGTTCACTTCGGTCGAGCTCTCAACATCTTCTTTTTACCCCTAGAGTCAAAAAAGCTCGATCTGGGGGGAAAACGTTCCAAGTTTGTGCTGCCTCCCACTGGAACAACTTACCCTTGTTTATTAGGATCATTCGGGAACAACTTCCCTTCCGGAGAGCCCTGAAAACCTTTCTTTTCTGCTAATTTCCACTCAATAGCTAGCATTGTATCTGCTCTCACACAAGCGCCGGGACACCCCGTTGGGGTATCTGTGCGCTATACAAGATAAATAAATAAATAAATAAATAAAATGGCCTATCGCGAAACCACCTGGTTTTGCAAGGGAGGTCACTTTGGTTTTTGACCCGGTGCTCGGCGGCCATCTAGGGAAACCTACCAAACCCACACATTTCTGAAAACTAGACACCCGGCGGCTTCCAGGGAGGTATGGCTTGCGTGGATCCCCCAACGTTTCCTTACCAAGAATCCCCTGCAAACCTCAATTTTTGCTGAAAAAATCACTTTTTTCACACATTTTGGGGTGGGAAAGTTGTGGCATCACCGGGCTCACACAAATTTACCACCCCCCAGCGTTCCCCCAGGTCTCCCGGTAAAAATGCTGCCTCACTTGTGTGGGAGGCCTGTTAGAAGGCGACCTCAGAGGGGCCCGGAGGGTGCCCTGACTGTCCTGAGACCAACCCTCGAGGTATCGTAGCCGGGCACTGGCGGGAGACTCCTCAGGGGAGGAATCTTGTATCTAGGATCGTACACTCGGCACCACACGACGAAGAGACACCACACCGAGAGTTCCCAAGAATAAATCTTTATCAGATCGGAGTTGTAGGATCTTTATGATCAGCAAGGCAAATATATACAAGTGGAGCGCGGGCTCACAAAGTCTTGGAGGGGGGGTAGGAGGTAGCGGGACAGTCTTTGGGGATATGGATCAGATGCAGGAGCGTACCCGGCGCACAGCTCACAATCCTTGAGCTGGGGGATACGCTTGTCGTCGTGGGGTCCGGCGGGACCAAGAGAGTCTGTGGGAGCCGCGAGTCACTCAGCAGGGCTCAGGTACAAGTTCGGAGGTCTTACGATCTTCAGGGAGCCGTGAGTCACTCAGCAAGGCTCAAGCACGAGTTCGGAGGTCTTACGATCTTCAGGGAGCCGCGAGTCACTCAGCAGGGCTCAAGCACAAGTTCGGAGGTCTTACGATCTTTAGGGAGCCGCGAGTCACTCAGCAGGGCTCAGGTGTTTCCAAGGCGAATCTGCCGGACAGTCCCAGAGCACCCCTTGTTATAGGGCGACTCCTCTTTGATGTCCGGAGTCTGTGCAGGCAGGGGTCGTGTCACCTGGGGGTCGCTTGTCGGGGTTTCCTGCCATTGTCTTTTAATCCTTTCAGGGCCGGGTCGGGAGGAGTCCCAGACACCAAGCAGGCGTGGAGCCAGCCCTCGGGGAGGCCGGCGGGCCGATCGAAACCCACCTTCCCAGGGAAGCGCAGAGGTGTGATAGAAACTGCTCCTCCCTCTCTCATCCCAAGGGGAGTGCGATGTCCTCCAGCCGGAGTGGCGCCTCTAGGCCAGGGTCGCGCTGGGGCCGGGCGGCCATCTTGGTGCATGAAGTGGGCACGCGGGCCCGGTGTGGCCGAAAGGAGGAAGGCCACGGACGGGGAAGTCCGGGTCGGGTGTGTGTGTGCTGGTGGGAAGGTTCGGCTAGGCCGTGGGCTCGGGGGCTGTGTGAGGCGCAGGGGTCAGGTATGGCTATGTTACGAGGGCCGGGTCTAACACGCGTCCCCCCCAGCTGAAAGCTGGAGAGAACTACCCATCCTCTTGGGGGTTCTCTTCGCTGAGGCGGAAGAACCGGGAGAGGCCGTCGGCGTTGGCGTGGTCCGTACCAGGGCGATGTTCCACGGTGAAATCCATCCCCTGGAGGGAGATTGACCACCGCAGTAGCTTTGGGTTTTCTCCTCGCATCTGCATGAGCCATCGCAAGGGGCGATGGTCGGTTTGGACCTTGAAATGGGTGCCGAACAGGTAAGGGCGTAACTTCTTGAGGGCCCAAACCACGGCGAACGCCTCGCGCTCGATGGTGCTCCATCTCTGTTCTCTGGGCAACAGCCTTCGGCTGAGGAAGGCTACGGGCTGGTCTAGGCCTTGGTCATTCACCTGGGAGAGGACTGCCCCGATGCCATGCTCGGAGGCATCAGTTTGTACCACAAACTCCTTGGAGTAGTCGGGGGCCTGGAGGACGGGGGAGAGTGGAGAAGTGTGGCTCAATGATTAGAGCGGCAGACCCTGATGCAGAGGTCTAGCCCGGGACCAGGGTTCAATTCCCCGCCTCGGCGGGTCTTGGGCTCAAAAATTCCACGGACCTGATAATTCTCGCCTCGGTGCCATTCCAATCATGGAGTCCCACTCTGCAACTCTGGGCAATAGCTTGCTTAATCTCCACAACGGCTCCCACAACGCTAAGGATGCCTGGCCTCCACCTTGGGGGTGCCCAGAAGTGGACGCCTCACAGGGAAAGCCAGGATGGGTTCCACAGCGGTATTCGTACAAGCGCCTTGAGACCCTTGCGGGTGAGTAGTGCGCTATACAAGTATCAATTTACATTTACATTACATTACACATGGCCACTTTCAGGGCATCGAACGCCTCTTGGCAGGCAGGGGACCACTGCACTTTCTTGGGCTGTTTCTTGGACGTGAGTCCCGTGAGGGGACCGACCAGGCTGCCGTAATTCCGGATGAATCTCCGGTAGTAGCCCGTGAGGCCCAGAAAGGCTCGGACCTCCGTTTGGGTAGTGGGGGGTTCCCAGGCTAGGATGGCGTCGATTTTGGGCTGTAGAGGGCGACCTGCCCGCTTCCGACCTGGTGCCCCAGGTAGGTTACCGAACCTTGCCCAATCTGGCACTTGCTGGCTTTCACGGTGAGGCCTGCCTGGTGCAGGGCGGTTAGCACCCTCCGGAGGTGCTGGAGGTGCTCACTCCATTCAGAGCTAAAAACTGCGATATCGTCGAGATATGCAGCACTGAATTTTTCCAGCCCGGCCAGGACTCTATTTACCAGTCGCTGGAAGGTGGCCGGGGCATTTTTCATCCCGAAGGGCATCACGCGAAAGCGATAGTGCCCATCCGGGGTGGAGAAGGCGGACCGCTCCTTGGCTCCTTCTGTGAGCGCAATTTGCCAGTAGCCACAGGTGAGATCGAAGGTGCTGAGGAACCGAGCAGCCCGAGCCGGTCAATGAGCTCGTCGGCTCGGGGAATGGGGTGGGCATCGGCTCGGGTGACTTCATTGAGTCCCCGGTAGTCCACGCAGAAGCGGAGTTCTGGGGCCACACCGGGGGCAGCTGCTTTTGGGACCAGGACCACGGGGCTGGCCCAGGGGCTGTCTGAGGGTTCGATCACTCCTAGGGTCAACATCTTCGAGACCTCGGCTTGAATACAGGACCGGACCCGATCAGGCACTCGGTAGGCTCGGTGTCTCACCGGTGGGCTGTCTCCGGTATCCACGTCATGGACACACCAGTCGGTGACTTTGGGGACCAGGGAGAAGAGGTCGGAAAACTGCCCTAGGAGCTGGCGGCAATCCTCACGTTGCTGGGAAGTGAGGGATGGGGAGAGGTTCACTCCCTCTACGGAGCCGTCCTTCTCTTTGGTGCACAGGAGATCAGGGAGAGGATCCGACTCCTCCTCGGACCCGTCATCAGTGGCCAGTAGGAGGCTCAGCTCCGTCCGCACAAAGTGGGGCTTGAGGCGGTTCACATGGAGGACCCGGAGGGGGTCCCGGGGTGACTGGACGTCCACCAAGTACGTGACCTGGCTCTTCCGCTCAACCACTTTGAAGGGCCCGGTCCATTTATCCTGGAGGGCGCAGGGTTTCACGGGGGCCATGACCCATACCTGCTGGCCCGGCTGAAACTCGACCAGAGTGGCATTCTGGTCGTACCAGCGCTTCATCTCCTCCTGGCTCGCCTCCAGGTTGGCCTCGGCCATCTCTCGGAACTTCCTAGTCTGATTTCGGAGGGTCAGGACGTATCGGAACACATCTCGGGGGGGGCCTCGGGGCGCCGCCGCCTCCCACCCTTCCTTGACCAGGCTGAGGGGCCCCCTGACGGGGTGTCCGTAGAGTGACTCAAAGGGGCTGAACCCCAAGGATTTCTGGGGAACTTCTCGGTAGGCGAATAGGAGGCAGGGGAGCAGGACGTCCCACTTACGTCGGAGGGGCTCTTCCAAGCCCGCGATCATCCCCTTCAGAGTCCGGTTAAACCGCTCTACCAGGCCGTTTCCTTGGGGGTGGTACGGGGTGGTGAATTTATAGGACACCCCGCATTGTTGCCATAAGGACTTCATGTATCGGGAGATGAAGTTGGTACCGCGATCGCTCATGACCTCGCGGGGAAAACCCATGCGGGAGAAGATTCCCATCAACGCCCGGCCCACCACGGGGGCTGTGACGGTGCGCAGGGGGATGGCTTCAGGGTATCGGGTGGCATGATCCACCAGGACGAGGATAAAGCGGTGCCCTTGGGAGGTTGGTTGGTCCAGGGGCCCCACGATGTCGATCCCGACCCGCTCAAAAGGGGTACTGACGACAGGGAAGGGTTGGAGGGGAGCCTTGCGCTTTCCTCCGCTCTTCCCACTGGCCTGGCACGTGGGACTGGACTTGCAGTGGGCTTCTACATCTGCTTTCATTCTGGGCCAGTAGAAGTGAGTCACGAGGCGACTGTAGGTTTTGTCCTGGCCCAAGTGGCCTGCGAGGGGAACGTCGTGGGCCAATCCCAGGAGGAGGTTTCGGAAGCGTAGGGGTACCACCAGCACCCGGCCGGATCCTAGCTCCACCGACTTCTGCTCGCTGTACAAAAGGTCATTCTCCCAATACACCCGGTGCGTCCCAGTCTGGTCGCCGCGGCCTGGGCCTCTGCCTGTTGCCGGGGCCCGACCAGGGAAGGACAGGTAGCCTGCTCTTGGCAGAACTCCTCTCGGGAGGGGCCCCCCTCGTGGCGCCACTGGGCCAATTCGGGCAGATCGCCTAACTCGGTGACCTGGGCGGAATCGGAAGGTGGGGGTTCGTCACTGGCGACCGACCCTTCTTGTGGGGGGATGTGGGGACCCTCGGCGGGGACCATCCTATCTTCAGTGGTCGGGGCGTCGTCGACTTCCCTCAGGGGGGTCAGTCGGGCCGCCATGGATCGGGTGGTGGCGCACACCCACTCAGGGAGGCCCATCATCCCTAGCTGGGTCTTGCGCTTGATTTGTTTCCAGGGGGAACTTTCCAGGTCGTTCCCCAGGAGACAGTCGACTGGCTGGGAGGTTCTCACTGTGACTTTCAGTTTACCGACCACCCCTCCCCACTCAAAAGGCACCAGGGCTACTTTACATAGACTTTCCGTGTTGTCAGTGGAAATGACCGGGCAAAAGACGTTGGGGAGGACCTGGTCTTCGTTGACTAAATGACTGAGGACACCGGTGATGCTGGCCCCGGTGTCACGGAGGGCTTCTACTTGGTGGCCATTGATCGTTACGAGCTGCCCATATTTCTTCGTGTTGGAGGGCAGGAGGCTTCCAGGGACCATTTCTCTATCTCCTAAGGATACTAGGGCCATGGCTGCGGGTTCCCACTCTACGGTCTCCTCAACCTCCTCCCCCAGTGCTACATTGGCTATCTGTCTAGTGGGGGGTGCTGCCTGGGTGGTGTGTGGGGCCATGGGGCATTCAGGGTCGTTGGCGTAATGCCCGGGCTTCTGACAACGGAAACAAGTGATGGTCACCCGGTGCCCCCGTCCCAGGGGGGGGCCGGATACAGCTGGTGGGGGTGCCGGGAAAGGCGGAGGTTGGGACTTCGGGGGACTAGACTGGGACTCTCTCTGCCCTCCCTGGTTTCCCCCCCCCTCTCTGGCGGGGTGGTCCCTGACTGGCTCGGGGGTACTCTCCTACCGGGCCCCGGGAGACCCGGGTGTTGGTCCAGCGATCCGCCTCGACGGCCAGCTTTCTCGGATCCGTGAGCTTGCTGTCGAGCAGATGCTGGCGCAGTTCCACAAAGCAGTTCGCAGCCAGGTGTTCCCACAACATAAGGTCTGTTAGTTCTTCCAGGGTGGTTACCTTGCTGCCCTTGATCCACCCATCGAAGGTGCGGCTGAAGAAATTCACATACTCCACCCAGGTGGTACCCGGGATCTTCCTGCAGTCCCGGAACCGCTGGCGGTACATCTCCGGGGTGAGGCCGTACCTTGTGAGGAGGGCCGCTTTCATGTGGTCATAGGAGGTCTGCATGGAGGTTGGTAGGTCGAGCAGGGTGGCTCTCCCTTCGTTCAAGAATCGTCCCCACAACCCGGCCCCCCAATCCTTCTGCGGGACCCGATGGGAGGTCATGGCGATCTCGTAGGCCTGGAACCACTGTTGAATGTCATCGTTTTTGTAATATTCTTTGACCACATCCTTGGGGATGTGGACCTTCTGCTCCGCCGGGGAGGCCGCCTCTCGGTTCCCCGGGGGCCGCGCTTCTTCGCTTTTTGCTTTCAGCTCCATTTCCTTCAAGCTGCGTTCATGTTCCAGTTGAAGTCTCCTTCCTTCGTGTTCCTGTTGGAGTTTCTTCTCTTCTAGTTCTCCCTGCACTCGCATCTGTTCCACCGCTAGCTTTTTCTCGGCTAATTTCAACTCGCCCTCAATTTTGAGTTTGGCTAATTCGAGTTCATGATGGCGACTTCTTTCTCTGTCTGCGAGTTCCTCCGGGGATAGGCCCCCGTCTGGTACGAAGCTTCGCACCTGGTTGCTGCTGCGTTCTCCTTGGGAGGGTCCAGCTTCGTCGTGGGGCTCCACCGCTCCTTCTGGGCGGGAGGCTCCAGAATCCACCCAAGCTTTCAGTGCCTTTTGCATATCTTCTTTGGTGTTGAGACCAGTGGTAGCGATTTTGAGTTCCTTACAGAATTGCTTCAGTTCTTTGTGTGTGTACTCTTCCAGCTGTTCCGCCTGGAACACGGTACTGGTGTCGTTTTCTGTGAGAACCACGGTGTTTCCTTCTGCCATCTTTGTCGCTAGTGCATCAGCCGTTCACGGTATGATCCCTAGATTATGGGCCCGAATCCCGTCGCTTGCCACCAATGTTAGACGGCGACCTCAGAGGGGCCCGGAGGGGGCCCTGACTGTCCTGAGACCAACCCTTGAGGTATCGTAGCCGGGCACTGGCGGGAGACTCCTCAGGGGAGGAATCTTGTATCTAGGATCGTACACTCGGCACCACACGACGAAGAGACACCACACCGAGAGTTCTCAAGAATAAATCTTTATCAGATCGGAGTTGTAGGATCTTTATGATCAGCAAGACAAATATATACAAGTGGAGCGCGGGCTCACAAAGTCTTGGAGGGGGGGTAGGAGGTAGAGGGACAGTCTTTGGGGATATGGATCAGATGCAGGAGCGTAGCCGGCGCACAGCTCACAATCCTCGAGCTGGGGGATACGCTTGTCGTCGTGGGGTCCGGCGGGACCAAGAGAGTCTGTGGGACCCGCGAGTCACTCAGCAGGGCTCAGGTACAAGTTCGGAGGTCTTTCGATCTTCAGGGAGCCGCGAGTCACTCAGCAAGGCTCAAGCACGAGTTAGGAGGTCTTACGATCTTCAGGGAGCCGCGAGTCACTCAGCAGGGCTCAAGCACAAGTTCGGAGGTCTTACGATCTTCAGGGAGCCGCAAGTCACTCAGCAGGGCTCAGGTGTTTCCAAGGCGAATCTGCTGAACAGTCCCAGAGCACCCCTTGTTATAGGGCGACTCCTCTTTGATGTCCGGAGTCTGTGCAGGCAGGGGTCGTGTCACCTGGGGGTCGCTTGTCGGGGTTTCCTGCCATTGTCTTTTGATCCTTTCAGGGCCGGGTCGGGAGGAGTCCCAGACACCCAGCAGGCGTGGAGCCAGCCCTCGGGGAGGCCGGCGGGCCGATTGAAACCCACCTTCCCAGGGAAGCGCAGAGGTGTGATAGAAACTGCTCCTCCCTCTCTCATCCCAAGGGGAGTGCGATGTCCTCCAGCCGGAGTGGCGCCTCTAGTCCAGGGTCGTGCTGGGGCCGGGCGGCCATCTTGGTGCATGAAGTGGGCACGCGGGCCCGGTGTGGCCGAAAGGAGGAAGGCCACGGACGGGGAAGTCCGGGTCGGGTGTGTGTGTGCTGGTGGGAAGGTTCGGCTAGGCTGTGGGCTCGGGGGCTGTGTGAGGCGCAGGGGTCAGGTATGGCTATGTTACGAGGGCCGGGTCTAACAAGGCCCAAGTACCCGTGGCAGGCAAGGGCCCAAAACGTAGTTAGGCGACATCAAAATGGCCTATCGCAAAACCACCTGGTTTTGCAAGGGGGGTCACTTTGGTTTTTGACCCGGTGCTCGGTGGCCATCTAGGGAAACCTACCAAACCCATGCATTTCCTAGACACCCGGCGGCTTCCAGGGAGGTATGGCTTGCGTGGATCCCCCAACGTTTCCTTACCCAGAATCCCCTGCAAACCTCAATTTGTGCTGAAAAAATCACTTTTTTCACACATTTTGGGGTGGGAAAGTTGTGGCATCACCGGGCTCACACAAATTTACCACCACCCAGCGTTCCCCCAGGTCTCCCGGTAAAAATGCTGCCTCACTTGTGTGGGAGGCCCAAGTACCCGCGGCAGGCAAGGGCCCAAAACGTAGTGAGGCGACATCAAAATGGCCTATCGCAAAACCACCTGGTTTTGCAAGGGGGGTCACTTTGGTTTTTGACCCGGTGCTCGGCGGCCATCTAGGGAAACCTACCAAACCCATGCATTTCTGAAAACTAGACACCCGGCGGCTTCCAGGGAGGTATGGCTTGCGTCGATCCCCCAACGTTTCCTTACCCAGAATCCCCTGCAAACCTCCATTTTTGCTGAAAAAATCACTTTGTTCACACATTTTGGGGTGGGAAAGTTGTGGCATCACCGGGTTCACACAAATTTACCACCACCCAGCGTTCCCCCAGGTCTCCCGGTAAAAATGCTGCCTCACTTGTCTGGGAGGCCCAAGTACCCGCGGCAGGCAAGGGCCCAAAACATAGTGAGGTGACATCAAAATGGCCTATCGCGAAACCACCTGGTTTTGCAAGGGGGGTCACTTTGGTTTTTGACCCGGTGCTCGGCGGCCATCTAGGGAAACCTACCAAACCCATGCATTTCTGAAAACTAGACACCCGGCGGCTTCCAGGGAGGTATGGCTTGCGTGGATCCCCCAACGTTTCCTTACCCAGAATCCCCTGCAAACCTCAATTTTTGCTGAAACAATCACTTTTTTCACACATTTTGGGGTGGGAAAGTTGTGGCATCACCGGGCTCACACAAATTTACCACCACCCAGCGTTCCCCCAGGTCTCCCGGTAAAAATGCTGCCTCACTTGTGTGGGAGGCCCAAGTACCCGCGGCAGGCAAGGGCCCAAAACGTAGTGAGGCGCATCCTCACTACGTTTTGGGCCCTTGCCTGCCGCGGGTACTTGGGCCTCCCACACAAGTGAGGCAGCATATGTACCGGGAGACCTGGGGGAACGCTGGGTGGTGGTAAATTTGTGTGAGCCCGGTGATGCCACAACTTTCCCACCCCAAAATGTGTGAAAAAAGTGATTTTTTCAGCTAAAATTGAGGTTTGCAGGGGATTCTGGGTAAAGAAACGTTGGGGGATCCACGCAAGCCATACCTCCCTGGATGCCGCCGGGTGCTAGTTTTCAGAAATGCGTGGGTTTGGTAGGTTTCCCTAGATGGCCGCCGAGCACCGGGTCAAAAACCAAAGTGACCCCCCTTGCAAAACAAGGTGATTTTGCGATAGGCCATTTTGATGTCACCTCACTACGTTTTGGGCCCTTGCCTGCCGCGGGTACTTGGGCCTCCCACACAAGTGAGGCACCATTTTTACCGGGAGACCTGGGGGAACGCTGGGTGGTGGTAAATTTGTGTGAGCCCGGTGATGCCACAACTTTCCCACCCCAAAATGTGTGAAAAAAGTGATTTTTTTCAGCTAAAATTGAGGTTTGCAGGGGATTCTGGGTAAGGAAACGTTGGGGGATCCACGCAAGCCATACCTCCCTGGAAGCCGCCGGGTGTCTAGAATTCAGAAATGTGTGGGTTTGGTAGGTTTCCCTAGATGGCCGCCGAGCACCGGGACAAAACCAAAGTGACCCCCCTTGCAAAACCAGATTAACTATTGTTCCTACAGCGTGAGAATTTTGGAGTAAAATTGCAAAGAAAATGTGGCAGAGATTTTGAGGTTTGCAGGACATTGGGGAAAAAAAAAAATGTTGAATTCACAAGAGAGACATCACCATGAACTCCCATGGGTTTTCGACAATATCTACAGTTGGTGGGTTATTCTTGCATGGAAAGTGTACCTTGGCAGAGAAACTAAAGACAAAGATTCCTGCACAACCATCTATTCCTCAAACACACACACATACTGGTTGGATTTGGCACGAGGGCGAGTCATGGTTCAGTGTATTAAATTTTATTAACAAGAGATTTCACAAAAATGAAATGCACTGTCAATAATTAAATTCACAAAAAACCAAACCAATGACTCGCAGCTCGTGAGCTGTAAAGCCACGTCAAGGCACCAACCACTTTACAGGCCATTCACACACCTTTCATACGTGATACAAACAAGACCATTCGCACCACCAGGCACAAAAGCAACACATTTCATAATTCACCAAAAAGGGACAAGGTACACCCTGCTTCAGAAAGACAAATATTACTGCACAGCCATCTAATCTGCAAGCGCACACACACATACTGGTTGGATTTTGCACGAGGGTGAGTGATGGTTCAGTAGATACAATTGTATTAGCAAGTGATTTCACAGAAATGAAATGCACTGGTAATAATTGAAAGGGCGAGAAACTGAACCATTGACTCACAGCTCGTGAGCTGTAAAGCCACGACAAGGCACCAACCTCTTTACAGGCCATTCATACACCTTTCATACGTGTGAGACATACAAAACCATTCACACCGCCAGCCGCGGGCCCATCACGTAACAAAACTCACACCAGCACACAGCGCCATTCAAGGGCCCATCACTTTCACACGCCCACAATCCAGACACAGCAACTACACAGGCTGATGGATTGTGTGGAGTGGCACTCAGCTAGCAGTGTGTGTAGTGACCAGCAGAAAGTCACTACTCACACACAGCCAGCCGAGCACCAGTCCACACACACCGCTAGCCAAGCGCCAGTCCACGCACACCGCTAGCCAAGCACCAGTCCAGGCACACCGCCAGCCAATCGCCAGTCCAGGCACACCGCCAGCCAATCGCCAGTCCAGGCACACCGGCAGCCAATCGCCAATCCACGCACACCGCCAGCCAAGCTCTAGTCCACAGACACCACCAGCCAAGCACCAGTCCACACACACCACCAGTCCACGCACACCGCCAGCCAAGTACCAGTCCACGCACACCGCCAGCCAAGCACCATTCCACGCACACCGCCAGCCAAGCTCCAGTCCACGCACACCACCAGCCAAGCTCCAGTCCACGGACACCACCAGTCAAACACCAGTCTGCACACACCACCAGTCCACGCACACCGCCAGCCAAGTACCAGTCCACGCACACCGCCAGCCAAGCACCATTCCATGCACACCGCCAGCCAAGCTCCAGTCCACGCACACCACCAGCCACGCACCAGTCCACGCACACCGCCAGTCCATGCACACCGCCAGACCACGCACACCGCCAGCCAAGCACCATTCCACGCACACCACCAACCAAGTGCCAGTCCACACACACCAACAGCCAAGCGCAAGCCTACACACACCGCCATCACATTTAGGATTTTTTTAGAAAAAAATAAAAACACAAACAAATTGCAAATAGATACAAATCTTCTAACAGAAAATCAGCAACTAAATACATTGCACTAACACCAACCTTGAAACAGAATCAAATTAACCAAAGAATACAGACCAGGCAGTTCACTTTACCACTCATGAATGCTCCCAAAAATTATTTCGCGTGTGGTACGCTCTAAAACAAGCAGGGAGACACAGTGCAAGATGAGAAGGACAGTCGGGGCAGTACATACGACTCTCCTTCCGCGAACCTCTTCGCCAACAGACTCTACATCTCCTACTGGGAAAATCTTTTGCGGGTGTGGGAGGAATGTGATCTGGAAAGTGGCGTTCTTTCAATCTAGCAACATCCTCCACCAGTCCAACTCTAGGAACACTTGCCTGTTCCACTACAGCAAGGCTGCCTATTACAGACTCCTGAAACTTAGCAAAAGTCATCTTTGACTCAGGGCAAGAATCCTGGAACACAACAAAAGCATTAAACATTGCCAAGTGGAAAAGATGGATAGCCAACTTCTTGTACCAAATGTAAGCCTTACGAAGAGCAGCGTAAGGTTCCAACCTCTGATCTACTCTGTCAACACCACCCATGTGCCTATTATAGTCTAAAATGCACACAGGTTTGCGCGCTTCAGCGACCTGACCCCAAACAGTCACAGGTGCAGTGCTTTCATCACGGATGGTAGTCAGCATGTAGACATCTCTCCTGTCTGTAAACTTCACAGCAAGAAGCTCCTGGCAACGCAACGCACTGCACTGTCCCCGCACAAGCTTTTGACAAACAAGTTCTTTCGGGAAACCTTTACGGTTAGAGCGGATTGTGCCACAAGCAAGAGTGTCCACTTTGGCCAATTCCCTGAACAACCGCACACCAGTGTAGAAGTTATCTACATATAAATGGTGGCCTTTGTTAAAAAATCCTCTTTCAAGTTCCCAAACAATTTTCTCAGTCACTCCAAAAGTGGACGGACAACCAGGGAGGTTAAACCTAGATTCCTTACCGGTGTACACCCTGAAATTAGAGACATATCCAGTCCTACTGTCACACAGCATATACAGCTTTATTCCATAGCGTGCCCTCTTACTAGGAATGTATTGCCTAAAAACCAAGCGGCCCTTGAACAACACCAAAGACTCATCCACTGCAATTTCTTTCCCAGGGGCATAAATCTCAGAAAATCGATCAACAAAGTGATCAAGGACAGGCCTAATCTTAAAAAGACGGTCACAGTCAGGGTGATCTCGTGGCAACGCTAAACCATTATCAACAAAATGCATCATCCGAAGCAGAAGCAAATACCTGTCACGACTCATGACTGCCGGAAAAATAGACGTTGCCATCAAGGGACTGCTAGACCAATATGAAGCCATTGATGGCTTCCTTAGCAAGCCCATCAAAAAAGTTAAACCCAAGAACTTCTTCATCTCTTCAACATTTGTGGGAGTCCACCGGGTAGCTCTAGAGTGTGGCTTAAGACTGGCACTGTTGTCCCTCAAAAACTGTTCGGCATACAAATTAGTCTGCTCAACAATCTCTGCCAAAAACACATCGTCCATAAACAACTGAAAAAAATTTACCGGCAAAAAGTTTTCAGTATTCACTCTAGACCCTGGAACACCAGTAAACTCTGGCAATGCCGGCTGCACCATGCCAGGGGCAACCCAGAGGTCATCACTTTCAAAGGAAAGCCTTGCAGCCCCAGCCTGCAGCCCAGATGTCTCTTGCCGCACTACACCAACGGGAAGCCTTGCAGCCACAGGCTGCAGCCCAGAAGCCTCTTGCCGCACTACACCAACGGGAAGCCTTGCAGTCCCAGGCTGCAGCCCAGATGCCTCTTGCCGCACTATTGGCACATCAGTCTCCTCCTCTAACACAGGCACTTCATCCGCACTAAGAGTATCTTCATCATCCGATGACTCCATACGGAGAGACAACTCACTGCCAGAATCGTCCCCTGCCTCCTCTCCCTCAGATGCAGAGTCAGTCTTTGAACCATGGTCAGAGGAAGACTCAAACAGCAAACCAACAACCTGCTGAGCAGTAATCCTGCGGCTAGCCATTATACTTACTAAGATAGAAGACTGCACAAACAAGTCAACAACAACCAACAATGTGCAAACCAAGTAAGTAAAGAAATGTGTACCTTTATCACAAAGATCAATGTACTCAAAAACTATACAATTCAATTACAAGAGACAGCTGCACTCACCAGAAACCAACTCTGCAGTGATACAGCAAAAACCAACGATATCCAACTAGAAAGAAGAAAAAAACCAAATTACTCACAAGACAACAAAATACACATCGAGCACCAATGCAAAAAGTTTTTGACACTCAAAAAACAAACATACTGCTATTATTACACCATTGGCAAAAAAAATTCATGCAGAGAAATCAAACATATTTACATTGTACAAAAAAAAGTCTCTTACCAAACTACACAAACAGCAGAACCACCAGTAACAAAACGGCACAATAAAAAGAGCAAACGCCTTCACCTAGAACTAAAAAGTAAAAAAAAACCATTACAATTGCAATTCACAAAACATATAACAATAAACATTATAACATGCTAAGTCACTACCCAAATGGTCAATCGGGTTGTGTGCCAGGTGGGGCAGAAAACATCAGGAAAATAAAGGCTACTCTGTCCCGGGGCGGGTGGGCCAAATACATATTATAAAAAATTGCACCCTGGAAGCAAGGGGTCAATTTGATTTTTATTTACACTAATTCCCTGGTGTCTAGTGGGCTTTTCTGCCCCCCCTGGGACCAGAAACGGCTACACAAAAGACCGATCTGCCCCCAGGAGGGGGCAGAAAAGTCTTGAAAAATATTTGAGCCCCCAGGAAGCAACCCTTGCCCAAGGGGTCGCTTCCTACAATATCACAAAGATCCCTGGTGTCTAGTGGGCTTTTCTGCCCCCCCTGGGAGCGGAAACGGCACGAAAATTCCACCGATCAGCCCCCAGGAGGGGGCAGAAAAGTCTTGAAAAATATTTGAGCCCCCAGGAAGCAACCCTTGCCCAAGGGGTCGCTTCCTACAATATCACAAAGATCCCTGGTGTCTAGTGGGCTTTTCTGCCCCCCCTGGGAGCGGAAACGGCACGAAAATTCAACCGATCTGCCCCCAGAGGGGGCAGAAAAGTCTTCCAAAAATATTGGGGGCCCAGGAAGCAACCCTTGCCCAAGGGGTCGCTTCCTACAACATCACAATGATCCCTGGTGTCTAGTGGGCTTTTCTGCCCCCCCTGGGAGCGGAAACGGCACGAAAATTCAACCGATCTGCCCCCAGAGGGGGCAGAAAAGTCTTCCAAAAATATTGGGGGCCCAGGAAGCGACCCTTGCCCAAGGGGTCGCTTCCTACAACATCACAATGATCCCTGGTGTCTAGTGGGATCTTCTGCCCCCCCTTGGAGCGGAAACGGCACAAAAATTCAACCGATCTGCCCCCAGAGGGGGCAAAAAAGTCTTCCAAAAATATTGGGGGCCCAGGAAGCGACCCTTGCCCAAGAGGTCGCTTCCTACAACATCACAATGATCCCTGGTGTCTAGTGGGCTCTTCTGCCCCCCCTGGGAGCGGAAACGGCACGAAAATTCAACCGATCTGCCCCCAGAGGGGGCAGAAAAGTCTTGCAGACATAATGGGGCCTTTGGAAGCGACCCTTGCCCAAGGGGTCGCTTCCTTTACTGCTAAAACGCATCCCTGGTGCCTAGTGGTGGCATTCCTGCAGCACGATCGCGACGCTGTGCGCGATCGTGCTGCAGGAATGCCCTGTATTGAGACATCAGGGGAGAGGAAATACTCTTTCCTCTCCCCCGATGCCTCAATACTTTCAAAATCACCGCCGCGGCCCCCGCGTCCCCACCAGAGAACTCCACTGACCTGATGCTGCTGCTGGGACGCCCGGAAACAAATGGCTTCCAGGCGTCCCAGCGCTTCCTGATGACGGCGGCGCGCGCTGACGTCACCAGGAAGCGTGGGGGGGGCTCGGGGGTGGCAGCGGAAACTCTTCCGCTGCCATCCCCGTCTGTGGGGGCACGATCGATGACCCAGGGGGGGAGCACCAGCGCTTCCCCCAGGGGCTGTCCTCATGACGGAGCGGTTCCGTCATGAGCACAGCCCAACCGATGCTCATGACGGAACCGCTCCGTCATGAGCATCGAAGGGGTTAAAAAACATGTTGTGATCAAACACTCTTGCAAACGAAAATGTCATGCGACGTTTCTCAGTTAAGCAGAAGCCACAGCCCTATATAACCAGATGTCGCATAAGTTACCACTTTGGCGTAACTCTTCAAGGTGTGCTTTCCCACCTACTGGTGACACCCGTGAATCTGGTTCGATGCACTAGCGATGAATGTGAAAGACAGGTTTCTTTAGCCCCACAAAATGCAATCCAATGTGTAGTTGACATTGCTTTTGGGTTACTAACTCTCCCATAAAGGGATCGGGGCACTGTGGTAACAGTAATAAAGCTTAATTTGTTATTCACAGTATCACACGTAATACACACACTGCACTAAAAAGAATCAAAAGTTTTAAGTAAAAAAGTAAGTAGGTCTAAAACATCTACACAGAATGTAATAAAAATAGCAAGAAGACACGTTATAACCAATGAGAATAAAATTAAAATTTCTAGCATGTTTTAAAATGTCATTTAAAACCTAACACCTTAATGCCTATCTCTATGCGCTACACTAAGAGAGCATGGAATGCAGAGTAACTTGCAGTCTAGAGTTTCTTAAGGAGAAGAGACGTACTGCATACCTTGTAGACAGCAAAGGCTGTCTTTATCAGCGGACAAGTGAAGACAGTGTTCCTTGTGAAGGGCAAGCACACGTTGCGGTAGCAGTCATCTGATCTTCCTCCGGGACTCGGCTTCATCAGCTTCAGGCAAGATGTTGTATGGCAAAATGAGCAAGGGACCCATGTCTGGGCATACGCTGCCAACTTAAGGTGAACAAAACAAACACTTTGCCCCTGGATTCAAGCTAGCCTGGCTGATGAGGGGTGTTAACCCCAAAACCGGTCCCAGGATGCTTGTTATTGGTCCAGGGAAGACCTGGCTTGGCAGTTCGGGTAGACTGTTCCCATGAGGAACAGGGTCAAGACTGATTTACATATGGCTGAGTCTGAACTAGCGTGGCGAAGTGAGCTAAAGAATCATGATGGATCTAACCTGGATCTGTGACTGGGGGTGAGTGTCTGAAAAGTTTCAGTGCTCTGTCCATCATCTCCTTGTGTTTGCTTTGTTCACCCTTAGTTGGCAGGGTATGCCCAGACGTGGGTCCCTTGCTCACTTTGCCAATGGATTCAAGCTAGCCTGACTGATGAGGTGTGCTACTCCGAAACTGGCCCCAGGATGCTGGTTTCCGGTCCACGGATGACCTGGCTTGGCAGTTCGGGCTGGATTGTTCCCATGAGGAACAGGGTCTAGATTGATTTGCATATGGCTTGGTCTGAACTGGGGTTGTGAAGTGAGCTAAAGAATGATGATGGATTCAACCTGGATCAGTGACTGGGGGATGAGTATCTGAAAAGTTTCAGTGCTCCGTCCTGCCCAGACGTGGGTCCTTTGCTCACTTTGCCACTGGATACAAGCTTGCCTGGTAGATGAGGGGTGTTACCCTGAAACTAATCCCAGGATGCTTGTTTTTGGTCCAGGGAAGACCTGGCTTGGCAATTCAGGCTGAAATGTTCCCATGAGGAACAGGGTCAAGACTGATTTGCATATGACTGGGTCTGAATTAGGGTGGCAAAGTGAGCTAAAGAATGAAGATGGATCCAGCTTGGATCTGTGACTGGGGGTGAGTGTCGAAAAAGTTTCAGTGCTCCGTCCATCATCTCCTTGTGTTTGCTTTCTTCACCCTAAGTTGGCAGTGTATGCCCAGATGTGGGTCCCTTGCTCACTTTGCCACTGGATTCAAGCTAGCCTGGCTGATGAGGGGTATTACCCCGAAACTGGTCCCAGGATGCTTGTGTCCGGTCAGGGAAAGACCTGGCTTGGCAGTTCAGGCTGGACTGTTCCCATGAGGCACAGGATCAAGACTGATTTGTATATAGCTGGGACTGAACTGGGGCGGCGAAGTGAGCTAAAGAACGATGATGGATTCAACACAGATCTGTCACTGGGGGTGAGTGTCTGAAAAGTTTCAGAGCGCCGTCCATCATCTGCTTGTGTTTGATTAGGTCGAAGCAAAGACAATTCAATTCAATGTAATTTTTTTTATTGATATAGATCTCTTATGAGATCAACAATTGTACATAATTATATTTGTAAACATAAAATTCTTGTATAAAATGTTTTAAAACTTAATATAAAATTTATAGCACACTAATTCATTTGGTGGATTTTTAGAAAAAGCGATTAAATCAGTGGAGGAGGAAAGGTTATGTCTAAAAACTATAGGTTTTATAAAATGGTTTCGAACACCTACTACTTCCTTGTTAGAACATAACCATAAGATATGTGCTAGGTCCTGGTTTCTGTGATCGCATTTATCACATACCCCACTATCATTATCAAGGTTATTCCAGTATCTTGTAAAAACCTTTAAAGGAAGTAGTCCTAATCGCAACATGGTAATACATCTCCTAATTTTATGTTCCAAGGTAAAACTTGTGTATTGTTTAGGCGACTTAAACTCAATTGTAGAAGTGATAGCGTTGCAATGAGATACTTTCATGCAATATGCCTTGCCTAGGTCGAAACTTAAACGGGAAGTCGCATTTTTCAGAAAGTGCTTCAGATGTGCTGGAGACCAGAACTGAAGAATGGATTCAGTACACTGGAAGTATTGTAGAGCATTCTTAAGATTTGTTTGAAATGTGTCTTGTTTTTTCCCCTGTATTAAAGCTTTCGTATCTCAGTAGGGCCCTTAAAGAGCCATCTTCTGCATGCAGAAGTTTGAAAGCCCATCTAATTATATTTGCTAAGGCTATTGAAAATGCACTTATGGCAAATTCCAACTGAAGGATCTGTACTGGGACAGCTTGACTTAATAACATTAATTTGCGTAAAAATTTATCTTCACTGATATGCAAAACATTCCATCTGGCTACAGGAATATACTCTGTGGCTTAGGTTATTGTTGGTGTAATTTTGGCCCTATATATTTCAAAAAGTGCTTGAAAATGCCTCTTGCCTGAATAGTTATAGAATTTCCTTATGGCGTAAATGTGTGCTTCTGCTTTTTGCCTCATGTGGTGAAGATGAGAATGAACTTCTAAGGTTTGAGAAAAGGCCTGCCCAAGATAGGTGTAGGATTTTACCACCTCAATGTTTGTGCCATCTAGTTGCCAATTATAGTGGAGGTGGCATTTCCAACCCCTAAAGGGAA
This sequence comes from Triturus cristatus, assembly GCF_964204655.1. Classification (NCBI taxonomy): domain Eukaryota; kingdom Metazoa; phylum Chordata; class Amphibia; order Caudata; family Salamandridae; genus Triturus; species Triturus cristatus. The sequence continues at coordinate 939,647,689 of NC_140594.1, read as the reverse complement.
CTACCTTTGTTTTGGAAATATTCACCTTTAGGAAATTTGTTTCTGTATATCTAGTGAGTCCGTCTATATTTCTCTGTAAGCCCAGCGGGGTAAGATCGAAAATTACTATGTCATCGGCGTACATTAAGGCATATATTTTTTCATAGGCTACTTTTGGAGGACAATTACTTACATTTAAAAAGATCTCTAGAAGATCGCTTATATAAAGCGAAAACAGGAGGGGGGCTAGAAGGCAGCCCTGCTTTAGGCCATTATGTGTAGATATCTTATGAGTCAGGTCTTTGTCTCCACCCATCTGAACTTTGCACCAAGTTGAGGTGTGAAGAGCTACTATCAACCTCAATGGTGGATCCGGGATCCCTATTTTCTTTAGTTTTCTCCAAAGAGTTTGTCTATACACTCTATCGAAAGCTGTCGAGAAATCAACAAAAAGACTATAAACTATTTGCGATTTAGATAACACATACTTATCAAGGATAGAGCTTACAATACCTATGTTGTCAATCACCGAGTGATTGGGACGAAAACCCGCTTGAAACTTTGGGATAACATCTTTAAAAAGCCCAGTCCCTTAAATGCTCGAGGATACTTGCTTCAAATATTTTCCCTGAAGCATCCAAGAGTGCAATTTGTCTATAGTTCCGAGGGTTAAATCGAGTTCCCTTTTTTAATATTTGAATAATGATACTCTCAGTCCATGAATAAGGAATTTGAGCAGTAGCATAGCAATGATGAAAAAGGGGCACCAAGAACTCACTCCACTTTGCAGGGTCACTTTGTAGTACTTTTATTGGTATCATATCCGGACCCATGGCTGAGGATGGTCTTGCTTTCCTAATATAGAACTCAATTTCTTTTTTCTGAGGGGGACATAAAAGTTGTTTGATCCCACCAGAAAGGCTCGGGGTAGGTGATGCATCCCTGCTGCCCGTATACTCTGAGTTTGACTTATAAAGGACCAGAATGTAGTTTTCCCACTCAGTCTCAGATATCGGCGTTGCTTTTAGGGAATTAAAATTACCGATTCCTTCAGCAATCAAGTGCCAAAATTGCTTGCCAGCCATGTGTAGATCTATCCAATGTTTGTCAGAAGCTGCTTTGTTTTTTTCCTTAGCGAGTCGATGCAATTTGTTTTTCAAGCTAGCTATTTCTACTTTTCTTGAACTTGAAAAGGTGATAAATTGGTGCCTGGTAAATTGATTTAGTCTTTTAGAGATGTGCTCTCTTTCTGTGATCTTTTTGGACTTATTAGAGATACTGTACATAAGAGCCTTCTTATGTAGTTTATTAACAATGGCAGTCAAAGTTTGCTCAAAATTCTTGATAGGGCTGGGAGTATGATCTACTACCCTAAGCTGATGAGTGGATATTTCTTTATTGATTATATTTATGGTTTCCGTATTCCAGATTATACGTCCCTGCTTGGAATTTAAGACCGACTCACCATTCATCCGAGACAGCGACCACAAAGCAGACAACGAGAAATTAAAACTAAGGTTCAGATGCAGTATTGCGTGGTCACTATCAGGTGAGAAATAATTGCATTTTGGGTATAGCAATGAGCTGCCTATTACATAGTTTAATATGGAACTGCCATGGACTCCTTTTCTTGTATAGCTTGCCGCTATATTCCCATCAAACCTACCATTTAAGATCACTCCACTAGTACTGATTGTTAGTTTGAGTAGCATTTTGCTCTTCTGTCTGTTTTTATGGCATCAGGAAAAATTGGGGATGGAATAGCCCAGGTGCGTTCTTCATCTATAATACTGCAAGTTTTTATCGCGTGGTTGGAGATTTTTGTGTTGAAGTCTCATGTGATGCGAATTTTATGTCTGCCGCATGACTCTAGTACTGAATCTATCTGATCGAATATTTTTGCAAGCATTAGATTGAATTTCAGTCCAGGAGGTATATAAAGGATAAAAAGAAATCGGGTTTCCTTAATTCAGGAGTTTTTATTACCTGTATGTATCCTTGTACACAGGTTATTGCTCCCCATGTCAATTCTCTCAAAATTCCAATTTATATCTTCCTTCAACAGGATCAACAAACCTCCCTTTGCATGGCCTATTTTTGACTTTTTTGCTGGAATTTCGAAAGAAAAATAGTCCTTTTGACTAAAGTTTCCAAGTAGCCTGGTTTCCTGGAGGAAAACTATTGCTGGCGAGCTTTTAAGAAGACTGGATTGTTTTTGTGGATTAAAGCCAGCAATATTCCAAGAGAGAAAGTCGATAGTAGAGATGGAGCCTTCGCTAAAAAGGTAGTTTTGTGTCTGGTCCATGCCTGTTTGCATTTAGGTTATCCGCAAGCCAGGAGCAAGATTTTTCCTTTCTTGAATTTATAGAGATTATGATTCCTTATTAGTCGTTCACCTTCTGTTATACATATTGTTAACTTGTCAATTTGCCAATCCGGCGGACTTTTTTACTGGTTTATTTTCAACCAGGCCGCAACAACAACTGCAAGCTAGCATCACCAGCCGACACCCACGGACCCTTCAGCTGTCACCGCTGCTGGCACACCTGCAGCACCGCCAAGACCACTGACCCAGCGCAATCCGCCCGCAAGAACACAACCGAACCGAAGACCCTGCAATGCATCCTCCTCAATGTCCAATCCCTCCACAAACACGCCACTGAAATCTGGGACCTCCTCGACAGCACTACCCTGGACGTAGCATTCTTTACTGAAACCTGAACCACCACCGACTCGGGACCGGACATCGCCATTGCCATTCCCCAAGGATACAAGATCTCCAGGAAGGACCGCACCACCCTCCTGGGAGGAGGAATCGCCATCAACCACAAATCCACCCTCCGCCTGCGCACACTCCCCGAAAAGCCCACAGACCTGATGGAACACCTTCACTTCAAGATACTGGCCAGCCCTACCGCCACCCTCCGAGGACCCCTCATCTACCGACCCCCAGGACCCGCGGACATTTCGCCAACTCCACCACGGACATCATCTCCCTGCATGCCATCATGTCCACAAACTACACCCTACTGGGAGACCTCAACTTCCACCTCGACAACCAACTGGACCCCAGCACGACATCCCTCCTGGACAACCTCCACAACATTGGACTCTGCCAGATCGTGACCGAACCCACGCACTCAGCAGGACACACCCTCAACCCCCTCTTCACAACAGGAAACTCCATCACCTTCAACCACACCACCGAACTCCCATGGACTGACCATCGATGCGTCCACTTCACCTTCAGAACACCCACCATACACAGACACCAGCGCCTGCTCCCACGAAAAAACTGGACAAGAATCACCGACGACCAGCTAACCTCATCATTCAGCAACTCCACCCCAACCATCGCGGAAAACGACGACGCCAACACCGCAGCCCGAACCATGCACAGATGGATCTCCGACAGCGCCAGCACCATAGCCCCCCTCAAGAAAAACAACAACACCCACGCCAAGAAAGTTAGATGGTTCACCACCGAACTTTGAGAGTCCAGAAGCACTTGCGGCCGTCTCGAAAAGGCCTGGAGGAACACCAAATCCACAGAAGCCTACAACAACTTCAGAGCCGCCACCAACGCCCACCACCAACTCATCAGAAAAACGAGGGAAAAAGCGATTGAAGACAGAATCTCCACTCATGCACACAACAGCAAAGAACTCTTCAACATCATCAAGGAGTTCGCCCAACCCACCAGCGAGTCCACCAACATCCCTCCCTAACAAGACCTCTGCGACAAACTCCAGCACCTTTTTCCACCACAAAATCAAGGGCATCTACGACAACTTCGACGAAGACAACCAACACACTAAAACCTCACCAACCACCCCGACACTCTGAAGCCAGCGATCGACAACTGGACAGCCCTCACCACCGAAGACACACTGAAGACGATGAAGTCAATCCACCCCGGGGCCCCCACGGACCACTGCCCCCACCACATTTTCAACAGAGCTGCCAACACCATCACACCCATGCTCTGCCACACCATCAACTGCTCCCTGGCAACCGCCTCATTCCCTGACGACTGGAAACACGCTGAGATCAACCCCGTCCTGAAGAAACCCTCGGCGGACCCCACCAACCTCAAACACTACAGACCCATCTCCCTGCTCCCGTTCCCAGCAAAAGTAATCGAGAAAGCCATCAACAGCCAACTCGCCACATTCATCGAAGAGCACAACATCCTCGACTCCTCCGAATCCGGCTTCAGAAAAAACCACAGTACGGAAACCGCCCTCCTCGCTGCAACAGACAACATCTGTACCTTACTGGACAAAGGAGAAACAGCAGCCCTCATTCTCCTCGACCTCTCAGTGGCGTTCGACACAGTCTCTCACCACACCCTCAGACTCCATGACGCAGGGATCCAAGACAAGGCCCTCGACTGGATCCGCTCCTTCCTCTCCGGCAGAACGCAGCGGGTCAGACTCTGCCCTTTCTTGTCGGACCCTACACCTACCACCTGTGGAGTCCCCCAGGTGTCCTCCCTCAGCCCTACGCTCTTCCACGTCTACATGGCTCCGCTCACCCCCATCGTCAGAACCTACGGACTCAACATTGTGTTATACGCAGACGACACCCAACTCATCCTCTCCCTATCCAATGAACCCAACACCGCCAGACACAACTTTCGAGAAGGTATGGAAGCCATCGCCAAATGGATGAAAAACAGCTGCCTACAGCTAAACACCAACAAAACGGAAGTACTCATCATGGGCCCAAACCCAGATGCCATGAACGCCCCCTGGTGGCCTCCCGCCCTCGGAAGCCCGCCCACACCCACAGACCACGCACACAACCTGAGAATCATCCTGGACTCAGAGCTCAAAATGGACCGCCGGATCAACTCCGTCTCGTCCTCCTGCTTCCACACCCTCCGCCTCCTACGTAAGACTTTCAAATGGATCCCCCTCGAACACGGAAAGACCGTCACTCATGCCCTGGTCACCAGCAGGATCGACTACGGCATGCACTCTATGCCGGAATAAACAAAAACCTCACCCGCAAGCTACAGAACATCCAAAACACTGCTGCAAGACTGGTCCTCAACCTGCCAAGACACTGCCACATCTCCCAGCACCTGCGCACACTCCACTGGCTCCCCATTGAAGCTAGAGTCACCTTCAAGATGCTAACCCACGCTCACAAGGCCCTTCACGACACCGGATCAGCATACCTGAATAGCCGACTCAAATTCCACACACCCCACAGGACCCTACGATCAGCCCAGCTCTCCTATGCCGTGGTCCCCCGCACCAGAAAGACCAGATCGGGAGGCCTCTCCTTCTTCTTCCACGCGGCCAGAGCCTGGAACAACCTTCCGCTCCACCTCAGACAGATAACATCACTCCCCATCCTTGCAAGAAACCTCAAAACCTGGCTCTTCGACAGACCCCCTCCTTGATGGACTGGAACCTGCGAACACCCCCACCCCACCCCCCAGCACCTTGAGATCCGTACGGGTGAGTAGTCACGCTTAACAAACACCTGATTTGATTTGATTTTGATTTGTTTATTTTGACCAGAAGACAGGAGAAGATGCGGCGGTTACCTTAGGGGCAGTAGTGAAGCCTTCGATAAAGCCTGTGGAAACTTTTGCCTATTTCCGATCACGTAGAATCCATACTTGTGAAGGATTTGTCTCTCATTTAGGATAATTGCTGGGATAACACCAGACCAAAAGTCCACTCGAACTATAAATACATCAGCCTTATCTGGAAAGGAGATCAGTTTTAGATCAGAAGAAGAGAGCATTTTCAAAGGGATATGGTATGTATAAGGTTAATAACACTTTTCCGATTATAAAAATTATTACGATAAACGTCAGGGGCAAGCACACAGCATATAAGCGATACGCTGTCTACGCATATATAAAGAGGCAGCAACCACAGATAGCTCTCTTACAGGAGACGCACCTGTCAGCGATCTAGGTGGATCACCTGCGTAAGAAATGGCAGAGTATTATCTGTGCCACCACATACTCAGCATTCGCCAGGGGCGCCCTAATCTGGATACGGCCTGGGATCCCCTTCAGGGAGCAGTTACGTATCACAGATAAAGAGGGTCGATATTCTCTGATAGAAGGACTATTAGAGGGTCAATCAATAATGTTAGGGAGCATATATGCTCCAAACGTAGACCAGGACCAGTTTTGTAGACGCCTTACAGGGGTGCTAACCCAATAAACCTCGGTCCTGTGGCTCTTAGGGGTGATTACAACTGTGTTCTGGACCTCCATCTCAATAGGTCCCATCCCCCCCGGCACATTCACTAGCATGCAAGCAGGTGGAACAATATCAAACATGGGTGAAACACTGGGCATTGGTAGACGCATGGTGGGAGCAGAATCCAGACACTAGATTTTACTCCTTCCACTCCATCCCACACAACCTACGAGTGCGACTCAACAAATTCCTCTGCTCCATAACACTGCTTCGGGAGTACAACGTGCAGACTATCTTGGCAGGGTACTATCGGATCATGATGCACACATACCGACCCTTAGATGGAGGCCCCACAACGCCTCACAGACCAGGTGTTTTGCCACGAACACGGGGATCACATTCAAGAGCATTTCACCCTCAACGCCGGCACGGCGACATCCAGACTAATAGAATGGGACGCATTCAAAGTCGCAGCCAGGGGGTATTGCATACAACAAATAGTGGGAGTACGTAGGACACTCAAAAGATCACTGCAAAGTGCGGAGATGGCACTAGCGAAACAAACAGATGCTGGTGGAGCCACCCCCGACCAAATAGCAGCGCCCAAAACATCCCATGCGGAAGCAATGAAGGACTTACGCAAATACAACTTCCGGGCATACGCCTCCAGAGTGCAAAGGGAGGGTAATAGAGTGGGGACACTTCTAGCTTGGCTAGCCAAGCAAGACACTGATCTGGAACCGATTACGGAAATACTTGATAAGACCGGCACCCTTCGGCATTCGCAAATAGATATTTTACTTATTTTTCATGACTATTACTCGAGTGTCGACCGAGCCCCTGTACAAGCAAATCAACACGCGATCACCCAGTTCCTCCACCCATTGCCTATTCCTCACATACCACCTGCACAAAAAAGCATTAGAAGTCAAGATTAAATCCCCAGATGTCCCCCACGCAATCAGAACATTAGCACGTCACAAAGGTCCAGGTATGGACGGGTTTCCGCTCGAATGCTACAGTACCTTCTCAGCCCAACTGATCCCCTGGGCAGTAGCCATGTATGAGGACGTGTTGGGCAGGGGTGAGCTCCCAGGCTCGCTCAGGGAATCTACTCTGGTTACATTTCCCAAACCACACCGGGACCCAACGCTCCCCGCCTTGTACAGACCAATAACGCTGCTAAATGCAGACTGTCAAATATTAGGCAAAATCCTGGTGGACCCACCCAGATCCTTGTGCCGTTGATCCACCCCCATCATTGTGGCTTTGTTCCAAGGCGCAATACCTCACAGAACCTATGATGGTTGTTTCATGTTCAAGACAGGGCGAGACTGCACTTTCCTAACACGGCATGTCTGATCCTGGACCTCAAAAAGGCCTTCGATACATTGCTATGGCCATACTTATTTGCTGTCCTCCATAGAATAAATGTAGGGACTACCCTGTTGAAATATAAACAACTCCTCTATAAAGGCCTAACCTCACGAGTGAGAATATGTCAATATATTTCCGCGTCCTTCCCAGTCGAAAGAGGGACTAGACAAGGGAGCCCTTTGTCCCCCCTCCTATTCGCCCTGGCAGTGGAACCCCTAGCAATAAGGCTACGACAGGAGGGCGAAACCTGGGGTATTCCGATAGCAAACACGGTGCATTGCGTATCATTGTATGCAGATGATCTTTTGATATATGTCAGAGACATCACACGTGACCTCACTCCAATATGGACGACACTGCGAGACTTCGCGGAGGTCTCTGGCCTCAAAGTCAATTGGGCCAAATCCACGATTTATCCACTGAGCCCTTATCTAGCCCCGCTCTACATATCTGTCGGAGCTCATACGCTTGCCTGGAGCACTGCTGCACCCAGATATCTGGGAGTGCGGTTGTTTCATTAACCCGAGGACCTGTACGAAGGGAACCACCGTAGGGTACTAGCGGGGATACGCGTGGTGGTAGGCTTCTGGAAGACACTGCCTCTCACCCCCATTGGACGAGTAGCCCTTGCAAAAATGATCATGGTCCCCAGACTCCTCTACCACTTCATTAACCTCCCTGTGATACCACCACACCCCTTCTTTCGCAAGTTAGACACACTACTAACCACATTGATCTGGGGAGGAGGTAGACATTGGGTGGCCTGAACCACGCTATACCTGCCCACAAATCAGGGAGGGCTGGGAGCTCCGTCCTTTGAAGAATTTTTTCTGACGGCTCAACTCCAGTGGTTGTCACACTGGACAGCGAGCATCACATAGGAGAAACAATCACAGAGGAAGGTCAGATACCCCTCCCCGCAATCCGGAGGCTACTAATGCCAGGTACCAAACCTCTCTGCACTTACCCTATGCAAGTCTCCATAGCCCGAACGTGCATGCTGAAAATTCATCGTATGTCCAGAGGGAAACCCCCTAACTCACCTCTGCTCCCGCTGGTAGGGTTTCCCCAGAATGATAAATACTATACCACTCAAGCCCTTCAGGTGTGGGCTGATCATTCGGTCACAGAGATGGAATCCCTGTTCGACGACAGACAGCTAAGGACATATGCCCAAATGGCCGCTCACTATGATCTACCCCCAGGTCAGTTCCTTCTACACAGGCAACTACTAGACAGTAGTCGACCCTACTTGGACCTCATTGAGGGGGAGCCCCCGACACACCCGGTGATACACACTATACTGCATTTGGGGGCGGGCAGACATTTAGTTACCTGGCTATACAAAGCCGTTAGGGAACTGATCCTCCACCCATTAGACTCACTACGGCAGACATGGGAAGATAAAGTGGGACGGGTATTTAACAATAAAGAGTGGGAAAAAGCCCTAGAATATCCCAAAAAGGCCTCCAGAAATGCGCGTTTCAGGGACATTCAATTGAATATCCTGCACAGGGCATACCTAACCCCACACTGCCTTCACCGTTTTTATCCCGACACACACTTCGCATGCCCCCGCTGTCAGGCTCCAGAGGCGGACTTCAAACATATGTTTTGGGACTGTCCCGCTGTCCAGAATACACCGAACACTCTGAGAGATGACCAACATTCTGACCATGTCATCATGGGAAGCCAGTGCCCTCGGAATTTTCCGCAAGCGGAAAAACTAAAAGGTCCAGTACCGCGTCGCCCCCCTAGCCTTTCTCTTAGCAAAAAGGGGTATAGCCATGCACTGGAGGGCCCCGGCGGGCCCCCTGAAGGTGTCTGGATAGGGGCCATGCATAAATGTGGTGCGGTGGTGGAAGAGGTACTAAGGGATGAGGAAGTGAGGGAAATACGGAAACATCCCATATCTCTGGAGTGGGCACAATTATTGCACCGATTTACCCACGAAACAACACAAACGGAATCACAGACAGCCTCCCAATCACAGACTCCACCCCTACCTCCCCTGAGACCGATGGATGATAATGCAAGACCAAACCCAGATGAATAGAGCTGGAAATGCAAAAGGACTGCATCATGCAATTCCACCCACCAGGTCAGATCAGCCCATCGCGACCCCTCCCCACACACACACTGACGCACAGTGCTCCGAAATCATGACCAACCACACACTTAATACATTCTGACAGCTCCGCAACACCTTTCCTAGTTCACCCCCAAAGTTAATAGGTTTACCCCTACATCGGTGGTTCCGAAACCGATGTTTTTTTTTTGAAACTGGAACGCACGCACCAAACGTCATACGAGCATTTACAAAAACGGAATACGAGAGGAACACACAGCAAACCCATAACCACAGATGATGCACCCAACCAGGGGCTAGTAAATATTCTAGTACAGAATCAAATGTTAGGCACGGGGATATCACCCTATTTACATTACCTTGCCTGAAATGTCAGATATGCAATGAGGTTATGAATATTGTTCTCCACAGTGATTTCTCAACAGATCATAGATGTATGTTAATGTATTATAATAGCAAGATGTCAATTGATGCAATGAAATGCAAAATCCCAATAAAAACATTTTAAACAAACAAAAGTACACTTTTCCGATTTAAGGGGTCATGTCCAACTGGGAAGAGATCGGATAATTCTAAAGTTAGATAGACGTCTTGAATTTGGCTGTGCTCTTTTCTTATGGCATTTGAATTGAAGGAAGTGGCATCCTGGTCAGGATAACGTATATTCTGTTGAGAACCTTTAGTTATTAAGTTGGTTGCCAGGGGATTCAATTGTGTCAAGGCACCTGACTGAAGGGATTCAGGAGATAATCCCCTGTTGTTGTCATTGTCAGTGTTACTTAAGATATCTACAGATAAGGTTGAGACTTCTGTCTGTACCCCTGTACCTGCCCGGAGTCCTTGGGAACACTTTAGTTTCCTAGGCTTTGCTTTCGTAAGTCTACGGTTATGTCTTTACCTTCTTTTGGGCTTCTGGTTTGTGTTTGTGCAGTCTCTGATTCTTGTTTCCCACAGTTGGATTTTATGCCTTTTTTGGGGGACTTCCCTTATTTCTCGAATTTCTCCGGTTTTCAACTGAGGTTGAGAGGGAGTAAGTTCCACGGGTTGTTGCTGAAGATTTTAGTTTGTCGCCTGTATTTCTTTGTGAGTAAAGATAGAATGGAATTTAGGGATTGCAATTTGTGAGCTGCTTCCCTTTAGCGTCTCAAAAATCTTTTATGTAGAATAAATGTTATCGACTTGACCCCTTTTATAATTTGAGATTTATTATTTCCACTATTTGTTTGAGTACCTCTTGTTCTTGTGCTTAATAAATCGACACCATTTTCTTTTGTCTGAGTATAGTTGTCACTTAGTTGAGCTAATTTCTTCGTATGATTTTCAATTATGGATGCATGGCTTTGGGCGCTTTTCTCGTCAGTCACGAATTGAAGAACTACTAGCTGGGTTTTCAAAACATGATCTTAAGTTACTGCCAATTTGCCTAGTAATGCCAGGATTGCTTCCAGAACAGTTTGCAAGGAACACAGCGATTCTGTGACTGATGCTCTTTCTGGAGAGATCCAGTGAAAATAACAGCGAAAATCCGGGGATAGGGATAGGTTAACATCAGCGACCAGATGGTTAGTAGGTGTACTATTCAACAGTTGTTGCATCTCCCTTGGCGTTTTTAAGGGAGGGACTGTAATTACCTGACTCATATTTATGTCCGGAAGAGTGAAGTCCAACTCAGTTGTTGCGATTGTGAGAGGAGGTTTATATTGATGTTGAGAAACCAATTCCTCTGAACAAGAGTTAGGTGGGGGTTCAGCCCCCTCGGACTGAGAAACTAGAGGCTGATCTAAGGACTCCTTTGTAATTACAATAAGGCCCCTTTGATCCTCTTGTTTTGGTATTTCTTGAGCCTTAGTTACTGATGCAGGGCAAGAGGGAAAACATTCGGGAATAGTAAGTGTTCCTGAGAGAGCCCCGGTGTGTTCTGAACAGGGTTTGCTTCTTCTCTGTGATTGGGCTGTGCCCAGTCTTTTCACAAAGACTGTTCTACTTCTTAATTTTCTTAATGCCATTTCTCCACAGTAGGCTCTTCAGGCTCCGCCTTCGGGAAAGGAATATTGGGCCTGGATTCTGGTCCCTAAGTGTCTGATAAAGGTAGCTCGAAGCTCCTGGCGGCAGGTCACTGTGACAATGCTCTGGTCTGCTCCAGCCTTACTCCCACCGTACTCCGTCGCGTTCACCAACACAACGCTCTCAGCCAATCTCCCGAGCTGCAGAGACTCCCCCCTCACTGGGCCTAGGGAAAGAGAGGCAGCAAGAGGAGCAGGCCGAGGCTCAATCGATGACCTTGTCACCACCACCGGTGTCAGACACCTAAAAGACGGAGGGGATGTAGTGGAGCAGGTGAGGGTCGAGCAATGCGGAGAGGAGACGAACTAAGCGGTCACGCCAACTCGCAGGCTGAACCGGTCTGGCGCCGGCTACCTCCGTGAGAGCTGGCGAACCGCAGCTCTGGGCTTCAACCAGGCGTGCTCACCTCTCCTCCCAGGCTCCGTCTCCCAAGTCCCGCTCCGTGCCCGCGCCCGGCCCCCACAGATGGGAGGAAGCTGGGGTGGGGGGGAAGTAGGTAAGAGCGGTGCCTTGCTTACTTGCGGTCCGGGTCCTGCGACTCCAGTAATGCTCCGCTACCAGCTACAGCTCGGTTCCGGGTTCTCGCTGCTGAGTCCGGGCTGCCGCAGTGTCTCTCCGTCCGCTACGTCTACTTGCCACCGCAAATTGCGATTCCCTAACTGCATTCGCAATTTAGGTAATCGCAAATTTTGCAAATACCTATTTTGCGAATGGCTTTGGACTTGATGCATCCCAAAAGGCTAATTACCGGTCTCAAAGGGGCCGAATCTGCAAATCGGTCCATTTGTGACCGGTAATTAGCTTGCCCCAAGTCTCTATTCCATTTATGTGCTCTTTCTTTACTCCATCCTCCATCAAAGCTATAAACATATCTCTCCTAGTCAGCCTGTTCTTGTCTGTATGGGTCTCAGACCTGGAGGCTCTTTCAGTCTTTATCCAGTCCCCCAACTCTCCTGACACATGGACTACCTGAATCACCTGCCCCAAATTACTACCAGCCTGGTTAATTAGCAGAGTCATCATCACCTATTTGTAGGCTGGGGGAGACAAGTGGATTATTCGATTTTGGACTGACACTGTCAACAGCCCATCCATCAACTACTGTGCATTATCAAGGAACATCGCAGTTTTCATTACTTCTTCTTTAAGCCTCTGCATAGCATCTCTCAATGTACAACACGGTTTATTATTTATTGGCCAGTCCAATCCAACTCTGTTGGGTTTTTATAACTACATCCAAAACTGCTAATTGTAACAGACTGATTTGATTATTGCCTCTGTAATTCCTAAACTGTTCCTGCACAGTAGGATCAGTACTGAGCGTGCAAAATTACACTGCGTGATCCAACGTCACTCCAGAGGCTCCCATATCAAACAGTCGTACCATCCATGTAAGCAAAGCCTCTCCAAGGCTCTGTCAGAATCTGTCTAGAATGGCATTAATCTCCTTCTGAGTAAAATTCTCCATGGAATACATCGCAACCCTATGTGGATGATTTGGACCACCCTATATCTTCCGTCGATATATGAGCTGTTCCTGAACAACCTTTCAATCGTCCGACTTACCCTGGCTGCTAGCTGGACCACACTCTCCCCCAGAGGCTGAAAATTCTGAAGAATCCCAAATATTTCCAACCCATGTTTCTGGGTCCCAATCAATTCCTACCTTTGCGATTGCTAAATGCAGTTTTCTCTTGTTAACCCTTTCCCTCCTTTTCTAGTATTTATATTGTTCGATAAGTACTGCAGCTTTCTCCACTACAGTCTGGTAAGCTTCGAACTTATTATGTAATAACTAAGTTAACATCATAGAATATTATTGGCTTCAACACATTGTTTTTCCATTTGCTTGTGTTAAAGCTGTAGCTGAACACATTTTTCATGCATTTTACGATAAGCATATAGGAGGATCCAGCCTCTTCGTCCTGACGTGCTAAGCTCTTTCCCTTTCTCAACAGGCAGTTTTTGCAAACACGCAACCACTTGTGCTGGGTCAGCGTCAACTAAACATACATTCCAATTTTCACTCAACCCAACACAATGAGCCCATTCGTGGGTAAGCATACCATAGGGGGCTACCTCCCACCCAGGTATTTCAGTTGGTATCTGGGAATCTGCCTTTGTTTTTCTGGAAGAGATTTTTCCCCTTTAAATTTTCGTATCCTGTTCATGACACAAAAATGTATCCCTTCTGATTTGAAACAATGTGACACAACTAAACTCAACGCTCCCAAGAGGAGGCAAATGTACTGCTGCACCTTCAAATACCACACGTAACTCAGCCTCCCTCAAAGCGAGGCAAGAAAACAGGACTCAGCACTCTCTCAAGTCGAGGCAAGGAAACAGATTCAGGTGCATTTAAAATGAAACATGTATTTATTAATCCAATACTTTTAAAAGGAAGGCAAAATATATTGGTTAATGCAGATTCCCAAATATTAAATAACATAGGCAGTAAATAAGATAACATATGGCATATATACATGGAGCAGAGAAACGTATAGCTTATATACATGAAGTAAGTCAAAAGAATACATCACCGATCGATTACTCAACATTCTTGCCAACTTGCCTGGAGGAGCCCTTGACAGCCAGGCAGAAGTTTTGATCGGGACCCTCAATGTTCCCTGCAGTAACACGCCTGTTCCACAGCGAGCTCCTGTCTGAGCGCCAAGATTTCCCACCTTTAATACCTTTTACACAATCTGAGGAGAAGTTTCTAGAAACCTCTCCCCCTTTTTCTGTTACGAAAACTGAGCTGACCATGCTGGTCTCTGTCACGGTCAAGACAAAACCTGGCCAGGTCCCTGCATTTTGACTCCAAGATTGAGCTGTAAATTTTGCACAATTCTCTGGCAACAACACTCTCTGCCCTGAAAGGTACCAAGCGCGCATCCCACACAACATGTTCCAGCTTACTCTACACGGTGAGGAGCGAAAACAAGTGAAGAACGAAAACATCCCCTTTCCACCCTGCAACTGCATGAGAGCACAGAAAATGGAGTCAGTTACACAAGATGGAGTCAATGGTCAATGTATCAATTTTATTAGCATTACCAATGGCAGAAATTCAGTGTACGGGAGGGGTACCGTCTGTAGTCACAGCAGCCAACAGCCAGGATCACGGGAGACCACAGTAGGTCCCAGCGGGTATCTCGTCTTGACTACAGACAGTACCCCTCCCGGACCCTGAATTTCTGCGTTACACTATAATTGAGTGTTTTTAAAGTTGGTCCGTAAGTATACCGATACCACTGAGCACCACAACTCACCTTAGCGCTTGTGTTGGATATTCACCTTTCACTTGGCATGATTCTTGCCACTCACGCACTTTTTCACCCGGTCCTGACGAAAGCCCATACATTTTCTATCTAAGGCTGAAACATGTAGACCATTTTTTAGACAACTAAGAGTAAGTTTACTCCAGTAGTTGTGCCATCTGATTTTAACCGTATCATGGGCCGCCATTAATAAACACATTGGACAAGGATCCCCAGAGATACTTTTAATCCTCGCTACATCACTTCACATAAATACACCACACCAGCTCCGCTGTAATCAGGCGTTGTAGCACAACCGGGGGGCATTCGGCCCCCCGGTTGGGACCCCAATGATGAAGCATGAGACCAACTAGGTTGGTGTGTGAGGGGTCTTTTAACAACACCTAATGGTTTCTTGGCACTGTTCATTATTACAGTGAGTCCAGACTACTTTCTTCACAGTGGGTTCGTCCACATTGTTTTGCCTACATTGGTCTTATTCATAGCCTTATTTTTTCCTGTCCTCTGCATAGTTTTATTTTAAGGGGGTTGGGTAGTGTTGTGTATTTTTACGGTATATTCTATTATGTGCTTTTTGTCACTTTACAATGTTATCTGTAGTATTCTATTTTAGAATGGAGGCTAAGGGACTGGGGAGAGAGCAGCAGACATGGAGGCTGTCAGGAGTGTCTCTCCTCGACAGCTGACTGTTCGAATAAAGGCTTCACAACTTAAATTGTGTCCGAGTTTATGCTACACATATCATTATTCATGCCATCTTGAATCTACTTTAATATCAATCAGCCTGTCTAATCAGTAAAATTAAGTTAAAAAAAATAGGCCCAGGGTCAACACTTTTTCCTTAGGGGCCTGATGCCGCTTATTGCCGTGGTTGCGACGGCCCATGCAGCCTAGTCTTGATTACACTTCATGCTGGTTTCTTCCCCCACCCTGTGCTTCCTATTTCTATCTCACTATTGCACATTCTTTTCAGACCCTTTTTATCCCATTGTCTCCGTTTTCCCATCTTTGATTTCCTCCTTTTCTGCTTTTCTCTCTCTTGTTCTGGGTCAATCTCTGATGATGAAAAACAAGCCCCAGTTCCCAAAAATGAATGCCAATGGTACCACCTGTAAGCACCAACACATATTGAGCGCTAATTGATGCAATGTTCAGCCACACTAAGGGACTGTGCAGTTAGGGTCGCCGGTTTGTTCCCTGAGATTCAGTAGTGACTTTACTTTATTTGACTTGTGCAGTTTATCTATGTACCAAAGCAATCTAAACGGTCAGGTTACTCATTGTGTCGGGAGGGAGGGAGGGAGGGAGGGAGGGAGGGAGGGAGGGAGGAAGGAAGGAAGGAAGGAAGGAAGGAAGGAAGGAAGGAAGGAAGGAAGGAAGGAAGGAAGGAAGGAAGGAAGGAAGGAAGGAAGGAAGGAAGGAAGGAAGGAAGGAAGGAAGGAAGGAAGGAAGGAAGGAAGGAAGGAAGGAAGGATGGATGGATGGATGGATATTGGGATGGCCAAGAGAATAAATAGTCAGCTTCATCAAAGTATGTATGAATGTGGCCTCAGTATACCACAAACCTAACCACAAGGCAGTAGAGGGTCAACAGTTATTTGAGATGTAGTGTATTTGTGGACCCTTGCTGCAGCATGATGTAGTGTTCTTTTAAGAGGTGTGTCTTCAACGCTTTCGTGAGCTGAAGCCATTTCATTTTTTGGGGGGGGGGGGGGTTGAAAGGGGGTACTGGAGGATGTAGGGATGTTCTTCAAGATCCTGAGTGCACAGCTGTAAAAGGCCTGCTGCCCTGACTTTTTTTTACGCTTGTGCATGTCTAGTCTGCTGTTTTTACTGGCTGTTGGTGTGCCAAGAGCTACCATAGATTGGGATCCCTTCAGGCAGATAGGCAAAGATGCAAGTCGTGATAGGTTTGTAAATAATGCCCCTGTTTTTGTACATGGCACGGGCCAGCAAGGGGAACGAGGGGAGTTACATCAGAATTGCAGGGGTGAGATCATATTTCTTTAGCCCCTGGATTGGACATTCTGTAGCGTGTAGGATCCCCTTCCCCTTAAGGCGGGACCAGTTTGGAGTCCGGGAGGCCATGGAGCAGAGCGTTTCCACCATCTTGCTGCAAGAAGTATGAGGGAATGAATAGCAGTTCTTGAAGTTAAGGAGAAGTTTTTCATTCACAGAGACAGCTGATATCAGTCTTTATTTCCTGTGCAATGATGCTTGTGTCCAGGGTGAACCCAAGTGACTCGGCATTGGGTGAAAGATAGGCCTCAACGTTGTTAGGGCACATGCCATTGAGCCAGGTATCTACCTAAACCTTTTGGCTAATTAAGATAAGCAGGGCATTTAGAAATGTTTGTTTTTAGACAAATCCACTACAAGGACATTTCTTTCTGCTGCATGGTTCTCAGTTTCTTACCTTCCATCCACTGCTAGGCAATTCAATGTGTCTTTGGATACCTTAATGTCTTGACATTTTATCCACCTTTACTGGGAACAGTAATTGGCACTTTTCCTGTTTCCTACGATTGCTTCAACTTGGATTTTTTTTATGCTTTGGTGGAGTCTTCAGAGGCAGTGCCCTTTCTACAAGTCAAGTAGTTAACCATTCTGAAGCCAGTAGCTCAGCTTCTAGGGGACAAGTCGGAAGTGGATGTAGACTGCCTCCATACTAATAACCTCATTTAGGAGAAACAGATCTCCTTGACACCTATCGATTGCCCGACGGCTGTTTTGTTCACCAAGGCATTCCTATGGACATTCAGGCATATGGTTCTTTTCATGAAAGTGGTAACTGATTTTGTATTTGTTGACAGCTGATCACAATGAGGAACAGAATAATCGATCTATACTCACAGATGCTTGCCTGTCTCGTGTGGCCAGAATACACTTCTATTACATAATTTTACTTAAATTACATCAGCAAAATTGCTGGAGCATCAGGCGCACCCGGGGAAGCAATTTTGCTTCCTTTTCAATTGCATTTCTGGATTCTTAACAATATCAATTTGTGTCATAGCAAATAATCTAATTTCTAGATCTGGACTCTATGCCAGCCGTGCTGTCCCACAAATGCTTGGCAGCTCAGGCTGGACTGTTCCCATGAGGAGCAGGGTCAATACTGATTTGCATATGGCTGGGTCCAAACTGGGGTCGCATAGTGAGCAAAAGAAAGATGGATTTTACTCAGTTCTCTTGACGGGGGTAAATGTTCGATTCATTCAGCAATCCGTCCATCATTTTGCTGCAGCACTTTTTACCCTAAGTGGCCACGTTATGCCCAGACTTGGGTCCCTAGCTTACTTTGCCACTGGATTCAAGCTAGCCTGGCTGATGAGGGGTGTTACCCCGAAACTGGTCCCAGAATGCTTGTTTCCGGTCCTTTCAGGACCTGGCCTGGCAGTTCGGGCTGGACTGTTCCCTAGAAGAGCAGAGTCAAGACTGATTTGCATATGGCTGGGTCCAAACTGGGGTGGCATAGTGAGCAAAAGAACAATAGATTTCATCCAGACCTCTTAACTGGGGCAGTGAAAGTTTGATTCATTCAGCATTCCGTCCATCACTTGTTGCCACAGTATATTGGATCAGGGCATCATCATATCACTGCATCACTTGGGGCTGCTGCTGTGGTACATGGGCTTTGGTTTGCGGTAACCACACCCCCGTCAGTCCCGATACTGACCTGTTAGTGATATTGAGTCCACCAACGACCACAGGACTCTGGACCCGCTTGTTGGGTATAGTCTCAGAAAAATTAACTACTTTATTTTGTATTCCTTCCTCCTAGTTGGAAGTCTTTGGCTGTGATTTTGGCAGTGGGGAAGTGGGGATTTGTTGTGTCGTCACCGTGTCCACTCCCGCTAGGGAGCTGGGGGTGGGTGGGATGTGGGGCGGGGCAGTGATGTAGCCAAGTCTGCTTCCCCAAATGTAAGAGGATCACAAGTGCAGTATATGAGAAGACTGCGCCCAGAGAGTGGTGACAGCTGGCAGCAGTAATTGGAGTAAATCTAGTGGCGAGTCGTGCTTTGGGATATATTTTTCATCTGATTATATTGGTGATGAAGACCAGGTTTGAACCCTGGCTTGGATAGTAAAACCCTACTACTCCTGTACAAGTAACTGAAAAAAAAAGAATGAACGGTTTAAACTGTGAGTGGTGGCGATGGCCCAATAAATCTACTGAAAGAACTGCTTTACCCAAAAGTAAATCCTAGAAAGCAGTTCTGGGGCCCACCACTGTTCCCTTTAGCCACCTTAATAACAAGAATAAGCAAGTATGAGTAAGTCCAATATTGAAGTTAGTCAAACATTGAAAGCATTCAGTCTCTCTGGAAAATACATTCAAATTAGTCATGTTTGCCAAAAATAACGACACAACACCTATGGAGAGGCAAAGGCCAGGAAAATAAGTCCCAGGGCAGTATACTAGAAAGAAGTGTTATTGTGGAAAGTATGATGGGGCAAAAGCATACAATAGCCCAAACAAGGCTATGCAAGGTGAAATTGAGACTTCTAATACGTCACCACTAGTTAAGTCGATAAGGTGTTTTGTGGGCAAACAGTTCAAGGGCTGGTCTACCCCAGATTGAAAGCAAACTGCTCAGGTCTTAGGATCTATCCCAGGATCACTAGAGAAAACAAGGTATAACCAGTCGGTGTTTAGCCGGGTACAGGAGCACATTTTGAAGAACTCAATAGATTCAGCAATATACAGGGCCTTTTCAAATCTCATTTGGAACCCAGATTGTCTTCTTCTCCACATCTATTGACAACCTCATCTGAAGGAAGTCCACAGCCAGATAAAATCTGGGATAGAGCTCTGAATCTCTGGTAAGGAATCTAGATCAAATATTAAAAAGTGGTGTGGACGCTGGTCCTCAGATAGCTACCTCAGAGAAAGAAGGCGCTGCAATACTTGACCCTCATTCCATCGTGAATATTGACATGTCCTCCACCCTAAGCTCTTTCATGCTGGGCGTAATACTATTGATGCAAACACATTGCAAGGCATTTTTAAGGTTACAGTCCTAAATAATGTTTTTAAACCCAAAATACGCATTTACAGACAATAGCCTCAGAAGTGAAACAAATGAATACATGTATGCCAACTTTGGTAAGGCCAAGTGAAACACTAAGGGGTCTATTAGGATGGCCGCCGCCGGTCTGGCGGTGCAACCGCCTGAAGCCATCTGCCCGCCATCGAAACCCGGAAAACTGCTGTGGTGTGATTTTCCGCCTTCCACTTTTTCGCTGGTTGCAGTCTGCCCGCTTGCCTAGCGGGCGTAGCTAGACCGCTACAATTGTTTCGGATCAGGGCCAAGCACCGCCGGCACGATTATGATGCCGGTGGTAGCCAGCCTTTCCGCTGAGGTGGAACTGCCATGGAAAGGCATGCGGAGACATATTCCGGGGGCTCATTGCGGGCCACCAATGTGTTGGGGGGTGAGTGGGTGCACTGGGGGTACCCATGGTACCCCCCTACATGTCCCTGTACCAGGTGTCAGGCCCTGTGCAGTGCCTGCCACACAGTGCAGTGACATACATGACACGCTCCTTTTCACACCGTGGCTGTGCTGCTGGCAGCAGCAACCACCGTAATGTTAATCGCCAGAATCCAACCACCGCGGTTGGATTTCGACTGCGGAGCATCCTAATTGGACCGGCGATTATGCCGCGGTCCTTACGGGCAGTCTTTTCCCGCTACCATGGTGGTCGGGGAGATTTTCCGACCGCCATCCTAATAGACCCCGATATGTGCAAACAACTCAGAAAGAAATGGGGGGGCACTAGAGGTAGTGAATAGGAATACTTCCAGTTCAGTTTACACTTACAAGAGACTTATGAAAATTAAAAGGTGAGGGACATACTCGGCATACCAAAGTTACTTCCCATGTATCAGGAGAGGGGGAAGAAGGTAAAGAGAATAAAGATGTAAAGTGAAAAAAGCAAGGACTCTCAGTTAATAATGCTCTGCAGGATAACGCTCGGGTAAGGATTAATTGGGCGCTAGATGTAAGAAGAAACCTGGATGTCCAAGGGGGAGGTACTGAATGTAGGTACAATTTATGAAGCGTGAAAAGCATTCCAGAGCAGCCAGGGCCATGCATCAATAATTCCTGAAGGGAAAGTATCTCACGGATGCCCTTAGAAAGTGAGCTAGATCATAGGGAACCTAGATTAGAGGCCTGAAACACAAGAGGAGTTCTACCAAAGGGGAGTATAGGATACCAAGGTGAAAGACTTGATGTGTGTATGTAGAATCCCTTGAGAAAAGAAAAAAATGTGAGAGTTAAGAAAAATAAACCTACTAAATAGGTCCCAGTTGCTTTAGCCCTTCTCAAAATGAACTGGCTACTTAGCACTCTATCAATATTATAAAACAGAACGTAGGGCAAGGAAGGAGGTAACCACGATTACCTTGTTCTCAGGGCTGGTAAAAGAGGCTTTGCAAAAGGCAGGGGGTGAACTTAAAACAAAGCATGAAATTTGTACAAGAAACAGAAATCTTGAGCATTGAATACAGATAACAACTTTCGATGGTGTCATGCTGGCCTGGGAAAAACAGATAAAGCTGCTACACTGATAACGGGGAAATGCAGGGACACAGACAGGTGGATAGCTACAACGCTGACTTTATGAGAGCCACAACTCCACAGAAAATGATATTCATGACTGGAACCCATACGAGTGCTTGAGTATCTCTGAGGATCTAGAGGAGGGCGTGGATATTGGGAGGTGCTTCCTCGCACAGAATTGCAATCATCTCCTGGAATATATTTAGACTTAGGAACCTAATGAACTTAGAGGCGTTCAACTTTATATCCCATACTTATGAAATGTTATGCTTCCAGAACCACCTCCGATAGATATTTTTTTGCAAGTCTATCAGTCAGTCAGTCAAATGATCTTTATTTGGTAGAAAGGACCATAAAAGCACAAGATAAAACAAGTTACAAACAGAGCACACACAATAAAATCACAAAGATACAATTACTCAATTACACATCATCAATTGTCTTTCTGTGGCGTCATGACTAAGTCACACTGCATACTTTTTCCTTAAACCCTTCGACTGGGTAATAAAATGAAATACTGCAAAACAGATTGTAGGCGACTCACAGCATTGTAAAAACAATAAACCTTCTTGATGAGTTTTAAAACATTTCCCTACTAAAATTGGGTGTACAAACTGGGATCTAAAAGCTGAGTATAAAGTGCAGAATAACATAAAGTGCTTGGTGGAATGTATGGACACTGAATCACATGGGCAGAGGGGTAATGAAGCAAATCATATCCAGTAACGGGGGAGGCCACCAGGAAGTGACTCGTATTTATTCGAAGGTGGGTTAAATAAAATTGGTGTTCTGGTGCCTTTATCCATAATAGACATGGCTCCATTCCTTCAAAGTTGACAGAGGCAAATATGCGTGGATAATTGTCCATAGGTTACTCAAGTCTCCTCTTGTCTCTATGGGCATGGTAGGTGTCCTTAACAAGAGCCTTTGTGCGTGAGCCAATCTCGCTGAAATTCTCAAAAGCACTGGTTAATCCTAAATCACGAAGTGTGTTTTTTCCAAACTTGATCCAAGGGATGTCTAGCATATTAGTCTGTTTGAGACAATCAAGTCAAGTCAAATGAACTTTATTTCGGAGAATATCTCCATAAAAGATGCATAAAATTGGTAATATAAAATTGTTTAAAAAACATACATTAAATGATTGAAAAGTAGTTAAAATATTTAAAACATTAAGAACGCGAGGACATCTATATATCCGCTCGTTACAGCAGTCATGTACAATTTAACCCAGTACAAATTGAGTCAGGTTGGCGTTTTCAGGTACCGTCTCCTCGTATGCCAGAAAGCCCCCGGAAATTTGGCCACAGCAAACACAGTATGAGAAGCCATATCGCTCTTGAGGATTCTTAAGGCTTCATGACACCTAGTAAAACCCAGATTCCTACAAATGGGGATGATCCATTTTCTGCGCGCCTCACTATAGCCCGGGCAAAAAAAATATAATGTGCAGTTCGGTTTCGTCACTTACTCTGCATGCCGGGCAAATGCTGGGTGCGGACTCAGACCAATGATTAGTGAGTGCACGGATTGGCAAGGACCCGTGCCTCCATTGTAGATAAAGCTTCCTTATTAGTACTGGGTATATATTGTCCAGGGTTGGTTCCAGGCTATAGGCATTTTTAGTACAAAGAAATTGCTCCGTAAGGGTCCCTAGGGTTGTGCAGGAATACAAAGTGGGAGCCTTGGAGTCATAATACAATTTAGTGAGTGCCTTTTTTGGGAACCTGGGGCAAGCATCTAGAGGATCATTCCATAAGGGGTCAAGGCCTAAACCCACCAGACTGCTCCTTACGAATTTAAACCAGCCAATATTCCCCGAGTTCGGAAGGCTAAGGACTTCCTGCAAGCCCTGCCTATAATGAGTCAATTCGGGCACCGCCCACAATCTATGCCAGTAGATCAGAGGGCGAAGCGCCAGTTCTTCTTCCAGGGGTCTAATGCCTAAGTCGAGTCTTAGTGGCACTAGAGGTGTACTTGGAGGGAGGGCTACTAAGCACCTGAGAAACCTATTCTCCTCTTTTGTCAAGCATGGCGAGACTTTGTGGCCCCATAGTTCACTGCCATAGGTAACGGCTCCTCTAGCTTGCACCCTATAAATGTGAAGCGGAGGGCCTATGGGTTTGAGAGTTGACCTATTCTTCCCCGCCAGCCTTAGTATCCCACCCACGTGTTGTACTAGTTTTAGCCTTGCTTTCTCCTGATGCGGACCCCACCCCATTTTCTCGTTGAGGGTTACACCAAGATATTCAAAGGTGTTAACTCGTTCTAGCATACTATTCCCTATACGGGGAATGCGGTGGAACCTAGGCGGCGGATTGAAGGCCATAAATTTGGTCTTTAAAGTGTTAATCTCCAATCCGTGCTCTCTACAGAAGTCCCCAAAGCCGTCAAGCACACGCTGAATTCCCATCGGCGACTTGGAGAGGAGGAGGGTATCATCCGCAAACATAATTGCCGGAACCCTCCTTCCTGCCAACTTTGGGACGTCAGAATTGGGGACCTCGTTGAGGTGGTCAATGACCCCGTTGACAAAGAGGCAGAACAGGGTCGGTGCGAGTACGCACCCCTGTCTTACCCCTCTGTCAACGGGAAACTTATTGGATAGGGCGCCCTGCTTGCCACACCTCACTTGAGCATAGGTGTTGGTGTGGAGGCGAATGATCATCAACAAAAGATCACCTGGCACCCCGACTCTAGCCAGCACTTCCCACAGCTTACCGCGTGGAACCAGGTCAAAGGCCGCCCTTAGGTCCACAAATACAGTATAGAGGCTGCCACCCTCCAATTGTATTGTTTTCCAGTATATAAGGGACAGCCTGAAGACCTGGTCTATGGTAGAGATCTTTTGCCGAAACCCGGCCTGGAGGGGGCTCAAGATTTCCCTGTCTTCGATCCAGTCCGAAAGGCGATCCAACAGAAGCCTCGCGAAAAGCTTCTGGGGGACGTCTATCAGACTGATCGGTCTGTAGTTGGCTGGGAGCAGAGGTGAACCCCTTTTGAATATAGGGACAATCTCCGCCCCCAGCCAAGTGGAGGGAACCGCCATACCGTGAGCAATAGCATTAAACAGTACCAGGAGGTAGGGGGCCCAGATTCTAACCTCATGTTTTAGGAGGTCGCCTGGGAGCTTGTCAAGTCCTGGCGCTTTTCCCGAGGAAAGGCGAGTAATCGCCGTTTCCAATTCCTCCAAGTTGAAATCTTCCATCATGGAAGAATTAGCGATAGTTGGGGACGCTATCTCTCCAGCCTCGGTTCCTAGGTGATCCAGCCCAGCTACACTATAGAGGGATGAAAAATGTTCCTCCCACACTTCAGGCGCAATATTTGCCTGTATAGCCAAAACAGGCTCAGCAGAGCCATGTTTGACTATTTGCCAGAATCTCCTAGGGTCCCTGACTTTGAGTGCGGATGTCATTTCTGACCAGTTCTCCCAGTCGCAGTCTATTTTGGCATTTTCTAGAAGGAGCTTAT
Organism: Triturus cristatus; assembly: GCF_964204655.1. Classification (NCBI taxonomy): domain Eukaryota; kingdom Metazoa; phylum Chordata; class Amphibia; order Caudata; family Salamandridae; genus Triturus; species Triturus cristatus. Next base: position 939,622,680 of record NC_140594.1, on the reverse strand, counting down.
AAGCGGCCCGCTTTTCCCTAATGACCAGAGGGGCCTCCTTATTTTTGAATGTCTGGAGAAGGTCTGCCTTTGCTCTCCTGCAACTAGCATTAAACCAGGAGGCTCTTCCTCTCCTCACTTTCCTCTCCCGAACCACCGGGTTCAATACCTCGGCAAGGTTATTGCACAGGGTCAGATGAATGTCCCCCAGAGAAAGGCACCCATCAGGCGAAGGCAGTAGTGGGAGAAGTCTTCCCACCTTTTCGAGGGCTGATGCCACTAACTCATAAATTGCCCTAATACGATTTGGTTTTTCCAAGAGTTTTTCCCACCTTATTCTTCGCCTATTACTGGATTTAATTAGATCGGACACCATTAGCCTGTTTTCTACCACAGCAGCATTAAGAAATGCGTCGGCAACCAGGGAGAGGGACAGGCCATTGTGATCACTGTCCGGCCTGGGGACTATTTTGAATTCTTTAACTAGTTTCCAGTCCTGTAGTTTAATTAATATATAATCTATCCGGGACTCCTGGCCTAATCTATTGAAGGTTGGTTGCGGTGGTATGTCCCCTTTAAACCTGCCATTGCAAGCTCTAAGTGAGTTTGCAAGGGTCATAGTTATTATTTGGGATACAAGTGGTGAGCATGCCCTAACCGGGGGACCGACAATAATTGGAATATCCCAGAGATCATCCTCCTCACTACTGACCCCGTCTAGGTAAGCCGGGAATGGTTCATACTGGGTGTTAAAATCACCTCCGACAAGCAGTGTTGCTGAGCTAGAGACAGAATCGAGAAATGTCACCAGATCCTCCATTGTCCCTGAAGTGCCCGCTACTCCAACCGGTCTGGAATATACGTTTACCAGTGTTAGTCCCATCCCAGTGGGCCAGCGTAAGGCCACACACAAAATATCCAAAGAATTGGTGTCTACTATCTCGGCCTTACAGCCAAGATGAGAACCAATCCATATTGACAAACCACCGGACGGGTGTCCCTTCCCTCCCCATGTGGCTAAAACATTAAAGGTTGCAAACCCAGCATAGCAATGGCTCTCTCTGGCCCACGTCTCCTGGAACATGCATATATCGTATTACTTAATGAAGTCCGCCCATTTGCTGCAATCTAATTTGTTGGGTAACCCCGCTGTGTTCCAAGATAGAATTTCTAATGACCTCAAATCCTTAACTGTACTTGTGACAATCTCGACAGGAATACTTTGAACTGGCCCAAGAGGGGCCCAGTCCCCAGTGTCAGAGCATTCACTATCCAGGATAGCCCGTGGCGAAGAGACCTGTCTTAGTGAGCACCCACCTGCCCCAGTATTCCTCTCCCCCCCCAATGCTGGACAGACGGTGCACTCCCCTTTGGGGTTACACCGTCAATCCACAGCATCGAGGCAGTCAAATCTATTGGAGTGAGTAAATGGGGCCCCATTCAGATCTAAGGCTGACTGATTCCATCTATTCATGCCCCAGGGATCCCCTTGGGGATGGACTCTTCTCCCCTGGTACAACTTTCTCCGGCCCACCCATGACCAGCCCTCCGTCGCCTCCCTCCGCAAACCGCTCTGATTTGTCGGGGTAGAAGGCCGATAAGGGAAGTGTCTGTATGGTGGTATGTGGTGAGCCCCCAACCCAATTGCAGATGTAAGCAACTGTTCTTGGGTCTCTAAAATTGACCAGAACACAATCCCCTGTTCCCCTTTTAATTGTCTCTCCTACCCACGGAACCCGCCTTGCCAAAATAACCTCATTATACATGCCCGGGGGTAGGGGCCTAAATTTGTTGAGCCAGTCTATGGTCTTGTTTTTAATCGAAGTGGGAGTCTCATTGGAGCCCTCAGCAAGCTCTGGGACACCTCTAAGGACTACCACATAGGGTGCGGCACCTGGCGGTAGATGGGTTGATCTCCTGGCGGAATTGGAATCGTGGATCTTCATTAGAGGTTGCATGGCTTGCTCCCTGGGGTATAAATTGGGTCCCTTTGGGAAGTTTACCGGGAGATTAGGTCCCTGTGTCTGGGTGACAGGGATAGCTATTGCAGAAGTTTTATTGGTAGTGTCCCCCCTAGGAGGTAGGGATGGGGGGGATGTTAGGGAAGGGTTTGGGATGCCCCGTGATGTGTCATTGATTGGGGCTAGATTGTTGGTACCAGATGTGCTAGGTTGGGTAGTGGCTGAATAGAATGGATTCGTTTGGTGGGTAGATGATGATATTGCGGGAGCTGCACCTCCCCTTGCTACACACTTTGAGCAGATACCACTACTATTTAGCGGTACCTTCAGTGTCCCTGCACCCTTTACCAGATCTTTCATTAAATCCTCCATTCTGGTCAACCTACCCTCTACTTTCCCTAGCCCCTGGGTAGATTCCATAAGGGTTCGCTGAGTAGCATTTATACCCTCCTCAATGCCACTTAGCCTAGCCTCTAGCCGTGTTAATCTATCTTCGAGGAAGTCTATCAGGCGTTCTATGGTCGAACTCAGGAGTCTATCCCCTGATTGCGCTTCCCCGTCAGCATTAGAAATTGCAAAGAGACTACTTGACAATAGGGGAGTAGCTTCTACCCTTGGGTTGGTGTTAGATACCTGGGGGTTCCTCCCTTGCTCATATTCCGTGGGGATTGGAGGTTATCATGTTTTAAAATTTTAGATTTTTCCCCCCCCCCAGACCCTGGGTGCACTGTTTCCTTTTCTTAGTTGCGCCTTTGCCTTGGCCAACCTCTAGGGACTTATTCCTGAATTCAGGTCCCTGTGGGGGTTGGTTGGAGGGGACAAGGGGAAGGCTTTGGGAATCACCTTGTATATCAGTGATATCAATGTTAATTGAGGGTTGGACATCATCAACTGACCCTGGTAGTGGTGGTGTTAAACTCAAATCCCTGGCATTCACCGGGAGACCCTGCTGAATAGGTGATAAAGCCCTAGCGATAGCCCCAAGAGAAGAGCGTTTCGATGCAGCCAATCCCTGTGACAGTCTCCCCTCTAGCGTGATTATTTCTTTGTCAAGAATAGAGTTGGCCCTTATGATAAAGTTATCCATGGTCCCCAAAGTAGGAAGTGTTTGGGCTCCAGACCTTGCAACAGTGCTCCTGGTTTCCCTGGCAGCCATGGCCACCTGTTCGTATCGAAGATCGAAGATGGAATAGAAGGCTGGCCCGGTCCCGGCCTCCACCGTCCTTGAACGGCCTCAAACGGCCCGCTCTTTGCCCGGTCTTAGCCCCGTGCTAAGACCCGCGCGCGTCCCGCTGGCGCGTGTGGGCGTTAAAGTGAATTTAAGGTGAGGGGAAACGGTGTTGGGGGAGGAGTCGGGAAGAGGACCAGGTGCGGCTGTTCAGCGTCTCGCTCAGCACCCTGGTCCTCGCAGTCCCGAATGCGCCAGGCACTCCCAGAAGTTCGTGCATCCAGCAACAGCCCCTCACCAGATTGGGACACAACACAACAAAGCGGCCAGCGCAGGATCCAGTTGCCGCTATCGCCCCGGAAACAAGCAGCGAAAACCCAGTCCCTCGAGCGGCTCCCGCGAAGCGGGGGCCGCGAGTCGTGGTAGAAGTTTTTAAAGGGTGAGGTGAAGATCCAGGCGATCCCAGCTAGTGCAAAACAGCAAAGAAGAATACCTCTGGCAGAACCCGTAAGACGAGGGCTGCACCGCCTGATGAAGGTGTTGGGGGAGGAGTCGGGAAGAGGACCAGGTGCGGCTGTTCAGCGTCTCGCTCAGCACCCTGGTCCTCGCAGTCCCGAATGCGCCGGGCACTCCCAGAAGTTCGTGCGTCCAGCAACAGCCCCTCACCAGATTGGGACACAACACAACAAAGCGGCCAGCGCAGGATCCAGTCGCCGCTATCGCCCCGGAAACAAGCAGCGAAAACCCAGTCCCTCGAGCGGCCCCCGCGAAGCGGGGGCCGCGAGTCGTGGTAGAAGTTTTTAAAGGGTGAGGTGAAGATCCAGGCGATCCCAGCTAGTGCAAAACAGCAAAGAAGAATACCTCTGGCAGAACCCTCTAATACTCCCGGAGTGAAGCTTAGCTACGGAGTGGACCAGATTTTAACGCACAACAAAATGCGTGCCACGCCTAACTTATCTTCTAAAAAACAAGGCCAGTTTATTTATGATTAATAAAGCTTTCTGTGGATCTGGGAATTCCTAAGAGCCTTGCTGGAAACTTGTTTTCTGCTACCTGGAGGGTCTTTACAGGTGTATGTCCCCAGGCTCCTGCACCGTATGTACCAACTGACAAGCATTTACTTCTGTATAGGATTATCAGTTCTTTTGGGGGATTGTGACCTACATTTTTTGCGAATCTTAACAAGGATTCGCAGGCCGCCACCAACGACTGGGAGTTTTGAAGAATCAGATGGTCCCACTTCATATTGGTGCTAAACAGAATGCCCAAATAGCTAAAATCTGTTGTTTTCTTTATTGGTGTATAGCCACTGAAAAACAGCTTTGAGTGGGTGGTCTTTGGCCCGCAAGTTAAAATGTAGGATTTATCATTATTTACCTTAATGTTTAACCCCTGCATAAAACTATAAAACCCATCTAAAAGAGCTTGCAGACCATTGTGGTGCCAGCCAGGAGGACAGCATGGAGTATCATAAATTTTGGACCGGGCACAAACCAATTTCTGGGACGTCAGAGGTACAATCTAATAAAAATGAGTCAAGGGCATTAATATAAGAAAGAAATAAAAAGGACGCTAGGATGCATCCTTGTCTCACCCCACGGGTAACTTGGATTGGGGGAGTCTGGTCGCCTGACAGAGTAGCGTACTCTCATATTTGTGTCTTGGCTGGAGACTTTTTAACACATGCAATCTACTACCGCAAGTCTCATAATGTCCCACAATTTATTTATATCCACTAAGTCAAAGGCACAGGAGAGGTCCATAAAGGCCATGTCTATGGCCTCTCTCCTGGCCTTGACATATTTACCCAAAATTAGGGAGAGATTCAAAGCTTGCTCTGTTGTACCCATTCCCGGGCAAAACCCAAATTGTGATTTGGTAAATAAAGGAGTTTTCACTAATCTAAGCTTCCAACTTCTCTAAAATAACCCTGCCAAAGATTTTACCTGAAGAGTCAAGCAGTGCTAGCGGGCGGTAGTTGGATGGACCTTTCTTATCACCCTTTTTAGGTTGAGCATTCGAGACCTCTTGTATATACTTTAGTACATACTTATATGTGTATGTACTTTGTGGGCTCTGGAGATCAGCCTTAGGACTGGTCTGCTTCCGCTTAGGGACTTTTTGTTTTTTGTTCAACTGCCTCTATTTAACTGTCTTGATAGAAAACAACCACTAGAGGTCAGTAAAATACCAGAATTGCTTTGTGCTGAGGGACTTTCTTTTTTTAAATTTTTCTGGCAACTGCCTCTATTTAATTTTCTTGATAGAAAAGGACCAGCAGAGGTCAGTAAAATACATAATCAGTTTAGTATTCTCTAGATTCCAGTCCATAGAAATTATCTTCCATGAGCACTCGTAGACAATAATATTTTTTTCAAATCTTCTATTTTTAGTGATATGACCACTGAAAGCCCGGATGTTATATTAAAAACAGAGCTTTGCATTATACCATTTCCAGCTGAAAGGCAATTTCTCTCTCCATGTGTTCCCATACCTGGTGTGTCACACACTTTAGTGCTTACTTTCCCTCCATGTTTTAAAGAACAGTAGATGTTTCAGCTCCCAGGCTAATGTGCTGCATAGCTAAATACATATAATTACCAAAGGCGAGATCGATTGCATTGCAATTTGTTATATATAGGAACTCTGACTGCCTCCACGACTCAATTGGCCCCCCAACTATTATAGACCTAAAAAGATTTGTGAGCAGTGGGGCCTAGAAAATTTAAATTGTGTTTAAAAAAAACTCCACTGGTACCCAGTCTTGTCCTGCTGTCTTCCCTGATGCTGAGCGGAGTATAGCTGTGTGTACTTCCTCCACAGAAATGGATTTGCTAAAATCAACTAGTGCATTGCTGGTTGCAACAGGCTCCACAGGTAGCCTTGGATTTTTCCCAGGAATTTCAGGGTTAAATATTTTTGCAAAACAGGCAGCCCATTCTTGCGCCATTATGTGACAGTCAATGCCTGACTCTGGCTTTCTGGGTGAAAAGGAACCTATTTAGTATTTTACAGAAGGCTCAGTAATCTTTTAAAGCTGCTGCTTGTTCCATATCCTCACAAACCTTGGCTCTTATATCAGCCTTTCTATTTTCAATAGCTTTTTGGTAATTTCACCTAGCTTCCCTCACCTCCACTGGATCCCACAGAATTTTGTGTGTTACATTTTTTAAAGTTCTATAGTGTTTGTACATTCTGAACTAAACATGTGCAAACAGGGCATACCAACCTTGGGTTCTTAATCAGTAGGGAATCAGAAATTCAGTTACAAATCCTCATAAAATGTTCACACACAGTAGCTGGCTCACAGTTTTCTCCCAAGCAATTTAACATTGCAATATAATTTTTGCTCACCACTTCTGTGAGACTTTTGCTAAGATCGACATGTTGCCATTTTCCGTGCACCCACCTATATTTGGTGAAGAACATAGGCTGTGCTTTGCAAGGCCTAGGGGAGCTAAAGGTGCACAGGCAAGCGTTATAGTAATGGGATAATGATCACTAAAAAGGGGAGGGACAGACCTTGCAATTTTATATCAGCGGGGCCAAATTACCCGACACTAGAAAATGGTCAATGGTGGTTCCTTTGCCTCTTCCCACAAAAGTTGGACTATCTATCTGGTTTTCCACCACTAAATCCATTGCAAAGGTAAAGTTATTCTATTAGCCTTGCTAATGCTTCCCCATACGCTGAGTGCTTAAAGTGACCAGCAGGCTCGCCCAGCCTATTATAAATACCACACATATCATTCCCACTATAGAGATATTTTGTTATATTTAAAACACCCACCCATAATAGAGAAGCCTCCTTCAGTTCTCTATCAAGTTTCTCCTGGAGAATTTGCTCCAAATCCCCACCAGTTGAGCCCCACAGTAATTATAATAAAAATGGATTAAGATTATATCAAACTCTTTGGTGTATGACCTCTTCACCAGTTGAAAATGAGGATTATAAATATATTCCTTTACTTGAACATTCCCCACTATAGTTGATAGCAGAATTAGGTGACCACCCTGCTCCCTGCCAGCAGATGTAGGAACAGCAGGTGAACACAATATGACCTGAACCCGTTTATTGCAATATGTTCATAGGCCCATGTTTCCTGACAACATTTGATGTCAATTGTTTCGACAAAATTTAACCAATCATTATTGGAGATTTTTTGGCGGATCCCTGCCACATTCCAGGAGAGAATCCGCAAACCCTTTGGACACTGTATGGGAGGGTTATCTTCAGTAAGGATGGCGGCCTTCTGAATCGGGGTTTGTTTGAAGAGATCATCACTGCCAGGGGCTCTTTAATGATTCAAAAGCCCAGAAAGCCTTCATGTTATAACCCTGACCTGCCGTTGGTGACATGGCAGCTAGCTTTGTTAGGGCCGAGCACAATGGATGGATCCGGTCTGGTAAAATCTATTGTAACGAGACACAGCTCTTTTCAATGGGCCACATAGGGATCAAGTCAGTCATTTGTATCCAGCTCCGAGAGTATCTGGAAACGGTTATACGTAGGGATCCCATATACTCTCCAGGAGTCTACACATGGGCAAGGCAAGGAGACCACCCTTTTCCCCTGGACACCCAGTGCAAATACATGACAAAAGAAACCCAGGGGGCCAACAGGAAGCGAATCAGGAGAACCCTTGACCCCATTCCGAATATCCAAAATTGATCAAATGATGCTCCAGCTCTGGAATCCTACATCTGACCAGGATACAGTCCCCCTTTCAAAGCGTTTGGAGAAGGCCCGATCCAACCAACTCTCCTCACCATGAGGATGTTGTCAAACTTCCAATTTGTCAATGCACTGTTTCTCCCTAGCCAGCGGCAAACATTATTTTTCAGTGCCTCGCAATTTTTATCTGTGTGCGTGCTATAATGGGGGGTTCCCCCACCAGAACTGCTACATAGGGGCAACACTTGGGTGGCAAGGGTAAGACTTGATGCACATGTGGTCAAAGGGACTGCTGAAAGTGAGAATGATCAGCAAAGGCTGGTGAATCTTTGGCCTCTCCATGACTGTGTCAGGCCTGCGACAGGGGACCCCCTCCGGCTGTATCAAGTTTCTTTACTGTGGGGCAGGCTTAAACCCCCCCCCCCCCCCCCCCCAATGAAGTTCCCTGGCACTAGGGTTGTTTAAAGGAGTTATAGAATCATGTGGAGATGTATATCAATGAGCAGTAAAAGATTCTGTGGGTCAACATCAGGAGAGGTTCTGACTGATATCTACAGAGATAGCTAAAAACGTGTGTTGTGATTAATACTATGAGTAAATAATAATAATACATCTTTATTCAGAAACAATCACAACCATATAAGACACAATCATGCAATAGGTAAACCATCATTACAAATCCAATTAAAAGTTCAGATAAAACACAACACATCCAGTTTAAAAGTTGAGATAAAACACCACACTTGGTCACGGCTGATTAAAAGAAAGGTGAGAAAAAAAACTGTGCAAAAACAGAGAGCCGTTCAATGGTCAATCGGGTCTAGATAGTCTTGATCTATTGGTGGCACACAAGAAACTTGGCATTGCACAAAGTGTGAGTTCATTAGGCAACAGCTGCAAATACATAAGTGCCACTCTGGCTTGCCTAAACGTCAGGTTCTTTAAAAGGGGGTGAAGAAACTGCCTTCTTGAGAGGGTAAAATATTTCCATGAAGGAACAAAATAGAATGTGTCCTGGGGAGACCTAGAATTGCAGCCACAGGGTCCTCTAATGTTTGGAGGAACAAAACCAGACAAAGATGCCAAAAGATGGTGAAGCAGGCTGAACCTAATAAGGGTGACTAAAAACCTGTCAGTTGCCCTTGTAAGGGTAGAGAGGTAGTTTTACCTGCCATGAACTGTCTTTAACATGGCATGCTCCCTCACTGTTTGTTTCAGAGGCTCTGTGTTTTCGCGGTGGGCAGAGGTATATTTGAAATACAGTTCTAAGTTCCAGAGGCATTACTGAGTCACATGAAAGAAAATATCTGGGCTACCTATAGCAAAAAAAAAAGACTCCTTTACATACAGTAACTAGAGAATTTTAAATGCATGCTCTGACAGGCAGTGTGAAATAATCAGGCCATTTAGGTCCTTATTCTCCCTAGACCAGCACAACAGCCACCTGGTCGGCTAAGAAATTAACGCCAAGCTCTTCGTGTACTGCATAGGCGGGGGTACTGTGAGGGACCCGCAGAATCCGATGCAAAAACTTGTCTCGTGCCACCTGTAGCTTGTATGCTGAAGTATACCCCCAGACTTCACTACCACATAACACCTTTGAGGTGTATATAGACTGATTTTAAAATCACCTCTGGTACCCAAGATCCCAATCTATGGGCGTAGCTGGCAATGGCCCCTGTAGATTTGTTCAGGTCGTGCAGCTTGCCCTCCAATAATATTTTCCAGTTTAACTTTTCATAGAATAGAATTCCCAGATAGTGGAAGGCCGAGACCTTTGCCAAAGTGTGAGATCCCGCTTTGACGGTTTTAGACCTGAGACCCCGGAAGCCAACTTCCAAAACGTATGACTTTGGAAAATTGACTGACCGGTCCAATCTATCCATAAAATCAACAAACCTGTCAATTAAAACCTGCAGGCCCAGAGCTGTGCAAGCCATAAGCGCCAGGCTTCAGCATATAATAGCACTGGCAAAGATTTCCTGCTGACTCTGGGGCAATGAGACTGTAATGCCAGGAGGGCAGCTTCTAAACCCTTGATGTAAACAGTAAATATAATAGGGGCTAAGATGCAGCAGTGGTAAACCCCCCTAGTGCAAATAAAATGTTCAGTAAGGTCCCCCCCCCCCCCCACCCCCTTAAGAAAATCTTACTGCTGCTGTAGTATGGGCATAAAGATTCATTAATAAGGACACAATGGTGGGATCAGCACCCAAAGTGGTCAATAAGTCCCACAACTTTTTCCGATCAACCCGATCAAAGGGGGACATAAGGTCCATAAAAGCCAAGAACAACGCTCACTGTTGAGCAACTGTGTATTTATTATTAATAAAGATTAAGGCATTGCTCAAGTTGACTTGCCTGGGCAAAAGCCGAACTGGACCTCAGATAATATTTGATTGGCATCCACCCAAGAAGAGAGTCTAGTTAAAAGGACCCAGCCTAGCACCTTAACCATGGCATCAATAGGTAAAATAGGGCGGTAGCATTGTGGGTTATCCTTAGCCCCCTATTTATAAATTGGTTTAATTGTGGCAGTTGACCAGGATGGCAGCATCCTTTTCTTTGCTGCTGCATTTAACACAAGTGTCGAAACCAGGGGCCAAACTTCAATATTGTCTCAGAAAAAATCTGGGGGGATCCCATCAGGGCCTGATGCCTTGTTCCGGGAAAAAGACTCCATGCCACTGTGGACGTCCTCCTACGAGAAGGAGACCGATGTGTCAGCCAGGCTGGGAGCAATATCCATGTGCGACCCTTCAAGAAGGCCGAAATTATATACACTGGGTGACCCACTGTTCCAGGGTAATTTGGTGACATAAGACAGGTCTTGATGGCTCCGAGAAGCAGGGACTATTATTAATCTGCTAGAAAAGTGTAGTCCCTCAGTTCACCAGCTTTGGTTAGATCAGCCCAAGCCGGTTACTGAAATTGGTGCCTCAGTTCTTTCAGGGCTTCTTTATTGTTTCAACTGCAATTTGCCACCAATTCTCTGTCGCGAGGAGACTGCCTCAGGGCTTTTTTCAGATGCCTAAGGGCCTGGGAGCACTTGGAATCAAACCATGAGGGTTGATCCAGCGATGCCCAACCACAGAATTCGATAATAGACCAGAAACCAACTGATGGCAGCGAAAGAAACACCAGGCGCTAGAGGGTCCAAGTAAGTATCTCCTTCTGGCAGTCTGTGAAAAGACTATGATTAAAAGCCTTTGTTGGAAAGTAGGATCTGCTTTTTATGGTTACCCTCACTTTTTGCTAGATGTAATACTGTTTTTGACTAGTCTGACTGTGATCCTGCTAATCAGGACCCCAGTCTATCTGCTTTCTCCCTAAACTGTTATGTAATGTACTTAGGTACACTCCAGATTGGATACTGGGATCCCCTAGTATATGGTATCCATGTGCCAAGGGCAAAGGTACCCCAGAGGCCTTCCATGGGCTGAAGCATGTATTATGTCACCTATGAGAAGCCATGCAAAATAGAACCGACAGGCCTGCCATGGCAGCCTGTGCAAGTTGATGCACGCACCACTTAAGATATAGGTTTACTATATCTAAGGGTCACTGCACTTAAAACCTATAAGTCAACCCTCTAGCAGGCCTTTACAATCCTGAGGGAAGGGTGCTTGGGTCTAAGTGAGAGAATGCCACCTTATGAACCGAACAACCTTGCAGCCTATGGAGTCCATTCTCCCAGGCTGTCAGTGAGACAGCCATTTACAACATATAGAGTGGCATTATGCAACCGCGTGATGAGCAACTCTAAATGGCTGAAAGAAACCCTAACGTGTTTGGTGTCAAACATGTTGGAATCATACGTCTACACCGGTAACCGGTGTGGGAGGTATGATTCCACCCCTCAGAAGCGAGCTTAGTTGGGTCCCTGGTGTTCCCGGTAACAGCCTTCTAGTCCCGGGCAGCACAAAATAGGTGCTGCCGACCAGGAGACACATTTCTGCCCTTCTGCTGCTGAGCCAAACTCGAGCAGGGGCAGGCAGAACAATAGGCATCCTGTCACAGGTAGGTGTGACCAGCACCCAGACAGGATGTAGTGTATTAGGTCTGGGTGGGTGTGCTTGCCAGCAACCAAAAGTCTGCATGAGGGGCACATTTGGTGTCCCTGAGCATAGTCCAGTTCAAACCAGTCCTGGGACCCGTTGGCTCCTGCTCTGGTGCGAAACTGGGCAAAGGACATGGAAGTAACCTCCCCACTATCCAGACCCTCCCCTGGGAGGGTCCACTGAATCTGTCCAACCCTCTCCTGTGGGTACAAATGGGCTTACCTGGCTGTAGGACCCTAGATTCGAAGTGGACAAGATTCTGAAAAAGAAACTACTGAACTTCGACCGTTTGGACACTCTGGACTTTGCTGGACTTCATTTGGGCCCATCTTAGTCTCCCTCTCAGTCTGAAGCATTGTCTCTGCCCGTGCACCATACAGGCTCTGTGCAGGACCTGTGGAGCATCGAGGACAACAAAAGCTATCTCCCTTGGAGTGAAGGAGTCACTCCCCTGCATTCGCAGGTACCGCAACACTGATGTCAGGTCTGCTGACCCTGAGCTCCCATTTACTCCGAAGGATTCAGCAACACAGGAGGTGGGTTTCTACATTCCCCGAGGTCCGAGCTGCCCTCTTACAAAGTTTGAGGTCAGAATGCCTCGTGGGCACCGCAATACCCGAATCCCTGTGCACCGTGTACATTTGCAAGTGCATATGCTTTTTGGCGTTTCCCAAACAAGTGCATTGGGCTACGAGTAGCCCCAACCTCTGGCACCATTTCCTACCAATAACTCCGGCCTCCTCACACCGAGTGCTCCGTGGGCTGCTGTTTGGTGAAATTGCTCGAGGTCCCCTCGCAACAGCTGTGCCTCCGGCCTGTGGGTCCACTTGAGGGTAAACTTTTCTTTTCTTGGGCTCCCCTGGTTAATCCAGGCCTGCCCTTACTCCCCTTGCTGTGGTGAGTCTCCTGGACCTTGCTGGTCCGAACCATATCCATAGTTGACCTTCTGCGTGGGTTGCCGTTGCCAAGGCCTGTTGGTGCTCAGGCCGGACACCGACCTCTCAGCACGACATCCTTCGTTGGACAGCTCGTATCCGGCTCCTGGTTGTCCTCAAGGTCTCCTGGTACCCGTGGCTGCAGAGTCAAGAACTCCATCAACGCACCTGAAGCACTCAACATCAATGGGCATTCGTTTACCGAGCCCCTGGTCACTCCTGAGTGACCCAGACTCTGTCCCCTCTGCTTTCAGGTACTCTTCGACCAGAATCTACCCTTGGATTCCAACAGACACTTTTGTTCCTCCCAGTCCACCATTGGGTTCGACGGCGGTTACCGACGCCACTTCAGACCTATGCACCCGGCTTCCCTGGGAAAGGTAACTTGGGTACCTCGGTATCCACTGGTGGGGTGGCTCTCCAACCGGCTAACTTCCACTGGGAAGGGTCCTTAGACTCTAAAACTTCAACCGCGACTTTCCCATATAATTGTACAGAGCATGCGGTTGTGTTCCCACAGTGCACCGTCCTCTGTGGGGGTCCCTACTTACTCACCTTGGGTGGTTCCTTGGGGACCCAGCAATTCTACATCCTCTGCATACTGTTTTCGAATCGTGGTTCTTGTACCATTATTTTAGTATATGGTTTGTGTATTAGTGCTATTTACTGGCATTTCTGTGCTTAAGTATTGTGTGCTTTGTGATTATCTCCATGTAGGAGATACTGTGTTGCACTAGAGAGTGTCATATTAATAAATACATATTTTTATAACTACTGTGTGGTTCTCATTTCATTTAACGGTTGCATTCTGGTAAAACAAGCTGCTTAACATTCCTTCAAGACTAAGCCTAAAGGCTGCTCTCCACAGCTACCACTTGGATAGCTCTCTAAGGTTATATCTTTGACCTCTTAAATCACCGAATGGTTGTTTGGACTGGTGCAAGGTGCCCACTTTACTTAGTGGAAGGCATATACCAGGACAACTTCTCACACTGACATTTTGTATAAAGAAATGTCTGCATATAGTATTAGCCTTGCTAGCTATCAAGGCAACTCAATTTCCAGGATCGATGTTACTTTGTTACACTTCTTGGCTTCTAATGGCTTAGTTAGTGTAAATGGCAAGGCACCTTCTCATAGGCCAGCTAGGAAATTTCATAAGTGGTATGCAATGTTGACCAACCGGCTATTCTTTTGCTTAAACATAGAGCTGAAACCTAGTATATGTGGAGATGATAGAAACTTGAGAATCTGAACACATATGCGGTTTGATGAAAAGTATAGGCTAATAAAAACTAAAATTAGGAAATGGGAGAGGAGTATAAAAGTCAGCAAACATTTTGAGTCTAGAAGAAGGGACTATATAAGATAATTCATTGAAGAGAAGCAGGCTTTTCATGCCAAATGCTTGAAGCAATTGGGCTCAAAGATACTAAAACATTCGTAACCCTCCAGCATGGCTTGGAACAAGGATACAGGAAGATGAGGTGCCTGGTAGGTGAAGAAGCATGGTTTATCTACCTGGAGGAGACAAACACAAATGGGTACAATGATACCCCTAGCCAGGGTTATTTTATATTAGAACAAGAAATAAGGGCAGAGTTTTCCCAGCTGGTCATAAAGACAACAATGAATGCCCAGAGTTTAATGAAAGCGGCAGTTATAATTAAAACGAATGTGGACTGGTGGTCCAGGATGCTTAATTTTGTATTTCAAAGAGTACTAAAAACAGGGTTATTTACAGAAAACTTGAAGGGCAGTGTTATAAAACCAGTTTATAAAAAGAAAAGTAATGGTAATACATTGCCAAAATTATGGACAAATAAAACCTGATAAATGTGGGAGGAAAGGTATTTTTGAAAATTACTTTGAGCCTACTTAAAGAGTGGACAGAAAATAAAAGTATAATCCCCATTGAACAGAGTTTTCAAGGAGGGGCATTCCACAGTTGACCACTGTTTCAGTTTATGGTCCCTAGCACAAAAGTTCATAGACTTAAGCAATTTATTTTGTTGGTTTGTGGACTTTCATTCAGACTTTGATTCAGTTGATCAGGAAATACGGTGGGAAGTGTTAAATTATGGGATCCCCAATTAGCTCCATAATATACTGCAAGTGGAAGTAGACACAAAAAGGAGCATTGTCAGGAAAAATAGACATCAAAAATGGATTAAGGCAAGGTTATATATTTGATCCACTCCTATTTTTAATCTTTCTAGCGGATCTGTTTAAAGTTTTGAGAGCTGTGAATAATTTAGTCCTAAAATTAATGGTTCCCACCGCAAGTGATCCTTATATGCTGATGAACTTTTTATTAAGGATATGACAGAAATCAGCTTTCAGAGGAAGTAAGAAGCATTTGTTAAATGCTGTACAATGAAAAAATGTAGTATAAATATGTGGAAAAGGAAAACTAGGAGGCTACCTAAGGATGAGCTGCGGGCAATAATTAAAAATCATGCTAGAGAAAGGGCTATGCAATATTTGAAAGATTTGTAACAAACTACCCTATCGCATCTGGCGAAGTCAGTCACTGCACCAATTTAGAAAGGACCTCAAGACTTGGCTCTTTGAATGGCCTACAGAGCTGCTCACACCATTCCCCTCCACCGGCACCCCCAGTGCCTTGAGACCATCACAGGTGAGTGCGGCACTTTAAATCCCCTGATCGAATGATTGAAACTCCAAATTTAAATGTTACCTGGATAAAACAGAAGTTGAGGTACTTAACGGGTATAAATATCTAGGAGTGTAGTTTGAAAAGAAGTTACAATGAAAAGGCCACATTAAATCCCTACAGGTAAAGACACTCATGCCATTTACTGGACTTAGGAAATTCAATAAAGAATACGGAGGACACTCTTAAAGACCACCCTATTGGCCTACTCAGCAATGCTATACTCTTAATTTCAATAAGAGGGTAGCACTGCTTGGCCTCAGTGGTAAATTTGAATGGGATCTTGAAGAAGGCAGATGTGTAATAAAATTAAATTTAAAAAACGGGAAAAAAACCTGTTCCGTGTCGCCCTCTGCGATACTTCAAGCTGTAAGGATGGAAACCAAAATAACTCTGGAGCTAGCCTATGCAGAGGTGTTTAGATATTGGATTCGCTTGGAGCATAGCCTCACTGAAAAATGTTAATGCTCTGTCACAAAGAGCTTATGTACAGTGAATTAAGATGGGATCAAATTGATAGATTAATGGAAGTATGGAAGAGGACATCTATAAACACTGGAAAATAGTTTATCTGGGAGGAAACCCCAGGATGAGCTGCGGGCAATAATTAAAAATCAGGCTAGAGAAAGGGCTATGCAATATTTGTATAGTGATTCGTCCACTCAATATCTGTGGCAATCGCAAATGAATGGTGAAACGCTTTCTTATATGGATGCTCTGCCCAATGGATCTTTAAGGCTAGCCCTTTTAAAATTTAGAGTCGGTCTGAACCTTGCATTTAAAAACTCGGCAGCCAAGAAGATTCTCAGATAATAAGAAAAATGTACCTATGCATTGAAATTTAAATGTAATGCAGCAAATATTTTATTAGATTGTTTATGGTTTTTATCTACACGCAAAGTATTTTTAAGACCAATGTTTAGAAAATATGTCATTTCAAATCAAAGTCAAGCAGTTACATTTTTTAAATATTAATGAGGTTTTTAGATGTGAGGTGTACTTGGGAGATTTTGACACGCTGTGCAGGAAGACTTAAAAGTGTATTTATTGATTGATGTTTAGTGCTCTAATGTCAGGTTCATCTTGTAAATGGATTACTACCTCTTTTACTATTTCATCCTTTTAGATATTGTAAATCTGGTTCTGTTTTAATGTCATTTATAATCTTATTTTGTATGTGATTTCAATCTATTAAAAAGACCATGGTCTAAAAAAATATACTTTTGACTAATACTTTTGACTGAGCCTACTTTCAATACACATTTAGGCTGACCATATATCACTCGTGTGGACCTTCTTCCAGGAATGTTTTTTTTTAAATGATAAACTTTGTCTTGAGTTATGATAAGGGATTCTTTCCTTCGAGTTTGGATTTGGTTATTTACTCACATTTTCATGATTACCCTGAATCCCTTGTTCTTAATTGAAAGGTTTCCTATATTGAAATCCTCTCTTCTGGGTTTAGGTACAGGACCTGCTTAGTATACCATTTCCGCTGAGCGATAACTGAAAGGTCATTTTAAGAACTTGAGCTTTTATTGGCGTTTCTTGCACTAGCTTCTTTAGTATTATCTGCAATTACTCTATGCCCACAATCATCCTTCAAGACGGTGTGTAATGTTGACATGTGAGCTGAAGGGCCGTTTTCAAAAACTGCACTTCACTTTACTTAAGGGCTAACTCTCTACTAAGAGGCCACATATCTCTAACCCACAGGACAAGGTGTCTCACAATGTATCCTGAACGATCTCTTTCGAGGCCATCAATACGGTTCTCGACAGGTCACTCCTTTTCATTCTGTCCACAAATACCCGGGCTTGAAAGTTATGTGCTTAAGGCGTTCTTATCTTCCTTGGCTGAGTTTATAATTGGTGAACATCGAATCCACCAAGTGTGCCCCATCACAGTAGCTTGTGAGGTGTATACGGGTTGGATTCCTTCCCCTGGAACACCAAACCGAACAGAACAATTGAACCAGGCATTAGCCACGACTTCAGAATCCCTCGGTATTTTTTACCATTTACTTCGCTGAAATTACTCGTTACGAAAGCACTCACCCTGAGTAAGCCCCAGGCCGGAAGGCCTTGTAGGGGGCGAAACACGTGTTGGCTGTGCCACCTCTTTCTCTATCCTTCGTAATCACTCCTATACAGAGAGTGCGAATAAAAGATTACTCCCCTTTGGATCAAGTTGCATTGGATTGGAATTTTTTCCTCAAAAAACAAGACTAACAATCTTGCCCAGACAAACCTACAGGGTTGGATTCCTTCGCCTGTGTTGTTTGACACAGAGAGACTCTCTGATCTGTCACAGAATTGATTTTGAACATTAGAACAAAACATTGAAGGGCATCCCTTTAGTCCTCTAGCAATAATCAACTATTTTATATTGCTTGCAATGGTGGATATCAAGAGTTGCTGTCTAATGTGCATTCAGGAGGGGATGGCCTCATTTTCCTTGAAACATATTACGGGCAAGATTTTGTTATTTCTGTTGCTCATTGTATTCCACCTCAGATCTTCTGTAGATTTCACCTAAGACTGAGATCTATGGATGCAAGCACATTACAGTCCAATATCTTGCTTGGAACATTGCATGTTTTTTTTTGTTTTGTTTTTTTAAGCGACACCTTTAATTTGCCCTCTGGCTTTAGAAACAGCAGTCGGGTAAATGGCCATCCCCATGTTCATGGGGTGAATGGCCACCCCCATGTTCATGGAATAGCTGGCTTTCTCTCATGGTGCTCAAAATACAATCCAACCTTGTTACCTTACGCAGCCATCTATCACCAGCCTACATTTTATTTAAGGTGTGTTACACGGTTTTCAACACGCCATCGCATCCAACAAGTATATTTAAAAGAACTATACAACTGAATGGGCATCTAATTTTCAAACACAAAAATAGCTTTCTAGCCGGAAACCTCACTGTGAAGAGAAGCTAAAAATTCACAACCACATTTCGGAGGCAAGCTTTTTTCTGCTTCACTCAAAAAATTGGAATGGACCTAAAGGAGATCTGTGTGCTCCAGGGTTAAAAAAGGTGAGCGGAGCATCTTCAGGGGCAAACTCAGTTTGCTTGCCTGATCTCTGATTATGCATACTCGTTCACAATTCTAGCTCATATTTAAAACACATCATTTTCTGTGATCAATGTAAAGGTATACTAAACAGTAATTAAATGAATGATGTAAGGGGACAGAAGATTTGTGTGCACAAGGAGAATACACAATGTCTTGGAAATATCAGAGTTTGTCATGCCTAAAAGCAAAACATTTGATTAAAAACACAATGAATTATTCATATCAGAAGACTGGAGATTCCTCCAGAGATTTGTAGACACGGGATGTGAAATGAAATAATTTGATATGAAGGAGTCCAATTTTTAAATTTACAAAAGATGGGACGCATGGACAACTGTGAATTTACATATGGGATGCTTGAACAAGGAACATATACTTTCTGCCTCCCTGGACAAGTAGGGCTAAAAAAATAATAGATTCAACAATATATGTTAGATGAAAGTGAGTAAAGTCTTTAGTAAGCCAGACAACCCCCTTTTTTTGAGAACATAGGAATGCGATTATGACACCTGGGCAGGAGGCACTCCTGGTCTCCATTGAATATGAACAGCGCCCCGATTTTGCTGCTGCAGAAGATGGGTCCCTCAATGCTCAGCCACTGCTCACATTTCCAATTAAATGGTAAAAAAACCACAGCATGACAGCTAGCTCCGAATACCTCCTCCACTATGCTTTGCTTGGTACAGCCATTATTGCGCACCCATTCCATAAAAAGGTTTTCACCGGCAAAATATGTACCAGTCTAATTTAACCAGGCCATCCATCGACAGTAATTCCAAAACGAAATTAACACATTGTATTGACCTTCGCAGTGTGAGACTGTCTTCATAGTGAAGATACAAGGTGGCTAAGCCAGAGACATCAAGCAAAGTAAAGGCACTTGATACTCCAACCAGAACATGCGCACACGATTTCATAAATAGTTGTACAATATTTTTTTAATAACAGACATGTCACTTTATTGATTAGAAAGCTTGATTTTTTCACAATAATGATGTTCAAAAAGTACAATTGCCATCACAGAAAGGAGTAACGATCTTTGAAAGTTTTTCGAACCATAGAGACGTCAGAAATATTCTTAGGTTTCCCTACTTGCCCAAAGTTAATGATATGTGAAGGATTCTAAAACCCTTCAAGGAACTTTTTCAGGCAATAGCAAGTAGACCTGCAGCGCCTACAATGACCACAGCATTGCAGGGCAGCAGCTTTTAAAGTTCTGCAATTAGAGGGCTAAGTCTAGGCTCATAGCGTTGGCTTCTTTGTGTTAGAACGAGGTACTGATCCACACTGACTACACCATATTCTTAACACAACTTTCAGCGCTCCTCCACAGCCAGCCCAGCCATTTTGTCTTGTGCTTGCTCTACATGGCGGTCATTTTTGGGACTGTTTGGATAATCTCGTTCTCCAAAAATTGTGCTTCCAATTCGAACATTTGTGGATCCAACCTCAATCTGCAAATGTAGAGAGAAGCATTTCAGATTAAATTAAAATGGTCGATCAACAAGTGAGCAGTCACAGAAATAGATCGATGGCTACCACAAAAAGACACAAACATTAATTGACGAAACAAAAAGAGAAAAAACTATTTTAAAATATTAGAAACCTAGAGATAAGTTGAATGATCTTATTTACCTTTTGTATCCCAGTGCATGTTTAAATTATCTTTAAAATTTAGAGATGTTTGCCTGTAATCCCACTTATTTTCTGGTCTCCCTAAAACATTCTACAGTAAAAGACCTTGTCAATGTGATTATTCTCTTACTGGATCTACAGAGTTGACTTTCAAGTGTGTTTCCCTTTCCAGCATTCATAGCTGTGTGCGGTTAGCACTCATTTGTCCTCTGTATAATTCCTATTGGCAGCTACATAAACCATTGTTTGGTAACTAAAAAAGAAACAACATACTAATGGAATGCTGCGAAGGGGAATAAGTTAGATGAACACACCTGTACACGTTTTATCAATTTAAAACATCAACTTTTGAAAACAAAACAGATTAAGAAATGTAATTAACTAAGACTTAAGTATTCTGCAATTACAAAGATCAATGCAATTTCAGAGGGGTGTGATAAATGTATTTGTCCTCTGGATGACAGAACAAAATTGCATTCTATCAGACAGAAGCCTGTATTAAAGTTTATAATCTAAAAAACGTAAATGAAGCTGCCAATCTCTGCCAGATCACAAATACCTGCCATGCAGCAGGGCTACTTATGGAAATACCGCTAGCATCTGTAGCTTATGCTCAGTCCTTAATTTGTAAAAGTGCTGGTGCCTAAAGTTTAGAAGCCCGCAGCCAGCAAAATCGAGGGCTGGTGTGCCATATACAAATGCTGTATAGCCTTGATTCCACCCTATGCTTCTTAATCCACCAGGTATTCCCTCACTCTTTATCTCACTCATTCAGGTTTCTTTTCATTTCTGCTTTCTCCCTTTATCAATGTTTTTCCTTCACACTCTTCCTACTTTTTTTCTCCTTGTGTGTTTTTCTATCTCTTGCTGTCAGTGAAAGTCTGGGGAGGAAAAACAAGTGCTGGTTCCCAAAAATATGAGCCTGTGGGCCCACCTGCACTAAACAGTACACATTAAGCACTGGTTATGCTTCAATCTAAGCAAAACTACCAAACTGAGTTTCCACTGACCCTGGAATAACAAAGCCTAGTGTAGTTTTAATGACTGTCCAGGACAATCTATCGGTCCTGACACAGCAGGCAGCAAGCAAAAGGTGACACCCTAGGTGGTCACAACCCACCATATAACCCAACATGCAGAAGATCAAAAAATAGTATGCGCTAAATCGGGACCTGGGAACTTACTGGAATTTCACTCCATTAAACACTTAAGGATGATAGAGTTTGATTTTAGGTATAAAAGGAACAGCATTTCCAACTCCAGCAATATTTCTATGCTGCAGCATCAGACAATGATCACTTGAGGAGAAAGCAGCTGCACGTGCAAAGGGGCCCTGTATAATTAAAGTTTTGTCTCCTGTCAAACTCATACTGTGAGCCGATGTGGGAATTAAATACATGCTAACACCTCTGGTCTTACACCAATCCTTAAAAACCTTGCTGAGCCAACAGGGCTGGTTACATGTGGAAAACATGCCGTGCCATGAACCCTTTGTTTTCACACTCTCCCCTTTGAATGTTGCCTGTATGTGAATTACCAGTTATAAATCTGTGTGCATATACCCCCATCTTGCCCCTCTTAGTTCATCTGCTCCGCTTGTGCAGTTGTTCCTACCAAATTCTTGTCCATCCACTAGCTGAGTCAAAATCTACTTTATCCACATTTTGGAATACAAATGGAATTGTTCATGGATATGGCTACATCGAAATAGCCCATGCCTTTACAGTAGACTATTCGGACCCCGAAGCTTTCGTAACAAGACAGTTTTTGAAGGGATTAGCTACGCCAGTTGAACAAACCATTTTATTGCTTTCTTTTCAGGGTTGCTATTGAATATCAAATTCAAAAATAACTTTATTTGGTTTGAAAGACCATAAAAGATTCACACATCTACTTTCTGCAATACAATTTTCATATTGTATAGTTACAGAGGCATACAAAAAAAACAATGCAACAATCTATAATGTCAACCATAAAATTTCATGAATGAGGATGTTATTAAAAGGTTACAAAAGTTCTGTTCATCTATATTGACTCATAGATCTTTCTTATAGACATTGCAACTTTAATATAATTAGAGACTGCAGTGCAAATAGGCAAAGTAGACAAAAAATGCATAAAATTAAAACCATCTATATGGGTACATGGCCGGATTACCCTCAAAAGTGAGGCTAAGAATTTTCCCCTCAACTCTTTATGAAGGGGACAGAACAACATAAAGTGCAAAGTGCTCTGAGCTGCCAAATTGTCACACAGACAAGGCGTTAATCTATCAACCCATTCTGCTTGTTTGGGAAATTACACTAAAAAGTGCAAGGTGCTTAGACGAAATCCAGCAAAAAAAAAAAATTGTGTTTGAGAATTGGTGATAAAAGTTAGATACAATTGCTGTTCTGCGGGGAACAAACATAAGGGACCTGTCACTACCATTTGTAAGCGGTGCGTATTTGTCCCAGAATAATGTGCCTCTTCTATAACAACTTTCGCATTCGTATGGATGCGTGCAGGATTGTCAATGTAGTGCCCCAGGCCTATCTCGTGAAATTTATCCTTCACAAAGCGGAGCCAAGGGATCGAAAATGCGCTATCTAAGTTGGTATAGTCCTTAATGACTTCCCTAGAGAACAGCAAGTCCTCAAATTGCCAGATCTTTGCCCAAAGAAGCAAGGGCAATATCTATTTGATCTTCAAGATAGTCCAGCCCCAGCACATGATGACAAACACGTGTGTTGGCACTATTTGGGGTTGACACTAGCCTTTTAATAAATTCATTTTCCAAGACCTGCAAGTGTCGGCTTTTGTGGTAGCCCCAAACTCCTGCCTCATAAGATGCCACAGATAAGCATTTAGCTTTGTAAAGAGTAACCAATTAGGTCACCAGCTTGTGGCCTTACTTGCAGGCAAAGCGGAATAACCCCTCCACAACCTGTCTAGTATGTTGGACCCTTGCAGTAATAAGGGGGGTCTCAATTCATAGTGTTATCAAAAATGTTCCCTAGATATGTAAAGTTGGACACCTTATCAATAATCTTACCACTTAAAGCAAATGTTCTAGTTTTTGTTGCTTTGGGTCCACACACCATAACATATGATTTAATCAAATTAACTTTTAGATCCAGTGCTGCCATAAAATCTGTAAAAGAATTAAGTGATTTTTGGAGGCTATTGGCCGTTAAAACCATTAGTACGGCGTCATCCACATTAGATAACAGTGGGACCGGGTTGTCTCCAATTTTAGGAAAATCAAATTACTTCTCTAAACAAAATGCCTCTAAACCAATAGCATATAATAAAAAAAAAGAAACGGAGCTAAAATGCACCTCTGCCGAACACCTTCTGTGGAGACAATGGGCCCTGTCCTCCCCCACCCCGCCTCCCGCAACCGTAGTGGAAGTACGAAGCCAACGTAGAAGGGAGATGAGGGCTTCTTCAAAACCCATTTTCCCCATCAGTCCCCACAATTTCTCCCGATTAACGGTGTCAAAAGCACTGGACAAGTCCATGAAGGCCAGGTGGCTAGAACCCCTACTGGCCCTCATGTACTTGTCCATAATCGGAGACAAATTGAGGCACTGTTCTATTGCTATTGATTAAATGTATTCTGCTCTGTCCTGATATTTACCCCTCCACCATAACTCCTCTTCACTGTCGAAAGGCCAACACAATTCTTCTTTTGAGCTACTGTCTCTTGATGTGTTGTTGGAGCCATCATTTGAAAACCTATCAGCCATTTAAAGATTGTAACCATTACTGTAGCTGTTGAAATATTTTTTGTCACACTTTTACACTTTTGTGCACATAAGCACTGTGCTGTATCACCTTTTTTATAGCTCCTATAGTGGTTTATGACTAAAATTATGAAAGTACAAACAACAATTGCACCATCATTGAGGCTCGGCACTGCATGTTTGAAACTTTATTTTGCAAGTTCAGACTGTTTCAAAATTCAGTACTGCCTCTTCTAAGAGACGTACATTTTGATTTAAACAGCAACATTTCTCTTTTATTTTTCAAGAGTTAATTTCTATAGTCCAATGTCTATGTATCGTAAACCATACCTCAATTCAGTGCAAGCCACTGGTCAATCCAATCAGAATTTCCACCAGAGGCTGCACAGAGCAAATCTAACTCGATCTTGCCACTTCTCTGTACATTTTAAGTTCTTGCTTTTTATTCTCAGTCTCAACATGGCTAATGATAGAATGTAGTATAAAGGGGATTTCTGCGACAAGAAGGTCACTCAAAGCTTGGGATATATACTTTTCTGTGGATACAGATGTTAAATAGCAAGAGCAAAAAAAGAAAGAAAAAAAAAAAAAGAAGATCATGTTGTAGACTAGTTTAAGGTTCAGTTCCCACACAGAAAGTTGGAGGCAGGAGCCAGTATGTGATAGTTTTCCCTGTTGGGCTTTCAATTACAACCTAAGAGGATATAGAATGTGTAGGAAGCTGGTTCTGTATATACTATACCAAAATGAGGTATAGTGTGCACAGAGTCCAGTGGAACCCCAAAGGTAGGCAGAGGTAAAAGTAGATAGCATCTTACTGTCTATTTGTGGTAGTGTGGGCAAGAAGTAAGGCTTTATCAGAGGACAGTGTTAAGCATTTGTTGTACACACCCAATCAGCAAATGATGTCACATACTCAAAGACTGAACTCAGACCAATTTTGTTTGTATACAAATATTAAGTTATTTTATTTCTAGAACCAAACCAAGCCTGGCACAGGTAAGTGAAATACATGCTTTGCAAAATCTTATGCAGTGTTTTACAAAGGAATGCAAGTTCAAATGCAATTGATTGAAATACAGGTAAGTTTAAAATGTCAAAATTACTATCTGAAAGAGACACGTTAGTGATAGATTTCTTACCTTCGAATATCCCCAGGCGTCAGACTGGATCTGGAAAGTTTTCGTCAGCAGTACCCCTGCGCGTTGGCAGGCCTCATCGTACGGCTCCACATACGTCGCTGGTGTCGTATCCTCTGAGATGACGTCATCGGAGCCACTTGGACGCTCCCAGGCACGCTGACGTCCGTCTTTCTTTTTCCGCATAGCAGCGCAGATCCGAGAGAGAGCGGTACCCCTAGTTAAAAATGTTTTCACTTGGTTTCTGACAACTTGTTTTGTCAAGTTCTTGACTCCTGGTGCAGTAGGGATGCCCGGGTTTAAGTCCTGTAGGGCCTGCCGCCGAAACATGTTGGTAGTGGACCCGCATGACGTGTGTCTCTTCTGCTTGGGGTACACCCATGACCCGGAGGCGCGCCCCGATTGTCGGGCCATGGAGCCGAAAGCTTTGCGGGATCGTTCCCGCGAGTTGTTGGAGGTCCGGCAATCTGTTCCGTGCCGATCGAAGTCCCGATCCCGTGGGAGGTCGAGGTGACTGGTTGCGGAGCCATCAGCATCGCTAGTCGAAATCGGGGCCAGGTAAGTCTAGGCACCATAAAAAGTCGAAGAAGCGACGTCGCTCTTCCTCTACCCCTCACCGGTCGCGGGACGCGGTGGAGGGGGCGGGCGGTCACTCCCCCGCGGCTCCGTTGGAACTTCCGTTGTTGCCTGTGGCCTACCCACCCTTTCCGTGACCGCACGCAACGACCGCATGCAACTTTGGACGAGGTGCAGACCTTCATGTCGGCCTTAGCCATTTGTTTACCCCGCCGGGTCCCTCCGGAGCGCCTTCGGACCCGCGGATCTGTCGGAAGGGTTTACCTTCATGCCGCCGCCTTTGGCCTTGGCTACGCCGGCACCATACCCTGCGGCGCCGCTGGCTACCGCCTCAACGCCGGCCCTGGATCCAGCCTTGATGACGGGCCGCCGCTGACGCCGGACGGCACCGAACCGGGACTGGTATCTTACCCTCCCATTCCATTGCTTTGAGGAGAGTTTATCCCATCTTCATTGATTAAACGAAGTTTGCAGCGCCAGCGCTACACTTTTACCAGCGCTATACTCGCACTAGAATTACTACAAACAACTTATAGCATTTTATTGATCTCTTAGGATTTTAAAACATTTTCGAGCGTGATTTATTGATTGTGTGCTTTAAATGTAATACTGTGTTTTAGAAAACTTTTGCTCTGCCCATACTTGCAGTTTGCTCGCTACTCCCCGGTCCACCACAGCTTCTGTGCTGATTGTCGTGGAGGGAGCTTTGGAGCGTCATCACTTCCTGGTTCCTGGCTGTTCCATCCTGGTCAGCCATCTTGGAGAGGTCGGCGGACTAGTCTCCCCCTCGCCCTGACTATTTGAGGGCGGGAGTCTCACGCGCGCAATCATTGATTAAACGAAGTTTGCAGCGCCAGCGCTACACTTTTACCAGCGCTATACTCGCACTAGAATTACTACAAACAACTTATAGCATTTTATTGATCTCTTAGGATTTTAAAACATTTTCGAGCGTGATTTATTGATTGTGTGCTTTAAATGTAATACTGTGTTTTAGAAAACTTTTGCTCTGCCCATACTTGCAGTTTGCTCGCTACTCCCCGGTCCACCACAGCTTCTGTGCTGATTGTCGTGGAGGGAGCTTTGGAGCGTCATCACTTCCTGGTTCCTGGCTGTTCCATCCTGGTCAGCCATCTTGGAGAGGTCGGCGGACTAGTCTCCACCCTCACCTAATCTATAAGACCCCTCACAGACTAGCGCAGCGGTGACGCGCAGCGGTAGCGCCGAATACGCGCCAAAGAGTAGCCAGTCTGCGCCAGTCCGCGGCACGGAGGCGGACGGTGCCGGACGGTCTACGTATATACCCTCTATTTGTGCCAGTGGCACTATGTGTCGCTGTATACTCAGGTATTCCAGCCCCGAGCTACGCTCCTTCCGCCCCCCGTGTGGTCACTGCCATCATGTTTTCCCGGGAGGGCGGGCTTTGAAGACAGGGTGTAGTACTTGTGGCTGGCGCCTTCCTGCTCGGAATTCTTTTACACAGGTCAGCCCACCTATTCTGCATAAATGTTTACTACTGAATACTAGATCTCTACCCGGCCACGCTCTAGACATTTGGAATATGTTACAGGATTCTAAGATATCCTGTCTGTTCCTTACGGAAACTTGGCTGTCCGAATCTTCCTCACCCGATTTGGCAAATGCCGTACCTTCTGCCTATAACATTTATAGGAAAGATAGGTCATCTGGTAGAGGTGGTGGAGTGGCTATTATAGTTAATAAGAATATTGTATGCCATACTTTCTCAGTAGATAATATACAGGGCTGCGAAGCATTAGGCTTCACTCTCCAGCTCTCATCTTCCCAGGCCTGTACTGGTATCCTGGTCTATAGATCACCAGGTTCGGTGGGGCTGTTTTTGGAAGAACTACAGGCAGCCCTATCAATACCATGCCTTAGGTCCAATCATTGCTTTTTATTAGGTGACTTAAATATCCATATGGATAATAGCTCGGATCCGGACACTCTAAAACTGTTAGATATTACTTCCGTGTTTGGCCTATCTCCTTATGTGGCAGGACCGTCTCATAATAAAGGCCACACGCTCGACCAGATTTTTTCTACTTCTCCTATCTGTGTTGACCCTCCCATGCCAGTTTTGTGGTCAGATCATTTTCTCATCACTTTTTCCATCTCTGTCATGGTTCCATCACGGTCTAAACCAGTAGGGTCGCTAAAGCATCTCTCTAAATCTTTCCATCTTCTTACTACAGAGATGCTATCAAATGTTCTAACTAACTTCCCGTGTCCCACCTCTGACAATGTAGAGGAGTACAGCGATCTCTTCCATAATTGGTTCACAGACCGTCTAGAGAGCTTGGTTCCGGCCATGAAACAAAACTCTGCAGATAAGAGAACATCTGCCCCTTGGTTTACCCCTCATCTAAAAAAAGCACGACAAGATCTTAAGAAAGCAGAAAGAGCATGGAGGCGATCCTATGATCTTTCTGAGAGGCAAAAATTTAAGACGCTGACTCGAGCCTACCATAAATTAATTTGGGATGGTAAAAAATCCTATCTGGAATCTAGAATAAATGAAGCGGAGCATTCTTGCAAGGAAATTTTCAGGGTGGTTAAAGATTTCACCTCCCCCTCTGCTTATACTCCGATCCATGCTCACTCCGAAATTTGGTTGAAGGAATTAGCTGTCTATTTTGTACAGAAAATCACCTCTATTCAATCATCTCTCCAGGCCACTTTCCAGCAGCATACGACAAGTCTGGGGTGTCCCTTGCCAGATCATGGCCCCTTTCTGTCCAATTTTCCCCTATTAGATCATGAGAGCTCTCTTGCTATTCTGACAAGTCTCAAATCCGGATCTCCACAGGATCCTTGCCCTGCCAAGTGTCTAGCAAATATGGCACCTGTTCTTAATGATTTGATTAATCCCATTTTGAATCTGTCACTCTCTTCCGGGGTAGTTCCCAAAGCTTGGAAGAGTGCCATGATCTTGCCACTTATAAAAAAACCTGCGCTCGACCCTGCAGTCTATGCAAATTACAGACCCATCTCCTTACTCCCTGCTCTGGCGAAAGTGACTGAAAGGTTTGCTCACAGATCTATTTCCAATTTTATTGAGGAAAGGGGTCTGTTGCATAATACTCAATCTGGTTTCCGTGCAAATTTCAGCACGGAGACCGCGCTCCTTGAAGTCACAGATGCCATCAGGGAGGAGTTGGATGTTGGTAAAAAAGTGGTACTGATTATGCTGGACCTGTCGGCGGCGTTCGACACCGTTCCCCACGCACTTCTTCTCTCCAGACTCTGGGACTTTGGTCTGCGGGGAACGGTGTGGAATTGGCTTAAATCCTTCTTAGCCGACCGCCGGCAGACAATCTGGGCGCCACCCTTCTCTGCTGAAATGTCACCACTTGAAGTGGGGGTCCCTCAAGGTTCCATCTTGAGCCCCCTCCTGTTCAACATCTTTATGGCCCCCCTGGCGGTGACAGCGGAGGCTTTTGGCGCCCGGATTGTCAGCTATGCTGACGACACCCAGCTCCTCTTTGTAAGTAACAGGGATGGTCAGTTTGATAGTGTCCAGGTCAACGGATGTTTGAGTGCTGTCTTTGAGTGGTTTGGACGCCATGGGCTGAAGTGCAACGCAGACAAGTCGGAGCTGCTCTTCTTTGGCTGTACATCTGAACCCGATTGGAAAACCTGGTGGCCGAAAGATATGTCTCCTCCCACTAGCTCGTCTGTGAAAGCCAAAAATTTGGGAGTGGTGATTGACAACAAGCTATCTTTCGGACCACATATTTCTTCTCTTACTGGGAATTGTTTCGGCATCCTGCGGATGCTTCGCAAATTTCTCCCTCTAGTCTCTATCCAGCACAGAAAAATTATTGTCCAGGCACTGATCTGCTCCAGGCTGGATTATGCAAACATTCTGTTTCTGGGACTTCCCAAATATTTGGTCAGGCGTCTGCAAATCGCCCAGAATTCTGCAGCCCGAGCCATTTTTGGTCTTCCAAGGAAAGTCAGAGCCACGGATCTTCTTGCCACATTGCATTGGCTTCCAGTTGCAAAAAGGATTCTATTTAAAACTCTGACCACGACTTTCAAGGCCTTGCATGGCATAGGCCCCAAATATATCTCCAAACGACTGTCCTGGTATACCCCTCCCAGATCTCTTAGATCCTCGTCCTTATCAAAGATGAGTGTTCCCACTATCAAACGAGCAAGAGCAGGAGGACGATCTTTTCGTCACTTAGCCCCTCATGCCTGGAATGATCTTCCAATCTCTCTAAGACAGACTTCTAGTCTTCTGTCTTTCCGCAAGGCTCTTAAGACTTTGCTCTTCCCGTAATCTTGATGCTGTTTCTGTGTTTGTATGCCCTTTTGGTGTTATGTTTTTCCCCATCTTCGGTTGGGAGTCTTCGTTAAAGCGCCGGGATACTCCAGTGGAGTGGCCGTGCGCTATAGAAGTGTACAAATAACATAACATAACATAACATAACATAACATTTCCCAAGGCACCTCGTCCTTACCGGCCTCTTCAACAACCGGTGGACGAAGGGGAGTACACTGGGAGGGGTCTGAGGACCCTCTTGGCGCTCAGTGCCAGGATGAGTCTGAATGGGAAGGCGATGTGGACGGTCCAGTAGATCTGGAATTCTCTCCACACCCTGGCACTCTGTCCCCCTTCTTCCGCGGCCACGGAGGAGCTTGGGACTTTCAGTGGTCCTAGAGCTCCCTTCTGTACCCATCAGGACCAATCTCCTGAGTGAGGTGTTGCAGCCGCAGTCCTCCTCTGCGGAGCCGTTACTGTCCTTCAATGAAGCGCTTACTGATATCCTGTTGAGCACCTGGATCAAACCGAACACAGGAGTTCTTGTAGACAAGGGTGTGGCACGCCGCCATCGCCGGGCGATCCCAGCTTTCTCACCCAACACCCGACGCCTGAGAGGCTGGTTGGCCAGGCTTCTGCCTCGCCGAGTGCGTTCCCTTCGGCTCCTCCAGAAAAGGAATCTAGGAAACTGGAGCAATTCGGGAAACAGATGTTCACATCTGCCAGCTCTGCATTGCGGGCGGAGAATACAGCGTGCCTGCTAGGCCCTGTGGAATCAAGAGCGGTTCTTTCCCAAGCCATTACCGAAGGGAGAGATGCTGCAAAATTTACTGTTCGCTGTGAGCTGGACACGGCCGATTCTCTCGGTAGGGCACTTTCCACAACAGTGGCGCTCCGCCATTATGCTTGGCTCCGAACTACTGGCTTCTCTGGGGATGTCCAGACACCTTGTTGGACATGCCCTTTGATGGCACACGCCTCTTTGGTGATAAGGCGGATAGCACCCTGGAACTCTTTAAGGACTCTCGGGCTACGACCCAGTCCTTGGGTCTCGCCACCACGCGTACTCCCTCGGCGTCTGCTTTTCGGTGCTTTCGAGGTCAGGGTCGGGGCGCCCAGGGGCGTTCCTTTCAGACCCGCATGCCGGCGCAGCCACAGTCTCAGCGCAGCCACAGTCTCAGCGCAGCCACAGGATCCGCCGTGGTGGGTCCAGAGGACAGCGGACGGGTCAATCCACCACCTCCCCTGCCGCCACCACCTCTAAACCTTCCTAGTCCGGTGTTTCAGGCCCACCTGACGCCAGTGGGTGGCAGGATTCACCTTCCCCATTGGCGCTCCATAACCTCGGACAGGTGGATTCTGCAAATAGTCCGAAGGGGCTACTCCCTCCCCTTCGAGTCTACCTCTCCAGACAAGCCACCTCAGTACCACCGCATGTCGGGGGATCACTTGACACTTCTCCAGCAGGAAGTTGCGGCCCTCTTGCCCAAAGGGGCCGTCGAGCGCGTTCCGATGCCAGAAGTAGGTCGTGGTGGTTATTCCCACTACTTCGTGGTTCCAAAAAAGGACAAGGGCCTGCGGCCTATCTTAGACCTCCGGAATGTTAACCGCTTCCTCTGGAAGGAGAAGTTCAAGATGCTCACGCTCGCTCAGGTCTGGTCTGCCCTAGACCCGCAAGACTGGATGGCAGCGTTGGACTTGCAGGATGCTTATTTTCATATCCCCATCCTGCCGTCCCACCGGCGTTACCTTCGGTTCACAGTAGGCCACGAGCCCTTTCAGTTCACCGTGCTCCCTTTCGGCCTTACCAGCGCCCCTCGGGTGTTCACGAAAGTGATGGCGGTGGTCGCAGCTCATCTGCGCAGATCAAGGGGTTTCATTCTTCCCCTATCTCGATGACTCGCTGTTGAAGGCGGGCTCGCCCAAGGCACCACCTCCAGACTACGGCCGACCTCCTGCATTTGCGGGGGTTTTCCATCAACGTGCCGAAGTCGCACCTGATTCCCTCTCAGCAGCTCCTCTTCATCGGAGCGGTTCTGGATACGGCGCAGTTTTGGGTTTATCCTCCCGAACAGCGAGTCCGGGACATTCGGGCTATGATTTCGATCTTTCAGCCCTGGTCCTGGGTTTCGGTCAGGAAAACCCTGAGGCTGCTGGGCCTCATGGCCTCCTGTATCCTGCTAATCGATCATGCCAGATGGCATATGCGGGCTCTGCAGTGGGACCTGAAGTTCCAGTGGACGCAGCAACGGGGGAACCTGTCTGACTACGTCCAGATCTCGGAGGGCACTCTAGAGGACTTGCAGTGGTGGCTCACGAACCAGTGTTGGGTCCGCGGCAGATCCCTCTCCCTTCCCCAACCGGAGCACACAGTAGTGACGGACGCGTCCCTCCTGGGATGGGGCGACCACATGGGAGAGGCAACATCAGAGGCCTCTGGTCTTCGGCGGAGTCCAAACTCCACATCAATCATTTGGAACTCAGAGCGATCCTACTTGCACTCAAAGCATTCCTTCCCTCTGTCAAGGGGAGAGTAGTGCAGGTGTTCACAGACAACACCACCGCCATGTGGTACTGCAACAAACAGGGCGGGGTGGGGTCGTGGACAGGAGGCTCTACGTCTCTGGACGTGGCTGGAACATCAAGGCATTTCCTTGGTGGTTCAACACCTGGCAGGTACCCTGAACGCCAGGGCGGACGAACTCAGCTGCAGATGCATGTTGGATCACGAATCGCGTCTTCACTCAGAGGTGGTGCAAGGTCTCTTTCAGCAGTGGGGAGAACCTTGGTTAGATCTATTCGCCATCGAAGAGAACGCGCAATGTCAGCAGTTCTGCGCGTTGGCGTTTCCAAGGCGGTACTCGCTAGGCGACGCTTTTCGTCGCGAGTGGAGTTGCAGTCTGTTGTACGCCTTTCCGCCTATACCACTTCTGCCCAGAGTGTTGAAGAAGATCAGGCACGACCGGGCTCAAGTCATTCTTGTGGCACTGGACTGGGCTTGAAGAGTTTGGTATCCCGAGCTACTCAGTATGAGCGTGGATCCTCCGATCCGACTGCCTCTTCGGGAGGATCTCCGGTCGCAGCAACAGTGGACGGTCCTCCACTCGAACCTGTCCAGCCTCCACCTCCTTGCGTGGAGATTGAGCGGCGACAGCCGATTCCATTTGACTTGCCCCCCGAAATCTGTAATGTGATTCTGGCAGCCAGGCGTCCCTCCACTAAAACGGTTTATGCCTGTCGGTGGAAAATATTTGTGGCATGGTGCACAGCAAAATCTGTTGATCCTCTTGCTGCCCCACTTTCTGAAGTTCTATTGTTCCTTCTTTCTTTGGCCCAGCAGGGCTCTGCTCTGGGCATTATCAAGAGCTACCTTTCTGCTCTTTCGGCCTTTCTTAGGCTGCCTGATCAGCCCTCTCTTTTCAAGTCCCGAGTTGTCAATAGATTTCTCAAAGGCATTACTCACCTTTTCCCTTCAATTCCTTTAGTGATGCCTTAATTGGACTTGAACCTGGTTCTCACATACTTGTTGTGCGCTCCCTGTGAGCCTCTTCATAACTGTCCTTTGTGGTTATTAACTTTGAAAATTGTCTTCCTGGTGGCCATCACCTCCGCTCGGCGGGTGAGTGAGCTCCAGGCTCTATCCTGCAAACCTCCTTCACTGGTGATTCATCCGGACAAGGTTGTGCTTCGACCGCGTCCCTCCTTTCTACCAAAAGTAGTCTCTACCTTTCATCTCGGGCAAACTGTCACTCTGCCAACTTTCTTTCCGCCTCCGCACCCTTCAAGAGAAGATTAGAGGCTCCACCGTCTGGACCCAAAACGTGCCCTTTCGTTCTATCTCAACCGCACACAACAGTTCCAGGTGGATGACCAGCTCTTTGTTGGCTATGTGGACGCCAAGAAAGGTCAGGCTGTGCACAAGCGCATTATCTGCCGATGGGTTGTCTTGTGCATTAAAGCCTGTTACTCTCTGGCTAAAAAGGAACCTCCATTTGGGCTGCGCACCCATTCTACCAGGGCGACAGCAGCTACTACAGCATTGGGACGCGGTGTCCCCCTGCAAGACATCTGTCAGGCGGCCACTTGGGCCTCGTTGCATACTTTCACTAAGCACTGTTGCCTTGACAGTCAGGTCCGGAGAGACGGCTTCTTTGGCCATTCAGTTCTCCATGACTTTCTGTGTAATCTCACTTCGCAGACCCACCACCGGGGTTGGTATTGCTTGGGTATGTATTCTAAGGGAAGGAATCTATCACTAACATGTCTCTTTCAGATGCACAAGTTACTTACTTGTGTAACGCTATATCTGTAAGAGACATTAGTCAGTTATTATTATTATTATTATTTATTTTTTATAAAGCGCATAGTCACCCGGAGGTATCCCAGCGCTAAAAACCCTAATTCAACAAATCTGAGGCCCGGGAGCTAAGAGCAAAAGAGAGGAAGGGTGGGAAATCAAAACAGGGGGGGGGCATGTGATAGATTCCTTACCGCCCGCCCATCCTCCCCGTTCTGCGAACTGTTCTCTAGGGTTCAGGTCATCCCTTTTAGGGCCCTAGTTCTATTGCACCAGTAGTCGGTCTCTGGCATGGCTCTGCGCTTCTGGTGCAGAAAGGTTGTGTACAGAACGGACGTCAGCGCGCATGGGCATGTCTAAGTAGCTCCGATGACGTCATCTCGGCGGATACGATGCCAACGACGTACGCGGAGCCGTACGACGACGCCTGCCGACGTGCAGGTGTACTGCTGACGAAAACTTTCCGGATCCAGTCTGACGCCTGGGGATGTTCTAAGGTAAGGAATCTATCACTAATGTCTCTTACATATATATTGTTACAAAAGTAAGTAACTTGTACGTTAAGATTACTTTTCAGATGACCTTTTAAGGTACTTTTTCTACTAGTGTGATATGCCTAGATAACACAACAGGACATTTCCTAGAGGAAAGGTAAGTAAAATCAGTTTTGCACAGTTGTAGTTTTTCAGGTTTTCATGCAAATCAACTCCACACTTAGAACATTTGTCAAAGGAAAATAGTCAATGTACTCCAATGGAGAGACATGAAGTTATCGGTTAACAGGTAACTATTGTGTCTTTGGGGTTGAGTTTCTGGGGTTGGAACAAGGGTTCCCCCAGGGTCAAGGATGCACTATCAAAGTACCGTCAGCGGCACTAGGGCAGCCGAGTGCAGAGTGCTGAGGCCCAATGTTATCCAATGGGGGATAGGGGGGTCTTTGGTTGGTGGCTGTTCCCAAGCAGGCCACAGGGTTGTGGGAGCAAAGCTCCTGGTGTTACGCTCAGGACAAAGGGGGATCCGAGTTAGCACCCAAAGTACACCCGCAGCGGCGGCTGGGTGCAGTGCGCTGTTTTGGGGTCGGTTACCCTGTTGGTTTCAAAGGGGAATTCTCTGGTTTTGACAGCAGACTCGGG
Source organism: Triturus cristatus (assembly GCF_964204655.1). Lineage (NCBI taxonomy): Eukaryota > Metazoa > Chordata > Amphibia > Caudata > Salamandridae > Triturus > Triturus cristatus. Next base: position 939,587,346 of record NC_140594.1, on the reverse strand, counting down.
GATGAAGATCTTCTGGAGGTGACCACTGGTGGGAGAGGTAAGTTGGGATGCCTCAGGATGCTGGGACACTGTCGGTTGGGCCACCCAAGGCCATGGGACGTCGGGTACAGGGGTGTCTTCAGGTGTCGGGTTTTCTTACCAGCTCCCGTTGTGGTCAGGGGGGGGGGATCCTCCAGAAAGAGACTGCAGGCGTCACAGGAAGGGTCGAGGCAGGTCAGAGATCACCATATATCAGGTCAGGTTAACCAGGGAGACCTCCTCGTGATGTTGGGCCACTCACACTAGGGCTGGAGGCGTAGGGTGCAGATTTGCCCGGAGCCAAAGTCTGTGGTTGAACAAATCCGGTGTTCACAGGAGACAAAGTCTTTGGGGTGAAAGGCAAGGCAGGTACTTTGGGTTCTTGAGGCTGCTGGACACACCAGGATTTTGCTTCTGCAGGTTCAAGGTGGGGACAGGCCGGAAGGTCTGGGCCAAGTCAGTGGGCGACCTCCTCTTCATAGCTTTGACACAGCTTCTTTGGCCCATCTTCTTTTCTTCTTAGTCGGTTCTTGTCTGAGGAGGCAAAGGTCAGGGGTGCCCCTAAATACTAGATTTAGGGGCGTTATAGGTAAGTAAAGGTTGGGACCAATGGGTCCCTTCCTGGGGGTGGGGGGGGGGGGAGGGGGGTACACCCCCAATTATGAAACCTTTCAGTGGGAGGGAGGCATATGCCTCACTCTGATTGGCTGGGTCCCCCCATCTGCAAGACGGCGGGGACTGAGAGTTGTGCTTTACCTCGCCTCCCCCACCTGAGGTGTGAGGTTGGCAAAGGTGGTCACACCTTCCTTACTCAATTGGTTTTCCTGCCGATTCTCCCGCCCAAAGTGGGGGTCAGAACCGGTGGGGCCCAGGTGCTGGAAGCAGCAAAAGGTATGGGGAAGCTCACGAAGGCGCAAGCCTTTGAAGCTTCCCCTTCGAGGACCCTGCCCATCCTGGGGGAGGAGGCTTAGCACCTCATCCCAGGCTGTGCATTGTTTAAGACCCCCGAGAGCAGCAGGCTCTCAACCCATGTGTCCAGGAACAGGTCTGGTAGTGGCAGCTGGTGATCAGCCACTCAGCCTAGACACTAGTATTAGGTCGTTTTTCAGGGGGCATTTTTAAGCTGCAATCTGTGTGGATGTTTCATTAAATCACCCACTGTCATCAGTGTGGGTTTAATGTGCGGAGAAGTTTGATACCAAACTTCCAAGTTTTCAGTAAAGCGATTATGGTACTGTGGAGTTTGTAATGACAAACTCCCAGCACCATAAACTCTTAATGGCATTACTGCACTTACAATGTCTAATAATTGGCTTAAGACACTGTAGGGGTACAGGGCTCATGCACCTGTACCCTCACCACTGGTATAGTGCAACCAGCTAAAGGGGTGGCTGATCTATGCCAGGGAAGTGGGTTGTAGGCATGGCACACAGGGATGTATGCCATGTCGACTCTTCACTTTGTTCTGCACCAAAACACGGGGCCTGCGAAGGCAATGTGTGTGCGTAAAGGTACAGGGCCTCTAAGGGTGGCACAATAAGTGCTGCAGCCCTTAGAGGCCTTCGCTGGCCACAGTGCCCTTGGTACCTGTGAGAAGTTGGCCTGGTGTATGCTGTCCACTAGTTATAGTGGGCACCCTGTACCTGTCCAAACAACCCCTTATTGGTTATAGGTTAAAGACAACCTTTATTGAAAGCTATCCTAGTGGTACCATTGGAGAGCAGCCTTCAGGCTAAGTCTTGAAGAAATGTAAAGCAGCTTGTTTTACCAGTCTATAATCTCTTGAGTGCCTAAATGAAAGACAACCACACCAGGTATATATATAAAATATATGTATTTATTTCTAAACACACCCTCCTAGTCTCTTTATGAGACTAGAGGTCAAAACACATAAGTTACACTTCAAATATCACAGTAATAAGCACAACTACAAGTCAGGGCCTAGGAGTGAGCCAAACCATATACTAAAATAGTGGTATAAGAACCACGACTTAACTAGACACCAGGCCTAGAACCTGTATAATCGCTGGTACCCTAAGGAACCACCCAAGGTAGTGACACAGGGGACCCACGGGGGCCGTGTGCAGTGTGAGAACACAGCCGCGAGCTCCCGTTGGCTTATATGGGGAAAGGCGCGGTTACATTTTTAAAGATTAGGGACACTTAGAAACGAGTCAGGACCAAACCCTTTGGGACTGAGGAAGTTCTAGGGCCAACACCCATGGGAGCACCGGAGTACTTGTGTTACCTCACCCAGGGAAGCTGGGTGCATAGGTGTCAAATGGTGTCAGATCGTGTCGTGGATTTCAGGGGGAGCTGGCAAAGAAGTGCTGCTGCCGGGAAGATGCGAAGTGTCCGAAGAGATCCAAGCCTGGATCGAGGTCTAGAAGAACCTGAAAGCAGAGGGGACAGAGTCTGGGTCACTTGCCAGCGACCAGTAAGACGATAGGCGGATGCCCACCGATGTCAGGTGAAGAAGGTGAAGCTTGACTCTTCAGCCACGAGAACAAGGAGGCGTCGAGGACGACCAGGAGCTGGATTCAACCTGTCCCACGAAGGATGTCGAGTGCTGCAGCGCCGGTGCCCGGATTGGACACAACAAGCCTTGGCAACAGCAACCCATGCAGAAAGGAGAAAGATGCTTCAGTGCAGACCAGCAAGGTCTGAGGGACTCACCACTTGGTTGGGAGTCAGGGCAAGTCTGGAGCAACCAGGGAAGCCCAAGGAAAGTCAGGGACCACCAGTCGATGGACCAGGGATCGCGAAGGGACCTAGAGAAGAGACACAAAATGGCAGCCCACGGGTCACTCAGGGTGACTAGGCCGACAATCTTCGGTGGATTCGCTGCTCGAGGTGGGGGCTACAAGTGAGCCCAAGCACGACTTTAAGAGACGTCGAGAAGTCAATGCACTTGCAAAAGTGCACGGTGGCCAGGAGTTCCGGTTCCACACTAGTCATGAGAGCTGAGGGTCTCAGCTTTGCTGAGGACTCGGGTCGGCCTCTGAGATGTCTGGAAATCCTCTTCCTGGGCTGCAAATACTTCGAAGTCCGGCGGGCGCTTCGGAGGTGCAGTCCGGCAATATGCTTTGTTGGTGCCTGCCAAGCAGGGGAGTCACTCCTTTACCCCAAGGGAGATTTCTTCAATCCTCTAGTCTTTAGTAGAGCGTCGAAGTTCCAGGATTCAGCTTCAGAGTTTCGTCCAGGGATATCTAAATTTCTGGTTACAGAGGTTCCTTACTTATACCTAAGGAAGGGGTTGGACTAGCTCTAGGGACCCACCTATGGGAGGGTTTGGAAAGAGGGGTGGCTACACCCATTTGCTTTGTCCAGTTTCGCGCCAGAGCAGGGGCTGGATGCCCCTGAACCGGTTTGAGCTGGACTATGCACAGGGACACCAAATGTGCCCCCAGTGCAGGACTTCAAAGCACTCCGAGAGTGCTCCCACACAGCCCCAATATACATAAGCCTGTCTGGGAGGTGGTTACACCTCCCTGTGACAGGAAACCTCTTGTCCAGGCCTCCCCTGCCGGAGTTTCGGTCAGCAGCAGGAGGCCATACCCGTCTCTGTGGCTGCAGCATCCATTTTGAGATGCCAGGGCTCTATTAGATCTCTACCGGGTATACCAGTACTGTCATGTCTCTCCCTCTAGAAGGATGGGATCATATCCTCACATCAAGAACTGATGTGGGGGTATGATTCCAAGGGGTTTGACACCAAACACGACATGTTTCCGCGCAGCCAGTCCAAAGTTAGCATTAACAGTTTAAGATATAATGCCCTTAAGAGTATATGGTCAGGCTGCACCACTGACAACCCCGGAGAAGAGATTCCGAAGGCTGCAGAGGGGCTCAGCTCATGCATGGGCACCCTCTCACATATAACCGAGCACCCTACCTTCAGGATTGATAAGGCCTGCCATAGGGGTGACTGATAGGTTACTATGTGCAGTGATAGGTGAGGTATAGTGAACCTATACCTCAGTAAGGGGTGCATGCACCTCCTTAACCAGGCTGCAGTAGCAGACCGGTGATGTCATTTTGCAAGGCTTTCCAGTGGTAGCACAATACATGCTTCAGCCCCTGGTAGGTCTCTGGGGTACCTATGCCCTTGGTACATAGTATACCATATACTAGGGACTCACAAGGGTACCCCAGAATACAATCTGGAGTGTACTTAAAGTACATGCAATCAATTTAGAGAGGAAGCAGCTAGGCTGGGGCCCTGAATAGCAGGGTCCCAGCCTGACTAAAGTCGAAAAACAGTGAAACACCAGCAAAAAGTGGGGGTAAATATGTTAAGCAGATCCTACTCTCCTACCCCCCCCCCCCAAAAGCAGGGACATTAAACTAACCTTGACCAGTTGAATCTTCATGTTCTAAGTGGAAATATCTGGAGAGTCCATCTGCATTGGCATGGTTACTCCCAGGTCTATGTTCCCCTGTAAGGAAATGGACCACCTGAGAAGTTTGGGGTTTTCACCCTTTATCTGTTTTAGCCATAAGAGGGGATTATGGTCTGTCTGAACAATGAAGTGAGTACCAAACAAGTATGGCCTCAACTTCTTCAGAGCCCAAACTACAGCAAAGGCCTCCCTCTCAATGGCTGACCAACGTTTCTCTCTGGGGGTCAACCTTCTGCTTATGAAAGCTACTGGTTGATCCTGACCATCATTCAACTGTGACAGTACAGCCCCTACCCCCAACTCAGATGCATCTGTTTAGACAATGAATTGTTTGGAATAGTCAGGACTTAGCAGAATGGGAGCAGTGCACATGGCCTGCTTCAGGTCATCAAATGCCTTTTGACAGCTAACTGTCCACTGAACCTTTTTGGGCATTTTCTTAGAGGTTAAGTCATTCAGGGGTGTCACTATTGATCCATACCCCTTGACAAATCTTCTGTAGTACCCAGTCAGGCCTAAGAAGGCTCTCACCTGAATCTGGGTAGTGGGAGCAACCCAGTCCATTAAGGTCTGGATTTTGCTCTGCAATGGTTGAACCTGGCTTCCACCTACAAGGTGACTCATGTACACAACCTGACTCTGCCCTATCTGGATCCTCCCAGGTGGAGCTAAAGACAGCAATATCATCTAGATATGCTGTGCTATAGTCTTCCAGGCCTGTAAGGACTTGATTCACCAACCTTTGGAAAGTGGTAGGTGCATTCTTCAAACCAAAGGGCATTACCACAAATTGATAGTGCCCACTAGCGGTAGAAAATGCTGTCTTTGGCTTTGCATCATCAGCTACTCTGATCTGCCAGTAGCCAGCTGTCAGGTCAAATGTGCTTAGGAACTTGGCTGAGGCCAAAGTATCTATAAGCTCAACTGCCCTGGGGATGGGATGGACATCAGTCCTAGTGATTGCATTAAGATCCCTGTAATCCACACAAAACCTCATCTGTCTCTTGCCATCTTTGGTGTGAGGTTTAGGTACCAGGACTACTGGACTAGCCCAAGGGCTATCTGAGGGTTCAATGACTCCCAAATCCAACATCTTTTGGACTTCTGTCCTTATACAGTTCCAGACATGGTCAGGTTGCCTGTTGATCATCTTCTTCACAGGCAGACTTTCCCCGGTGTCCACTTCATGAGTGCACCAGGTGGTCTGACTTGGAGTCAGAGAAAACAGATGTCTGTACTGACTGAGAAGCTTTCTGCAGTCAGTTTGCTGCTGGACAGTGAGGCTGCCTGCCAAGGCTACAGCATCAACTGATCCATCATCAGGGTTCTGAGAAAGCAGGTCAGGGAGTGGGCCATTCTCTTCCTCCTGTCCTTCATCAGCAGCCATGAGCAAGCCCATGTCTGCCCTATCAACATATGGTTTAAGTCTGTTTACATTAAGTACCCTGTGGGGACTCCTAGGGGTTCCAAGGTCTACCAAGTAGGTGGCCTCCCCGTTCTGTTCAACAATTGTATGGGGGCCACTCCATTTGTCCTAGAGGTACAGCATTTTGGTCATGCCAGGCCTTTTGTAATTCCTGGCTAGCCTCAAGATTTTTTAGTTGCCTTTTTCATATACTCATCCATCCTGGAGCGGAGACCAAGTACATAGTCCACTATGTCCTGTTTAGGGGGTTTGAGAGGTAACTCTCATCCCTCCTTCACCAGACACAAAGGACCCCTAACAGGATGGCCAAACAAAAGTTCAAAAGGGCTGTAACCAACCGCCTTTTGTGGCACCTCCCTGTAGGCAAACAAAAAGCAGGGCAAAAGGATGTCCCATCTGCGCCTAAGTTTTTCTGGGAGACCTTTGATCATGCCCTTTAAGGTTTGGTTGAATCTTTCACCTAAACCATTGCATTGTGGGTGATAAGGTCTGGTGAATTTGTAATTCACTCCACACTCCTTCCACATAGCAGTTAAGTAACTTGACAAAGTTTGTAACTCTGTCAGATACTACCTCCTTAGGAAATTCCACTCTCGAGCATACACCCAAGAGGGCTCTTGCCACCACAGGTGCTGTAGTGGTTCTAAGAGGGAATGCCTCTGGGTACCTAGTGACATGGTCCACCAGGGTAAATCTGTACCCAGGTGCAGTTTGAGGATTGTGAGAAAGTGTCATCTTTCTGGCATGATATGCCCCTACTTTTTGTTGAATTGCTGAATGTACTTTGACTGAGTGTGCCCAGGAATCCTGCCAATCAGGTGCCCAGGGCCTAGTTTCTTCCCTAAAACCCAAATTGGCAAACCCTGGCCACATATCAGCCCCTGGTAAAAGGTACCCTAGGTACCCAGGGCATTGTGACCAAGGAAGGCCGCTAATGGCTGCAGCACTATTTGTGCCACCCTTAGAGGCCCTGTACCCTAACACACACACACTGCCCTTGCAGGCTGAGAGTCTGGGTACAAGACAAAACAAAGAGTGAACATGGCACACATCCCTGGGTGCCATGCCCACAACCTACACTGCCCTGGCATACATCGGCCACCCCTCAAGCTGGGTGCTTAATGCCAGTGGTGTGGGCACAGGAGCACGAGCCCTGTGCCCCTACAGTACCCAGGTCCATTCCTGGACACTAAGTGCAGTGCTGCTATTTAAGAGTATATGGTCCACAGCACCATAATGGCAACACTGAAGACTGAGAAGTTTGGTATCAAACTTCTCAGGACATTAAACCCGCACTGATGCTAGTGTGGGATTTAATGTACAAAGCACTGCAGAGGGCATCTTAGAGATGCCCCCTGAAACCTAACCTACAATCCACGTCTTGTCTGAGAGGATGTCTAGGCTCCCACACAGCAGACATGTTGCTGGACCCCTGGGTGGAGAGCCCCCCGCTCTCCTGGGCCTGCAACAATGCACATCCTGGGCGAGGTGCTAGGTCTCCTCCCCCAGGATGGGCAGGGGGAAGCTTCAAAGGCCTTTGTGAGCTTTTCCAGGCCACTTGCTGTACTCAGCAACTGGCCCCCACCGGTTCTGACCCCCACTCTGGCGGAAAGACTGGCCGGAAACTCCAAGTAAGGACAGGGGATGTGCCAGCCCTGCCAACCCCACCCCTCAGGTGGGGGAGACGAGGTGAAACACATCTCCGGGCTCTCGCCATCTTGAAGATGAGGAGCCCTACCCAATCAGGACTAGGCCACTGCCCCCCTCCCACAGGAGAGTGGCAGGATAGGGGGTGTACCCACCCCAGGACAGGGACCCAGTAGTTCCTGCCCTTTACCTACCTGTAACACCCCTAAATTTAGTATTTAGGGGCACCCTGAACCTTCCTTCCTCAATTTCCAGATTCTAAACTAGCAAAGAAGAACAAGAAGAAAGAAGACCTGCCATGTAGCTGCTAAGAAGAGGAAGACACCAACTGCTTTGGCCCCAGCCCTACCTGCCTGTCGACCATCGAACCTGCTCCTGCTAAAATCCCGGCACCTCCTGCAGCCAGCAACCTCACAAACCCCGGAGGACCAGGCTACCTTGTGACTGAGCACCTGGGACTCCCACGAGCGGTGGCTCTGCTCAAAACAAGTTTCTAACCCCTGGCATCAGCCAGGAACCACAAACCCTGCACCCACCAAGGCTGGCCTGTGCCGGAGTGGACAAAGACCCCGAGAACGTCCCCCCGGCGACCGGGACTACGAATCCAGCACCCAAGGACCCACCTCGATGCTCCTGACGCCTGCAGCCTCAGAACCAGGGACCCCCCCAACCGCGATCAACAGAAGGTAGGATTTCCCGACATCAAAAGGCACCCCTGCACCCGGCACCCTGCGGCCCCCTGTGCCCGACTCCTGGGTACCTACCTATCCTCCAACTACCCAACTTACCTCTCGAAGTGGTGGTGGCACCTGAAGAATCTTCGTCCCCGAGCTTGCAGCCTTTGTTCGTCCTTGAGCTTTCCCATTAAAATCCATTGAGCGCCCGAAGGCTCAAAAGCACCCTGCACCCAGCCGCCCAAGTGTCCCAGGCAGTGAACTTCTACTCCTACCTACTTCCCCATTTGCCCATAGCAAGTGACCAGGAGCCCAGCTCCCACAGCCGCGTGGCCTGCTAGTCAGCAGCCACCAACCAAGGCCCACCCCTGCCTCCCATAGGATAACATTGGGCCTAACTCACTCTGCACCCGGCTGCCCCTGTGCCGCTGAGGATGTAACAACTGTACTTAACTAACCCTGGGAGACCCCCGAGTCTGTGCCCAGGAGCTTAACTCTGCCAGTCGAGTACTTACCCAAAAGCCGATAACTCACTTTTCTTCCATAGGGTAACACTGACTGGCTTCTTCTGAAATTTCTTCAAAGTGTGGAGTTTCTAAACTTTAAAACATTCACCTAAAATCAACCGAGTAACGAAAACGGAAATACTCACCTGCTATTAGGAGAGATCCCAGTGCTGGATCTTGGTGCCCAGAACTGACCCTGAGAAGTACTTACAACCGTACTTACAACTAACTCAATTTTCTCCCATAGGAAACCATTGACTGTTTTTCTGTGAAATTTCTTGTCGATTTTTGCCAACTACAAATATTCTTTAAAAATCGTACCAACTGTGAAAACGCAATTACTTACCTGTTTTAGATAGATGCCCCAGTACCGAGCCTAGGAGCCCAGCACTGGATTACAAAAGTAACAAGAACATTATTTACCTGTAACTTGAATTTTCTCCCATAGGAATCCATTGACTGTTTTTCTATGACATTTCCAAGTGCCGATTTTGCAAACTTATAAATATTCCTTAAAAATCGCCTGTGTAACTTAAACGCAGTCTCTCAACTGCTTACAGGTGGTACACTAGTGCTGGATCTAGGATCCAACATTGACCTAGAAAAAGTAACCATAACCCCACTTACCTGCTAAGTCAATTTCCTTCCATAGGATAACATTGGTAATTTGATTAGCAAAAGTTTCTAAGTGTCAACTTTTAAAATAGCAAAATATTGCTTAAAAATCACAACAGTAACTAAAACGAATTTACTCACTTGTTTCCAAGAACTGACCCAGGACTGAATCTAGGATCCAGTCCTAGAGTTAGAAAAGTAATCAATTGCACATAACTTAAAATTCCCATTGAGCTCAATGTATTATTGTGTTTGAAATTGGGTTGCCTATTGCAACAAAACTGTAACTATTATCTGCAAAAGTCAATTGCCTATTGCAAAGTATTTAACTAAAGCATCTCATTCTGAGAAAGTATATTTTAATACCTATTGTTGGTTCTAAAATAAAACAACCATATATTTTTTATGTAAACCATTGGCCTAGAGTTCAGTTCTTGAGTGTGTGAGACCATTTTCTGACTGAGTGTGAACAACAAATGCTTTACACTGTCCTCTGATACTGCCTTACTGCTCGACCAAGCTACCACTTTAGAGAGTAAGGTTATATTTAACTTTAACCTCTTCCAAACCTCTGGGGACTGTGGACTCTGTACACACTGTACCTATTTGGGAACAGTATATACAGAGCCACTTTCTCACAAGGATCCATGGGACCAACAATGTCAATCCGAACCCTCTCAAAGGAAACCCCCGCCACAGGTAGTGGTATCAGGGGGCCCTTTGTGGTTCCCCCTGCATTGCCACTGGCTTGGCAGGTCACACAGGAGCAACAAAACTCCTTAATGTCTTCAGACATGTGGGGCCAGTGAACGTGAGGGACAATTCTGTTCCAGGGCTTGTTCTGGCCCAGGTGTCCTGCTAGAGGAATATCATGGGCTCGTGTCAATAGGAAGCCCCTAAATTTCAGAGGTATAACCAACCTCCTGGATGCACCAGGCTTAGAGTCTCTCTTCTCCGAGTAAAGGAGTTCATCATCCCAATATATGTTTCGGGTGCCACTAGCATTCCCAGCAGCCTCATCAGCAGCTTGCTTTCTGAGGGGTTCAAGAGAGGGGTAGGTTTTCTGCTCCTAGCTCAGATCTGACCTGGAAGGACCCCCTGTCCCCAAGAACTCAACCTGGTCAAGTTCAAGCTCCTCTGGGACAGTTCCTTCTTCAGGCTCAAGATCATCTCCCTCAGGAGGCTGATCTGTATTCTGAGTCAGGTGGGAAGGCACTGCCTTAACCCTACTGCTCCTCCTCTTGGGAGGCACCTGGTCCATTCTTCCAGAATCCAGGGCCTGTGACCTAGTCACAGCAAAGACATGAGCAGGGATCCCTAACATTTCTGCATGTGTCCTGAGCTCCACTTCAGCCCAAGCTGAAGTTTCCAAATCATTGCCAAGCAAGCACTGTACTGGTCGGTCTGCACTTACCACAACCTTCTTAAGGCCAGTTACCCCTCCCCAGGAGAAGTTAACAACTGCCAGAGAATGGTCTGTTCTGACATTGCTAGCATTGGTCACTTGGTACATTTCACCAAGTATAATCTGCCCAGGATCCACAAGATCTTTCGTCACCATTGTGACACTTGCTCCTGTGTCCCTGAATGCCAGAGCGTATTTTCAATTTATTAAAGGCTGTACTAGGGGGAACAGATGCCTTAGGGGCAATGGTGGCTGGAGTTGATTCTTTGGACTTGGTGCAGTCACTTGTCCAGTGAGTTTTCTGCTTACAGATTTTGCACCATGGTTTCTTATGGCCTTTTCCCTTGGTAGACTGTGAATCCCCACCTGAAGAAGACTTTTGGGGACCTTGTGAAGACTTCTGGTCTTTACCCTTCTCCCCACCGTAGTCAGAGTTTTTAAGATCTTGCTTCTTGGGTTCACCCCCTTGGTTCTATACCTTCTGCCTCACTATGGATCTGACCCACTGGTCTGCCTTCTTTCCCAATTCTTGGGGAGAGGTCAGATCTGAGCCCACCAGGTACTGGTGCAACAGCTGATTTTGACCGTTATTAAGGATCTGCTCCCTCATAATCAAATTGAAGAATCCTTGGAAGCCATACACTTTGCTGCCAAGTAACCAACCACCCAGAGCCTTAGTAGCACAATCTACAAAGTCTACCCAGTCTTGATTTTGTGCCTTTTGGGTATCCCTGAACTCCAACCTGTATTTTTCAGTGGTTAGGCCAAACCCTTTAATTAATGCACTTTTCAGACTGCTATAATCATCTGCCTCCTCCTCTCTAACAGTGAGGAGCTTATCTCTACCTTTGTCTGCAAACGAGAGCCATACGATTGCTGCTCACTGCTCCTGGCGGACCCTTTGAACTTTACAGGCCCTTTCCAGTGCAGTTATCCATTTGTGGATGTCATCACCACCCTGGTAGGGAGGGACAATCTTATTCAGGTTTCTATGGTCATGAGACCTCTCCCTACCTCTAGGGATGTTGCTGCCACCATGGGACTCTAGTCCCAACTTTTTTCTAGCGCTATAGAGCTCTAGGGCCTTCCTATCTAGGACTACCTGCTTTCTTCTGATTTCAAGCTGAGGTTCCCCATACTTAAGCAGTCTCTCCCTCCTCTCCTGAGAGGTTTCCATCCTATGAAAAGAGATAGAGGTCCCTATAGATGAACCAGAATGGTTGGACTCCACTGAGGGAGATCTAGACCTTCTAGGCCCACCACCAACTCTTCCGGGAGGGACAAAGAGGGGGCCGGTGTGGCCCTTCCCCGCATCTTCCAGGGGAGCTGGATTTTCCAGGTCAAGATCATTGTCATCTTCCTGGTCAGCATTAGAGGTCAGGACATGGGGAATTTCACCCCTAGGCCCTTCCTCATGTGCTGTCCCACCCACTCTGCCTACCCCTTCAGACTCTATAGGTCTTCTGAGATCATCCAGCCTGAGTACCTCTATGAGATTCTGGGTGGTTGGACTTTTGCCTGTCCTCAGTTTCCTAGCTGTGCATAATGCTCTCAATTCCATGAATGGGAGGTTATCATACTTGGAAACTAGAAGCCCATTGGCTTCTGACAGGGACCCACTGGTTCCTGGCCTTGAAGACATTACTAGTGAAGTGTGGTGTATTGCATTACCTACTCTAGTGTGGCCTACTAAACTCTCTTGAGTTGTAGAAAGGGTGTGCTAGCCCTTAACACACAACTCTAAGTTCAGTAGAACTTACTGTATTCTAAAGCTTGTATTATATGTACCTAGGGTACCTTTAGTGGTTTTCAGTTAGTCACTAAATTGACATTATCTGGTAAAACAATAGCAAGCTGGAATCCCACATGCTGCACACCAATGAGAGAAGTTTTCCTGGTATATGCTGTCCACTAGTTATAGTGGGCACCCTGTACCAGTCCAAACAACCCCTTATTGGTTATAGGTTAAAGATAACCTTTATTGAAAGCTATCCCAGTGGTAGCTATGGAGAGCAGCCTTCAGGCTAAGTCTTGAAGGAATGTAAAGCAGCTTGTTTTACCAGTCTATAATCTCGAGTGCATTAATGAAAGACAACCACACCAGGTGTATATATATAAAATATATGTATTTATTTCTAAACACACCCTCCTAGTCTCTTTATGAGACTAGAGGTAAAAACACATAAGTTACACTTCAAATATCACAGTAAAAAGCACAGATACATATCAGGCCCTAGGGGTGAGCAAAACAATATACTTAAATAGTGGTATAAGAACCATGACTTAACTAGACACCAGGCCTAGAACCTGTATAAATCGCTGAGACCCCAAGGAACCACCCAAGGTAGTGACACAGGGGACCCACGGGGGCCGTGTGCAGTGTGAGAACACAGCCGCAAGCTCCTGTTAGCTTCTATGGGGAAAGTCACGGTTAGATTTTTAAAGATTAGGGACACTTAGAAATGAGTCAGGACCAAACCCTTTGGGACTTAGGAGGTTCCGTGAGCATGGGAGTACTCGTGTTACCTCACCCAGGGAAGCCGGGTGCATAGGTGTCAAATGGTGTCAGGTCGCGTTGTCGATTTCAACGGGAGCTGGCAAAGAAGTGCAGCTGACGGGAAGATGCGAAGTGTACGAAGAGATCCAAGCCTGGATCGAGGTCCAGAAGAACCTCAAAGCAGAGGGGACAGAGCCTGGGTCACTTGCCAGTGACCAGGAAGGCGATAGGAGGATGCCCACCGATGTTGGGTGATTTCAGGTGAAGAAGGTGAAGCTTGACTCTTCAGCCACGAAGATCAGGAGGAGTCGAGGACGACCATGAGCTGGATTCGAGCTGTCCCACGAAGGATGTCGAGTGCTGCAGCGTCGGTGCCCGGATTGGACAAAACAAGCCTTGGCAACAGCAACCCACGCAGAAAGGAGAAAGATGCTTCAGTGCAGACCAGCAAGGTCTGAGGGACTCCCCACTTGGTTGGGAGTCAGGGCACGTCTGGAGCAACCAGGGAAGCCCAAGGAAATTCAAAGTTACCCCCTCAGGGACCCACCAGTCAACGGACCAGGGATCGCGAAAGGACCTTGAGAAGAAACACAAAATGGCAGCCCACTGGTCACTCGTGGTGACTAGGCAGACAATCTTCAGTGGATTCTCTGCTCGAGGTGGGGGCTACAAGTGAGCCCAAGCACGACTTCAAGAGACATCGAGAAGTCAATGCACTTGCAAAAGTGCGCGGTGACCAGGAGTTCCGGTTCCATGCTACTCACGAGGGCTGCGGGTCTCAGCTTTGCTGGGGACTTGGGTTGGCCTCTGAGATGTCTGGAAATCCTCTTCCTGGGCTGCAAATACTTCGGAGTCTGGCGGAAGCTTCGGAGATGCAGACTGGCAAAATGCTTCGTTTGTGCCTGCCAAGCAGGGGAGTCATTCCTTGACCCCAAGGTAGATTTCTTCAGTCCTCTAGTCTTTAGTAGAGCGTCGAAGGAGGATTCAGCTTCAGAGTTTTGTTCAGGGACATCTACAATTCTGGTTACAGAGGTTCCTTACTTATACCTAAGGAATGGGTTGGACTAGCTCTAGGGACCCACCTATGGGAGGGTTTGGAAAGAGGGATGGCTACACCCATTTCCTTTGTCCAGTTTCACGTCAGAGTAGGGGCTGGAAGCCCCTGAACCGGTTTGAGCTGGACTATGCACATGGACACCAAATGTGCCCCCAGTGCAGGACTTCATAGCACTCCGAGAGTGCTTCCACCCAGCCCCAATACACATAAGCCTGTCTGGGAGGTGGTTACACCTCCCTGTGACAGGAAACCTATTGTCCAGGCCTCCCCTGCCGGAGTTTCGGCCAGCAGCAAGAGGCCAGACCTGTGTCTGTGGCGCAGCATGCATTTTATGATGCCAGGGCTCTATTAGATTTCTACCGGGTATACCAGTACTGTCATGTCTCTCCCTCTAGAAGGGTGGGATCATATCAAGAACTGATGTGGGGGTATGATTCCAAGGTGTTTGACACCAAACACGACATGTTTCCGTGCAGCCAGTCCAAAGTTACCATTAACCGTTTAAGATATAATGCACTTTAAGAGTATATGGTCAGGCTGCACCACTGACAACCCCAGAGAAGAGATTCCGAAGGCTGCAGAGGGGCTCAGCTCATACCTGGGCACCCTCTCACATATAACCAAGCACCCTGCCTACAGGATTGATAAGACCTGCCATAGGGGTGACTGATAGGTTACTATGTGCAGTGATAGGTGAGGTATAGTGAACCTATATCTCAGTAAGGGGTGCATGCACCACCTTACCCAGGCTGCAGTAGCAGACCTGTGGTGTCATTTTGCATGGCTTTCCAGGGGTGGCACAATACATGCTTCAGCCCCTGGTAGGCCTCTGGGGTACCTATGCTCTGGGTACATAGCATACCATATTATACTAGGGACTCACAAGGTTACCTCAGAATCCAATCTGGAGTGTACCTAAAGTACATGCAATCAATTTAGAGAGGAAGCAGCTAAGCTGGGGCCCTGAATAGCAGGGTCCCAGCCAGACTAAAGACGAAAAACAGTGAAACACCAGCAAAAAGTGGGGGTAAACATGTGAAGCAGATTCTACTCTCCTACAGTACCATTTACATGGGGCTGACCTGTGACCAGAGTGCGCCAATAGGGTTTTGTTTTCAATGCAGTTTTAGGGAAATAACATAGCCCCTGGTATCTGTTTGGCAGGAGCCCAGGGCACACTCAAGTACATCAGCAGTTTAGCAAAAAGTGGGGGCAACCATGCAAAAAGAGGGCGTTTTCTTACAGAATGGATTATAGTTCTTAGAAGTGTGTCATGTACTGAAAATCAGGAAGAACCCATTTCAATAATAGGAATATCTAAAGTTCTAATGATCTGACCTTTACTTTAAAAAATAAATAAAGTGTCACAGACACTGTGCAACCTGTTCGTCCAGTATGGCTCTGTTTTAACACATGTGGGCAACAATGAATGAAGGACATATTTTGATAAGGGGTTCTGAAAGACATCAAATAAGCAATGACAGCTGAACTCAAGTTCCCTATGGTGTCACATAGAACATAGAGGTACAAAGCATCACTGTAAGTTACTCTTATCCATCCCCAATGTTATGTTCTGCACGACCAACCCAAATTACTTGCCCCCGCTTTCATCAGCTATGCAGGGTAGGAGTCAAGATGGACCCATACACATTCAATAGAACTGCATTTAGCACCCGCAAAGAGTTACTATAGCCATAAAAGTCATGGCTATTTATAAACAGGAGTACAGTATTCAATAAACGTTGTCAATCCTTGTAAAGAAACATACAAATAATGTTTTCTTTCATGAGCGAAAATAACAAAATCCAATTGTTTCTCCAAGCTTTTCACGGTTGGTTTATTCTGTACACTGACACTTCCAGCAAAGATCAGCCAACATGTGGTTGTTGTCTTTGGATGAAGGTACTGGGCCAGCACCAACTATTGGTGGAATTTTGCAGGATTTAGACATAGCCACAAATTTAAACATTTACAGCGGTCTAAGGACAAAATCTACCTTTGTACCCATGTTACCACCTGAGAATTTCATTGACTCATTCTATAAGGCTGTAAAAAAAAAATCATGTTAGAAGACAAACCGCACCACAAATATAGCAAATTTAGAGAACACCTCAATATAACTGAACGTACAGTGTTACAACAACTGCCAGGTGACACCGAGGTGACAATCAAAGAGGCGGACAAGGGGGGTAACATTGTTATAATGGAAATGGAGTACTACATTAAGGAAATTGATAATCAACTAGCAGACACCAATGCATACAATAGAGTACCACATAATTCACTTAAAGAGATAACATCACTTATTGAAAAGGAACTGAGTTATTGGCGGAACTCCTGCCAGTTTACGGAAATGGAATTTAAATATCTATTTAATCCATCACCTCGAGCCCCGTGTATCTATACTCTACCTAAGATACACAAGAATTGCACCTTTCCACCAAGTAGACCCTTCATTCATTGGATCACCTACGCATCATATATATAAGTATATTGACGTTTTTTTGCAGCCCATAGTACAAAACCTACCAGCATTCATTAAAGATACATAGGACCTATTGAACAAATTGGACGATCTAGTTTGGTCAGATGAATTTACATTTGTCACCCTTGATGTCAATGCTTTATATACTAGCATCCCGTTGGATAAGGGCATGGAGACTCTGACTTACTTTCTGTCTAAACGGGATGCCACATTATATGAGCACACTCAGATGATTTTGGATCTTACACGTCTCACTTTAGAAAACAACTGTTTTTTATACATCATGGTACTTGATTTAGGAAATCATCTGGAGTTGCTATGGGGTCCCAATTCTCACCCTCTTTTGCTAATATTTATATGGGATTTCTTTAACACCATATTTGGAGAGTCTGTCCGCCCAACACGACAGGATCAATTATTTATTGGGGGTGATTCATAGATGAAATCTTTATGATTTGGGTTGGAGATGACAAAACTCTTAATGAATTTGTATCACATCTCAATAACAATGTGTACAATTTGGGATTTACACATCAGGTCAGTAGGAAGGAGAGTGACGTTTTGAACATCACTTTGTATATAGAGGGTGAAAAGATCGCATCTAGACTTTACCGCAAACCTACTGCGTGTAACTCTGTACTACATGCATATAGTGCCCATCCTATTACACAAATCAGAGCAATCCCTTTTGGGGAGATGATGCGTTTGAGAAGGAATTGTAGCAATGACACGATCTTTGAGAAGGAATTAGATCGTCTGAGATCCGGATTTACAACTAGAGGATACGATAGAAAGACACTGGACAAGGCACAAAGCAAGATAAGGAAGAGATCACGCTCAAACCTCTTAAGAACCGGGACAAAAAGAAAGCGCCAAAGAAGTAAAGTGGCTCTCATCACGCAATACAATTCACATAGTCAGGATCTTTTTAAAATCTTACACAGGCATTGGCACCTTCTGAAATTAGACCACAGCTTAAACAAGTATATAGCTAATAAACCACAGATCACTTACAGTAGAGGTAGGACACTTAGCAATATACTATGCCAATCCTACATTCATCCAAAGAAGGCAGGACTAGCAACATTTTGGTTTCCCAATAGACCCATGGGATTCTATAGGTGCACCTCCTGCAATGTTTGCCTGTATGCAGCAGACAAAACAATGATCTTTTGCTAAAATACAGGACAGGTCTATCAAATAAGACATTTTATAAACTGCAACACCAAATATGTGGTGTACTATATGATCACAGAGTAACATCTAACTGGAATGATATGTGATGTGTTTGTTGTATTAGTTGGATTATTATGGGTATGTCAAGAATTCCTGTCAGGCGAGGGGAGGAAAACGGTAACCAGCGAAAACGGACTACATCTCCCAGGATGCTTAGCGGTTGAGAGGTTATGTAAACAGGAGAGCTGTTACATAACTCAAGGAAAACACGCCCTTATATAAACAGGAGAGCTGTTACATCACTCAAGGAAAACACGCCCTTATGTAAACAGGAGAGCTGTTACATAACTCAAGGAAAACACGCCCTTATGTAAACAGGAGAGCTGTTACATAACTCAAGGAAAACACGCCCTTATGTAAACAGGAGAGCTGTTACATAACTCAAGGAAAACACGCCCTTATGTAAACAGGAGAGCTGTTACATAACTCAAGGAAAACACGCCCTATAAAGGGAGGAACCGGGAGGTACAACGCGGTCGGATATTGTGTTTACACCGACGTACCTGCTTAGTGAAGAGCAGTGTTCCGGAGTGGTGCTCCAGTAAGGCAAGAACGGAGGTAGGTCGAGTCGATACTCCCTGGGCCGTGTCTTGCCCCATCGTCACCTGTGAAGGACCCGGAAGCTCTACCGGATATCCATTGAGCTTCGCTTTTTGACTCGGCTGAGTCAAAGCGCAGTGGCGCTTTTGCTGGTTGGAGTCGTAACTCCCAGCCCGACCAGAGATACAGGGACTGCCAGCTGTAACGCACACCAGGAGGTGTTTGCCGCGTTACAGACTCGGAAGTCCACGGGATCGATCGAGCGGCTGCTCTCGGTTCAGTCTTCTTTGCTTGTGATTGGGGTATCGGTGACACATCACCAGGAGGTGACTCCGCGTCCCGGTGCAGTCTGAGGAAGAGGTTGAGCGGCTGCTCCCTTCAGGTAGAGACCCCGGCTGGGTGTTTCCCACAGCCTACCGATTGGCATTATCGGCCATTTCATTTCTGCCCTCTATTGGCATACGCCGGGATCGGCGTATATGCAGAGGACGGTTAGGACCATCCGTGCTGTGGGCTGGTAACGTACTTAGCCTGGAGGATTCCAGTGACTATAACCTTTGTTTTTTCCTTGTATTATTTTTGCCTTCATTAAAATAACTAAACCTTCACAAGTGGTTGCGTTCTCATTATCGTGTCTGTTAAACGATCCTGAAACGTTCAGGGCGTTACAGGGTACAACAAGATAGTACCAGTATGTTAAAAAAGAGAAATAACAATGTTCGGTACCTAGTATACGATCATGCAATAGGTCTCCTGCTATGTGTAAACAAGAAATTGTAAGACCTCAGTGGAATAGCTTAATCAATCTTGAAACCTGAAACGGACATGTACCAACGAATGTTATATATGATATTTACCTTCTCCTCTATGAATTTCATCTCTTTTCTTGCTCTATTTTCCCACACAATTGGGTTAGTGGACTATACCAGGTCTCTATTTAACCAGAGACAATATAGGTCTACCACTTGACACTTGGCGTGTTTTTAGACCGTTTGTCAGAATACTGCGGTCTTGAATGGATACTTGAATATCTTTGGATTACACGAAACCGACAATGGAATGATGGTTTTGATTGCCTGCAGAATGTAGGCGGTTTTAAAATCAGATGGATATGTAGTAGCTTTGAAAAACGTTTCTTTGTCGAAATCGGTACTACTCACGTATAGTTGTAATCATGTGCACTAGGGAGAAAAAACAACTCTTTAGGACAAATTTGGATTACTCAGAGATGGGTTTAGCTTGATATTTGCGGCATTGTATACACTAAGACCACGATGTATGGGACTTTAACCTCTCCAACATGGCGGTAACTGGAATCACCTATCTCACCTATCAGTTGTTTTCAAATAGGACTGTTTTGAATCTTTACAATAGGATTTGATTTCCTGCTTTGGGGTCTTTTTGAGATATTTGGTAATTTTAATTTCCCGTACACCTTCATCAAGTAGTGGACACAAGCAGACTATGTGGATCGTTGTCGCTACGTTATGCAAGACTTAACCATTCCAATATGGCGCTGCCACTTGTTCCCCTTCATGGAGTTGTTGAGGAATTGGACTGTCTAGATACAATTGAGTCACATGACCAGGATGCTCTACATATGTAATAGAAAGATGGACGTTCAGGTTCATTTCCAGTACGTACTTGTGTTTCGGGATACTTTTGCGGTGATACCGGGTAAGTGAACTCACTTGAGGCTCGATTGAAGATTGCTAATGAGACGGAAGCTCTACACGACTTAGGGCACGAGCACTCTATACCTATCTTCATATTTTTTTGTTTGCAGCGAGGGAGCATACCATGGACTTCTGCTATACTTTTTAAATACTGTGGCTCATCGCAGCAGCGCATCCATGGTTTGAGAACCAACATTTATATTGGCTATTTATTTACTATGTATTCATTTTGAACACTGTGACGTAACGAAGTAGAGTTCACTTTATTGCCTGGCTCAACTTCGAACGCTTTGTTTTTTATATACTAACGTAGAACATTGGGGTATGCATGGTTATATTTCACGTGTTAATGTTCGCCTGATGATGGGCAACACTGCGTTACATTTCCCTTAATGATCCTGATTTTGAACAGGATCTATGGGGTGACTACGGGGCATCTGTGATCCTTCTCTGATATAAGACATAATCTGGACTTTGTAGATAACAGCCTGTTGCTTGATATACTTTTGCTTGGATTCGAACCTGGACTTGAATTTGGAATTGTGACTGATATGCTTTATTTTGAAGTAAGTGACCGCTAACATTAGCGTAATTGCGCGTTTGTACGGTTTCATCTCCAGTTTTAAAGTGGATTTCCTTTATTCTCATTGTTCCAGACACTTGGATTAGCAGAATAGTTCCAGCCGTTATACATGGGCTTTCATGGCTTTTTACTACAACACATGAAGATCACTAGGATCAGGAATACAGAACTCATGGGTGTATGGTTATACTATTAAAACTGCCACAACTGGGTGAAATCACCTTGATCACTACTTTTGGTGAAGGCTTGACTTTACAATCACTGAAACCTTTTTTAAATTTCTCTCTCAGTCTATGTATACTCTTATTTCCATGCAATTAAAGTCTATTTTCGATATATTAGAATGGCATAAATATCTAGGGAGTATCTTTATACATGTTTAGAATGTTAACATATGAACTAACAAGTATCTGCAATCTAGCCACCATTTGTGTATAAACATCAAGAAACATGTACTATATCTATATTCCAGCCTTGAAAAAGTGTTTAAAGACAAAACACGTGTTGGCTGATCTTTGCTGGAAGAGTCAGTGTACAGAATAAACTAACAGTGAAAAGCTTGGAGAAACAACTTGATTTTGTTTGTATTTTAGCTCATGAGAGAAAAACATATTTGTATGTTTCTTTACAAGGATTGACAACGTTTATTGAATACTGTACTCCTGTTTGTAAATATCCATGACTTTTATGGCTATATTAACTGTCTATGAGGGTGCTGAATGCAGTTCTATTGAATGTGTATTGGTTGGACTTTAGTTTCCTAATGTACAAGAGTCACCTTTGGTAGTAGGGTGCCAGAACTTCAATAGCACCTCTGTGTATACAATTCGTCTGTGAGTTGTTCTCACCAGCGAATTGATTCGTATAAAGTATTTTTACGAGGTGCAGTAATTCTCCAGTTAGGGTCCACTAATACCACGTATACATTTTGAAGATGGAGCCATACACAACATGGCATAACATGCTTCAGCCCCCTAGATCATGTCACATTTTGTGTTGTGCCATCCGCCCCAACCACCCTCTGGTTATCATGGTACCCTAAAAAAAAAAATGCCCGGTACCCTACCACACAGCGCTCATGAAAATGTCCAACGCCAACATTAAATAAACAATTTGCTTAGTGTCTTGCCACCCACCCTCACTGCCTTCTGCTTTTAAAACTCCCTCTTGACACAAACTTTTTAAAGAACCCAGTGTCCTTCCACCCACCCAAAACAGACTCTTGAATCTACGATTTTATATGGATTATCAAGACTAAAATTATCCAGAATAAGAATATTGAGGTACACCAAAATTGTGATACACAATATTGTGTTGGGCTTCCCTAAACAGTCTTAAACTTAACCATCCAAACTTAAGTCTGTCAAGGCTTATCTCCACCTCATCACATTACCCTCAAGTTGGCTGGGTTTCTATTATAAAGAAGGCAGTGTACAAGCTGCTGAAGCTTGTGCGCAAAGCAAATAGTTTGCTGCCCCATCATCTCGCTAACATCCTATAATGATTCACTCCATCTAGGAACCTAAGGTTTACTAGCCTTAGTTTCCCAGTCACATCAAAGCCGCCCTGCGACAGCTCTCTATCTCAGTCCCTTGCCACAGTAAAATTAGTGACTAGGAGGGGGTTGGTGCCGTCACTGTGTTAAGACCTATACCATTAGTTATGGCAGGTCCAGTCGAATGCCTTCTGCCACTGCGGCAGCTTGGTTGCCTGTCCAACAGGCTCTAAATGAGCTCTTAAGTATGACATACGTTGTAAGACTTTCATGTGCATTAGTAACGCTATATAAAATACAGTCCTGTTTTCTGCTTACATGATTATTGTTTGTGCATTTAAAAAGGAAGCAGTGTGCGGTGCAAGCATAGAGTCTAGAAACCAGGCTTAGTGCAGCTAATAAATGTATGCATGGATTACCATTTTTTACTGAATTCGTTATAACAAAACAGAGGAGGAAAATTTCCATTCACTGGTGCACACACTATTCATAAGCATGGCAGATGAAATATGGCTGCACAGAAAGAGGACCTCAAGTGTTTGGTCTCCTAAGGAGAAGGAAGAAAGGCGGCAGTGACATTTGCATACATTTTGAACAAGACTCAGGGTTCGAATATCCAGTTCAATACAGGTGCCGACTCCTAATTCCTGAAAGCACAATAAGGAGTATGGGGACATGATTTGGCATGGTCAGTAGAACTTGTACAGCTGTGCTGTTAGATTGATTCGATAGTGATGTGTAATGAAATATGACTGGGGATTACTTAGAAATTGCCTCATTTGTGCAAATACTGCCGAGCTGTTTTTAATACTTGCATTCATTCTAATAATACACGTGACTTTTAGATAAACGATGAATAACAAATAATCATTTTGTGTGAAATACTACCTATTGTGTGCACTTACTATTTCAGGGTGCAGGGCTCTGTGTATACCACCTGCAGACGAGAGATTCTGTGACCCGTTTGTCTTATGCCTAACCCACTTAACAGAGCATAACTCAGTAGGAGAGGCGTGAGCGACACCTGACAGTTCTTTCTCCTAAAAAGTTAGTTAGCTTTTGGGGCTTATGGAGTTTACCATGTGTAACCCAAATAATTTTGGGATAGTAAGAAGTTCTAGGTCAGTGGCATTTGTACCTGGACATTTTTTTAGCACCTGTTGTAGGACTGTATATAGGATTTTTCAAAGCACAAATATCACAACAGGAACGTGAATCATTTTTGACGCTTTAACCATATCAAAGTCTTGTACTAGGCACTCTGTTACACCGGATGGTGTGTCAATGTTTCATGCTCCTGGGATTTGTTGAAAATCTTTTGCCTGAGAGGTACTTTTCCCAGTTGTTGTTTTTTTAAACTATTAATTTGTAGCAAAAAATAGTGTAAAATGTCAGTGTTCATTGTAAGACTTGAACACTGTTCCTGGTGCTTAGAGGTAAACGTGGTATACCACAGAACAGGGTACAGCCTCTTGCTCAACTTGCTAAAACATAACCTGCTTTGGAAAGTGCAGTCGGTTACCTGAGGAACTATTGAAGCCAAAAGATTGTTAACTTTTGGAAACCATATGTGGAGGGAAGGCAAGAACGAAAAGCAAATGAAACGGTGTACTTACTGCATTCTCAAAATCACCGGACATGCCCATACTCAGCTCCACATTCGCTTGAGGTAGATTTAACCTTTTGCACACTTCCTCCCGCAAAGACAAGAGCATCTAAGGGGTGAAAGACAGAGCACAGAAGTTAAAGGATTGCAAGATTATCTCCACAGCCATTCTGACTGCACACACTCACACATTACACTACATTCAATGTATTCTGGATGGAGTAGACACTCTGTTTACCAAATCGAAGGAAAATGACCAAATTGCACTTTGACATAAATAAGGCGATACCTTCCATGCCTCACTCATCCCCACATGAACAAATACTCTTGGTAGCAATTACAATCTCATTTTTTGTCCTTCAAAGATCGACATGGACAGCAGTCAAGATGGATGTTGGATTTATCAGGCTGGCAAATCGGAGGATGAGCGACAGAGAACTTTGGGGATATCCAGGTCAGTCTTTTGTTACAGGTGGCATCGTACAGCGTTCGGAGACGGCGTGAGGGAGTTTTAAGCTTCACATGCAGGAGCTATAATAAATAGCCACCAATCAGCATGTTTGAGGGCTGAAATCCCAGGTCAAGTGATTTGATCTTCTGATCTGAAACCGCTTTGGTTCTAGCATCTGTTCCCTATAATCCCAAACTATTACTTAGCTTCAGCAATTTCCATGTTTACACCCGACCTGCACCAGGTCCATGCTCATAGGTTCCTTTTCAATCTGCTCTTCACTAGTCTATGATTTTCCAGAGTTCGGCAAAATTAGTATGCTGTCCCGATATTTGTTAAATATTCTTATAGTTGTCTTGTATTGAGCTCACATATCACTTGTCGGAAACTTCATTGCACTTGGTAACCGTTGGCAGATCGTCACTGGCTTAAAATCAACTGTTTTGCAACTCTGTTGCCATTTTTTAAGCCAGTCTAGGCAACAGTTAAGATTCATTCTAGATAGTATTTAGCTCATCCTACCTCATGAGGCTCTTCTAGTGGTGCTTAAAAAAGCGCGCATTGTCTGCTTTTTGTAGCAATGCTGGGTTACCTCAATAAATTGCTTGACATGTGTACTAAGGTAAAATTATTTCACGTGATAGTCATATTTAAGCCTTGCCTTAGAGACAACTAAAAAATACACAGTAGGCTTCGGGTAAGCACATTGTTCATGATTGTATGGCTTTATTATTTTTCTCCGTTACCTGCTCCTTATTTGATAGCTTTCCTTTCTTGTGTTTGTTCTTCCCAGGACATTGAAGTTTCACAGTGCTTTTACTGGTTGATTTTTATCCTTCCACAACGGATGTGGCTTGCATACAGAAAACAACGTTCATAATGTCAGAGCTCACTAGATCAGCGCAAAGAATTATTATCTCTTTGTGAAATGTCTGCCCTCCACTGTACACTTCAGCAGCATGAGTCTCAGGCATTGCAGATCCTACCGCACCAGTGCATGGTAGCCGCACATCGCTTGAAAACATGATGTCCAATCTGTGAGTAGTAGAGCCGCCCTGCATCTAACTCAATGGGAAGCTCATCTGCCATCTAAATCAATCACATGTTCGCATCACTCTACTCTACAATTGGTTGCAGACCCAATTAGTGCTCCATGTGACACTTTCACTCAGACCTGCCTTTTCGGGAAAAGTTTGCATGCAAATATTTGAGCCCATGCTTTCAATGACAGAAGCTGAACCTACAATTACCACTAACAAAATATACAATTGGTGTAACATAAATAGAATACCTGCTGGCCCACATCAATGAAGCAGGACACCCAGCCTATACACAAGACCTGGCATAGCTTAAAGATGTAGTTTTGTTTCCCAAAGTCTGAACCAGTTGGCCCTAAAAATATCACAATCGTTAGTAAAAGCAAGGCCCAGGTGTGGGCCAATGTATGCTTTCAGACATGAAGTCATCATTGCTCTGCTTTACCGCTATAATATTAACAGCAGTGAAACAAAAGACTGAGGTGACCTCTCATATTCAGACTACACAAATATTTATGCATCAGACTCATCACGTTCAGAGCTTTTACACCACTTAAACCTGCGCTAAGTGCCTGGAGTTACCATAACTGCAGATAGTGCCTTGTTGTGTGTGATGGCCTAATCAGTCCTGGATTTCAAGTAGGAATATAAGAATTCTTCTCTGTCTATGCCGCATTATTGTATTATCACCTTTCAATGATATGAACCAACTCGGTGACTGTGATCTTGTGTAACTAAGCAGACTAGACCTGTTGTTGAGTTTGGCATAGTGCATGGCCAAAACTATTCCAAGACGTCCGTCTGTGTCTCTAATGCAGAGCAGCTATCTTGAATTTATTTTTTAATAACTTTACAAAAAACATTCAAAGATGGTCACTGGGGCATGCAAATGCGTGGTCACGTACAGCTGTCATCTTGGAATTTTGTTTAATTAAAAATGAAAAAAAAAAATCTGAAATATCTGCCCATGTGTCTGTTATCCTGGAATGGCTATGGCAATACACTATGGTGAAACTAACAAGTATTGGCAAAGCCAATAGATCCTCGCCTGCATTGAAGGGGTTATACCTATTGGCTTTGCCAATGCTTGTTACACTATCTTGCAAATTTATTATAAATGCTATTAGCATTCGGAGATGTATTAGAATACTATATGGGCAGCCAGTTCATTTGGTTTAGAAATGAACGTTATCTGGTGGACTTTGAAATGCAGAAATCAGATATTTCTCATTCTTTAATACATTTTTCTTAAAACGTCTGCTAAGACATTGGTATACAAGGGCTGCTATTTAGAGACGTTTTGCTTGAACAAGATTAACACCAAGAACTGGGAGCTCTACAAAATTCAAAACATGCTTCAAAAATACAAACAACCATAAACATGGACTTCACTGATCACAAGTGTATGTAATCACACTGGCATAAACAAAAACATAATCAGTTAAGCAGCCATCTACAGGATGTAATTAGTGACTGGGGGATGCATTTAACTGAAGAAAAAAGCATGAGAGACTAGGAAGGTGGTAGAAATGTGTGGGGAAAGAATGGTTTTAGCTTACCGAAGCACAATGGATGGGATACAATGCTGCTAGGGTGTGGGCATCTGCTGGAGGGCATTGCATTGGCATTATGTTACAGAGTAGGAGTGAGCTCCACCCTATGAATATTTCATATACAACATTACCATTTTTTTGTAAGCTATGTTATGGATCCAATGGGTTAACGCACTTTTCCCTATATAGGGTGGCCCTTGGAAAGCAAAGAAGCCTACAGAACATCCACAACTGGAGAATGTATAGATGTTCAGACAGAGCCATGATCAAGCACTATTGGTGGCTTCAAGAGCGTCTACGTCAAACCAATTTTCAAGGCTTGACTTTGCAGACGTCTGCAATTTCAGTTGCATCTTCATCTCTTATGCAGGACACCCAGATAGGTTGCACTGTAAACAAAGAATCTCCAACTAGGACAAACAAGCAGGGTAACCTCTTACCCAACTGCCCAGCATAGCGCTCTGGGAAGCACTAGTAATAGGATGCTCCATAACATGCAACAAAACAATATGATACTGTATCCTACCTGAAAGTCTGGGTTTGGCCCCTGTTCCAAGTCATGTCCATAGCTCCCGATTGTCATTAACCCAACCATCTCCAGGGATGGGCACTTCTTGATGATATGATCCACTGTTGCCACTGTGTCTGCTGGCGGGAGGCCATGTTTACCTGAAAAATGAAAGGAAGGAAATACATTAATGGCATTATCTGGCACGGACAACTTTAAATAATGTCCCGTTGCTCTTCAGAAATTAAACAACATCACATAATATGTGGTATCGCTGAAATCTGTCATTTCATAATTACCAGATCAAATCAAGATCATAAAGGGAGTATGTCCAGGAGCGAATTCATATTGGTCCTTAACAACTTGAAATAATGCTTCAGTCAAAGTCCGAATAATGAGAGTTCAGAATATTCACGCATTAGATTTACAATCTTTCATTTTTGACATATAGCAGGAACATAGTAGAATAAGTTTTCTGCAACTCCAACAAGAAAAACATGAAGGAAGTCTCCTATCCTCTTCCCAACACACTCAAAATTAAACAACTCAAGTACCCAATGAAGCTCATTCTATCATGCTCCCAGAATATGCACTGCCAAAGACTGATAGCCCTGGACTGGACCGATCACTTCACCATAACTCACCATCCCCTGCACCATTTCATATACTATAAAGGATAAAGAGAGGAAGAGAAGAAGAATAACCTATTTGTCCATCAACGACATCCATCGGGTGGGGGAACTGCTAAACAATCAGCCAGAACACTTCCAGCCCACCACTGAGGTCAATACTTTCCTAAACATATGCAACTCTGCTTTAAGAACTCATGTCAATTACCATGCCCAACTGAAAACCCAAATCCACAAAGCCATAGCCATGAATACCCTGGTACACTGAAGACTTTGATGAAAATAAATGTACCAATACGAAAACAGGAAAAGAAATGGAGAAGATCAAAACTCCCGGGCGACCATAGGATCCTCAAAGCACTGTTCTAATCACTAATCCCTGACCATCACAGCTAAAGTCTCTTACTACAAGATCACCACCAGAGAACCAACCAACAGAAGTGAAACCCTCTTCAAGGCACTACAACACCCCACAAATCATCTCCCAGAACCCAGTCCCTGCTTCAGTCAATAAATGCAACACCATCAACACCTCTTCTTCACTGAGCACATTGACAAAATAAAATCCAACCACATTATTAATTGCCTTCAGCCATACCTCATCATCTCACCACCAAATGGATTGCATATTAATCTCTCTAATATCATGAACCCTCTCAAGGCAACCTGCTATTAAGACAATACCCTCCCTTCTTCAATCATCAAATTGCTCCAAGGAGAGCTCCCCAGTGACTCTCCTCCACATTGTACATTCCTCCCTAAGCAGAGATAATTTCCTGATGCCTTTAAGACAGGTCAGATACTTCACCTGCTTAAATAAAACATTCCCTAATCCAGCCGACCTTACCAACTTCTGTTGTACTACACACCTCCCCTTCATAAGGAAAACCATTGAAAAAGCAGATGCCATCTAGTTATAGAAGTACATCAGCAAGTGCTACAAATCATGCTTCAGACCACACAGCAGCACTGAGACAGATACCCCTCAAGTAGTCAAAGATGCTCTACT
Organism: Triturus cristatus; assembly: GCF_964204655.1. Lineage (NCBI taxonomy): Eukaryota > Metazoa > Chordata > Amphibia > Caudata > Salamandridae > Triturus > Triturus cristatus. Next base: position 939,558,290 of record NC_140594.1, on the reverse strand, counting down.
TCTCAATGGAAGAACAACCCTTGCTTCCTGGTCCTGCTTGACTTCTCTGCAGCCTTGAACACAGTCAACCATAAGGTTCTGATCAACAACCTGAAATCTGGATTCAAGTCAATCAGGGACCTTCAAAGATTTCCATCCTAGTAACATTCAACATTATTTTACGTTTGTAACCAGTCACCCCTTTTGTGATTGCCTTTCTTTAGTAATATTTCTTGGATGGACAAAATCGGCAAGACGTTTTTGTTATATAAAGATTTACATGTATATTTTCTTTACCCTTTTTTCCTTTGCCTAAAATGGGCAGACGTCTTAATGCTACTATTCATTTACAAGTGGTGTTTGCTATACAATCTTTAATGACAATAAATAGCTTAGTAACAGTTTTGAAAGATGCTGCATACCAACTCGGTATAGACTTGCTGCGCACACAACTAAGGAGTCGATTACGATGCCGTCCAGAAAGGCTCCGAACGGGTTTTCAGATTTGGCGAATCCGATTCGGAACCTATGTTTCCGACCGAATCGGACACCTTTCCGGACAACCGATTACAATGCAAGGAAACCGTTCAGGCTGTCCGAATGACATTCGAACACACAGAATCGTTCGGAGCCAATTCGTACAGCTCTATGGACACGGTTTCCGAACAAGCGATTAAAATGGCCGTTTCGGACAGCCGTTCTGATTCGGTCTGCCCAACACAAAACGGCTGTCGGAATCTGACTTCAGGGACCCGTAGCAGTCCCCCCTTCACCCTGAGGTCTGCGGTTGGGGCACGTGGGGGTACTCACAGGAGCCCCCTGTTAAACCATGCACAGTGTGGCAGGCACCATGGGGAGCCCGTCACAGGGTGCATGGTTTTCACTAATAACCTTTTTTTTCAACGGGAGCCTGTGTTCTCGTTCGGAAAACGGGCTCCTATTGAAGTCAATGGGAATCCGATCGAACAATGTACGGAAGCATCGTAATCAGTCAGTCGGACTCGCAGAACCCGATTCGTTCGGAAACTATTCAGAAACCGATTCGGTCAGAAGAGATTCCTAACGAGATCAGGATTTTTGTTGAAGCACTGTATTTTACGTTTCTCAAGAATAAAGCAGATTATAGATGTGCAGCTTGTGTGAGTGCAAATAAGGAACTTATATGTTGAAAGACATAATGTCCTAGCCTTAAATATTTTACCGTTCTTGCAATAGGTTTGTAAATGGTTGCTGAAGTGCCACAGTTTGCAGCTAAAATGAAATAGAACATCCAAAGGCAGGGAGAAAAAAAAACAGGGTTGTGCTGTTGGACATCACAGGGCTTGATGGGATGAAGTGAAAATACAATAGCAATCCCTCACAAGGTGAAGAAAGCAGGACAGGACCAGCACATCCCTGAGTTAAGCAAATGATCTTTGACCTTGCCCACTGGTTCAACTGTTTTAACATACGTTCCTGGGCAACTATACAGGCAACTCACCCTTGTTGGACAGTAGTCTCAAAAGAAGGGAACTAGCCGACTTGCCTGCACTGAATCCCCAAAACTGCCTCCCAGAGGTGGATGGCCTATAAGAAGATCAAGAGGTATTCTAGGCATGGCGGTGAATTGTATAGGCAGGTAGAGCTAGTTAAGAGTGCAGGTTCACAGAGTTGTGTCAAGATCCTTGCCTTGGAACAGTGGTGTCATGTAAAGAGGCATTAATAACGGCTGTGTGGTCCATACCAGATAGCAGTGATATCAGGAGGGCAGCACTAAGGGTGGATGGGCCTCTGATGTTGTGAAGCAGGGATATCCAGAGGACAGGATTAAGGGAGGATTGGCCTCTGGAGTTGGTAACGAGATGGCAGCCCCAAGTCTGCATGGCCCTCTGGGGTTGTGAAGCAGTGATTTTATGAGGGCCGCAATAGAGCTGCATGGAGCTCTGAAGTTGCGATTTCAAGCATGTCTATAGAGCAGAAGCGACAAGTGGAGCCATTTAGTGATTAGTGAAACGGTTCAGTCAGGGATACTCACTGTCTTCTCCACTTGTATTCACCTGCACCATCACCTTCAACCTTTCAGGTGAGCCTTTTTTCTGCCAGGAGGCGTTCACTTTGTCAGCCAGTTTAATGGAATCAACTGTTTCCAACAGAAAGAGGTTTGGGACACCTGGAAAACACACAACATATATAGTACATTTAAAGCAGCAAAGCCTTATTAAAAGCTCTTTCACCGCCACACATTTACAGGTTCACTTTGGGCGTGTGACATACATGATGCTCTAATTAGACATAAACAAATCAGCAGTTCCATAGCTAAAACAAACATCAAAGGATGCAGTGTAGACCTGAAAGTATATACAGAGGAGTTCAAATTAGCAGGTTTCAATTCTCATAAGTGCTGACAGAAATTGGTGGACAATTTTGCTTATACTGCATGATGTGTAATTTTACTTAGAACATACTTGCATAGGAGTTCATGATGAGTCTGAGTAAATGCTCATGTTCAACTTAAAAAAACAAAAAACTGAGCTAGACCACAACAATCAAACAAACTTTTTGGGTAAGGGAAATATACAAACGCATTCTCTGTGGGAACAGGCACTAAAAAAAGAGCAATCTCATAGTTTGATGTCTCAGTTTCATAGTTTGATAGCTCAAGGACAAAGCACACATCTAATAAAGAGTTGGAATGTTCAGATGCAAACAGAAGATAAGACTGCACAACAAACACAATCCATAAAGGGCTTCCGTTCCACAGAGTCTTGCACAACACTTGTAATAACCTTCACTGTTATGGATGGCCTGCACTGCCATCCTCTTCTAAGCCACAAAATAAATCCTTCACTAACTTTTCCCACGGTGAACTACAACAAACCAGGGTTAGTGTGGTATTGCAGTTGATTCACACAATAAAATCCTGTGCACCAACAGTTGGTTAAGTTTATGGAATTAGTTAAAAAACAATAGTCTCACAAAGATTAAAAAGTTCACAGAGCTGAATGTGGCACATTGATAAAACCGGATGACCTTCAGAATATATATGGGGCAGAGTTACAAACAATAGGGGTAGCGTCAATCACATACTTCCGGAGGCAGATCCTTCTCCCATCGCGCCGCCAGTACCTGGAACACCCTCCCCCTCTACCTGCGACAGACCGAAGACCTGCTGACCTTCAGGAGACAACTCAAGACCTGGCTCTTCGACCAGTAGCAGCAGACCCCCCCCCCCCCCCGCCTTGAAACCCTCACGGGTATGTAGTGCGCGTTTACAAATTATGTGAATGATTGATACAAGAAACAGATAACCGGGTCAATCTTCACAGTTACAGACAAAAAAGTGGACTGCTTAGCGCGTGCTAAGTAGACCATGTCTCTGCTCCAAAGCCATTAGATTAGACTTTACATATGCCCTCTGAGGTGGTTCTTATGCCACAAGGCTACTTTATGGTGTGCAGATAGTCAACAGTTCTGAATGGCTATTCCTCTTTTCATACAAAGAGTTTTGCTTCAAGCTTTTCTTGCCGCCCTATCATAACTCTTTAGATGGGACACAAGAATACAAGTAGTGCTCACCATTGTCCAGTTTGGAAATGTGCACCTTCGGGTATCAAACTAAACACTCTAATTTTTGCATACAATGATCCAAGTCATGCAATGCAGGCCTTATACAAACATGGTCCTCTGTATATTTGGGGCCAGTTGTATAAAGATTTTACATTGGCCTGGTCTTGTACACCTGCCTTTTAGGGATAGAGAAAGGTTGTCTACATGGCTCTGGCAAGCATGCGCCCCTGTCCAGAATTCAATATGGCAAGCTGTAGATTTCTGACCGCCACCTCAGCACACATGACAATCATGCCTTTGTGCTAGAGGTATATGCCTAACACTGATAGAGTCCTAAAGCATCCATCTTTGGTGTGGAGAGTAACACGATGTGAACCCTCCTTACCAAGCATGACCATTGTCAGCCCACCAAGATGTAAAGGACTGATAACGGTTGTAGTGATAATTATCGTTATAAAGCAGGCTTTTTTTTACGTGTCCTCACTAGGGAGAGTTGGTCTGTCAATCTCATGTAACAGCGTCCTTTGCCCATCTATGTACGATATGAATGCAGCTCATGTATGTCTATCTGTATGAACACAGGATGTGAGTGGAGTATGTGCGATGCATGTGGCCACTTCCATATTGTATTCCATTTTGTATTTTTCACATCCCAGTGGTACCCACTATGGAGAGTGGAAGAAAACCCAGAAAGCCTTTGTGGATTGCAGGGCTCCTCCAGAACATTTGAGGGATCGTCTGAGTGGGAAGACTTTTTGGTGCGGACAGAAGAAAGGGTGTCCCTTTGAAGGTTAGGGAGTCTCCCTGTCATTTCATGGCCCATTGTTCATGGGAAGGGATTACCTCCCACAGGTTAACATATGGTTAAGTGGGACAGGCTCCATTATTTTGTATCCTTGCTTTCCATTTCTTCTCACAAGCAGCTCCCAATTCGACACAAACTTCTTACTAGCACCTTGTAACAAAGACCCAGGCTTTTAGTCTGAGCCGAATAAGCAAAATGATGTGAACTCCTCAGAACAAGTCTCAAAACAGACTGTTGGAAAACACCACTACTGTCAGCAACTTTGGTAAAAAGACTGGACAGACACTTCCATCAGTGTGTGAAGATTGTTCGACCAGAACCGGGGGTCACATGCCAGTAGCGACATCTTTTCCGTGCACCAGGGTTAGGGAATCCGCTGCCATCTTCTCTTGCCAGATTCAGACCTAGAAGATGGGGGAAGTTAAAAAGCCTACAAGGATGAGCTGCCTCAGAGTCTGCTTTAAAGATAAAGAGATGACTGACTGCTGAGGAAGTGCCATTGTAGGAGGAAAATGCTGCCTGGAATTGGAAGATAGCAAAGAAGCTAAGGTGGGGGATAACTGTGACTGTCATTGTATCACAGTGAAGACCTGCACCCCTCACTCTGACATGTGAGGTCCAGGTGACCTGAGTGGTGCACCTGCAATGTGGGCAGTCATGTCAAAGTGACTAGGACAGAGGTGCCTTCATGAAGATCATTGATGTGCTTAGTGCTCGATTCAACTACTAGAAGCTAACAAATACATTCAAGGGCCCTCATCAACTTCTGACCACAGTCAAGGCGGGCACTTAACTGAGCTGTGTCATCGAGGAGGGCGACCCCTTTTCATGGACGAGGACATCAGCCATTGCATGACTGACTACTGTAGCTTGAGTTGGCTTCTAGCTTTGTTTGGGTAGGTGTTATACCTAGACCTCAGGAGACCCAATGGAGCAGGCTCCACCCAATTCCCAAGCAGCGTGATCACTGCACAGCTGCTCCAATGCCAGTACTGGCGTGGTCTACAATTGTTACTAAGCCTACACCGCCAAATCAAGAATAGACTGCAACCAACGTGGCTGGGCCATGGACAAAAGAAGACGAGTCCAACTTGATGAACCATTCCAAGTGCACATCACCTAGAATGGCAAGACTGCCAACTAGAAATAGACTGCAGGTCCAGCCGAGTGAGCTTCAGCCAAAGACAGGAAGGTACTCTATCATTATGACCTCAAAAGAGTGAGGAGGGAAGATCACATTTTTGGGGACGAAAATTGATAACTCTTAGGCAGAAGGGTGATGTAGGCTACAGAAGCTCCTCAGGGACAATCCTCCTGAGATTCCCCTCGGGGGGCCATGGGCCAATTACTTATCACAAAAGGCTTGTTCAGAGGAAACCATTAAGCTTGTAACTAGTAACTAAGGTAACCTAAAAGACAAACAGTATCACTTGCAAAGTCCTCTAATTATTATATGCAGCAATTTCATTGTGTTTTAGTAAAAGTACTTTTCCTTTATAAACGTAAGTATTGGCTGAAAGGTTATTATCAGATGTGTTTTTGTTAGTCTCTCTAACGCCACACCACCTCCCCAAGTGTGTGCTGATAACCTGTGTGTCAAGTGCCAAAGAGGGTACTTTGTGGTCATTCTGAGCTCAATACTAAGGTTAAGCCCTAGGACACCCGTGGTAAAAGGGTCCAGTTTTAACAATTTGAGCCCAGTAACCCCAGTTTGCCATGGTCTTCCTGAAAGCTGCCTTCCTCGCTCCTGAATTCCAGGAGTAAGCCAGGACTACCCCTGGTTTAGTCCCCTAAATCAAGAGTAAGCCAAGAGTACTACAGGAAAAAAGTCATACCTACTCACAGCAACAACTTTGTAAATCATGCATTTATGTCTGCACTCAAAATATATTCCCTTGGTTGTGCTTTACATTAATCTGTTGCCAAACAAGTAAATGGTGAACCATAGAACATTAAATGACGGGGGGGGACACTTGGAGAGGATCTCTACAGAAAGCAATCATTGCTTGATAAGCAAATCGGAAACGTATTGTGAGGAATGAAAATGTGGTACTATTACCCATGATTAACAAAACACCACACACAGCTACAACGTTAACACAAAAAAATAAGAAATGTAAAGTAGCTAAATTACCAAGCAATTTGTTGATGTTGTTTTTCTGTAGGTGACCTATAAAATGCCATTGGATCTCTGGGCACGAGGACAGAATCTGAAATAAGAGATCAATTTTCTTAAAGTCTGGTAAAATGAGCTGATGGTTGATCCGCCAGCACATATTGACTAGCTGATCCCTTTAACATACCTCTGTTCCACCCAGCTGTACAACTGCACATCCATGCACAAATGAACCAATCACTCAATGAGTTGTCTCAAATGTTTGTATGCAACAGCCCCACCATAGCGTCTGAGCACAGAATACCTTTCTTCCGAAATCTGCATCTGCGGCTAAGAATGGAACGACTCATGCACACCAACGTTGTCACAGGCCTTGAAGCCCATGAACTGTTTTTAGATATATACCTGTATTGCTTTATGAACCATGAAATATGTTCTAAAGACTTTCTAACCAGTTTCATCACCATTATCTGCTCAAAACAAGGTCTGCAGCATCTTTGCTCCAAGAGCTTTCAGTCCTTCTGCTGATTATGAAGGACTCACTCAACCTTCCTGAAACAGATAACCTTCATGCTACAGAATGGTTCCTGAACATTATCTATGCCAGCAGAAGCAAACTGTGCCACATAAGAAAGGTGCTGCTGGCAGTCAGCCCAGAGGGTAGTTCAAAATTAAACCTTGATTGGGTTTGATGTGAAATAACAGGTGCTACAGAAACTAGATTATTTACTGCACACATACATTATTAAGAAAACAGCAATCTCACTTACCTTCGAGTTTGACGCTTTCTCTAACAGTTCCTGGACCTGAACAGAATTAAATAAACAGAAAGAATTAGAAATTACTGTTAAGAAATGCATTAATTATTTAAAGACATATTTTTTTCCAAAGGAAAGAGAAGATACGTCTTCAAGGACCATGGACATTGGTGTGCCTACCATTTGTGTTAAAAGGTGGCTGCTGGGAGGATGAGGATGGCAGAGGACTATACTATACGATGGAGCCATGCTTTGGAAGTGGTAGACTTTTTCCTGTTGTGGTTTGTCCGGTGAGCAGTGTACTTTGCCAACAAAGTTTGCTTATTAGTACCAACCTGAGAGAGGCCTATTTCCCTACTGTACTGAGAATTGGGTGTGCACCAGCAATCAATGATGCCCGAGTCAGCACCGAAACATTTAGCCCTCAGACCTCCACTGTGAATGCAGGAGCGAGAAAGGATGTCTGAAGCAGAAGGACTAGTGCACTTCACACTGATCCTCGCCAACTGGGGTTGAAGAGACATGGGGCCCTGATCGTAACAACTAGTAAGAACAGAGTTTCGTAGCTATAAGTGGCAGAAGGATATCAGACCATCAAAAAACTGGGTAATTTCCCAAAAGCTGGTACTGTTGGGTTTTTGATGTAATGCCAGAACTTCGTGCAGCCAGGGTCAGGCAATAAAAAGTCTCGAGGACTTTATTATCCAGTCCAATACAAATCAACAAAGCAAATGTATTTGTGGTCAAGGGGCACGGGAAGAGACCTTAGACCAGTGACACTCAAAGTACGGCCTGAGAGCCGCATGCGGCCCTCCTGACCTTTACATGCAGCTCACTGGTCAAAAGCAGCACTTGGCTACTGTTTTCTCGACTCAGCACTAACATTAAGAAATAAGTTAAATAAACTATGTTATCCTACACAGCCTAACTTTAGAAACAATTTTATTTTAAAAGACATCTTGCAGAAAAAGTGGCAAAATATGATAATTTCATTAACATGTAGAACAGTTTCACCATAGTACACCACATTATAACATTCCATCAGTAGACTGAGAAGTATGTTTTTACAGCAATAGTTTTCAAACATGAATTTACACCACCCTGACAATAATGTACATAGTGAACTAAGATGCAAGTCAGTTGTACAGTTCACTCTTTGGGCTTGGTTCCTATTATACATGAAAAGCATTACAGTACATTAAATCAAACACAGGAGAAGGTTTGGTACAATGCACATCCAGAAGTCAGGTTATTCGATGTTCTTTTGTATATGATAATGTAGAAAAAAGAGGAAAAGTGAAATTAAACAATTGTCTAGGATCACACAGTTTGGTAGAGTGGCGAAGACAGTATTAATCCCAGGTTGTCTGGTTTCATATTGTGCAATTCAGCCACTGGATGTATATGCTTCGCTTCCTATATATCAACCTTACCGGCAGGTGTGTCAATGCGGGGTAAACATTTTTAGGAGTATATCAGATTTTCTACAGTAATCCTGGTGATTATCTTCAGGTACAAGTTTACTCGTAAGATTTTAAACTGTAGTATGACATTACAACGCATTTCGTTGCACTGCATGCCTTTACTTTGCATGTTTTACAATGCAAATGCCATTACCACGCATACATAACCTTTACCACGCACACCTTTACAACGAAATTGGTTGTAAAAGCATGAATGTCAAGGGCATATTTGTGCCCGAGTCCTAAAATGGGTTCCTTGCAACCCCCCCTCCCCTGCAGCCTCCAGTCTAAGAATAAAATAAAAACAACTCCCCTGTACTCCTGCGTGACCCCCCCGCACCCCCCGGTTCACCACCCTTCTATCAAATACCCCTCCCCTGAGCCCTAGAGACAAACCTCTGCATGACCCTCCCCCCGCCCAGCCCTTTTATAAACTACGCCTTCCCTGAGCCCTAGAAACAGACCCCTGTGCGACCTCCACCCCACGACCCCCACTCCTTCTAAAAACTACCCTGCGCAACTCCACCCAAAATAAAATTTACATTAACTTAATAAAAAACAATAATAATTAAATATTAACGACAAATTAATTTAATACCCCACTTACCTCTCCAAGATGTCATCTCTCCAGCTCTTCTGAGGTACGGCATGAGCCATAAAGAGGAAGCGGAAGGGTCTTTCCGTTTCCTCCAACGACGCAGATAGCCTCCACCACCCTTACCACACACATACCTTTACCACACATACCTTTACAATGTAATTCGTTGGAAAGGCATGCATGGTGCAGGCTATGAGTGGTAACGGTTCACACCCTTACCACACATATAGCTTTACAATACATACATTTAGTAATTCAATATAACAACATGCATGGTAACGGCGAATGCGTTGTAAAGCATGCCTGGTTAAAGATATGCATGACAACAGCTGTGTTGTAATGGCTGTGTGGATCGAGATGAGGCTAATTTCACAAAAGCATTCCCTCAGTATCTACTATATTCTACGACAACAGTTCTGAACCTGGGGTTTGCGACGCCTAGCCAAGGGATCCTTGCCGGTTTAAAAAATGAAATAATATTGGCAAATGAATAAAGTAAATATACACAAAAAAGCAAAATGGGAATTCTTTAACTGATCTGTTAATGTAAGGGGATTTGAAATGGAAGGCTAAGAATGAATTTGGTATATTTAGCTTGATTAGTGAGACCAGCACAACTACAACAAACAGGATCCAACATTGACTGGTGGCCTCAACTAAAGCATTGGTACACCCCAATAAAAAGAGACAATGCATTAAGAGCAAAGTTGTATGCTAGGGCCTTGTATATTGCTTTAGCTTTTAGAAATACAAACACATTTAGAACAACCCCAACATTCCCATCAAAATTAAAATTTTGTTTTTGATGTTTTTTGCTTGAGAATGAAATCAAATATTTTATCATTTGCTTGGTGTTTTGTGGTATATTGTTTTGAGGTTCAAATCATAGACGTTGCTTAGGCTTGGGTTCTCAGCATTCTATTGGTGAATCATTGGAGTTCCACAGAGGTCAAAAGATTAGGAATCGCTGCTTTATAGAGTAGATGTGTTTTTCAACAACCTACTGTCAATCTCCTTCTCAGTTGTCTAACCACAGCATTTACATTACCGTAATTGTGAAGAACACAAAGCCACTCTTGAAGTTCCCCAGATAATTTATTGAGTAAGCTCAGAAAGTAGGGCATACGTAGGAAGGGTCCAAGGCAACCGATTGCCTAGAATGTGTATGTGATCGCTCCCTAGAGTTCCTTATAGCATCACTGGATTCCATGAGCTACACGAAATCCTTGAGGCCACCACAAATTATTTCTTTGCAAAATTCCACGTAGGGCTCATGGCAGGTAAAACTAAACAAAAAACTAATAATAATGCATTCACGGATTTGTCTCGGTCTAAAATAGCACTGCCTTTGAACCACCAACCTGAGAAGAGGGTCTAAAAAAAACAGATTGACATCTTGTTTATGAGAACTGGGTGGACTTTGAGTGATAATATTTGGCATGAGAGAAACTTTCTAGGGTTTGCATTTGCCTTAATGCTTACTTGAATTTTAATAAATAATGGGATCCATTCTTGGCGAGTGGGATAGGGATCTATACATAAACTGAATCAAAGCCAAAATGAATTTCAGCTTTGATATGGAGGTATGTCTTGTACCTATCTGAATTCATGTTTCTCTTAATGCTAACAATGACAATTCAGTCCAAATTAAACAGATTATTGAAACGTTTAGTGAAATATTTACCCTATAAATGACCAATGGACAGATAATAAGAGTAGTTGCAACGTTTGTAAAAGGGCAACCAGGAAATGAAGAGCATGTAGTTTAGGAATCAAGTGGTGACCAACTGTCTAAAGTTTCAGTGAAAGAGAAGGGAGAGCTATTACATACACACGTCATAATATACCTTGTTAATTACTAACAGACTGAGCTTATGCAGAATCACAATACTGTGAAGGTTCTTTAGCCTCCCAACACTGATATATTTTTTGTAGAGCCTTCATCCAGACAAAGGTGCATAACCTATTCAGAGGTATAGATTCATTTAAACTGTCTTGTGAAATAAATGGCAGACCAATATTTTAGTTTCAATTAGAAAATTAAGAGCAGTCATGGTGGAAAGGAGGTAGTTTTCAAATAGTGGAAAATAAATGAGATGCATATATTTTGATTCAAAACTTAACTAGCAAGCGAAGAGTAATTATAACAACAAAATTTAAAGTGGATATGAATTTAGAAGCACTTACATAGTTTTCACCAAAGTTCCGTTGTCCATGATTGTAGACATCAATCACCATGTCAACAGGTTTAGTTTTACTGACTGCTACAAGCCGGGGTTTTATTGCAGGTAAATGCTGCCAAAAGAGAAGGCAGCAAATAGCACATGTTAAACAACATTTCCAAGCTCAACTGCCCTTAAATCATCACACTGATAAGCATATTGTCAACATAATCGATCTCTCCCTTTCTCTTTAAGCAGGACAAACAACTGAAACAGCCGCCTTCTGTGCCAAAAACCATCACATATGAACTTCCTGGTCCTCTGTAATACCGTAGCTCAGCACCCACTCACATCACTTTATGAACGCATGCAGTCTGAAGGTTGTGTGAAATCAAAATATATTAAAAATAGAGAAGAAAGTATTGAGGCAGTTCCATTGGCAGGTCAAATGTTGTTTGTAGCGAGAGGAGGGAAAGAGAGAGCCATCATTTAGGTGCAGGACCTGAAAACCTGCGGCCTCTCTTGGATAATTTCTTAGAAAGCTGCGTTTTCACTAAACACGCGAGTACTTGTGAAAGCGCTGCACTTGGATTTAGGTTCACAATCAAACTGAGGAAAGTTGTGGAGAATTTTAAGCAAAGTGACGTCAGTTTCAAATTTGATTCTTAAAATGTGCATTCAGTTGGCCGCTAATACCAAGAAAAGCTCAAATACTACTACCTTTTTTTCAGAAATACATATTAATCTCACTTTTGGTCATTCAGGAGGAATAATATGCAGAAGAGAGGCTTCTTAGGTGGCAGAAGTTGAATCATAATGCTTTCAAGTCCAGTTTAGATGAAAACCCAATAAACTGTGTAGCCTAAAAGACCCCAACACATTTTCAAAATTGCACAAGATCTATCCCACCACTGAGCTATAATGCCAAAACACCTTTCAGCAGGTAGGTTCAGCCGTGCATCATTTACCCGTTATGGAAATCAAGCAACAATGGATTATTTAATATTGATTTAAAATATAGAATCAAACGCTCTTAGCGGGCAGTTTATTGTTGGAAAGGTCAAGCTATTGTGGTAAGATTATTTTCATTGAAGTGCATGGAAACCTTTGGTCAGTTGAGAGGGTGAAAACCAGGGCCACTAGAAATAAGTGATCTAGTGCTTTATAAGTAGTTAATTATGAGAACAACTCTTAATAATAGGTCTAGTTGACGGGAAAACACAGAAAGTTCCAACACTCTTTCTTGGTGGCTGGCCTAACAGCCCCCAGTCATGAACAAATGCAATTCCAAGTCGATGCTCCTAGGTTGGTTTTCGTAATTTTTAAATCCGTGCCAAAGCTTTTTTCTTATCATTCAGAACTGTGTGACCAGACGATGAACAGGAGCTAAGCACAAAACTGACAAACAAGACGTCTAAACATTGCTCCAGAATGCTCACAAGCCGTTTACATGGTCTCTTTATTCTGGATTCGGAGTGTGGTAATATTTCCTTTGGGTGCTTCATGCTGAACAGATCAGTACTTGCTTCATTCATTCCTTTCCTTCTTCCCCTGAGCAGTGCTCTCTTCACCATTACCTACCGAGCTTCTACTTCCATACTGCACTAGTATCTGCCCTCATCTTCAGGTGTTCCACCATAGGGTAACTAACTCAAAGGCACAGTTTCATCCCAATTATTGCTGCCACAGTTCTAGAGAACAGTAGAAATCGTAGCAATAGCCCTCGTTTAATTTTTTCCATGGGGGACAAGGAAGATCTCATCAATTTGTTGGGATTCCATTCTCTGGTAGTTACCAGTGCGGGTTCCGCCTCTCCAAGCCTATACTGGTTCTTTGCCCCCAGGTCTTCCCTACCTTGGGAACGGTAGTTAAAAGTTGCAATTGCCAACAACTTAAAACTCTGCTCTTCTTATATGCACATGTGTGTCTCACTAAGGTAAGGTAGGATTTGACTGCATGGTTACCCCCACTTTTTGCCTGGTGTTTTGTTGGTTTTTGACTAGTCTGACTGGGATCCTGCTAGTCAGGACTCCAGTTTATCTGCTTTCTCCCTAAAATGTTAGGTCATGTAATTTGGCACTCTCCAGATTGGATGCTGGGGTATCCTTATAAGTCCCTAGGATATGATACACAGGTACCCAGGGCATAGGTACTCAAGAGGCCTCCCATGGGCTGAAGCATGTATTATACCACCCACGAGAGGCCATGCAAAATGGAACTACAGGCCTGCCATTGTAGCCTGTGTAAGATTGTGCATGCACCACTTACTTTAGATATAGGTTTACTATATCTATAGGTCACTACACTTAGAACCTATAAGTTACCCCTATAGCAGGCCCTGACAGTCCTGAAGGCAGGGTGCAGAGAGGGTGCCCCTGCATGAGCAGAGCCCCTGCAGCCTTCGGAGACCATTCTCTGGGGTTGTCGGTGACACAGCCAGACATATAGGTAGAGGTGCATTATACGCTCGCAGAAAATGCCAACTCGAAAATGGCTGCAACAAACCATGTCGTGTTTGGTATCATACACCTTGGAATCATACCTCCACACCGGTAACCGCTGTAGAAGGTTGGATTCCATCCCTCAGAAGCAACCTTCATGGGTCCCTGGTCTTCCTGGTACTAGCCATCTCGACCCAGACAGCACAAAATGAATGCTGCCGACCAGAGACACATTTCTGCTCTCCTGCTGCTGAGCCAAGCTCGGGCAGAGGAAGGCAGCACAATAGGCATCCTGTCACAGGGAGGTGTGACCACCTTCCAGACAGGATTTAATGTATTGGGGCTGGGTGGGTGCACTTCCAAAGTGCCTGAAAGTCTGTACGAGGGGCACATTTGGTGTTCCTGTGCATAGTCCATTTCAAACCAGTTTTGGGAGCAGTTGGCTCCTGCTCTGGCACGAAGCTGGACAATGGACATGGGAGTAACCTCCCCACTGTTCTGACCCTCCCCTGGTAGGGTCCCCTGAATCTGTCCAACCCTCTCCCTTGGGTACAAAAGGGCTTACCTAGCTGTAGGACCCTAGATTCGACGTGGACTAGATTCGGAACAAGAAACCACTGACCTTCGACTGTCTGGACACTCTGGACTTCGCCTGGGCCCGACTTCACCTTCCTCTCCATCGAAAGCATCGTCTGTGCCAGTGCACCAAACAGGCTCCGTGCAGGACCTGTGGAGCATCAAGGACAACTGAAGTATCTCCCTTGGGATGAAGGAGTCACTCCCCTGCGTTTGCAGGCACCGTAACGCAACCGACCGGTCTGCTGATCCTGAGCTCCTGCAGACTCCGAAGGCTCCAGCAACACAGGAGGTGGGTTCCTATGGTCCTGGAGGTCGAGCTACCTTCTCACCGAGTTGGTGATCTCCAACTTCATGCATTGGGCTATCGATAGCCCCAACCTCTGGGCACATTTCGTACAAAGGACTCTGGCCTCCTCGCACTCTGTGCCCTGCAAGCTGTGTCTTTGTGAAACTGCTAGAGGTCCCTTCGCGACTCCTGTGCCTTGGGTCTGTGGGTCCAAATGAGGGCCAACACTGCTTTTCCTGGGCTCCCCTGGTTGCTTTGGGCCTGCTCTGACTCCCCTTGCTGTGGTGAGTTCTCTGGTCCTTACTGGGCCAGACCGTAACCTTCTTTGACCTTCGTGGGTTGCCGCTGCCAAGGCTTGTTGGTGTTCCCGCCGCACACCGACCCTTCAGCTCACGACATCCTTCATGGGACAGCTCGTATCTGGCTCCTGGTCATCCTCAACGTCTCCTGGTCCCTGCAGCTGTAGAGTCAAGGTCTCCGTCTTCACACCTGAAGCACCAGACATCGGTGGGCATTTGTCTACAGAGCCCCTGGTCTCTCCTGAGTGACCCAGACTCTGTACCCTCTGTTTTCAGGTTCCTTCCATCAAGAATCCACCTGCAGAATCCACCGGACACAGTTTCTTTCCAGCAGTGGCATTTCTTTGAAGACACCCATTTAGAACGACAGTGGTTTCCGATGCCTTTTCAGCCCTATGCACCGGCTTCCCTGGGATAGGTAACTCTCGTACTTCGGTATCCACGGCTGGGGTGGCTCTCCAACCTTCTATGTTTAAAAGGGTTTCCTCATAATCCACTGGGAAGGGTACTTAAACATTAAAACTGCAACCACGACTCTCCCATTGAATTGTAAATAGCACACGGTCCTGTTCTCACACTGCACTTGTACTCCGTGGGGTCCCTACTTACTCACATTGAGTGGTTCCTTGGGGTCCCAGCAATTCTACATCCTCTGGACACTGTCTTGACTCGAGTTGCGGTTCTTATACCACTGTTTTAGCATGTGGTTTGGTCTCCCCCTGGAGCCCACTGTGTATTAGTGCGACTTACGATTGTTTCTGTGCTAGAGTATTGTGTGTTTTGTGTTTATCTGCGTGTAGCAGATACTGTGAGGTATTGATGTTTATCTGCGTGTAGCAGATACTGTGAGGTATTGAAGGGTGTGCTATAATAATAAATATATATTCTTATAACTACTGAGTGGTTCTCCTTTCATTTAACCAATGAAATAAGGTTGCATTCTGGTAAAATAAACAGCTTAACATTGCTTCAAGACTAAGCCTGAAGGCTGCTCTCCACAGCTACCACTTGGATAGCTTTCTAATGTTATCTTTGACCTCTTAAATCACCATAAGGGTTGTTTGGACTGGTGCAAGGTGCCCACTTTAATTTGTGGACATCATATACCAGGCCAACTTCTCACAATCTCCAATTACAAATTTTAGATAAACAATCTGATTCTGAACGTAGATTTCTTTTAGTCAAAGCAAAAATTGGTAATACAATTTTACATTTAATTAATATCTATGGACCAACAGCTGATGATCCTAATTTTTGGTCTCCTATTACCTCTGTAATTCTTCACCCTAGGAAAGTTTCCTTAATTATGCAGGGTTGACTTTAATACGATTAGTGGCCCCCTTTTAAATAGACTGTCTTTGACTAAATTTACACCTCCCAAAGCATTTCATTTCCTCAGAACTTTGTTTAAAAACATTAAGCTAGTTGACATCTGGAGACTACATTTCCCTACTCATAAAGAATTCACCTTTTCTAATTCCCATAATTTTCATTCACGCTTAGATTACTTCTTGGTGTCTAGCGACTTAGTGAATGAAGTCTATAACTCAACCTACTATTGGAAACATTGAAATTTCGGACCAAGCAGTAACTTCACTTCTTTTACAAACTGACAATTTTTTTTGTTTCTCATCCCAGTTGGCGCATGAATGTAGATGTTGTTCTTCAAGATGTTCATAAAGACACAATTTTAGAAGCTATTCAAGAATATTTCTTACATAATCCTGATGGTGTTGCCTCCCCTATCATAAAATGGGTTGCTTTTAAAGCATATTTAAGAGGGATAGTTAACTCTATAATGACCCACAATAAGAAGACATTCAACATCAAATTGTAATATTTGGAAAAACAGATTGCAAAAGTTGAACGATGGTTTATATCTTCTCAAAATATTGTTTTTAAAACCACACTGCAAAAACTTAGATATGAATATAATTCAATGTTAAGTAAAAAAGCTGGTATTCAAATTGCTTATCAAGAAACTAAATTTTCTTTTAACGCGAATAGGTCAGAAAAACCTTTAGCTAATTATCTCTGTATCAAGAAAGACAAATCAAATCCATGCTACACACAAAAATAACGGTACCGGTGCTGTGTCTACCTCAGATATTATTGATGAGTTTCTTAAATGTTATTCTTCATTATATAGTAGCCCAAATATTCTGGACCCTCAAGTTATTGACAATTGTTTAACATCTGCTAATTTACCGCAACTTTCCTAGGCTGGCAAATCCAAATTAGACAATCCTATCACTATAGAAGAACTTCTAAGTGCTATTCAATCACTCAAACTTCAAAAATCACCTGGCCCTGATAGCATTCCTGCAGAATTTTTTGATACTTTTTCTGATATTCTCACCCCTCACTTGCATCATTTATTCACTACATTCACCCAATTCGGTTTACTTAGAGGCTCTTTTACAGAAGCTTTAATGATAGTTTTACCTAAACCTAATAAAGACCACACTAAAGTTTCAAATTATTGGCCTATTTCCCTAATAAATCAGGATTTTAAAAATCTATGCAAAACTCATAGCTACCAAGTTAATTCCAACTCTGTTGTCCCTAATTCCCATAGATCAATCTGGTTTTATGTCAAAACGATTCTCTGTTAATACTCTTCTTTCATGATATTGATAAAGCCTCTACCTTTACTTCTTCTGCAGGTCTTCTTGCTTCAGATGCGGAGAAAGCATTCAATAAAGTTCAATGGCAATTTCTTTTTCAAACGCTATCTTCTTTTAATTTTGGTAATAATTTTACAAAAATGGTATCAACATTATATGGTTCCCCTTCTGCTCGACTCGATTAATGGTCAATTTTCTAATTAAATTTCCTCTCTACAGAAGAACATGACAAGGCTGTCCATTGACACCTCTTCTTTTTTTATTAGCAATCAAACCATTTCTCGCCCATTTTCGAAATGCCATTGATATTGAAGGATTAGTGTTAGCTAATGTCAACCTTAATAAGTCTGCTTATGCAGATGATGTCCTACTATACCTTAGTAACCCAGCCACATCTACACCCGCAGTTTTAAATGTTATACATTAATATTCTACTGTTTTTAGTTAACCCATTAATACTCCTAAAACAGAATTCTTTCCCCTGAATGTTCATTGCACATCTTCTGTATTGGATAATAATTAAATGGTCTGGCAAAAGGAGAAAATGAAATATTTAGGTATACTTTTTTCAATCCCTATCAAACATTCCATTACTCTCAAATGTGATACTTTGTTTACAAAAATGATAGCTAAAATTAGTCAATGGTCAACACTTCATTTATCTTGAGACCGTTAAAATGGTATTAGCCCAAATTATCTTCTATACTCTATCTATGATCCCCATACAGTTGCCTCTCTCAGCCTACAAAAAAATTGATAAACTTATATCAAAATGTGTTTGTTATCATAAGCCTCCTCGTATTGGTTATAATAAACTTAAACTTTCCAAACTTAATGGAGGATTTAGCATACCTGATTTTCTCAAATACCGTATGGCATATATTTTAAAACCAGGCTCACTCTGGTTTACATGTGCGGACCCTAACTATTCCCCCAAATGGTTAATGGTAGAACCTAACCTAGTATCACCATTTTCTCTCCAATCGCTTTTTTTCTATGTCCAATTCTAATATTTTTTTAAAATCCTATCCCAATCATAACATCCACTAAATTGTTTATTACTGATTTAGATGCTTCTTTCTCGTCACATATTTCAGATTCTACTACGATTTCTCTTTGGCACAAGCCTACATTAAAGTTTTATCGCGCAATCTCATTTTGGAAATTATGGATATCGGCTGGTATTTTATTTCTTCAGGATATTTATGAAAATGATTCTTTGATATCTTTCTCAGAACTACAATCTAGATTCATGTTACCCAATACCGAAGCTCTGAAATATGAAATTCTTCGTAATGTACGACTTTACGCCTTCCCAAATATGCCTCCCCAAATTAAAACCCCCGATTCAGTAGCATGTATTAAAGCTTTTTCTGCCTCACATCATACTGTTTCCAAATTTCATAAACAGCTCATTTGTACAAGGTCTACTAATTTAACCTTTTTATCCACGTTTTCGAATACAGAACTCTCTGGATTTTTCATTAAATGAATGGAGACAAATATGGACTCAGGATGCTTTCATGTATCATAATCTCAAACAAATGCTTTTATTTTATTTAATTGTCTATAGTCTCCTTACAAATTATATAAGGCTAAACTTATACATTTATCATTTTGTTGGAATTGCACACGTTATGGTGGTACTTTAAATCACATGCTCTTTGAATGCGCAGTAACATTTCAAATTTGGAAAAATGTTTGGGATATCATTATTAAAATACGTCTTATCTATCTAGGAGGCCCTTACCTATAAACATGCTTATTGGTAAATCTAATGTTTTATCATCCACCTTATTTGAGTCCCATTCTAAACTTTTTAATGTTATATCCATCACTAATAAATCCATTACCTCCAATTGGAAATCAGCTGATGCAATATTAATCCATGTGTGGTGGTCCAAGGCTCATTCTTATTCGATCTGGTGCCCTATTATCTTATAAGGGACCATTAAAAAATACATCGTCATTTCAACAGTTATTGAAACCAATTGATGATTATATTAATACTTATTTATAAAATATTTATTAACATTAATTTTCTTTTATTGACATTGTTGTATGACTAATATTTCTGATGAGTAGCCTCGTTTGTTCCCTATTTCACTCTTATATTTCCGCTGGTTTTATGACAATTGTGAGCTTTTGGTATATAGATATTGTTATGATGATATTTTTGAACTTCGCAATAATCTATAAATTCTGCTCTTACAGTATTCTCACATTTGGTCAGGTCACTTCTAACATATTGCTCTGCATGAGAAAATGTAGGAGGCTTCACTCTATGTTATAAAACCTGTCTTTAAGGAAAAATTCCCCTTTTCCTATTCAAGTTGTTTTGTTGTTTTTAACCTCAAATTATCGGTAAACACACCTAATTACGGCTTTCCCATACACAACCTTAGATTCAGCAGCAGTTCTGTAGTGGTGCCTCATCACTTGTGTTTCTAGACTTTCAATAACGCCACACACACAATATAGCCTTGCAAGTCTGTAGTGGCACTGTACTAGGCTCAGGAAAATCACAATAATATAGAACGCCTCCTGACCCCATTCTTATGCTTCTTTGCCTCTGGGACTTCTTTGCCCTTACTAACTCTGACCTTCAGACCCAGAGGCATTATTGCTATGCTGCTCAAAGATGATGTCCATCACCTGAATTCCGGAAAAACCCATCCCCATCACTAGTACAACTGCTCAGAATCTAAGAACCTTCTGGCTGTTTGTCCCCAGCCACTTCATTCTCATTTCCTAAACAATGTGATCGGTATATTCAACCTTCCATATAGCAAATCTGCGTCCGTCCCCCACCCCAACATAAACTATGGTCTTCCAGCATTAGTCAGGGTCCTCAAACGTTTACTCCCTCTTTACCAAAACTTAAAATAACATCCTTGGACACCACTGGCCCTTATTGGCTCCCAAGCAGACTCAACGCGATATACTGAAGCATGGATGTGGGCTAGCCGTACCAACTGGGATATGCTTGAACTGGAATGGACCATCAATGATGATGAGTACCATCAGATGTTGTGAACTTTCATCCAATTATACCTGTTAATCAAACAATTTCAGAAGGTTGAGAAAGTGATTTAATGTCCTTTGGAATATTTGCGTAGGGAATCAGAATGTTCGGCAAGAAATGAAAGAGGCCACTATTTCAATGTTAAATGGAAGTGTGCTTCCACAAATTCCAATTAATCCTCCCAATGAAATTAACTCGGTATCTGTGAGGAATGCCATTGCTCAACGTTGTTAGTTTGCCTAAGCATCAAAGGGTCCACAGAACAAATGCAAGTGGTGCGTGAACTACAGATAACCAAATACCAATACAATTAAAATTGGGAAAAAATATGAAAACTTGCTTGGGGCAATTTTGCAAAACGCCAACAAAAATCTAAATGGACAACCAAATCCATGGCCTTTTAATGTGTGAAAGAGAGCTGCTTAAATCAACTCATTATGTGTAACCACACTATTTCACCGAGCAGGAAAGTATTGGAGAACGTCCTGGACTGCCCAAATACACATCAATCAGGACTGACACTTCTACAATAAACATCAAGCAGCAGATTTGCATCTGGTGACATGATGGAAGGCTCCAAGATTCAGGGTTCAATGAGATACTGTGTAGCAATTGCCAATTGAGTGAAGGTACCTCTCGCAGCGAGTGGTCGGTTGATACTAGTTCCCTGGCATGACTTGATGCAACATAAAAGCAGGGCCCACAAGGAGCTATCTTGGTGATCTGCAAATTGAAATTGAAGGGATATGTTACAAAATCTCAGTGAAGTTTGCTGATACTTTTACAGCTAGTTCAGCTGAAGCCAGTCACGTTTTCACCCTCTCTGAGCAGGAGTTCCTTCTGATCTCGGGCTCTGCTCAGTCCCAGATAACTCAGGCTTCTCAGTACAGGAAACAGCAGGCATGTGGTCACCAGCAGATAGGAACTCTGCAAATCCACAGCAGCCCTTATTAGGAACAATTTTCTCTTTCAGGTAGGATCTTTGCTGGAGGTGTATTCCACATTCAGGAAATCTGCTCTCCCAGATCTGGAAACAAGTGCTGGTGGCAGAAATGTACATCTAAGCAGTAGACAACTCAAACCACGGGTCCTGACAGAAATACGGGACTTATATATTTTTTTATCTCTTCCGCATAGGCTTCTTTCTTCTTGGCAGTGGATCAACCATGTATTTTAAAGGGTAATGAATTTATATTGGCGGTGCTCTCTAAACCAATACTAGCAAAACTCATACACTTTCCTATATTATTTAGAGACTAGTGCGATCCATGTCCTGGTTTAGGATGATGCCACGCGGAACAAAATATTTCTTGTGATCTATATAATACATTTTGAAGAGGGTGGGAGTATACTAAATATCATGAGAGTGGGACCATGCTTTGCCCATCTGGGCCAGTCCTCTGGATCATATATACATCCATGTCCCTCCAAGTTCAGCTTCCTGAAAAAAAAATAAGAAATCCTCTCCCTAGTTGTTCCAGGACCAAGTCTCATGCACAGTAGGGGACCCAACAGTCTACCTTTTGGTAGTGAGTGAGGGTGTTACAGGTCGTGTTGTATCCACAAACACAGTGGTTTAATTCGAAAGGTACACAGTAATCCCTCCTGCTCCCCCCCCCCACCAAACACAACAGTGTGTACAATAGGTGAATGCATTAGCTTAGGAAGATATTGAATCATCTCTCATGAAAGGTAAAAGTGTACATGTTTCTGGAACCTAATGATTATTTTTTTCAGTCTGAGTAATTTGTACACTGCAAATTTGGTTCTGATCGATTGGTCATGCAAAACGTATAGGTTACATTTCTTTAACAGTGGAACATCTGGCACCTTACTGGTTGGTTCCTAAGCACACAGGTTTTAATTATAAAAGTGTATATGATATCTTTATCTTTCACATATGTGTAAAACTGGCAGCTGAGTAGGGAACCAGCACACAGCTGGTAGACTCATCAAACAGTTTTGCTAATTTAGAAAAAAATATTGTATACTCTTCAAACAACACCCATTGTGGCTTGGTCAAGTCAACAGGTTGCAATCATAGCTGAAGTAAAAACTGGCGGTCAAATTTGATATGCTGCCATAACACCTGTATTCTAGAACTAACCCTGCACCTTAACCCTTTTTCATATTTGCACTAAGTGACATGAAACAGTTGGTTGTAGAAAGGGTGTTGGATGAATCTCCTCACCTTAAGCATGCTGCACTTTGGTTTGAACTTGAAATCTTGCCATAGTATTAGTATTTCAGATAAAACCTTGCACTTTATTCCATGCTGCCATAACACCAGCAGTTTATACTGATCTTGCCCTTTATCTCTTTGCCATTTTTTCACTAAGTGAAATGGAACAGGTGGTTGTAGAAAAGGTGTTGACAAATCAATGCACCTTACGCCAACCAACAGCCACACATTTGCAAATAGTTCCCTAGAAAGTGTTGTATTCCGCTTTAGGTGTCCGTATATAGGTTTTCCTGATACATGTCCTTATGTAGGCACAATTCGCATTACCCATATATAGGCATAGGATCCCAGTCCTTAGTTAGGCATTAGACATGCTATCCAAATACAGGCATGGTCACCTACATCCGTCCACCCCAACGTCACAACGAGTTTTTAGAAAACAGACCCTTAAGCTGTTGGGAGTTTCCCTAGCCCAGGATTATTGATTTCTCCAAGAACTCATTTATTATGCATGAACCACTATACCCTAAGGGTTCATTCATGACGTCTTCCTCTGCCCGACTTTACGTCAATGCAAACATTCCTAAGCACCTTCCAAGTATAGATATACCTTCCCTTACCATGGCAAGCCAAGGCTCGGCTGCAAGACTTGATACTGCTCGCCACGGCAGCAAGCAAGGAGGAGACCTCGAATTAGAGTAGCCCGTGTCCCGGCCTGACGCACTGACAAGACGCTGTCATCCCTGCTTGCAGAGAATCCAGCTTCCAGTGTTCTGACTCCCTTCGCAGGGTGTTAGAATTCGAGAACCGGATAGAGATTCCAACCTCTCTCATTCTTAAGGTATGGAGCTGGCTAGAACCTAGAGGGATTCTTGGCATACAAACTTGGCATACAAACTTAGTATACCAGACTATAGCACACAGCACCTATTTCTTACCTTGTCATACACTTAGGTACACTGGGGTAAAATTAGTTAGAGAACGCGTCTTATGAGTACTCGCATTTTTTGCCTATGTTATTTGTGTATATGAAAATATGTGTCATAGCTAAAAGATAATGCTAGCACAGTATTATTTATTTCTTCTGTTTACGCTGTACATAATATATCTTGCATACTGTCTTATGATTGTAACAGCACATATCTCTTACACGAGAAATAAGACTGTTCAATAAATCCTTTTATTGAAACGCCTGTCTACTCTTTCTGAGTAAGCTCTGCAGAAACTAAGCATGCACGATTAGCTGAGTGAAACGGTTATCTATTGTTTCCACGATTCTGAGAGTGATCCAATTATACAGGGAAACAAAGTTGTCATGTTTATGCGGTTGCCAGAAACTACTCCCTTCTTGTTTCACAAGGAGTTTTTAGTGGCCTCGGAGTTAGCTGGCACACAAAGTAATTACGTTTTATATACTCGATAGGGGCATACTGACCTCAGTCCTATGCCAAAACTATAGTGTATATTATTCCAATGCGCAGAGCCTATTAGGGTAATAGGAACTACTCTACATGGCGCCCAACGTTTGGTAAGGCAGTAATTTAACGCTAGATAATGAAGTAACTCAGTCGTGCTTTTCTCAGAGACCCCTACTCACATACTCCAAAGACGTTTGGAGTGGGTAAAGTTAAGTATCCACCAAAACTGAAAAGGACAAAAATCCTATATTAGCTGTTTGGTTTGTTCAACGTTGAAGGATACAGTGTTCCAAAATATTGTGCACCTTAGCTTTGTTTCCTTGAAACTTGTTCTACATTTAAAAAAAAAAATACAATGTCCAATTTCGGGGATAATGCGGAGGCTGTTCCAGCCGACGACGCATTACATATCGTTGTAAATTCAACCGGTTTTAATGAAACCGATGAGAATGCGATTCCTATCCATCCGAATATAAGAAGAGCCATCACTCTAAAACGTATACAACATGGCCTAAAACCAAGAGGTGGTAGAGCAGTTTTCGTGATAGAGGCACACAAATCTTTTCAGACAGAGGTATTCTATTCATGGATAGTATTCCCAGAATCAAATCCAATAACAAAAGTATTTCACTTCTTTAAAGAAGATGATCCACCTGAGGAATATATTCCCTTCGAGGATATTGAAATTCCACTCACATACCAGGAGCATGATCTCTGGTTTAAAGGCACCCTAAAACATCACAAAAACATTACCAGGCTCGGATCACTAGGTAGACCAGGAGCAACGTGGCCAATTTTATCCGGCTACACACCTCATCCTGACATCGAAGAAATGTCAGACGAGGAATTACTCATTCAACTAAAAGAGTTAATAAAAATTTACAGACAGTTAGTCCAATATGTCATGCAGACTTTCACAGTTCAACCACCATTGACCATTGCAAATTTAACCCCTCAACAGGGTAACACACTGATTTTGGTTAGCTCAAAAAATTACTGAAATCGAAGCAGTATTTCCCAATACTAGCCCTTATGAGAAACACAGAATTCTAACAATCTGTTTACCAATTGGGATCACACAACTGGAAGACTGCACCACATGGGGCACAGTCTTTGCTTCCATTTATACTAAAACACATGGCGTTCCGTCCATTGCAGTAATGCCAGATGTCCTGAAACAGATTCAAAACGAACACGGGGCAGAGCCTGCTCTGAATTTAGGTATGAAATTACTGAAAGATTTCGACCAGGTCTCAACAATAACATTATCAAATATTAAAGGGAAGGCAGCCAACGCTTAAGGGAATTTGATGTAACGGAACATCAACATGAACAACCCAGAATAATAGAAAAATCTTATGCAGAATTAGGCAGAGACAGTTTGGGTGGAAAACCTTTGAAGCCAAAACGTTCTGAAGGTCCCGAGAAGGACTCCATTAAAACATGATCCTACATCTTCTAAAACGAAGTGGGAAACTAATAAACAAAATTCAAAAGAGAAACGCTCTCAATCCCGACGTAGGTCGCCTCAAAAGGAGCCCTCTGAAAGGAGGTATAACCTCAGGAATAGGGATAATTTGAGAAAACCGGACAGGTATCACGATACTGATACACGTTCCTCTCGTACCTTTCAGATATCATCACAGACATCCGAAAGAAGAGGACGGTCAGAACACAAGAAGAACGTGTGAAGTCCAAAGACTATCAACATGTTCAGAAAAATAAATCAAAACATCAATTCACCAAGAAAAAGGCAGCAGGTCTGAAGATCAGACATGCCGAAAATACTGAGAACACAGCTCAAGAACGGAGAATGGGATCAGACAATGCTGGAGAGTGCAGCAGAAGTAACAATAGCTCGCCAGAACCTGAAGGAACTTCTGGAGATAGTGGACTTGAACGAGTACATAACAGTAGAGACTGTAGACACCAGGGTTAGTACTCCACAAAAGTTATATGAAATAACACTCCGGATGGAGGGAGACATACCAAGCAAAGTGAAAGCCCTCTTTTGAGAGAAACTTTCAAGGGCTTATGATATACTTCTAGCAGAACAGGACTGGCCACCAGAATTTGTCAGGAAGTGCCCACATGGTGAGGACATTCATTATGCCAGCCTTCTCCAACCATATTCCAATTCACCTAAAATACACTTCGGCCAGAAAATGGGCAGTTGACCAGGCTGCAGCATTATACAAAAATCATATATGATGGGATGAGGACTCACCTCACCACAAAATACAGTAAAAAGAAAAAAAAAAACTACTGCACAAAGGCAGTACCAAATAAAGCAAGAAGCTAAAAAACAGGTCATGGAGATCTTGGATCAACTTGAATACCAAGGGGTGATTAAAACATGCACCTCCTCAATGAACAATCCTTTGTTTCCTGTATCCAAACCAGAAAATACATATAGTCTAGTTTTGGATTATAGACATTTGAACACTTGTTCTAAAACATTTGCACTACAAATTTTTGATGTCAGGCATTGTCATATGTCGATGACATCTATCTGACAAGACGATGACCTAGATAGGCACTTGAACTGGGTGAGTACCATTATACTGGGCTTCGCCTCTGAGGGCTATAAATTCAACTTTAAAAAAATCTAGAATTGCCCATCTCAATGTCATTTTCCTAGGATATGAGCTTACAAGTGAAGGCCAAAGCCTGGCAGCTAACTTTTTAGAAAAATGTGCGCTGCTCCAAACTCCAAAAACGCGGAAAAATTTACAGTCGATTATAGGTTTTCTAAATTTTGGAAGAACATACATTCTAAATTACGCAGAAAGGATTAAACCTCTCTACGAATTAATCAAACCTGGTTTTTCAATCAAAGATTGGACACAAGAACACACAGAAATATTGTGTTCACTCCAAGCTACCATGTTAGCAACAAATCACTTACAAACACGAGTAAATACACATAATTTAGTGATCCGAATAATTTCGGGTCAATGCGGATTCACCTATTTAACATTTAATGAGGGTGAAAAAGTACCTATTGCATACAAATCACATTTGTATACACAAGCAGAAATGTGCTTCACTTCAACAGAAAAAATTCTGACAGCAGTTAAAACCGCAGTAGCAAAAGAAAGAGCTCTAGCTCAAGGGAAACGCATTATTGTCGTGACTCCAGTATCAGCCTTAGAGGCGGTTACAAAAGCGAGCATTCTAAATGCAAAAGCTTTACATCCAAGATGGATACAATGGGTTAATTCTCTTGCTGCAACGGATGTTGAATATGTTTTTGATCCAGATTTAAAAACACAAGCATTCCTACAATATGAACATGAATGTCCTCTGCCCACTGAGATTCTTCCTCTTGTTCAGTACAAATGTATAATTTATACTGACGGATCAGCACAACCTGCTACAGAGAGTCAGCAAGCTTACAGTGCAGCATGCGCAATCATAAAAGGACGCATACGAGATGGTATCTTCAGACCTATGGTCACTAAAACTTAATCTCTAGGAGATTGTACAGCTCAGCGAGCTAAATTACAAGCATTGAAACTGGCACTCGAAAATACGGATCGCGAATTCCCCACACTTAGTGTGCGATTTTTTTGACTGTGTTCAGTCATATAATGAATATTTACAGAATTGGCTTCAAAAAGAATTCAAAGATGCAAAAGGTGGCACAATAAAGCATATAAAGTTGCGAAAGGGACTACAAAATAGTCACGTGATACACACTCTGAGTCATCAACGTGATGGCGTTCACGTTGCAGGGAATTCATTGGCCGATGATGTCACAAAGGGGGCTGTGCAAACGGCTTCCGTAGCTGCGATCACTCGTTTAAAAACTAAAATAGACAGTGAGATATTGCTGGCTGTCAATGCTTCAAGCAAAGGCAGTGATGCAGTGTTACCGAAAACATTTCCACTCAAGTACTCTTATGTAATTGATGCAAACAACATTCCCTTTGCTTGAATCCCTGGAGTGGGGGATGGGGTAATTCCAAACAAGGAACTGATCCTAGCAGCGCATGAAGGGATAGCCTCTTCCCATGCAGGTGTTTCTGCAACAGTATCTTTACTAAAACAAAGATACTGGTGGCCTGGCATTCGGAAACAGACCAAAAACTATGTTTCGGAATGTGAAATATGCCAACCAATGAAAGTCTCCACAGACCCCTGTTAATTTGGGATAAACCATTAGCTTGTGTTTACCTGGATCACTGCGGTCCCTTGCAAAGGGATGGTAACTATAAAGATATTATGGTCGCAGTGGATTCGTGCCTAAGATTCCTATGGATGTGGCCTCAGCGCTCGGCTGACGCTCGAACTGTTATAAAAGATTCGCGAGTCTTTATCAGGACTTACGCAATTGGCACACTACATTCTGACCAGGGCCCTGCGTTTAGCTCTCGGGCTTACAAAGAAGCCATGGCCAGTTTGGGCGTAGCATTGCGGTACTCCTCTCTGTTTCATCCTGAGGAAAATTCTGTTGTGGAAAGGAAAAACCGGGACATAAAGCAGTCTATAACAGCTAGAGCATTAGGTTCGGGTGATGGGTGGGTGAAACATCTTTATGGGGTCCAACGCTCATTAAACAATTTGCCAAGATGTTCTCGGGGGGGGGGGGGAAATCACTCAATATGAGGTCCTATTTAGGACAACAATGTGGATTCCTGATCGCGAATGTAAAGGCACAGCGGTGGAAAATAAGGCCTTTGATATCAAAGATCGTTTGGCTGTTTTACAGGATCTACATGAACTAAGACCGAAACAAAGCAACGTGTTCCTGAAGCCAACCACCACTGGGGAAAAAACAGCCGTCCCAGCATGGCCTGTCTGGATCCCAAAACTTGGGGATCTAGTCAAGAGAGAAGATTGCGGACAAGAAGGACATACTCCTCTCGCTACTATCCAAGAGGTTCAGACTGAAAGGCTCATCACCATCGAGAATTTAGCAGTAACAGATGAAGGACTATGCAACCATGCTATGGAACTCATTCCTCTTGAAACTCAAATAACAGTTCGCCAAGACACACCTGTCTACACCAATGTAACAAGTGATCAACTGGTTCCAGCGATTTCAACGAATCCTGTTGCCATTTCAACAATCGACTGAACTGCTTCTGGCTACTTCATTAACTTTGATACGTTTTCTGAGGATCCAAGTGAGCCCAAAATGACGGCAGCCCAAAAAACTTCCAAAGTACAAGACTTTTTTCATTTTCTGAAAGAGACATATCTGGTTTCACCATGGATTGAACTATGGATTATTTCTGGAATATTTTTCTTTCTGCTTTGGCTAGCTTTAGTAATGACTATTAGCGTGCTCATGAATGGCAGATATATTCATTTGAACACAAAGTAAACATGTGAACTTACTTTTAAAGCCACATAAGTCATCCCATCGTGAAGCAAGAGACTTGTCAGCAGTGAACATCACAGCCGTTCCTATACAAGATGGTATAGTTTGGGACAAAACCAATTATGATATATTCGGACCGTCAGAACTTTTGAAGATTCCACACTTATTTAAAAATTTCATTAAGTGACTTTAATACCTCTAGTACCTATTCTGATGATTGGGACATTGAGACTGTTAATAACATGATGTCTGCTCTAGAAAGGTCTGTTGCATTTTCTAACAAAGAAAACTTGGAGGGTTCATCACACTACGAACAGCTTTATAGTTATAACCACTATGGTCATCAATTCTTGCATAAATCTGTAACACCTAGAAATGTGTTTATGTTTAACCAATGGGAACATTGGGTAGTTCGAAAACATTTACAAATAAGTTTCCATATTTTTCAGGATACAATACATCTGATTCAGAAACATTTTTCTATAGAAATGTAAACGAAAAAGGACAGAAAAGTATGTTAAATACAAAACAGATTTATTCTGAATCCTTTTGTTGCCCAACTGTCTAGACAAGGGTTTGACTTTTGGAAAGACACAATTGACACAAAATCTGTCTGGGATTCTAAAGACTGGCAAGTGCATTTGTTTAGAGTCTGTATCATCCCACAGCAAATAATGTTTTTGAATGACACTGTGCAACACACATCTTGCCTTGGATTAGCCAAGATCAAGGACATGAACACACTTTCTGTGCCAACACCTGCAAGTAATAGCACTTTACAGGAAGCGGTCACAGTAGACACCATACTACAACACAACAGATCAGATCCTAAATGGGAAAAATGGTTGCTCTGGCCCACAGACACAAACATCTGTCAATAAAGATTACTGAATAGAATACAGGGTTTTACTATCAATAGGCCAGACCCACATTATGTTCAAAGACAGCATGCAGGGGTAGTAATAACATACAGTGTAGGAAAATTGTGCCTTGACTGGTTACAGAAATCTACACTCGAGGATGTGAAACAACACTTATCTTTACTTAAAGAAGGCGCAGACCTTAGGGGTTCTTGCTAGGACCAAGAAGACCGCGTCAAAAATGTTTCATATATGCCGGCATCTATGCTGCTTATAATGAAATATAGAAGGTTACACAAGCAGAAGCCGCAGAAAGAACACGAGAAATTGATCTATTAATTTAGAGAAATATCTTGCTGTGGTTGACAACGGGTTAACGACTGTCATCCAGGATATATTCACTGAGCAACATTGTATCCTCTGCTATTGACATACTGGAACAAGATTTAGCCATGCTGCAACAAGGCCAATCTCAATTACTTTCTATTATGTTATTAGGCTGGACGCTACAAAACTTGCGTGCAGGCGATGTGCCTTGGCGTTTCATCAACACGTCATCTCTGTTTACGGAATACAATCTCACTGATAAACAGACCGAACTGGCACAAAGGGTAGCAAAGTATACTATCAATATGAGAGCACTGAAAAACTGGAAAAATCGCCGTTTACGGTAGCAGAAAAACCAGCTATAGAATGGATCATTCATGGCAAAATAACTCTGCCTGTTACAACTTTCCATTTTCAGTATTGCCTCAAACAAATGCACGCAGGCAAAAATGGTAGGTTGGGTAAAGAATACATTAAGACATCCCGGGATTTACCTTACCCACACAGATGTTGGAGTGGGGGTCGTGAAGTGTTTCTCAGTGG
This sequence comes from Triturus cristatus, assembly GCF_964204655.1. Lineage (NCBI taxonomy): Eukaryota > Metazoa > Chordata > Amphibia > Caudata > Salamandridae > Triturus > Triturus cristatus. The sequence continues at coordinate 939,526,947 of NC_140594.1, read as the reverse complement.
TACACAATGTGAAAATGCACTGCGTGGATCACTCATTTGTCGGGATATTAGTTTACACGGGTCTTGTAACGGTTCTGTGGCAAACCTGTCCTGCCACATGCAGGGTACACCAGCTGCTACGATTAATGCAATGTTTGGCCAACTTTCAAATGGGAGTTACCTCATGTTTAATGATGCCAGGATTCCCATATCTGGTAACGGTTAGTGCCAGGGTCACTTGCTGTATGCAAGTATTTTTCCCCCAAATAGACACAGTCAGGGAGTCGCCTTTATGGCCTTCATTGAATGTTTCTTCTACACGATTTGATACTTTAAGCAGAATGAAAGCCATGCTTTTACAACAAACCATGGCTTTGACCTCGGTCAAAGAAACCTATGATCTTCAAATGCAAGGACTTCGGATGAGATACAGGTTTTAATAAGTACAAACTGCCCTATACATTTTGTAGAAACGATGGAACGTATCTTCAACATGTCTGATACGAGTGGCATTGTACATGTATTTAAGAGCATATGTTCCAAACTTCATCCACTCGGTGTTTGGTGGTCTGCCACTAATTCTAGCACTCGTTGCAGGAATCCTATTTTTATTCATACTACTATGCTATGGCAAGCCAATCCACCGGTGTCCCTCCCAGCAACTTGGAGAAAGCTCTCCTAGAACAGAAGTGTTGTGAGCGCATAGTACAACTTTTGGGCTGACCTCGTCTACGAGAATTAAAAACAACATGGTTTCTGTCGATCAAACCAATCTGGCAAGATTGCATCTTACCTGTTCTATGCTGCCTGCTTTGCGGTGAAGAAGGCGTGTTAGACATCTAACACTCCCATCAGTCATGCCAACGGATATCAATACTCTGCCGGACCCGATAACGGCCCATGCTCTGTGTTGTCCCCAGAGGCTACCAATCCTGATGACGGCATTAGAAAAGATCTCACAGACGCAACATGCAACTGCTGATGTACGAGATGGATCAACAGGCACACAGGTAACATCGGAAACAAACATTGCTACTGGCGATGCTTCACATCTATGTGCAGTTAATCTTCTAAACGAGGTATTCCAACTGTCACCGACATCGGTAGACGATCTTTTGTCTACAGGAGTAGAGGATTTCATGTTTTCATCAGACCCTTGCACTGACTTTGATTCGGCTCACAATGTACCAGGGATGCTATGAATTTGGCCTCAATATTTTCAAAACAGAACATAAAACTTGGAACGCTTCCTAGAATTATTTTTCTTTTTCTAAATTTGTAAATACATGGTAATTCGATTCAGTCTGCTTACAGTAGAACTATTCATAGAGAACAGACTTCTTTGAACAATTCCAGGGACACATTGTCACCTTTATTCACCACAATTTCATTTATGTACCATGACATGAAATGGAGTTTGAAAATGTTCTTATATAATATAAACCATATCATATATATATATTCATGTTCGTTCATCTAGCATCTTTTGTAAACATATGCTTAAAATGAACAACTGCTTTTTATGTACAGCACCTTTGCGTTTCATGTCTAGCTAAAGTTTATTTATAACAAAGACTTATTTTAGTATGCTTTTACAAATGTTTTTTGCAAAATGTGGTACTCAATTTTAGCATTTTATTGTTTAGCATTTAGTACAATCGTTCATTCGAAAATGGAGTGGGTGTTGTATTCCGCTTTAGGTGTCCGTATATAGGTTTTCCCGATACATGTCCTTATATAGGCACAATTCGCATTGCCCTTATACATAGGATCCCAGTCCTTATTTAGGCATTAGCCATGCTATCCAAATACAGGCATGGTCACCTACATCCGTCCACCCCAACGTCACAACGAGCTCTTAGAATACAGACCCTTAAGCTGTTGGGAGTTTCCCTAGCCCAGAATTATTTATTTCTCCAAGAACTCATTTATTATGCATGAACCGCTATACCCTAAGGGTTCATTCATGACGTCTTCCTCTGCCCGACTATGTCAATGCAAACATCCCTAAGCACCTTTGAGGTATAAATATACCTTCCCTTACCATGGCAAGCCACGGCTCAGCTGCAAGACTTGATACTGCTCGCCACGGCGGCAAGAAAAGAGGAGACAGTGTCCCGGCCTGACGCACTAACAAGACGCTGTCATCCCTGCTCGCAGAGAATCCAGCTTCCAGAGTTGTGACTCCCGTCGCGGGGTGTTAGAATTCGAGAACCGGATAGAGATTCCAACCTCTCTCATTCTTAAGGTATGGAGCCGACTAGAACCGAGAGGGACTTTTGGCATACAAAAATAGAAAGATTCAAGATAAATTAAAAATGGTTCTTCTCCCTTTCAGTACTGAACTTTGATAATTAATGTGACCGTGGGATTAGTGAGTGAATATATTAGGAAGTTTTTTTCTAAAACTACTCAAAGGAGTGGCCTAATGGAGTTTGTCTACAGGTTACCAAATAAGAATACTGGAAATGTAAAAGAAACAGCATGTAATAGATGATACTTGTGTATAACCTTACAGATATGTTTAGCATGAAAGGAACAAGAAGAAAGGGTGGAAATATTATGGTTTTGAAAAAATTGCAAGATAAATACAGTACATGCACCACCATCTGTGAATATGTTCTTATCCCCTATGTAATACAAAACGGGTGGAGACATATGTACGATAAAAATATTTTTGGAAGTGATGGAATAACCTTGGAAAAATTATTTTGTAGTAGACCAAGCAAAGGAATGCAACTATAATACTGCCAGTTTTTAATACAGTGTTTATATTCTGTTAAGATGTTTTGAAACTCTTGAAATTGTTGTCCTGAAGAAGGTGACGATCATTTTTGAACACCGAAACGCCGCGTCGACAGTCTTTTTCAAAAAATGTTAATCATACTATGGAGAGTGTATCTTTTTAAATAAAATTGATGATGAATTGTTTTTAATGTATTGGTTAATCATGATGATCTACTGACAAATAAAATAGGCAAATAGCACATTCCTTTGAACGTGTTTTGTTTTCTAACTTAGGGGCACTGTATAGAAATGGCTATGTTAATTTGGTAACCTGGCAAGACGATATCCTGTACCAGTTCTTTCATGAGATAATGGTTGTTGTATAGGCCAGTGGTTCGGAAGATATCGATCTTTCCCACGTATAAGAAGGAAAATAGAAGTTTGTTTGTTGTGTTCTATTGTCATGCACCTCACTTCACATCTTTTTGTTTATGTATCACCAGTCAGGACCTGTTCGCTTACTATACACAGAAGAACTAGCTGCTGAAATGCTATTGCTCGCTCATCATTCACAACATAATATTTTACTAAACGCTGCCTTAAGAATACAATACACATTACAAATATTATACTTTTTACTTGCACCAGAGCTGCCAGATAGATGATCGTATGTGAAATGCGACCCCCTAAGTATTCACTATTTCATCGTACAGTATGTTGCATTTTCAACTTGTCAACATTTTAAAAGAAAAAAGTAGACGGTTTAAAAAAAGAATCAGGAGAATGTATTTGTTCATTTGAATTATATTGGAGTAGAGTCAATGTCAGCTGGGAGACATCCAAAATAAAGCCACTTTTATTTCAAAATCGGGAGTCTCCCGTCTGAATGGGGTTTATTGGCATGTGTGCATTTTTTCGCTGCTGTCAAATATCCCAGCATGCAAAGTGCTATTAGCTAATAAAAAGACAGAACTAGCTGAAGGTGCCATACTAGGCCTGATCCCACTTGTCAGTTTGGAAGCACCCATCACCCCGCCTTCCTCACCGGAATATCCTCGGCTCCTGGCAGGAAGGTGGCGGGTATGCCAAAGTACAAAACATGCTGGCTACGCCTCAATGTCTCTAAAGCTTTTCGACAGCCATACCTTAGGTCTTTATTAATCCTCCAGTACCTTAAGTCATTTAACACTTTACTAACGTTCTCCTTGGTCTCACCGCGGCCGCTGCTTATAACTCTCGGATCTCACTGCCCCCGCTACTCCTGAACTCTTACTACGTATAACGCCTGATATCTCAAATCACCATTTTACCCATATCTCCGGTCCTCGGTCACCTCAATATCTTACCCGCGGTCTTCGGGCCTCCGCCGCTTGTACCCTGCTCCTTACGGCTCTAAGCGCCGCTGCTGCCTCTTCGGACATGACGGTTCTCAACATCCCCCAAACAGCCAAATCCACACCGGCAGCAGGGTGGCCGAATCCCCTGCTCCACCAATAGCAGTGGCAGACTTGACGACTTAACCAATCAATATAGAGGAAGGAAGAAGAGGGGTGGACGCTGGAGGAAGCCATCTTTGGAAGGTCGGTGGCAAGAGCTTGTCACATGTAGACCTGTTGCACGGTTACATTATCGGTGTGCTGTTTGTCACATGCTCCTAGAAGGGCGTGGGCTGACAGTTATAGGGGGAACTGTGCGTGACAGGATTGTAACATCTGAATCAATGACGATAGGGTTTCATTCGGAGTGCTACTCACACGCGTAAGCAGCTATACTTCTTAGGTGTTCAGTGACAGTGTTTACGGGGGGGATACTTTAGGTTGTAATCAGCTGTGAAGGCTATGGATGGTGACACGGACTGTGTAAGTGTAATGGGTGGGTAAGTGGGTCCTTAGTGAGTATGTATGGACTCACTGCCATGGCTGTGGTGACAGTCGTAATTAGTAATAACTGCTTCAGTTTGAATACACTTGGCTAAGACCATACTCTCCCAATGAGGGTGGTTATGGGAAGGGCGGGATTTGGGACGAAGTGGGTGTTGGAGAAAGAAGTGAATAAGCATTGTAAAGTCGGTATGTCAGAACATGGGTGTCAGTTGACGAAAATGCCAGTTTAAGCAGATGCGTAAATGACATCACATAACTTCCATTTGAACCAATGACATCGCAGGGGAGAGGATGTGGTCCGTCGGCTAAACTGCCGACTTTGGTGCTGAAAACCAGGGTTCGAGTCTCAAGGTCGCGTCCACATCCCGTGATTCTGGGCAAATAACTTAATCCGTCCGTGCCTGAATGTGTAATATAAGTACGGTGCTCATTGAAAGCGTTCCAATACCTTCGGGTCGAGTTCGCGCTGTATAAAGATGCAACTAAAACAAAAAAGTGACATAATGTAATCTTACCCTATTACCAGGAAGCGGTCACATGCCCTTAATCTCTATGTCATCACAATAACTGACATTGGTGAAGTTAAGACACTCATACATGCACAATATATGATAAATAAGTTAGAACCAATAAATGTCAATTTTAAAAACACCCTACATTTTAAACACTGTACTCACATGACAGAAAAATTACACATTTCTATTCTTCTATTGCACAAAAATGTATGTGTTTATTGGAGGAAGAAAATATAGTGCCGTATTATTTATACCTCATACTCATGATTAATAGTTTCCCTATATATTCCTTAAACATAAATGTAATGGAAAATTACAGAAAAACGTACACAAAGATAAAACATTTTTTTACTAGTTTTGTTCACCTGTATTTCTTTATGTAGACCAATGTGTACAATGTAATTGACGTAAGTTCATTCTTAGTATTGTTAATACATTTTGATTAACATCATTTGTAAGGAACTATAACTCACTACAGCATATTGGTGAGATTTTTATTCAAAAAAAAAAATGTACTATATGTTCGCAATAATACAAATGAGAAAGTGTTTTTTTTTTGTGTGTGCATTTTATTCAGCAGAGTATACTTTGCACTGCTGTAGACTTTTGTTTTACCCACCTAAGAGTTGAATGCCTCAAATCACAGCTGGAGCTGCAGAAAGTAAACGGTGCACATCACAGTGCAGTTCACCTTCTTTTCTGTTCTTGGCATTGCCTTTGCCTTCTCTGTGGCCAGGGGTCATACATGCAGTATCTGTGACCGCAAGGGGCAAGCCAGGGGTACCACATGTGCCCATGCATCAGAATATGTTTGCTTCTTTGAATGTTTAAAGACATGAATAAATGAATGACTGGCTACTGATTGATTACCCAGTGAAGAGAATAACCCATCACAGTCAGAACAAACAGTGGATAGGCCCCTGTTTGTCAAAAACAAGACGGGGAGCGTAACGAGGGAGGGAATACCTACAAAGAGTATAAAAAATAACCTGTCCATATTAAGTTGGACTATTGCAGGGATACGCACTATATGTGCAGATAATCAAGGGATAAATTATTGCAAAACCTTTGGGATAGTATGTCTTCAAGAAACCTGGGATGCAGATGGGAACCTATTTATGGATGGGTTTGCTGCTTTCCAGGTTAAGGCAGAGCCGTCCCTATTTGGTAGAGCTGAGGGGGGCTTGGCAACGTTTATAAGCCTGAGAATAGAGTGTACTGCTGAATAGGTACAATTTGAGTCTAGCAATATTTTGGGAGTTTTACTTTCGTTCGCCCATTATAATAAAATCCTGATAATTAATGTTTACAATTCTCCCTCTTCTAAGACACCCCTGGAGACAGAGCTTAGCGGTTTTTATGAAAAGACCATGTTAGAGTGGTCCTACTCGCCAATATTTCTGTTAGTGGGAGATTTTAAGCTCCATCTTTGCGACATCTGTGCTGAGGCAAGGGCCCGGCCAGAGAAAATAGAGCAGACTCAATTCAAGCATACTAGCCAAGGTGATAATTTTAACCTTTTAATCTCAGAATTAAACCTTATTAATCAGTTACTTAGAGAAGAGTATCTGTCAGCCACGGCGGACCCGACCTTTAAGGGAAGACATAAAAGCTCAACTAAAGATTATATTTTGGTCTCAGCTTGCTTGCTTCAGTATTTGGTAGATTTTAGAATAGCATGGAATACTTTTAGTGATCACAACCCAATAACTGCAAAGTTTAGTTGGAATGATCTTGAAGCAAAGATGCCCAATATCGATAAACATCTGTTAATTACTAAAACTCAAGGGAGGAGTATTAGCTGAGGGAAAGTACTCCCAGAGAACTTTTTAAGGAATCAGGTCCAGAAGTGCAGTTGTGAATTTGAGGTCTGTCTGAAGAAAGACACATATGATCTGGCCATTTTAGACTCCTTTTTTAGGTCTCGCCTAGCGACGCAGCGCATGCGCTGCTCGCCTTGGCGAGATCTATTGTCGTTGGTTTCTATTTGGAAGGGAGACAGGAGATGTGCACGCGCCTGGAGAACAGGCGATGTGCACGCCTACGGCTTGCGGCGTTAGCACAACTCCTGCTCGCTCGCTCCCTCCCTGTCTCTATGAGGCCCCTTCTGCTTTTATTAAACGCCGCTGTTATTTGCATTTCGTCTTGGCACTTAGGCAGTGCTCTGGGCAGGGGCAGAGAGCGTGCAGACGAAGCCTCTGGACAGGGGCAGAAAGTGTGCAGCAACTGCAGGGCTCTGGGCAGAGAGCTCGCTGCACCTCTGGGCACTTAGACAGGGTTCTGTGAGACGGGCAGAGGGGTGCAGCACCTGGGGGCACTTAGGCAGAGCTCTAGGCATGGGCAGAGAGCTCGCTGCACCTCCGGGCAATAAGACAGGGTTCTGGGAGACGGGCAGAAAGGGTGCAGCACCTGAAGGGCACCCAGACAGGGCTCTTGGCATGGGCAGAGAGCTTGCTGCACCTCGGGGCACTTCGATAGGGCTCTGGAAGAAGGGCAGACAGCAGGCAGCACCTGCAGGGCACCCAGAGAGGGTTCTGGGCAGGGACAGAGAGCTCGCAGCACCTTCAGGGAACTCAAACGGGGCTCACAGCATCTGCGGGGCACATATCGCTGCCTTCACAGTTTAAATAATTTCCAGAGCTGCAGATTTATTTCTTAAACCTAGCAAGAAATGCCAAACCACCCCTTACAGTGGATTTTGTTTAGCTGGCCCATTCATATTGTGCATATCAGTGTCCCCTACTTTAAATAAAGGTTTACGCGCAATAAAGAAAGTGTAACGCTGCACCTTTGCTGTAGTTAGACTGCATAAAAATAAAAATATGAACTAACACTGTTGTTAAAAATAATACATTCCAGCATCCTTTGAATTAGCCGTGGCTGGCCGTCATTTCAACATAGCAACAAACCACAAACATTTAAAGCATCTTCCAGCGCTCACCCAGGGGATACATGCGGGGCTGGTCCCCCACTGGGCGAATTCAGCGGGACGCAGGGAAGAAAACAAGACATTTTCTTCACGGTTACTAGAAATGAAAGAGCAGTACCGTGGCTGATGTGAAGTTTTGCATCCAGGGGAAGATCTGCAGTGTTTGTTTGTCCCGGGAGGCGGCCGAGGGGTTGCTGGGGGGCTCAGCCGGCAGGGGGTGCCCCCCTTCGCCTCCGAGGAGGCACTCGTTTCCTCGAGTTCCGTGAAGTGGCTGGAGCTGCCGGGGGTCGCCTTCTCAGACGGGGGGGGGGGGGAACGTGGAGGAGGAGGACGGCTGCTTGCTGTTGGAGCAGGGCAAGGGCTCTGGCGAGGACAGGGAGCAGCTGGGCGCCTGCCTGAACCTGCCCTCCTGGGCAGCTGGGGGGGCCGAGGCGAAGCCACAGGAGCTGTCTCCCAACGCCCGAAGTGGCCGGAAGAGGCTTGCCTGTTCACTGTGAGGTCCATGCCATTGTAGTTATAGCCATACGAGCTGGAGTGCATGCTGCCAGAGTCCCTGTAAGAGCCATTCATGGCGCTGCCAGTCCCATAATTTAGCAACTGATATTCAGGGCCATTCGCATAGCGCCCTGAGAGCGAGTTCACAAAATAAGAGCTCATTTGGGTTATTTTGGAGGCCTTGAATTGTGGATCGTTATCGTTATTACCCTATTCATGAATTATAGCCCAAGCACTGTACTTCGTTTTGTAATGTATGAGGCCAGATATGGGGGGTGGGGGTGCGCACCGCCGAGTTACGTGCCCTTGTTGACCAGTCGTAAATTCTCACTGATCACACTTCGAATATGATTGCCTAATATTGTCTATTGACCTGAAACACTTCATTTGTTATGTTATGTTATAGGAATTCATAGAGCGCCTGTTACCCGTAGGTGTCCTGGCGCTATAGTAGGAAGTCCCTCCTTAAATTGAGTTGGATATGAATAGGACCATTAGAGCGCGAATAGCCAAGTTTTTAGTGCTTTCCTAAAACTCAGGTGATTTGTAGTGTCTCTAAGGTATCGTGGGAGAGTATTCCATGCCTTAGTTGCTCCAACTAAAAAGCTTCGTCCTCCCCAATTTGCATTTTTTTACCAAAGGGATTGAAGCCAATTTTGCCTCGGAAGAACGTAACATTCTTCTGGGTGCATACCATCGAATGTGCTTTGTCAAGTGGGATGGCCCCTTGCCTTGAAGGGACCTGTGCACAACACACATAGCTTTAAACAGTATTTGTTTTTTCACTGGAAGCCAGTGAAGTTTTTTGATTTCAGACGAGATTGCGGCATATTTTGGAATCCCTGAGATAAGTCGAGCAGCTGCATTTTGCAGTAGTTGAAGTTTTTTTAATAGCCCTTCCCGAATATTTAAATAAAGGCTATTGCAATAGTCCAATTTTGATAGGGCCAGGGCTGAGACCACTATTCTTTGACTCTCTTTGGGTAGCAGGGGCAGGATCTTTTTGCATGACCTCAAAGTATATGAGGTAGCAGAAACTACCGCATGTGTGACTGGCCGCCTCGTCGCCACCAGAGCCAAACAAGCATTTGCAATGCAATAGGTCTCGCATTTATGCGAGTTTGAGCTATTGACTTTGCAAATAACAATGCCTTTTATTTTTGTTTTCGTTTTAAAAACATAAATAAAAGGCATTGTCATTTACAATGCCATTAGCTTAAACTCGGGTAACTGCGAGACCTATTGCATTGCAAATGCTTGTTATTATCTGCAAAGAGATTCACCGAGACCTGACCAGAGATAATGTTAAGGTTATTAGCTCAGGACCTAAATGGTTCGATAAGAATTGCTCAAAGGCCCATAAAGATTTGATGATCGCATTAAAATCTATAACAAGGCATAGATGAACAGTTAAGGTGGCCAGGCAGGCATATGTGTTAGCCCATAAGGTAAGACTAGATGCCCTGAAGAGAGAAGCTTGTAATAAGCTTAAAGAGGGCTGCGACACAAGGAATAGTGCAGACTTCTGGAGGGTAGTAAATCGGCCGTTATTTAATGAAGGCACAGCAGTAGACTTATGTGTTACTATACCTGCGCAGAAACGGGAGGAGCATTTCTGTTGCATATATGCTGGAGATGGCGAATACACATCAACTACCTGCCCTACTACAGAAAATACTGTTCACTTTGAACTAGCAGAGGTGAGGAAAACTATAATGGAATTGTCTGCAGGGAAGGCCCCAGGCCCTGATGGGGTTCCTTGTCATCTTTTTAAATCATTTATAGATCTTTGGGCACCCCTGGTTACACACAACATTTGAATGCAGCAACCCGTGATCACGTTCCAGTTTCGTGGAAGCACCCGATCGTAATACCCGTTTTTAAAAAGGAGAACCTTGAACGCCCAGCGTGCTTCTGTCCGATTTCTCTGATAGACACGGAAGTAAAGGTGTTGGGTAGGGCCTTATTGAAGCTTTTATTAGATTGGGCTAATGATAATAACATTCTATCTGATATACAGTATGGATTCAGGCCGGGACGTAGCACAATTGAACAGAACTTGAATCTACATCTGATAGTTAACAAGTTTACAGTGGCTAAAAAATAAAGTATACATGTAGCCTTCATGGACCTCAGCACAGCATTTGACACAATGGTAAGATCTAAGCTATGGGCTGTGCTGAGGGACATGGGGATGAATGAAGCTATAGTTGCACTTTTGCACAACCTACACATGGGGCTCGAGGTAAGGGTAAGATTTGTCCCATTAGGAGAATGCACCAACCACTTTAGGCTGGGAAGAGGGGTGTGTCAGGGTTGTATTTTAGCTCCTTTGTAATTTTTTTTTATATGTAAATCATTTAGATCGTTTTTTTAAGGGATAATTCCAAAGACGTCCCAAGGATGGGACGCAGAACGGTACCCACTTTGCTGTACGCGAATGACACTGTCCTTATTTCCCAGACAGCTAATGGTTTGCAATCTTTACTGAACCAATTTTATGAATTTATGGAAAGTTTGGGTCTAAAAATTAATTTGACCAAATCGTATACTATGACTTTAGGACCTAGAGGTACCAAGACTAGAAAATATATGATGAAGGATAATAATATAGGTAAGGTGGACAGGTTTAGCTACCTAGGCATATTGCTGGATGATAGATTGTCCTGGGCGCCTTATTGAAATCATACACTCAATCTTTTACCAGGGCGACATATGGCATTGATACTTTCTCTAGGTGTTTAAGTCAGTCACATAAAGTCCATATTACACCTTTACAAAGCTAAGTGTGTCCCGGCTGTAACCTGCGGGGCAGAAATCTGGGGTTATAAATCTCCTACACTAACACAAACGGCAGAAAATAAATACCTAAGGAAACTGTTACGCATCCCACAGAATGTCCCATCAGAAATAGTTCATGAGGAGATAGGGGCAGGTCACATAGCTGACTATATATGCTTGCGCCCGATACTACTATGGTGTTCTATATGGACTAAAAAAGAATTGGATTTTAATAGACTAATATTAAGAGATTGTTTGTTTGAACCTGAATCTTAGTTATCGTATTCCATGTTTGAACCTGAATCTTAGTTATCGTATTCCATGGCTGAGCTACTTAAAAACTACTGTGTCTAATTTGGGCATAATGCATGTTTTTAAGTCACCTGAGAAAATAATCAAATCAGTTACTGCAGAAGTCAAGAAAGTATTTTTAGAGCATGCTCAAGAATTTAGACTGCAAGACTCGCAGCGTAAAAGCAGCTGTATACATCATACCATGGTTAAAAGTAGTGAAAGAATAGAACTTTATCTAACACTGGATATGCCGGTGAACCATAGAAGACTTTTAACATACTTTCGATTGAATATGTTCCCGCAGCTTGTAGCAGGAAGGCATAGGCAACAACACCTTCCTGTTTGTTCTTGTGATGAGTCTTCTGCACTAGACACTTTACACATTGCATTAATTTGCCCTAAATGGGCCAATTTACGTCAAAAGTATATACGTCCTTTATTTGCACATTTGTATTTTAAACAAGCGAGACCTGTCCTTTTATATTTACAATTTTTAGAAAATTCTACTGTCTGTTGGTATATGGCGAGATTTTTATAAAGCAGTGTATTATGCTTATGTTTGAGATTGAATTGAAGTGTATTTACCTAACAACATTATTTGCTGCTCTTACTATTTTCTGTATGATTGTTTTATTGTACTTTTAAGATTGCTAAATACAAACGAATAAAGTAATTATTGATTGATTGATTGATTGATTGATTGATTGATTGATTGACTGGATACTGTGCTCCAAGTGGGCGAATGCTTCCCGGGAAGGGTCCTAGGAAAGCAAGATGGACAGTAAACCAGGGCCTTATGGGGCTTTCTATTTCTGTGACTGAAGTGAAAAAAAGCTCACTACCTTCCTGCTTTCACATGCTGGCGCTGCAACACAATTGCACCATAACTCCCTTTTTTGAGTCAGGAATTAAGTGAAAGGTGGATACTGTTGCTTACCATTTTTATTTTCAGGGCCTAGAGCATTATTTCATTTCAACAGAATAAACTAATGTGTTGCCACTTTCTTTTAAACTTACTTTGACAAGTTATTTATTGTCTTTGGCCCTGGATAGAGGTACTATATAAAATTTTAAATAAAATGCCTTACTGATTTTGATTGTGCTTTGTGCGTGCTCTACTAATGGATTCTTCAAATACAGGATGCTATTTCACCTTAATTGATTACACAGGCCACGCCTCGTCTACAGGCCCCTTCAAGCCACACTAGTTTTAGGGCCTGACACTTTTTCATTCCACTTAAAGCAGTGGGTGGATAAGGGCATGAATGGGTAAGTGAGTGATAGGGCATGGATGCATGAGGAACTACATGGATGGCTAAATGAATTGATGAGCGTATAGATGAATGGATGAGTGAGCAAAGAGATGAGTGAACAATTAATGTGTGCTTGAATATATGGATGGGTAAGTGGACAAATGGATGGATAGATTGTGATTCCAAAAGATCTGTTGGCGAACTGTAAAGCTGCTATTCAGTGGCTAGCAGAAGAGTCCCAAAGAGTTGCTCCAAATATTACTGTGGTTGCTCTTGTCATGAAAAAATATAAAGGGGTAATTGAATATTTGAAGCAAAAGGTCCAGGAGAAGATGGTGAATTGGTCCAAAATCATGAGAGCTACTCAAGAGTAACGTCATCCATATTATGAAAAGCTTATGCCGATCTACAAAAAGTACAGTGCAGTCAAAGAACCCACGGAAGAGAGCAGTGGTTTTGTATCAGTTTTCAGTTTGAGTTTGTGTCTGGAGCTTTGTACCCATCTTCAGCAGAGAGTGATGTTTTTGCAGGCTGACGGTATAGATGAGATCCTCAATAAGGCAAAATATTGCAGACACTGCTTTGATGCTACGCATCAAAAGATGAAGGAAAAACTGATGATAGCTCTGAAAAAGCATTTCCAGAGGACTGAGAGACAGCAGGTGGATTTAGGTGATTCTCAGATTGTTGATAATATGGGTTCTGGTGCATAAGTTTGAGATGCAGGCTGAGGGCATGCAGGCCAATTGTGTTCAGAATATGCAAGTTTTTCAGGGTGAATAATCCAAAAGGAAATGCAAATTTTGACATGTTGAAATAAGTATTCTGTGGGCATATTGGTCTCTGGAAGCAGGAATGCAGACAAAAATCCAAATCCAGTACAAAATGATTTTGTTCCCAAAATGTAGCAGCATTCAAATCAGTCAGCACAGAGTGGATCACAGCAGTTATAGTCAATAGTCCTAGCCAAACTGGCCCCTGGGCAAAATGTGCAGATTATGGGCAGTTAAATAAGAATATACCTGTAGCTCCAGTCATGCAGCAGAATATAAAAAACCACAGAATTTATAATAATAATATATAATAGTTTATTAGTCAATTAAAACCATAAACACAACTCAATCATACAGTACAGAGCAATTAAAAAAAAAGAATACAAAACAATCTAAAACATTTGTCATATATCTACTTCAGCCACTGGACATCTTGTTAATGGTTCTTCACATTTTTTAACTTCCCTTCCTAAGTATATAGATAAAAATGCCAAATACAGATGATAAATTGCTCAGGGTGACTGATCCAGCACTGATATTTTCCCTAATTGGTTAAAGTGCAAGTTTGCGAAGCTGCCAATTGTAATTCTCATAAATAAACTGGTATAAGTAGTTAAAGTGCTTGTGTGCAGGTCCAGAGAGCCTGTACATGTGCTATACTAATTGGACAGTGGGTTTTCAACCACAAAAGTGCAGATATACTAAACTATGCATTATTAAAGTGCCATTGTGAAGACAAAAGTGCTGGGTTAAGCACGTTTTTGCCTTAGCATGACGGGATGTCCCTAGCAGCCCTGCTCATGTGAGTTTACCTAAACCGAAGGTGTTGTCACAGCCTAATATCAAGTTCGAGCCCCCCCCCCCCCCCGGGTTCACTCAAAACTCAAACTACGTGCTAATCAATTTTTTTAAAATGGCCAAAAACTGGACTAATCTATTATTTAACATTGTGTTACTTGGGTACATTGACTCCATGAGTGCAGTCCTACAAGACCTAATTCTCCGGTCAAGAAACTATCGGCTTAATAGACTTCTTCGTTGGTCGGTCAGCTCTGGGTACATAAATACAATGTGAAGCAAAGACTCGATCTCCTGATGGCATAAACGACAAGTCCAGTCTTCACTTAGGCCGCCCGTCCTCCATTTTGACATGAGGTCTAATGTGAGTATCTCACCAAGTCTTGGGGCCAAAAATGACCATTTAACATTCTGGTGATAAGGTGCTTCAAGCAGGAGTTATTCTCTTAGATTTGAAAAGGATTTCAGCCCCAGCCACCTGTGACAACATATGGCCAACCTTTCCTTGTCTGCAGTCCAGCTTTGCAATCTGGTCCACCTATTTACCAATTTCTTAAAGGTTTGCTCAGTGATTTTAGAGTTCCATAGGTTGCCCAGTACCAGCATCCTGATACTATTCTCAAGATGTTTCTTTTGGGTGCCATTTCCCTGTTGTAGATTGATCTCGGACCAGACTAGATTTGCCAAGGTGTTATCGGCCACTGCACGCAGTTTGTGACAGAGCTTTAGAAACGCTACCGACCTGGCTAGTAACTGTTTTGTAAGTAGAAATTCTAACCAGAGATGTGCAGGAGAGGCCGACCTGGGTAGCCTAAAAGTTTGTTTATAGGCTCTTATCAACAGTTTATCAAGCAGAACAGCCTCGTCACCTAGCATTATCTACGATCCGTACACAAGGGTTGGCATCAATTTGGCTATCATAACTGTTAGACCTGGCGATTTCTGGTTGGCTAAGGCTTGCGCCAAAGCCAGGCAGAAACCACCACTCTAGTCAGGGCAAGGAAGTTACACGCCAAAGATAACCCCTGCTCACCCCCTTGGTAGCTTGGCACGAGCAGTCAGGCTTATCTCTGAGGCGATGTGTAAAGCGTTTGCGCGCGCACCCAGCAACAACACCCAAGGCCCACCACAAAGGAAACTCCACACAAGGTATTCTATAAAATAACCTTTGTATTATACACAACACATTAGATAAAAACACACACTTTACAATTTGCCAACAGGCACGGGCAGAATTTACAAGGGATTATGTACAAGACAGGGCCACCTGGACCACTGTCAGGAATTAGCACTTTTAGATATTTAGCACATAAAATATATAAAATCACTGTAGCACAAAAATAATATGTATAGCACACAACCAGTACTTACTGGTATCGGGGAAGTACCACCTGCGTAACCCTAACTACCTTAGGAGACTGTCACGCAGGGATCTAGAACCTCACTAGCACCACCTGTACTAGGAGAAAGCAACAACCACCTAAGTATCACAATACCTGTAGGGGTAATAGAACGTTACACATGATGCCTCACATTCAGAGGTGTAGGGAAGGAAAACACATGATGCCTAAAAACATTCAGAGGTGTAAAGCAGTGGCACATGATGCATCAACACACATTCAGAGGTGCAAGTAGGAACAATTGCGCAAGAACTCCTATGCCACCACCTGTGGCAGTCCCTGGGCCAACTGGCCTTGTCCAAGCTAGGACACTCTGTCTTAGTCAAGCTGCGCCAGCTGCGCAAGCTGAAAAGAAAATGGTCCCCCACCTAAACGTGGCAGCTGCCCACTAAGTGCTGGGCAGCTGGAAAACGAACTTCAGGCACTCTGCGTGCCTCTGGAGCCCTCTCTGGGCTCTGACCATTCAAATATGCCCTCTAGAGCCTTCGTGGCTCTGCACAACGTTGGAGCCTCACTGGGCTCGAGAAGCCCTACTTTGCCCCTCCGGTGGAGCCTCACGGGGCTCGTAGACACCGCACCGACTGCCTTCTAGAGCCTCACTGGGCTCTCTCGAAGTACCCCCGGTCGTTGGAGCGCCTCGCGCTCTGGACACGCATGCCCCCTTTCGTTGGAGCCTCACGGGCTCGTGAGCACGGCTCCCCGCACCCCCAGCACATGCGCGGAGTCCCCCAGCCCTCTAGACACTCACCGGCTGTTCGGGGGACTCCCGCGTCGTCTCCGCTCTGGTGGGAAGGCTCCGAGGCTTCTTGACACCGCGGAAGGGGCAGGCACCGACAACGTGCCTCGCGCCCCCTCCGCACAAGCTCCGGCCGTGCTCCTCTCACGGTCCAGCGCGGGGTGGGCTCCCGCCTGGACCTTCACTCTTCCCGGGCACTTCTCCTCACTGCACAGGAGCGCGGGGTAGGCTCCCGTCCGCTTCCTGTTTCAAAGTCCCGCCCCCGTCCTCACGAAGGCTGCCTGACTTCCGGTTATGAACCGGGCTGCAGCGGTGATCTCGGTGATTAGAGGGGTGGGCTCCCTCCGTAAATGTAATCTTCGGCGGGGTAGGCACCCGCCGCCACAACAAGCAAATAAGCGGGGTGGGCACCCGCCGACAAGCACCCAAACACGGGGTAGGCTCCCGTCACCAGCAGCACACGGGGTGGGCACCCGTTGTCACAATCCCAGCGCGCCTAGCGCTATAAAGCAAAACAGCGCTCCCAGCGCTATAAAGATGGCAAAGTCCAGGAAAACAGCGCGCACAGCGCTACAAAGTCCAGGAAGCGCTCCCAGGCGCTATAAGCAATGTCCAGCAACCAAAAGTTCCTTCAGAGAGCAGGGGGGCAAAGGCTGGGCCCAGAGCCAGCTCACAGGGCCCTCCAGCAGGGAGGCAGTCCCCAGTGGCGGTCTCTCCTGGCGCCCAGCAGCAGCAGGCCCCCCCTCAAGTGGATCCTGCAAGAGAACAACATGTAAGGGGACACAGCCCCTTTTTATACAGTACAAGGCTTTGTCTAAGGTGCAGGGAAGGGGCGAACCAGTTCCAACAGGTTCCTGAGCACTTTGTTTTGCTCAGCCCCTCTCCCTATTCACTGGCAGGGCTAGGGCCATTAGACGCACCACAGGGGCCGGCGCCAGCATTGTGTGGGGGAAGCCCTGTCCTATTCAGGACCCAGGTATACTCCTCCCCAGCCATCAGCATGCTAACTCCCTATCCACCACTGGGTGACTCCTCCTGTCCCTGGGGAATCCCTAGCCCGTCACATGACCTCCACCAGCCAATCGCCAGACAAGCCACACATTTCATACTGCACACTGAAGTGCCCACTTCTAGAAGTGGCACTTCCACACTAGGTACATGCACGCCGCACACATCAACGCGCAGCATTCACTCACACGAGTCCGCACATACCAAACACGGGCCTGCACACCCCACGCATCAGGAACTACCAGGACACATACATTCCCCCATGCATTCCTATGGGAGGGCAGGCCAACCTCACAACACGCACGCACTTTACCCTGGGACACAGCGGTAAAGTGCGCAGAAGTCCATAAAATCACTAAACCAAGTCACAATATTAAGCAAAAAGTTTCGGGGTGAACCGGCCAGAAGGGCCAAGTCCAACACAACCCCCTTCCAGCCAAAACGCAGGGTAGACCAATCACCACCGTGATGGACTTCCCTGCTTGGGGCGATAGAACACGGACGCGGGCCCGCAACTGCCGGGACACCCTCCTGTTCTACGCCACGGTGAACCCATGGGGTTTCTTCTCAAACCACTCTCCGGACCAACTGGGCTACCCCACTGGTACTCCCAAGCTGTCCGCGGCCAAGACCAGGCCCTAGGCCACCCAGGTGCCACTGGTCTTTGCCTAACCACAGAGTGGGGGGTAGTAACCCCTGGCACATAGCAGCCATTCTCCACTCTACCCCTCATCAGGGCGGTTCTAAACTGCCACTGATCTTCCAGCCTAGGGTCTGTACCCTCAAGCTGACCAAACGTCACGGGTGAGGCTCTCCTCCCCCTACCTCTCCTTCTAGGGTTCCGTCCTCTCCTCCTCTGAGAGGCACCCTCGTAACATAACTCACCAACCAGCTCAGGACCCTTCCCTGAGAACTGGTCTACCAACCTAGGGTTTAACCCCTCAGGTTGCACCGGGGTCAGAGGTGGGCTCTGCCACCCTCTGCACCCCCTTCCAGAGTCCTGCTCCCTACCAACTGGGGCAGTCCCTCTGGAAGAAGACCCGGTCAGGACACTGGTTACAGTAGTCAGACCGTTCAGGTCAGGCTGCTCCTGAACCTGGCCTCCCAACCTCTGGTCTAAAACCTTCGGTGGAATACTTGCCTGGCACTCCAGGACTTCTGGGGACTTACACGCCATCCCCCTGAGGCTGACACATGACCCATGTGTCGTGTGACTGTCTGTCTGGTGCAGATCTCCCGTCCCCTGTCCACCTGACAGTGCGCGAAGATCCCCCAGAACAGAAGTGGCGCCACCCGGGTCCCCCCAAGAAGATCTATCCCAACTGGCTAGTCCCTGGTCCACTGGTGCATCCACTGGGAAACTCATCCCCCAACCACTCCTCACGCTGGACTCCTGTACCCTCCCTACCGGAGCGGTACTGCCAGACTCTAGAACCCCAGGAGCCCTGCTTACAGGCGCTCCAGGTCCTCTACTCACTAGGTGATCCTCCTCAAATGGGCTAACAGGACAGCCTAGGTCCCCAACTTGGTGTTCCCTCATGAAACCACCCAAGTCCTGAGGCAGGGTTTCGTACGTCTGGGGACCCTCGGTCACCCACTTACTCCCGCTCCACTGAGCCAGGCCGTAAGGCCCTACACCCTCCTCTCTATCCTGGGACCTAGCTGGGCTACACGGAGCCTCTTCCACCACGCTGGGCTGGAAGATACCTGAACCACTACTTGAGTCACTCCCTAATGACTCCAGAGAACCTTTAGCGCTTTCCCAGCGCTCCGCTTCCTCTGCCAGCGCCCAAGGACAAAAGTAGTCATACCTCAACAGGTGCCGGCGCAACCCTGGAGAACAACTACTGAGCATCTGCTCTTTGACAATCATTTTGAGCACTATATCCAAATCCTCTTCCGTGTTGACCTCCAGCCAGTCCCACAGTGCATCATGACAGTCATCCACAAACAACCCCCACGACTGGTGAGACGGTTTTCTACTGCCCCTGAACTTCAACCTATACTCCTCCTCTTGGGAAACAGGTACCAGACTGGGGAAACTGGGAGTGGGACTTGTCGCACGAGACTCTATTTCGCTGCCACCACTGGACTCAACCCTCCCTGGGGAGCCCAGAAAACTACGACTGCGCGCAGGCGATAATCTACTCTCCAGCACTGATTTCTCCCTGGCGAAGGCCCTCTCAGCCTCCGCCATCCTCTCCTGCGCTAAGACCCTCTCGGTCTCCAGCTTTTTCTCTTCTATAGTCAGCTGCGCCATCCCCCAGGCATGCTCTAACCTGAGCTTCTCCATGGCCAGCTGATGCTCCCTCTCTTCCCTCCTATCTACCCACTCCTCTGGGGACAGGGAAAGGGATGGGGTGCTGCTCCTGACACTGGACCCAGCAAGGGACTCCCTATCTATGGGGTCTTCACTCTCTACTGGCGTCCCTGTCAGGTAACCTTCCTCCTCTTCAGATTCCTCAGGGCTCCCCTCAGACCCACCACCCTCTCGGCGTGCGGCCCGGGCCCTATCTTCCTCGCTGCGCTCTCGCTCCCACTCCTCCTTTTGCCAAAGGATCAGGTTGTCCCTCAGTTTGGACTGGGTATCTGACTCACCCACCTCTATGTCCCTCTCCTCACAGAACCCTACCAGCTCCAACCTACTGTACCTAAACAGACTACAGAAGTTAAAAGCAGGCTCCATTTTGGCGGACGTTCCTGAGAAGAGTTTAACACAAGGAACCTGGTGGTCGGAGCTACACAGGAGTACACAATTCACAAAAGGTTTCAGTGAGCTCTCTATCCTGGAGAACTCACACTCACTGTCTAGTGCCACACACACCATCCACACACAACCCTCCCCTCGGACTGGTAAGGCAGTTTCTACCACCCCTGATCCCTCAACCTGACCACCACGTGACACAGGTACCAACTCTGGGCGCAGGGCGGGGGACAAATGTACTGGACACAATTACACAATGATACCTTCAGGAGAAGAAATAAAGGAACTTCAAAAACAATAATCCCTAAAATGTGGTTATCTAATGCAGAGTTTTGCAGTGTGGCCAGTCGCTGCTGCGGTACAGCGCAAACGCAAGTCCAAATCCCACCGCTGATCACCAATGTTAGACCTGGCGATTTCTGGTTGGCTAAGGCTTGCGCCAAAGCCAGGCAGAAACCACCACTCTAGTCAGGGCAAGGAAGTTACACGCCAAAGATAACCCCTGCTCACCCCCTTGGTAGCTTGGCACGAGCAGTCAGGCTTATCTCTGAGGCGATGTGTAAAGCGTTTGCGCGCGCACCCAGCAACAACACCCAAGGCCCACCACAAAAGAAACTCCACACAAGGTATTCTATAAAAATAACCTTTGTATTATACACAACACATTAGATAAAAACACACACTTTACAATGTGCCAACAGGCACGGGCAGAATTTACAAGGGATTATGTACAAGACAGGGCCACCTGGACCACTGTCAGGAATTAGCACTTTTAGATATTTAGCACATAAAATATATAAAATCACTGTAGCACAAAAATAATATGTATAGCACACAACCAGTACTTACTGGTATCGGGGAAGTACCACCTGCGTAACCCTAACTACCTTAGGAGACTGTCACGCAGGGATCTAGAACCTCACTAGCACCACCTGTACTAGGAGAAAGCAACAACCACCTAAGTATCACAATACCTGTAGGGGTAATAGAACGTTACACATGATGCCTCACATTCAGAGGTGTAGGGAAGGAAAACACATGATGCCTAAAAACATTCAGAGGTGTAAAGCAGTGGCACATGATGCATCAACACACATTCAGAGGTGCAAGTAGGAACAATTGCGCAAGAACTCCTATGCCACCACCTGTGGCAGTCCCTGGGCCAACTGGCCTTTTCCAAGCTAGGACACTCTGTCTTAGTCAAGCTGCGCCAGCTGCGCAAGCTGAAAAGAAAATGGTCCCCCACCTAAACGTGGCAGCTGCCCACTAAGTGCTGGGCAGCTGGAAAACGAACTTCAGGCACTCTGCGTGCCTCTGGAGCCCTCTCTGGGCTCTGACCATTCAAATATGCCCTCTAGAGCCTTCGTGGCTCTGCACAACGTTGGAGCCTCACTGGGCTCGAGAAGCCCTACTTTGCCCCTCCGGTGGAGCCTCACGGGGCTCGTAGACACCGCACCGACTGCCTTCTAGAGCCTCACTGGGCTCTCTCGAAGTACCCCCGGTCGTTGGAGCGCCTCGCGCTCTGGACACGCATGCCCCCTTTCGTTGGAGCCTCACGGGCTCGTGAGCACGGCTCCCCGCACCCCCAGCACATGCGCGGAGTCCCCCAGCCCTCTAGACACTCACCGGCTGTTCGGGGGACTCCCGCGTCGTCTCCGCTCTGGTGGGAAGGCTCCGAGGCTTCTTGACACCACGGAAGGGGCAGGCACCGACAACGTGCCTCGCGCCCCCTCCGCACAAGCTCCGGCCGTGCTCCTCTCACGGTCCAGCGCGGGGTGGGCTCCCGCCTGGACCTTCACTCTTCCCGGGCACTTCTCCTCACTGCACAGGAGCGCGGGGTAGGCTCCCGTCCGCTTCCTGTTTCAAAGTCCCGCCCCCGTCCTCACGAAGGCTGCCTGACTTCCGGTTACGAACCGGGCTGCAGCGGTGATCTCGGTGATTAGAGGGGTGGGCTCCCTCCGTAAATGTAATCTTCGGCGGGGTAGGCACCCGCCGCCACAACAAGCAAATAAGCGGGGTGGGCACCCGCCGACAAGCACCCAAACACGGGGTAGGCTCCCGTCACCAGCAGCACACGGGGTGGGCACCCATTGTCACAATCCCAGCGCGCCTAGCGCTATAAAGCAAAACAGCGCTCCCAGCGCTATAAAGATGGCAAAGTCCAGGAAAACAGCGCGCACAGCGCTACAAAGTCCAGGAAGCGCTCCCAGGCGCTATAAGCAATGTCCAGCAACCAAAAGTTCCTTCAGAGAGCAGGGGGGCAAAGGCTGGGCCCAGAGCCAGCTCAGAGGGCCCTCCAGCAGGGAGGCAGTCCCCAGTGGCGGTCTCTCCTGGCGCCCAGCAGCAGCAGGCCCCCCCTCAAGTGGATCCTGCAAGAGAACAACATGTAAGGGGACACAGCCCCTTTTTATACAGTACAAGGCTTTGTCTAAGGTGCAGGGAAGGGGCGAACCAGTTCCAACAGGTTCCTGAGCACTTTGTTTTGCTCAGCCCCTCTCCCTATTCACTGGCAGGGCTAGGGCCATTAGACGCACCACAGGGGCCGGCGCCAGCATTGTGTGGGGGAAGCCCTGTCCTATTCAGGACCCAGGTATACTCCTCCCCAGCCATCAGCATGCTAACTCCCTATCCACCACTGGGTGACTCCTCCTGTCCCTGGGGAATCCCTAGCCCGTCACATGACCTCCACCAGCCAATCGCCAGACAAGCCACACATTTCATACTGCACACTGAAGTGCCCACTTCTAGAAGTGGCACTTCCACACTAGGTACATGCACGCCGCACACATCAACGCGCAGCATTCACTCACACGAGTCCGCACATACCAAACACGGGCCTGCACACCCCACGCATCAGGAACTACCAGGACACATACATTCCCCCATGCATTCCTATGGGAGGGCAGGCCAACCTCACAACACGCACGCACTTTACCCTGGGACACAGCGGTAAAGTGCGCAGAAGTCCATAAAATCACTAAACCAAGTCACAATATTAAGCAAAAAGTTTCGGGGTGAACCGGCCAGAAGGGCCAAGTCCAACAATAACTGTTCCCATGGATTTCAGGTCATGACCTTGGATGGATCTAGCCAGGGATGAGAATCCATAATTGATAGCCTGTTCTTTCGCTCTAATCACCTTCTTCTGAGATGCAAAAGGGCCATTTGCGTCTATTTTGACCCCCAAATATACGTAGGTGGCAACCTCATCAATTTTGTTTTTATTAAGATGTAATTTGCGACTTTTATTGGGGCCCCGATTGCAAGCCATCACACTTGTTCTTTAATAGTTTACTTCCAGGCCATTCTCTTCTGTATAAGTACCAAGGGAATTAAGCAGCCTTTGAAGACCTATTCGAGTGTTACTAAACAGCAGTAAATCATCAGCATATAGAATGTGTGACATTTGTTGTCCTCCAACGCTCGATGCGTGAACTATCTGCCCATCTAGCTCTGTTGAGAGATCCGCCAAATACAAATTAAAAAGAAGGGGGGCTAGCACACAGCCCAGTTTTACGCCAGTTGTTGTTTGCACTTTCTTTGATACGTGAGTGCCATCTCCAATTTTTATCTTGACCCATGTATCCAAATATACCAGCCTAATTGCTCGTAGGATATTGTGTGGGATGCCCCATCACTGGAGTTTGGCCCAAAGCTTGTTCTGTGGCACACAATCAAAGGCTTCCTTGAAGTCAACAAAGCACATATAGGGAGATGTTCCTGTTCTCTTTGCTCTATTTGTAATTAGGCTCTGGGTCATGAGATTGGTTAAAGTGCCTTGACCCCTTTGGAAGCCAGTCTGAGGTAAGGGGAGTCTTCTATTTTCGTGTGACCAAGATTCCAAATCATGTAATAATGTGGAAAAGTATTTCTACTCAACAGCCATTAGCGCAATTAGCCAGTAGTTGCTAGCTGAACATGCCAAACACTTGTTAAAAATGGGGTGAAGTATTGAGCCCCTCCAGCTATCAGGGATAACGCCATTGTCCCGAATGTGATTTAACATTGAGGCCAGAAAGCCTGCCCACTGTGATGTAAAGTCCTTGAACAGTGCCTGGGGAAGCCCATTAGTCCCGGGGGCTAAGTCTGCCTGAGACTTTTTGACGACTTTCTCTACCTCCGCTGATGTAATTATCTGTGGTGCCACATTGTCTTTATTGGGACAATGAGGGCTAGGTGTAACCATCAAACCTCCCTTAATATTTGAATTCAGGTATTGAACTCATTCCATCTCCCTAATGTTAGCGTTGTTTGCTGCTGCTGGGCCTTTCTCGCTGTAATTCATTATCCACCAGAATCTTTTCCAGTCATTTGTTTTAGAGGCGTTAAGCAGTTGGGCCCATAATGTTCCTTGTTTAGCTTGTTTATACACCCAGATCTCTTTTTTAGGCGCCGTCTCTCGTTGCAGAATTGTTGTAACATTTCTGGGTCTCCTGGGTTTTGACGTGATTGTCGTAAGAGTTTGCCTGTTTTCTTTTTTCTTTTTCGGATGTGGGGAGGCATAGTTATCGATTTACAGTGGACAAGTCAAGTTCCCTTATTATGGCTATTCTCACTGTGGCTTTTGGTCATTGCAAGAAAGTGGCTCTGTATATATTGCACCAAAGTAAGGTTCAGTGTGCACAGAGTCCACAGTCCCCAGAGGTTTGGCAGAGGCTAAAGTTAGATATAACCTTACTCTCTAAAGTGGTAGCTTGGTCGAGCAGTAAGGCAGTATCAGAGGATAGTGTAAAGCATTTGTTGTGCACACTCAGTCAGCAAATGGTCTCACACACTCAAGAACTGAACTCTAGGCCAATTGTTTGGTATATAAAAATATATAGTTGTTTTATTTTAGAACCACAAGTATGTATCAAAATACTTTCACAGAATGAGATGCTTTAGTTAAATACTTTCAATAAGCAATAGACTTTTAAATGCAATAGTTACAGTTGTTGCAAGAGGCAACACAAGTTAAACACAATTATAACATTGAGCTCAATGGGAATTTTAAAGTAAACACAATAAAAATTACTTTGCATAGGTTTTTCTAACTCAGGGCTGGGTCCTGGATTCAGCCCTGGTGCATCTCCTGTAAACAGTTGAAAGAAATCGTTTTTGTTACACAGGCGATTTTTAAGGAATATTTGTATGTTTCAAAAATCGCCACTTAGAAAAATTTATGGCAAAAGCCAGGCAATGTTATCCTATGGAGGAAAGTTTGGTTATCGGTAAATCACAGTTGTAATTGCTTTGTAGGGTCAGTGCTGGGCACAAAGATCCAGCACTGGGATCTCTCTTGATAACAGGTGAGTAATTTCGTTTACGTCAATCGGGTGTTTTTTAATGAATATTTCAATGTTTCAAAACTCAACACTTTAGAAGAATTCCAAGTGAAAACCAGTCGATGTTACCCTATGGAGAAAAAGTGAGTAATCGGCTATCGGGTAAGTACTCTACTGGCAGAGTTAAGGTTCTGGGCATAGACTCCGGGGTCTCCCAGGGTCAGGTAGGTACAGTTGCTACACCCTCAGCGGCACAGGGGCAGCCGGGTGTAGAGAGAGTAGGCCCAATGTTAGCCTATGGCGGACAGGGGGCCGTTGGTTGGTGGCTGCTTGCAGGCAGGCCACGCGGCTGTGGGAGCTGAGCTCCTGGTCTCTTACACAGGGCAAGTGCGGAAGTAGAATAGAACAGATGCTGCACTTCCAGAAGCACTCGGGAGGCTGGGTGCAGGGTGCTTTTGAGCTGTCGGGTGCTCAATGTATTTCAATGGGAAAGCTTCAAGACGAACAAAGGCTGCAAGCTCAGGGACGGAGATTCTTCAGGTGCGACCACCCCTTCGAGAGGTAATTTGGGGAGCTGTAGATTAGGTAGGCACCCAGGAGTTGGGCAAAGGGGGCCGCAGGGCGCCGGGTGCAGGGGTGTCTTTTGGCATCGGGAAATCTTACCCTCAGCTGGTCGCGGTTGGGGGGGGGGTCCCTGGTTGTGAGGCTGCAGGCGTCGTCAGGAGCGTCAAGGTGGATCCTTGGGTGCTGGATTCTTGGTCACAGTCGCCGGGGGGACGTCCTCGTAGTCTTTTTTCACTCAGGCACTGGCCGGGCTCGGTGGGTACAGAGTGTGCTGGATTTGCGGTTCCTGG
Organism: Triturus cristatus; assembly: GCF_964204655.1. Lineage (NCBI taxonomy): Eukaryota > Metazoa > Chordata > Amphibia > Caudata > Salamandridae > Triturus > Triturus cristatus. The sequence goes on along the minus strand of NC_140594.1, from coordinate 939,500,554 downwards.
GTTGGCACCAGGGGTTGTTGCTTGTTTGAGTAGAACCACTGCTCGTGGGAGTCCCAGTCTTTTAGAGGAGCAAGGCAGTCAGGTCCTCCGGGGTTTTCGAGGTTGCTGCCACTGGAGACACCGGGATTTAGCAAGAGCAGGTTCGAGGGTCGACAGGCCGGTAGGGCTGGGGCCAAGTCAGTTGGTGTCGTCCTCTTGTTAGCAGCTGCACGGCAGGTCTTCTTTCTACTTGTTCTTCTTCTTGTTTCGGAATCGGGATCTGAGGAATGAAGGTTCAGGGAGCCCCTAAATATTAAATTTAGGGGCGTTACAGGGAAGTGAAGGTCAGGGACCAATGGGTCCCTTCCCTGGGATGGGTACACCCCCTATCCTGCCACTCTCCAGCTGGAGGGGGGCAGGAGCCTAGTCCTGATTGGGTAGGGCTCCCCATCCTCTAAGATGCCCTTTGTCGTGCATTTTACATTAAATCCCACACTGGCATCAGTGTGGGTTTAATGTGCTGAGAAGTTTGATACCAAACTTCTCAGTCTTCAGTGCAGCCATCATGGTGATGTGGAGTTCGTGATGACCATCTCCCAGCACAATTTACTCTTAATGGCAGCACTGCACTTACAGTGCCCAGGAATGCACCTGTGTACTGTAGGGGTACAGTGCTCATGCACCTGTACCCACACCACTGGCATAGGGCACCCAGCTAGAGGGGTGACTGAGGTATGCCAGGGCAGTGTGTTTGTGGGCATGGCACACAGGGATGTGTGCCATGTTGACTCTGTTTTGTTCTGCACAAAGACACTCAGTCTGCAAAGGCGGTGTGTGTGTGTGTCAGGGTACAGGGCCTCTAAGGGTGGCACAATACGTGCTGCAGCCCTTAGGGACCTTCTCTGGTCACAGGGCCCTGGGTACCTAGGGTACCATTTACCAGGGGCTGACATGTGGCCAGAGATGCCAATTGGGTTTAGGCTTCAATGCAGTTTTCGGGAAGGAACACAGGACCTGGGCACCTGATTGGCAGGAGCCCAGGGCACACTCAAAGTACATCAGCAATTCAGCAAAAAGTGGGGGCATACCATGAAAGAAAGATGGCACTTTCTCACAGTCATGTTATCGGAGAGTATTTCCAATGCCACTATTGGATTAGGACCCGTAAGAGCTATGCCCTGCACACTTGTAACTGCCTCCTCTGCTATGGAGTTAACGGTGCATGAGGTCCACTTCAGAAGTTTCAGGTTTTCTGTGCAAGTTTCCCCCTGTAACATATGAACTGCCTTGTGTTTACACATGGTTGCGTTCACCATAATAATCTGAGGGTTGTGGTCACTCTCTACATGATGGACTATGCTATAATTGCAAACCTGATTGTACAGGGACATTGAAACGAGTGTATAATCTAAGATTGAGCCCGTGTTGCCCCAGACTCTTGTTCAGGCGGGTGGAGTATCAGCTGGCTTCCGACCATTCAATGCCAGCAGGCCTGGTAGTTTGCAGGCCTTTATAAGCACTTCTCCAAGTTTATCCCTCTGAATCTTCAATGGCATTGCATGCTCAGGGAGGGAACCAACTGCATCAGTATGCTCCTCCAAGGGCTGGTAGAATAAGTTGAGATTAAAGTCTCCTGTAACTAGCCAGTGGGATTTGTAATGACTATCTTCCAATTGGGATAGATGGGCTACCATTCTTCTAGACTATACCACTCTTTTCTGTGGATTCATGTATATGTTTATAAGAATGATCGATTCTTTAGAATTATTAGTCCAACCCTCCATTTTCAATACCAACATGTTTGGGTCATTGACGTACACTTCTGCTTTTTTACCCACTAGATTAGTGTGGATGTAAATTGCCTGGCCGCCTTTGGCCCTTCCATAGGCGCTCCTTCTTTCTGCCGGTTTTACGTATTCATTATAGCTGATGAGAGGGATGCTATTTTGAGCCCAGGTTTCCTGAAACATTAGAACGTCGAACGATCCCAGATATCCTGTGAACACTGGATTCATGAATTTTGTCTGCAAGCCATTGATGTTCCAAGAGCAGACTGCCAGGCCACGACTCCACTCAATCCCGATTGCTCCCAGTTCGAGACAAGACTATCGGTAGCCAATCCCAGGTGTTTATTTTTGTGATAAGCCATGAGGGAGGGCCCACCATTTGCTCCTCTTAATACTGAGAATTTGGACGCCACTTGCTCGTCTAATGGTGGCCCTACTAGGGGCACATGGGGGTATATACCCCCCTGGTAGGTGATTACTTCAATACCCCAGTCTTTTAAATGCTTTCTCTTTTCCAGGATCTGGGCCGGAAGGACCGGAGATGAGCCGGTGACCAGTGTGGGATCCGTATGCTGTCTCCCTCTTGCCAGCATGAACTTGATTGATGAAATGTAATTGGACTTAACATACTCTATGCCCGGTTGGGCTTTGAACTAGTTTAGGATACTTGTACGGTTTGAAACATCTTGGGAGCCTCTCTATTTGAATTCCGGGACCCATAACAGCTTCTGCCCAGTGTTGATCAGACCACCGGAATGATCGCCAATGCCGAGATGATTTCTTTATGTCAATAGTTTATGACCGGTGATAGCTCCATTTACTGTCAACACTTGAGGTTCCGGGAGGCCCTGCTCCTCTATAGGCTGGGTTTGGGTTTCTCCCTCCTTACGCTCTTTGACTTGCGATTTGTCAGGCCACAATGTGGGGACCTGTCGAGTAATTTCTTGCGCACCAGATATTCCCCCAATCAGTGAACTACCTGTCCCCAGGGGCACGCTGCATGTGGCAAGAATTGCCCTCAATTTTACAGAAGATGCTAGTTTGTTGTGTGCAATATCATGTGCTGGAGCTGAGGCAGTGCTGGATGCATTCAGGTCCGCAGGGACCTTCCCAGGACGGTCCAGGTCTTCCTGTTGAACTATTAAAGAGAGGTGAGTGATCTCTATGTGATTAGGGTAGGTTTTTTCCTTCTTTTTCTTGCTCATTTCCTTTCCCTTTTAGTTTGTTGAGGTAACACGAGGGAATTGTTCTTCGTTCTTCCACCAACAGGAGACTCATATTGAGGCCTAAGTTGGGTTTTAGAGTTTTGCTCCTCTATTTCCACGCATTCTTGATCTGCCAGGCTTTTATTGGGATCTACTTGACCCCAAAGGGTTGCCATCTTCAAACTGCATATTTTCTCTTTTAATGTTGTCCCAGGCCGAGTTTCAGGACTGAGGCTATTTTTATCTTCTGTTTCACAGGAACATTTTGAAAGAGGGTCCTAGGGAAAAGTTTAAAGACCTGCACAGGATTGCATCCCTATTAAATTACTTAAATACACCGTAGAAAATCCTTGGGTCTCTTGTGAAAGAAAAAGGTAATCAAAGACAATGACAAAATCACACAGACCTAACTGTTGGATGACCCCTTTCAGGACGTAATCCCTCACCCACCAGAGGTGGCATGCTTCATCATATGGGATTCTCCTCTTGGTGGAAACACCTAGTCCCACCAAGGGCTACAACCCGCTCTCTGATAGGGAGGAGCTCAGGGATGTTTTGGTACCTACTTTGGGAGGATATTCTAAATCTCCCATCTCAGAGATAATAGGTTTAGGTGAGGGCGCAGGGCAACAAAAATGTTTCCAAACGTGTAAGGAGTGATATAAAATTAACTAGAGAGAACAGTGATATGTTTTATGTTTTAGGCTGATCCACTGATTTTTTTTATCTTTATAGATCTCTGTATGCTGGCATGTCCTCAGGCTGCCACTACAGGCAAGACTAGCTAACACCTCGGGACTGGCCTTTAGCTCCGGCTCCGAGTCATATATGGCACTGCTATTCCTCAGGGCAGAGGGGTGACAAATATCTGCCCAGCTTGCTTTTTTTGTGGTCTCCTTTTTGCAGTTAGGTGTGGTCTGTGAGAAGTTGGCCTGGTATATGCACCAGTCCAAACAACCCTTATTGATGATTAGGTTAAAGACAACCTTTATTGAAAGCTATCCTAGTGGTAGCTATGGAGAGCAGCCTTGAGGCGAAGTCTCGAAGGATTGTAAAGCAGCTTGGTTTACCAGATTATAACCTCCTCAATGACTAAATGAAAGGAGAACCACACAAGAAATATATAAAATATATGTATTTATTACTAAACACTCTCTACTAACCTCTTTATGGGATTAGAGGACAAGATACACAATATTAAAGCACTAGAATGACAGTAAATAGCACAATACACAGTGGGCCCCAGGGGGAGACCAAACCTTATATTAAGAAAGTGGTATAACAACCACGACTTGACTAGACACAGTGCCTAGCGCACGTAGAATCGCTGGGACCCCAAGGAACCACCCAAGGTAGTGACACAGGGGACCCACGGGGGACGCGTGCAGTGTGAGAACACAGCCGCGTGCTCCATACAATCCTATGGGAAAGTCGCGGTTGGAATTTTAAAGATTAAGGATACTTAGGAGAGGACTTTGAGCAAACCCTTTTAAACATAGAAGGTTCTAAGGCCAGCACCCATGTGAGCACCGGAGTACTCGTGTTACCTAACCCAGGAAAGCTGGGTGCATAGGTGTCAAATGGTGTCGGGAATCTTCATCGTTTTCAATGGCGTGATGCTGCAAAGTGCTGCTGCCGGGAAAATGAGAAGTGTCCAGTGTGATCCAAGCCTGGATCGGAACTGAGAAGAACCTGAAAGCAGAGGGGACAGAGTCTGGGTCACTTCAGCGTGACCAGGGGCTCGGTAGACGAATGCCCACCGATGTCGGGTGTTTCAGGTGCGAAGATGTGAAGCTTGAGTCTGCAGCCACGGGCACCAGGAGACATCGACGATGACCAAAGTCCGCAGGTGAGCTGTCCCGCGAAGGATGTCGAGTGCTGGGTGGTCAATGTCCAAATTGAAGGCCAACAAGTCTTGGCAACTGCAACCCATGTGGTCAGAGAAAAGATGCTTCGGTGAGGACCAGCAAGGTCCTGGGGACTCCCCAAGCGATGGAGAGTCAGGGCATGTCTGGCGCAAACAGGAAAGCCCACTGAAAGTTAAAGTTCCATTCTCAGGGACCCACAGGTCAACGGACCAGGGATCGCGAAGGGACCTCGAGAGAAATCACAAAATACCAGCCCACGGAACACTCGTGGAGTGTAGGCCGGTAATCTTCGGTGGTATCACTGCTCGGGGTCTGGACTAGAATTATCCCAAAGCACAGCCTCGGGGATTGCCAAAAAGCATATGCTGCTGCAAATGTGCACGGTGTCCAGGAGCTCGGGTTGCACGGTCCTCACAAGGGCTGCGGGTCTCAGGTTTGCTGAGAGCACTAGTTGACCTCAGGGAAGCTTGGGAACCCACCCCTGTGTTGAAAAATCGTCGGAGTCCTTCAGGAGCTGTGTAGATGTAAACCGGTCAGATGCATTTCAGGTGCCTGCCTTGCAGGGGAGTAACTCCTTTACTCCAAGGGAGATTCTTCGGTCATCCAACGTAGTATAGATAGTTGAAGTACTTGGTTTCTGTAGCAGAGTTTTGTCCAAGTAAATCTAAAGTCCTGTAGCCAGAGGTGTCTACTTTATACCCAAGGAAAGGGTGGGACAAACTCTGGGGACCCACCTATGGGAGGGTCAGGACAGAGGGGTGGCTACACTCATGTCCTTTGTCCAGTTTCTCGCCAGAGCAGGGGCTGATAGCCCCTGCAACCGGTTAGAGCTGGACTATGCACAGGAACACCAAATGTGCCCCCAGTGCAGACATCAAAGTACTCTTGGAGTGCACCCACCCAGCCCCAATGCACTAAAGCCTGTCTGGGAGGTGTTCACACCTCCCTGTGACAGGAAACCTATTGTCTAGCCGTCCCCTGCCGGAGTTTCAACCAGCAGCAGGAGGGCAGACTCGTGTCTGTGGCTGGCAGCATCCGTCTTGTGATGCCAGGGTCGAGAAAGCTGGAACCGGGTGTACTGGTGTTGTCATATTTCTCCCTTCAGTAGGGTGGAATCATACCTCCCACACCAGTTACTGGTGTGGAGGTTTTGATTCCAAGATGTTTGTCACCAAACACGACATGTTTCCATGCAGCCGTTTTAAAGTTAGCATTTACTGCGAGGTCATAATGCACTTAAGAGTATATGGTAGGCTGCATCACATGGAATACACCGCCAGTAACCGGACATTATCCATGTGGATCCTGTGTAGCCTGTGAATTCACCAGACACAGTAAAACTCTAGAACTTGGCCTACGCACCCCATGGGAACAAAGATCACATACAAACTGCAACTCAGAAGCAGTTATCTACCTTATCAAGTGTCCATGTGATTTGACGTACATAGGCATGACCAGCCGCAAAATAAAAATCCGGATAAGTGAACATAGAAGCACGATCAGACGTATGATCACAGCTACCAGACTCACAGCACATTTCATGGAAAAACAACATAAAGACACAGACATACGGTGGACAATCATTGAGAAGATCAATGGTACCAGAAATCTACAGAAAAGACTCCTGGAGAGGGAACAACGCTGGGTTTATCGTCTAAAAACGCATGAAAAGGGACTCAATGACTCTATACCATGGAGCCAGCTGAACAAATGACATCCTCGCTTCTCCAATGCCAAAACCTATGGGCTCCTATAGATATCCTTATGATCTATCATTCCATCACTGAGATACTGAATTGATAACGATGAACTACCTGTGTGGCAACACGTCTTATATATCACTACGGTGGTATCCTAATACTTAGGACAGACGGGTTCCACAATATCACTTACATACGCAGATAATTGAATATTCCTATCAAATATGTAATACTAAGTATTCTTATTCCAATTTTGTCTTTCCCCGTTTTTGGAAGGATTCTAATAACCAGTATTTTGGAGACTGAGCAGCGTCTCCTGTCAACTGAATAATATTTTATTGACCTCTATCTAGTGTTGTTTAAATTATGTACTACGCACCATGACACAGAAGGCAATCTATATTCAACTACGATTGCACATTAATTAACCCAGGTTGATTATACCTCCCTCAGCATAAAATTGTTTTTTTAATATCGCCGTCTTTACATACACACGAGCACTTATCACGATCCGCTCGTAAACTTCTATATTTCCTGCAGACCCATTACGAGTCCGCGACGCAAAAACTACATTGCCAAACTTAAAAACTACAAATCCCTTCACACAAGTCCCGCCCGCCGTAATGCACGTCGTGACGTCATTTCCTGTACCCGGGAGGCGTGGTCTCAATTAGCCCGTTGTCTCAGCGCGCGCTTTTTTGATACTTAAGCGCAACACCAATGCTACGAACTTGCGAAAGCCGAGGACCAGAACCAAATAGGCAGCAGGCAGGGCGACCGATCTTAAATAAGTAAGTACTCCGCAACAGCGCGACTCCTGACCTCACATTTGCGTGATTAGCACTCGCCTTTACCGACCCCACCTATTCGGATCCACACAATGGCAGATCTACTATTTCTGCTCGTTGACACACCTTCTCTTCACGGTTCCCCCCAGGACCGCCCGCTCTGACTTTTTGGTCCTGTGAGATACAGTCAACCTCCCCGAATTGGGTAATGTATAACTGGAAACTGAATATGAGTGAATGTGTTGTATGCCTGTGTATTTATTTATATTTCACATATGTGTTTTTTAAACAAACTCGTAGATAGGTTTTTGGAATCACCTGGACCATTCTGTTTACGTTTTGTGCACTAGAGACTGGAGACACTTTGTGCACGCTATTTTCAAGTACAGACATCACGCTGATATCGCTAGGATGCGAATAAAATCGCCACTCGCACAGAATGCCTGTCACATATACAATGATATGTTACAGTGATCTTGAGTGGCACAAGAAGAGGACACACCTCTTAATAGAAGCATGCGCACGAACCCACGCATGTCCACTTGCGGTTATCACTATACCGCGAAAGGGGAAATGAACACGGCGGAAATCATACCGCTGATATCTTTATATGTTGTTTGTCTCTACCTTCCTTTTCAGATGGAGCCTGGCAGTTGACACACACCCACTCTTACGTAATATCACGTGGAGCAGCTACTCTGCCCCCACCATACTGACAGGATAGGGACACCCCATCCCAGTAATTTCACTCACATAGGGGAGTTACATCCTTGCCCTGAAGAAAGTCCTGGACCATTTTTTGGCCCCTTTTTTGGACTGAAACATGTCGGCACTAGGGTCCTAGGACCATAACACTCCTATAAGACCCACTTTTATCTATTTTAATTACCCAGACAGACCCAAAAATAAAGGGAAACTGGGGATCTGTCTGAGGTATTTTATTTAGTTAACCCCCTCTGTCTTTAACATATTAAAAGCACTCCCAACACTGTGGTCGAGCCCACCCGGACTTCTAGGGGTCTGGGTGACCCGATGATGAAGCATGACACCACTAGGGTGTGTGAGGGTAACCTAAAGAAATACTTATTTCCCCCACGACCACGGTTGTATTAGACACAACCTTTATTTCAGGAGTTTTCAATTTCCTCCTTTCTTTAGTTTTTTTTGGATCCCTCTCTAGGTCCGTTAGAGTATTTTTCGTGAATATAGGCTGCATCACAAACAACCCCGGAATAGAGGTTCCGAAGGCTGCAGAGGGGCTCTGCTCATGCAGGTGCACCCTCTCACATAAAACCCAGCACCCTGCCTTCAGGATTGATAAGGCCTGCCATAGGAGTGAGTGATATGTTTATATGTGCAGTGATATGGATAAATATAGTGAACCTATATCTAAGTACGGGGTGTATGCACCACCTTACACAGGCTGCGGTAGCGGACCTGCCCTGTCATTTTGAATGGTCTCCCAGGGGTGGCATAATACATTCTGCAGCCCCTGAGAGGCCTCTGGGGTACCTATGCCCTTGGTACATAGTATACCATATACTAGGGACTTATAAGGGTATCCCAGAATCCAATCTGGTGTGTACCTAAAGTACATGCAATCAATTTAGAGGAGAAAGCAGCTAGGCTGGGGTCCTGGATAGCAGGATCCCAGTCAGACTAAGTCGAAAACAGTAAACCATCAGCAAAAAGTGGGGGTAACTATAAGAAGCAGATCATACTCTCCTACATGGTCTGTCTAAACTGCTTCCTTTTGGTGGAGGCTTGTGCCTTGCCTCGTACTTTACCAGATCCTCATCCTTGTTATTGTTATCTTTTACTAGTTCGTTTTAAAAAGAATAGTGGTAGTCACCTTGTTATAGTAACTCCCCAGCATGGATTCTCTAGGAGTTTTACTCCGCTGCCCTTTTTGGTGGATTGGCTACAGGGGGATCATTTTCCTGTCTCTCACCTCGTAAATTGCTGTATCTCAAAAAGTGATACAGCTATTTCAGGGCAGTTATGAGGTGGTCCCTCTGACCTGCTCTGTCCTCCATTTAGCTTTGAAGAATTTCTCCTACTGTCCTGATTACCTGGAGTTGGTGGGTTGAGATAGTGGGTGGCAGGCTGAATTGACTGGAGAGTGACACAGTGTGATCCTATGGTATTATAGTCAAGGATATCCTGTGGTTTTCCCCCAAGGAGCATAACAATGCTACAAGCGGCTGTATGATGGACTGTATAACGGGCCCTGTGACTTTGACTTTGGCTTGGACTTGGGATTAAACTTGGACTGCGACAGAGCAGTGGCTGCGGTATGATGAGGTCTATTAATACAGCTCTGGTGGCAATCAGAAAACGCTAGGTGCGCCAACCAACACCTAGCACGTCACTGGAAGCTGGGGGTCAACTAGGTATTCGGGGGTAACTAGAGGGAGAAGGCACCACCAAGATGCTGCCTTTCTACCACCGCCAGCCGCCACGGTCACCGCTGACACTTGTTTTTCCCTGAGACCAGGGTCCAAACTCTGGGGGCGGGGGAGAGGGCTCGAAGTATGAAGTGGTGAAGATGTGGTGTGAAGGTGTTGTGCAGAGCAGCTACCCGAGCGGGAGCTCACCAGAGCCCCTGCAAGCTGCACCCAGACCTAGCTGGGCCGCTTCCGCAGGGACCTGGGCTCACACTCAGCTGAAGACTGCTAAGGCTGCTGTGCTCGGGATGCGCTCTTGTTCACTCACCCCCTGCCTGGCTGCAACCGACCTCTGGTCGCTCACTCGCTCCTCCACAAGCAATGAAGGGGGTGAAGGCGGGGGTGAGAGCCTTTCAGGAGGGCTTCCGGCATCTTCCACGGTGTCCCCCACTCCTCATTATTTGCTCCACAACATCCCTATCGCTCAACTCGGCTGAACTCCACCGATGATGATCACAAATCGGTGAGTCTGGGACGTTAGACCGGGTTGGTGGTTGTAGCAGCTGTATTTCTCGGGCTCCCGGACAGCGTCTGCATGCTGCTCCTCGCAGGGAGTGTGACATCATGCGTTTCAGGCTCGATCATTTGAATTCAGAATTTTCAGTAAATGTTTTTTCAGCAAAATCCTTTAACTGTTAGTGGTGACTTTCTTGAGAATACAGTGACTTTTGAGTTTTCTACTGGAACAAATCAGTCACAATGACGGTGCCTGAGGGGTTGGAGGATTGCATGCTTGGTGCGGTCCTATTGGTGTACCACACGGTTCCTTTTGTATATGGTGACGTTAATGGCCACACACCAAGGTATCATTTTTGATTGATACAGATTGATACAGGTGATACCCGCTCTACTCTTTGTCCAATGGAGGTCCCAAACCTACCCCTCTCGGGAAAAGAAGTCCAAGTTGTAGGAATTAGCAATAAGCAGATTCCGAACCAGGTTTAGGCAGATTTCCCAGTTTAAATTGGCCTAATTGAAGGGGATCATCAGTTCACAATTCGTGACACAAGTCTTGTTAACCTATTAGGTAGGATCTTCTTTCCAAACTCAATTGTGTGATTTATTGTGCATTGGATGGTGTTTCAATTCAAACTCAAGATGATGACTCACTATTTAAAATTAAATCAGAAAAGTCTAACATTTCTTTGTTTACAGTGCTTTCAAAAGAGGGTTCACCTCCTGATTTAAGGCATACTGTGAAATAGAAAGGCATGGTATTTCACTTGTCTGATTAAATGTGCGAAGCCATTGAGGATTACATAAAAACCAGATGAAGTTTGCCCTCAAACTCCTCAATAAAAGCTTAATCGCAAAGCTAAGAATGGGATGAAGCCGGTGATCAAGAAAATTGTAGAGCGAGGCATCCTTAAAGAGGTGCTCAGGAGTCCGTGCAACTCGCCTCTAATTGGAAATGTAAAAAAACAAGTGGCAAATGAATAGTAGTCCTAGATTTTAGAAAGATAAATAAAATTGTTGTCCCATGTTGTTCCATGAGCCACGATACAACAGTAATATTGTTCCAAATTCCTGTGGCTGCAGAATGATACATAGTTATCATCCAGATTGTAAGCGTGAACTGGGCCATATAATCTGCTATTTTCTCTCACTTTTATAATATTCCTATTAACCCACGCTAAATCATTCTTCTTTCTCTTGACGGACGTTGGAATGTTTTATTAGGAGTCAAGGAGCATAATTAGACATCACAAACTTAAATAGTATCAACAATTTTAAGTTCAGTCAATGATGAGAGTTTAGATACATTTTTCCAATATCTTTAATCTCATTAAGGGATTAGTAAAGTTTTTCTCTTTATTTTAGTCTTTATTTCAGTTAGTCCATAAATCAAAAACTTTTACAGAAATCTTATCAAAAGAATGGTTAGAACAAGCATCAAAAATACAATGCGCCAAGCGCCTTCCATGAAGGAATAGATTCCCTATTGTAAAGAACTGAATCAAAGTTTTAGAGTTCAAGAACCCATGAAGTGTTTGAATTTCGAGGAAAAAAGAGAGATCAGAAAAGCATAAAGCTTCCCAGACAAATTAGAGTAGCAGAACTTCCCATAAAGAGTAGTTCATAAGACTCAGCCGAGTCTTAATAAATCTAAACAAATCAGCATACAGTTGCAGAAGCAATCTTTTGAAAAGTGAAATAGCGAAAAGGCAAGGGAAGCAGATGCAGCAGTAGCCACAGCCATCAGGAAGCTGGGGCAATCCTCTTCAGAGCTCAGCAATAAGTGAGTGGCTTGCTTCTAACTAGGAACATGCACTAATATTAAAGTAAAGAAAACATGTTGAAAAACATTGTATCTGACTCTTCCCTCCACGAGCTAAATGAAAGGAAATCCTCTTTTGTAAGCTAGTTCAGCACCTCCATGTCTATGGAAATACATACAGCTTGTACACTTTTATTGCTTTTATTGCTACAGACAGATTGACCTTCCACATATAAGTTTGTTTCACTGCATGAACAATGAACTATTAACTAAAAGGCAAAATCACTATTAGCTAATGCATTCTTTTTACTATGAATCAAGCATCTTTGTTTAAAATGCACAAATTATTCTATTTAAACGTTATGTGGAACATGAGAAACTAGGAAGTTCACGACATTTAAATACTAAAGTGTTTCATATAAGATAATACATTTGTTAAACCAGATCATTCTACAGTTATACCAACATGTCTAAAAATGTCAGTTTAAGGTCACGCTTCATATTCACGTTGTGCTCCTTTCAGCAATATTAGGTTCTGCTTCCAGTTAAAGGAAAATTACTTCATAGCTTTCCTATAGCCTTCTTGGGTAACTATGACTGCCTATTGTTACTCAGCACATTTTCAAATGCATGGCTTTTTATGCATCATATTTTATTTTTCTTGTTGCACATTAAACTACTAGATTAATTATTTTCATGTTAGTTAGTTAACTCTTCCAAATCCCCCATCTGATGGATAGCTTAACCATCACGTTATCAAGGTGTCACATATGAGTTCAATTCAAAGGCGCTTCCATCATCTGGTGAATCCCTTCTCTTTCTTCAAAACTCTGAAATTTCAATGGCTTTCTATAATCATCATTCATAATATGATTTAATGTTAAATCCTTATCAAATCTTTTGTTTATTTCTTCTTCCTTTTGTGTAAGTAATATCCACAACCTTTAAATAAAGCAAGCAGACATAACAAACAAAGCCCTATTACTAGTACTGGTATAAGTATAGCATGCAAAATACCTCCTCCTGCTGTCAAAATTCACTTTCCAATTGTGTGAATTACTTTCCTAAAATTTTCTGAGACACTAAGGGCACGATCACGAGTCTGGCAGACCACCAGACTCGTTCTGGCGTGGCAAATCCATTACCAGTTGGTTGGTCTGACCGCACTGGGACCGCCGGCTCCGCCAGGGGTTGGAACTGTGGTCAGAGTGTGCAATATGATTGGTGGGACCACGGCGGTTTCCTCTCCTCCAGGGTTTACATGGAGGTTCTTCCTCGATGTAAACCTTGGAGGAGAGGAAACCCTGTGTCTCAATCGCATGTGGATGCCCACAGGTTCCTGCACAGCATGGACTTTCAAGTCCATGCCGTGCAGGAACCTTGTAGTTGGATCCCATTGCAGTGCCTTTTTCAACGGCACCGCCACCTTTAAAAGAGACACTGCCATGGGGCCACCAGGGCCTAAGTGTTTCCAATTCTTCTAATTCAGGTTTCAAGTCTAATATGTTTTTTGCAAATTTCTCTATTTTCTTACTTTCATCAGGTATGTATGAACAACAATGGGTTAATTTAAGCATCTTGCTGACTGCAGAGTTTTCTGTGAGACAAATGTCTAATGCTAAGCGATCTTGCAAAACCATTGAACATATAGTGTTCAGCTTAGTGTTTACTACTAGCAAAGCTCCAGAAGTAGTTGCCAGCTTGTCAACAACAGTTGACAGTTTTCTATTTTTTTTGTCATCTAGTATGACTTCTACAGGTGGAATGATTGCTCCAAATATACCTCCTGCTAATTAAACTCCCTTTTTGGAAACTCTTTCGACCGAATCGGTTTCGGAATCGTTTCCAACCGAATCAGGTTCTGCGAGTCCGACCGACTGATTATGATGCTTCCGAATATCGTTTGGTCGGACTCGCATTGACTTCAATGGGAGCCTGTGTTGCAAACAAGAACATAGGCTCCCATACATAAAAGGGGTGGTTGGGGAAATCCTTGCACCCTGTGACGGGCACCCTATGGTCCCTGTCACACTGTGCATGGTTGTAAAGAGGTTTTCGGTCGGTGGATTATGTAGGGTAATGGCGCTCCTGGGAAATATGCAGTGGGTGTACACTAGTGTGTAATTAGGAATACGGTGCATAAGGGTGGGGAAAGCCACCCTCCTCCCAAATGTGTGGATAACCACTGATAAACTAAGACAACAATCCCTTGCACACACCAACAGTGTATATTATATATCATTAGCAGTAACAAAAAACACTCTTGTTCCTCCGTTGAAACAGTCACTTCAGTTTAATCTTGAAATTCTTAGGCAACATGTTTCGTTGCGCTTAATGGTTGCACGCAGCGACTTCTTCAGGGCTATAATCTCTTTGTATGGACTCTTAAATCCGGTTCTATTTCCCATCTGGAATAGATTCTTGAGCTCCAGTGATAATTACACAGTAAAAAGGTATCGGAGTACACTGTTCCAACCCAGATGTCGCTACGGCAATCCCGCCTGATTATAACATCTTCAGGAAGGATAGAGCTAAGGGAAGGGGTGGTGGAGTGGCATTGGTGGTCAAGAAAGGCACGCCCTGTGCGATCCTGCCAGTGAAGGACATCCGAGGCTCGGAGACCCTCGCTTTTTCTATCACTTTGTCTCCACATCAATCTGTTAAGGGATTACTCGTGTATAGACCACCTGGTTCACCCGGTACGTTCTTTGAAGATCTGGACTCCGTGTTGTTGGGGCTGGCCCTGAAAGCGGAACATTGCATCGTGGCAGGGGATTTTAACTTTCGGATGGATGATCCGTCTGACCCTGCTGCCATCAAACTTTCTGAGGCTATGGCCCCGCTGGGACTGATTCCTCATTTGCAGGAGCCTACGCACGAGAAGGGGCACACTCTTGACCAGGTATTCTTGTCTTCCCCTCTCGAGGTGATTGAGATTATACCAGTACTATGGTCAGACCACTCGCTTGCCAAATTTACGATCAAAGGCACAGTTAAACCGGTGGCTGCCTTGGCACAGCAACAGGGTCGTGTCCATAGGGCATATCATCGTGTGACCCCAGAGATGCTGGCCCAGGCTGCTGTGGATCACCCATGCTCCCTCTCTGGCGATCTGGATAGGGACCTGGAGACCCTGCAAGCTTGGCTCCTAGACAGGCTGAATGATCTTGCCCCGGAACTGACACCCCGCCTGACACCGAAACGGGTCTCTGCGCCTTGGTTAACCGCAGCACTGTCGGCTACGCGGCAGCAGTGTAAGGTGGCCGAGAGAGCTTGGCGGGCACAATATGATACTGTAGCCAAGCTGACCTATAAAACGGTGGTCAAGGCCTATCACCGGGACATTCGCCTGGAAAAAAAAGTATATCTAGCTAGGAGAATAGAAGCTGCTTCTAACTCCTGCAAGGAGATTTTCTCCATTGTGAGAGAATTTATTTCCCCATGGTCTAACACCTCGGACGAAAAACCGTCTGGTACCTGGGCTTCGGACCTTGCTGATTTCTTTACGAGCAAGATCCAACGCATACAGGATTCTTTTCCATCGCCTGGGCCCACGGGCCAGACTAATCCTGAGGCCATTTTATCCCCGCGGGCTTGGCCTGGTGTGACGCTGAGTGTGTTTCCTTCGCTCTCTGCCCCTGACTCTTTAGCGCTAATGGGCAATCTCAAATCGGGCTCGCCCCTCGACCCATGCCCTGCTAAATATTTAGCGAAAGTTGCGGAGGCGATCAATCCACTGGCAAACCCGCTGTTGAATCTTTCGCTGAGTCAGGGAGTGGTCCCGCATGCCTGGAAGCAGGCGATGGTGATTCCATTGCTCAAAAAGCCAGGCCTAGACCCGAAGGCCCCGGTCAATTATAGGCCCATCTCTCTGCTGCCGGCTCTCACGAAGATTGTGGAAAAGCACGTTCAGGTTGTGCTTTCCAATTTTCTTGAGACCAACGAGATCTTGCACGCCACCCAGTCGGGTTTTCGTCCCCATCTCAGCACAGAGACTGCGCTCCTTGAGGTCTCAGAAACCATTAAAGGGGTTCTGGACTCTGGGGGCAAAGCCATGCTGGTGATGTTGGACTTGTCGGCGGCGTTCGACACCGTCCCCCATGATGGCCTTCTCGCAAGACTCTTTGAGATAGGTCTGCGGGGGACGGTGCTCGGCTGGTTTTCCTCCTTTCTAGCCGGCCTCCGGCAAACGGTCTGGGCCTCGCCAGATTCCGCCGTGATGCCGCCTCTGGGAGTCGGGGTCCCACAGGGCTCTATCTTGAGCCCGACCCTATTCAACATCTTGATGACCCCGTTGGCGGCATTGGCGGAGTCGTATGGGGCCCAGATCGTATCCTATGCCGACGACACCCAGCTCCTCTTCTCGTGTAAGAGAGGAGGAGACTTTGACGGGGAGAGTATCCGGGATTGCCTTGGGGCTGTTTTCCAATGGTTCCAACTGAACAGCCTCAAGTGCAATTCCGATAAGTCTGAGGTACTCTTCTTTGGGTGCGACACAGAGCCAGACTTGCAGGCCTGGTGGCCGATTAATATGTTTCCTCCGTCTTGCTCCTCCCAAGTCGCCAAGAATCTGGGGGTCAAGATGGATAAGGGGCTAACATTGAAATCCCAGATCCTCGGGGTGTCGGGCACCTGCGGAGGTTCCTTCCCCTGCTGTCTGAGGAGCATAGGAAACTGACAGTGCAGGCTCTGATCGGGTCCAGGTTGGATTATTCTAACATTCTTTACCTGGGCCTGCCAGAGTATTTGCTGCAGCGGCTCCAAGTGGTGCAGAACGCTGCTGCGAGAGCAATCTTTGGATTAAAGAGACGGGCCAGTGCATCGGGCCTGTTGAAAACCTTGCATTGGCTCCCTATCCGGAAACGGATCGCCTTCAAGGCTCTGACTCTGGCCTACAAAGCTCTCCACGCGGTGGGAGCAAAGTATCTTCAAAAGAGACTGGTCTTCTATCAGCCGACCCGGTCTTTGAGGTCGGAATCCCTGTTTTTGGCGGTTGTTCCGCGTGTGAAGAGAGCTCGCCTGGGAGGCCGCTCTTTTGGACTACTGGCGCCACAGTTGTGGAACTCTCTGCCGTTCACTCTGCGGGGAGCTACCAGCCTACTAGCTTTTAGAAAAGGCCTTAAAACCTGGCTGTTTACCCAGTAGCCTGTTTTTCCTGCATGTATTTGTCTGGCATTCTGTCCTTTTTTTAACGGTGTTATGTTATTGTGTTGCAGCCCTCCTTTTCCAAAAAAGCGCCGGGACACTCTTTTTGAGTAGCCGTGCGCTATATAAAAGAATAAATAACATAACTGTGTCCAAAATTTAGTGTATTCCAGAAGTCTTTACTTAAGTATGGATCTTGTGTGTATGAATCATTAATCCATCAAGAAGAACAACGGCTTGGTGTGGCAATACCACACTTGGGGGCTAAGTAAGTCCCCCAAATGCAAATCCCGGCAGCCGTATTATGTCGGGCAGACCGATTCGGAACTGCTGTAAGAATCAGACATCATAATCGCTCTGTCGGAAACGGTGTCCATAGACCTGTACGAATCAGCTCTGAACGACTCTGGTTATCCGAATGCTGATCGGAACGCATCGGACAGCCTGAACGGTTTCCTTGCATCGTAATCGGTCCATCGGAAACATAGGTTCCAAATTTGAATCCTATTCGGAACCTTTCCGACCGACATTGTAATCGGCCCCTATGTGTGTGTCTGTGTGCTGGTGTTATTGTTAATGCTTCTGTACTATTCACAGGGTACATCTTAGGAAATAGGATTGGCATCAGCTGACAGTTCTAGCTGACCGGTGCCGATCAGAAGGGAAAACAATTTACGATCATTATAATTCTTGAAAAAACATGTTTAAGAATTATAAAAACAGTACATACATTAAAATAAAAAGGGAAAGAAAGGAAAATGAGCGAAAATGGGATCAAAGGAAATACAGGAAGATATTATTAAAAGGCTAATAGCAAGGGAATTGGGAATAAAGTGCAAGAAACTGTAGAAAGATTAGTTAAAGAAGGTAAGAGGAGGTTAGAAGATGTAGAGCAAGAGGAGTTTTGGACTTTGTCCGAGGAGGAGGAAGGTCAGAATAGGGCACCAGGAGGAAAGTGTTTTAAAAAAACAAAACACAGAGATGAGACACAAAGACTGAAACATTGCAGAGGAAAATGGGTACTTCTATAATTTAGTGACCAAAGCGGTACAAAAGAGAGGCAGGTTAACCCTGAAATGGAGAGGGGCGGACAGCCCACCTGGTTTGAACAGGGTCAGAATGAGGAGTTTGATGACTATATTTTAGATTTAGGTTATAATGAGGATGAGTTTTCAGACTTTGATAATTCTAGTAAGAATGGTGTGAGAGATTTTAAGGTCAGACTTTGGTCAAACCAGCTCAAATTTGACACCCGAGAAGTTCTTTACGGTGGCCTTTAGGGCATGTTGCTGAGTATATTAAACACTGGATAAGACGTCCTTTAGATAGGAATGAGAGAAATAGCATGCAAGCTGAATATTCATGACAAGTTATTGAGGTCAAGGAAACTATGACTCCAAATTTGGATCCTGATCTCATTACTTACTTGTTCAAGTTGGGTCGTGATCCTAGGAAAGGACTAGAACATTCCTTAACACAGTATAAAGACAAATTACTACGAGAGTAAGTGAGATAAGGAGATGAGACACAGAAAAAGACTGATACATTGCAGAGGAAAATGGGTACTTATTCTATATCTGATGTCCAAAGCGACACAAAAGAGAGGCAGGTTAACCCTGCAATGGAGAGGGGCGGACAGCCCACCTGGTTTGAACGGGCTCAGAATGAAGAATTGGTGAATATATTTTAGATTTAGGTTATAATGAGGATGAGTTTTCAGACTTTGATAATTCTAATAAGAATGGTGTGAGAGATTTAAAGGATCCTCTGGGTCAGACTTTGTTTAACCCAGTTCAGATAAGACACCTAAGACGTTCTGAATGGTGGCCTTTAGGGCATGTGGCTGATCATATTAAACACTGGATAAGACATCCTTTAGAAACAAATGAGAGAAATCTCATGCGAACTGAATGTTCACAACCAGTTATTAAGGTCAAGGAAACTGACTCCAAATTTGGATCCTGATCTCATTACTTACTTGTTCAAGTTGGGTCGTGATCCTAGGAAAGGACTAGAACGGTCCTTAAAACAGTGAAAAGACAAATTATTAGATGTTTTGGGTCCTGTAGCTAGGATCTTTGACATGGTGGAAGAGTCGTAGTTGAATGGGACAGCTCTGCATATTAACTTATGAGAGGGTCGAACCAAAGGGCTATATTTTTTTTTTATTGGCAACGCAAATGCTGGATTAATTGCAGAAAGGCCTAAAGCAGTGCTTTTCAAGATTAGCCCAAAATTGGGTGATTTTGCAAAAAGAGTTGAGTGAGGAGTCGCAAGGACTCTTGTTTGGAGAAGGACTAATTAAGTCTTTGGGAAAGCACGTGCAGACAATCACTGAACTTGACAAAATTCTTGGGTCTCTATGAGGAAGGTGTTTGCAGATGGGCATTTATATGGCAGGCCCAGAAAACGGGGCCAAACTTTCGGCCATCCATATGTCAGGGGCCCATATTATCATGGAAGAAATTCCCATGGATATGATCATGAAAAATATGCCTATGGATATGAACATGATTATCTTACTCTGGGAGTTTCTACCCACAACGAGGTAGAGGCGGAAGCAACAGAGGAGCTCGAGGAAGATCAGGGCTCCAAACAGGAACACAAGCAGGACAACAAGGTGCGTGCCAAGAGAACAATTGGGGTTATCCGGAGAAGTACTGGAGGACGGTTTAAGTTTTCCATATTGAAATGGGAGGTAATAACAGGAAATGTATGGGTTCTGGAAACCATGAAAGGGTATTTATTAGAATTTCAAACAGTACCGGTGAAAGTGATTGTTGAACAAGAAATAATGGAAATGTTTCAAAAGAAGGCGATTATAAAGGTATCCGAGACACAAAAAGGGTTTTTTAAGTACTCTTTTTGTATTGGTGAAGAGAGTAAAGGGATGGAGTCCAATAATACATTTGAAGGAATTTAATTTTTTAGTGATCTATTTAGCCTAGATTTGATAGCCATCCAAAATGGTGTGTAGAGAAATGCATTAGAGAAAATGAGGTGAGAGTAAGTGAGATAAAGAATGCAAGGATAAATCATTTGTTAATATCTTATGTGAAACCTCATAAAGCTGTCTCTATAGCAACAATAGCTAGAAGGGTTACGCGTTAATCGGACGTGAATCTGGAAAAATTCAAAGTACATTTGATTCTTGATCACATGTCATCAAAAGAGTATGGCGCAGGTGGTAGTTTGAGTGAGATTTTGAAAGCGACAGATTGGTCGAATGAGAGTGTTTTTTCTGGATTTAAAAATTTAGACCTGTGGAACATGTTTCTGTAGGTGTTTTAAAGGACTTGCATAATGCTAGCCTCCTGTCTTGCCATAAAATGCTGATTCTCAGAGTTTAACTGTATAGGAGAGTTAACAGAATGATAGTGCATATATTATGAAATTAATTGGAGTTTAGATCAATTTATTTGATATTTTGGTTTCAGATGTTTTGTGGATTGTTTTGTTTTATATGGACAATAAAGAAGAGAAACAAAATTAGGAGAAGAACAATTGGTAAATGAGGGAAAGAAGAGAAACAAAAGAGGATGAGCCTGGAATGTTGGAGACTTATGTTATGTTGGAAGTTCTTTTTATTTGTGACTTCATTTTGATCTATTTGAAGCTTTTAAAGTGCTGCTCAGAAGTGGGTAAATAAAAGTTATGCATAATGCTAGCCTCCTTGTCATTAAAAAAAATCACGATTCTCCATACAGTTAACCTCTGAGAATCAACATTTTCTTTCTAAATTCATCTTCCTCCTTCTTTCCAAACATTTTTCAAGACATCACTATGCTTGTATTGCTATTTGTCAGGTTAGTGTTTCTCTCTTCTAATGACATAATAAAAACGTGTTGTAATGGTCTCATCAAACAGGTTAAATTATTCTGATTACCTTTAGCACTATCTATAGGTCTATGTGGCATGATGTGTCTATTTCTTTTCTATGTGAGTGTAAATTCACACTTTCTTTCAAAGGCACCCTAGAAAGTATTCAATCATAGTTAGAATAGAAATATTCAAAGTGTTCTCATCTATAAGAATAATTAATATACTATGTCAGATTCCATAAGATAACGGCATGTGGCAATATGTGACTTCTTCTGATGACGGTAAATAAGCGCAGACATAATAGTCCTTGGCTCCTATGGCGTGTGTATGTTCCTGTACTAATCTAGAGTAAACGATTGTTGAGTAATCCTTACTGTTGTAGGCAATAGATTAAGCTTTCCATTGTTCTTCATCATTCAGATATGTGTGATTGTGTTGTTTTTGTATTTCTAAAAATAGTTCTAAGGTGTTAAATAAAATCCAACTAGAACTACTGTAATCGTAACTACTGTTATTACGAAGATTATAAACATAATATATTTACATGCATTTCTACAGCAACATATGTTTTCTCTGGAGACAGATTAAATGTAGTCAAGTTGGAGTTCAATATGCAGATTTCTGCAAATAGCTTCTATAAATTATTATTTTTCAACAAAGCGATTTTGAGCAATCCTTTACCCTACTCAGTGTTCTTCTATTAATGATATCCCTACTCCACTACTGAAGACTCAGGCCTAGGTTGATCTGCTGTAAAATAAAACATAGGAATTGATCAATGTCAATCTTTTTGTTTTTCGTATATCTTTCTTTTAAAGTTTACACAGACTTTTTGTAAATGCACAGTATGTCTTGGTCAAATCATTTCTCCAGTAATCCTGGCTGCTGGTGGGATCCCAAAATCACTGCTTCATTCGGTATTACAGCTTGTGGTGGTGCAGTCACCAATGCTCATGCTTCAGGACCAAAGAGCACAATTTCATTTTCAGGATTTCTCACCTTGGTGTGCAATGCATGCACCCAATCTGGAACTCCTCTACACTTGACAGCAGTATTGGTCACTAAAATGACTTTGAAGGGACCTTTTCACCTTAGCTTCAAACAATTCTCCTGAGAGTGCTCTTGATCATATAACCCAGTCACCAGGATTGAGGCTGTGACACTATTCTTGGTGTGGATCTTTAGTGTCAGCTGCACCTGGTAAGAAAACAAAATGCACCACATCAGCCAGTCCTTTGCAGTAGTTGAGTATTATATCATCTCTGATGTTCAATAATGCATTTGCAGGTACAGCAGGCAACCTCATTGCCCTTCCCATCAGTATTTCATGGGGATAAAGATCAGTATTTCTTTCAAGGATACTTCAAATACTCATCAGCACCACAGGTGAAGTGACGTTGAAGCACAAACCTTTGCTATACGAGACTTAATAGTCCCATTCATCTGCTCAACTATGCCAGAAGCTTCAGGTCAATAGCCGCATTGTCTTCTTTGCTCAGTTTGTAATGCTGTACAAATCATCTTCAGGACCTCATTATTGAAGTGGGTCCCTCTATCTGATTCCAAAGAAACCGGCATGCCATACCTGGGTATCAATTCTCGTGATAATAGTTTTGCTACTGTGAGAGAGTCATTTCTTAGGGTTTGGTAAGCTTCCACCCATCTCGAGAAGACACATACTTTGACTAGGACTTATCTCAGACCATTACAAACAGGCATTTCGATAAAGTGCATCTGCATACCGTGGAAAGGACCTCCTGATCCTATGTGACTTAGTGTGATGTGTGTTCTTTTTCCTGAAATCATTTGTTGGCATGTCACGCATCAGTGATACACTTCTTCCGCCAGCATCTTGATTCTGGGATTAAACCGGTTTGGGTGAAAAATTCTAGTCATGGCATCCCTACCTAAAATTGTGTATCCATGTAAATACCGAGTCATTGGGAACAACAAACTGTCAGGTAACACTGGGCTTCTATCTATAGACATCCAAATGTCATTAGCATTTTTCACACAAGCTGCTTTTATCCATCTCTGTTGCTTTACCTCTGAAACATTTTCTTGTATCTTTTCAACTCCTTCCAGGTATCTGTCACCTTTATGAGCATAGAGAATGAAGTGTTTTTCTCAGACTCACATGTGAAAGCTCCATTGAATGTACAGGTCAACAAAGCACAAGACCATGCTACTGAATCAGCATACCTATTTCTCATGGCTATGTAGCCATTTCAACTCTGAGGAGCTGCACATTCAACACTTGCAATTTCGACTGGCAACTGAAGAGCATCCAACACATCTTTCACCTGCATCTCATTTCTAATTGGGGGTTCCTGAAGAGTTCATGAAACCTCTTTGTGACCATAGTTATCCAAAATCATGGGCAACGCCAAAGTCATACTGACTACCTATAAATATAGTCACTCTTATTTGAGCAGTTAAACTGCATGCTCGGATAAGGGCCATCAATTCTGCAACTTGTGCTGAGGTAACCCCTTGAGCCATGAAGCTTCAACAACATCATTTATTGTACATATAGCATACGCTGCTCTCAGGGTACCTTCGTTGTTTCTCAAGCATGAGCCATCTACAAAAGTTACATGATCTGGCTCAATCAGGGGTTCCTCTTTAATATTGGGTCTATGCTTTCTGCATACATCTGTGGCATCTAGGCAATTATGTTCAATTTCATCACCAACATAATCATTTATTAGAAGCAATGTAGCACGATTTAAAATCTGATATCTTTTAATCACAACATTCTCAGAAGCCAAATGTCTCTGGTTATATTTCGTCAACCTGTTATGTAGGAGTCATGTGCTGTTTTTTCATTCTGGTCAATAGACGGTCCACAGAGTGAAGGACAACTACAGTTATTGGATATCCCATCCCTATGCTCTCATTCTTTTCAGACTAGTGCTCACTGCAGCACCGGCTTTAAGACAGCCGTGCAGACCTGAGGTGACAGGGTCAAGGGTGGTGGAGAAATAGACCATAGGTTTCTGAGCATCACCATGAATCTGTGTTAGCAAGTGGAGAGCGCAGCCCTCCCTATCACTGCAAAATAGGTACATTTCTTCACTGTAACCTACCATTCCTAGGCTGGGGCATGACAAAGATTTTCTTTCAGCTCTAGGAGGGCTTTCAAGCATTTGTTGTCCCATGGAAGTGGATCAGACATATCCCTGTGTGTCAACCTCAGTAAAGGCTTATCTGATAGGTAAACATTGGGTATCCACTGCCTACAGTAGCCAACCATTCCCAGACATATTCTGACTTCCTTTTTTGTTCTAGGTGGGTTAATCTGAAAAATTGCTTTCACTCTCTCTGGTGATACCTTCCTAGCTCCTTTTTTAATTATGTGTCTCAGATATTGAACTTCTTTCTGACAGTGCTGCAGCTTAGCTGGGGACACTTTATGCCCGTTCTCAGTCAGGTGATTTAACAAAGCAATGGTATTTTGTTTACACGCTTCTTGTGTCTCTGATGCTGCAAGTAGTTCATCAATAAACTGCACAAGTACATGTATTTAAGGCATCTGCAATGACTCTAGATTCTTTTTCAAGATCTGGTTGAAAATTGATGGACTATGTATACCCTTGTAGGACAAGGCACCATGCCAGAATTCTCTGCTGAAACACAAACAAACAAGCACTTACAATGCAATGGTCTCGGCATTGGTAAAGTTAGAGCTATTGGCATTGCTCATGACATTATTTTTGGTTATGTTTTTGTTTTTAAAACATTTAAAGAAAGGGCATTGTCATGAGCAATGCCAATAGCTGTAACTTTAACAATGCCGAGACCGTTGCATTGTAAATGCTTGTTTGCTTTGGTATGACGGACTATTAAACTGATATCTCGCCTTTCATAAGCGATATAGCTACATACACATGTGTATTACCCCTAAACACCTAAAATGGGACTAAACTATGATTTTTCGGGTCATACTCCTATACAGTTAGTAGAAACAGAAAGCTATGAGCCCCTGCTTGCACTTTTACCTGTAGGGAGTTGGATATTTCAGGCCGATTTCCAACACCGTTTAAGACAATGTCATCGGACGATGGAATAGGTAAAATTAAATAAAGAATTCCTATTCCGTTGTCTGTCGACATCCCCCCGCCCCACCGCGCTTACCTGCACGGACCTCTGCTGGCTCTTCAGAGCACTGAGTGAGGCTTCTCCCACTAATTTCGGTGCTTCTCTCATGCTGGTGAGAGTATCTCCAGGATTGGTTCGGGGAGTTGGCTGAGTCCCGCATTGGAGCCTGCCTATAGAGAAGACCGAAGTAGGATGATGTTGTGTCACGCACAAAGGTATTTTATTTAATTATTTTTTTGTGTCCCCGCCTCACCACCCTTGGTACATGTCAGCCGCCACTGAATTAGACCACGCCTCATTGACATCCATATTAGGCAAATTTATAGGTGGAACCTTACATGTATACCCATCCGCCTAGAAATGTTTTCAATTACTATATTATATTTTGTTCATGTATTTCTGCAATGGCCAGGATCCTTAAAGTATGCAATTGTGGAGGAGTGGCGTTTTCTGCATAAACATCAGTTTACTACACTTGAGTCGTAATTCACCATCTCCTACATAATTTGCATACTTCCAAAAAAACACAATTTAGTTTCTACCTCAAGCAGGTCTAGTTACTATTTAAAAAAAGCTACACACAGTGTCATAACGTAGCAGAAAGAATTTATCTGCTCAACTTCCAGTAGATGTTTACTTCATTAAGGTGTAAAACTGGAACTAATGAGATTACATTTTTGCCCAGACAGTAAGCACTTCTTCGAAGTTGAGGGTTTCTGGAAAGTTTGTGTGTTCACGTTAAAACCCGCACGACATCCCACCCGAATCTCAAAGCTTTAAGCAATTTTGTTTTCTGAAGTGCCTGTTTCTCTTTGTTACAAACGTGCACCTTTGTTATCACACGAAACGTAATTTCGACCACTGAAAAAGATATACGCCACAATGGCGGCACGCCTCCTCAGAGGGGTTTTATGACATGTTTTTTATGCAGACACAGGCAAACACACATGGAGATGCACACACACATGTTCTCAAATGCAAACAAACGCAAAAATACATGCAGACAAACCACACACGTAATTGGTCAAACCTATGTATTCAAGCATACAAACACCTACGTCAAATATGTATAAATGCGCAGTAAATTGCACATAAAACTTATACACACGTACTTGTATGCACATTTTGCATGCCGCTATCGTCCCTTCTTTCCCTGGTGAATGTCCCAACAATCCTCCAAGGTGACACATTTCACAGTGGCATAACTAAGCACAAGCAACACTTTTGTCGGTGTTCTGAGACGTTCAGTATTTTCTGTCTCTTGGGTGGGTATTCTCAAAGGACGGTCTCCCGAGGGGGCGCATTCAGAAATCTACTTTCGGTAGGGATGTACTGATGAAATTCCCAAGTGTTTCAGTAGCCTAGGGCGATGAAGTTGTAGCTCACTTTTCAAGACAACTTCCATCGCCAATCAGTAGTAACTATAATCAAAACTTTCCTAAAGCACTGATAAGAGGTTGTATTTCAACCCATCTCGATGGTACTCATTTTATCAACCTTGGGCGGCTGAAAGTCTGAGTGAGCCCGTTAGATTCCAACGAGGGACAGTCATATTGCACACAGATCTCCGCCACTGATGCATGAACCCACTGAACCACCTTACCTGCTTTTATGAGTGCAGACACACACTTACAATATTCAAAGTCGATTGTAGTGAAACCGCGTACAGCCAGCCCACCAGGACCCACAATCGATCTTTTCTCTTTCAAACACTATTTTCAAATATGTGTCTGGGCGCAATTTTACTGCAATTGTTTTACAAATGACCAATTCCCTACTCCAAGAGCAAACTTTCAGTGGCCGTGTGGGTAGCATCCTGGATATGTGCCAATACCGGCTTTGTGTGTATTTTTTGAATGACTCTCGTGTGTGTGAATGGAACGCCACAAGGGTCACTTTTGTTTACCTCCAAGATGAGCTCTTCCATCTCGAACTGCCTCCGCGAGGCCTTGTCATCCTCAATGGGGTCGTGATAGAAGACGGCCAGCAAGTCGTGCTTCTTCCGGGCCGCTTTGTAGTTCTTGCTGCTCAGGTGGATGACCCGGTCCTCGCCGTCGTACTCGGGGAAATCCAGGCCGTCGTCCGCCCGGACGCCCAGGCTCGCCACAGCCAGGCATAGCGCCGTGACCACAAGCCAAAGCCCTTCATCCTCTTGGGCGTTCCAATACGCGCGGGGGGTGCGGAAAACTAGGTCTTTCAAGAAAAGGGACCTCCTCGGGTGGAGTCAGATGTGGCCAAGCGAGAGAGGGAGAGAGAGGCCCAGCCTTGGAGATGTCGTCTCTCCCGTGAACTGGCTCAGCTGTCCTGGGTCGGAGGCTGAGCTGTGTTGGGTGCAAGAGTCAGGGGCCGCTGGTGGTCACTGGTCCCAGGTGCACAGGCTGAAAAGCAAAGAGAAATCCAGAGACAGCAGAGAGAGTGCGATCTACGACCCTCACTCACAAGCGTTAGCAAAACAAGCCGAGGGCACCGGAAGACACCACCGCCTTTCTCCGAGGCAGAGCAGAAATGCCTCGGAGAAAGGCAGCGTCGTTTTCGGATTCGGGGGCGTGTTTTGCTGTTGTCTCCTCCTTGAGACTTCTTGCAAAAAACACGCCCCCCGATCCGAAAAGGACGGGGCCTAATCTGAATGACTGACCTCTTCTCCAATGGCTGGCCAGCATTCAAGAGGCCAGCCAATGGAGAACAGGGGAGAAGAGGGGCGGGTTCAAGCCCCTCTTCTCCAAGTCATTAAATCTCGGAGCGAGACTGCGCAAGCGCAGCCTTCGCAGCCGAGACCTAAAAAGGAGCTGACTATATTCATGCAATGACATTGAGAAGAAAGCCTGGCAGAGATCACTGACTGTAAACTATTCTGCATACAAGGAATTTGAAACAATAATGTGGCTGGATTCTGTACCATGGGACAATTATCTCATACATTTTCCTTAGGTCCTGCACAATCCAATATTTTCCATTGGGTTTCTGCAAACCCATGCTCGGAGAGTTACATGGACTCCCAATTAATCCCCTCAAAATTCATCTCTGCATCATGTTTTCTATTACAGACGTAATTCCTGCAGTTGTGTCAGGGGACAGGTGATACGGTGGGGTTATCGGAAACACTGCATTTGCCTTTATGGTAATCTGACCTGGTTCTACTCCTTTAATCAGCCCAATGTATTTTTCGGTGAAATACTAAACTTCTGGATTCATAGCTTTGCTCAAGTCAGCGGGTAATTCTTCAGTTGTCATTAATGGGAACAAACTTACAGTGGTGTTTTGTTGAATCATTTTGAATCCTACATCTTCATCATGTGTCTGTAATTCCACAGCAGTAGATTGTACAATTTAACTTGCACTATAAACCTCTCCCTAAGAAGTTTACTGGACATGTGTCCAATATGACAAATTGATGATTTTCCTATTTTTACAGGAACCTTCTCTGAATTTGGATTGCTAATCTGTCTATTTGAAACTCCTACAACTTGGATCGTCTTTCCCGAGAGGGGTAGGTCTGAGATTTCCACAGATCTAACGGTGGAACTGGTAGCACCAGTATCTATCAGAAATTATACAAATGGCCATTTACCTCACCATCTACAAATGGAGCACTCTTGTCTACCTCCAAGACGGTACAAGGACACAATCTTCCTCCCCATCTCAGGCCCTGTCATAGAGAAGTGTTTGAGCCTGAGCATCACTCTCAAAAACAGGAAATTGTTGAAAAGCATTCTGACCTACATTAGAGAACTGTTGGAAAGTATTTTGATTTTTATTCTGCATGGAATTTGTGTTTTCTTTTGGCATCTGGTTTACAGTGAATTTCGTATCCCCATATTTTGTGGGATCATTTGAGCCTGTGGGACCTGTATCATTGGAACTTATTTTTGCATTGGCACCTACATATGCTGTACTGGCATATGTTGAATCTGAACTCCTCTCTGCATGGGCGCATTTCCATTTGCTTTATTAGGATTAAATCTACACTCCTTCTTCCAATGCCCAACTTTGTGACAGATGTGACAAGGAGTAATTTTCTTTAATGCTGAGACCTCCATTCCTGAACCTGAATCAATAGGTACGTCTCTACCATGCGAAATACCAAACCCCCTGTTATTACCCTGGAAAACAGTATGTGGATTAACAACCCCATGCTTAACTCCTTGATTTCCTGCAAAAGAAGAATTCTGGAAATCTTTCTGAGTCAATTTCATTTTTGCGAACTTAAATTTCTCATTAATCTTTTTCTGCTTCATTTCTAACTCATCACTGCAATATTTTGCTTGCTGCAGAATCTCATCAAGTGATGAGCAACAGATAACACTTTGCGTCATGTGGGAACTGATCGCTGGTCTTAAACCCAACACAAACTGAGATACAAAAATCCCCATGTCCTTCTCTTCAGAGTATTCTCTCTCACTTTGCTGCTGAAACACCTGCAACATACGTTCATAATACTCATGAACTGTTTCTTTTGCTTCTTGTGTGGTTCGATTAATTTTCAACAAATCTAAGTCCTTTGGAGGCACTCTGCTTTCAGAAAGGTAATTAAAGCTTCATATTTCTCCATAACTACAGGAGATGGTGCATTAGTGCATATATCCCTTGAAGGCCATTGTACAGTAGTCTTACCTTCAGCCCACAAATCACTTGGTACCACAGTATCAAATAATTTATCTGAACCAGTCCACAACACCTATGACATTTTTACAAATCAATCAACTTGTGTGTACCACTGCATAGGTTTGTCTCAGTTTTGGGAAATTGCTTTATAAATGCTGCAAGATCACCTCTTCTCCAAGGCACATGAACATACACTCCTCCCGTTATCTCTCTAAATGGATAAGCTGAAGCTCCTTCTTCGTCTGGCTCCTTATTTCCCTTTCCTATCTCTTGCGGTTTCTTTTCCTTTTCATGATTCTTTTCTCGTTTGTTTTCTCATTTTCGAAAAATCACTCCATTTATTAATATATTTGAATAATTCAGTAGTGTTTAATCGCATTCCTGTAGGACAAATGTTTTCAATTGCTGCACCATCCAATTGTACCATATAACTCTTCTGGTAAGAAGAGCTTTTTGGAATAGCAACAACATATTTTTGGGCAATTCAGTCAATTTCTCATGTGCTTGTCTTGTAATTTCCTTACATAGGAAAATTAATTTGTTTTTTTGATGCGTACTCAACAATTCTAAATACAAGCATCCACTAAAATTTCCTCTAGTTAAATTTTTTGTTTCGGACTCTTTAATGCCCTCTCCTTCTCAGGTTGTGGGCTAGTCATTTGCACTGAGCCTTCCATCTTTTTTTTAATACCTACAGCCTCCTCAACTAGGGTGGAAATATTCCATCGTTATTCAAGTTTGTTTCCTCCTGGGTCATTGATGTTGTAGAGACAATTCTTCCCCATGAGAATTCAGGACAAATCCTGTTGCATGCAAACCTCCTACCGCTCCTTGTGTCTGTGTAATCAGGTTAATATTTACTGGCACATTTGCTACTGGGTTAGGCACTGTCTGTACAGTCGCTACTTACGGTGCTTGCACCTGTGCATGCATAACAGGTGGATTTACCACAGGTGGAGGAACAATCTGTCTGAGTAATTTGGGGTGGAGCAATCTTCAGTATCTGAAGTGGTCTCTAAAATTGTACTACTCAAGTTTCTACAAGAGCTGTCACTACTATACTGCTTGCTGTGGCACTACTTCTAGGACTGTCTGCTATAGTTGCATACAGCTCTTCTAATATATCATCTGAATCGCTGTCCATCTCATTTACAGCCTCTTTTCCCTCCTTGTCTTTAGTATTTTTCTTCCACCCCTTTCTCCGGCATTTCTGTAGAAATTGTTGGATTTAATCTAGTGCCTCAGATTATGGCTTTACTCCATCTCATGCATGCTTAAAGCTTCAAATTGCACACATCTAGGCGGTAGCCTCTTCTCACATAATTTTTCTCTTAATTTGTCAATAATTCGTATTTCAAAACTCCCATATTTCGGAGACCCTAATGGACCCACTTTCTCAGTAATCTGTCACCATTGATGAAGCTACAAACATGTATATAATCCCACCTTTGTTGATATAGAATGTGCAGGCGTTCCCTTAGGAGGCTCTTCTTCCTCTTTCTGTATCAGAACTGTAACATATCCTCTCAGAAAACTCTTAAATACTTCAAAAAATGTCATGTTTTCACAAGACTTGTTAAGTAAACAATTCACAGTTCAATGTTATGATTCTGCTTCGTAAATGTCAAATGTTCTCTTCCAATCTTTGTCTCAGTTGTTACATCTCAAAATCCTGGTAACAAATCCCAATGTGGCATTCACAAAGTCGCTGACCTATCACAGCGCATCACCAACGAATCCCAGTGTGCAAGCACAGCAACCAACCAATCTCAGCCTGAAACACTTTGAAGTATAATCTTGCTCCTAGCAGCAGTTCACACGCCATTACAATTTCTCTTGTACTCACAAAAATAACTTCTCAAAACAAAAGCTATATCCGTTTTTGTTTGCTCTTCTAAAGGAAAACAATAGTACTTCAACAAGCAGATTATTAAGTGTTTTACACCGTCTAACTTTCATTCGGACATGAATTCTCGACCAGAGTGAAATCACCCTAATCAATACATCTTCCCCTGTTTGCGCAATTACGTTCTACTAACATCCATAGATATTAAACAACAACAACAACAGATTATTAGTATTTCTATTTCAATTTGTGTAGGTGATTGTACCTCACACTCTACACCACAAAATCTCTGCAAACAAGAAATACCATTAGACGATGGCTTATTCAACTGTCTTCTACACTAGTCTCAATCTTTCAATATCCTTGGATCTTAGACTATGCCTGTCAGAATCGTCAGCGCACGCCGGCCCGGACTCGCGCAACGACGGAAAACGCCCGAGGGACTACAATTCCCGATGGGCAGTGCGGGAGGTGCGCTGCGTAACGCTCGCCACGCCCCCCCCACCGTGCGTCAAAAGGCGAAAGGTCGCCTCACACGGAGCCGATAATTCTTCGACCCCGGAGACGAGACGAGGTACCGCTAAGGAGACGAGGCGTTCAACTAGCTCATCACCCAGGTAGCGGCCCGTGTTATCCAGAGGTTCGCCGAGACCGAGGTAGGAGTACTGTGGCAGTGTTCCATTCGGGGCTCGACCCTTCCTAGTCGGAGACACGTTCTTCGAACAAACAGAAATTCCTGAACCGCCCCTCTGTTGGAGAGACCGGTTGGTCTCATGCAGGGGAGCGAACGTGAAGGTTGCTAAATCACGTGACTTACAGGGCGCGACTCGCTGTCAAGGTCCGACAGTGTGCGAGCCGAGTGTGTTGGTACGTTTTTAGGAAAGCCAAGTCCAGAGCCTAGGAGTGCAGTAAACTTCTAGGAAATTAGGCAAGGCGTGCTCCTGCCTCCCTGACTTCAGTTTCCTGGCAGTCGCTAGCGTTGTGCAGCTGCACCACGCGGTAGCCAGGCTTCTTCTTTGATTTCTTCTGCTTATCTCCCTAGACATATGAGAGAGTCTGGATAGAGGGGTGGTCACCACGCAGATGGCATGGAATGAGCTGGGCTATGACAAGTGGGTATTGCGCAACAAAGAAGTTATATGGTGTATGTGCGTCTGTATGTCGATCCCTGTCATTTTCCCTACGTGTGATTTTCCTTGTCGTTTGTATTAGTGCCTGCAGCTTAAAGACCACGGCCTGTAGCTCTCCCACATATGTCCGGGCCTACCTTATTTTCCTTTACAGGTGAGAGGGCAAGCTAGTTCTAACACACTCCTGTTCCAAAGGGTACTGCTTATGGTTCACGCTGAAAACGAAAGCATAAAATCTTATGCTGTGTTCTGTTGTCTCTTTTGCCTTCACAGATCTCCCTCCCTGCAGTCCCCACCCTTTCCTTCCCCCGCTCGATCACCCCAAAAGTCCGTGGTTTCACTAGCCGGACTTGGGGTCATCCAGAGGTGGGCCCCCATAGAGCATCAATACAACCCCGGGGACATCGGAACGAGGACTCTGACAATGCCAACTCTGAATTCTTCAATTTCTTTACATAGAAACAAAAAAACACCGTCATTCATCAAGCTATTTACTCTCAACTCAATAACACCCTGGTAAACACGATTACAATTACAATAGACATCACATCACCCTATTAGTACTCATGCCTCAAAAAACAGCAACCGCCTTTGAAAATCGCACTTTGTCGGTTCTTAAAGCTCCGGGCATTGGATTCCAGAATTCAGGTATTTTATTCTAACATGGACAATTATTTATATCTCCTTGCTCCAAACACTAATCATTACTCTGAAAGACTATAAGCGCGGACTGGCCCTAACAGCTTATATTTTTTTCCTTCTTTTTCTCTTATAATATTACTATTAATCCACATTAAATCATTCTTGTTTCTCTTGCGGGACCTTGGAATGTTCTATTAGGAGTCAGGGAGCATCATAAACTTAAATAGTATCAACAATTTTGAGTTCAGTCAATGATGAGAGTTTAGATTGATTTTTCCAATATCTTTATTCTCAGTAAGAGATTATTAAACTTCTTCTTTTTCTTTTTGTCTTTGTTTCAGTTTCTCCATAAATAAAATAAGTTTACAGAAATCATATTAAAAGAATCGTTAGAACAAGCATCTAAAATATAATGCATCAAGTACGTTCCACAAGGGAATAGATTCCCCATTCTAAAGATCAGAATCAAAGTTTTGGAGTTCAAGAACCCATGAAGAATTCAAATTTCGAGGAAAAGAGTACAAAGAGAGGGGCATAACGCTTCCAAGCCAAATTAGGGTAGCAGAACTTCCCATAAAGAACAGTTCATAAGACTAAGCAAAGTCTTAATACTTTCAAACAAATCAGCATACAGTTGCAGTGGCAATCTGGTGAAAAGCAAAATAACGAAGAGTCAAAGGGAAACAAACCGTCAGGGGTCTCGGTCTGGGTCAACCTTCTTCAGAGCTTAGCAATAAGTGAGTGGCTTGCTTCTACCTAGAAACACACACTAATATATAAGTGAAGAAATCTTGTTGAAAAAATTCTTCCCTCCTGGAGTCAATAGATAGCAGTCCTCTTCGGTAAGCAGGTTCACCTCCTCTGTTCCCACGGAAATACATACGCTTGCACACTTTTATCACCAGGTTAGCTACAGTTACTATTTGCGTAGTTAGATTCTAGAAATATTGGACTCGTTTCCCATAGGCCTTAAACCCACATACATATAAGTTTGTTTCACTGCAAGAGCAATGAATTTGAGAGGAGAGGATGTAGCCTAACGGCTAGGGCGGTCGACCTCAAATCTGGGGAACTGGGTTTGAGTCTCGGCAACAACGCTCAACCTCCTGTGATTCTGGGCAAATCACTTAATCTCCCTGGGCCTAAAGAAAATTAATGTGTCCTGTAATGCAACTGGTGCTCGTGTAAAGTGCTCTGATACCTGATTTCGGGTCAAGTTCGTGCTATATAAAACTTTGAGAAAAAAACTGTAAACTAAAAGGCAAAATCACTATTAGGTAATGCATTTGTTTTTAGTATGAATCAAGCATCTTTGTTTAAAATGCACAAATTTTTCAAATGTTATGTGAAACATGAGAACGTAGGAAGTTCATGATATTTAATTAAGTGTGACTTATAAGATAATACATTTGTTAAACAGGATCATTCTGCAGTTATGACAATATTTCTAAACATGTCATTTTGAGGTAATGCTTCTAATTAGAGTTGTGGACATTTTAGCAATATTAGGTTCTGCTTCTAGTTAAAGGAACATTACTTCGTAGCTTTCCAATGGCCTACACAGGTAACTATGACTGCCTATTTTAAATCAGCAGATTTCAAATGTGTGTCTTTTTCTGCATCATATTTCTTTTTATTTTGTTGCACATTAAACTGCTAGATTATTTATTTTCATGTTAGTTAATGAACTCTGTCACATTCTTTTCTATTCTCCTGCATGAGGGTAGTCATCTTTTCGTATTTCAATTCCTCAAGAAAGTCCTGGTTTAGCCATATATAAAAGTCCCTTAATCTTTAGTCGGATTGGAAAATCTTCAGCTGCCCTTTAACTCAGTGCTGGTGCAATATATTGATGACTTACTGATTGCTTCAAAGACAAAAGAGGAATGCAAACTGGAAACAATTGGCTCTTGAACCATAAGAAATTCTGTATTTTATGAGAGAAGTTATTTACTTTGGTCATCACATTGACAAAAGAATGAGAAAGATCTCGAAAGAATGCATTTCTTCCCTCCTGACAATTAATCCACCAACTACTCAGAGAGGTGAGAATGTTCCTGGGAATGATTGGCTATTATAGACAATGGATTCCATCCTTTTTCCTGATTACAAAGCCTTTACAGAGATAAACTCATAGTCATGTCAGTGATCCGATGCCCTGGGACATAGAATGCATGAGCCTTCCAGGAGCTCAGAGATCAACACTGTAGCACACCCATTCTTGGAATACCAAATTATGACAACATTTCTTTCCTTTATTGCCATGAGAGGGAAGAGTGCTCTCTTTCTGTACTTGCACAAAATCAATGCAATGTGAAGAGGTCTGTTGCCTATTTCTCCGCTACATTAAATCGAGTAGCTGCAGTGCTCACTGGGTGTTTAAAATTGGTTGCAGCTGTCTGTCTCGCAATTCAGCAGAGTGAGGCGATCGGTATGGGTTATACACTTATTTGTTAGTCCTTTATTCAGTCGAGATCTTGCTGGCTCATACTCAAATTCAGTATTTAACTAGCAGTTGTTTAAAGAAATATTAGCAAGTGAACCTAGCAGTTAAACGCATTTCAATTAGAAGATGTAATGCCCTGCATCCAGCAACACATTTTCCAATTGCATACAGAGATGAGGACGAAGACTCTGACAACAATTGTATTGATGTGACCAAGTGGTGCACCAAACCAAGCCCAGATATTTTAGATGTGCCACATGAAATGTCTGCTTTGACATTATTCGTGGATGGTTCTTGTCTAAGAGATCATCAAGGTATGCTGAGAGCAGCATACGCAATTTGCCACATTTCAGACATCATGGAAGACTCAGACTTGTGTAATGTAACTTCGGTAAAGTTGCAGAACTGGTTGCTTTGACTAGAGCCTGTTGTCTGTCTGAGGATTGGAGTTTCACAATTTTTGGCGTAGTCCACAACTTCAGACAGTTGTGGTCACAGAGAGGATTCTTGACTTCTCCAGGTACTCTGATTAGAAAGAGTACATACGTTCTGGATTTTATGTTGCAGTTCTTTAAGAAAATTTCTGTTGTGAAATGCAATGCACATAGAGGTTGAAGTGTTATTCTCACCCTTGGAAATTGCTATGCAGATGAAGTAGTACAATAATGTGTGATATTGTGAATGTGCCATGAGCAATGTAAAATAGAAAGGATTTTTTTTTTTTTTTTTTAAATGAATCAAAAAACAATGTGATTTTTTTTAACTCAGGTGCAAACTCTAAATGATCCAAGATGAAGACTGATGAGGGAAAAGAAAGTGAAAATTAACTGGTTGTGTAAAAGGCAGCAATGAAATTTGGAAGGCCACAAAGAACATATATGTATTGCCTGATTCAGTGTTTTTTTCTATGTGTAGATTGTTTCATACTTCCCACACATAAAGGTAGGAACTCTGATCAGGTTGTTTAACAAGTTTTAATCTAATACACACTTTAGATCATTTGCAGATGATTTTTGTCAATGTTGTGTAACCTGCCTAAAAGTGAATGCAGATAAACGTACTTTGGTTACCATGAGTCACAAAGGAAAATCAGAAGGTCCTGTAACGTGTTTCCAAATTGATTTTGTGGAGATGCCCTTAGATATATTTTGGTAATTGGATGCCTTTTTCCTAAATGGATAAAGGCATACCACCTAGCTGTTGTGACAGAATGCCAGTGGCCAAACTATTGTTAGGGGAATTCACTCCTAGACTCAGTATGCAGCCCTCTTTGAGGTCAGATAAAAATGATATTATGAAATCAATTTGTACAGCTTTACAAATTGAGCAAAAGTTCCATTGCAGTTAAAGACCAGCAGCATCGGGAGTAGTTGAGCAGATAAACGACGCCCTGAAATCATGATTGGCTAAACTCTTTGCATCTACCTCCTTAATGTGTCCTGATGCTGTCCAACTTATTTCTATGACTCTTAATCCTCAATCTTTTAAAAAAAACAGGATTTTCATTTTATGAAATCCTTATAGGGAGAGCGAGACTTCCTGGTCCTAAAGTCTTGCCTGAAACCTCGTTGAAAGAATCTTTTGCATGTAATCCTTGTCAAGCACTGTCAAATGTGCCACAGTGGATTCAGGCATCTCATATGAAGAGAGAGAAGGCTTCAGTTGGAGAAGTGGTGACAGCAACCACTGACACTCAGGGCCAAGCTCGAATTTGCTGCATGGATCCAGAGGGGGTGGTGAGATTCTTGAAGAATAACAATAAAAAAGAAAACAGCAACTAGAGGAAGAGGAGCTTGAGCAGGAGGAAGTGCAAGAGTCTGTTTTGACTCAAACAGGTCCAACAAATTCAGTGGAGAAGCTGAAAATCTGAGTATCAATAACCCCAGATGGTGATCAGAACTTAGTTGATCAAGATGATCAAGAAGCTGTG
This sequence comes from Triturus cristatus, assembly GCF_964204655.1. NCBI lineage: Eukaryota > Metazoa > Chordata > Amphibia > Caudata > Salamandridae > Triturus > Triturus cristatus. The sequence goes on along the minus strand of NC_140594.1, from coordinate 939,462,898 downwards.
AATCAAGTGGCAAGTGAAGATGAAAAAGCAGCAGTCACAAGTGAATTGGAAGACAATAATGTTCACAAAGGAGACAAGTGGCTAGAGATCAAGAGAGACAGAAAAAGGGCACCAAAAACAAGAATATATACGCTAAATACAAATCTAGAGGAGACAGTGGAACAGGATCATGGCAACAGTGAAAGTGAACCACTGCTTGCAAAGAGATCAATTAGAAGTATAATGTCCAACAGAAATTATCTAATCCTGGATGGCCTTATTTTGCTTAGTCGACATATGCTGAGACAAATGCTGAATCAGACGCAGATACCATTCATCTAAGAGGCTGTCTATATATTTTTTAAGAAGAACCGCTGTAAACTATACAAAACAAAATTTGTTTTTGAAACATTTGAGGATATTTTCTTTTGAAATATGCAAAGTGACTCTAGATAGAGTTGACTGACTGTTTTTACTTAGATGTCCTGTTGAAGATAATAGGTTTTTTTTGGACCTACGTTAGACCGAGTTCAAATGATTGCGATTCAAAGTTTTCCTTTTCCGCTGCTTTGACTTGACTGTTTTATGTTGACTTGACATATTTGCCTCCTTGGCTTAGAAGTTTGATTTAGATTAGTGATAAGGTTCTGTTTATTTTTATTTGTCTTTCTGGAAAGGTGTTACGGAAAAGCAAGATGCTGCAAAGTTCTATAAGTAACGTTTTTGATATTGATAATAGTTTTCTTATTTGCCCTACTGATGTGCTCCATTTCACCAGTTGGATATGATTCACCCATTCTGAATATCCAAGTTGACCTAATCAGTATACACAATAGATTAGCTTAAACAAATTTAACATATATGGATGGGTCAATTAGTACTTTTGGTACAAATAGTTATTACAATTTGCTTGGGTACATTAAGATTATGGAAATCAATAATTGTTATGTATGTACTTTTCCTCATACTTCTGTTGTGGAGGATGCATCTTATTATTTGCAGCTGTTATCTTATACTCGCACTTGTAATGTTCTTGGGAATATATTTTTGATTGAGGTTTCCTAGCACAGTATTTGACAGACTAACAAATCCTTGGGAAAAACTTCTTACACTGAAGATGTTGAATCTGAATCTAGACATTTGTAGTTGAGAAACCAAACTAATCCTGGTTGTAAAACAACTAATGATAAGCTTGTGTGTAAACTGAGTATTGTGGAGCATGGGTTTATTAAAGAGCCTAATGAGTGGAGAGTGGGTGTTAGTAGAAATAAAGAAGATATGAGAAGAATTCAGTTATAAATGGAGGCTGAAGAGAAATGTATCTGCTCACAGTATCATCCGAGAATTTGAAAAGAACATGCGCAAAAAGGAATGCAAAAGTGATGAACCAATTCAATTAGTTGATAGGAGTGAGTGCAATGAGAGCTATATGGTTGATAATGTCTTTTGTATGGTGAAAAGTCTGTCAGAGTGATTGTTTTAATGTTTGTGATAACACTGAATATTTTAACCTTAAAGGTAATTGGATGGGCAGTGGTTATTTTTGTGCTAGTGTTTCTCGCTAGTATCATGTGCATGAATTAGACAAAAGGGATGAATCTGTTCCTAGAACAAAGCGTGGCTTTGAACAAGTCATGATTCCGTCTTTTGGGGTGACTGTGAACAAAGTGAAAATTTCAAAATTGCCTACTTTGGTGGACAAGCTTGCGACTAATACTGCTAGGACTTTAAATAAAATTAAGGAGGAGTTAATGGCTTTGCCTGCTATGGTAATTCAAAATCGCCTTGCGTTGGATATCTTTCTTATATATGAGGGCAGAGATGGTTGGATACTGAAGATTCAGAAATTCTGTATCTATATCCCAGCTAAAAGTACGATTATTAATAGATACATTATTAATATTAATAAGGCTTTGCATGAGGTTAAGGATCTGAAAGAATATGATCCATGGGAATCTTTTGGATCATGGTTTATATAGATTAGAAAGGCATTTGCTAAGGTTGGTAAGTGGTTGGATCATATTGGTGGTGGGGTTTTAAGGTACATACTAATCCCATTAATTATTGTGTTTCTTTATTTTCTCCTGTGTAATTCTTTTGTACAAATTTGTTGGTGCAAAAGTTGCAGGGATTTAAAATTTGTGAAAGCAAAGAAAGCGTCAGCAACACCTGTGAAGAAAAGAAAGAGAAGTGAAATGAAACTCGAGAACCTGAAAGTGCGAGCCGATGATGAGATGAAGATCCTGGAAGACTTGAGACGTAAAAGACTGAGAACAATGAAGACTGTATTGTGAATAGTTAGTTTGTGCAGTGTTGATTGTATCATCAGAGAGTGGGTTTAAGAAGGTTAGTTTTAGTTAACAAATACTAGGCCTCTACTTTATTTAGCCTTTTGTACATCCATATTAATCATGTGTTTATATTTCTCATTGACATTGGATGCGACAAAATATGCTGTTTGTTTTGTTATAATAGATTGTTCTTGAAGAACTCTTGAGGAGAAAACTTTGTGATACTTTTGAAGACTCTTCTGGATCGCGCCCTGTAGAAAGTTCCTCTATGGATTTTTCCATTGTTTTGTAAGTACATTTGTGATAAATGCTATTATGCAGTTTTTGGGATAGTGCTTCAATGTTGGTATTATCTTACATTTTTGTAATGCTGTGCTATGATTCATCTATGTATTGTTACTTTTGTTACAGTTTAGGGTTGAGGCAAGTTTTTTTCTGAGCCTCTACGAATGCTGCCTGCTTTCTTGTAGATCTGCTGGATATATTGGATTTAGTCAAATATTTAGATTTTGTACATTGCTGCATCTATTGTAAATACTGAGAAAAGGCATGGCAAGTAAGACTAAATTCATTTTGTCTTTTGTAATTCTTGAATCCTAAATCCGTAATGTGTTATTTATTTGGGGGTGTTTGGTGAAGGCCTTTATTGTCTCATGTTCTGTTGAGGTTTAACACTGGCCCGGTCTTGCGTAAATGCTTTATCTAATATTTTACTAGTTATCAAAGATAGTGTTGATTTGTTTTATAATGCTTAAATCTGATGAGGCTGTTAAGTGGCAATAGAAGGGTGGGAAGGGAGAGGCATGAAGGGAGAATACTAAAGAGGGTTTAAGATATTCAGAAAGAGTCTGAGAGAAACAGTAGCTGTCAGTATATGGCGACAGAATTAAAGAAGACAGTAAAGGAGATCAGTTGAACAGAACAAATAATTGGGTTTTTCTGTGATAAGCCTCCTCTCTGAAAACTAAATTGAGTGTGGGAGGAGAGACTGTAGTGAATAGACAAAATCCTTGCAGTTTGAAGGAGCAGATTTATTAGCAACTGGTGGGCACCTTATTTTAAAACATGAAATGCATCAAATTGTACCTTACTATTAAAGTTCTACAACAAATTCATACATAGCTAACAAGTATGTAATTAAATGCCAAAGTATGCAAATGAAGTACAAGTGTGTTTTATGATGATACGTACCACAACATTACAGAGACGCACCCAAAACTAGGACACAGAGACAGTGAACATTATCCACTTTGTGTTCCATTGATGGGTTGGCACATCCTTCAGTGATTAAGCTGGGGCCTGATGGAGACTGAGGCTGCTGTGTTTAACCCTCTTGTGAATCACAGACCTCTGTTTGTCTGATCTAAAACGAGGCACATTCACTGTCCAAGTAGTATTTCACCTTTTATGCTTTAGAGCAGTGAGGATGCAATTGGGCCCCTTCTTCAAAGTAGAGAGCCTGGTAGAATCTCATAATACTGTAGGTTACATAAACAGGGAGTAGGTCATCAGCATTTCAACCCACGGAAAGGACAATATCATCAATGTTTGCTGCAGCATATGGTTGATGGGACTGTAACCAGGTATTCATTATTCTCTGAAAAGTGCCTCGGACCAAGCTGTAATGCAGCAAATTGATAAAGCCCCCCTCTACTTCCCCCCTAGATTAGAGAAGGCTGACTTTTTGTTATCTTTCTGATTAGGAGGTATTTGCGAATACCCTTTAAACAAGTCTTGAGTGGTGATAAATTGCACTTCTAATTTGTCGATATGTGGTAACGGATAAATATTAAACTTGAACCTTTAGTTACTTACGGAAATTCTATGCAAAACATTATGGTGCCATTAAGTTTGGGAATGAGTACCACAGGAGAATTCCAGGTGCTATTGGAGGCTTCAATTACTCCTAGTTCCAACATATTCTTCACTCTTGTTTTACTGCTGCCCTTAGGGCTATCAATACTGTATAGGGTTTGGCTAAGCAAAGTTTTGTTGCACAATCTCCCTTAACATGAACAGTCAGGTTTATAATTGACTGACATATTCTAGTAACGCTTTTGCCATGTTCATTTGGTTTGCCCAAGTTTCCGTAGCACTGTCTACCAAAGTCTTAGATTTTTGGCCAAAGAGTGGTTTGAAGGGGAAGTAGCCATTGTTTCTCTGGTCTTGACAGCAAATGGCAAATATTCCAGTGGGTCAATATATAAAGACCTAGGGCTACTCTTAGATGTATTCTAACAATATGTAAAATCTCAAACATTAAATTTAAATAGTAACTGCAATTAATTTTATTATTACAATTATAGAACTATTAGTCACCTTTGTCCTTGTTCATCCCGTTAACTATCACCTGGCATTTCTTCACCTGCCGCCAAATCGCGCAACTGTAAGATTTCATTTTTCACATTGAGTCCATCATTTTCAGGACTCTTAATTAGATGGCCAGATTCCTGGTTTCTTTTGCTTACAATTTTATATACTGCATATATTACCAACTACCCTCATTACATTAACACTCTGCAAATCTCCTGCTATTTCAGCTTTTACTGTAATCCTCTCACTATAGTATTTGAACATGTCAATAACCAAAGACTGGGACTCTGGTACCTTCCAGGTGGCTCTTTCGCCTTTGGTCTGCCCCTATGTGTCATCGATTTATCACGATTGACACCATTCAGAATATTAATTAGTTTATTATGCCACATGTCTCCATATTGCAGAGCTTTGCCCTTTTGCAGATTGTCTGCAATATTTTGTCTTTACGCGTTCTACCAGAGATTAATCTCAGGATTCCTCTTTTACATATGGTAAAGATTTCATAGCATATATGTGTCTATATATATATATATATATTCACTGAAAAAAACATAGGTTTCAGGGGCGTTATAGTTAGCTGGACTTTTCACTCATACAAAACCATTGAAATTCCCCAGTTATAGTTACTTCAGCTAACTATAACTCACGCGCCCGCAATGCACTGCTGATGACGTCACATATTACATCACTCATGACATGGTCAGTGACATCACTCATGACATCACTGATGACATCTCAAATGACATCACTCATGACATCACCCTCCATGGTCTTTTGTGCATGCCCCTGCACCCTCCTTCTTGCCCATCATAGCCATTGTGCTGCCACTAACCCTCCCGCTTGCCATGCATGGACTTCTGTGCTGCCAGGGCCCCTCCCACCTTCCCTGTGTGGTCAGCTAGCTGCCCCTGACCCCCTCCCACCTTCCCTCCAAGGTCTGTGTGTATGCCATCATAGTCTCACTGTTGCTCTCCATGGTGTGTCTTGTTTCTAGTGCCCATCCTGCCTGACCTCCATGGTCATCTTGTTGCTCCTGCCCTGCCCCCTTGCCCCCAGCCCTCTGTGTCCATGTGCAGAACCCTATTCCCTCCCTCCTGGCTTGTCTGTTCCATTGTAATGCCCCTGACCCGTCCCTCCTGCCCTTTATGGTCTGTTATGCTGCAGCTTTCTCTCCTGTCTGTCCATTATGGTCAGCTAGCTACCATTGCCTTTTTCCCCTCTGTTCTCTGTTGTCCATGTGCATGGTCCTGTCCCCTCCCTATAGCTTTCTATGGATTGTTGTGCTGTACTCCCGTCCCGCATGCCCTATGTGGTGTATTGTGCTGCTGCAAACCCTGATGCCTGCCCTGTAGGGTCAGTTTGGTGCACCTCTCCATGTCCCTCCTGTCCTCTGTTATCCGAGTCCATGTCCCTACCCCAATTCCTCCTGCCTACCATGATCCAATGTACCATACTTGCGAACATTTTGAACTTGGTAAGAGGGAGATTTTGGAAAAAAACTGGGGTATTGATTTTCCCCTTTCAGTTACATTGAAAAAGAGGAGATTGTAGACAGGAGACAGATCAAATAAAGCCCATTTGAGCTTAAAACATTGGACGTTTCCTGGCTGAAACGGGTCTGTTGGCATGTATGGTTGTACTACCACTGCCTCCTCCTTCTGCCCACAATGGTCTATTATAGTGCCACAGCCTCTCTTGCCAGTCCTGTATTGTTGGTTTGTTGCCCCTGCCCCCCTTTCCACTGCCCTCCATAGTCTGTTGTGCTGCCACTGCCTTTCCTGCCTGCCCAGTGTGGTCAAATTGTTGCCTCTGCACTCTCCTACCTGCCTTCAATTTTCAGAGTCCGTGCCCCTGGCCTCTGCCTCTCAACAGTATCCCAATGAACAACTAGATTGCTAACATTCTATATTTATTACAAAAGTGTGGAACGCCTGACGTCATCTTGATGTAATCAAAACTGTAATACCTTGGAGCATTTCCTATAGAAATTACATATATGAGAGGGTCTTATTTGCATCAAAATTATGGTTAGTGCTCTAAAAAACTAAAATGAGGACATATTTTCTGAGTTTTCAAATAGCGACAAAGAACTTTTAAATTGTTTGTAATCTTTGTTTTTTTATCCAGTTGACCACTTGATTAAATGTTGCACTTAGGGGAGAGGATGTGGTGTTACTTCCAGAGCTGCAGACTTTGCAACTGGGGAACCAGGTTGGAGTTTCTGCTTCAGCTCAACATTCTGTGATTCTGGTCAAATCACTTAATCTCCCCATGTCTACAACCAAAATGAAATTGATCTTGTGTGATGTAACCAATGCTCATGTAAAGCACTCCAATACCTGACAAGTCTGCACTATATAAAACTGCAAATACACAAAAAATATGTGTTTTGCACACTTCTGTCATTGGGCTACATGTGGGCTACATTTGTGCTGCATTTGGGCTCTTTTGTCTCTGGTGGCCATCTTGGGAGATTTATTTGTTATGAAGTTTCCTAATTTCCTCATTTACTGCAGTCTGCTCAGTAGGAAATGCTTTCAGTTTTTTACTTTGATTCCATCAAGAAGGTATTCAGATATGTCACACATTTGCCATACATTCTGAATGTTAGCACTCTAGTTGCTCATTAGATCACTGTAGTAAAGCTACTGCTCACCACGGAAGTCTGCTGCTGGTATTAAAAGTGCATGTTTCAGTCTGCATATCAGAATTTTTTAATGAAATAGAAGAGGATTTGAGAAGTCACTCAAAATGTGCCCTAATTTTTCTTTCTTCAGCACTAATCATAATTTCTATGGCAAAATAAACCCCCTCATTGTGTTCCTTTTTAAATTAAATGTTTTAAGTGTTACCAGTTTATTCCAATCAAGATGGCTTCAGGTGTGCCATACTTTTGTCATACGTAAGACAGTAAGCGCTCTAGTTGTTCTTAAGAACACTCTGGGACATTCTGTCATTGGGCTATACTTGGGCTACATCTTGGTGATATTTGGGCTACATTTGGGCTCTTTTGTCTCTGGTGGCCATTTTGGGAGATTTATTTGTTATGAAGTTTCCTAATTTCCTCATTTACTGCAGTCTCCTCAGTAGGAAATACTTTCAGTTGTTTACTTTGGTTCCATCAAGAAGGCATTCAGATGTGTCACACATTTGCCATTAATTCTGAATGTGTCAAGAATTCCTGTCATACAAGGGAAACACGCCCTTATGTAAACAGGAGAGCTGTTACATAACTCAAGGAAAACACGCCCTTATGTAAACAGGAGAGCTGTTACATAACTCAAGGGAAACACGCCCTTATGTAAACAGGAGAGCTGTTACATAACTCAAGGAAACACGCCCTTATGTAAACAGGAGAGCTGTTACATAACTCAAGGAAAACACGCCCTATAAAGGGAGGAACCGGGAGGTACAACGCTGTCGGATATTGTGTTCACACCGACGTACCTGCTTCGTGAAGAGCAGTGTTCCGGAGTGGTGCTCCAGTAAGGCAAGAACGGAGGTAGGTCGAGTCGTTACTCCCTGGGCCGTGTCTTGCCCCATCGTCACCTGTGAAGGACCCGGAAGCTCTACCGGTCAACCATTGAGCTTCGCTTGAGTCCAAGCGCAGTGGCGCTTTTGCTGGTTGGAGTCGTAACTCCCAGCCCGACCAGAGACACAGGGACTGCCAGCTGTAACGCACACCAGGAGGTGTTTGCCGCGTTACAGACTCGGAAGTCCACAGGATCGATCGAGCGGCTGCTCTCGGTTCAGTCTTCTTGCTTGTGATTGGGGTATCGGTGACGCATCACCAGGAGGTGACTCCGCGTCCCGGTGCAGTCTGAGGAAGAGGTTGAGCGGCTGCTCCCTTCAGGTAGAGACCCCGGCTGGGTGTTTCCCTGACTCCTCGATTCTCCCCAAACACTCTTCGTGCCCCTCACAGCCTACCGATTGGCATTGTCGGCCATTTCATTTCTGCCCTCTGTTGGCATACGCCGGGACCGGCGTATATGCAGAGGACGGTTAGGACCATCCGTGCTGTGGGCTGGTAACGTACTTAGCCTGGAGGATTCCAGTGACTATAACTTTTGTTTATTCTTTGTGTTTTATTTGCCTTCATTAAAACAACTAACCCTTCACTAGTGGTTGCGTCCTCATTGTCGTGTCTGTTAAACGATCCTGAGACGTTCAGGGCGTTACAAAATATCCGACCTTAATAACACTAACTGTCTCCCGGTCGATAACAGACATGGCAACACTTGATGATGTGCTGGCTGCTTTAGCGGCCATGCAAGTTGAAGTGGCTGCCTCTAGGCAAGAAACAGCCGATGTAAAAGCCAGACTGGATGCTATCCAATTGGACCCGCTCACGCCCAGCACCTCCCTCACGAATCAGACCCCTGCGGTAGTAGTGGAAATGCCGGTAGCCATCCCCTTGGCGACACCAGAGAGGTACAGTGGGGATCCTAACACAGTGCAGGTATTCCTCACACAAGTGGCGCTACATTTATCGTGCAAACCAAAGGCGTTCCCCACGAGTCAGGCTCGTGTGGCTTTCCTTATATCCTATTTGGCTGGAAACGCGGCACAATGGGCCGTACCTCTGGTGAGCAGGGACGACCCCCTCTTATGTGATTGGGGTGCTTTTCGCGAGGAATTCCTGAAGGTATTCGACAGAAGGGCTGACTCGTACACGGCGGACCGTGAAATGCTTGAGTTGAGACAGGGATCCAACGACCTGGTGCAGTATCTCAACGTGTTCCGAAGGCTGGTTGCGGAAACCAAGTGGCCTGTTGCTAAACAGACGGCGCTCTTCCATCAAGGGCTGTGCGATGAGCTCAAGGACGCCGTGGCTCATATTGACCCTCAACCCAAGACATGTGAGGGCCTTATCAACCTGGTATTACGGCTGGAACATAGGCTAAGTGAAAGAAAGGGGGATCATGGGAGTAAAGGAAAATCCCTTCCATCCTATGTGACGGTGGGAAGTCCTGAAACTTCCACCGCATCCAAGGGAGAACCCATGGACATCGGCGCAATACGAGCGAGCCTCACAGCCACGGAGAAAGAGTCACGCCGTAAACAAGGATTGTGCCTATATTGTGGCAAAAAAGGCCACTACGTACGTGAATGCCCTGCCAAACCGAAGACGTCACGTTATCGGGCCAACCGGTCGGTAACAGCCGTGGTGGACATACCGGCGGAAAACTAGAGGACTCCAAGACCAGAGAAGGGGCATCTCGGAGTCACTCATCCATCCCTTCACTTTCCAACTCGGTCACTAAGGGACAACGACACCTGTTTATCACGGTGCACGTGGGAGTGCATGACCAGTGGATACCCGTTGTGGCCATGGTGGATTCAGGGGCCACTGGCATGTTTATGGACCACAACGAGGCATGCAGGCTAGGGCTAGTGCTTCTTCCCAAAGCTGTACCCGAAGACGTCTATGCTGTAGACGGAAGGCGATTGGTGACGGGGCCCATCGGGCAGCACACGGGGGTCCTTCCGATGAGATATGGGTGGAACCATTTGGAACAAATCGATTTTAACATCATCCGAGCGCCCCAATATGGCGTCATATTGGGATTGCCGTGGCTACAGAAACACAACCCCTTTGTGGATTGGCCAACACATCGCATCGAAATGACGTCACCGTATTGCATCCTGCATTGTGGAATAAGAACGGAATCCCTTGACGCAGATGAGAGCGGGAGTCAGACGGTGGCTACAGCGGCAGAAAAAGATGTGGCTCTCCCCCAGGCTTATCACAGTTTTGAGGATGTATTTGATGAGGTGAAGGCGGAAGTGCTACCACCACATAGACAGTTTGACTGCCAGATCGACCTGGTGCCAGGGGCCAGCGTTCCCAGCGACAGGCTGTATGCCCTGACGGAGCCTGAAAACGTGCATCTCCGGGGGTACCTGGATAAACTCCTCAAGCTAGGATTCATCCGCCCATCCAAGTCTCCGGCCGCCTCGCCACTCTTCTTCATCCCGAAGGCTAATGGGGAGCTGAGAGCCTGTGTGGACTTTAGGGCATTGAATGCGATAACCATAAAAAATCGGTACCCCTTGCCTCTCATCAGTGTACTTCTGGAACAGGTCAAGAAAGCTCGTATCTACACCAAGTTGGATTTGAAAGGGGCATACCATCTGGTGCGCATGAGGGACGGAGACGAGTGGAAGACCGCCTTTAAGACCAGGTTCGGCCTTTTTGAGTACCTCGTCATGCCGTTCGGTCTGTGCAACGCCCCGGCAGCCTTTCAGTACTTTTTGAATGAGGTATTCAGAGAGGAGTTGGATATCTACGTGGTCGTATATATCGACGACATCCTCATCTATTCGTCCAGTGTGGAGGAGCACGTACACCACGTCAAAGCTGTGCTCCAAAAGCTGAGGGAAAACATGCTGTTTTGTAAACTCAGCAAGTGTGACTTCCACGTCACATCCGTGGAATTCCTCGGAGTGATGCTGAGTCCAGAGGGACAGGAGATGGCAGAACGAAAGATCAAGGCGGTGAAAGAATGGCCGGTGCCCCAAAGCGTGAAGGACGTCCAAAGTTTCATTGGCTTCGCCAACTTTTACAGGCGGTTCATAGATGGATTTTCAGGAGTGGTGGCCCCAATCACACAGCTACTGAGGAAGTCCAAGGAGTTTGTCTGGTCCCCTGAAGCGAACAAAGCCTTTGAGGCCCTGAAAAGCGCCTTTGGTAAGGCGCCGGTGTTGGCTCACCCCGATCCGGATCTCCCCTACGTGGTGGAAGCGGACGCGTCGGATGTGGCGCTGGGGGCTATCTTGTCCCAACGCAACCACGACACAGGGGTGCTTCATCCCGTTGCGTACATGTCCCGCAAACTCAACGACGCCGAACGCAACTACCATATTGCGGAGAAGGAGCTTCTCGCAATCAAGGACGCCTTCACCGAATGGAGGCATTGGTTGATGGGGGCAAGACATGTGGTATCGGTGTACACGGACCATCGGAACCTACAGTTCATGACGGCCACTAGACACCTTTCTCCCAGGCAGCTGCGGTGGATGATCTTCTTTGCGGGGTTCAACTTCCGCATCACATATCGGCCGGGGACGGAAAACCGAAAGGCGGACGCCATGTCCCGTCAATCTGCAGTTAAGGAACCATTGCCTGCGACCGAGCGTTCCATCATTTCCCCGAGGATGGTATTGGGGGTTATCCAACCGGATACTTTCCTGAGGGGAATAAAGAGAGGGATCAGGTCATTCGCATGGCGGAGGTGGCTCCTCAGTCACAGAGAATGGCAGCTGAAGGACGGGATACCCCTGAAGGGCAGGTGCCTATTGATACCCACGCCTAGGCTAAGGAAACAAGCATTCATCTGGTGCCATGACTCTCCATGCGCAGGTCATTTGGGCTTTGAAAAAACGGTGGCTAGCATGGGACGGCATTTCTGGTGGCCAACCATGAGAGTGGATGTCAGGAGGTGGGGACAGGAGTGTCCTACGTGTGCTACCATGAAGGCCGACCATGGCCGAACCCAAGGGCTCTTACATCCACTTCCAACCCCGGATAGACCATGGGATAGCATATCACTGGACTTCGTGGTGGGCCTACCGGTAGACCAGGGGATGACGGCAATACTGGTGGTGGTGGATTACTTGACGAAAATGGGGCACTTCATCCCCTGCAAGAGAGTCCCTACGGCCGGGGAATTGGCGTCACTACTCCTAAAGAATGTGGTACGACTGCATGGATTACCTGGGGTGATTGTGTCGGACCGGGGGTCGCAGTTTACTGCGCAATTCTGGAAGACTTGGTGCACTGCGCTGCATGTTAAGACCGCCCTGTCCACCAGCTACCACCCTCAAACGGACGGCCAAACCGAGCGCCTGAACCAAACGCTCAAACAGTATCTGCGATGTTTTGTGGACCAGGGCAGGGAAGAATGGGTCGACTTGCTATGGGTTGCAGAGATAGCCTATAACAACGCCACTCACAGCTCCACACAGTCATCTCCGTTCTATAGCAACTATGGCCAACATCCCAGGTTCTTGCCATTTCTACATCCGTTCAGAGAGGACAGGATTCCCGCCACAGCGGACAGGGTGGCACACATAAAAGACACATTGATGCGCTCAAGGGCTGTCCTAATAGAGGCCAAGAGAAGATACAAGGCTGCGGCAGATAGGAAGAGAAGGCCCGGGCCACTGTACCGCACTGGAGACTACGTCTGGATATCCACAAGAAACATGAGGTTTCGAAAGAACAGTGTGTTCCATCCCAAGTACATGGGCCCCTATCGAATTACCAAGTGTATGGGTCCAGTGAACGTGAAGGTGTGCTTGCCCCAGTCATTGCGGATACACCCTGTCTTTCATGTATCATTGCTCAAACCAGCACCCTCCAAGCCGTCTGGGACACCTCGGCCGGTATGCGTGGAGTCGGAGGTGGAGTATGAAGTGTCGGGCATACGGGCGTCCAAATGGCGCAGGGGGAAGCTGTGGTACCTGGTTGCGTGGAAAGGCTATGGCCCGGAGGAACATTCATGGGAACCGGCTGAAGGGGTTCATGCTCCGCGCTTGGTCTCCTTGTTCCATCGGCGTTTTCCTGCCAGCGCTGGACCCGTGGGGAGCCGCTGAGAGGGAGGATGTACTGTCAAGAATTCCTGTCATACAAGGGAAACACGCCCTTATGTAAACAGGAGAGCTGTTACGTAACTCAAGGAAAACACGCCCTTATGTAAACAGGAGAGCTGTTACATAACTCAAGGGAAACACGCCCTTATGTAAACAGGAGAGCTGTTACATAACTCAAGGAAACACGCCCTTATGTAAACAGGAGAGCTGTTACATAACTCAAGGAAAACACGCCCTATAAAGGGAGGAACCGGGAGGTACAACGCTGTCGGATATTGTGTTCACACCGACGTACCTGCTTCGTGAAGAGCAGTGTTCCGGAGTGGTGCTCCAGTAAGGCAAGAACGGAGGTAGGTCGAGTCGTTACTCCCTGGGCCGTGTCTTGCCCCATCGTCACCTGTGAAGGACCCGGAAGCTCTACCGGTCAACCATTGAGCTTCGCTTGAGTCCAAGCGCAGTGGCGCTTTTGCTGGTTGGAGTCGTAACTCCCAGCCCGACCAGAGACACAGGGACTGCCAGCTGTAACGCACACCAGGAGGTGTTTGCCGCGTTACAGACTCGGAAGTCCACAGGATCGATCGAGCGGCTGCTCTCGGTTCAGTCTTCTTGCTTGTGATTGGGGTATCGGTGACGCATCACCAGGAGGTGACTCCGCGTCCCGGTGCAGTCTGAGGAAGAGGTTGAGCGGCTGCTCCCTTCAGGTAGAGACCCCGGCTGGGTGTTTCCCTGACTCCTCGATTCTCCCCAACACTCTTCGTGCCCCTCACAGCCTACCGATTGGCATTGTCGGCCATTTCATTTCTGCCCTCTGTTGGCATACGCCGGGACCGGCGTATATGTAGAGGACGGTTAGGACCATCCGTGCTGTGGGCTGGTAACGTACTTAGCCTGGAGGATTCCAGTGACTATAACTTTTGTTTATTCTTTGTGTTTTATTTGCCTTCATTAAAACAACTAACCCTTCACTAGTGGTTGCGTCCTCATTGTCGTGTCTGTTAAACGATCCTGAGACGTTCAGGGCGTTACAGAATGTAAGCACTCTAGTTGCTCATTAGATCACTGTAGTAAAGCTACTGCTCACCAGGGAAGTCTACTGATGGAATTGGGGTTAAAGTATGTATGAAGCTATGCAATGCCTCATAAGATTGCTGTTGTCTGCTAATATAAATGTATTATCAAAATGTGCTCTTTGTAGTTACATCTGCTTTTGAAATACAGCATTGTCGCATTGTCTAATGTTTTGAAATGGGTTTGATTTTTTTTCTCTAGCCCCGCCCCCCACTGACCCAGCCCTCACTGACTCCACCCCTACTGGTGCAGCCCTCGGCCACAAACCACACTGTAATTTTGGCCCCAACAGAAAGTTTGTGAGTACCCATGCTTTAGAGAGACCCACTCTTAGCAGAGATCCAAAAATAAAAATACCAAAAATAGTCAGTGACTGTATAGTAATGAACATGAGTGTGATCCTGAACCTAAGCCGGTGTGGGTACTGCAGCCCACCTCTACAATGCATTTGTATTTGTATGTGGATTTATTAAGCGCGATTGAGGCCCGGGGGCGTCCAAGCGCTGAGGGACCGACAGGTGTATAGGCAGAGGCGGGGATAGTTACCAGAATTATTGTGGGGAGTTGAAAAGAAGAGTCTTGAGCTGTTTCCGGAATGAGGTAAGATTAGAATTGGCTCTCAGAGGAAGGGCGTTCCATAGCTTGGAAGCGTTATGGGTGAAGGTCCTACCGCCTGCTCTGGCTCTTTTTATTCTGGGTGCGGTGGCCAGAAAAGTCTGGTTTGACCGTAGGTTTCTGCTTGGATGGTAGTGAGAGATTAGGTCGCGGGTGATGATTGGGCCTTTGTCCCAGAAAGCCAGGTGGGCAATACACAAGGCTTTGAAGTGGATTCTTTGGCGGACTGGCAGCCAGTGTAGACTGGTCAGACTAGCTCTGACAGATTGTCGGCGTGGGAGCTGGAGCAGTGTCCGAGCTGCACAGTTCTGCACTGTTTGAAGTCTACGCAGTGTGTAGTCTGGTGCAGCGAGGTATAGGACGTTATTGAAGTCCAGGCGGGACTGGATCAGACCCTGGATGGCCACTTGTTTTGCCTCCATGGGTAAAAGATGAAGAATTTTTTTGAGCATTTTAAGAAGGCCAAAACAGGTGGCGGAAAGTTTGGTAGCTTGTGTGTCGAATGACAGGGATTTATCGAGCCACACCCCAAGACTACTGATGTTGTCCTTGGGTGTTGGGGGGGGTGCCCAGACAGGGTGGCCAAACGGAATTGAAGGAGCTAGGATTCGCGGGACCTAGAAGCATCAGCTCCGTCTTGTCCCCATTTAGCTTGAGTGATGAGGAAGACATCCAGCTCTTTACTTCCTCAAGGCATTTACAGAGTCCCCCGCTCATGGGAATGTTGGCCTCATGTGCCAGTGAGACCACCAGCTGGGTGTCGTCCGCATAGGAGATGATCTTAACTCCATACGGACGAACAACCTCAGCCAGTGGCCTCATATAAATGTTAAATAGCGCCGGACTTAAAGAGGAGCCTTGTGGGACCCCGCACCTTAAAGGTCTGCTGGTAGATACTGATTCACCGTCGAAAACCTGAAAGGATCTGTCTTTCAGGAAGGACTCAAATCATAGCCAAGCCTGGTGCTTGACGCCAACATTAGACAGACGGTTCAGCAGGATGTCATGGCTGACCGTGTCAAAGGCCGCGCTGAGGTCAAGGAGGATCACTGCCACTGATCCTCCTTGGTCCAAGATTTTTCTGGATTCCTCGGTGACCTTGAGGAGGGCGATCTCGGTTCCGTGCTTGGGTCGGAAGCCTGTCTGGGTGGAGTCTAGCAGTTGGTTGGTTTCTAGGAAGGTGACCAGAAGGCTGTTGATGTATTTCTCCAACACCTTGCTCAGCCAGGGAAGCAGGGAGATTGGCCGATAGTTGCTGAAGTCTAATGGGTCCAAACTGGGTTTCTTCAGCAGTGCTTTAACCATGGCCCGTTTCCATCCAGGAGGGACCGTGCCAGAGGAGATAGAGGCATTCAGGAGGTCCATTATGATGGGTAGGGTGACCTGAGATGCCGACATTATAATGTCTGGTGGGGCTGGGTCGTTGGGGGAGCCAGATTTGACTTTCCGGGCTACAGTTTCCAGAGATGCCAGATCTAGGGGGGGGGAAGTGAGCTAGTGTAGTGGGAGTCTGTAAGGTAGGGTGTGCCAAGACTGTGTTAGTCGAGGCTGGAACGGAGGTGGCCAGGGGGGGAAAGGAGGTGTAGATTTTGTCAATTTTTGGTGGAAAAAGGCTGCCACATTGTTGCAATGCTCTGTGGATGTGGTTACAGGTGGGCTGGGTGGTAGCTTGGAGAGATTTTTTACTATTAAGAAAATCTCTCTAGGTTTTGATTTGGCTGACATGATTTTGTTAGAAAAATATGCCGCTTGAGTGGCTTTGATTTCTTCTTTGTACTCTTTAAGTAGCGTTCGGTATTGGGTTTTTCCTATTGGAGAGAAGTCCAGACGCCATTTCCTTTCAGCTTTCCTGCATAGGCGTTTCTTTGCCCTAAGGGCCTCTGAATACCATGGTGCCGATTTGTGGGAACGTTTTAGAGTGGTTTTTCTTTTGGGGAGAGTGTTGTCAAGGGATTGGGTGATCCAGTCTTCATAGGACTGGTCAGCTAGGCGTGGATCCTTATTATGGAGAGGAGGGTTGCTAGCGAGTTTGCTCATCCATTTGTCGACTGGAAGGCGGGACCAGGCTCTGGCTATTCGTACTGTGGGTTTAACGGTTGGAGGTTTGAGTGTGGTCCAGGTGAAGGGGACTAGTAAATGGTCAGTCCATGGAAGGGGGATTGGTAGGCTGGATGTAAGATCTGCGCAATTGCTGAACACAGGGTCCAGCAAATGGCCTTTGACGTGAGTGGAGGACCTAACGATTTGGGTTAGCTGCAGCGCTGCTAGGTCATTTATCATCATAGTGGCTATGTGATCGGTTGTGGAGTCAAAGTGGCAGTTAAGATCCCCTAACAGGGTGAAGTTCGAGGAAGTGCTGACGCGTTCCGCCACAATCGAAGCGAGAAGATTGTGGAATTGTTTGGGAGGGCATGGAGGGTGGTAAATTAGAGTACCTGTGAAGCAGGTGTTAGGGGAGAGTTCGAGGCAGAAGGCTAGGCTCTCGTAGTCAGGGATGGTCTCCGGAATTACTCGACAGAGGAATTGGTCTTTAAAGATAATAGCTAGCCCTCCTCCTCTGCCCTCAGGGCGGTCCTGCCGAATGATTTGGAAGCCGGGAGGGAGGGCTGTGATTACCGCGGGGTCCGAATTTGTGGCCAGCCATGTTTCTGTTAGGAAGACAATGTCTGGCATACGTTCTTCCAGCAATAATGCGAACTCTGCCCTGTGTTTGGGCAGGGATCTGCAGTTGAGCAAGAACATGCGGTACTCATGTGAATGGTCTGGAGCCGGCTTAGGTTTAAGGGTTGATTGGCAGGAGGGGCAGGAATGTGGGATGTTTTCTGCATGAAACTGGGGCTGAAGGCAATCTCTGCCGGTGGGTCTTAATCCCATGAGAGTTTCCGAGTTGTAATGTCTGAATTTTATAGTCGGGGATATAGGGGGGTGGCCCTAGGCCCGGTCTCGGCTTGGACGAGCACAGACGAGTTTGCCTTATGCGCGCCTTCGGCGCACAATCGTCGCGCCCGCTGCGCTTCCGGTACATGCACATGTTTTGAAGAAGGGGATAGGTGAAGGCGTGGCCTCTAGTGGGCGTGCCCAATCAGGGCGAGGGGAGATAATTAGGCGGGAAATGCGGCGATTTCGCCCTTCCCAGCGCTCGTTTTCAGCGTGGAAGGGTGCCTGCACACAGAGGATGTGTCCCAGGAGGGGTGAGTGAGTTAAAATCCAAGTGACAAAAATACAGTATTTTAAGTTTTAAAAACAGTGAATAGTTCTGTCTTCTTCTACTCCCGGCTGCGCCTCAGGAGGGTCCAAGTTATCTGACTCGCTTGTAGTTCAGCGGGTTTTTTTATAGCTAGGACTAAGGGGGCGTGGCCTCTAGTGGGCATGCCCAATCAGGGCGAGGGGAGATAATTAGGCAGAAAAAGCGGCGATTTCGCCCTTCCCAGCGCTCGTTTTCAGCATGGAAGGGTGCCTGCACACAGAGGATGTGTCCCAGGGGGGGTGAGTGAGTTAAAATCCAAGTGACAAAAATACAGTATTTTAAGTTTTAAAAACAGTGAATAGTTCTGTCTTCTTCTACTCCCGGCTGCGCCTCAGGAGGGTCCAACTTATCTATCTTCCTTTAACGCTGCTTGAGTCTTCTTTTTTAAATATTGTTTTATGTATTTTAAAGGAAGTGCACCCACACCTCTGCTTCACCTTGAGACTCCAAATTTCCGGTTGGAGCCTCCCTTGGCAAGAATATCCTGCAGATTGGCAATAGCAGGCCCAGTATCAAAGGTAATATGCTTACCACCTACCATCTCCCAGTGCTGGCACGTTCTGTAAGCTAGGTTAGCAATGTAATGTTATGCATACTACTCCGGCCAGCTGTCTGAGGCCCCATGCCACACTGGTTAATTTACTTTGGTGGGGGGTTTCAGATGACATTTAGGCTTGCAGTAGAGGAGTCTTTGTTAAGGCCAAAATAGACGGATAAGTCTTACCCTTCCCCCCTCACTCACACCCCTCTTGTTCTACTATACTGAAGGTGTGCACTCAAAGCCTGCATGCCACACCTTTTACCGAGGGCACTGTGGAGAAGCGTCAGTGAATAGTTGCCAACTGGCTTGCATGCCATCAACCTCACCCTCAGCAAGTTGAATTGTTGTAGGATGCCCTGGGTCGCTTTACTTTTCCCTTGATCAATATGGGCCTACAATTCCCAGAATGCAAAGTATTTTTGGGGGTATAAAGTCAGGATTTGCTGTAGATGACCAACAGGACATGGGGCCAGTTGGCACCTATGCTGGTGGGGGCTCAGATAATCCCTGTGCTAGACAGACGTTCTCCTATTGTGCACAGGCACAATGCCAGGCCTGCACAAACCAATGTACCTATGTGCCCAAAGGAAAACCAAAGAATTTTCCCCGGGTAAAAAGTGTAATTTACTAGCAATCACTCACCCATCAATCACAACAATGTATTTAATCAAACACAATCACGTCACAGAAGTTTGAAAAACTGTAAACGGCTTAGTCTTTAAAATTTCATATACATAAACACACAACTACACAAAGATAACATGTACAAAACAAGAGGGGGAACCAGGAGCTAAATAATGGTCGTGCTCCAAACTGACCATGAAAACAACAAGGGGGGGGGGGGGGGCACTGTTCCAGAGTGAGTGGTGCCAAACGTCAAGCACTCACTCCAGGGAAAGGAGGGGGAACATGTTGGAAAAGAGAGAAGATAGAGTGCTAGGTCTGGGACTCAGTAAGAGGAGGAGAAAGACAAGTCTTGTCTCTTGATGCCCTCACACACCCCGAAGGATGTCATGCTTCCTCATTGGGCAGTTGCTCCTCATCGGGCCGGCGGTGCAATGCCCTATGGGTCCCCCGAAGGGTCTCTTTAGCGGAGATCTTTTGAGAACTGCCATTTGTTGCATGTGGGTGTGTGGATAGAGTCCTAGGTGAAGAGTGATATCGTGCGTGCAGTGCGTTTTAAAACTGTCTAAGGGTTACCAAAAGGGATATTTAATGGAGAGGTACCCTTGGCAGAATAAAAAAAAAAACGTAGGTTCAAGAGTTACCAAATGGAGTGTAATGTGCCCTGGTAACTTAAAAGGTCGACATGCTTCACGCCTCGCTGGTCAGAGAGATCCCTGGCGTTTCATCAGGACCGGAAAGTGATGTGGAATTGATATGTGTGCACGAAGGTGATAAAAAGAGGGGAGGAGTTACATTAGTCCTCTGAATGAGGAGTGGGTGCCATTCCTTTGAGTTCTATAGGTAGTGGCTGTGACTAAATAGTCTGATCTACCCTCCTGATCATGACCTAGAAAGCGAATGTAGGGAGAAAAACAAAAGGAGAAAGAAATACAAGTCTTAGGTGCTTGTTTGCCAAATGCAATGTAGTCTTCCACTCAGTGTGTGTTCTGGTGGAATGTTTAGCATAAAGCATAAAGTGCGAGACATGGCTACAGTGGTACAATGAAGCCCTCTGCTGCACGGACCCTGTGTGGTAGCTTAAAGGAGCGTGGAAGCAGGAGAACCGCAGGTCGACCGCATGCCTGAGTCCCAGACCTAGCACTCTATCTTCTCCCTTTTCCAACTTGTTTCCTGACATTTCAATCACTTCTTTGTATATTTTGGAAACTTTTTTTCACAGAACTAGAAAAATGTATTATTCCTCGAAACATCGGATTTAACAATAGCAACTCTAAACAACGTAAAAAAGACTGCATATGTTTTCTGCCAATATTTTGTTGAAGATTTCGTGACAGAAAAATGTCCTTTTGAGTTGAGGCACCGTACTCTGTTTTCTATTATTTCCTCTAAATTGACATGACCGCATATGTGTTTAGATGAAATTAAACAGACTATATTGGCCTGGATAAGTTGACTGCAGACAGCAGTGTTGTTCTTCATAAACAGAAGTGTTTTTGGTAGGTAGGAAAATGTCAAAAATATTGCTGCAACAGTTATACACAAAAGCATGTTTAACTAGCCATTGTAGAAAAAACGTATTGGTTTTACCATTGAAACATATATACTCTATAGCTCAAATATATGTCTGGGTTCGAATCCCTGCAAATCTGACTTCCCATACTCCCGAGTTGACAAAATAAGTGTCAATGTGCTGGGTGTTAATAACATTAGGTATTGATGCGCTCAGTGGCAATTTCGTGTTTGATATGTGACATTTAAACGAAGAATGGTTAATCAATGAAAGATATGCATTGGACTAGTTACGTTTATAAATCAGATTCACTTGGCAGTGCGACAGCCTCAGCATTTCATTATCCTGGTGTCGACAAGAGTGCCTTTGACTCGATTTTCAACTACATTTAAATACCGATCGACAATGCAGTTTATTATGGAGGCAGTATACATGCTCAACATTAAAAGAACGAAATGTACACATTAAAGCAATCAAACATGGAGATACAGTCAGTTAGTCAGTCAAAAGTAACTTTATTTGGTTTTCACAAACCATAAAGCATATAAAACACATTTCATATTAAAAAACATTTTCAGTTCTTAAAATTCTACTCCGTTTCTTAGTGGCGCCAAGCCTTCAGTCTTTGCCCACTTTTGTAAGTTAGCTTTCTACCACTATCATAAATTTTATCCCCCTGCATATTAAAATGTTTGATGCGGCACCCATCCAACTTGTCGCCGCCGGTGTGCAGGTGCGGATATTTAAATCATTAAAAACTGTTCTCAGCATCTTCCTTCTTTCTGATTTTACTGTTTCACAGACACACAGTAAATGGCTCAGAGATTCAATATGATAACCGCATAAACGACATGCCTTTGTTTGATCCTTATTTTTCCAGGAGGGCGCCAAGTCTAATGAACAGTGATCTCCAAATCTGTATGCCATGAACCTCCTTTTTAAGTACAATCGGAAGTGAGCTACTAGGTAGGGTTGTGGTCTTAGCCGTGTATAAGAATTTATTATGACCCATGCGTGGCGGCGTCTTAATAATCCCCTCTTGTCCTCCACGAAGGATAATGCTTTTGCTTTGTTATTGCAAGCTTTTTTAAATGTGGCCTTTTCCAACTTGCTATTCCATAGCCCATAGAGCTCTAATTCTTCCAGGGCTATCCTCAGTTGGTCCCCCCACGAGTATTGAAATTCTTTGCTCTAGTTGTTGTTTTATTTCCAACCAGCATAAGTTGTTCAAAGTTCCCAATTCTGCTGCTCTGAGTTTCCAGCATAGCTTTACCATGGTTGCCTTCCTTTGGAATACTTGGTTCTGTAGTCCGAATTCCAAACGAATTTGTGCTGGCGAGGAACCTTTAAAGAGATTGAATACCTTTTTATAAACCTTGGTTTGTAATTTATTTAAGATGTTACTTTCTTGGCCATGCCAGGTTTCCAGACCGTAGGACAGGGTCGGTAGCAGTTGGGCTGCCATGATTTTTAAAAGATGCCCGTGTGAAGGGCTTTCCAGTTTCTTGTATAGTTGTTTGTAGGCAAATATTAAGGATTGAGCTTTTGCTGTGATCTCCTTTTTCTGCTCCACCATTGACAGATTTCTTGCCATTTTGATGCCCAAGTATTTATAAACTCTTATTTCCTCTATTTGTGAGTTCTTTGCATACCATTTGTAGTTTCCTTGTCTTGGGCCCGCTAATCTTATCACCTTGGTTTTGGATTTATTCAATTCTAAACCTTGGACGTCCATGTAGTCTATAAGTTTGTTTATTGACCTTTGTAGCCCTATCGGAGTTTGACTTACCAGGACAATATCATCTGCATACTGTAAGTATTGAACCGGCTCATTTGACAAATTTGGTGGGTGTCCATTTATTTGTTCTAAGTGGCTGTTTAAATCTGCTAGGTATAAATTAAATAAGCATGGAGAAAGGACGCAGCCCTGTTTTAATCAGTTTGTTATATTTATTTTTGAAGAGACTCTTTGTCCATCCCCTAGTTTTACAGTAGCCCATGTTTCGCTGTATAGTGATTGTATTGCGTTTATCAGTGGCTGTGGCAGTCCCCATGCTTTCAGTTTCTTCCACAAACGGTCCCGCGGCACTCTATCAAAAGCCGCTTTTAGATCTATTTGGCAAGCCACTAATACTCCCCTTTTCCTTTCAGCTTTTTCCATAAGAATTGTCAAGGCTGTTAGATTTGTAATGGTGCCCATTCCCCGTCTGAACCCTGTTTGGAATTTTGGGATAATGTTGTTTTCCTCTGTCCACTCTTGTAGATGTTCCAGGATGCATGAAGCATAGAGTTTGGCCTCTACGTCGATCAGGGCGATCAACCTGTAATTCCCGGGTTCTGTTCTGATGCCGCTCTTGTAAATTGGGTGGAACAGGTTACCGCTCCAGGATTGTGGGATCTTGTTGTCACGGAACGCCTGGTTAAAAAGAGGTGTTAGATATTTTGCCCAAACTTCCGGGTCACGTTTGAACAGGGCATTTGGTAGCCCGTTTGGGCCTGCTGCTCCTTCCGCTTTCAAATTTATCAGTGTTTTTATGCGTTTAACAGTTGTCAGAGTTTGGTCCTCTACTTCCCAGCTAAACTGATTTTTTCCACTTTCAATATTAGTGCTGGTTACCTCGGTGTAAGGTTCTTTTTCCTTTACGTTCGGTGACCTTACTGCAACCACCTTTTCTAATCCAAGTTTGGGGTTATACAATTTATCAATGTGTTCTAGCCATGTGTTTTCGCTTATTCCGATGGTATTTTGCTTTCCGTGTCCTTTCATTAATTTGTTGATTATACCCCAAAATTCTTTACTATTTGGTAGTTTGCTTGCCCACAGCAGATCTTCCCATAACTTTTCTCTGTATTTTCTTTTTTCCACTCTGCATTCCACCTTGTAGTCTTTTCTCAATTTTTGGATTTTTCCGCTGTCTATTTTTTTTCCCAGTTTATTTGCTTGCGCGTTTTGTCTTACCTCTTTGGCGATGTTTCTTTTTTTGTTTCTCATCTGTGTTGTATACCATGGCTCTTTAATAAACCCATGATTACCTTTGCTTACTGTTTTTGCTGGAAATATGTCCAGGAGTGATTCACATAATTCCTCCCAGTTACTTAATGATTGTACTGCTGACTCCTCAGCATTCTCTATGTGTTCATTCACCATGTCCCTTATCTCTTCCATGATGGCTCCTCTCCATTTAAGCTTCCGTAAGTTATATATTTCAGGCCATACAACTAATGATGCTACACACTCCTTTTGCTTGATGTTTAAGTCTAGGACTGTCTCCTGAGGGAAATGGTCGCTCTCCGGTCGTGTTGAGATGCGGAAATTGTCTACCCGGGGCGTTAGTTCTTTACTGATTATCGTATAATCAATAATTGATTGTTTTTTTCCACAGGAAAAGGTGATACCGGCCGGTTGATCCCCCTTCATGTTTCCATTTAGGATGACCATGCCTAGTTTTTCTAGCTTTTCGTATATTTTGATTTTTATTCTTATTCGTCTTTCCTCCTGTCAGATTATAATTAAAGTCCCCTGATATTATCATCTCGTGATATTGATGTGTAACTTGTAGTGTTTTTATTAGGTTTATTAGAGTTGACAGTTTCTCCTCTTTTTTATTCTTTGCAGGATGAATATAAATATTCAGGATTATTAGCTTATCTCCCACTCCTTTTCCTTGTGCAAGAAGATTTTCTTCCACTTTTATTATTTGGATCCAGTTTTCTCCGGAATCCATTTCCTCCGTTTTCCAGTCATTTTCTGTTGCAGTGTATGTGGACAAACCCCCTCTTGGATGCCCGTACTTGGAGGTTTTTTCCGCCATTATGTGGAATTCTTCGTATCCCGCCAAGTGCTTTGGTGAAGAGTTCCATGTTTCTTGTAGCAGTATTACTTTAAAATTACTTAAATAGGTGAAGGTTTCTTGATCTTGTTGCATTTCTTTAAAGCCATGAACGTTCCAGGAGCAAATCATGGTCTTTTTCTCATTTTGATTTACTGCCTTATTGTTGTGTTCCCCCCTTACTGTGATGTTATCATCAGGATCGATGTGAATTCAAGGTGTGGGGTACCCAAGACCAGTCATGATTTCCCTCTGACTGGGTGGCTGTTTGTCTGTCCTTAATTATCTGCACGCCGGCTCCCCTGCATGTCTCTTGCTTTGGTGACGTACTTCTAGCTCCTTTTAGTACCGTAGAAGACTTTCCCTTTATGTTTATCAGCCCGGAAACCTCGTAATTTATTAGCGGGTATGGATATTTTATTAACGGTGGATATGATATTATTATGCCCCAAGTTGCGAAGATCTCCCTGGTGGAGAAGATCCGTTCCGTTGTCTCAATTGACGCCCATGTTGTTCTACTTACTTCCAAATCCTTCTCCATGTTAACTTGGACAAATTCTAAAGCCAAGAGATCGGACGATGGAATATCCCTTAATTTCTGAATTTCTCTAAATAGTCTACTTATATTACCCCTATTTAGTGTGTCGTTTTTTCCCTTTGTTTGATATTCCAGCTTGAAGATTAGTTTACAGCCTGTCTCTGCTGGGTTTGGTTGAGGTTCTTGATTTCCCTTTTGTTCCCTTTTTTCCCTTGTCCTTTCCCCCGCTGTACTGCTTGATTTTCCCGGCTTTCTGGTGCTGCAGGGCGGTCCATATGACTTCAGTCTATTTCCATCTAAGTCTCAAGTCTGGAGTAGTGAGTAGAGCCTGTTTGTTAGACACTTCGACACAATTCCGTGCTTCTACCCATAGCCTAGGGCCTATACACATAGCCTAGGGGATAGATTCGTTAGTATTGAGGATAACTTGCCCTATGGTGAGGGTATTTCGTAGAGTTGTACTGAATCCAGGCCTGGTAGGCCTCAAACGGGAGAGACTCCATCTTTCTTTCTGCTCCGGCAGCCCGGGACCTTCCCAGAGGGAGGGGGATGTTTTAGTTATAAAGTGTTATTCGCTCGGAGAGAACTGGTTCGGGCCGGCCCTTATCGAAGGATTGTATTTTTCTTCATGCCGAAGACACTACAACAGGCCGGCCGGCTGGGAAAGTGTCCTTGGTACGGGGAGGTACAGGAATTTGGTGGGCGGCAGGTCTTGAGCTGGAAATTTCCATGAGGGAATGCACGTCCATATTAGTGAAAGTCTGAGTGAGATAAGGCACTTGCTTCTAGACCGTAGGCGGCATCTGGCCGTTAGCAGAAAAGCTATTGCTTATTTCAGGGAAGACTGATGGCAAACTCAAATCCAAAGAGAAGGGAGTAGACAAGGAGGACAAGGTTCTAGTGACTCGGAGAGGGAGAAGGAAGCAGACCCACAACTGCCGAGGGGTAACTTCCAGGCTAAACCGAGGCATAGACGAGAAGGGGACCCAGATGTCCATCGAGCACAGCCTACACAGATATAAGGTGCAGTCGATCCCTTTTTCTTCTTTGAAGTATATAACTTAACCTTTCACTTTCCTTGCAGGTTCCATATGTATGGTATGTTCTATAACTATGCATGTGCCATTTGAATAAAGTATTTAGCTTGTTGTACGTTAGCATGTGTTGTGTACTTTTGTATAGGAGAACAGTCTATTCTTTAGTCGGAGTTACTTCAAAGTGAACAGAGACTAATCCTGATCAGGTAAGGGGTAACTGGATGAGGGGAAAGACAAGCCCCTCGAACTAAGAGAACAGGTTGTGCTCAACTGGTAGTCTTTGTGTGATCGGATATGTGGTAATCCTAACTCCCCTGTCGTGTACTATAATTATAATAGGATAAGCTCGTGCTAAGGCTGCCGAATGGGTAGGAGATTCTGGGTCTAACAACGGCCGCGAGACTTTGAGTGTCGCTGCCGAATGGGTAGGAGGTTCTGGGTCTAACAAAGGCCGCGAGACTTTGAGTGTCGCTGCCGAATGGGTAGGAGATTCTGGGTCTAACAAAGGCCGCGAGACTTTGAGTGTCGCTGCCGAATGGGTAGGAGGTTCTGGGTCTAACAAAGGCCGCGAGACTTTGAGTGTCGCTGCCGAATGGGTAGGAGATTCTGGGTCTAACAAAGGCCGCGAGACTTTGAGTATCGCTGCCGAATGGGTAGGAGGTTCTGGGTCTAACAAAGGCCGCGAGACTTTGAGTGTCGCTGCCGAATGGGTAGGAGGTTCTGGGTCTAACAAAGGCCGCGAGACTTTGAGTGTCGCTGCCGAATGGGTAGGAGGTTCTGGGTCTAACACAGGCCGCGAGACTTTGAGTGTCGCTGCCGAATGGGTAGGAGGTTCTGGGTCTAACACAGGCCGCGAGACTTTGAGTGTCGCTACCGAATGGGTAGGAGGTTCTGGGTCTAACAAAGGCCGCGAGACTTTGAGTGTCGCTGCCGAATGGGTAGGAGGTTCTGGGTCTAACAAAGGCCGCGAGACTTTGAGTGTCGCTGCCGAATGGGTAGGAGGTTCTGGGTCTAACACAGGCCGCGAGACTTTGAGTGTCGCTGCCGAATGGGTAGGAGGTTCTGGGTCTAACAAGGACCGCAAGACTTTGAGTGTCGCTGCCGAATGGGTAGGAGGTTCTGGGTCTAACACAGGCCGCGAGACTTTGAGTGTCGCTGCCGAATGGGTAGGAGGTTCTGGGTCTAACAAGGGCCGCGAGACTGTGGGTGTCGCTGCCGAATGGGTAGGAGATTTTGGGTCTGAGATTGCGAGGCTGTGAGGCCTCCATATATAATTATAATAGGAATTCCCTGTCCTTAGGTGGTACGCATATATGTGGTTATTTAGGTGTAAAAAGGCCCTAGGGAGGGGGTAACGTTCTGCATTTGGGTTAGAAGGGCTCTGTAGAGCAGGTTCCACCCGATCTAAAACCCAAGCAGAACATTTGGCGTCACGAACTGTTTACGAAACCTGTGTGCGTTGTGTTTGTCTTGTGTTTGCTTTCAGCGTGTGCGTGGTTTTCTTTTTTGTATATTTGCGTGTATAGTTTTTTTTTTTTTCTCTCTCTCTTTCTTTCTCTCTTCCTTTCTTTTCTCTGCGTCTCTTTTTCTTTCTTTTTCGCGATGTTTTCTAGGAAATCTAAAGCTACTCTTAAATTGTCCGTTGATATTCCCGGTTGGGATTCAACGCCTTATGGTGCCTTGGCCCGAGAGTGGGCTGATTCTACTGGTTTGAGTGAAAATTGGACCTCTTCTTTGGAGTCGGCGGAACCGGCTGACGTGATTACTTGTTTGCAGACGGCACCTGTCTTGAAGGGAGAGGAGGTTCCCGCTTTAGGGCGCAGAGGTTGGGTTATTCTATCTGCGTATCGGATTTTGCATGAGAAGTTGCTGAAATTGCAGATCGCTCTTAAGGATGCGGATTCGCACTTTGTTGAGGTTCAAAATTCCAATACTTTATTGCGCTGTCAAAACAAGTTGCTTTCCGACAAAATTGACACTTACCAAACGGTTGCTGAACGGGCGGCTGTGCGGATTGCTCGTTACAAATACAAACACAGGCGTGGTCGAGTTTCGTCGCGTAAGGTGCGTCTGGCCGTGGCAAAGGCTGGACTGGATTGGAATCCTGATGAATGGGATGGTAATATCTGGGACTCGGCTACGTCTTGTTCCTCGGGTGAGGACTGTGCTGTGCATGAGTTTTCTCGTTCCCGTCATGACAGTAAGTCTGCTTCCCGCACCTCTGATGGTGCACCCCGTGATTGCGCTCGTCCTTCGGGCGGCATCGATGCTTCTTACACTGATTGTCCCTCTACTAGTACTACTCGGGCTCCTTCTGATGCTCGTCCTGTGGTTGCTGCGCATCCGGTTTTTCGTCGGAAGTTGCAGCAGTCTCCCAATGCTCCGCAGGGTGTTTCTTTAGACTGCTTGGAGGATTTTACCCAACAAGAAATTAGTGATATTTTGCAGCGCTTTCGGCAGCGGACTGGTGAGGCTTTGCTCACTTGGATGGTGCGCCTTTATGAACTAGGCGCTGCTGGTATTATGTTGGATACTGGCGATTGTTTGAAGTTTTGTTCTTTGAGTTTAGATTCTTCTGTACAAGATCATTTTCGTAACTATAATGGTGGTGGTCAGATTTCTTTGCTCCAATTGGCGACTGAGGGCTGTAATTTGAAGTATCCTACTGAATCTGACTGGCCTGTCAATGACAAGCCGTGGTATACCCTGCGTGATGCTGCGCAACGTCTTAAGGAGGAGGTGATGAAAACGGCTATTTTTCTGGGCACTGCTGACAGGTTGCTTGATGGGATGTTGACTTCTTCTGTGCGGAATCGTATCATTCGCTCTTCTCCTGTTGCCTACAAGCAGGTCATGATGACTTTGTTGATTAACCAGACTGGTAATGTTCTATCTACGGTGTTGGAGTCGGTACGCCAACTCGGTGAGTTGGGTGAGTGGTTTAAACCTGAACGTCAGTCCCGGCCTGACACTCGTACTCCTGGTGAATATAAATTTACTAGACGTGACATCTTTACTGGTCTTTTGGCTGATGGTGTGCGTCGGGAAGACATTGATGGTGAGACTACTGCCCGTTTGTGGGAGATGTTTCGCAAACGGGGCTTGGATCGGAAGGAGGGTGCCCGGCGTGTTCGAACGACTGAGTGTGATCATGGTTGTTCTGATGGTAGCGGTGATGATGATCGCCGTGGGCGCTCTGATCGTCGTGATGATCGGCGTCCTGTACGTGATCTGTCCCCCCGTCGAGAGCGGGACAGGGAGAGAGAGGGGGAAAGGGAAAGGGGGAGAAATGATTATGCCTACAACAGACGTAGAGATGATAGGGATCACTCCCCTGAGCTGAGAAGAAGGGAGGATAGACACAGTTTTAACGATCGAAATTTGCAGTGCAGTGCAGAGGACAGGAATCCATTTCGCAGTAGAGATGGATATGAACAGGAAGCACTGATACCTAAAAAACGTGAGAGTCTTTATCCTGATTTGTCCTGGTACACAGAATGCAATAAGAATGACTAGGAAATAGGTCAAGCTCCGGTACACAGATGGGCTCACAGAGATAATAGACCCTATGTAGATATTGAAATTTATTGGAGACATCGTAATATCCAAAGGGCCCGAGCATTAGTTGATACAGGAGCGGAGGCCACTCTTATTCATGGAAAATCGAGGAAATTTACAGGGCAGCCTTTTACTATTACTGGATTAGGAGGAAAAGAAACCCCCGCAGTTCAAACTTTGCTTGAAATGAGAATAGGTAGAATTCCTAGAAAGGAATATTCTGTATTAGTGGTGCCACTCCTAGAATTCATAATTGGAATTGATATTTTGAAAGGAATGACGTTGCATCTTGATGATGGGTGTTACCAATTTGGAACGACGCATTATATCTCATCCAGACCTATACGGGTTGGTCGTTTAAGGATGCCCCCCATACAAGTTCCCCAGGCGACAAAGGTGGTTTGTCAGAAGCAGTATCGTATTCCGGGTGGTCATGAAGAGATTAGTACCACCATTCAGGAGTTGGTTAATGCAGGTGTTATAACTCCAGTTACTTCTGCTTGGAATAATCCTGTTTGGCCGGTGCGTAAAAGTGATAATTCTTGGCGCATGACTGTTGATTATCGAGAATTGAACAAACACACGCCCTCTTTGACGGCTGCAGTACCGGATGTTATTACTCTGATTGAAAGAATCCAAACACACCCAGGTACATGGTATGCGTCCCTTGATATTGCTAATGCTTTCTTTTCTATTCCAATTGCCCCTGAGTGTCAGGAACAGTTCAGTTTTACGTGGAACGGGCGTCAGATGACGTTCAGAAGTCTTCCTCAGGGCTATGTGCATAGCCCTACGATCTGTCACCGGCTGGTGGCAGAACACTTGACTGAGGTACCAGTTCATCCCAAAATTCAGATATGTCATTATATTGATGATGTGCTGATTCAAGGCGAAACACAAGAGGATGTTCAGATACAATTAGATAAAGTCATTGAATGTCTGCGTGAGAAAGGTTGGGAGATCAATCCGGACAAATTACAGGGTCCATCCCAAGCTGTAAAATTTTTAGGTATTAATTGGCATGAGGGACACCGTGAGGTGATCCCTCAGGTAAAACAGAAGATTCTTGATTTTTCGGTTCCGAGGAATAGGAAGGAAGCCCAAAGCTTTATTGGTTTATTTGGTTTTTGGCGCCAGCATATTCCTCATCTGAGTCAAATATTGGCCCCATTGTATCGTGTTACACGTAAGAAGAATGCATTCGAATGGGGTAAACAACAGCAAGATGCATTTAGCCTAGCAAAAGAGGCGATTCAACATGCTATGGATCTTTGGCCTGTATGTGATGGTGATGTGGATTTGAATGTGTCTGTGCAAGGCCCTTATGCAAACTGGAGTCTGTGGCAGAAACAGGGTAGGTGCAAAGTACCATTAGGATTCTGGACCAAAAAGCTACCTGATGCTGGTGAGCGTTACACACCTTTTGAGAAACAGCTACTTGCTTGTTATTGGGCTTTGGTGGATACCGAGCAATTAACATTGGGACATGACATATTCTTGCGTCCTGAAATTCCTATTATGCAGTGGGTTTTGAGTTCACCAAAAACTCATCGAATTGGGCATGCTCAGGAGGCGAGTGTGATTAAATGGAAATGGTACATACAAGACAGGGCACGTGTGGGTCCGAAAGGAGTTGCGTCCTTACATGAGCAGGTGGCGCAAGTACCATCGACTGAGACTGAGAGTGAGTGTTCTGTACCTTTAGAACAGGAGTCTCCTGTCAAGTGGGGTAAACCTTTTGATGATTTGTCCGTCGAGGACAGGAACCAT
The DNA here is from genome assembly GCF_964204655.1 of Triturus cristatus. NCBI lineage: Eukaryota > Metazoa > Chordata > Amphibia > Caudata > Salamandridae > Triturus > Triturus cristatus. The sequence goes on along the minus strand of NC_140594.1, from coordinate 939,431,376 downwards.
GTGTGGTTCACAGATGGGTCAGCAAAATTTATTGGAAATACTCGGCACTGGAAGGCGGTGTCTTATAATCCGATCACACAGAGACTATTGAGCACAACTGGTGAAGGAAAAAGTAGTCAATTCGCAGAGCTATATGCTGTTTATCAAGTCCTGAAACAGGAGTTACCTGGCGTATGCCATATTTTCACTGACTCCTGGTCTACTGCAAATGGACTGGCTGTTTGGTTACCAACCTGGCATTCTCGTAATTGGAAATTACACTCTAAAGAGTTATGGGGAAAGGAGTTATGGCAAGAAATTTGGGAAATGCTCCCACAGAGTACTGTTACCATCTTCCATGTGGATGCTCACACCCCGATAGACTCCCTTGACAAATTTTTTCATAACATTGCAGATGAGAAATCTAAAATTGCCGAGGCAGTGGTGGACAGACAAGATCCTGACATTGCGGGATTGGCGAAATGGGCACACCAGAAGGCAGGACACTTTGGAGAGAAGGCCACTAGCAGGTGGGCTGCTGACAGAGGAATCTATATTCCCCTAGATCTAATTAAAGATGTTATTCTACATTGTCCCGTCTGTCAACATATCAGGCAGCGTAAAGTACCCCAAATTGTTAGAGGCCATTTACATCGCGGGAAATTGCCCGCTCAAATCTGGCAGATTGATTACATCGGACCCCTTCCCATGAGTAGAAATTGTCAATATGTTTGCACAATTGTCGATACATATAGTGGGTTGCTGGTAGCTTTTCCATGTAAGCAAGCCACCCAATTGAACACCATAAAAACATTGGAATTAATTATGATGTATTATGGTGTGCCATTCCAAATTCAATCTGATAATGCATCCCATTTTCGTGGAAGATTGGTACAGGAATTCTGTGTGGAACATCACATTGAGTGGATCTTTCATATACCCTATTACCCGCAGGCCTCAGGCCTGGTGGAAAGATTGAATGGTCTGCTAAAGGACCAGTTGCGCAAACTAACAGATGACAAGTATAAAAATTGGCGAGACTTTTTACCTCAAGCATTATTGATCTTGAATAATCGTCCTTTTTTAAATGCTGAATCTCCACTTATGCGTTTGTTCCCCCCACAGGTTGAAACAATGCCTAATATAATAAATGAAACTGTGATGTATTGGGAAATTACTTCCGGAGCTCTAGCTCCATGCAGAGCGACCCCAGGGTCGGCAGGCTTGGACTTGCATGCTATGGATGACACCGTTTTAAAAAGCAAAAATCGGGTCATCATTTCTACCGGTGTTGGTATTCATATACCACCGGGAAATTTTGGATTGATCGCCCCTAGATCGGGGTTGGCTGTAAAAGGCATCCAGGTACTTGGAGGTGTAATTGATAGTGATTATCAGGGAGAAATTAAAATACTTCTGCTAAATAGCAGTGAGGATGACCTACTGATACACCGCACCGACCGAGTGGCTCAATTACTCATTATGCCTGTTTTCAGTGGTGGAATAATAAAAGGCACTGCCCCAACTTTGCTAACTGTACGAGGCCAGAAAGGCTTTGGCTCTACGGATAATCCTGGAGCCAAGATTTGGGTGCAATCGCCTAAGAATCCCCCTGAACAAGCAGAGGTTATTGCCACCGGTCAGGATAACACCATTTTGGTTATGAGGCCAGGGAAAGATAGCTGGGAAGCTGTCCCAGCTGATAAATGTTATTTACGAGAATGATTAATGCCCGTGTTTGGTTCTTTTTCAGATCATTCTTTGGATTGTTGTTGCGGGATGTGTCGGTACTGGACACCCTTCGGTCTACTTCGGAGAGAAAGGAGGGATCCCATTAACCCGGGATGAATTGGGAACCAGAGTGTTGCGTTCCTTCAATGCGTGGGACTCGTCATCGAACTTTTGGACACTGCTGGCGAAAAGAGTGACTGATGCCCCTCACTTCTGTTTGACACCGATGAGATCTGTACATGACATTCTGGCGACATGCCTAGTTGCTGTCCCCGCTTCGCTGGAAACCTTAACGAGCATTTTTAACGTTTCAAAAGCTCGTTCGAATATTATTCTGGGTGATTTTGCTACCCATGCATATTGTCCTTTATGTACTGAACTGCCGAATGAACAACTTCCTATCCAATCCCAAATAACTACGTATAACATCACACAGGGTGACCTGTGCTTTTTCCTCACATGTAATCCAAATGCAATCTCTGAATGTCTACGTCTCAAGTTAAGAGGTGCTGTTTCATTCACACCCCATGAGCGAACTTTGTGCCTCCAGAGGACACCGACCTCATGTGCTTCCATACAAAATAATATGACTTGTAATAGTTTGGTAGTTACTCCTAGTCACTATCGCGCAATGTTGCTACCTGCCGGATGGCTTTTCTCATGTGGTAATACTTCCTGGCCCTATGTCCCTGCAAATATTTCCGGAGGTCCGTGTGCCATTACTAGACTTAGTCTGCTTATGTTTTCCTCACATCCGAATGCCAACTCTCGTGTGCTCCGAGATGCAGTTATGTTACAAGAGGATTGTGACTCATCTGTGTATTTATATTCCAAGTCTGAATACCTTAGTCTAGCTGTCTCAATTATTGGTGTCCCTGCTTTGGCGGTTTATAATGCTAAATCCATTGGAAAAATGGCTTGCTGGATGGTTAAGTCTATTAATCATACTTCCACAGTCCTATCTGACTTACTATTAGATGCCCAGGGTGAACGTAGGGCTATCTTGCAAAACAGAGCAGCCATTGATTATCTTTTACTTAAGCATGGACATGGCTGTTCAGATTTTGAAGGCCTCTGTTGTTTTAACTTATCTGATCATACACAATCCATTCGTGCGCACATAGATAAATTGCATGATCTAACTAACGAAGTTAAGAAACACATTGATCAGGGTTGGTTTGACTGGCTCTTCAACTGGTTGCCAGACCTGAAGATGCTACGTCAAGCATTAGGTGGCATTTTGATTACTATTGCTGTTTTGATTTCTATCTGTTGTCTTATTCAATGTATTCCTTCACTGCTTCAATTCTGCACATCTGGTACTAGACACAGATCGGTTAGTTTTGTTTCTTATTACTCTTCCACAGATGTTAGCTCCGTTTAGTATATGTAAATAGACTAAAGTCAAGGGTGGAATGTACTGCTTGATTTTCCCGGCTTTCTGGTGCTGCAGGGCGGTCCATATGACTTCAGTCTATTTCCATCTAAGTCTCAAGTCTGGAGTAGTGAGTAGAGCCTGTTTGTTAGACACTTCGACACAATTCCGTGCTTCTACCCATAGCCTAGGGCCTATACACATAGCCTAGGGGATAGATTCGTTAGTATTGAGGATAACTTGCCCTATGGTGAGGGTATTTCGTAGAGTTGTACTGAATCCAGGCCTGGTAGGCCTCAAACGGGAGAGACTCCATCTTTCTTTCTGCTCCGGCAGCCCGGGACCTTCCCAGAGGGAGGGGGATGTTTTAGTTATAAAGTGTTATTCGCTCGGAGAGAACTGGTTCGGGCCGGCCCTTATCGAAGGATTGTATTTTTCTTCATGCCGAAGACACTACAACAGGCCGGCCGGCTGGGAAAGTGTCCTTGGTACGGGGAGGTACAGGAATTTGGTGGGCGGCAGGTCTTGAGCTGGAAATTTCCATGAGGGAATGCACGTCCATATTAGTGAAAGTCTGAGTGAGATAAGGCACTTGCTTCTAGACCGTAGGCGGCATCTGGCCGTTAGCAGAAAAGCTATTGCTTATTTCAGGGAAGACTGATGGCAAACTCAAATCCAAAGAGAAGGGAGTAGACAAGGAGGACAAGGTTCTAGTGACTCGGAGAGGGAGAAGGAAGCAGACCCACAACTGCCGAGGGGTAACTTCCAGGCTAAACCGAGGCATAGACGAGAAGGGGACCCAGATGTCCATCGAGCACAGCCTACACAGATATAAGGTGCAGTCGATCCCTTTTTCTTCTTTGAAGTATATAACTTAACCTTTCACTTTCCTTGCAGGTTCCATATGTATGGTATGTTCTATAACTATGCATGTGCCATTTGAATAAAGTATTTAGCTTGTTGTACGTTAGCATGTGTTGTGTACTTTTGTATAGGAGAACAGTCTATTCTTTAGTCGGAGTTACTTCAAAGTGAACAGAGACTAATCCTGATCAGGTAAGGGGTAACTGGATGAGGGGAAAGACAAGCCCCTCGAACTAAGAGAACAGGTTGTGCTCAACTGGTAGTCTTTGTGTGATCGGATATGTGGTAATCCTAACTCCCCTGTCGTGTACTATAATTATAATAGGATAAGCTCGTGCTAAGGCTGCCGAATGGGTAGGAGATTCTGGGTCTAACAACGGCCGCGAGACTTTGAGTGTCGCTGCCGAATGGGTAGGAGGTTCTGGGTCTAACAAAGGCCGCGAGACTTTGAGTGTCGCTGCCGAATGGGTAGGAGATTCTGGGTCTAACAAAGGCCGCGAGACTTTGAGTGTCGCTGCCGAATGGGTAGGAGGTTCTGGGTCTAACAAAGGCCGCGAGACTTTGAGTGTCGCTGCCGAATGGGTAGGAGATTCTGGGTCTAACAAAGGCCGCGAGACTTTGAGTATCGCTGCCGAATGGGTAGGAGGTTCTGGGTCTAACAAAGGCCGCGAGACTTTGAGTGTCGCTGCCGAATGGGTAGGAGGTTCTGGGTCTAACAAAGGCCGCGAGACTTTGAGTGTCGCTGCCGAATGGGTAGGAGGTTCTGGGTCTAACACAGGCCGCGAGACTTTGAGTGTCGCTGCCGAATGGGTAGGAGGTTCTGGGTCTAACACAGGCCGCGAGACTTTGAGTGTCGCTACCGAATGGGTAGGAGGTTCTGGGTCTAACAAAGGCCGCGAGACTTTGAGTGTCGCTGCCGAATGGGTAGGAGGTTCTGGGTCTAACAAAGGCCGCGAGACTTTGAGTGTCGCTGCCGAATGGGTAGGAGGTTCTGGGTCTAACACAGGCCGCGAGACTTTGAGTGTCGCTGCCGAATGGGTAGGAGGTTCTGGGTCTAACAAGGACCGCGAGACTTTGAGTGTCGCTGCCGAATGGGTAGGAGGTTCTGGGTCTAACACAGGCCGCGAGACTTTGAGTGTCGCTGCCGAATGGGTAGGAGGTTCTGGGTCTAACAAGGGCCGCGAGACTGTGGGTGTCGCTGCCGAATGGGTAGGAGATTTTGGGTCTGAGATTGCGAGGCTGTGAGGCCTCCATATATAATTATAATAGGAATTCCCTGTCCTTAGGTGGTACGCATATATGTGGTTATTTAGGTGTAAAAAGGCCCTAGGGAGGGGGTAACGTTCTGCATTTGGGTTAGAAGGGCTCTGTAGAGCAGGTTCCACCCGATCTAAAACCCAAGCAGAACACCCGCCTTATCATTGATCGTGAGCTCGATGGAGGGCCGTCCTTTTGAGCTGGATTTCGGCGTTGTATCTTCCTCTTCACTTTGACTTCTATTGTCCTCCTTTGTTCTGAACATTTTGGCTGTCCTGGTCTTCTCCATTTGTTTTTTCTCCACTAATGTTTTGCACGTCCGGCCTTTTTTATCCAGGATAATTGATAGCTGGGTGTCTGTACTTGAAGCTCTTTCTATGTACCGTCCAGGACTTTTTTCCCTTTTTGGCAGGTTTATTTTATCTTCATTTGTTATCCGTTTGGTTATTACTTCCTGGTGCTTGATTTTTGAGCCATCATCGTTTTTTACTTCAGGTACCGCTTTTTGAGGCGTGTCTTCTATTACCTGTGGTTTTGTTGTTTGTTTGTTTTTATCCCTTCTTATCACGTTTTCCGTCTCCTCCTCTATGTTCGTTTTTGTTTTTACTATTTCGTCGGTATTCCACCCTTTTATTGCTTTTCTATCAGCAGGTTCTGGTGCACACTGATTGCTTTGCACGGATATATTGCAGTCCCTCAAATTGTCTAATAGGTTTGATTCTTCGGTGTTTTTCTGTGTTATTGGGCCAATGACTGCTTGCTCATGTGCACTATTGTTAGCGTTTTGTGCAAAAATGGCATAATTTTGTTTTTTTCCCCGCTTAATTTTTGAATTAACGTTCTTCCTGGCTTTCCGTGCTCGTTTGCGTTGTCTTTTGGTTTGGTTTTCCAACACACTTGGAGCGGCGGGTGTATTTTTTTCACTGTGCCTATTGCCCTGCTCTTTTGTTATGTTTGCATCGCCCTCCGTGGAGTTTTCTACAGATTCTATACTTTGCCTCAAACTTCTTTGTTTTTCAATCATTGTAATTTTACCTGTATTTACTAAGCACGATGTTTCTTCTGTTTGTTTTCTTACTTGTGCTGCACAAAGGATCTCAGCCAAAATTTCTGGTAGGCATGCCAGTTTATCTATTATTTTGCCGCACCCGCAGCTTTGGTCCAATACTTTGTTTTTGTTTTGTCTGACTTTATTTGTTCCATTACATTAATTATTTGATCTGAAATTTTGTCCAGCTTGTTATTAATTCCTGCAATGTGGATTGCGATCAGGTTCATTAAGTCTACCTGCACGTCCAATTTGTCCGATTGAACATTTAATACAGTGATTGCTTGCTGTAGACTTTTTAGTAACAAATCGCTCCAAGTGGTTGTTTCTTTATTTGTTGGTGGTATTGAGATCCCTGATATGGAATCGAGCCCGCTTACTGATGAAATAGTGATTGGTGACTGTGTTTTTTTGTCTCCATGTGGCGAGCCACTTTGCCCCGTGTTTACTTCTTTCCAAAGAATGGGGCTAGGGGTGTGCTTGATGGGGGTTGATACTGCTCCTCTTTCAACTCCCCTTTCCTTTTTTTCCGGCGGATTAGTGTCCCTATGTTTTCCCTGGTTTGTTGCCCCTGATTCCTCCACTTGTTGGGTTTTAAAATCTAGCATCTTTATAAGGTCGTCTTCCTCTCTTATTGAAAAAGATCTTAACCAGTTTGTCTTTTGGATTATTCTTCGTTGTGTAACTTGATCTCCGCCTTCGCTTTGTTCCCTTAACATATACCTTGGTGCAGTTTTTTCTTCCTTGCTTTTTTCGTGGGTGGCTGTATGTTGAGATGAAGATTGAGATATGGGTTGGTGTGCCGGGACATGTATTTGGGCTGTCGTTTTTAAAAGCCATTTTTTTAAAGCTGATTTTTCTTGAACCGGTCTTTCATCCTTTTCTTCTGGCACCCTTCCTTCTTTTTGTTGACACTTTTCTGGTTGTCTTGACATTGCTTCTGGGCATTTATCTCCGGCTCTTTTTGGTGTTATCGAGTGTATCGGTTTTATGGGAGTTTGTAGGCTTTGTGTCTCTTCTGTGTTTGCATAAATTGCCGCCCTCGGGTCTTTTAAAAACTGAAATTTATGCTTTAGGTTTTTCCCACCGAACTTAAATGGCTCTGTAGCTGTAATAGGGATCAAACTCTTTTCTTGTGGGTTGGAATCCTTTTTTAACTTACTCTTGTTTCCAGATTTGTTAACCGCTTTTATTTGATCCTGTGTTGTCGCTCTTTTCTTATTTTTATGGATGGGGGCTTGGCGAACTTTTCCTGACCGCATATCCCCAATTCTCTACTTCGATTGTTGATAGGACTGATCCCGATGACTATCTTGACCCCTATGCTGTTTTTCGCTGTTCCCCCCCACTGCAGGGTGTTCTTGTCTCTCCAGTCAGAGGTACTGTGAGCACTGCTTCACCTCTAAATCGCCTCACCACACCTCACCTCCAGACTTTCACCACCCACGCAACTTCCAGCGCCTCCTCCCAAGCCTGTCTGCTCCTTCTGCGTCCTGCGGAGTGGCAAGCTCCCCCACCGGGTCACCTCCTCGGCTACCGACCCTTACGCTAGGTGCGGCGCAAGGTGTTGTGGGGTGGTTTGGGGCCCGACGCGGGATTGGGGCAGCTGCCGTCAGGGAGGAACTGCGTTGAAGTGTTGCAGTGTCTGGCATGCGGTGACTTTGTCTGTCGTATCAAGTCACTTACAGGCAGTCCCGTCAAGGTATAAGATGTCTATTTGGGTCCCTCTGTTGGGGCCTCAGGTCACAAGTTCTCAAGCTTTTAGCCCGCAAATAGATTAACAGTTTTTGCCAGTTTTTACCAGGCAGTCCACCGTAATTTTATTATTGCCTGCGTTAAAGCTGGTGCTTGACTGCTTGAATGCTGGTACTTGAATAGTAGCTAGTAGCTTAAATATGCTTAATTTGATGATTAGGTAGTGCATAGGTAGTACTTTAGTCCCCCCTTGGCGCCTGTAACTCTGCCGAGGTTGGCTTTTCCTGCAGGGCTGCTGCTTGCTGCTACTGCCTTCGACTCGCCTTTTGCTTGCCAAAAACCATGACCATGACCGGTCCTCGAGTTCAAAATACAGGCAGGGTATGTCTTCAGGGGCCTCTGGGGCTCAGGGGCTCGGGCTTGGGGCTAACAGCCTGCCCCCCCCTGCCCGACCCGCTCCCGCTCCCAGCACCAAATACCCGGCTCACCACTTCTTGCCGCCTCTCCTCTCCTCTCTCCTTGCTGTGTGGTGCGGCGCGGAGCGGTAGGGGGAGCCTCTGGATGCGGGGGGCCTCGAGAGCTCGGGCTGCCTGGAACCGTGCCTGGGACCGTGTTGCTCCGCTTCACTTCTATCCGCCTCCGCTTTGCTCCTAACGCTCCTCACGCTGCCTTGACTGCTCTACGGCTCAAACTGCTACTGCTACTGCTCCTGCTCCACGGTGCTTCACCTGGAAATACAGTTTGAAACATAGCAGGGCTGACTCCAACATTCATCATTTCGTATTTGCTAAAAATGCGTTTGGGCAACATAGAAGCCCCTTATTTCTAGGGGCCCATTCAGCCAGTGAGGGCGGTGTATATGGTCGAAGGCATGTGTATGGGGCGTGGTAAGTGGTCTTGGAAGTCAGTGTCCCTATCACAGCTGTCTCCCAGCAGGTCAATGTAGTTATTGATCAGGCCGGGTGGGGGCAGGCGTGGCGCTTCCAGGGGAATGCCTGGCCTCCGCTGCTGCTGCTCCCAGAGAAAAGCTTCATCAGCTGCCCCCGCTGCATCTCTTTCCAATTTTAGCCCTGAAATAAAATGGACCATCAGTTTGTATGTTTATGCGTCAATCAGTTTTGTATTTCTATATCTAGCATTGACCACAGAAGCTGCATAGACGAGCTCAGTGCATTGAAAGAAACAATGCTCCACATCAGAACCTGGCGTGACGTTCCAGGCTCTAGTCCCGCCTGCGCCTCTCACGCAGAAGAAAACAGCAAATTAATTAAATAACCAAGTAAAACCGCTAAAGTGAGCGGACGGCGCTGCAAATTAATTAAATAAACAATGCGGCTGCAAAAGTGAAAGCGGCCCGCGCTGCAAAATAATTAAATTAACAAGTGTGGCCGCTAAAGTGAAAGCGGACCTCGCTGCAAATAAAAAAAAATAAACAAAATAGTGCTCTTAGCCATTATAAAGCAGACCGTGTATCATGACCAGTAAAAGGTCCAGTTCTTATGGGCGGTAACAAATGGAGATAAGGCGGTACCAAGGAGGGACTAAAAAGCCTATTTACCAATCAAAAGCCAGCGTTTAAGAAGGACAATGACAATAGGGCTTTGGGGGGGCGGCCGACCAGCGGGAGGCTCGCCCTCCCGGGGGGTTTTGGGCCGGGGGGGGGCAGCCGGACCACGGGGGCAGACTTCCGGGGCTTAACAATCTTCGCTTTGTGGACTTTCCCAAAAACTGAGAAGGTAACAATAATAAGTTCAAATCAGAGTGGCTCACATCTTGGATTCCAGGGGATGCCCTAACCCCCTGCTTCATTGTGGAACACGTGCATAGAGCCCTGCTGCAGCGTCTACCACTGGGAGCACGAACGCGACCCATAATTGCACACATTTTCAACTATCATGATCGGGACTCAGTCCTTAAACATACCAGGAGAAAGGGAGAACCTATTCTATGACTCACATAGAATCATGATATTCCCAGACAATACGAGAAGGAAGAGTTACTTACCTTCACTAACGATATATCTGGTTGAGACACAGTCTAGCCGCAGACGTGGAAGGAGTGGAGAGCCAAAGGGCTCAAAAGCCGAACAACACCCCCTCGCCAAAGGAAGGTGCGAGAACACACCACCAACAATACACTAGGACAGAGGGAAGGCCGAAGGGCCCCATGCAGGAGAACACACCCTACCCCAGAGTGAGGAAGACCAAGGCCACCAGAAACGGGGGGGGTAGGTTGAAAAATCAGTACATAAGCTCCCAATCGCACAATATATATATACATGTCTGGAAGAATTTCAGGGGAATTGTCTATATACCATCCTAATTTAATATTTTTTCTCTACAGGCACCTCTTCTTCACTACAACAGCGGTGGTCTTCACGACTAAATATACAATTATCGTAAAGGAGTTGGGGCATCTAAACTGAAAACTTTAGTAGAGTGCTCAGAGACTCTTGTGTTAAATGTAGTCATTTTAAAATACTGCATCGCTGGCACTGGTTCGCCCTCTAAGCTATAGTTGGCCAAACCTTTACCCCGATTCCCTTTGCTGGAGATGCCAGGAATCAGACTGTGATATTGTTCATATACTGTGGGACTGTCGAATGTGTACTTTCTGGTTTCAGACTGAAAAATATTAGAAAAATTGCTCTCCCATTAACCTCTCCTGAACAGCACGATTGTCACTTCTGCATGATGTCTCAGACTCGCCCACATGCCCATACATACTTATAAATGGCTTCCCACAGCCCTTGGCCTAGCTAAAGTAAATATATCACTTTTTTGGAAGACAGATGTGCTCCCAACAATTTGATCTTGGCTTGAAGATATGTACGAAGTGGCAACATTCGATAAAATGATCTATAAACCAAATGATAAATTGCAACAAGTTGATTGTATTTGGGGTCCTTTTCAGGATCTACAATAGTTTTAACATAGTTAACTCATATATATTTAGGAATGTAGCTACTCAGGAAGTTATGTTCACTTAAACGTTATTTTGCATATTCAAAAAATATGTTGAGATTATTGCTCGCATATCCATGTCATTGACATGCTTAATTGTTATTTGTTCTCCTTTTCTTACTTAGATTATCTTCAAATGTATCATTTGTATTCTATAAAAGATTATATTTATATGCTGAATATATCCTGTTCCTTTTTGAAATGCCAATAGACAAAATTGGAGACAAAATAAATGAGCGGCACTACACAACAAGCACCAAAGCGCGAGCAGATTGCTTTTATTAATGCTACCCTGATCCCACAGTGTAGAGGAGCTTTTTAAAATGCATTTGTCTAACTCCAGATGCGTGGTACTTGGCAGGCTGCTAATTTGGCAATAAACTTCCTTCACTTCTTAAATTCTTTATATCTTGTGCTTTAATGTGAGAACACTGCAAACAAGTGAGGCATAGCACGGCACTCGAAGTGAGTGAAAAACATGGACTGGGGGGTTTCTAAACTACAATCCAGATCATAATCTTACCCAGTCTTCATGCTAGGTCATCCAATCCCATGGGCATCGCCCTGTAGTCATATACTATTATAGTATAAAGTGACAAATGAAGACAGAAGTTCATCATCCGTCGCTTTACATAATTTTATATTGTATAGTCAATTGTAGTGCTCAGCAGTTCTTCATAGTGTCAGATCATCAGTACAGTAATAAGCCGCTACCTGGCTTGGTTGACAATGGAAAAAATACAAAAGCAATCTGCTTTTAGTACAGGGATTTCTATAATACTGTTTTGTTAACCTTGTACAGCAGGTCAGCGCCTTGTAGGTGCAAATTGCTAAACTCTTGCTCAGATTTCAAGCCCCTCTCCACATTTGCTATTCCGGTCAGCATGGATTGAATACAGGCAGAACAACAAAACAGGCGGGGTCCCATCCTAATCTCTACTCACTTCGTCAAGGCACCAAATCTGTATCCGAGACTTGCCTCTACCCTCTGACGATAAGATGAAGAACCGTCATTTTTTTGTACCACGCAGTAGTACGCATGTGATGTCATTATATTCACGCGTCTTAGAGCTCTAATGTTTTTAACTTTAAACACGCTGACTGTAAATAGAATACATTGTGCACTAATGGGTGCCATACAACAGTGATAAGGGTCCTCGCCAAACACGATCAACCAAAGAGTGGTTGTTAGACGTACGTATCGCATTTTAACTGAAGATCAACAACATACCAAGTTTTTCAATGATCCTAACCAATATTTATGAGAAACAACAGGTAATGACAATAATTTCAAGGCTTCGGGTTGTTTTTCCATGAACACTATCTTAATCTATGGACATGATGTGAGGTGTATATACGTACACTTAGACCCTTTAAGGGGGACCCCCTTATTTGCTGGTTCCCTCAGTTCACGATGTTCTGAAGACAGAACATGTGTGTGCAACTAACGTGAAGTCTCTCAGCTGACTTCTCCCCACCATCCTTTAATGCTACAGGACGGAACCAGTTATCAAAAAGTTAATATGGTATTCAGCTGGTATCTTCATTCAGACTCATCAAGTCGTTACCTGCCCAATCTATAGATTCAGCATTGTTCACAATTCAACAGTATACTTTTCAAACTATTAGCGTTACATGGTATGTCTGGTTTGTCCAAAATAGTCCTCCACAAATGGCCTGCGGTGTAGTTAAATTTCTAGAAATGCAAAGGGAATCTTGCCATGTTTTTGTTTTCTTTTCACAGTTACTTCTATGTTCCGATATACATATATTTACTCTTCTAGTTGTCATACCTACATAAAGCCGATTACATGAACATTTAATCAGATAGACCATATTCTCCAAAATAACATGTAGTATGTTGGTTCAAAACCCGAGGATGTTTGGGGCCAACATCAACGGACCTGGCACTCGTTTTAGAGAAAAGGCTGGCTTCTGCAGAGAAAGAGTGTTGGAACTCAAATTGCACTAATGTTTATTGATAGTTCTTTAATTTGCATTGGACACCGTGCAGTATGGGGTCACACATCAATTTGTCCTTTTTTTTTTTAACCTGTGTTTCGAGTAGGGCCTGTCGATTATTATTTAAAGCTCGTTAGTACACCCTATGTATACATAGTGCTTCTGTTTTCCAGTTAAAATAGATTATAACCGATAAAACAACATGAGACCATTGCTGCATGGAACAGAATGATAACTAGCTGGTCCGCGTAGGATATGTACACCCGCAAAGTGCACAGCAATCCCATTACTAATTCCAAACAAACATAGGTTCACATGCCTTACAGATTTGGCGCTTTGTAGTATTCATGTTGACTAGCAATAAATACAGAGAGGAGACGTGACTTACAATTGTAGTACTCCTGACTTACTCTTGAATTCCAGGTGTACTACTGGCTTCCTGCTGAAATGCCGGAGTATAGCAAGGTCTTTGTGCGACATCTTTGTGAATCTGGCCAATATTTGGCAGGCATGGCACAACCATTCATAAAAAAAAACATGAGAAGGAAAGAAAAGCTTCACGAAATTACACAGATCTTGCTTTGTGGTCTTAATATATTCAGCAGTTCACTTCCTATCACACTAGTTAACTAAATTCACAGTGTGACCTACACAAACATCAAAAGGTCTTCTGTAGGTCCTGTAGCTTTGAGTACCTCAGCTGTTTTTCCATATTACAACTCAGTTTGCTGTAACCGAAGGATATATAGCCAACATTATACGTATTAATTCCTCGAGCAGGCGTCTCTCTGACTAGGGTCAGACAGTAATATTATATTGGTTAGTCCTCTCCTGGTATCTTGAAGCAAGGAGCAGGGCAAAGTAACACCGGCATACAATAACCGAGCATGCTGTACCTAACACCATATATCTCGTCTCTCTCTCATATCTTAAGTAGAACATCCTGTTTCAGCTGCTCGTTGCCATTGGACTGAAGGGGATCAGCAGGGTGGTGTCTGTAATTCCCACTAGAACCTTTTACTACTGCAATTAAATCTGAATGAAGTGCAAACATGTCCAACCATGCACATCAGCAGAGGGTGTCACTGGCCTGATGGGAAGAGGAGTTTGCGTGCTGGATAACACATCAGGCAGGGAATTGGCAGAAATAATAAACATTTAAATGACAGAAGAAACCCATGGGTTGGATAGAAGGAACGGGTTGAGGAGCAGGAAAGAAGTAATACATCAGCTTGACGAAATCAGGCTGACGAAACATCATTTTAGACAAACGTAAAAAAGACTAACTACCTTTTCTGCGAAAATAAAAAGTTCTTGTGAAAAAGATAAATACAAATTTAAGAAAAGGGCTGCAGTCATCATTCTTTTATATCTGTTGCAACCCAGTAGTAAAAAAGGAAAAAGAGATAAAAGAGGATGGGGAGAAAGGTATGAAGGGAAAGGTACATGGGGTAGAGAAGATTATGGTGGTGGAGATGGGATGAGGGATTTAGTCAAAATGGATTAATAAAAAATAAAAAAAAAAGGCATGTTGCAACAGGGGGGAGCAGCAGGATACTGAATATAGGTAAGAGGGTAAAAGAAGCAGGGAGGGTAGAAAGGCAAACCCCATTAAAACAGGAATACAAAATATGGGTGTTGGTGTTGTGTGCCTCCAAATAACAGTACCAACGTTATATATGCCATCAGATGTCCCTGCGGGTGTATATACGTTGGCCAAACCACTCAGAAAGTGAGGATCTTACAGCATATGAGCAGGATAAGATGTAAGGTACAAGGGGCACCCTTAGTTGATCATTATATGACACACCAACACGCTCCACACAATCTTACATGGTGGGTACTTGAGAAGATTATTCCTAGTGTAAGGGGTGGTTCAGTCACGAGGTGCTTGAACTATAAAGAGTGTAGATGGATACATCAGCTTGACCTGATAGACCACGGGTTGAATGAGATGGAGGAGACAACAAGACAGATGGGGCAATTGTAATCTTGTTCTGGTTAGCATTTGAAAATGTATGATCAATTGTACGGTTGGTAGTTTCCATCTAACATATATTAACGAATCTACACCTCCCACTATGTATGTAATGTATATTTTACAAAATTGGCATTATATAATGATTTCTGTATTGTTTTTCCAGATGGGAGTTTATCTTTATCTTTTTCCTAGTAGACCGGTTAGTGAAAAATTGTTACAGATCTATATGTGACCAACTACTTGTATAAAGTTATGCTGAAAATTGTAATTTCAATTGTAACTTAATTATGGTCCTATCGTGATTGAATTGCTTTAACACCAGAATCTGAAGGGATTGTCTTGAATGTATGAATAACATTTGTCAATTATCGTTTTGAAAAATGTGAGATATATGACTTTACGAATAACATCGCAAATCACATGACAGTGTTTTCAAGGGAATTCTCCCGTGTCATCTAACTCATGGCGAGATTGTCTTCTCTTGGCATATACATAGTTTGTAGATTGAGAGCACCTTGTGTGCATACTCGATAAGTATCACGGATAATTGTTTCCGGTTGCCCCGTAACGCCTATATGGCGCGCAAGCGCATTAGGACCAACATAATGAGGGTGCTGCCTTTAACGTCTGGCGGCCCGTGTGTTCCTTTTTCGAGGAATAGGGAGCTCACCTCAGAACAGTGCCCGTTTGATGTAACGATCATGTAATTGATGAGGGTTTGGCAAGGATATGAACCTTGGGCGTTCAATGTTGTCAAGACAACGATCACGTGAAGACGTGCATAGACGTCGCTTCCTAGCAACAGCCAATGGACGCAGTGATGCATGCGCAATGGATGTTATATATGCAATGCTCGTTTCGAACGCGTCTTTCACAGACACGGACGAGCTGAGACGTTTGCATGCCGTTCCTCTCAATCACTCGGACTCAGGTAATCTCAGGACCTAGAGCTCTTCTGGAACACCCATAACATTAAGCTAAGCTAGAATAGCGTATACCTAATTCACAATCTTTATTTGACAGATCGAGTGTAACAGCAATTTGAGTGACGTTTTCTCGCCTCATTTGAGCTTCAAGAGGTGAGCACCATTAGCACTTCCTTTATAACAATTTTACTAGTACTATGTAAATGAAGAATAGTTGGATACGAGTATGATTTATTACATAATATGTATCCTTTTAACTTAATGGCTTTTAGATGGGATCGTCTTGGACCATTCTCGAGAAGCAATAGACAAATTATTAATTTCGTGACAGTCATAATCACGACGTTCAGTATTGAGGTGAGCTTCTATTGCCACAAATACTATTTGAATCTATATGAATAGCTCTGTAATTTCACGAGTCTGTTGAGTAGGAATTTTGAATCTATTCTACTCATTTATAGATACATTCAATCATTATCTGCGGAAAGGATTGAATACCCCGCCCAGAGTATAGGTGAGTGGGACACCACCTCAAATTACCCTTGAGTGGTAGTTTTTCAGTTTCCTGTGACACTTCTGACTTTAAGTTAATTTATTCTCCACAGGCCATCTTTTTGTTACTTTTGTCCTGATGAAGACCCGCACCGACTTACTAGTAGTGCATCAACAGGGTTGAAACGTCGACAATTTTCCCGGACCAGTCTTTAGAGCCTGCCTTAACTATTGAATTGCTTTAGTGTGCATGACTACTATGAATTTTGGTTTTGCTGGCCAATAATAATATATATTTTTGTACAATTACACTGTATTTTGTCTTGCACTTATCTCACTGAGCACTAAGTTTTACTTTATTTGTGATGTCTCTGTATTGTGATGGCCTTTGCAAATGATCTTTGATGACAAAATTCATAAATGAATGAATTCATATAAGGATATTGAGGTTTCTTGGTCTTTGTGTCACTTCTGATTCATTCAGACATCTTGCTGTATATCCAGCAGGATATGGTTTTACCCGACAGAACCATTGTAATTTTGTTATACAACCATAAACAGAAGCACGTAGGTGAAAGGAGAACGGCAGAAGTCGGATCCCCATCCAAGACTCGCTCTCATAAGAAAGAGGAGGGGGGGGGGGGGGAAGAGAAAGAGAGTAAGTAAGTAGAATTTCAAACAACGCTTAACATCAAGAGAACGTAAAGCTCTCTCAGCTGGCGTGGATGGATCCGGAAAGAAAACTTTTAACTTTACCGGTTCATTCAAGTGAAAAAGAGACTGAACTTTGGGAATGAATCTAGGATTTGTTCGAAGAGTTACGTAATCCTTAGTGAAATGCAAAAAGGGTTCTGTGATAGTGAAGGCTTGGATTTCCCTAACCCTTTGTTCAGAAGTCAGGGCTAGTAGAATGGCAACTTTCCAAATGAGAAACTTGAGATCAGCTTTGTGAATAGGCTCAAATGGTCGTCTCATCAATTGCGCCAACACAGTATTTAACTCCCACTCTGGAGGAGGTGCACGTATTGGAGGGAAAGCTCGGAAAAGTCCTTTCATAAATTGCTTGACCAGCGAAGATGAACAGAGAAAAGGTTGTTTGGAACTTTTTCTGTATCTGGAGAGAGCAGCGAGATGAACCTTAATCGATGAAAAAACAAGCCCAGATGTGGCCAGGGACAATAAGTAAAGAAGAATTTGTGCAGCAGGCGCTTGAACAGGGTGGACTTTAAACGATAAGTCTTGACTGTACTTTGAGCACGAGACTTAGCCAAAATCTCACGACAGTCTTGAGAGATGTCAAGATCTTTGAATTCTAAGAAATCAGGAGCCATGCGTGCAAGCGCAGCGACTGTGGATCCGGATGGAGTACTTGACCCCCTTCTAATGACAACATTGTGAGTGCCGGAATCAGGCGAATAGGATTGTGCAGGGATAGTAGAAGCAGTTCCTGAAACCAAACCTGCCTTGGCCAATGGGTTGCAATCGGGATGAGATGGCAACCCTCCATCTACATTTTATGGAGCACTTTCGGAATCAAAGCGATTGGGGGAAAAGCGTATGCACAAATCCCTGACCATCGCATGGACAGGGCATTCCCCCTTGATCCCTGTTGAAGAAATCTGCTGGCGTAATATTGGCATTTCCTGTTTTCCCTCGTTGCAAATAAATCCAGTGTTGGTTTGCCCCAAACTTGGAAGATTCTGTCCACCTGCGTCTGCTCCAGTTCCTCTTCGTGACAGCCCGCTAGAGACCTGCTCAGTGCGTCGGCCAGAGTATTGTGGAGCCCCTTGACGTGTTCTGCTCTCAAGGTTATCTTGTGGAATGTAACCCACTCCCACAATTCCTGAGCCTCCTGCGATAGAGACAGCGATTATATTTCTCCTTGTTTGTTGATGTAATACATGCCGGTCATATTGTCGGTACGGACCAGCACTGAGGAGCTTGCAATCCCTGGGAGGAAAGCCTGCAGAGAGAGAAAGATGGCGCAAAGCTCCAATCTGTTGATATGCTGTCGTCGGTATTCTTGGGACCATTTTCCTTGAATCTGTAAATCTTGCAGATGACCTCCCCATCCCTCCATGGAAGCGTCGGTTGTTAAAACTAAATCTGGAATAATTGGTAGGAAAGTGAGGCCTTGAGCCAAATTCACTATCTGAGACCACCAATGCAGAGAATCTATCATGCGCGGTGTAACCCTGATGGAGTCGAACGATCCTCCGGCTTGCTGCCATTGCAGATGCAATGCCTCCTGAAGAGGTCTCATTTTGAGCCGTGCCAAAGGTATGAGGTTTTTGGCAGATGAACACATCCCCAGAAGAGAAGCGAACGTCCGGACTGAAACGGACCTTTTTGAAATTGCCAATTTTTGAAGACGTAACTTGCGGTCTTTTGACAAGAATGCTTTGCACTGTATCCTGTCCAGCATCGCCCCCAGAAAAGGAATTACTTGAAGAGGATGCAGCTGTGACTTGTTCACGTTGAGAGTGAGACCTAGAGTCGAAAAGAGATGCAGGCATGTTGTGATAGCTTGTTTGGCTGCCTGTTCCGAAGGACCTTTGAGCAACCAATCGTCGAGATAAGGGAAAACCTGTATTCCTTGAGATCTCAATGTAGCTGCCACTGGTGAAGATTCTTGATGCCGATTTCAGTCCGAATGGGAGCACCTTGAACTGATGGTGGACGCCAGCCTCTGTGAATCGTAGATATTTGCATTGCTTGGGGTGTATAGGGATGTGAAAGTACACATCCTCCAGATCTAGAGAAGCCATAAAATCCCCTTTGTTTAGATAGCTTAACACCTTGGAAAGTGTGACCATCTGGAAACGTTGCTTTTTGAGGAATTTGTTGAGCTTGCGGAGATCCAGGATCGTACGCCACTTCCCTGACTTCTTCTTGATGAGGAAGAAATGAGAGTAGAATCCGGTTCTTATTTGAGACGCTGGGACTTTTTCTTTTGCATTCTTGCGAAGCATATTTAAAGCTTCTTTGAACAATAAGTGAAGACAAGGGGGAGGGATACCCCTGGGCGGGGTAGTAGGTGGCTGTTTGATGAATTCCAGGGTGTGACCTTTGTTCACTAAGTCGAGAACCCATCGGTCCGAAGTGATCAGATGCCACTTGTGAGCAAAAGATTACATTTTTGCACCCACGGGGAGGGAGGGAATGATGCCTGGCGTCCTGCGTAGATCATGGCTTCCTGTTGGTATCGCGACCTTGATTGTTCGATCGCTTTCGACCACCTTGACAGGAGAAACCAGCTGAAGAGGATTGTCGGTAGGAAGATTGGCCGTAAGGCTGCCTATACTGCGTCTGATACTGCCTATTTTGTTAATTTTGATATCCTCCTCTAGAAGCAAAACCGCGTCCCCTTGCACCTCTAAATGATCCACGCCTGTATTGTTGAGCGCCGAGCGATTTAGCAGTATCAGTGTCCAGTTTAATAGCAAGTAGGGCCTCATCAATGTGCTTTCCGAATAAGGATTCTCCATCATAGGCCATGTCTAAGATCTTAGTCTGTACTTCTGGCCTAAAAGACGTGGCTTTAAGCCATCCTTGACGTCTAAGTACCGCAGCTCCAGCAAGTTGTCTAAAGCTGGTGTTTGCAATGTCCAGAGCGCAATCTATGATCTCAGATGCGACTCGTTCTCCCTCTAAAATTCCGTCAAATCTGACCACATCTGGCAGTCATAACGGCCGAGAATAGCCAGAGAATTTGCAGCTTTAATAGAGGCTGCCACCATGCTGGAAATATTTTTACCTATGAGGTCTAGCCTCCGTCCTTCTTTGTCAGGCGGTGTTGTTATGGGTGTAGCCGGATTTTTGGATCTTTGTTGGGCAGCTTGTGATATCACCGAATCCGGTCAGGGATGACCAATCAAGCAAGATGGAGTATCAGGAGGAGCACGGTACTTTTTATCAATGCAAGGGAGTACAGCCGGGAAGGATACAGGCGTTTTCATAATCTTAAATCCTTAATTCCAGATATATTCTTCTTTAAAATCATGTAAAAAGCAATCTGTTTGCTCTACAGTAACTGGCAATTGAAATCTAGATGCCGCTCGTTGCATCAGTTATGAAAACCCCCGATGTCCTCAGGGGGAGAATCCGAAGGCTCAGGCATGGGAGGAGAAGGCATTGGTATGACGTAATCATCCCAAGGATCCGTGTTAGTATCTTTATCAGGTATTTCACCCTCTTCAACCTCTTCCTCCAAAGAAGTAGTGTCATGATGTCCTTGCGGCGATGAACCAGAAGGGTGAGGCGACGAAGCAGGAACCCCTGTCAGAGGTATTGGATCAGGCACCTCTGTTGGCAGAGGTGGAAGTTTTGGAGTAGGCTGTTGTGGTGGAAACCTCCAACAGTAATCCACCAGCATGGCTTGGAGATCTTTTTTTTTTTTTTTAAATTCTTTTTATTTGCAGTTTTCAAAAACAAACTTAAAACAACATCACTCACTATTGTGTACATATGACAAACAATGACGATACGCCTCCACATCGAGCAGCTCATCACAATTTGGGTACCATCACACGTACTCAGTGCTACATTATCAAGTGCGTGGCATACAGGAGCCGATCGACCCATCCCGCCCGCATGCGGCATCATAAACCAGTTCAGCACCCAAAATAGTCCCCCCGAGAAGTACGGTCATCTCCATCTTGCGTCCGCCTTAGGGAATAGTATCGAGTCACAGCGCCTGCAGTGTAGCTTGCTCCAACCATTGTGTGAAAGGCCCCCAAATGTCCTTAGGTCGTGAACGCAGCGGCATAAGCTCCCAGTACAGGGCAAGTTGTGTCTGACAATAGACTGCGCTCGTGACCCACGCACGAATGCTAGGTGACGTAGCAACTCCCCAGTGCATCGCAACTTGTCTTCTAGCTAATAACAATAGCATCGCTGGCAGCTTGCGGTGCCTGGGCTTAATCATGTGCAAAATACCAAGCAGCGCAGCCTGCGGGGTGCACGGGATCTGTAGGCCAGTGAGTTCGCATATAATCTCTACTACCCTTTCCCAGAATGACGACAATGTAGGGCAGTGCCATGCCATATGCAAAAAGGTGGCGCCATGAGTGTAGCAGCGCCAACATTCATCCGTGTCTCTTAAACCCATTCGGTGCAGTCGACTAGGGGTACGGTAGGTCATGTGTATATATTTGAAGTGGATCAGGCGCAGCCTGTAGTTGGGGGACAAAATCTCAAGATTCTTACAGCACAAGTCCCAATGTTGTTCCGAAATATCCATACCCAACTCCGCCTCCCACAAGCCCCGCGCCGCAGGAAGAACCACGGGATGGCAAGTCTGCATTTGCACATACAAGCGGGATATAAGTTTGCGCCCGGACTCCACAGCTAGTACATTTTCCAAGGCAAGCAGGGCCGGCGGCGGCGCCGGGAACGCAGGAGACAGCCTCCGGCACGAGTGACGGAGCAGATAGTAAAGAAGCGTGTCCAGCATCGTCGGAGCCTCTGCATTACACATCTGCTCCGTAGTTAGGAAGGTGTCTCCCGGAAACAAATCGCCCCCAGTGCGGAGACCCAGCTCTTCAGCGCGCTCCCCGGTCTGCATGCTGCGCAGCGGCGGCCACATCGGATTCCCGCGCAGGGGCACAGAAGGTGAATAAAGAAGGTCAAGTCCGGCCCTCCGCCGCAGCCCATCCCATGCCCACCTGAGTGCGTGTACCGGGTCTATGTCCGCGCATCTCCGGGTGTGTGGCACGTAAAGTGCCACATTCAGCGGCAGCGGTGCTACTCTGTCCGTCTCTATCGCCACATGTGGTTGAAACGGTGTGGGATGCGCCCAGTAATGCAGGAATTGAGCCTGTGCACAGTAAGCATATAAGGAGAAGTCCGGCGCTGCCAAGCCTCCCTGTCGCTGTGGGAGAGTCAGGGTCTCCCATGCCACCCTCGGTTGCTTACCCCCCCAGGCAAGCTCCACCATCTGCGAGCGTAGCCGCCGCAAAAAATGTGCAGTCAGGGGTAGAGGAATATTCCCAAACAGGTAGAGGAGCTTGGGCAGGATCACCATTTTGGCCACCGCAATTCTGCCAGCCAGCGAAAGGGGCAAGTGCTTCCAGCGGTCGACCCTCTCCTCCACCCAATTCATCACCCGTCCATAATTCTCCGTCCATATTTGCTGTTGATCCGTGCTAATCCAAATCCCCAAGTATCGCACCGGGCCAGTGGCCCATTTCAGCGGGCAATCTGGAGTAAAGCGGGGAGTCCCGGACGTCAGGGGCATAATTACCGACTTCTCCCAATTTATATTCACCCCCGATAGTTGACCATAATGCATCAGTTCTCCTGTCAGAGGGGAGAGGTTCGTCTGAGGATCAGTGACATATAACGTGATATCATCAGCATATAGTGAGATCGTCAGTGCCCTCGACGAGAACCCAATGCCTCTAGCCGCGTGATGCTGCCTGATGCGAGCCGCCAGAGGCTCCACGGCGATGGCAAAGAGCAGAGGCGATAGGGGACATCCCTGCCTGGTACCCCTCTGAATCGCAAAGGGTGCCGAGACGAGCCCGTTAACTCTCACCCTGGCAGTGATGCCAGTATAAAGCAGCCTAATGTAGCTAATGAAGGCTGCACTCACACCCATGCGCTGCAGCAGCGGAAACAGGAACCCCCATTCCAGGGAGTCGAACGCTTTGGTGGCGTCCAATAGCACCGCCGCAGCCTTAACATGTGGGGCCAAATAGTGTAGTACCCCAAAGAGGGTACGGAGGTTGTGAGAGGTCGATCTGCCCGGCACAAAGCCAGACTGGTCCGGACGGATCATGATGGGCAGCACCGGCTGTAGCCGAGTGGCCAGCATTTTCGCAAAAATCTTTGCGTCAGTGTTAATTAATGACAGTGGCCGGTAGGAGTCGCATTGTTGGCTATCCTTGTCTGGTTTCAGGAGGGTGACGATGACAGCCTCTCTAAGCGACCCAGGGAGCACACCTGACTCGAACGCCTCCGCATACATCGCCAACAGCCGGGGGACCAGGAGATCTGCGTACTCCTTGTAGAACTGCGCCGGCAGTCCATCCGGGCCCGGCGCTTTTCCGGCCGCCAACGAGCCTATGGCCTCCCGCACATCATCAGCCTCAAAAGGCCGATCGAAATAGCCTTGTTGGTGCGCATTGAACCAGATAAGCTGTACAGTATCCAAATATTCAGCAAGCTCCACCGGCGTGCGGGCCACCCGCGACCTGTAGAGGTCTTTGTAGAAGGTCCGAAACGTATCCAGGATTTCAGGGGGAGTGCATACAGTGTCCCCTCCCTGTGTCATCACTGAGGATATGAAGGGAGATGGTCTTTGAGCGCGCAGGAGCAGGGCGAGCGTTCTACCCGGGCGGTCCCCCTCACCATATCTACGGGCCACAGCATGCTTAGTCAGGAACTTAAGTTCCCTGTCAGCCTCCTCCTGATATTCAGTGAGCGTTGTGCGAGTTTCGGCCAAAGTGGCCGTCGAGGGGTCCGAGCAGTATTGCACCTCTAAGGAATGTAGGCGATCCTCTAATCTGCCTAGCGAACACCTGATAGTCTTTAGGACCCTGGCCTGCCCCGCTATGCAGTGGCCTCTTATCACCACTTTAAAGGCGTCCCACAACGTGCCTAGAGAAGCGACAGATCCCTCATTCAGTTCAAAATAGTCAAGTATTTGCTGATGAATCTCTTCCCGAAACACCTGATCTGTCAGGGCAAGTGGTGGTAGCCGCCACGTGAAGGGCGTGATGTATGGTTTGGGGACAGTCAGAGTTAGTTCGACAGGAGAATGATCAGAGAGGGTACGTGCCCCGTGAGTGACTGCAGAGACCCATGCATGCACCTGCGGGGTTAAGAGCCAGTAGTCCAAGCGGGACCAGGCACCTCTGTGCGGGGTAAAGCAGGTGCCTTCCCGAACCGCGGGGTGCAGCACGCGCCATGTGTCTAATAGAGTGTAATCCGTCATTAGGCCCCGGATGATGCCAGCCGCTAGCGGATGATGTGTGCGTGCCACCCCCTCCCTATCCAGCTCCAGTGAAAGTACAGCATTGAAATCACCACCCCACAAGCAAGCACCCCCACCCAGGGATTGCGCCAGGTGCCAGACATTCCGGAAAAAAACAGGGTCATCAGAATTGGGGCCATACACATTAATCAAAGTGATCGGCATATGAAAGAGCTGTCCGAGTAATATGATGTATCGCCCATCCGAATCAGCTTGCACTTTGAACGTCTGCCAGGGAAGGCCTTTACGGATAAGAATGGCCACTCCACGGGAGTAGTTGGAGCAACCCGATGTGTGTACCTCTCCCCATCGTGCATGTCTGAGCTTGTCCCCGGAGGCACGGGTCAAGTGGGTTTCCTGTAGGAAACATATATCGATTTGGTGTCGCGTCAAATGTGCATGGGTCAAGCGTATTTTGCGGTGATCGTTAAGACCACGGATATTCCAGGTAAGGCAGCGCAGTGCGGTCAGGGCGGCCTGTGCGTGCATTTCTCATGGAAGCGTGTGGTCACCGAGGGACCCAGAGGAAGGGCCCACCCGCAGGTATCCCGCCCTCCCGTCTTGTGAGTCTGCAACCACAGTAAGTCTGCCCGTGTCTGGACTGCATCGTCATGTAGTGGTGTAGCCAGAAAGTGTAGTGATGTAGAACCAACCAACAATAACCCCATCCCCCCCCCACCCACTCCAACCCCCCAATCAGGTTGAGATAGCATCCCCCCCCACCACCCCCCCAACTGGAATTGTCTTTCAATAGTATCTCGGGAATCATCCCACAGGGGCGTGGGGTCACCGGCTCACTCCCCAGTCTATCAACGACCGGGTGGCCGGACATTTCCGCCTAGCATTGAAATCAGTATCTCAAGGTACAGCCTGGAAGTCCCTGCATGCTTCTCATCACAGGTTTCCGCACGGTACTAGTAGCGTTAATCGTGCATGAACAGCCCAGTCTCAGGGGCGGGCCCATCACCCTCTGCAGGTCTCAGGAACACCCAGCGTTGGGCAGAGGGCGCGTGTGCCTTTGTATCATATTATTCAATGTCACTTAGCTGTCCCATCGGCGGATTCTCATGGTCATCTCTCTTCTCCCGTTGCGAACGTTCCGTCTGTCTCGCAAACTTGATCGCGTCCGCCGCCGTAGTGAATACCATGGGCTTCCCTTTATGATGGATACGCAGCTTGGCCGGGTACAGCATTGCATACTTAGTCCCCACCTTCTGGAAGATTTTCTTGGCCGGTATGAATTCGCGCCGGGCGGCCTGCACAGCCTGCGTAAAATCCGGAAACAAGGAGATAGCCAGGTTTTGAAAAGTTAGTTCCCCCTTTTCACGTGCCAACCGCAGGATGGTATCTCTGTCCCGGTAATTAAGAACCCGGGCCAGGATTGGCCGCGGCGGAGCCCCCGGCACCGGCCGTGGCCCCAGCGTGCGATGTGCGCGTTCAACCAAGAACATGGCCGACAGTCCCTCTCCAAAAAGTTCACGGAACATGTCTTCAACAAATAGTTCCATATTGCCAATGTTAGTGGATTCGGCAACCCCAATAATTCGTACATTATTTCGGCGGGAGCGAGCTTCCAAATCTTCGTTGCGCCCACGTATCACCTCCAGGACCCTGTCCATGCGGAGCAACTTCTCCTGGGTGTCTCCGTGGCCTTCCTCGCAGTCCGCGATCCTCGCTTCCATCGCCGTGAT
Source organism: Triturus cristatus (assembly GCF_964204655.1). Classification (NCBI taxonomy): domain Eukaryota; kingdom Metazoa; phylum Chordata; class Amphibia; order Caudata; family Salamandridae; genus Triturus; species Triturus cristatus. The sequence continues at coordinate 939,405,434 of NC_140594.1, read as the reverse complement.
ACGCTCCTCATGTTTGTCGACCCTGTGCGACATGCCTTCCAGCCGCTGGGCCATGGAGTCGAGTTTTCCGTCAATTTCCTTAAGGCAGCCCTTAAGGTCACGGAACATACTTTTGACATCATCGTCCGGTGTTGGGTCCAACTGTGTTTCAGGGACCACCGTCTGCGACTCCGGCACCGCATCGGTGCCGCGGGAAGGCTGTTTCTCGAAGGGGAGCTTCCTCTGCTTCGCGTCCGATTTCCCCATGGTTCTCCCCCTAGTGTCCGCCACTTATCAACAATGGCGGTGAGGGGTAACAAGCCACAAGCAGGCCACCAAGCGCAAGGTGGAATGGTAACCACACAGGCACCCCCTCCGCACAAGGAACACCGCCCAGTAGGGAAGACCAGGCCAGCATTCGTCCCATTCAGGGCGCGGGTCTGCGTTAGTCAGGGAATAATGGCGGCCTAACCGTCCACTCGCCCAGTAGGCCTCTCCAGCGCAGTGTCTCCCCGGCCTGCAGGCACACGATGGTTAGAGCAGGTAGTCGGCAGGTACCGGTAGCCGGATATCACCTTCTGCGGGCGGGGATCGGGCCCACCCAGCGGGCGCCACGGCTTACTTCTCCCAACTCCCCACTCCAGCAGGCCCATCGGCCCAGTCACCGGATCAGGGCGTAGCCACGCCGGGTAGGCCTAGTCATTCAGTCCGCCAGCTCGGCCCCCTCCAGTCACCAGTTCTCCAACAGTGGCCAGGTCTCAGCACGTCCGGAAGTCACCGCAGCCGCTCGGGCGCCAGTCGCTGGGTTCACCACGTCTCAGTTGGGTCCACGATAGCCGCCTCGTATCTGCCCGATCTCGGCCCTCGACCAGGGCCTCGCGTATGAGAAGACTCCGCCCAGCTCGGCGCCCAAAAAGCCGCTCGGCCAGCCCGGCCGAGTAGCTCCGGATCTCCGAGGCCGATTTCAACCGCAGTGGCCCCGCTAGGATCACCTGCACCAGGGCACTTCCCGCCGTGTAATTTGATGGTCAAAGAGCAAGGCAAAGGTCGGATTGTCTGACGGATTAGGTGTCCGGCCGGCAGAGCCCCGTTACACGGCGGCCATCTTGCAGCTCGGCTCGGCCACGCCCCCATGGCTTGGAGATCTTGAATGAGCATAGGGGGAAGATGACTCATTTCTCTGTGATACGACTCCCTTCTGGGAGTTCTATGATATGGGACAGCAAGATCTTCCTGATAATAATGCTCGTGATATTCTTCATCATCCTCCTCTTGGCACTTGATGTTAAGTTCAGAGGGGTGGTGAGCTATGCCGACGGTCCCTCATCATCATCTTCGTCATAATCCTCATCTCCGACATAAGTTTCCAAGATGTGAGATGGCAATAGGGGAGATATCTTACTGTAATCCTGCCTTTGGTACGTTTTCAGCTGAAAATGAGTATATGATAAGGGCGCTGAAAGTGATGGCTGCAAGACTGGTAAACTCGTCGTCGACGACTTCTTCGTCGTCGACGGGATAACCGTCGACGGAACTGTCGTCGACGGAACTGTCGTCGACAGAACTGTCGTCGACAGAACTGTCGTCGACGGCACTGTCGTCGACGGCACTGTCGTCGACGGCACTGTCGTCGACATAGCAGACATTGATCAGATAGACTTCAAAGAGGAAAGTACCGTCGTCGATTAGCTCGACGACACGGTCATCGAAGGTGTTTTAGACGATTAACTCTTCGTCGACGAGTCTTTAAGAACAGGTTTCTGGTAGATCTTCGACGACACAATAGGTGAAGAAATAGCCATTGTCGAGACGGTAGCAGTCGACAAGGGGGCAGCAGAAGTGACAGAAACCGTCGATGATGGAACCAGTGTGAGAGTTTTAAGCTGGATTTTACTCACAGTTTTAGAAGTTAATCTTCTTGGATTCCTCAGAGGGCAAAGACAGCGTTGACCCAGAGGAAGGTTTAGGGGACTTCTGTGAATGGTCAGAAACAGCATGGGAGGACTTATGATGTTTTCTCCCCTCACTGGAAGAGCTGTCTCAGGATCTAGCCCTTTTGCTTGAAGTTGAGGCCTTATCTTCCTCAGCCGAGGAAGATTTGAGTCATAAGAGAAGCCTTGCCTCTCTATCCCCTCAGAGTTTTAGGAGGGAAAGTACGGCAAATTCTACAATCCTTAGCAAAAATGCTTTGGATGAAAGCACTAAATGTAGTCCTTGTGTTGGTCATCCACATGGACCGTCTTCTTCTCACAAGTCCTGCAGGGTCTAAAAAGGGCCTTCCTGATCAGATATCCTGAAGAAAAGAAGTGAAAAACTGAGTAGGCACTCAGGGAGACTCCCTTCCACACAAAGGGAAAATCTGAGGAGAACTGCCTCTGCTGGGAAGGGGCTAGAGGGTGGTGGCAACTGATTGGTTGGAACACATTTTTTGTTCATTTCATATAATGAGGTAGATAGGCTACTTAGGTTTAGGCCTTTTGGCTTCCTTTTAACCTACTACTGTTATTTACTTAGGGCACTGCTTTTGTATTTTACCGTGGGACTCCCGCCTCGGCGACGGGGAATGATTCAGGCATGTGAATCTATGAAAGATACCCCAATACAGGATAAACCTCGGATACACCACAACCATAGATGTGTACCCTCTCGCAGTTTTACAGGAAAACATATGTACATATATATATATATATATATATATATATATATGTACATGGATGCATGTAAATACATATATACATATACACACACACGCAGAATGTTTTTATTATTATGTGTCTATTATCATTAATACATTTTTTATTTTTAAAAAGGGCAAGGGATACCCGAAGAGATGCCTAGATACAGACATCAGCCCACACAACAGGTATCAACAGGACCGAGGCGAACAATAGCGGGGTATGACCCATGCCATAGGATAGAACTTATATACAGACATAGTCAAATACAGGAACAACCCTGTACAGACACAGTATAAATGACCAGGAGCCATCTGAATCAAGAGACTTGTAAAGGTAAGGGTAAGGTGGCAGAGGCCATGAGCAGAGGAACCTGACCCTTTGCCTGTCAAAAAAGTGGAAGAAGTCTGCCTGGGAAGTGCGCCGGAAAAGAGGTGCGTAAGCAATGGCCAACAGCAAACCTGGTGTAGAACCCACCGCCGAGAAGGACAAGACATGGCGTAAGCCGGGCCAGCAGGCACTCGGTGCCAGTGACCGTACCCAGTGCGTATGCACAGACAGAGTCAAAACGGAATCAGAACAAAAACTGTTCCGGCAGTAGAACAGAAGGACACTGGCTGCCGGATAAGACAGCCAACCCAGACAAAAAAAGGGGGTGGAAATACAGCAAAACGCTTGAAAGACCGCCAAGGCAAAAAAATGCAAGATGGGGAAAACCCCAGACGAACCAGTTGTGGAGTAAATTCCTCCAGACTCTGGAGAAGTCTGCCGTTATGAAGGCAGGAGAGAACTACGGACCACTGTGAAACACAAACACCCAGGCTCCTAGGAGACATGCTACCCCTGTGGATTCCGTACCAGGAAAGAATTATGAACACAGAAGGCAGGGAGTAAAGAAGCGAAACCATATCGCCATAGCTCATATCATAGATGATAGAACAATTCTCCAAGGGGGAAGCCCATGCACTATAGAAAATTACCCCAAGGGGGACGAAGAAGAACGATCCACGATGGAACTCATGAGGATCCTCACTAACCAGGAAGAACCCGATACATTGCACAGTAACATCCTGTGGCAAAGTAGAAGGGCTATAAGATAGCCAACGAATATCCCACGAAGGGTAAGTCACATCCCCATAAAAAAGCAAGGGAGCACCTCGAGACTTGCTTGTAGGCAGAGGAGTCGAAAATAATTGACCAAAACAGCTGCCCAGCTGTAGCGGCCATCTGGGAAAAAAAAGCTTGAACCCAGATGGGTATAACATAGAAAAACAGTAACAATACGGCAGGCAAAGCAACAAGAGGTTCTCAACCAGGGACTAGAACAAAGCTATTTACAGAAACCCAGACATGAAACGATGGACTGCTGAGTCCGCATGGCCCTCAAAAAGGTGAGCCCCATCAAAGGGCAAATCTCAGAGGCGCTCCTGAACATTGTCAGGAAAGCTGCCGTCCCGTAGCCAAGCATGGCGATGCAAAGCAATGGACCTGGCCATCACCCGTCCCACAGAATCAGTAGTGTCCATGGCAGAACGAATTGAAAACTGGGTCAGCTCACGACCATCTTGGAGCACCCAGAATAGTTCAGCTCGAGGGTCGCCCGGAATGGATGGAAGGAGATGCGCTACCGAATCCCAGAGGGCGAAAGAAGCCTGTGCAAACATGAGGGACGTGTTCAAGGACCGAAGACCAGAGCTCGCAGATGCAAATATGTGTCGACCACATGACTCCAACCAGCGAGACTCCCTCGTGGGTGGAAGCATGAGAAGGGAGGTCGAGGGCAGCAAACCTGAGGCTGCCTGGGTGACTAGCGCTTCAGCCCTAGGATGTAGAGACTGACAGACACAGTCACCTGGGGATGGGCGATGACGATAGCACGATCCAAAGGGTACTCCGTAGAAGGCCTTGCCTACGTCCCCAGCAGAATGTCATACAACGACCCGCCAAATGGTAGTAAGGGCTCGACATCTGCATTGTCTTGATGGAGCAGATCCAACAAGGGATCGGAAGGCAGAGAGATAGAATGAGGCTGGAGCTGTAAGATGTCCGCAGCCTTACGAACCACTCGTGCAAAAGCTGCACTGGCCTCCGTGGCCATTCTAAGGGGTGACAGGAGGTCATAAGTGGGGGACGGTTGCAGGCTAACCAGTCCGCCCAGGTCCAATGGTTGCACAGCCCTAGGACACCTGGGGAACTGATCCACATCCCCATGTTCCAAAGAACACTCAAGCAACACAGGGGGGGACCCCCAGGGGCCACATCATTAATCATTAAGGGAGCAGGAAAGGACGTCTCCGGCGTCGAACGAAGTCAAGACTGCTCCGCATCAGCGTCGACCAACGCCGAAGGAGCCTCCATCGACCGGTGTTGGGACGGCACAGACTCAACCTCCACCGCAACAGGGGATTGGAGTGTGTAACAGCATCGACCTGGAGACTAGTCCACAGCTGCGCCGCATCCGACGCCTCGGAGACCTGCAGGACTGGCGCCAGCGGACTGCAGCCCGATGTCTGAATGGGGAGGCCCACCAGGTCGACTCCCGACGTCGCAGAGTCTCTGGATGGCCTCCGTGCCTTCTTCTTATGCTTACCTGAGGAAAGCGAGCGACGTCCACAGGGACGACTCGGCGACCTGTCCCGAACAGAAGCCTCCGCACGAGATGAAGACGGGCGCTGCTTGGACTCATCCGCTGGAGATGGAGACTGGCGACGCCTGGACTCCGAACGGGACATCCGAGCAGACAATAACTTAATCTTCCGTTTCCGCAAGGACTTTGGCTTTAGCCGCTGACAAGCGTCGCAAACCTCAGAGTCGTGGTGCTCCCCCAAGCACCACATACAAATCACGTGTGGATCCGTCACCGACAGCTGCCGCATACAGGTATCACACAACTTGAAGCCAGCAGGTATCGCACACTGTTCCCCATGCTTATTCGCCATGCATGAAGGTGGAGATTGTGAAGGCCAGGGTGTAGAACCCTGCCCTGCTGCTGTGCTAGCAGATCCTCCCAAAGAGGCAGCCTCAGAGGACAGATACTCAAGCCCAGGGATTCTGGACACCGACTGCTCCATGCCCAATCCAGCACCATTAAAATTACTTGGGTCATATCGTTACTGATCTTCATTACTCAGGGCAGGAATGGTATCGAAGGAAAGTCGCACAGGAGTCCTGAGTTCCACTCGGGGTGGAACGCATCTCAGACCGAGAGACACCTTGGAAATGCCACCATGCAAAAGAGCTGGCATTGCACGTTCTCGTAGTTGGCGAGCAGATAGAAACAACGTTCTTCCCATTAGCAAAAGGCAACCTGCGCCACCTCTGGGTGCCATTCATAATCTGCTCAACGCGGACGGCTGAACTCTGGCATTCCATGACCCAGCCAGGTGGTTCACCACGAAGAAATTTCCTTGGTGGTCCAGCCAATTCCAGATGCGCAAGGCCTCCTGGCACAGGGCCCATGACCCCTCCCCTTCCCCACCCGCCTTCTTTGTTGCAGTACCACGTGGTAGGGTGTTGTTCATGAGCACCTGTACCAGCGTCCCTTTCATGGATGGACTGAAGGCTTTCAAAGCAAAACAAATTACCCTCAGCTCCAGAAGGTTGATGTAGAGCCGAGACTCTGCCAGAAACTTCGGACCTCTAGCTCTACCAGATGGCCATCCCAACTCATAAGTTATTCATCGGTCACCACTGTCAATTCGCAGTAAGGAAGGGAAAGGGGTCTACCGCTGACTCAATCGCGGTCCACAGCAAGTGCAGGAGAACCTTTGCAGTCTCCTTTGAAATATGAATGTGGTTACAGAGGTCACCTTATGGTGGGCCACTAACTAGCGTGTTCAACCAGCAGGACACAGGAGGATATCAGTCCTAGCAGCCTCTGAATCATTCTCACTGAAATCCAGGACTGAGGCTGATAGATTGGGATCATAGCTTGAATGTCCGGGACGCTGTCCAGGAGAAAGACCTGAAAATGAACCATGTTCTGGATAGCTCAGATGAAGAGAAGTCGGAGAAGGAGTCTGGTATGACTGGCACATTGATAGTGAACCCCAAGATGACAGGAGGTTTGCAGTAGTCTGGAGGTAGTGGACGCCTGACTGCAGCAAGCAGCCAAGTTTCCACAGCCAGTCATTGAGGTAGAACTCGCACACCTGACCTTGGATGATGCACTGCCACCCCTACCATGACTTTCATGAATACCCTAGAGGCACTGGTGAGCCCAAAAGGGACCACAGCACACTGAAAACGCTCCTCTCCCACCACAAACTGCAGGCAATGCTGGTGGGCCAGCAGGACAGGTATATGGAAATAGGAGTCCTGCAGGTCCAACGCTACCATCCAGTCTCCAGGGTCTAGGGTAGACAAGACCAGGCCAGTGTGAGCTTTTCAAATTTTTCTTTCAGAGAAAGACATTAAGAGGGCGGTGGTCTAAAATAGGATGAAGGCCTTCGTCCTTCTTTAAAACCAGAAATAAGCAGGAGTAAGAACCATGACCTACTTCTAGTGCATGCACCCTCTCAATAGCCCCTTTGTCCAAAAGGACTTGCACCTTCTGTCACAAATGGAAAGATGGGCCTAAGTCAGTCATAGGGAGACGGTGCAAGGTGCGGCAGTGCAGAACGGAAGGGCAGGGCATAGCCCTTCCAAACAATTAACAGGAGCCACCTGTCTGATGTTATGGGCTGCCAAACCACCCAACTGGGCGTCAGCTGGGGTTGTATTGGCTGGCGAAATAAAGTACCTCTGCCAAAACCACAAGAAGAGTGACAGGGCTGATACAGCTACAGAGGTGGGACAGATTAGCCCAAGAAGCATGCTGTGGTCCTGTTCGCCTTCAACCACGAGAGCGGAGTCTGCCTTGTCCCTAAACAGGTGGGTCCAATCAATGGCATGTCCATTAGGGCGGCTGGAAATCACTTGGAAAACAGTTGGACCGCAGCCAGGTGTGGTGGAGAATGAAAACACTGGTGCCGAAGGCTCGCCTGATGGAATTGGTGGTGTCCAAGCCACAACTAATTGTGAACTTGGCAACATCCTGACTGTCCCAAATGACCTGGGCAAGGACAGGTTGAAGATCTTCGGAGATACCTGGGAAGCATCAATCCACCAAGCTCTAAAGGGCGTGGGAATAGAGCCCCAGCATGCAGCTAACATTTACCGACTTGAGTAAGCTGGTGGATGTAAATCATCATCTGCCAAAAGCTTCATCACCTTTTGATTCTGTCTGATGCAACAGCTGGGAAAGTGTTGGGATTGCTTCTACTTTTAGATGCGGAGGAGAGGTGCTGAAGGAAAAAAATGGTATTGCCTGTGGCAGGGTGATGGAGTCTCACAATTGGACGCCCGACTAGTGGACCAGAGCAAGGTTTGGCCCATGCCCCCAATAAGGTGCCTGTTAAGGCCTTGTTAAATGGCAGGAGGGGCACACAAGAGGTTTGATTTGGCTGGATAACTTTAGTCAATTCTATACACAATGGATAAGAAAGGAATATGCTACTTACCAGTATGCATCTGTTCTTGCCATGTAGAGCTGCAGAGCCACACACTAAGGATAAGATCGCCATCTGGTGTTGGGCTCGGATGATTGCAGGTTGTTGTTGTCTTCGGAAGAAGTCTTTGGTCACGAGATTGGGGACTCCTCCCCTGGACAACAGTGCGCATGGGCATCCACTCCATCCAGATTGTTTTTCGCCATGATGGGAAATGATGGAGTGTGTAAGAAGTAAAGAGAAAGGATGGCCATGTGTAGTGTCTAATTAAGACAATGCTGGAACAGATACAGGTCCCGGGTGCGCGTGTGTGGCTCTGCAGCTCTACATGCCAAGAACAGATGCATACTGGTAAGTAGCATATTCCGTTCGAGGCATATGAGCTGCAGATCACACACTAAGGATAGACTATATAGCAGTGTCTCCCCTAGCGGTGGTCACCTTTATCAGTTGCAGCAGTTTGGAATAGAGTTTTTAGGACAGCTTGGCCTACTGAAGCTTGTTGTTTGGATTGCACATCAACACAGTAATGCTTAGTGAAGGTGTGTAGTAGACCATGTGGCTGCTTTGCAAATGTCTTCTAAGGGGATGTTCCCTAAGAATGCCATAGAGGCCCCTATTTTACGCGTGGAGTGCGCCCTAGGGGTAACGGTAAGAGTACATTTAGCTTTTTGGTAACATATTTGGATACATTTGACTATCCATCTGGCGATACCCGATTTGGAAATAGGGTTGCCTTTGTGTGGTGGTGCGAAAGCAACAAACAGTTGCTTGGTTTTCCGAAAAGGTTTGGTTCTGTCGATGTAATAGAGCAAGGCTCTTTTAACATCTAAGGTATGAAGTGCCCTCTCGGCTACTGAGTCTGGATTAGGGAAGAAGACTGGCAGTTCCACTGACTGGTTTAGATGGAAAGGGGAAATGACTTTAGGGAGGAATTTTGGATTCGTCCTAAGAACCACTTTGTTCCAATGTAGTTGTAGGAAGGGTTCTCCGAGAGTTAAGGATTGTATTTCACTTACTCTTCGCAGGGATGTGATTGCGATGAAGAAAGCCACTTTCCATGTTAGGAACTGCAGTTCGCATTTGTGCATTGGTTCAAATGGTGGACCCATGAGCCTTGTTAGAACAATATTAAGGTTCCACACCGGGGAAGGCGGTAACCTTGGAGGAATGATTCTTTTAAGACCCTCCATAAATGCTTTAATGGCTGGTACCTTAAAGAGGGACAGGTGTTGTCTATTCTGCAAATAGGCTGCTAATGCCGCTAGATGTAGACGTATAGAGGAATACGCTAAATTGCATCTTTGCAAGTGCAATAAATAGCAAATGATGTTCTGGGTGGAAGCATCCAGTGGTTGTATGTCATTGTTAGCGCAGTAAATGGCAAATGGTTTCCATTTGGCAGCATAGCATGCCCTAGTAGTAGGTCTCCTGGCTTCTTTAATGATATTCATACAGTCTGGAGGAAGGTTGAGGTACCCGAACTCTAAGACTTCAGGAGCCAGATTGCCAAGTTCAGTGTTTGAGGATCTGGGTGTCTGATTTCTCCATGGTTCTGGGTTAAGAGATCCGGGGAGAGATGCAGTTTTTGATGTGGAACTAGCGACAGTTCCAAAAGTGTGGTGAACCAGGGTTGACGTGCCCAAGTGGGAGCCACTAGGATGAGTGTCAGCGACTGTTGTTTCAGTTTGCGTACCACAAATGGAATGAGAGGGAGAGGGGGAAAAGCGTACGCAAATCTGCCTGACCAGTTCATCCATATTGCATTGCCCTTTGATCGTGGGTGTGGGAACCTGGCGGCGAAGGTTGGGCATTTTGCGTTTTCTGGCGTGGCGAACAGGTCTATGTCTGGTTGTCCCCACTTTTGGAAGAATGGGAGTAAGACTTTGGGGTGTAGTTCCCATTCGTGTATCTGCTGTGTGTGGCGACTTAAGAGGTCGGCCACCTGGTTCTGAACCCCTGGGAGGTGTTCTGCTAGCAGGTAGATGTTCCGGGGTATTGCCCATCTCCAAATTTATTGCGCCAGTTGGGACAGTTGTAGAGAATGTGTCCCTCCTTGTTTCTGTATGTAATACATTGTGGTCATGTTGTCCGTGCGGATGAGGACAGTTTTGTTTTGTAGATGCACTTGGAAGGATTTCAGTGCTAGGAACACCGCTAGAAGTTCTAGGTGATTGATGTGGAACTGTTTTTGTTGAGTGGTCCACCGTCCGAGTGGTGTGTTGAAGGAGGTGGGCTCCCCACCCTGTGAGAGATGCGTCGGTGGTCAGCACAACTTGTGGAAGGGGCTCCAAGAACGCCCACCCTTTGGACAGGTTGATGGTGTTCCACCACTTCAGTGAGCGAAGTGAGCAGTTGTCCACCAACACCAGATCGGTAAGTTGTCCGTGGGCCTGATTCCACTGTTGTGCTAGACATTCCTGTAAGGGCGCATTTGAAGGCGTGCGTAGGGTACTATGGAGATGCAGGACGCCATCATGCCTAAGAGTTGCATGAACACTCTTGCGGGGAGAGAGTGTTGTGTTTGATATGTTTTGATCAGAGTTTGTATGTTGGCTATCCTGGCTATGCTGGGATAAGCTACGGCTTTGGCTGTGTCTATGGTGGCTCCCAGGTATTGTTGTACTTGGGAGGGTTGTGGTTGAGATTTGGGATAGTTGATGGTAAATCCCAAGTTGTGCAGGGTTTGAATAGTGCGGTGGGTGTGGTGAACGCATTTGTTTAGAGTATTGGCTTTTATGAGCCAGTCGGCCAGATAGGGGAAGACATGGATTTGTTGTCTCTTGAGATATGCTGCCACAACTGCCAAGCACTTGGTGAACACCCTTGGTGCAGTTGTTACTCCGAATGGGAGAACTGTAAACTGATAGTGCTGACCGTCTACCACGAATCGTAGATACTTCCTGTGAGCGGGATGCATAGGGATGTGAAAATATGCGTCCTTGAGGTCTAATGTGGCAAGGAAGTCTCCTTGTTGAAGTAATGGAAGGACCTGTTGGAGAGTGATCATGTGGAAATGATCTGATTGTATGTACTGGTTCAGTAGTCTGAGGTCCAGTAGGGGTCTTAAGGTTTTGTCCTTCTTGGGAATGAGGAAGGATAGGGAATATACTCCTGTGCCCTGATGTTGTAGTGGAACAGGTTCTATTACGTTTTTCTGAAGCAAAGACTGTATTTCCTGTTTGAGGAGCGTGAGGTGGTGAGAAGTCATGGGACGGTGTCTGGGTGGTATGTTTGGGGGCGGTTTTATGAGTTCGAGGCAGTAGCCAGATTGGATAATTTGTCTTACCCACCTGTCTGTAGTGATGGTATTCCAGACAGGTAGGAACTGTTGAATTCTGGCCCCGACCGGAGTGGAATGGTCTGGGGGGAGTGGTGGCAAGTCACTGTTTGGTGGCTGTAGAGGAGCGGGTGTTGTTGTTGCCCCGTCCCCGGCCTTTATTATTGTTTCCCCGATACCCTCCTCTAAAATATCCTTTCTTAGGGGATGTTTGACCTGATGCTTTGAAGGTGGAAGAGTTGTCTGTTCCCACATTTTTGGAAGCTCCTCTATAAAAGGAGCGACGAAAGGAGCCTCTGGGTTGAGTAGACTGCAATGCTCCCATAGATTTTGCAGTTTCATTATCTTTCTTCATTTTTTCTAGGGCAGTGTCTACTGCAGGGCCGAATATTTGCTCCTGATTAAAGGGTTGAGCAAGAGTGGAGGTTTGTACTTCCGGCTTGAAGCCGGAGATGCGCAGCCATGCGTGGCGTCTAAGCAATACGCTTGTGTTGACTGCCCTAGAGGCGGTGTCCGCTGCGTCTAATGCACATTTAATGGAGGCATTGGATATTAGTTTGCCCTCTTGTATGAGGTCAGTGGCCTGTGTTTTGAAAGGTTCAGGCAGGTGTTGCAAGAGATCCTCCAGTTGATCATAATGGGCTCTATCATAACGAGCCAATAGGGCTTGTGTATTTGCGATACGCCAGTGGTTAGCCGCTTGAGCGGCAACCCTTTTGCCGGAAGCCTCCAGGAGTTTAGACTCCTTGTCTGGGGGCGGCGTGTCTCCGGTTGTTTGGGAGTTGGCCCGTTTTCTGGCATTTGAGATGACTAGCGAGTCTAGGGGGAGTTGCGCCTTGATGTACGCTGGATCTTGTGGCGCTGGTCTGTATTTTTTTTTCTATTGTGGGGTTGAGAACCCTGGCCCTGACAGGGTCTTTAAAAACCTCAGTGGCATGCTTTATCACTCCCTTAATCATGGGTAGAATGTGGACTGTTTTCTGGGACTGCTCAAAAGTGTCGAGTAGAAAATCCTCCTCAGGAGTGTCGGTGTGCATGGTGACACCATGAAACGATGCTGCTCTGTTAATAAGCTGACCGAACCCTAAATGGTCATCAGGAGGGGAGGGTTTTGAGGGGGTATGGAGCAGGGTCAGGCACATCAGGCATAGGGTAAGTCCAGTCATCTACTGGTGCTGTGTCCGGGAGTGTAAAGGGATCAGTAGGATCAGTGGGATAAGTAAAGAAATCCGGGTCTCCCCCTCCCCCAAAATCATCATCATCATCCTGTGGATGTGGTGTATGAGAAGGAGATGGTAGAGGTGAAGGCGGTGGGGGTTGGGGGGATGGAATAGGAGGTAATGTAGGAGAGGAAGGACGTATGGGTGAAGTGGCACAGTCCTTCTTTGGAGGTGCTGGAGGAGGTGTGGAGTCCAGCATCCTTTTCTTGTAGGGCACTGCTGTGACATGTCCAGTTTTCGGATTTATGTAAATCCATTTTTGCTTAGGATCAGGTCAAAAGAGTTCCTCAGTGTCCGAAGGCGGTTGTGGCGCCGACTTGTTTGGGTCTTCATGGACGTGTTTTGGCACCGAAGATGTTTTGGGTGCCGAAGAACTTTTCGGTTCCGGTGGATTTTTCGGTGCCGACGAGCCTTTTGGTGTCGGTGGAGACCTCGGCGCCGAAGAACGTTTCGGTGCCGATGGAGATGTCGGTACCGAGTGACGTTTCGGGCCCGATGGAGATTTCGGTCCCGAAGCCTGCTTTGGTGCCGAAGGTATTATAGGCACAATGACATGAGGTTTGTTCGAGCCCGAGCCACCTGCAGGCTTACTTTTCTTCGGAGCAGGGCCCGAGGGCGGGGCTTCAGAAGATGTTTTTGGATCGCGACTGGGCCCAGCTGTCTTTTTGGGTGGTGTTGGGGTAGGGGGGTTGGTACTCACAGGCTGCCCCGGATCTGAATCGTCGGCCTCGGACACAATCTGGAGATCTTCGGAGTCCTCGTCAGGGACGTCCTGTGGAAAGACGTCTTCTGGTTCTGGAACCGGCTTGGCCATGATATGGCGTCGAGCTCTTCGGTCCCGGATGGTTTTCTTTGAACGGAATGCGGCGCAGGCTGGACAGCTGGATTCGTTGTGGTCTGGTGAAAGGCACAAATTACAGACCTCGTGGTGATCGCTATGAGGGAACTTTGCTCCACATTGGGGGCATTTTTTTAAAAGGTGTCCTTTCCATCAGCCGCGTCCGGAGTCGGTCCGATATGGTTTGACGTCGATATGGTTTGGCGGAAAAAAACAATTTGAGGATGGAGTGGATGCCCATGCGCACTGTTGTCCAGGGGAGGAGTCACCAATCTCGTGACCAAAGACTTCTTCCGAAGACAACAACAACCTGCAATCATCCGAGCCCAACACCAGATGGCGATCTTATCCTTAGTGTGTGATCTGCGGCTCATATGCCTCGAACAGGCTCTTTTTAGAGGAGGTATTGAGACCACAAGCCAAGTGCAAGTCATCACACCAATTATCATATGGGATAATGCGGAGCCAACTCATCACCCGCATCATAATAATTCTCTGAGTCCATGGCAAAAAGTGAAGGTGAGGGTTTTGTCTTTCCTTTGGAGGTGGCAGAGCAAGCGGAGGAACTGTAGTCAGGCATGACATCGTCCCCACCTGAGTCCGGCAGTACTATGTGAAGCTTCTTGTTCAGCGTCGATGGATTCGGTACCAGCATTGAAGTCTCAGGGACCAGCATGGGCCGCAGCTTTGGAGGCGGGGTCTGGACTGGGGCCAGAGATGCTGTAACAGACTCGGAGGGTCCAGCTGGAGCGGAACATGAACCCGCACCCGCTGGAAGTACTCCAAGTGAAGGTGACTCCACTCCATGAGGCCTGAAGAAGTGCCAGAGGGAGTTGGCAAGAAGCCAAAGAGCTGGAGCATGACTGTGCCGAACTCTTTGATCAGTTGCGGAGTGGCAGTGGCGCCATAAACTTGTGTTGTGCCAGAACTAGTTGTGGGAGTGGGTCCGAGGTCCGATAAATGAAAAACATTTCAATTCAGGGCCCCGCCAACGTGCTTGCTCAGGCAAATGAGTGGCAAGAAGGGGCTAAGTCACACTCCAAATGTATACTTTTTTATCAGACGCTTTGTATTGCAATGAAGACCAGTCTCACAAGCGGCGTTGTCAACTCCTGGTGTGTGGGAACAGGACAGAACCTTGGACTTAGATCTTGGTTTAAGCGAGGAATCTTGTTACGCTTGGCGATTGAAAGTTTCTCCTCGCACTCCCAGATGGTTTTCAGGTTCATCAATGTGCAGTCACTGCAGGACTTGGAGCCGTGGCACAGACATTTGCCTGAGACAGTCCTTACAGGGATTAAAACCTGTTGTTGTTTTAAGGGGAGGCATCCCTTGCCCACTGTGGAAACAATATGGAGGTAAAAGGTCTCAGAAATGAAAGGAGATCCGGATGCGTGCCAAAAGGTGCAGACAGAAAGGAACTGACGTCAGAGCACAGGAGTGGTGCCTAAACAGGCTCTACATGTAATTTCCGTAACAGTACTGGCATAGTGGTACTGCTGAAAAGTTTGATGGTGCAGTATGGTGCCTGAGGAATATTCAAAAGGTGAGGAATCTGCAGCTAGAAGTCTAACAGAATGTGGGTATTACTTTGACTAACGCACAACAGGAGGATGGGCTGTTTCACTCCATGTTCAATTGAAAGTACTACAAACCCTGCGTGACAAGCGGCATGCTCACTTGGCGCAGTATTACTATTAAGGGTGCACTATCCTTGTTTGCGGAGTAGCGCACCTTTCACTAGGTGTGCCACTCGCAGAGAGGGACAGTACCTCCTATTACCGATAATGAGCTGTCCCCCAGGACAACCGCAAAATTGCCCTACCCCCAGGGAAGTGCATTAGTGAAAGATAAGACTGTTCATTGAAGTAGCCAGTCTATCCCTCAGTTTGTGAGGCACCCAGCCTGCACTTTCAAGGGAGACCGACATACCCATTCAGGCTGGTGCAGGTTGTGACTACATTCGCCTGCATGGGTTGTGGGGAGCGGCCTATGAGATCCCCCTTTTCCCCTCAAGAAGGGTATCCTTACGGGATGTACTGACTTGTGTCTCTCTCTCAGTGGCTCACAATATGTGTGTCTACTGACTGCCATTTTGACTCTGTGCCCATGTCCATAGTATGGCACAACATTTAACAGAATTGTTCACTAGTGTTTCCAGCCATACCAACCGCTAATACACAATCTCCATTTTCAGTAACAATTAATGTTTTTGGTAATACGGTCCTCTTGGTCTCACATTAGTAAAAAATGTAATTTGGCAGCATGCACTAACTATGAAAGGTTAAAAAAGTGGAATATTATAAGTTAAGGATTTCCTTTCTAAGCTATTCACTGAAGGCTGAAATACACTTGATCTCAAAGTAACCAATCTGCTGTACAAAGCAACACTGTGAATAATGTGAAAACATTTATCTCAAAATCGGAGTAGGTTACGGGCATATACACATTTATTTTAATATTTTACTGATGTTTCATTTAATACATTTATCATGCGAATGCCCCATTGAAAATGAAAGATTAGAAACCTTTCATACAGAACTTCATTTTGGAATGCATTCAGGAGCCAGAGCCACAAAACTTGTGTAACCAAATTACATACAGAAAACAAAACTGTTCACCTGCATAGAGGAATAAAGCACTCAGGACATATCCATTCGCCCAGAGCTGTGCCTCAAGAATATCTTCAGACTTTAAATTTCTGAAAGCAGAGGCCGGCCTGAGCCAGGATCTATGATTAATTCAGGTTCAAGGAATACGCTAAATTTGCTCTAAATAAAGCAAATTTTGTACTTTATGATGAGGCAATGCACATAAATAAATACTAAAAATTAAGTACACAAACTAGTTTGACCAACCATTACCAGAGGGCCAGGGAATTAGTACCTTTAGATCAGATTGTCTTGCGGGATGGAGAATATGCACACCTTAAGGTCCTCTCATTAAACAAAATAAAACAAAATAGGGTTCTTTATTTTGGGTTGTGCAAAACAAAAAGTTGATTATTCTAGCAGAGTAAGGTGGTGGGTTGTCACGCCTGGTCTATTTTGCTAGATTAAGCTAGAACTTTCATCTGTCATTAGATATGAAGGGATCGTTGTTAACAACATGTGGTAAGAATTCAGTCCCTGGAGGATCTTGCATGCCCCCATATCATATGTTACGCACCAACTGAAATAGAATACCTGTTTGAGCAAGAGAACGCCTTCAAATTAACAAATAAATACAGCCAAGAGAGCTAGCCTCTGAAGCAGGTATTTCTCATCAGTTTAAGTGTTTGACCATCAGTGAGAGGCATGTCTCTGAAGCAATATACTCCCTCTGTTAAAGCCTGGAAAAATCTGTCTTGGATGGCACATGTATCCAATGAGTTTCATATTAGATCAAAACCACAAACAGTGACAAACATGCAGCAATGCAATTGTCCTCTGGTTCCAAAGCTTAACTTCAAGAGTCAAATCGGCGTGAGCAAGACTTACAGGAGAGAACAATGGAATGCCTCAGTAAATCTGATTTAGTATGATCAGACTTAAGCTGCAGGTATGCAGAGGAGGAAGAAAGGCTGGCCTCTAACCTAGACCTTAAGATGTAAATGGTTTATAGTAATTGATGTTTACAGGTGTACTGTACCATGATGGCCAACACAGTAAAAAAAGTTATCTGTAACAAACTATAGAATGCAGGATGGTTAAGGGTGTCTCGTTTACAGTGCTAGAAAAATCAAAAGACTCCTTGCGCACTTTGGCAGGAGGCAATAATTTTACTTATAATCTTACTGATGGAGCAGAAGATCTCCTACGAACTACTAGATGTGACAGCATTAATATGTTCTCCTATCGTAAAAAAGCTGGACTGCTGACCTGTAAACTACTAGAGGGTAGGAGTTGAAGGCAGCTTCTGATCAAGCTTCTGTAGTACATGCATTCTACAACTGCAATAGCTAGTCACAAAAACAAAACGTAAAGGTCATAGAAGGAGGTGTAGAAATGCAGTACATGAAGACTCCTTAGCTTCTACTTGGGCAGAGATTACATTTCAGCCTTGTAGATGTATGGGGAAAATCTTTAAGAAACAGCTGCTCAAAAACTCATTAAAAACCCTGTAGAATGAGTCACAGCTTAGCGTTTAACGTTAGTGTATTAACTAAAAAGAAAAGCTCACAAAAAGGTATTACCGATCAAAATCATTAATGAAACTGTCTTTGGGACTAATGCCTCAGCACCTGTGAGGTTATTTTAAAACTCTTCTCCATTCACACATTTGATCTAGCAGAAAAGTACGCAAGCCTCGCTTCCCACCTTTTCTTCAGACAATACAGACACAAAAACACCAAACACGAGATAAAGACAGTCCAACACAATGGGAGAGGACACAGAACATGGAGGGCGAGTCAAGCAGTGACGAGCTGGCTAGTGTTTAGCGGTGGAATCGCGTGGATAGAACTCTGCCACCGTAGCCTGTGGAATCCTCTTCAGCATCTCTTTGGGGAAGATGCGCAGCAACTGCCAACCAATATCCAGCGTCTCAAAGACTGTACGATTATCATATGCACCTAATAGAAGTTGAAATAATAAAATCAATGAATTAAAATAAAATATATACAAATGCAGCATTATTACTTAAGTAGTAAACATGGCTCTTTAGGGTCCTGCACTTTCAGTAAAACATTCACAGATCCCAGTTTTAAAGATTGCACCTTCACCTTTAGACACATTGACAGCTTTGAAAGAGAAAGCATCATTATTAACCAATAGTACTCAATGTAGGGCATTTCCTCACCTAAAAATACCTCAAAGAAGCACCTCAACTTCATCTGAATTCATGTTCCATAATTAAAGAATTACAGAAAACCTAAATATGAAAGCCCTGTCCATGGTTAAAGAGGTGAGGTCAAACTGTTTCCTTGTAAGTTTATAAAAAACTCCTACCTATTAGGGAATAAAAGTATTTCTTAGGGAGTCACATGAATACCATTCCATACGAGACTATTTTCAAGCAAAAGCGAAGCCATTTAAAAAAAACTTTTTTATCAGCCCACCAGGACAGCAATTTGATTTTGGAGTGTCAATCAACATCACTGATAGCATTTTTAGCTCTTTATGTCCAAGATCCCCTGCGTCAGGCAAAGGTGTCTGCTCTCACACTAAACAGGAGACGAGTACCATTTGCCAACTTGTGGAATTTTGAGAGCTTCTGCTTCTAACTGCAATTGTCTCCACCAAGGTAAACTCAGCTGAAGGTGCTCATACCATCCTAATTGAGTGCGCGTCAACAAGTCACAGCATGGAAGGCAAAGCTCTGAGGGATGGAGGGGAAGATTGAACGGCACCGATATTTTGAAAAGTCATGATGCATACTGAGATTTTTTATTTTTTTTTAAATTGCAAATAGCTCTATTGTGCCTGCATGCAGAAAACCAGTATGGAGGCTTCGCTGCACGGGGAGCCAGGTATTCATTCGTTCCATCGATCTAATGATCCCCCTCAGCCACCATGATCTTTTGACAGGGAGGAGGTAGGCGGGCACAATCTGCCTAAAGCTGAATGAAAAGGGGCACCTCCTTGCACACACATCGTGTCAAAGGCACAGCAAAGGGGTAGCCCTTCCACAACAACCCCGTTCGTAGGGTGTGCAGTAACTGAAGATCTCCAAAAGGATGTTGTGGAATGTCAGGGTTACACTCATCCACATGTACTTTGAGAGCTGAGTGTCCGCTTAGGAGCACAGCATCTTTATTACTGCTTCTCTCACTGGTAAATACAGGTTAGTACCCAGGGTATAGCATGGACCAGCAGAAGTGTTAAAGAAAAACAACATGCTATCTTTCTTTCATAACCCTATACTGCAGGAAGCTGGCTTTTTATGTAGTGTAACAACGTAGGGATACACCATGCAAAAAGTCAAAACAACCCTTATTGGCTTACAGTGTCGTACTTTAATAATACAAAATGCTCTATTTGTGATAGTGCGGTCGAGCAGCTTGGGCTTCTCAGAGGGGAGTGTGAAGCATTTATTGCACACACAGAGGGAATAAATGAGACACACAATGAAATAGAAATCGGAGACCAATTTCGAAAAATATCACAGATTTTTATAAAATGTTAGACACCAAGATTATCGGAATCAGCCAAGTACTTTCGGAGAGGTCTATTTTACAGTAAGAAGCTCAAATAATGGTTTCGAGGTATGAGCCTCAAACGCAGTAATGTTATCCTAAGGAAGAAACATTCACTGCATACATATACTTGCGAACATTTCTTGAGGGTGCCTTTAAGGGCTTAAGGTGCTTAGGGGCAAAGGTCCAAGAAATCACCAATAAGGAATATGCTACTTACCAGTATGCATCTGTTCTTGGCATGTAGAGCTGCAGAGTCACACACTGAGGATAAGATCGCCATCTGGTGTTGGGCTCGGATGATTGCAGGTTGTTGTTGTCTTCGGAAGAAGCCTTTGGTCACGAGGTTGGTGACTCCTCCCCTGGACAACAGTGCGCATGGGCATCCACTCCATCGGCAGATTGTTTTTCGCCATGATGGGAAAAGATGGAGTATATAGAAAAGAAAGAAAGGATGTCCATGTGTAATGTCTAAGTAAGACGGATGCTGGAACAGATACAGGTCCCGGGGAGGCGGGCGGGCGTGTGTGACTCTGCAGCTCTACATGCCAAGAACAGATGCATACTGGTAAGTAGCATATTCCGTTCGAGGCATATGAGCTGCAGATCACACACTGAGGATAGATTATACAGCAGTGCTCCCCTTAGCGGTGGTCGCCTGTATCCGTTGCAGCAGCTTGAAATAAAGTTTTTAGGACAGCCTGGCCCACGGAGGCCTGTTGTTTGGCCTGCACGTCAACACAATAGTGTTTAGTGAAGGTATGCGTGGTAGACCATGTGGCTGCCTTGCAAATGTCTTCTAAGGGAATATTGCCTAAGAAGGCCATAGAAGCCCCTATTTTACGCGTGGAGTGCGCCCTAGGGGGAACTGTAAGTGTACGTTTAGCCTTGAGGTAGCATATTTGGATGCATTTAACTATCCACCGGGCTATTCCTGATTTGGAGATCGGGTTGCCTTTGTGTGGTGGCGCGAAAGCAACAAAGAGTTGTTTTGTCTTTCGAAAAGGTTTTGTCCTGTCGATGTAATAAAGCAAGGCTCTTTTAACATCTAAGGTATGTAGGGCCCTTTCAGCTACCGAGTCTGGATTTGGGAAGAAGACCGGTAGTTCTACTGATTGGTTAAGGTGGAAAGGGGAAATCACTTTTGGAAGAAATTTAGGGTTTGTCCTAAGAACCACTTTGTTACGGTGTAGTTGTAAGAAAGGTTCCTCAAGTGTAAGGGCTTGTATTTCACTTACTCTGCGCAGGGAAGTGATTGCGATAAGGAAGGCTACCTTCCATGTTAGGAATTGCAATTCACATTTGTGCATAGGTTCAAATGGGGGACCCATGAGTCTTGTTAGAACCACATTGAGATTCCACACTGGTGCAGGTGGCAATCTTGGGGGAAGAATTCTTTTGAGACCTTCCATAAACGCTTTGATGGCTGGTACCTTAAAAAGGGACAGGTGTTGCCTATTTTGCAAGTAGGCTGCCAAGGCTGCTAGGTGTAAACGTATAGAGGAATACGCTAGATTGCATCTTTGCAAGTGTAGTAGATAGCAAATGATGTTTTGGATGGAAGCATCCAATGGATGTATGTCATTATTAGCGCAGTAGATGGCAAATCGTTTCCATTTAGCGGCATAACACGCTCTAGTAGTAGGTCGTCTGGCTTCCTTTATGATATTCATACAGTCTGGAGGGAGATTGAGGTAACCGAACTCTAGGACCTCAGGAGCCAGATCGCTAGGTTCAGTGTTTGAGGATCTGGGTGTCTGATTTCTCCATGGTTCTGGGTTAATAGATCCGGGGAGAGGCGTAGCTTTTGATGTGGAACTAAAGATAGTTCCAGAAGTGTGGTGAACCACGGTTGACGTGCCCAAGTGGGAGCCACTAGTATTAGTGTTAGTGACTGTTGTTTCAGTTTGCGTACCACAAATGGAACTAGTGGGAGAGGCGGAAAGGCGTACGCAAATCTGCCTGACCAGTTCATCCATAGGGCATTGCCCTTCGACTGTGGGTGTGGAAACCTGGCGGCGAAGGTTGGGCATTTTGTGTTTTCGGGAGTGGCGAACAGGTCTATGTCTGGTTGTCCCCACTTTTGGAAGCAGGGGAGTAGAACCTTGGGGTGCAGTTCCCATTCGTGGATCTGTTGTGTGTGGCGACTTAGGAGGTCGGCCACTTGATTGTGGATCCCTGGGAGATGTTCTGCTAACAGGTAGATGTTTTGGGGAATTGCCCATCTCCAGATTTGCTGTGCCAGTTGGGACAGTTGGAGAGAGTGTGTCCCTCCCTGTTTCTGTATATAATACATTGTCGTCATGTTGTCTGTGCGTATGAGGACAGTTTTGTTCTTTAGGTGAATTTGAAAGGATTTTAGTGCTAGGAACACTGCTAAGAGTTCCAGGTGGTTGATGTGGAGCAGTTTTTGTTGGCTGGTCCATCTGCCCTGAGTGGTATGGTGAAGGAGGTGGGCTCCCCACCCCGTGAGAGATGCGTCTGTAGTTAGCACAACTTGTGGAAGAGGCTCTAAGAACGGTCTCCCTTTGGACAGGTTGATGGTGTTCCACCATTTCAGTGATCGAAGTGAGCGACTGTCCACCAACACCAGATCGGTAAGTTGTCCGTGAGCTTGGTTCCACTGTTGTGCTAAGCATTCCTGTAAGGGACGCATTTGAAGTCGTGCGTGTGGGACTATGGAGATGCATGACGCCATCATGCCTAGGAGCTGCATGAACACTCTTGCTGGAAGAGATGGATGAGTTTGAAATTGAGAGATGAGATTTTGTATACTGGCTATCCTGGCTGTGCTGGGATAGGCAATGGCTTTGGATGTATCTATGGTTGCTCCTAGATACTGATGTAAGTGGGAAGGTTGTAGGTGGGATTTGGGGTAGTTGATAGTGAATCCCAAATCGTGGAGAGTTTGAATCGTGCGATGAGTGTGGAGAACGCATTTTTGGTATGTATTGGCTTTTATGAGCCAATCGTCCAGATAGGGGAAGACATGGATCTGTTGTCTTCTGAGATGCGCTGCCACGACTGCTAGGCACTTGGTGAACACTCTGGGTGCTGTTGTTACTCCGAATGGGAGAACTGTAAATTGATAGTGTTGCCAATCTACCACAAATCGTAGATATTTTCTGTGAGCGGGATGCATAGGGATGTGAAAGTATGCGTCCTTGAGGTCCAATGTGGCGAGGAAGTCTCCCTGTTGTAAAAGTGGGAGGACTTGTTGGAGAGTGGTCATGTGAAAATGATCCGAATGTATATACTGGTTTAGTAGTCTGAGATCCAGTATGGGCCTTAGTGTTTTGTCCTTTTTGGGAATGAGGAAGTATAGAGAATATACCCCTTTTCCCTGATGTTGAAGGGGGACTGGTTCTATCGCATGTTTTTGTAACAGGGATTGAACTTCTTGTTTGAGGAGAGAGAGATGATGCGAGGACATTGGACGTTGTTTGGGCGGTATGTTTGGGGGGGATTGTATGAGTTCGAGGCAGTAGCCAGACTGGATAATTTGTCTTACCCACCTGTCTGTGGTGATGGAAGTCCAGACAGGCAGGAATTGTTGGAGTCGCCCCCCGACCGGAGTGGAATGGTCTGGGGGGAGTGGTGGCAAGTCACTGTTTGGTGGCTGGTGAGGTGCGGGTGTTGTTGTTGTTGCCCCGCCCTCGACCTTTGTTATTGTTTCCCCTATAACCTCCCCGGAAATAACCTCTGTTAGGGGATGTTTGTCCAGAATTTTTAAAGGTGGACGTGGTCTCAGTTGATGTGTTTTTGGAGCCTCCTCTATAAAAGGAGCGACGAAAGGAACCCCGGTTTTGATGAGACTGCAGTGCTCCCATAGACTTGGCAGTTTCATTATCCTTTTTCATTTTTTCTAATGCAGTATCCACTGCAGGGCCAAATAGCTGCTCTTGGTTGAAAGGTTGAGCTAGAATTGCGGTTTGAACCTCCGGTTTAAAACCGGAAATACGGAGCCAGGCATGTCGTCTGAGTAAGACGCTAGTATTGACCGCTCTAGAAGCAGTGTCCGCTGCATCTAAGGCGCATTTAATGGAGGCATTAGATATTAATTTGCCTTCTTGGATGAGGTCAGAGGCCTGGGACTTAAAAGGTTCAGGCAGATGTTGCATAAGGTCCTCAAGTTGGTCATAATGCGCTCTATCATACCTGGCTAACAGGGCCTGGGTATTCGCAATACGCCAATGGTTAGCCGCCTGCGCGGCGACCCGTTTGCCCGATGCTTCTAAAAGCTTAGACTCTTTGTCTGGGGGAGGCGTTTCTCCAGTTGTCTGTGAGTTAGCGCGCTTCCTGGCATTTGATACGACTAGGGAGTCTAAAGGGAGCTGGGCCTTAATGTATGCAGGGTCTTGCGGGGCTGGTCGGTACTTTTTTTCGATGCGTGGGTTGAGAACCCTAGCTCGAACAGGGTCCTTAAAGACTTCAGTAGCATGCTTAATAACCCCTTTGATCATGGGCAGTATGTGAACAGTCGATGTGACTGCTCAAAGGTATCAAGGAGAAAGTCCTCTTCAAGGGCGTCTGTGTGCATTGTAACGCCGTGGAATGATGCTGCCCTATTTATAAGTTGGCCGAACCCTAGGTGGTCATCAGGAGGGGAGGGCTTGGAGGGGTAGGTAGTGGGGTCAGGCATGTCAGGTATAGGATAAGACCAGTCATCCATGGGTGCTGGGTCTGGGAACGTAAAAGGGTCGTTTGGATCAACAGGATCATTAAATAAATCAGGGTCCGCCCCTCCCCCTAAGTCATCATTATCATCCTGTGGAGGAGGTGAATGATAGGGAGATGGTAAAGGTAAAGGTAAAGGAGAATCAGGAGGAGGAGGGGGGGACGGGTTAGGAGGTAAAACAGGAGAGGAAGGACGAAGTGGTGAAGTAGCACAGTCCTTTTTCCGTATGGGAGCTGGGGGAGGTGTAGTGTCCAGCTTCCGCTTTTTATATGGGATGGCAGTCACATGTCCCGTGTTAGGATTGATGTAGATCCGCTTCTGAGTAGGATCTGGTCGAAAAAGTTCATCTGGCTCCGAAGGTGGTGTCTGTGATGTCCGCTTCGGGTCTTTATGAGCTTTTTTCGGCGGGGACGCAGTTTTCGGCGCCGATGATCTTTTCGGAGCCGGCTGAGTTTTCGGTGCCGACTGAGTTTTCGGTGCCGACTGAGTTTTCGGTGCCGACTGAGTTTTCGGTGCCGACTGAGTTTTCGGTGCCGACTGAGTTTTCGGTGCCGACTGAGTTTTCGGTGCCGACTGAGTTTTCGGTGCCGACTGAGTTTTCGGTGCCGACTGAGTTTTCGGTGCCGACTGAGTTTTCGGTGCCGATGGACTTTCAGGCATCGATGTTGAAGAACGTCTCGGTGCCGGTGGAGACTTCGGTGCCGAGGAACGTTTCTGTGCCGAAGGAGATTTCGGTCTTGGAGCCTGTTTCGGTGCCGACAGTGGGTGTTTGGGTGCCAAGGGTGTTAAAGGCACAATCAGGTGAGGTTTGCTCGAGCCCGAGCCACCCACAGGCTTAGATGTCTTCGGAGCCGGGCCCGAGGGCGGGGCTTCTGAAGAGGATTTCCGGTCGCGACTGGGCCCAGCTGGCGGAGTCTTGACCAATGCTTTTTTGGATGGGGCAGGGGCAGGGGGGGTGGTACTCACACGCTGCCCTGGAGTGATGAGGTCATCGGAATCGTCGGCCTCGGACACGATCTCGAGATCTTCGGTGTCGTCTTCGGGAACATCTTGAGCAAAGATGTCCTCCGGTTCTGGAGCTGGTTTGGCCATGATATGGCGTCGAGCTCTTCGGTCCCGGAGGGTCTTCTTCGAACGGAAAGCGGAACAAGCTGGACAGGTGGACTCGTTGTGTTCCGGCGACAGGCAGAGGTTGCAAACCTCGTGGTGGTCACTGTGGGGGAACTTCGCTCCACACTGGGGGCATTTTTTGAAGGGTGTCCTGTCCATCAGCCGCTTCCGGAACCGGTCCAAGTTGATGTCGACGTCGATGGAATGAAGATTAAAGAGTTAAATCGATTGCTGGAAGTTTTCTGCTGGAGCGGAAAAAAGTTCATCCGAACCCAATGGCGGAAAAAAACAATCTGCCGATGGAGTGGATGCCCATGCGCACTGTTGTCCAGGGGAGGAGTCACCAACCTCGTGACCAAAGGCTTCTTCCGAAGACAACAACAACCTGCAATCATCCGAGCCCAACACCAGATGGCGATCTTATCCTCAGTGTGTGATCTGCAGCTCATATGCCTCGAACTTCGATTTTACCTGCCCTGGTATGTCCGGGTGCAGAGCTGTTGGTAGCCTGTTATGCTGACGGTAAAAAGAAAGTCAGCAAGTGGGGACAAGTTCGGCAGAACCCAAAGGGGGGCTTGGCTTTTGAGGATCTCTGGAGCAAGGGGACACAGTCTGTTTCCGTGAACCCGGGCTGTGGAGAGCAGGTGCAGAGGTGTTTTTTCCAGTACGTTGCTTGAGTTAGAGGCTCTCATGTTCTTGGGTTGACTTGGAATGGAGAAGAAAACAAGTCGGCCGGGCCACTCTTGGTGTAGGTCCCGTTGATACTGAAGTTTCCAGACTGTAGGTCTGTTGTGGCGGTGTCTGGCCTGGACACTCAACAAGCCTTGGTTGCCGCTAGTGGTCCGGCACCCAAGGTATTGGTGCTGTGAGGCTCATGGAGGGTTTAGAGCCTTGAAACTCGCAAAAGAGACATGGCTGACCTCCTAGAACCATAGTGACCACCTCCTGGCGAGGAGCTCCTTCAGTGGGTCTAATGGCCAGTAAACCGAAGTACAGGACAAGTGCGGTTGATGCAGCTGTTGCAGGGGAGGGACTCCTCCACCCCAAGGGAAATGCTGCGAGGTTGTTGAAGTGCTTGACAGTCATCCAATGCATTAGGAGAATTCGCAGCTTTTGGACAAGTCATGTCTTTGCAACTGTCAAGGTACCAGTAGCCTGGTAGGGATTGGCACCAATTTGGGAGCAGGTCCTCTGTTCTGGCTGAGTCGGCTCCTCTTTGTCCTTCTTCTGTTCTCGGGTAGACGAATCTGAGTCTCTAGTGTTCCGAATTTAGGGGTGTTAAGGGGACTGTAGAGTAGTAGCCAATGAGCTACCTACCCCAGGGGTGTCTACACCCCCTAGATGACCACTTCCTGTGGAGAGTGGGCATAATCCTGATACAAAGTTCCTAGTTTGACCAAACCCAATATGGTGAATCCCTTCTTGGCTGTCCACCTTAGGGGTGTGCCTAGTCTGAACGTGCAACAAGAACAGATGATCGACTGATTGCTGAACAAATCAAGTATTCACACCCACAGATCTGGGTATAATCCATTGTTTATTTGCTCAGCACGCCACCCCAGTTTGGAGCCAACCATATGCAAATCATTCTTGACCCTACTCCGCATGGCAACAGTCCAGCCCAGACTGCCAGGCCTGGTCCTCCCTGGACCGAAATCAAGCATCCTGGGACCAGTTTTGGCGTATCACCCCTCATCAGTCAGGCTAGCTTGATTCCAGTGGTACAGTTAGCACGGGACCCACATCTGGGCATACCCTTCCCACTTAGGGTGACAAAAGCCAAGAAAACAGATGATTGACGGAATGCTGAACAAATCAAACATTCACCCCGTCACAGATCTGGGATTAATCCATTGTTTTTTTGCTCCCACGCCACTCAAGTTTGGACCCAGCCCTATGCAAATCAGTCTTGACCCTGCTCCCCATGGGAACAGTCCATCCCGAGCGGTCAGCCCTCCACAAGAAGCAATTCTAACTCTGTACAAGAAATTATCCTAACACTGAATAAACCACACACACCGTGCAAAGTAAACCAGATTAGCACTGAACAAGACCAGGCTAAAACCTGCAGAAGAAACTACATCAATATTTGCAAAGAAATCCCCTCCAAAAACAAAACTATACTAACCCTGACCAAGACACCCACACAAGTTCTGCACAAGAAACTACACTAGCCGGGGGCCATGGTCAACTGCGGACCGCAATGGTCGGAGCTTAGCAGAGCTCAGACCATCCGCCGGGGAGAAATCTTCATAAATCCCTAAAATTATCCATAAAACTGCCAACTATGACTGCAGCAGCGGACACGGTTCTAAGAGTGTCCTGGTGGAAGCCATACTCTGGAGGAGCGGTCCTGAATGTGTCCGCCTCACAGCAGCCTGTGTGGAAGGCGAGATACATCGAGAAGCAGTGGGGTGGAGCCGGAGAGAAGTGGCACGACAGCGGTCTGGAGGTAGACTATGAAGTCGTGGTGCTGAGTGCCCCACACAAGAATCGCTGAGAAAGGAGACATCGATCCGGACAGGGAATTGACGCCGGCCGTGAGCCCAGAGGAGCAGACCGCGGCTCAGACGAACTGACCCACACCTGCTGTGCCCCCGGGTGGCGTAAGGTGAGGAGGCGCTTGGGCGGCGCAGGACTGGTGAAATCAACGCCCCTGGGAGACTTCGCACGTCGCCTGAGTCCGGGGAGAGCAACTGTGCTACAACGACCAGGGCAGTGGACTTCAGTGTGAACCTGGCCCGCAATAATCACTGCAGGCAGTGGCGATGGAGGAAGGGCGGCACGCTCAGATTCCGATAGTCTGGAGCAGCCCGCGGGACACAGGTAGAACATTACTGTGGAACTGTGCCCACCCAATGCATAAGAAGATTAGCGCTTCCCGTGGTGCTCGGTGGGCTCGTTGCTACACACAGACCCCATCAGCAGAGACAGATTGGCCACATTGAGGCATTGGTGCCCAGTATATAACACCAGGAGCGTGTTATTACATGGTCCAGTATTAAACCTGACCCCACCAAGGAAACAGGTGCACAGCACTAATCGAGGTGGCCTGCATACCAAAGTAAACAGCCGGTTAAGCGCCTTGAGGTATAGTGGAGCAAACCTAAGCTAGATGCACAAACAGCAGGACCTTGACCAGGCGCTGTTAGGGAGGTGTGGGGGGTAGGCACCCGACCGGCCACAGGAGTTGCTACACCCCTTGGTAGGCGGTGGGGAAGGCCTCCCCCAGCTTGGACTGAAGTGTGTCACGGGGACACGGGATACGGAGGAGTCACACCACACACAATGGTGACAAAAGGACACCGGAGAGCCCTCCTGTCAAAAATGGATAAATAAGCCCACTCAAGAGTGGAGGCCCCCTCTATGGGTGCTGAGGACCCACCACCCCATACGCCGAAACAAAGCTAAAAAAATGAGGAATCCCTGACCTTGCAAGACATAATGTCGGCAATACAGAACGTAAAGACTTCCTTGAAAGGCAAGACTGACTTAGTGACCACTGCAATGACTTTAATGCAGGCTGATCTGTGAAACATAGATGCACCGCTTAAGGAGAACGAAGGCTCGATTGCAGCTCTCCAGACTAAGATGAAAGCCTTTCCCATGTTGCCGCCCCATCCCATGAGTGACGCATCGGTCACCAATGTGAAATCTGGTTGGGAAAGAGAGAGGGATCTGCCGTTGACCTAATCCTGGTTCGTAAACCACCACTCCAACTGATGTGCAGTCCCCGTTGAGATCTGGATGACATTGGACAGATTTCCCTGATGCTGCGCCCACTGGAACTTCAGGTCCCACTGAAGAGCCCGCATTTGCCACCTGGTATGATCCACCAGCAGGATGCAGGAGGCCATGAGGCCCAGCAGCCTCAGGGTCATCCGCACCGAAATCCGGGATACAGGCTGAAACATCGGTATCATGGCCCGAATATCCCGGACTTGTTGCGGAGGAGGATAGGCCCAAAATTGTTTTGTGTCCAGAATCACTCCGATGAAAAGGAGCTTCTGAGAAGGGTGCAGGTGTGACCTCAGCACGTTGACTGTGAACCCTAGCGAATGCAGGAGGTCCTCTGTAGTCTGGAGGTGGGCGACGACAGCCTGGGGCGAGCTCGCCTTGAACAACCAGTTGTCGAGATAGGGGAAGACTGGAACCCCTGATCTGCGCAGATGAGCTGAGACCACCACCATTACTTTCATGATCACCCGAGGGGAGCGTGTAAGGCCAAGGGGGAGCATGGTAAACTGAAAATGCTCGGGCCTACCGTGAACCATAGGTAACGCCTGTGGGCCGGCAGGTCGGGGATGTGGAAATAAGCGTCCTGCAGGTCCAACGCTATCATCCAGTCTCCAGGGTTGAGGGCAGACAGGACTTGAGCCAATGTCAACATTTTGAACTTTTCCTACCGGAGGAAGTCGTTGACGTCCCTAAGGTCCAAGATAGGACGCAGGCCTTTGTCCTTTTGGGCACCAGGAAGTAGTGGGCGTAGCAGCCACAACCTACTTCTGGCACAGGGACTCGCTCAATGACTCCCTTGGCCAAGAGAGCCGCAACTTCCCGACGGAGAAGGGCCAGGTGATCCTCCGACATGCTATGGAATGCAGGTGGCATGGAGAGAGGGGTAGTCTTAAAGGGGAGGGAGTAGCCTCTTCGGACTATCTACAAAACCCATCTGTCCAATGTGATGTTGTGCCAGTTGTGGCAGATTCTGCCACCGTCCACTGGCAACTGGTGGCCCTGAAAAGTCAGACTGAGAAGGTTTGGAGGCTGCTGCAGAGGGAGCACTGGTGGACTGGCCTGCCCGCTGGCCCCCAGACCCACGGCGGTGGGTCCCAAGTCCTTGGCCCCCCAGTGGCTGGACAGCCTGCGTGGGCCTGTGGCTCTGGGCAGAACGTGGTGGGGCACCCTGTCTGTAGCCACGAAAGGGGCGAAAAGTAGACGGAGTGGGGTGAGAGGTGGTAGCGAGGCCCAAGGATCTGGCCGTAGCCCTAGAGTCCTTGAAACGCTCGAGCGCATTGTCCGCCTTGTCGCCAAACAGGTGACAGCCACCAAAGGGCATGTCCAAAAGAGTCGATTGGACATCGCGCAAAAAGCCAGTGGACCTCAGCCAGGTGTAGGGTCTCAGGGCTACCGACGTTGACATCGTCCTGCCTATCGAGTCGGCGGTGTCCAGCCCACAGCGAATTTTGCTGCATCCCTCCCTTCAGCAACCGCACAGGAGAGTACGGTTCGGGCCGACTCCGAGAACTGTGGTAGTACCTGCGCAACTGTGTCCCACACAGAGTGGGTGTAACGGCCTAAGACATGCGGTGTTCACCGACCGCAGTCTTATGCTGGCGGAAGAAAACATCTTCCCAAAATGATTCAGCTTCTTGGATTCACTATCTGGGGGAGCAGTAGGGAACGAGTCTTTGGACGTCGAGGCTTGGACCACCAAGCTCTCAGGGGTAGGGTGTTGGGAGAGGAAAGTGGGGTCGCTCAGGGCACGGCGGTGGCGTTAGGCAATCATCCTATCCACAAGAGGCCCTGTTAAGCAATCATCCTATCCACAAGAGGCCCTGTGCTCGGCTTGGACCAGGTGCCCAGAAGGATGTCTGAGAGGGCCTTATTGAACGGCAGCAGGGGCTCTGAAGAGGCTGCTGCTGGTTGAAGCACCTCAGTCAGGTGGTTATTCATGACTGCAACTGTAGGTAACTCAAGGCCCAAGGCATCAGCCGCCCTACACAACACCACAGCGTAGGAGGCTCCCTCCTCCGTAGCCACAGTAGGGGGAGAAAGCATACCAAGGTCTGGGGATGTATCCAGACCACTGTCCTCACCCAGTTCCTCTCTTCAGTCTGGCTCTTCCAGCTGGTCTGCTAGAGGTTCAATAGACCCCTCCTAGTCCTCCTCACCCTCCGCAGGGCGATAAGGAACGTCAGGATGGAACAGAGGAACAAAAGTACCAGCCGGCACCGGTACCAGCGTCAGTCAACACCGGTCCAGCTCCGGCTCAATGTCGAGGGGGAGGCCGGGGTAGACGCCGGCTGAGGACACAACCGTCGTCAGAAGGGGCGGGTTGTCGCCAATGGATTCTGCGCTGGAGGAGGTGTCAAGGTCGACCGGCACCGGTCCGGATCCATGCCTGGATCCCTGGGGGCCCTGTGGCACTGGGGCCGAAGCCGCCACCATCGAAGGCCTAGAACCCCCACCTGAGTCTGCGGGCCCAAAGCCGCGCTGATGGAGCCGGGCTGCCCAGAGATGGAGTGGAGGGCTTCGTAAAAGCTACGAAGTTGGGCAGGGGACGCCCCGGCTTCCGGGAAGGGAGGGAAGCTCTGGGCTGACCCAACAGGCTCGGCGGGCGGAGCTGGACGACTACCGTCCGCATCCCGCGTCTCGTCGGCCGACAGACGGGGAAAAGGTGAAGCAAGACGGTGCTTCTTCGCCTTCTTCTTGTGCCTCAACTTAACCGAAGACTTCAAAAGAGGAGTGATGGTGGGGACTTCGTGACCGGTCCCGTGACCTGCCTCTCGACCAGGACCTTGAGCGGCGTGGAGCTGAGTGCCAGGCCTCGAGAAGCTTTTGGGACCACTCCTGCAAAGACTTCGGGTTCATGGCCTGGCAGTCGGAGCACGACTTCGGGTTATGGTCACGCTCCAAACACCAGGAGGCACACGAGATGTGGGTCTGTGACTGACATCAACTTGTGACAAGAGTCACAAGGTTTGCAGCCGGGCCATCAAACGATTTGAAAAAAGAAGTCGACAAAAAGTAAAAAAAAAAACTCTAGTCAAAAAGACTAAGGGTACCGCTCTCTGGATCTGCACTGGCTGGCACGAAAAAAAAAAAAGAACGGACGTCAGCACGCAGGGGCGGCGTCTAAGTAGATACCGCAACATAATTCGGGCTATTAAGACGCCAACGACTAATGTGGAGTCCACCGACGCCACCTACAGACGCACAGGGGTACTGCTGAAGAAAAATTCTTCGGATCCAGTCGGACGCCTGGGGGTAATTCTAAGGTAAGGAATCCATAACTAATAGACTCTTTCAGATACCAAGTTTAGGTTTAGGCATTGCTCAATGGTTCCCACTTTACACTTGAACCCGTATTAAGAAGGATGTATGAGACTCCTCCATCACCCAGGCCATGAACCTATTGTAAATGATTCTTCCTAAAATCTTAACAGTATTATCAATGAGAGAAATTGTCTGATAACCCGGGGATGAACAATCCCCGGTTTTAAAAATGGGTACTATTATAGAGGTACCCCAGATGTCAGAGAAGCAGTGTGCGAGATTATTTAAAAAAATCGTAATCAGCGGAAACTATATAGCAGTGTTACTTTCGATGAGATCAATGGGAACCCCATCAGGGCCTGGCGCTTTCCCGCCCACACTTTCATTAACAGCATCCTCAACTTCCTCTAAAGTGGTCTGAAAACATGACACTAAGGAATGGTATATAATGAATGGGGTACAGGGTGGAGCACAGATTGTACTGAAGTGTTCTTTCAAAGTGCTGGCGACAATATGACAGGAAAGAGTACTGGGTGATCCGTTGTTGTGCTTCAGAGCGGTCACAGATGCCCAAAATGACTTGCTGTTGCTTGGCTCTGAGGCCTGAGCTAGCGTTTCCCACCGACAACCTCTTAGTATTGTTTAGCATTAATTGGTTTTGGATTTTTTGCACAGAAGAAAGCCACTAAGGGGACGTCTCTACGATTAGAAACCAAAGCTATTCAAAGTGCCCTATTTGTTGCAGAGCATTCAGAGTCGTGCCCCGTTCGTTGCAGAGCATTCAGTCAAACCATTTAGGGGTGTTAAGCATGGGCTTGACCGGTTTCAAAAGAGCGCTTCTGATCACCGAACAGAGGTTGGTAAAAGCTACCACCACCACCGGACCAGATACATATCCTGTAAAACACAGATTAAGCAACTTCAGGTAGGCTGTGATTATTTCCATTAAAAATTGAAGAGGGTTGTGCAATCTCCAGACCAGTCTCAAATTATCAGTACTGGGTTGCAAATTACAAGCCCCTGTATCCTGCCTGAACTTACCTTGGGGGTGCAATGTGAAAATGGTCTTGATGGGGTTGTGGTCACTATAACACAATGAAATAACGGTGCCATGGAAAAACAAATCTTCTAGGTTGCAGGTGACAAATATGCAATCTATTGTAGATAAGCTGCTGTGACACTTAAAAGTGGGAATCTCGCAATTAGGCAATCCAGAGATAGGCAATATATTTATCAAATCTAATGGGGCAAGAATTAAACTAATTCTTGGCACAGGGGGTCGATACTGCCAATGGGGCGAGATTCGGAATAAATGTCCTCATACGTGATAGGAATTGCAGATTAAAATCACCAGCCAAGCAGAAATGCAGTGTTTGCCCTGCACAAACCAAATCAGCTATTTTGGAAATGCATTTGCATAGAGAAGGGAATGTAGTGTTCGGGAATCCTCTGAAATCATTCTTATAAAAATTCACAATGCGCAAAGTCAGAGGTAGTTTGAACACTATAATTTGGAAGCTGCTATCATTATACTCTATGGTTTTAATGTGCTCGCATAACGCAATGCTAACGGAAATCGCAAGCCCCCCTGATGAGAGACCACTGCATGAAGGGATAGCAGTAGTACTAAAACATGGAAGCCATCCACAGATGTAGGCAGTGTGTCCCATGTTTCTTGAAATAAGACAATATCATATCCCCTAATCAAATGGAGCCAATCCAGGAGAGCAACTTTCGACCTGAGGCCCGCCACGTTCCACCATAATATTTTAAGGGTGAAAGTACCCCTATCCACGAAATGTATGCGAATAAGTATCAGAAACCCCCGAGTTGGTTTCAGGTAAAAAGCTTATAACGTCCACAACAGAAGCATCTGGTATGAGATGTTTAAGCACCCTATGATCGGCCACTGAGGCTGCGGGGGTGTACAGGTGTTACATAGACACTCCCTAGGCCTAGCTATCCTAGCTGGTGCCTGTTCAATTGACAAGTCACTCTTATTGAGTCAATCTACCTTCTCCAGACCACTAAGGGCAGCAAACATATTGGTACATGGGATGTTGCAAAAGGTGTCACAAGCTTCTGGGGGTGGGGGGTGTAAAAAAGGCATTGATGGTCTACAAAAGAAGCCCAAAGGGAGAGTAACAACATCTACATTTTCTGGGCTAAACAAATCCTTTGTGCTTAATATTTCTAGAAAACAAGCTTGACTATGAATGTTTACAACAATACAGTCCCCCGTCATGCTTTTGACTGAATGTTCAAGCCAAACGAGCCAGCATCACCAAGATTATCTTATTTATCTTATTTGGGCACTCCAATAGGTATCACATTTGTGAGAGTTTAAACTATTGGTATTGTAAATGACAACACAAATATAAAGAATTGTCATTTACAATGCCAATAGCTCAAACTCTCAAATGCGAAACCTATTGCATTGCAAATGCTTGTTGTTTAAAGACAGTTTGTGTAGCTTTTAGGTCTGGTCTACAGCTTTTAAGTGTATGTTGTTGAACTGATACTGTATACCATATTATTACTTACAGTGGGCTTTGGATTAACCTACTGCTAATCACTTGCAGGCTTTCTG
The DNA here is from genome assembly GCF_964204655.1 of Triturus cristatus. Classification (NCBI taxonomy): domain Eukaryota; kingdom Metazoa; phylum Chordata; class Amphibia; order Caudata; family Salamandridae; genus Triturus; species Triturus cristatus. The sequence goes on along the minus strand of NC_140594.1, from coordinate 939,370,461 downwards.
GTCAATCTCATTTGCTTCCTTCCTCAACTTGCATTTGTCCCAACCCTGGAGCATGGCCTATTTACCATCCTTGTGATTGGATTGAGTGTATCCACATTCATAACTCACATTAGGGAACCACTTTTTCTTTGAGCATGGAAGAGAGTATGCATTTTCTTGTTCTGTCCTTCATGTCTCCCTCGCATCCCTGTCCAACCTGCTCGCTCTATGTTGATCCCGCCCCCTCTCAGCTCTTCTGTAAAAGCACAGCATCCGGTATATTGTACCAAGGTATGCAAAGACTTCATCAGATTGGTTTTATTTAATCTTCTGCCTTCCAAATGTTGCACGAAGGAACATAAAGGCAGCATTGAATTTTCTGGAAGCTTAATCAGCCTGTGGTTGAAGCAAAGATGTGTTAATCACCAAATAGATGAAACATCTGGGCCACTTCCCAGTCTTGTGAAATGTAAATAACAGGTTCCTTTAAATTCTGGCATTTTCTTAGACAGCTTTTATGTTCTTTTAAGTACCTGCAACTAGTCGTTTTATTTAAAATATTTAAACTGGGTTATGTGCAATAGGTTTTTAAATTATGTACTGGTTTTCCAAAGTGAAGTTATATATTAAAAAAAAAAGAAAACTTAGTTTATGATTGAAAATGTTGAATGTTGAGATGCCGTACGATATTGTTTGCTTGTCCTAGAGAATTAACAGTTTTTACATTTTTTAACAATATTTTACAATCATGCTAGTGCTTGTTGTTCTGTGGTTACTTTCATGACAACAACAATACACATGTAAAGCAAACACCACGATGCCCCCTTGGTCTTAGTTCTTGGGATGGTTTTATGGATCGGTTTTGAATCAGATTAGTGTTTCAATTGAGAGATCCCAAAGGTTTCTGTACCACAACTGCCAGGCACATGCAGAAGCGATTAGTAAGAGCTTACATGTTTCTTTATTCAGTTAGCAAAGGACTCTCGATACAAGGGATTCTGAGAAAAAAAAGTAACCGAGTATTTGTCACCAAGGAATGAATATGCTACTTACCAGTATGCATCTGTTCTTGGCATGTAGGGCTGCTGACATTCATATCTGTGCATAGATCGCCGCCTAGTGTTGGGTCCGGATGTTTGCACGTTGTTGTCCTGGAAGAGTCTTCGAAGTATCCTGAGATAGGTGACTTCTCCCCTGGACCACAGTGCGCATGGGCATCCTCTCCATCCTTAGATTGTTTTTTCGCCATTGTGGCAGTGATGGAGTAGATACAGAAAGTGATGACCATGCTATACAGTAATTCTGAGAGCTGCAGCTGCTACAGGCGCCGGGGAGGAGGGTGGGAGATATGAATGTCAGCAGCCCTACATGCCAAGAACAGATGCATACTGGTAAGTAGCATATTCAGTTCGAGGCATGTGGGCTGCTGAATTCATATCTGTGCATAGACTAAATAGCAGTACCTCCTATTAGCGGCGGCTACCAGTGCCAGCTGCAGCGGTCTGAAACAGAGTTTTGAGAACAGCCTGTCCTACAGCTGCCTGCTGTTTTGAGTGGACATCTACACAGTGTTTGGTAAATGTATGTATAGTGGACCATGTGACTGCTCTACATATTTCCTGTAAAGGAATGTTTCCCAGGAAAGCCATGGACGCCCCTAACTTACGTGTTGAGTGGGCTCGTGGGGGAATCGTTAATGTGCGTTTAGCCTTTTGATAACAAATTTGAATACATTTAACGATCCATCTGGCTATACCTGCTTTGGAAATGGCGTTGCCTTTGTGTTGTGGAGAAAAGACAACGAAAAGTTGTTTTGTCTTCCTAAAGTCTTTAGTTCTGTCTATATAGTACATGAGGGCCCTTTTCACATCTAGTGTATGGAGCATTCTTTCAGCAACATTTTGTGGATTCTGAAAGAAAACAGGCAGTTCAATAGTTTGATTCATGTGGAACTGCAATATTACTTTAGGCATGAATTTGGGGTTGGTACGTAGTACGACCCTGTTTGCGTGAACCTGTATGAATGGCTCTTGAATGGTTAGTGCCTGGAGTTCACTAACTCTTCTTAACGAAGTGATTGCTACTAGGAAAGCTACTTTCCAGGTGAGGAATTGAATCTCACATGAGTGGAGAGGTTCGAAGGGTGGACCCATCAGTCTGGTGAGGACCAAGTTGAGGTTCCACACCGGTGCTGGTGGGTGCCTTGGGGGAATCACTCGTTTAAGTCCTTCCAAGAAGGCTTTGATGGCAGGCACTCTGAATAAAGAGAGGTGCTGCCTGTTTTGGAGATAGGCTGCTATTGCGGTTAAATAGATGCGTATTGAGGTGTATGCCAGATTACATCGGTATAGGTGTAAGAGGTAACAGATTATGTTTTGAATGGATGCGTCTAGCGGGTTGATGTGATTCTGGGTGCAGTAGATGACAAACCTCTTCCATTTAGCTGCATAGCAAGCTCTGGTAGTGGGTCTCCTGGCCTCCTTGATGATCTCCATACAGTCAGGTGGCAGGTTTAGGTAGCCAAACTAAGACTTCAGGAGCCAGATTGCCAGGTTCAGCTGTTGCGGATCTGGGTGCTGAATTTCGCCATGGCTCTGCGTTAGAAGTGCAGGTTTTATCCGCAGCCTTTGATGCGGCACCACGGAAAGTTCCAGAAAGGTGGTGTACCATGGCTGGCGCGCCCATGTTGGAGCAACTAGGATAAGCGTCAGTGAGTGCTGTCGCAGTTTGCGTGCCACCAGCGGTATTAATGGCGCTGGGGGAAAAGCGTACGCAAATCTGCCGGACCAGTTCATCCATAACGCATTGCCCTGCGATTGTGGATGTGGGAACCTAGCGGCAAAGCTTTGGCATTTTGCGTTTGTTTGCGGCGAATAGGTCTATCTCTGGATGACCCCACTGTTGGAAGTACGGTTGGAGTACTGATGGGTGTAGCTCCCACTCGTGCATCTGGTGGCTGTGTCTGCTGAGCAGATCCGCCATCTGGTTGTCCTTGCCCGGGAGGTGTTCCGCTATGAGGAACATGTTCCTCTGAATGGCCCACTTCCACATGCTCTGAGCCAGATGAGACAACTGTGGAGAGTGTGTTCCTCCCTGCTTCTGTATGTAGTACATGGCAGTCATGTTGTCCGTCCGGATCAACACGACTTTGTTGCACAAGTGTACTTTGAATGCCTTCATTGCCAGGAAGATTGCCATCAGTTCCAGAAGGTTGATGTGCATCTTCTTTTGTTGTGTTGTCCATAGTCCCTGCACTGTGTAATTGAGTACATGAGCTCCCCATCCCTGGAGAGACGCGTCCGCCGTCAGTATTATTTGTGGAACAGGCTCTTGGAACGGTCGGCCCGTGCAAAGGTTTTGTGGATTCCACCAATGCAGAGTTGTATGCCCGACCGCTCACCAACACTAGGTCTTTTAATTGCCCGTGAGCCTGATTCCATTGACGTGCTAAGCACTCCTGAAGCGGGCGCATATGTAGTCTTGCGTGCGGGACTATGAAAATGCAGGAGGCCATCATGCCTATCAACTGCATGAACACTCTTGCAGGAAGGGAGTGTTGTGGTTTGAACTTGGAGATCAGCAGTTGCATGCTGTTGATCCTCACTAAATTTGGCTGAGCTGTGGCTGCCAGAGTGTCTATTGTCGCGCCCAGGTACTGTTGTACGTGTGCGGGTTGTAGTTGTGATTTTGGGTAATTTAGTGAGAATCCCAGACTGTGAAGAAGGTGAATGGTGAGGGACATGTGGCTGGCACATTGCTGGGCTGACTTTGCCTGAACAAGCCAGTCGTCCAGGTAAGGGTAGACGTGAATGTGTCGTCGCCGTAGATGTGCAGCCACTGTAGCTAGGCACTTGGTAAAGACCCTGGGTGCTGTTGTCACGCCGAAGGGGAGGACTTTGAATTGATAGTGCTGTCCCTGAATAGTGAACCTGAGATATTTCCTGTGTGATGGGTGGATGGGTAAGTGGAAGTACGCATCTTTGAGGTCTAGAGTGGCTAGGAAGTCTCCCTGGCTGAGCAGCGGGAGAACCTGCTGTAGGGTGAGCATATGAAAATGCTCCGACAGAATGTAGTGGTTGAGGGGTCTGAGGTCTAGTATAGGTCTGAGCGACCCGTCCTTTTTTTGGGATTAGGAAGTACAGGGAGTACACCCCTGTCCCCTGCTGGTTGACGGGTACGACCTCTATTGCACCTTTTTGCAGCATACTTAGCACTTCCTGCTGCAATAATGCTAAGTGCTCTGCGGACATAGGACGGTGCTTTGGCGGTATTGTGGGTGGAGTGGAGGTTAATTCGAGACAATAACCGTGCTGGATAATATCCCTGACCCACCTGTCCATGGTGATGGATTTCCACGTGGACAGGAACCGCTGGAGGCTCCCCCAGACAGGTGTTACGTGGTCGGGGGGAAGGGAGATGGCGTCCCTGTTTGTTCTTGGGTGAGGACCTGGTGTTGCCGCAACCGCGTCCTCTGCCCTTGGTGCTGGAGCCACGATATCCACCTCTGTTGTTTTTATCGTAGGTACTCTGTGTGCCCCCTTTATTGTAGGTCTGCTGTGTCCCCTGTCCTCTAGCTGCTCCCCTATTCTCGGGGAGACGAAAGGAGCCACTACGAAATGACTGCGTTTGCAGAGCCCCCATTGACTTTGCAGTGTCAGTGTCCTTTTTTATCTTTTCTAAGGTGGTGTCAACTTCTGGTCCGAATAGGTAGTCGGGGTTGACAGGCTGATTTAGGATGTTGTTTTGAATCTCAGGTTTGAATCCGGAGATTCTTAACCAAGCGTGTCGGCGTAACATGACGCTGGTGTTTATCGCCCTCGCAGCTGTGTCGGCAGCATCTAGTGCGCACTTAATGGATGCGTTTGTAAGAAGTTGTCCCTCTCTGATGAGGAGCTCCGCTGCCTCTTTGTATTCGTCTGGCAGATGTTGGAGTAGTGACTCTAGCGTGTCGTAGTGTGAACGATCGTAGCGAGCCAGGAGGGCCTGTGTATTGGCAATGCGCCAGATGTTTGCTGCTTGAGCTGCAATCCTCTTGCCTGAGGTCTCCAGCACTTTGGACTCCTTGTCTGGGGGAGGAGCATCACCAGTTTGCGAGTGCGCTCGTTTGCGAGCGTTAGCAACCACCATGGAGTCCAGAGGTAACTGACCTCTAATGTACATAGGGTCCCCGGGCGCAGGTTTGTATTTTTTTTCAATCCTGGGGTTGAGCACCCGTGCCCTGGTTGTTTCCTTGAAAATGTCCTTTGCTGGCTTGAGAACACCTTTCAACATGGGCAGAGTCTTGACAGTCCTCTCAGAGGAGGCGAAAGTGTCCACTAGGAAGTCGTCCTCAACTGTATCAGAGTGGAGTTGCACTCCATGATTGGCTGCAGCACGTTCTATGAGGGCATTGAAGGCAGCAGTGTCCTCTGTGGGAGATGTTTTTGCGCCGTAAAGCTGCGTGTCCTGGGTATCTGTTGCGGCACCCGGGTCTGCAGGGTCATCCCAAGCATGATCTGGGTCCTGCTCCTCCTCAGGATCTATATCCCTAGGGTAGGTGATATCATCACCCATGTAATCCTCCATTGCGTCCGTGTCGGAGGGCGTCGGAGAAAAGGACTGGGGATCCGGATAGGAGGTATGCAGGCGTTCGTATAGAACCGGTTCATCTGCTGGCAGTTTCTGCTTCGGAGGGATTCTGTAAGAGTCCAAGGCCTGCTCTGGCGTGACCTTACGTTTTCGGAGCATGAGTCTGCCGGTGTCGGCGTCGATGAATTGGGACGGTGAAGGCTCAGTAGGAGAGTGTCCAGTAGATGGGGACCTTGTCTGGCGGACACGTGTTCGGATCTCGAACATCTTCGGCGCCGTAGACAGCGGCAAACCAAAAGTGATGTTGGTTGGTGCCGAAGGTGCCTTTGGAGCCTTTTTTGGGTCGGGGCCCGACGTGGACTGGAGGGCTGCCCGTTCTTTAATGCGTTGCAATGACGCCGCAACTTGTCGCACCGAGAACGCCGAAGGTTCTTTGGTGCCGAGTGGTTCTGTAGAGGTAGGCGTGGACTGCTTCGGAGCCACTGGGTCATCGAGTCGAGGAGTGGTAGTAGCGTTTGACGGGGTCGATGACTTGACCCGTGTCGCTGCCTTCGAAGTGGACTCCGATTGAGCGGCCATCTTAACTTTGGTGGTCGGGGTCGATTGCTTCGGTGCCGGGGGCCGAGGCGCTTTTGTGGTACCGATGGCCTTCCTTTTCGGGTCGGTACCGATGTCCGCAGCTGCGAGTTCGGCGCCGAAATCCCTTTTAGCGCGTTCGGAGCCGACGGTTAGTGCTGGCGTCGAAGGAGTGGAGGTCTTCGAGGGCTTCGAGCCGACCACTGCTAGTTTCACTTTCGGTTTCTGTGGAACCGGTGCGACGATTGGTTTCGGTTTCGTTGAAGGGAAACCAGTTTTTTTTCGGTAATAATGGCTCTTGCTGGATGTTCGAGGCCGGGCCTGAAGGCGGGGCCGAAGAACTGCGTGATTGATCTCGGGTAAGGCCCGGAGGCGATCCCTCGACCGGAGCCGTAGAATGACGCACTTTGATAGCCTCCGTTTCGATGGGTAGGCCCTGCTCTTCACCAGAGCTATCTTCTTCGGCCCCAAAGGCCTCATCGTAGTCTCCTACCTCATCGTCGGCTTCGTCCCTGTGAAAAAGCGCTTCATCTGCGTCTTCCGATAGGGAATCGTGTTCGGAAACGGGGCTGGAGTTTATGTCTTCCACGCTTTCAACATCCTCGTTCTCGGTGCTGAAGATGTTGGCCGGGGCCGGTGCCGATTGCTGCGCTTCTAATCTCGCTGCTCGTCGATTCCGGAGAGTCTTCTTGGATCGGAATCGGACACAGGCCATACATTTGGATTCGTCGTGATCCGGCGAGAGGCATTTGTTGCACACCGGGTGGACGTCGATATGTGGATATTTGGCGTGGCATACAGGACACCGTTTGAATGGGGTCCTCGATTCCATCGTCGATGGTCGGATTAAACGGATCCGAAAACTTAAAGAAGTTTGCTAAACTAAGCAAGAAGCTGTCGATACCGAGCGGGAACAGTACCGACGAAAACTAAAGGCCTTTTGGCCTTAAACTAAATTTTCCTAACTTGAGCTAAGATAAGCACATCCGAACCCAATGGCGGAAAAAAACAATCTAAGGATGGAGAGGATGCCCATGCGCACTGTGGTCCAGGGGAGGAGTCACCTATCTCAGGATACTTCGAAGACTCTTCCAGGACAACAATGTGCAAACATCCGGACCTAACACTAGGCGGCGATCTATGCACAGATATGAATTCAGCAGCCCACATGCCTCGAACTCAACAGCGCTTCCTTTTGTCTCGGCGTACCATCACCTGGTGGTAAAAACAGGCATTTGCTGCTCTCCAACATTGAGCAGAGGTGTAGAGGAGCAGTGCTCCATCTTTGAAACACTTACTTAAGTTTCCTTGCAGCCAGTTTCCATTAGTGACAATCTACTTCCTGCTTAGGGCATGAGCTCAATTGCTAGGGTGACTCCTTGCTTTAAGAAGTTGAACTTCTAGTGATGTTGCAGGTGATTTTGTTTCACCAGTTTCTGGTGTAGTAATGTAATCTTTTGCCTGAACTCAGAAGCAATTCTTGGTAACAGGTTATTGGTACTCAACAATGCCACATTAAATATTCGGTGGAGTTATAACTTACCTTGAGCAATAAAGTTCTTTTCAAACTTTTGCAGAAATTCAAGGTAAAGAAGATCATCTGACGTCAGTGCTTCTTCCCCCACGACTGCTTTCATGGCCTGAACATCCTTGCCGATAGCGTAGCATGCATACTGGTGAGAAAAGGGGAGAATGTTCAAATGCTATGCTTTACAACCGCATACATATCTTTAACTCTCCCTATTACCGATAAGAGTTTCTAAATTAGTTCCCATCTTAAAATAGCATCACCCTTTACCTCAAAATAACCCCCTCTCTTTCTGCATCTGCAAGGCTGATCTGCCTTACCTAACAACTAACGCCTCTGGCAGATATATCTGGTTCTGGTAGTTGTGGCTGCAGCAAGCAGACCTTTAATGTTGAAGGGAGGCATCACATCAGCAGAGCAGATCCAATGTAGGGTGGATAAGAGGTAACTAGGAAAGTATTTCCTAGGCCAGCCTGGGTTAGTGCAGTGAGAAACAACTGGCCCAATGCATAACCTGAACCCTTAATGGGAACTCACAGCACACGTGTTTTGCAAAGTGGACGTTCAAAATAAACACTGCCCTATATAAGGATTCGTTACTTACCTGCAATCCTAGTTCTCTTCCAGGGGTATCCTCATTAAAGTCATAAGCACTAGAATATTCCCGCCCATGCGCGGGACCCCGGAAACACAAGAGAGAGTGTGAGAGAGAGAGAGTGAGTGTGAGAGAGAGAGTGAGTGTGAGTGTGTGAGAGAGAGAGAGAGAGAGAGTGAGTGTGAGTGTGAGTGTGAGAGAGAGAGTGTGAGAGAGTGTGAGTGTGAGTGTGAGTGTGAGTGTGAGTGAGAGAGAGAGAGAGAGAGAGAGAGAGAGAGAGAGAGAGAGAGAGAGAGAGAGAGAGAGAGAGAGAGAGAGAGAGAGAGAGAGAGAGAGAGAGAGAGAGAGACACAGACAGACAGAGTATATAAAATAAAAAAAGCAAATGCAGCCTTTCATAACAGGAAACAACAACAGCAAAGCATGTTTGAAAACTGTTTTAACCCCTTCAGCGCTGCGCGGATTTCCGCGCGGTGCTGAAGGTTCTGAGCGCGGGCGGGGCCATGACGGAACGGTTCCGTCATAAGCACAGCCCAACCGACGTGCATGACGGAACCGTTCCGTCATAAGCGTCGAAGGGGTTAATGCTTAGCACAATCTCTCAGATAGGACTGAAAGCATTGACAGCTCACAGGCTGCATTGCAGAAAACATAGCCTAGAAAGGCTGAAAGCTAACTCCTAGCAACATAGAAATAAACTGGCACCGTGCCTTTAAGGCAGCCATGACCCCTAGCTTCCCATCATGCCTCAGGGGTGACAGTTCGGTCAGTTGTTCTTTGCGGCGACTCAAAAGCAATGACACAAAGAGTTGACAATTCCTTAAAAATAAGGTTCCTTTGCCTGGGGAGGCGGGAGGGTTGCTTATGACTTTGATGAAGATACCCCTGGGAGCGAGAACTAGGATTACAGGTAAGTAACTAATCCTTCTCTTCCAGGGGATCCTCATCAATAGTCATAAGCACTAAAATAGAATAGCTAGCCTCACCTCTTCCAACTGCGGGCAAAGGAAAAAACAATTAATAATCAAGCTCAGATAACTAAACTTGAAAACCCAGATATCTTATTATCTGAACAGATTCTTCAAGGAGGCTTGGCCTACTGGAGTATCTGCCCTGGAATCAGATTCAAGACAATAATGCCTTGTGAAAGTGTGCACAGATCTCCAGATTGCTGCCTTGCAAATCTCTGCCATCGGAACGTCGTGCAAGAAAGCTATTGTAGCTGCTTTCCCCCTAGTGGAGTGTGCTTTAGGCGACAACAATAGGGGTTTATTCGCCAGCTGGTAGGCCAATTTTATGCAGGACACTATTCATCCCGAAATGGACCTTTTGGAAGCTAGAAAGCCTGTCCTCATGGAACCATAATTTAAAAACAATTGCTCTGATTTTCTTATGTCCTTCGTCCCCTCCAGATAGAACTTGAGCACTCTCTTAAGGGCTAAGGAGTGGAGTGACCTTTCCGCAGGAGTAGCGGGATTGGGAAAAAAGGACGGTAAGGAAATTGACTGATTAACATGAAAATCAGATACCACTTTCGGTAGAAAAGCAGGGTGAGTCCTTAATACTACTCTGTTGTGATGAAAAATAGTATATGGCTCTTTGGAAGACCGCGCTTGGATTTCACTTACACTGCGCGCTGATGTTATCGCGACTAAGAAAGCGGTCTTCCATGTCAAATGCTGCAAGGTGGCTTTATGGATGGGCTCAAAAGGAGGACCCATCAATCTAGAGAGGACTAGATTCAACTCCCAAAGGAGGAGAAGGAGGCCGAACAGGGGGATACACTTTCTTCAACCCCTGTAGGAAATCCTTGACCACCTGTAGTTGAAAAAAGGAAGGTTGGTTTGGAGACTTTCTGTAGGCCGTAATGGCCGCTAAGTGTACTCTGATCGATGAATACTTTAAACCTAATTTAGCCAAGTACAGGAGGTAAGGAAGAATAACCTCCTCCTGCCCTGTGGTAGGATTAAAATGATTACGAGTGCACCATAAGTAAAATCGTTTCCATTTAAATGAGTACGACATCCTTGTGGAAGGTCTCTTAGCCTCCTTTAGTATCTGCATACAGTCCTGCGGTAAATTCAAATGCCCATATTGCAGGACCTCAGGTGCCATGCTGCCAAGTTTAGTGAGCTAAGGTTGGGATGTAGAATCTTCCCGTCCATCTTGGTCAGTAGGTCCAATCTGTAAGGAAGCCTCCTGTGGGGGTGCACCGACAGCTGTAATAGGTCCGGGTACCACCACTGACAAGGCCAGTCCGGGGCTATCAGGATCATTGACATGTTGGACCGGATGAGTTTGGATACCACCTTCGGGATCAGAGGCAGGGGAGGAAAGGCGTATGCAAATATTCCAGAGCAATCCATCAAAAGAGCATTCCCCCTCGTCCCTGGACGGTGGAACCTGGAGGCGAAGGCGTGGCATTTTTTGTTTTGATCGTCTGCAAACAAATCTATGAAAGGTTGCCCCCACTGATGGAAAATTTCTGCCACTACCTCGTCGTTTAGCACCCAGTCTGGCTTATCTTCGAAGTACCAACTGAGTGCGTCCGCTCGCACCTTTCGCTCCCCTGGCAGATGCACCGCTGTGATGGAAAGGCCTCGAGCTAGAAGCCAGTGCCATATCGCTTGAGCTTCCAGGGAGAGCGGGCGAGATCGCGTACCACCCTGTTTGTTGAGGTAATACATGGTGGTCGTGTTGTCTGTCTGGACCAGGATCGTTTTGGATGTGATTGAGGGCTGAAAAGCTTTCAGAGCTAGGTGGACTGCCCGCAGTTCCAACATGTTTATATGGTAGGATTGTTCCTTGATGGACCATCGTCCCTGCATCTGCAGGCAACCCATGTGCGCTCCCCATCCTTGTAGAGATGCATCTGTTACCAAGGACTGTGTTGGCACTGGTTGATGGAAGGGGACTCCCACTACGAGATTCTTTGGTCGAGTCCACCATCCAATGGATGACTTTGCTGTTTGGCGAAAGCACAATTCGGTCCTCCCAGTGACCCGATGTTTGGTTCCACTTGTCCTCTAGGTCCTGTTGCAAGGGCCTCATTCTCAGCCTGGCGATGGGAATGAGAAATATGCAAGAAGCCATCGAACTCAGCAGAGACGCCACTTGCCGGACCGTTGGACGATTTGTCTGGAGAAGAGCTTTGCGCTTCTGTCGAACTGATGAAAGTCTCTGTTCCGAAGGAAACACTCTTCCTAGGCTTGTATCCAGAGTGGAGCCTAGATAATGGATCACCTGAGTAGGCCGGTGAACCGATTTCTCCATATTCACGTGCAGACCTAGCCTGCGGAGTAGAGATAGACACATTCGGAAGCTGCTCTGTACTTGCTGAGGGGACGGACCTTTCAGGAGCCAATCGTCCAAGTACGGATATACGAACAGACCTCTTCTGTGTAGAGCCGCCGCTACCACCGCCATGCACTTGGTAAAGACTCGTGGGGCAGATTTTAGACCGAAGGGCAACACCTTGAACTGGTAGTGATTGTTGCCCACCACGAATCGCAGATATTTGCGATGACGGGGAATTATAGGAATGTGGAAATACGCATCCTGGAGATCCACTGAACACATCCAATCGCCTGTCTGCAGATGTGGACATATTTGATGAAGCGCCAGCATGCAAAATTTCTACTTCAAGATGATTTTGTTCAGCGCTCGAAGGTCCAGGATAGGTCTGAATTTGTGCTCTTGATCTCTTTTTGGTACAAGAAAATACCTGGAGTACACTCCCTTCCCCCGTTGAGAGGGAGGAACCTTCTCTATGGCCTTTTTTTGCAGAAGGGTTATCACTTCTTGTCGCAGCAGCTTTAGCTAGTGAGGACAAGATCTTTTTGGAGGAATGTCCTTTGGAGACACACAGAAACGTAGTGCGTATCCATTGCGCAGTATACTGAGCACCCAACGATTTTTTGTTATGTTGCACCACTCTTTCAGATGATGTGAAACACTACCTCCCACTGGAGTGGGCAACGGCGGCAGAGGTAGGTCTTGCTCATTGCTTCCCCGCTGATCTAGTTGTGGAAGAGGACTGCTGCGGATTACCTCCTCTACCTCTGTTCGACTTTCGGCTTTGGAACTGTGATCTTCCTTGGTTTTTGCTTTGGGACCACTGAGGGGTTTGAACTCTGTTGATATCCCTTGCGTTGGTTGGGTCTGTATCTGCGTCCAAATTATTTTTTCTTATCTAACCCCACCGCCTTCAGAGTGTCTAATTCGGCTTTCCTTCTAGCCATCTCTTCATCTGTATGGGAGCCAAACAATGAAGAACCAGAAAAAGGCAGGTTAAGGATCCTCTGTTGAGCATCCGGTTTGAGACCTGTAAGCCTTAACCAGGCAGACCTCCTTGCGCAAATGCCATGCGCATACGAATGCACCGATAGTGTGGCACCATCCGCTGCAGTGCTAATCATTTGGTTAGCTACCAGGGATCCTTCTGTAATGACCTCCTAAAAGTCTTTTTGATCCTCCTTTGGTAGTTTCTCTTTGAAACGATCCAAAGAGTCCCATAAGGCTCTGTCGTAACGACCCAATAAGGCTGCTGCGCTGGAGACTTTTAGCGATGAAGCTGCAGACCCACAAACCTTTTGTCCCAAAGAATCCTGGGACTTGCTCTCTTTATCCAGGGGAACCAACGCATGTGCAGAAACTGCGTGCGTTTTACGTGCCGCTGCGACGATAACTGAATCTGAAGGAGGATCTGTTTTCAAAAACACCGGGTCCGTATCAGCAGGTTTGTATTTTTTCTGTATTCTGGCAGGTGTAGCCTTAATAGCAGAGCGTGTTAGAAAAATGTCCATCACTGGTTACAGAAGCCCAGGAACCAGAGGTAGCAACGTACGAGAAGCAGATCATTGGTGCAGCGTCTCAAAGATCATTGTCGTTGCGACCTGAGGAGTGGACATCTCAATGTTCAGCTTCTGGGCCCCTCTTTGTAGCACATCATGATAGGTGTTAATGTCATCTATCGGAGACACTCTCAACTGTGGGCTGTCCGATAGAGTAGGTGAATAGTCTCCTTTAGAGGAGTGGGTGGAGGAAGATGACCATGAAGGAGACCTCCTTCTTCGGTGATGGGAAGCAGAAGGCCTACGCTCTTGAGATCTTCCTGTACGGCGCTGACGTGCAGGCGAAGGCGAACTATCCACCTCTTGTACCAATTTTTGTAGGGGAGATCTGTGGATAGGGCTAGTATATTCTTCCTCCCTTCTTGGTGCTCCCGTCGGATTCTTGCTCCAGTGATGGACTGATAAAAGCCATCTTGGGGATAGGTGAACAGAAGGAGAGGCCCTCCTGTGATGTGATAAAGATCTCCGTGACCTTCTCGAGTGATGTTCTGGGGACGCAGATGGAGAAAGCGTCGAAGGACGTCTCGAGCAATAAGAAGATTAGTGCTGAGACGTTGACTCCGTCACTAAAACCACTGAACGCTCTCCAGATCTCACCGATGTGGGTCTCAACATTGAGCGTATAGCTTGCTCCGATGGAGCCCTTCTCGACGTCTATCTAGATCTTCTTCCAGCCGTTGAACGTCGACCAGGTTCTGGGATTGATTTTGTCTTCGACTCTGCGTGTTTCGACGTCGAATGTCTCATCGACGACGGTAGGGTACTTCGGTGTCTCGACGTCGAGCGATGTAGGATCGACGACGCCGAAGGACTTCTTCGCCTCGACGCCGATCGTCGGTGGGATGACAACGGCGGAGGGATTCTGGTTCTCGATGCCGATCGTCGTTGGGATGACGACGGCGGACGGCTTCTGGTTCTTGACGCCGATCGTCGTTGGGTTGACGTCGGCGGAGGGCTTCTGGTCCTCGACGCCGATCGTCGCCGGGATGACGACGGCGGAGGGCTTTTCGTTCTCGACGCCGATCGCCACCTGGTTGACGACAGCGGAGGTCTCTCTCCCCTCGACGTCGATCGTCGTTGGAGTGATGACGACGGAGGATTGCCAGCCTTCGACGTCAAACGTCGAGCCGACGCCGGCGTAGGGTTGCCGATCCTCAACGCCTATTGTTGCCGGGTTGACGATGGCGGAGGAATTTTGCTCTTCGACGCCGAAGGTCGCCGAGTTGACGTCGGCGGTGGACTCCTTGATGCCGATCGCCGCCGAGTTGACGACGGCGGAGGCTCACGAATCCTCAACGTCGCCGTTGAATGTAGGCACGTACCTGAATGCCTGTGTTCTCTCGACGGCGAAGGTCTTTTCTTGGACTTATGTCCCACCGGTGGTCGTTTTCTCAGCGCCGAGCCCGACGCTGATGGATTCCTACTTCTAGAAGAGGATCTGGGCCTCTTAGAGCCCTTTCTCACTGGAGACCTGCCTCTGGAAGCCTTTTTCTGCCAGCCCATAAAGAGGAATACGCTCTCTGTCTTTCAAAGTTCTTTTAGAGAGAGACTGGCAATGAGGACAAGTCTTAGGAACATGATCCTTAGGCAGGCAGAGAATACAGACTGAACGAGAGTCTGACCTGGCCTTCTTTTTTCCACAAGAAGGGCAGGGATCAAAAAGGGATGGCATTTTGAGAGGTAAAAAATGCTAAAAATAGTCAGAAAAAGTAAGCACCTTACTTGACTAGATGTAAAACGTCGAAGTAAGATACATTTTTCCTGAAAATTATAGGTTACTTCTGAATAAAACCAGAAAAAAGTGGAGCTGTATAACCAGGCTCCTGACTGAAGGAGCCGGAAAGAACAACTGACCTAACTGTCACCCCTGAGGCATGATGGGAAGCTAGGGGTCATGGCTGCCTTAAAGGCACGGTGCCAGTTTATTTCTATGTTGCTATGAGTTAGCTTTTCAGACTTTCTAGGCTATGTTTTTTGCAATGCAGCCTGTGAGCGGTCAATGCTTTCAGTCCTATCTGAGAGATTGTGCTAAGTGCCAAGCATTAAAACAGTTTTCAAACATGCTTTGCGGTTGTTTTTTCCCTGGTTTTTAATGTATTGTTTATAATATACACAGGAGTCCTTACAGCAATATTCAGCTCTGGTTATGAAAGGCTGCATTTGCTTTTTTTAACATAGAGCTAGAGATAGATAGATATATGTTTGTCACATATATGTTTGTGTTTCCGGGGTCCCGCGCATGGGCGGGAATATTCTAGTGCTTATGACTATTGATGAGGATCCCCTGGAAGAGAACTGCCACTTGGCATTTTGTCGTCAAGTCCCTCTGTTCCATCACGACCATTACATTGCATGGGTCTTCATATTTAACATGGAAAACTGGTCATACTAAAGAGTTTTTGGGACTTGGACACAGTCATTGTTATAAAGAGACAGACTTGGGGGAAATCATAAAATATCAAGAAAGCCAGCTGCAAAATAGAAATAATTCCTGGCTTTTAACCCAACAGTCGTCTTCCAGAAAGAAAACAGGACACCCACTGGCTGAGAAATGATGAAGAAAAGTACATTTAACTACACATATAAATGTCAAGAGAACAAATCGGGGAGGGGGGGGGGGGGGGGAGGCATAAAACAACTGAGTAAGAGACCCTGCTTTAAAAATAATCAGGGAAAATAGAATACGAGTAGAGAACAGTGTTGAGTAATCCTACTCCAAAGGCCACTGAAAAATGCACTTGGAGGTAACTGCACCTTTACTGCTATTTTGGGGTAGTGAACCTTTCATGTTCCTCTTTTAGTCTATCCTGTGTGCCTGGTATTAGGGAGTGTGGAGACAAAGGAGGTGGATCTGGAGAAGGCTTGGAAGGCAGTGATGGAAGGGATGTAGAGTCAGTAGCCATATGTCTAACTCTTAAGGCTTGATGGCGCTAATAGAGGAGAATGGCCTTCTACTTCAAAGGTGAAGCCACCTTCCTTAGGAATGAATGAATTACTTTTTTTGTGCGCTTTTAATCAAGGATGTCAGTGAGTCTTTCAGAGACCGACCCTTTCGAAGTATCTAACTGGTGTTCGAGGGGGTTTTGATGTCAACTTCAGGGGTCTTGAGATGTTGCCTTTTTGACATTGACTTTGAGAGGTCGTGCCAACAGCGCAGGGCCAAGGTATCGGAGGCTTTTCGGGCTGATCAAGGTTGAGGCTTCAGCACCTAGTGATTTTGCAGTTTCGCCAACGGGTGTGGCTTTTCAGTGCCTGGGGTGGTGAGCTGGTGATGGAGCAGGATGTGGGTCCGAGCCCTTGGCTCTGCTGGTCTTTGAGCCAACCATTGGAAGTGTGCACCTTGAAAATTTAGGTTTCTCCCGGCTCAACTCTAGGTTTGATGCCAGACTCCCTTGGGAGCACTGCTCTGCCTCAGGAGCTGGTCGCATGGGGGCTGAAGACAGACCTTGAGGCGCAGCCCCCAAACATGGTCTAACCTTGGGCTTCAGTCTTGAAACTGGTGCCTGCTGTGGTGCTGGCTCATGAATCAAATCCCTTCCTCAATGTCTTAGGTCTCAGAGAAGCAGGCCTAGAGTACCTCCTGCTCCTGGCTTATGGGGATGTGAGAAGGGCTGGCATCCTTCTCTTTGGAAAAGACAATCTCTTTGGCACCATAATGTTGGGCTTTGCCAATAACTCGGAGCTGCATCTTGAAGTGGGCTAACCTCCTCTCCCTCCTGTGTCTCAGTTTCCCAGTGGAAGGAGAGGCAAGCATCACAGGACAAATGTCTGTGCTCCTGGAAGAGGCAGAGATTGCAGACCTTGTGGCAATCAGCCAAAGTGTATTTCGCATTGCACCAAGGGCAGAAATGGAATGGAGTGGGTTTCATAACTCAGCCGTACGTGCATGCTCAAGGAAAACGTCGATGGGGAGACAGCGAGTCAAGGCCATGACCCAGAGTGTATCAAACTTTAGAAGTTGATTCTGAAAAAGGAATGTTTTGGAATGGAGAGCAATGGTCTTTGACGCTTGGGTAGAGAAGGGAGATGCGGAACCTGGAAAGGAACAGAACAGAAAGTAATCCAGTGTGTATAATACTTCGACTTTGGAGCAGGCTTCCGAATGTCCGAGCTTGATAGCGGAAGAAAATAATCTGAGATGGAGCTGTTGTGTGGATGCATTTTAGACCAAGCAAGGTTTCGTAGCAGGTCTTGGGACTTTAATTCCTTCAAAGAAAAACAAGTTGCAAACATTCGGTCCCATCACTAGATGACTGGAATTTGCAGAGCACATGCATCTACAGCCACAAATGCTAGGAACCTATTGGGTCCTAACCATCGGGTCTCCTTGGACGCCTTGCCAACTCTAGCTTGTTGTCTAGCCAGGACATCCACACAGCAATGTTTAGTAAAAGTGTGAGGAGTGGACCAAGTAGCTTGCTTTACAAATGTCAGCTAGTGGTATATTCCAAAAAAAAGCCATAGAAGCTCCTTTCTAGAAAGTAGAGTGGGGTCTGGAAAGGACAAATGGAGACCTTTTAGCTTTAGCATAACAAGTTTGCATACACTAGACAAGCCAATGAGAAATCCCTCCTTTGAAAATGGCATGCCACTTATGTGGCTTGGAGTTAGACACTAAAAGTCATTGTGTCTTACGAAAAGTGTTGGAAGCTGGCTCTGTATATGGTATGCCCACTAGCTGCTTATACCACGCACGGAGTCCAGGGATTCCCTAAATGTGTACAGGGCTAAATGTAAAACCCAAAGTGCTCTATTACTGGTAGTGTAGGTGAGCAGCTAGGCCTAACACAGAGAAGAGTAAGACATTTATTGCATAACACTGACCAATAATGGACACAACTTAAAAAGGAGATTCACACCAAGAAAAATATACTTTGTATTTTAAGACCAAGGTCTTTGTAATAAGGGAAGTATGTTTTTTATTCACTTTCAAAAGTCGACACTTAGAACATTTACTGAACAGTTCAACGTTATCCTACGGGGAAAGCAATATTGCGGTTAAACAGGTAAGTATCACGCTAACAGTTCCAGTCTACGAGACCAAAGGTCAGAAACGGGCAAGTGTCAGGTGAGTATCAAAACTGCACCTCCAGTGGCACAGGGGCGTCTGGGTGTGGTGGTCCAAATTGGAGTTCAACCCCATGCGTTTCAATGAAGACTGGGAGTGCTCAAAGCCACACTGCTTGCAGGTAAGTAGATCGGCTGCAGGGGCCAAGCTTTGGGGGTCAGGTTAAGCAGGGGGGGGGGGGGGGCAACAAAGCTGCACCAAACAAATACTACAAGCAGCACAGGGGCAGCCGGGTGCAAAATTTAGTGCCGGGTGCCCAATGCTCTTCAATGAGGATTCTGTTGTCGGAAAACAGGCGTGGCACCAGAAGTTGCAGAAGGGAAACCAAAGCCAGCAGAGGTAGGTAGAGGTGTAGGGGCACTATCAGTTCAGCTCACAAAGGTCCAGGTGCTTTGGGTGCAGTGGTGCCTTTCAATGTTGGTGTCTTCTTACCAGAGGTGTTAGCGGTCAGGGGGAGCCTCTGAATTCACACTACAGGCGCCATCGTGGAGTTCAGGAGAGGACATCCACTCGGGCCATGTGTGTCGGGTTCAGAGTGGGCAGGAGACCTGGATCCAGGGTCCTTGGAGTAGATGTCTTCTGGACAGGGCAGCTGTCTTTGGGAGATTGGAGTCTTTTTCGGATGTGTGCCATGTGGAATCTTCACTTTGTTCTGCACCAAAACACACAGCCTGCAAAGGCAGTGTGTGAGTGTAAAGGTGCAGGGCCGCTAAGGGTAGCACAATACGCGCTGCGGCCCTTAGAGGCCTTTCCTAGACACAGAGCCCTGGGTACCTGTAGTACCATTTACCAGGGACTGTCCTGTGGCCAGAGTGCGCCAATTGGGTTTAGGCTTCAATGCAGTTTTAAGGAAAGAACATAGGCCCTGGGTAACTGATTAGCAGGAGCCCAAGGCACACTTAAAAGCACATCAGCGGTTCAGCAAAAAGTGGGGGCAACCATGCATATAGAGGGCACTTTCTCACACTGTTGACTAGGCTGAACCAGAAGGTAGAGAAAAACAATCTAAGAGTTGATGCCCATGTGCATTGCCTACAATAGGTGGAGTTATCATGCCTCGTTATTCGAAAAGACTTCTTTGAACACAAACATATTGCACACGCCCGAGCCTAACACTAGATGGCAGGAATATGTACAGCATGTGCATCTACAGCTACAAATGCCACAAACATAATATTTTTGCTGTGCTTCCAATGAAAGCTTTGCTTTCTGCTTGGTGCTGCAAACACAGGGCTCCAAACAAGTTATTCCCTGCCTACTCCATATAAATAAGAGAAAAAAGTAAATAAACACACTCCAATTTGGTAGAGGCAGAGAGAGAAATCAGTTGGTGGGAGACATGCTGCTGGTTGGGACAGCACACAACTGAACTGAAGAAATTCTGGTCCATGGGGATTACATGGCTATGCAACAAACCTAATTGGAATATAACACCATATTATTTGTAGTTGCTGAGCTACTCATTATTGTAAGAACTGCACATGAAAATATAAAATATCAAGGTTTGTGTCTACACAGACTCTGGGGTTTCAGGTAGGGCCGTCCAAGCTAGAATCTATAAAACTAGGTCTGATAGGTCTGTCGCATTCTAGCCACCCCTCAGAGGTGAGGGAAGAAATATAAATCCATACATTTTTTCTCAATAAAGGCAGCTTCCTTTGGGGGCTAGGGAAATCTCATGGGTGTGACCAATAATTGTCTCACACCATCCTCTTAAGTTGACCCCAGTTAGTTAAAAGTTTTGCTTCTTCAAAAACCTCAGGCATATTAGTATAGACACTAAAATAAATAAACATGTTGATTTAGAACAGAATCATGCCATGAAGCCTGCATAAAAACTTTAAAAACAAAAGAAAAAAAAGAGAATGATATAACGTACCAGCTGGTTTGACACATCGGCATGATCTTTCCTCGTCATGCCCTCACCAATGGCAGACTTCATCAACCGGGACAAAGACGGGAGCACGTTAATGGGTGGATAGATCTAAAATGGAAAATAAATAGGAGGAACATGATAAGGTGGAATGCAGCAGAAGGTGTCAGTGTAAATGAGGCACCCATTGTAGACAGTACAATCAAACAACGAATACTGAAGCTAAAGAGTGCAACCTACACTTACAGGATGAATATCTCACATTGCGAAATAACAGACACCACCAATTTCAGTGAGAGAACAAATAAATCCTAAAGAACTATTATTCAGAAAGGTCTACTCATCAAGACAGGATACTATTTTGAGGCTATTAAAAAGTGCAGTAACTAAATTTTTTAGGTTTGGAATAGCAGCAGTCTCCAAGTCTGTTGGTTGTTCCTTGTTCAAACTCTGGAAATGTGCTGCCACCCAAATCTTTTTGACAGATTATTAACCAATGGAAAACAATGTACAGTCATTCTAGTATAACTGTTCACATGTAGACTGACTGCGGACTAGCAGAGTGACTTTAAATTCTCTTGTCGGAGAACACTGAACGTAATTCATCAAAAGAAGAACATAGATTCACAAGGTGGGGACAAACATATCTATAGTGTTTTCTATAGGCTACAAAACCGAATGCTGATCGGTTTAAAAGAATGTCAGGATTCTGAATGTGGCCTACTAGTCTGGACATTAAACACAAAACATGGGAAAGGACTGAGGTTAAAATAGAAGTCTGTACTTGCTTTGATTATACCACATAACTAGAATTTCTTACTGGTAGAAATAAAACCCTTTCTTTAAAGGCAAATAAATAAACAAACACCTTTTTGTGCATGCAAAGGAAGCCCTAAGAAATTTTTTCTCACATTGATCGTGCTCTCACCTGTCTGTTGTGCAGCTGTCGATCCACATAGATCTGCCCTTCAGTGATGTACCCAGTCAAGTCAGGGATGGGATGGGTGATATCTGGGATAACAGAAAGACATATGCTCATTAAAGAATAGAATATTGCAATGGTTCTTTTCCAGGTTCTGCCACGAAACAACTGCATTCCAAGGCAGATGAGAATTGTTAAAAATTAACAGTAGTGTAAAGTCTGTCTTCCATTTCTCTAGACACAGTTGTTTACTTGTATTAGGGTGCAATTAACAGAGGTTTAACACGTGGTCACAGTTGAAGGCTCTTGAGAGTTTTAGAACAGTGCTATGCGTGCACACGTGCAAGTGATTCTGGTAGTATATGCTGGGCTATCCAGGGACATCCAAGGCTCCTGTATACAAAAGACTACCAGCCAGCAGTCATCAAACATTCCCTCAATAGGGATACAAGTTAAGGTTCCTTCCACAGGATGCTTCAGTAATCCTGAAAAACGATTGAACAAAGGAGGAAATATGAGCCTTATGCGAACCAGAGCACAGCCCAGTCCGTTTGTTTTTCTGTATTTATCCACAAATGTTGCATGAATAAGGAGTCCCACCTTCCGGCTTCCTTAAAGTGGAAGTATTGCAATTCCTTATACATAGGACATTAAATACCAATGGCAACAGTTTCCCTTCATTTTCCTCTTTTAAAAAGGGAGAAAAGAAAAAGGCAGCGCAGCAATATACATCCATGAATTTTCAAACCAATTTGGTTTCATGGTTCATTTTTTAATATGTGTTCAATGTATTAAAGAAATTAAAACGAAAGATGCTTTTAAGATTGAATTGCCAGTGTTTGGTTGACAAATTTATTTTTCTGCTGAAGAGGACACCATGAGGGATAGAAAATAATTATGCATCTGGACTTAATTTTTCAAGCATTGGTAGCGTTTGTGAATGCAGATACAGCATAAAGATTCAACAATATGCCAATGGTTGACAATTCTACCTGAAATTCTTGCTTGCTTCAGACATCTAATGCCTCAAACGTTGCATGCACGTGATCCAGAACTGGATGTCCAGCATGAAGCTCAACCCAATCAATATAGATTTCCTGTTATTTGCCAAGAACAGCAAACAAGATACAGTGCAAATCTGGCTCAATTACATGAATCTTCACAGGTTCTAACCCCCCCAACTTTCACCCAATGCCAAGTCAATTAGATTCCCTCTACACCAAACTGTGCCTCAAGAAACATATTGCCAAAAAAAGAAAAACATGGCCTAGTACTGGCTCTCTCTTCTAAAAAAAGTTTAACTGTTTCTTCCCAAAAAGTATTTCAAAACTGCTGTTCAAACCCTTGTACTCTCACATCCGAAGGGTGATAATGTCTTGCTCCATGGCCTCCCAGATTCCACACTGGCACACCTTAGAGACATCCTACACACCGCACTATGTCTCGTCCAGGGCCTGAAGAAATATGATCACATCACCCCCGACCTGATGGAACTCCATTGGCTCCCTTTGCAGGCCCGCAACATCTTAAAAAAACCAGTGGCATAGTTTATAAAGCCATCACGACTAGCAACCCTTGCAAATAAGTTCAACATCTCTGGTGTTTCTGGGCACACTTGCGGCCAGGACAGTATCGGATTGCAAACTAAGAAAGGTACAAAAACAAAAAAACAAAACGAAGCAACAGGTCTTTTCCATCAACGCACTAAGGGTCTGGAAAAACATCCCAGTATCCATCAGGACCACCCCAATGCTGCTCCAATTTAGGAAAGAGTTGAAGACTCACCTCTTTAAAGAATACTACACCACAATTTATAAACCACCCACAACCCAGTTTCTTTTAATATTAATCGTGGATTTTATGATAGTCCTTATTATGTACAGCTCTCCTTTTGGATAGGTTTGCACTATAGAAATACTATATAGATATATACAATTGTGAGCATCCTGGACTATCGGACTTAAAATCTCTTGAATTTCTCATTTTGGTATAAACAATAAAAGCAGCGCGGTCACAGAAATCCTGCATTAATGTAGTCTTTCAGAACTAGTCTGTTCTATTTATATCTCGCAAACCATGTTATATTTTTGGGTTTATTCCAATCATGTTGGAGTACCAAGGCTGCACATCATTTGTGAAGCATTTAGGAATGCACCAAATTCTTCTTCTCAATGGCTAGTGGAGTCAGAGGAAGGGGTATAAACCCATACTGAAGTTGCCCATAACCACTAATTAAAATTGCCTGTTACACGGTGTGAGCCTAGGGGCATGTACATTTTTGTTTTGCCCAGAATTGTGAAAAGTTGATAACAAGTATTAAACCATGCTGACAGATGTTTTGAGAGCCTGCTTCTCTCAAGTCATATTGAACAATGTTACAATGTCCACGCTGAGAATATCTGCAATTTAGGTTTTGGGAAATAAAGAGTGCTCTGCCAGGAACTGAACCATAGTCGAGTGTTCATGCACACAGTTTTTGGCAATCTAGAGACCACAGTCTCCTTTTCTTTCAGAATTTTTTATATTAGGAAACTGGATCAAGTCACTGCTGGATACAACAGTGCACACAGAGGAAAGACGATTCCTGAAATCTGGGGGTTCTGCAACTGCAGTATTATGCACACTATAAACTCCCTCCTATTTTGGCTCAGTTATGTCCAAGTGATCAAATAATGTTCTGTAGAGAACAAAGGGCCTTTTGGAAGGCCACACAACTGCAGCTGGATAGCTTCATAGAACAAAAGTAAACTAAAGTCCTATTCATCCCAAAAAGCATGACCTGTAACAGGTGGAGTATCACAAAGTAAACTACCTGAAGTAGAGTTTCTGATGAACACCCAGTAAAAGGTGATGCAAAGGGGAGAACCCAGTCTGATCATTTACAAAGGAATTGTACCGAAGTGTGGCTTGTGCTGCTGGAGAGTCAAACAAATCAAGTGGTGACTGTGCTAGCTGCTGAGTGCCAGGTATAGCATTTGGTTGAATAGGACCATGACGAATCCTCAGAGACCTGAACACACTCTTCAGCCTGGGGTTCTGACAACCGTAAAGGAGAAGTCTACTAAATCCTTTACCCCATCTTGTGCCTCAACAATATAGTCTGCAGTCCCACCATTCAGGCTACAGAGGTACAGATCTCAACTCATGGCAAAGTTCAAGGTGGAGCACCATTTTCTTGCAGGGTACTGCAAAAGTGAGCCTGAGTGATCTTAAATCTTTTGCCTTGAATGCTAGGAAATCAAACCTAGCATAGACTGCAAGTAAGAGGTGAGACAGCGAACCACAGGGTGAGCCAGAGGGTAGTTTTTTTTTTGTTTTTTCCAAACAAATACCCAAAGAGTAAAAAGGCTACCTGTTTGTTTTCCAAAGAGACCCATGAAAATCTGCAAATCTTAGCTTTGTGGTCTAGTAATGCAATGTTCTGAGGCAGATAGCCTCTTTGTTGCTGAGACATTTGTAAATCACAAATTTACCAATTATATACAAAGCGTGAATCTTATTAGCTTTAGCCCCATTTATATGCTGTTAGGACTTCCAGGTGCTTAGGAAGTCCTTTATCATCCCCCTAAGGCTGTTGTGTGAACAGAGGCTGTTGCCACCATGTAGATTGGGGGAACTGACTGTGTGTGGTCTCAGAGTTTGCAGGGTGTAAAGGGTATTCCCTGCACTGTTGCGTCAGCACCACCCCCTTCAAGGGACGTTTTGACAGTCTGCAGAACACACATGGCTTTAGTAGTTTTATTGACCTTTTTCATGGATTCAAGGGTCTGATAAATATGTGGTGCGAAGAGATGACTGCTTGTAAGAGGCACATCCACTATCTTGGTCAGTACCTCAGGTTTTAGACCAGAAATGTGTAGCAAAACGTACCTTGGCAGCACGGTTCCCAAGTTGAGTTGTTGTTAGCTATATCTGTAGAATCCAGTGCAGATTTGAGGCATGAGTTTGGAATTTTCTTGCCATCCTCTATCCCTTCTTTAGACCTTTTTTTTGGTATTCCTCTGACAGGTGGGACATAGGGTCCTCCATGTCCTCACAGTGCTGGAGGGTATACCCATTCAGAAGGACATAAGAGTTGTGGATATGCCACTGGGTAGCTGCTTCTCTCTACTTCTTTTGCTTCACTGCCTTCAGTCTCTTGCTGTCTTTATAAGGGGGGGGGGGGGGGTTGCTCAGAGGCATCCAACATTACCTTCTTCCTGGCTGTAGATACCATCAATGGTCAGGCTCAACATGTGACTGAATATGCATGGGAATTTGAGAAGATACCCTGCATTTCTTCGCCATTATGGGTGTTGCAGGTCTTGAGGTGGCTGCTATGCAGTTAAGGATTAGGACAAGGTAGACCAAAGCTAAGCGTAAGGCACATTCAATCACACTGAGAAAAAGAGAGCCCAAATGAAATGGATAGACTACAATTGTAAGCCTAGTTCTATGCCTTTTACAGAGCTTCCTGTGCTCCATCACGTATGATGAGAAGCATTCAATCCTATCTCACATGCCATGGCAAGAACTTGTGATTCCACTAAAAGAGGCATAGTGACCCAAATCACACTCTTCCAACTAAGAATGATATTTATCTGCTAATCTCTCCATGCTAAAACTCATTGTACTGGTCAGCTCTAAACCAGACTGTGCCAATGCCGGCTACTCAGGCCTAATTATAAGTGGCTCATTAAATTACGTCCTATGAGTAAACTCCAGTTTACGAATGGGATGGAATTACAAGTTTTATTTCATTTAATAATTATCGGATGTGTTAACTAACAACATTTGTTAAATTTCTTCAGGTAAAACCTGCTGAAATTTAGAAGGGGAAAACATACAGTATTTATTTTTCATCATGCGGATTTTGGTGCGTTAAACACCAAAACCTGCATGTTATTCCTCATAAACTCATAATATGAGTTCTTTATCGCACCCGATAAAGAACGTACCCCGTTGTAGGAAAGTAGGATCTGCTTTCATGGTTACCCCCACTTTCTACTGATGTTATTCTGTTCTCCAATCAGTCTGACTGGGATCCTGCTAAACAGGACCCCAGTCACTGTGCTTTCTTCCTAAATTTGACTATGGTAAGTACTTTGGTACCTTCCCAATTGGCTATTGTTTATGTTATGGTGACTTGTAAAGCGCACGGCTGTCCCAGCAAATTGGTGTACCCTTCTAAGTCCCTAGTATATGGTACTAAGGTACCCAGGGCATAGATACACCAGGGGTCTCCCATGGGCTGCAGAATGCATTATGCCACCCATTGGAAACAACTCAAACTGTGACTACAGGCCTGCCATTGCAGCCTGTGTGAACTGGTGCTAGCACCACTCAAAACAGATATACGTTTCCTTATAGCTGAAGTCACTGCACTTTTAACCTAGCACCTGCCTTCAGGATTAAAAGGCCTGACTTAGGGGTGACTTAGAGGTTTTAAGTGTGAGGGTGCACTGCATGTGCAATACACCCCCTACAAACCCCGGAGTCGATTCTCCAGGCAGTGAAAGCGCCGTCAGCCATCGAATACATATAGTGGACCCCAAGTCAATTACGAGATGTCTAACTATATATTGGCTGCACCGAAACCAGTCATGTTTGGTATCAAACATGTCGGAATCCTACCCCAACATACCAGAGTCCAGTGTTGGATGTAGAATCCCATGTACTGGTGGGCTTCCCTAGGAAGCACCGCCCCCCAACTGTGTTCCCGGTACCAGCCTTCCAAGGTCTAACAGCAAGCTAGTGCTGCTGCCGACCACAGACACGATTCTGCTCCCCTGCTGCGGACACAAGCTCTAGCAGGACAATAGGTTTCTTGTCACAGGGAGGTGTGACCACCTCCCAGACAGGACTAAGTGTATTGGGCTGGGGTGGGGAGGGCACAGTTGGTACCCTCCTTGCATACTCCAGTTGTAACCAGTTCAGGAAGGAGTTGGCTCCCGCTCTGGTGTGAAACTAGATAAAAGACATGGGAGTATCCTCTCCTTTGTCCAGCCCCTCTAGGAGTGATCCCTGGATCGAGCCAACCCTTTCCATCAAGTACTTAAGGGCTTACCTGTGGGTGGCTCATCAGATTCATTATGGGCCAAGATTCAGATCCAAAACCTCTTCAACTTCAACCGTCTGGCCACCTTGGACTTCGTTGGACTTCGTCTGCAACCGCGACTGCATCAATAAAAACTCCTGCTGATCCTAGTCTTGTCGTCCTGCCAGTCTTGTGTGTCATCTGTGCCTGTGCTTCATCCAGGTTCTTCTCCAGGCCTGTAAGCGTCAAAGACACGCAAAGAAAACTCCCTTGGAGGGAAGGAGTCACTCCACTGCATCTGCAGGCACCACAACAGAGCAGACCGGTGTGCTGCTCCTGAGGTCACACGGACTCCGAAAGACTCAGCAACATGGATGGTGGTTCTGCAACTCCTTGGAGGCCCGCACTGTCTTCTCAGCAAGTTTGAGGCCAGTATCCCTCATCTGAACCACTAAAAGAGAACCCCTGTGCACCGCATCGACTTGCCTTTATCAAGGCTTGTTGACTCTGTCCTACAGAGATCTTTGGGCTACAAGAAGATCCAGCCTCCAGCATCTCTTCCTGCTAAGATATTCGTCCTCACCGCATCCTCTGCACCGTCGGCCTGCATCTTTGGTGAGCTGCTCGAGGTCCTCTTGCGTTTCCAGTGCCTTCGGCCTGCGTGTCCACTGGAGGGTCTATTTTGGCTGCAGTGGCCTCTACTGCGTGCTCTGGCCTGCTCTGACTCTCCTGCACTTGGTGGGTCCCTCGGACCTTGCTGGTCCCAATGCTGCACCTTTTTCATTTACACACCTGTTGCTGCTGCCAAGACTTGTTGGTACTCCCGCCAGACACCGATCCCCTAGTTCTTGACTTACGATGTGTAACAGCTCGTGAACAGCTCCTGGTCTTCCACAGTGTCACCTGGTCCTCACAGCTGCAGCAACAAGGTCTCCATCATCACTCCTGCATCTTCTGTCATCGGTAATCATTGGTCTTCCGTGCCTCCTGATCACTCTAAAATGCCATAGACTCTGTTCCTTCTGCTTGCAGGTACTCCTTTTCAAGAATCCAATCTTGGATTCCACCGGACTCCTTCACCTTTTTCATTAGAGGCATCTTTACTAAAGTCCTCCATTGTGGTCCACAGCGGTTTCCGACATCACTTCACACCAATGCACCCAGTTTCCCAGGTGTAGTTATCCTGGTTCCTGGGGTATACATGGGTGGGGTACTCTCCAACCTTCCATTTTCCACTGGGTTTCTTCAGGGTCCACTGGGAAGGGTCCTTCTTAAAAACTGCAACCGTGACTTTCCCATTGACTTGCATAGAGTACGTGGCAGTGTTTACACTCTGCACACCGCCTCCATGGGGTTCCTGTGTACTTACCTTGTGTGGTTCCTTGGGTCCCCAGCTCTTCTGAGTCTTCTGGTCCAAGTCTCGTCTTTGGTCGCAGGTCGCATTCTACTTCTTTAGTATATGGTTTGTTCTCCCCTTGGAGACCACTGTGTATTTGTGCTTAGTTGCCACTTTCCTTTTGAAATATTGTGTGCTTTGTGTTAATATCTCCGGGTAGAAGATATACCAATGTGTTATGGAGTGTGTATATTAAATATATTTATTTTTATAACTACACTGTGTGGTTCTTTGTCATTTAACCTACACTAAATGATTCTTTCTGGTAAAACAGCCTGCTTAACACTCCTTCTGGACTAAGCCTGAAGGCTGCTCTCATAAGCTTCCACTAACAGAGCTTTCTATATTTGTCTAAGACCACTAAAATTACCATATTGGATGTCTGGATTGTAGCAAGGTGCTTCACTTAAATAAGTGTGCACCTTCTACTAAGCCAGCCTCCTACACCCTTGGTATAGTTATTTATCAGAGGCGATAAATAATGCCTCACCTTGTAATCAGGCAACAGATAGAGTACAAAAGATGTACAAGTCTTCTCAGTACTAAAACCACAAGATCACATTTCACCAATCCTTCAGAAACCAAATTTGCTCCGCACTGGCAAAACTGCTCACATGCCATCAAGATGTTGACCTCACTCATTGCCTGCTGAAACAATCCTAAAGTTGTTCCTCATTAAAATGAACACCTTTTGCCCCTCTAACTCACAGTTAAGCATAAGCCACTGGAAAAGGAACTACACTAACTTGATTTGATAATAATGCTGCTCAGTATCCTCATATATTCATGGCTGTGCCAGAGCTGCGTCTTAAGAAAATTCAGACTGTTACAATAGAAATATAATACACATGTAAAAATAATTGTTACACTGGTGTCTTTTAAAACTACAATTTTTTTGTAAAGCCTAAAGGATTCCCAGTTCGAAGGAATGTTTAGGAAAAAAAGGCATATTTAGGAATAACAAGGCTACTGCTGAAATGCACCTTCTCAAATGCTAAATGCCTGAAGTAGCCGCTTGTCAATTATTCTAATGTCAGTAATAATTTAATATAGCAGGAAATTTAAAGTATGAGGCAGCCTGTAGTCAATACACAAATACAAGGATTACTCTTAAGGTTAGAGTGCTTCAATCTCTCCTCCCTACATCCCCAATGGAAGATGCAGAATAGAAAGATTGTGTATAGTGACCGCCTGCAGAATTCAAGCTTCACAGTAGGGGGACCTTACAGGAAAGCTATCTGAATGCCTCACACTGAACCGACTGGAAACAAGTGCAACAATAAAGGACTCACCATCGTTCGGCATGGTGAGAATGGGAATCTGAGTGATGGAGCCATTCCTTCCTTCTACTCGGCCAGCCCTCTCATAGATAGTGGCCAAATCTGTGTACATGTAACCTGGAAACCCACGTCGGCCAGGCACCTCCTCTCTGGCTGCAGAGACCTGAAGACAAACAATAGTTTGATTAGTGTAGGATTCAAAAGAAGAAAGTTACTTTTGGGGAAAATCTGGTACTCTTTAAATCAGATGTCTAAAACCAAACAAGGGAGCAGAAAGAAGAGCTGCTTACCTGTAAAATTAGGTCTTCTGCAAGGATATCCTCGCAAGACCCATAAACTTTCATATCCATTCCAGTCGCCAGGTGGATGTCCAACTCATCAAATGTTACATTTTCAATTCTATATATAAAAATGTCTCCTCTTTTATGGTTTGTTTTACAAACAAAAAGACACAAATAACTGCCTCAACCCTACAGTGGACATGGAAAAGACAAGCCGCCTTTCAAGATTTGTATTTAAGGTACTTGGACGTCCTTTGCATCAGAGAACTTGGCCTATGCATAATTTTACATTTATTGATTTTTTTTTAGATGGGCAGCCGATCTCCAAAGAGTACTAGACTCAGTTAGGACCCTGGGAAGGATATGCTCACTAGGGAACAATTTACAAGAAAGTAAACTTGCATTATCCGGTATAGCATCCAGCCCAGGCTCAAGATCTTTATAGAAGAGGTGATTACAAAGTGTACCTCAACTCCAAAGGAGGAGGTGATTGAAGGAAATTTTAACAAATACATTTCTGAAGGACATACAAAATACCGGATTCTAGCATTCAAATCCAACCAATAATGCAATGTGAAGGTATCAACCAATCACCAATCTATTAATATCCACACCATTGGGTGTATGGGGAGAACAGAAAGCCACAATGGTCGCCTTCCCTTTTGCTGAAGGAGCACTGCAGGTACCTGAAATTGCAATTACTTTCTGGTAGTAAAACTTAATGCATTCACAAGCCACAAAGAAATAGGTGGTATATACACAGCTTAATTCACTACTTTGTGCAAGAGAAATGAAACTATCTGCAGTTATTTGTTCTATTCAACTCTTAAAAGCCTGTTCACTTTGCCAATAAAACAGAGTAATACTTGGTCTCTCAGAACCATGGAAACCCTCACTTATGAAAGAATGTGAGAAGAACTTGTGGGTGAAGTTCCCGCTTGTTGACTTTTTTCCGCATCCTGATGAGGAGGTTGGAAAAGAGGTTTTCAATGCCTAGGAGGTGTTCTGCTAAATCACCAATATGTCACCCTGATGGGACTGGCTGCCCTTGGTCTTGAATGAGCAACCATACATATGACAGACCAAAACAGTAAGTCAAGAAGTTCTGAAAATTCTGTCACGGAACATAGCAGAAGCAAAACAGTTGCTACAAGACGGTCTACCCCCAAAATACTGGCTAAACACAGACATAATCGCTCTACAAGAAACTTGGTCACAGACGACCTTACCTAAAGAGGGTTTCCTGTCATACCAGCCACCAAACCAAAGACTCAGAGGAGACCCAAAGGAGGCCTTGCAGTTCACATATCACTCCATTTAAACATCAACACTGAAGAGTTACCGCAGACAGATACAGACTTGCAAATCATAAAAATAAGTAATAGGGCGCAGGCAAACAGACCCAAAATCCTACTGATAAATATATACAAACATCCAAGTATGGCAAAAATACATTTTTGACAAAGAGGGTGATATTTCTTATTTCAAGTTACAGACTAACTAACCCATAATATTGACCAGTGATTTCAATCTAAATCTAATGTACACCTCGGAGGACGAGAATATACATGACATTAATAACACCTACTGGAATAGCCACCGCCAGGTTGCAGCAACACACACAAGGTATGACCTTACAGGCGAAAAATGTGCCAGGTCGCTGGAGTTGATCAGCATGCAGGTAGTTAATGGGAGATTTGCAGGAGACGTACCCCCAAGCTACTCATATCAAGGTCCCACTTCACAATCGTTAATTGATTTCAATATAGTTTCCCGCCTTATGATCCTATTAATCAAACATTATTGAATCAAATATAGCACAAGCAGTAACCACTCATGTCATTTAAGTTTTTTTTTGTTTTAAAGTGCATTCCAAAAATCATCCCTTTTAGGTGAAATACTGGAAAAGACTCCGTGAATAAAGCCTTTATATTTTTCAGGTAAACGTATAGCCACTAGAAATGCCACCTTCCAGGATAATGTACAATAATGATATTGATGACCATGAATTCTCATGTAATAATGTGGGCAAAACAAAAAATAAAAACCGGGTAGTAACAATAATGGAATATTAATAAACGTGCATTTGGCATTACAAATTGATGGATTCATGAGCTGAATTCGATCCAACCATATGCCGTCAAAGAGCAGTGCATCTGTGGCATCATCTAGTGGTTGCACGGGAAGATTTCCAGATTAATTTGAGCACTCCTGAAGGATAAAACAAGGGAGCACAGTACAGAACCTCTAATTGTATTATTGGTCTTCTGAACAAACACATATAGTAACAATGAAGGGCTCTCTGCATAACAATTCCATTCATAGCCTCTTAGTACCCTCCATCCTTCAATACTAAAAAGACACATGTATGTCTGTCAGATCGCTCCAGCTACAGCAACACAGTTTATCCAGTCCTGCATTTAGCGTTGATTAACTTAAGCAAATGAATACTCTCTCTCAGAATGGCCTGACTTGGTAAGAAGCGCAGGGCCGAAAACATTGTTCTAGGCTACATGGTGCAAGCTAGCTACATACATACTGATGTTTAGATAGCTGCTTTTAAATTCATTATATCTCGAAATTCCACAAGTGAAAAATTAAAACACTACAAACATTCATCTATTCTAATGTGCCTAAACAGTCGATTTTTTATTTTCATGTTGGTTCTCTCACAAATGAAATGTTCTGCCATTGAGCAAAAAGAATAGCAACTGTTACACACATTATTTTAATGGGTTTAGGCATCTTCCTTCACCTTTTATTTTTCTTACTGAAAAAAGCTTTCTTGCAATTAGGCATGTGTGCCAAAAAGAGTTTATTTAGAGCCCTTCTTTGAAAACTAGGATCAGTTACCTATTGAGTTGAATCACATAGCTAACACAACAAATGCCTGCCACAAAGTATTCGCTGTAAAAACACCATCATACGAGAAAGAGAAAACTCAAGTTCCAAAAGATTTGGGCCCAATGGGACTGAATGAAGATGCAGTAAGGAAAGAAAGGGAGGTCCCCTACTAATCCAATCAGGGACAGGGGGAACGTGCAAGAAACAAATAAGTCCCAATAGCAGTGACGTTATGTCACAATATAAAACAGTCTATTGGACAATGCTGGTAGTCTGGAGATTACAAGGTTAAAAGGACCTAACAGTTCTACAATGTCACAAAGTCAACATTACAATTACACAATTAATAATAGAAAAAATCACGTTTGCATTGAGAATTTATTAAATACAATAATGTATAAATATTTTAAAAAAACATAAGAAACATTTCATTAAAAATACATCATTGTGGGAAAAC
Organism: Triturus cristatus; assembly: GCF_964204655.1. Lineage (NCBI taxonomy): Eukaryota > Metazoa > Chordata > Amphibia > Caudata > Salamandridae > Triturus > Triturus cristatus. The sequence continues at coordinate 939,337,225 of NC_140594.1, read as the reverse complement.
AGTTGTTGACGCAGCGTTTCGGTATGTGATGAACACCTTCAGGACAGTTTTCTAAATAGTAAGAAACATACAATTATTATCTTGCAAATGTTGACATCAAAATGGCGATTGACAGACATTCCTTTTCATTCCTTCCAATTTGACATTTAAGGTATCCTACATGACTACCAGCACAAAAGACACAGACAATTTAAACAATAATTGTAACTAGTACCGGTGAAATATCACTCACTATATAGCATTGTTTAAATTGCCTGTGTCTTTTGTGCTGGTAGTCATGTAGGATACCTTAAATGTCAAATTGGAAGGAATAAAAAGGAATGATGTCTGTCAATCGACATTTTGATGTCAACATTTACAAGATAATAATTGTATGTTTCTTACCATTTAGAAAACTGTCCTGAAGAATGTGTTAATCACATACCGAAACGCTGCGTCGACAGTTTTCCCACAAAGATGTATTTTTAATGAAATGATTATAGTTTATGATTTTTGTACATAATTGTTTTCAATAAATTCTCAATGCAAACATATGATTTTTTTCTATTATTAATTGTATAATTGCAATGTTGACTTTATGACATTGTAGAACTGTTAGGTCCTTTTAACCTTGTAATCTCCAGACTACCAGCATTGTCCAATAGACTGTTTTTTATTGTGACCTAACGTCACTGCTATTAGGGACTTATTTGTTTCTTACTGAATGAAGATGCACCTGAGGATTCAGGGAACCGAGTCATGGTATTGAGCACATAGAAGAGGCAACCTAGATTACTGAAGGTCTGTAGCAGGTGACAATCCCAGTTCTTTCCCCAAATGGCCTCGCTATTCTTGTGAAGAAATCAGTTATATTAGCAGCACCCAAAAACAACCCGACAAGAGGGCTTTGCTTTGGCATCAACACAGATTTCCCTCGATTCAAGGAAAGCAACAAGTTGTGAAAGGGATGATACAAGCAACCTGTCTGTGATTCACATGCTCTGCACTATTCTGCATTTAATGATTGGATCCAGAAGTGTATCTCTGCATGTACATTTTACTGAGGTATCGACCAAACAATGACCCACTGTGAAATCAACCATAAAGCCACAGTGCACAAATACTGGATTTCAATTTTAGATCCTTGTTTTGCTCTAGCAGTTTGGAAGTGTTTAACCTCTGCAAACACTCTTACAAAAGATTTTTCAAAAGCCAGCAGTTCAGATATAAGAGTTATATACCCTCAGTACTGATATTTCTGGTGGATACATAATCTACCTGCAGATTCCTCACCATAAGAATCCATACGGTTTGGAAAATTCTCAAACGCCAAGTGGACCCATGCAGCTTCAGCTGTGACGGCACTGGTGTAGGATAGGTACCAACAGGCAGGCTGACACTTTTTCCGTAGTCCACCAGAAGGTTCGAATGACTAGTTCCATTTGACAGAGGAAGTCATGCAGCACAGCTCTGGCAAAGTATCCATTATAAAATGTCTGAGTAGTGAGGCAGTAGCATTTAGCAAACATATGCATAGCTACCTGATGGATGTCAGCCACTAGAATGCCTCTGGAGATACCTGTGGAGTGGCCCCCCTAGGGGAGTGACCATTGGTGCCTTTGGTTGGGTCATGCTTGGCTAAGGCGTGGTAGATTTTGTGGCATAGGTTGGGCCAGCAGGAAACCCTTGATCACCCTTTTGCATTTCTTGGCTTCTGGCAAGCCCCATAAATAACTGGCTACCCACTATGTCCTGTCGGATACAGTTGATGTAGTAGGAGACTGCAGTCCTGGAATTTAGTCTATGAAATGTATCCACTTCCTTGGCAGGAAGAGGAGGAGTGAACAAGGACGGAACACCACATGAAAGGGAAAACCACCTTTGGCAAATTGTTTGGGTAGTAAACTGTGAACGAATGAGCTGAGAGGGCCGGAGTGTATCCAATCATACAAGCTTAGGGGATTGATACCAACAACACTTCAAGGGAAGAAGCTAAACCGTGCATTGGCTCAAAGGGAGATGCCATTAGAAAAGGTTAACACAAGATACAGACCCTACTGAAGAACAATGATTGGTGTAAGAGAGAGAGTACGTAAAGCAAACCTTTCAGAAAGCATGGCAATATAGGCAACTGAAACAACGATGACTAATCAGTGAGATAAGTGAAAGACGAAAGGACAATCAGGTAATCGAGTGTAGCCGCTGCAAGACCATGCTGTGCAAGAGACAGTGCACAATGCAGGACATCAGAAAGGAATGATTTACATTGATCCAAGCCTTCTGACTGACACCACTGCACAGCGACCTGCAAGCAGTATTTTTTAGCAGGTTTCCCTGCTGCAAAGAGGACATGTGCAACCTTGTCAGCAGGGAAAACGGACTGTAACTAACACTGCTCTATCTCCATGCATGCAACTGCAGTATGTGGTAAATGGGGTGAAAGACCATCCTGCTCAGACAGATGGTCCACCTTTTATGGAAGAGGAAGCTGAATACCAATGTAAAAGATCAGCAAACAAGATACTCCTTGCCCAATCTGGGGCAATCAGGATTGCATCTGCCCAAGTCTCCTGCACCTTCTACAGGACTTTGGGCAGGAGTGGGAATGGAGGGAATGTATACAGTATGCCCGGACTCAAGCTGAACTTCAAGCACTCCCTCCGGGAAACATTCATAGGAAAATGTATAAAACAAACATGGGCACTTCAATTTGGAGAAGATCACCTTTGTCACTTCAATGTCACTTCGATGTATAGTTCCCAATTGTGAATCTCTAACAAAAGGAAACAGAGCACCAGCACTTACGTTGAGGAAAATTGACAAATGAGCTGCTACTGCAAAAATCCACTGTTGCTGCGCCTCCTTCCACAGGCGAATCGCCTCACAACATAGGGTCTACAACCGCAGTCCATGTGCTTGTTGATGCAATGGTTGATCTTGGTGTTGCCCGAAAAGACCAGACTGGAGCTGTCCAAGATAATAGAAGGAAATGTGTTCATGGCAAGGTGTACTACCCACAGCATCTGCACATTTATGTGCAGACGCTGCTCAGGTGAGGACCAAAAGACCCACACGGTTATGTCACAGTGTGTCAACGCATATGTAACCATGGCAGCTTGCGCATACAGAGTGCTGAACAAATGACCCACCTCCAGACTAAATGTGACACATCCACCAGTGCAGGTATGTATCACCGACTGGTATACCTGCACCTGATCTAAGAGGCTACCTGCCACTGAGATTGCAGGCACGATTTTAGGGGTTCCATCCGTTACCTGGCATGCAGACCCAGCAGGCTGCATAAGGTCATGAGATCAGACAGGAGTAAGACTTATAGTAAAGAGATGGGATCTTAATCAGGTAGCCTGTAAATTTTCTGTTGCCAGTGTGGCGCCCAACTGATAGTCTCTTTTTTGGCTTTCTTTTTCAAACAAAAGTTAAAAAACAAGGTTATGTTAAGCCACGAAGACCAATATTATGAATTACTCTTTTATTGCATCACTCGCAGCAGCAATAATGGTAAGAAATTAGAACTTTCAACAATCTATAAAACTCAAACACGCAGCTCTCATCCTTCATTTGTTGCTATCTTAACCTCATTTTAAGAGGACCTGCTTTGGTTGTGAGAGAAGAATGATTGTTTTGGAGTTAAGTAGGGATCGAGAACAGTGTATCTTTGATTTAAGTAGGTTTTAAGCTTTTGTGTTTGCATGGTGCTTAAAGTACTTAATTTTTGTCACAGGTTCGGTTATTCCAGGAAGTTAAAGTTGCTTGTTTTGTACAGTGAGACAGTTTGTTATGCGACTGAAAGTGCTATTTAATAGAGAAACAGTTTTTTGTGGGACAATTGGTTTATTACCGGCCTCACGCTGTGGTTGTTAGGTGATCGTTTAGATCCGCGAGGAAGAGCCTCTTGTGAGCAGGTCTGTTTTCAGTCTCCATCATGCGCAAACAGGATTCCTGCGTGTCATGCCTATTAGAGGAAAGTATCTAGGCTGGCATATGCTTGAGCGTGTGATGTTTTATGTGCTCAAAGTGTCTGGCATTTTGACAAGTTGGGAAATTTGCTATTAGATTAAGTAGGGAGCACATCTTATAGTCTGGGATACGCATGTTTGACGCAATGATTTGACAGTTTGTTTGTGTGTCAATTGTGTCAGGAATATTTCAGAAGATCACATGAATGGGGGCATGGAGGATAGATTAGAAGGAATGCTTTTGGAAAATTAATGGTGTCGATATCTGACACCACAGATAGGAAATTGAAGACTTTATGGACAAATGTTAAAAGAAGAATGCTTGAAGCTTCAGTATCCAAAGAGAAGTGGGGATACAGAATGCAATGGTTGGGTAGGAAAGGTCCAGAGAAAAAGATTTTCAGGAGAAGTTTTTCTGAGCAGTCAAAGAAGCTAAAAGTAGGAGGAGAACAAGGCCTTCAGTTGCGGTGTGGATGATTTGAAAAGTGCAATGGGCGCAGAGGATGGGCATGATAAAGGCCTTAAAGATGGTCCAAAATTAGATCTGTGCGATGAGATGTCAGAGGAAGCAGAGACAGATTCGCCACTCAATACTCTTCAGATTTTGATTCGGATCATGATGTGGTCGAGGGTAAAGGAAAGGGAAAAGCAGACGAGGCATGTTAGGCCTCAGGTTCAAAGTTCACAATACTTGTCCATTTGGGGATGAAACGTTTGATCCTCTGTTAATTAAGCAGTCACTACCCCAAAGTGGGCACCTTCACTATGTGGCTAAGTATATTACCATCTGGTTATGAAGAGAAATAACAAAGGTTCCCCACTTTGAGAGACTTTTATTGTGATGGGGACTTTAGGACAAAGGGGGAATCTTATAAAGAAATATACATTGACCATACAAAACACCTATAGGATTAACCAGTCATTACAGCTGGCAGGGAGAAATCCAGCTCATGGAGCCATGCAAAGGGAGGAAACAACAACTGAATCTCTTTACATCAATAACATCTGCCGCAAAGGCATATCATGGTTGTACCGCTACATCCTAAATCTACCCACAACCACCACCACAAGGAGCATGGATATGTGCCACAATGGGAGAGAGAATTGGACATCTCGGACGAGACAGGGGGGGGGGGGGGGTGGGGTGGCTTGGGGGGGGGGGGGCGGAGTGTGGGGTGCTATCTGTCAGGGGCTTACAAATTCCTCTATCTGCCTCCACTACGAAGAGAATGCCTACAAACTATTGACACGCACATGTGCGACTTTACAGGATGTTTGGCAGCTTAGAGCAGTGTTGGAAGAGTTGCAGAGATGGAGGCACCTTCTTACATACATGGTGGACTTATCTGCAGATTCAGGTATTTTAGTACGAGGTCCTCTTCCCCCATGCTCCACGTTTGGTTCTCTTGGGAGACCCGGGGTAGGATAGACTATCCAGCGAATACTCCCCAAAGGAGGCTCTTGTCTCCACCCTGCTGGCAGCATGCTGGAGTGTGGGGCAGATGTGAAGGCTGCCATAGGTGACCTCACTCAAAGTGCGGTAGAGGAAAGTGTGGTCTACTTCTGCTATGGAAAAAACTCACTGCTATTGTACAAGACAGAGTTTCAAAATTAAACATTACGTGGCGGCCTTTCACCACCTACATGAGGATACAGCAGGGCGCAAGGGTGTGACATCTGACAATGTCCAAGACTTTTAGGACTTTAGGGATATGCGCAATGGCCCCCTGTGAGCGACAAGATAATGGCGGACCAATCAGACTAGATGTTAACATTTACCTTGTGCCTGCTGGGACAGGGATTGGGGGTCTATTGTAGGTCTACAGGGAGGTGGTACGCTGTGGCATCTGTTAATGCATACTTAAATGTGTACTTAAAATGCTGTCAACCACTACATGTATTATATCGCTGACTGAGACAAAAGTGTGTCTTGTTTATCCCAAAATAAGCTGTAAAAAAAATAAATTTTAAAAAAGGAGCAATGCCTAAAGAAGTCAGATCCCAGTTAAGTTCTGAATGCCTTTGAACATCTTCGCCAGTTAATATAGCAACGACAACAGATTTTTTAGCAAAAGTCTTAGCATTTATTAGGAAAAGTGGGAAAGATCTTAGTAAAGGTCTGGATAGGGGATCGAGGTCTTGCAAGGACTGCCTTTTAGACATCATTGTTCATCTAACAATTTTTTTTTGAGGAAGTGGAGGAGGTACATTTGATGGGAATTCCAAAGATCCAGGGGAGATTGGCCAGTGAGTGCAGTGAGCTATTTGTTTACTTTGGAACACTAACTACTGCGTTGTCAAATGAAAGAAGAGCATTCTGTTGAAAATTGATCCTAAAAATATGGAACTGGCTAACAAAGAAGGAGTTCCATCTCCTCAAGATTGCCTTTTGATGGGTGACTTTATTAAGGAAATGGTGAAGTATGTGTTAGTGTTGAACTCTGCAGAAATCGCAAAAATTTATCATAAGAGTATTTGACGAGAGTGCTTTTGCTAGGGCCAGGAGAACAAAGGGTATGTTCCGCAGCCAAGCAGAGGTTACTTCAAGATAATTCTTGGGTTGTGAATCTAGATTCTCTCATGGCTATGGTCAATTTAGATATGGAACCTCTCAGAGTTTCTCCCCACAAAAACAATGAGCTAGTAGGAGATCATCAAAAGGAGATAGGCGTTAACTTGGTTATTCTGCAGGTAAGTGCTTTTCAAGACCATTCAGATATCCCAATAAAGTTGGGTGGCAGACTAGCCCAGTTTTATGGAAACTGGACAAGGGTGACTTAAGACCCTTGGGTTTTTCTAAACTATCCTGGGATACACAATTGAATTTGTGTAGAGTCCAGTGCCTCAAGAGATATATTTACGGAGGAAGTAGGACGCTAGTAATAAAGGAGGTAGAGGATTTAGCTGAAAAGAGAGCAATTACATAAGTGGTAGATGATTCTCTGGGCTTCATCAGCAACATTTTCTTAGTGGAGAAGAACAACAAAGGGACGAGGCTAGTGATAAATTCAAGAGAGTTGAACAAGTGGGTTGTGTACCATCAACACAAAACACACCTATTGACTAAAGATTGATGTCACTTATGGAATCAGTATCAGCCCCACCCACCATTTTCCACTACCTCAGCGCCGTGATATCCCGATGAGAGAAATGTTGCGCTATACAAATAAATAAATGAATGAATGAATACATTTCAAGATGGAAGGTATCTATCTGTTGAGAGACAGGTTGAGAAGAGGCGATTGGTTAACAAGATTGGATCTGAAAGATGCTTATTTAACGGGTACGATTTGGTAACCACAACAGAATTTTTTGTAGTTCAGATGGATGTGAAAGTTGTGGAAGGTCAAGAATCCTCCTTTCAGTCTTTCGTGTGCACAATGTGTTTTATGAAGATGCTTCGACTGGTTGAAACCCGGTTATAGGGGAGTCAGACTGTTCATAGACTTAGATGGCATTCTACAGATGGTTCAGGACAGGGAGGTGTTTTACAACACACAAAAAAGAGAACAATGGAATCATTGGAGCCCCGGGGATCTTTAGTGAACAGGAAGAAATGCTGTTTGGTTCAGTTAGGACATAGTTTCTGGGTTTTGTGGTAGATAGGAATCGAACAGAGTTGAGATTACCAAGAGAAAAATTGATGAGGTTAAGGAAGGAGTTGCAAAGGGTTTTAAGGATGAAGGAAATAACATTAAAGATGTTCGCAAGTACTCCAAGGTTATTAACTTAAACCATTAAAGCCATTTTCCCATGTTCCCATTATTATCGAGCTGGGCAGAGGTTGAAAATGTATTGTTTGACAAGGAGTTAGTCATATTCTCAGAAAATTCTTTTGGATTAGGATTCAAGGGAGGAGTTGATTTGGTGGCTTCAGAAGGCAAATGCTTAGAACGGCAGCGCTATTTTTAGGGATGACCTGAAAATAGTGGTAGTCAGATGCGAGTCTGGAAGGATGAATGCAATATGTGCAACTTGGTCCACCGGTGGCAGCTGGACAGTGCAAGAGAAAAACTTGCATATCAACTGTTTGGAATGGTTGGCAGGTTCATTTGCAATTCATTTCTATATTCATGGGTTGATGAAATGTGACTGCAGTAAAATATGTCAACAGGCTAGACGGCCCTAGGTCGAAGGATTGGCAGATGTGGCAAAGGTTTTAAGGGATACCGGTTGTGGCAGATCATTTCCCAGATCTAAGCAATGGTGTAGAGGATTGGTTTGAGGAAGTTCAAGGAAACTTAACAGAGTTGTATTTGATGATTCGGAATATTTGAGCTCCATTCTGTCTGTATCTCTTTTCAAACAGGCTGAACAGTCCGTTACTGAGATTCTTCAGCTGGGACCTAAACAATGGCTACTCGATGTGTCTTACTGTAAGGAACAATTAGAAACCTTTAGTGAGGAACTGCCACTGCTGTCACGCCCCAGGGACATTTGGGATTCACTCACAGCCTATCTTATGTTATCACCGGATGTGCTATACAGTGTGAACTAGAAGGCAATACAAGGTGGCAAATGGGTGGATCCAATGGCACTGGCATTATTATTGTACCACCAAAGGGACTTGGGTCATGTGGTAACTGATGGCATATTGTTTGGTATCTGTTTATATGCTGATAAATCTTAATAAAAAGAAGAAGAAAAAAGAAATAATTCTTCAGTTGGAGCCTGGATCTGGAAGCAAGGGGGGGGGGGGGGGTGGATCTATTCTTGCAGGATTAGAGAGGGCTGGCTCCTTCTGAGTTTCCTCCTCTTGCGATGTTGCAGAGATTACCGGTGCAAGTGTGCAGGTGCAAGGATACCGTGGTTGTCACAACTCCGATCTGGAAGCTCAAAAGGATGGTTCCCTATCATGAAGGAGATGTCAGTGGATTACCCTGTATGCATTCTGAGATTCAGAAGTAGGATTTTAGGTCCTCAGGGATAGTACCTCAGTTTGGTTGTGCGGGGTCTGCTAACATTGATGGCATGGAGAATTTCAGGAGACCATGGGGAATAGCATGCCCTTCGGAAGACGCTCTCACACTTCTATCTGAATCCTGAGCATCAGGGAGTAGATAGGAATATATACTGGCATGGCAACAATGGGTTTGTTGGTACCTTCGGTGGGGTTTTAATCCCCTTTCATTTAATGTGGTTAATTATTTGAGCTGTTTATATCAGGACTTTCTTATAGTACGGCAAATGTGTATCGAACTGCTATTGCGGCTGGGTATGGTTCTGTTGGTCAGAATTTGGTGGTTAAGAACATCATGAGTAGTATGAAAGTCTTGAAACCTCCAGTCGCCAAGTATTCTTCACTGTGAGATGTTATGCAAGTTTTATCTGTGGTGGAGAGTTGAGGTGACAATATAAGTTTAAGCCTGAAGCAGATTTCTTGAATCTGGACTATGTTACTCTGTTTGGCGTCTTTTAAGAGGACTTCGGATACAAGGGCCTTGGATGTCACGAGTAGAGCTTTTCAGCTTGATGGGGTTTGTTTCTATATTAAAAGAACAAAAACATCATCTAGGACAATATTTTATCCTTATTTTTGAATTAATAAAAGACCGTATGTGGTCAGTTGTTTGAAAGAGTAGGAGAGGAGAACAAAGTTTGAGAGGCAATAGTGTGGCACAACTGTTCACATCTTATAAAATGCCACATAGGCCAGTTTCACCAGTGACTTTGGCAAGATGGGTGAGTGAGAAGGTGAGAGAGGTTGGTGTGGATGTGAGCAGGAGATTTGGAGTGCATTCTGTTAGTGGTGCACATGCATCGAACGTTTTCATTTTGGGTGGTGGATTATAAGATATTTTGAGAGCTGCAGACTGGTAAAATGATAATATGTTTAGAAATGTTTCTTTAAACCTGTTGGGAGTGCTGGTGATGTATTTGCATGCCTTTGAATTTGCATGTTAGCTTCGGTGACTTGATAGATAAGGTAAATTTTCCACAGCTTGGTGAGTAGAAAATCTGGATCTTATTAAAGGCATGGAGGATAAGATTATTCACCCTGATAAAGTTTGTTTTTTTGATTTCAGAATAAACAATTGATTTTGGAGTGCAGCAGGAGAAATTGTCACATACTGGAAAACTTGGGAATCTTTACGTTTGGAGTGTTTTTTTCTTATCTTGTTCGCCAAATTTAAAGAAAGGATGAGAGCCGAGTGTTCCTGCATTTTATAGACTGTCACAATGTTTTAAAGCTCTACATTCTTACTATTGTTGATGCTGTAAGTGGGGTATTAAAAGAAAAATTGCATAAGAACAAGTTACTTACCTTTGGTAAAAGCAATTCTGGTGGATACAGTTTCTGCCTGTGGACTCCTCACCTTTTGAATGATCCCAATGCGCAGCATTCCACAGAAATGGTTCTCCTTAGCTCTTTCACGTTGTTGAGGACGTCACAATGGAACGGCTCCACGCCGGACGTCACTGGAGCCCTAAGAAGACGTCGGCGTGCTGGCTTCAGTCCCACTAATTTTTTCTGTGCCTTCGAGGCAAAGCGGGTGAATTAACATTTCCACAAGTATACAATACACACCTAAATAAGGAAATACCATGCCATAGATATTTCTATAACCTAAATAACCTCATGAGTTAAGCAGAAAATCACATAAAACGTAAGTACGAAAGATAATACTATCTTTACATTTTTTACATATAAACAGACAGGCAACTGGAAGGTGGATGGGTAGGTAAATGAGGAAGCTACAGGCAGATACTGTATCCACCACCAGAAAAAGAAATACCGAAGGTAATTAACTTGTTCTCCTGGTGGATACATCTGCCTGTGGATTCCTCACCTTTCAAATAGAATCCCCAAGTAGTCCCCGCACTCCTAGGAGGGTGCCTGCCTGCCCATTCCAGAAAATCCTTTAACATAGAATGAGCAAAATGGCCATCCCTCCTCACTTCCGAATCCAAGCAATAATACTTTGCCAAAGTGTGGAGGGAGGCCCAAGTTGCTGCTTTGCAGATGTCAACCACAGGGACACCTCTTGCCAAAGCCAAAGAAGAGCATTTAGCTCTAGTAGAGTGAGCACAAATACCTTCAGGAAGCTCCTTCTTGGCCATGGCGTGGCAAATCTTGAAGTACAGGATTCTCCACCTGGACAGTGTTAGTTTGCAGACAGCCTTGCCTTTCATCTTGCCCACATATCCGATGAATACTTGATCATCCAGCCTGAAGTCCTAGATTCTATCCAAGTAGAAGCTCACTGCCATCTTGGGGTCCAAACGATGAAGTCTCTCCTCCTCCTAAGAAGGAGGAGGGGGAGGGTAGAAAGAAGGTAAGGTAATGGACTGCCCCAAGTGGAATGGAGTTGCCACCTTTGGCAGGAAAGCAGCTCTGGTCCTAAGAACCATATTATCCCCAAGGAAAGATGTAAAAGGAGGTTTGGAACTAAGAGCCTGCAATTCACTCACTCTCCTAGCTAATGTGATTGCCACTAAAAATATAGTTTTAAATGTGAGAAACCTTAAAGGGCAACTATGCAAGGGTTCAAAGGGCGAACCCATCAAAATCGTAAGAACTGGATTAAAATCCCACTGAGCCATAATAAAGGGAATGGGAGGAAACCAATTAGTGAGACCCTTAATAAATCTCATAACTATAGAAGATTTAAACAGAGGCTTGATCTGGCAAACTAAGAAAAGCCGACAAGGCAGATACGTAACCTTTAGTAGCTGCCACAGCGCAACCCTTTTGCACCAGGGAAAGATCAAAACTCAGAATATCAGATACATGGGCATTCAAGGGATCAATTGATTTCTCTCCACACCATTTCATAAACTTAGCCCACTTACCAGCATACACAGATTGGGTGGAGTGTCATCTGGATGATAAAATAACATCCACCACACACAGTGGCAAGAAGGTGCACGCTCTAGAGGTGGGGGGGGAAGGGGGCGGGGGTGTACAACCTGCCCCTGCGATTGTTAGAGGAGGTCTGCCCTCAGAGAGAGATGGAGCGGAGGGTGCAATGAGAGGTAAAGGTCTGTGTATTTGACATACTAGGTCCCACGATCATTAAACTCATTAATCTGTCCCTGAGCACGGGATCTGTCCCCAAAGAATGGAAACGTGCATTAGTCAGGCCTATCAGGAAAAATACCACCACTGCTTGGACCGAATTATCCAACCTAAGGCCTATCTCACTGTTACCTTTTCTGGGGAAACTTACAGAAAAGTATGTTAATAGACTCCTTTCCAACTATATTGAAACTGTGGGCAGCCTTGACCACTCTCAATCTGGCTTCAGGCCAAAACACAGTACAGAGTCTACATTACTGTCTGTTATGGACGACTTGCACATGCTCCAAGATAAAGGCTATTCTGTGATCTTAGTCTTATTAGATCTATCAGCAGCGTTCGACAACGTGTCTCATAACATTCTTATTGACCGGTTGTCGAACGTGGGGGTTAAGAACAAAGCCCTGGCATGGCTGAGAAGCTTCCTTTCTGAGCGTACCCAGACTGTCACCATGGGTACGTATCGCTCAGCAGAGGTAAAAGTCTTGAAAGGGGTACCACAGGGCTCTTGTTTAAGCCCAACGCTTTTCAACATCTACGTGGCTCCCCTGGCAAGAGTGATGCGTAAATTTGGCTTCATCCCCGTGTCATATGCTGACGACACGCAGCTCCTCTTCCCTTTTAAGACTCTTACCTCGGAATTGAGGAGATCTTTCTCTGCAGGCATGGAAGCTGTAGCAAGTTGGATGTCCACCAACTACTTACAGTGTAACGTTAGTAAAACGGAGGTCATGCTGTTCGGTGAAGCGAAAATACTCTGGACTCCAGACTGGTGGCCTCCTGGTCTAGGCGTAGCTCCTGAGCCCAAACAGATAGTTAAAAACTTGGGGATTCGCCTTGACCAGGATTTGTCACTAAAACAACATACGAATTATGTCGCAGGCGTATGTTTCCATACTATTAGCCTGCTACGTAAAGTCTTTCCATTGCTGCCTGACCAATTCAGGAAGACGCTGGTGCAGGCCCTTGTTATGAGTCGGATCGACTACTGCAATGGTCTCCTGCTCTCGGCAAATGAGGGAGTATTGAATAGACTTCAGGTAATACAAAATACTGCGGCTCGCCTTGTTCTCAATGCTCCTCCTAGAACAGCATCAAAGCCACTTTTAGAAGAACTGCACTGGCTCTCTATCCGTCAAAGGATACCATTTAAAACTTGCTGCCTAATACACAAGAGCCTAAATAGACAAGGTCCACTATATCTGGAAAAGAAATTTATTCCATATATTCCAGCCAGAATGCTCAGATCCAGTAATGGGCACTTACTGGTAGTGCCGCGTGCCAAGAAGGCCAGGCACGGAAGTAAGGCACTATCAGTGTTGGGACCTAAATTGTGGAATTGTCTCCCTGTAGCTATTCGTTCCTGCTCCGAACACCTGATGTTTAGGAAACAACTTAAAACCTTGTTGTTCACAAATGCGATCTAGTGACTTCCGCATCTTCCACTCTTGATAAAGGACTATCCTGTCAGCAGCGCAGAGATACTCCAGCTGGAGTCGATTCTAGCGCCATAAAAACCTGCAAATAAATAAATAAATAAACCCTTCGCGGCCAATTCAGGGTGATCAATATGACTTCGGCCCTGTCTCGGCGGATCTCCGTACTTGAGGAATCAAGGGTATTTGGGGGCGGTGAGCCCCAATCTAACTGAAACCCGTCACCCAACGCTCCCCGTGATGGATACTGGTGACTGCAGAATGACAGGAAGTGTGCATTCTTGTGAATGCCAAACAGGTCCAAACAAGGAAATCCCCACATCCTGAAACTTTAAAGTACCCTCTCTGGATGGAGATGCCACTGGTGATCGGCCGAATATTGCCAACTGCTCGCACATTCAGTACTCCAGCTGGATGGTTTGTGATTAAGCAAAATCGGATGGTCCTGAGCCCAGGACTAGAATAGCAGAGCCTCTCTGCAGAGAAAATAAGACCATACAAATTCCTGTTTGTTGATATACCACATCACGGTAGTTGTTGTCTGGTAAGACTTGAACCGACTGACCACAAAGGGAAGGGAGGAAGGCCCTGAGAGCCAAATGTATCATCCATAATTCTAGAAGGTTGATGCAAAACAATCTTTCTTCTGGAGACCAAAGGCATTTGACCTCCAGATACAACAGATGAGCACATCACCCTACAGTGGAGGCATCCATTATCACGGTGGCCACCGGAGATGTAGGGTGAAACAGCTTCCCTGGAGACAGGCTGCATGGAACACTCCCCATTGCTGATCTGCTGCAGAGTCACTGGAGACTTTGACCAAATCATCAAGATCTCAGTTGCGTTGAAACCACTGCATGCAGAGGCACCTCTGGAGGGCCCTCATATGCCAGCGTGCATGGTTGACCAACAGAATACAGGAAGCAAACAGACCGATCAGGCGCAAGACCTTCAGTCCAGAAACAGCGGAATCATAGCCTGAATGTCTTGAATCATCTGTGGAGGCAGAAATGCACAACCCTCTGTAGTGTCCAGTATCGCCCCTATGAACAGGTTGCGCTGAAAGGGCTCCAGGTGAGATTTAGGTACATTTATCGAAAATACCAACCAGAACAACAGCAGTGTTGTTACTAGCAAATGACGCAAAACCACATCTCTGGTGACTTTGCTTTGAGCAGTCAGTCGTCCAGATAGGGAAACGCAGGAATCCCTGACTCTCTGAGATCTGCTGCCACCACCTTTGTGATAACTCGAGGTGCGGAAGCAAAGCCAAACGGAAGGACTGCAAACTGATAATACCGAGTCCCCACCATAAAAACAGATACTTCTGATGCGACTTCAGAATGGGAATGTGAAAATACGCGTCCTGTAAATCAATCAACACCATCCATTCTTCCTTCTCCAGCGCGAGAAGAACATGTGCAGGGTCAACATTTTGAATTTCTCCTGTTTGAGGAAGAAATTCCAAATCCTAAGGTCGAGCATCGGCCGTAATCAACCATCCTTTTTGGGAATCAGGATGTACCGGGAATAGCACCCGACCAGTTTCCTGCTCAGGAACCAACTCTATTGCACCCTTTTGAAGCAATGTCAGCACTTCCTGCTGAAGAAGTAGAAGATGATCTTCCGAGCAAAGGTCTTGACGGGGAGGGAAAGGAGGGAGAAACTTCTGGAGGAGTAAGGCATACCCATTTTCTATGATGTTTAAAACCCAGAGGTCTGTACTGACAACCCTCCACAGAGGTAGAAAATAGGCCACCCGTCCTCTCAAGGGACAAGCATGTTCTGAGATTGCGGAGCTAGAGCTGCTTCCCTTCAACAATAGTTGGAGAGGCAGAGGAGGAGGAGACTTGTTGCAGACCAGAACCCCGAAGGCAACCTCTACCACTTCCCTTGTAGGATTTGTAAAGGGGATTAGTCTGCTGCTGTTGGTGGTGGTTCTCACGAAAGGACAAGTTCCTAGAAAAGCCCCTGAATCTACGGAACAGTCTATAGTCTCTAGGCTGAGACTGAAGTCCCTTTGCTGAGACCTTGCAGTAGCATTACGGTCCATAAAACGTTGCAACAGAGTCCGCCTTGGCTCCAAACAAGCCAGAGCCATCAAAAGGTAAGTCCAACAATGTAGACTGAACATCAGGTAAAAATAAAAACCCTGAACCCCCTTACCCAGGCATGTCTTCTCGTCGCCACAGAAGACCCCATTGCTCCTGCTACAGGGTCAGCAGTATCTGGCACAGATAGGATCACTTGACGAACAGCCGACTGAGCGTCCGTCAAAAGTTCAGAAAAATGCCCTTGGATCTCTGTAGGCTACTTTGGGAAAACCTCTTTCGCTGAATCCAGGAGGGCGTGAATGTAGCATCCAAACAGACAAGTAGCATTTGAGGACTTCAAAGCCATACTTCCTGAGGAGCAAACCTGGCCGATTGTTCCACCCCTTTGGATTCTCTATCAGCAGGCGTGGATGGAAAAGACTTCCGATGACCCCTCTTTTGCTTTTTTATCTTTGCCCATAAACAAGTTGGCCTCCCTTTCCTTCAGAACCTTCGGATTCATCTGTTTACATGGTGAACATGTCCAGACATTGTGATGTGAAGACAAGACAATCACCAAAGACAATCTTCATGCGGTTCGTTGATGGACATCTGACCTCCGCATTCCCTGTATGGCTTGAAACTTGACTTCCTAGGAGGAGACATCTTCAGATGCTACAAAGTTGCAGCGACAGAACCGAAGAAATCTTCCAGAAATGGCGAGCCTGGGAAAAAACTGTTGCACGTCGGCAGCGTGGAAAAAAAGGGAACCGACGTCAACACGGCGACGAGGTCTTCCTATGGCTCTGATAACGTCACGTTGTTGTAAATTGAAACAACGATGTGATTAAGCATTTACTAAAGACATTAATTCCCCTCTTATAGAGCATGTTTTCTCTGTAATGTTGACCGAAGTTTGGACTCCATTTTGTACTGTCATGCTTCCACGTGTTCCCCACGGGAAGAGTCCAACCTCTGTGTTAGTTGCTCTTGTAATCTGCCTAGTAACAGTCTATAAATAGCTCTTTTGTCCATCTGGCACATGCCCAGACTTGACCACATCTGTTATCAGTTAGCCTTGCTTGACCATGTTTTCGCGGGCTCAAGGAGTGTGTTAGCTCCGCCCACATATTGATTCAGTATCGAAAATGACCATAAATGGTAATGTTCTTCGGCCTCATGTTGTATCCACCCACTTATGAGCCCCTCTATTGTGTATAAAAGGGGACTGTGTACGCAAGTTCTTTGTGCTACTCTATGCAATACTGAAGAGTGTTGTGTGGATTGTAGGACCACCCTTAAGGGTTAATAAATGCTGTCTTTGTACTTTGCAGTTTCCGTGCCAACTTCCTTATAGATTCCGTTACAGGAGAACGAACCCTTGTGTCCTGCGGGCCTAGCTGGGGCCTGTATTCATCAACGTGGCATTGCATGTGGAGTCTTTCCACTGACATCCTCATCGAAGTGGGAGAGCTAAGGAGAAAAGTTTCTTTGCAATGCTGCGCTTTGAGGTAATTAAAAAAGTGAGGAATTCATAGGCAGATGTATCAATCAGAATCTTAGACGTGTCATTAATAAAAAACAGATTTTCTACTCGCCAAACAGTGGAAAATCTACATTTTCTCCACCAAGGGTTTCTTAGAGTCCAATTTTAATTGCAATTTAAAAATGCTGCCTTTAATTCCGCTATGAAAAATTTCTGTAAACTTTTTCTGGGATCGAACACAAGGCAGAGATTGTCTACTGTTTAATATCAAAGAAGATACCATGAGCAATACAACCGTTTATGTTGATGGCTTAAGTTCAGATACAGTGGAATTAAAGTGTGCTGAAATAGACGTGTCCGTTTTAATCACAATACCAGCTCTGAATCTCAAACAAAATCATACTGTACAAACTACATTGAAGTACGCATGCTGCCCCAAAACCTATTAACTACCCCAGACATCTAGATTTATGAGCCAATATAACAAATAATGTACAGTGCTGGAACATTACCTCTGGAATCGCTAGTCTCAAAAAAATCTGAACATTTTTAAATCACCCTGGCCTTCAGAAACGATAAGAAAAAATGATCAAATACTCCTAGGCATTCAAGCGGTGTCCTTCAATGTGAGAATTGTACATAATTACCATTACTGTTTAATAAAATAAAACTATCCAGCATCGGGAAAGACAACGAAGAACAGCGGGGTGGGGGTAAGAATCAGAATTCTAGCTTTGAAATTAGAGGACACACAATAGAATAGTTTCCTCTCTGATTTGGCTTTGATTTTTGCGGAGTAAAATATAGAGAAGGATATGAAGTAGCAGTGGTCATTATGAAATGTCACTAGGCTCCAAGCCTTACACTCTTGGGTACACAGATTTGATCAACTGCAGCAGGAGATTGTGAACGGGTTCTGTAGTTTTAGCATGGAAACGGACAGAGGTCTTGCGTCTGAAAGTTAGTACTCCACCACAAGCCAAAACCACCACACTAATCGGGCAAATCAATGAATTCATAAATTGAATTGTCCCACAAGGAAAGCCCAAAAAAAATTGTAGAATTCCACTGAAGTGGTCTAATAAGCCACAGTTATCATGACTTCTCAAATGCATACAAAACAATCAGTACATGGAAACAAAGAAGAGAACATACCTCTCGCAAAGCTTCTGCATACGAACTCATATCAGTCAGAATCACCAGCACATGCTTCTCGCACTGGTATGCCAGGAACTCAGCAGTGGTGAGAGCCAGTCGGGGTGTGATGATCCGCTCAATGCTGCAATACAGATAGTAACCAACTGTCAATTACTGGGTAAAGCCTGAAATGTGAATCAATTCATGATCGGAACACACAGAGCAAGAATCAAAAAGGTGGGAAATGTGAAGGATGTGTGACGATACCCACCTTAGGGTAGTGGGATAATCATATTGTTTTTTACTAACTATTTATTTTTTGTGGAGTTTTATATAGCGCAAACTAGAACCGAAGGAATCGGAGATCTTTACATGAGCACCAGTTACGTCACAGACGGACACATTCATTTTTTTTAGGCACTGGAGATTAAGTGATTTGTCCAGAATCGCAGAATGTTGAGCATCCCTGCTGAGACTCGAACCCGGTTCCCTAACTCCGAGGTCGACTGCCCTAGCCCTTAGGCCACGTTCTCTCCCCACTAATTTCAGGCCAGTTCTCCTGGGACTTTGAACTCTTGGGCAAGTTGTCAATCTTTGCATCAAGTATTGATATTTTCAAGGAATCACATAAAGCCAGATACACCTGCAAGCTGACTGAACTACACTGTACCTCCTTTTCAGCTATAACTTTCAAGGGATATCGAGATCCAACAGTCAAGGCAAACCTTAGAGGGTGTTGTGTTTTAAGAATGACGTTCATTTAGCACATGTATCACTTGCAAAAAAAATTTTTCCAGACGGTTTTATTTCGCTTTGAAAAAATAAAGACTGTGTAAGATAACACTGCTAATAAACATATGGTGGGTCAATCAAATTAATAAGAACGTTATAAGAGTCTGCTCATACATCATGGACTTCTGTTGGGGACTGACAGGTGGCTAGCAAGGATACCGGTTAAGCTGAAAACTTAAATTAGCAGAAACTCAGCGCCTGGTTTCTCAAAAAGCACACGCTCAGCAGTTCAGTCACACATTATGTTGTTGGGCAGATGACTGCTTTTCAGGGCCAGAACTTAGTGATTCGCCCATCACTGTTAAGAGAGCATGTTGGTTCTATTTCATCACTGCAACTGAGAGACCCAGACTTGGCTCAAAAGCCCCAGTGGATCGTTCACAAATCTGAACACAATCAAGAAGCCTGCAGTGGATGGGGCACTGAAGATGGTGGATTGCATTCAGTAATTAGCTCAGGAGTGAGCTGTCAAGCAGCTTAAGCCAGCCAGTGTTCACAGGCAGGATTAAAAAGTGTGGGGGGTCACTTCAGCTCAGATGGAGGTTAGCACTGTCTGACAAAAGGTATAACTTGTCAGGCTACAATGCACAAGGCTGATTCTGCAATGCTGAATAAAAATGTGTCTCACAAGTTGCTCTGTTCTTCACATTTCTTTTGGGGGGAGCTTTATATAGTGCGAACTAGACCCAAAGGTATCAGAGCGCTTTACATGAGCACCAGTTGCATTACAGACGGACACATTAATTTTTTGTTAGGCACGGGGAGATAAAGTGATTTGCCCAGAATCACAGGATGCAGTTCACGGCATATCCATTTTGCATATTACCCTTCTCATAATCACAGCAGTTTTCATACATTTCTCACCAGAGTAAGCCATACATGCTCCAATGACTCAACTTAATCTTTAATCAACTGCAATAATGGGTGTTGCAAAGCGACTCCTTTATGGATGTTCATCCCTAGTTTCATTTTTTTTAAAAAAATTTTTTTAAAGAGTCACCAGCTGGTAATGTCAAACTCCAACACTGGGACTCTGCTATCCAGTGACCAATGAATGTCCTTAAGTTTGAATTTACTTGCGTAACAACCCATTAATATTTCCAGGGTTTCTGCTGCCATCTATAGAACTGCTACAAGTTAAATTTGTCAGTATATCTCCAATAAATCTTGTATCTCCAAATACTGCAGCAGCTACATACGTTTTTTAAATACATTGCATTTTTAGGTCAAAGCCTACAAGACAGCACTGCTGCTGGTTTGCAAAGACATTTTGGGGACATTCTGAAATCTTTCCTAAGAATGCATTCTGCCCATTGCTTACCACTGACTTTGTGGAATTTGAAATCACAGTTGCTTGCTTTCTGTTCGGTGGCCTTATTTGTTTAAGCTGTCCAACATGTCTTGGTTCCTCCCTCAGAGCACACCATGCTCACTATTGCTCCTTGTATTCTTTCATATGCGCTTGCTTTCTGTAAAGAGGCCTTTGAATTTTGTTATCTTGTCACATTTGCTGTGTATACAAAGACAGAGGTCAAATGTCAGGCTGTGTCCTCCAAGGGAGTTTGTTTTTTTCTTTTGTTCCTCAGACTTCAAAGAGGATTAAAGTAACAATCTTGCTGGGTACTTAAGTCAGAGGACAGGCTGTAGGATGGTATTTTTTCTAGCACACAACAAAACTTTAATGTCTCTAAATGAACTGTGCATATATTTCAGAAAAAAATCAGAATTAGAAAAGTACAAATGAAACATTTTTTTTTATATTTCTGAAGTGTGGAGGAAAATATTTTCATAAGAAAACAAATCAACTATGATTCTCCACTCCACAGCCTTCTACTCTATAACACTCTAGGCCACTCCACTCTACTCTGACACTTTACTCCACTCAATGATAAGACGCTCTATGCCCCTCCACTCTATGCCACGACACACTGACTTTACACAACAAACCTTTAGCCATGCTGGTGTACAATATGGCCAAAAAAAACAAGTTGGCAAAGCCAATAGATGAGACCAATTGACTTTGCCAATGCTCGTTTCCATATAAAAGACAATACATACGGGTATGATATTACATATACAGTCTAAAACAAAATATATATTATTACAGTACCAGACACCATCAACAATGATAGCGGCATACCATTCAAAAACAGAAACCATCAGTCTCCCCCGAAGTTGTAGACCACAATATCCATAGGTTAATATTAATAAAAATACATCCACTTCTACGGCTACTTGTCTAGTCGGCCAAGCACCTCTACTCTGAATTCGGAATAAGCGATGCTCCTAAATAAGTAGAGCCAGTGCTCTACAGCATATGGAGAAGCCGTATCTGCTTGGCCCCGGGCACTGAATCTACCTGGGGTTTTGATGTTGCTTCAAATTTCAGCCATGATCTCCAATGCCAGTAAGTCAAACAAAAGCGTGCCTTATTTTCCGATTGGAGAACAATTGCCAACTTGACAGTCTCAAGACACAGACACATTAATGACCTATTTACTATCCGCATACAGTCCTGTGCAAAAATCCAAAAGCTTAGTGTTAGATCTGGCACCATTGGCGTGGGTCTCCCTTACATATTTCGCTGTTGTCTCCTCCGTTTTTGCTGGTAATAGATGCTCTGGGCGCTGTGCACTGCCGTTCAGTGCCACAGCACGAATGCTCCCTGTGTAAAGATGACATGTGAATTGGTATATCCATGATTGGCTTATTTGGTTTGCCTGTTAGTCCCTAGTAGGCCTTGGCTGGTAAACCAAATGCTGCTGGTGGGCCTGCAGCGCTGGTTTGCACCACCCACAGAAGCAGCTTGTAAAGTGTGTCTCAGACCTGCCACTTCAGTGTCTGTGTGCAGTCTAGAACTGCCATCTTGGCTGTGAACTGAACCCACTTCCATGCCCCTGAACCTTCCCTTGGTATCATGTAAGCCACCCTATGGTAGAGAGCATTGTATGTGTAAGGTAGGACATGCTCTGATGTGTGTAGCATGTCCTGTAGTGAACTACACCCAATTTCGTTTTTTACTACTGTAAGGCGACCTGTTCTCCATAGGCCAGAATGGGAGGTTTGGCTATTACCATTCTATAGTCCTAACTGACCCACAGAACATGGTAGAAAAAACGAGTTTAGTATGCCTGAGCTCAGAATATTAAAATACATCTTTTAGTGAAGTTTATTTTTATAGTAGGTATTTTCTTGCCCAAGCCTTCCAGTGTGCTCTGCTGTTGTGTATTGGCTGTCTGGTTTTGGAGGGACAGGGCAGGCTGAGTCAGACTTGGGTTGAATAGAGAGATCTGCATTGGAGTATGGGGAGGGGTAGCTCCTGGACCAGAATAGGGCCGTGCCTGGCAAGGTGAATGCTGGCTCCACCTCCCACTGCGCGTCTGATGGCAGACCCCCTCTTTCTGAAAGGAAGGATGCAGCCTGGTAAACAAAGTGCTCCAGGGCTGGGCAGAACTGGTTCTGGCTGGGTTCAGTGACTTGTAGCTCCTGAGAACAAAGACTTTTGGGGTATACATATCTGTGCTGAAACCCCTACAATGTGTATTGCTCCTGGACAACAAGAAGAACCTCTGTCCGTGTAACTGAAGGAATCTGCAGGAGGACTGTCCTTGTGCTTGTGTGCGGTTTCTTGGACTGGCCTGCAGTGGTTACTACTGGACTTGGAAGAAGAGGAACAGAACTTTGATTTTTGCTACAGCAGTCACCCAAGGGCTAGAAGAGAGCTAGCCTCCTGCAGGAGTCTCAGGCACAGACTCCACCACCAGCCTCCTGTTTCCTCCCTGCGAGGATTTCGATCTGCAAGTGAGGCTCCTGTGAGTTCCAGGGCCTCTAGTTCTACTGTGGAGAAGAGAGTGCTGAAAAATCGTCGCTAAAGCCCATTAGCGAGCCGCCGCAGCTGAAGAGCGTAAGGAAAATCATCGCATCGCAACAGGATCGACGCTCCCTCGCGGAGCGCCATTTCTTTTCATCACAACAAGATCGCACACGCAACAGGCTCGGTGCATTATCCTCCCTTCGCGGCAAGGATTTCGACGCATTGCCGGCTTAGCGTGGAGAAGTTTGTTGCTTTGTCCTGCACACAGATCAGCGCATCATCCTCCCTTGCGGCAAGGATTCAACGCATCGCTGGTCATGCGTGAGGAAAATCATCGCTACAACTCCTTAGCAACATTTTGGTAGCTTTGCTACAGAATCCAGGTATTTTGTGAGTAAAAGGGTCGCAGAGACCCCTGCCTTGAACTGAACTCCTCTTTGCACACTTTGAACTATTTTTGCAGCCTTTCAAAGAGTAACCCTATTTTCTAGTATTGTGGATTTTTAAAGTTATTGGTCTTGTGTTAAGTCTATCTATAAAGATTGAATATGCTACTTACCAGTATGCATCTGTTCTTGGCATGTAGGGCTGCTGACATTCACATCTGTGCATAGATCGCCGCCTAGTGTTGGGTCCGGATGTTTGCACGTTGTTGTCCTGGAAGAGTCTTCGAAGTATCACGAGATAGGTGACTCCTCCCCTGGACCACAGTGCGCATGGGCATCCTCTCCATCCTTAGATTGTTTTTTGCCATTGTGGCAGTGATGGAGTAGATACAGTAAGTGATGACCATGCTATACAGTAATTCTGAGAGCTGCAGCTGCTACAGGCGCCGGGGAGGAGGGTGGGCGATATGAATGTCAGCAGCCCTACATGCCAAGAACAGATGCATACTGGTAAGTAGCATATTCAGTTCGAGGCATGTGGGCTTCTGATTCATATCTGTGCATAGAATATATAGCAGTACCTCCTATTAGCGGCGGCTACCAGTGCCAGCTGCAGCAGTCTGAAAGAGAGTTTTGAGAACAGCCTGTCCTACAGCTGCCTGCTGTTTTGAGTGTACATCTACACAGTAGTGTTTGGTAAATGTATGTATAGTGGACCATGTGGCTGCTCTACATATTTCCTGTAAAGGAATATTTCCCAGGAAAGCCATGGACGCCCCTAACTTTCGTGTTGAGTGGGCTCGTGGGGGAATCGTTAATGTGCGTTTAGCTTTTTGATAGCAAATTTGAATACATTTAACGATCCATCTGGCTATACCTGCTTTGGAAATGGCGTTGCCCTTGTGTTGTGGAGAAAAGGCAACAAAAAGTTGTTTTGTCTTCCTAAAGTCTTTAGTTCTGTCTATATAGTACATGAGGGCCCTCTTTACATCTAGTGTATGGAGCATTCTCTCAGCGACATTTTGTGGATTTTGAAAGAAAACCGGCAGTTCAATAGTTTGATTCATGTGGAACTGCGATATTACTTTAGGCATGAATTTGGGGTTGGTACGCAGTACGACCCTGTTTGCGTGAACCTGTATGAATGGCTCTTGAATGGTTAGTGCCTGGAGTTCACCAACTCTTCTTAACGAAGTGATTGCTACTAGGAAAGCTACTTTCCAGGTGAGGAATTGAATCTCACATGAGTGGAGAGGTTCGAAGGGTGGACCCATCAGTCTGGTGAGGACCAAGTTGAGGTTCCACACCGGTGCTGGTGGGTGCCTTGGGGGAATTACTCGTTTAAGTCCCTCCAAGAAGGCTTTGATGGCAGGCACTCTGAATAAAGAGAGGTGCTGCCTGTTTTGGAGATAGGCTGCTATTGCGGTTAAATGGACACGTATTGAGGTGTATGCCAGATTGCATCGGTATAGGTGTAAGAGGTAACAGATTATGTTTTGAATGGATGCGTCTAGCGGGTTAATGTCATTGTTGTTGCAGTAAATGACGAACCTCTTCCATTTAGCTGCATAGCAAGCTCTGGTAGTGGGTCTCCTGGCCTCTTTGATGATCTCCATACAGTCAGGTGGCAGGTTTAGGTAGCCAAACTCTAAGACTTCAGGAGCCAGATTGCCAGGTTCAGCTGTTGCGGATCTGGGTGCTGAATTTCGCTATGGTTCTGCATTAAGAGTGCAGGTTTGATCCGCAGCCTTTGATGTGGCACCACAGAAAGTTCTAGAAAGGTGGTTACCATGGCTGGCGCGCCCATGTGGGAGCAACTAGGATGAGTGTCAAGTGAGTGCTGTCGCAGTTTGCGTGCCACCAGCGGTATTAATGGCGCTGGGGGAAAAGCGTACGCAAATCTGCCGGACCAGTTCATCCATATCGCATTGCCCTGCGACTGTGGATGTGGGAACCTGGCGGCAAAGCTTCGGCATTTTGCGTTTTCGTTTGTGGCGAATAGGTCTATCTCTGGATGACCCCACTGTTGGAAGTACGGTTGGAGAACGGACGGATGTAGCTCCCACTCGTGCATCTGGTGGCTGTGTCTGCTGAGCAGATCCGCCATCTGGTTGTCCTTGCTGGGGAGGTGTTCCGCCATGAGGAATATGTTCCTCTGAATGGCCCACTTCCATATGCTCTGAGCCAGGTGAGACAACTGTGGAGAGTGTGTTCCTCCCTGCTTCTGTATGTAATACATGGCAGTCATGTTGTCCGTCCGGATCAGCACGACTTCGTTGCACAAGTGTACTTTGAATGCCTTCATGGCTAGGAAGATTGCCATCAGTTCCAGAACGTTGATGTGCATCTTCTTTTGTTGTGTCGCCCATAGTCCCTGCACTGTGTAATTGAGTACATGAGCTCCCCATCCCTGGAGAGAGGCGTCCGCCGTCAGTATTATTTGTGGAACAGGCTCTTGGAACGGTCGGCCCTTGCAAAGGTTTTGTGGATTCCACCAATGCAGAGTTGTATGCCCGACCGCTCACCAACACTAGGTCTTTTAATTGCCCGTGAGCCTGATTCCATTGATGTGCCAAGCACTCCTGAAGCGGGCGCATATGTAGTCTCGCGTGCAGGACTATGAAAATGCAGGAGGCCATCATGCCTATCAACTGCATGAACACTCACGCAGGAAGGGAGTGTTGAGGTTTGAACTTTGAGATCAGCAGTTGTATGCTGTTGATCCTCACCAAATTTGGCTGAGCTGTGGTTGCCAGAGTGTTTATGGTTGCGCCCAGGTACTGTCGTACGTGTGCGGGTTGGAGATGTGATTTTGGGTAATTTAGTGAGAATCCCAGACTGTGAAGAAGGTGAATGGTGAGGGACATGTGGCTGGCGCATTGCTGGGCCGACTTTGCTTGAACAAGCCAGTCGTCCAGGTAAGGGTACACATGAATGTGTGGTCTCCGTAGATGTGCAGCCACTGTAGCTAGGCACTTGGTGAAAACCCTGGGTGCTGTTGTCACTCCGAAGGGGAGAACTTTGAATTGATAGTGCTGTTCCTGAATAGTGAACCCGAGATATTTCCTGTGTGATGGGTGTATGGGTATGTGGAAGTACGCATCTTTGAGGTCTAGTGTGGCTAGGAAGTCTCCCTGGCTGAGCAGCGGGAGAACTTGCTGTAGGGTGAGCATATGGAAATGCTCTGAGAGAATGTAGTGGTTGAGGGGTCTCAGGTCTAGTATAGGTCTGAGTGACCCGTCCTTTTTTGGGATTAAGAAGTACAGAGAGTACACCCCTGTCCCCTGCTGGTTGACGGGCACGACCTCTATTGCACCTTTTTGCAGCATACTTAGCATTATTGCAGCAGGAAGTGCCAAGTGCTCTACGGACATAGGACGGTGCTTTGGTGGTATGTTGGGTGGAGTGGAGGGTAACTCGAGACAGTAACCGTGTTGGATAATGTCCCTGACCCACCTGTCTGTGGTGATGTTTTTCCACGTGGACAGGAACCGCTGGAGTCTCCCCCCTGACAGGTGTTATGTGGTCGGGGGGAAGGGAGAGGGCGTCACTGTTTGTTTTTGGGGGAGGACCTGGTGTTGCCGTAACCACGTCCCCTGCCCTTGGTGCTGGAGCCACGATATCCACCTCTGTTGGTTTTATCGTAGGTACTCTGAGTGCCCCCTTTAGTATATTGCTGCTGTGACCCCTGGCCTCTAGCTGCTCCTCTATTCCCGGGGCGACGAAAGGAGCCACTACGAAATTGCTGCGTCTGCAGAGCCCCCATTGACTTCGCAGTGTCAGTATCTTTTTTTATTTTTTCGAGGGTAGTGTCAACTTCAGGGCCGAATAAGTAGTCGGGGTTGACTGGCTGATTTAGGATGTTGTTTTGAATCTCTGGTTTGAATCCTGAGATTCTCAACCATGCGTGTCGTCGTAACAGGACGCTGGTGTTAACTGCCCTTGCTGCTGTGTCAGCAGCATCCAGGGCGCACTTAATGGATGCGTTGGTAAGGAGTTGTCCCTCTCTGATGAGGAGCTCCGCTGCCTCCTTGTATTCATCTGGCAGATGCTGGAGTAGTGATTCTAGCGTGTCGTAATGTGAACGATCATAACGGGCCAGGAGTGCCTGTGTATTGGCAATGCGCCAGATGTTTGCTGCTTGAGCTGCAATCCTTTTGCCTGAGGTCTCCAGCACTTTGGACTCCTTGTCTGGGGGAGGAGCATCACCTGTTTGCGAATGGGCTCGTTTGCGAGCGTTAGCAACGACCATGGAATCCAGAGGTAACTGACCTCTAATGTACATAGGATCTCCGGGCGCAGGCTTGTACTTTTTTTAAATCCTGAGGTTTAGCACCCGTGCCCTGGTTGTTTCTTTGAAAATGTCCTTTGCAGGTTTGAGAACTCCTTTTAGCATGGGCAGAGTTTTTACAGTTCTTTCGGAGGAGGCGAAAGTGTCCACTAAGAAGTCTTCTTCAACAGTGTCAGAATGGAGTTGTACTCCATGATTGGCGGCAGCACGTTCTATGAGGGCATTGAAGGCAGCAGTGTCCTCTGTGGGAGATGTTTTGGCGCTGTAAAGCTGCGTGTCCGGGGTATCCGGCGCGGTACCCTGGTCTGTAGGGTCATCCCATGCCTGATCGGGGTCCTGCTGCTCATCAGGATCGACATCCCCAGGGTAGGTGGTATCATCCCCAGGGTAGGTGGTATCATCGCCCATGTAGTCCTCCACTGCGTCCGTTTCTGAAGGCGTAGGAGAAAAGGACTGGGGATCCTGATAGGAGGTTTGCAAGCGTTCATACAGAACTGGTTCCGACTCTGCTGGCAATTTGTGCTTCAGAGGTATTCTGTATGAGTCCAAGCCCCTCTCTGGCGTGATCTTCCGCTTGCGGAGCATTAGTCTACCCGTGTCGGCGTCGATGAATTGTGGCTGTGAAGGCTCAGAATGTGTGTGTCCAGTAGACGGGGACTGTGTCGGGCGGACATGTGTTCAGATCTCGAACATCTTCGGCGCCGTTGATGGCGGCAAATCAAAAGTGATGTTGGTTGGCGCCGAGGGTGCTTTTGGAGCCTTGTTCGTGTCGGGGCCCGGCGTGGTTCGGAGGGCTGCCCGTTCCCTGATGCGTTGCAAGGACGCCGCGACTTGCCGCACTGAGAACGCCGAAGGTTCTTTGGAGCCGGTCGGCACCGTGGAGGTAGGCGTCGACTGCTTCGGAGCCACGGGGTCATCGATCCGAAGACAGGTATCAACGGCCGTTGGAGTCGACGACTTGGCGTGTGCCGCTGTCTTCGACGTGGACTCAGATGGAGCGGCCATTTTGACTTTGGTGGTCGGGGCCGACTGCTTCGGTGCCAGAGGCCGAGGCGCTTTTGGGGGACCGAGGGCCTTTTTCTTCGGGTCGGTACCGATGTCCGCTGCAGTGAGTTCGGCACCGAAGTCTCTTTTACTGCGTTCGGAGCCGACGGCCTTTGCTGGCGTCGAAGGAGTGGAGGCCTTCGAGGTCTTCGAGTCGATCACGGGCAGTTTCACTTTTGGTTTCGGTGGAACTGGTGCGACGATTGGTTTCGGTTTCGTTGAAGGGAATCCAGTCGTCTTTAGTAGTAATGGCTCGTGCGGGATGTTCGGGGGCGGGGCCGAAGAACTTTGGGAGCGATCTCGGGTAAGGCCCGGAGGCGATCCCTCGACCTGAGCCGTAGAATGACGCACTTTGACGGCCTCCGTATCGACGGTTGGGCCTGGCTCTTCGCTAGAGCTATCTTCTTCGGCCCCAAAGGCCTCATCATAGTCTCCTACCTCGTCGATGACTTCTACCCTCGGCGCCAACCAACAAAAAGCACTTCATCGTCGTCTTCCGATCGGGAATCATGTTCGGAAGCGGGGCTGGAGTTTAATTCTTCCACGCTCTCTGCGTCCTCGGTGCTGAAGATGTTGGCCGGGGCAGGCGCCGATTGCTGCGCTTCTAATCTCGCCGCCCGTCGATTGCGGAGAGTCTTTTTCGATCGGAATCGGGCACAGGCCATACATTGAGACTCATCATGATCCGGTGAGAGACATTTGTTGCACACCGGGTGGACGTCGATGTGTGGGTATTTTGCGTGGCATAAAGGACACCGTTTGAATGGGGTCCTCGATTCCATCGTCGATGTAAGTTCGATGTTCGGATCAAACGGATCCGAAAGGCTGGAAGAA
Organism: Triturus cristatus; assembly: GCF_964204655.1. Lineage (NCBI taxonomy): Eukaryota > Metazoa > Chordata > Amphibia > Caudata > Salamandridae > Triturus > Triturus cristatus. The sequence continues at coordinate 939,307,993 of NC_140594.1, read as the reverse complement.
GTTTTCTAAACTAATCAAGAAAGCAGTCGATACCGAACGGGAACAGTACCGACGAAAACTAAAGGCCTTTTGGCCTTAAACTGAATTTTCCTAACTTGAGCTAAGATAAGCACATCCGAACCCAATGGCGGAAATAAACAATCTAAGGATGGAGAGGATGCCCATGCGAACTGTGGTCCAGGGGAGGAGTCACCTATCTCGTGATACTTCGAAGACTCTTCCAGGACAACAACGTGCAAACATCCGGACCCAACACTAGGCGGCGATCTATGCACAGATATGAATTCAGCAGCCCACATGCCTCGAACACATATTTTTTATAACTACTTGTGTGGTGTCCCTTTGAAGTGTTCTTCACTGTGTTACTGTGTATGGTCATAAATGCTTCACACACTGCCTCTGAGATAAGCCTAGCTGCTCGTGCTACGTTACCACAGGGTTGAGCAGGGGTTATCAAAGGGTGTAGCCCGCTTACTCTGACTTAGGAAGAAGGGTCCCTACTTGGACAGTGGCCAGCCATTGCCAACTAGAGACCCCCATATTTCTAACACTTAGAGCACCACAATCACACATGCAGGTTGCTAAATTTCTGTCCGCATTCTCTCCAACCGTCAGGACTTAATGCCGTGTACATCTGATGTATTCTGGAGGGAGTGTAATTCCATCTCTTAAGGAACGTGTAGAGGACTCACTGAACTGATGTCAATGTCCCTCCACAACACTTTCCACTTCTTTGAGGTAATTTCTCTTTCCGTTTTTCTTTCAAACTTCTGTTTGCATGTCCACTGTGAGGATTGTGGCAGGGGGTAAAATTGAACTCCAATAGAGTTTAGACACAACATCCCCGGGAGTAGTAAAGATAAAAATGTCTTAAGCGTGTCCTCGTGAACAGCCATTTCCATCGCTGAAGGGTGGCGCATCCAATATCTGAGTTGAGAACATTGCAATCTTACTGATTCCCCAATTCGAAATATAAGTTTAATCATGGGGAACAATTTAATTTGAGGCTACAATCCCTCCTTTTGCCATTTGTTCTAGCAACTCAAATTCTGTGAGTAGAAAGCTGCAATTGGCCCAAATTATAGCTACGAATTTGAGACACAGACCAAGATTTTGACATGTGTCAAACAGGCCAGTCCACCCTTTTGAAAGCTTTTCAACATCAACCAAGAATGCCATCACTGTCTCCCTCGCTTTCTTTTTTTGTTTTCACCTGCATATCTGCCTGGGGCTTTGTTAGTTTTGAAATGTCCGCTTGACTGCTTCTGAAATGGGTGCCTCCACCATCTCCGTCTGAATATGGGAAATTCTAACCAGCCATGATCAACTTTGCAAACAATTAAGTTTGCTTCAATGTGAATTTTTGCGGTACAGAGAGACAGACTTTAAAAAAAATATTTTTCCCTCATTCTCATTCACTGTTTTATCCCGCGCAAGAATTAATTTCTCATACATCTGCCCTCTCAATTGTCCCGTGACGATCTGTGTGCCAGCTTTATTACTCAAGCTCATACAAGTGCTGCTTAAGAATATTGATACTAATCCATCTGATAACTATCGCTTTAAATTGTCCGTCAATTTGGTGCAATTCTCATTAGAAGAGCTAGGGAGGGTGATAATTTATACAATGGGTTCATCTCTTTCAGATCAGCTTCTAGTTTTTGCATTTCTAGCTGGCTCAGTCTTTTAAGGTTGGTCATCAAAGCTATCAATTTACCTTGTATAACTGCTTTGAATGCATTCTTGACATAAAACATGGCAATGAATGCATCCTCACTTAGTTTAAAATATTCTTTGATATGTGCCTCTGCTTCTTTCCAACGCATCGGATCTCCTCGTAGGGATAGATGAATATGTCAACTCACACCCTTCTTCACTGTGTCTCTGACCTTCATTATTCATCAGTGGGATCTGAAATTATCAGTCCTATACTGGTCTTTTGGACTAAAGGTACAAGGGCACTGCTCACTATAATGTAATCAATCATGAAATATACTCCATGAATATAGAAGAAACAGGTGTACTCCCTTTCATCCCTATTCTGTTCACTCCTTATAACTGCCAAACCCATGGAATTCAGGATATTTCAATGTTTTTGTAAAAAGAATTAGTTGCAGATATACATTTATTCAGTCTACTAAATTCCCCATTCCACATTGTGTTGAAAACTCTTGAGATTATAATCTCTCCTTTGACACAGTCTAAAGTTATAATATTAAGTGTGCTAGCTTATTATCTTACCCAGTGTTGGAGAAATATACTGTTGCTAATGTTATATAGGAGCTATAGCATTAAGAAGCTTCCTTCATTTTTTTTCCTGTTGCTAATGTTATATAGGAGCTATGTCATTAAGAGGCTTCCTTCTTTTTCTTCCCCAACGCGTCTCTTGCTTTCTTGCTGATGTTTTCGGACCACCCTGTAGATGGAAACACTTACGTTGGGTCATTAGCCAAGTTCAGGAAGAGGCACACATTGTCCATGGACCCATTTTCCTCAAAATCAGACTTGAAAAAACGAGCAGTCTCCATATTCACCTGAAACAAAACACATTGTGGAACATCACTATGCATCCTGTGTGGATGATGAAAGAAAACCACATTCTAAGTAGTATTACCGTCACCAGTGTATTGAGTATCAATCAGTTCTAATATTGCCAACCTTTCTATTTCAAATTAACACCAGTATTCAAACTACTTTAGGGATTACATTTGCAATGCAGCTTTGTTGTACTAAAACAAAAACAAGCCTGTCAGCTTTTTACAATGCTATAAAAGTCTTATTTCTTCTCGATAGCTGAAAATACTTGTAGAAATTCAATACCTGGGTCAGTTTAAGTCAATATACTGGGGAGAATACCTTTTAAAATAAAATATGAAAAAGCTAAGAATGTAAAACTGGTATAATCTAAAATGTATTTCAGTTACTAACAGACTATGATTTACATACAGAGCTACTTACCGCAAAAATAAAATGTTTATACTTACACCCATTGCAGCAAAGACGATTGCAAAGTTGTCTTCACTGTAATCTATAACATCTTTAGATTTTTTAACCAGCCCCGCCTGACGGCAGATCTGGGCAGCAATCTATAGGAAGATATAAAGATTTGTAATACTTAAAAATCAGAGAAACTTAGCAAGACCAAAGTCTTTATTTTCAGTTTAACCTTTTATTCACTAGTAGCTTAATTTGGGGTGTATAAGTCTCCAGAGAGACCATGGGTGGGAAATAACTCTATTCCTGACCCCTTCAAGATAATCTTCAAAATAGCAGGAAAAAAAAAAAATCAATAAAGGTTCCACAGATAACTGGAATTCAGTAGAAAAGTACTCACTTCATTATGAGGTAAACCAGCAGCTGAGAAGATTGGTATTTTCTGGCCTCGTGCAATGCTGTTCATGCCATCGATAGCAGAAATGCCAGTTTGAATCATTTCTTCAGGGTAAATTCGACACTGAGGGTTGATTGGTTGGCCTAGTTAAGTAAAAAATATAAAAGTATTTGTAACCACATTTGGTATGCCCACTACAAAGGTCTCCTGTAAAACAAAGTCATTATTCACAGAAAGAGCAGGGAATTAGGACAACCCTGTCTGACAGAGAACACCAAAGACTACAGCAGAGCAGATGTGGAGGAGCCAATTCAAATACTTTGGGAAGATCCACTCTGTTATAGGAAGAGGAGATTACAACTGGGCCGTATGTGCTACTTGTTAAGGTTCCAGCAAAAGTATCCAATAGGAGACTGCTTGAATTATTCAAAATAATCACGGAGCAGTGCTGTAGCACAGATTTCACATCGCCTTAACCATGTATAGCCCGCTCATATTGATCTGGGGACAGCGGTAAAAGGTAGGGAACCCATCTCAATGGATTTAAAATCCACTTAGTCAACAGCCTCCTGTTAAGTCAGCTGAAGTAGAGCAAGCAGATGAACATCTAGGATTTGAAGAGAATATGAAAGTCAAACCCAACAAAGTTCCTTGGTAGCAAATTATTGCTCAGCTAGACATATTTCTCAGTGTCTTCCAAGGACTTGTGTTCACGACTTTTCATGCAGTTTGTAGAAAATACACTAATGGAAAATCAATAAAGATGATCGGGTAAACAGGCTGTTCAATGTCCATAAAAATGTAACTGACTGATTTCAATACATGAGAAAACAAATTAAAAAAAAAATAGTAATTTCAAAAGAAATGCTGAGCTTTAACCAAGATTGTTTTCTAGTAGGAATGTTCTTTTCATTGATTTATAAACATCTGTACATTGAGCAGTCAAAATAACAATGGAAACTTTACCCATGATATCCAGATAGTCTTCTGCTAGAACAGTAGGGCCTTTGTCAATTGGCTTTCCGGAACCATTAAAAACACGACCTAGAAGATGCACACAGAAAAAAATGGATTAACTTAACCTGAGCTCCGGAAAACTGAAAAATACTAAGGGCCCGATTATAATGCAGGGTGGAACGGCTCCGACCGTCAGCTGGTCTGACGGTCGGAGCAGTCAAACCACCTCAGCGAGCCCATCTGTCATTCGGAAACCCTGCAGTAATCTCTTGACCGCCTCTTTCCGGCCGAGGGATTACAATGGCAGTTTCCCACTGCCTTCCTGTGCCGGCCTTTCCGACACAGAAATTTTCAAACAATGGGGTTTGCCCTAATCCTCCTGCCACATTTGGGCCAAGGAACATCTAACAAAAAAGAGATGATGTAGAGGAATAACTACTGTACAAAATTTAGTAGGGAAAACACAAATTAGTTCCTACTTGCAGGTACTTAGTCCCTTAGTCTTATTTATGCTTCTTTCTATAATCACATACCAACTCCAAATACGGTTAAGAACGATTCTTTCCATCTCTTTAATTCTTAATCATTTTTCTCAACACAAACAAAAAGGGAATTTCAACCATTTACACAAAAATAAATACACTGGTACTATACAACTACAATTCCTTCCTACCCATTCTTTTAAAAATAAATTGGTTGCTACATGTTTTCAAGCAATCCAAAAAAAGCGGTAATCCAGTACACACTTGAGGGGATAGATCAACCCTCCACTCAGTCCAAATAAGTGTGCATCCAATTTCTTTTTAATGGTGCTAGTATTCTGTCGGACTCCTCTGGTCCGTAGGGTCAATGCGTTTCGGCCCAAAGATTCGGGACTCATCAGGACATGGGCAAAAGGAAAAATACAACACCACATGGTGGGACAAATTCCCAATGATCAAGCATCAAGTCACCAGTACATATGAATGTGAATGTAATCACAAATGGAGATCTGCCAGGTGTCCCGACGAATATCGGGCCCCCACGCTGACAAAGACTTCCAACGGGGGAAAAGGGACGCCGGAGAGATAAACTATAGGCCCCAGGCTCGGACGGCGTGTCCGTGAAGCTACAAAGGCAATTCTGTAATGTGAAGGCAGCTTATTGCACCCTCGCCTTCTCTTGGTATAACAAGTTCAAGGTGCGGCTGAGTGGACAGGCGGACTTGCAACCGATTGGGCAGCAGGAAAGCAGTACACTGTTCGCTCCCCAGCTTGTGTTGGCTAGCGATCACGTGATACCGACAGAGAAAGGCATTGGAAATCAGTCTTTGGGGGCCCCTAAGCAGGGCCCCCATGAGCGCTAGCGGCACCTATGTTGTCCCCCCCTGTAGATCCCTGCATCCGGTGGCAGGCACCTTGAGGTGGCAGGCACCTTGAGGTGGCAGGCACCTTGAGGTGGCAGGCACCTTGAGGTGCCTGCCATGAGGTGCAGGGGTGAACTGCACCTCTGCTCTTTGCAATGAGAGCATGCATTCGGTTCAGAATGCATGATCCCATTGTTAAGTATAGGACTGCGACTGAACCCACTTCCTGGGCTGGAACCGTCGACAGGAGGTCGTTCGTTTCCAGTTCCAAACAGATGTCGGACAGACATCGGAATCGGTCCCTAAGTTGGAGAGAAATGTCTTTTTTAAAAACAGCATAAAAAGTACAAATCTTCAATGTGAATGAAATGTAGAGACTAGCACATTCATCAGCACTATTTTATGAGATGAGAAACAAGTAAAAAAAAGCACATTTAACTACAAAAAAAAAAAAAAAAAAAAAAAAAGACATGAAACGCATACCCAGCATGTCCTCGGACACTGGGGTTCGGAGAATGTCGCCTGTGAACTCGCATGCTGTCTTCCTAGCATCAATACCAGAAGTACCTTCAAATACCTGTAAATTTACCAAGACACATCACTAGTAGAAGACAGGTTTACCAGCAAGTCTGTTCAGAAATATTAACAAGTCAATATATGTCCAAAACAATGAGATTACATTTAAGGACAATAAAAAATCCATACCTGAATCATAATTGCTAACTAGAACATTTATTTCCGCAAGAAAGATGTAGGTTTAAATAAGAATGTTTAGGTTTCCTCCCTGCAAGGTAAACTGCAACTGTGTGTCAATACAAAATCTGATAATTTTAAATGCAAATTAATAGAAGGAATAATAGGTATTACACTCCCATCGAGCAGTTTCGCTCAGTGCTATGGGTGAGATGCTATGTGTGACAGCAGTAGAAAAGCAGGGTCTGCCGTTGGGCAAGGATATGGTGAATAGAGTTGTATGTAGTAGTTTGTCCTAACAGAACAAAGTTCCAAAAGTGACAATTGTTTAATTTCAGAGAGAAGGTACACTACTTGCAATGATTGGTTAAATGTATGCAGTTGAGAACATTGAAACTACATTTTCATTTGATTCACAGAAAACTAAAGAGGCAGGTCAGACTGCAATTGATTTTAAGTCTAATAAAATAAAGGCTCAAAAGCTTTGTGGGTTTAAGAATCTGTTGCAAATGTTTTAATGTAAGAAGCATTTATTGGTACAGCCAATAGGGCTAATGTTGCTTGCCCAAGGATTGTATTGTCATAGTTTTTGTAAAACTCTGTTGAGGAACTGCTGGGACTTCAATAATATAAAAAAAAAAAAAAAACATCTGCTAAAAGAAAAATATTTTTGGGGACTCAAATGTATACGTAGCTATAATAGTGCCAGGCACTTATAGGTACTACTTTGTGTATGGACATGCTCCTTGTAAAAGATGCCATCACTCACAGCAAAGTTAGCCAATGGTTGAAGTGGGCTGGCCGATAGCCCCATGCTGTTTAATGTTTTGGGCAGAAGAAAATGTGGAAAACACAACAGACTAATAGATGAAGAGGGCTGAATGAAAGCCCTCTTTAAGTGAATATATTATAAATATTATTTTAGTAAAACCAATAGATCATGGCTAATTCCAAACCTAAAAATAAATAGAGATCAAGAAGAAACAAAAATTAATAAAATGTTAACAGAATGGACATTAAAACAATTCCTACATTCAGTATTAATCATACATTAAATTCTTTTACTTTATGCCTCCATCATTCAACAATGTGGATGGGTTGCTTCAGCCCACTTTCCTCAACTCCCCTCTGGAGAAAAAATAAATGTTCCTTTACTGATGAACTACACAAGGTTGGGCAACATCAACTCCGCAATATATTAGACGGCTTTCATGGAATTCGTCTGTTGTTTTTAATCCTGTAATTTGAAAAGGGAAGGGATTTCAAATAAACACTATGGGTCTCATTACGATGGCATCTTTTGGGCTTGAGACCGTAAGACAAGGAGTCAGCAGTTCTGACAGTCCAATAACGATATGACTGTGGTGCAGGCGGTCATAAACATCGCTTTATCTAGTGTAGCTTGTGCTATGGCCTGGAAAAGGGCCGCAGCACAAGACGCAATAGAAAAAGGGATGTTGGGGGGGGGGGCATCACATGTCCCCCCCTCCCCAGGCCACATCGTGGAGGCCTATGGGGACCCTGCTAGCGCCCCCTCCAAATACCGTTTCCGACAGCCTTTCCACGGTGGTCAGATGCCATGAAAAAGCAGTTGGAAACTGACATCCTAATCCCTACAGCGAATGCCTCAGCAGGCACCACCTCCATTGTAGGTTTTAGGCTCCGACCGTCACCCTGACGGGCTCCTTGAGCCTGTCGGAGGCAGCGGTCTTCCCATTCCCGCCCGTAGCGCTCCGACCGCCGGCATAATAATCCAGCAGTTGGATCGCTGCCCTAGATGTCTGGCAGACCGCCACCGGTCCGCCCGACATCGTAAGTGAGCCCAAAGACTTATGAGCTGGAATGAGATGATGAGCGAACATAAATTTGAATCAGAAGGAAGTTGGAGTGAAGCAGCAAAGCATTACAATTTGCACTTTAATCATGTTCTGCCAACAGGGAAACTCAACTGGTCACTGCTTGGCTTCCTGAGCACTGCACAGGCTCATGCTTGCCACCAATCAGACCCTGTAGTTGCCCATAATCAAGCATAGCATCAAATGACTATGGTGCTGTATGGTGATCTGAGTCAGACCTCAGAAGAACTGATATGCCTCACTTTGGATGTACGTAGGGAATTTTTGATGGACCAATTTTCCAATCTGCATATAAACAAAGATGGTTTGCAAAAGGAAATAATCTACAAAGCGCTCTTTCTGCCCCTTTACAGAGAGGCCCCTTGGATATGTTTTAGGACAATAGAGTAAAAAATGGATAGAAGTCCTGAAAACTCTATAGTCTGAAGGAGCATTAATGCGAAAAGGATACGTTCTAAGAGTAACTATTGAAAACACGTGTCATCTTACCTGGACCACTGCTTTTGAGCCGCTGACCTCCAGAACTTGTCCACTCCTCCTTGTACCATCCGGAAGTGTCAAATGGACGATCTCTGCATATTTGGGAAACTGAACAAGTGGATGGAGGGAAAAAATGAGTGCTAACTTAAAAGTGAATAAATGCATTGAAAGACCAATACATACAAGAAGGGAGTCACGTTCGTCACAAACTTTCTTCCAGGAACTGAGAAGAGCCAAGAGTAATTTAAGTAAAGATACTGGTCTATGAAATTCTAACTTCGAGATGGTTAAACTTAAAAAGAAAAAATATTCAAGAAGAACATTAAAACAGAAAGAAAATAATTAGTCTAGATCATTCTTTTAATTTAACAAGGATAACTAGTTCATGCTATATTTGTACTTTTAGGTGGTGTTTTAAAAAGTAAGGGACTAATGTGCTTGTAATCCGAAAGAGTGAATTGCTAAGAATGAAAACAATGTTTATCCATACAGGAGGCTAGGAAAATTGTACATCTAAGAACAAGTGTGCATTTGGAAGCCAATATGCTGGCCAGGCATTAAAGTAGCTTCATTCTCTAACAAACAACTTGGAATTTCTGAAGTCTGCCTTTAAAACAAAAAAAGAAAAATCAACATACCTTCACTTGATCCAAGATTACTAGAGGGCCATTGACACCTGACACGGTCTTGTAAGCTGAAATAGAAGATTTTATTATATGTAAAACAGTTCCAGTGGTATCAACATGAGACAAGTTCCCTGAAAAATCATTCAGGAAAATCTTGAAACTATAAGTTCCCAATGGCACACAGAAAAGTCTTTAAGATGAAGTTCTTCAATCAGAATCCCAATAGAGGAGTCAGGAGGTCAACTAATTCATTTGCAGGGTGAAGTTGATAAATGTGAAACACAGAACAAAACGATATGATCTACACTTACAAAACATAGAACAGCACTCTTGGTAATGCGTATGAATACAATGATATCTCAAACACGAAAGAAAAAAAAGGGAAATGTAAAAGTCATTTGCATTGGCCATCCGAAGTGATAATTTGTATGTTTTGTTTACATTTCTGACTGATGTTTTTAAAGCTCCTTCAGTTAAATATAAAAAAGGAGGGGAGAAAAAGGAACCGTCAAAACAGGATTCATGCAAGAGTTCCCCTACAGGGTACAGAGGTGTGACGATAACAGCCTCTTATTTAGGCTGAGCACATTCACTTTGCTCATATTTTAAATCGAAAACAGACAAAATCTTTAAAAATATTTCATAGTGTTATTTTCACTTTATAGAAGAAAAATGCCTGCTGATAATGTACATTGAAGAATAAAAAAAACAATAAATCTGAAAACAAACTGACATGTATACCCTTCTTTCAATAACATTTTTAAAAAGTAGCACTTTCTGAAACAGAACTTTTTATTTAGAGAATATTAAGCATGAGCAAGTACTGGCAGGTAAAATACATATAATTTTCCAGAAAGAAGGGTACTAAAATGCTAGTATGTTCTAAAAATAATGATGTTGTTAAGTAAATTATGATCATATCTATCAGACGTCTACAAAGTTCTTTCATTTGGTGCAAGAGCCATGTCAGATTTTCAGGGTTACTGGTGACTTTGCAAGGCACACAATTACTATGCTAATGTACCTCATGGGTGTCCCAGAAATCTGTCATGACGTTGGCATCTACCAGCCTACATTCAATGAACCCTTAATATTAAAAACACTAAAGTAGTTTTCAAAAACTGTAAACTGGAATTGAAAAAATCCAAATTTATTTCAAATTCCCTAAAAAAGCCTACATTAGTAACCAATAGAGGCGGTCACTGCCTTAAACCGTTCGTATATAACAAGGGGTCATTTTGCTAAAACCATTCTATTTTGTGGAAAAGATAGGTGTCTTCATAAGACAAAAATAAGATCTGTCTCTGACTGGGTTCCTGGCCAGCCATTTATTACACCCACTGCTTTCAAAGCGCTCAGCATTTGCTAAGCCCACCAAGGGCATACAAGCCTTTCCATGGTCAGTCAACAGAGCATACAGCTTTGGTGTCTAGAGGATATACCATGAAGGAAAATATGGAAAGTTTGTAGATCAGGGACAGCTATGATTCTGAAAATTAAAGACCCCTGGGACAGGAGTAAAACCATTCAGACCATCTGACTGCACTCCATTACCTCTATCCATTTCGATGGAATATGCTGTAAACTGGGCTTCTGATTGAAATGCAAGAAGCCTGTGAAGTATGAATAAGTCATCGGGAATGACGCCTTACTTGCACTCAAGATAGTGGATTCCTGGGCAGGGTATGGTCATTCTGACGTCTCTGTCCTGGAAGCAAACTGTGCCTTGGAGAGCCTGGAGCCATTTCACCCATTCGGTGTTAAGATTGCAATACACATCCTGCACTGAACACTGACTGGACATAGAGACCTAATCTGAGAAGACCACCGGCGCTGATCTACTTTCACATTTACTGTAGATATCTACCATTGTGTCTGATATTATGAAGGCCAAATCAGCATAATGGCAGCATATGTGAAACCTTCTCCTACATGTTTATGTAGGTTTTTTGTTAAGCACAAGAAACCATCAAATAATTGACTTGGATAACTTTGGCGGGGAGCAGTCAATCAGCTTCAGAGAGACAAGGTCATCACTATTAGATGGGACCCAAGTATGATAAAACCTTAAGGAGAATGAAGCCGGTAGAGGTCTGGTCCTAGGCACCTATAAAGGTAGAACCAAGTCTCCACACAAGGAGGGTGGCCACAGGACTAGTTTAGTTCCTGAATGCATTGGTGAAAAGATGGGCCTTAAACGATCCTTTGAATTTCAGGTAGACACTTTCTAATCTCAAGAAAGGGAGTTCCACAAGGACAAGCCCATGTAATGGAAGGAATGCCCACTTTATCTTTTGATCTAAGGTTGTAGGGTCTTGTCCGCAAAAGCAGTTTGCTGCTGGACCAAAGGTTTTTGGGTAGTTTGTGTGGGTGAAATGATTTGCAAGCAGTTAGGTGTGTGGCTGTTGAGAGACATGTGCACAAGATAAAGTGTTCTGAAGGTTGTTCTCTCGTTTTTTAAAGGATGCTACTTGAGTGACTTCATGGTTTGGGCGATAAAGAGGTGATAAAGTGGTGATGATGACGATGATTCAAGCTAAACCATAGGCGAGGTACAAAGACTTGAACTGTCTTGAATTTGGAGAGAAAAGTGCTAGGTAGGGCAGTGTTTAGGCTGTTACATTAATCAAGGTGAGAAATGAATGTGTCCAAGGTTAAGGTGATTTCCTTTAAATATTAGAGCATCTGTAGAACAACTTTTACAAGATGAACGTGTCGGATGGGCACAGAGGAGGTCGAGGTTTCTCGTTTCGACCACTAGGTATTTATCAGCTGAAAATATTTTAATCTCCCGACCTCCAATTATTCCACCTTGGAGTACAGGTATATATACATAGAGAACATACATTGGATCATTTTTTACCACCAATGGGCTATGAAAATCCACCTTGGGACATTTGGTATCTAGTAATGTTCTCTTTATCTTTCACTTCCTTGCCCCTATTTTATTTGATAAGATAGTAAATACAAAGTTTTTTCTTTCTACCTTCTTTTATTTTCACAATGAATATTTACAAATGTACTTGCATCTGTTCTTTTTACCTCTCTATCTTAATATTTCTAGTAAATGCTTCCTATGAAGAATAACACAAGTATTTTTGGAAACATAATGAAGGCATACCACAAATTAGTTAAATATGTGTCAGTCAAAATAAATATAATGCAGCCTACAACAATGATAAAAATGCTGCATGAAAACATATGTTTTTAAAAAATGTTGCTTAGACCTCTTTTTTGAAGTACAGGAGTTGTGGCTTATTCCTGACGAAGGCGTAATTTACGCCGAAACACGCGTCGAAAAGTATTAAGGCTTGCCACTGCATTGTTCACTTCTCTTTTATATAAAAATCGACTTTTATGATTGTAAAGATTTTAATATAGGTTGATGTAAAATAAAATTGTAATCTCATGCAACTTGTATGTTATGAATTAAGGATAATTAAATAAAAAAAATACCTAATATTTTCTACATCTTATTCATTCTAGATTTAGGTTGTTTAGACTAAAAGACACATGTTTAGCAATTGTTTCTAGTCTCGATGATTGCCTAGGTTGTTACTTTCGAATGTGCATTACCCTGTCCTAGGAATTGGAACTATTAGGGGGTCCTTGTTATTTTCACAAATTCTCAGTATACCAATTGCTGGACTTCAGGGGACAGGCTTTAGGTAGTAGACTGGAGCCAGATTGTCTTACGCATGTTGTTCAGATTCTAGCATGAGAAGTTTGATGTTGATGTAGAATTTGATAAAGAAATTATCAGTCCAAGGAATTTTCTAGATATCAACGAACTACAACTCCATTATTGGGGTGAACTACAGGCTCAGACAATGGACACATACATAGGTTGGTTGGCGGACGAGTTGAGAGAAACCAAGGGCCTCAACTTCACTAATGACATTCTGGGTGTAAGTGTTGGATGGAAAAACTGCCCAAAAGTTCAGGATACCCAGAATAAAAGCTCGATCTAAGAAACATAGGACAAGCCAGGAAAGATTAAGGGATGGAAGAGGTGTTTCTTCTATGTGGGTGACAGATTTATGCACTGACAAGTGAGGTGACAGGGCTTGTGTCAGCCATTCACAGGGGGTATTGAAAGAATGTGCATGTTAATGAGTTCCTTAAAAGCAAAGGAAACAAGAAGGATCAATGCTACATCAACACTCCTTAACTCTGTTTTTCATCACTATGTTATAATTGGGGGTAGGAGGCTGGCTATGGATGGGGCGAAGCAATTCTTAAACTTGGTCTCCGTTATAGCTAGGAAACAGAGGCCATTGGTTAGGGTGAGATTGTGTATGTTACAGGCCCTAACCGCAGATCCTGAATTGAGGAGGACACCCAGTAATGCATGGGTGGAAGTAACTGAGTCACTGACAGAATAAAGGGGAGAATGAGCATCATAGTGGGGAGCAAGGGAGTAGGACTTTGGGGGTTTGAGGTCACATTGGCTGCTGGAATGGAGAGCACATTTGGTAGGGAAAGTCTCTAAATAAACATTTAAGCTACTGAAAGTTTTCAAAATTCAGACAGTGCCGGTTAGGCTAGATCAGAATCTTACTGCTGTTATGAATATGGATAGCAATCATGTGGTTCTGAGTTGAAGGAGGCAACAAGTTTCTACATTGTGGAGCATGAGGCAGTCAGGTAATATTGAGAAAAAGCCTTGTCCCTAGATGTGATATTAGTGGTACGGAACAAGAGGTCTCTAGTGAGGTATTTTCTAAGTGGATGAGTTGCTTACCTACTATTCAGATCTCATGAGGAGTGAAGCAGATTTAATATGAATTTCTTTTTGCTCTTTTTGAAATTATGTGGGCCTGAAAGGTTTCCTCCAAAGCATTGAGAGCCCAAGATGCGGAGGTGTGCACTGAGGGATTTAGGAAGGCATGGAAGCGCAATTGATATTTGGAGTAATGGTTTGGCTGAAGCCTAGCAGGCATTGAGTATGAGAGAGAATGTGAATGCAGGAATGAGGAATTTCTATCAACAGACACCCATGGCATATTGTCTGAAGTCAAGGACAACAAGTGTCACGTTTATTTTGTCCACGAGATAAGTAAACCCAAACCCCTACAGCACAGACCATTTGACTTTCTGGTCACAGTATCACAGCCTGGATCTATGAATAACGGTTTGTCATTAAAGCGAGTACCCCATCTTATGTCTAACTTGTTCAAAGATGTTTATAAGATTCAATATTCCAAAGCTTTACTATTAGGGCAAGAACTCTGAGGAATTGCAGTGAATTAACTGTGAGCTTAGCTTCCATTACTGGCAGTGGTTCCAGAATGAAAACATGCAAATATCTTAACACAATTTGACAACTTGAGGTGACTTATAAAGCTCCTCGAGTGCTCACTGATTACATGCATGTAAGAAAGATTGGTAATTGAGCAGATTTTTTAACAAAGTCACAAAAGTGCACCTGCAGATATAGTCTTGCATTTATGCAGATTCATAACTTTCAGGAATTTAGAACAATTTACAAAGGTAGACCTGAAAACTACTCCTAGCAAATTTTTGTGCATTCCATTTTCACATGAACAAATATAAAAATAACTTGTACATGTGAATGTCCACTGAGCATTGGTCGGTTTGGTGGTTAGAATGGTGCCAATGCCAGAGGGACAGCTGAATGGGAGTTAGTATAGCATATGTAGTCATAGTTTACCTGGCAAACCGAGGACATGGCTGGGTAACTGCTGAGCAGCGTGTTTGTGACATGCCAGGACAGTATGCCACGGTGCAAAAGTAAGTAATGAATGGCGACAGCACTAGTTGAGATCAAAAGAGAATGTTAGTATACTACTGTCGTAGTTTGACCCAGTGTTTGGTTGCTTGGGAAGAGAGTGAGAAGTGTCATTCGTCCAAATTAATGGCCATTGTTAGACTCAGCAATAACCTGTACCTGAGGTTTAGGTATCTACAACATGGGCCAAGCCCTCCGAGTGCAGTGGGCGAATAACGATTTGTATTAAAATATTCCTTTAGTTTAGCTTTAATCTGCCTGAGAGTTCTTCTGTTCCATTAAGTCAGTGGGAGACAGAATCTCAACTGGAAATGTAGCCATTTTTTTCCATTTATTCAATGTCCTGCCAAACTTGCTTGGAAATGGCTGAGACAAAATGCAAGGCCCAGGAAAATGAGGCTCTCAAGTCACCTTGAGGAAGTGAACGTCAAAGGACATTGCAGCACAGCAGGACAGAACACCCCACCACGTACAATCCCAAACCATGTTAGAGCCTGAGCACCAGAGCTCTTGTGCAAGAGGAATCACAGCAACCATTTCTTCTTTTCAAACTAAGCCTGATCATGGCTGCTGCCTCTCTGGACTTATTAAACCATTTCTCCTTTGCTTAAAAGATCTAAAAATATACTTTTTCTGTGCGTGGGAACAACAGATAAAAGTAGGTGTGCATTTATAACAGCTTCTCAGGAGCGTGGGTTCAAATGCTCCAAGATGCTTTTCCCATTCATCCAAGGCCACTGAGAAACTATGACAAAGAACTTTGTCAGACACCTAATTCCATTTAAGCACTCGCAAAGTGTCAGTTTAGTAGTCCCCGTGTCTTAAGGGAGAGGGTTTTACTACCAAACAACTACTGGCAATACTAACAGGTCTAGCTTTGAAGAGCTACACACACCCTGCACTCACAAAAGCACACCACTCACTCTGCCACATCTGTCACCTTGCACTCATCTGGGCACACCCCTCCTCATTGATTTGTATTTCATTGTTATTTCCTATGGCACAGAAATTGTCCTTAGGGATGTCCGAGAGATTTACATAGTTAAAAAAATAAAAAATAAATAAGAGGTTGCCATTTTCCTTCATTGGTTACATACGGGACAAATAGTCACAAGATCCTTCCAGAGGGAGGGAGCTTCTTTTGGTTGACAAATCATTGGAATGCAGCATAGCACGTTGAATACTTTAGGAAAGAAACTGCAAAGCAGACTAAATAAATATATACTATGAATGACCAGACAGTTCTATTGTTTTAGGCACCTGAAGGAGATAAATTGTGTGATGTGCATGTTCCTTTACCGTGCTGTCAGCTTGGTGAAAATAAATCAAAATTGAGGAATCAGGCGTACGTGCCTGGTCAATCCTTAGTTGTGTACTGGTTTATTGCAAGATAAAAGCACACAGGGATGGGTTACGCCTTTACAAAAGGACAAGACTCTACAGGAAATAAGTTACAAACTGTATATTGCGAATTGAGTTTTGTATGTATATTTTAATTTATCTCTTTTTACTTATGTACTTTATGATCTTTTTCTTAGAGCAAATAAAAGGAGAATCGAACTGAAGTTACAAAGTTGTTCAAATACTATGAACTCTTCCCTCCCTGGGGCCTTGCAAGGAATTATTATTTTCTACTAGCGCAGACACACGCACACAAATTCTGGTGTACAGACACCCCAAGAAACAAGGGATAGCACACAGTCCAACACTGATAGACACTGAATGTGCAAAAAACAAATACACAGACAACAGTGGCACATCCAACAAAAACATCAGTAATATACAAGCATTCATAGACACAAACTTAAAACCCGGCACATATAGAAGCTGTGAAACAATTATGCAATTGGGGATTCAAACACCTGATCACAAATGCATATGCAAACGTACAGAAACATTTATTCATGTACATAAACTACAAAAAAAATTCATATGAATATAGATTTAATTGCATGCTGGAAAACACTAGGCAAATTAATCATACACAGAACACACATGCGCAATTGAATACTAGGTCGCAAGGAAATAACCACATAGATCGGTAAGCACACTTCTCACTCACACAAACACAAAATCAAGAATAACCCACATGCCCAAAACCATTTAAATAAACATGGCCAGACACACACATACACATGTAGAATGACAAGCAAACGCTGATTCACGCATAAACACCGAAAAAGGCACAGAGAAACAAACATTAAGGCATACACCCGGGAAAACATTTGTTGGAAAACACACAGAAACAAGTATATGAATAGGTATATAGACACATGAACAAATGGGATCATATACATGAAACTTTGCCTGCACACTCAAGCATGAACTACCTCAAACACACACACACACGTAAGAAGGCATATATAGAAATAAATATTTCTCCTGATAAGAACGGTACCCCGCTTGTGTTGCTTGGTTGGTTACCAGAGGGAAGACTGGGCCATCGAACCCCAAATTAGGTCCAAATGGTCACAGTTTTCATCCATTCTGGCCACAGGTGTAAGCAAAGGACTCATTTTGCATGATCACCCCCCACATTTTTGGACTGATGCTTCTTGTTTATTGACTCTTAAGTGCACTCTGCCCTGATGGTCCAGACCCAGCACAGGTGCTCTGACACCTCAAAATGTATGTGCATTTGGCTAACACAACATTGGCATATTTATTTTACCTTTAAATCCCTAGTATATGGTACAAACTGTTCCCAGGGCTTGTAAATTAATTGCCACTAGCAGTTTGGAGCACTTAAGTGTGCTACCACTGCAGTGACCAAGTGGAAACATGCCTCTGGGGCTGCCACTACAGCGTAGTTGGGCAGCTTTTGAACTGCCAATTCCACATGGAAAAAAATAACCCTCCGAACCATCCCCCCCCCCCCATTCAAAACCTTCCTTATTAACATTTTTAAGTCCCCCCCCCCCCCAGGGAAGGCCTTGTAAGCCCATATGGCAGGGCGTGAAGTATTAACAAGCATTGCATAGCTAATAGGTCTCGCCTTTAGGACCTTATAAGTGTTTAGACATGCAACAGTTGATGTTGTTGCACCAAGGATATGCTGCATAACTAAATACTTATAAGGTCCCAAAAGCGAGACCTATTGGCTATGCCAATGCTTTTTATTAATAGAAAGCCTTTGTTGTCAAGCCATCTATTATACACTTACACGCGTATTCACAAACCATTATCGAATAAATAGGTGTTTTAATGTTAGACAATGGTCAAACAAACGTTAAGAGTAAAAAAAAAAGAAAAGGCAGTACCTTTTAGTTTTTGGTTTGTAGAGCTTCACTTCTGCCTTGTTTAGATCTCCCAAAGAGGTCGATACATAGAGATCCTTATTTACTGGAAGTGTAGCTAGCATGTCCGCCACTAAGGGACTGCTCTTCCAGCAAAGGTCCGATCCTCACATCAGCAGGTCGCATACATGTCTTTCTTTAAGCAGGTGTCCCCATCAACGCAAAAAAATATATGTAATAAAAGAAGACATTTGCTATGCAAGTGAGCACTTGAAAAATACGTTGCAAGCTTCCCAGGAGCAGGACTTACTTCCCGTCTTCTTACGAAGATCTATAAATCCTATTGCCTCGGTTTTACTTCAGATTCTAAAAACATGACAGGAAAAACAGAAATCAGGGAGCTAATAGTGACTGACAGACTGGTGGCTGTAGAAGGAGGTGCCGAGTTACCTTATCAGCCGTTGGTTAGAAAGAAAAGGAGCAGCCTCGAGAACGGGCAAATCAGTCATTCTGGAAGTGTTAAAAATCAAGCCTCCCAGAAGAGACAGCCTCTGGCACCATGAAAATGATAGTGGCTAGTTCCTACAACTCTTGTGCTTAGTTTTTGTGTGACAAATGCATTCTGCAACCGTGTTCTGTGTGTGGTGAAAGGGTAATGAGGCGTATTTATAGGCTTTCTTTTTGTGCTTTTATGTAGCACAGAAATGGCCCTTAGGTATCAGAGCGCTTCACAATAAAGCCAGAAAATATCCACAAGAAATAGGACAAGCAGCGACGGGCTGGATAAGGTGGCGGGACTGCATGGGGAGATTAAGTAAATTGTGAGCAGCGACAGGCGCGGACACGAGCAGGAAACTAATGGAAGAAGAAACAAGCGGTCTTCAATGTCTATTCATGGCAGTGACCACTAGATGGAAGTGAGACAAAGGGAAATCCACCACATTAAAAAAAATCTGTCTTCACTTTTCAAGCACTGCATTCGTGCTTGTGGCGCGGCGCTGCTCGCTCCCGCAAGGTGGATGCTGCCACAAGCACGATTGCAGTGCTTGAAAAGTGAAGACCGATGGCTAAAGGCCCTCCTAGAGCAGCGCATGCGCGCTGCCTAGGCGAGACCTAAAAAGGACATGTTCCTTTTATGTTGTACATGTTCTGACAGTGGATTCTCACAATTGTCGCTTTCACTGTGGCAAGGCTGGTAGGCCCACTGGCTAACATGTGGTTCCACTATTCCAACCGCTAAGTGATATCTTCCATTTGAGACCACCAAATATTTTACTACCAGGTATCAAATTAATTGTTACATTAGTCCGACATAGTACTGAAGATGGATTTAAGGTCAATTTTAATATAAAGGTAACTAAAAGTCACCACTTTATTGCTCCTTAGTTCTAGAAGCCCTTTCTGATTAACTACAGTAGTTATCATCAGAGACAACCTCCTACCCTTCTGCGAGGAGATATGACGTGCTCCCATGAACGGGGAAGAAAAGGTTTGTTGGTGGGAGGGAGTGTGACCTCTTCGTGACAGGATGGCACGAGGGCAGTAACCACAGATGGACCAGATTGAACAGGGCAACCACATCTGATAGTCAAATGCAACTCACACTGTAGCATGCCTTTTTTTTCAGGCTGGCATCGCTTATAGAGGGGGCAAACCTGTTGCAGAACTGGTTTACCACATTGGGGGGGGGGGGGTTTACATTATAATGGGCACACCTCGGGGTGCTCTGACCAAGGAAAGCAGGGTTCTGACATCTTGGATTTGAGCAGAGAGATGCACTGCAGAATTGTTTAGTGTCAATCCCCCAGAAAGAGATGCAAGAGTGGGTTGGGTTGCCCCAGGGAATGTGGCCCTCACTGGTGAGTGAGTCGTCCGCACCCACAAACTCTAAATTGGCATAGAAGTGGCATCCCTGGGTACCGCCTTGGTACAATATGGGATTTGGAAAGATAAGAAGAAGGACTGCACCTGCGGACCCCAGAATGAAAGACTGCACCAAGAAGTGAGACAAAGGGAAATCCACCACATTAAAAAACAATCTGTCTTCACTTTTCAAGCACTGCATTCGTGCTTGTGGCGCGCCGCTGCTCGCTCCCGCAAGGTGGATGCTGCCACAAGCACGATTGCAGTGCTTGAAAAGTGAAGACCGATGGCTAAAGGCCCTCCTAGAGCAGCGCATGCGCGCTGCCTAGGCGAGACCTAAAAAGGACATGTTCCTTTTATGTTGTACATGTTCTGACAGTGGATTCTCACAATTGTCGCTTTCACTGTGGCAAGGTTGGTAGGCCCACTGGCTAACATGTGGTTCCACTATTCCAACCGCTAAGTGATATCTTCCATTTGCGGCCACCAAATATTTTACTACCAGGTATCAAATTAATTGTTACATTAGTCCGACATAGTACTGAAGATGGATTTAAGGTCAATTTTAATATAAAGGTAACTAAAAATCACCACTTTATTGCTCTTTAGTTCTAGAAGCCCTTTCTGATTAACTACAGTAGTTATCATCCGAGACAACCTCCTACCATTCTGCCAGGAGATGTGACGTGCTCCCATGAACGGGGAAGAAAAGGTTTGTTGGTGGGAGGGAGTGTGAACTCTTCGTGACAGGATGGCACGAGGGCAGTAACCACAGATTTAACAGGGCAACCACATCTGATAGTCAAATGCAAGTCACACTGTAGCATGACTTTTTTTTCAGGCTGGCATCGCTTATAGAGGGGGCAAACCTGTTGCAGAACGTGTTTACCACATTGGGGTGGGGGGGGGGGGTTACATTATAATGGGCACACCTCGGGGTGCTCTGACCAAGGAAAGAAGGGTTCTGACATCTTGGATTTGAGCAGAGAGATGCACTGCAGAATTGTTTAGTGTCAATCCCCCAGAAATAGATGCAACAGTGGGTTGGGTTGCCCCAGGGAATGTGGCCCTCACTGGTGAGGGAGTCGTCCACACCCACAAACTCAAAATTGGCATAGAAGTGGCAACCCTGGGTACCGCCTTGGTACAATATGGGATTTGGAAAGATCAGAACAAGGACTGCACCTGAAGACTGCACCAAGAACTAATGCACCTGCTGAACCAAGAAAGGACTTCAGACAGAGAAGGGCTGCTTCTGCTGTTGACTTTGTGACGAGAGAGACCCCAGGGACTAGAACTGCATACCACTTATGCCAAGTACTAGTGAGTAGACTCCAAGGGCTAGTTAGCTAGTCACTTGTTAAGGTGTAGGGACACAGAAGGTTAAGGAAGCCCTCCACCTGCAAAGAGCTCATCTGACTAGTTGCACTGAATTTGCCATAAACTCAGCTGGTGAAGTCCATGAGCTCGAGTCCTAGCCCACAAGAGTGGACCCTTGGTTGGTGCTGGAGTGTACCAACAGAACTGCAACGTGTGAGCCTAAATCCCCCCCCCCCCCAACAGCGCCTTGGAGACCTTCACAGGGGGGTGAGTAATGTGATTTAAACCCCCGATTGATTAAAGTTAAACAAAAAAAAAATTGGGACAGAGTCTGAGGCACATACACTACAACAATGCTGCCATTCCACAGGTAGCCTCAAACACGTGTTGGAAATCAAAGCTCCTAATGAAGTGCTGGAATTCACCAGTCCATCTATGCTAAACCAAATGCTGGATTCAAATTGCAGAGGACCTGCTGATGATCCCATTAAGGAGAAAAAAAGAACCAGAACAAGGCAAAGGTAAATACTTGACCGGGACCAAATTGGCCCCTGCATCCAACGTTTGCTCCATCGCAGTCGGCCGGAAACTTTGACTTCTGCCAAGATCCTCGCATACAAGGCTCCTAGACTAGCACTACAAGTGAAAAGCAATGATTTATAAAACTTAGAATGAATTAATTACAGTGATTTATGGAAATCTTGCAAAAATAACATCTCTGGTTCTCTTTCTCTGATGTTGGTAGTTTTGGCGAGTATTTAAAAGATAAAAATATATGAACTATTTTTATAAATTGGAGTGGAGTTTTTATAATGTTGCGTATCTTACTTATTTGCTGTTTGGGTACTGATAAATGCTTACTTTTTACACTTGTTTCCTTAGAGTTAAACCTGACTGCTCTGTGCCACAGGACTGAGCTAAGGTTTGATTTAAAGAAACCTAACTGGACCAGATATAGAATAGTGATATTTTTACTTAGTGAGGTCTCACAACCACCCCAAGTAATAATTCACTTTACTCACAATGGATTATTGGCCGACCCAAATAACTGGAGTATCATTTTTAATGGGAGAAGCGTAGGTATGGTGTTTGGTACGAATGCAGATTCCGCAGCATCCCCCACAGAAATGTGAGGAAAATTCACAATTTTTACCAAAGTTTAATGTTTGGAGGGAATTCAGGGTAAAAAAAACTTAGAACAATCCATGTAAGCAATACCACGCTGGATTCGATCGTATCTCGAGGTTTAAAAAAAAAATCCAGGGTTGGGGGGGGGGGGCTTCCTGGTTGCCAACTCACCCAGAGCATGGTTTAACTAAAATAATCAGTGTTCTAAATTCCTCCCGGGGATTACAAGACATTCACAAACTAAACTGCGCTAGTGGAGGTTGGGCCTTCAGGGGACAATCAATCTATTTACTCAGAAGCGACAGAGAAAGATACCAATAACAAACTACTTAAGTATAACTCGTCAGGAAAAAGGGCACATCAGTTTTAGTTTACTGTACACAGTAGCATCTGTGCCTCCCTAAGGAAACCATGGATTGAATTATGTCAACATTAGAATGTTTTGTGTAATCTCAAAAGTAGCACTACGATGATTACCAGACAAACGATATCAGTGATTGGCATAACACAGGAACGTGTGGACCTGGCCAAGACACAGTTTGCTGTCAGCGGCTGTTCATTCTCAGTTCAGAAGTGAGGGGTTTTAATAGAAAAGCAAGGTGATAACTACTGCAGAAATGCATTTATTTAAAATATGTTCTGAACTGCATCCACAAAAATATAAAACCTTCGTTGAGACTCGAGAACACATGCCACGAATTTCCCGGGGTACACCGAGGCAGGTTGATGAAAGTTCCTTGTATGTTGGCGAAACTCGTTTCATTTTCGAGTAACCTGTCCGTATACTACTAATATTTCAAGAATCAAGTAGAGTTCGCGCTATTGGCGTTGTAATGGAATTTTTTTTTGCTTAGACTTAGGTTATAATGCATAACCTCGTCTTTAAAAGCACTAGCTTTTTAAATACCTTTTAGAAGGCAGCGGTGAAGCCCTCCTCTCAGCGGCGATAGTGTCACAGAGATTTTGAATCCTCTCCTGTCTCCAGAACTGTGTAGGGAAGGGCCGTGGTGCTAGAGAACAAACACATGCTAGGGATTTTGCTGCCTTATAAGCAGCAACGGGCGGGACGGCACAGCGGGCGCCGAAGCTGAAAAAGCCCCACCATGAGTGAAGAAGCAGCGACCTCTGGAGGTTGTTGAAGCTGCCCTTGCCAACTTACAGCCCAGGCAAAGGCTTCAATAATATTTGCAAAGCCATGCAAAGGGTGATTTGCGCAGCCTGTTGTGGCTTTGTAAAATAAATGTAATGCAATGCAGTGACTTGACCAGCCTTATGTTACATATTAAGCTGGGAAGCGTTCTCAGGCATCCACCCAAGGATTTTGGCGCATTCCCAGATTTACTAAAGCTAGTAGAGCTGGAAATGAATCAACATGCTACACCTTCCCCAATGAGGTGCAACGAAGAGAAGTATATGCATTCCTGTTACTTCCCCTTCGTATGTGTGATGCATTCTACATCACACATTGAAAGAGGAAAATGCTTCAAAGGATTGCAAGGTGTTCCTTCCTGCAGTAAAACAATCCTGCCTCTATCCCAGGCACCCTTGTACTATGGCGCAATAGTGTCTGTGTTGGCGCTCGGCTGCACACAGTGCATCAGTGCAAAGAGAGCAGAAATGCTGCGTATCTTTGTAAACATGGCGCATTTCTTCTCCCTCCATGTCATGCAAGGCAGAGCAACAACTTTGCTTGCTGCTCTGGGTTATGTGGACAATTGGTATATATGCCCTCATGTAGGTACAAATGTATTTCCACACATTTTGTACACTCACACAAGTAGCTCATTTATGGCCCTGGTATAGATTGTGCATTAAATGCACTAAAATGCATCAATCCATGCAGGATGTATTTGGTGGCTTAGGGTGGACAATATGGTTCTTAAAACATTAGAAAATGGGATTTCTCTTTTTAAAACTTCAGACTTTAAGCAGTCTATGGGAAAGGGTAGTCCGTGCAAGCCAGCTGTGCAGTTGAACCTACATCCAGGTATGTGTATACATTCCATGCATGCTTTGAATAGCAAAAACAAAGTAGAGAAGTATGCAAATAAACCATTTTATGCTACTATGCAGCCATTCAGTCACGTTTTATACTCCTCTAAACCCATGTGCACCCCTTCGCCGCCAGAAGTGCAGTATGAAGTGCTTTATAAAAAGAAGCCATTTTATTGTAGAAGAAGGAAGTATAATATCAAAAGATAAGTAGTAAAAGTGCAGTTTACACACCACACACTACACC
This sequence comes from Triturus cristatus, assembly GCF_964204655.1. NCBI lineage: Eukaryota > Metazoa > Chordata > Amphibia > Caudata > Salamandridae > Triturus > Triturus cristatus. The sequence continues at coordinate 939,283,167 of NC_140594.1, read as the reverse complement.
ATGTACCAACGTGCTGTACAGCCGAGGTTCGAACATCTGAGTGGACATTTGTGTAGCGCTTTGAAAGATTTATTTCCACACTTGGTAAATTCAAAACGCAATAATGAAATAAATGGACAACAGCAGGGGGTCAGACGCAAGCAACCCAATGGGATTATGGGGACGCACATTTGCCTTGAACGTTCTCACTTTTTCAACTTTTTTAAATTATTATTATCGGTCGTGATAAGAACTCTTTGTGGTTTTCGTTGGAAGAGAAACAATATAAAGTGAAAACACAGTTTGTTATGTTAGGTTCCCAGGTGCCCACTGTGGGAGGTTAATGTAAAGGGGAGGTGTAAAGCATGTGTGTCTAGAATTTTTTTTATTATCACATCCCCTGTGGGGCTGAGAACTCCAAAGAGTAGCCCAATAATCAAGGTCTAAGAACTGCAGACTAGACTTGTGCATACTTTTTATCAAACGTTTACGTTTGCTAAAAAGTAAGTACATGTCCAGTGTGTGGCTGCATGCCAGACATACTGCACCTTATGTCAATGTATGACCAACTGAGTGGAGGTGTTTTGAAACAAACACTGTGAAAGAGATTAACATCAGGTGCATCAAATAGGTTCTTCTACACTAGGCTAATTTAAGAGAACCACTATAACTTAGATTCAAACAGAAATGGCAGTTTCTGCTGTACGTTAACCATTGTAGGAAAACTGTGCTTTTAGAGTTTTCAATGTGAACGTCTAGAAAATTCTGCACCTGGAAAGGGCCTGAACTGGAAGAATAACCAGTAGGAAATGTTATTGCATTGGTATCCAGGTAATTCCCTATTCCAGAGGGGAATACACTGAAAACTGCAGCAAATCCACACCCTGGATTTACTGTACCTAAGGAATTGATCATTCTGGGTGGTTAATAAAGCAGTTTGCTAGCATCCCTTTGCACAGATGTAAGGTGATAATCAACAAGGAGAAAATTGCTTTCAATCATGGGTCTGAAAGAAATAAAGGAGATATGACTCAAAGCCACTAACAGAGGATGATAAAGCAATGACTAAGTTGTTGGACACAACCACATCTACGCTAGGAAAAAAAAACGTTAGCAGAGAGCACCATGGCTGCATGGCACGTTCCATTTCCTCTTTCAGCGTAAATTTCCTAACCTTTCAAAAAGCTGCCTGCAAAAAAAAAAAAAAAAAGAAGAAGAATTCCGCATGTGACCCAACTTCCCTTAAAGTGCTGTACTCATGAAAACCAAGAACCATACGTCCGGTTCCAGGAAACTGAACAACAAACACCGTCTAGTAAGTCATGGCTCTATGGCCAATATGATCCAGGTTGCTAGTATCCTGCTGACTAGGGTAACCTGCACCTGGGGATTTAGTGAAGCTAAACTTTCACGTAAGGGTCTCAAAAGTGGGCAAATGGTACAGCTGCAGGGACTCTGTTCATAAAACAACCTTGAGTGTCACCCCGGAACCAACATCATACCAAAAGATGCCCCTCTCCAAAAATAAGCTTGGGCTCAGAATAAAAAGAATTACACTAAAAAGAGACATTAAAAATAAAAAACACCATCCAAACAACAAGAGTTTAGTTCAACAACGTGGTCAGAACTTTATGCATTTATGTTCTATTCCTTTCTTTCAATCACAAAATTAAAACATCATTGCATATGCTGGCTGTTGCTAACTGCAGAGTCCCTTTAACAAGTTAAGATGAAACTAAGTTGGAAGGGTGGTCATTGTACACACCTGGACCATAAACACTCAACCTTGTAGAGAATGTATTTTTGGGGCTAGAATGCCTTAAAGTCCTGTTAGAATATTGTCTGCCATAGAAGAACCAGGACCTGCCTGACCATCTACTCTGGAAGAAAACAAAATGAAGGAAAATGGGCTCAAAGGACATTGCCTTAATCAAAAGGCGTCAGATTGCGGCAAGTGGAAATAGAAGCTCCGACTTAAGAGGGAGAGATGCAAATAGTCTGAAATGAGTAGCAGCTAAAGAACTCACCAGGACAGCCCAAGAGCCAAAAACGAAAAAAGCTACAGTGTGCTAAGACCAACACCTTGAAGAAAGCCACCGCAAGGTGGAAAAATAAAGGGAGTGACACTTTCCTAATCATGTCAGAGGAAGGCGGTAAACCTAAAGCAGCCAAAACTGAACTAGCCTCGGTAAGTTGCTAATGACATACTTGATTCTACGCCCTTTTTGCCCGTCTGAAGTCTGCACCACAGCTCCGTGCCTGCGTGGTTCAGTTTTGTAAATAAGAGAATACTTGATAGATGCATAAATGTCTTGGTTGTGGGTGTCAGTTCCCAGTTACATAGCTGCAACTGGGATGCTCTCTATGCTACAGAACCTTACATAAACATACTGACAAATTTCATGCCAAAAAGCTCCCAGAGTAACAACGGTTTGAAATAGCAGAATTCTTCAATTGGACATTACAGTCACACTTTCGAATTAAATGCTCCAATAACAGCGTTAGAAACAGAGTACAAATAAAACCCAATTGATGTACTCGTAAGAGACATACCGTGACAGACAATTTCCAGATGTAACATGTCTATGCATAATCCATCTCAATAATTCTCTGTAAGATAAAAGATATTTAAAAAAAACACATGCGGTAGCAGGGTGAAAGTTACGCTATTAGATCTACTTTAGCAGACTGTGTGTAGTGCTTCTGCGAAAATGTCATGTCAAACAATAACACATTTCGGCATTAAGGGTCTACAGATACACCAACACAGTCACATGTAAACAAGAAATAATACGTTCATGATTAATAATGCATATTTTTGGGCACTACAGAGTATATAAGTTGGATCACTGAGTTAAGATGGCTCTCGATACTTTCTCAGAACACCTGTGTGTGCCACTTGCAGGTCACCTGTTCAAATCCAAGGCCCTACTAAGCCATGCTTCCTTCAGAGGATGATTATCAAGACATGTATCTATAGTGTCACTAAATTCCACGGCTAGGTTACCAAATGGATCTGCAGATTCTTGGACATGCTACTTTGAATATACAGGCCTAAAAGCTGGAAGGCAATTCATCAAGCCTGTGTTACTTCATATGCATATAGCTCGTTTGTGAACGATTTCAGTGGCAAGTTAAAAAAAAAATGCAATTTCAGGCTGTGCACAGTCCTACTCTAAACTTTTACCAAACAGTTTAAATTTTCATGCTCATAACTGACCAATCCACAACATATTGAAAGTATATGGAGGGTATAGAAGTACATTGAAACATTCACAAGAACGCACATTCCAAGCGTTCTACACAGAAAGAAGAATTATCAGGAACCTTACTTTACACGTTGCACCAGATCTTTTTTATCTATCATATATATTTCCTTTCAAAATTCGCTTCTTTCTGAATTCACTCATTGTGAAAACTTTGAATATTGGCATACTTTCCATACCACTTATGGATAAACTAATTCAGGTCACGTATGCTGGACTTTCAGCAAAAGTTGGGAAACATATTGCAATATGCTTGTGAATACGCACAATGTTTTATTACATTAATGTACACCACATTTCCACTGCATTTCCCAACTATCAATCTGACAATTTAGTGGCAATGACCAGTGGCCTAAGTTCAAAACAACGTGTGCATAGTTGACACATACATTTTGCCGTAAGCACATAGACCTTAACTGTGCGTGTTTTAAGTAACTTGGCAAATCGCTCACACAACGCAGGGCTTCAAAAAGCTCTCTCAATAGGTCCTTTCATTTCTATGCTGAAAGATGGGTATAACTGTAGTGTCATCACAATTACTACTTTAAACTTTTTCCGTGAAATAGCAAAGGCAATTGCCTGGAAGTCATGTGAGCAATGAGTAACAATTCATCTATTCTGCCACTGCACATGACCATAAGGATCAGTCTAGATCATTTGCCTGCTGCTAAAAGGAAGAACTGTTTCACCACTGTTCCTCTTTCCACAGTTAAACTTTATTTAAGCAACTAGTCTCTACAAAGATTAAATTATAGAATAATTACTTTAAAAAGTAATGTATTTGAATACATGGATTGCATTACTGGCAATTAACAACAGTTTTTAACATTCAGCCATACACCTAGATATACTACAGACAGCTGACATGTAACCTATCTGAAAAGATCCCTTCACTTCAGCCTAAACCAGCTATGATACAGTTAACTATGGAATGAGTAGAGCAGTGGTTATTAACTCGTGATCAGAGGCGTCTACTCATGGGGACTGCAAATGTTTTACAAAATCAAATAATATTACATTTTATTACATTAAAATTAATAACGTTTATACACATGAAGTAAAATTTAAAAATGTAACTATTTCTATGTATGACTGTGAATTAAACAAAATATTTCTATATTTGAGCATTTGTGTAAACTTGCTTTTGTGTATTATTTTGGGGTTCCAAACATAAAAATTGCTTATGTGGGAGGCCCCTGACGTCCAGTAATGACTGATTGTGGGGTGGGGGAACGAGGTCACCGAATTCCAGTAATGATTCAGTGGGGATCCAAAGAAGTCAAAGGGTTAAAAACAGCTGGATTAAAGGATTGTAAACTACTGTGAAGAGCCACGTACTTTTTTTTCTTTTTTTTTTTTTAAGTGCTACCAAAGGTTTGAGAAATACAAAATTCTGTCTAAGCATATATAATTTATTGCACGGTAATTTTACATTGTTTTGAAAAAACACATCTCTTGTGCTCTTTGAGGAATTACAGTATGCCAATGTCAATTCAGAGACGAGGTTTGGAAAATGTAAATGTAATCTAGAAGAAACAAAATACATTCAAGTACAAAATGAATGATGGATGGCAAGATGAATGAAAATATACTCTTATGGGCACTCAAAATAAGCCACAGCAATACAACCATGGTAGTCACAAAGTATGAACTTGCCAAGGTATGACGACTTAGCACTTCATAAAAAATCTGAGTACAAGGTCAAAAGCATATTTCTGCTGTGTTCCACAGGTCTAGCCATTCCAGAGCAGCCCATCTGTCATAGCACACATATATACATACACACATAATATATACACACACACTTCTATTATATATACACACACACACACATATATATATATATATATATATATATATATATAGAGTCACACATGTTTAGGAAATAAGATTATTAGTCCAAGCTTCCCAATAGATCCGGGACCTTCCATGCAACCCTTTACAGCAGAGGTCTTCAAACGTTTTTGCTCTGAGCCCCCCTAAACAAAGTGTTTTAATGTCAAGACCCCCTTCCAAAACTTTACAGTATGAATTGTGTGAGCGGGGAGGGAAGGGGCTGCGCGCAGGAGGCATGGCTCATGAGATCACTTCTGGAGTACTTTATCTATAGCTCCTAAACAACACTAAATATGAGACTTCTAAAACAGCAAGTGAATCAAACAAAAACAGTTATTGACCCAAAAATACTGTCCCTACAATTGAGGTGTTGTGAGCCCCTCACACTCCTGGTCCTCAAGACAACTACACTTGCTGCACAAATGATAACTTCAGTCCTGAGTAGCAGGCTCTCTCTACAGCCTCTTATACCCATTTCGCCACCATGCCGGACCATCACTCTAGTCTTAAAACAGGCCCTTTCAGAAAAGAGAGCTCCCACAGGTTGTCTTCCTTTATCTGCAATGGTGTCCTTGGTCCTAATGTTAGAAAATAAGCTGGTAAATTGGTACTAATGAGGCATAATATTTCACCAGACAGTGTTACCATGACTAAAAATTAAAATAAAATAAAGCTAACCACAACATTTGTAAGATTATGCTGCATAATTTACCTTTTCTTCTTGCATAATTAAAATCAACACTGTTGCATAATTTGGTCCTCTCTTGCCACATAAATCCAGAAGTCCTGCTTAATACGCCAATTTTTTTAGGTAATGTAGGGGTGTTATTTTATACTTACAAAATTTCATATATAAGGTACAATCTGATCGCTTATCACTAAAAGCTATTTTGTAGGAACGTGTTTTTATTTCAAACACTGCATCACTTTAAAGCAGCCTATGTTAGACTGTGTGTAATGCAATTTGATTTTATTTTTAACGGAATCTGTTCGCTCATTATTTTATATGCAGTTAGCTGACAGCGAAAAAACGAAGTACTCAAGACTAGTTAGTTCTTTTCTTTTAGCCAACTCAGAATTAAAATCAACACTGTTGCATAATTTGGTCCTCTCTTGCCACATAAATCCAGAAGTCCTGCTTAATACGCCAAATTTTTTTTAGGTAATGTAGGGGTGTTATTTTATACTTACAAAATTTCATATATAAGGTACAATCTGATCGCTTATCACTAAAAGCTATTTTGTAGGAACGTGTTTTTATTTCAAACACTGCATCACTTTAAAGCAGCCTATGTTAGACTGTGTGTAATGCAATTTGATTTTATTTTTAACGGAATCTGTTCGCTCATTATTTTATATGCAGTTAGCTGACAGCGAAAAAACGAAGTACTCAAGACTAGTTAGTTCTTTTCTTTTAGCCAACTCAGTGATCTCCCTTCACAGCACTCAGGGCTGTGTGTAAATTAAGAGAGCCGGGAAATGCAGCAAATAAATAAGGCTGCAGTTCCAGGCCATCTTCATTTATATGCAATTGCAGAGGCATTCGCTCCCCCCTTGGAAAACATCCACGGACCCCAGGGGGCCGCGCCCCACAGTTTGAAGACCTCTGCTTTACAGTAAGCCTGGATACTGCAAGTTGGAATTTAATACTATACCAGATGACGATTGGGATAAAGGGCAATTAAGTCTTAGCAAATCCGTATACCAAGGACTGATTCTGTGTACTGGACATATTTGAGCTCCAAAGATCAAGGCAACAATCCTAAGGTCTTATGGGTTAGCATTCTGTACTGTTAGCTTTTACCTATGGATTACAACATTTGTGCCCATGGCAGAGTTCTACTGGCATGACAATCGGAATGAGGCTTTGTGTCACATGACAGCTTATCAGTCATTGTACACGAAATTAGCTTCTTCATTCACCACATGCACTGGCTAGCCGCAAACAGAGATAAACAGCCATTGAAGGAAAACAACTGCTACTACAGATTACAAGACGAGAAAAGATGAGAGGGTTTGGGAAAATAAATAAATCAAGAGTACAGAATTCAACATCAACAAAAGAGATCGGATCATTATGAGGAAAGTTTCGTTAAGAAAATGGAGAAAAGAAAATCTGTTGTAACTGTTTGCAATTCTCCAACTGCAGACCACAAATCTGAAAACTTTTCCTGACTGAGATAGAATATAAAAACAGAAATTAGGTTAAAAAAATTAGCATGGACAGTAAGCTAATCTTTAAAGCGGATGTTTCAAGCAGCTGTAGGCTGTCCAAGGTGCCTCATCCTGAAAACCCAACGCTTGCATCACAAATCAGTCTTGGAGCCTCCATATTATGATCTGTTTGGGACAGCATACTGATTCATGGCCATTTGGGTGGACACAGACCCGTCGCCTCTGGGTATTTGCTGCCACAAACTTTTACCAACTGTATATGCATATTTGGGGTATTAGGAAGCCCTCTGCCTGGCAATAATAGACAGTCTAGACTGGGTATTGCTAACTGTAGCAGCCCTCAAATCTGACTTGATATGCAAGACGTCCTGTCTAATGGGCTGTTCTGTATATTTATGCGTGTTATAGATAAACAAAACCAAAGGGGATGATGGACGGAGTGTTGAACATTGCAAGCACTGACCCCAAGTCAACTGATCTGGGTTTAATCCATCATCATTCTTTAGCTCACTCGGCCACCCCAGTTCAGACATGGCCATATGCAAATCAGTCTGACCCTGTGCCTAATGGGAACAATCCAGCCCGAACTGCCAAGCCATGTCTTCCCTGGACCGAAAACAAGCATCCTGGGACCGGTTTCTGGCCAATCAGCTGTCATCAGCCAGGCTAGCTTGAATCCTGTGGCAAAGTGAGCAAGGGTCCCACGTCTGGGCATACCCTGCCAACTTAGGGCGAACAAAGCAAAACCAAAGGGTTTGTGTTCTGTTGGAAATGTGCTCCCTCGTGGCAGAGAGTTTATATATCTCACTTATTTATAGATAAGTATGTAGGAGAAACCTAGACAAAAGGGAAAGGTTGCTCTGTGTTTACTCCTAGCAAGCATAATCACGGGTGGCAGCACTGCTTTTCCTTTTTCCACAACACACCTTTGGGTAACAGAGTAGTATGAAAAAAAAACGAATTCATTAAATCAATCATTCAAAGTAGGTTGATTAATATAGAGGGTGACGTCAGCATTCAACCTTCCAAATACCAGGGTACTACATCCTGCTCCATAATGACGTCCCAAAAAATCACGCGTGGAAGTACAATTAGAGTTGGGGGACATGTGCCTACCCTTCGAAATATTTAAAAAGGCACAGATGTCATCTACTCATCTGGTATGCGAGATATGCCAGACAAGTCAACGCTAAATGCCTACCAATATTGAATAGCGATACGAAAAAGTGATGGATTCAATGCTTGAATTCATCTCAGCCACTGGAAATCCCAATTTATCGCTATTTTGCGCACCATGCCACCTCAGTTTGTTCCCTGCAAATCAGTCTTGACCCTGCTTCAATAGGCACATTCTAGCCCAAACTTCCAAGCCAGGTCCTCCCTGAACAGGGACCCAAGCAATCCAGGACCGATTTCGCCATACTTATGGGCTCATCAGCCAGGTACAGCTTGGTTCCACTCATACAGTATGCAAAATAATGATGGATTGAGATGCGGCCCAAGTAATTACCAGTGGCTGAGATTAATTCAATCATTTCATCCAACACATTGTGTACCTGATATTGAATAGCGTCCACTGTAGCATCCAGCTGCATTTTAACGCAGAATGTGTGGTTTCATTTACTTTCAGTGCATTGGTTGAGGGTGCAATTTGCCAAAACAATAAACTGATTAACTTCAACACCACACACACGTATAAAGTGGCCATCAGCAGGATTTCTCAAGCTCTATGTCCAAGCAGAGGGGGGCAACCGCACGGTCAATGTGAAGTGGCCAATTTCTCTGCAGCACACGGTTTTTTTACACCAATGAGACGACGGTCACTACCATACAGATTTTATCTTACATTGTTAAACCTACTCTCTACTCATCCCGATGGGACTGGTTCCTGCCCAGTGCCGGCAGAGTCAACTGATAATCACCCTCATATGAATTGCGGACTGACGGGACCAGGGCACTTCCTGATGGTCTGCTGATGTCCTTCAGGGCTGGTGTGCACACCAATTCACAGTCGTGGCTGAGTCACTTGGTGGATCTGGAACCCGGTCCCACATAACAACGTTCTAAGATTGAACCTGGTGACAGTGTCCCTACTCCGCTGGCAGCAAGGCTCGCTCAAGTACTGCCGCCCACCACCCTTTAAGCATGCATTTCTAGCCTACCACAGAAAAGGCAACCCCCACAAGCAATGAGCCCATCCTTTTCATTTCTAAATCAGGGTTTTCACAATCAGTCATACCCATTTGAGGTCAAGCAATACTTGTACGATAGGGTGCCATATTGCCACAGCATGGACTTAAAATGATGTATTTTCTGTCTGCTGCAGGTTGCGTGCCCTGCCTTCAGTAAACACGGACTTAAATGCTCTGCTGGGATAGGTAGTGGTATCCTGCTCCCACCTCCCCTCGGTGGTTTTACACCCGGACAAGCTCGGTTTGACTAGGATCACGACGTTCAACCATCTTCGTCCCGTTCTAACCCCATTAAAAATGTCACTTACTCAACCTAGGTTGGCTCAAGTAGTTTCGCGTCAAGGCTGCTGCATGCTCTCGAGCACCCGCAGTGGGGCTCCCTGTCTCGCCTAAGGCTCCGTTCACCACCCCTCGGATCACTTTCATCGCCATCTCTGACTGCTGACCGGCTCTGTCACGGGACTGCAGCGTCAACGCGCAGGCGTGAAACCTGCATATCCTTACGTTGGACGTCAACGCGCAAGGGGCGGAGGAAGCGGTAAGGAGCTGGCCGCAGTACTGACGTGATAGATGCCTAACGTCAAGGGACGCTCAGAATGCAGTAATGCCACCAAATACCAAAACAAGCATTGGCATAGCCAATAGGTCTCGCTTTTGAGACCATATAAGTATTTAGTTATGCAACTGATGCATAGTTAAATACTCATAAGGTCCCAAAAGCGAGACCTATTGGCTATGCCAATGCTTGTTACCATTACCAGGGTGATCAGATAGCTCCATGTCAGAGAACACCACGTTTGCATTCCTGGGCATTTTACAGGTCATTGTATTCTGGGAGTTGAAGGCTGGGTTCATTTCAATTGGACCAACACAGCTGATGACAATATTATGTAAGGCAAAGTCCAGCAATGGAAATGGGGTGTCACACTAGCGTTATACCACCTGGTCACAAGTCACCGTAACCGTAAAGCATAAGGTAACTCGATCTAAAAGCATGCACATGCTGTTGATTTCAAATCCAGGACTGGCAAGAGGTGTCTCACATGATATGGATCCAATTAGAAGCAGCGTGAGAAGACACTCCGGGGGTGGTGGCAGGAATAATGACCATATGTCAAGCATACCTAAGGTTTACCGGATGGCTGCAGTTTACCGACTAGTCCATGTTCTAGTTTTTTTTCTGTTTTGCGGTTTTACATAGCGTGCACTCGCCCTGAAGGTATTGAAGCGCTTTTACTTGAGTGCCACTTACGTTACACACGGACACATTCATTTTGGGAGGCACGGGGAGATTAATCAATTTGTCCAGCATACCAGGATTTTGAGCCGACGTCGGGGCTCGAACCTGGTTCCCCAGCTCCGATGTCAGCAGCTCTGGCCGTTAGGCCATATCCTCTCCAATTGGGGTCTTGGGCTTAAATTGTATAACCAAATGCATTCTGGTGAATACAATTCGATAAATAGATCACCCCTTTAGAAGAAAATTCTGGGGCAGGATCAATGACCCCTTGGCATCATGCAGTCTACATGAACTGCGGGGCACAGAGGTTACATTCCCAGTTAGATAGCTGAATGGGTGTCGGAGATCTTGGGCTGATGTGCCAGTTGCAGATTCCCGTGCTAACCCACCTGCTCTGTATATGTATGATCCGCAGTTAGGATGCTCGGGCGGTTAGCGCGGTTGCTGCGGAGTTCTTCTTCTGGAATTCATCTGCTTGCCTTGGGTAAGTGTAAAGCCCAAAGTCTAGGTGAGGCAATGAAGCTGCAGCTTCCAGCCCAGCGCGACCCCCTCCCCTGCTTGTCCCAGATGTGGATTGGGGGGTTGCACTACAGCAGCCCCCGGCGGCTTCCATATTGGCACAGCAGGGTGGACATGAGGTGGGCTGTTTTTCCATTCAGCACTCCTGCGCCGAATGGGATGATGGGTGATGAGGGCTCACCTCTGTAATTGATGCTCTGTAGTGAGTAATGACATCCCTTTGCGAGGTGGGTGAGGGGGGTAAATGATAGCCAGGCTGGTGCTGGGGGGGGTTAAAGGTCACGGGGCCTGGGATTCTTCGTAGGGGGGTTCTTTCTCTTGACTGCACATCCACAGAGGGGTTAGAGAAAAGGGGGCACAGAGATAATCTCGTGCACCTCCGAGGTATAAGTGTGTGTGGGTGAGGGGTGATGCGAGCTGGAAGGAATCAGAGTTTTTTTTAGCAGAGTGTGGGAGCGATCTCAGACGTGGTCAATCACTCTGGCAGGTCAAATCAGACGAACAGGCAGGCACGTTGAAAGCGAAAAGCTCCATGGACCACATTATATTTATTTATTGCAAATTTATATAGCGCGAACTCTGTATTGGAGCGCTTTACATGAGCACCCCCGTGTAATGCCAGCTGCTGCAACAGGGGGAGGGACGGAGTCTGAGGAGAGAGAGCAGAGGAGGAAAGAGCAACAGAAAACCAGTCTGCCAAGTAGATGCGAACGTTAGACTGTAAGGATGAAAGGGTTGGTTAGGTGTGGCCCAAAGAAGAATTAGAGGGTATGTTTCACTTGTGCGGCCGCTAAAGTGAAAGTAATCATTTTGCGGGCGCTTTGATGTTTGCAGTGGCCGCGCGGCTCACTGAGATCATCAAAGCGCCTGCAAAATGTACACGCAGGCCCGCGAAATGTACACGTAGGCTGCCAAATGGTGCGCGCGCCCGGCGCACATGCACTGTAGTTGGGGGCCTGAAAAGCACTCGTTTGCACTTCCAAATCCCCGTTTTCTATAGCTCTCACCAGAGCAGCGCTAAAGCGCGGGCTCAGGCGAGACCTAACAAACATTTGCAGTGCAATATATTTCCCATTTATCAGAGTTAGAGCTATTGGTGTTGTTAATTATATATGTTTTTACCCAGAGCAGGCTTGTACGTATGAGACCCCAAGTAATAAGAATAGAGAAACAGGCTTAAAGAGAACTTGGGACCTCTATGGTATTGGGAGATAGTAGCGTGGTGGCTAAAGCACTAAACAAACCATCCTTCAAAATGAGTGCTCAAAGACTCCGGTGAAGCAGCGAAGGCTACTGTGGATTACATGACGGGGAACAACCTTTACAACGCAACTTTTACAACGCACTACACTTACAACGCATTTTTTACAACGCAAAATCCATTACAACACATTCCATTACAACGCATGACACTACAACGCATTTTTAAAAACTACCTTTACAACGCATTCCATTACAACGCATACTACCTTGACAACGCATACCATTACAACGCATAATATTACACTACACTATCCAACACTTACCCTACTGTTGCACCCCCTGGAGTTAGAATAGTAATTTTTACCCCTATACTATCCAACACTTACCCTACTGTTGCACCCCCTGGAGTTAGAATAGTAATTTTTACCCCTATACTATCCAACACTTACCCTACTGTTGCACCCACTGGAGTTAGAATAGTAATTTTTACCCCTATACTATCCAACACTTACCCTACTGTTGCACCCCCTGGAGTTAGAATAGTAATGTTTACCCCTATACTATCCAACACTTACCCTACTGTTGCACCCCCTGGAGTTAGAATAGTAATTTTTACCCCTATACTATCCAACACTTACCCTACTGTTGCACCCCCTGGAGTTAGAATAGTAATTTTTACCCCTATACTATCCAACACTTACCCTACTGTTGCACCCCCTGGAGTTAGAATAGTAATTTTTACCCCTATACTATCCAACACTTTCCCTACTGTTGCACCCCCTGGAGTTAGAATAGTAATTTTTACCCCTATACTATCCAACACTTACCCTACTGTTGCACCCCCTGGAGTTAGAATAGTAATTTTTACCCCTATACTATCCAACACTTACCCTACTGTTGCACCCCCTGGAGTTAGAAAAGTAATTTTTACCCCTATACTATCTAATACTTACCTTAAATGCAATTTAATATTATGCGTTGTAATGGTATGCGTTGTAAAGGTGGTATGCGTTGTAATGGAATGCGTTGTAAAGGTAGTTTTTAAAAATGCGTTGTAGTGTCATGCGTTGTAATGCAATGCGTTGTAATGGATTTTGCGTTGTAAAAAATGTGTTGTAAGTGCATGCGTTGTAAAAGTGTGCGTTGTAACGACATACATCCTTACATGACCAGTCCGCCATGGTGGAGCTTGAAAACGTGAAGACCTCTAGCAGCGAGTAAGAGTAATATTTATGTATTTGTGCGTTTTTATATAGCACAAACTTTACCCGAAGGTGCCACAGCCAGTCGCGCAACGCCCAACCCCCTCGTCGTGTGTCTCAGTCCGGGCTACTGCAGCTCGAGCTGCTGTGGGTTCGGCTGGGCAGTGTCTGTATTCTTATCTCAAGCACGCCCGAGCGTTTCACAGTTCTTAACGACCATTTGCATATTTGCATACCTTTGTAAACTGGTTACACAGGCTTATTGTTTCTGTTTCCAGTACCCTCTGGGCCCCACTCTGCCTATTTTTTTTTCTTTGGAAGTTTTATATAGCACGATCTTGACCCAAAGATATCGGGAATCAGAACGCTTTACATACGCACCAATTTCGGTACATCCATTTTTGGTAGGCACAGGGAGACAAAGCGATTTGCCCAGAATCCCAGGATGTTGAGCGTCGTTGCCGAGACAGGATCTCAGTTACCCAGATTTGAGATCCATCACCCAAGCCATTAGGTTACATCCTCTCCCCTAACTGTTTTTACATTTTTTTTCTTAGTATATATTCATTCGTAATGTGACTTTTCTGTCTTTGTTCCCTTTAATTATAAGCCATGGCTCATTCAGGCAGCCCTAGAACACAATTAACAAGCATTGGAAATACAATAGGTCTCGCCTTTGTTTAAGTTAAAGCCATTTGCTCCACTAATGGTATTGTATTATAGCTATGTATTATTGAGTGTATGTATGTGATATGTTGTGATTTTATGTTGTTAGAATTGTATTTGTTAGCCGCAATTGGTTTCGCATTTGTGAGAGTTAGAGCTATTGGCAATGGAAATGAAAATGTGTTTGACCTATGTGTTTTGATTTGCAGTGGCTTTTGGGACCATATACGTGTTGAGCAATGCACTTTCCAGCATAAGTAAATAAATAAATAAATACATACATACAAAAGATATGCAGGATCTGACCTTGTGTAATGTAATAGGGGCTTGTGCAAAACACTCCAATGCGTGTAGTCACATCTGCTGTTGAGGACACTGCATAAATAAGAAACATGGCAAAAGAAGGATGCTGCAACAGGGGAAGGTATCCAAAGAGCAGCTTAGCATAAAGCCCCACTACTCCCAGGCCCCGCCCTTCCTGTCATACACTGAAAACATTTCAAAGCATTTTAGCAAATTATATTACAAGGAGGTGTGCGGGGAGACATTTTTTTTTGTAAATGAGTGCTCGGCTTAAAAGTGAATGAAGAGCCTTTGACCATAGATTGGGCATGAACTATGTCGGAAAATTAATGAAGCTGATAGATGTTTCTTATAGGTGCTGGAGCTGGTGATGCAAAAATTTTGTATACCCTCCGCAATTTGCATGTTTATATTAAATAGATTAATTAATTACAATCAAACTAATGGATTGAAGTGGAAATTATTAACCAATCTTATTAATAACTGAAATACACATGGGATTGCATTTGCATGGTTTAATTAATACGTAAATTAAATTATGTACGCATACTAAAGATAGACAATTAGAATATTGCATGATATATGTTGCTTTTGTGATGTATTTGTGATTTGTGCTTCATTCAGTAAGTATAAACCGCTTGAGTGTTGCTTTCTGCTAGATAAATACACACGCATATGGGTACTAGCGAGGGAATAACATTTTATTAGCCATTTCTATGTATTAATTGCGTTTTGTGTTTCTTTTGCTTAAGTTGACCATTTGGGCCTGCCACAAAATGGCTGCCTCCTGTACCTGACTTGACTGACGACGCTATACGAGGTTTCGGGGGAAGTGCGCCTGCGCTAACACAAGCTGCAGTGGCCTCGTCGTGACCCTAACCAGACTGTACCAACCAAGGTCGCCCTGGGGAGCAAGCCAGCTTTTCAGAAGAACAATAAGATGTCTCTTAAAACCGGAACAAGCAAGTGTGATGACCTAAGGGACAATATTCCATGTGAACTCTGTTGGACGATCTCTGATTATCCAATCAGAAGAGCTGAAAAACAATATTTGATACTTTTTGACAATGATTTTACTATAAATTATGGTAGAATAGAGAGGTTGTATAGCGCTTTTTCATTTTCCTGATGTTATGCTGACGGAGAGGATGGTGACGCTGCAGGACAGCTGTTTCCCTGAATCTTTGACGGACTGAATTAATGCCCAATTTCCTGATGAACTGAATTTACTAAATTTGATGGGCATAGATTGGCGAGACTACGGGATTTGACTTAGAGGACGACAATTAGCCAGAATAGTTAAATATGATGATTGGCGGCTTGAATAAACGAATGATTTAATTTGCATTAATTAGATAAAGATTGAAACGATTAATTACCAAATGAGTTGGGTTGTTTATTCATCGAAAAATGTATTGATTCAAAGCTAAATAGAGAATTAGAAATTATCCTAAACCAGCAACTAACAGATTCCGCCCCAATTTATGAGAGGAATGCCAAAGGTGGAATTCAGGGCCTAATGAGTATTAAAAGGTTACGTGGATTTGTTGCTCATTAGGGTAAAGAGGTATTTCCTTTCATGTCAGTGTTTGGAGTAATCACCTCCCAAGAAACACAGATTGATGGTGAGTGAATGTTGGTGTTATGGGCCCCACCAGCGAATGTATTGATTGTGTGGGTTTGTGAGATCTTTGGTCTGTGACGGAGGGAGGGATTTTGTATTCCACGTTGCAGCAGTTTTTCTGGTAGCAGTATCATGGTTGTTATTGTTTTGGTTTGATGATTATTGCTTGTACATTGCTTATTGATTATTGGTTATTGATTGGTATTGGTTTATGTACTAACACTTTATGTTGAGTCGCGTCGAGTTCTATGTCGTTTGCACGACTTCTGGGATGTAGGAAGTCAGAAGTTTGTAACGGTTCCGTAGCAGAGCAGAGGTAAGCGCTGCTCTCGGGAAAGACAGAATCGTTGTTGCCCTGTGGGTACACAGGGGAAACGTGTAACGATTGAAGTTGCACGACGCATTGTCTCGGTTCGATTCGGTAGCATCGTCGTGTGTTGACCTTAGAGATATTTTCAGTGAGAGAGAAGAGTGTATGATAGCGAAGGTTACCTGTGAAATTCTGGTCTTAGGTACCAGGGATCCAACTGGCATTCCGATAACGCTTATCACTAGAAAGGTAGTAGGTATTCTCAGAGCTTGCTAGAAGGACAAAGTAGAGGGAAGCGCTGCTTTGTTAACATATGTCATAATTCTGTAGTAGGACAGACTGTTCGCTGTTCTCGGGAAAGACAGGATTCTGTGTGAATGAACTACATTTTTCCCTATGACAGTGTGTGTATGAAAAGGCATTTCGATTAATTGCGAAACTCTAGTTTTATTTCTCAGGAGCATTGGGTCTCCAACTAGGTGTCTTAATTCTAGAGAAGCGGTTGGTTGATGCTTGCTAGAAGGGTAAGGTATTGGGATGTGCTACTTTATCACCGGAAGTAACGATTCCGTAGTAGGGCAGAGGTAAGCGATGTTCTCGGGAAAGACGGAATTCTTGTGAGAAAGGTCTTTTGCTATTCTTTGGTTAGCGAAGCGGACAATGGAGACGTTTCTATGTTGTTACTAACAGAAGTGTAGAAATTGAAACAAAAGCTTACTGAGCGGTTCTGTGAAGGAGGGGTAGACAGGAGCAGGAGCTGCCGCAGCGGCTGCTGACATCAGAACGACCGCGCTGGGATTGGACAGTCGGTCAGAACTGTAAAACGCCCCGAATTGGTGCATTAGTGTACGCCGCGCTAGGAGTGGAGCAATACAGGGTGACGTAGACGCTCCTTATTGGTGCGTTAGTGTGAGTCGCGCTGGGATTTGAGGATTGTGACAGTGACATAGACGCTCCGAATTGGTGCGTTAGTGTGAGTCGCGCTGCGATTGGACAGAATAGCGGTACAGTTGTAAGGAGAGACTAGTGATACACGGAAGACAGGAAAATGTATTACGATCCACCAGAAAAGGAGAAAAAGTCATGGTTCAGTAAAATTAAAAGGTGGTTTAAAAAGGATAAACCGATTGTGACAAGGGAAGGACAGTTACTTCCTCCACCGAAAACCCCCGCATCCTTTATGGTTGCGAAATATGGATATCATACTTTTATTTGGTTAGACAATTGGGTGAGATACACAGAAAAAGATGGAGTCCTAGCTTTTCCAGAACATGGTTCATTTAATTTGGCAATTTTGAGAAACCTGAGAGAGAAAATGAGGAATTTAGAACCAAGACCTAGACCGACGCAGTTTGAGGCATTGACAGAATGGGAAGATGAGATGCATGAACGAGAGAGACAGAGAAGTGGCGGAAGATATAGGTACATGTTTGGTCGACAGTACGGACATGAAAATCATAATGATCGAATGAGAAGATGGCGGGAAGCGAGTATGACTGAGAGTCTGTTCCCCGTAAGAACTGCAGGAGAGAATGAAGGAAGAAAGTGTGTAGAAAAAAGACATAATGTGGAATCGAGAGGATATGGAGTGAATGAATCGGAAGATGATATTCTCGATGACATGTTTTATAAAAATCCACCACCATATCGACCGGAACCAGAAATTTTAACCCCAAGTGCCCCAATGAAAGAAACATTACGAATTATTAAGACAGAACCAATGTCACAAGATTTAGAAAAGAGTAACTCCATTAGAGAAGTAGAAAGAAAATCAGAAAATAGAACAAATGATGAAAATTCTGCAGATTTGGCAAAAACTACATTAGAATTGACAGAGAAAATAAGGGAATTGACTAAAAATTTAGAAGCCGTAACAGTTCCAGTGACAATAGGTCCAGTAATGCCCATTTTCGAGAAACAAAAAGATAGTGAACATTGCTTAACAGTTCCTTATACGAGCCATAGACAGGTTGAACAGCCACAACTGAGCCAAAATGAGAATCCATGGAGACAGACGATAAGTATGATCGAACCAAGTGTTTCAAATAATCCATTCATAAGTCAGAATTCCCCTGAAAGGAGTAGAATGACAGTGGAATCATTATTAGAACCACAAAAGGTTTCAGAACAAGGTACTACAGAGAAACCAGGAGGACCATCTACAGAAGAACTAAGTGAGTGTTTAAGAAGCTTGCAGAGAAAAGAAAAAGAATCCCAATCAATTGATGTGGCCAAGTTACGAATGGTACTGGAAGAATTAATAGTAGGGACTATCCCCACAGAAAAATTAAAAAATTACCAGGATGAGGAATTACTATTTTTATGCAAAAGTGTGACATGGAGAGCGAAAAACCTACATGAGAGGTTAGAAGAAGTAGCAAATGAAATGGGAATAGATATTGAGAAGTTAAAAGCTCTGCAAAAACCATATCGAATTGATTTCACTGAAAAGGATATTGAAAATCTGAACACTACAGGACGGATAGGTCAGATTAAGGACATAATCATTTTATTAAGAAAATGGGGAGATGTGGATAAATGGAGAAGTAGGTGGTATCGAAAACGAGATGATGCCCCAGATAAGACATTTACAGCATTTCCTGTAAGAGAAAAGGAAATGGTAGTGACTGAATACCCTATGAGAGAGATTCCAGGAGGAGGTTATGTACATGTCCCATGGACAAGACAGGATATTTTGTCCTTTACAAATGATTTCCCTCAACTGCGCGAGAAGACCGCCGAGTGGTATAGGCAAGTAGATAGATTTTTGTGAAATTGTCTAAAGTACTATGGATTGATTTGAATAGTCTATTTGACATAATAGTGCCAGTAAACCTATGGACAGAGTGCAAACTTATGATCAATTGGCCAACTCAAGAATACCCTAGGGATCCTAAAACAGGAGCTCCAGACCCCGAGGTAATGAAGAAATATGAACAGGTTATGGTATTTTTGAAAAACAAAGTGCCCCCTAAAGAGACAGATTGGGTAAAAATTGACCGAACACATCAAGAAAGTAAAGAGTCAGTACATGCATATTATGAGAGGCTAATACTAGCTTTTAAGCAGTTTAGCGGCGATGAGAATCTGAGTGAAAAGGATTTGAGTCATTTTATATACAGATTTGTATATGGTTTAAGTCCAGAAATTGGTGAAATGATTAAACAACATACTGTTGACTGGCAAAATAAGAAAATAGATGAAGTACTGAGCCATGCTAAATACTTTAGTGATGAGATTGAGGCAAAACA
The DNA here is from genome assembly GCF_964204655.1 of Triturus cristatus. NCBI lineage: Eukaryota > Metazoa > Chordata > Amphibia > Caudata > Salamandridae > Triturus > Triturus cristatus. The sequence continues at coordinate 939,263,401 of NC_140594.1, read as the reverse complement.
GTGAAAATTGAAAGAAAAGGCTATGTGGGCACAGGTAAAGTAGCGGAAAGACAGGAAGCTCAATTAGTGGAACAAGCAAGTAACACAGGAACAAGACAGAAATTTGGTCCTGGGAAAGGAAAGGGCAATATAGAAGAAGCTAAAAAGAAGTTCCCATGACATAATTGCGGTAGGATAGGGCATTGGAAATCCGAGTGTAAATTTCCCCCAAGTACTAATAATGAAAATCCATCATTGAACCCACAGGTGCAGCATGAGGTGAGTGGTCAACTGCAGCAACAGCAGCAGGTTGTTACCCCACAGAATCAGATGCCAAAACCGCTTTTCCACAGAGCAGAAACTCTCAGAAGTATTGTAGTGAATCGGGATTCTACAATGAAGAACAGGTAAATAAGCTGCCACGCGCTAGCGCTGTTTGGCAGTATTGGCTGCAACGCGATGAAAGTGACTCAGAAGAAAGCTATTGACGGTGCCGAAAGGAGGAAGGAGAGTGCGTACTTGGAACAACTCTAGAAGTAGACCAAACAGGACCATTTGTAGATGGGAAGGTTAATGATGAAAATATTACTTTCCTAGTCGATACTGGTGCTACTCGATCAACTGTTAGATCAGCTGATATTAAGAATCTTCCTCTTTCGGATGAAACAATCCAAGTAGTTGGTGTATCCAACAGACAAATTAAAACTTACCTTACAGAACCAGTGAAAGTTAACATAGGGAAATTTTCAGAAATGCACCGCTTTGTTGTGTGCGACACCAGTCCTGTGAATTTATTAGGTAGGGACCTGTTGTGCAAAATGAATTGCACTATATTTTGTACTCCGGATGGAATAGCTTTTGAAACACCAGATGATGGTGTACTGTATAAGATGACCATAGCTAACAGAGAAAATGAGGTTAATGAAACATATGCTGTATTTAATCCTGATGAATTACCTAAAGAATTGAAACAGTCTGTGAAAGCAGAAGTTTGGGATTTCACTGGAGAAGATGTAGGACTAATGAGAAATGTAGATCCAATAAAAATAACAGTAAACGAAGGAGTAACATATCCAAATGTTACTCAATTTACATTGACACCTGAGATAATTGAAGGAGTAACTCCCGTGATAGAGAAAATGATCAGGCAAGGAATCTTGAGAGAAATAATGAGTAGTCCATGTAATTCACCAATAATGGGACTGAAAAAGCCTAATGGGAAATTCAGAATAGTGCAAAATCTGAGAAAGGTGAATAAAATGGTGGTATCATGTTGCCCCATTGTACCAAATACATCAGTGATCTTATATCAGATTCCCCATGATGCAGAATGGTATACAGTGATTGATCTGTGCCATGCTTTATTTTCCATCCCATTGCACCACGACAGTCAGCAAATTTTTGCGTTTCGTTTTGGCGAGCGTATTTTGGCATGGTGCCGAATCCCACAGGGGTATACAGAAAGCCCTTCGATATTTAATCAGCTATTGAAGAAGTCTTTGGAGAGTCTAGAAATGCCCGAGAATTCAGTGTTAGTTCAATACATTGACGACCTTTTGGTGGCGTCAAAAACACGGGAGGCCTGTGAGGAAGACACGATAGCCTTGCTGAATCATTTGGCAAATGGAGGACTTAAAGTGTCACCATCGAAGTTACAATTTTGTAACAAGGAAGTACAGTATTTAGGACATAACATTGAGAAAGGACTAAGAAAAATAACAATAGACAGAATCAGAATTATAAAAGGAATGAGAGCTCCCATGACTCAAAGAGAGGTGAGAATGTTCTTGGGAATGGTTGGATACTGTCATCAGTGGATTGGTAATTTCTCTTTGATTGCAAAACCTTTGGTGTGCCTGACGAGAAGTGATGTGAAAGACCCCATTGATTTAAGCAAGGAGGAATTGGCAGGATTAAAAAAATTGAGAGATGGTTTGTGTGAAGCACCTGCATTAGGTATGCCTGACTATGAGAAAGAGTTTGAGTTGTATTGCAGTGAGAGAAATGGATGTGCGCTTTCTGTGTTGATACAGAAGCATGGAAAACTGAGGAGACCAATTGCATATTTTTCATCAATGCTTGATCCAGTAGCTCTAGCTTTACCTGGATGTTTGAAAGCGGTAGCTGCAACATGCCGAAGTTTGGAGCAGAGTGAAGGAATTGTGATGGGATATCCATTGAAAGTGTTTGTACCTCATGATGTGGCGATCCTGTTGACAAGGAGTCGTACTCAGTATATGACACACAGTCGGTTGACTAAGTATGAAAAGGTCATATTAGGTGCAACTAATGTGAGTCTTGCAAGATGTTTGAATGTGAATCCTGCAACATTGTTGCCTGATGCTGAGAATGTGGAAGTAAGAGATGAAGTGGATCATGATTGTTTGGATGTACTTGATTTTTGCACAAAACCACGACCAGATATAAAAGATGCACCTTTGCCAGAAAGTGATTTTGTGGTGTTTGTTGATGGGTCTTGTTTGAGAACAGATGAAGGAGTGCTGAGTGCAGCATACGCAGTGTGCACGGTCGCAGCAGTAATGGAAGCATCCTATTTAAAAGGAGTAAAACCAGCCCAAGTAGCAGAACTAATGGCCCTAACTAGAGCATGTAAAATTGGGAAAAGTGTGAGAGTGACTGTGATAACTGACAGCCAGTATGGCTTTGGAGTTGTCCATGACTTTGGCCAACTATGGCTACAAAGAGGTTTCCTAACCTCGAGTGGAACTCCTATTAAAAATGCTGAAGTGGTTGGAAAGTTGCTTGAGGCGATACAGCTGCCTAGACAATTGGCTGTTGAGTAATGGCAGCTCATAGTCAAGGTGGTGGTTATATCGCCACGGGAAACAGATATGCGAATGACATGGCACAGTATTGTGCACGTAATCAGAATTCAGTCAATTGGGCTAAGGAAAGAGAAATGTCTTCTTGCTCATTGATGTTTACTAACATTGTGGGAACTTGGGAAGAAGTAAGACAGTTGCAAGAAGAGGCAGGAGATGACGAAATGAAACAGTGGGTAAAAGCAGGATGTGCACCAAGAGAGAAGGATCATGTGTGGGTCTATCAAGATGGAAGACCAGTTATGCCTGATAGCATGATGTCTACCATGGCACGGATGTATCATGGCCAGGGACTCATAGGGAGAGACACCATGATCAGGTCATTTAAGCAGATCTGGTACAATGCAAAGTTCAGACTTGTAGCAGAAAGTCTTTGTCAAAAAGGCCTAATATGTCAGCAATACAACCCTGGGAGAAAGACAGTAGTGAGTCTAGGAACAATAGGCCGAGAAGGAGGGCCTTTTACCAGAATGCAAGTAGATTTCATTGAGATGCCTCCCTGCAACAGACTGTGGTATGTTTTGGTTATGGTCTGCCTATTCTCTAGGTGGGTGGAAGCATTTCCAACAAGGAGAAATTATGGGATGACAGTAGCCATGCTACTGCTGAGAGAGTTCATCCCTAGGTTTGGGTTACCAGTGACAATTGAATCAGACCGAGGAGGACATTTCCATAATGAAATCGTAAAATTAGTTTGTGAAGCATTGAATGTACAACAGAAACTACATTGTGCCTACCGACCAGAGGCTTCTGGTGTGGTTGAACAAATGAGTGGTACTATCAAAAATAGAATAGGGACAATGTGTTTAGCCACAGGTATGAAATGGCCTGATGTCTTGCCTCTGGTACTCATGACTATCAGATCAATTCCAGACATAACGACAGGGTTAAGCCCCCATGAAATCATCATGGGACACGCCATGTGACACGTGTTTATACCAGTCAACAAACTGATGACTATAACTGATGACATGGTGTTGGAATACTGTAAAAGCCTGGCTGACGCAGTTCATTCTGTGTTTCATCAGGTTGGAGCGGATGCCACCACCCTTGAAAAGAAGCCAGCCCATAATCTGAGCCCAGGAGACTGGGTAAGGATAAATGTCCACAGAAGAAGAAATTGTTTGGTTCCAAGGGGGGGAAAGCCAAGGCAAGTCATTCTGATCACAACAACAGCTGTGAAGTGTGCTGGATTGAAAAACTGGATCCATGCAAGTCATATATTGAGAATTCCAAATCCAGTGGGCAGCCCAGAAAAATAATATTTCGATGAATCAGAATCAAGTACTGAGTCAGATGACGAAGAGTCAAAAACACGAGAAAACTCTGAAAGGGGGGAAACAGAACCAAGTCTAACTTTAGTCCCCAGAAGTAGCTCTCTGAGAAGAAGATTGCAGATTTCTGAATCCAGCAATTCCGGAAACGAACAAGAAACGCAAGGTTCCAGAAGAGAACACAGAAAGAAAAGTGAAAAAGATAATGAAGAAACAATAAAAGAAATTCGTGAAAAGGAAGTACCAAATGAGAGACTGAGAGAAATTCCACCTGAAATAACACATTTAAGTTAACAAGGGACAGGTACAGAGAGAGAGGGACAGATTTCTGTGGAAGATCCCCGAGGAGGTGTAGGGAACTGCAACATCCAGTTAGGTGAAGGGACAAGTAGTCAGCCGGAAGATGGCGTGTCGGAGACTCGAGGAGGGACAGAAGTAGGGAAAACAAAACCAGTGGTGGAAAAGGAAATTGTTGAAAAGAAAAAGCAAGTTGAGACAGAGTCTGAAGAGAGCGTAAATGAAATACCTGAAGGTCGAGTTCCAAGAAAGAGAGCTTGGAGGAATGAAAAGAACGACAAAGGAAGTAAGGTAAAAAGAGTTGCAAAGGATGATGTTTGGCCCAATAAAATAAAGAAATTGAGATATCGACTGACACAAGTGAATTCGCCAAGAGATGAACAGGTGAATGAAGTGACAAGTCAAGAAAAATCAAAAGAAGAAGAAACAATTGAGAATAAAGAAAGTAAAAGAACAATGAAACCTAACCAGAAGTATAAGTCACCGGAATGGACGTACGTGGCTCTGCCTGAAAAGGGAGAAGAGGCAGATAGTCAAGGAAATCCAGAGGAGGCTGTACTGAAAGTGGTTGAAGAAGAGGAAGAATCGGAGATCCTGAGAGTTCTCTTGTCGGACATTGGAGAAGAAGAAACGGAAGTTCAGGAAATTCTGTATTTGGATGACGAAAGGGAAGTGAAAAACAATGAGATGCCTAACTGAATATATCCTGAAAGATTGTCGATGAAGAAATAATAAATTAAGTCAAAAGATAGATACTGGTAGAACCAAGTAGGTGCTTAGAGCCTTAAGGTTAGAAAACTAGTTGTGAAGTAGAAGAGGCTAAGTCAAAAGACACGGTCCATTTTAACGAAGATGGCTAACATAGATAGTAGCAAAGGTAGATGTACTTTCATGAAAAGATGGTGTAAAATGTGTTGTTGTTGTACAGGATTAATAATGCTTCTGTGGAGCATACTTGCTCTTCTAATTTCTTTTAAAGTCCCTATAGATACATTAGAAGGACATAGTGAGAATAAAACTAATATAGGGAAGATTCAAAAAGTAGTTCTGACTAGAATAGATAACCATTATTTACATAAAGACAGGTCTATAACTGATTTTTCTAATAATGTGTTTTCAAAATTATTGTATGAATATGTAAAGACAATGGATGTAAGGGACTGCTACGTATGCATGCAGTTACCTGCCTCTGTTTCGAAGGAGTGACTTATCATCACCTTCCAGCAACGTATGGAATAACATGTAGTGTAATAGCTAGTTTATTTTATCAGGCAGGAAAATTAGAATATTATTTTTCGGATGTAGATAACATTTTTGCGCAAGTGCCTGCCATTAACAAACTAAACAAGGTAAAACCTGCTAAGGTATTAGGTGAATTCTTCTTAGAAACTAAGGAACTAACATTAGAAAATATTTTTAGAAACAATTTGACTTGCAGTTTGAAGAAAGAGGAAAAGACATTCTTAGACATGGTTGGAGAAAGGAGACTGAAAATGCAAAGAAAGGTATCAGAAGGAAGAGTGGAGAAAACAGATGTAGAAAGGGAAATTTTTTTAAAGGAGAAGCTAGTCCAACTATAGCTTTAGATTTGCCTCAGAAAGGGAATTATGCATTAGAAGGAATCAAACTGTGTATGATAACTATTTCGTAGGTAATAGCGAGTGCCATGATACATACCGAATCATGGATGGATAATCAATCAATGACATTTATAGAGCGCACTACATACCCGTAGGGTCTCAAGGCGCTGGGGGTGGGGGGGTGCCGCTACTGCTCGAACAGCCATGTCTTCAGCTTCTTCCTGAAGGAGAGGTGGTCTTGGGTCAGGCGCAGGTCGGTCGGGAGGGAGTTCCAGGTCTTGGCGGCCAGGTAGGAGAAGGACCTTCCTCCTGTAGTCGCTCTTCGGATGCGGGGGACGGTGGCGAGGGCGAGGTTGGCTGATCGGAGGTGGCGTTTGGGAGCGTGGAAGTTGACTCGGCTGTTGAGGTAGCTCGGGCCTTGGTCGTGTAGGGCTTTGTGTGCGTGGGTGAGGAGGCGGAAGGTGATTCTTTTGTTGACGGGGAGCCAGTGCAGGTCTCTCAGATGTCCGGAGATGTGGCTGGTTCGTGGGATGTCGAGGATGAGTCTGGCTGAGGCGTTCTGGATCCGCTGGAGTCTCTTCTGGAGCTTGGCGGTGGTACCGGCGTAGAGGGCGTTGCCGTAGTCCAGTCGGCTGGTGACGAGGGCCTGGGTGACGGTCTTCCTGGTCTCGGTGGGGATCCACCAGAAGATCTTCCGTAGCATGCGTAGGATGTTGAAGCACGCCGAGGAGACGGCGTTGACTTGCCTGGTCATGGAAAGGGAGGAGTCCAGGATGACGCCCAGGTTGCGTGCATGGCTCGTCGGTTTGGGTGCGGTGCCCAGGGCGGGAGGCCACCAGGAGTCGTCCCAGGCGGAGGGTGAGGAGCCCAGGATGAGGACCTCCGTCTTGTCCGAGTTCAGCTTCAGGCGGCTGGTCGTCATCCACTCGGCTACCTCTTTCATCCCTTCGTGTAGGTTGGCTCTGGCGGCGGCGGGGTCGTTGGTCAGGGAGAGGATCAGCTGGGTGTCGTCGGCGTAGGAGATTATGTTGAGGTTGTGTTGGCGTGCGATGGCCGCGAGGGGGCTCATGTAGACGTTGAAGAGGGTGGGGCTCAGAGAGGAACCTTGAGGGACGCCGCAGATGACATCGGTGGCCTCTGACTTGTACGGTGGTAGACGGACTCTCTGTGTTCTTCCGTCGAGGAAGGAGATGATCCATTCCAGCGCCTTGTCCTGGATTCTGACGTTGCTGAGGCGCTGTACTAGGGTGCGGTGGCAGACAGTGTCGAATGCTGCGGAGAGGTCTAGGAGGATGAGGGCCGCTGTTTCTCCGTTGTCCATCAGGGCTCGAATGTCATCGGTGGCGGCGATGAGGGCGGTCTCGGTGCTGTGATTGGCTCGGAAGCCGGACTGTGAGGGGTCGAGGGATCCATTCGTCTCGAGGAAGGCGGCCATCTGCTTGTTGACGGTCTTCTCGATGACTTTGGCTGGAAACGGGAGGAGCGAGATGGGGCGGTAGTTCTTGAGTTCGGTGGGGTCCGCTGTGGGTTTCTTGAGTAGAGCGCTGAGTTCGGCGTGCTTCCAGCTCTCAGGGAAGGTGGCGGTGTTGAAGGAGGTGTTGATGATGTCTCGCAGGTGGGGTGCGATGACAGCGTCAGCCTTGTTGAAGACGTGGTGAGGGCAGGGGTCGGTCGGTGATCCGGAGTGGATGGAGTTCATCGTGCGGATGGTGTCTTCGGTGCTGATCGGAGTCCAGGCGTGGAGGGTTGTGGTGAGGGGTGGTTGTTCGGTCTTGGTGTGCGTTGGTTGGTTGTTGAAGCTGTTGTGTATGTCCGCGATCTTGTTGTGGAAGTATGAAGCGAGGGAGTTGCAGAGGTCTTGCGATGGGGTGATGTCGTTGTTTCCTGCGCTGCGGTTGGAGAGCTCTTTCACGATGTTGAAGAGTTCCTTGCAGTTGTGTGCGTTGTTGTCCAGCCGGTCCTTGAAGGCAGTTTTCTTGGCGGCGCGGATCAGCTGGTGGTGCTTCCGGGTGGCCAGCTTGAAGGTGGTCCTGTTGTCCGGTGTTGGTTCCCTTCTCCAGGCTTTCTCGAGGGCTCGGCAGTTCTTCTTGGAGCTCTTGAGTTCGTCGGTGAACCACGGGGCTTTCTTGCTGCCGGGTCTGCTGGGCGGGGTCCTCAGCGGGGCGAGTTCGTCCGCGCAGTTGCTGATCCACTTTGTGAGGTTGTTGGCGGCCTGGCTGGGGTTCGCTGAGCTGGCAGGAGGGTGCTGGCTCAGGGAGGTGGCGAGCTGGTCTGCTGTGATCTTGTTCCAGCTTCTGCGGGCGGCCTGTTGCTGGTGGTGGTGGGTCGTCGTTCTCTTGAAGGTGAAGTGGACGCAGCTGTGGTCCGTCCATTGAAGCTCTGTGGCGTGGCTGAAGTCGATGTCTTTGCAGGATGAGAAGACGGCGTTGAGTGTGTGTCTGGCGAGGTGGGTGGGGGTGGATACCAGCTGCTTGAGTCCAAGATTGGCGAGGTTGTCGAGCAGGGTGCTGGGGTTGCGGTCGTTGTTGTTCTCCAGGTGGAAGTTGAGGTCCCCCAGGAGGATGTAGTCGGCGGAGGGGAGAGCATGCGGGCTGACGAAGTCGGCGATGTCCTTGCTGAATTGTGTGCGTGGTCCCGGGGGTCGGTAGATCAGGGTGCCTCTGAGGGTGGTGTTCGGGTCGGTGTGGATCTCGAAATGCAGGTGTTCGGCGGTGGTCAGGGAGTTGTCGGTGCTGGTCGTGAGACGGATGGTGTTCCTGTGGATGATGGCGATGCCTCCTCCCATCTGGTTGGCGTTGCGGTCCCTCCGGACGATCTTGTAGCCCTCCGGGATAGCGATGGCGATGTCGGGGGCTGAAGAGGCGTTCATCCAGGTCTCCGTGAGGAAGGCAACGTCAGGGGCTGTGGCGTCTAGGAGGTTCCAGAGTTCCACGGCGTGTCTGTGGACGGAGCGGGTGTTGAGCAGGATGCACTTGAGGTGGGTGCTGCTGGTGTTCGACTTGGCGGCTGCTGGTGCGGGGCAGGTCTGGATGCAGGAGAACTTGCAGGCGTGGCAGCTGAAAGGTCCGTGGGTGAGTCGTGGTGTGGCTTGGTGGCATTCTGGGGGTCGGCCGGTGTTGAGTGCGGTGAGGGTGGCGGCGGAGTACGTCAGGCGGGTAGGTCGGGGTCTTCGTGGGCCAGGGGTCCTGGCGCTGGTCGCGATCCGGTCGCGGACGGGCGCAGACGGGCTTACCTTTGGCGCGCCTTCGGCGCACAATCGGCGCGCCCGCTGCGCGTGACCGCTGCGCGTTCGCACGGTCGCCATATAAGGCCAAGTGCGCGGGTGGGCGGGGCAGCTGGGAGGCGGGAGCGGGGAGGGATACAGAAGGCAAAAGGGGCGGGGCTAAGCGGCGGTGGCAGGAAGCGGGGAGGGGGAGCGGGGCTCGGCGAGGTAGGCAGGCAGACAGGAAGGAGATAGCAAAACACGGGCACAAATACCAGAATACTATCACAAAAACACGGGCACAATCACAAGGAAAAACGGAGAAGCACAAAGTTACAAGTCAAGGGAACTCTCAACACCAGAACGAGCAGCCGGCAGGCAGGCACGGACCGTGCCTCTCGGAGGAGGGGGCGCGGTCAGCGGCAGCGCGACAGGCAGCGAGGCAGCTAGGCAGGGCAGAGGGGCACCCGCAGCAGCTGGTGGCCGTGCGGCGCGGGGGTGTCCCACAAGTGGGTCACACTCACCTGCGTCACACGGTCGCCATATAAGGCCAAGTGCGCGGGTGGGCGGGGCAGCTGGGAGGCGGGAGCGGGGAGGGATACAGAAGGCAAAAGGGGCGGGGCTAAGCGGCGGTGGCGGGAAGCGGGGAGGGGGAGCGGGGCTCGGCGAGGTAGGCAGGCAGACAGGAAGGAGATAGCAAAACACGGGCACAAATACCAGAATACTATCACAAAAACACGGGCACAATCACAAGGAAAAACGGAGAAGCACAAAGTTACAAGTCAAGGGAACTCTCAACACCAGAACGAGCAGCCGGCAGGCAGGCACGGACCGCGCCTCTCGGAGGAGGGGGCGCGGTCAGCGGCAGCGCGACAGGCAGCGAGGCAGCTAGGCAGGGCAGAGGGGCACCCGCAGCAGCTGGTGGCCGTGCGGCGCGGGGGTGTCCCACAAGTGGGTCACACTCACCTGCGTCGCACGGTCGCCATATAAGGCCAAGTGCGCGGGTGGGCGGGGCAGCTGGGAGGCGGGAGCGGGGAGGGATACAGAAGGCAAAAGGGGCGGGGCTAAGCGGCGGTGGCGGGAAGCGGGGCTCGGCGAGGTAGGCAGGCAGACAGGAAGGAGATAGCAAAACACGGGCACAAATACCAGAATACTATCACAAAAACACGGGCACAGTCACAAGGAAAAACGGAGAAGCACAAAGTTACAAGTCAAGGGAACTCTCAACACCAGAACGAGCAGCCGGCAGGCAGGCACGGACCGCGCCTCTCGGAGGAGGGGGCGCGGTCAGCGGCAGCGCGACAGGCAGCGAGGCAGCTAGGCAGGGCAGAGGGGCACCCGCAGCAGCTGGTGGCCGTGCGGCGCGGGGGTGTCCCACAAGTGGGTCACACTCACCTGCGTCGCACGGTCGCCATATAAGGCCAAGTGCGCGGGTGGGCGGGGCAGCTGGGAGGCGGGAGCGGGGAGGGATACAGAAGGCAAAAGGGGCGGGGCTAAGCGGCGGTGGCGGGAAGCGGGGAGGGGGAGCGGGGCTCGGCGAGGTAGGCAGGCAGACAGGAAGGAGATAGCAAAACACGGGCACAAATACCAGAATACTATCACAAAAACACGGGCACAATCACAAGGAAAAACGGAGAAGCACAAAGTTACAAGTCAAGGGAACTCTCAACACCAGAACGAGCAGCCGGCAGGCAGGCACGGACCGCGCCTCTCGGAGGAGGGGGCGCGGTCAGCGGCAGCGCGACAGGCAGCGAGGCAGCTAGGCAGGGCAGAGGGGCACCCGCAGCAGCTCGTGGCCGTGCGGCGCGGAAAAGATCCAGTCTTTCCTGGATTATATTTTATTGTGGGCACAGGGCATATTATCATTTGCCAGACCATTGGTATGGCACATGTTATGTAGGCCTGTTTTTTCCGAAAATCTTTCATATGGATAGAGGAGAAGATGGTGTACATAGTTTAGGTAATCATTTAGTACGTAGTAAGAGAGAATCTTGGACAGAAATTGTGGGTGACATTTTTGGAGCATTGATACCAGCAGTGGGAATATCTTTAAATGCAAACAAACTATGGTAATGCAAAATCGACTTGCCCTTGATATATTTTTGGCAAAAGAGGGTGGAGTCTGTGGAATGCTGAAGGTTCAACATTGTTGTACTTACATTCCTGACGAAAGTAAAGATCTGAAAATTTATATTAGGAATATTACAGAATTGCATGATGAAATTGCACCACTGGAGGTTGAAGGTGTTTGGGAAAAGATCGGTAAGAAAATAGCTGCTATTAAAAATTTCTTAGTAAAGCTAGGTAGTACATTTATAGGTAAAATATTGTTTCCACTAACATGTGTGATTTTCATAATATTAGTGATAAGATTAGGTTGTATCTGCTGTAAAAATAATAAACACAAGAAAAGATTAAAAAGAGAAAAGTTGAGAAGAAAAGACAAGAAACAAGAAAGAGAATTTGAGGAGATAGAGTGGAAGGAGAGCATGTATGAATCAGCAAAAAGAGGAGACGAAGGTGAAACTGAATTATGATTAAGAGCAAGAAAACATTTAAAATTCCGTAAAAGAAAGAACAACATTTTTGTTGGTATGGTGATAAAATCACCAAAGGGGGATTGCTGGAGCGGGTGATGCAAAAATGTTGTATACCCTCCCCAATTTGAATGTTTATATTAAATAGATTAATTAATTAATTATAATCGCACTAATGGATTGAAGTGAAAATTATTAACCAATCTTATTAATAACTAAAATACACATGGGATTGCATGTGCATGGTTTAATTAATACGTAAATTAAATTATGTACGCATACTAATGATAGACAATTAGAATATTGCATGATATATGTTGCTTTTGTGATGTATTTGTGATTTGTGCTTTTATTCAGTAAGTATAAACCGCTTGAGTGTTGCTTTCTGCTAGATAAATACACACACATATGGGTATTAGCGAGGGAATATCATTTTATTAGCCATTTCTATGTATTAATTGCGTTTTGTGTTTCTTTTGCCTAAGTTGACCATTTGGGCCTGCCACAAAATGGCTTCCTCCTGTACCTGACTTGACTGACGACGCTACACGAGGTTTCGGGTGAAGTGCGCCTGCGCTAACACAAGCTGCAGTGGCCTCGTCGTGAACCTAACCAGACTGTACCCACCAAGGTCGCCCTGGGAAGCAAGCCAGCTTTTCTGAAGAACAATAAGATGTCTCTTAAAACCGGAACAAGCAAGTGTGATGACCTAAGGGACAATATTCCATGTGAGCTCTGTCGGACGATCTCTGATTATCCAATCAGAAGAGCTGAAAAACAATATTTGTTACTTTTTGACAATGATTTTACTATAAATTATGGTAGAATAGAGAGGTTGTATAGCGCTTTTTCATTTTCCTAACGTTATGCTGACGGAGACGACGGTGACGCTACAGGACAGCTGTTTCCCTGAATCTTTGACGGACTGAATTAATGCCCAATTTCCTGATGAACTGAATTTACTAAATTTGATGGGCATAGATTTGCGAGACTACGGGATTTGACTTAGAGGACGACAATTAGCCAGAATAGTTAAATATGATGATTGGCGGCTTGAATAAACGAATGATTTAATTTGCATTAATTAGATAAAGATTGAAATGATTAATTACCAAATGAGTTGGGTTGTTTATTCATCGAAAAATTTATTGATTCAAAGGTAAATAGAGAATTAGAAATTAACCTAAACCAGCAACTAACAGATTCATCCCCAATTTATGAGAGGAATGCCGAAGGTGGAATTCAGGGCCTAATGAGTATTAAAAGGTTACGTGGATTTGTTGCTCATTAGGGTAAAGAGGTATTTCCGTTCATGTCAGCGTTTGGAGTAATCACCTCCCGAGAAACACAGATTGATGGTGAGTGAATGTTGGCGTTATGGGCCCCACCAGCGAATGTATTGATTGTGTGTGTTTGTGAGATCTTTGGTCTGGGATGTATGACGTTACAACGCATACATTTACATCGCGGTACATTACATCGCGGTTTTGAAAACGCAAGTCGTTACAACGACTTGCGTTGGAGGGCGCTGGACTTAGGAGTAGTATAATTTACTATTCCAACTCCAGTCTACGTACAGTAGGGAAGGTGTTGGATAGTAAATTATACTATTCCGTGTCCTAGAGCGCCATCTAGCGCAAGTCGTTGTAACGACTTGCGTTGTAAAAACCGCGATGTAATGGCATCACGATGTAATCCCCGCGTTGTAAACGATGTTTCCCTTTGGTATGTGACGGAGGGAGGGAAGCGAGGTGGGCAGCATGGTGACGGGAAGGAAGGAGTACACATGGGGCAGGTACGCAACAAGGAGGGCAGCACAACATGTTGGAAATCGGCTGTGTAGGTTTTTTATTGGGTCTTTTTAAGTGGTGATGCATAAGGGCTGCATGAGGGAATTGTGGGAGGGAAGTTATCGGGTGGAGAGCTGACGGCACGGTATATGAAGTCACTGAAAATAACAGGCAGTGACGTGCAGGAGGAACGTCTTAAAGCAATAAAAACACATTTCTTGGAAGCAGTGGTGCACATGAGACAATTTTATTTTAACCTAAACGAAATTCAGCTGATAGGCATTCCCTGTCATCTAAACACGCCCATTAAACACATCTCCCCGGAAATCCTGGTAAAATGTAAACATCACATTTTGTGGATCACCTCACAGTACAATGAGTATATATCACTATTCAAATATTGAGAGACAGAATGTTGTACAGTTGTCAAGTACTCACATTTAATTAGGAAACATGATGACACCACCTTCTAAATCCTATCAATCAAAAGCAGCAATGGGGATGAAAGACTGTCAACAACTAATGCATGTTGGTTCACAGGAATCTTACTTTGCCTTTTTGGAGTTGTTCGTCATTGGTTACTGACTATCTGGTTTCATACACAATTACTTTTCGTGGCCCATTCTGACCCCGCTCCCATGGCAGGCATACAGCTCATACCTCTTAAAGGGCTGTTTAGTAGTGTGCACTGCCAAAGCGGCCATCAGGTTCTGAGCAGCTTCTATCATGGCGGGTTTGCTTCATGCTAGATACCATATCACTGGTATTGCAGTGGTACTAGAATGCTGTGTAGGTCAAACCCACTTCTACTCCTTTCTCTACAAAATGGAGTGGGCTGTGGTGTCCAGCTACTTCCCCAAAAAATGCGCAGAGCTTCAGAAGATGCTGGAAGCGCACAGCCCACTTGGCGATACACAGTGTTACCCTTGTAACACCTTTATGTGGATAAAAGCGGTTAGTGTAGATGCAGTCCTTGGAGCTGTGTGTGAAAGAGTCTGTGACGCAGTGTGTTAAAACAATTTGTGGAGATGACTAGATGTTTGGGTGAGCATGTTCTGTGGAGCAGGTTTAAGTATTCAGTGACAGCTACGAGTCCGTGCGGTGTGTGGAAGTGGTGACAAATGGTAGGTATGCATGGTTCACGAGGGCGGGCTGTGAAAATGGTGAGCGCATTCTGCAAAGTTAGTGACAGGAGAGAATGAGCATGGTTGGTGGATCCGGCCGGGGACAGATGCTGCCGTCTCTTAAGTTCACATCCATTACTGATGTGAGACGGGTGCGAAACAGTAACACGGATTTTACAGTAATTACCAAAAATGCACTTCTAAATGAGAGAGCTGAAAGCAACAGCAACCCAGAGCGTCACTGACGGAGAGAGGGTGAGGGATTTAGAGAAGGAGCTCTGTTGAATAGAGATACGTACACAGACTGTTGAGGTAATTGAGCGGGGGAAGGAAAGGGTAGGAACTGCGGGGAGGGAGATCTGTGAAGGAGACAAGATAACAACGTAAGACCTCTTCTGTTATTTCTTCCCCACAACCGTTACTATACAGCCTGCTCCTCAATACAACAACCCCTACCTGAAATAAAAAGAAAAGGAGGCGTAACATCAGAAGAGAGCAGAGGGCGATGGCATATTCAGAACACCTTCTACGTGAAAAGAGAAGACGACAGAGAACACACTGTTAAGGACGGTTTCTTGTTCCACCCTCCACTAATCCTCACTATATATCTTTACACTAAGTAGCAGGAGAACACCTACCATGCTATTTGTCCTGTGGACTGTTTAGCCTGGTTCTACCAACTCCAAACGACCTCTCTCCTGATGACACTGAAGAAAGAAAGAGCAACCAAATGAAACTAATCAGAGGGTTACATTGGACCATCTAAATCAACGTAGCTTGAATCCTTAACCCATTGGTGCTAGGCACCAAGAAATGTTCATAGCACTGGGCTCACAACTTCCTGCCAGCACAGTTTAGGTTCTTATAAGGAAGTTCAAGCAGCAAGTAACCACGACCTGGTATTGTTCCATACAAGGTTTTGAATGTTTGATACAAATAACTATAAAAAAGCAGAGCATCACTTAATCCCAAAATATTAAGGTTATAGCTGGGATTTATCGCGGGTGCATCAATTTCCCTGCACGAAACCGGAGGAACTTCACGATTTCACCAACAGGGAAAAAGGAATCCCAAGTGCCGTTCTAGGCACCTAAACTCCCCTGCAAGAGACCGTAATAACGCGTGTCTCGTCCAACAGGGGAGTCTATGGAAAGCGCGGCGTACTCACCACCGTGTAGTTGCAGCAGCGAGCCGATCACTGGATTGAGTGCAATCACACACAAGCTCCCCTGCAAGAGACCGCGATTCCTGCGCATCTCATCCAACAGGGAAGTCCTTTTGGGAAGATCTATGGCAGCAGCAGGCGGTCGACGAGTAGTGCGCGAGCACTCTTACTGCCGGGAGTAATCCGTGGAGTGGCCGAAGGAATCCGCTTCTGCGATTCTGGAAGAATAATCGGCGGCGCTTCCAGGCAGCCACCGTCCTTATCCTTTCCTGGCGTAACGTCCGAGTCATGTGATGTGTAACTCGCGTTGAATGCCGGTAAATGTAGTTTTGTTTTCTTTATGCGGGTGTCAGCATACGGTTCCTTGTCTGAAGGGCAGATCGTGTGTACTAGCTCATGCTTCTGACACTAAGTGAGAGGGTGCCCCTGCATGAGCAGGACATCTCTGCAGCCTACGGAGTCCATTCTCCCGGGTTGTCAGTGAAGCAGCTATATACTATATATAGAGAGGCATTACACAACTGCATGATAACCAACTCTAAAACGGCTGAAACAAACCCTATTGTGTTTGGTGTCAAACATGTTAGAATCATACCCCCACACCGGTAACTTGTCGGGGAGAGGTATGATTCTATCCCTCAGAAGCATCCTTTGTGGGGCTCCTGGTGTTCCCGGTACCAGCCTTCTAGCTCCAGACAGCACAAAATGGTTTCTGCCGACCAGAGACACATTTCTGCCCTCCTGCTGCTGAGTCAAGCTTGAGCAGGGGAAGGCAGAACCATAGGCATCGTGTCACAGGGAGGTGTGATCACCTCCCAGACAGGATTTAGTGTTTTAGGGCTGGGTGAGTGCGCTTGCTAGCACCTGAAAACCTGCTGGAGGGGCACATTTGGTGTCCCTGTGCATAGTCCTGTTTAAACCAATCCTGGGAGCCGTTGGCACCCGCTCTGGCGCGAAACTGGACAAAGGACATGGGAGTAACCTCCTCCTGTCCAAACCCTCCCTTGAGAGGGTCCCCTGAATCTTTCCAGCCCTTTCCTGTGGGTACTAAAGGGCTTACCTGGCTGTAGGACCTTAGATTCGTTATGGACAAGATTCAGAACAGAAACCACTGCACTTCGACTGTCTGGACACTCTGGACTTCGTTTGGCCCTGACTTCATCTCCCTCTTAGTCTGCTACTTTGTCTGTGCCTGTGCACAGTAGAGGATCTGTGTAGGACCTGTGGAGCATCCAAGACACCTGAAGATAATCTTCCTTTGAGTGAAGGATTCACTCCCCTGCATTTGCAGGCACCGCAACACTGCTGACCGGTCTGCTGATCCCGAGTTCCTACCGACTCCAAAAGGCTCAGCAACACAGGAGGTGAGTTTCTACATCCCTCGAGCTCCAAGCTGCCCTCTCACCCAGTTTGACATCAGAATTCCTTGTGGGGGCTGCAATACCCGAACCCCTGTGCACCGCATACTTTTGCAAGTTCATGTGCTTGTTGGCAATCCTGCATTGGGCTCCAAGTAGCCCCAACCTCTGGCAACGTTTCCTACAAAGATCTTCAACCACCTCGCACCGAGTGCTCGGTGGCCTGTTGTTTTGTGAAGCTGCCCGATGTCCTCTCGCGACTCCTGTGCCTCTGGCCTGTAGGTCCTATTGAGGGTCATCTTTAATTTTCTTGGGCTCCCCTGATTGCTTGGGGCCTGCCCTGACTCCCCTGTATGTGGTGAGTCTCCTGGACCTTGCTGGTATAAACCATACACTTCCGTGGGTTGCTTTTGCCAAGGCTTGTTGGTGCTCCCGCCACACACCGACCCCTCAGCACTTGACATCCTTCGTGGGACAGCTCGCATCCGGCTCTTGGTTGTCCTCAACTTCGCCTAGTCCTTGCAGCTGCAGAGTCAATGTCCCGTCAACTATCCTGAAGCACCCGACATCGGTGGGCATTTCTCTACTGAACCCCTGGTCACTCCCAAGTGTCCCAGACTCTGTCCCCTCTACTTTCAGGTACTCGTCAACAAGAATCCACGTTTGTATTCCAACGGCTTGTCAGCCGCCAAGAACGACATAAGGCCAAGGTATCACAGGGACAACTTAATTTATTGATGCACTTTCAGACAGGAGGGCTTCTTTGTCTGTAGTAGAGGTCCGTTGGGCTTTTTCACGGGGTCCTTTGGGCTTCTTCACGGGGTCATTTTTGAGTCTTCTGGTTGTAACCTTTATGGGTCCTCCCCCTCGGGAAAAACGGAAAGTGTAGAGGCAGTTGGTGACCTGGTCAGAGTCTACGGTCTATTGCTCCCGCCCTCTTTGTGCCCAGGGAGATTAATGCGTATCTCGCTGTGTTGCTTCACACGACGTAAAGGAGGGGGGGGTTGAGTGAAGGAAGCCCGCCCGTGAGGGAAGGGAGAGAACCTCGAATTCTATCCTCACTCTTGGTGCCTGTGTGCCCACGACTATTTTAGCCTCGTGCCTTCAGCTATAGGGTTCTATATGGATTTCTGGTCTCTAGTGATCGCCGTTATGCCCCCGTTGCGCCCCTGATTTGCCCCGTTATATCCCGCTCCTTAATACCTCCAAAACACCACCCTGCAGAACACCCAGCTGCCCCTTGCCCCGGTCGTCACTTGCCTGATACCGTGACCCGGCAACAGGGTCACGGCTGCCTCATCCGGTGCGCCTTCCTCAGGGGTGACCTCCTGGCTGGGGGCATCTGCTGTTTCCCTGGTCCTCCCGCTGTCGGTTCTCCGGCTCCCGTCCGCTGTGGTTCCTGCTCCCTTCTTGGTGCCTGAAGCTGCCTCCACGTTCGTGGCAGCTGCCGCTCCGCTCTCGTCTCCCTTTTGTTCTCTCCTTCCGGGTCGTGGCATGTCCTCCCGGATGACAGGAGTGTGTCCTCGTCGGTGTCCCCGGGGCCCTCTGACATCGCCCCCGCTACCGCCCAGTCACAGGGCACTTTCTCCTCTTCCAGTAACGGCTTTTCTTCAGAGTCCTCCATTGGGTTCGACAGAGGTTTCCTACGCCACTTCACACCTATGCACCCGGCTTCCCTGGGTTAGGTTTCTTGGGTATTTCGGTATCAGGGGTGGGTGGCTCGCCAACCTTCTGTCTTTCGCGGGGTTTCCTTGAAGTCCACTGGGAAGGGTCATTAATCTTTAAAAATCCAACGGCCACTTTCACATTGACTTGTACAAAGCACGAGGTCGTGTTCTCACCCTGCCCACGCACTCCGTTGGGTCCCTATTTACTCACCTTGGGTGGTTCCTTGGGTTCCCAGCAATTCCACATCATCTCAACATTATCCTGACTCGAGTCGTGGTTCTTATACCACTTTTTTAGTATATGTATGGTTTGGCCCCTCCTGGGGCCCACTGTGTATTAGTGCTATTTACTGTGATTTATTTGCTATAGTGTTGTGTGCTTTGTTTTTATCTCCATGTGGGAGATACTGGAACGTACTAGAGAGTATTATATTATAAGTACCCATTTTTTATAAATACCGTGTGTGGTTCTCTTTCATTTAATCTATACTATAATATTGCATTCTGGTAAAACAAGCTGCTTTACACTCTTGCAAGACTAAGCCTGAAGGCAGCTCTCCACAGCTACCACTTGGATAGCTTTCTAAGGTTGTCTGATACCACTTAAATCACCATAAGTGTTGTCTGGACTGGTGCAGGGTGTCCACTTACATTAGTGGACATCATATACCAGGCCATCCTCTCACAAAACGGATGGAGCCGATGGGCACGAAAGGACAGGTAGGGATGACGTTTTAGACATCGTTTGAGGACTCACTTGCACCGGTGAAGACAGTGAATTCAGATTGCTAACAGCTCTGGTTCCTGCCACAAGGTGGCATGAAATTTCCACAAGTTGAGAAAGCAAAGGCTTAAGTATAAGGTTTTAAGAAAGTAAGAGGATCCCCTTAACGCCAAAGGAATAGGGTACTATACAATTGTATCACTGAGAAAGTTTCCTTTGGACTGTTGTGTGAAATAGAAGCAATATAGGCTGTATGTACTAAATTACATAAAAATTTCACTCATTCAACTTAACACCATACGTACAAGGGAAGTATAACCATATATCCCATGTAGACAATCTAGACAACGTTATTTATAGAAAAATATAAATCTATTTATTGACTAAAAAAAAGCTCATAGAGTGCACAATCTTAAAAATATGAACATAGTCAATAACACTATTATTACCCTAACATCTATAATAAATTCAGATATCACAAATACTTTCTATACATGCATATAAAAACACATAGCAAGTTAAAAAAGAGAGAGCATATAGTAAACAAAACAATATGTCATTCAAGTGGCACACATCCGTGATTACAGAATTTTTCGGGCTGAATCCAGGTACTTTACTATTTAATAAGTACTCAGTGGTCCCAGTCTCTTCATGGATTGTGTTTTTCTCAAAAGGGCGTCAACGCGTTTCATTGGAAATCTTATAACACCATCTTTGTCAATACTAGAATTATGACTCTCACAATTAAACAGATTTATACTGGAACCGTAAAAAACGCCTCTCGTTAATGAGGAAGGCCACCCAGGCATCCAGGTATGTGAAATGGCCAGGGGTATCTGGGGCAGATGCCTCCGACTTCCTATTTTGTGTCCAAATGGAAGATGTAGTGTTGGACTTGGCCCTTTTTGCAGGGTCATCCCTAAACTTTTTGCCTTCCTCCTGCATTTTTTCTGACCTGTTGTTGGCTGTTTTATGACTCTGGACACTTTACCACTGCTGTTCAGTGCTAAAGTACATATGCTCTCCCCATTGTAAATGTATATGTTGGTTGGATCCCATGATTGGCTTATTTGGTTTACTGTCAGACCCCAGTAAAGTGCACCAGGAGTGCCAGGGCGTGTAAATACAAAATGCCGCTGGTGGGCTTGCAGCACTGGTTGTGCCACCCACAGAAGCGGCCTGGTAAAATGTGTCTAGTGTCTGCCATTGCAGAACCTGCGTGCAGTCGGGTACTGTCATGCTGACTGGGCAAGTGCGCACACTTGACAGTCCCTAAACCTTCCCTTAACTTCATGTTAGTCACCCTTATGGTAGGCCCAAGGGCAGGGTGCGTTGTAAGCATAAGGTAGGACAAGCCCTAATGTGTGTGGCATGTCCTAATAGTGAATTACCGCCATTTTCGTTTTTCACTATTGTAAGGCTACCCTGTTCTCATAGGCCAGAATGGGCTGTTAAGATTGTTACATCCTGTGATCCTAACATACCCAGGGAACATGATCGAAGATCGAGTTTAGTATGCCTGAACTCAGAATAATAAGGTACATCTTTTTGTAAGGTTTATTTTAATATTCTGCGTTTTCAAATGCCACTTTTAGAAAGTTGGCCTTTGCTTGTCTAACCATTTCAGCCCGCCTCTGCGTGATGTGTATCTGCTGTCTGGCTTGTGTGAGTGACAGGGCTGGGGAAACACAGATGGGCAGGGCTAGGTAGCCTGGTGGTGAATAGAAAGATTGACAGGTAGATGGGTGGGAGGAGTACACCTGGACTCTGAATAGGACTGTGCTCTGCCACCACAATGCCGGCTCCGCCCCCTGTGGAGCGTCTGATGACTCTGCCATGCACTCTGAAAGAAGAAGCCTGCATCGCGTAAACAAATTGCTCCAGAACTGGACTGAACTAGGCAAGGGCCCCCCTGGGCTGGGAGAACAAAAGAAAAGTAGTATAAATGTAGGAGCCCTGCTCCTAAGAAATCAGATCCGCTTTGAACCAAGAAGAATCTCTGCCTGAGGAGGAGGCGCCAGGAAAGCTGTATGGAGGAAGACTGTCCCTATCCTTGGGGACTGGCCTGCAGTGGTGATCTTGCTGCCAAAGGAGAGAAGAGGAACCCTTTACTAAAGACATTGCTTCATTTTGATTTCAAGAAACCTTGTGCTTTCAAAAACGATCTCCAAGGGCTTGGAAGCGAGCTTGCCCCCTGAACTGAGCCCCAGGACCATTGGGCTCATCCTGACCTTCACCCGCCTGCCGCTGGACTGTGGTGTTCCTTCCCTCGCCGGAGCTGTGATCCTCGTGCTTATCAGCCCCTCCCTGAGCCGTGACCGGACTGCTTAGCCGCCCCTGCCTTGGGAAAAGCCTTGCTCGATCTGAGCCGCTCTCCCTACGCCGTGCTGGGCTGCCCCCGTCACGTCCCTCGCCGGAGGCCCGCTGCGCACCTTCAACCCTCCCGCCGGAATCGGCGCTGTGAGCATCTCCAAGCCTCGGACGGCCCAGACGTAGAAAGCGTGCCCGGCTGCCCCGCTTTGCTGACCTGCCAACCTGAAACACCCTGCTCTTGCTGTGAGCCTGAAGGACCAGACCCCCCTCGTGAAGCGTGGAAGCCCCGGGCGCCGCCTCGCCCTTCTAAAGAGCCGCTGAGCGCCACGCCCCCGCCTTCACGAAAAGACACAAGGTACTGTAACTTACGAACTCGACCGCGAGCTCGCATTGGATCCAGGGTCCGCAACGTTCTATTTTCCCTGCCGTCTGACGTGTGCCTCCCGTGTACCGTCTCAGCACGAAGTGCGCTAAGGCCCACTGTTCACCTTGTTGCCCCGCATAAGAAGACCTTCCCGTATAAAGAGAACTTTCCGTAACAATAGAGATCGTGGCCCCACCGTTTCACCGTTGCTGGGTCTTGTACTAAGTCTGCTGAAAATATATAAAAGCCTTATTTTTGTATACCAACTGCCTGGTGTCCGTTTGTGGTGCGTGCAAAGTATTTACTGTGTGTATAATTGCAAGTGCTTAACCGTGTACGCCCTGAGGTTTAGCCTTGACTGCTCGCGCCACGCACCTAGAGGGTGAGCAGGGGTTATTCTAAGGAGCCATCCTTCGCCCTGACTAGAAGTAAAGGGTCCCTGCTTGTCGCTGGTACTTGCCTGCGCCAACCAGAGCCCCCTCATTTCTAACATTGGAGGCAGCGGTGAGGATTTTCGAATTTGCATTTGCAGTTTGTATACAGTAAATCATTGATCGCCACATAGTGAGTGCAGACCAGTAACGCAGCCACAATACTATTGATTTTTTTTTTTGTTTTGCCAAGATTCTCCATTTTTGAGAAACCATGCCTTGTTCACTCCCTGCAGGAAGGGCAGCCTCTATAGTCTCTGGAATGGATGATGTGGAATGGGAAGAAGAGAGATTAGAGAGCTACACCAAGGCTCAGCTGAAGGACTTCTGCAGGAAATTCCAAGTCCCCACTGTTGGATGTAAGTTCAAAGTAGATCTTTGCAAGGCGCTGAGGGCCTGGATGGTGTCAAGAAAAGATTCTGATGAGGTGGAGGAAATTGAGCGGGCAGAGAGCATCGCTCGCTTGGGCAGAGGCCTGTCGCCAGAGGAGTTAGCCGACAGGAAGGAAACCAGAGCCCATGAGATAGAGATGGCAAAACTAAATGGACAACTGGAACTGGAAAGCAAAAAGCTGGCTCTGGAAGAAAAGAAAATGCAAATGGAGCATGACTTGATAATGAGGAAGTTTGATATGGAGCTCGAGAGGCTTGAGGCCATGAGTGTCTCAGCCCAGCAGCACGAAAGGAGTGTAGCTCAGAGATTGAGCTTTGCTGAGTGGGAGGAAGAATCCAGCTCAGATGGCAGCAGCAATATTGAATTTTTTAGTGCTGAGACAGTAGTACGCACACCCAGAGACATGGCACCTGACTTGAAGGAGGGGGTTAACATACACCAGGAGGTTCAAGGACATTAGGTAGCTCCAGTAGTGCGCAGTGTCCCTGAGAGGAATAGGGTAACTGGCGCAGGGGTTCATGGTCCTAGTGGTGGGAGGGACACTCTACTGACTCTAGATGAGAGGTGCAGGGAGAGAGGTTCCCCTAAAATTGGAGCCCTGGTATGTGAGTGTAAAGACCGCCCAGAAGAGCGTGGGTTGTGTGACAGAGACAGTCAGATACTGTCTTGCCAGTCTCAGGAGAGTGGTGTGGAGTACGTGTGTGAGGCACTGGATGGTGAGGTGAAGGATAGTTTGGTTAACCCTGCTAGGGGGCTGTGTGATCCAATTGTGGGAAAGCATATTGTAAGTCCCTGTTTTCCAGAGCTATGCCAACACCTGTGGGAGAGTGAGTTCTCTGACCGCAGGGAGCTCACATTGGAGGCAGACCTTTTGGTGGAGTCCAGAGGGTCTGGAAAGGCATTGGGGAGGGATCCCAAGAGGAGTGGTTCAGGTATCTTCAAACCCAGTGTGGTGGCAGTGGCTCAGAGTAGCCCAACTAGGTCCTGAAGTAGTGAGAGGGGTGTAGGGCCTCACGTCCTGTCTTTAAGGGGAAGGAGTGAGAACGGGTTATGTCCCGTAGTGCCCAACCTCAGTCTCAGAGCTTGGATGGTTCTTTAAGGGAACACCAGGTGGGGAGCCTAGTCTGTCCTGAGGGGCTGCCTGTTGTGCGGGATCCCCTAGTGTCTGGTGAACAGGGAGTGTCTGTAAGCAGGCCTCCCTCAGTTCTGGTGTCTGGCAGTACCGCTCCAGTTGGGAGGGTGCAGAAGTCCAGATTGAGGGGTGAGAGGGGGAAAGAGTCCCCTGTGGAAGAACCAGTGGGTCAGGGGCCAGCCAGAAGGGCTGCGTCACCAGTGAAGGACCATGGTGACACCATTTATGCCCTGGGGGATCTTCGTGCCCTGTCAGATGGACAGGGGTCGGGAGATCTGCGCCAGGCAGACTGTCACACGACACATGAGTTATGTGTCACCCTCAGGGGGGGCATGCGTGCTCCCCGGGAAGTCCTGGTGCTCCAGGCGAGCGTGCAACCGCATGGGTTGGTCCCAGGGTTGGGAAGCCAGGTTCAGGTGTTATCTGCTGGAGGGTGGGACAACTGTAAACTGTGTCCTGACCCATGTTGCTTCTAGGGGTACCACTCCAGTTGGGAGGGTACAGCCATTTGGAAGGGGGTACAGAGGGAGGGAGTCCTCGCCTCTGACCCCGGCTCAACTGAAGGGTTTAGACCCTAGGTTGGAGGGCCAGGTTCAGGGTGTCCCCCCTGACCTGGACACCCAATTGCAGGATAGAACCCCTGAACTGGTGGCTGAATTGCGCAGGACCCCTGCCACAGGTGCCCTGGCAATTCTGGAAGGGGGTACCACTCCGGGTGGGAGGGTACAGAGCGCCAAGGAGGAGGACCGGGTGTGGGAGAAGCCACCCCAATCTTTGATCCAGCCGCCGGGTACAGGCCTGGGGCTGGTGGGTCACTGCCAGAATGTCCTACCTGACCTGACAGGAGGGAGAAGGGACAAAGGTTGCCAAGCACCTGGGGCTACTGCCCCCCGCTCCCTGGCGCCGCAGAGGTTTGAGAGCCCTGAGAGGCATAAGGCCTGGGTCTCATCCCGGACTACTGTCAGTAGCCACTGTGGCATTTTGCTGTCTGTCTGTTGGGACGCACCTGTGAGCCAGTTAAGGTTAGGTGCTGCACAGGTGGTGTCCACAGGTGAGGAGAAGGGTTCCCCATGGATTGGTTTGGTGGGCCCTGAGAGTATGGACAGAGGGATTCCATTAGGTTCAGATTGGCGTAGAACTGGAGTCTGCCCCTTCAGTTGCGGGCCAGGTCCTTGTTCTATCGCCCCAAACAGGGAAGACCATCACGGTGGTGATTGGTCTGCCCTGCTTTTTGCCTGGAAGGGGGTAGTGTTGGACTTTTTTTTTTTTTTTTTTTTTTGTTTTTCAAAAACCTTTATTGTTCCATCGAAGAGTACACCGCTATTCAGCCAACAACCCGGAGGCAGGCAGCTAGTATACGAGGCGGAACTCCGCCCAAGCATTTGAGATCGTACTTTCAAACGGCAATACAGCATTTTACAATGGAACAAACAAAACAGAACTAATAAAGAGCCCGAGTCGAAGGGAAGCAAACAGTAAATGATCGAAATGACATAATCATCTTCACGCTGCGCCCACAGCCCGCCCAGACAGAGCAAGCGACAGACAACCCCCCTCAGAGAACGAACCCCATATCCCAGATCACTTATGCCAGGCGGATCACCACTTACAGCACCCCACAGTCGAACTCCAACCTCTCCACGTCATTTAAGCCACGATCAGCCCGCTTGGTCATCTTCCAACGCTGTCGTACTAGCCAACCAGTCTACCAGTGGCTGCCAGATATCTACAGGCCGCGAGCGCTGCGGCAGCTGGTCCCAGTATGAGGTCAGCTGCTCCCTACAGTACACCGCCGATCTTATCCAGGCCTTCACGTTTGGCGGCATTGTCTTCTTCCAGTGTAGCGCTACCTGACGCTTAGCAAGTAATAATAAAATGGCCACAAGCCTACGTGAGGTCTTGGGCACATTTCTAACGAATCCCAATAGGGCCACAAGTGGGTCCGGCCCCAGTACCATCCCCACGATCTGCCCCACGGCATTGAAGACTGCAATCTAGAAGTCGCGTATGGGGCCACACACCCAGACAAGGTGATAGAACGCGGCATCCTGCGCACCGCATCTCCAACAGCACGCATCAGACCGCAGACCCATCCTACACAATTGAATGGGCGTCCGGTAGGTCCGGTGCAGATAGTTGAAGTGTACCAACCGCAGCCTATAATTAGGGGATAGGTTTTCAAGTTGGGAGCAACAGTACTCCCACTGCTTCTCGGTAATAGATATACCCGCTTCAAGTTCCCACGCGGATCTAGAGTCAGTGTACGCAACCGGAACCGTGCTTTGAGTAGCTCTATAGATCCGTGTGATCAGTTTGCGCGCGGAGGAGTTCGAGAGTACGTCCTCCAAGGCCGCAATCGTCGGCGGAGCCTCTGGAAACATAGGGTACCTGCCCTTGCAGGCGGACCGCAGTTGATAGTAGAGAAGAAGCTCCGAGGCCGTCGGTTCCGGCGCTGCCGCCATGTCCCGCACTGTGAGGAAGGTATCGTCCGGGTACAAGTCTCCCGCCACCTTCAGTCCGCAGGCCTGCGCCCGCCGCGCCACTGCCGCGTCCGTCAATGGCCCCAATAGTGGATTATCCGCGAGGGGCATACTCGGCGCATATAAGTCATCTACGCCTGCACGTTTGGCAATGCTTGACCAGGCCCAGCGTACCATCTCAACAGTGTCAATGTCGTCCCTGGAGCGTCTGTATCTCTGATATGCCGCTGCACGAAGGGGGCAGGGGGCCGCAACATCCATCTCGATGGCCACGTGCGGCTGGTAAGGGATCGGGTGCTGCCAGTAGTGCAGATATTGGGCCTGAGCACTGTACGCATATAGCTCCATGTCCGGGGCCGCGAGTCCCCCCTGACGGAAGGGAAGTGTGAGGAGGTTCCAGGCCACTCTGGGCTGCTTACCCGCCCAGACCAGTTCAATCAAGGCGGAGCGGAGCCGGCGAAAGAACGACTTAGTGAGTGGCACGGGGATGTTTACGAATAAGTAAAGAAACTTAGGAACGACCACCATTTTAGCAATTGCTATGCGGCCAATCAGAGATAGTGGCAGCGCTTTCCAGCGCTTCACTTTGCACTCCAGCCATTCCACGGCCACCCCAAAATTGGCCAGCCATATGTCCTGTATCGATCGGCTAAACCGTATGCCCAGGTATTTAATCTCATCAGTGACCCAGTCAATCGGGAATTCCGTGTGGCATTGACTCGTACCGTCCGTCAGCGGGAACATCGCCGACTTTGACCAGTTGATATCGATACCCGTGAGGCCGCTATACCTTGTCACCTCACGCATCAGTGGGTCGAAGTTTTCCGATGGATTCATCATATATATGGTTATGTCGTCGGCGTACATAGAGACCAGCAGGCCACGCAACGTGAAGCCGATACTGCGATGAGTGTGGTGTTGGCGCAAACGAGCCGCCAGCGGCTCCGTCGCAATAGCGAACAGCAGTGGCGACAAGGGGCAGCCCTGCCGAGTGCCTCTTGTTATGGGGATCGGGGAAGACGTCTGACCATTAACCCGTACCCTAGCCGTCGGGTGATTATAGATTATTCCAATACGCCTGGCAAAGGAGGGGCTGAAACCCATGCGAGTGAATAACGCCCGTAGGAATTTCCACTCTAGTGAGTCGAACGCCTTAGTGGCGTCAAGCAATGCGGCCGCGGCTTGTACCTTGGGATCCAAATAATGCAGGAGCCCAAACAGCACTCTAAGATTGTGGGAAGTGGACCGCCCCATCACAAAGCCCGACTGATCGGACAACGCTATCTGAGGCAGCATAAGTTTCAGGCGGTCAGCGAGTAGTTTCGCGTAGATTTTGGCGTCAAGATTAATTAGCGAGAGTGGGCGATATGAGTCCGGGGTAACAGGATTCTTGCCAGGTTTAAGCAGCGTAATGATGAGGGCCTCTCGCATCGAGGCAGGGAGGATGCCAACCTCCATCGCTTCCTCAAAAACATTATGCAAGCGAGGGACCAGTAGGTCTGCGTATTCCTTGTAGAAGGCTGCCGTCAGCCCGTCTGGGCCTGGTGCCTTGCTGAGCGGCATAGCGGCTATAACCGCTCGAATGTCCTCCTGCGTGAAGGGGAGGTCCATATATTGTCGGGCACTATTACTGAACCACGCAAGAGCTATGGTGTCCAGGTAATCACTAATAATAGTGTCGTCAGGGGACACCTTAGAGGTGTACAAGTCCTTATAGTAGTCTGTCATCACCGCCAGTATAGCCGGAGGATCTCGAATCACTGCACCCCCCGACTCCTGTATCTCAAGAATATGCTCCGACCCGCGTGGCGGGCGCAGCAGATTTGCTAGTGTTCGGCCAGCTCTATCACCCTCTCCGTAACGCCTGGCCTGAGAATCTTTGGACAAGAACCTGACCTCCCTCTCAGCCTCCTCTTGATACTCGGTCAGTTTCGTCCTGAAGTCTGCACTCGCACCACCAGACGGGGCTGCCACCATCGCAGCTTCAAGCTGAGCCAGTTCAGATTCCAACCTGCCGAGAGTAGCTCTAATGGAGCGCAAAACCCCAGTTTTTAGCGCCATGCAGTGGCCTCTTGTCACAGCTTTACAGGCCTCCCAGAGCACGCCAGGTGAATCTACTGAGCCCTCGTTTAGTGCGAAGTATTCCTCCAGTTTTTCCCGCAAAGAGTGCTGGAAGACCTGGTCGCGCAGAGCCCGGGACGGGAATCTCCAACTAAACGGCTGAATGTACTGCGGCGGGGTGGATATCGTTAAGCAAACCGGGGCATGATCAGAAAGTGACCGCGGCAAGTGAGTCACCTCTAACACCGATGAGTGCAGATCTCTGGACAGCAGCCAGAAATCCAATCTGGACCAGGCCGCACGATGAGCTGTGATACACGTACCGGCGCGGGTCTCAGGGTGCAGTGTCCTCCAGGAGTCCACCAGCCCTGCCTCTTGCATAATATGGCCAAGCGCCTCCGACGCCCTAGGGTGATGTTCCCGAGTGGTGCCCTGCCTATCTGCAGTATCTGACAGTACCACATTATAGTCTCCTCCCCACAGTATCGCAGCAGGTCCACAGTTCCGCACCTTATGCCACAATCCCTCGTAGAAATCTGGATTATCGTCATTCGGGCCATAAACATTCACCAGAATCACTCTCGCGCCGCACAGCGAACCTACCAACAGAACAAACCTGCCCCCCACGTCCCTGATTTCCTCATGCGTCCTCCAGTGAAGCCCTTTTCTGATAAGTATCGCCACCCCTCTAGAGTAGTTAGAGTAGTGAGCGTGAACTACCTCACCCCATCGGTTGTGTCTGAGCAGCTGCGCAGCATTGTCCGTCAGGTGCGTCTCCTGCAGAAGGCAAATGTCCGCACCCTTCCTAATCAGAAAGGCCTGTATCAGTCTCACTTTCCGCCTATCATTCATGCCCCGTACATTCCAGGTAATACACTTTATGCTATTCACCGCACCATACGTGTTACCAGAGTTCGGGCAAGCCTCAAGCATACACCTACCCCCCAGTCACCCGGCCAAGTCACGCCAAATCTCGAAGCACGCATTTCCAATCCAGCGGGTCCCAATATATGAGGGCGGCAATGCCACAGCAATCTGTACGCCCGCCAACAGGGCAGGGAACCTCCACCAGGCACCAAGCAGGGAAATAGAACTCGAGCAGGCCACGGACCCGTTCCTCGTTGCATCGATTCCTGCAGCCCGTCCCTGTCAGACAACACACATCCCACCCGGCCAGCTGGGCAGCCTGCCCGGTAAATGCCAGAACACCTCTTGCTAGGTGACTGTCGACATGACAGCGCGCTGTGCACAACGTGCGATTCAATAGCAGTTTTCGCCACCTCCGACCCGGCTCTGAAACTTAAATAAAACACAACAAAAACCCCCAGCCCCAGCCAAACCCCTAACCCTCCCGCTCCAACCCCCCAATCAGGTTGTGCAATGAACTCCCTGGACCCCCTCCCAACTACAACAACTGTAACTACAGTCTCTAAATGTGAACAGTGAATGGGAATCATCCCTTGAGGTACGCAGGTTGGCCACCTACAGGCCCTGTACTTGTGACAGGGCGATCGAGCGCGAGACTAGTGTACCAGCTCAAGGACCATCCCCCCCCAATCCCGCAGCCCTGCTCAGCTCCCTCATAGCATCTGAAATTGGACCTCCAGGGAATTAAACATTCTCAATATGGCCCAGCACAGCGTAGACAGGCGACACCCAGCGATTTAACAAGAAGTAAACAGGAGTAGTCATTCAACGTCACTTAGCCTGTCCCGCTGGTCCGGGTCAACTGCAGGTGTCTGAGCCTTTTGGTCCTTTAACAGTTGTTTGGCATATTTCATAGCCGCCTTAGCGTCAACAAAAAAGGATGGCTTACCGGGACCTTGGACCCGGAGTTTAGCAGGGTAGATGAGGGAGTATTTGGTGCCCGCCTGTTGAAAAAGTTTCTTCGCCGGCAAAAATTCCCTTCGAGCGGCTTGAACCTGCATCGTATAGTCCGGGTATAGTGCAATGTGGTTGCCCCTGTATTGCAAGTCCGATATGTCCCTTGCCATTCGTAAGATCACGTCCCGGTCCCTATAATTCAAGATTCGTGCAATAATAGGCCGGGGCGGTGCACCGGGTTTAGGCCTGGGCCCCAGTGATCTGTGAGCCCTCTCGACCAGGAACATCGGAGACAATCCCGACCCAAACAGATCCTTACACATTTGTTCGACAAAGAGCTCCATGCTGGTTATGTCCGTCGTTTCCGCCACACCCGTGATGCGGACGTTGTTGCGCCGCGAGCGCGCCTCCAAATCCTCATTTTTCTGCTGAATGAGTGTTAGAATCTTCTCCATGCCCCGCAGTTGGCCGGCAAGGCCGGTCTGATTTTCCTCCGTGTCGGCCACACGTGTTTCGAGCGATTCCACTCTCCCCTCTTGTTTGTCCATGCGGGACGAGATACCGTCCATGCGGGCAGCCAGCGCATACATTTTGCCATCAATGCCATGTAAGCTTGTTTTCAGTTCCTGAAACATGGCCTCCTGAGCACCACTCCGGTCCGCTCGAGAAGATTCGGCCTCACGGAGGTCTGGGTCTGGGTCCGGCGGCTTCTGCTTGGACTTGTCGAAAGTGATTTTCGGCTGCCGCGTGTCCGGTTTGCCCATGGCCACTCACCAGCCGCCACCCGGCGCCGCGAGTATGCTTTGGCGGCCGCGACCAGTCGCCGCCAGTCGCCGACCCTCAGCGTCTCACCGAGGGCAGCAGGGCGGTTAGTCCCAGTAGGTAGGCTGAATGGCTGGGCCTCCAATAGCGGGGCGCGCACCCTAAGCGGAGCAGGCGGGGAGAGTCACAGCGCAGGCCGCCGGAGCAGGACAACCCTAGTACAGCCGTGCACTGTCCACATCCCAGGTCAACGCTCCAACCTCACCACAGTATTGTCGGGGCATGTACGGCAGCCGACCTCGTCTCTCCGATCGTCTCCCTGGAACCTTCGACCATGGGACTTCTGCTTCAGGCAAAATGGCCGCCACTGCGATCAGCCGATCGGGCCCGTCGCCGTGCGCCGTCGTGCAATCCAGGGGCGGACGTTCGGCGGTCTTCCACACCAGCCGCCGCTTCCTCAGCTTCACTCCGACAGCCGTAGGGGGTGAGACCTTCGCCGGGGTGCGCGTTTCTTTGGGCGAGCGAACAGCCTCTGCCTCACCCCTCGGATAGGTTTCGGGCACTCCACACGCAAGGCCCCGGCTCTAGCGAATGGTGTAGGCCGCCACGACTCCGCGCCGCCCGTGGGCCGCTCTCCGTCCACAAGCCGCCGACGGGGTCAGAAAAGCCAGAGCACAGGGCGGACACCCAGGACTACCGTCTCGGGCGGGGAGGACCGAGCTCGCACCCCAGTTCAGCTAATAATTGAAGGATTTCTGTGCTCGATCGGCGGAGCTGCGGTTTCAGGCAGCCATTCCGCTCGGCAGCCAAGCCACGCCCCGGGTAGTGTTGGACTTGGCCCTTTTTGCAGGGTCATCCCTAAATTTGTTGCCTTCCTCCTGCATTTTTTCTGACCTGTTGTTGGCTGTTTTATGACTCTGGGCACTTTACCACTGGTGTTCAGTGCTAAAGTGCATATGCTCTCCCCATTGTAAATGTATATGTTGGCTGGATCCCATGATTGGCTTATTTGGTTTACTGTCAGACCCCAGTAAAGTGCACCAGGAGTGCCAGGGCGTGTAAATACAAAATGCAGCTGGTGGGCTTGCAGCACTGGTTGTGCCACCCACAGAAGCGGCCTGGTAAAATGTGTCTAGTGTCTGCCATCGCAGAACCTGCGTGCAGTCGGGTACTGTCATGCTGACTGGGCAAGTGCACACACTTGCCAGTCCCTAAACCTTCCCTTAACTTCATGTTAGTCACCCCTATGGTAGGCCCAAGGGCAGGGTGCGTTGTAAGCATAAGGTAGGACAAGCCCTGATGTGTGTGGCATATCCTAATAGTGAATTACCACCATTTTCGTTTTTCACTATTGTAAGGCTACCCTGTTCTCATAGGCCAGAATGGGCTGTTAAGATTGTTACATCCTATGATCCTAACAGACCCAGGGAACATGGTAGAAGATCAAGTTTAGTATGCCTGAACTCAGAATAATAAGGTGCATTTTTCGTAAGGTTTATTTTAATATTCTGCGTTTGCAAATGCCACTTTTAGAAAGTTGGCCTTTGCCTTTCTAACCATTTCAGCCCGCCTCTACGTGATGTGTATCTGCTGTCTGGCTTGTGTGAGTGACAGGGCTGGGGAAACCCAGATGGGCAGGGCTAGGTAGCCTGGTGGTGAATAGAAAGATTGACAGATAGATGGGTGGGAGGAGTACACCTGGACTGTGAATAGGACTGTGCTCTGCCACCACAATGCCGGCTCCGCCCCCTGTGGAGCGTCTGATGACTCTGCCCTGCACTCTGAAAGAAGAAGCCTGCATCGCGTCAACAAAGTGCTCCAGAACTGGACTGAACAAGGCAAGGGCCCCCCTGGCCTGGGAGAACAAAAGAAATGTAGTGTAAATGTAGGAGCCCTGTTCCTAAGAAATCAGATCCGCTTTGAACCAAGAAGAATCTCTGCCTGAGGAGGAGGCGCCAGGAAAGCTGTACGGAGGAAGACTGTCCCTATCCTTGGGGACTGGCCTGCAGTGGTGACCTTGCTGCCAAAGGAGAGAAGAGGAACCCTTTACTAAAGACTTTGCTTCATTTTGATTTCAAGAAACCTTGTGCTTTCAAAAACGATCTCCAAGGGCTTGGAAGCGAGCTTGCCCCTAAACTGAGCCCCAGGACCATTGGGCTCATCCTGACCTTCACCCGCCTGCCGCTGGACTGTGGTGTTCCTTCCCTCGCTGGAGCTGTGACCCTTGTGCTTATCAGCCCCTCCTTGAGCCGTGACCAGACTGCTTAGCCGCCCCTGCCTTGGGAAAAGCCTTGCTCGATCTGAGCCGCTCTCCCTGCGCCGTGCTGCCCCCGTCACGTCCCTCGCCGGAGGCCCGCTGCGCACCTTCAACCCTCCCGCCGGAATCGGCGCTGTGAGCATCTCCAAGCCTCGGACGGCCCAGACGTAGAAAGCGTGCCCGGCTGCCCCGCTTTGCTGACCTGCCAACCTGAAACACCCTGCTCTTGCTGTGAGCCTGAAGGACCAGACCCCCCTCGTGAAGCGTGGAAGCCCCGGGCGCCGCCTCGCCCATCTAAAGAGCCGCTGAGCGCCACGCCCCCGCCTTCATGAAAAGACACAAGGTACTGTAACTTACGAACTCGACCACGAGCTCGCATCGGATCCAGGGTCCGCAACATTCTATTTTCCCTGCCGTCTGACGTGTGCCTCCCGTGTACCGTCTCAGCACGAAGTGCGCTAAGGCCCACAGTTCACCTTGTTGCCCCGCATAAGAAGACCTTCCCGTATAAAGAGAACTTTCCGTAACAATAGAGATCGTGGCCCCACCGTTTCACCGTTGCTGGGTCTTGTACTAAGTCTGCTGAAAATATATAAAAGCCTTATTTTTGTATACCAACTGCCTGGTGTCCGTTTGTGGTGCGTGCAAAGTATTTACTGTGTGTATAATTGCAAGTGCTTAACCGTGTACGCCCTGAGGTTTAGCCTTGACTGCTCGCGCCACGCACCTAGAGGGTGAGCAGGGGTTATTCTAAGGAGCCATCCTTCGCCCTGACTAGAAGTAAATGGTCCCTGCTTGTCGCTGGTACTTGCCTGCGCCAACCAGAGCCCCCTCATTTCTAACATGTAGGATGTATCTTTATAACACCCTTCGTTGATTAAAATAATATTCGTGGTACTTGTCTATATCGTGGGCATATTTGTCACCGGCCAGAGTGGTGTAACAGTTCTTCCAATTTTAAAATCATGGTTGTGGGTTTAGGTTATAACGTCTTAATTACGACCTCCGATATCCCTTTAATATTTAGGGTTTCATCGGGTGCGTGCCACAGCGTCACGTCGTCCAGCCGATTTTGTCCATGAATACTTCAGCCAGGAAGTGTTGGCAGCCATCTTGGGACTCGGCTTGAAGCTGAGTCCCACAAAAACATAAAAAAGTACAGCCCCCCTCCTTGTGCCAAAAAGGGCACTGCGAACCGCCACCCTTCAGGACCGGCTCCTGCTGTGACATGGCTGTATGTTATCGCTTGGTGGGTACTAACATTTGAGCAAGTGGTCCTAAAAGATGTGGAGAGGTGCCCCCCACAAATGCCCCCACAATATGTTGAAACTGGAAACAACCTCCTTGCCGGCTTAGCTAATGACACAACAATCACAATAAAACCTGCCGACAATGCCGGAGCAATTGTGATCATGAACACAGCAAACTATGTCCTGGAATGTAAATGACATTTGGCTAATCTTGATTATTACACTCCCATTACACAGGACCCAACCAAAAGACTCAGCATACAGATAACCTGATTGGTCTCCTCGGCGGAGGCACAAGGTTCAAAAAGTCAAAAGGAATCTGAGTTCTTAGACCACATGTACGACAAGGACTCTTATTTCTTACCGTCTCTCCCCAAAATACACAAGGGCATCAACCCTCCACCAGGCAGACCCATTGTATCTGTCATTGGGTCACTTCTGGAGCCATTGTCACAATGTTATGACCACTTTCTACAACCCTTGGTTACAAAGACTCCGCCATTTTTAGGGGACACCTCAGAGTACTGAATCTGCTTGAAGCAATTAGTGTCAACACCCACATTAACTTGCTGGTAACCATAGACATTGAGACACTCTATACCAGCATCCCCCAGGACGCCACTCTAGATGTTATAGAGAACACCCTCATATCAGAGGAATGGGCTTCCCCGACCCCAGTCAGTTTTATACTTGAGTGTGCTACCCTTGCACTCAAGGAGAATTTATATCAGTTCCAAGATCAACTGTACCACCAGACACAGGGGACTTTGATGGGCAGCACCTTTGCCCCAAGTCTGGTCTGTCTGTACATGGCCAATTTAGAAAAATACAACATCCTACTCAGTACCAACCCCGTCTTTAACAATATAATCATATGGCATTAATTCATTGATGACATAGTTATCCTCTGGTAAGGTACTGGCGTCGATTCATTGATGACATACTTATCCTCTGGCAAGGTACTGCAGAGACATTTGATGCATTCTGTGAGTGGGTTAACACTCTGAACCCATACTTCAGATTCATAGGAAGCATCTCAGCAACAAGCTTACCTGTTCTTGACTTGTTGATATTCTCTGAGATGGTATGGTGCATTCCACAACATACAAAACAAGCATTTACAATGCAATAGGTCTCGCATTTGAAAGTGTTTAAGCTATTGACATTGTAAATGACAATGACTTTTATTTATTTGTTTTGAAAATTAACACATAAATAAAAGGTATTGTCTTTTCGAATGCCAATAGCTGAAACTCTTGTAAATGCAAGATCTATTTCATTTCAAAGAAGCAGTCGCCATTGTCCGGGGCTGCTTGGAAAGTGAAAGCACGCATGACACACTGAATGTTGCAGGAAAGCATGTCGTGCCTGCAGTAGGAGAAACTCATTAAAGAAAATAGTGCTTGCCGACTAATTAAGATATACCGTGTAACAGCAGAAGTAAAAGGGCCAGTCCTCATGGGAGGTTACAAATGAAGACAAGGCAGAACTAAGGAGGGACTAACAAGCCTATTAACGAATCAGTAGCCAGCATTTATGAAGGACAATGATACAAGCCATTGAAAAATACGGGCGGAGTTTTAACTCCATACTTGAATACAGCATGCTTCGCAGAGCAACGCATGCGCTGCACAGGCTTGACCTAAAAAAAGCTAAATTTCGAACTGTGTGTGGAAGTGGTGGGGGCGGTATTGGTTTCAGACTCTGCTTTTCTACTTCATTATCTTAACTCACCATCTTTCATTTATTTTAAGTAAAGGCAATTGCCAGGAACTGGATGGGCTAAAATACATTTCGAGTTAGTGGCCTAGGAACGAAGACTAATGTATATGCATGTGAATTCCCGATTGTTGGCCCTGCTGCTCTGACAGTTTCCACCATCTATCAGCAGGTTAAAAATGTCAGTGGACCCACATATGGCTGCACTGGGGGTGGAACTGCACCTGGTAAAACTAGCACTTTTATTCATGTACCCTTTAAATGTAAGTACAGGAACACTGGACCAATTGCACTTTTATGGGATGGCACCTTGCAGTACCTAACTCATCCACCAAAGACCGAATTTTTATCTTGCCCTTTATAGGTGATTGAGCACCGAATAGCACATTTCTAGGAGCTATGCTTGAGCTTTGTTGGGTTCCAACTCGGGTACCATATGGACCAGGTTAGCTGTGTGTTTTTTACTCTCACGTTTAATTAAG
The DNA here is from genome assembly GCF_964204655.1 of Triturus cristatus. Lineage (NCBI taxonomy): Eukaryota > Metazoa > Chordata > Amphibia > Caudata > Salamandridae > Triturus > Triturus cristatus. The sequence continues at coordinate 939,226,393 of NC_140594.1, read as the reverse complement.
AAGTAGAGTGACATGTTTATTGTAATCTCGTGTTACACTCATGAGCACCAACCTTCCCTGCTAAATGTCCGAATCAGAGCTTCCAGGGGCACTTCGTTGCGGATTAGGGTGTTTTGAAAATGCCCCTTCATCTTATAAATAACCCCCCCTCTCCCATCCCCTTGAGTCTAGAACACAGCACCTGGTGTTTGAAGAATGACTAAAGATATGACAAAAGTTGCTGAACTGGTGCCCAGCCAAATCCTGCCTGGGCTGGTGGTGGTATTGTAGCCTACCCTTGGTTCCGCTGTTGTGCACACAGACCTCGCCACAACCACCCTCCACAAGCGAGGCCTTGACTCCCTGACTTCAGATACATTTGTGTAGCAAGGATGCCACGGGCCCTGGAGCAGGCGAGAAAAATTGGCCATTTGACTGCTGTTGGGGTATATATACAGCAATTATCAGGGATCAGGGGGTCTGTGCCCCAGTGCCGCTGCACCTGCTACACAAATGGTAGTCTAGATTCAGCGTGAAATACGATTCAGCGGCAACCCTGCCTGAGGTAGCAGTCCTCTTATCCAGAACCATGATCAATAAAAAGAACAGAAGTTTCTGTAACGCCCTGAACGTCTCAGGATCGTTTAACAGACACGATAATGAGAACGCAACCATTTGTGAAGGTTTAGTTATTTTAATGAAGGCAAAAATAATACAAGGAATAAACAAAGGTTATAGTCACTGGAATCCTCCAGGCTAAGTACGTTACCAGCCCACAGCACGGATGGTCCTAACCGTCCTCTGCATATACGCCGATCCCGGCGTATGCCAACAGAGGGCAGAAATGAAATGGCCGACAATGCCAATCGGTAGGCTGTGAGGGGCACGAAGAGTGTTGGGGAGAATTGAGGAGTCAGGGAAACACCCAGCCGGGGTCTCTACCTGAAGGGAGCAGCCGCTCAACCTCTTCCTCAGACTGCACCGGGACGCGGAGTCACCTCCTGGTGATGCGTCACCGATACCCCAATCACAAGCAAAGAAGACTGAACCGAGAGCAGCCGCTCGATCGATCCCGTGGACTTCCGAGTCTGTAACGCGGCAAACACCTCCTGGTGTGCGTTACAGCTGGCAGTCCCTGTATCTCTGGTCGGGCTGGGAGTTACGACTCCAACCAGCAAAAGCGCCACTGCGCTTTGACTCAGCCGAGTCAAAAAGCGAAGCTCAATGGTTATCCGGTAGAGCTTCCGGGTCCTTCACAGGTGACGATGGGGCAAGACACGGCCCAGGGAGTAACGACTCGACCTACCTCCGTTCTTGCCTTACTGGAGCACCACTCCGGAACACTGCTCTTCACTAAGCAGGTACGTCGGTGTAAACACAATATCCGACAGCGTTGTACCTCCCGGTTCCTCCCTTTATAGGGCGTGTTTTCCTTGAGTTATGTAACAGCTCTCCTGTTTACATAAGGGCGTGTTTTCCTTGAGTTATGTAACAGCTCTCCTGTTTACATAAGGGTGTGTTTTCCTTGAGTTATGTAACAGCTCTCCTGTTTACATAACCTCTCAACCGCTAAGCATCCTGGGAGATGTAGTCCGTTTTCGCTGGTTACCGTTTTCCTCCCCTCGCATGACAGGAATTCTTGACAGTACATCCTCCCTCTCAGCGGCTCCCCACGGGTCCAGCGCTGGCAGGAAAACGCCGATGGAACAAGGAGACCAAGCGCGGAGCATGAACCCCTTCAGCCGGTTCCCATGACTGCTCCTCCGGGCCATAGCCTTTCCACGCAACCAGGTACCACAGCTTCCCCCTGCGCCATTTGGACGCCCGTATGCCCGACACTTCATACTCCACCTCCGACTCCACGCATACCGGCCTAGGTGTCCCAGACGGCTTGGAGGGTGCTGGTTTGAGCAATGATACATGAAAGACAGGGTGTATCCGCAATGACTGGGGCAAGCACACCTTCACGTTCACAGGACCCATACACATGGTAATTTGATAGGGGCCCATGTACTTGGGATGGAACACACTGTTCTTTCGAAACCTCATGTTTCTTGTGGATATCCAGACGTAGTCTCCAGTGCGGTACAGTGGCCCGGGCCTTCTCTTCCTGTCTGCCGCAGCCTTGTATCTTCTCTTGGCCTCTATTAGGACAGCTCTTGAGCGCATCAACGTGTCTTTTATGTGTGCCACCCTGTCCGCTGTGGCGGGAATCCTGTCCTCTCTGAACGGATGTAGAAATGGCAAGAACCTGGGATGTTGGCCATAGTTGCTATAGAACGGAGATGACTGTGTGGAGCTGTGAGTGGCGTTGTTATAGGCTATCTCTGCAACCCATAGCAAGTCGACCCATTCTTCCCTGCCCTGGTCCACAAAACATCGCAGATACTGTTTGAGCGTTTGGTTCAGGCGCTCGGTTTGGCCGTCCGTTTGAGGGTGGTAGCTGGTGGACAGGGCGGTCTTAACATGCAGCGCAGTGCACCAAGTCTTCCAGAATTGCGCAGTAAACTGCGACCCCCGGTCCGACACGATCACCCCAGGTAATCCATGCAGTCGTACCACATTCTTTAGGAGTAGTGACGCCAATTCCCCGGCCGTAGGGACTCTCTTGCAGGGGATGAAGTGCCCCATTTTCGTCAAGTAATCCACCACCACCAGTATTGCCGTCATCCCCTGGTCTACCGGTAGGCCCACCACGAAGTCCAGTGATATGCTATCCCATGGTCTATCCGGGGTCGGAAGTGGATGTAAGAGCCCTTGGGTTCGGCCATGGTCGGCCTTCATGATAGCACACGTAGGACACTCCTGTCCCCACCTCCTGACATCCACTCTCATGGTTGGCCACCAGAAATGCCGTCCCATGCTAGCCACCGTTTTTTCAAAGCCCAAATGACCTGCGCATGGAGAGTCATGGCACCAGATGAATGCTTGTTTCCTTAGCCTCGGCGTGGGTATCAATAGGCACCTGCCCTTCAGGGGTATCCCGTCCTTCAGCTGCCATTCTCTGTGACTGAGGAGCCACCTCCGCCATGCGAATGACCTGATCCCTCTCTTTATTCCCCTCAGGAAAGTATCCGGTTGGATAACCCCCAATACCATCCTCGGGGAAATGATGGAATGCTCGGTCGCAGGCAATGGTTCCTTAACTGCAGATTGACGGGACAGGGCGTCCGCCTTCCGGTTTTCCGTCCCCGGCCGATATGTGATGCGGAAGTTGAACCCCGCAAAGAAGATCATCCACCGCAGCTGTCTGGGAGAAAGGTGTCTTGTGGCCGTCATGAACTGTAGGTTCCGATGGTCCGTGTACACCGATACCACATGTCTTGCCCCCATCAACCAATGCCTCCATTCGGTGAAGGCGTCCTTGATTGCGAGAAGCTCCTTCTCCGCAATATGGTAGTTGCGTTCGGCGTCGTTGAGTTTGCGGGACATGTACGCAACGGGATGAAGCACCCCTGTGTCGTGGTTGCGTTGGGACAAGATAGCCCCCAGCGCCACATCCGATGCGTCCGCTTCCACCACGTAGGGGAGATCCGGATCGGGGTGAGCCAACACCGGCGCCTTACCAAAGGCGCTTTTCAGGGCCTCAAAGGCTGTGTTCGCTTCAGGGGACCAGACAAACTCCTTGGACTTCCTCAATAGCTGTGTGATTGGGGCCACCAATCCTGAAAATCCATCTATAAACCGCCTGTAAAAGTTGGCGAAGCCAATGAAACTTTGGACGTCCTTCACGCTTTGGGGCACCGGCCATTCTTTCACCGCCTTGATCTTTCGTTCTGCCATCTCCTGTCCCTCTGGACTCAGCATCACTCCGAGGAATTCCACGGATGTGACGTGGAAGTCACACTTGCTGAGTTTACAAAACAGCATGTTTTCCCTCAGCTTTTGGAGCACAGCTTTGACGTGGTGTACGTGCTCCTCCACACTGGACGAATAGATGAGGATGTCGTCGATATATACGACCACGTAGATATCCAACTCCTCTCTGAATACCTCATTCAAAAAGTACTGAAAGGCTGCCGGGGCGTTGCACAGACCGAACGGCATGACGAGGTACTCAAAAAGGCCGAACCTGGTCTTAAAGGCGGTCTTCCACTCATCTCCGTCCCTCATGCGCACCAGATGGTATGCCCCTTTCAAATCCAACTTGGTGTAGATACGAGCTTTCTTGACCTGTTCCAGAAGTACACTGATGAGAGGCAAGGGGTACCGATTCTTTACGGTTATCGCATTCAATGCCCTAAAGTCCACACAGGCTCTCAGCTCCCCATTAGCCTTCGGGATGAAGAAGAGTGGCGAGGCGGCCGGAGACTTGGACGGGCGGATGAATCCTAGCTTGAGGAGTTTATCCAGGTACCCCCGGAGATGCACGTTTTCAGGCTCCGTCAGGGCATACAGCCTGCCGCTGGGAACGCTGGCCCCTGGCACCAGGTCGATCTGGCAGTCAAACTGTCTATGTGGTGGTAGCACTTCCGCCTTCACCTCATCAAATACATCCTCGAAACTGTGATAAGCCTGGGGGAGAGCCACATCTTTTTCTGCCGCTGTAGCCACCGTCTGACTCCCGCTCTCATCTGCGTCAAGGGATTCCGTTCTTATTCCACAATGCAGGATGCAATACGGTGACGTCAGTTCGATGCGATGTGTTGGCCAATCCACAGAGGGGTTGTGTTTCTGTAGCCACGGCAATCCCAATATGACGCCATATTGGGGCGCTCGGATGATGTTAAAATCGATTTGTTCCAAATGGTTCCTCCCACATCTCATCGGAAGGACCCCCGTGTGCTGCCCGATGGGCCCCGTCACCAATCGCCTTCCGTCTACAGCATAGACGTCTTCGGGTACAGCTTTGGGAAGAAGCACTAGCCCTAGCCTGCATGCCTCGTTGTGGTCCATAAACATGCCAGTGGCCCCTGAATCCACCATGGCCACAACGGGTATCCACTGGTCATGCACTCCCACGTGCACCGTGAGAAACAGGTGTCGTTGTCCCTTAGTGACCGAGTTGGAAAGTGAAGGGATGGATGAGTGACTCCGAGATGCCCCTTCTTTGGTCTGGGAGTCCTCTAGTTTTCCGCTGGTACGTCCACCACGGCTGTTACCGACCGGTTGGCCCGATAACGTGACGTCTTCGGTTTGGCAGGGCATTCACGTACGTAGTGGCCTTTTTTGCCACAATATAGGCACAATCCTTGTTTACGGCGTGACTCTTTCTCCGTGGCTGTGAGGCTCGCTCGTATTGCGCCGATGTCCATGGGTTCTCCCTTGGATGCGGTGGCAGTTTCAGGACTTCCCACTGTCACATAGGATGGAAGGGATTTTCCTTTTCTCCCATGATCCCCCTTTCTTTCACTTAGCCTATGTTCCAGCCGTAATACCAGGTTGATAAGGCCCTCACATGTCTTGGGTTGTGGGTCAATATGAGCCACGGCGTCCTTGAGCTCATCGCACAGCCCGTGATGGAAGAGCGCCGTCTGTTTAGCAACAGGCCACTTGGTTTCCGCAACCAGCCTTCGGAACGCGTTGAGATACTGCACCAGGTCGTTGGATCCCTGTCTCAACTCAAGCATTTCACGGTCCGCCGTGTACGAGTCAGCCCTTCTGTCGAAGACCTTCAGGAATTCCTCGCGAAAAGCACCCCAATCACATAAGATGGGGTCGTCCCTGCTCACCGGAGGTACGGCCCATTGTGCCGCGTTTCCAGCCAAATAGGATATAAGGAAAGCCACACGAGCCTGACTCGTGGGGAACGCCCTTGGTTTGCACGATAAATGTAGCGCCACTTGTGTGAGGAATACCTGCACTGTGTTAGGATCCCCACTGTACCTCTCTGGTGTTGCCAAGGGGACGGCTACCGGCATTTCCACTACTACCGCAGGGGTCTGGTTCGTGAGGGAGGTGCTGGGCGTGAGCGGGTCCAATTGGATAGCATCCAGTCTGGCTTTTACATCGGCTGTTTCTTGCCTGGAGGCAGCCAATTCAATTTGCACGGTCGCTAAAGCAGCCAGCACATCATCAAGTGTTGCCATGTCTGTTATCGACCGGGAGACAGTTAGTGTTATTAAGGTCGGATATTTTGTAACGCCCTGAACGTCTCAGGATCGTTTAACAGACACGATAATGAGAACGCAACCACTTGTGAAGGTTTAGTTATTTTAATGAAGGCAAAAATAATACAAGGAATAAACAAAGGTTATAGTCACTGGAATCCTCCAGGCTAAGTACGTTACCAGCCCACAGCACGGATGGTCCTAACCGTCCTCTGCATATACGCCGATCCCGGCGTATGCCAACAGAGGGCAGAAATGAAATGGCCGACAATGCCAATCGGTAGGCTGTGAGGGGCACGAAGAGTGTTGGGGAGAATCGAGGAGTCAGGGAAACACCCAGCCGGGGTCTCTACCTGAAGGGAGCAGCCGCTCAACCTCTTCCTCAGACTGCACCGGGACGCGGAGTCACCTCCTGGTGATGCGTCACCGATACCCCAATCACAAGCAAAGAAGACTGAACCGAGAGCAGCCGCTCGATCGATCCCGTGGACTTCCGAGTCTGTAACGCGGCAAACACCTCCTGGTGTGCGTTACAGCTGGCAGTCCCTGTATCTCTGGTCGGGCTGGGAGTTACGACTCCAACCAGCAAAAGCGCCACTGCGCTTTGACTCAGCCGAGTCAAAAAGCGAAGCTCAATGGTTATCCGGTAGAGCTTCCGGGTCCTTCACAGGTGACGATGGGGCAAGACACGGCCCAGGGAGTAACGACTCGACCTACCTCCGTTCTTGCCTTACTGGAGCACCACTCCGGAACACTGCTCTTCACTAAGCAGGTACGTCGGTGTAAACACAATATCCGACAGCGTTGTACCTCCCGGTTCCTCCCTTTATAGGGCGTGTTTTCCTTGAGTTATGTAACAGCTCTCCTGTTTACATAAGGGCGTGTTTTCCTTGAGTTATGTAACAGCTCTCCTGTTTACATAAGGGTGTGTTTTCCTTGAGTTATGTAACAGCTCTCCTGTTTACATAACCTCTCAACCGCTAAGCATCCTGGGAGATGTAGTCCGTTTTCGCTGGTTACCGCTTTCCTCCCCTCGCATGACAGGAATTCTTGACAGTTTCACCTTTGAACTTTCTAGGTGCTCTCTACAGCCAATGGGATCTGGAGAACATCTGGCATGGAGTTCCCTGAATGGCTAAACGAGATCCAGTAAATAAACACTATTACCGGGGAAGGAGGGGGGTTAAACTGGAGTCCTCGTGGCTGTATTTGAACGAGGAGAAGGCGGTATCGTCCTGGCAGTCGGCGCCTTCCTTCAAATGATTTGTCTGTCTATAACATGTTTTACCTTGTGGTTGTGTTTCGTTCCCGCGCTTTGTGCGCACCCCTATCCCACCTGGAGAGTTCCCTCCCACCTCGAACTCCTCGCAGCGGGCCGAGACCGCGCGCCACCTGCAATAACCGCTAGAAAATGAGGGATAACAAACGGCGAGTCTTTAAATTGTTAATGGGTTTCATGTTCTTGTCACATGGAGGGTTTGTTCCCTTTTATAAACTCGTAGCTTTTGGTTGACATTGCTTTTATGTGCACCATCAGCAGCCCCGTGATGGTGTTCCTGTGTTGGACCATTACTGCATGATTGCATTCGCAGTAAAGGAGGGGAGCGGTGGCAGTAAATCTGCGGCCGGAGATAGGGCCCGTAAGTCCGGTGTAGGCCTCAGGGCTCCTGCGCAGCTCCCGGGGCTGAGTTATACCATCGGCCACGGGACCGGGCTGGCTTCCCAAGCTATAATCCACTGCGCAGCTTCCTCACATCGAGCTCTTCCCTGTGCACGGAGCACTATCCTGCGCTCCAAACTCGGGCCTGTGCACGGAGCACTGGGCTGTGCACGAAACACTGTCCTGTGTATCACAATCTGACTTGTGCACGAAACACTGTATTGCACATCAGACTCTGCCATGTGCACGAAAGAGTGCCCTGTGCACAAAACGCTAGCCTGCTATTCACACACTGACCCATGCAAGACGCATTGCCCTGCTATTCATACTCTGACCTGTGCACCTAGCACTGTTCTGTGCACCAAACACTGTCTGGTGCATCACACGCTGCTCTGTGCATGAAACTAGGTCCTCCGCCCCACACAGTGCCTTGTGCACGAAGCAAAATTCTGTCCTCCGCCCCACACACTGCCCTGTGCACGAAGCGAAAAACTGTCCTACTCTACACACTGTGACCTGTACCCAAAACACTGACCTGGTCTCCACACTCTCACCTGCGCACAAAACACTGTCCTGCTCTCCACACTCGTGTCCAGGCACCGGTGACAGCCACAGAGCTTCCAGCAGTAAATGCACATCCCGGGGAGGAGGCGGCCTACATCCAGCTCCCGGGTGAGCTTCCACCGCAGTAGCAGCAGTGTCACCACGGCGGCGACGTGTGCATTGAGAAAGAACGCATAGCGCGCTGCAAATGCAAACCTAAACAAGCTTTTTCACGACAGCACTGACAGCGTGCTCTTGAAGACCATGTATGTGGCACACATATTTACTGTGTACATTTTATGGGAGATGTGTGCACGATTCAGAACCACCAAGACTAGCCGACTCGGTGATAAAAAAAGCGATCGCTATTGTTAAAAAAAAAAAGACACGCCCGCGAGTGGTGCCCGCGCGCGTCCCACTGCGAGACATATGTTTTCAATTATCGTGCCCGTGCCTGGGCACGATAATTGAAAACATGGGCTTTGGTGCGCGTAACAGATACCAATAGGCCATGGGCGGAGCAATGTGGTAAATGCAGTTCACAGTGATTTCTTACTTGAATTTTAGCTGTAGTGGTTCACCAAAGTTGGTGCAGGTTAGTGCTGTGAATCTCTAGACACATGTTTCTGGATATTATCCGTCTTCAGTAGAGAAAAAAAACCGAACATTCTTTCTGGGGTTGCTGGAAAGGCTGACGAGCTCATGGCGATGCACCTGTGCGCCAGAGAGAGGTACTGAGACCTGAGAGACTATGGCAGCCTTTCCGCCAACCCCAGAAAGAATTTTCGTTTTTTATCTCTACTGAAGACGGATAATATCCAGAAACACATGTGTCTAGAGATTCACCGCACTCACCTGCACCAACTTTGGTGAACCACTACAGCTAAAATTCAAGCAAGAAATCACTGTGTACTGCATTTACCACAATGCTAAGGGGCGAACTGTGCTGGGAGGTGTGGCAATGTGCTCCCATCCCCCATTTGTTTGAAAAGGCTCCCTTGAGCCACTGAGCTGACGAGCTCATGGCGATGCACCTGTGCGCCAGAGAGAGGTACTGAGACCTGAGAGACTATGGCAGCCTTTCCAGCAACCCCAGAAAGAATTTTCGTTTTTTATCTCTACTTAAGACGGATAATATCCAGAAACACATGTGTCTAGAGATTCACAGCACTAACCTGCACCAACTTTGGTGAACCACTACAGCTAAAATTCAAGTAAGAAATCACTGTGAACTGCATTTACCACAATGCTAAGGGGCGAACTGTGCTGGGAGGTGTGGCAGTGTGCTCCCATCCCCTATTTGTTTGAAAAGGCTCCCTTGAGCCACTGAGCTGACGAGCTCATGGCGATGCACCTGTGCGTCAGAGAGAGATACTGAGACCTGAGAGACTATGGCAGCCTTTCCAGCAACCCCAGTAAGAATTTTCGTTTTTTATCTCTACTGAAGATGGATGAAACACATGTGTCTAGAGATTCACAGCACTAACCTGCACCAACTTTGGTGAACCACTACAGCTAAAATTGAAGTAAGAAATCACTGTGAACTGCATTTACCACAATGCTAAGGGGCGAACTGTGCTGGGAGGTGTGGCAGTGTGCTCCCATCCCCCATTTGTTTGAAAAGTCTCCCTTGAGCCACTGAGCTGACGAGCTCATGGCGATGCACCTGTGCACCAGAGAGAGGTACTGAGATCTGAGAGACTATGGCAGCCTTTCCAGCAACCCCAGAAAGAATTTTCGTTTTTTATCTCTTCTGAAGATGGATAATATCCAGAAACACATGTGTCTAGAGATTCACAGCACTAACCTGCACCAACTTTGGTGAACCACTACAGCTAAAATTCAAGTAAGCAATCACTGTGAACTGCATTTACCACAATGCTAAGGGGCGAATTGTGCTGGGAGGTGTGGCAGTGTGCTCCCATCCCCCATTTAAAAGAAGTAAGTACTTGACCAGCACGAACACAATGCACAATGGACACCGTAGTCTGTGGATGGTCTGCTATTTAACTAAAGAGGTCAGTAATGACTTTGATACATTTAACACCCTAGAAGACATAGACTGACTAACTCAACCTAGAGACCTTCATCCTATTTGTAAGGAGGACCCCAATAGTAACAGGTCATGATAATCTAAATATAGACAGAACCACTGCTGAACATGCACAAAAATAAATAACCAAGTTTTATTACAGGCTCACCCTAACTTGAGAGTAGGGTCATTGGCCACTAAAAATTCGACTGAGCGCTCTATACGTATTACAGTCACAAGTTCAAATCAGGTATTAAACACCAACTGTGCACTAACTCCTAAAAATATCACTGTAGCAAAGCCCTCATGTAACAGTCACAGTGTTTCCTGTAATCTGGTGTTCTGGAACATCTCAGGTATACGGTCAAAGTTGACTAATCCTTTATGGTGTGACTAAATATCAAATTTTGATATAATGTGCTTTCAAGAAACCTGAGTAAAAGATATAGTACACATCAATGGTTTTAAAACCCTTCATACCGCAACTGTAGGTGCGGTATGTGGGAGGGCAAAGGGATTGCTCTGTACTTATGTATCCAACAGGGCGAATGTGAGAAAAATAGAGATGTATATAGAAGAAATCTATCACCAACTGATTCTAATCCATGTTGATAGGAAGCACTGCATCGCCCTGACAAACTTTTACAATAACATCCCCTCGGATCAGTTTGGAGTAGTTGTTAAGAAATTGGGCAATGATCTGAAAAAATTTATAGCGACAAGACAAAGGACATATTTATATTTTTGGGAGGTTACTTAAATTCTGCTCTATGCCCAAATGATGAAGGGAAATTATGTGGATTCACAAACGAGGATGGGACTCGTAATACACACTTTCGACATTCAAAACTGGGGGAATTACTTAACGAAGTGAGGTTTGGTCTTGATTTGGGGTTTGCGAATGAGATATGCGCTATGCCCACTCCAATGAGTTACACTTTTAACGGTAGAGGATGTTTTACCACTATAGATTATATACTACTGTCAAATAGTCATTTGAGTAGACTTCAATCATTTAATACACATGACAACTCACTGAGTGATCACTTCCCATTGATTTTGAAATTGTACATGTCTCACAAAATCTAGCCATTGATAAAATGAATGGCTATTCATTGCGCTGGTCGATGGTGGACCCCCTAGAAATTTTAAGACATTTGAGAACTAGGTAAAAATGAGCCTTTGAAGTCTGTTTGAGCGAAATAGCTCCACCTGACAGTGTTTTAGCTGCTTTCCAAGAAATATCAGGGGCTATAAAGGAGGTCCTATTTGTCCAGAATAGCTAAAAAAGGACAACAGGGGTAGTTTTACTCTAAGTGTACACAAGCCTATGCCAACTTAAAGAAGGAATTACATAAGACTCCAAGAAATCCTAGTGATATCAGACAGGCCACAGGGGCTTATAGACTAGCGCTCAAGGAACGTAAAGCACCCTTGAGAAATCACGCTTGGATAGCATTGCATGATGCCTCCCTGTCCAAAGATAGTTCAGCCTTCTGGAAAGCAGTTAAAACCCCCTTTTAGATACCTGGGGATGATCCAACCATTGAAATAGCCATTACAGAAGAACGATGGATTGATCACTTCTTCACGATGTATAATGGTGAGGTGAGTGCCGATCCTGCAGGTACCCAACTCTATGGGGATGATGTCCTGGTACCCCTGACTCAACATTTTGATCTCCAGTTTACTCTGGACGAAGAAAACCGTGCCTTCTTAGCAAGTATGGGGAGTAAGCCCCTGAGCCTGACGGGGTCCCAGCAGTCTTCTATAAGTCAAACGTGATATTATGGGGCCCGCTAATAACCCAGGTAATCACTGCAAGTTGTTCCTCTCTTTTATTAACAAGCTGGTCGGAATCGATCATAGTGCCTATAAAGGGAGATTCTCAGGATGCTGGCTGTTACAGGCCAATATCACTATTAGACTCCCTGGTAAAAGTGGCAGGTTGAATTATTTTAGAAAGACTACAGGACTGGGCCGAGGATAATAATGTTATCTCTGACATTCAGTACGGTTTTCATGAGGGCTTAGGAACGGTCGAACAGAGTCTAAACTTAACAATCATCATAGGGAAGCACATTCGGGCTAAAAAGGGCACGTTGTTTTTAGCATTTGTGGATCTCACTGCAGCTTTCGACTGCATCAGGCACAGCAAGCTCTGGAAGATTCTTGATGACCTGGGAGTGGAAAGCAAATCATCCACTTTCTTAGACGGCTATACAGTGATGCTAAGGCCAGAGTGCTGTTTGGTGCAAATGGTGAATGCTCTGCCCCGTTTCCAATAAGGAGGGGGTAAGACAAGGCTGCATGCTAGCCCCCTTTCTTTTTAATCTTTATATTAATGGCTTGGGTGAAGAATTGGTTAAGGATTGCCTAGATCTCCTACAAATTGGTGGACGCCCAATACCTATCCTATACGCGGATGACGCAGTCCTGACGTTACGCACCCAAGTGGGATTGCAAAGGGTTTTAAATAGTTTTTTAGCTTTTATGCGTATTCTGGATCTTAGGGTGAACACGTTGAAAACTTTTATCATGAGATGTGGTAATGGCAGCCAAAAGTGCAGGGATGTGTATATAGATAAACAGAAGATAGAGTTTACTAAGAGATTATCACATCTCTGTATATTTTTTGACCAGAATGACTCTGGGTCACAGGCGGTGCTAGCTAAAAAACTAGCTTTCTTGAAGACCACAGCTGCCCTTGCCAATTTTTCAAGAAAGTTGGGTAGGAGCCCGCCGGTGGAGCTTATACAGATTTATAAGGCAAGTGTGTCTCAACGGTGATGTATGGGTCAGGGGTCTGGGGTTTTGTTGACGTGCACCCCTTATAATCAGTGGAAAACATATTTTTAAGGTACATTCTGGCAGTCCCGAATAGCATCGTCGCACGTTGTCCATTCTGAATTGGGCATGCCATACATTACGGACCTTATAAAAATGGAACCAATTCTTCTATGGCATAGGATATGGTCATTGACAAAAACCCTGCTTAATCAGGATATCTTAAAAGACAGCTAAAAACTGGATGGGGCTTTAACTATCCTGTGGTTAAGGTATGTTTGGGATTTCATGTGTGACCTTGGCCATTTAAACTACCACACCGAGCCTAGTACTATGTCTACCATTACAAGAAAGAGTTAAAAAAAAAGAGGGCCTCATGCTACTAGAAACATTTAGGTGCCGATTACGATCCGTTAAAAACCGCGTACGAACCGTCGGTCGGAGCGAATTCCCCGTCCGACTCGTACCCGGTTGTAAAACTTTACAAACATGGAATTACGATTCGCACGGAAACACCATTTCCATACGAATCGTAAAAAACACCGACCGACGAAAATATACATACGAATGTGATCCGGGAATGCTGCGACGTGACGTCGGGACGCTTTCAGGCAGCGTTTCACGAACCAGGAATTACGATTCGAACCGACAGCAGTCCGGACGGCAATATTTTCACGGCACCCAAAAAGTGCCGCAAAAGCGAAGTACGGCGCGAATCGACCAGAGTAGGTGGCCCGGTACGCGCCGACCCCCCCCCCCAGCCCCCGTAGGTACGCGCCGACCCCCCCCCCAGCCCCCGTAGGTACGCGCCGACCCCCCCCCCCAGCCCCCGTAGGTACGCGCCGACCCCCCCCAGCCCCCGTAGGTACGCGCCGACCCCCCCCAGCCCCCATAGGTACACGCCGACCCCCCCTGTGTGTACACCCGTGTACGGTGCGTACCCCCGTGTACGTTCGAGTCGTACCCCCACCCGTGTATGTACGGTGCGTACCCCCCCGTGTACGCTCGAGTCGACCCCCCCGGGTACGTTCGAGTCGACCCCCCCGTGTACGTTCGAGTCGACCCCCCCCCGTGTACGTTCGAGTCGACCCCCCCCGGGTACGTTCGAGTCGACCCCCCCCGGGTACGTTCGAGTCGACCCCCCCCGGGTACGTTCGAGTCGACCCCCCCGTGTACGTTCGAGTCGACCCCCCCGGGTACGTTCGAGTCGACCCCCCCCGGGTACGTTCGAGTCGACCCCCCCCGTGTACGTTCGAGTCGACCCCCCCCGAGTACGTTCGAGTCGACCCCCCTGTATGTACACCCGTGTACGTTCGAGTCGTACCCCCACACGTGTATGTACGGTGCGTACCCCCAGCGCTACGCCGGGGGGGTCGACTCGAACGTACACGGGGGGGTCGACTCGAACGTACACGGGTGTACATACAGGGGGGTCGACTCGAACGTACCCGGGGGGGGTCGACTCGAACGTACCCGGGGGGGTCGACTCGAACGTACACGGGGGGGTCGACTCGAACGTACACGGGTGTACATACAGGGGGGTCGACTCGAACGTACCCGGGGGGGGTCGACTCGAACGTACCCGGGGGGGGTCGACTCGAACGTACCCGGGGGGGTCGACTCGAACGTACCCGGGGGGGGTCGACTCGAACGTACCCGGGGGGGTCGACTCGAACGTACACGGGGGGGGTCGACTCGAACGTACCCGGGGGGGGTCGACTCGAACGTACCCGGGGGGGGTCGACTCGAACGTACCCGGGGGGGTCGACTCGAACGTACACGGGGGGGGTCGACTCGAACGTACACGGGTGTACATACAGGGGGGTCGACTCGAACGTACCCGGGGGGGGGTCGACTCGAACGTACCCGGGGGGGTCGACTCGAACGTACACGGGGGGGGTCGACTTGAACGTACACGGGTGTACATACAGGGGGGTCGACTCGAACGTACCCGGGGGGGTCGACTCGAACGTACCCGGGGGGGTCGACTCGAACGTACACGGGGGGGGTCGACTCGAGCGTACACGGGGGGTACGCACCGTACATACACGGGTGGGGGTACGACTCGAACGTACACGGGGGGTACGCACCGTACACGGGTGTACACACAGGGGGGGTCGGCGCGTACCTACGGGGGCTGGGGGGGGGGGGTCGGCGCGTACCTACGGGGGCTGGGGGGGGGGTCGGCGCGTACCTACGGGGGCTGGGGGGGGTCGGCGCGTACCTACGGGGGCTGGGGGGGGGGTCGGCGCGTACCTACGGGGGCTGGGGGGGGTCGGCGCGTACCTACGGGGGCTGGGGGGGGGTCGGCGCGTACCTACGGGGGCTGGGGGGGGGGTTCGGCGCGTACCTACGGGGGCTGGGGGGGGTCGTCGTGTACGTACGGGGGCTGGGGGGGGGGGTCGGCGCGTATGCGGGCACGTCTCCATGGTTGCTATAGGAGTTCGGTGCGGACGGTGTTTTTTCCATACGGTTGTAACCTCGGACGCACGGGATGGATCGTGATTCCTCGGTCGGACTTCACCTTTCACGTATGTACGGTAAATCGTCCGAGGACGTGTCGGACACATTTTCCGACCCGAGGACGTGTGGGGGAATATTCCCAATGCGGTTCGTATGGAATTTTTACCATGCGAATCGTGATTGCCACTTCGTACGGCACTTGTACGATTCGTACGGTAAAAAGACCGGATACGAGTCGCACGGGGATATTTTTTACCGGATCGTGATCGGCACCTTAGACTATCGGCAGAGATCACAAAGCCCACTGTGCTGTCGAACCAACTGATTTTAACAACTTTTAGCATTCAACCGGATTTAAAAATGACACCTGGTGGCCATGATAGGTTTTTATTGGACAGATTCAGCCTTGGGATTCTCCATAGACTTGTAAGTTTTCCAAAAACGAATGACTGGTGGCAATGAATGCATTTGTGTCCCTGTGATAACCACTCTGAGCAATCCACTATACATGTTGTTTTATTTTGTCGATTTTATGAAGAATTAAGGAAAACGTGGATAGTGCCAATTCTAAAATCTTTGGATATCAGACAATGTCGCCCTGTATTCGTTGTATTATAATTTTTGGAAAACGAACACATAGCTTGGAGGATAGCAATGTTTTTAAAGAGTGTACTTAGACACAGGAAATGCAATGTAATAGAAACATCTAGCCTACGAGGAAAAAAGGGACAGTAATCAAATAGATTAATTGTATATTTTATATTCTTAATTTTACTGTGTATTGTATTGTGTTTTTATGTGCTTTTATGATTGTCTAAAACAGCAATGAAATAAGGTTTTTCATTCATTTATTTATTCATTCATGCAACTAAAGTGACATTATAAACATGAGAACATCTCTGAAATGTTTTTAAAAGGAAAACTTGATGTATGCTTTAAGGAGACACAGACCACATTTGTTTGCTTCTTAAATGTGATTGAAAAACATCTTTAATATGAACTCACCTGAGAGGAAGTCCTTCTTCAATATGTGTATCATGTGCTTTATAACAGGAATGAGCAACTATCCTGCATTTGAATTTGATTAAGACCCTGGAGGGTCGAAATGCGTCATGCAGCATTGTCCCCCGACTGAAATAAATGAAGGTTTAGTTTACAAACCGATTGGCTGGGCTCGCTATACTTCTTGATGCAGGAGTGTTGTTCTTTTGTAATATATGATAGTGACGCCCACCTGCGAGCCCAACCCGAGAGGCTGGGCATTCCTCTAGCATCATGTTTTTTGGATGGGGTGTGTGTGTGTGTGTGTGTGCGCATGCGTGAGTGCGTGCGTGCGTGCATGGCTGTGTGTGTGTGTTAATATCAACGTGTCTCAAACACATCTGATTATACTCTTATGGAATCCTCTGTGACTTGCAATATCCTTATTATATTCACCAGGAATTACTCTATCCCATATAATCCATGGTCACACCAAGACCCTTCCCACAAACCACCTAAAACCTTGGTGTGTAGCGCTTTCATATAAAAGAGCAAGCATGTTTGCAAACATGAATACAAATTTGTTGCAAACAGATATTAGAAAAAGTTCAATACAAGTCAGTTTAAAATAAAGCTGCACTAGCATGTAAATTATGTATGGATATGTTACACACTGATACTCTACATTAGGCATTTTAGTAATAACTTTTACTGACCTAATTGTTTTACTTATGCTGTGTGCTTTTAAACTTTAAGCACTTCTTAGGGGCATTTTATTTGAAGAAGCTCACCTGGTCAGCAGTGGCGTGTTCAAACCACGTGACCTGTAAGGGGGACAGCCGCTTTGAGGTTAGTGCTCTAGATGCGATGACACCTACCTATTTAAGTGAAGGAGCAGCATGACCGTGCTACTAGTGCACCAAAGGTGCGACTAAGGCAAGCCCATCTGCACATGTCCGTACCTGGATGGCGCCAGGGGTCAGGACCCCTGCTCCTCTCCAACCAGCTATCATTCAGTACCTTAGAGCTTCGCCCTGCTCCGCCTGAAACATGCTGGTGCCTCCTTTAATCTGGGCTTGGGGGTCTCACACTACGACATGTGTGGTATCCTTCCTCAAAGTTCTCCCACGTCCGGTGTCAAAAACATGGTCTGGCTCTGGGTCCTCCACCTCCTTTAAGCTGATGTCGCTGAACTGCAAATCATTGGCGAAGCACAGGTGTGAACTTCATGATTTTCTGGAAGATCAGATGCCAGACGCTATCTTTTTAATGGAGACATGGCTTCATGTGGATACTTCCCCTGATATATTACAGGCTTTTCAGCAAGGCTCTTCTATTGCCAGACAAGATAGATCTTCTGAAAGAGAGGGCAGAATTGGAATTATTTTTAAGAAAGAGTTTCAATGCTCCTTTTCGGAACTTGCCGTCAAGGGCTGCAAAGATGCCATTTTCTCCCTTGTGTTCTTAATTAATGTCATCATATCAGGGGCTCTTATCTACCGCCCTCTGGAACCGGCGCTGTATTTCTCCAATCTACTGGCAGACACATTGTTTTTGTTAGCCTTGCACTACTCAGATCTGTTAGTACTTGGGGACTTTAGAGTTCATTTGGACGATATATGTTGCCTCGCTATGGAAGTTCTAGTGGAAGAAATGGAGAGTCTTCAGCTTTCCCAGCACTTTTTTGCACCTACACATAGGATAGGGAACATGCTTGACCCAGTTTTCACTAATATGACCTGTGCTGAAACCCTGCCCCCCGTACCCCTGGTCTGGTCCGATAATTTGGCAATTCCTTTTAGTATACTATCTGGCACATGCATCAACAAAGACTTTTGCGATTCCTTAATAGCGATTCCTACAAATTCCTTAATTGCGACTCGCAAATTGCGGGTTGCAATTAAGGAATGCCGTCCCATTCATTCCTATGGGCCTCCAGGCCCATAGGAATGAATTGGAGATTGCATGAGCAATTTGCGAGTACCAGTAGGTACTCGCAAATTGCTCATGCAATTTCAAGGGTGCAAGGGTGTCAAAATGACACCCTATTGCACCCCTGAAATTGATCTGTGCACATATGTTGCACACACACATGCTCTAAGGGCATGTGTGTGCGCAACATGAAACTTTGAAAAATGCACAAAAGTGCTTTTTTCAAAGTTTTTGCAAATTACCATGAAGTTCAACTTCATGGTAATTTGCTCCCCCTATTAGCGAAATCGCTAATTTTTTAACTTTCATGCATTGCATTTAAGGAATCTCAATTTGGGATTCCTTAAATGCAATCGCAATTTAAGGAATCGCAATTTAGAGATTCCTTAAATTGCGATTTTTGCATTTGGGATGATGCATCCCAAATGCAAAAATACCGGTCGCAAAGGGACAGATTCTGAGAATCTGCCCGTTTGCGACCGGTTTTTACATTGATGCATGTGCCTGTATGTATTTTGCCACTGGGAAATCCAGCTCCCTCCTCCATTTTGTCACAGAGTTGGTTAAAAGTGACCCTGAGGAGTTCAGTCAGGCTCTTAGTAACAACTATAACCTGACAAGTGTCCTGAAGAAGCCCACAGGTAATTTGACAATTGGCTTCAGGGTAAATTAGACCAGATTGCTCCCATTACAAAACGAGTGGCCCATCGGAGCAAACCGTCAGCAGCACGGTTTTCTGTTGAACCTCTGGCCCTAAAAAAGGAATGCAAGAAGCTGCAGCTCCTCTGGCACCAAACATCTGATCAAATGAAGAGCTATATATATAAGATTGCCCTGAAATCATATTGTGCACCTTGATCAGTCATGTCAGGAGTATTACTATAAGGAAATGTCCTCCTCTAACAACTCCTCTCAGACTATTTTTCAAATGATTAACTCCCTCACAGTTTTAACTGCACCTTCTTGCTGTGTTTCAGTGGAGAGGTGGGATACCTTAGCCTCCTTTTCCTCGGAAAAGGTCTAAAATATCTATCACTCATTTGCACCAGAAGCCAAAAACCATCCACAATTGGCGACATGATTTAAGCCGACTGTTGAGGGTGTTAAGCATCAGCATGTGTTCTCCATCCAAATTGAGGAATTTATGTCTCTCTGTTCCACGATTAAATCAGGGTCTCCTGTTGACCTCATGCCTCCTGCCACTCTGGCGCAGGGATGTGAAACCATTTACCCAGTTTTATGCGCATTCATAAATCTATATCTGGCCTCCGGTTATGTTCCTCTTCAGCAATGGAAGCATGCTGTGGTGGTACCTCTGCTTAAAAATCACCACTTGATCCGTCCAAAGCCGAGAATTACCGGCCTATATCTCTGTTACCTCTATTTGAAAAAAACACCAAAAATCATGTGAACAGGCAGTTGTCTAGCTATTTGGAGGTCAACAATCTAGTGCATGGGACCCAATCAGGTTTCTGTCCTCTATATAGCACTGTGTCCACTGTGCTACTTGTGAATCTTAGTGCCACCATTCACACAGTATAACGTAATATTCTGTTGAAGAGGCTTTGGATGTGTGGGATTGATGGCACTGCGCTGTGTTGGCTGTCTTCGTGTTTTTTCAGGTCGCACCTTTCAGGTTGCTCAGAAACTGTTCAAGTACTCGGTGCGCCCTTTGAACCAGAGAGTCCCACAAAGCTCTTTACTTAGACCAACAGTTTTTAATGTGTAGCATGGGGTCTTGATAATTCCATACACCGATGACACACAAATTGTCATTAGCCTGTCATAGAACTGCTATATTGTGGCCTCCTCCCTCCACAAATGCCTCTTGGAATTTGCGGTATGGATGGACTCTCACTGTCTTAGGTTTAATGCAGGGAAGAGGGAGGTAGTAGTCTTATGCAAGCACATCAACATCTTGTCTAAGGCTTGGTGGTTCGATGTTCTAGGCCCGCTACCTGTAATCAAGGATAAGGTTAAAAACCTAGGCATTTGGTTTGATTTCAAGTTATCCTTTGATGCTCAGATCTCCACCCTTGCTGGTAAATATTTTGGGATATTGAGATCCCTGAGGTTATTCCTACATTTCTAACCAGAGGTGTGCAGAAAACTGTGATACAGGCACTGGTGATCTCCAGGCTGGATTATTGCAACCTCCCTTATCTGGGTGTGGCTCAGACCCATTTCAGGAGATTACAACGGGTCCAGAACGCAGTGGCTCGGCCACTGTTGAAGCTTCTCAGGCAGGCTTCTATGAGACCCGCATTGCGGAAAGTACACTGGCTTCCGATAAAGCTTAGAGACCTATTCAAAGCACTTTGTTATTACTTTAAGGCTCTTTCTTCTTATGGCCCTCACTACCTTCAGCCAATAGCGAATTTATATGTGGCCACTAGAAACCTGAGATCAGCGGCGGCCAAACTTGACACTGTCCAAAACTTCTAAAGGGCAAGAGTGGGAGTTAGTTCCTCTGACTATTTAGCTCTTAACGCATGGAATACCCTACCTATGGAAATTTGGCAGGCGTCTGCTGAACTTCAGTTTCGAAAGAAACTAAAAACCTGGTTCTTCTGTTTAGAGTAAGCTCTCTGTGAGAGGCTGGCCTGGTATATGCTATCCACTAATGTAAGTTGGCATCCCTGCACCAGTCCAGACAACCCTTATGGTGATTTAGGAAATGTCAGACAACCTTAGAAAGCTATCCAAGTGGTAGCTGTCGAGAGCAGCTGTGAGATGTTTGCCTGGTATATGCTGTCCACTATTTAAAGTAGGCACCTTGCACAATTCCAAACAACGATTATGGTGATTTAAGAGGTCAAAGATATCCGCAGAAAGCTATCCAAGTGGTAGCTGTGGAGAGCAACCTTCAGGCTTAGTCTTGAAGGACTGTTAATCAGCTTGCTTTACCAGAACGCAATCTTATTGTATTGGTTAAATGAAAGGAGAGGCACACAATAGTTATAAAAATATGTATTTATTATTATAACACACTCTAAATACCTCACAGTACCTGCTACACACAGATAAACATAAAGCACACAATACTGTAGCACAGAAACAATCGTAAGTAGCACTAATACACAGTGGGCTCCAGGGGGAGACCAAACCATATACTAAAATAGTGGTATAAGAGCCACGACTCGAGTCAAGACAGTGTCTAGAGGTTGTAGAAAAGTCTGAGACCCCAAGGAACCACCCAAGGTGAGTAAGTAGGGACCCCACGGAGGATGGGTGCAGTGAGAGAACACAACCTCGTGCTATGTACAATTCAATGGGAGAGTCACAGTTGCAGTTTTAAAGCTTAAGGACCCTTCCAAGTGGATTAGGAGGAAGCTCTTTGGATCATAGGAAGTTGGAGAGCCACCCCACCCGTGGATACCGTAGTACCAGAGTTACCTATCCCTGGAAAGCTGGGCGCATAAGCTGAAGTGGTGTCAGAAACCGCCGTCGATCTCAATGGAGGACTTTAAGGAAATGCCACTGCGGGAAAGAAGAAAAGTATCTGTTGGAATCCAAAGGTGGATTCTTGTTGAAGAGTACCTGAAGACAGAGGGCACAGAGTCTGGGTCACTCAGGAGTGACCAGGGGCTTGGTAGACGAATGCCCACCGATGTCGGGTGCTTCAGGTGTCAGGTTCTCACTCTGCGGAATCCAGACGCAGCAATAAGCTCCACCTCCGGACCTTCCCAACACCCTGAAGGATTACACACAGGGTGTTCGAATGATACGGCGAGGGAAAAAACCCCAAAAGGGGAAAAAACCCAAAAGGAAGGGAAAGGGTCAGCTGGGAAAGGAAGCTGGAAAAAACAAACACAAGGGTTAACAGAAGGCATACATACTACTCTCAGTAAATTCTCACTATAACCAATAATGTTTCACCTGTATTGTTTCTGCACAATGACTCTATTCCATGGAACGCTCCCGCTATCCATTCTCCCTACAGAACACACAAAAAACCAGATCAATAAGCAGGGGGATAGCGATCTCTCATGCTCCTTATATGGCACATCAATAGGCTACCTACCCTCATGAGAGGGCTGCTTAACCTTCAAGGGATTCGCTGTGCTAACTCCTGAGTACAGAGGTTTCACTCCTCATGAAAACCCCCAAAGGTTGTTGCAATGTAAAAAAAAGGAATATCTTGCTGCGGGGTATATTAACGGCATATACCCCGTAGTTCTAACAAAGGAACTCTCCCCACACGGGCACCCCTCCAACCACGGTAGGGCGTAGTGATCAACTACCGCCGTCCGCGTTGGCACTTGTATTCCACATATGATCACGCGCTTCGTGACGGCAATGCAGAGGATGCCTTCCCCTCGCACTCCGCCACTGGTATTCACTCCGTGATACCTCAAACAAGGCACCACCTCCAGGCTGCTCCCTGAACTCACCGCACTGCCGTCCGGTCTCTCGCAGAGTCCCTCGGACTATCGCCAGTGTAACAATGTCCTCCCGGGAGCGTACGCGCTTTAGCAGCCGTAAGCACGCCGCCGCTCCAAAGTACTACGGTCCGTGTCATCCACCAACCGAAAAGGGAAATGCCACAGGAACTCCGCTGCCGCTCCCACGGACCCCACAGAATCACGAACGCCTCCGTCTTGGTTTGCTTCCCCTATATCCGGTCCTACCGCCAAGGCTGCTGGGATCGGTAGTTCCAACCCCCGGGCATCTGGGAAATGTAGTTTGTTCGGCAGGCGCGAGGGCTAGACCCTGACAGTACGCCCCCCTCCCCAGCGCCTCCTAGGACCAGGCTTAGATGGAAACCTCCGGTGAAAAGATGCCACGGCTCTTGGGGCATGCACGTTGCTCCAGGGTTCCCAGTTGTCATCCTCCACCGGATAACCCTTCCAGGAGACCAGGTACCACAACACTCCCCTACGCAGCTTCGAATCGCGGATGGACCGCACCTCATATTCAAGCCCCTCATCACCACACACCGGTGGGGGTTTCCTCCTGTGGGCCGTAAAGGCCTTTTTTAGTAAGTGTACATGGAACACGGGATGTATCCTTAGCGAGCATGGCAGTCGCAATTTGTAGGCCACTGGGTTGACTTGCTTCACTATAGGATACGGACCAATGAAGCGAGGGTGGAATACGCTTCGTAGTTTGAAACGGATGTATCTGGTGGACAACCATACCTTGTCCCCCACTCGGAACTGAGGACCCGGGATCCTGTGCTTATCCTCCCAGTGCTTGTATGCTTCTTTCGCCCTCACCACATGGGTGTGCACCGCCATGTGCACTTTCCTCAACATACGTAAGTGCTCCAGCACCGCGGGCTGATTCCGGACGGCCGAAGGGATGTTAATGGGTAAAGTGTTAGCGTCGTACCCGAAATTGGCGTTAAACGGTGACATGCCTGTAGAACTATGCCAGGCATTGTTATAGGCCAATTCGGCCACCCATAACAAATCCACCCATGATTCGTGAGCTTCTTTGGAATAACACCGAAGGTATTTCTTTAGGGTCTGATTCAACCGCTCGGTCTGCCCGTCGGTCTGTGGGTGAAAGCTCGTTGACAGTGCAGCTTCCATCCCTAATGCCTGACACCATGTTTTCCAGAAGCGGGCAACAAACTGCGGCCCCCTGTCAGACACTATCACCCGGGGCAGGCCGTGTAGTCGTATAACCTGAGAAGCCAGTAACTGAGCAGTCTGGCTGGCAGTGGGAAGATTCGTACATGGTACAAAATGACCCATCTTGGTTAAGTTATCTACTACCACCAAGATAGCTGAACACCCTTTGTCCACAGGCAACCCAGTTATAAAATCCAAGGTTATGTTCTGCCATAAGCGAGCTGGCGTGGGCATGGGCATTAGTTGACCTTTCTTGCAGGTGTTCTCCCCCTTAGCTCTGGCACACACCTCAAACTCCCTCACCTACCTCTTGGTGTCTGTTACCATCGAGCCCCACCAAAAGTGTCTCCGAAGCAAGTGCAAAGTCTTGGTGACTCCTGGATGACCGGCCATGGGCGTTACGTGGCACCATACGAAGGCCTTTTTCTGCAGATCCATCGTTGGTACATACAGTCCTTCTCCTTGAAAAGGCAGCCCTTGTTTCACCGCCCTACCGGGTTTACTCGCCGCCCATCTTTCCCATGCCACCAGCGATCTGGAACCCCTGATTGTGTCCAAGAACTTCTCAACCCGGATCACGCCAACCACCTTGGTAGCCGGAATGATGGCCTGAGGGGTGGTCTCTGGTTGCTCCCCTGGCACCACCTGTCGAGACAGCGCGTCCGCTTTCCGATTATCACTGCCCGGTCTGTATGTGACCACAAAGTTGTATTCTGCGAAGAACAACATCCAACGCAGTTGTCGCTGCGTTAAATGCCTCGCAGAAGTCATGTATTGAAGGTTTTTATGGTCTGTATAGACGGTTACAGCGTAACATGCCCCCCACAGATAGTGCCGCCACTCCTGGAAAGCCCTCTTAATAGCCAGAAGCTCTTTTTCGGCTATAGTATAGTTAACTTCTGCAGGGCTCAATTTTAGTGACAGGAAGGCTACCGGGTGGAGGAAGCCAGTGTGCGCATCACGCTGGGATAAAACCGCTCCTATTGCTTCCTCCGATGCGTCGGCTTCCACCACAAATGGATGTTCTGTTACAGGATGCGCCAAAACCGGAGCTGTAGTGAACGCCCTTTTTAAGGACTTGAAGGCCTCATCGGCCTCTCTGGACCATGCAAAGGGAACCCCTTTCCTCAACAACCTAGTAATAGGAATCGCGGTGTGAGAAAACTGCCCTATGAACCGGCGGTAGTAGTTGGCGAACCCCAAAAAAACTTTGCACTTCACGAACGTTCTTTGGGGCCGGCCAATCCAGCACCGCCCGGACCTTTCTATCCGACATCTGTAACCCCTGGGGGCTGGGATTCACCCCCAAGAACTCCACCTCACGTACTCCGAACTCGCATTTGCTCAATTTGACATATAAACTGTGTTCTCTCAATCTCTCCAACACACGGCACACATGCTCGGTATGACAAGACTCGTCCGGGGAGTAAATCAGGATGTCGTCTATGTACATGACCACAAAACGGTCCACATATTCCTTCAGCACGTCGTTAATAAAGAATTGGAAAGCCGCCGGGGCATTACACAGACCAAACGGCATCACTGTGTACTCGTAGAGGCCATATCGCGTCTTGAACGCCGTCTTCCACTCATCGCCCTCGCGCACTCGAACCAGGTGATAAGCCCCCCGCAAGTCCAAGCGGGTATAGATCTTTGCTTCCCTCACCTGATCAAGCAACACCGGTATGAGGGGGAGAGGATAACGGTTGCGTACGGTGTTTTTATTCAAGACGCGATAGTCCACACATGCCCTTAGATCCCCATTGGCTTTCGCAATAAAGAAGATGGGAGAGGCAGCCGGAGAGCGCGAAGGCCTGATGAAGCCCAGGTGAAGGTAATGGTCAATGTACTCTTTGAGGTGGACAGTTTCGGGTACCGACAAGGCATAAACTCTGCACGTTGGGAGGTTCGCCCCCTCCACCAAATCTATGCGGCAATCGTACTCCCTATGAGGGGGCAACGATTCCGCTCTGGCTTCGCTGAACACATCGCTGTAACTACTGTTCTCAACGGGAAGTCGTACGTTGGTTTCCACCGCCGTGGCGGTTAAGTATGGGGAAGCTAACACTGCTATATGAGTCGAAGGACAGGGTGACATATGATCCTGACAGTATTCAGGCACAAAACTGAGCGCCTTAGACCTCCAATCGACCACAGGGTTGTGTAGTCGCAACCAGGGCATGCCTAAGATAACCTCGTATTGGGGGGCTGCTATGATGTTTAGTGTCAAAATCTCTGAATGCACCACTCCCTGGGCTCTAACAGTGAGCCCTACCTCACTGGTCCTTTCGGTTATCTGACCGGATTTCAACGGCTGTCCGTCTACTGCCAAAACTTCCTCAGGATTATCTCGGGGAACACGGGGCAAGGCCAGACGGGATACCAAACCTTCATCTATGAAATTGCCCGTGGCGCCTGAGTCCACCATCACCGAGACTTGATGGGTTTGTAGGTCGCATGCAAGCTCCATGCTAACAACAAGATGAGACTCTGTTTCCCCCACCCCGATGGTGGATAACGAGGTGAGTTTCCAATCCTGACCACCCTCCTCCCCCGGTCTTTGGGCCTCAGCCGGTACATTATCTGTTACTAAGGAAGAGACGGATATTCGCTTGAACCGATTGCCACCAGAGGTCTTGGGTTTTGAGGGGCATTCTCTAACGTAATGCCCCTTCTTACCGCAGTACATGCAGAGGCCCTGCGTTCTCCTGGCTTCCTTCTCTTCTTTGGACAACTGAGCTCGAAGAGCCCCGATTTCCATTGGTTCAGAACTCTCTTCGGACCCTCCCCCTGACTTACGACTTGACCGCTCCGAAAGTCCAAACCCTCTGTCCCATCGTCTCCTGCTACCCCCTCTCTCGGTCATACGACTATCCAGTCGTAAAACCAGATGAATCATATCCACGCACGCGGTTGGCTGAGGGTCCACTTGGGCCACTACATCCTTCAACTCCTCCTTCAACCCTTGGTAAAAAAGGGACATCCGTTTTTCCTCAGGCCAGTCCGCCTCAGCCACCAACCGATTAAACGTAGTTAAATACGTAATCAACTCATTCTTTCCCTGCCGTAACTCCAGGAGTTCTTTGTCCGCACTGAAAGTGGTGGCTCTTCTATTAAACATTTTCTCAAATTCTGCTTTAAAGGCTGACCAATCTGATAAAATAGGATCGTTGCGCTTTACCAAAGGCACAGCCCAATTGGCGGCGTCCCCCGCCAAATATGAGATGGCGAAGGCCACGCGCGAATGGTTGTTGGGGAAGGAGGCTGGTTTACAGGAGAAGTGCAGTGGCACCTGTGTTAAAAACACTGGCGTCTTACGAGGATCACCAGAAAACCTCTCGGGGGTTGCCAACGGAATGGGAGGGGGCACCGTTACTTGAATGGAAGATGCAGAAGAGGAGGCACTGAAAGGGTTCCTAGATAACTGTTCCACCTTGTCTCTTAAGGCAATAGTTTCGGCTCTAGCCGATGCCAACTCCTGTTGCACCAGCACTAACGCATGTAACACCTCCTCCATGGACGCCATTATTGCTGCGACTGAATTGGGCAGAATGCAATTCGTGGGTTCGTGATCCTGTCAGGTTCTCACTCTGCGGAATCCAGACGCAGCAATAAGCTCCACCTCCGGACCTTCCCAACACCCTGAAGGATTATACACAGGGTGTTCGAATGATACGGCGAGGGAAAAAACCCCAAAAGGGGAAAAAACCCAAAAGGAAGGGAAAGGGAGGGTCAGCTGGGAAAGGAAGCTGGAAAAAACAAACACAAGGGTTAACAGAAGGCATACATACTACTCTCAGTAAATTCTCACTATAACCAATAATGTTTCACCTGTATTGTTTCTGCACAATGACTCTATTCCCTGGAACGCTCCCGCTATCCATTCTCCCTACAGAACACACAAAAAAACAGATCAATAAGCAGGGGGATAGCGATCTCTCATGCTCCTTATATGGCACATCAATAGGCTACCTACCTTCATGAGAGGGCTGCTTAACCTTCAAGGGATTCGCTGTGCTAACTCCTGAGTACAGAGGTTTCACTCCTCATGAAAACCCCCAAAGGTTGCTGCAATGTAAAAAAAAGGAATATCTTGCTGCGGGGTATATTAACGGCATATACCCCGTAGTTCTAACAAAGGAACTCTCCCCACACGGGGACCCCTCCAACCACGGTAGGGCGTAGTGATCAACTACCGCCATCCGCGTTGGCACTTGTATTCCACATATGATCACGCGCTTCGTGACGGCAATGCAGAGGATGCCTTCCCCTCGCACTCCGCCACTGGTATTCACTCCGTGATACCTCAAACAAGGCACCACCTCCAGGCTGCTCCCTGAACTCACCGCACTGCCGTCCGGTCTCTCGCAGAGTCCCTCGGACTATCGCCAGTGTAACAATGTCCTCCCGGGAGCGTACGCGCTTTAGCAGCCGTAAGCACGCCGCCGCTCCAAAGTACTACGGTCCGTGTCATCCACCAACCGAAAAGGGAAACGCCACAGGAACTCCGCTGCCGCTCCCTCGGACCCCACAGAATCACGAACGCCTCCGTCTTGGTTTGCTTCCCCTATATCCGGTCCTACCGCCAAGGCTGCTGGGATCGGTAGTTCCAACCCCCGGGCATCTGGGAAATGTAGTTTGTTCGGCAGGCGCGAGGGCTAGACCCTGACATCAGGTGCGTTGCTGGAGACCTTGACTCTACAGCTGCAGGGACTAGGAGACGTCGAGGATGACCAGGAGCCAGATACGAGCTGTCCCACGAAGGATGTCGAGTGCTGAGGGGTCGGTGTCCGGCGGGAGCACCAACAAGTTTTGGCAGCAGCAACCCACGAAGAAGGTCAAAGAAGGTGCCCAACAGGGACCCGGGGACTCACCACAGCAAGGGGAGTTAGGCAGGCCTGGAGCAACCAGGGGAGCCCAAGAAAAGCACTGTTGACCCTCAAGAGGACCCACAGGCCCGAGGCACAGGAGTCGCGAGAGGACCTCTAGCAGGTTCGCAAAGTAACAGCTTGCAGGGCACAAAGTGCGAGGAGGCCAAAGTCCTATGTACGAAATGTGCACAGAGGTTAGGGATACTCGTAGCTCAATGCACTTGTTCAGGACACACCAACAAGCATATGCACTTGCAAAAGTATGCGGTACACAGGGGTTCGGGTTATGCGGTCCCCACGAGGGCTACTGGCCTCAGACTTAGTGAGAGGGCAGCTCGACCTAAGGGAATGTAGGAACCCACCTACTGTGTTGCTGGAGCCTTCGGAGTCCGCAGGAGCTCAGGGTCAGCAGACCTGTCAGTTGCGTTACGATGCCTGCGAATGCAGTGGAGTGACTCCTTCACCTCAAGGGGGATAACTTCAGTTGTCCTTGATGCTCCACAGGTCCTGCATGGAGCCTGTATAGTGCATGGGCACAAAAGATGCTTTGGATGGAGAAGGAAACGAAGTTGGGCCTAGTCGAATTCCAGTGAAGTCCAGAGTGTCCAGACGGTCGAAGATCAGTGGTTTCTTGTTCAGAATCTTGTCCACGTTGAATCTAAGGTCCTACAGCCAGGTAAGCCCTTTTGTACCCATGGGAGAGGGTTGGACAGATTCAGGGGACCCTCTCAGGGGAGGGTCTGGACAGTGGGGAGGTTGCTCCCATGTCCTTTGTCTAGTTTTGCACCAGAGCAGGAGCCAACGGCTCCAAGGACTGGTTTGAACTGGACGATGCACAGGGACATCAAATGTGCCCCTCATGCAGACTTTCAGTCGCTGGCAAGCACACCCACCCAGGCCTAATACACTAAATCCTGTCTGGGAGGTTGTCACACCTTCCTGTGACAGGATGCCTATTGTTCTGCCTTCCCCTGCTCGAGCTTGGCTCATCAGCAGGAGGGCAGAAATGTGTCTCCAGTCAGCAGCAACCATTTTGGGCTGCCTGGGACTAGAATCTGGTACCCGGAACACCAGGGACCTTACAAAGCTCGTTTCTTAGGGGTGTAATCTTACTTCCCACACTGGTTACCAGTGTGGGGGTATGATTCCACAATATTTGACACCAAACACGATAGGGTTACTTTCAGCCATTTTAGAGTTGGTCATCACACAGTCGAATAATGCCACTCTATATGTCGTAAATGGCTGTTGCACTAACAACCCGGGAGAATGGACTCTGTAGGGTGCAGGGGTGTCCTGCTCATGCAGTAGCATCCTCTTACTAAGAACCAAGTACCCTGCCTTTAGGATTGTCAAGGCCTGCTATAGGGGTGACTTATAGGTTTTAGGTGTAGTGACCCTTAGATATAGTAAACCTATATCTTAAGTAAGTGGTGCATGCACCAACTTACACACGCTGCAATGGCAGGCCTGTAGATCTATTTTGCATGGCCTCTCATGGGTGGCATAATACATGCTTCAGCCCATGGGAGGCCTCTGGGGTACCAATGCCATGGGTACATGTGTACAAGTACTATTGACTGACTAGGGTACCCCAGTATCCAATCTGGAGTGTACCTAAGTACATGACATAATATTTTAGGGAGAAAGCAGATAGACTGGGGTCCTGATAAGCAGGATCCCAGTAAGACTAGTCAAAAACTAGCAATACACCAGGCAAAAGAGTGGGGGTAACCATGCAGTCAGATCCTACCTTCCTACAGCAGCCTTCAGGCTTAAAGGAGTGTAAAGCAGCTTGTTTTACCAGAATGCAATCTTATAGTATTGATTAAATGAAAAAGAACCACACAAGGTATTTATTAAATTATGTATTTATTGTATAATACTCTCTAGTGAAATCAAATCAAATCAAACAAGCTTCATTCCATTTAAAAGTGACAAACCATAAAAGCATCCTAAAAATCATGAACATCTTCACATCACAAAATCTACAATAAAATACATTAAAATGACAGTAAGATTATGAATTCCAACAGCAGACCCCTGGAGACCATGTACATAAAGTACTACTTGCTAAATGTCGGTGCTGGGCAATAACTCTGTAAACCTCTTCACGTCGCAAAGTATACAATAAAATACATTTAAGAATAGTAGCTACGATTGAAGTTCCGATAGCACATCCCAAAGGAACCATGTTCATAAAGTGCTGAGTGCCAAATCACCAGTTCAAAACAGGGCTATGATTCCAGTCACATCACTGATTTTCTCAAAATATATAAGGTTAAAATACGTTTAGTTTGGGATTTCATCAATATTTCTAAAGAAGCGTAGTACATAAAGTGCCCTGTGCAAGAATATATAGTTTAAGAAACACAGAATACAATACAACCACGGACGTCATTCATCATTATGTGACCCAATTTCTTCGTAAACAAGGGCCTCAAGATGGGAATTATTATGTCTTATTTTGATTGCCTTCTGGATGTAAACCACCACTGCATTACATGCTCTAAGATTTACTATGTCACAGATATACTCAAAAGCGGTTTTATATGTGAAGAGTCTCTCCCTTAAAACAGTGGTCTTAAGAGACTCTTCCTAATGTCTCTATAAAAACTGCAAAATAAAATGAAATGCAACGTTGTCTGGTCTGATTTTCCATCACAGAGGCACTTTGGAAGATTATGGTTCCACATGCCAATTTTTGGAAAAGCTATTAAAAAATGGGCAAATCCCAATCGTAATCTTGTAAGGTAAAATCTATGTTTTGTATTTGTGACCTGTAGTAAATAATTTTGTATCCCTACACCGAAGGTCCTATCCTAGTGAGCCTTGGTCAAAGGTTTCATGTTTGCGTCAACATCGCTTAGCCAAATCCGTGATTTCATCAAACTAGTCTTCAGGTCTTTTACGACGAACACAAGTATCTGGAAGGGATTATTAAAATCAATATTTGTGGCACATTGATTTAAAAGCTTTTAAATATACATCAGCCATGGGATTTTTTTCCCATGGTCGAGTGCAATGCAATCCTTAATTACATCCTGTGTAAACTTTGTGCCTTCCTTGCTCCATATCCCATACCAGGTATTTTAACCTATTGTGCTTATAAAATTGGTAATATAAGGGGCTTCCAGTTCTGTATGCACACTATATATGGGAGTTGAATTGGGTACAGCTAACAATCTGCGTAAAAAAATATTTACTTGGGTTTGAAGAATTACACAAATAGCCGCACCCCATAATGCTGCACCATAACAGGTTCCAGTGATACATCTGCTCTTATATAGTGTCATGATTTCCCTTATTGGTTTGTTACCTATTGGTTTTCAGAATCTGAAGATTGCCTCAATTATCCTAACGAATTTTAGTTTACAGTGTTCAATTTGGGCTCCCCAGTGTCCCTTTGCTGTAAATACTAATCCCAAATATACAAAAGAGTTTGTTACTTCAATAGGGACACTATTTACATGATGAGTCCTAGTTTTGGCTTTTCCTTGCCCACACACCATCGTAAATGTATTTTTCAAGTTGAGTACTAGGTCCTTTACCATGCATAAATTCAGCAATTTTGTCGATGAGAGTCTGGAGCCGATTAGCAGTTCTTGATAAAAGAACAGCGTCGTCCGCATAGAGTAAAGTCGGAACAGCATGTTGGCCTACTCCAGGAACGTCAGCATTTAACTTTTGCAAGCCCTCATCAACTCCATTTATGTATAACAAAAAAGGAGTGGGGCAAGCACACATCCCTGCCTGATTCCCTGTGTTACCCTAAAACTAGTTGTGCACTCTCCCTCTAGCCCATAGTGAACTCTTGTACTCAAACGACTGTATATTTGTGAGAGGTATATAATGATATCGTTTGGTACACTCATATGAATCCGAGTTTGCCATAACTTTGCGTGGTTTACTAGATTAAAAGCACTAGTAAGGTCAACAGAGCAACGATGTAAATGGCCTTTTTTCGCAATTGTGTACTTACTAATAAGTAAGCGAAAGTTCATACATTGCTCTATTGTCCCTATCTCCCTTCTAAAACCATACTGTGATTCAGTTAGAATTTTATTTTCGCCTGCCCATGATTCCAGCCTCTCCAGCAATATCCTACCCATCGCTTTTGAAGTTGTGTCAAGGAGGGAAGTCGGGCAATAGCATTTAGCATCACTCCTATTGCCCTTTTTAAAAATCGGGACAATGATACTTTCAGTCCATGTTCTTGGTACCAAGCCCCCAGCAATAGAATTAAACACTTTTTTGTAGCAAAGGGGCCCACAGACCCATGTTAAATTTAAAAATATCTATTGGAACCCCATCAACACCAGGTGCCTTTCCCTTTGCACATTTTTCTAGGGCCAATGTAACTTCATCCAGGGTGATAGGGTCCAAATTTGGAGGGTCAATAATTATTTTAAAAAAATATTTTCGTCTGCTTCCGAAGTCCTGTTGGGGTCGCTATTTTCAACTAGTACGGAGACTACATTTCCTGGATTAAAAACCTGTCTAAAATAACTTATCCACTCTTGGGGCTGCACTAAGCTCTCAATTTTAGCAGCACAACTATCTTTAAAATAAGGGTAATTTAGCGTTTTCCAGAATAAAGATGAGTCCTTTGTGTTGGCGGCCTGGAAGATTTTTTCCCACATCTGATCTTGTATCTCCCTCTTCCTTTTTGCTTGGGTCTGTTTATATATACCATCCCCTGGTGTTTGATCTGTTCACTATGTCTAGGCCTAATTTTGAAAGCATTTTTCAAGATCTGGTTGCCTTTTTGCTTTCAGAGTCAAACCAGCTGGCTTTTATCTTCACGTTCTTCTTGCTCTTAATTATTAAACCCCTGGAAATTACAGCAGTGATGTTACAAAAAGCCCCGATGATCTGATTGTTGGTTGAATCCCCCCTGTTACATATTTCAATGTCATATTCACAATCAAACATCAATCTGTCCTCAAATTCATTTGAATTCATCCCAGACCATTTAATCGAAATACCGTTTTCTCCCTGAGTTGCTATAATGGATGCTAAACACAGCCCTGCCTGGGGGATATCATTTAGTCTAACTGTTAAAAATTGATGGACAGAATGCAGAACAATGTCACACATTCACCCCAGTACAGAGATCTGGGCCTAAATCCATCGTTTTTTTGCTCACAATGCCATTCCAGTTTGGACCCAGCCATATGCAAATCAGTCTTGACCCTGCGCCCAATGGGAACAGTCCAGCCCCAACTGCCAGGCCAGGTCCTCCCTGGACTGGAAACAAGCATCCTAGGTCCGCTTTCGGGCTTTCAGCCCTCATCAGCCAGGATAGCTTGACTTCAGTGGCATGGAAAGCAAGGGACCCACGTCTGGGCATACCCATCACACTCGGGGTGACAAATGTAAAAACAACAATTGATGGACAGAATGCAGAACAGTGTCACACATTCACCCCAGTACAGAGATCTGGGCCTAAATCCATCCTTTTTTTGCTCACCATGCCATTTCAGTTTGGACCCATCTATATGCAATTCAGTCTTGACCCTGCGCCCAATGGGAACAGTGCAGCCCGAACTGCGAGGCCAG
This sequence comes from Triturus cristatus, assembly GCF_964204655.1. NCBI lineage: Eukaryota > Metazoa > Chordata > Amphibia > Caudata > Salamandridae > Triturus > Triturus cristatus. Next base: position 939,191,954 of record NC_140594.1, on the reverse strand, counting down.
GTCCTCCCTGGACTGGAAACAAGCATCCAAGGACCGGTTTCGGGCTTTCAGCCCTCATCAGCCAGGATAGGTTGACTCCAGTGGCATGGAAAGCAAGGGACCCATGTCTAGGCATACCCATCCCACTCGGGGTGACAAATGCAAAAACAACAATTGATTGGCAGAATGCAGAACAATGTCACACATTCACCCCAGTACAGAGAATTGGGCCTAAATCCATCGTTTTTTTGCTCACCATGCCATTCCAGTTTGGACCCAGCCATATGCAAATCAGTCTTGACCCTGCGCCCAATGGGAACAGTCCAGCCCGAACTGCCAGGCCAGGTCCTCCCTGGACTGAAAACAGGCATCCTAGGTTTCCCAGACGTGGGTCCTGGGCTCACTGTGCCACTGGAATCAAGCTATCCTGGCTGTCGAGGGGTGAAACCCCAAAACCGGTCCTAGGATGCTTGTTTCCGGTCCAGGGAGGACCTGGCTTGGCAGTTCGGGCTGGACTGTTCCCATGAGGCACAGGGTCAAGACTGATTTGCATATGGCCAGGTCTAAACTCGGGTGGCATGGTGAGCAAAAGAATGATGGATTTAACCCAGATCTCTTGATTGGGTGTGAATGATTAGATTTGTTCTTCATTCCGTCCATCAATTGTGTGTCCTTTGCTTTCTCGCCCTAAGTGCGCCAGGTATGCCCAGACGTGGGTCCTGGGCTCACTGTGCCACTGGAATCAAGCTATCCTGGCTGACGAGGAGTGAAACCCAGAAACCGTTGCTAGGATGCTTGTTTCCGGTCCAGGGAGGACCTGGCATGGCAGTTCGGGCTGGACTGTTCCCATGAGGCACAGGGACAAGACTTATGTGCATATGGCCAGGTCTAAACTGGGGTGGCATGGTGAGCAAAAGAATGATGGATTTAACCCAGATCTCTTGACTGGGGGTGAATGTTTAGATTTGTTCTGCATTCCGTCCATCATTTGTGTGTCCTTAGCTTTCCCGCCCTAAGTGCGCCAGGTATGCCCAGACGTGGGTCCTGGGCTCACTGTGCCACTGGTATCAAGCTATCCTGGCTGACGAGGCATGAAACCCCAAACTGGTTCTAGGATGCTTGCTTCCGGTTCAGGGAGGACCTGGTTTGGCAGTTCGGGCTGGAGTGTTCCAATGAGACACAGGGTCAAGACTGATTTCCATATGGCCAGGTCTTAACTGGGGTGGCATGGTGAGCAAAAGAATGATGGATTTACCCCAGAACTCTTGACAGGGCGTGAATGTTTAGATTTGTTCTCCATTCCGTCCATCAATTGTGTGTACTTTGCTTTCTCGCCCTAAGTGCGCCAGGTATGCCCAGACGTGGGTCCCGGACTCACTGTGTCACTGAAATCAAGATATCCTGGCTGCCGAGGGGTGAAACCCCGGAACCGGTCCTATGATGCTTGTTTCCGGTCCAGGGAGGACCTGTCTTGGCAGTTCAGGCTGGACTGTTCCCATGAGGCACAGGGTCAAGACTGATTTGCATATGGCCAGGTCTAAATTGGGGTGGCATGGTGAGTAAAAGAATGATGGATTTAACCCAGATTTCTTGACTGGGGGTGAATGTTTAGATTTGTTCTGCATTCCGTCCATCATTTGTGTGTCCTTTGCTTTCCCGCCCTAAGTGCGCCAGGTATGCCCAGACGTGGGTCCTGGGCTCACTGTGCCACTGGTATCAAGTTATCCTGGCTGACGAGGAGTGAAACCCCGAAACCGGTCCTAGGATGCTTGTTTCCGGTCCAGGGAGGACCTGGATTGGCAGTTTGGGCTGGACTGTTCCCATGAGGCACAGGGTCAAGACTGATTTGCATATGGCCAGGTCTAAACTGGGATGGCATGGTGAGCAAACGAATGATGGATTTATCCCAGATCTCTTGACTAGGGGTGAATGTTCAGATTTGTTCTGCATTCCGTCCATCAATTGTGTGTCCTTTGCTTTCTCGCCCTAAGTGCTCCAGGTATGCCCAGACGTGGGTCCCGGGCTCACTGTGCCACTGGAATCAAGCTATCCTGGCTGACGAGGTGTGAAACCCCGAAACCGGTCCTATGATGCTTGTTTCCGGTCCAGGGAGGACCTGGCTTGCCAGTTCGGGCTGGTCTGTTCCCATGAGGCACAGGTTCAAGACTGATTTGCATATGGCCAGGTCTAAACTGGGGTAGCATGGTGAGCAAAATGATGATGGATTTAACCCAGATCTCTTGACTGGGTGTGAATGTTTAGATTTGTTCTGCATTCCGTCCATCATTTGTCTGTCCTTTTCTTTCCCGCCCTAAGTGCGTCAGGTATGCCCAGACGTGGGTCATGGACTCACTGTGCCACTGATATCAAGCTATCCTGGCTGACGAGGGGTGAAACCCTGAAACCGGTCATAGGTGGCTTGTTTCCAGACCAGGGAGGACCTGGCTTGGCAGTTCGGGCTGGACTGTTCCCATGAGGCACAGGGTCAAGACTGATCTGCATATGGCCAGGTCTAAACTGGGGTGGCATGGTGAGCAAAAGAATGATGGATTTAACCCAGATCTCTTGACTGGGTGTAAATGATTAGATTTGTTCTGCATTCCATCCATCAATTGTGTGTCCTTTGCTTTCTCGCCCTAAGTGCGCCAGGTATGCCTAGGCGTGGGTCCTGGGCTCACTGTGCCACTGGAATCAAGCTATTCTGGCTGACGAGGGGTGAAACCCCGAAACCGTTGCTAGGATGCTTGTTTCCGGTCCAGGGAGGCCCTGGCTTGGCAGTTCGGACAGGACTGTTCCCATGAGGCACAGGGTCAAGACTGATTTGCATATGGCCAGGTCTAAACTGGGGTGGCATGGTGAGCAAAAGAATGATGGATTTAACCCAGATCTCTTGACTGGGGGTAACTTTAGATTTGTTCTGCATTCCGTCCATCAATTGTGTGTCCTTTGCTTTCTAACCCTAAATGCGTCAGGTATGCCCAGATGTGGGTCCTGGGCTCACTGTGCCACTGGAATCAAGCTATCCTGGCTGACGAGGGGTGAGACCCCAAAACCGGTCCTAGGATGCTTGTTTCCGGTCCAGGGAGGACCTGGCTTGGCAGTTCGGGCTGGACTGTTCCCATGAGGCACAGGGTCAAGACTGGTTTGCATATGGCCAGGTCTAAACTGGGGTGGCATGGTGAGCAAAAGAATGATGGATTTAACCCAGATCTCTTGACTGGGGGTGAATGTTCAGATTTGTTCTGCATTCCGTCCATCAATTGTGTGTCCTTTGCTTTCTCGCCCTAAGTGCGCCAGGTATGCCCAGACGTGGGTCACGGGCTCACTGTGCCACTGGAATCAAGCTATCCTGGCTAACGAGGGGTGAAACCCCGAAACCGGTCCTAGGATTCTTGTTTCCGGTCCAGGGAGGACCTGGCTTGGCAGTTCGGGCTGGTCTGTTCCTATGAGGCACAGGATCAAGACTGATTTGCATATGGCCAGGTCTAAACTGGGATGGCATGGTGAGCAAAATAATGATCGATTTAACTCAGATCTCTTGACTGGGGGTGAATGTTTAGATTTGTTCTGCATTCCGTCCATCATTTGTGTGTCCTTTGCTTTCCCGTCCTAAGTGCGCCAGGTATGCCCAGGCGTGGGTCATTGACTCACTGTGCCACTGATATCACGCTATCCTGGCTGACGAGGGGTGAAACCCCGAAACCGGTCCTAGGATGCTTGTTTCCGGTCCAGGGAGGACCTGGTTTGGCAGTTCGGGCTGGTCTGTTCCAATGAGGCACAGGGTCAAGACTGATTTCCATATGGTTAGTTCTTAACTGGGGTGGCATGGTGAGAAAAAGAATGATGCATTTAACCGAGATCTCTTGACTGGGGGGTGAATGTTTAGATTTGTTTTGCATTCCGTTCATCAATTGTGTGTACTTTGCTTTCTCGCCCTAAGTGCGCCAGGTATGCCCAGACGTGTGTCCCGGGGACACTATGCCACTGCAATCAAGCTATCCTGGCTGACGAGGGGTGAAACCCCGAAACCGGTCCTAGGATGCTTGTTTCCGGTCCAGGGAGGAGCTGGCTTGGCAGTTCGGGCTGGTCTGTTCCCATGAGGCACAGGGTCAAGACTGATTTGCATATGGCCAGGTCTAAGCTGGGGTGGCATGGTGAGCAAAATAATGATGGATTTAACCCAGATCTCTTGACAGGGGGTGAATGTTTAGATCTGTTCAACATTCCGTCCATCATTTGTGTGTCCTTTGCTTTCCCGCCCTAAGTGCCCCAGGTATGCCCAGACGTGGGTCCTGGGCTCACTGTGCCACTGGTATCAAGCTATCCTGGCTGATGAGGGGTGAAACCCTGAAACCGGTCCTGGGATTTTTGTTTCTCTACCAGGGAGGACCTGGCTTGGCAGTTTGGGATGGTCTGTAACCATGAGGCACAGGGTCAAGACTGATTTGCATATGGTTAGTTCTTAACTGGGGTGGCATGGTGAGCAAAAGAATGATGCATTTAACCGAGATCTCTTGACTGGGGGGTGAATGTTTAGATTTGTTTTGCATTCCGTTCATCAATTGTGTGTACTTTGCTTTCTCGTCCTAAATGTGCCAGGTATGCCCAGACGGGGGTCCTGGGCTCACTGTGCCACTGGAATCAAGCTATCCTGGCTGATGAGGGCTGAAACCCCGAAACCGTTGCTAAGATGCTTGTTTACAGTCCAAGGAGGACCTGGCTTGGCAGTTCGGGCTGGACTGTTCCCATGAGCACAGTGTCAAGACTGATTTGCATATGGCCAGTTCTAAACTGGGGTGGCATGGTGAGCAAAAGAATGATGGATTTAACCCAGATCTCTTGGCTGGGGTGAATGTTTAGATTTGTTCTGCATTCTGTTTATCAATTGTGTGTCCTTTGCTTTCTCGCCCTAAGTGCGCCAGGTATGGCCAGACGTGGGTCCCGGGCTCACTGTGCCACTGGAATCAAGCAATCCTGGCTGCCGAGGGGTGAAACCCCAAAACCGGTCCTAGGATGCTTGTTTCCGGTCCAGGGAGGACCTTTCTTGGCAGTTCGGGCTGGACTGTTACCATGAGGCACAGGGTCAAGACTGATTTGCATATGGCCAGGTCTAAACTGGGGTGTCATGGTGAGCAAAATAATGATGGATTTAACCCAGATCTCTTGACTGGGGGTTAATGTTTAGATTTGTTCTGCATTCCGTCCATCAATTGTGTGTTCTTTGCTTTCTTGCCCTAAGTGCGCCAGGTATGCTCAGACGTGGGTCCCGGGGTCACTATGCCGCTGGAATCAAGCTATCCTGGCTGATGAGGGCTGAAACCCCGAAACCGTTGCTAGGATGCTTGTTTACGGTCCAGGGAGGACCTGGCATGGCAGTTCGGGCTGGACTGTTCCCATGAGACACAGGGTCAAGACTTATTTGCTTAAGGCCAGGTCTAAACTGGGGTGGCATGGTGAGCAAAAGAATGATGGATTTAACCCAGATCTCTTGAATTGGTGTGAATGTTTAGATTTGTTCTGCATTCCGTCCATCAATTGTGTGTCCTTTGCTTGATCGCTCTAAGTGCGCCAGGTCTGCTCAGATGTAGGTCCTGGGCTCACTGTGACACTGGTATCAAGCTATCCTGGCTGACGAGGAGTGAAACCCCGAAACTGGTCCTAGGATGCTTGTTTCCGGTCCAGGGAGGACCTGGCTTGGCAGTTCGGGCTGGACTGTTCCCATGAGGCACAGTGTCAAGACTGATTTGCATATGGCCACTTCTAAACTGGGGTGGCATGGTGAGCAAAAGAATGATGGATTTAACCCAGATCTCCTGACTGGGGTGAATGTTTAGATTTGTTCTTCATTCTGTCCATCAATTGTGTGTCCTCTGCTTTCTCGCTCTAAGTGCGCCAGATGTGGCCAGACGTGGGTCCCGGGCTCACTGTGCCACTGGAATCAAGCAATCCTGGCTGCCGTGGGGTGAAACCCCAAAACCGGTCCTAGGATGCTTGTTTCCGGTCCAGGGAGGACATGGCTTGGCAGTTCGGGCTAGACTGTTCGCATGAGGCACAGGGTCAAGACTGATTTGCATATGGCCAGGACTAAACTGGGGTGGCATGGTGAGCAAAAGAATGATGGATTTAACCCAGATCTCTTGACTGGGGGTAACTTTAGATTTGTTCTGCATTCTGTCCATCAATTGTGTGTCCTTTGCTTTCTAACCCTAAATGCGTCAGGTATGCCCAGATGTGGGTCCTGGGCTCACTGTGCCACTGGAATCAAGCTATCCTGGCTGACGAGGGGTGAGACCCCGAAACCGGTCCTAGGATGCTTGTTTCCGGTCCAGGGAGGACCTGGCTTGGCAGTTCGGGCTGGTCTGTTCCTATGAGGCACAGGATCACGACTGATTTGCATATGGCCAGGTCTAAACTGGGATGGCATGGTGAGCAAAATAATGATCGATTTAACTCAGATCTCTTGACTGGGGGTGAATGTTTAGATTTGTTCTGCATTCCGTCCATCATTTGTGTGTCCTTTGCTTTCCCGCCCTAAGTGCGCCAGGTAAGCCCAGGCGTGGGTCATTGACTCACTGTGCCACTGATATCAAGCTATCCTGGCTGACGAGGGGTGAAACCCCGAAACCGGTCCTAGGATGCTTGTTTCCGGACCAGGGAGGACCTGGCTTGGCAGTTCGGGCTGGACTGTTCCCATGAGGCACAGGGTGAAGACTAATTTGCATATGGCCAGGTCTAAACTGGGGTGGCATGGTGAGCAAAAGAATGATGGATTTAACCCAGATCTATTGACTGGGGGTGACTGTTTAGATTTGTTCTGCATTCAGTCCATCAATTGTGTGTCCTTTGCTTTCTCATCCTAAATGCGCCAGGTATGCCCAGATGTGGGTCCTGGGCTCACTGTGCCACTGGAATCAAGCTATCCTGGCTGACGAGGAGTGAAACCCCGAAACCGGTCCTAGGATGCTTGTTTCTGGTCCAGGGAGGACCTGTCTTGGCAGTTCGGGCTGGACTGTTGCCATGAGGCACAGGGTCAAGACTGATTTGCATATGACCAGGTCTAAACTGGGGTGGCATGGTGAGCAAAAGAATGATGGATTTAACCCAGATCTCTTGACTGGGTGTGAATGTTTAGATTTGTTCTGCATTCCGTCCATCAATTGTGTGTCCTTTGCTTTCTCGCCCTATGTGCGCCAGGTATGCCCAGACGTGGGTACTGGGCTCACTGTGCCACTGGAATCAAGCTGTCCTGGCTGACGAGGGGTGAAACCCCGAAACCGTTGCTAGGATGCTGGTTTCCTGTCCAGGGAGGACCTGGCTTGGCAGTTCGGGCTGGACTGTTCCCATGAGGCACAGGGTCAAGACTGATTTGCATATGGCCAGGTCTAAACTGGGGTGGCATGGTGAGCAAAATAATGATGGATTTAACCCAGATCTCTTGACTGGGGGGTGAATGTTTAGATTTGTTCTGCATTCCGTCCATCATTTGTGTGTCCGTTGCTTTCCCGCCCTAAGTGTGCCAGGTATTCCCAGATGTGGCTCCTGGGCTCAGTGTACCACTGGTATCAAGCTATCCTGGCTGACGAGGGATGAAACCCCGAATCTGGTCCTAGGATGCTTGTTTCCGGTCCAGGGAGGACCTGGTTGGCAGTTCGGGCTGGTCTGTTCCAATGAGGCACAGGGTCAAGACTGATTTCCATATGGTTAGTTCTTAACTGGGGTGGCATGGTGAGCAAAAGAATGATGCATTTAACCGAGATCTCTTGACTGGGGGGTGAATGTTTAGATTTGTTTTGCATTCCGTTCATCAATTGTGTGTACTTTGCTTTCTCGCCCTAAGTGCGCCAGGTATGCCCAGACGTGGGTCCCGGGGACACTATGCCACTGCAATCAAGCTATCCTGGCTGACGAGGGGTGAAACCCCGAAACCGGTCCTAGGAATGCTTGTTTCCGGTCCAGGGAGGAGCTGGCTTGGCAGTTCGGGCTGGTCTGTTCCCATGAGGCACAGGGTCAAGACTGATTTGCATATGGCCAGGTCTAAGCTGGGGTGGCATGGTGAGCAAAATAATGATGGATTTAACCCAGATCTCTTGACAGGGGGTGAATGTTTAGATTTGTTAAACATTCCGTCCATCATTTGTGTGTCCTTTGCTTTCCCGCCCTAAGTGCCCCAGGTATGCCCAGACGTGGGTCCTGGGCTCACTGTGCCACTGGTATCAAGCTATCCTGGCTGATGAGGGGTGAAACCCTGAAACCGGTCCTGGGATTTTTGTTTCTCTACCAGGGAGGACCTGGCTTGGCAGTTTGGGCTGGTCTGTAACCATGAGGCACAGGGTCAAGACTGATTTGCATATGGCCAGGTCTAAACTGGGGTGGTATGGTGAGCAAAATAATGATGGATTTAAGCCAGATATCTTGACTGGGGCTGAATGTTTAGATTTGTTCTGCATTCCGTCCATCAATTGTGTGTCCTTTGCTTTCTCGTCCTAAATGTGCCAGGTATGCCCAGACGGGGGTCCTGGGCTCACTGTGCCACTGGAATCAAGATATCCTGGCTGATGAGGGCTGAAACCCCGAAACCGTTGCTAGGATGCTTGTTTACGGTCCAAGGAGGACCTGGCTTGGCAGTTCGGGCTGGACTGTTCCCATGAGCACAGTGTCAAGACTGATTTGCATATGGCCAGTTCTAAACTGGGGTGGCATGGTGAGCAAAATAATGATCGATTTAACTCAGATCTCTTGAATGGGGGTGAATGTTTAGATTTGTTCTGCATTCCATCCATCATTTGTGTGTACTTTGCTTTCCCACCCTGAGTGCGCCACGTATGCCCAGACGTGGGTCATGGACTCACTGTGCCACTGATATCAAGCTATCCTGGCTGACGAGGGGTGAAACCCCGAAACCCATCCTAGGATGCTTGTTTCCGGACCAGGGAGGACCTGGCTTGGCAGTTCGGGCTGGACTGTTCCCATGAGGCACAGGGTCGAGACTGATTTGCGTATGGCCAGGTCTAAACTGGGGTGGCATGGTGAGCAAAAGAATGATGGATTTAACCCGGATCTCTTGACTGGGGGTGACTGTTTAGATTTGTTCTGCATTCTGTTCATCAATTGTGTGTCCTTTGCTTTCTCATCCTAAATGCGCCAGGTATGCCCAGATGTGGGTCCTGGGCGCACTGTGGCACTGGAATCAAGCTATCCTGGCTGACGAGGAGTGAAACCCCGAAACCGGTCCTAGGAGGCTTGTTTCTGGTCCAGGGAGGACCTGTCTTGGCAGTTCGGGCTGGACTGTTGCCATGAGGCACAGGGTCAAGACAGATTTGCATATGACCAGGTCTAAACTGGGGTGGCATGGTGAGCAAAAGAATGATGGATTTAACCCAGATCTCTTGACTGGGTGTGAATGTTTAGATTTGTTCTGCATTCCGTCCATCAATTGTGTGTCCTTTGCTTTCTCGCCCTATGTGCGCCAGGTATGCCCAGACGTGGGTCCTGGGCTCACTTTGCCACTGGAATCAAGCTATCCTGGCTGATGAGGGCTGAAACCCCGAAACCGTTGCTAGGATGCTTGTTTACGGTCCAAGGAGGACCTGGCTTGGCAGTTCCGGGCTGGACTGTTCCCATGAGCACAGTGTCAAGACTGATTTGCATATGGCCAGTTCTAAACTGGGGTGGCATGGTGAGCAAAAGAATGATGGATTTAACCCAGATCTCTTGACTGGGGTGAATGTTTAGATTTGTTCTGCATTCTGTCCATCAATTGTGTGTCCTTTGCTTTCTCGCCCTAAGTGCGCCAGGTATGGCCAGACGTGGGTCCCGGGCTCACTGTGCCACTGGAATCAAGCAATCCTGGCTGCCGAGGGGTGAAACCCCAAAACCGGTCCTAGGATGCTTGTTTCCGGTCCAGGGAGGACCTTTCTTGGCAGTTCGGGCTGGACTGTTACTGTAACATCCTGGCTTTCTCGGGGTTGGGACAAACAGACGACGGACCAGAGAAATGGAGGTTAAGGATGATTTAATAAACAGATAAACAACTACAGACAACAAAGAATACCGGTACTGGAATCACCAGTTAAAGTACGATACCCATTCACAGCTCTTCTAACCATCCTCCGCATGCACACCGGACCCGGTATGCTCCAACGGAGGGCACAGTGCTAAGCAGTGGCCGAAAATGCCACTCGACCGCTGTGAAAGGTAGTTCCAAGGTTGTGGAATCTACGGGGGGGGCACGTGGGAGTCACCCGGCCGGGCTCTCTACCACCTGGGAACAGCCGCTTTACCAGTATCCCCCAGAGTACTGCCACAACACAAAGACGCTGGGAACACTTCCTAGTGTGCGTCTCTTGTATCCGGGTTTAAGTGATGATACCCAAGGTGGTGCAGAGAATGGATGGGAGCAGCCGCTCTACCTATCCCAGTTCTCCTACGAGTGTCGATGGCTAAGACGCGGAAACACCTCCTGGATAGCGTCTTAGCTCTAGGCGTGTGTTTACCCAAGTAACGAGGGTGGGGAGCTTCGGCTCGCACCCACCTCGTTTTCTCCAATTGTCAGGCCGTTGGGAGCTTCGGCTCTACCAACGGTACTTGTGCCCAATGATGTTGAATACGGCTCTCAGAACGGGACAGGACATGGGCAGGAAGCACACGCAGCACCTCTCCTCCGCTCCTTAGAATGTTCCTTCCGCCGCTCAACTCTCCAACGGGTCCGTGTACCTCAACCAGGTACTCCGGCAAAGATCAGAATATCCGACGCCGAGTCCCAGTGATCTTCTCCTTAAGTAGTACTCTCGGCGTTGTATAACCATGACTCTTGAGTTGCATAACACGAAAACTAGGCGTTACCCTTGGTGTTATGTAACCAGAACTCTTGAGTTGCATAAGGCACTGTTGCCGGAGGGCATTCTGGGAGTTGTAGTCCGCTCTCCTCCAAGCGCACCAGGTTCACGGAAGTGGCCTCGTGGGAGGGAATCCATGTGCGGGAGGGGATTCCTGACAGTTACCATGAGGCACAGGGTCAAGACTGATTTCCATATGGCCAGGTCTAAACTGGGGTGGCATGGTGAGCAAAATAATGATGGATTTAACCCAGATCTCTTGACTGGGGGTGAATGTTTAGATTTGTTCTGCATTCTGTCCATCATTTGTGTGTCCTTTGCTTTCCCGCCCTAAGTGCTCCAGGTATGCCCAGACATGGGTCATGGACTCACTGTGCCACTGATATCAAGCTATCCTGGCTGACGAGGGGTGAAACCCCGAAACTGGTCCTAGGAGGCTTGTTTTCGGTCCAGGGAGGATCTGGTTTGGCAGTTCGGGCTGGACTGTTCCAATGAGGCACAGGGTCAAGACTGATTTCCATATGGCCAGGTCTTAACTGGGGTGGCATGGTGAGCAAAAGAATGATGCATTTAACCCAGATCTCTTGACTGGGGGTTAATGTTTAGATTTGTTCTGCATTCCGTCCATCAATAGTGTGTACTTTGCTTTCTCGCCCTAAGTGCGCCAGGTATGCCCAGACGTGGGTCCCGGTGTCACTATGCTGCTGGAATCAAGCTATCCTGGTTGACGAGGGTTGAAACCCCAAAACCGGTCCTAGGATGCTTGTTTCCGGTCCAGGGAGTACCTGGCTTGGCAGTTCGGGCTAGTCTGTTCCCATGTGGCACAGGGTCAAGACTGATTTGCATATGGCCAGGTCTAAACTGGGGTGGCATGGTGAGCAAAATAATGATGGATTTAACCCAGATCTCTTGACTGGGGCTGAATGTTTAGATTTGTTCTGCATTCCATCCATCACTTGTGTGCCCTTTGCTTTGTCGCCCTAAATGGGCCAGGTATGCCCAGACGTAGGTCCTGGGCTCACTGTGCCACTGGTATCAAGCTATTCTGGCTGACGAGGGGTGAAACCCTGAAACCGGTCCTTGGATGCATGTTTCTCTACCAGGGAGGACCTGGCTTGGCAGTTTGGGCTGGTCTGTTCCCATGAGGTTCAGGGTCAAGACTGATTTGCATATGGCCAGGTTTAAACTGGGGTGGTATGGTGAGCAAAATAATGATGGATTTAACCCAGATCTCTTGACTGGGGCTGAATGTTTAGATTTGTTCTGCATTCCATCCATCACTTGTGTGCCCTTTGCTTTGTCGCCCTAAATGGGCCAGGTATGCCCAGACGTGGGTCCTGGGCTCACTGTGCCACTGGAATCAAGCTATCCTGGCTGATGAGGGCTGAAACCCCGAAACCGTTGCTAGGATGCTTGTTTACGGTCCAGGGAGGACCTGGCAGGGCAGTTCGGGCTGGACTGTTCCAATGAGGCACAGGGTCAAGACTTATTTGTATAAGGCCAGGTCTAAACTGGGGTGGCATGGTGAGCAAAAGAATGATGGATTTAACCCAGATCTCTTGAATGGGTGTGAATGTTTAGATTTGTTCTGCATTCCATCCATCAATTGTGTGTCCTTTGCTTGCTCGCTCTAAGTGCACCAGGTCTGCTCAGCTGTAGGTCCTGGGTTCACTGTGACACTGGTATCAAGCTATCCTGGCTGACGAGGAGTGAAACCCCGAAACTGGTCCTAGGATGCTTGTTTCCGGTCCAGGGAGGACCTGGCTTGGCAGTTCGGGCTGGACTGTTCCCATGAGGCACAGTGTCAAGACTGATTTGCATATGGCCACTTCTAAACTGGGGTGGCATGGTGAGCAAAAGAATGATGGATTTAACCCAGATCTCCTGACTGGGGTGAATGTTTAGATTTGTTCTGCATTCTGTCCATCAATTGTGTGTCCTCTGCTTTCTCGCTCTAAGTGTGCCAGATATGGCCAGACGTGGGTCCCGGGCTCACTGTGCCACTGGAATCAAGCTATCCTGGCTGCCGAGGGGTGAAACCCCAAAACCGGTCCTAGGATGCTTGTCTACGGTCCAGGGAGGACCTTTCTTGGCAGTTCGAGCTGGACTGTTACCATGAGGCACAGGGTCAAGACTGATTTGCATATGGCCAGGTCTAAACTGGGGTGGCATGGTGAGCAAAATAATGATGGATTTAACCCAGATCTCTTGACTGGGGGTGAATGTTTAGATTTGTTCTACATTCCGTCCATCATTTGTCTGTCCTTTGCTTTCCCGCCCTAAGTGCTCCAGGTATGCCCAGACGTGGGTCATGGACTCACTGTGCCACTGATATCAAGCTATCCTGGCTGACGAGGGGTGAAACCCCGAAACCAGTCCTAGGATGCTTGTTTCCGGACCAGGGAGGACCTGACTTGGCAGTGCGGGCTGGACTGTTCCCATGAGGCACAGGGTCAAGACTGATTTGCATATGACTAGGTCTAAACTGGGGTGGCATGATAAGCAAAAGAATGATGGATTTAACCCAGATCTCTTGACCGGGGGTGACTGTTTAGATTTTTTCGACATTCCGTCCATCAATTGTGTGTCCTTTGCTTTCTCACCGTAAATGCGCCAGGTATGCCCAGGTGTGGGTCCTGGGCTCACTGTGCCACTGGAACCAAGCTATCCTGGTTGACGAGGAGTGAAACCCCGAAACCGGTCCTAGGATGCTTGTTTCTGATCCAGGGAGGACATGGCTTGGCAGTTCGGGCTGGACTGTTCGCATGAGGCACAGGGTCAAGACTGATTTGCATATGACCAGGTCTAAATGGGGTGGCATGGTGAGCAAAAGAATGATGGATTTAACCCAGATCTCTTGACTGGGTGTGAATGTTTAGATTTGTTCTGCATTCCGTCCATCAATTTTGTGTCCATTGCTTTCTCGCCCTAAGTGCGCCAGGTATGCCCAGACTTTGGTCCCGGGCTCACTGTGCCACTGGAATCAAGCTATCCTGGCTGACGAGGGGTGAAACCCCGAAACCGGTCCTAGGATTCTTGTTTCCGGTCCAGGGAGGACCTGGCTTGGCAGTTCGGGCTGGTCTGTTCCCATGAGGCACAGGATCAAGACTGATTTGCGTATGGCCAGGTCTAAACTGGGGTGGCATGGTGAGCAAAAGAATGATGGATTTAACCCGGATCTCTTGACTGGGGGTGACTGTTTAGATTTGTTCTGCATTCTGTTCATCAATTGTGTGTCCTTTGCTTTCTCATCCTAAATGCGCCAGGTATGCCCAGATGTGGGTCCTGGGCGCACTGTGGCACTGGAATCAAGCTATCCTGGCTGACGAGGAGTGAAACCCCGAAACTGGTCCTAGGAGGCTTGTTTCTGGTCCAGGGAGGACCTGTCTTGGCAGTTCGGGCTGGACTGTTGCCATGAGGCACAGGGTCAAGACTGATTTGCATATGACCTTTGCATATACCTTGCTGACAAGGTAGCTGCGTGAGCGCTCTGCGCGCATTTGCTCTCACCTTTGTGATTTTTAATAACTTTTGTGTGTTATTTGTTTGTTTAGCTGTTTTTAGATAGCGCCCTTTACCTGCACCTTAATTGGCCCCCGCACTGCCGTTTTGGCGGATTTGGCTCTGGGGTGGGTGTTCGTTTTGGCAGCCATTTTGGAGTGGGGTGTGTGGATAGAGGTGTCTCTACCCTCCAGCGCTTCAGTGCGCAGGAGCAGCCTGGGAACACCTACTTAAGGCGAGTCCCTCCTGAAACCGCCCCAGACAAGGTAGCTGCGTGAGCGCTCTGCGCGCATTTGCTCTCACCTTTGTGATTTTTAATAACTTTTGTGTGTTATTTGTTTGTTTAGCTGTTTTTAGATAGCGCCCTTTACCTGCACCTTAATTGGCCCCCGCACTGCCGTTTTGGCGGATTTGGCTCTGGGGTGGGTGTTCGTTTTGGCAGCCATTTTGGAGTGGGGTGTGTGGATAGAGGTGTCTCTACCCTCCAGCGCTTCAGTGCGCAGGAGCAGCCTGGGAACACCTACTTAAGGCGAGTCCCTCCTGAAACCGCCCCTGACAAGGTAGCTGCGTGAGCGCTCTGCGCGCATTTGCTCTCACCTTTGTGATTTTTAATAACTTTTGTGTGTTATTTGTTTGTTTAGCTGTTTTTAGATAGCGCCCTTTACCTGCACCTTAATTGGCCCCCGCACTGCCGTTTTGGCGGATTTGGCTCTGGGGTGGGTGTTTGTTTTGGCAGCCATTTTGGAGTGGGGTGTGTGGATAGAGGTGTCTCTACCCTCCAGCGCTTCAGTGCGCAGGAGCAGCCTGGGAACACCTACTTAAGGCGAGTCCCTCCTGAAACCGCCCCTGACAAGGTAGCTGCGTGAGCGCTCTGCGCGCATTTGCTCTCACCTTTGTGATTTTTAATAACTTTTGTGTGTTATTTGTTTGTTTAGCTGTTTTTAGATAGCGCCCTTTACCTGCACCTTAATTGGCCCCCGCACTGCCGTTTTGGCGGATTTGGCTCTGGGGTGGGTGTTCGTTTTGGCAGCCATTTTGGAGTGGGGTGTGTGGATAGAGGTGTCTCTACCCTCCAGCGCTTCAGTGCGCAGGAGCAGCCTGGGAACACCTACTTAAGGCGAGTCCCTCCTGAAACCGCCCCTGACAAGGTAGCTGCGTGAGCGCTCTGCGCGCATTTGCTCTCACCTTTGTGATTTTTAATAACTTTTGTGTGTTATTTGTTTGTTTAGCTGTTTTTAGATAGCGCCCTTTACCTGCACCTTAATTGGCCCCCGCACTGCCGTTTTGGCGGATTTGGCTCTGGGGTGGGTGTTCGTTTTGGCAGCCATTTTGGAGTGGGGTGTGTGGATAGAGGTGTCTCTACCCTCCAGCGCTTCAGTGCGCAGGAGCAGCCTGGGAACACCTACTTAAGGCGAGTCCCTCCTGAAACCGCCCCTGACAAGGTAGCTGCGTGAGCGCTCTGCGCGCATTTGCTCTCACCTTTGTGATTTTTAATAACTTTTGTGTGTTATTTGTTTGTTTAGCTGTTTTTAGATAGCGCCCTTTACCTGCACCTTAATTGGCCCCCGCACTGCCGTTTTGGCGGATTTGGCTCTGGGGTGGGTGTTCGTTTTGGCAGCCATTTTGGAGTGGGGTGTGTGGATAGAGGTGTCTCTACCCTCCAGCGCTTCAGTGCGCAGGAGCAGCCTGGGAACACCTACTTAAAGCTCCTCCCCTAGCGCAGCGGGATCGCGCAGCGGGCGTGTCCTCGCGTGGCCGGAGTCGTGCCAGAGTCCTGCCCGTCTGCGCCTGTCCGCGCTAAGGACGCGCTGGACGTCGCGGTACTCTGTGTAAGGACTATCATACCATCCTGGGTCCACCATGCTGACGTACTTGCGGGATTGCCTGTTTGCCATCGGTCAGGTAAGCCGCTGTTGCACCCTTTTACCGGTTCACCCATTGCGTGGCCCATATCATTGCCCTTGTAATGGGTGGGCTCTCGATTCTCCGCATCCTCTCCCAAGGTCTATTTCCTCGGAGACCCGCCGTATTCAGACACTCGCACTACTCTGAAGATTTTGAATTTAAACGTCAGGTCTGCGCTGAAACACTATCAGCATATCTATGACCTCATTAAGGAGGAAGCTCCAGACGTATTTGCCATGACGGAAACATGGCTACAGGACGCTGATACCGCTATTACTAATCTAGCCTGCCCACCCGGCTATTCTATGTACACTCTGAATAGGCTGTCTAGGGGTGGAGGTATCGCGTTAGTGGTAAAATCTATCTACCCTTGCGTCTGGGGTGCCCTAAACATCTCCGGGTGTGAAAGTGCCATGTTCAAGGTCTCTGTCAGCCCTGAGTTTACCCTGTCCGGGATGGTCGTCTATCGCCCACCCGGCAGTGATGTGGCGTTTAGAAATGCTTTCCCTGACACTGTTGGCCCTTTGGTCGCCGACTGTGCCAACTTCTCTATCATGGGTGACCTAAACCTACATTTCGACACCCTCTCTGGCCTGACAGTGCGTTCCATCTCTTCTGACCTGGAGGCCTTTCAACTTCCCCAGATGGTTTCCCAGCCTACCCATCTGGGGGGGCATATTTTGGATCCCCTGTTTACCAATCTGTTGGGGATTCAAATTACCTCTGTCTCTCCGGTGGAATGGACAGACCACTTCTTGGTGTCCATCCTCTGCCCGGTCTCGGCCACTCCCTCCATCTCCTCGGCTAGAAGGGTTCAGAAGAGGGCTTGGAAAAAGCTTCGGCTAGAGGACTTTCATCGTCTTCTATTAGAGGAGCCGCTGGGCCCTTTGACGGATGTGGAAAGGGGGTATGACCTCTTCTGTTCATGGATAACTAGGGCCTTGGACTCTCTGAAACCCATCGTCTCAACTAAAATCAATTCCAGAGAGTCGAGTCCCTGGTACGATGGCACTCTCCGGGCCCTAAAGGGTGCCTGTAGACGAGCAGAGAGGGCTTGGAGGAAAACCTATGGGGCTGATCTAAAAGCTGCATACGCCAAGTCCGTTAAGCTCTACCATCGAGCTATCTGCCGAGCCCGTGCGGCTTTTTATGCCATCGAATTCCGGAACAGTCCGAATCCGTCAAAAGCTATCTTTAAGGCCGTAAAAGATCTTACTGTAAGGATCTTACCCAGTCGAATTTCTGCAGGGACGTCAAGGAATCCCAACTTCAGGCGTAGGAAGGTCCCAACCTTCCACCCCACCCTACTGCGTCTATCAAACTCTAGAGCGCAGAGGAGGTGGCGGAAAGAGGGGAAACAAAACAAGGATAGAGGGGAAAACACAGGAGCTGCAATCTTCTTCCTTCCTTTTCTGTGGAACTGTGTCTGTGTTCTTGGAGCAAGGTTCTGCAAAAGGTAAGAAGAACAATATATAAGGCCCTAAATAAGGGCCTACAATACCCCTAGTGAAACCCTTCTTTAATGTGTAGCTCTGCTATCTAGTTACCTATAACTAACAGCTTGCTTATTCTAGATAGTTGCACAGAAGGACTGAAGAGGTCAGGAAAGGTACAGGCTAGTCGTAGTTTCCCTTCAGGACTGTAGTAGGATGTCCCTAGGATAGATAAAGGCAACCAAATAGTAATACACCCACATGAACGTCTGAAAACACTACTTCCCCTCCCCCTTCCGACCACTTATCTTACAAGGGTTATCCAGATGTCATCACAGAACGAGGAGTCCGATCAATTATGCTGTAGAGGCTTCTACAGCTAGAATCTGGAAGATGCAGCAGGGAAGGAACTCAGGAAGACGGGTCAGGACCAATGCGACGTAAGGTAAACAAGAGCCTCCTTAGGGGGTAACTGGCAGGTCCACGGGAGCAGTTTGGGAGGAAGGGGACAGGGCAGAGACACCCGGCCGGCCCGCGGGACAAAATCCGGCAAGGTGGGCGGAGCGCTCTGACCCTAAAACACCAAGGTCCCGAAACCAGGGGTGGCTCGCGTCCAGTTACAACCAACACAGAGGCTCGGCACCAATATGAACGAAAGCACAAAAAAAAGGAGGGGAACAGAGCTCTGTAATATGAGAGACGGCTCTCATACGAATGTCCGAAAAAAAGAAGGGGTTTACAAACACTCGAAGCGGTGCAGGTAACGTAGAATGTCCCGGTCCTGCGAGACGAACGCCAAGCGCAAAACCACTCTGAAAACCAGGAAACAGGATACAGGAAGTTCAGGGAACCGCCTGCGGGGCAACACTAGAACGCGAAGCCCCGAGGTTCCTGAACGGCAGGCTTTTCTACTGTTTCGTTGCTATCGCGCATGCGCGATAGCTAGACGCTATGGGGAATTCACTCGCAACTCGGTGACGCTGGACTCGGCAATCCTGACAGTACATCCCCCCCAACACCCCTCCCACGGGTTTGGGCTTGTGTGGATGTCTCCTGTGAAACAAACGTATCAAACGAGGAGCATGTACTTGACTGGCAGGTTCCCATGTACGTTCTTCAATTCCATACCCCTTCCAGTGTATCAAATACTGCAAACGGCGTCTACTCCTTCGAGAGTCAATGATGGATTCCACTTCGTATTCTTCTTCTCCGTCTACCAACACCGGAGCTGGGTGAGAAGGCAGGCGAGTACCGGGTTCTACAGGTTTGATCAGTGACACATGAAACACTGGGTGTACCTTGATGGTCTCAGGGAGTTTTAGTTCCATTGCCACTGGATTGATGACTCTAGAGATCGGGTAGGGTCCAAGGAACTTAGGTCGGAACTTACAAGACCCCTTAAATGGAATGTATTTGGTTGACAGCCATACTTCATCCCCCACCTTATATTCTGGTTCTGTCTGTCTATGTCTATCTGCTCCCTTCTTGTACGCTGCCTTAGCTTTGTCTAAATTGGTATGTGTCAGCTGATGTATCTGTTGGATCTCATGAATGAACTCACTAACTGCCGGTAAGGTACAAGATGATAACCTTGGAGAGATGAAAGCCTTTGGATGATACCCTGATGAACAAAAGAAAGGGGTGTATTTCGTGGATGCATGCTGACTGTTATTATATGCGAATTCCGCCACCCACACCATCTTATCCCAATCACTGTGTGAGTGTAAGGACTGACTCCGCACATACTGTTCAAAACACTGATTGACTCTTTCAGTCTGCCCATCCGTCTGTGGATGGTGACTGGAAGACAGTCTCACATCAATCTGTAGTAAGGAGCAGAGTTGTTGCCAAAAACGAGAAACAAACTGGGCACCCCTATCTGAAATTACCACCGAGGGGAATCCGTGTAACCTAACCACCTGCTGTAAGAAAACAACTGCAAGCTCCGCTGCCGTGGGTAATCCCCTTAAGGGAATGAAGTGGGCAGTCTTTGTGAACAAATCCACTACAACTAACAGTGTGTTATGGCCCTTAGACGTAGGAGGGAGTTCTACGATAAAATCTAACGACACCGTGTGCCACGGAAGAGGAGGAGTGGGTAAGGGTTGGAGCAGCCCTGTGGGGTTTTGATGAGATGTTTTACTTTGAGCACATACATGACAGGTCTTGACGTATTGCTCAACGTCCTTGCCTAGGGTAGACCACCAAAACTGGCGTCGCACATTATCAATGGTTTTCTTAATCCCGGGATGCCCGGCCAAAGGATGAGAATGACACCATTCTAAAGCCTGTCTTTGCAGGTTCGGAGTAGTAAGAACTATCCCCCCCTGTACATACTGAATACCATCTCGACTCTCAGGTTCTACCGTCTGGATCACCTCCTGCCCTTCCTCACTCTGTTGTTCCCTCACTACTTCCAGTAGGAACTCCTTTTCAGATAATACTCCTATGATCTTGTCTGGCGAAATGATTGCCGGAGGTTCCGCCTGTTCTTCTTGGATCTCAAAACCTAATCTGGACATAGCATCTGCCTTGCCATTCTTTCTACCCGCCTGATATTGGATTGTGAAATCATATTCGCTAAAGAATTGGGCCCAACGGAGCTGTCTCATTGACAAGGCTTTAGCTGACTTTAGGAATTGTAAATTACGGTGATCTGTATAAACAGTCACCGTATGTTTGGTTCCTAGTAGGTATTGTCGCCATTCTTCAAAAGCCTTCTTAATGGCCAGTAATTCCTTATCTCCCACCGCATAGTTCATCTCCGCGGGGTTTAACTTGTGTGAAAAAAAGGCTACTGGATGCAATTCTCCGGTGTGCTTATCTGCTTGTGACAGGACCCCACCTACCGCAACTTGAGAGGCATCCGCCTCCAACACAAATGGATAACTCGGGTCTGGGTGTTGAAGTACTGGGGCCTGGGTGAATGCCTCTTTCAGGGTTTGAAATGCTTTCTCAGCCTCATCTGACCACAAAAATGGAGTCCCCTTTCTGAGCAACCGTGTAATCGGTGCCACTAACCTAGAAAAGCCATTGATAAAGCGCCGATAAAAATTGGCAAACCCAATGAATCGTTGGATATCCTTGATCTTTTGTGGGGCAGGCCACCTTGAGATGGCCTCCACCTTTTGTGGATCCATTTGCAACCCCTGGGGAGAGATGATAAACCCCAGAAAGGGAACAGACTGTAAATGGAACGTACACTTTTCTAACTTGCAGTACAACTGATTGTCCTGCAAGCGCTGTAACACCTGTCTTACATGCGGTATGTGTTCCTTGAGTGACTGTGAATATATCAACAAATCATCGATATAGGCAATCACACAGACGTCTAACATGTCCTTCAGCACTTCATTTATGAAGAACTGAAAAGCGGAGGGCGCATTACAAAGCCCAAATGGCATAACCAAGTATTCAAAAAGTCCATACTTGGTACAAAAAGCCGTCTTCCACTCATCCCCCTCTACCACACGTACCAAATGATAAGCCCCCCGTAAGTCCAATTTCGTGAACACACGGGCGTCTTTTACTCTATCTAGGAGAGCAGAGATGAGTGGAAGAGGGTACCTGTTCTTTATGGTTATTTTATTTAAGGCCCTGTAGTCTATGCAACAACGCAGACCCCCTTCGCGTTTAGGGATAAAAAACAGAGAGGAAGAGTCAGGGGATTTGGAGGGACGAATGAACCCTAAGGAAAGCATGTTATCCAAATACTCCCGCAAATAAAGATTCTCCTTTTCAGTCAGAGAATAGACTCGACTGAATGGGATCTTAGCTCCTGCTTGAAGGTCGATGCGACAGTCAAAGGGTCTGTGGGGTGGTAAGGAAGTGGCCTCCTTTGGGTCAAAAATAGAACTTAAATCTTGATATACCGTTGGCAACACTTCTTCCTTCTCCGTCATCATAATCTCCTTGTTTGGACTTAGAGATAGGGTATGTGCCTGACAGCACTCTGGACGAAACCGTAAGGTGGCATTATGCCAGTCTATAAGGGGATTATGCATCCTTAACCAGGGTAAGCCTAAGAGAACAGGAAACTGCGGTGACTGGATCAGATCGAATTCCACTTGCTCCACATGATTAGATTATAGGAGAACCTTGATAGATTCTGTCTTGTGTGTGATGGGTCCTGACTTTAACACACTCCCATCTATAGTGGTGACTGTCTCTCCATACCCCTTGTTTAGTGGTTGAATGTGATGTTCCTGGGCCCAAGCCTTGTCCATAAAATTCCCCGTAGCCCCTGAATCTAGCATAATGGGAGTGTTAGCCTGTCCTTGTTTCCAGAACAATTTAGCTGGGATAAAGAAATGACCAGAAGAAGGCGCTATGGGGTCAGAAGAGGAGACACTCAAACCTGAATAACCCGAAGTCCTTGTCTCGCAGGTCTCCGGGCTTCCTAGTTTTCCGACTTCTTGCTTGGCACCGGCTTGGTGGGACAGGATCTCAAAAAGTGTCCCGCCTTACCGCAATAAAGACATAGTCGGTTTTCTCGCCGCCGGCGTCTCTCGTCTGGAGTCAGAGGTCCTCTCACAATCCCAATCTGCATTGGTTCTGCTTCCTCACCAGTAGATGGGAAGTCAGGTTTCTTCTCCCTGATTGTCACTACCCTGACCTCAGTCTTTCCTCTTTCTTTTTTACGTTCTTGCAGACGATGGTCTATTTGTACCGCTAGATCCATGAGATCCTTACAAGAACGGGGGAGATCCACTATATGAGACAAAGCATCCTTGATCTCCTCCCTCAGTCCCCTATAAAACAGAGTACCTCGTTTTTCCTCTGGCCAACCCGCCTCAACAACTAGTCGCTGGAAAGAAGTGATGTAGGTGGCAATCTCAGCGGTCCCTTGCTTGAGGGAGAGCAAATCCGTATCAGCTGTGAGAGTGTAAGTATGTTTATCGAACAATTTCTTAAATTCGTCCTTGAAAGCCCCATAATTCTGTAGCAGAGGGTCGTCTCTTTCTATTAACGGCATGGCCCAATTGGCAGCTGGACCCCCTAGGTATGATATCACAAAGGCTACCTTAGCTTGATCAGTGGGAAAACAGGGAGCTTTGCAAGTAAAATGCAATTGACACTGGCTAATGAATGTGTTAAATTTGGAGGAATCGCCCGTAAACCTCTCAGGCGGTGCAAGAGGGATTGAGGGAGGAGTAGTGACCTGTATCACGGGAGCGGAATCCCTTGAACTGCCCTCCCCTTGTCTTTCCCTCTGTATAGAGTTTACCCGCAAGGCCAATGCCTGGGTTTCTGCCTGGAGATTCCCAATCATGTTGGCGAGATCCGCCAATGTCACTTGTTGTAATTCCATGACGTCCGGGCAGAACACACCACGTGGGCTTCGCGTTCTGTAAGGATCTTACCCAGTCGAATTTCTGCAGGGACGTCAAGGAATCCCAACTTCAGGCGTAGGAAGGTCCCAACCTTCCACCCCACCCTACTGCGTCTATCAAACTCTAGAGCGCAGAGGAGGTGGCGGAAAGAGGGGAAACAAAACAAGGATAGAGGGGAAAACACAGGAGCTGCAATCTTCTTCCTTCCTTTTCTGTGGAACTGTGTCTGTGTTCTTGGAGCAAGGTTCTGCAAAAGGTAAGAAGAACAATATATAAGGCCCTAAATAAGGGCCTACAATACCCCTAGTGAAACCCTTCTTTAATGTGTAGCTCTGCTATCTAGTTACCTATAACTAACAGCTTGCTTATTCTAGATAGTTGCACAGAAGGACTGAAGAGGTCAGGAAAGGTACAGGCTAGTCGTAGTTTCCCTTCAGGACTGTAGTAGGATGTCCCTAGGATAGATAAAGGCAACCAAATAGTAATACACCCACATGAACGTCTGAAAACACTACTTCCCCTCCCCCTTCCGACCACTTATCTTACAAGGGTTATCCAGATGTCATCACAGAACGAGGAGTCCGATCAATTATGCTGTAGAGGCTTCTACAGCTAGAATCTGGAAGATGCAGCAGGGAAGGAACTCAGGAAGACGGGTCAGGACCAATGCGACGTAAGGTAAACAAGAGCCTCCTTAGAGGGTAACTGGCAGGTCCACGGGAGCAGTTTGGGAGGAAGGGGACAGGGCAGAGACACCCGGCCGGCCCGCGGGACAAAATCCGGCAAGGTGGGCGGAGTGCTCTGACCCTAAAACACCAAGGTCCCGAAACCAGGGGTGGCTCGCGTCCAGTTACAACCAACACAGAGGCTCGGCACCAATATGAACGAAAGCACAAAAAAAAGGAGGGGAACAGAGCTCTGTAATATGAGAGACGGCTCTCATACGAATGTCCGAAAAAAAGAAGGGGTTTACAAACACTCGAAGCGGTGCAGGTAACGTAGAATGTCCCGGTCCTCCGAGACGAACGCCAAGCGCAAAACCACTCTGAAAACCAGGAAACAGGATACAGGAAGTTCAGGGAACCGCCTGCGGGGCAACACTAGAACGCGAAGCCCCGAGGTTCCTGAACGGCAGGCTTTTCTACTGTTTCGTTGCTATCGCGCATGCGCGATAGCTAGACGCTATGGGGAATTCACTCGCAACTCGGTGACGCTGGACTCGGCAATCCTGACACTTACAGTGAAGCGGACTACCTCTACGACCGTGAGCTCCCTTTCCCATTGTGAATCCCTTGCATCTTACTTTTTGGGGAAGGTCCAAGCTATATATAGGACATTCCCTAGCATAGGGTTCACTGAGGAAAGTATAAATGGGGTCCATCATCAGACTACACTGCTTGTTTTCCCCCCCCTTACCTTGGATGGTTTTGACAAACTTGCGTTGCAAGTCAAATCTGGGTCCCCATCCGATCCAGTAAGGCCTGCTCTCTTCCGAGACCAAGCTTTTATGGGGCGTACAGCCGTATGCTCCCTTGTCAACCTCTCCTTGGAAACGGGAACTGTTCCATCCAAGTGGAAACAAGCTGTGGTGTCCCCGATCATTAAAAAGCCCACCCTGGACCCTTCCAAGCCTGAGAGCTATCGCCCCATCTCGTTGTTACCCTGGCCAGCCAAGATCACGGAGGCCCACGTCAACCTGGCCCTGTCGGAACATCTGACTCGGACCAACGCCCTCGACCCGACACAAAACGGATTCCGTGCTGGGCACAGTACGGAAACTGCGCTACTTGTGATGGTGGAACATCTCCGGGCAAGGTTGGATGCTGGTCAAACGGCGGCGCTTATTTTGTTAGATCTTAGCGCCGCCTTTGATACGGTAGACCACAGCATCCTCCTGCGTCGGCTCGAGGAGACTGGCATTGGCGGTCAGGTGTTGCAATGGTTCCGCTCCTTTTTAGATGACCGCTCCTTCTGTGTTGCCATCCCTCCCTTCAAGTCCAACTACCAACCACTGGCCATGGGGGTTCCGCAAGGGTCCTCGCTGAGTCCCACGTTGTTTAATCTTTACGTGAGACCGCTGGCGGATGTCGCTGGGCAGTGGGGCCTTACTTTGGTCTCATATGCTGACGACACTCAGCTGGCGGTTACTCTCAGTGGGGATGCGGGGATTGAGGCCCCCAGGTTTCAGTCCGGACTGAAGGCGGTGGCTAGTTGGCTGACAGGCAACTGCCTTCAGCTAAACGCCACTAAAACAGAGGTGATGGTCGTCGGGAAGGGAGTGGAGCTGTGGGGTGACCACTGGTGGCCCTCTGAGTTGGGACCTACTCCGATCCCGGTATCGGAAGTGAAAAATCTGGGGGTATGGCTGGATGCGGGCCTCTCCTTTGTAGGCCATACTAAAAGAACCGCGGCCTGTTGTTTTGGTCTCCTGAGGGGCCTGAGACCTGTTCTCAAGTTCTTTGACGCCCCGACCAGGCAGCTGGTGATCCAGGCTACCATCATCTCCCGCCTGGATTACGCCAGCTCTCTCCTGGCCGGGGCTAACCAGGCTGAACTAACCCGCTTACAACGGGTTCAGAATGCTGCGGCGAGGGCGATCGTTGGCTTGCCCAGATTCTGCTCAGTTACAGGTGTCCTTCGCTCCCTACACTGGCTTCCGGTTAGGAAGCGCATCCTCTTCAAGGTATTGTGCCTTGCTTTTAAAATCTTGCGTGGTACAGGCCCGGAAATCCTGTCGAGTTGTCTGTCTTTCTATGTCCCTGCCCGTAGCCTTCGCTCTCAGGGTCTGGCCCTCGCGGTGGTTCCCAGATTTAGGCTTAGCCGCATGGGAGGCCGCTCGTTTAGGGTAATGGCTGCGTCAGCATGGAACTCCTTGCCTGTTGAAATCCGCGTGCTGGAGGACCTTCTGACCTTTCGGAGGGCTATAAAAACCTTCTTGTTTTAGCTGTCTCTTAGTATCTGTTTTAGCCTGTGGTTGTGTTACGTGCTACCTTGTCTCTGCGCCAGGACGCTCCTTGGCTGGAGTATCTGTGCGCACAATAAATAGTCGTAACATAACATAACATAACATAACATAAACTGGGGTGGCATGGTGAGCAAAAGAATGATGGATTTAACCCAGATCTCTTGACTGGGTGTGAATGTTTAGATTTGTTCTGCATTCCGTCCATCAATTGTGTGTCCTTTGCTTTCTCGCCCTATGTGCGCCAGGTATGCCCAGACGTGGGTACTGGGCTCACTGTGCCACTGGAATCAAGCTATCCTGGCTGACGAGGGCTGAAACCCCGAAACCGTTGCTAGGATGCTGGTTTCCTGTCTAGGAAGGACCTGGCTTAGCAGTTCGGGCTGGACTGTTTCCATGAGGCACAGGTTCAAGACTGATTTGCATATGGCCAGGTCTAAACTGGGGTGGCATGGTGAGCAAAATAATGATGGATTTAAGCCAGATCTCTTGACTGGGGCTGAATGTTTAGATTTGTTCTGCATTCCGTCCATCAATTGTGTGTCCTTTGCTTTCTCATCCTAAATGCGCCAGGTATGCCCAGACGTGGCTCCTGGGCTCACTGTGCCACTGGAATCAAGCTATCCTGGCTGATGAGGGCTGAAACCCCGAAACCGTTGCTAGGATGCTTGTTTACGGTCCAAGGAGGACCTGGCTTGGCAGTTCCGGGCTGGACTGTTCCCATGAGCACAGTGTCAAGACTGATTTGCATATGGCCAGTTCAAAACTGGGGTGGCATGGTGAGCAAAAGAATGATGGATTTAACGCAGATCTCTTGACTGGGGTGAATGTTTAGATTTGTTCTGCATTCTGTCCATCAATTGTGTGTCCTTTGCTTTCTCGCCCTAAGTGCGCCAGGTATGGCCAGACGTGGGTCCCGGGCTCACTGTGCCACTGGAATCAAGCAATCCTGGCTGCCGAGGGGTGAAACCCCAAAACCGGTCCTAGGATGCTTGTCTCCGGTCCAGGGAGGACCTTTCTTGGCAGTTCGAGCTGGACTGTTACCATGAGGCACAGGGTCAAGACTGATTTGCATATGGCCAGGTCTAAACTGGGGTGGCATGGTGAGCAAAATAATGATGGATTTAACCCAGATCTCTTGACTGGGGGTGAATGTTTAGATTTGTTCTGCATTCCGTCCATCATTTGTGTGTCCTTTGCTTTCTCACCGTAAATGCGCCAGGTATGCCCAGGTGTGGGTCCTGGGCTCACTGTGCCACTGGAACCAAGCTATCCTGGTTGACGAGGAGTGAAACCCCGAAACCGGTCCTAGGATGCTTGTTTCTGATCCAGGGAGGACATGGCTTGGCAGTTCGGGCTGGACTGTTCGCATGAGGCACAGGGTCAAGACTGATTTGCATATGACCAGGTCTAAATGGGGTGGCATGGTGAGCAAAAGAATGATGGATTTAACCCAGATCTCTTGACTGGGTGTGAATGTTTAGATTTGTTCTGCATTCCGTCCATCAACTGTGTGTCCTTTGCTTTCTCGCCCTAAGTGCGCCAGGTATGCCCAGACGTGGGTACTGGGCTCACTGTGCCACTGGAATCAAGCTATCCTGGCTGACGAGGGTTGAAACCCCGAAACCGTTGCTAGGATGCTGGTTTCCGGTCCAGGGAGGACCTGGCTTGGCAGTTCGGGTTGGACTGTTCCCATGAGGCACAGGGTCAAGACTGATTTGCATATGGCCAGGTCTAAACTGGGGTAGCATGGTGAGCTGAATAATGATGGATTTAACCCAGATCTCTTGACTGGGGGTGAATGTTTAGATTTGTTCGGCATTCCGTCCATCATTTGTGTGTCCGATGCTTACCCGCCCTAAGTGCGCCAGGTATGCCCAGACGTGGCTCCTGGGCTCAGTGTACCAGTGGTATCAATCTATCCTGGCTGACGAGGGGTGAAACCCCGAAACCGGTCCTAGGATGCTTGTTTCCGGTCCAGGGAGGACCTTGCTTGGCAGTTTGGGCTGGTCTGTTCCCATGAGGCACAGGGTCAAGACTGATTTGCAAATGGCCAGGTCTCAACTGGGGTGGCATGGTGAGCAAAATAATGATGGATTTAACCCAGATCTCTTGACTGGGGGTGAATGTTTAGATTTGTTCAGCATTCCGTCCATCATTTGTGTGTCCTTTGCTTTCCCGCCCTAAGTGCGCCAGGTATGCCCAGACGTGGGTCCTGGGCTCACTGTGCCACTGGAATCAAGGTATCCTGGCTGATGAGGGCTGAAACCCCGAAACCGTTGCTAGGATGCTTGTTTACGGTCCAAGGAGGACCTGGCTTGGCAGTTCGGGCTGGACTGTTCCCATGAGGCACAGTGTCAAGACTGATTTGCATATGGCCAGTTCTAAACTGGGGTGGCATGGTGAGCAAAAGAATGATGGATTTAACCCAGATCTCTTGACTAGGGTGAATGTTTAGATTTGTTCTGCATTCTGTCCATCAATTGTGTGTCCTTTGCTTTCTCGCCCTAAGTGCGCCCGGTATGGCCAGACGTGGGTCCCGGGCTCACTCTGCCACTGGAATCAAGCTATCCTGGCTGACGAGGGGTGATACCCCGAATCCGGTCCTAGGATGCTTTTTTCCGGTCCAGGGAGGACCTGGCTTGGCAGTTCGGGCTGGACTGTTCCCATGAGGCACAGGGTCAAGACTGATTTGCATATGGCCAGGTCTAAACTGGGGTGTCATGGTTCGCAAAAGAATGATGGATTTAACCCAGATCTCTTGACTGGGGGTGAATGTTTAGATTTGTTCTGCATTCCGTTCATCAATTGTGTGTCCTTTGCTTGCTCGCCCTAATTGCGCCAGGTCTGCTCAGATGTGGATCCTGGGCTCACTGTGCCACTGGAATCAAGCTATCCTGGCTGACGAGGGGTGAGACCCCGAAACCGGTCCTAGGATGCTTGTTTCCGGTCCAGGGGGGATCTGTCTTGGCAGTTCGGGCTGGAATGTTCCCATGAGGCACAGGGTCAAGACTGATTTGCGTATGGGCAAGTCTAAACTGGGGTGGCATGGTGAGCAAAAGAATGAAGGATTTAACCCAGATCTCTTGACTGGGGGTGAATGTTTAGATTTGTTCTGCATTCCGTTCATCATTTGTATGTCCGTTGCTTACCCGCCCTAAGTGCGCCAGGTATGCCCAGACGTGGCTCCTGGGCTCAGTGTACCAGTGGTATCAATCTATCCTGGCTGACGAGGGGTGAAACCCCGAAACCGGTCCTAGGATGCTTGTTTCTGGTCCAGGGAGGACCTGGCTTGGCAGTTCGGGCTGGACTGTTCCCATGAGGCACAGGGTCAAGACTGATTTGCATATGGCCAGGACTAAACTGGGGTAGCATGGTGAGCAAAATAATGATGGATTTAACCCAGATCTCTTGACTGGGGGTGAATGTTTAGATTTGTTCAGAATTCCGTCCATCATTTGTGTGTCCTTTGCTTTCCCGCCCTAAGTGCGCCAGGTATGCCCAGACGTGGGTCCTGGGCTCACTGTGCCACTGGAATCAAGGTATCCTGGCTGATGAGGGCTGAAACCCCGAAACCGTCGCTACGATGCTTGTTTAGGGTCCAAGGAGGACCTGGCTTGGCAGTTCGGGCTGGACTGTTCCCATGAGGCACAGTGTCGAGACTGATTTGCATATGGCCAGTTCTAAACTGGGGTGGCATGGTGAGCAAAAGAATGATGGATTTAACCCAGATCTCATGACTGGGGTGAATGTTGAGATTTGTTCTGCATTCTGTCCATCAATTGTGTGTCCTTTGCTTTCTCGCCCTAAGTGCGCCCGGTATGGCCAGACGTGGGCCCCGGGCTCACTGTGCCACTGGAATCAAGCTATCCTGGCAGCCGAGGGGTGAAACCCCAAAACCTGTCCTAGGATGCTTGCTTCCGGTCCAGGGAGGACCTTTCTTGGCAGTTTGGGCTGGACTGTTACCATGAGGCACAGGGTCAAGACTGATTTGCATATGGCCAGGTCTAAACTGGGGTGGCATGGTGAGCAAAATAATGATGGATTTAACCCAGATCTCTTGACTGGGGGTGAATGTTTAGATTTGTTCCGCATTCCGTCCATCATTTGTGTGTCCTTTGCTTTCCTGCCCTAAGTGCTCCAGGTATGCCCAGACGTGGGTCATGGACTCACTGTGCCACTGATATCAAGCTATCCTGGCTGATGAGGGGTGAAACCCCGAAACTGGTCCTAGGGTGCTTGTTTCCGGTCCAGGGAGGACCTGGTTTGGCAGTTCGGGCTGGACTGTTCCAATGAGGCACAGGGTCAAGACTGATTTCCATATGGCCAGGTCTTAACTGGGGTGGCATGGTGAGCAAAATAATGATGGATTTAACCCAGATCTCTTGACTGGGGGTGAATGTTTAGATTTGTTCAGCATTCCGTCCATCATTTGTGTGTCCTTTGCTTTCCCGCCCTAAGTTCACCAGGTATGCCCAGACGTTTGTCCTGGGCTCACTGTGCCACTGGTATCAAGGTCTTCTGGCTGACATGGGGTGAAACCCTGAAACCGGTCCTAGGATGCTTGTTTCTCTACCAGGGAGGACCTGGATTGGCAGTTTGGGCTGGTCTGTTCCCATGAGGCACAGGGTCAAGACTGATTTGCATATGGCCAGGTTTAAACTGGGGTGGTATGGTGAGCAAAATAATGATGGATTTAACCCAGATCTCTTGACTGGGGCTGAATGTTTAGATTTGTTCTGCATTCCATCCATCAATTGTGTGTCCTTTGCTTTCTCGCCCTAAATGCGCCAGGTATGCCCAGACGTTGGCCCTGGGCTCACTGTGCCACTGGAATCAAGCTATCCTGGCTGATGAGGGCTGAAACCCCGAAACCGTTGCTAGGATGCTTGTTTACGGTCCAGGGAGGACCTGGCATGGCAGTTCGGGCTGGACTGTTCCCATGAGGCACAGGGTCAAGACTGATTTGCATATGGCCAGGTCTAACCTGGGGTGGCATGGTGAGCAAAATAATTATGGATTTAACCCAGATCTCTTGACTGATGTTGAATGTTTAGATTTGTTCTGCATTCCGTCCATCATTTGTGTGTCCGATGCTTTCCCGCCCTAAGTGCGCCAGGTATGCCCAGACGTGGCTCCTGGGCTCAGTGTACCACTGGTATCAAGCTATCCTGGCTGACGAGGAGTGAAACCCCGAAACCAGTCCTAGAATGGTTGTTTCCGGTCCAGGGAGGACCTGGCTTGGCAGTTCGGGCTGGACTGTTCCCATGAGGAACAGTGTCAAAAGTGATTTGCATATGGCCACTTCTAAACTGGGGTGGCATTGTGAGCAAAATAATGATGGATTTAACCCAGATCTCTTGACTGGGGTGAATGTTTAGATTTGTTCTGCATTCCGTCCATCATTTGTGTGTCCTTTGCTTTCCCGCCCTAAGTGCTCCAGGTATGCCCAGATGTGGGTCCTGGGCTCACTGTGCCACTGATATCAAGCTATCCTGGCTGACGAGGGGTGAAACCCCGAAACCGGTCCTAGGATGCTTGTTTCCAGACCAGGGAGGACCTGGCTTGGCAGTTCGGGCTGGACTGTTCCCATGAGGCACAGGGTCAAGACTGATTTCCATATGGCCAGGTCTTAACTGGGGTGGCATGGTGTGCAAAAGAATGATGGATTTACCCCAGATCTCTTGACTGGGGGTGAATGTTTAGATTTGTTCTGCATTCCGTCCATCAATTGTGTGTACTTTGCTTTCTCGCCCTAAGTGCGCCAGGTATGCCCAGACGTGGGTCCCGGGGTCACTGTGTCACTGAAATCAAGCTATCCTGGCTGCCGAGGGGTGAAACCCCGGAACCGGTCCTATGATGCTTGTTTCCGGTCCAGGGAGGACCTGGCGTGGTAGTTCGGACTGGACTGTTCCCATGAGGCACAGGGTCAAGACTGATTTGCATATGGCAAGGTCTAAACTGGGGTGGCATTTTGAGCAAAAGAATGATGGATTTACCCCAGATCTCTTGACCGGGGGTGATTGTTTAGATTTTTTCTGCATTCCGTCCATCAATTGTGTGTCCTTTGCTTTCTCACCGTAAATGTGCCAGGTATGCCCAGATGTAGGTCCTGGGCTCACTGTGCCACTGGAATCAAGCTATCCTGGCTGACGAGGAGTTAAACCCCGAAACCGGTCCTAGGATGATTGTTTCTGGTCCAGGGAGGACCTGTATTGGCAGTTCGGGCTGGACTGTTCCCATGAGGCACAGGGTCAAGACTCATTTGCATATGGCCAGGTCTAAACTGGAGTGGCATGGTGAGCAAAAGAATGATGGATTTAACCCAGATCTCTTGACTGGGGTGAATGTTTAGATTTGTTCTGCATTCCGTCCATCATTTGTGTGTCCTATGCTTTCCCGCCCTAAGTGCGCCAGGTATGCCCAGATGTGGGTCCTGGGCTCACTGTGCCACTGGTATCAAGCTATCCTGGCTGACGAGGAGTGAAACTCCGAAACCGGTCCTAGGATGCATGTTTTCAGACCAGGGAGGACCTGGCTTGGTAGTTCGGGCTGAACTGTTCCCATGAGGCACAGGGTCAAGACTGATTTGCATATGGCCAGGTCTAAATTGGGGTGGCATGGTGAGCAAAATAATGATGGATTTAACCCAGATCCCTTGACTGGCTATGAATGTTTAGATTTATTCTGCATTCCGTCCATCAATTGTTGTGTCCTTTGCTTGCTCGCCCTAAGTGCGCCAGGTCTGCTCTGATGTGGGTCCTGGGCTCACTGTGCCACTGGAATCAAGCTATCCTGGCTGACGAGGGGTGAGACCCCAAAACCAGTCCTAGGATGCTTGTATCCGGAGCAGGGAGGACCTGGCTTGGCAGTTCGGGCTGGACTGTTCCCATGAGGCACAGGGTCAAGACTGATTTGCATATGGCCAGGTCTAAACTGGGGTGGCATTGTGAGCAAAAGAATGATGGATTTAACCCAGATCTCTTGACTGGGTGTGAATGTTTAGATTTGTTCTGCATTCCGTCCATCAATTGTGTGTCCTTTGCTTTCTCGCCCTAAGTGCGCCAGGTATGCCCAGACGTGGGTCCTGGGCTCACTGTGCCACTGGAATGAAGCTATCCTGGTTGACGAGGGGTGAAACCACGAAACCGTTGCTAGAATGCTTGTTTCCGGTCCAGGGAGGACCTGGCTTGGTAGTTCGGACTGGACTGTTCCCATGAGGCACAGGGTCAAGACTGATTTGCATATGGCAAGGTCTAAACTGGGGTGGCATTTTGAGCAAAAGAATGATGGATTTAACCCCGATCTCTTGACCGGGGGTGATTGTTTAGATTTTTTCTGCATTCCGTCCATCAATTGTGTGTCCTTTGCTTTCTCACCGTAAATGCGCCAGGTATGCCCAGATGTGGGTCCTGGGCTCACTGTGCCACTGGAATCAAGCTATCCTGGCTGACGAGGAGTGAAACCCTGAAACCGGTCCTAGGATGCTTGTTTCTGGTCCATGGAGGACCTGTATTGGCAGTTCGGGCTGGACTGTTCCCATGAGGCACAGGGTCAAGACTGATTTGCATATGGCCAGGTCTAAATTGGAGTGGCATGGTGAGCAAAATAATGATGGATTTAACCCAGATCCCTTGACTGGCTATGAATGTTTAGATTTGTTCTGCATTCCGTCCATCAATTGTTGTGTCCTTTGCTTGCTCGCCCTAAGTGCGCCAGGTCTGCTCTGATGTGGGTCCTAGGCTCACTGTGCCACTGGAATCAAGCTATCCTGGCTGACGAGGGGTGAGACCCCAAAACCAGTCCTAGGATGCTTGTTTCCGGCCCAGGGAGGACCTGTCTTGGCAGTTCGGACTGGACTGTTCCCATGAGGCACAGGGTCAAGACTTATTTGCATATGGCCAGGTCTAAACTGGGGTGGCATGGTGAGCAAAAGAATGATGGATTTAACCCAGATCTCTTGACTGGCGGTAAATGTTTAGATTTGTTCTGCATTCCGTCCATCAATTGTATGTCCTTTGCTTTCTCGCCCTAAGTGCGCCAGGTATGCCCAGACGTGGGTCCTGGGCTCACTGTGCCACTGGAATGAAGCTATCCTGGTTGACGAGGGGTGAAACCACGAAACCGTTGCTAGAATGCTTGTTTCCGGTCCAGGGAGGACCTGGCTTGGTAGTTCGGACTGGACTGTTCCCATGAGGCACAGGGTCAAGACTGATTTGCATATGGCCAGGTCTAAACTGGGGTGGCATGGTCACCAAAAGAATGATGGATTTAACCCAGATCTCTTGACTTGGGGTGAATGTTTTGATTTGTTCTACATTCCGTCCATCATTTGTGTGTCCTTTGCTTTCCCGCCCTAAGTGCGCCAGGTATGCCCAGGCGTGGGTCCTGGGCTCACTGTGCCACTGGTATCAAGCTATCCTGGCTGACGAGGCATGAAACCCCGAAACTGGTCCTAGGATGCTTGCTTCCGGTCCAGGGAGGACCTGGTTTGGCAGTTCGGGATGGACTGTTCCCATGAGGCACAGGGTCAAGACTGATTTGCATATGGCCAGGTCTAAACTGGGGTGGCATGGTGAGCAAAAGAATGATGAATTTAACCCAGATCTCTTGACTGGGGTGAATGTTTAGATTTGTTCTACATTCCGTCCATCAATTGAGTGTTCTTTGCTTTCTCGCACGAAGTGCGCCAGGTATGCCCAGACGTGGGTCCCGGGCTCACTGTGCCAGTGGAATCAAGCTATCCTGGCTGACGAGGGGTGATACTCCGAATCCGGTCCTAGGATGCTTTTTTCCGGTCCAGGGAGGACCTGGCTTGGCAGTTCGGGCTGGACTGTTCCCATGAGGCACAAGGTCAAGGCTGATTTGCATATGGCCAGGGAGGTGGGCATGTTAGTTTGTGGGATCCCGCAGGGGTCAGCGCTCTCGCCGCTCCTATTCAACCTCTACTTACAACCTCTGATAGAGTCACTGGCAAACATGAAGTGTAAAGTTTTTAACTATGCCGACGACACTCAGCTATTGCTGAGTGTCGATAACACATCATCGGCACAATCAGTGGCTCAAGACATCCTACGATTTACAGTGAATTGGATGTCATCCAATTTGCTGAAAATCAATCCGGATAAAACGGAAGTCCTTGTCATTTCAACTTCTGTTTCCCCCTGGAGCGACTTGTTCTGGCCACAAGAACTAGGACCTACTCCAAAACCATGCCCCAATGTCAAGAGTCTTGGGATGAAAATCGATCAGGAACTCTCAATGGCCAACCAAGTATCCGCTGTAGTTAGCTGCTGTACCAATCTGATCAGGCAACTACGTAAACTCGCCCCCCTGCTCTCGAGGAATATGCTTCAAACCATTGTTTCAGCCACAATAGTGTCTAGAATAGACTATGGAAATGCGCTGTATCTCGGCCTTCCAAAGAACTCCATCAACCGTCTTCAGGTCATTCTAAACGACGCAGCACGCCTGATCTTTGGAGTGCCGAGGAGGACCCATGCTTCCCCCCTGCTCCACCGACTACATTGGCTGCCCATGGTGCAGAGAGTGGAGTTTAAAAGTATGTGTATCTGCCACAAAGCAATCCACGGACAGGCGCCAGCTTATATAAAAGAAAGGCTGGAACTCCACGAACCTAAACGCGCCTTGCGATCGTCCGGATCTTTTTTACTGTCTCGACCACGCTTTAAGTTAACAACTAAAGGAGGCAGATCCTTCTCAGTGCAGGCTCCTATCATTTGGAATAAGCTACCGGAGGTGCTTTGTAGAGAGCCCAACCTTCTCCACTTTCGGAAGTCCTTGAAGACTTTACTCTTCAAAGACGCATTCCCGCTTTAATAGTCGGTTGCTAGACCTGATACCCATATATCCTCATTCCACCTTTGTTCTGTACTTGGTCAGTAGCGCTTTGAGACCTGTCGGTGAGTTGGCGCGATACAAAACCCAGTTACAATTACAATTACATAAACTGGGGTGTCATGGTTCGCAAAAGAATGATGGATTTAACCCAGATCTCTTGACTGGGGGTGAATGTTTAGATTTGTTCTGCATTCCGTTCATCAATTGTGTGTCCTTTGCTTGCTCGCCCTAAGTGCGCCAGGTCTGCTCAGATGTGGATCCTGGGCTCACTGTGCCACTGGAATCAAGCTATCCTGGCTGACGAGGGGTGAGACCCCGAAACCGTTGCTAGGATGCTGGTTTCCGGTCCAGGGAGGACCTGGCTTGGCAGTTCGGGCTGGACTGTTCCCATGAGGCACAGGGTCAAGACTGATTTGCATATGGCCAGGACTAAACAGGGGTAGCATGGTGAGCAAAATAATGATGGATTTAACCCAGATCTCTTGACTGGGGGTGAATGTTTAGATTTGTTCTGCATTCCGTTCATCATTTGTATGTCCGTTGCTTACCCGCCCTAAGTGCGCCAGGTATGCCCAGACGTGGCTCCTGGGCTCAGTGTACCAGTGGTATCAATCTATCCTGGCTGACGAGGGGTGAAACCCCGAAACCGGTCCTAGGATGCTTGTTTCTGGTCCAGGGAGGACCTGGCTTGGCAGTTCGGGCTGGACTGTTCCCATGAGGCACAGGGTCAAGACTGATTTGCATATGGCCAGGACTAAACTGGGGTAGCATGGTGAGCAAAATAATGATGGATTTAACCCAGATCTCTTTACTGGGGGTGAATGTTTAGATTTGTTCAGAATTCCGTCCATCATTTGTGTGTCCTTTGCTTTCCCGCCCTAAGTGCGCCAGGTATGCCTAGACGTGGGTCCTGGGCTCACTGTGCCACTGGAATCAAGGTATCCTGGCTGATGAGGGCTGAAACCCCGAAACCGTTGCTAGGATGCTTGTTTAGGGTCCAAGGAGGACCTGGCTTGGCAGTTCGGGCTGGACTGTTCCCATGAGGCACAGTGTCGAGACTGATTTGCATATGGCCAGTTCTAAACTGGGGTGGCATGGTGAGCAAAAGAATGATGGATTTAACCCAGATCTCTTGACTGGGGTGAATGTTTAGATTTGTTCTGCATTCTGTCCATCAATTGTGTGTCCTTTGCTTTCTCGCCCTAAGTGCGCCCGGTATGGCCAGACGTGGGCCCCGGGCTCACTGTGCCACTGGAATCAAGCTATCCTGGCAGCCGAGGGGTGAAACCCCAAAACCGGTCCTAGGATGCTTGCTTCCGGTCCAGGGAGGACCTTTCTTGGCAGTTTGGGCTGGACTGTTACCATGAGGCACAGGGTCAAGACTGATTTGCATATGGCCAGGTCTAAACTGGGGTGGCATGGTGAGCAAAATAATGATGGATTTAACCCAGATCTCTTGACTGGGGGTGAATGTTTAGATTTGTTCCGCATTCCGTCCATCATTTGTGTGTCCTTTGCTTTCCTGCCCTAAGTGCTCCAGGTATGCCCAGACGTGGGTCATGGACTCACTGTGCCACTGATATCAAGCTATCCTGGCTGATGAGGGGTGAAACCCCGAAACTGGTCCTAGGGTGCTTGTTTCCGGTCCAGGGAGGACCTGGTTTGGCAGTTCGGGCTGGACTGTTCCAATGAGGCACAGGGTCAAGACTGATTTCCATATGGCCAGGTCTTAACTGGGGTGGCATGGTGAGCAAAATAATGATGGATTTAACCCAGATCTCTTGACTGGGGGTGAATGTTTAGATTTGTTCAGCATTCCGTCCATCATTTGTGTGTCCTTTGCTTTCCCGCCCTAAGTTCACCAGGTATGCCCAGACGTTTGTCCTGGGCTCACTGTGCCACTGGTATCAAGCTCTTCTGGCTGACATGGGGTGAAACCCTGAAACCGGTCCTAGGATGCTTGTTTCTCTACCAGGGAGGACCTGGCTTGGCAGTTTGGGCTGGTCTGTTCCCATGAGGCACAGGGTCAAGACTGATTTGCATATGGCCAGGTTTAAACTGGGGTGGTATGGTGAGCACAATAATGATGGATTTAACCCAGATCTCTTGACTGGGGCTGAATGTTTAGATTTGTTCTGCATTCCGTCCATTAATTGTGTGTCCTTTGCTTTCTCGCCCTAAATGCGCCAGGTATGCCCAGACGTTGGCCCTGGGCTCACTGTGCCACTGGAATCAAGCTATCCTGGCTGATGAGGGCTGAAACCCCGAAACCGTTGCTAGGATGCTTGTTTACGGTCCAGGGAGGACCTGGCATGGCAGTTCGGGCTGGACTGTTCCCATGAGGCACAGGGTCAAGACTGATTTGCATATGGCCAGATCTAAACTGGGGTGGCATGGTGAGCAAAATAATTATGGACTTAACCCAGATCTCTTGACTGATGTTGAATGTTTATATTTGTTCTGCATTCCGTCCATCATTTGTTTGTCTGATGCTTTCCCGCCCTAAGTGCGCCAGGTATGCCCAGACGTGGCTCCTGGGCTCAGTGTACCACTGGTATCAAGCTATCCTGGCTGACGAGGGGTGAAACCCCGAAACCAGTCCTAGAATGGTTGTTTCCGG
Source organism: Triturus cristatus (assembly GCF_964204655.1). Lineage (NCBI taxonomy): Eukaryota > Metazoa > Chordata > Amphibia > Caudata > Salamandridae > Triturus > Triturus cristatus. The sequence goes on along the minus strand of NC_140594.1, from coordinate 939,153,525 downwards.
TCCAGGGAGGACCTGGCTTGGCAGTTCGGGCTGGACTGTTCCCATGAGGCACAGTGTCGAGACTGATTTGCATATGGCCACTTCTAAACTGGGGTGGCATGGTGAGCAAAAGAATGATGGATTTAACCCAGATCTCTTGACTGGGGTGAATGTTTAGATTTGTTCTGCATTCTGTCCATCAATTGTGTGTCCTTTGCTTTCTCGCCCTAAGTGCGCCCGGTATGGCCAGACGTGGGCCCCGGGCTCACTGTGCCACTGGAATCAAGCTATCCTGGCAGCCGAGGGGTGAAACCCCAAAACCGGTCCTAGGATGCTTGCTTCCGGTCCAGGGAGGACCTTTCTTGGCAGTTTGGGCTGGACTGTTACCATGAGGCACAGGGTCAAGACTGATTTGCATATGGCCAGGTCTAAACTGGGGTGGCATGGTGAGCAAAATAATGATGGATTTAACCCAGATCTCTTGACTGGGGGTGAATGTTTAGATTTGTTCCGCATTCCGTCCATCATTTGTGTGTCCTTTGCTTTCCTGCCCTAAGTGCTCCAGGTATGCCCAGACGTGGGTCATGGACTCACTGTGCCACTGATATCAAGCTATCCTGGCTGATGAGGGGTGAAACCCCGAAACTGGTCCTAGGGTGCTTGTTTCCGGTCCAGGGAGGACCTGGTTTGGCAGTTCGGGCTGGACTGTTCCAATGAGGCACAGGGTCAAGACTGATTTCCATATGGCCAGGTCTTAACTGGGGTGGCATGGTGAGCAAAATAATGATGGATTTAACCCAGATCTCTTGACTGGGGGTGAATGTTTAGATTTGTTCAGCATTCCGTCCATCATTTGTGTGTCCTTTGCTTTCCCGCCCTAAGTTCACCAGGTATGCCCAGACGTTTGTCCTGGGCTCACTGTGCCACTGGTATCAAGCTCTTCTGGCTGACATGGGGTGAAACCCTGAAACCGGTCCTAGGATGCTTGTTTCTCTACCAGGGAGGACCTGGCTTGGCAGTTTGGGCTGGTCTGTTCCCATGAGGCACAGGGTCAAGACTGATTTGCATATGGCCAGGTTTAAACTGGGGTGGTATGGTGAGCACAATAATGATGGATTTAACCCAGATCTCTTGACTGGGGCTGAATGTTTAGATTTGTTCTGCATTCCGTCCATTAATTGTGTGTCCTTTGCTTTCTCGCCCTAAATGCGCCAGGTATGCCCAGACGTTGGCCCTGGGCTCACTGTGCCACTGGAATCAAGCTATCCTGGCTGATGAGGGCTGAAACCCCGAAACCGTTGCTAGGATGCTTGTTTACGGTCCAGGGAGGACCTGGCATGGCAGTTCGGGCTGGACTGTTCCCATGAGGCACAGGGTCAAGACTGATTTGCATATGGCCAGATCTAAACTGGGGTGGCATGGTGAGCAAAATAATTATGGACTTAACCCAGATCTCTTGACTGATGTTGAATGTTTATATTTGTTCTGCATTCCGTCCATCATTTGTTTGTCTGATGCTTTCCCGCCCTAAGTGCGCCAGGTATGCCCAGACGTGGCTCCTGGGCTCAGTGTACCACTGGTATCAAGCTATCCTGGCTGACGAGGGGTGAAACCCCGAAACCAGTCCTAGAATGGTTGTTTCCGGTCCAGGGAGGACCTGGCTTGGCAGTTCGGGCTGGACTGTTCCCATGAGGCACAGTGTCAAAAGTGATTTGCATATGGCCACTTCTAAACTGGGGTGGCATGGTGAGCAAAATAATGATGGATTTAACCCAGATCTCTTGACTGGGGTGAATGTTTAGATTTGTTCTGCATTCCGTCCATCATTTGTGTGTCCTTTGCTTTCCCGCCCTAAGTGCTCCAGGTATGCCCAGACGTGGGTCATGGACTCACTGTGCCACTGATATCAAGCTATCCTGGCTGACGAGGGGTGAAACCCCGAAACCGGTCCTAGGATGCTTGTTTCCAGACCAGGGAGGACCTGGCTTGGCAGTTCGGGCTGGACTGTTCCCATGAGGCACAGGGTCAAGACTGATTTCCATATGGCCAGGTCTTAACTGGGGTGGCATGGTGTGCAAAAGAATGATGGATTTACCCCAGATCTCTTGACTGGGGGTGAATGTTTAGATTTGTTCTGCATTCCGTCCATCAATTGTGTGTACTTTGCTTTCTCGCCCTAAGTGCGCCAGGTATGCCCAGACGTGGGTCCCGGGGTCACTGTGTCACTGAAATCAAGCTATCCTGGCTGCCGAGGGGTGAAACCCCAGAACCGGTCCTATGATGCTTGTTTCCGGTCCAGGGAGGACCTGGCGTGGTAGTTCGGACTGGACTGTTCCCATGAGGCACAGGGTCAAGACTGATTTGCATATGGCAAGGTCTAAACTGGGGTGGCATTTTGAGCAAAAGAATGATGGATTTAACCCAGATCTCTTGACCGGGGGTGATTGTTTAGATTTTTTCTGCATTCCGTCCATCAATTGTGTGTCCTTTGCTTTCTCACCGTAAATGTGCCAGGTATGCCCAGATGTAGGTCCTGGGCTCACTGTGCCACTGGAATCAAGCTATCCTGGCTGACGAGGAGTGAAACCCCGAAACCGGTCCTAGGATGATTGTTTCTGGTCCAGGGAGGACCTGTATTGGCAGTTCGGGCTGGACTGTTCCCATGAGGCACAGGGTCAAGACTCATTTGCATATGGCCAGGTCTAAATTGGGGTGGCATGGTGAGCAAAATAATGATGGATTTAACCCAGATCCCTTGACTGGCTATGAATGTTTAGATTTATTCTGCCTTCCGTCCATCAATTGTTGTGTCCTTTGCTTGCTCGCCCTAAGTGCGCCAGGTCTGCTCTGATGTGGGTCCTGGGCTCACTGTGCCACTGGAATCAAGCTATCCTGGCTGACGAGGGGTGAGACCCCAAAACCAGTCCTAGGATGCTTGTTTCCGGCCCAGGGAGGACCTGTCTTGGCAGTTCAGACTGGACTGTTCCCATGAGGCACAGGGTCAAGACTTATTTGCATATGGCCAGGTCTAAACTGGGGTGGCATGGTGAGCAAAAGAATGATGGATTTAACCCAGATCTCTTGACTGGCGGTAAATGTTTAGATTTGTTCTGCATTCCGTCCATCAATTGTGTGTCCTTTGCTTGCTCGCCATAAGTGTGCCAGGTCTGCTCAGATGTGGGTCCTAGGCTCACTTTGCCACTGGAATCAAGCTATCCTGGCTGACGAGGGGTGAAACCCCGAAACCATTCTTAGGATGTTTGTTTCCGGTCAAGGGAGGACCTGGCTAGGCAGTTCGGGCTGGACTGTTCCCATGAGGCACAGGGTCAAGACTGATTTGCATATGGCCAGTTCTAAACTGGGGTGGCATGGTGACCAAAAGAATGATGGATTTAACCCAGATCTCTTGACTTGGGGTGAATGTTTTGATTTGTTCTGCATTCCGTCCATCATTTGTGTGTCCTTTGCTTTCCCGCCCTAAGTGCGCCAGGTATGCCCAGGCGTGGGTCCTGGGCTCACTGTGCCACTGGTATCAAGCTATCCTGGCTGACGAGGCATGAAACCCCGAAACTGGTCCTAGGATGCTTGCTTCTGGTCCAGGGAGGACCTGGTTTGGCAGTTCGGGCTGGAGTGTTCCAATGAGACACAGGGTCAAGACTGATTTCCATATGGCCAGGTCTTAACTGGGGTGGCATGGTGAGCAAAAGAATGATGGATTTACCCCAGATCTCTTGACTGGGGGTGAATGTTTAGATTTGTTCTGCATTCCGTCCATCAATTGTGTGTACTTTGCTTTCTTGCCCTAAGTGCGCCAGGTATGCCCAGACGTGGGTCCCGGGGTCACTGTGTCACTGAAATCAAGCTATCCAGGCCGCCGAGGGGTGAAACCCCGGAACCGGTCCTATGATGCTTGTTTCCGGTCCAGGGAGGACCTGTCTTGGCAGTTCGGGCTGGACTGTTCCCATGAGGCACAGGGTCAAGACTGATTTGCATATGGCCAGGTCTAAACTGGGGTGGCATGGTGAGCAAAAGAATGATAAATTTAACCCAGATCTCTTGACTGGGGTGAATGTTTAGATTTGTTCTACATTCCGTCCATCAATTGAGTGTTCTTTGCTTTCTCGCACGAAGTGCGCCAGGTATGCCCAGACGTGGGTCCCGGGCTCACTGTGCCAGTGGAATCAAGCTATCCTGGCTGACGAGGGGTGATACCCCGAATCCGGTCCTAGGATGCTTTTTTCCGGTCCAGGGAGGACCTGGCTTGGCAGTTCGGGCTGGACTGTTCCCATGAGGCACAGGGTCAAGACTGATTTGCATATGGCCAGGTCTAAACTGGGGTGTCATGGTTCGCAAAAGAATGATGGATTTAACCCAGATCTCTTGACTGGGGGAGAATGTTTAGATTTGTTCTGCATTCCGTTCATCAATTGTGTGTCCTTTGCTTGCTCGCCCTAAGTGCGCCAGGTCTGCTCAGATGTGGATCCTGGGCTCACTGTGCCACTGGAATCAAGCTATCCTGGCTGACGAGGGGTGAGACCCCGAAACTGGTCCTAGGATGCTTGTTTCCGGTCCAGGGATGACCTGTCTTGGCAGTTCGGGCTGGAATGTTCCCATGAGGCACAGGGTCAAGACTGATTTGCGTATGGGCAAGTCTAAACTGGGGTGGCATGGTGAGCAAAAGAATGAAGGATTTAACCCAGATCTCTTGACTCGGGGTGAATGTTTAGATTTGTTCTGCATTCCGTCCATCAATTGTGTGTCCTTTTCTTTCTCGCCCTAAGTGCGCCAGGTATGCCCAGACGTGTGTTCTGGGCTCACTGTGCCACTGGAATCCAGCTATCCTGGCTGACGAGGGGTGAAACCCCGAAACCGTTGCTAGGATGCTGGTTTCCGGTCCAGGGAGGACCTGGCTTGGCAGTTCGGGCTGGACTGTTCCCATGAGGCACAGGGTCAAGACTGATTTGCATATGGCCAGGACTAAACTGGGGTAGCATGGTGAGCAAAATAATGATGGATTTAACCCAGATCTCTTGACTGGGGGTGAATGTTTAGATTTGTTCTGCATTCCGTTCATCATTTGTGTGTCCGTTGCTTACCCGCCCTAAGTGCGCCAGGTATGCCTAGACGTGGCTCCTGGGCTCAGTGTACCAGTGGTATCAATCTATCCTGGCTGACGAGGGGTGAAACCCCGAAACCGGTCCTAGGATGCTTCTTTCGGGTCCAGGGAGGACCTGTCTTGGCAGTTCGGGCTGGCCTGTTGCCAGGAGGCACAGGGTCAAGACTGATTTGCATATGGCCAGGTCTAAACTGGGTGGCATGGTGAGCAAAAGAATGATGGATTTAACCCAGATCTCTTGACTGGGGTGAATGTTTAGATTTGTTCTGCATTCTGTCTATCAATTGTGTGTCCTTTGCTTTCTCGCCCTAAGTGCGCCCGGTATGGCCAGACGTGGGCCCCGGGCTCACTGTGCCACTGGAATCAAGCTATCCAGGCAGCCGAGGGGTGAAACCTCAAAACCGGTCCTAGGATGCTTGCTTCCGGTCCAGGGAGGACCTTTCTTGGCAGTTCGGGCTGGACTGTTACCATGAGGCACAGGGTCAAGACTGATTTGCATATGGCCAGGTCTAAACTGGGGTGGCATGGTGAGCAAAATAATGATGGATTTAACCCAGATCTCTTGACTGGGGGTGAATGTTTAGATTTGTTCCGCATTCCGTCCATCATTTGAGTGTCCTTTGCTTTCCTGCCCTAAGTGCTCCAGGTATGCCCAGACATGGGTCATGGACTCACTGTGCCACTGATATCAAGCTATCCTGGCTGATGAGGGGTGAAACCCCGAAATTGGTCCTAGGGTGCTTGTTTCCGGTCCAGGGAGGACCTGGTTTGGCAGTTCGGGCTGGACTGTTCCAATGAGGCACAGGGTCAAGACTGATTTCCATATGGCCAGGTCTTAACTGGGGTGGCATGGTGAGCAAAAGAATGATGCATTTAACCCAGATCTCTTGACTGGGGGTTAATGTTTAGATTTATTCTGCATTCCGTCCATCAATTGTGTGTACTTTGCTTTCTCGCCCTAAGTGCGCCAGGTATGCCCAGACGTGGGTCCCGGGGTCACGATGCCACTGGAATCAAGCTATCCTGGCTGACGAGGGGTGAAACCCCGAAACCAGTCCTAGGATGCTTGTTTCCGGTCCAGGGAGGACCTGGCTTGGCAGTTCGGGCTGGTCTGTTCCCATGAGGCACTGGGTCAAGACTGATTTGCATATGGCCAGGTCTAAACTGGGGTGGCATGGTGAGAAAAATAATGGTGGATTTAACCCAGATCTCTTGACTGGGGGTGAATGTTTAGATTTGTTCAGCATTCCGTCCATCATTTGTGTGTCCTTTGCTTTCCCGCCCTAAGTTCACCAGGTATGCCCAGACGTTTGTCCTGGGCTCACTGTGCCACTGGTATCAAGCTCTTCTGGCTGACATGGGGTGAAACCCTGACACCGGTCCTAGGATGCTTGTTTCTCTACCAGGGTGGACCTGGCTTGGCAGTTTGGGCTGGTCTGTTCCCATGAGGCACAGGGTCAAGACTGATTTGCATATGGCCAGGTTTAAACTGGGGTGGTATGGTGAGCAAAATAATGATGGATTTAACCCAGATCTCTTGACTGGGGCTGAATGTTTAGATTTGTTCTGCATTCCATCCATCAATTGTGTGTCCTTTGCTTTCTCGCCCTAAATGCGCCAGGTATGCCCAGACGTGGGTCCTGGGCTCACTGTGCCACTGGAATCAAGCTATCCTGGCTGATGAGGACTGAAACCCCGAAACCGTTGCTAGGTTGCTTGTTTACGGTCCAGGGAGGACCTGGCTTGGCAGTTCGGGCTGGACTGTTCCCATGAGGCACAGTGTCAAAAGTCATTTGCATATGGCCACTTCTAAACTGGGGTGGCATGGTGAGCAAAAGAATTATGGATTTAACCCAGATCTCCTGACTGGGGTGAATGTTTAGATTTGTTCTGCATTCTGTCCATCAATTGTGTGTCCTTTGCTTTCTCGCCCTAAGTGCGCCAGGTATGCCCAGACGTGGGTCCCGGGCTCACTGTGCCACTGGAATCAAGCTATCCTGGCTGCCGAGGGGTGAAACCCAAAAACCGGTCCTAGGATGCTTGTTTCCGGTCCAGGGAGGACCTTTCTTGGCAGTTCGGGCTGGACTGTTACCATGAGGCACAGGGTCAAGATTGATTTGCATATGGCCAGGTCTAAACTGGGGTGGCATGGTGCGCAAATTAATGATGGATTTAACCCAGATCTCTTGACTGGGGATAAATGTTTAGATTTGTTCTGCATTCGGTCCATCATTTGTGGGTCCTTTGCTTTCCCGCCCTAAGTGCTCCAGGTATGCCCAGACGTGGGTCATTGACTCACTGTGCCACTGATATCAAGCTATCCTGGCTGACGAGGGGTGAAACCCCGAAACCGGTCCTAGGATGCTTGTTTCCGGACCAGGGAGGACCTGGCTTGGCAGTTCCTTGCTGGACTGTTCCCATGAGGCACAGGGTCAAGACTGATTTGCATATGGCAAGGTCTAAACTGGGGTGGCATGGTGAGCAAATTAATGATGGATTTAACCCAGTTCTCTTGACTGGGTGTGAATGTTTAGATTTGTTCTGCATTCCATCCATCAATTGTGTGTCCTTTGCTTTCTCGCCCTAAGTGCGCCAGGTATGCCCAGACGTGGGTCCTGGGCTCACTGTGCCACTGGAATGAAGCTATCCTGGTTGACGAGGGGTGAAACCACGAAACCGTTGCTAGGATGCTTGTTTCCGGTCCAGGGAGGACCTGGCTTGGTAGTTCGGACTGGACTGTTCCCATGAGGCACAGGGTAAAGACTGATTTGCATATGGCAAGGTCTAAACTGGGGTGGCATTTTGAGCAAAAGAATGATGGATTTAACCCAGATCTCTTGACCGGGGGTGACTGTTTAGATTTTTTCTGCATTCCGTCCATCAATTGTGTGTCCTTTGCTTCCTCACCGTAAATGCGCCAGGTATGCCCAGATGTGGGTCCTGGGCTTACTGTGCCACTGGAATCAAGCTATCCTGGCTGACGAGTTGTGAAACCCCGAAACCGGTCCTAGGATGCTTGTTTCTGGTCCAGGGAGGACCTGTATTGGCAGTTCGGGCTGGACTGTTCCCATGAGGCACAGGGTAAAGACTCATTTGCATATGGCCAGGTCTAAACTGGAGTGGTATGGTGAGCAAAAGAATGATGGATTTAACCCAGATCTCTTTACTGGGGTGAATGTTTAGATTTGTTCTGCATTCCGTCCATCATTTGTGTGTCCTATGCTTTCCCGCCCTAAGTGCGCCAGGTATGCCCAGACGTGGTTCCTGGGCTCACTGTGCCACTGGTATCAAGCTATCCTGGCTGACGAGGAGTGAAACCCCAAAACCGGTCCAAGGATGCTTGTTTCCAGACCAGGGGGGACCTGGCTTGGTAGTTCGGGCAGAACTGTTCCCATGAGGCACAGGGTCAAGACTGATTTGCATATGGCCAGGTCTAAATTGGGGTGGCATGGTGAGCAAAACAATGATGGATTTAACCCAGATCTCTTGACTGGGGTGAATGTTTAGATTTGTTCTGCATTCAGTCCATCAATTGTGTGTCCTTTGCTGTCTCACCCTAAGTGCGCCAGGTATGCCCAGACGTGGGTCCTTGGCTGCCTGTGCCACTGGAATCAAGCTATCCTGGCTGACGAGGGGTGAATCCCCGAAACCATTGCTAGGATGCTTGTTTCCGGTCCAGGGAGGACCTGGCTTGGCAGTTCGGGCTGGACTGTTTCCTTGAGGCACAGGGTCACGACTTATTTGCATATGGCCAGGTCTAAACTGGGGTGGCATGGTGAGCAAAAGAATGATGGATTTAACCCAGATCTCTTGACTGGCGGTAAATGTTTAGATTTGTTCTGCATTCCGTCCATCAATTGTGTGTCCTTTGCTTGCTCGCCCTAAGAGTGCCAGGTCTGCTCAGATGTGGGTCCTAGGCTCACTGTGCCACTGGAATCAAGCTATCCTGGCTGACGAGGGGTGAAACCCCGAAACCATTCTTAGGATATTTGTTTCCGGTCAAGGGAGGACCTGGCTAGGCAGTTTGGGCTGGACTGTTCCCATGAGGCACAGGGTCAAGACTGATTTGCATATGGCCAGGTCTAAACTGGGGTGGCATGGTGACCAAAAGAATGATGGATTTAACCCAGATCTCTTGACTTGGGGTGAATGTTTTGATTTGTTCTGCATTCCGTCCATCATTTGTGTGTCCTTTGCTTTCCCGCCCTAAGTGCGCCAGGTATGCCCAGGCGTTGGTCCTGGGCTCACTGTGCCACTGGTATCAAGTTATCCTGGCTGACGAGGGGTAAAACCCCAAAACCAGTCCTAGGATGCTTGTTTCAGGTCCAGGGGGGACCTGGCTTGGCAGTTCGGGCTGGTCTGTTCCCATGAGGCACAGGGTCAAGACTGATTTGCATATGGCCAGGTCTAAACTGGGGTGGAATGGTGAGCAAAATAATGATGGATTTAACCCAGATCTCTTGACTGGGGGTGAACGTTTAGATTTGTTCTGCATTCCGTCCATCATTTGTGTGTCCTTAGCTGTCCCGCCCTAAGTGCGCCAGGTATGCCCAGACGTGGGTCCCGGGCTCACTGTGCCACTGGTATCAAGCTATCCTGGCTGACGAGGCATGAAAACCCAAAACTGGTCCTAGGATGCTTGCTTCCGGTCCAGGGAGGACCTGGTTTGGCAGTTTGGGCTGGAGTGTTCCAATGAGACACAGGGTCAAGACTGATTTCCATATGGCCAGGTCTTAACTGGGGTGGCATGGTGAGCAAGAGAATGATGGATTTACCCAAGATCTCTTGACTGGGGGTGAATGTTTAGATTTGTTCTGCGTTCCATCCATCAATTGTGTGTACTTTGCTTTCTTGCCCTAAGTGCGCCAGGTATGCCCAGACGTGGTTCCTGGGGTCACTGTGTCACTGAAATCAAGCTATCCAGGCTGCCGAGGGATGAAACCTCGGAACCGGTCCTAAGATGCTTGATTCCGGTCCAGGGAGGACCTGTCTTGGCAGTTCGGGCTGGACTGTTCCCATGAGGCACAGGGTCAAGACTGATTTGCATATGGCCAGGTCTAAACTGGGGTGGAATGGTGAGCAAAATAATGATGGATTTAACCCAAATCTCTTGACTGGGGGTGAATGTTTAGATTTGTTCTGCATTCCGTCCATCATTTGTGTGTCCTTAGCTTTCCGCCCTAAGTGCGCCAGGTATGCCCAGCCGTGGGTCCTGGGCTTACTGTGCCACTGGTATCAAGCTATCCTGGCTGACGAGGCATGAAACCCCGGAACCGGTCCAATGATGCTTGTTTCCGGTCCAGGGAGGACCTGTCTTGGCAGTTCGGGCTGGAATGTTCCCATGAGGCACAGGGTCAAGACTGATTTGCGTATGAGCAAGTCTAAACTGGGGTGGCATGGTGAGCAAAAGAATGAAGGATTTAACCCGGATCTCTTGACTCGGGTGAATGTTTAGATTTGTTCTGCATTCCGTCCATCAATTGTGTGTCCTTTTCTTTCTCGCCCTAAGTGCGCCACGTATGCCCAGACGTGGGTCCTGGGCTCACTGTGCCGCTGAAATCAAGCTATCCTGGCTGACGAGGGGTGAAACCCCGAAACCACTCTTAGGATGTTTGTTTCCGGTCCAGGGAGGACCTGGCTTGGCAGTTCGGGCTGGACTGTTCCCATGAGGCACAGGGTCAAGACTGATTTGCATTTGGCCAGGTCTAAACTGGGGTGGCATGGTGACCAAAAGAATTATGGATTTAACCCAGATCTCTTGACTTGGGGTGAATGTTTAGATTTGTTCTGCATTCCATCCATCATTTGTGTGTCCTTTGCTTTCCCGCCCTAAGAGCGCCAGGTATGCCCAGACGTGGGTCCTGGGCTCACTGTGCCACTGGAATCAAGCTATCCTGGCTGACGAGGGGTGAGACCCCGAAACCGGTCCTAGGATGCTTGTTTCCGGTCCAGGGAGGACCTGGCTTGGCAGTTCGGGCTGGACTGTTCCCATGAGGCACAGGGTCAAGACTGATTTGCATATGGCCAGGTCTAAACTGGGGTGGCATGGTGAGCAAAAGAATGATGGATTTATCCCAGATCTCTTGACTAGGGGTGAATGTTCAGATTTGTTCTGCATTCCGTCCATCAATTGTGTGTCCTTTGCTTTCTCGCCCTAAGTGCGCCAGGTATGCGCAGACGTGGGTCCCGGGCTCACTGTGCCACTGGAATCAAACTATCCTGGCTGACGAGGGGTGAAACCCCGAAACCGTTGCTAGGATGCTTGTTTCCGGTCAAGGGAGGACCTGGCTTGGCAGTTCGGACTGGACTGTTCCCATGAGGCACAGGGTCAATTCTGATTAGCATATGGCCAGATCTAAACTGGGGTGGCATGTGGTGAGCAAAAGAATGATGGATTTAACCAAGATCTCTTGACTGGGAGTGACTGTTTAGATTTGTTCTGCATTCTGTCCATCAATTGTATGTCCTTTGCTTTCTCACCCTAAATGCTCCCGGTATGCCCAGATGCGGTGTAACGCCCTGAACGTCTCAGGATCGTTTAACAGACACGACAATGAGGACGCAACCACTTGTGAAGGGTTAGTTCTTTTAATGAAGGCAAATAAAATACAAAGAACAAACAAAAGTTATAGTCACTGGAATCCTCCAGGCTAAGTACGTTACCAGGCCACAGCACGGATGGTCCTAACCGTCCTCTGCATATACGCTGATCCCGGCGTATGCCAACAGAGGGCAGAAATGAAATGGCCGACAATGCCAATCGGTAGGCTGTGAGGGGCACGAAGAGTGTTGGGGAGAATCGAGGAGTCAGGGAAACACCCAGCCGGGGTCTCTACCTGAAGGGAGCAGCCGCTCAACCTCTTCCTCAGACTGCACCGGGACGCGGAGTCTCCTCCTGGTGATGCGTCACCGATACCCCAATCACAAGCAAGAAGACCGAACCGAGAGCAGCCGCTTGATCGATCCTGTGGACTTCCGAGTCTGTAACGCGGCAAACACCTCCTGGTGTGCGTTACAGCTGGCAGTCCCTGTGTCTCTGGTCGGGCTGGGAGTTACGACTCCAACCAGCAAAAGCGCCACTGCGCTTGGACTCAGCCGAGTCAAAAAGCGAAGCTCAATGGTTGACCGGTAGAGCTTCCGGGTCCTTCACAGGTGACGATGGGGCAAGACACGGCCCAGGGAGTAACGACTCGACCTACCTCCGTTCTTGCCTTACTGGAGCACCACTCCGGAACACTGCTCTTCACGAAGCAGGTACGTCGGTGTAAACACAATATCCGACAGCCTTGTACCTCCCGGTTCCTCCCTTTATAGGGCGTGTTTCCCTTGAGTTATGTAACAGCTCTCCTGTTTACATAAGGGCGTGTTTCCCTTGAGTTATGTAACAGGTCTCCTGTTTACATAAGGGCGTGTTTCCCTTGAGTTATGTAACAGCTCTCCTGTTTACATAAGGGCGTGTTTCCCTTGAGTTATGTAACAGCTCTCCTGTTTACATAAGGGCGTGTTTCCCTTGAGTTATGTAACAGCTCTCCTGTTTACATAAGGGCGTGTTTCCCTTGTATGACCGGAATTCTTGACAGTACATCCTCCCTCTCAGCGGCTCCCCACGGGTCCAGCGCTGGCAGGAAAACGCCGATGGAACAAGGAGACCAAGCGCGGAGCATGAACCCCTTCAGCCGGTTCCCATGAATGCTCCTCCGGGCCATAGCCTTTCCACGCAACCAGGTACCACAGCTTCCCCCTGCGCCATTTGGACGCCCGTATGCCCGACACTTCATACTCCACCTCCGACTCCACGCATACCGGCCTAGGTGTCCCAGACGGCTTGGAGGGTGCTGGTTTGAGCAATGATACATGAAAGACAGGGTGTATCCGCAATGACTGGGGCAAGCACACCTTCACGTTCACGGGACCCATACACTTGGTAATTCGATAGGGGCCCATGTACTTGGGATGGAACACACTGTTCTTTCGAAACCTCATGTTTCTTGTGGATATCCAGACGTAGTCTCCAGTGCGGTACAGTGGCCCGGGCCTTCTCTTCCTATCTGCCGCAGCCTTGTATCTTCTCTTGGCCTCTAATAGGACAGCCCTTGAGCGCATCAACGTGTCTTTTATGTGTGCCACCCTGTCCGCTGTGGCGGGAATCCTGTCCTCTCTGAACGGATGTAGAAATGGCAAGAACCTGGGATGTTGGCCATAGTTGCTATAGAACGGAGATGACTGTGTGGAGCTGTGAGTGGCGTTGTTATAGGCTATCTCTGCAACCCATAGCAAGCAGACCCATTCTTCCCTGCCCTGGTCCACAAAACATCGCAGATACTGTTTGAGCGTTTGGTTCAGGCGCTCGGTTTGGCCGTCCATTTGAGGGTGGTAGCTGGTGGACAGGGCGGTCTTAACATGCAGCGCAGTGCACCAAGTCTTCCAGAATTGCGCAGTAAACTGTGACCCCCGGTCCGACACGATCACCCCAGGTAATCCATGCAGTCGTACCACATTCTTTAGGAGTAGTGACGCCAATTCCCCGGCCGTAGGGACTCTCTTGCAGGGGATGAAGTGCCCCATTTTCGTCAAGTAATCCACCACCACCAGTATTGCCGTCATCCCCTGGTCTACCGGTAGGCCCACCACGAAGTCCAGTGATATGCTATCCCATGGTCTATCCGGGGTCGGAAGTGGATGTAAGAGCCCTTGGGTTCGGCCATGGTCGGCCTTCATGGTAGCACACGTAGGACACTCCTGTCCCCACCTCCTGACATCCACTCTCATGGTTGGCCACCAGAAATGCCGTCCCATGCTAGCCACCGTTTTTTCAAAGCCCAAATGACCTGCGCATGGAGAGTCATGGCACCAGATGAATGCTTGTTTCCTTAGCCTAGGCGTGGGTATCAATAGGCACCTGCCCTTCAGGGGTATCCCGTCCTTCAGCTGCCATTCTCTGTGACTGAGGAGCCACCTCCGCCATGCGAATGACCTGATCCCTCTCTTTATTCCCCTCAGGAAAGTATCCGGTTGGATAACCCCCAATACCATCCTCGGGGAAATGATGGAACGCTCGGTTGCAGGCAATGGTTCCTTAACTGCAGATTGACGGGACAGGGCGTCCGCCTTCCGGTTTTCCGTCCCCGGCCGATATGTGATGCGGAAGTTGAACCCCGCAAAGAAGATCATCCACCGCAGCTGCCTGGGAGAAAGGTGTCTAGTGGCCGTCATGAACTGTAGGTTCCGATGGTCCGTGTACACCGATACCACATGTCTTGCCCCCATCAACCAATGCCTCCATTCGGTGAAGGCGTCCTTGATTGCGAGAAGCTCCTTCTCCGCAATATGGTAGTTGCGTTCGGCGTCGTTGAGTTTGCGGGACATGTACGCAACGGGATGAAGCACCCCTGTGTCGTGGTTGCGTTGGGACAAGATAGCCCCCAGCGCCACATCCGACGCGTCCGCTTCCACCACGTAGGGGAGATCCGGATCGGGGTGAGCCAACACCGGCGCCTTACCAAAGGCGCTTTTCAGGGCCTCAAAGGCTTTGTTCGCTTCAGGGGACCAGACAAACTCCTTGGACTTCCTCAGTAGCTGGGTGATTGGGGCCACCACTCCTGAAAATCCATCTATAAACCGCCTGTAAAAGTTGGCGAAGCCAATGAAACTTTGGACGTCCTTCACGCTTTGGGGCACCGGCCATTCCTTCACCGCCTTGATCTTTCGTTCTGCCATCTCCTGTCCCTCTGGACTCAGCATCACTCCGAGGAATTCCACGGATGTGACGTGGAAGTCACACTTGCTGAGTTTACAAAACAGCATGTTTTCCCTCAGCTTTTGGAGCACAGCTTTGACGTGGTGTACGTGCTCCTCCACACTGGACGAATAGATGAGGATGTCGTCGATATATACGACCACGTAGATATCCAACTCCTCTCTGAATACCTCATTCAAAAAGTACTGAAAGGCTGCCGGGGCGTTGCACAGACCGAACGGCATGACGAGGTACTCAAAAAGGCCGAACCTGGTCTTAAAGGCGGTCTTCCACTCGTCTCCGTCCCTCATGCGCACCAGATGGTATGCCCCTTTCAAATCCAACTTGGTGTAGATACGAGCTTTCTTGACCTGTTCCAGAAGTACACTGATGAGAGGCAAGGGGTACCGATTTTTTATGGTTATCGCATTCAATGCCCTAAAGTGCACACAGGCTCTCAGCTCCCCATTAGCCTTCGGGATGAAGAAGAGTGGCGAGGCGGCCGGAGACTTGGACGGGCGGATGAATCCTAGCTTGAGGAGTTTATCCAGGTACCCCCGGAGATGCACGTTTTCAGGCTCCGTCAGGGCATACAGCCTGCCGCTGGGAATGCTGGCCCCTGGCACCAGGTCGATCTGGCAGTCAAACTGTCTATGTGGTGGTAGCACTTCCGCCTTCACCTCATCAAATACATCCTCAAAACTGTGATAAGCCTGGGGGAGAGCCACATCTTTTTCTGCCGCTGTAGCCACCGTCTGACTCCCGCTCTCATCTGCGTCAAGGGATTCCGTTCTTATTCCACAATGCAGGATGCAATACGGTGACGTCATTTCGATGCGATGTGTTGGCCAATCCACAAAGGGGTTGTGTTTCTGTAGCCACGGCAATCCCAATATGACACCATATTGGGGCGCTCGGATGATGTTAAAATCGATTTGTTCCAAATGGTTCCTCCCATATCTCATCGGAAGGACCCCCGTGTGCTGTCCGATGGGCCCCGTCACCAATCGCCTTCCGTCTACCGCATAGACGTCTTCGGGTACTGCTTTGGGAAGAAGCACTAGCCCTAGCCTGCATGCCTCGTTGTGGTCCATAAACATGCCAGTGGCCCCTGAATCCACCATGGCCACAACGGGTATCCACTGGTCATGCACTCCCACGTGCACCGTGATAAACAGGTGTCGTTGTCCCTTAGTGACCGAGTTGGAAAGTGAAGGGATGGATGAGTGACTCCGAGATGCCCCTTCTCTGGTCTTGGAGTCCTCTAGTTTTCCGCCGGTATGTCCACCACGGCTGTTACCGACCGGTTGGCCCGATAACGTGACGTCTTCGGTTTGGCAGGGCATTCACGTACGTAGTGGCCTTTTTTGCCACAATATAGGCACAATCCTTGTTTACGGCGTGACTCTTTCTCCGTGGCTGTGAGGCTCGCTCGTATTGCGCTGATGTCCATGGGTTCTCCCTTGGATGCGGTGGAAGTTTCAGGACTTCCCACCGTCACATAGGATGGAAGGGATTTTCCTTTTCTCCCATGATCCCCCTTTCTTTCACTTAGCCTATGTTCCAGCCGTAATACCAGGTTGATAAGGCCCTCACATGTCTTGGGTTGAGGGTCAATATGAGCCACGGCGTCCTTGAGCTCATCGCACAGCCCTTGATGGAAGAGCGCCGTCTGTTTAGCAACAGGCCACTTGGTTTCCGCAACCAGCCTTCGGAACGCGTTGAGATACTGCACCAGGTCGTTGGATCCCTGTCTCAACTCAAGCATTTCACGGTCCGCCGTGTACGAGTCAGCCCTTCTGTCGAATACCTTCAGGAATTCCTCGCGAAAAGCACCCCAATCACATAAGAGGGGGTCGTCCCTGCTCACCAGAGGTACGGCCCATTGTGCCGCGTTTCCAGCCAAATAGGATATAAGGAAAGCCACACGAGCCTGACTCGTGGGGAACGCCTTTGGTTTGCACGATAAATGTAGCGCCACTTGTGTGAGGAATACCTGCACTGTGTTAGGATCCCCACTGTACCTCTCTGGTGTTGCCAAGGGGATGGCTACCGGCATTTCCACTACTACCGCAGGGGTCTGGTTCGTGAGGGAGGTGCTGGGCGTGAGCGGGTCCAATTGGATAGCATCCAGTCTGGCTTTTACATCGGCTGTTTCTTGCCTCGAGGCAGCCACTTCAACTTGCATGGCCGCTAAAGCAGCCAGCACATCATCAAGTGTTGCCATGTCTGTTATCGACCGGGAGACAGTTAGTGTTATTAAGGTCGGATATTTTGTAACGCCCTGAACGTCTCAGGATCGTTTAACAGACACGACAATGAGGACGCAACCACTTGTGAAGGGTTAGTTCTTTTAATGAAGGCAAATAAAATACAAAGAACAAACAAAAGTTATAGTCACTGGAATCCTCCAGGCTAAGTACGTTACCAGCCCACAGCACGGATGGTCCTAACCGTCCTCTGCATATACGCCGATCCCGGCGTATGCCAACAGAGGGCAGAAATGAAATGGCCGACAATGCCAATCGGTAGGCTGTGAGGGGCATGAAGAGTGTTGGGGAGAATCGAGGAGTCAGGGAAACACCCAGCCGGGGTCTCTACCTGAAGGGAGCAGCCGCTCAACCTCTTCCTCAGACTGCACCGGGACGCGGAGTCACCTCCTGGTGATGCGTCACCGATACCCCAATCACAAGCAAGAAGACTGAACCGAGAGCAGCCGCTCGATCGATCCTGTGGACTTCCGAGTCTGTAACGCGGCAAATACCTCCTGGTGTGCGTTACAGCTGGCAGTCCCTGTGTCTCTGGTCGGGCTGGGAGTTACGACTCCAACCAGCAAAAGCGCCACTGCGCTTGGACTCAGCCGAGTCAAAAAGCGAAGCTCAATGGTTGACCGGTAGAGCTTCCGGGTCCTTCACAGGTGACGATGGGGCAAGACACGGCCCAGGGAGTAACGACTCGAGCTACCTCCGTTCTTGCCTTACTGGAGCACCACTCCAGAACACTGCTCTTCACAAAGCAGGTACGTCGGTGTAAACACAATATCCGACAGCCTTGTACCTCCCGGTTCCTCCCTTTATAGGGCGTGTTTTCCCTGAGTTATGTAACAGCTCTCCTGTTTACATAAGGGCGTGTTTCCCTTGAGTTATGTAACAGCTCTCCTGTTTACATAAGGGCGTGTTTCCCTTGAGTTACGTAACAGCTCTCCTGTTTACATAAGGGCGTGTTTCCCTTGAGTTATGTAACAGCTCTCCTGTTTACATAAGGGCGTGTTTCCCTTGTATGACAGGAATTCTTGACATGCGGGACCTGGGCTCACTTGCCACTGGAATCAAGCTATTCTGGCTGACGAGGAGTGAAACCCCGAAACCGGTCCTAGGATGCTTGTTTCTGGTCCAGGGTGGACCTGGCTTGGCAGTTCGGGCTGGACTGTTCCCATGAGGCACAGGTCAAGACTGATTTGCATATGACCAGGTCTAACCTGGGGTGGCATGGTGAGCAAAAGAATGATGGATTTAACCCAGATCTCTTGACTGGGGTGAATGTTTAGATTTGTTCTGCATTCCGTCCATCAATTGTGTGTCCTTTGCTTTCTCGCCCTAAGTGCGCCAGGTATGCCCAGACGTGGGTACTGGGCTCACTGTGCCACTGGAATCAAGCTATCCTGGCTGACGAGGGGTGAAACCCCGAAACCGTTGCTAGGATGCTGGTTTCCGGTCCAGGGAGTTCCTGGCTTGGCAGTTCGGACTGGGCTTTTCCCATGAGGCACAGGGTAAAGACTGATTTGCGTATGGCCAAGTCTAAACTGGGGTGGCATGGTGAGCAAAAGAATGATGGATTCAACCCAGATCTCTTGACTGGGGATGAATGTTTAGATTTGTTCTGCATTCCGTCCATCAATTGTGTGTCCTTTTCTTTCTCGCCCTAAGTGCGCCACGTATGTCCAGACGTGGGTCCTGGGCTCACTGTGCCGCTGAAATCAAGCTATCCTGGCTGACGAGGGGTGAAACCCCGAAACCACTCTTAGGATGTTTGTTTCCGGTCCAGGGAGGACCTGGCTTGGCAGTTCGGGCTGGACTGTTCCCATGAGGCACAGGGTCAAGACTGATTTGCGTATGGCCAAGTCTAAACTGGGGTGGCAAGGTGAGCAAAAGAATGATGGATTTAACTCAGATCTCTTGACTGGGGGTGACTGTTTAGATTTGTTCTGCATTCCGTCCATCATTTGTGTGTCCTTTGCTTTCCCGCCCTAAGTGCGCCACGTATGCCCAGACGTGGGTCCTGGGCTCACTGTGCCACTGGAATCAAGCTACCCTGGCTGACGAGGGGTGAGACCCCGAAACCGGTCCTAGGATGCTTGTTTCTGGTCCAGGGAGGACCTGGCTTGGCAGTTCGGGCTGGACTGTTCCCATGAGGCACAGGGTCAAGACTGATTTGCGTATGGCCAAGTCTAAACTGGGGTGGCAAGGTGAGCAAAAGAATGATGGATTTAACTCAGATCTCTTGACTGGGGGTGACTGTTTAGATTTGTTCTGCATTCCGTCCATCATTTGTGTGTCCTTTGCTTTCCCGCCCTAAGTGCGCCAGGTATGCCCAGACGTGGGTCCTGGGTTCACTGTGCCACTGGTATCAAGCTATCCTGGCTGACGAGGAGTGAAACCCCGAAACCGGTCCTAGGATGCTTGTTTCCGGTCCAGGGAGGACCTGGCTTGGCAGTTCGGGCTGGACTGTTCCCATGAGGCACAGGGTCAAGACTGATTTGCATATGGCCAGATCTAAACTGGGGTGGCATGTGGTGAGCAAAAGAATGATGGATTTAACCAAGATCTCTTGACTGGGAGTGACTGTTTAGATTTGTTCTGCATTCTGTCCATCAATTGTATGTCCTTTGCTTTCTCACCCTAAATGCTCCCGGTATGCCCAGATGCGGGACCTGGGCTCACTTGCCACTGGAATCAAGCTATTCTGGCTGACGAGGAGTGAAACCCCGAAACTGGTCCTAGGATGCTTGTTTCTGGTCCAGGGTGGACCTGGCTTGGCAGTTCGGGCTGGACTGTTCCCATGAGGCACAGGTCAAGACTGATTTGCATATGACCAGGTCTAACCTGGGGTGGCATGGTGAGCAAAAGAATGATGGATTTAACCCAGATCTCTTGACTGGGGTGAATGTTTAGATTTGTTCTGCATTCCGTCCATCAATTGTGTGTCCTTTGCTTTCTCGCCCTAAGTGCGCCAGGTATGCCCAGACGTGGGTACTGGGCTCACTGTGCCACTGGAATCAAGCTATCCTGGGTGACGAGGGGTGAAACCCCGAAACCGTTGCTAGGATGCTGGTTTCCGGTCCAGGGAGTTCCTGGCTTGGCAGTTCGGACTGGGCTTTTCCCATGAGGCACAGGGTCAAGACTGATTTGCATATGGCCAGGTCTAAACTGGAGTGGCATGGTGAGCAAAAGAATGATGGATTTAAGCAAGATCTCTTGACTGGGGGTGAATGTGTAGATTTGTTCTGCATTCTGTCCATCATTTGTGTGTCCTTTGCTTTCCCGTCCTAAGTGCGCCAGGTATGCCCAGACGTGGGTCATGGACTCACTGTGCCACTGATATCAAGCTATCCTGGCTGACGAGGGGTAAAACCCCGAAGCCGGTCCTAGGATGCTTGTTTCCAGACCAGGGAGGACCTGGCTTGGCAGTTCGGGCTGGACTGTTCCCATGAGGCACAGGGTCAAGACTGATTTGCATATGGCCAGGTCTAAACTGGGGTGGCATGATGAGCAAAAGAATCATGGATTTAACCCAGATCTCTTGACTGGGTGTGAATGTTTAGATTTGTTCTGCATTCCGTCCATCAATTGTGTGTCCTTTGCTTTCTCGCCCTAAGTGCGCCAGGTATAGCCAGACGTGGGTCCCGGGCTCACTGTGCCACTGGAATCAAGCTATCCTGGCTGCCGAGGCGTGAAACCCCAAAACCGGTCCTAGGATGCTTCTTTCCGGTCCAGGGAGGACTTGTCTTGGCAGTTCGGGCTGGACTGTTGCCATGAGGCATAGGGTCAAGACTAATTTGCATATGGCCAGGTCTAAACTGGGGTGGCATGGTGAGCAAAATAATGATGGATTTAACCCAGATCTCTTGACTGGGGTTGACTGTTTAGATTTGTTCTGCATTCTGTCCATCATTTGTGTGTCCTTTGCTTTCCCGCCCTAAGTGCGCCAGGTATGCCCAGACGTGGGTCATGGACTCACTGTGCCACTGATATCAAGCTATCCTGGCTGACGATGGGTTAAACCCCGAAGCCGGTCCTAGGATGCTTGTTTCCTTACCAGGGAGGACCTGGCATGGCAGTTCGGCCTGGACTGTTCCCATGAGGCACAGGGTCAAGAGTTATTTGCATATGGCCAGGTCTAAACTGGGGTGGCATGGTGAGCAAAAGAATGATGGATTTAACCCCAGATCTCTTGACTGGGGATGAATGTTTAGATTTGTTCAGTATTCCGTCCATCAATTGTGTGTCCTTTGCTTGCTCTCCGTAAGTGCACCAGGTCTGCTCAGATGTAGGTCCTGGGCTCACTGTTCCACTGGAATAAAGCTATCCTGGCTGACGAGGGGTGAGACCCCGAAACCGGTCCTAGGATGCTTGTTTCCGGTCCAGGGAGGACCTGGCTTGGCAGTTCGGGCTGGACTGTTCCCATGAGGCACAGGGTAAAGACTGATTTGCGTATGGCCAAGTCTAAACTGGGGTGGCATGGTGAGCAAAAGAATGATGGATTTAACCCAGATCTCTTGACTGGGGATGAATGTTTAGATTTGTTCTGCATTCCGTCCATCAATTGTGTGTCCTTTTCTTTCTCGCCCTAAGTGCGCCACGTATGCCCAGACGTGGGTCCTGGGCTCACTGTGCCGCTGAAATCAAGCTATCCTGGCTGACGAGGGGTGAAACCCCGAAACCACTCTTAGGATGTTTGTTTCCGGTCCAGGGAGGACCTGACTTGGCAGTTCGGGCTGGACTGTTCCCATGAGGCACAGGGTCAAGACTGATTTGCATTTGGCCAGGTCTAAACTGGGGTGGCATGGTGACCAAAAGAATTATGGATTTAACCCAGATCTCTTGACTTGGGGTGAATGTTTAGATTTGTTCTGCATTCCGTCCATCATTTGTGTGTCCTTTGCTTTCCCGCCCTAAGAGCGCCAGGTATGCCCAGACGTGGGTCCTGGGCTCACTGTGCCACTGGAATCAAGCTATCCTGGCTGACGAGGGGTGAGACCCCGAAACCGGTCCTAGGATGCTTGTTTCTGGTCCAGGGAGGACCTGGCTTGGCAGTTCGGGCTGGACTGTTCCCATGAGGCACAGGGTCAAGACTGATTTGCGTATGGCCAAGTCTAAACTGGGGTGGCAAGGTGAGCAAAAGAATGATGGATTTAACTCAGATCTCTTGACTGGGGGTGACTGTTTAGATTTGTTCTGCATTCCGTCCATCATTTGTGTGTCCTTTGCTTTCCCGCCCTAAGTGCGCCAGGTATGCCCAGACGTGGGTCCTGGGTTCACTGTGCCACTAGTATCAAGCTATCCTGGCTGACGAGGAGTGAAACCCCGAAACCGGTCCTAGGATGCTTGTTTCCGGTCCAGGGAGGACCTGGCTTGGCAGTTCGGGCTGGAGTGTTCCCATGAGGCACAGGGTCAAGACTGATTTGCATATGGCCAGGTCTAAACTGGGGTGGCATGGTGAGCAAAAGAATGATGGATTTATCCCAGATCTCTTGACTAGGGGTGAATGTTCAGATTTGTTCTGCATTCTGTCCATCAATTGTGTGTCCTTTGCTTTCTCGCCCTAAGTGCGCCAGGTATGCCCAGACGTGGGTCCCGGGCTCACTGTGCCACTGGAATCAAACTATCCTGGCTGACGAGGGGTGAAACCCCGAAACCGTTGCTAGGATGCTTGTTTCCGGTCAAGGGAGGACCTGGCTTGACAGTTCGGACTGGACTGTTCCCATGAGGCACAGGGTCAATTCTGATTAGCATATGGCCAGATCTAAACTGGGGTGGCATGTGGTGAGCAAAAGAATGATGGATTTAACCAAGATCTCTTGACTGGGAGTGACTGTTTAGATTTATTCTGCATTCTGTCCATCAATTGTATGTCCTTTGCTTTCTCACCCTAAATGCTCCTGGTATGCCCAGATGCGGGTCCTGGGCTCACTTGCCACTGGAATCAAGCTATTCTGGCTGACGAGGAGTGAAACCCCGAAACCGGTCCTAGGATGCTTGTTTCTGGTCCAGGGTGGACCTGGCTTGGCAGTTCGGGCTGGACTGTTCCCATGAGGCACACGTCAAGACTGATTTGCATATGACCAGGTCTAACCTGGGGTGGCATGGTGAGCAAAAGAATGATGGATTTAACCCAGATCTCTTGACTGGGGTGAATGTTTAGATTTGTTCTGCATTCCGTCCATCAATTGTGTGTCCTTTGCTTTCTCGCCCTAAGTGCGCCAGGTATGCCCAGACGTGGGTACTGGGCTCACTGTGCCACTGGAATCAAGCTATCCAGGCTGACAACGGGTGAAACCCCGAAACCGTTGCTAGGATGCTGGTTTCCGGTCCAGGGAGTTCCTGGCTTGGCAGTTCGGACAGGGCTTTTCCCATGAGGCACAGGGTCAAGACTGATTTGCATATGGCCAGGTCTAAACTGGAGTGGCATGGTGAGCAAAAGAATGATGGATTTAACCCAGATCTCTTGACTGGGGTGAATGTTTAGATTTGTTCTGCATTCCGTCCATCAATTGTGTGTCCTTTGCTTTCTCGCCCTAAGTGCGCCAGTTATGCCCAGACGTGGGTACTGGGCTCACTGTGCCACTGGATTCAAGCTATCCTGGCTGATGAGGGGTGAAACCCCGAAACCATTGCTAGATTGCTTGTTTCCGGTCCAGGGAGGACCTGGCTTGGTAGTTCGGACTGGACTGTTCCCATGAGGCACAGGGTCAAGACTGATTTGCATATGGCAAGGTCTAAACTGGGGTGGCATTTTGAGCAAAAGAATGATGGATTTAACCCAGATCTCTTGACCGGGGGTGACTGTTTAGATTTTTTCTGCATTCCGTCCATCAATTGTGTGTCCTTTGCTTTCTCACCGTAAATGCGCCAGGTATGCCCAGATGTGGGTCCTGGGCTCACTGTGCCACTGGAATCAAGCTATCCTGGCTGACGAGTTGTGAAACCCCGAAACCGGTCCTAGGATGCTTGTTTCTGGTCCAGGGAGGACCTGTATTGGCAGTTCGGGCTGGACTGTTCCTATGAGGCACAGGGTCAAGACTCATTTGCATATGGCCAGGTCTAAACTGGAGTGGTATGGTGAGCAAAAGAATGATGGATTTAACCCAGATCTCTTTACTGGGGTGAATGTTTAGATTTGTTCTGCATTCTGTCCATCATTTGTGTGTCCTATGCTTTCCCGCCCTAAGTGCGCCAGGTATGCCCAGACGTGGTTCCTGGGCTCACTGTGCCACTGGTATCAAGCTATCCTGGCTGACGAGGAGTGAAACCCCGAAACCGGTCCAAGGATGCTTGTTTCCAGACCAGGGGGGACCTGGCTTGGTAGTTCGGGCAGAACTGTTCCCATGAGGCACAGGGTCAAGACTGATTTGCATATGGCCAGGTCTAAATTGGGGTGGCATGGTGAGCAAAACAATGATGGATTTAACCCAGATCTCTTGACTAGGGTGAATGTTTAGATTTGTTCTGCATTCAGTCCATCAATTGTGTGTCCTTTGCTGTCTCACCATAAGTGCGCCAGGTATGCCCAGACGTGGGTCCTTGGCTGCCTGTGCCACTGGAATCAAGCTATCCTGGCTGACGAGGGGTGAATCCCCGAAACCATTGCTAGGATGCTTGTTTCCGGTCCAGGGAGGACCTGGCTTGGCAGTTCGGGCTGGACTGTTTCCTTGAGGCACAGGGTCAAGACTGATTTGCATATGGCCAGGTCTAAACTGGGGTGGAATGGTGAGCAAAATAATGATGGATTTAACCCAGATCTCTTGACTGGGGGTGAACGTTTAGATTTGTTCTGCATTCCGTCCATCAATTGTGTGTCCTTTGCTTGCTCGCCCTAAGAGTGCCAGGTCTGCTCAGATGTGGGTCCTAGGCTCACTGTGCCACTGGTATCAAGTTATCCTGGCTGACGAGGGGTAAAACCCCAAAACCAGTCCTAGGATGCTTGTTTCCGGTCCAGGGGGGACCTGGCTTGGCAGTTCGGGCTGGTCTGTTCCCATAAGGCACAGGGTCAAGACTGATTTGCATATGGCCAGGTCTAAACTGGGGTGGAATGGTGAGCAAAATAATGATGGATTTAACCCAGATCTCTTGACTGGGGGTGAACGTTTAGATTTGTTCTGCATTCCGTCCATCATTTGTGTGTCCTTAGCTGTCCCGCCCTAAGTGCGCCAGGTATGCCCAGACGTGGGTCCCGGGCTCACTGTGCCACTGGTATCAAGCTATCCTGGCTGACGAGGCATGAAAACCCAAAACTGGTCCTAGGATGCTTGCTTCCGGTCCAGGGAGGACCTGGTTTGGCAGTTCGGGCTGGAGTGTTCCAATGAGACACAGGGTCAAGACTGATTTCCATATGGCCAGGTCTTAACTGGGGTGGCATGGTGAGCAAAAGAATGATGGATTTACCCAAGATCTCTTGACTGGGGGTGAATGTTTAGATTTGTTCTGCGTTCCGTCCATCAATTGTGTGTACTTTGCTTTCTTGCCCTAAGTGCGCCAGGTATGCCCAGACGTGGATCCCGGGGTCACTGTGTCACTGAAATCAAGCTATCCAGGCTGCCGAGGAGTGAAACCCCGGAACCGGTCCTAAGATGCTTGATTCCGGTCCAGGGAGGACCTGTCTTGGCAGTTCGGGCTGGACTGTTCCCATGAGGCACAGGGTCAAGACTGATTTGCATATGGCCAGGTCTAAACTGGGGTGGCATGGTGAGCAACAGAATGATGGATTTAACCCAGATCTCTTGACTGGGGGTGAATGTTTAGATTTGTTCTACATTCCGTCCATCAATTGAGTGTTCTTTACTTTCTCGCACGAAGTGCGCCAGGTATGCCCAGACGTAGGTCGTGGGCTCACTGTGCCAGTGGAATCAAGCTATCCTGGCTGACGAGGGGTGATACTCCAAATCCGGTCCTAGGATGCTTTTTTCCAGTACAGGGAGGACCTGGCTTGGCAGTTCGGGCTGGACTGTTCCCATGAGGCACAGGGTCAAGACTGATTTGCATATGGCCAGGTCTAAACTGGGGTGGCATGGTTAGCAAAAGAATGATGGATTTAACCCAGATCTCTTGACTGGGGGTGAATGTTTAGATTTGTTCTGCATTCCGTCCATCAATTGTGTGTCCTTTGCTTGCTCGCCCTAAGTGCGCCAGGTCTACTCAGATGTGGATCCTGGGCTCACTGTGCCACTGGAATCAAGCTATCCTGGCTGACAAGGGGTGAGACCCCGAAACCGGTCCTAGGATGCTTGTTTCCGGTCCAGGGAGGACCTGTCTTGGCAGTTCGGGCTGGACTGTTCCAATGAGGCACAGGGTCAAGACTGATTTGCATATGGCCAGGTCTAAACTGGGGTGGAATGGTGAGCAAAATAATGATGGATTTAACCCAAATCTCTTGACTGGGGGTGAATGTTTAGATTTGTTCTGCATTCCGTCCATCATTTGTGTGTCCTTAGCTTTCCGCCCTAAGTGCGTCAGGTATGCCCAGCCGTGAGTCCTGGGCTTACTGTGCCACTGGTATCAAGTTATCCTGGCTGACGAGGCATGAAACCCCGGAACCGGTCCTATGATGCTTGTTTCCGGTCCAGGGAGGACCTGTCTTGGCAGTTCGGGGTGGACTGTTCCCATGAGGCACAGGGTCAAGACTGATTTGCGTATGAGCAAGTCTAAACTGGGGTGGCATGGTGAGCAAAAGAATGAAGGATTTAACCCGGATCTCTTGACTCGGGTGAATGTTTAGATTTGTTCTGCATTCCGTCCATCAATTGTGTGTCCTTTTCTTTCTCGCCCTAAGTGCGCCACGTATGCCCAGACGTGGGTCCTGGGCTCACTGTGCCGCTGAATTCAAGCTATCCTGGCTGACGAGTGGTGAAACCCCGAAACCACTCTTAGGATGTTTGTTTCCGGTCCAGGGAGGACCTGGCTTGGCAGTTCGGGCTGGACTGTTCCCATGAGGCACAGGGTCAAGACTGATTTGCATTTGGCCAGGTCTAAACTGGGGTGGCATGGTGACCAAAAGAATTATGGATTTAACCCAGATCTCTTGACTTGGGGTGAATGTTTAGATTTGTTCTGCATTCCGTCCATCATTTGTGTGTCCTTTGCTTTCCCGCCCTAAGAGCGCCAGGTATGCCCAGACGTGGGTCCTGGGCTCACTGTGCCACTGGAATCAAGCTATCCTGGCTGACGAGGGGTGAGACCCCGAAACCGGTCCTAGGATGCTTGTTTCTGGTCCAGGGAGGACCTGGCTTGGCAGTTCGGGCTGGACTGTTCCCATGAGGCACAGGGTCAAGACTGATTTGCGTATGGCCAAGTCTAAACTGGGGTGGCAAGGTGAGCAAAAGAATGATGGATTTAACTCAGATCTCTTGACTGGGGGTGACTGTTTAGATTTGTTCTGCATTCCGTCCATCATTTGTGTGTCCTTTGCTTTCCCGCTCTAAGTGCTCCAGGTATGCCCAGACGTGGGTCCTGGGCTCACTGTGCCACTGGTATCAAGCTATCCTGGCTGACGAGGAGTGAAACCCCGAAACCGGTCCTAGGATGCTTGTTTCCGGTCCAGGGAGGACCTGGCTTGGCAGTTCGGGCTGGACTGTTCCCATGAGGCACAGGGTCAAGACTGATTTGCATATGGCCAGGTCTAAACTGGGGTGGCATGGTGAGCAAAAGAATGATGGATTTATCCCAGATCTCTTGACTAGGGGTGAATGTTCAGATTTGTTCTGCATTCCGTCCATCAATTGTGTGTCCTTTGCTTTCTCGCCCTAAGTGCGCCAGGTATGCCCAGACGTGGGTCCCGGGCTCACTGTGCCACTGGAATCAAACTATCCTGGCTGACGAGGGGTGAAACCCCGAAACCGTTGCTAGGATGCTTGTTTCCGGTCAAGGGAGGACCTGGCTTGACAGTTCGGACTGGACTGTTCCCATGAGGCACAGGGTCAATTCTGATTAGCATATGGCCAGATCTAAACTGGGGTGGCATGTGGTGAGCAAAAGAATGATGGATTTAACCAAGATCTCTTGACTGGGAGTGACTGTTTAGATTTATTCTGCATTCTGTCCATTAATTGTATGTCCTTTGCTTTCTCACCCTAAATGCTCCCGGTATGCCCAGATGCGGGACCTGGGCTCACTTGCCACTGGAATCAAGCTATTCTGGCTGATGAGGAGTGAAACCCGGAAACCGGTCCTAGGATGCTTGTTTCTGGTCCAGGGTGGACCTGGCTTGGCAGTTCGGGCTGGACTGTTCCCATGAGGCACAGGTCAAGACTGATTTGCATATGACCAGGTCTAACCTGGGGTGGCATGGTGAGCAAAAGAATGATGGATTTAACCCAGATCTCTTGACTGGGGTGAATGTTTAGATTTGTTCTGCATTCCGTCCATCAATTGTGTGTCCTTTGCTTTCTCGCCCGAAGTGCGCCAGGTATGCCCAGACGTGGGTACTGGGCTCACTGTGCCACTGGAATCAAGCTATCCTGGCTGACAACGGGTGAAACCCCGAAACCGTTGCTAGGATGCTGGTTTCCGGTCCAGGGAGTTCCTGGCTTGGCAGTTCGGACAGGGCTTTTCCCATGAGGCACAGGGTCAAGACTGATTTGCATATGGCCAGGTCTAAACTGGAGTGGCATGGTGAGCAAAAGAATGATGGATTTAACCCAGATCTCTTGACTGGGGTGAATGTTTAGATTTGTTCTGCATTCCGTCCATCAATTGTGTGTCCTTTGCTTTCTCGCCCTAAGTGCGCCAGTTATGCCCAGACGTGGGTACTGGGCTCACTGTGCCACTGGATTCAAGCTATCCTGGCTGATGAGGGGTGAAACCCCGAAACCATTGCTAGATTGCTTGTTTCCGGTCCAGGGTGGACCTGGCTTGGTAGTTCGGACTGGACTGTTCCCATGAGGCACAGGGTCAAGACTGATTTGCATATGGCAAGGTCTAAACTGGGGTGGCATTTTGAGCAAAAGAATGATGGATTTAACCCAGATCCCTTGACCGGGGGTGACTGTTTAGATTTTTTCTGCATTCCGTCCATCAATTGTGTGTCCTTTGCTTTCTCACCGTAAATGCGCCAGGTATGCCCAGATGTGGGTCCTGGGCTCACTGTGCCACTGGAATCAAGCTATCCTGGCTGACGAGTTGTGAAACCCCGAAACCGGTCCTAGGATGCTTGTTTCTGGTCCAGGGAGGACCTGTATTGGCAGTTCTGGCTGGACTGTTCCCATGAGGCACAGGGTCAAGACTCATTTGCATATGGCCAGGTCTAAACTGGAGTGGTATGGTGAGCAAAAGAATGATGGATTTAACCCAGATCTCTTTACTGGGGTGAATGTTTAGATGTGTTCTGCATTCCGTCCATCATTTGTGTGTCCTATGCTTTCCCGCCCTAAGTGCGCCAGGTATGCCCAGACGTGGTTCCTGGGCTCACTGTGCCACTGGTATCAAGCTATCCTGGTTGACGAGGAGTGAAACCCCCGAAACCGGTCCAAGGATGCTTGTTTCCAGACCAGGGGTGACCTGGCTTGGTAGTTCGGGCAGAACTGTTCCCATGAGGCACAGGGTCAAGACTGATTTGCATATGGCCAGGTCTAAATTGGGGTGGCATGGTGAGCAAAACAATGATGGATTTAACCCAGATCTCTTGACTGGGGTGAATGTTTAGATTTGTTCTGCATTCAGTCCATCAATTGTGTGTCCTTTGCTGTCTCACCATAAGTGCGCCAGGTATGCCCAGACGTGGGTCCTTGGCTGCCTGTGCCACTGGAATCAAGCTATCCTGGCTGACGAGGGGTGAATCCCCGAAACCATTGCTAGGATGCTTGTTTCCGGTCCAGGGAGGACCTGGCTTGGCAGTTCGGGCTGGACTGTTTCCTTGAGGCACAGGGTCAAGACTTATTTGCATATGGCCAGGTCTAAACTGGGGTGGCATGGTGAGCAAAAGAATGATGGATTTAACCCAGATCTCTTGACTGGCGGTAAATGTTTAGATTTGTTCTGCATTCCGTCCATCAATTGTGTGTCCTTTGCTTGCTCGCCCTAAGAGTGCCAGGTCTGCTCAGATGTGGGTCCTAGGCTCACTGTGCCACTGGAATCAAGCTATCCTGGCTGACGAGGGGTGAAACCCCAAAACCATTCTTAGGATATTTGTTTCCGGTCAAGGGAGGACCTGGCTAGGCAGTTCGGGCTGGACTGTTCCCATGAGGCACAGGGTCAAGACTGATTTGCATATGGCCAGGTCTAAACTGGGGTGGCATGGTGACCAAAAGAATGATGGATTTAACCCAGATCTCTTGACTTGGGGTGAATGTTTTGATTTGTTCTGCATTCCGTCCATCATTTGTGTGTCCTTTGCTTTCCCGCCCTAAGTGAGCCAGGTATGCCCAGGCGTTGGTCCTGGGCTCACTGTGCCACTGGTATCAAGTTATCCTGGCTGAGGAGGGGTAAAACCCCAAAACCAGTCCTAGGATGCTTGTTTCCGGTCAAGGGGGGACCTGGCTTGGCAGTTCGGGCTGGTCTGTTCCCATGAGGCACAGGGTCAAGACTGATTTGCATATGGCCAGGTCTAAACTGGGGTGGAATGGTGAGCAAAATAATGATGGATTTAACCCAGATCTCTTGACTGGGGGTGAACGTTTAGATTTGTTCTGCATTCCGTCCATCATTTGTGTGTCCTTAGCTGTCCCGCCCTAAGTGCGCCAGGTATGCCCAGACGTGGGTCCCGGGCTCACTGTGCCACTGGTATCAAGCTATCCTGGCTGACGAGGCATGAAAACCCAAAACTGGTCCTAGGATGCTTGCTTCCGGTCCAGGGAGGACCTGGTTTGGCAGTTCGGGCTGGAGTGTTCCAATGAGACACAGGGTCAAGACTGATTTCCATATGGCCAGGTCTTAACTGGGGTGGCATGGTGAGCAAAAGAATGATGGATTTACCCAAGATCTCTTGACTGGGGGTGAATGTTTAGATTTGTTCTGCGTTCCGTCCATCAATTGTGTGTACTTTGCTTTCTTGCCCTAAGTGTGCCAGGTATGCCCAGACGTGGATCCCGGGGTCACTGTGCCACTGAAATCAAGCTATCCAGGCTGCCGAGGAGTGAAACCCCGGAACCGGTCCTAAGATGCTTGATTCCGGTCCAGGGAGGACCTGTCTTGGCAGTTCGGGCTGGACTGTTCCCATGAGGCACAGGGTCAAGACTGATTTGCATATGGCCAGGTCTAAACTGGGGTGGCATGGTGAGCAACAGAATGATGGATTTAACCCAGATCTCTTGACTGGGGGTGAATGTTTAGATTTGTTCTACATTCCGTCCATCAATTGAGTGTTCTTTACTTTCTCGCACGAAGTGCGCCAGGTATGCCCAGACGTGGGTCGTGGGCTCACTGTGCCAGTGGAATCAAGCTATCCTGGCTGACGAGGGGTGATACTCCAAATCCGGTCCTAGGATGCTTTTTTCCAGTACAGGGAGGACCTGGCTTGGCAGTTCGGGCTGGACTGTTCCCATGAGGCACAGGGTCAAGACTGATTTGCATATGGCCAGGTCTAAACTGGGGTGGCATGGTTAGCAAAAGAATGATGGATTTAACCCAGATCTCTTGACTGGGGGTGAATGTTTAGATTTGTTCTGCATTCCGTCCATCAATTGTGTGTCCTTTGCTTGCTTGCCCTAAGTGCGCCAGGTCTACTCAGATGTGGATCCTGGGCTCACTGTGCCACTGGAATCAAGCTATCCTGGCTGACAAGGGGTGAGACCCCGAAACCGGTCCTAGGATGCTTGTTTCCGGTCCAGGGAGGACCTGTCTTGGCAGTTCGGGCTGGACTGTTCCAATGAGGCACAGGGTCAAGACTGATTTGCATATGGCCAGGTCTAAACTGGGGTGGAATGGTGAGCAAAATAATGATGGATTTAACCCAAATCTCTTGACTGGGGGTGAATGTTTAGATTTGTTCTGCATTCCGTCCATCATTTGTGTGTCCTTAGCTTTCCGCCCTAAGTGCGCCAGGTATGCCCAGCCATGGGTCCTGGGCTTACTGTGCCACTGGTATCAAGTTATCCTGGCTGACGAGGCATGAAACCCCGGAACCGGTCCTATGATGCTTGTTTCCGGTCCAGGGAGGACCTGTCTTGGCAGTTCGGGCTGGACTGTTCCCATGAGGCACAGGGTCAAGACTGATTTGCGTATGAGCAAGTCTAAACTGGGGTGGCATGGTGAGCAAAAGAATGAAGGATTTAACCCGGATCTCTTGACTCGGGTGAATGTTTAGATTTGTTCTGCATTCCGTCCATCAATTGTGTGTCCTTTTCTTTCTCGCCCTAAGTGCGCCACGTATGCCCAGACGTGGGTCCTGGGCTCACTGTGCCGCTGAAATCAAGCTATCCTGGCTGACGAGGGGTGAAACCCCGAAACCACTCTTAGGATGTTTGTTTCCGGTCCAGGGAGGACCTGGCTTGGCAGTTCGGGCTGGACTGTTCCCATGAGGCACAGGGTCAAGACTGATTTGCATTTGGCCAGGTCTAAACTGGGGTGGCATGGTGACCAAAAGAATTATGGATTTAACCCAGATCTCTTGACTTGGGGTGAATGTTTAGATTTGTTCTGCATTCCGTCCATCATTTGTGTGTCCTTTGCTTTCCCGCCCTAAGAGCGCCAGGTATGCCCAGACGTGGGTCCTGGGCTCACTGTGCCACTGGAATCAAGCTATCCTGGCTGACGAGGGGTGAGACCCCGAAACCGGGCCTAGGATGCTTGTTTCTGGTCCAGGGAGGACCTGGCTTGGCAGTTCGGGCTGGACTGTTCCCATGAGGCACAGGGTCAAGACTGATTTGCGTATGGCCAAGTCTAAACTGGGGTGGCAAGGTGAGCAAAAGAATGATGGATTTAACTCAGATCTCTTGACTGGGGGTGACTGTTTAGATTTGTTCTGCATTCCGTCCATTATTTGTGTGTCCTTTGCTTTCCCGCTCTAAGTGCTCCAGGTATGCCCAGACGTGGGTCCTGGGCTCACTGTGCCACTGGTATCAAGCTATCCTGGCTGACGAGGAGTGAAACCCCGAAACCGGTCCTAGGATGCTTGTTTCCGGTCCAGGGAGGACCTGGCTTGGCAGTTCGGGCTAGACTGTTCCCATGAGGCACAGGGTCAAGACTGATTTGCATATGGCCAGGTCTAAACTGGGGTGGCATGGTGAGCAAAAGAATGATGGATTTATCCCAGATCTCTTGACTAGGGGTGAATGTTCAGATTTGTTCTGCATTCCGTCCATCAATTGTGTGTCCTTTGCTTTCTCGCCCTAAGTGCGCCAGGTATGCCCCGACGTGGGTCCCGGGCTCACTGTGCCACTGGAATCAAACTATCCTGGCTGACGAGGGGTGAAACCCCGAAACCGTTGCTAGGATGCTTGTTTCCAGTCAAGGGAGGACCTGGCTTGGCAGTTCGGACTGGACTGTTCCCATGAGGCACAGGGTCAATTCTGATTAGCATATGGCCAGATCTAAACTGGGGTGGCATGTGGTGAGCAAAAGAATGATGGATTTAACCAAGATCTCTTGACTGGGAGTGACTGTTTAGATTTGTTCTGCATTCTGTCCATCAATTGTATGTCCTTTGCTTTCTCACCCTAAATGCTCCAGGTATGCCCAGATGCGGGACCTGGGCTCACTTGCCACTGGAATCAAGCTATCCTGCCTGACGAGGAGTGAAACCCTGAAACCGGTCCTAGGATGCTAGTTTCTGGTCCAGGGTGGACCTGGCTTGGCAGTTCGGGCTGGACTGTTCCCATGAGGCACAGGTCAAGAATGATTTGCATATGACCAGGTCTAACCTGGGGTGGCATGGTGAGCAAAAGAATGATGGATTTAACCCAGATCTCTTGACTGGGGTGAATGTTTAGATTTGTTCTGCATTCCGTCCATCATTTGTGTGTCCTTTGCTTTCCCGCCCCAAGTGCGCCAGGTATGCCCAGACGTGGGTCATGGACTTACTGTGCCACTGATATCAAGCTATCCTTGCTGACGAGGGGTAAAACCCCGAAGCCGGTCCTAGGATGCTTGTTTCCGGACCAGGGAGGACCTGGCTTGGCAGTTCGGGCTGGACTGTTCCCATGAGGCACAGGGTCAAGACTGATTTGCATATGGCCAGGTCTAAACTGGGGTGGCATGATGAGCAAAAGAATCATGGATTTAACCCAGATCTCTTGACAGGGTGTGAATGTTTAGATTTGTTCTGCATTCCGTCCATCAATTGTGTGTCCTTTGCTTTCTCGCCCTAAGTGCGCCAGTTATGCCCAGACGTGGGTACTGGGCTCACCGTGCCACTGGATTCAAGCTATCCTGGCTGATGAGGGGTGAAACCCCGAAACCATTGCTAGATTGCTTGTTTCCGGTCCAGGGAGGACCTGGCATGGCAGTTCGGGCTGGACTGTTCCCATGAGGCACAGGGTCAAGACTTATTTGCATATGGCCAGGTCTAAACTGGGGTGGCATGGTGAGCAAAAGAATGATGGATTTAACCCCGGATCTCTTGACTGGGGATGAATGTTTAGATTTGTTCTGCATTCCGTCCATCAATTGTGTGTCCTTTGCTTGCTCTCCCTAAGTGCACCAGGTCTGCTCAGATGTAGGTCCTGGGCTCACTGTGCCACTGGAATAAAGCTATCCTGGCTGACGAGGGGTGAGACCCCGAAACCGGTCCTAGGATGCTTGTTTCCGGTCCAGGGAGGACCTGGCTTGGCAGTTCGGGCTGGACTGTTCCCATGAGGCACAGGGTAAAGACTGATTTGCGTATGGCCAAGTCTAAACTGGGTTGGCATGGTGAGCAAAAGAATGATGGATTTAACCCAGATCTCTTGACTGGGGGTGAATGTTCAGATTTGTTCTGCATTCCGTCCATCATGTGTGTGTCCTTTGCTTTCCCGCCCTAAGTGCGCCAGGTATACCCAGACGTGGGTTCTGGGCTCACTGTGCCACTGGAATCAAGCTATCCTGGCTGCCGAGGCGTGAAACCCCAAAACCGGTCCTAGCATGCTTCTTTCCGGTCCAGGGAGGACCTGTCTTGGCAGTTCGGGCTGGCCTGTTGCCATGAGGCACAGGGTCAAGACTGATTTGCATATGGCCAGGTCTAAACTGGGTGGCATGGTGAGCAAAAGAATGATGGATTTAACCCACATCTCTTGACTGGGGTGACTGTTTAGATTTGTTCTGCATTCCGTCCATCAATTGTGTGTCCTTTGCTTTCTCGCCCTAAGTGCGCCAGGTATAGCCAGACGTGGGTCCCGGGCTCACTGTGCCACTGGAATCAAGCTATCCTGGCTGCTGAGGCGTGAAACCCCAAAACCGGTCCTTGGATGCTTCTTTCCGGTCCAGGGAGGACTTGTCTTGGCAGTTCGGGCTGGACTGTTGCCATGAGGCATAGGGTCAAGACTGATTTGCATATGGCCAGGTCTAAACTGGGGTGGCATGGTGAGCAAAATAATGATGGATTTAACCCAGATCTCTTGACTGGGGGTGACTGTTTAGATTTGTTCTGCATTCTGTCCATCATTTGTGTGTCCTTTGCTTTCCCGCCCTAAGTGCGCCAGGTATGCCCAGACGTGGGTCATGGACTCACTGTGCCACTGATATCAAGCTATCCTGGCTGACGATGGGTTAAACCCCGAAGCCGGTCCTAGGATGCTTGTTTCCTTACCAGGGAGGACCTGGCATGGCAGTTCGGCCTGGACTGTTCCCATGAGGCACAGGGTCAAGAGTTATTTGCATATGGCCAGGTCTAAACTGGGGTGGCATGGTGAGCAAAAGAATGATGGATTTAACCCCGGATCTCTTGACTGGGGATGAATGTTTAGATTTGTTCTGTATTCCGTCCATCAATTGTGTGTCCTTTGCTTGCTCTCCGTAAGTGCACCAGGTCTGCTCAGATGTAGGTCCTGGGCTCACTGTTCCACTGGAATAAAGCTATCCTGGCTGACGAGGGGTGAGACCCCGAAACCGGTCCTAGGATGCTTGTTTCCAGTCCAGGGAGGACCTGGCTTGGCAGTTCGGGCTGGACTGTTCCCATGAGGCACAGGGTAAAGACTGATTTGCGTATGGCCAAGTCTAAACTGGGGTGGCATGGTGAGCAAAAGAATGATGGATTTAACCCAGATCTCTTGACTGGGGATGAATGTTTAGATTTGTTCTGCATTCCGTCCATCAATTGTGTGTCCTTTTCTTTCTCGCCCTAAGTGCGCCACGTATGCCCAGACGTGGGTCCTGGGCTCACTGTGCCGCTGAAATCAAGCTATCCTGGCTGACGAGGGGTGAAACCCCGAAACCACTCTTAGGATGTTTGTTTCCGGTCCAGGGAAGACCTGGCTTGGCAGTTCGGGCTGGACTGTTCCCATGAGGCACAGGGTCAAGACTGATTTGCATTTGGCCAGGTCTAAACTGGGGTGGCATGGTGACCAAAAGAATTATGGATTTAACCCAGATCTCTTGACTTGGGGTGAATGTTTAGATTTGTTCTGCATTCCGTCCATCATTTGTGTGTCCTTTGCTTTCCCGCCCTAAGAGCGCCAGGTATGCCCAGACGTGGGTCCTGGGCTCACTGTGCCACTGGAATCAAGCTATCCTGGCTGACGAGGGGTGAGACCCCGAAACCGGTCCTAGGATGCTTGTTTCTGGTCCAGGGAGGACCTGGCTTGGCAGTTCGGGCTGGACTGTTCCCATGAGGCACAGGGTCAAGACTGATTTGCGTATGGCCAAGTCTAAACTGGGGTGGCAAGGTGAGCAAAAGAATGATGGATTTAACTCAGATCTCTTGACTGGGGGTGACTGTTTAGATTTGTTCTGCATTCCGTCCATCATTTGTGTGTCCTTTGCTTTCCCGCCCTAAGTGCGCCAGGTATGCCCAAAAGTGGGTCCTGGGTTCACTGTGCCACTGGTATCAAGCTATCCTGGCTGACGAGGAGTGAAACCCCAAAACCGGTCCTAGGATGCTTGTTTCTGGTCCAGGGAGGACCTGGCTTGGCAGTTCGGGCTGGACTGTTCCCATGAGGCACAGGGTCAAGACTAATTTGCATATGGCCAGGTCTAAACTGGGGTGGCATGGTGAGCAAAAGAATGATGGATTTATCCCAGATCTCTTGACTAGGGGTGAATGTTCAGATTTGTTCTGCATTCCGTCCATCAATTGTGTGTCCTTTGCTTTCTCGCCCTAAGTGCGCCAGGTATGCCCAGACGTGGGTCCCGGGCTCACTGTGCCACTGGAATCAAACTATCCTGGCTGACGAGGGGTGAAACCCCGAAACTGTTGCTAGGATGCTTGTTTCCGGTCAAGGGAGGACC
The DNA here is from genome assembly GCF_964204655.1 of Triturus cristatus. NCBI lineage: Eukaryota > Metazoa > Chordata > Amphibia > Caudata > Salamandridae > Triturus > Triturus cristatus. The sequence continues at coordinate 939,116,129 of NC_140594.1, read as the reverse complement.
TGGCTTGGCAGTTCGGACTAGACTGTTCCCATGAGGCACAGGGTCAATTCTGATTAGCATATGGCCAGATCTAAACTGGGGTGGCATGTGGTGAGCAAAAGAATGATGGATTTAACCAAGATCTCTTGACTGGGAGTGACTGTTTAGATTTGTTCTGCATTCTGTCCATCAATTGTATGTCCTTTGCTTTCTCACCCTAAATGCTCCCGGTATGCCCAGATGCGGGACCTGGGCTCACTTGCCACTGGAATCAAGCTATCCTGGCTGACGAGGAGTGAAACCCCGAAACCGGTCCTAGGATGCTTGTTTCTGGTCCAGGGTGGACCTGGCTTGGCAGTTCGGGCTGGACTGTTCCCATGAGGCACAGGTCAAGACTGATTTGCATATGACCAGGTCTAACCTGGGGTGGCATGGTGAGCAAAAGAATGATGGATTTAACCCAGATCTCTTGACTGGGGTGAATGTTTAGATTTGTTCTGCATTCCGTCCATCAATTGTGTGTCCTTTGCTTTCTCGCCCTAAGTGCGCCAGGTATGCCCAGACGTGGGTACTGGGCTCACTGTGCCACTGGAATCAAGCTATCCTGGCTGACGAGGGGTGAAACCCCGAAACCGTTGCTAGGATGCTGGTTTCCGGTCCAGGGAGTTCCTGGCTTGGCAGTTCGGACTGGGCTTTTCCCATGAGGCACAGGGTCAAGACTGATTTGCATATGGCCAGGTCTAAACTGGAGTGGCATGGTGAGCAAAAGAATGATGGATTTAAGCAAGATCTCTTGACTGGGGGTGAATGTTTAGATTTGTTCTGCATTCTGTCCATCATTTGTGTGTCCTTTGCTTTCCCGTCCTAAGTGCGCCAGGTATGCCCAGACGTGGGTCATGGACTCACTGTGCCACTGATATCAAGCTATCCTGGCTGACGAGGGGTAAAACCCCGAAGCCGGTCCTAGGATGCTTGTTTCCGGACCAGGGAGGACCTGGCTTGGCAGTTCGGGCTGGACTGTTCCCATGAGGCACAGGGTCAAGACTGATTTGCATATGGCCAGGTCTAAACTGGGGTGGCATGATGAGCAAAAGAATCATGGATTTAACCCAGATCTCTTGACTGGGTGTGAATGTTTAGATTTGTTCTGCATTCCGTCCATCAATTGTGTGTCCTTTGCTTTCTCGCCCTAAGTGCGCCAGTTATGCCCAGACGTGGGTACTGGGCTCACTGTGCCACTGGATTCAAGCTATCCTGGCTGATGAGGGGTGAAACCCCGAAACCATTGCTAGATTGCTTGTTTCCGGTCCAGAGAGGACCTGGCATGGCAGTTCGGGCTGGACTGTTCCCATGAGGCACAGGGTCAAGACTTATTTGCATATGGCCAGGTCTAAACTGGGGTGGCATGGTGAGCAAAAGAATGATGGATTTAACCCCGGATCTCTTGACTGGGGATGAATGTTTAGATTTGTTCTGCATTCCGTCCATCAATTGTGTGTCCTTTGCTTGCTCTCCCTAAGTGCACCAGGTCTGCTCAGATGTAGGTCCTGGGCTCACTGTGCCACTGGAATAAAGCTATCCTGGCTGACGAGGGGTGAGACCCCGAAACCGGTCCTAGGATGCTTGTTTCCGGTCCAGGGAGGACCTGGCTTGGCAGTTCGGGCTGGACTGTTCCCATGAGGCACAGGGTAAAGACTGATTTGCGTATGGCCAAGTCTAAACTGGGTTGGCATGGTGAGCAAAAGAATGATGGATTTAACCCAGATCTCTTGACTGGGGGTGAATGTTCAGATTTGTTCTGCATTCCGTCCATCATGTGTGTGTCCTTTGCTTTCCCGCCCTAAGTGCGCCAGGTATGCCCAGACTTGTTTTCTGGGCTCACTGTGCCACTGGAATCAAGCTATCCTGGCTGCCGAGGCGTGAAACCCCAAAACCGGTCCTAGGATGCTTCTTTCCGGTCCAGGGAGGACCTGTCTTGGCAGTTCGGGCTGGCCTGTTGCCATGAGGCACAGGGTCAAGACTGATTTGCATATGGCCAGGTCTAAACTGGGTGGCATGGTGAGCAAAAGAATGATGGATTTAACCCACATCTCTTGACAGGCGTGACTGTTTAGATTTGTTCTGCATTCCGTCCATCAATTGTGTGTCATTTGCTTTCTCGCCCTAAGTGCGCCAGGTATAGCCAGACGTGGGTCCCGGGCTCACTGTGCCACTGGAATCAAGCTATCCTGGCTGCCGAGGCGTGAAACCCCAAAACCGGTCCTAGGATGCTTCTTTCCGGTCCAGGGAGGACTTGTCTTGGCAGTTCGGGCTGGACTGTTGCCATGAGGCATAGGGTCAAGACTGATTTGCATATGGCCAGGTCTAAACTGGGGTGGCATGGTGAGCAAAATAATGATGGATTTAACCCAGATCTCTTGACTGGGGGTGACTGTTTAGATTTGTTCTGCATTCTGTCCATCATTTGTGTGTCCTTTGCTTTCCCGCCCTAAGTACGCCAAGTATGCCCAGACGTGGGTCATGGACTCACTGTGCCACTGATATCAAGCTATCCTGGCTGACGATGGGTTAAACCCCGAAGCCGGTCCTAGGATGCTTGTTTCCTTACCAGGGAGGACCTGGCATGGCAGTACGGCCTGGACTGTTCCCATGAGGCACAGGGTCAAGACTTATTTGCATATGGCCAGGTCTAAACTGGGGTGGCATGGTGAGCAAAAGAATGATGGATTTAACCCCGGATCTCTTGACTGGGGATGAATGTTTAGATTTGTTCTGTATTCCGTCCATCAATTGTGTGTCCTTTGCTTGCTCTCCGTAAGTGCACCAGGTCTGCTCAGATGTAGGTCCTGGGCTCACTGTTCCACTGGAATAAAGCTATCCTGGCTGACGAGGGGTGAGACCCCGAAACCGGTCCTAGGATGCTTGTTTCCGGTCCAGGGAGGACCTGGCTTGGCAGTTCGGGCTGGACTGTTCCCATGAGGCACAGGGTAAAGACTGATTTGCGTATGGCCAAGTCTAAACTGGGGTGGCATGGTGAGCAAAAGAATGATGGATTTAACCCAGATCTCTTGACTGGGGATGAATGTTTAGATTTGTTCTGCATTCCGTCCATCAATTGTGTGTCCTTTGCTTTCTCGCCCTAAGTGCGCCAGGTATAGCCAGACGTGGATCCCGGGCTCACTGTGCCACTGGAATCAAGCTATCCTGGCTGCCGAGGCGTGAGACCCCAAAACCGGTCCTAGGATGCTTCTTTCCGGTCCAGGGAGGACTTGTCTTGGCAGTTCGGGCTGGACTGTTGCCATGAGGCACAGGGTCAAGACTGATTTGCATATGGCCAGGTCTAAACTGGGTGGCATGGTGAGCAAAATAATGATGGATTTAAGCCAGATCTCTTGACTGGGGCTGAATGTTTAGATTTGTTCTGCATTCCGTCCATCAATTGTGTGTCCTTTGCTTTCTCGCCCTAAATGCGCCAGGTATGCCCAGACGTGGGTCCTGGGCTCAGTGTGCCACTGGAATAAAGCTATCCTGGCTGATGAGGGCTGAAACCCCGAAACCGTTGCTAGGATGCTTGTTTACGGTCCAAGGAGGACCTGACTTGGCAGTTCGGGCTACTGTTCCCATGAGGTACAGTGGCAAAGACTGATTTGCATATGGCCACTTCTAAACTGGGGTGGCATGGTGAGCAAAAGAATGATGGATTTAACCCAGATCTCCTGACTGGGGTGAATGTTTAGATTTGTTCAGCATTCTGTCCATCAATTGTGTGTCCTTTGCTTTGTCGCTCTAAGTGCGGCAGGTATGGCCAGACGTGGGTCCCGGGCTCACTGTGCCACTGGAATCAAGCTATCCTGGCTGCCGAGGGGTGAAACCCCAAAACCGGTCCTAGGTTGCTTGTTTCCGGTGTAGGGAAGACCTTTCTTGGCAGTTCGAGCTCGACTGTTACCATGAAGCACAGGGTCCAGACTGATTTGCATATGGCAAGGTCCAAACTGGGGTGGCATGGTGAGCAAAATAATGATGGATTTAACCCAGATCTCTTGACTGGGGGTGAATGTTTAGATTTGTTTTGCATTCCGTCCATCATTTATGTGTCCTTTGCTTTCTCGCCCTAAGTGCTCCAGGTATGCCCAGACGTGGGTCATGGACTCACTGTGCCACTGATATCAAGCTATCCTGGCTGACGAGGGGTGAAACCCCGAAACCGGTCCTAGGATGCTTGTTTTCGGACCAGGGCGTACCTGGCTTGGCAGTTCGGGCTGGACTGTTTCCATGAGGCACAGGGTCAAGACTGATTTGCATATGTCCAGGTCTAAACTGGGGTGGCATGGTGAGCAAAAGAATGATGGATTTAACCCAGATCTCTTGCCCGGGGGTGACTGTTTAGATTTTTTCGCCATTCCGTCCATCAATTGTGTGTCCTTTGCTTTCTCACCGTAAATGCGCCAGGTATGCCCAGATGTGGGTCCTGGGCTCACTGTGCCACTGGAATCAAGCTGTGCTGGCTGACGAGGAGTGAAACCCCGAAACCGGACCTAGGATGCGTGTTTCTGGTCCAGGGAGGACATGGCTTGGCAGTTCGGGCCGGACTGTTCCCATGAGGCACAGTGGCAAAGACTGATTTGCATATGGCCACTTCTAAACTGGGGTGGCATGGTGAGCAAAAGAATGATGGATTTAACCCAGATCTCCTGACTGGGGTGAATGTTTAGATTTGTTCAGCATTCTGTCCATCAATTGTGTGTCCTTTGCTTTCTCGCCCTAAGTGCGCCCGGTATGGCCAGACGTGGGTCCCGGGCTCACTGTGCCACTGGAATCAAGCTATCCTGGCTGCCGAGGGGTGAAACCCCAAAACCAGTCCTAGGATGCTTGTTTCCGGTCCAGGGAAGACCTTTCTTGGCAGTTCGAGCTCGACTGTTACCATGAAGCACAGGTTCCAGACTGATTTTCATATGGCAAGGTCCAAACTGGGGTGGCATGGTGAGCAAAATAATGATGGATTTAACCAAGATCTCTTGACTGGGGGTGAATGTTTAGATTTGTTCTGCATTCCGTCCATCAATTGTGTGTCCTTTGCTTTCTCGCCCTAAGTGCGCCAGGTATGCCCAGACGTGGGTACTGGGCTCACTGTGCCACTGGAATCAAGCTATCCTGGCTGATGAGGGGTGAAAGCCCGAAACCGTTGCTAGGATGCTGGTGTCCGGTCCAGGGAGGACCTGGCTTGGCAGTTCGGGCTGGACTGTTCCCATGAGGCACAGGGTCAAGACTGATTTGCATATGGCCAAGTCTAAACTGGGGTGGCATGGTGAGCAAAATAATGATGGATTTAACCCAGATCTCTTGACTGGGGGTGAATGTTTAGATTTGTTCTGCATTCCGTCCATCATTTGTGTGTCCGTTGCTTTCCCGCCCTAAGTGCGCCAGGTATGCCCAGACGTGGCTCCTGGGCTCAGTGTACCACTGGTATCAATCTATCCTGGCTGATGAGGGGTGAAACCCCGAAACCGGTCCTAGGATGATTGTTTCCGGTCCAGGGAGGAGCTGGCTTGGCAGTTCGGGCTGGTCTGTTCCCATGAGGCACAGGGTCAAGACTGATTTGCATATGGCCAGGTCTAAACTGGGGTGGCATGGTGAGCAAAATAATGATGGATTTAACCCAGATCTCTTGACAGGGTGTGAATGTTTAGATTTGTTCAACATTCTGTCCATCATTTGTGTGTATTTTGCTTTCTCGCCCTGACTGCGCCAGGTTTGCCCAGACGTGGGTCCCGGGGTCACTATGTCGCTGGAATCAAGCTATCCTGGCTGACGAGGGGTGAAACCCCGAAACCGGTCCTAGGATGCTTGTTTCCGGTCCAGGGAGGAGCTGGCTTGGCAGTTCGGGCTGGTCTTTTCCCATGAGGCACAGGGTCAAGACTGATTTGCATATGGCCAGGTCTAAACTGGGGTGGCATGGTGAGCAAAACAATGATGGATTTAACCCAGATCTTTTGACTGGGGGTGAATGTTTAGATTTGTTCAGCATTCCGTCCATCATTTGTGTGTCCTTTGCTTTCCCGCCCTAAGTGCGCCAGGTATGCCCAGACGTGGGTAATGGGCTCACTGTGCCACTGGATTCAAGCTATCCTGGCTGATGAGGGGTGAAACCCCGAAACCATTGCTAGATTGCTTGTTTACGGTCCAGGGAGGACCTGGCATGGCAGTTCGGGCTGGACTGTTCCCATGAGGCACAGGGTCAAGACTTATTTGCATATGGCCAGGTCTAAACTGGGGTGGCATGGTGAGCAAAAGAATGATGGATTTAACCCCGGATCTCTTGACTGGGGATGAATGTTTAGATTTGTTCTGCATTCCGTCCATCAATTGTGTGTCCTTTGCTTGCTCTCCCTAAGTGCACCAGGTCTGCTCAGATGTAGGTCCTGGGCTTACTGTGCCACTGGAATAAAGCTATCCTGGCTGACGAGGGGTGAGACCCCGAAACCGGTCCTAGGATGCTTGTTTCCGGTCCAGGGAGGACCTGGCTTGGCAGTTCGGGCTGGACTGTTCCCATGAGGCACAGGGTAAAGACTGATTTGCGTATGGCCAAGTCTAAACTGGGTTGGCATGGTGAGCAAAAGAATGATGGATTTAACCCAGATCTCTTGACTGGGGGTGAATGTTCAGATTTGTTCTGCATTCCGTCCATCATGTGTGTGTCCTTTGCTTTCCCGCCCTAAGTTCTCCAGGTATACCCAGACGTGGGTTCTGGGCTCACTGTGCCACTGGAATCAAGCTATCCTGGCTGCCGAGGCGTGAAACCCCAAAACCGGTCCTAGCATGCTTCTTTCCGGTCCAGGGAGGACCTGTCTTGGCAGTTCGGGCTGGCCTGTTGCCATGAGGCACAGGGTCAAGACTGATTTGCATATGGCCAGGTCTAAACTGGGTGGCATGGTGAGCAAAAGAATGATGGATTTAACCCACATCTCTTGACTGGGGTGACTGTTTAGATTTGTTCTGCATTCCGTCCATCAATTGTGTGTCCTTTGCTTTCTCGCCCTAAGTGCGCCAGGTATAGCCAGACGTGGGTCCCGGGCTCACAGTGCCACTGGAATCAAGCTATCCTGGCTGCTGAGGCGTGAAACCCGAAAACCGGTCCTAGGATGCTTCTTTCCGGTCCAGGGAGGACTTGTCTTGGCAGTTCGGGCTGGACTGTTGCCATGAGGTATAGGGTCAAGACTGATTTGCATATGGCCAGGTCTAAACTGGGGTGGCATGGTGAGCAAAATAATGATGGATTTAACCCAGATCTCTTGACTGGGGGTGACTGTTTAGATTTGTTCTGCATTCTGTCCATCATTTGTGTGTCCTTTGCTTTCCCGCCCTAAGTGCGCCAGGTATGCCCAGACGTGGGTCATGGACTCACTGTGCCACTGATATCAAGCTATCCTGGCTGACGATGGGTTAAACCCCGAAGCCGGTCCTAGGATGCTTGTTTCCTTACCAGGGAAGACCTGGCATGGCAGTTCGGCCTGGACTGTTCCCATGAGGCACAGGGTCAAGAGTTATTTGCATATGTTCAGGTCTAAACTGGGGTGGCATGGTGAGCAAAAGAATGATGGATTTAACCCCGGATCTCTTGACTGGGGTTGAATGTTTAGATTTGTTCTGTATTCCGTCCATCAATTGTGTGTCCTTTGCTTGCTCTCCGTAAGTGCACCAGGTCTGCTCAGATGTAGGTCCTGGGCTCACTGTTCCACTGGAATAAAGCTATCCTGGCTGACGAGGGGTGAGACCCCGAAACCGGTCCTAGGATGCTTGTTTCCGGTCCAGGGAGGACCTGGCTTGGCAGTTCGGGCTGGACTGTTCCCATGAGGCACAGGGTAAAGACTGATTTGCGTATGGCCAAGTCTAAACTGGGGTGGCATGGTGAGCAAAAGAATGATGGATTTAACCCAGATCTCTTGACTGGGGATGAATGTTTAGATTTGTTCTGCATTCCGTCCATCAATTGTGTGTCCTTTTCTTTCTCGCCCTAAGTGCGCCACGTATGCCCAGACGTGGGTCCTGGGCTCACTGTGCCGCTGAAATCAAGCTATCCTGGCTGACGAGGGTGAAACCCCGAAACCACTCTTAGGATGTTTGTTTCCGGTCCAGGGAGGACCTGGCTTGGCAGTTCGGGCTGGACTGTTCCCATGAGGCACAGGGTCAAGACTGATTTGCATTTGGCCAGGTCTAAACTGGGGTGGCATGGTGACCAAAAGAATTATGGATTTAACCCAGATCTCTTGACTTGGGGTGAATGTTTAGATTTGTTCTGCATTCCGTCCATCATTTGTGTGTCCTTTGCTTTCCCCCCCTAAGAGCGCCAGGTATGCCCAGACGTGGGTCCTGGGCTCACTGTGCCACTGGAATCAAGCTATCCTGGCTGACGAGGGGTGAGACCCCGAAACCGGTCCTAGGATGCTTGTTTCTGGTCCAGGGAGGACCTGGCTTGGCAGTTCGGGCTGGACTGTTCCCATGAGGCACAGGTTCAAGACTGATTTGCGTATGGCCAAGTCTAAACTGGGGTGGCAAGGTGAGCAAAAGAATGATGGATTTAACTCAGATCTCTTGACTGGGGGTGACTGTTTAGATTTGTTCTGCATTCCGTCCATCATTTGTGTGTCCTTTGCTTTCCCGCCCTAAGTGCGCCAGGTATGCCCAAACGTGGGTCCTGGGTTCACTGTGCCACTGGTATCAAGCTATCCTGGCTGACGAGGAGTGAAACCCCGAAACCGGTCCTAGGATGCTTGTTTCCGGTCCAGGGAGGACCTGGCTTGGCAGTTCGGGCTGGACTGTTCCCATGAGGCACAGGGTCAAGACTGATTTGCATATGGCCAGGTCTAAACTGGGGTGGCATGGTGAGCAAAAGAATGATGGATTTATCCCAGATCTCTTGACTAGGGGTGAATGTTCAGATTTGTTCTGCATTCCGTCCATCAATTGTGTGTCCTTTGCTTTCTCGCCCTAAGTGCGCCAGGTATGCCCAGACGTGGGTCCCGGGCTCACTGTGCCACTGGAATCAAACTATCCTGGCTGACGAGGGGTGAAACCCCGAAACCGTTGCTAGGATGCTTGTTTCCGGTCAAGGGAGGGCCTGGCTTGGCAGTTCGGACTGGACTGTTCCCATGAGGCACAGGGTCAATTCTTATTAGCATATGGCCAGATCTAAACTGGGGTGGCATGTGGTGAGCAAAAGAATGATGGATTTAAGCAAGATCTCTTGACTGGGGGTGAATGTTTAGATTTGTTCTGCATTCTGTCCATCATTTGTGTGTCCTTTGCTTTCCCGTCCTAAGTGCGCCAGGTATGCCCAGACGTGGGTCATGGACTCACTGTGCCACTGACATCAAGCTATCCTGGCTGACGAGGGGTAAAACCCCGAAGCCGGTCCTAGGATGCTTGTTTCCGGACCAGGGAGGACCTGGCTTGGCAGTTCGGGCTGGACTGTTCCCATGAGGCACAGGGTCAAGACTGATTTGCATATGGCCAGGTCTAAACTGGGGTGGCATGATGAGCAAAAGAATCATGGATTTAACCCAGATCTCTTGACTGGGTGTGAATGTTTAGATTTGTTCTGCATTCCGTCCATCAATTGTGTGTCCTTTGCTTTCTCGCCCTAAGTGCGCCAGTTATGCCCAGACGTGGGTACTGGGCTCACTGTGCCACTGGATTCAAGCTATCCTGGCTGATGAGGGGTGAAACCCCGAAACCATTGCTAGATTGCTTGTTTCCGGTCCAGGGAGGACCTGGCATGGCAGTTCGGGCTGGACTGTTCCCATGAGGCACAGGGTCAAGACTTATTTGCATATGGCCAGGTCTAAACTGGGGTGGCATGGTGAGCAAAAGAATGATGGATTTAACCCCGGATCTCTTGACTGGGGATGAATGTTTAGATTTGTTCTGCATTCCGTCCATCAATTGTGTGTCCTTTGCTTGCTCTCCCTAAGTGCACCAGGTCTGCTCAGATGTAGGTCAGGGGCTCACTGTGCCACTGGAATAAAGCTATCCTGGCTGACGAGGGGTGAGACCCCGAAACCGGTCCTAGGATGCTTGTTTCCGGTCCAGGGAGGACCTGGCTTGGCAGTTTGGGCTGGACTGTTCCCATGAGGCACAGGGTAAAGACTGATTTGCGTATGGCCAAGTCTAAACTGGGTTGGCATGGTGAGCAAAAGAATGATGGATTTAACCCAGATCTCTTGACTGGGGGTGAATGTTCAGATTTGTTCTGCATTCCGTCCATCATGTGTGTGTCCTTTGCTTTCCCGCCCTAAGTGCGCCAGGTATGCCCAGACTTGTTTTCTGGGCTCACTGTGCCACTGGAATCAAGCTATCCTGGCTGCCGAGGCGTGAAACCCCAAAACCGGTCCTAGGATGCTTCTTTCCGGTCCAGGGAGGACCTGTCTTGGCAGTTCGGGCTGGCCTGTTGCCATGAGGCACAGGGTCAAGACTGATGTGCATATGGCCAGGTCTAAACTGGGTGGCATGGTGAGCAAAAGAATGATGGATTTAACCCACATCTCTTGACTGGCGTGACTGTTTAGATTTGTTCTGCATTCCGTCCATCAATTGTGTGTCATTTGCTTTCTCGCCCTAAGTGCGCCAGGTATAGCCAGACGTGGATCCCGGGCTCACTGTGCCACTGGAATCAAGCTATCCTGGCTGCCGAGGCGTGAGACCCCAAAACCGGTCCTAGGATGCTTCTTTCCGGTCCAGGGAGGACTTGTCTTGGCAGTTCGGGCTGGACTGTTGCCATGAGGCACAGGGTCAAGACTGATTTGCATATGGCCAGGTTTAAACTGGGTGGCATGGTGAGCAAAATAATGATGGATTTAAGCCAGATCTCTTGACTGGGGCTGAATGTTTAGATTTGTTCTGCATTCCGTCCATCAATTGTGTGTCCTTTGCTTTCTCGCCCTAAATGCGCCAGGTATGCCCAGACGTGGGTCCTGGGCTCACTGTGCCACTGGAATAAAGCTATCCTGGCTGATGAGGGCTGAAACCCCGAAACCGTTGCTAGGATGCTTGTTTACGGTCCAAGGAGGACCTGACTTGGCAGTTCGGGCTACTGTTCCCATGAGGCACAGTGGCAAAGACTGATTTGCATATGGCCACTTCTAAACTGGGGTGGCATGGTGAGCAAAAGAATGATGGATTTAACCCAGATCTCCTGACTGGGGTGAATGTTTAGATTTGTTCAGCATTCTGTCCATTAATTGTGTGTCCTTTGCTTTGTCGCTCTAAGTGCGGCAGGTATGGCCAGACGTGGGTCCCGGGCTCACTGTGCCACTGGAATCAAGCTATCCTGGCTGCCGAGGGGTGAAACCCCAAAACCGGTCCTAGGTTGCTTGTTTCCGGTCCAGGGAAGACCTTTCTTGGCAGTTCGAGCTCGACTGTTACCATGAAGCACAGGGTCCAGACTGATTTGCATATGGCAAGGTCCAAACTGGGGTGGCATGGTGAGCAAAATAATGATGGATTTAACCCAGATCTCTTGACTGGGGGTGAATGTTTAGATTTGTTTTGCATTCCGTCCATCATTTATGTGTCCTTTGCTTTCTCGCCCTAAGTGCTCCAGGTATGCCCAGACGTGGGTCATGGACTCACTGTGCCACTGATATCAAGCTATCCTGGCTGACGAGGGGTGAAACCCCGAAACCGGTCCTAGGATGCTTGTTTTCGGACCAGGGCGTACCTGGCTTGGCAGTTCGGGCTGGACTGTTTCCATGAGGCACAGGGTCAAGACTGATTTGCATATGGCCAGGTCTAAACTGGGGTGGCATGGTGAGCAAAAGAATGATGGATTTAACCCAGATCTCTTGCCCGGGGGTGACTGTTTAGATTTTTTCGCCATTCCGTCCATCAATTGTGTGTCCTTTGCTTTCTCACCGTAAATGCGCCAGGTATGCCCAGATGTGGGTCCTGGGCTCACTGTGCCACTGGAATCAAGCTATGCTGGCTGACGAGGAGTGAAACCCCGAAACCGGACCTAGGATGCGTGTTTCTGGTCCAGGGAGGACATGGCTTGGCAGTTCGGGCCGGACTGTTCCCATGAGGCACAGTGGCAAAGACTGATTTGCATATGGCCACTTCTAAACTGGGGTGGCATGGTGAGCAAAAGAATGATGGATTTAACCCAGATCTCCTGACTGGGGTGAATGTTTAGATTTGTTCAGCATTCTGTCCATCAATTGTGTGTCCTTTGCTTTCTCGCCCTAAGTGCGCCCGGTATGGCCAGACGTGGGTCCCGGGCTCACTGTGCCACTGGAATCAAGCTATCCTGGCTGCCGAGGGGTGAAACCCCAAAACCAGTCCTAGGATGCTTGTTTCCGGTCCAGGGAAGACCTTTCTTGGCAGTTCGAGCTCGACTGTTACCATGAAGCACAGGGTCCAGACTGATTTTCATATGGCAAGGTCAAAACTGGGATGGCATGGTGAGCAAAATAATGATGGATTTAACCAAGATCTCTTGACTGGGGGTGAATGTTTAGATTTGTTCTGCATTCCGTCCATCAATTGTGTGTCCTTTGCTTTCTCGCCCTAAGTGCGCCAGGTATGCCCAGACGTGGGTACTGGGCTCACTGTGCCACTGGAATCAATCTATCCTGGCTGACGAGGGGTGAAACCCCGAAACCGGTCCTAGGATGCTTGTTTCCGGTCCAGGGAGGAACTGGCTTGGCAGTTCGGGCTGGTCTGTTCCCATGAGGCACAGGGTCAAGACTGATTTGCATATGGCCAGGTCTAAACTGGGGTGGCATGGTGAGCAAAATAATGATGGATTTAACCCAGATCTCTTGACAGGGTGTGAATGTTTAGATTTGTTCAACATTCTGTCCATCATTTGTGTGTATTTTGCTTTCTCGCCCTAAGTGCGTCAGGTTTGCCCAGACGTGGGTCCCGGGGTCACTATGTCGCTGGAATCAAGCTATCCTGGCTGACGAGGGGTGAAACCCCGAAACCGGTCCTAGGATGCTTGTTTCCGGTCCAGGGAGGAGCTGGCTTGGCAGTTCGGGCTGGTCTTTTCTCATGAGGCACAGGGTCAAGACTGATTTGCATATGGCCAGGTCTAAACTGGGGTGGCATGGTGAGCAAAATAATGATGGATTTAACCCAGATCTTTTGACTGGGGGTGAATGTTTAGATTTGTTCAGCATTCCGTCCATCATTTGTGTGTCCTTTGCTTTCCCGCCCTAAGTGCGCCAGGTATGCCCAGACGTGGGTAATGGGATCACTGTGCCACTGGTATCAAGCTATTCTTGTTGACGAGGGGTGAAACCCTGAAACCGGTCCTAGGATGCTTGTTTCCGGTCCAGGGAGGACCTGGCTTGGCAGTTCGGGCTGGACCATTCCCATGAGGCACAGTGTCAAGACTGATTTGCATATGGCCACTTCTAAACTGGGGTGGCATGGTGAGCAAAAGAAAGATGGATTTAACCCAGATCTCTTGACTGGGGTGAATGTTTAGATTTGTTCTGCATTCTGTCCATCAATTGTGTGTCCTTTGCTATCTCGCTCTAAGTGCGCCAGGTATGGCCAGACGTGGGTCCCGGGCTCACTGTGCCACTGGAATCAAGCTATCCTGGCTGTCGAGGGGTGAAACCCCAAAACCGGTCCTAGGATGCTTGTTTCCGGTCCAGGGAGGACCTTTCTTGGCAGTACGAGCTGGACTGTTACCATGAGGCACAGGGTCAAGAGTGATTTGCATATGGCCAGGTCTAAACTGGGGTGGCATGGTGAGCAAAATAATGATGGATTTAACCCAGATCTCTTGACTGGGGGTGAATGTTTAGATTTGTTCTGCATTCCGTCCATCATTTGTGTGTCCGTTGCTTTCCCGCCCTAAGTGCGCCAGGTATGCCCAGACGTGGCTCCTGGGCTCAGTGTACCACTGGTATCAATCTATCCTGGCTGATGAGGGGTGAAACCCTGAAACCGGTCCTAGGATGCTTGTTTCCGGTCCAGGGAGGACCTGGCTTGGCAGTTCGGGCTGGTCTGTTCCCATGAGGCACAGGGTCAAGACTGATTTGCAAATGGCCAGGTCTAAACTGGGGTGGCATGGTGAGCAAAATAATGATGGATTTAACCCAGATCTCTTGACTGGGGGTGAATGTTTAGATTTGTTCAGCATTCCGTCCATCATTTGTGTGTCCTTTGCTTTCCAGCCCTAAGTGCGCCAGGTATGCCCAGACATGGGTCCTGGGCTCACTGTGCCACTGGTATCAAGCTATCCTGGCTGATGAGAGATGAAACACCGAATCTGGTCCTAGGATGCTTGTTTCCGGTCCAGGGAGGACCTGGTTTGGCAGTTCGGGCTGGACTGTTCCAATGAGGCACAGGGTCAAGTCTGATTTCCATATGGCCAGGTCTTAACTGGGGTGGCATGGTGAGCAAAAGAATGATGCATTTAACCCAGATCTCGTGACTGGGGGTGAATGTTTAGATTTGTTTTGCATTCCGTCCATCAATTGTGTGTACTTTGCTTTCTCGCCCTAAGTGCGCCAGGTATGCCCAGACGTGGGTCCCGGGGACACTATGCCACTGGAATCAAGCTATCCTGGCTGACGAGGGGTGAAACCCCAAAACCGGTCCTAGGATGCTTGTTTCCGGTCCAGGGAGGAGCTGGCTTGGCAGTTCGGGCTGGTCTGTTCCCATAAGGCACAAGGTCAAGACTGATTTGCATATGGCCAGGTCTAAACTGGGGTGGCATGGTAGCAAAATAATGATGGATTTAACCCAGATCTCTTGACAGGGGGTGAATGTTTAGATTTGTTCAACATTCTGTCCATCATTTGTGTGTCCGTTGCTTTCCCGCCCTAAGTGCGCCACGTATGCCCAGACGTGGCTCCTGGGCTCAGTGTACCACTGGAATCAATCTATCCTGGGTGACGAGGGGTGAAACCCCGAAACATGTCCTAGGATGCTTGTTTCCGGTCCAGGGAGGACCTGGCTTGGCAGTTCGGGCTGGTCTGTTCTCATGAGGCACAGGGTCAAGACTGATTTGAAAATGGCCAGGTCTAAACTGGGGTGGCATGGTGACCAAAATAATGATGGATTTAACCCAGATCTCTTGACTGGGGGTGAATGTTTAGATTTGTTCAGCATTCCCTCCATCATTTGTGTGTCCTTTGCTTTATTGCCCTCAGTGCGCCAGGTATGCCCAGACATGGGTCCTGGGCTCACTGTGACACTGGTATCAAGCTATCCTGGCTGACGAGGGATGAAACCCCGAATCTGGTCCTAGGATGCTTGTTTCCGGTCCAGGGAGGACCTGGTTTGGCAGTTCGGGCTGGACTGTTCCCATGAGGCACAGGGTCAAGACTGATTTCCATATGGCCAGGTCTTAACTGGGGTGGCATGGTGAGCAAAAGAATGATGCATTTAACCCAGATCTCTTGACTGGGGGTGAATGTTTAGATTTGTTTTGCATTCCGTCCATCAATTGTGTGTCCGTTGCTTTTCCGCCCTAAGTGCGCCAGGTATGCCCAGACGTGGCTCCTGGGCTCAGTGTACCACTGGTATCAATCTATCCTGGCTGATGAGGGGTGAAACCCCGAAACCGGTCCTAGTATGCTTGTTTCCGGTCCAGGGAGGACCTGGCTTGGCAGTTCGGGCTGGTCTGTTCCCATGAGGCACAGGGTCAAGACTGATTTGCAAATGGCCAGGTCTAAACTGGGGTGGCATGGTGAGCAAAATAATGATGGATTTAACCCAGATCTCTTGACTGGGGGTGAATGTTTAGATTTGTTCTGCATTCCGTCCATCATTTGTGTGTCCGTTGCTTTCCCGCCCTAAGTGCGCCAGGTATGCCCAGACGTGGCTCCTGGGCTCATTGTACCACTGGTATCAATCTATCCTGGCTGATGAGGGGTGAAACCCCGAAACCGGTCCTAGGATGCTTGTTTCCGGTCCAGGGAGGACCTGGCTTGGCAGTTCGGGCTGGTCTGTTCCCATGAGGCACAGGGTCAAGACTGATTTGCAAATGGCCAGGTCTAAACTGGGGTGGCATGGTGAGCAAAATAATGATGGATTTAACCCAGATCTCTTGACTGGGGGTGAATGTTTAGATTTGTTCAGCATTCTGTCCATCATTTGTGTGTCCTTTGCTTTCCCGCCCTAAGTGCGCCAGGTATGCCCAGACATGGGTCCTGGGCTCACTGTGCCACTGGTATCAAGCTATCCTGGCTGATGAGAGATGAAACACCGAATCTGGTCCTAGGATGCTTGTTTCCGGTCCAGGGAGGACCTGGTTTGGCAGTTCGGGCTGGACTGTTCCAATGAGGCACAGGGTCAAGTCTGATTTCCATATGGCCAGGTCTTAACTGGGGTGGCATGGTGAGCAAAAGAATGATGCATTTAACCCAGATCTCGTGACTGGGGGTGAATGTTTAGATTTGTTTTGCATTCCGTCCATCAATTGTGTGTACTTTGCTTTCTCGCCCTAAGTGCGCCAGGTATGCCCAGACGTGGGTCCCGGGGACACTATGCCACTGGAATCAAGCTATCCTGGCTGACGAGGGGTAAAACCCCGAAACCGGTCCTAGGATGCTTGTTTCCGGTCCAGGGCGGAGCTGGCTTGGCAGTTCGGGCTGGTCTGTTCCCATAAGGCACAATGTCAAGACTGATTTGCATATGGCCAGGTCTAAACTGGGGTGGCATGGTAGCAAAATAATGATGGATTTAACCCAGATCTCTTGACAGGGGGTGAATGTTTAGATTTGTTCAACATTCTGTCCATCATTTGTGTGTCCGTTGCTTTCCCGCCCTAAGTGCGCCAGGTATGCCCAGACGTGGCTCCTGGGCTCAGTGTACCACTGGTATCAATCTATCCTGGCTGACGAGGGGTGAAACCCCGAAACATGTCCTAGGATGCTTGTTTCCGGTCCAGGGAGGACCTGGCTTGGCAGTTCGGGCTGGTCTGTTCTCATGAGGCACAGGGTCAAGACTGATTTGAAAATGGCCAGGTCTAAACTGGGGTGGCATGGTGACCAAAATAATGATGGATTTAACCCAGATCTCTTGACTGGGGGTGAATGTTTAGATTTGTTCAGCATTCCCTCCATCATTTGTGTGTCCTTTGCTTTCTTGCCCTCAGTGCGCCAGGTATGCCCAGACATGGGTCCTGGGCTCACTGTGACACTGGTATCAAGCTATCCTGGCTGACGAGGGATGAAACCCCGAATCTGGTCCTAGGATGCTTGTTTCCGGTCCAGGGAGGACCTGGTTTGGCAGTTCGGGCTGGACTGTTCCCATGAGGCACAGGGTCAAGACTGATTTCCATATGGCCAGGTCTTAACTGGGGTGGCATGGTGAGCAAAAGAATGATGTATTTAACCCAGATCTCTTGACTGGGGGTGAATGTTTAGATTTGTTTTGCATTCCGTCCATCAATTTTGTGTACTTTGCTTTCTCGCCCTAAGTGCGCCAGGTATGCCCAGACGTGGGTCCCGGGGACACTATGCCACTGGAATCAAGCTATCCGGGCTGACGAGGGGTGAAACCCCGAAACCGGTCCTAGGAGGCTTGTTTCCGGTCCAGGGAGGAGCTGGCTTGGCAGTTCGGGCTGGTCTGTTCCCATGAGGCACAGGGTGAAGACTGATTTGCATATGGCCAGGTCTAAACTGGGGTGGCATGGTGAGCAAAATAATGATGGATTTAACCCAGATCTCTTGACAGGGTGTGAATGTTTAGATTTGTTCAACATTCTGTCCATCATTTGTGTGTACTTTGCTTTCTCGCCCTAAGTGCGCCAGGTTTGCCCAGACGTGGGTCCCGGGGTCACTATTATAGACCAGGGAGGGTTTTAAGAAACAGGATAAGAAGGCGCTCAAGCAGGTAAATGAGTAAATGAAGTAGAAAGAACAAAGAACAAATGCTTTACAGTGCGACAGGTCAGGGGGAAACCCAAAACCCCTGTGTAAGGTGTGGGCAAGAGCCCATGCCACAAAATTATGAACAAATCCTGTGCACACGTGACAATTCGGTTAATTGGATCACGGAAAGAACAACAAAATTCAACAGAATGAAGAAATGTTGTTTTAATTCAAAAGATGAGTTTTCATCAGTACAAAAGGCGCCAGCCGACACGTGTTTCGTCAACAGTTAAAACACTGTGACTCTTCAGGGCACGATGAGCAATGTCATCCGGAGAAAACAAAGATATAAAGTGTGGATCAAGGAAAGGCGGTCAACCCATGGGTCCGAAGACCAGGAAAAAACCAACGGTCTGTAAATATCGATGCGACGATGTGGTTTGAAATAAGTTGTTGCCGAAGTGCGGGAGCCTGTATGTGGCGCTGTTAACTGGAAAGGAATCGCTGCCGCTGGAATCAAGCTATCCTGGCTGACGAGGGGTGAAACCCTGAAACCGGTCCTAGGATGCTTGTTTCTCTACCAGGGAGGACCTGGCTTGGCAGTTTGGGCTGGTCTGTTCCCATGAGGCACAGGGTCCAGACTGATTTGCATATGGCCAGGTTTAAACTGGGGTGGTATGGTGAGCAAAATAATGATGGATTTAACCCAGATCTCTTGACTGGGGGTGAATGTTTAGATTTGTTCAGCATTCCCTCCATCATTTGTGTGTCCTTTGCTTTCTCGCCCTCAGTGCGCCAGGTATGCCCAGACATGGGTCCTGGGCTCACTGTGACACTGGTATCAAGCTATCCTGGCTGATGAGGGGTGAAACCCCGAAACCGTTGCTAGGATGCTGGTTTCCGGTCCAGGGAGGACCTGGCTTGGCAGTTCGAGCTGGACTGTTCCCATGAGGCACAGGGTCAAGACTGATTTGCATATGGCCAAGTCTAAACTGGGGTGGCATGGTGAGCAAAATAATGATGGATTTAACCCAGATCTCTTGACTGGGGGTGAATGTTTAGGTTTGTTCTGCATTCCGTCCATCATTTGTGTGTCCGTTGCTTTCCCGCCCTAAGTGCGCCAGGTATGCCCAGACGTGGCTCCTGGGCTCAGTGTACCACTGGTATCAATCTATCCTGGCTGACGAGGGGTGAAACCCCGAAACATGTCCTAGGATGCTTGTTTCCGGTCCAGGGAGGACCTGGCTTGGCAGTTCGGGCTGGTCTGTTCTCATGAGGCACAGGGTCAAGACTGATTTGAAAATGGCCAGGTCTAAACTGGGGTGGCATGGTGACCAAAATAATGATGGATTTAACCCAGATCTCTTGACTGGGGGTGAATGTTTAGATTTGTTCAGCATTCCCTCCATCATTTGTGTGTCCTTTGCTTTCTTGCCCTCAGTGCGCCAGGTATGCCCAGACATGGGTCCTGGGCTCACTGTGACACTGGTATCAAGCTATCCTGGCTGACGAGGGATGAAACCCCGAATCTGGTCCTAGGATGCTTGTTTCCGGTCCAGGGAGGACCTGGTTTGGCAGTTCGGGCTGGACTGTTCCCATGAGGCACAGGGTCAAGACTGATTTCCATATGGCCAGGTCTTAACTGGGGTGGCATGGTGAGCAAAAGAATGATGTATTTAACCCAGATCTCTTGACTGGGGGTGAATGTTTAGATTTGTTTTGCATTCCGTCCATCAATTTTGTGTACTTTGCTTTCTCGCCCTAAGTGCGCCAGGTATGCCCAGACGTGGGTCCCGGGGACACTATGCCACTGGAATCAAGCTATCCGGGCTGACGAGGGGTGAAACCCCGAAACCGGTCCTAGGAGGCTTGTTTCCGGTCCAGGGGGGAGCTGGCTTGGCAGTTCGGGCTGGTCTGTTCCCATGAGGCACAGGGTGAAGACTGATTTGCATATGGCCAGGTCTAAACTGGGGTGGCATGGTGAGCAAAATAATGATGGATTTAACCCAGATCTCTTGACAGGGTGTGAATGTTTAGATTTGTTCAACATTCTGTCCATCATTTGTGTGTACTTTGCTTTCTCGCCCTAAGTGCGCCAGGTTTGCCCAGACGTGGGTCCCGGGGTCACTATTATAGACCAGGGAGGGTTTTAAGAAACAGGATAAGAAGGCGCTCAAGCAGGTAAATGAGTAAATGAAGTAGAAAGAACAAAGAACAAATGCTTTACGGTGCGACAGGTCAGGGGGAAACCCAAAACCCCTGTGTAAGGTGTGGGCAAGAGCCCATGCCACAAAATTATGAACAAATCCTGTGCACACGTGACAATTCGGTTAATTGGATCACGGAAAGAACAACAAAATTCAACAGAATGAAGAAATGTTGTTTTAATTCAAAAGATGAGTTTTCATCAGTACAAAAGGCGCCAGCCGACACGTGTTTCGTCAACAGTTAAAACACTGTGACTCTTCAGGGCACGATGAGCAATGTCATCCGGAGAAAACAAAGATATAAAGTGTGGATCAAGGAAAGGCGGTCAACCCATGGGTCCGAAGACCAGGAAAAAACCAACGGTCTGTAAATATCGATGCGACGATGTGGTTTGAAATAAGTTGTTGCCGAAGTGCGGGAGCCTGTATGTGGCGCTGTTAACTGGAAAGGAATCGCTGCCGCTGGAATCAAGCTATCCTGGCTGACGAGGGGTGAAACCCTGAAACCGGTCCTAGGATGCTTGTTTCTCTACCAGGGAGGACCTGGCTTGGCAGTTTGGGCTGGTCTGTTCCCATGAGGCACAGGGTCCAGACTGATTTGCATATGGCCAGGTTTAAACTGGGGTGGTATGGTGAGCAAAATAATGATGGATTTAACCCAGATCTCTTGACTGGGGGTGAATGTTTAGATTTGTTCAGCATTCCCTCCATCATTTGTGTGTCCTTTGCTTTCTCGCCCTCAGTGCGCCAGGTATGCCCAGACATGGGTCCTGGGCTCACTGTGACACTGGTATCAAGCTATCCTGGCTGATGAGGGGTGAAACCCCGAAACCGTTGCTAGGATGCTGGTTTCCGGTCCAGGGAGGACCTGGCTTGGCAGTTCGAGCTGGACTGTTCCCATGAGGCACAGGGTCAAGACTGATTTGCATATGGCCAAGTCTAAACTGGGGTGGCATGGTGAGCAAAATAATGATGGATTTAACCCAGATCTCTTGACTGGGGGTGAATGTTTAGGTTTGTTCTGCATTCCGTCCATCATTTGTGTGTCCGTTGCTTTCCCGCCCTAAGTGCGCCAGGTATGCCCAGACGTGGCTCCTGGGCTCAGTGTACCACTGGTATCAATCTATCCTGGCTGACGAGGGGTGAAACCCCGAAACATGTCCTAGGATGCTTGTTTCCGGTCCAGGGAGGACCTGGCTTGGCAGTTCGGGCTGGTCTGTTCTCATGAGGCACAGGGTCAAGACTGATTTGAAAATGGCCAGGTCTAAACTGGGGTGGCATGGTGAGCAAAAGAATGATGCATTTAACCCAGATCTCTTGACTGGGGGTGAATGTTTAGATTTGTTTTGCATTCCGTCCATCAATTGTGTGTACTTTGCTTTCTCGCCCTAAGAGCGCCAGGTATGCCCAGACGTGGGTCCGGGGGACGCTATGCCACTGGAATCAAGCTATCCTGGCTGACGAGGGGTGAAACCCCGGAATCGGTCCTAGGATGCTTGTTTCCGGTCCAGGGAGGAGCTGGCTTGGCAGTTCGGGCTGGTCTGTTCCCATGAGGCACAGGGTCAAGACTGATTTGCATATGGCCAGGTCTAAACTGGGGTGGCATGGTGAGCAAAATAATGATGGATTTAACCCAGATCTTTTGACTGGGGGTGAATGTTTAGATTTGTTCAGCATTCGTCCATCATTTTTGTGTCCTTTGCTTTCCCGCCCTAAGTGCACCAGGTATGCCCAGACGTGGGTAATGGGATCACTGTGCCACTGGTATCAAGCTATTCTTGTTGACGAGGGGTGAAACCCTGAAACCGGTCCTAGGATGCTTGTTTCTCTACCAGGGAGGACCTGGTTTGGCAGTTTGGGCTGGTCTGTTCCCATGAGGCACAGGGTCAAGACTGATTTGCATATGACCAAGTCTAAACTGGGGTGGCATGGTGAGCAAAATAATGATGGATTTAACCCAGATCTCTTGACTGGGGGTGAATGTTTAGATTTGTTCTGCATTCGGTCCATCATTTGTGTGTCCGTTGCTTTCCCGCCCTAAGTGCGCCAGGTATGCCCAGACGTGGCTCCTGGGCTCAGTGTACCACTGGTATCAATCTATCCTGGCTGACGAGGGGTGAAACCCCGAAACATGTCCTAGGATGCTTGTTTCCGGTCCAGGGAGGACCTGGAGGACCTGGCTTGGCAGTTCTGGCTGGTCTGTTCTCATGAGGCACAGGGTCAAGACTGATTTGAAAATGGCCAGGTCTAAACTGGGGTGGCATGGTGACCAAAATAATGATGGATTTAACCCAGATCTCTTGACTGGGGGTGAATGTTTAGATTTGTTCAGCATTCCGTCCATCATTTGTGTGTCCTTTGCTTTCCCGCCCTAAGTGCGCCAGGTATGCCCAGACGTGGGTAATGGGATCACTGTGCCACTGGTATCAAGCTATTCTTGTTGACGAGGGGTGAAACCCTGAAACCGGTCCTAGGATGCTTGTTTCTCTACTAGGGAGGACCTGGCTTGGCAGTTTGGGCTGGTCTGTTCCCATGAGGTACAGGGTCCAGACTGATTTGCATATGGCCAGGTTTAAACTGGGGTGGTATGGTGAGCAAAATAATGATGGATTTAACGCAGATCTCTTGACTGGGGGTGAATGTTTACATTTGTTCAGCATTCCCTCCATCATTTGTGTGTCCTTTGCTTTCTCGCCCTCAGTGCGCCAGGTATGCCCAGACATGGGTCCTGGGCTCACTGTGACACTGGTATCAAGCTATCCTGGCTGATGAGGGGTGAAACCCCGAAACCGTTGCTAGGATGCTGGTTTCCGGTCCAGGGAGGACCTGGCTTGGCAGTTCGGGCTGGACTGTTCCCATGAGGCACAGGGTCAAGACTGATTTGCATATGGCCAAGTCTAAACTGGGGTGGCATGGTGAGCAAAATAATGATGGATTTAACCCAGATCTCTTGACAGGGTGTGAATGTTTAGATTTGTTCAACATTCTGTCCATCATTTGTGTGTATTTTGCTTTCTCGCCCTAAGTGCGCCAGGTTTGCCCAGACGTGGGTCCCAGGGTCACTATGCCGCTGGAATCAAGCTATCCTGGCTGACGAGGGGTGAAACCCCGAAACCGGTCCTAGGATGCTTGTTTCCAGTCCAGGGAGGAGCTGGCTTGGCAGTTCGGGCTGGTCTGTTCCCATGAGGCACAGGGTCAAGACTGATTTGCATATGGCCAGGTCTAAACTGGGGTGGCATGGTGAGCAAAATAATGATGGATTTAACCCAGATCGTTTGACTGGGGGTGAATGTTTAGATTTGTTTAGCATTCCGTCCATCATTTGTGTGTCCTTTGCTTTCCTGCCCTAAGTGCGCCAGGTATGCCCAGACGTGGGTAATGGGATCACTGTGCCACTGGTATCAAGCTATTCTTGTTGACGAGGGGTGAAACCCTGAAACCGGTCCTAGGATGCTTGTTTCTCTACCAGGGAGGACCTGGCTTGGCAGTTTGGGCTGGTCTGTTCCCATGAGGCACAGGGTCAAGACTGATTTGCATATGGCCAGGTTTAAACTGGGGTGGTATGGTGAGCAAAATAATGATAGATTTAACCCAGATCTTTTGACTGGGGCTGAATGTTTAGATTTGTTCTGCATTCCGTCCATCAATTGTGTGTCCTGTGCTTTCTCGCCCTAAATGCGCCAGGTATGCCCAGACGTGGGTCCTGGGCTCACTGTGCCACTGGAATCAAGCTATCCTGGCTGATGAGGGCTGAAACCCCGAAACCGTTGCTAGGATGCTGGTTTCCGGTCCAGGGAGGACCTGGCTTGGCAGTTCGGGCTGGACTGTTCCCATGAGGCACAGGGTCAAGACTGATTTGCATATGGCCAAGTCTAAACTGGGGTGGCATGGTGAGCAAAATAATGATGGATTTAACCCAGATCTCTTGACTGGGGGTGAATGTTTAGATTTGTTCTGCATTCCGTCCATCATTTGTGTGTCCGTTGCTTTCCCGCCCTAAGTGCGCCAGGTATGGCCAGACGTGGCTCCTGGGCTCAGTGTACCACTGGTATCAATCTATCCTGGCTGACGAGGGGTGAAACCCCGAAACATGTCCTAGGATGCTTGTTTCCGGTCCAGGGAGGACCTGGCTTGGCAGTTCTGGCTGGTCTGTTCTCATGAGGCACAGGGTCAAGACTGATTTGAAAATGGCCAGGTCTAAACTGGGGTGGCATGGTGACCAAAATAATGATGGATTTAACCCAGATCTCTTGACTGGGGGTGAATGTTTAGATTTGTTCAGCATTCCGTCCATCATTTGTGTGTCCTTTGCTTTCCCGCCCTAAGTGCGCCAGGTATGCCCAGACGTGGGTAATGGGATCACTGTGCCACTGGTATCAAGCTATTCTTGTTGACGAGGGGTGAAACCCTGAAACCGGTCCTAGGATGCTTGTTTCTTCACCAGGGAGGACCTGGCTTGGCAGTTTGGGCTGGTCTGTTCCCATGAGGCACAGGGTCAAGACTGATTTGCATATGGCCAGGTTTAAACTGGGGTGGTATGGTGAGCAAAATAATGATGGATTTAACGCAGATCTCTTGACTGGGGGTGAATGTTCAGATTTGTTCTGCATTCCGTCCATCATGTGTGTGTCCTTTGCTTTCCCGCCCTAAGTTCTCCAGGTATACCCAGACGTGGGTTCTGGGCTCACTGTGCCACTGGAATCAAGCTATCCTGGCTGCCGAGGCGTGAAACCCCAAAACCGGTCCTAGCATGCTTCTTTCCGGTCCAGGGAGGACCTGTCTTGGCAGTTCGGGCTGGCCTGTTGCCATGAGGCACAGGGTCAAGACTGATTTGCATATGGCCAGGTCTAAACTGGGGTGGCATGGTGAGCAAAATAATGATGGATTTAACCCAGATCTCTTGACTGGGGGTGAATGTTTAGGTTTGTTCTGCATTCCGTCCATCATTTGTGTGTCCGTTGCTTTCCCGCCCTAAGTGTGCCAGGTATGCCCAGACGTGGCTCCTGGGCTCAGTGTGCCACTGGTATCAATCTATCCTGGCTGACGAGGGGTGAAACCCCGAAACATGTCCTAGGATGCTTGTTTCCGGTCCAGGGAGGACCTGGCTTGGCAGTTCGGGCTGGTCTGTTCTCATGAGGCACAGGGTCAAGACTGATTTGAAAATGGCCAGGTCTAAACTGGGGTGGCATGGTGACCAAAATAATGATGGATTTAACCCAGATCTCTTGACTGGGGGTGAATGTTTAGATTTGTTCAGCATTCCCTCCATCATTTGTGTGTCCTTTACTTTCTCGCCCTCAGTGCGCCAGGTATGCCCAGACATGGGTCCTGGTCTCACTGTGACACTGGTATCAAGCTATCCTGGCTGACGAGTGTAGCGCTCGCTAGCTTCTCGACAAGGTGCAGGCGGCCATACCTGCGTTCCCTTAGGTGGAGTGTCAGGAAGGGGCAGGGTGGGCGGCATAGAACAAGTTATGATCCCTCAGGTCGCAGGACACTACAACTCCCATAAGCCCCACAGCGGAAACACCGGAAAGGGAAGCTCGCATTTCGGCTGGGAGAGACGCTACAAAGCCCCGCCCCTGGTTCAGCGCGGGGCTTTGCAATTTGCCTCGCAGCCAGGTTCCAGCCGTTCCTGTTCTCTGCCGAAGTTTCCCTGTTCGAAGCCGCTGAGCAGTCTCTGCCGTTCCTGTTCGCAGCCTCGCAGCGGATGTGTCACGCCGCTTCTCCGCTGCCCTAACTTCCTCGGTTCGTATTTCAAGTACCGATGCCGATGCCATTTTTTGCCTCCTTGTACATTTACTCCCTGCAGTGGGGACCACAGAATCACCTTACTTAACACACGTGGTGGTCCGGAGTCAGGCAGAGCGGATGGTATTCCCCGCAGGACTGCTGTAGCTCCGTGAGCCACTTTTCCTTGGTCTCAGTGGGTGACTTCCCACTCCTTGAACATCATCGGATTATTCAGGTATTTAGGTTGATAATCTCTTTTGGATTTTGAGCGCGGTTGCGCTGCTTTGTTTTTGGGACCATTATTGTCGTGGTTGTTGTTCAGGGCCCGCATCGCTTACAGGGATTTTGTATCCGGATTCAGTGTAGCCTTCCTGGACCCTCCCGTGTGGACTACACTGTTCTCAGATCCGCTTGCCATTGTTCTGAGTGAGTAACTGCAGGCATAGAATAGTAGTAGATGGTACGCAATACTACTTGGACTAATCATTTATTCTCTCTCTTGTGTGCATACAGTCTCATCCTGTTCCCACGACATCTACACGTCCCCCCAGGGCCATAGAGGGTGAACAGGAGAAGGAGAACAGTTGGCAGCATCCTTTTTTGTTTTATCCACTTCCCCTTTCCCCGGGGTGCAGGGTCGCTTGGGAGTTGTACATACCCTATGCGCCACTGTGCTTTGGGGACGAGGAAGGATACTCTGCACATCATTGTTCCCGCTGACGATCCTCAGAGGTTAGTGGCTCATCACAGGCATATGCCATTGACATCCGACAGAGAGGGATGAAACCCCAAATCTGGTCCTAGGATGCTTGTTTCCGGTCCAGGGAGGACCTGGTTTGGCAGTTCGGGCTGGACTGTTCCAATGAGGCACAGGGTCAAGACTGATTTCCATATGGCCAGGTCTTAACTGGGGTGGCATGGTGAGCAAAAGAATGATGCATTTAATCCAGATCTCTTGACTGGGGGTGAATGTTTAGATTTGTTTTGCATTCCGTCCATCAATTGTGTGTACTTTGCTTTCTCGCCCTAAGAGCGCCAGGTATGCCCAGACGTGGGTCCCGGGGACACTATGCCACTGGAATCAAGCTATCCTGGCTGACGAGGGGTGAAACCCCGAAACCGGTCCTAGGATGCTTGTTTCCGGTCCAGGGAGGAGCTGGCTTGGCAGTTCGGGCTGGTCTGTTCCCATGAGGCACAGGGTCAAGACTGATTTGCATATGGCCAGGTCTAAACTGGGGTGGCATGGTGAGCAAAATAATGATGGATTTAACCCAGATCTCTTGACAGGGTGTGAATGTTTAGATTTGTTCAACATTCTGTCCATCATTTGTGTGTATTTTGCTTTCTCGCCCTAAGTGCGCCAGGTTTGCCCAGACGTGGGTCCCGGGGTCACTATGCCGCTGCAATCAAGCTATCCTGGCTGACGAGGGGTGAAACCCCGAAACCGGTCCTAGGATGCTTGTTTCCAGTCCAGGGAGGAGCTGGCTTGGCAGTTTGGGCTGGTCTGTTCCCATGATGCACAGGGTCAAGACTGATTTGCATATGGCCATGTCTAAACTGGGGTGGCATGGTGAGCAAAATAATGATGGATTTAACCCAGATCTTTTGACTGGGGGTGAATGTTTAGATTTGTTCAGCATTCCGTCCATCATTTGTGTGTCCTTTGCTTTCCCGCCCTAAGTGCACCAGGTATGCCCAGACGTGGGTAATGGGATCACTGTGCCACTGGTATCAAGCTATTCTTGTTGACGAGGGGTGAAACCCTGAAACCGGTCCTAGGATGCTTGTTTCTCTACCAGGGAGGACCTGGCTTGGCAGTTTGGGCTGGTCTGTTCCCATGAGGCACAGGGTCAAGACTGATTTGCATATGGCCAGGTTTAAACTGGGGGGGTATGGTGAGCAAAATAATGATGGATTTAACCCAGATCTTTTGACTGGGGCTGAATGTTTAGATTTGTTCTGCTTTCCGTCCATCAATTGTGTGTCCTGTGCTTTCTCGCCCTAAATGCGCCAGGTATGCCCAGACGTGGGTCCTGGGCTCACTGAGCCACTGGAATCAAGCTATCCTGGCTGATGAGGGCTGAAACCCCGAAACCGTTACTAGGATGCTGGTTTCCGGTCCAGGGAGGACCTGGCTTGGCAGTTCGGGCTGGACTGTTCCCATGAGGCACAGGGTCAAGACTGATTTGCATATGGCCAAGTCTAAACTGGGGTGGCATGGTGAGCAAAATAATGATGGATTTAACCCAGATCTCTTGACTGGGGGTGAATGTTTAGATTTGTTCTGCATTCCGTCCATCATTTGTGTGTCCGTTGCTTTCCCGCCCTAAGTGCGCCAGGTATGCCCAGACGTGGCTCCTGGGCTCAGTGTACCACTGGTATCAATCTATCCTGGCTGACGAGGGGTGAAACCCCGAAACATGTCCTAGGATGCTTGTTTCCGGTCCAGGGAGGACCTGGCTTGGCAGTTCTGGCTGGTCTGTTCTTATGAGGCACAGGGTCAAGACTGATTTGAAAATGGCCAGGTCTAAACTGGGGTGGCATGGTGACCAAAATAATGATGGATTTAACCCAGATCTCTTGACTGTGGGTGAATGTTTAGATTTGTTCAGCATTCCGTCCATCATTTGTGTGTCCTTTGCTTTCCCGCCCTAAGTGCGCCAGGTATGCCCAGACGTGGGTAATGGGATCACTGTGCCAATGGTATCAAGCTATTCTTGTTGACGAGGGGTGAAACCGTGAAACCGGTCCTAGGATGCTTGTTTCTCTACCAGGGAGGACCTGGCTTGGCAGTTTGGGCTGGTCTGTTCCCATGAGGTACAGGGTCCAGACTGATTTGCATATGGCCAGGTTTAAACTGGGGTGGTATGGTGAGCAAAATAATGATGGATTTAACGCAGATCTCTTGACTGGGGGTGAATGTTTAGATTTGTTCAGCATTCCCTCCATCATTTGTGTGTCCTTTGCTTTCTCGCCCTCAGTGCGCCAGGTATGCCCAGACATGGGTCCTGGGCTCACTGTGACACTGGTATCAAGCTATCCTGGCTGATGAGGGGTGAAACCCCGAAACCGTTGCTAGGATGCTGGTTTCCGGTCCAGGGAGGACCTGGCTTGGCAGTTCGGGCTGGACTGTTCCCATGAGGCACAGGGTCAAGACTGATTTGCATATGGCCAAGTCTAAACTGGGTGGCATGGTGAGCAAAATAATGATGGATTTAACCCAGATCTCTTGACAGGGTGTGAATGTTTAGATTTGTTCAACATTCTGTCCATCATTTGTGTGTATTTTGCTTTCTCGCCCTAAGTGCGCCAGGTTTGCCCAGACGTGGGTCCCGGGGTCACTATGCCGCTGGAATCAAGCTATCCTGGCTGACGAGGGGTGAAACCCCGAAACCGGTCCTAGGATGCTTGTTTCCAGTCCAGGGAGGAGCTGGCTTGGCAGTTCGGGCTGGTCTGTTCCCATGAGGCACAGGGTCAAGACTGATTTGCATATGGCCAGGTCTAAACTGGGGTGGCATGGTGAGCAAAATAATGATGGATTTAACCCAGATCTTTTGACTGGGGGTGAATGTTTAGATTTGTTCAGCATTCCGTCCATCATTTGTGTGTCCTTTGCTTTCCCGCCCTAAGTGCGCCAGGTATGCCCAGACGTGGGTAATGGGATCACTGTGCCACTGGTATCAAGCTATTCTTGTTGACGAGGGGTGAAACCCTGAAACCGGTCCTAGGATGCTTGTTTCTCTACCAGGGAGGACCTGGCTTGGCAGTTTGGGCTGGTCTGTTCCCATGAGGCACAGGGTCAAGACTGATTTGCATATGGCCAGGTTTAAACTGGGGGGGTATGGTGAGCAAAATAATGATAGATTTAACCCAGATCTTTTGACTGTAGCTGAATGTTTAGATGTGTTCTGCATTCCGTCCATCAATTGTGTGTCCTGTGCTTTCTCGCCCTAAATGCGCCAGGTATGCCCAGACGTGGGTCCTGGGCTCACTGTGCCACTGGAATCAAGCTATCCTGGCTGATGAGGGCTGAAACCCCGAAACCGTTGCTAGGATGCTGGTTTCCGGTCCAGGGAGGACCTGGCTTGGCAGTTCGGGCTGGACTGTTCCCATGAGGCACAGGGTCAAGACTGATTTGCATATGGCCAAGTCTAAACTGGGGTGGCATGGTGAGCAAAATAATGATGGATTTAACCCAGATCTCTTGACTGGGGGTGAATGTTTAGATTTGTTCTGCATTCCGTCCATCATTTGTGTGTCCGTTGCTTTCCCGCCCTAAGTGCGCCAGGTATGGCCAGACGTGGCTCCTGGGCTCAGTGTACCACTGGTATCAATCTATCCTGGCTGACGAGGGGTGAAACCCCGAAACATGTCCTAGGATGCTTGTTTCCGGTCCAGGGAGGACCTGGCTTGGCAGTTCTGGCTGGTCTGTTCTCATGAGGCACAGGGTCAAGACTGATTTAAAAATGGCCAGGTCTAAACTGGGGTGGCATGGTGACCAAAATAATGATGGATTTAACCCAGATCTCTTGACTGGGGGTGAATGTTTAGATTTGTTCGGCATTCCGTCCATCATTTGTGTGTCCTTTGCTTTCCCGCCCTAAGTGCGCCAGGTATGCCCAGACGTGGGTAATGGGATCACTGTGCCACTGGTATCAAGCTATTCTTGTTGACGAGGGGTGAAACCCTGAAACCGGTCCTAGGATGCTTGTTTCTTCACCAGGGAGGACCTGGCTTGGCAGTTTGGGCTGGTCTGTTCCCATGAGGCACAGGGTCAAGACTGATTTGCATATGGCCAGGTTTAAACTGGGGTGGTATGGTGAGCAAAATAATGATGGATTTAACGCAGATCTCTTGACTGGGGGTGAATGTTTAGATTTGTTCAGCATTCCCTCCATCATTTGTGTGTCCTTTGCTTTCTCGCCCTCAGTGCGCCAGGTATGCCCAGACAGGGGTCCTGGGCTCACTGTGACACTGGTATCAAGCTATCCTGGCTGATGAGGGGTGAAACCCCGAAACCGTTGCTAGGATGCTGGTTTCTGGTCCAGGGAGGACCTGGCTTGGCAGTTCGGGCTGGACTGTTCCCATGAGGCACAGGGTGAAGACTGATTTGCATATGGCCAAGTCTAAACTGGGGTAGCATGGTGAGCAAAATAATGATGGATTTAACCCAGATCTCTTGACTGGGGGTGAATTTTTAGGTTTGTTCTGCATTCTGTCCATCATTTGTGTGTCCGTTGCTTTCCCGCCCTAAGTGCGCCAGGTATGCCCAGACGTGGCTCCTGGACTCAGTGTGCCACTGGTATCAATCTATCCTGGCTGACGAGGGGTGAAACCCCGAAACATGTCCTAGGATGCTTGTTTCCGGTCCAGGGAGGACCTGGCTTGGCAGTTCGGGCTGGTCTGTTCTCATGAGGCACAGGGTCAAGACTGATTTGAAAATGGCCAGGTCTAAACTGGGGTGGCATGGTGACCAAAATAATGATGGATTTAACCCAGATCTCTTGACTGGGGGGAATGTTTAGATTTGTTCAGCATTCCCTCCATCATTTTTGTGTCCTTTGCTTTCTCGCCCTCAGTGTGCCAGGTATGCCCAGACATGGGTCCTGGGCTCACTGTGACACTGGTATCAAGCTATCCTGGCTGACGAGGGATGAAACCCCGAATCTGGTCCTAGGATGCTTGTTTCCGGTCCAGGGAGGACCTGGTTTGGCAGTTCGGGCTGGACTGTTCCAATGAGGCACAGGGTCAAGACTGATTTCCATATGGCCAGGTCTTAACTGGGGTGGCATGGTGAGCAAAAGAATGATGCATTTAACCCAGATCTCTTGACTGGGGGTGAATGTTTAGATTTGTTTTGCATTCCGTCCATCAATTGTGTGTACTTTGCTTTCTCGCCCGAAGTGCGCCAGGTATTCCCAGACGTGGGTCCCGGGGACACTATGCCACTGGAATCAAGCTATCCTGGCTGACGAGGGGTGAAACCCCGAAACCGGTCCTAGGATGCTTGTTTCCGGTCCAGGGAGGAGCTGGCTTGGCAGTTCGGGCTGGTCTGTTCCCATGAGGCACAGGGTCAAGACTGATTTGCATATGGCCAGGTCTAAACTGGGGTGGCATGGTGAGCAAAATAATGATGGATTTAACCCAGATCTCTTGACAGGGTGTGAATGTTTAGATTTGTTCAACATTCTGTCCATCATTTGTGTGTATTTTGCTTTCTCGCCCTAAGTGCGCCAGGTTTGCCCAGACGTGGGTCCCGGGGTCACTATGCCGCTGGAATCAAGCTATCCTGGCTGACGAGGGGTGAAACCCCGAAACCGGTCCTAGGATGCTTGTTTCCAGTCCAGGGAGGAGCTGGCTTGGCAGTTCGGGCTGGTCTGTTCCCATGAGGCACAGGGTCAAGACTGATTTGCATATGGCCAGGTCTAAACTGGGGTGGCATGGTGAGCAAAATAATGATGGATTTAACCCAGATCTTTTGACTGGGGGTGAATGTTTAGATTTGTTCTGCATTCCGTCCATCATTTGTGTGTCCTTTGCTTTCCCGCCCTAAGTGTGCCAGGTATGCCCAGACGTGGGTAATGGGATCACTGTGCCACTGGTATCAAGCTATTCTTGTTGACGAGGGGTGAAACCCTGAAACCGGTCCTAGGATGCTTGTTTCTCTACCAGGGAGGACCTGGCTTGGCAGTTTGGGCTGGTCTGTTCCCATGAGGCACAGGGTCAAGACTGATTTGCATATGGCCAGGTTTAAACTGGGGGGTATGGTGAGCAAAATAATGATGGATTTAACCCAGATCTTTTGACTGGGGCTGAATGTTTAGATTTGTTCTGCATTCCGTCCATCAATTGTGTGTCCTGTGCTTTCTCGCCCTAAATGCGCCAGGTATGCCCAGACGTGGGTCCTGGGCTCACTGTTCCACTGGAATCAAGCTATCCTGGCTGATGAGGGCTGAAACCCCGAAACCGGTCCTAGGATGCTTTTTTCCGGTCCAGGGAGGACCTGGCTTGGCAGTTCGGGCTGGACCATTCCCATGAGGCACAGTGTCAAGACTGATTTGCATATGGCCACTTCTAAACTGGGTTGGCATGGTGAGCAAAAGAAAGATGGATTTAACCCAGATCTCCTGACTGGGGTGAATGTTTAGATTTGTTCTGCATTCTGTCTATCAATTGTCTGTCCTTTGCTTTCTCGCTCTAAGTGCGCCAGGTATGGCCAGACGTGGGTCCCGGGCTCACTGTGCCACTGGAATCAAGCTATCCTGGCTGTCGAGGGGTGAAACCCCAAAACCGGTCCTAGGATGCTTGTTTCCGGTCCAGGGAGGACCTTTCTTTTCAGTTCGGCTGGACTGTTACCATGAGGCACAGGGTCAGGAGTGATTTGCATATGGCCAGGTCTAAACTGGGGTGGCATGGTGAGCAAAATAATGATGGATTTAACCCAGATCTCTTGACTGGGGACGAATGTTTAGATTTGTTCTGCATTCCGTCCATCATTTGTGTGTCCGTTGCTTTCCCGCCCTAAGTGCGCCAGGTATGCCCAGACGTGGCTCCTGGGCTCAGTGTACCACTGGTATCAATCTATCCTGGCTGATGAGGGGTGAAACCCCGAAACCGGTCCTAGGATGCTTGTTTCCGGTCCAGGGAGGACCTGGCTTGGCAGTTCGGGCTGGTCTGTTCCCATGAGGCACAGGGTCAAGACTGATTTGCAAATGGCCAGGTCTAAACTGGGGTGGCATGGTGAGCAAAAGAATGATGCATTTAACCCAGATCTCGTGACTGGGGGTGAATGTTTAGATTTGTTTTGCATTCCGTCCATCAATTGTGTGTACTTTGCTTTCTCGCCCTAAGTGCGCCAGGTATGCCCAGACGTGGGTCCCGGGGACACTATGCCACTGGAATCAAGCTATCCTGGCTGACGAGGGGTGAAACCCCGAAACCGGTCCTAGGATGCTTGTTTCCGGTCCAGGGAGGAGCTGGCTTGGCAGTTCGGGCTGGTCTGTTCCCATAAGGCACAAGGTCAAGACTGATTTGCATATGGCCAGGTCTTAACTGGGGTGGCATGGTAGCAAAATAATGATGGATTTAACCCAGATCTCTTGACAGGGGGTGAATGTTTAGATTTGTTCAACATTCTGTCCATCATTTGTGTGTCCGTTGCTTTCCCGCCCTAAGTGCGCCAGGTATGCCCAGACGTGGCTCCTGGGCTCAGTGTACCACTGGTATCAATCTATCCTGGCTGACGAGGGGTGAAACCCCGAAACATGTCCTAGGATGCTTGTTTCCGGTCCAGGGAGGACCTGGCTTGGCAGTTTGGGCTGGTCTGTTCTCATGAGGCACAGGGTCAAGACTGATTTGAAAATGGCCAGGTCTAAACTGGGGTGTCATGGTGACCAAAATAATGATGGATTTAACCCAGATCTCTTGACTGGGGGTGAATGTTTAGATTTGTTCAGCATTCCCTCCATCATTTGTGTGTCCTTTGCTTTCTCGCCCTCAGTGCGCCAGGTATGCCCAGACATGGGTCCTAGGCTCACTGTGACACTGGTATCAAGCTATCCTGGTTGACGAGGGATGAAACCCCGAATCTGGTCCTAGGATGCTTGTTTCCGGTCCAGGGAGGACCTGGTTTAGCAGTTCGGGCTGGACTGTTCCCATGAGGCACAGGGTCAAGACTGATTTCCATATGGCCAGGTCTTAACTGGGGTGGCATGGTGAGCAAAAGAATGATGCATTTAACCCAGATCTCTTGACTGGGGGTGAATGTTTAGATTTGTTTTGCATTCCGTCCATCAATTGTGTGTACTTTGCTTTCTCGCCCTAAGTGCGCCAGGTATGCCCAGACGTGGGTCCCGGGGACACTATGCCACTGGAATCAAGCTATCCTGGCTGACGAGGGGTGAAACCCCGAAACCGGTCCTAGGATGCTTGTTTCCGGTCCAGGGAGGAGCTGGCTTGGCAGTTCGGGCTGGTCTGTTCCCATGAGGCACAGGGTCAAGACTGATTTGCATATGGCCAGGTCTAAACTGGGATGGCATGGTGAGCAAAATAATGATGGATTTAACCCAGATCTCTTGACAGGGTGTGAATGTTTAGATTTGTTCAACATTCTGTCCATCATTTGTGTGTACTTTGCTTTCTCGCCCTAAGTGCGCCAGGTTTGCCCAGACGTGGGTCCCGGGGTCACTATGCCGCTGGAATCAAGCTATCCTGGCTGACGAGGGGTGAAACCCCGAAACCGGTCCTAGGATGCTTGTTTCCGGTCCAGGGAAGAGCTGGCTTGGCAGTTCGGGCTGGTCTGTTCCCATGAGGCACAGGGTCAAGACTGATTTGCATATGGCCAGGTCTAAACTGGGGTGGCATGGTGAGCAAAATAATGATGGATTTAACCCAGATCTCTTGACTGGGGGTGAATGTTTAGATTTGTTCAGCATTCCGTCCATCATTTGTGTGTCCTTTGCTTTCCCGCCCTAAGTGCGCCAGGTATGCCCAGACGTGGGTAATGGGATCACTGTGCCACTGGTATCAAGCTATTCTTGTTGACGAGGGGTGAAACCCTGAAACCGGTCCTAGGATGCTTGTTTCTCTACCAGGGAGGACCTGGCTTGGCAGTTTGGGCTGGTCTTTTCCCATGAGGCACAGGGTCAAGACTGATTTGCATATGGCCAGGTTTAAACTGGGGTGGTATGGTGAGCAAAATAATGATGGATTTAACCCAGATCTTTTGACTGGGGTGAATGTTTAGATTTGTTCAGCATTCTGTCCATCAATTGTGTGTCCTTTGCTTTGTCGCTCTAAGTGCGGCAGGTATGGCCAGACGTGGGTCCCGGGCTCACTGTGCCACTGGAATCAAGCTATCCTGGCTGCCGAGGGGTAAAACCCCAAAACCGGTCCTAGGATGCTTGTTTCCGGTCCAGGGAAGACCTTTCTTGGCAGTTCGAGCTCGACTGTTACCATGAAGCACAGGGTCCAGACTGATTTGCATATGGCAAGGTCCAAACTGGGGTGGCATGGTGAGTGTGAGAAGTTGGCCTGATGTATGATGTCACTAGTTCTAGTGTACACCTTATATCAGTCCAAATACCCTTATGGTGATTGGTTGTAAAGTCTACCTTATAGACCAGCTATCCTAGTGGTAGCATGGACAAGAGCAGTCTTAGGCTAAACTCTGAATGGCATGTGAAGCCAGCTGTGATACCACATATAATCGATTGAATACCAAATGAAAGGACACCACAACAGATCTATATATAAAATAAAGTGTATTTATTCTAGTCAAACCCTCAGCACTCTTTATGAGATTAGAGGTAAGTACAACACAGTCTTATTTAAGCATACATTAAGTCACACAGGTAAGTAATACAGTTAGGCCCTAGGGGCCACGCAATCCATATACGAAGTAAGTGGTATAAGGACCACTGTCACGGAAATAGGATAGGCCTAGGCCTAGGGAATCGCTGGGGCTACACTATACTACCAAAGGTTAGGAAGTGGGAGGCCCACGGGATTCAGGTGCAGAGTGGAAACACTCACGCGTAATGCGTAAAAGTCACTAGCAATAGTACAGTTTAGAAATAGATAGATTTAGGACACTTCCGGAGTAGCTAGGAAGTCGAGACTGGAAAACTAGACACTAGGATAGTCACTATCCTGATGAGCACCGGAGTACCCAAGTTACCTAGCCCACAGGCTGCGGGTGCATAGGGGTGAAGTTGCGTCGGGTTTCGTCGTCGACTCCTATGGATGCCTGAAGAAAGATGCTGACAGGCAGTCAGTGAAGAGTGTCCGGTGGATCCCAAGGCTGGGATCAAGAAGAGAGGAGACCTGCAAGCAGAAGGGACAGAGTCAAGGTCACTAGCCAGTGACCACGTGGAACCAGGAAGGAACCAGGCGATGTCGTGAAGATTGCAGGTGAAGGTGAAGCTTGTCGCTGCAGCCACGAGGACCAGGAAGCGTCGAGGACGACCAGGACCAGGAGGCGAGCTGTCCCACGAAGGCTCTTGCTGTCGGCGGCGTCGAAGTTGGACTAGGACTCACCAAGCCTTGGCAAGCGGAACCCACGCAGAACGGAGGACTTGCTTCTGGTGCAGACCAGGAAGGTCTGGGATGCTTCTCTTTTTCAAAGGAGCAGGAGCCAGTCTGGAGGAGCCAAACCAGCGCTGAAGATTACGGGATGCGTCCTCACAAAGGCCACTAGCCAGCGGGCAAGCAACCGGACAGACGCGGCAAGCAGGAAAATGCAGAAGGGCCCCACGCAGGACTCGTGGAGTGTGGGGGGCTGGTCTTCGGTGCAGATGGTGCTTGGGGTTGGGCTTCTCAATCCCCGGTGCACAACTTCGAGGGTGCCTCAGAAGCTGCGCTTGAAGATACTAGCCACTTTTCCCAGGTAGCCGGTCCCACGTCTCTCGTCACCTCCACGGATCTCAGCTCTGCTGTGGATGTGGATCAGGGTCGGAGAAGTCTGGAAGTCAAGGCTCTGGTCGGGCTCTGCAGTCGGTCCCTCGTAGAACTTTAGCAAAGCAAAGGGTAGTCTCTTGATGGTGCCTGGTTGCACAGGGTAGCCACTCCTTGGCCACAAGGGAGATTCTTCAGTCTTCTTCTTTCGTCGAATGTCGAAGGTCCAGAGTTTCTGTTCAAGTTGCAGGTTCAGGATAATCTAAAGTCTTGAGGCCCAACTCCCACTCTTATACTAATCTGGGGGGCTGGGATACCTGCTAGGTCACGCCTTATGGGTGGGACCTGGGAGGGGGTGGTTACACCCACTTCCCTTTGTCCAGTTTCGCGCCAGAGCTGGGGCTGGAGTGCCCCAGCGCCGGTTTGAACTGGACTATGCAAGGAACACCTTGTGTGCCCCAGGCATGTCTCATTCCTTTCAGCCCACCCTGCCCCAATACACTAAAGGCTGTCTGGGAAGGTGCTAGCACCTCCCCAAGCAGGAAACCTATTGCCCAGGCCTCCCTGGCTGGGATCATTCCCAGCAGCAGGAGGTCAGACTTGTGTCGTGGCAGCAGCATCCATTTTGTGATGCTGAGGCTTTGGTCAGAGGCTAACAGTGAAGTATGATTTTAACATGTCTCTCCCTCTAGAAGGGGGGAATAATATCCTCATGTCCAGAAATGGTATGGGGGTTATATTCCATAGTGTTAGACACCTTACACGACATGTTTCGATAAAGCCAAACCATAGTTACCATAACCGTTTAAGATTATAAGGCACTTTAAGAGTATATGGTAGGCTATATCATAGAACAGCTATAAGGACATGGTTCTGAAAGCTGCAGACAGGCTCAGCTCATGCTAGAGCACCATCTCACATGTTACCAAGCACTCTGCCTCCAGGATTGTTAAGGCCTGCCATAGGAGTGACTGATAGGTACACATGTGTCTATATGTAAGTTAGGAAATAGGAATACTACACCTAAGCAAGGGGTGATTACACGACCTTGCCCCAGCTGAGTGATCAACCAGTTGTGTCAAAATGGAAGGCCAGGCCAGGGGTGGCATAATACATGCTGCAGCCCCTGGTAGGCCTAGGGTACACCTATGCCCTGGGTACCTAGGGTACACTGTACAGGGACCAATAAGGTGATCCTATCCAAATGGGTTATGCACCTAAAGTACATAGTCCATTTTAAAGAGAGAGCAGACAGCCTGAGATCCTGAATGGCAGGATCTCAGGCCAACTAAGTCGAAAAACCAGCTAGACACTAGGCAAAAAGTTTGGGGGTAACCATAGTAAGATATCCACCTTCCTACAGTGAGCAAAATAATGATGGATTTAACCCAGATCTCTTGACAGGGGGTGAATGTTTAGATTTGTTCTGCATTCCGTCCATCAATTGTGTGTCCTTTGCTTTCTCGCCCTAAGTGCGCCAGGTATGCCCAGACGTGGGTACTGGGCTCACTGTGCCACTGGAATCAAGATATCCTGGCTGACGAGGGGTGAAACCCCGAAACCGTTGCTAGGATGCTGGTTTCCGGTCCAGGGAGGACCTGGCTTGGCAGTTCGGGCTGGACTGTTCCCATGAGGCACAGGGTCAAGACTGATTTGCATATGGCCAGGTCTAAATTGGGGTGGCAGGGTGAGCAAAATAATGATGGATTTAACCCAGATCTCTTGACTGGGGGTGAATGTTTAGATTTGTTCTGCATTCCGTTCATCATTTGTGTGTCCGTTGCTTTCCCGCCCTAAGTGTGCCAGGTATGCCCAGACGTGGCTCCTGGGCTCAGTGTACCACTGGTATCAATCTATCCTGGCTGACGAGGGGAGAAACCCTGAAACCGGTCCTAGGATGCTTGTTTCCGGTCCAGGGAGGACCTGGCTTGGCAGTTCGGGCTGGTCTGTTCCCATGAGGCACAGGGTCAAGACTGATTTGCAAATGGCCAGGTCTAAACTGGGGTGGCATGGTGAGCAAAATAATGATGGATTTAACCCAGATCTCTTGACTGGGGGTGAATGTTTAGATTTGTTCAGCATTCCGTCCATCATTTGTGTGTCCTTTGCTTTCCCGCCCAAAGTGCGCCAGGTATGCCCAGACATGGGTCCTGGGCTCACTGTGCCACTGGTATCAAGCTATCCTGGTTGACGAGGGATGAAACCCCGAATCTGGTCCTAGGATGTTTGTTTCCGGTCCAGGGAGGACCTGGTTTGGCAGTTCGGGCTGGACTGTTCCAATGAGGCACAGGGTCAAGACTGATTTCCATATAGCCAGGTCTTAACTGGGTTGGCATGGTGAGCAAAAGAATGATGCATTTAATGCAGATCTCTTGACTGGGGGTGAATGTTTAGATTTGTTTTGCATTCCGTCCATGAATTGTGTGTACTTTGCTTTCTCGCCCTAAGTGCGCCAGGTATGCCCAGAAGTGGGTCTCGGGGACACTATGCCACTGGAATCAAGCTATCCTGGCTGACGAGGGGTGAAACCCTGAAACCGGTCCTTAGGATGCTTGTTTCCGGTCCAGGGAGGAGCTGGCTTGGCAGTTCGGGCTGGTCTGTTCCCATAAGGCACAGGGTCAAGACTGATTTGCATATGGCCAGGTCTAAACTGGGGTGGCATGGTAGCAAAATAATGATGGATTTAACCCAGATCTCTTGACAGGGGGTGAATGTTTAGATTTGTTCAACATTCTGTCCATCATTTGTGTGTACTTTGCTTTCTCGCCCTAAGTGCGCCAGGTATGCCCAGACGTGGGTCCCGGGTTCACTATGCCGCTGGAATCAAGCTATCCTGGCTGACGAGGGGTGTAACCCCGAAACCGGTCCTAGGATTCTTGTTTCCGGTCCAGGGAGGACCTGGCTTGGCAGTTCGGGCTGGTCTGTTCCCATGAGGCACAGGGTCAAGACTGATTTGCATATGGCCAGGTCTAAACTGGGGTGGCATGGTGAGCAAAATAATGATGGATTTAACCCAGATCTCTTGACTGGGGGTGAATGATTAGATTTGTTCAGCATTCCGTCCATCATTTGTGTGTCCTTTGCTTTCCCGCCCTAAGTGCGCCAGGTATGCCCAGACGTGGGTCCTTGGCTCACTGTGCCACTGGTATCAAGCTATTCTGGCTGACGAGGGGTGAAACCCTGAAACCGGTCCTAGGATGCTTGTTTCTCTACCAGGGAGGACCTGGCTTGGCACTTTGGGCTGGTCTGTTCCCATGAGACACAGGGTCAAGACTGATTTGCATATGGCCAGGTTTAAACTGGGGTGGTATGGTGAGCAAAATAATGATGGATTTAACCCAGATCTCTTGACTGGGGCTGAATGTTTAGATTTGTTCTGCATTCCGTCCTTCAATTGTGTGTCCTTTGCTTGCTCGCTCTAAGTGCACCAGGTCTGCTCAGATGTAGGTCCTGGGCTCACTGTGACACTGGTAACAAGCTATCCTGACTGACGAGGGGTGAATCCCCGAAACCGTTGCTAGGATGCTGGTTTCCGGTCCAGGGAGGACCTGGCTTGGCAGTTCGGGCTGGACTGTTCCCATGAGGCACAGTGTCAAGACTGATTTGCATATGGCCAGGTTTAAACTGGGGTGGTATGGTGAGCAAAATAATGATGGATTTAACCCAGATCTCTTGACTGGGGCTGAATGTTTAGATTTGTTCTGCATTCCGTCCATCAATTGTGTGTCCTTTGCTTTCTCGCCCTAAATGCGCCAGGTATGCCCAGACGTGGGTCCTGGGCTCACTGTGCCACTGGAATCAAGCTATCCTGGCTGATGAGGGCTGAAACCCCGAAACCGTTGCTAGGATGCTTGTTTACGGTCCAGGGAGGACCTGGCTTGGCAGTTCGGGCTGGACTGTTCCCCTGAGGCACAGGGTCAAGACTTATTTGCATAAGGCCAGGTCTAAACTGGGGTGGCATGGTGAGCAAAAGAATGATGGATTTAACCCAGATCTCTTGAATGGGTGTGAATGTTTAGATTTGTTCTGCATTCCGTCCATCAATTGTGTGTCCTTTGCTTGCTCGCTCTAAGAGCACCAGGTCTGCTCAGATGTAGGTCCTGGGCTCACTGTGACACTGGTATCAAGCTATCCTGGCTGACGAGGAGTGAAACCCCGAAACCGGTCCTAGGATGCTTGTTTCCGGTCCAGGGAGGACCTGGCTTGGTAGTTCGGGCTGGACCGTTCCCATGAGGCACAGTGTCAAGACTGATTTGCATATGGCCACTTCTAAACTGGGGTGGCATGGTGAGCAAAAGAATGATGGATTTAACCCAGATCTCCTGACTGGGGTGAATGTTTAGATTTGTTCTGCATTCTGTCCATCAATTGTGTGTCCTTTGCTTTCTCGCTCTAAGTGTGCCAGGTATGGCCAGACGTGGGTCATGGACTCACTGTGCCACTGATATCAAGCTATCCTGGCTGACGAGCGGTGAAACCCCGAAACCGGTCCTAGGATGCTTGTTTCCGGACCAGGGAGGACCTGGCTTGGCATTTCTTGCTGGACTGTTCCCATGAGGCACAGGGTCAAGACTGATTTGCATATGACCAGGTCTAAACTGGGGTGGCATGGTGAGCAAAAGAATCATGGGTTTAACCCAGATCTCTTGACT
This sequence comes from Triturus cristatus, assembly GCF_964204655.1. Lineage (NCBI taxonomy): Eukaryota > Metazoa > Chordata > Amphibia > Caudata > Salamandridae > Triturus > Triturus cristatus. The sequence continues at coordinate 939,074,336 of NC_140594.1, read as the reverse complement.
GGGTGTGAATGTTTAGATTTGTTCTGCATTCCGTCCATCAATTGTGTGTCCTTTGCTTTCTCGCCCTAAGTGCGCCAGGTAAGCCCAGACGTGGATACTGGGCTCACTGTGCCACTGGAATCAAGCTATCCTGGCTGACGAGGGGTGAAACCCCGAAACCGTTGCTAGGATGCTGGTTTCCGGTCCTGGGAGGACCTGGCTTGGCAGTTCGGGCTGGACTGTTCCCATGAGGCATAGGGTCAAGACTGATTTGCATATGGCCAGGTCTAAACTGGGGTGGCATGGTGAGCAAAAGAATGATGGATTTAACCCAGATCTCTTGACCGGGGGTGACTGTTTAGATTTTTTCGGCATTCCGTCCATCAATTGTGTGTCCTTTGCTTTCTCACCGTATATGCGCCAGGTATGCCCAGATGTGGGTCATGGGCTCACTGTGACACTGGAATCAAGCTATCCTGGCTGACGAGGAGTGAAACCTTGAAACCGGTCCTAGGATGCGTGTTTCTGGTCCAGGGAGGACATGGCTTGGCAGTTCGGGCTGGACTGTTCCCATGAGGCACAGGGTCAAGACTGATTTGCATATGACCAGGTCTAAACTGGGGTGGCATGGTGAGCAAAAGAATGATGGATTTAAACCAGATCTCTTGACTGGGTGTGAATGTTTAGATTTGTTCTGCATTCCGTCCATCAATTGTGTGTCCTTTGCTTTCTCGCCCTAAGTGCGCCAGGTATGCCCAGACGTGGGTACTGGGCTCACTGTGCCACTGGAATCAAGCTATCCTGGCTGACGAGGGGTGAAACCCCGAAACCGTTGCCAGGATGCTGGTTTCCGGTCCAGGGAGGACCTGGCTTGGCAGTTCGGGCTGGACTGTTCCCATGAGGCAGAGGGTCAAGACTGATTTGCATATGGCCAGGTCTAAACTGGGGTGGCAGGGTGAGTAAAATAATGATGGATTTAACCCAGATCTCTTGACTGGGGGTGAATGTTTAGATTTGTTCTGCATTCCGTCCATCATTTGTGTGTCCGTTGCTTTCCCGCCCTAAGTGCGCCAGGTATGCCCAGACGTGGCTCCTGGGCTCAGTGTACCACTGGTATCAATCTATCCTGGCTGACGAGGGGAGAAACCCTGAAACCGGTCCTAGGATGCTTGTTTCCGGTCCAGGGAGGACCTGGCTTGGCAGTTCGGGCTGGTCTGTTCCCATGAGGCACAGGGTCAAGACTGATTTGCAAATGGCCAGGTCTAAACTGGGGTGGCATGGTGAGCAAAATTATGATGGATTTAACCCAGATCTCTTGACTGGGGGTGAATGTTTAGATTTGTTCAGCATTCCGTCCATCATTTGTGTGTCCTTTGCTTTCCCGCCCAAAGTGCGCCAGGTATGCCCAGACATTTGTCCTGGGCTCACTGTGCCACTGGTATCAAGCTATCCTGGTTGACGAGGGATGAAACCCCGAATCTGGGCCTAGGATGCTTGTTTCCGGTCCAGGGAGGACCTGGTTTGGCAGTTCGGGCTGGACTGTTCCAATGAGGCACAGGGTAAAGACTGATTTCCATATGGCCAGGTCTTAACTGGGGTGGCATGGTGAGCAAAAGAATGATGCATTTAATGCAGATCTCTTGACTGGGGGTGAATGTTTAGATTTGTTTTGCATTCCGTCCATCAATTGTGTGTACTTTGCTTTCTCACCCTAAGTGAGCCAGGTATGCCCAGACGTGGGTCCCGGGGACACTATGCCACTGGAATCAAGCTATCCTGGCTGACGAGGGGTGAAACCCCGAAACCGGTCCTAGGATGCATGTTTCCGGTCCAGGGAGGAGCTGGCTTGGCAGTTCGGGCTGGTCTGTTCCCATGAGGCACAGGGTCAAGACTGATTTGCATATGGCCAGGTCTAAACTGGGGTGGCATGGTGAGCAAAAGAATGATGGGTTTAACCCAGATCTCTTGACTGGGTGTGAATGTTTAGATTTGTTCTGCATTCCGTCCATCAATTGTGTGTCCTTTCCTTTCTCGCCCTAAGTGCGCCAGGTATGCCCAGACGTGGGTACTGGGCTCACTGTGCCACTGGAATCAAGCTATCCTGGCTGACGAGGGGTGAAACCACGAAACCGTTGCTAGGATGCTGGTTTCCGGTCCAGGGAGGACCTGGCTTGGCAGTTCGGGCTGGACTGTTCCCATGAGGCACAGGGTCAAGACTGATTTGCATATGGCCAGGTCTAAACTGGGGTGGCATGGTGAGCAAAAGAATGATGGATTTAACCCAGATCTCTTGACCGGGGGTGACTGTTTAGATTTTTTCAGCATTCCGTCCATCAATTGTGTGTCCTTTGCTTTCTCACCGTATATGCGCCAGGTATGCCCAGATGTGGGTCATGGGCTCACTGTGACACTGGAATCAAGCTATCCTGGCTGACGAGGAGTGAAACCTCGAAACCGGTCCTAGGATGCGTGTTTCTGGTCCAGGGAGGACATGGCTTGGCAGTTCGGGCTGGACTGTTCCCATGAGGCACAGGGTCAAGACTGATTTGCATATGACCAGGTCTAAACTGGGGTGGCATGGTGAGCAAAAGAATGATGGATTTAACCCAGATCTCTTGACTGGGTGTGAATGTTTAGATTTGTTCTGCATTCCGTCCATCAATTGTGTGTCCTTTGCTTTCTCGCCCTAAGTGCGCCAGGTATGCCCAGACGTGGGTACTGGGCTCACTGTGCCACTGGAATCAAACTATCCTGGCTGAAGAGGGGTGAAACCCCGAAACCGTTGCTAGGATGCTGGTTTCCGGTCCAGGGAGGACCTGGCTTGGCAGTTCGGGCTGGACTGTTCCCATGAGGCACAGGGTCAAGACTGATTTGCATATGGCCAGGTCTAAACTGGGGTGGCAGGGTGAGCAACATAATGATGGATTTAACCCAGATCTCTTGACTGGGGGTGAATGTTTAGATTTGTTCTGCATTCCGTCCATCATTTGTGTGTCCGTTGCTTTCCCGCCCTAAGTGCGCCAGGTATGCCCAGACGTGGCTCCTGGGCTCAGTGTACCACTGGTATCAATCTATCCTGGCTGACGAGGGGAGAAACCCTGAAACCGGTCCTAGGATGCTTGTTTCCGGTCCAGGGAGGACCTGGCTTGGCAGTTCGGGCTGGTCTGTTCCCATGAGGCACAGGGTCAAGACTGATTTGCAAATGGCCAGGTCTAAACTGGGGTGGCATGGTGAGCAAAATAATGATGGATTTAACCCAGATCTCTTGACTGGGGGTGAATGTTTAGATTTGTTCAGCATTCCGTCCATCCTTTTTGTGTCCTTTGCTTTCCCGCCCAAAGTGCGCCAGGTATGCCCAGACATTTGTCCTGGGCTCACTGTGCCACTGGTATCAAGCTATCCTGGATGACGAGGGGTGAAACCCTGAAACCGGTCCTAGGATGCTTGTTTCTCTACCAGGGAGGACCTGGCTTGGCAGTTTGGGCAGGTCTGTTCCCATGAGGCACAGGGTCAAAACTGATTTGCATATGGCCAGGTCTTAACTGGGGTGGCATGGTGAGCAAAAGAATGATGCATTTAATGCAGATCTCTTGACTGGGGGTGAATGTTTAGATTTGTTTTGCATTCCATCCATCAATTGTGTGTACTTTGCTTTCTCACCCTAAGTGAGCCAGGTATGCCCAGACGTGGGTCCCGGGGACACTATGCCACTGGAATCAAGCTATCCTGGCTGACGAGGGGTGAAACCCCGAAACCGGTCCTAGGATGCATGTTTCCGGTCCAGGGAGGAGCTGGCTTGGCAGTTCGGGCTGGTCTGTTCCCATGAGGCACAGGGTCAAGACTGATTTGTATATGGCCAGGTCTAAACTGGGGTGGCATGGTGAGCAAAATAATGATGGATTTAACCCAGATCTCTTGACAGGGGGTGAATGTTTAGATTTGTTCAACATTCTGTCCATCATTTGTGTGTCCTTTGCTTTCCCGCCCTAAGTGCGCCAGGTATGCCCAGACGTGGGTCCTGGGCTCACTGTGCCACTGGTATCAAGCTATCCTGGATGACGAGGGGTGAAACCCTGAAACCGGTCCTAGGATGCTTGTTTCTCTACCAGGGAGGACCTGGCTTGGCAGTTTGGGCAGGTCTGTTCCCATGAGGCACAGGGTCAAAACTGATTTGCATATGGCCAGGTCTAAACTGGGGTAGTAGGGTGAGCAAAATAATGATGGATTTAACCCAGATCTCTTGACTGGGGCTGAATGTTTAGATTTGGTCTGCATTCCGTCCATCAATTGTGTGTCCTTTGCTTTCTCACCCTAAATGCGCCAGGTATGCCCAGACGTGGGTCCTGGGCTCACTGTGCCACTGGACTCAAGCTATCCTGGCTGCCGAGGGGTGAAACCCAAAAAACGGTCCTAGGATGCTTGTTTCCGGTCCAGGGAGGACCTTTCTTTTCAGTTCGGGCTGGACTGTTACCATGAGGCACAGGGTCAAGACTGATTTGCATATGGCCAGGTCTAAACTGGGGTGGCATGGTGAGCAAAATAATGATGGATTTAATCCAGATCTCTTGACTAGGGGTGAATGTTTAGATTTGTTCTGCATTCCGTCCATCATGTGTGTGTCCTTTGCTTTCCCACCCTAAGTGCTCCAGGTATGCCCAGACGTGGGTCATGGACTCACTGTGCCACTGATATCAAGCTATCCTGGCTGACGAGGGGTGAAACCCCGAAACCGGTCCTAGGATGCTTGTTTCTGGACCAGGAAGGACCTGGCTTGGCAGTTCGGGCTGGACTGTTCCCATGAGGCACAGGGTCAAGACTGATTTGCATATGGCCAGGTCTAAACTGGGGTGGCATGGTGAGCAAAAGAATGATGGATTTAACCCAGATCTCTTGACTGGGTGTGAATGTTTAGATTTGTTCTGCATTCCGTCCATCAATTGCGTGTCCTTTGCTTTCTCGCCCTAAGTGCGCCAGGTATGCCCAGACGAGGGTCCCGGGGTCACTATGCCACTGGAATCAAGCTATCCTGGCTGACGAGGGGTGAAACCCCGAAACCGGTCCTAGGATGCTTGTTGCCGGTCCAGAGAGGACCTGGCTTGGCAGTTCGGGCTGGTCTGTTCCCATGAGGCACAGGGTAAAGACTGATTTGCATATAGCCAGGTTTAAACTGGGGTGGTTTGGTGAGCAAAATTATGATGGATTTAACCCAGATCTCTTGACTGGGGGTGAATGTTTAGATTTTTTCTGCATTCCTTCCATCATTTGTGTGTCCGTTGCTTTTCCGCCCTAAGTGCGCCAGGTATGCCCAGACGTGGCTCCTGGGCTCAGTGTACCACTGATATCAAGCTATCCTGGCTGACGAGGGGTGAAACTCCGAAACAGGTCCTAGGATGCTTGTTTCTGGTCCAGGGAGGACCTCTCTTGGCAGTTCAGGCTGGACTGTTCACCTGAGGCACAGTGTCAAGACTGATTTGCATATGGCCACTTCTAAACTGGGGTGGCATCGTGAGCAAAAGAATCATGGCTTTAACCCAGATCTCCTGACTGGGGTGAATGTTTAGATGTGTTCTGCATTCTGTCCATCAATTGTGTGTCCTTTGCTTTCTCGCCCTAAGTGCGCCAAGTATGGCCAGACGTGGGTCCCGGGCTCACTGTGCCACTGGACTCAAGCTATCCTGGCTGCCGAGGGGTGAAACTCAAAAACCGGTCCTAGGATGCTTGTTTCCGGTCCAGGGAGGACCTTTCTTTTCAGTTCGGGCTGGACTGTTAGCATGAGGCACAGGGTCAAGACTGATTTGCATATGGCCAGGTCTAAACTGGGGTGGCATGGTGAGCAAAAGAATGATGGATTTAACCCAGATCTCTTGACTGGGTGTTAATGTTTAGATCTGTTCAGCATTCCGTCCATCAATTGTGTGTCCTTTGCTTTCTCGCCGTAAATGTGCCAGGTATGCCCAGCTGTGGGTCCTGGGCTCACTGTGCCACTGGAATCGAGCTATCCTGACTGACGAGGAGTGAAACCCCGAAACCGGTCCTAGGATGCTTGTTTCTGTTCCAGGGAGGACCTGGCTTGGTAATTCGGACTGGACTGTTCCCATGAGGCACAGGGTCAAGACTGATTTGCATATGGCAAGGTCTAAACTGGGGTGGCATTTTGAGCAAAAGAATGATGGATTTAACCCAGATCTCTTGACCGGGGGTGACTGTTTAGATTTTTTCTGCATTCTGTCCATCAATTGTGTGTCCTTTGCTTTCTCACCGTAAATGCGCCAGGTATGCCCAGATGTGGGTCCTGGGCTCACTCTGCCACTGGAATCGAGCTATCCTGACTGACGAGGAGTGAAACCCCGAAACCGGTCCTAGGATGCTTGTTTCTGTTCCAGGGAGGACCTCTCTTGGCAGTTCGGGCTGGACTGTTCCCATGAGGCACAGGGTCAAGACTCATTTGCATATGGCCAGGTCTAAACTGGAGTGGCATGGTGAGCAAAAGAATGATGGATTTAACCCAGATCTCTTGACTGGGGTGAATGTTTAGATTTGTTCTGCATTCCGTCCATCAATTGTGTGTCCTTTGCTTTCTTGCCCTAAGGGCGCCAGGTATGCCCAGACGTGGGTCCCGGGCTCACTGTGCCACTGGAATCAAGCTATCCTGGGTGACGAGGGCTGAAACCCCGAAACCGGTCCTAGGATGCTTGTTTCCGTTCCAGGGAGGACCTGGCTTGGCAGTTCGGGCTGGTCTGTTCCCATGAGGCACAGGGTAAAGACTGATTTGCATATGGCCAGGTTTAAACTGGGGTGGTATGGTGAGCAAAATTATGATGGATTTAACCCAGATCTCTTGACTGGGGCTGAATGTTTAGATTTGTTCTGCATTCCGTCCATCAATTGTGTGTCCTTTGCTTGCTCGTTCTAAGTGCACCAGGTCTGCTCAGATGTAGGTCCTGGGCTCACCGTGACACTGGTAACAAGCTGTCCTGGCTGACGAGGGGTGAAACCCCGAAACCGTTGCTAGGATGCTGGTTTCCGGTCCAGGGAGGATCTGGCTTGGCAGTTCAGGCTGGACTGTTCCCATGAGGCACAGGGTCAAGACTGATTTGCATATGGCCAGGGCTAAACTGGGGTGGCATGGTGAGCAAAATAATGATGGATTTAACCCAGATCTCTTGACTGGGGGTGAATGTTTAGATTTTTTCTGCATTCCGTCCATCATTTGTGTGTCCGTTGCTTTCCCGCCCTAAGTGCGCCAGGTATGCCCAGACGTGGCTCCTGGGCTCAGTGTACCACTGGTATCAAGCTATCCTGGCTGACGAGGGGTGAAACACCGAAACCGGTCCTAGGATGCTTGTTTCCGGTCCAGGGAGGACCTTTCTTTTCAGTTCGGGCTGGACTGTTACCATGAGGCACAGGGTCAAGACTGATTTGCACATGGCCAGGTCTAAACTGGGGTGGCATGGTGAGCAAAAGAATGATGGATTTAACCCAGATCTCTTGACTGGGTGTGAATGTTTAGATCTGTTCTGAATTCCGTCCATCAATTGTGTGTCCTTTGCTTTCTCGCCCTAAGTGCGCCAGGTATGCCCAGACGTGGGTCCTGGGCTCACTGTGCCACTGGAATGAAGCTATCCTGGTTGACAAGGGGTGAAACCCCGAAACCATTGCTAGGATGCTTGTTTCCGGTCCAGGTAGGACCTGGCTTGGTAGTTCGGACTGGACTGTTCCCATGAGGCAGAGGGTCAAGACTGATTTGCATATGGCAAGGTCTAAACTGGGGTGGCATTTTGAGCAAAATAATGATGGATTTAACCCAGATCTCTTGACCGGGGGTGACTGTTTAGATTTTTTCTGCATTCCGTCCATCAATTGTGTGTCCTTTGCTTTCTTGCCCTAAGTGCGCCAGGTATGCCCAGACGTGGGTCCCGGGCTCACTGTGCCACTGGAATCAAGCTATCCTGGCTGACGAGGGGTGAAACCCCGAAACCGGTCCTAGGATGCTTGTTTACGGTCCAGGGAGGACCTGGCTTGGCAGTTTGGGCTGGTCTGTTCCCATGAGGCACAGGGTCAAGACTGATTTGCATATGGACAGGTCTAAACTGGGGTGGCATGGTGAGCAAAATAATGATGTATTTAACCAAGATCTCTTGTCTGGGGGTGAATGTTTAGATTTGTTCTGCATTCCGTCCATCAATTGTTTGTCCTTTGCTGTCTCACCCTAAGTGCGGCAGGTATGCACAGACGTAGGTCCTGGGCTCACTGTGCCACTGGTATCAAGCTATCCTGGCAGACGAGGACTGAAACCCCGAAACCGGTCCTAGGAAGCTTGTTTCCAGACCAGGGAGGACCTGGCTTGGTAGTTCGGGCTGAACTGTTCCCATGAGGCACAGGGTCAAGACTGATTTGCATATGGCCAGGTCTAAATTGGGGTGGCATGGTGAGCAAAACAATGATGGATTTAACCCAGATCTCTTGACTGGGGTGAATGTTTAGATTTGTTCTGCATTCCGTCCATCAATTGTTTGTCCTTTGCTGTCTCACCCTAAGTGCGCCAGGTATGCCCAGACGTGGGTCCTTGGCTGCCTGTGCCACTGGAATCAAGCTATCCTGGCTGACGAGGGGTGAATCCCCGAAACCATTGCTAGGATGCTCGTTTCCGGTCCAGGGAGGACCTGGCTTGGCAGATCAGGCTGGACTGTTTCCATGAGGCACAGGGTCAAGACTTATTTGCATATGGCCAGGTCTAACCTGGGGTGGCATGGTGAGCAAAAGAATGATGGATTTAATCCAGATCTCTTGACTGGCGGTAAATGTTTAGATTTGTTCTGCATTCCGTCCATCAATTGTGTGTCGTTTGCTTGCTCGCCCTAAGTGTGCCAGGTCTGCTCAGATGTGGGTCCTAGGCTCACTGTGCCACTGGAATCAAGCTATCCTGGCTGACGAGGGGTGAAACCCCGAAACCAGTCCTAGGATGCTTGTTTCCGGTCCAGAGAGGACCTGGCTTGGCAGTTCGGGCTGGACTGTTCCAATGAGGCACAGGGTCAAGACTGATTTCCATATGGCCAGGTCTTAACTGGGGTGGCATGGTGAGCAAAAGAATGATGCATTTAATGCAGATCTCTTGACTGGGGGTGAATGTTTAGATTTGTTTTGCATTCCGTCCATCATTTGTGTGTACTTTGCTTTCTCACCCTAAGTGGCCAGGTATGCCCAGACGTGGGTCCCGGGGACACTATGCCACTGGAATCAAGCTATCCTGGCTGACGAGGGGTGAAACCCCGAAACCGGTCCTAGGATGCATGTTTCCGGTCCAGGGAGGAGCTGGCTTGGCAGTTCGGGCTGGTCTGTTCCCATGAGGCACAGGGTCAAGACTGATTTGCATATGGCCAGGTCTAAACTGGGGTGGCATGGTGAGCAAAATAATGATGGATTTAACCCAGATCTCTTGACAGGGGGTGAATGTTTAGATTTGTTCAAAATTCTGTCCATCATTTGTGTGTCCTTTGCTTTCCCGCCCTAAGTGCGCCAGGTATGCCCAGACGTGGGTCCTGGGCTCACTTTGCCACTGGTATCAAGCTATCCTGGATGATGAGGGGTGAAACCCTGAAACCGGTCCTAGGATGCTTGTTTCCGGACCAGGGAGGACCTGGCTTGGCATTTCTTGCTGGACTGTTCCCATGAGGCACAGGGTCAAGACTGATTTGCATATGACCAGGTCTAAACTGGGGTGGCATGGTGAGCAAAAGAATGATGGGTTTAACCCAGATCTCTTGACTGGGTGTGAATGTTTAGATTTGTTCTGCATTCCGTCCATCAATTGTGTGTCCTTTCCTTTCTCGCCCTAAGTGCGCCAGGTATGCCCAGACGTGGGTCCTGGGCTCACTGTGCCACTGGAATCAAGCTATCCTGGCTGACGAGGGGTGAAACCACGAAACCGTTGCTAGGATGCTGGTTTCCGGTCCAGGGAGGACCTGGCTTGGCAGTTCGGGCTGGACTGTTCCCATGAGGCACAGGGTCAAGACTGATTTGCATATGGCCAGGTCTAAACTGGGGTGGCATGGTGAGCAAAAGAATGATGGATTTAACCCAGATCTCTTGACCGGGGGTGACTGTTTAGATTTTTTCGGCATTCCGTCCATCAATTCTGTGTCCTTTGCTTTCTCACCGTATATGCGCCAGGTATGCCCAGATGTGGGTCATGGGCTCACTGTGACACTGGAATCAAGCTATCCTGGCTGACGAGGAGTGAAACCTCGAAACCGGTCCTAGGATGCGTGTTTCTGGTCCAGGGAGGACATGGCTTGGCAGTTCGGGCTGGACTGTTCCCATGAGGCACAGGGTCAAGACTGATTTGCATATGACCAGGTCTAAACTGGGGTGGCATGGTGAGCAAAAGAATGATGGATTTAACCCAGATCTCTTGACTGGGTGTGAATGTTTAGATTTGTTCTGCATTCCGTCCATCAATTGTGTGTCCTTTGCTTTCTCGCCCTAAGTGCGCCAGGTATGCCCAGACGTGGGTACTGGGCTCACTGTGCCACTGGAATCAAGCTATCCTGGCTGAAGAGGGGTGAAACCCCGAAACCGTTGCTAGGATGCTGGTTTCCGGTCCAGGGAGGACCTGGCTTGGCAGTTCGGGCTGGACTGTTCCCATGAGGCACAGGGTCAAGACTGATTTGCATATGGCCAGGTCTAAACTGGGGTGGCAGGGTGAGCAACATAATGATGGATTTAACCCAGATCTCTTCACTGGGGGTGAATGTTTAGATTTGTTCTGCATTCCGTCCATCATTTGTGTGTCCGTTGCTTTCCCGCCCTAAGTGCGCCAGGTATGCCCAGACGTGGCTCCTGGGCTCAGTGTACCACTGGTATCAATCTATCCTGGCTGACGAGGGGAGAAACCCTGAAACCGGTCCTAGGATGCTTGTTTCCGGTCCAGGGAGGACCTGGCTTGGCAGTTCGGGCTGGTCTGTTCCCATGAGGCACAGGGTCAAGACTGATTTGCAAATGGCCAGGTCTAAACTGGGGTGGCATGGTGAGAAAAATAATGATGGATTTAACCCAGATCTCTTGACTGGGGGTGAATGTTTAGATTTGTTCAGCATTCCGTCCATCATTTGTGTGTCCTTTGCTTTCCCGCCCAAAGTGCGCCAGGTATGCCCAGACATTTGTCCTGGGCTCACTGTGCCACTGGTATCAAGCTATCCTGGTTGACGAGGGATGAAACCCCGAATCTGGTCCTAGGATGCTTGTTTCCGGTCCAGGGAGGACCTGGTTTGGCAGTTCGGGCTGGACTGTTCCAATGAGGCACAGGGTCAAGACTGATTTCCATATGGCCAGGTCTTAACTGGGGTGGCATGGTGAGCAAAAGAATGATGCATTTAATGCAGATCTCTTGACTGGGGGTGAATGTTTAGATTTGTTTTGCATTCCATCCATCAATTGTGTGTACTTTGCTTTCTCACCCTAAGTGAGCCAGGTATGCCCAGACGTGGGTCCCGGGGACACTATGCCACTGGAATCAAGCTATCCTGGCTGACGAGGGGTGAAACCCCGAAACCGGTCCTAGGATGCATGTTTCCGGTCCAGGGAGGAGCTGGCTTGGCAGTTCGGGCTGGTCTGTTCCCATGAGGCACAGGGTCAAGACTGATTTGCATATGGCCAGGTCTAAACTGGGGTGGCATGGTGAGCAAAATAATGATGGATTTAACCCAGATCTCTTGACAGGGGGTGAATGTTTAGATTTGTTCAACATTCTGTCCATCATTTGTGTGTCCTTTGCTTTCCCGCCCTAAGTGCGCCAGGTATGCCCAGACGTGGGTCCTGGGCTCACTGTGCCACTGGTATCAAGCTATCCTGGATGACGAGGGGTGAAACCCTGAAACCGGTCCTAGGATGCTTGTTTCTCTACCAGGGAGGACCTGGCTTGGCAGTTTGGGCAGGTCTGTTCCCATGAGGCACAGGGTCAAAACTGATTTGCATATGGCCAGGTCTAAACTGGGGTGGTAGGGTGAGCAAAATAATGATGGATTTAACCCAGATCTCTTGACTGGGGCTGAATGTTTAGATTTGGTCTGCATTCCGTCCATCAATTGTGTGTCCTTTGCTTTCTCACCCTAAATGCGCCAGGTATGCCCAGACGTGGGTCCTGGGCTCACTGTGCCACTGGAATCAAGGTATCCTGGCTGATGAGGGCTGAAACCCCGAAACCGTTGCTAGGATGCTTGTTTACGGTCCAAGGAGGACCTGGCTTGGCAGTTCGGGCTGGACTGTTCCCATGAGGCACAGTGTCAAGACTGATTTGCATATGGCCAGTTCTAAACTGGGGTGGCATGGTGAGCAAAAGAATGATGGATTTAACCCAGATCTCTTGACTGGGGTGAATGTTTAGATTTGTTCTGCATTCTGTCCATCAATTGTGTGTCCTTTGCTTTCTCGCCCTAAGTGCGCTAGGTATTGCCAGACGTGGGTCCTGGGCTCACTGTGCCACTGATATCAAGCTATCCTGGCTGACGAGGGGTGAAACCCCGAAACCGGTCCTAGGATGCTTGTTTCTGGACCAGGAAGGACCTGGCTTGGCAGTTCGGGCTGGACTGTTCCCATGAGGCACAGGGTCAAGACTGATTTGCATATGGCCAGGTCTAAACTGGGGTGGCATGGTGAGCAAAAGAATGATGGATTTAACCCAGATCTCTTGACTGGGTGTGAATGTTTAGATTTGTTCTGCATTCCGTCCATCAATTGCGTGTCCTTTGCTTTCTCGCCCTAAGTGCGCCAGGTATGCCCAGACGAGGGTCCCGGGGTCACTATGCCACTGGAATCAAGCTATCCTGGCTGACGAGGGGTGAAACCCCGAAACCGGTCCTAGGATGCTTGTTGCCGGTCCAGAGAGGACCTGGCTTGGCAGTTCGGGCTGGTCTGTTCCCATGAGGCACAGGGTAAAGACTGATTTGCATATAGCCAGGTTTAAACTGGGGTGGTTTGGTGAGCAAAATTATGATGGATTTAACCCAGATCTCTTGACTGGGGGTGAATGTTTAGATTTTTTCTGCATTCCTTCCATCATTTGTGTGTCCGTTGCTTTTCCGCCCTAAGTGCGCCAGGTATGCCCAGACGTGGCTCCTGGGCTCAGTGTACCACTGATATCAAGCTATCCTGGCTGACGAGGGGTGAAACTCCGAAACCGGTCCTAGGATGCTTGTTTCTGGTCCAGGGAGGACCTCTCTTGGCAGTTCAGGCTGGACTGTTCACCTGAGGCACAGTGTCAAGACTGATTTGCATATGGCCACTTCTAAACTGGGGTGGCATCGTGAGCAAAAGAATCATGGCTTTAACCCAGATCTCCTGACTGGGGTGAATGTTTAGATGTGTTCTGCATTCTGTCCATCAATTGTGTGTCCTTTGCTTTCTCGCCCTAAGTGCGCCAAGTATGGCCAGACGTGGGTCCCGGGCTCACTGTGCCACTGGACTCAAGCTATCCTGGCTGCCGAGGGGTGAAACTCAAAAACCGGTCCTAGGATGCTTGTTTCCGGTCCAGGGAGGACCTTTCTTTTCAGTTCGGGCTGGACTGTTAGCATGAGGCACAGGGTCAAGACTGATTTGCATATGGCCAGGTCTAAACTGGGGTGGCATGGTGAGCAAAAGAATGATGGATTTAACCCAGATCTCTTGACTGGGTGTGAATGTTTAGATCTGTTCAGCATTCCGTCCATCAATTGTGTGTCCTTTGCTTTCTCACCGTAAATGTGCCAGGTATGCCCAGATGTGGGTCCTGGGCTCACTGTGCCACTGGAATCGAGCTATCCTGACTGACGAGGAGTGAAACCCCTAAACCGGTCCTAGGATGCTTGTTTCTGTTCCAGGGAGGACCTGGCTTGGTAATTCGGACTGGACTGTTCCCATGAGGCACAGGGTCAAGACTGATTTGCATATGGCAAGGTCTAAACTGGGGTGGCATTTTGAGCAAAAGAATGATGGATTTAACCCAGATCTCTTGACCGGGGGTGACTGTTTAGATTTTTTCTGCATTCTGTCCATCAATTGTGTGTCCTTTGCTTTCTCACCGTAAATGCGCCAGGTATGCCCAGATGTGGGTCCTGGGCTCACTCTGCCACTGGAATCGAGCTATCCTGGCTGACGAGGGGTGAAACCCCGAAACCGGTCCTAGGATGCTTGTTTCCGGTCCAGGGAGGACCTGGCTTGGCAGTTTGGGCTGGTCTGTTCCCATGAGGCACAGGGTCAAGACTGATTTGCATATGGCCAGGTCTAAACTGGGTTGGCATGGTGAGCAAAATAATGATGTATTTAACCAAGATCTCTTGTCTGGGGGTGAATGTTTAGATTTGTTCTGCATTCCGTCCATCAATTGTTTGTGCTTTGCTGTCTCACCCTAAGTGCGGCAGGTATGCACAGACGTAGGTCCTGGGCTCACTGTGCCACTGGTATCAAGCTATCCTGGCAGACGAGGACTGAAACCCCGAAACCGGTCCTAGGAAGCTTCTTTCCAGACCAGGGAGGACCTGGCTTGGTAGTTCGGGCTGAACTGTTCCCATGAGGCACAGGGTCAAGACTGATTTGCATATGGCCAGGTCTAAATTGGGGTGGCATGGTGAGCAAAACAATGATGGATTTAACCCAGATCTCTTGACTGGGGTGAATGTTTAGATTTGTTCTGCATTCCGTCCATCAATTGTTTGTCCTTTGCTGTCTCACCCTAAGTGCGCCAGGTATGCCCAGACGTGGGTCCTTGGCTGCCTGTGCCACTGGAATCAAGCTATCCTGGCTGACGAAGGGTGAATCCCCGAAACCATTGCTAGGATGCTCGTTTCCGGTCCAGGGAGGACCTGGCTTGGCAGATCAGGCTGGACTGTTTCCATGAGGCACAGTGTCAAGACTGATTTGCATATGGCCAGTTCTAAACTGGGGTGGCATGGTGAGCAAAAGAATGATGGATTTAACCCAGATCTCTTGACTGGGGTGAATGTTTAGATTTGTTCTGCATTCTGTCCATCAATTGTGTGTCCTTTGCTTTCTCGCCCTAAGTGCGCTAGGTATTGCCAGACGTGGGTCCTGGGCTCACTGTGCCACTGATATCAAGCTATCCTGGCTGACGAGGGGTGAAACCCCGAAACCGGTCCTAGGATGCTTGTTTCTGGACCAGGAAGGACCTGGCTTGGCAGTTCGGGCTGGACTGTTCCCATGAGGCACAGGGTCAAGACTGATTTGCATATGGCCAGGTCTAAACTGGGGTGGCATGGTGAGCAAAAGAATGATGGATTTAACCCAGATCTCTTGACTGGGTGTGAATGTTTAGATTTGTTCTGCATTCCGTCCATCAATTGCGTGTCCTTTGCTTTCTCGCCCTAAGTGCGCCAGGTATGCCCAGACGAGGGTCCCGGGGTCACTATGCCACTGGAATCAAGCTATCCTGGCTGACGAGGGGTGAAACCCCGAAACCGGTCCTAGGATGCTTGTTGCCGGTCCAGAGAGGACCTGGCTTGGCAGTTCGGGCTGGTCTGTTCCCATGAGGCACAGGGTAAAGACTGATTTGCATATAGCCAGGTTTAAACTGGGGTGGTTTGGTGAGCAAAATTATGATGGATTTAACCCAGATCTCTTGACTGGGGGTGAATGTTTAGATTTTTTCTGCATTCCTTCCATCATTTGTGTGTCCGTTGCTTTTCCGCCCTAAGTGCGCCAGGTATGCCCAGACGTGGCTCCTGGGCTCAGTGTACCACTGATATCAAGCTATCCTGGCTGACGAGGGGTGAAACTCCGAAACCGGTCCTAGGATGCTTGTTTCTGGTCCAGGGAGGACCTCTCTTGGCAGTTCAGGCTGGACTGTTCACCTGAGGCACAGTGTCAAGACTGATTTGCATATGGCCACTTCTAAACTGGGGTGGCATCGTGAGCAAAAGAATCATGGCTTTAACCCAGATCTCCTGACTGGGGTGAATGTTTAGATGTGTTCTGCATTCTGTCCATCAATTGTGTGTCCTTTGCTTTCTCGCCCTAAGTGCGCCAAGTATGGCCAGACGTGGGTCCCGGGCTCACTGTGCCACTGGACTCAAGCTATCCTGGCTGCCGAGGGGTGAAACTCAAAAACCGGTCCTAGGATGCTTGTTTCCGGTCCAGGGAGGACCTTTCTTTTCAGTTCGGGCTGGACTGTTAGCATGAGGCACAGGGTCAAGACTGATTTGCATATGGCCAGGTCTAAACTGGGGTGGCATGGTGAGCAAAAGAATGATGGATTTAACCCAGATCTCTTGACTGGGTGTGAATGTTTAGATCTGTTCAGCATTCCGTCCATCAATTGTGTGTCCTTTGCTTTCTCACCGTAAATGTGCCAGGTATGCCCAGATGTGGGTCCTGGGCTCACTGTGCCACTGGAATCGAGCTATCCTGACTGACGAGGAGTGAAACCCCTAAACCGGTCCTAGGATGCTTGTTTCTGTTCCAGGGAGGACCTGGCTTGGTAATTCGGACTGGACTGTTCCCATGAGGCACAGGGTCAAGACTGATTTGCATATGGCAAGGTCTAAACTGGGGTGGCATTTTGAGCAAAAGAATGATGGATTTAACCCAGATCTCTTGACCGGGGGTGACTGTTTAGATTTTTTCTGCATTCTGTCCATCAATTGTGTGTCCTTTGCTTTCTCACCGTAAATGCGCCAGGTATGCCCAGATGTGGGTCCTGGGCTCACTCTGCCACTGGAATCGAGCTATCCTGGCTGACGAGGGGTGAAACCCCGAAACCGGTCCTAGGATGCTTGTTTCCGGTCCAGGGAGGACCTGGCTTGGCAGTTTGGGCTGGTCTGTTCCCATGAGGCACAGGGTCAAGACTGATTTGCATATGGCCAGGTCTAAACTGGGTTGGCATGGTGAGCAAAATAATGATGTATTTAACCAAGATCTCTTGTCTGGGGGTGAATGTTTAGATTTGTTCTGCATTCCGTCCATCAATTGTTTGTGCTTTGCTGTCTCACCCTAAGTGCGGCAGGTATGCACAGACGTAGGTCCTGGGCTCACTGTGCCACTGGTATCAAGCTATCCTGGCAGACGAGGACTGAAACCCCGAAACCGGTCCTAGGAAGCTTCTTTCCAGACCAGGGAGGACCTGGCTTGGTAGTTCGGGCTGAACTGTTCCCATGAGGCACAGGGTCAAGACTGATTTGCATATGGCCAGGTCTAAATTGGGGTGGCATGGTGAGCAAAACAATGATGGATTTAACCCAGATCTCTTGACTGGGGTGAATGTTTAGATTTGTTCTGCATTCCGTCCATCAATTGTTTGTCCTTTGCTGTCTCACCCTAAGTGCGCCAGGTATGCCCAGACGTGGGTCCTTGGCTGCCTGTGCCACTGGAATCAAGCTATCCTGGCTGACGAAGGGTGAATCCCCGAAACCATTGCTAGGATGCTCGTTTCCGGTCCAGGGAGGACCTGGCTTGGCAGATCAGGCTGGACTGTTTCCATGAGGCACAGGGTCAAGACTTATTTGCATATGGCCAGGTCTAACCTGGGGTGGCATGGTGAGCAAAAGAATGATGGATTTAACCCAGATCTCTTGACTGGCGGTAAATGTTTAGATTTGTTCTGCATTCCGTCCATCAATTGTGTGTCGTTTGCTTGCTCGCCCTAAGTGTGCCAGGTCTGCTCAGATGTGGGTCCTAGGCTCACTGTGCCACTGGAATCAAGCTATCCTGGCTGACGAGGGGTGAAACCCCAAAACCATTCTTAGGATGTTTGTTTACGGTCCAGGGAGGACCTGGCTAGGCAGTTCGGGCTGGACTGTTCCCATGAGGCACAGGGTCAAGACTGATTTGCATATGGCCAGGTCTAAACTGGGGTGGCATGGTGAGCAAAAGAATGATGGATTTTACCCAGATCTCTTGACTTGGGGTGAATGTTTTGATTTGTTCTGCATTCCGTCCATCATTTGTGTGTCCTTTGCTTTCCCGCCCTAAGTGCGCCAGGCATGCCCAGGCGTGGGTCCTGGGCTCACTGTGCCACTGGTATCAAGCTATCCTGGCTGACGAGGGGTGAAACCCCGAAACCAGTCCTAGGATGCTTGTTTCCGGTCCAGAGAGGACCTGGCTTGGCAGTTCGGGCTGGTCTGTTTCCATGAGGCACAGGGTCAAGACTGATTTGCATATGGCCAGGTCTAAACTGGGGTGGAATTGTGAGCAAAATAATCATGGATTTAACCCAGATTTCTTGACTGGGGGTGAATGTTTAGATTTGTTCTGCATTCCGTCCATCATTTGTGTGTCCTTAGCTTTCCCGCCCTAAGTGCGCCAGGTATGCCCAGACGTGGGTCTTGGGCTCAATGTGCCACTGGTATCAAGCTATCCTGGCTGACGAGGCATGAAATCCCGAAACTGGTCCTAGGATGCTTGCTTCCGGTCCAGGGAGGAGCTGGTTTGGCAGTTCGGGCTGGAGTGTTCCAATGAGACACAGGGTCAAGACTGATTTCCATATGGCCAGGTCTTAACTGGGGTGGCATGGTGAGCAAAAGAATGATGGATTTAACCCAGATCTCTTGACTGGGGATGAATGTTTAGATTTGTTCTACAATCCGTCCATCAATTGTGTGTACTTTGCTTTCTCGCCCTAAGTGCGCCAGGTATGCCCAGACGTGGGTCCCGGGGTCACTGTGTCACTGAAATCAAGATATCCTGGCTGACGAGGGGTGATACCCCGAATCCGGTCCTAGGATGTTTTTTTCCGGTGCAGGGAGGACCTGGCTTGGCAGTTCGGGCTGGACTTTTCCCATGAGGCACAGGGTCAAGACTGATTTGCATATGGCCAGGTCTAAACTGGGGTGGCATGGTTAGCAAAAGAATGATGGATTTAACCCAGATCTCTTGACTGGGGGTGAATGTTTAGATTTGTTCTGCATTCCGTCCATCAATTGTGTGTCCTTTGCTTGCTCGGCCTAAGTGCGCCAGGTCTGCTCAGATGTGGATCCTGGGCTCACTGTGCCACTGGAATCAAGCTATCCTGGTTGACGAGGGGTGAGACCCCGAAACCGGTCCTAGGATGCTTGTTTCCGGTCCAGGGAGGACCTGTCTTGGCAGTTCGGGCTGGACTGTTCCAATGAGGCACAAGGTCAAGACTGATTTGCATATGGCCAGGTCTAAACTGGGGTGGAATGGTGAGCAAAATAATGATGGATTTAACCCAGATCTCTTGACTGGGGGTAAATGTTTAAATTTGTTCTGCATTCCGTCGATCATTTGTGTGTCCTTAGCTTTCCGCCCTAACTGCTCCAGGTATGCCCATACGTGGGTCCTGGGCTCACTGTGCCACTGGTATCTAGCTATCCTGGCTGACGAGGCATGAAACCCCGGAACCGGTCCTATGATGCTTGTTTCCGGTCCAGGGAGGACCTGTCTTGGCAGTTCGGGCTGGACTGTCCCCATGAGGCACAGGTTCAAGACTGATTTGCATATGGCCAGGTCTAAAATGGGGTGGCATGGTGAGCAAAAGAATGATGGATTTAACCCAGATCTCTTGACTGGGGGTGAATGTTTAGAGTTATTCTGCATTCCGTCCATCAATTGTGTGTGCTTTGTTTTCTCGCCCTAAGTGCGCCAGGTATGCCCAGACGTGGGTCCCGGGGTCACTGTGTCACTGAAATCAAGGTATCCTGGCTGCTGAGGGGTGAAACCCCAGAACCGGTCCTATGATGCTTGTTTCCGGTCCAGGGAGGACCTGTCTTGGCAGTTCGGGCTGGCCTGTTCCCATGAGGCACAGGGTCAAGACTTATTTGCATATGGCCAGGTGTAAACTGGGGTGGCATGGTGAGCAAAAGAATGATGGATTTAACCCAGATCTCTTGACTGGGGATGAATGTTTAGATTTGTTCTACATTCCGTCCATCAATTGTGTGTACTTAGCTTTCTCGCCCTAAGTGCGCCAGGTATGCCCAGACCTGGGTCCCGGGGTCACTGTGTCACTGAAATCAAGATATCCTGGCTGCTGAGGGGGGAAACCCCAGAACCGGTCCTATGATGCTTGTTTCCGGACCAGGGAGGACCTGGCTTGGCAGTTCGGGCTGGACTGTCCCCATGAGGCACATGTTCAAGACTGATTTGCCTATGGCCAGGTCTAAAATGGGGTGGCATAGTGAGCAAAAGAATGATGGATTTAACCCAGATCTCTTGACTGGGGGTGAATGTTTAGATGTATTCTGCATTCCGTCCATCAATTGTGTGTGCTTTGCTTTCTCGCCCTAAGTGCGCCAGGTATGCCCAGACGTGGGTCCCGGGGTCACTGTGTCACTGAAATCAAGATATCCTGGCTGCTGAGGGGTGAAACCCCAGAACCGGTCCTATGATGCTTGTTTCCGGTCCAGGGAGGACCTGTCTTGGCAGTTCGGGCTGGACTGTTCCCATGAGGCACAGGGTCAAGACTGATTTGCATATGGCCAGGTCTAAGCTGGGGTGGCATGGTTAGAAAAAGAATGATGGATTTAACCCAGATCTCTTGACTGGGGGTGAATGTTTAGATTTGTTCTGCATTCCGTCCATCATTTGTGTGTCCTTTGCTTTCCCGCCCTAAGGGCGCCAGGTATGCCTAGGCGTGGGTCCTGGGCTCACTGTGCCACTGGTATCAAGCTATCCTGGCTGATGAGGGGTGAAACCCCAAAACCAGTCCTAGGATGCTTGTTTCCGGTCCAGGGAGGACCTGGCTTGGCAGTTCGGGCTGGTCTGTTCCCATGAGGCACAGGGTCAAGACTGATTTGCATATGGCCAGGTCTAAACTGGGGTGGAATGGTGAGCAAAATAATGATGGATTTAACCCAGATCTCTTGACTGGGGGTGAATGTTTAGATTTGTTCTGCATTCCGTCCATCATTTGTGTGTCCTTAGCTTTCCCGCCCTAAGTGCGCCAGGTATGCCCAGATGTGGGTCCTGGGCTCACTGTGCCACTGGTATCAAGCTATCCTGGCTGACGAGGGATGAAACCCCGAAACTGGTTCTAGGATGCTTGCTTCTGGTCCAGGGAGGACCTGGTTTGGCAGTTCGGGCTGGAGTGTTCCAATGAGACACAGGGTCAAGACTGATTTCCATATGGGCAGGTCTTAACTGGGGTGGCATGGTGAGCAAAAGAATGATGGATTTACCCCAGATCTCTTGACTGGGGGTGAATGTTTAGATTTGTTCTGCATTCCGTCCATCAATTGTGTGTCGTCCTTTGCTTTCTCGCCCTAAGTGCGCCAGGTATGCTCAGACTGGGTCCTGGGCTCACTGTGCCACTGAAATCAAGCTATCCTGGCTCATGAGGGTTGAAACCTTCTAACCGTTGCTAGGATGCTTGTTTACGGTCCAGGGAGGACCTGGCATGGCAGTTCGGGCTGGACCGTTCCCATGAGGCACAGGGTCAAGAATTATTTGCATATGGCCAGGTCTAACCTGGGGTGGTATGGTGAGCAAAAGAATGATGGATTTAACCTAGGTCTCTTGACTGGGTGTGAATGTTTAGATTTGTTCTGCATTCCGTCCATCAATTGTGTCACTTTAGCTTGCTCGCCCTAAGTGCACCAGGTCTGCTCAGATGTAGGTCCTGGGCTCACTGTGCCACTGGAATCAAGCTATCCTGGCTGACGAGGGGTGAGACCCCGAAACCGGTCCTAGGATGTTTGTTTCTGGTCCAGGGAGGACCTGGCTTGGCAGTTCGGGCTGGACTGTTCCCATGAGGCACAGGGTCAAGACTGATTTGCATATGGCCAGGTCTAAGCTGGGGTGGCATGGTTAGAAAAAGAATGATGGATTTAACCCAGATCTCTTGACTGGGGGTGAATGTTTAGATTTGTTCTGCATTCCGTCCATCATTTGTGTGTCCTTTGCTTTCCCGCCCTAAGGGCGCCAGGTATGCCTAGGCGTGGGTCCTGGGCTCACTGTGCCACTGGTATCAAGCTATCCTGGCTGATGAGGGGTGAAACCCCGAAACCAGTCCTAGGATGCTTGTTTCCGGTCCAGGGAGGACCTGGCTTGGCAGTTCGGGCTGGTCTGTTCCCATGAGGCACAGGGTCAAGACTGATTTGCATATGGCCAGGTCTAAACTGGGGTGGAATGGTGAGCAAAATAATGATGGATTTAACCCAGATCTCTTGACTGGGGGTGAATGTTTAGATTTGTTCTGCATTCCGTCCATCATTTGTGTGTCCTTAGCTTTCCCGCCCTAAGTGCGCCAGGTATGCCCAGATGTGGGTCCTGGGCTCACTGTGCCACTGGTATCAAGCTATCCTGGCTGACGAGGGATGAAACCCCGAAACTTGTTCTAGGATGCTTGCTTCTGGTCCAGGGAGGACCTGGTTTGGCAGTTCGGGCTGGAGTGTTCCAATGAGACACAGGGTCAAGACTGATTTCCATATGGGCAGGTCTTAACTGGGGTGGCATGGTGAGCAAAAGAATGATGGATTTACCCCAGATCTCTTGACTGGGGGTGAATGTTTAGATTTGTTCTGCATTCCGTCCATCAATTGTGTGTACTTTGCTTTCTCACCCTAAGTACGCCAGGTATGCCCAGACGTGGGTCCCGGGGTCACTGTGTCACTGAAATCAAGCTATCCTGGCTGCCGAGGGGTGAAACCCCGGAACCGGTCCTTTGATTCTTGTTTCCGGTCCAGGGAGGACCTGTCTTGGCAGTTCGGGCTGGACTGTTCCCATGAGGCACAGGGTCAAGACTGATTTGCATATGGCCAGGTCTAAACTGGGGTGGCATGGTGAGCAAAATAATGATGGATTTAATTAACCCAGATCTCTTGACTGGGGGTGAATGTTTAGATTTGTTCAGCATTCCGTCCATCATTTGTGTGTCCTTTGCTTTCCCGCCCTAAGTGCGCCAGGTATGCCCAGACATTTGTCCTGGGCTCACTGTGCCACTGGTATCAAGCTATTCTGGCTGACGAGGGGTGAAACCCTGAAACCGGTCCTAGGATGCTTGTTTCTCTACCAGGGAGGACCTGGCTTGGCAGTTTGGGCTAGTCTGTTCCCATGAGGCACAGGGTCTAGACTGATTTGCATATGGCCAGGTTTAAACTGGGGTGGTATGGTGAGCAAAATTATGATGGATTTAACCCAGATCTCTTGACTGGGGCTGAATGTTTAGATTTGTTCTGCATTCCGTCTATCAATTGTGTGTCCTTTGCTTGCTCGCTCTAAGTGCACCAGGTCTGCTCAGATGTAGGTCCTGGGCTCACTGTGACACTGGCAACAAGCTATCCTGGCTGACGAGGGGTGAAACCCCGAAACCGTTGCTAGGATGCTGGTTTCCGGTCCAGGGAGGACCTGGCTTGGCAGTTCGGGCTGGACTGTTCCCATGAGGCACAGTGTCAAGACTGATTTGCATATGGCCACTTCTAAACTGGGGTGGCATGGTGAGCAAAAGAATGATGGATTTAACCCAGATATCCTGACTGGGGTGAATGTTTAGATGTGTTCTGCATTCTGTCCATCAATTGTGTGTCCTTTGCTTTCTCGCCCTAAGTGCGCCAGGTATGGCCAGACGTGGGTCCTGGGCTCACTGTGCCACTGGACTCAAGCTATCCTGGCTGCCAAGGGGTGAAACCCAAAAACCGGTCCTAGGATGTTTGTTTCCGGTCCAGGGAGGACCTTTCTTTTCAGTTCGGGCTGGACTTTTACCATGAGGCACAGGGTCAAGACTGATTTGCATATGGCCAGGTCTAAACTGGGGTGGCATGGTGAGCAAAATAATGGTGGATTTAACCCAGATCTCTTGACTGGGGGTGAATGTTTAGATTTGTTCTGCATTCCGTCCTTCAATTGTGTGTCCTTTGCTTGCTCGCTCTAAGTGCACCAGGTCTGCTCAGATGTAGGTCCTGGGCTCACTGTGACACTGGTAACAAGCTTTCCTGGCTGACGAGGGGTGAAACCCCGAAACCGTTGCTAGGATGCTGGTTTCCGGTCCAGGGAGGACCTGGCTTGGCAGTTCGGGCTGGACTGTTCCCATGAGGCACAGTGTCAAGACTGATTTGCATATGGCCACTTCTAAACAGGGGTGGCATGGTAAGCAAAAGAATGATGGATTTAACCCAGATCTCCTGACTGGGGTGAATGTTTAGATATGTTTTGCATTCTGTCCATCAATTGTGTGTCCTTTGCTTTCTGGCCCTAAGTGCGCCAGGTATGGCCAGACGTGGGTCCCGGGCTCACTGTGCCACTGGACTCAAGCTATCCTGGCTGCCGAGGGGTGAAACCAAAAAACCGGTCCTAGGATGCTTGTTTCCGGTCCAGGGAGGACCTTTCTTTTCAGTTCGAGTTGGACTGTTACCATGAGGCACAGGGTCAAGACTGATTTGCATATGGCCAGGTCTAAACTGGGGTGGCATGGTGAGCAAAATAATGATGGATTTAACCCAGATCTCTTGATTGGGGGTGAATGTTTAGATTTGTTCTGCATTCCGTCCATCATTTGTGTGTCCTTTGCTTTCCCGCCCTAAGTGCTCCAGGTATGCCCAGACGTGGGTCATGGACTCACTGTGCCACTGATATCAAGCTATCCTGGCTGACGAGGGGTGAAACCCCGAAACCGGTCCTAGGATGCTTGTTTCGGACCAGGGAGGACCTGGCTTGGCAGTTCGGGCTGGACTGTTCCCATGAGGCACAGGGTCAAGACTGATTTGCATATGGCCAGGTCTAAACTGGGGTGGCATGGTGAGCAAAAGAATGATGGATTTAACCCAGATCTCTTGACTGGGTGTGAATGTTTAGATTTGTTCTGCATTCTGTCAATCATTTGTGTGTCCTTTGCTTTCTCGCCCTAAGTGCGCCAGGTATGCCCAGATGTGGGTCCTGGGCTCACTGTGCCACTGGAATTAAGCTATCCTGGCAGCTGAGGGTGAAACCCCAAAACCGGTCCTAGGATGCTTGCTTCCGGTCCAGGGAGGACCTTTCTTGGCAGTTCGGGCTGGACTGTTACCATGAGGCACAGGGTCAAGACTGATTTGCATATGGCCAGGTCTAAACTGGGGTGGCATGGTGAGCAAAATAATGATGGATTTAACCCAGATCTCTTGACTGGGGGTGAATGTTTAGATTTGTTCTGCATTCTGTCAATCATTTGTGTGTCCTTTGCTTTCCCGCCCTAAGTGCTCCAGGTATGCCCAGACGTGGGTCATGGACTCACTGTGCCACTGATATCAAGCTATCCTGGCTGACGAGGGGTGAAACCCCGAAACTGGTCCTAGGATGCTTGTTTCCGGTCCAGGGAGGACCTGGTTTGGCAGTTCGGGCTGGACTGTTCCCATGAGGCACAGGGTCAAGACTGATTTCCATATGGCCAGGTCTTACCTGGGGTGGCATGGTGAGCAAAAGAATGATGCATTTAACCCAGATCTCTTGACTGGGGGTGAATGTTTAGATTTGTTCTGCATTCCGTCCATCAATTGTGTGTCCTTTGCTTTCTCGCCCTAAGTGCGCCAGGTATGCCCAGATGTGGGTCCTGGGCTCACTGTGCCACTGGAATTAGGCTATCCTGGCAGCTGAGGGTGAAACCCCAAAACCGGTCCTAGGATGCTTGCTTCCGGTCCAGGGAGGACCTTTCTTGGCAGTTCGGGCTGGACTGTTACCATGAGACACCGGGTCAAGACTGATTTGCATATGGCCAGGTCTAAACTGGGGTGGCATGGTGAGCAAAATAATGATGGATTTAACCCAGATCTCTTGACTGGGGGTGAATGTTTAGATTTGTTCTGCATTCCGTCAATCATTTGTGTGTCCTTTGCTTTCCCGCCCTAAGTGCTCCAGGTATGCCCAGACGCGGGTCATGGACTCACTGTGCCACTGATATCAAGCTATCCTGGCTGACGAGGGGTGAAACCCCGAAACTGGTCCTAGGATGCTTGTTTCCGGTCCAGGGAGGACCTGGTTTGGCAGTTCGGGCTGGACTGTTCCAATGAGGCACAGGGTCAAGACTGATTTCCATATGGCCAGGTCTTACCTGGGGTGGCATGGTGAGCAAAAGAATGATGCATTTAACACAGATCTCTGGACTGGGGGTTCATGTTTTGATTTGTTCTGCATTCCGTCCATCAATTGTGTGTACTTTGCTTTCTCGCCCTAAGTGCGCCAGGTATGCCCAAACGAGGGTCCCGGGGTCACTATGCCACTGGAATCAAGCTATCCTGGCTGATGAGGGGTGAAACCCCAAAACCGGTCCTAGGATGCTTGCTTCCGGTCCAGGGAGGACCTTTGTTGGCAGTTCGGGCTGGACTGTTACCATGAGGCACAGGGTCAAGACTGATTTGCATATGGCCAGGTCTAAACTGGGGTGGCATGGTGAGCAAAATCATGATGGATTTAACCCACATCTCTTGACTGGGGGTGAATGTTTAGATTTGTTCTGCATTCCGTCCATCATTTGTGTGTCCTTTGCTTTCCCGCCCTAAGTGCTCCAGGTATGCCCAGACGTGGGTCATGGACTCACTGTGCCACTGATATCAAGCTATCCTGGCTGACGAGGGGTGAAACCCCGAAACTGGTCCTAGGATGCTTGTTTCCGGTCCAGGGAGGACCTTTCTTTTCAGTTTGGGTTGGACTGTTACCATGAGGCACAGGGTCAAGACTGATTTGCATATGGCCAGGTCTAAACTGGGGTGGCATGGTGAGCAAAATAATGATGGATTTAACCCAGATCTCTTGACTGGGGGTGAATGTTTAGATTTGTTCTGCATTCCGTCCATCATTTGTGTGTCCTTTGCTTTCCCGCCCTAAGTGCGCCAGGTATGCCCAGATGTGGGTCCTGGGCTCACTGTGCCACTGGTATCAAGCTATCCTGGCTGACGAGGGATGAAACCCCGAAACTGGTTCTAGGATGCTTGCTTCTGGTCCAGGGAGGACCTGGTTTGGCAGTTCGGGCTGGAGTGTTCCAATGAGACACAGGGTCAAGACTGATTTCCATATGGGCAGGTCTTAACTGCGGTGGCATGGTGAGCAAAAGAATGATGGATTTACCCCAGATCTCTTGACTGGGGGTGAATGTTTAGATTTGTTCTGCATTCCGTCCATCAATTGTGTGTCGTCCTTTGCTTTCTCGCCCTAAGTGCGCCACATATGCTCAGACTGGGTCCTGGGCTCACTGTGCCACTGAAATCAAGCTATCCTGGCTCATGAGGGTTGAAACCTTGTAACCGTTGCTAGGATGCTTGTTTACGGTCCAGGGAGGACCTGGCATGGCAGTTCGGGCTGGACCGTTCCCATGAGGCACAGGGTCAAGAATTATTTGCATATGGCCAGGTCTAACCTGGGGTGGTATGGTGAGCAAAAGAATGATGGATTTAACCTAGGTCTCTTGACTGGGTGTGAATGTTTAGATTTGTTCTGCATTCCGTCCATCAATTGTGTCACTTTAGCTTGCTCGCCCTAAGTGCACCAGGTCTGCTCAGATGTAGGTCCTGGGCTCACTGTGCCACTGGAATCAAGCTATCCTGGCTGACGAGGGGTGAGACCCCGAAACCGGTCCTAGGATGTTTGTTTCCGGTCCAGGGAGGACCTGGCTTGGCAGTTCGGGCTGGACTGTTCCCATGAGGCACAGGGTCAAGACTGATTTGCATATGGCCAGGTCTAAGCTGGGGTGGCATGGTTAGAAAAAGAATGATGGATTTAACCCAGATCTCTTGACTGGGGGTGAATGTTTAGATTTGTTCTGCATTCCGTCCATCATTTGTGTGTCCTTTGCTTTCCCGCCCTTAGGGCGCCAGGTATGCCTAGGCGTGGGTCCTGGGCTCACTGTGCCACTGGTATCAAGCTATCCTGGCTGATGAGGGGTGAAACCCCGAAACCAGTCCTAGGATGCTTGTTTCCGGTCCAGGGAGGACCTGGCTTGGCAGTTCGGGCTGGTCTGTTCCCATGAGGCACAGGGTCAAGACTGATTTGCATATGGCCAGGTCTAAACTGGGGTGGAATGGTGAGCAAAATAATGATGGATTTAACCCAGATCTCTTGACTGGGGGTGAATGTTTAGATTTGTTCTGCATTCCGTCCATCATTTGTGTGTCCTTAGCTTTCCCGCCCTAAGTGCGCCAGGTATGCCCAGATGTGGGTCCTGGGCTCACTGTGCCACTGGTATCAAGCTATCCTGGCTGACGAGGGATGAAACCCCGAAACTTGTTCTAGGATGCTTGCTTCTGGTCCAGGGAGGACCTGGTTTGGCAGTTCGGGCTGGAGTGTTCCAATGAGACACAGGGTCAAGACTGATTTCCATATGGGCAGGTCTTAACTGGGGTGGCATGGTGAGCAAAAGAATGATGGATTTACCCCAGATCTCTTGACTGGGGGTGAATGTTTAGATTTGTTCTGCATTCCGTCCATCAATTGTGTGTACTTTGCTTTCTCACCCTAAGTACGCCAGGTATGCCCAGACGTGGGTCCCGGGGTCACTGTGTCACTGAAATGAAGCTATCCTGGCTGCCGAGGGGTGAAACCCCGGAACCGGTCCTATGATTCTTGTTTCCGGTCCAGGGAGGACCTGTCTTGGCAGTTCGGGCTGGACTGTTCCCATGAGGCACAGTGTCAAGACTGATTTGCATATGGCCACTTCTAAACAGGGGTGGCATGGTAAGCAAAAGAATGATGGATTTAACCCAGATCTCCTGACTGGGGTGAATGTTTAGATGTGTTCTGCATTCTGTCCATCAATTGTGTGTCCTTTGCTTTCTGGCCCTAAGTGCGCCAGGTATGGCCAGACATGGGTCCCGGGCTCACTGTGCCACTGGACTCAAGCTATCCTGGCTGCCGAGGGGTGAAACCCCAAAAACGGTCCTAGGATGCTTGTTTCCGGTCCAGGGAGGACCTTTCTTTTCAAATTGGGTTGGACTGTTACCATGAGGCACAGGGTCAAGACTGATTTGCATATGGCCAGGTCTAAACTGGGGTGGCATGGTGAGCAAAATAATGATGGATTTAACCCAGATCCCTTGACTGGGGGTGAATGTTTAGATTTGTTCTGCATTCCGTCCATCATTTGTGTGTCCTTTGCTTTCCCGCCCTAAGTGCTCCAGGTATGCCCAGACGTGGGTCATGGACTCACTGTGCCACTGATATCAAGCTATCCTGGCTGACGAGGGGTGAAACCCCGAAACCGGTCCTAGGATGCTTGTTTCGGACCAGGGAGGACCTGGCTTGGCAGTTCGGGCTGGACTGTTCCCATGAGGCACAGGGTCAAGACTGATTTGCATATGGCCAGGTCTAAACTGGGGAGGCATGGTGAGCAAAAGAATGATGGATTTAACCCAGATCTCTTGACTGGGTGTGAATGTTTAGATTTGTTCTGCATTCCGTCCATCAATTGTGTGTCCTTTGCTTTCTCGCCCTAAGTGCGCCAGGTATGCCCAGATGTGGGTCCTGGGCTCACTGTGCCACTGGAATTAGGCTATCCTGGCAGCTGAGGGTGAAACCCCAAAACCGGTCCTAGGATGCTTGCTTCCGGTCCAGGGAGGACCTTTCTTGGCAGTTCGGGCTGGACTGTTACCATGAGACACCGGGTCAAGACTGATTTGCATATGGCCAGGTCTAAACTGGGGTGGCATGGTGAGCAAAATAATGATGGATTTAACCCAGATCTCTTGACTGGGGGTGAATGTTTAGATTTGTTCTGCATTCCGTCAATCATTTGTGTGTCCTTTGCTTTCCCGCCCTAAGTGCTCCAGGTATGCCCAGACGCGGGTCATGGACTCACTGTGCCACTGATATCAAGCTATCCTGGCTGACGAGGGGTGAAACCCCGAAACTGGTCCTAGGATGCTTGTTTCCGGTCCAGGGAGGACCTGGTTTGGCAGTTCGGGCTGGACTGTTCCAATGAGGCACAGGGTCAAGACTGATTTCCATATGGCCAGGTCTTACCTGGGGTGGCATGGTGAGCAAAAGAATGATGCATTTAACACAGATCTCTGGACTGGGGGTTCATGTTTTGATTTGTTCTGCATTCCGTCCATCAATTGTGTGTACTTTGCTTTCTCGCCCTAAGTGCGCCAGGTATGCCCAAACGAGGGTCCCGGGGTCACTATGCCACTGGAATCAAGCTATCCTGGCTGACGAGGGGTGAAACCCCAAAACCGGTCCTAGGATGCTTGCTTCCGGTCCAGGGAGGACCTTTGTTGGCAGTTCGGGCTGGACTGTTACCATGAGGCACAGGGTCAAGACTGATTTGCATATGGCCAGGTCTAAACTGGGGTGGCATGGTGAGCAAAATCATGATGGATTTAACCCACATCTCTTGACTGGGGCTGAATGTTTAGATTTGTTCTGCATTCCGTCTATCAATTGTGTGTCCTTTGCTTGCTCGCTCTAAGTGCACCAGGTCTGCTCAGATGTAGGTCCTGGGCTCACTGTGACACTGGTAACAAGCTATCCTGGCTGACGAGGGGTGAAACCCCGAAACCGTTGCTAGGATGCTGGTTTCCGGTCCAGGGAGGACCTGGCTTGGCAGTTCGGGCTGGACTGTTCCCATGAGGCACAGTGTCAAGACTGATTTGCATATGGCCACTTCTAAACTGGGGTGGCATGGTGAGCAAAAGAATGATGGATTTAACCCAGATATCCTGACTGGGGTGAATGTTTAGATGTGTTCTGCATTCTGTCCATCAATTGTGTGTCCTTTGCTTTCTCGCCCTAAGTGCGCCAGGTATGGCCAGACGTGGGTCCCGGGCTCACTGTGCCACTGGACTCAAGCTATCCTGGCTGCCAAGGGGTGAAACCCAAAAACCGGTCCTAGGATGTTTGTTTCCGGTCCAGGGAGGACCTTTCTTTTCAGTTCGGGCTGGACTTTTACCATGAGGCACAGGGTCAAGACTGATTTGCATATGGCCAGGTCTAAACTGGGGTGGCATGGTGAGCAAAATAATGGTGGATTTAACCCAGATCTCTTGACTGGGGGTGAATGTTTAGATTTGTTCTGCATTCCGTCCTTCAATTGTGTGTCCTTTGCTTTCTCGCCCTAAGTGCGCCAGGTATGCCCAGATGTGGGTCCTGGGCTCACTGTGCCACTGGAATTAGGCTATCCTGGCAGCTGAGGGTGAAACCCCAAAACCGGTCCTAGGATGCTTGCTTCCGGTCCAGGGAGGACCTTTCTTGGCAGTTCGGGCTGGACTGTTACCATGAGACACCGGGTCAAGACTGATTTGCATATGGCCAGGTCTAAACTGGGGTGGCATGGTGAGCAAAATAATGATGGATTTAACCCAGATCTCTTGACTGGGGGTGAATGTTTAGATTTGTTCTGCATTCCGTCAATCATTTGTGTGTCCTTTGCTTTCCCGCCCTAAGTGCTCCAGGTATGCCCAGACGCGGGTCATGGACTCACTGTGCCACTGATATCAAGCTATCCTGGCTGACGAGGGGTGAAACCCCGAAACTGGTCCTAGGATGCTTGTTTCCGGTCCAGGGAGGACCTGGTTTGGCAGTTCGGGCTGGACTGTTCCAATGAGGCACAGGGTCAAGACTGATTTCCATATGGCCAGGTCTTACCTGGGGTGGCATGGTGAGCAAAAGAATGATGCATTTAACACAGATCTCTGGACTGGGGGTTCATGTTTTGATTTGTTCTGCATTCCGTCCATCAATTGTGTGTACTTTGCTTTCTCGCCCTAAGTGCGCCAGGTATGCCCAAACGAGGGTCCCGGGGTCACTATGCCACTGGAATCAAGCTATCCTGGCTGATGAGGGGTGAAACCCCAAAACCGGTCCTAGGATGCTTGCTTCCGGTCCAGGGAGGACCTTTGTTGGCAGTTCGGGCTGGACTGTTACCATGAGGCACAGGGTCAAGACTGATTTGCATATGGCCAGGTCTAAACTGGGGTGGCATGGTGAGCAAAATCATGATGGATTTAACCCACATCTCTTGACTGGGGGTGAATGTTTAGATTTGTTCTGCATTCCGTCCATCATTTGTGTGTCCTTTGCTTTCCCGCCCTAAGTGCTCCAGGTATGCCCAGACGTGGGTCATGGACTCACTGTGCCACTGATATCAAGCTATCCTGGCTGACGAGGGGTGAAACCCCGAAACTGGTCCTAGGATGCTTGTTTCCGGTCCAGGGAGGACCTTTCTTTTCAGTTTGGGTTGGACTGTTACCATGAGGCACAGGGTCAAGACTGATTTGCATATGGCCAGGTCTAAACTGGGGTGGCATGGTGAGCAAAATAATGATGGATTTAACCCAGATCTCTTGACTGGGGGTGAATGTTTAGATTTGTTCTGCATTCCGTCCATCATTTGTGTGTCCTTTGCTTTCCCGCCCTAAGTGCGCCAGGTATGCCCAGATGTGGGTCCTGGGCTCACTGTGCCACTGGTATCAAGCTATCCTGGCTGACGAGGGATGAAACCCCGAAACTGGTTCTAGGATGCTTGCTTCTGGTCCAGGGAGGACCTGGTTTGGCAGTTCGGGCTGGAGTGTTCCAATGAGACACAGGGTCAAGACTGATTTCCATATGGGCAGGTCTTAACTGGGGTGGCATGGTGAGCAAAAGAATGATGGATTTACCCCAGATCTCTTGACTGGGGGTGAATGTTTAGATTTGTTCTGCATTCCGTCCATCAATTGTGTGTCGTCCTTTGCTTTCTCGCCCTAAGTGCGCCACATATGCTCAGACTGGGTCCTGGGCTCACTGTGCCACTGAAATCAAGCTATCCTGGCTCATGAGGGTTGAAACCTTGTAACCGTTGCTAGGATGCTTGTTTACGGTCCAGGGAGGACCTGGCATGGCAGTTCGGGCTGGACCGTTCCCATGAGGCACAGGGTCAAGAATTATTTGCATATGGCCAGGTCTAACCTGGGGTGGTATGATGAGCAAAAGAATGATGGATTTAACCTAGGTCTCTTGACTGGGTGTGAATGTTTAGATTTGTTCTGCATTCCGTCCATCAATTGTGTCACTTTAGCTTGCTCGCCCTAAGTGCACCAGGTCTGCTCAGATGTAGGTCCTGGGCTCACTGTGCCACTGGAATCAAGCTATCCTGGCTGACGAGGGGTGAGACCCCGAAACCGGTCCTAGGATGTTTGTTTCTGGTCCAGGGAGGACCTGGCTTGGCAGTTCGGGCTGGACTGTTCCCATGAGGCACAGGGTCAAGACTGATTTGCATATGGCCAGGTCTAAGCTGGGGTGGCATGGTTAGAAAAAGAATGATGGATTTAACCCAGATCTCTTGACTGGGGGTGAATGTTTAGATTTGTTCTGCATTCCGTCCATCATTTGTGTGTCCTTTGCTTTCCCGCCCTAAGGGCGCCAGGTATGCCTAGGCGTGGGTCCTGGGCTCACTGTGCCACTGGTATCAAGCTATCCTGGCTGATGAGGGGTGAAACCCCGAAACCAGTCCTAGGATGCTTGTTTCCGGTCCAGGGAGGACCTGGCTTGGCAGTTCGGGCTGGTCTGTTCCCATGAGGCACAGGGTCAAGACTGATTTGCATGTGGCCAGGTCTAAACTGGGGTGGAATGGTGAGCAAAATAATGATGGATTTAACCCAGATCTCTTGACTGGGGGTGAATGTTTAGATTTGTTCTGCATTCCGTCCATCATTTGTGTGTCCTTAGCTTTCCCGCCCTAAGTGCGCCAGGTATGCCCAGATGTGGGTCCTGGGCTCACTGTGCCACTGGTATCAAGCTATCCTGGCTGACGAGGGATGAAACCCCGAAACTTGTTCTAGGATGCTTGCTTCTGGTCCAGGGAGGACCTGGTTTGGCAGTTCGGGCTGGAGTGTTCCAATGAGACACAGGGTCAAGACTGATTTCCATATGGGCAGGTCTTAACTGGGGTGGCATGGTGAGCAAAAGAATGATGGATTTACCCCAGATCTCTTGACTGGGGGTGAATGTTTAGATTTGTTCTGCATTCCGTCCATCAATTGTGTGTACTTTGCTTTCTCACCCTAAGTACGCCAGGTATGCCCAGACGTGGGTCCCGGGGTCACTGTGTCACTGAAATCAAGCTATCCTGGCTGCCGAGGGGTGAAACCCCGGAACCGGTCCTATGATTCTTGTTTCCGGTCCAGGGAGGACCTGTCTTGGCAGTTCGGGCTGGACTGTTCCCATGAGGCACAGGGTCAAGACTGATTTGCATATGGCCAGGTCTAAACTGGGGTGGCATGGTGAGCAAAATAATGATGGATTTAACCCAGATCTCTTGACTGGGGGTGAATGTTTAGATTTGTTCAGCATTCCGTCCATCATTTGTGTGTCCTTTGCTTTCCCGCCCTAAGTGCGCCAGGTATGCCCAGACATTTGTCCTGGGCTCACTGTGCCACTGGTATCAAGCTATTCTGGCTGACGAGGGGTGAAACCCTGAAACCGGTCCTAGGATGCTTGTTTCTCTACCAGGGAGGACCTGGCTTGGCAGTTTGGGCTGGTCTGTTCCCATGAGGCACAGGGTCTAGACTGATTTGCATATGGCCAGGTTTAAACTGGGGTGGTATGGTGAGCAAAATTATGATGGATTTAACCCAGATCTCTTGACTGGGGCTGAATGTTTAGATTTGTTCTGCATTCCGTCTATCAATTGTGTGTCCTTTGCTTGCTCGCTCTAAGTGCACCAGGTCTGCTCAGATGTAGGTCCTGGGCTCACTGTGACACTGGTAACAAGCTATCCTGGCTGACGAGGGGTGAAACCCCGAAACCGTTGCTAGGATGCTGGTTTCCGGTCCAGGGAGGACCTGGCTTGGCAGTTCGGGCTGGACTGTTCCCATGAGGCACAGTGTCAAGACTGATTTGCATATGGCCACTTCTAAACTGGGGTGGCATGGTGAGCAAAAGAATGATGGATTTAACCCAGATATCCTGACTGGGGTGAATGTTTAGATGTGTTCTGCATTCTGTCCATCAATTGTGTGTCCTTTGCTTTCTCGCCCTAAGTGCGCCAGGTATGGCCAGACGTGGGTCCCGGGCTCACTGTGCCACTGGACTCAAGCTATCCTGGCTGCCAAGGGGTGAAACCCAAAAACCGGTCCCAGGATGTTTGTTTCCGGTCCAGGGAGGACCTTTCTTTTCAGTTCGGGCTGGACTTTTACCATGAGGCACAGGGTCAAGACTGATTTGCATATGGCCAGGTCTAAACTGGGGTGGCATGGTGAGCAAAATAACGGTGGATTTAACCCAGATCTCTTGACTGGGGGTGAATGTTTAAATTTGTTCTGCATTCCGTCCTTCAATTGTGTGTCCTTTGCTTGCTCGCTCTAAGTGCACCAGGTCTGCTCAGATGTAGGTCCTGGGCTCACTGTGACACTGGTAACAAGCTTTCCTGGCTGACGAGGGGTGAAACCCCGAAACCGTTGCTAGGATGCTGGTTTCCGGTCCAGGGAGGACCTGGCTTGGCAGTTCGGGCTGGACTGTTCCCATGAGGCACAGTGTCAAGACTGATTTGCATATGGCCACTTCTAAACAGGGGTGGCATGGTAAGCAAAAGAATGATGGATTTAACCCAGATCTCCTGACTGGGGTGAATGTTTAGATGTGTTTTGCATTCTGTCCATCAATTGTGTGTCCTTTGCTTTCTGGCCCTAAGTGCGCCAGATATGGCCAGACGTGGGTCCCGGGCTCACTGTGCCACTGGACTCAAGCTATCCTGGCTGCCGAGGGGTGAAACCAAAAAACCGGTCCTAGGATGCTTGTTTCCGGTCCAGGGAGGACCTTTCTTTTCAGTTCGAGTTGGACTGTTACCATGAGGCACAGGGTCAAGACTGATTTGCATATGGCCAGGTCTAAACTGGGGTGGCATGGTGAGCAAAATAATGATGGATTTAACCCAGATCTCTTGAGTGGGGGTGAATGTTTAGATTTGTTCTGCATTCCGTCCATCATTTGTGTGTCCTTTGCTTTCCCGCCCTAAGTGCTCCAGGTATGCCCAGACGTGGGTCATGGACTCACTGTGCCACTGATATCAAGCTATCCTGGCTGACGAGGGGTGAAACCCCGAAACCGGTCCTAGGATGCTTGTTTCGGACCAGGGAGGACCTGGCTTGGCAGTTCGGGCTGGACTGTTCCCATGAGGCACAGGGTCAAGACTGATTTGCATATGGCCAGGTCTAAACTGGGGTGGCATGGTGAGCAAAAGAATGATGGATTTAACCCAGATCTCTTGACTGGGTGTGAATGTTTAGATTTGTTCTGCATTCCGTCTATCAATTGTGTGTCCTTTGCTTTCTCGCCCTAAGTGCGCCAGGTATGCCCAGATGTGGGTCCTGGGCTCACTGTGCCACTGGAATTAAGCTATCCTGGCAGCTGAGGGTGAAACCCCAAAACCGGTCCTAGGATGCTTGCTTCCGGTCCAGGGAGGACCTTTCTTGGCAGTTCGGGCTGGACTGTTACCATGAGGCACAGGGTCAAGACTGATTTGCATATGGCCAGGTCTAAACTGGGGTGGCATGGTGAGCAAAATAATGATGGATTTAACCCAGATCTCTTGACTGGGGGTGAATGTTTAGATTTGTTCTGCATTCTGTCAATCATTTGTGTGTCCTTTGCTTTCCCGCCCTAAGTGCTCCAGGTATGCCCAGACGTGGGTCATGGACTCACTGTGCCACTGATATCAAGCTATCCTGGCTGACGAGGGGTGAAACCCCGAAACTGGTCCTAGGATGCTTGTTTCCGGTCCAGGGAGGACCTGGTTTGGCAGTTCGGGCTGGACTGTTCCCATGAGGCACAGGGTCAAGACTGATTTCCATATGGCCAGGTCTTACCTGGGGTGGCATGGTGAGCAAAAGAATGATGCATTTAACCCAGATCTCTTGACTGGGGGTGAATGTTTAGATTTGTTCTGCATTCCGTCCATCATTTGTGTGTCCTTTGCTTTCCCGCCCTAAGTGCTCCAGGTATGCCCAGACGTGGGTCATGGACTCACTGTGCCACTGATATCAAGCTATCCTGGCTGACGAGGGGTGAAACCCCGAAACCGGTCCTAGGATGCTTGTTTCCAGACCAGGGAGGACCTGGCTTGGCAGTTCGGGCTGGACTGTTCCCATGAGGCACAGGGTCAAGACTGATTTCCATATGGCCAGGTCTTAACTGGGGTGGCATGGTGTGCAAAAGAATGATGGATTTACCCCAGATCTCTTGACTGGGGGTGAATGTTTAGATTTGTTCTGCATTCCGTCCATCAATTGTGTGTACTTTGCTTTCTCGCCCTAAGTGCGCCAGGTATGCCCAGACGTGGGTCCCGGGGTCACTGTGTCACTGAAATCAAGCTATCCTGGCTGCCGAGGGGTGAAACCCCGGAACCGGTCCTATGATGCTTGTTTCCGGTCCAGGGAGGACCTGTCTTGGCAGTTCGGGCTGGACTGTTCCCATAAGGCACAGGGTCAAGACTGATTTGCATATGGCTAGGTCTAAACTGGGGTGGCATGGTGAGCAAAATAATGATGGATTTAACCCAGATCTCTTGACTGGGGGTGAATGTTTAGATGTGTTCAGCATTCCGTCCATCATTTGTGTGTCCTTTGCTTTCCTGCCATGAGTGCGCCAGGTATGCCCAGACGTTTGTCCTGGGCTCACTGTGCCACTGGTATCAAGCTATTCTGGCTGACGAGGGGTGAAACACTGAAACCGGTCCTAGGATGCTTGTTTCTCTACCAGGGAGGACCTGGCTTGGCAGTTTGGGCTGGTCTGTTCCCATGAGGCACAGGGTCAAGACTGATTTGCATATGGCCAGGTTTATACTGGGGTGGTATGGTGAGCAAAATTATGATGGATTTAACCCAGATCTCTTGACTGGGGCTGAATGTTTAGATTTGTTCTGCATTCCGTCCTTCAATTGTGTGTCCTTTGCTTGCTCGCTCTAAGTGCACCAGGTCTGCTCAGATGTAGGTCCTGGGCTCACTGTGACACTGGTAACAAGCTTTCCTGGCTGACGAGGGGTGAAACCCCGAAACCGTTGCTAGGATGCTGGTTTCCGGTCCAGGGAGGACCTGGCTTGGCAGTTCGGGCTGGACTGTTCCCATGAGGCACAGTGTCAAGACTGATTTGCATATGGCCACTTCTAAACAGGGGTGGCATGGTAAGCAAAAGAATGATGGATTTAACCCAGATCTCCTGACTGGGGTGAATGTTTAGATGTGTTTTGCATTCTGTCCATCAATTGTGTGTCCTTTGCTTTCTGGCCCTAAGTGCGCCAGGTATGGCCAGACGTGGGTCCCGGGCTCACTGTGCCACTGGACTCAAGCTATCCTGGCTGCCGAGGGGTGAAACCCAAAAACCGGTCCTAGGATGCTTGTTTCCGGTCCAGGGAGGACCTTTCTTTTCAGTTCGAGTTGGGCTGTTACCATGAGGCACAGGGTCAAGACTGATTTGCATATGGCCAGGTCTAAACTGGGGTGGCATGGTGAGCAAAATAATGATGGATTTAACCCAGATCTCTTGAGTGGGGGTGAATGTTTAGATTTGTTCTGCATTCCGTCCATCATTTGTGTGTCCTTTGCTTTCCCGCCCTAAGTGCTCCAGGTATGCCCAGACGTGGGTCATGGACTCACTGTGCCACTGATATCAAGCTATCCTGGCTGACGAGGGGTGAAACCCCGAAACCGGTCCTAGGATGCTTGTTTCGGACCAGGGAGGACCTGGCTTGGCAGTTCGGGCTGGACTGTTCCCATGAGGCACAGGGTCAAGACTGATTTGCATATGGCCAGGTCTAAACTGGGGTGGCATGGTGAGCAAAAGAATGATGGATTTAACCCAGATCTCTTGACTGGGTGTGAATGTTTAGATTTGTTCTGCATTCCGTCTATCAATTGTGTGTCCTTTGCTTTCTCGCCCTAAGTGCGCCAGGTATGCCCAGATGTGGGTCCTGGGCTCACTGTGCCACTGGAATTAAGCTATCCTGGCAGCTGAGGGTGAACCCCCAAAACCGGTCCTAGGATGCTTGCTTCCGGTCCAGGGAGGACCTTTCTTGGCAGTTCGGGCTGGACTGTTACCATGAGGCACAGGGTCAAGACTGATTTGCATATGGCCAGGTCTAAACTGGGGTGGCATGGTGAGCAAAATAATGATGGATTTAACCCAGATCTCTTGACTGGGGGTGAATGTTTAGATTTGTTCTGCATTCTGTCAATCATTTGTGTGTCCTTTGCTTTCCCGCCCTAAGTGCTCCAGGTATGCCCAGACGTGGGTCATGGACTCACTGTGCCACTGATATCAAGCTATCCTGGCTGACGAGGGGTGAAACCCCGAAACTGGTCCTAGGATGCTTGTTTCCGGTCCAGGGAGGACCTGGTTTGGCAGTTCGGGCTGGACTGTTCCCATGAGGCACAGGGTCAAGACTGATTTCCATATGGCCAGGTCTTACCTGGGGTGGCATGGTGAGCAAAAGAATGATGCATTTAACCCAGATCTCTTGACTGGGGGTGAATGTTTAGATTTGTTCTGCATTCCGTCCATCAATTGTGTGTACTTTGCTTTCTCGCCCTAAGTGCGCCAGGTATGCCCAGACGTGGGTCCCGGGGTCACTGTGTCACTGAAATCAAGCTATCCTGGCTGCCGAGGGGTGAAACCCCGGAACCGGTCCTATGATGCTTGTTTCCGGTCCAGGGAGGACCTGTCTTGGCAGTTCGGGCTGGACTGTTCCCATAAGGCACAGGGTCAAGACTGATTTGCATATGGCTAGGTCTAAACTGGGGTGGCATGGTGAGCAAAATAATGATGGATTTAACCCAGATCTCTTGACTGGGGGTGAATGTTTAGATGTGTTCAGCATTCCGTCCATCATTTGTGTGTCCTTTGCTTTCCTGCCATGAGTGCGCCAGGTATGCCCAGACGTTTGTCCTGGGCTCACTGTGCCACTGGTATCAAGCTATTCTGGCTGACGAGGGGTGAAACACTGAAACCGGTCCTAGGATGCTTGTTTCTCTACCAGGGAGGACCTGGCTTGGCAGTTTGGGCTGGTCTGTTCCCATGAGGCACAGGGTCAAGACTGATTTGCATATGGCCAGGTTTATACTGGGGTGGTATGGTGAGCAAAATTATGATGGATTTAACCCAGATCTCTTGACTGGGGCTGAATGTTTAGATTTGTTCTGCATTCCGTCCTTCAATTGTGTGTCCTTTGCTTGCTCGCTCTAAGTGCACCAGGTCTGCTCAGATGTAGGTCCTGGGCTCACTGTGACACTGGTAACAAGCTTTCCTGGCTGACGAGGGGTGAAACCCCGAAACCGTTGCTAGGATGCTGGTTTCCGGTCCAGGGAGGACCTGGCTTGGCAGTTCGGGCTGGACTGTTCCCATGAGGCACAGTGTCAAGACTGATTTGCATATGGCCACTTCTAAACAGGGGTGGCATGGTAAGCAAAAGAATGATGGATTTAACCCAGATCTCCTGACTGGGGTGAATGTTTAGATGTGTTTTGCATTCTGTCCATCAATTGTGTGTCCTTTGCTTTCTGGCCCTAAGTGCGCCAGGTATGGCCAGACGTGGGTCCCGGGCTCACTGTGCCACTGGACTCAAGCTATCCTGGCTGCCGAGGGGTGAAACCCAAAAACCGGTCCTAGGATGCTTGTTTCCGGTCCAGGGAGGACCTTTCTTTTCAGTTCGAGTTGGGCTGTTACCATGAGGCACAGGGTCAAGACTGATTTGCATATGGCCAGGTCTAAACTGGGGTGGCATGGTGAGCAAAATAATGATGGATTTAACCCAGATCTCTTGAGTGGGGGTGAATGTTTAGATTTGTTCTGCATTCCGTCCATCATTTGTGTGTCCTTTGCTTTCCCGCCCTAAGTGCTCCAGGTATGCCCAGACGTGGGTCATGGACTCACTGTGCCACTGATATCAAGCTATCCTGGCTGACGAGGGGTGAAACCCCGAAACCGGTCCTAGGAAGCTTGTTTCGGACCAGGGAGGACCTGGCTTGGCAGTTCGGGCTGGACTGTTCCCATGAGGCACAGGGTCAAGACTGATTTGCATATGGCCAGGTCTAAACTGGGGTGGCATGGTGAGCAAAAGAATGATGGATTTAACCCAGATCTCTTGACTGGGTGTGAATGTTTAGATTTGTTCTGCATTCCGTCTATCAATTGTGTGTCCTTTGCTTTCTCGCCCTAAGTGCGCCAGGTATGCCCAGATGTGGGTCCTGGGCTCACTGTGCCACTGGAATTAAGCTATCCTGGCAGCTGAGGGTGAACCCCCAAAACCGGTCCTAGGATGCTTGCTTCCGGTCCAGGGAGGACCTTTCTTGGCAGTTCGGGCTGGACTGTTACCATGAGGCACAGGGTCAAGACTGATTTGCATATGGCCAGGTCTAAACTGGGGTGGCATGGTGAGCAAAATAATGATGGATTTAACCCAGATCTCTTGACTGGGGGTGAATGTTTAGATTTGTTCTGCATTCTGTCAATCATTTGTGTGTCCTTTGCTTTCCCGCCCTAAGTGCTCCAGGTATGCCCAGACGTGGGTCATGGACTCACTGTGCCACTGATATCAAGCTATCCTGGCTGACGAGGGGTGAAACCCCGAAACTGGTCCTAGGATGCTTGTTTCCGGTCCAGGGAGGACCTGGTTTGGCAGTTCGGGCTGGACTGTTCCCATGAGGCACAGGGTCAAGACTGATTTCCATATGGCCAGGTCTTACCTGGGGTGGCATGGTGAGCAAAAGAATGATGCATTTAACCCAGATCTCTTGACTGGGGGTGAATGTTTAGATTTGTTCTGCATTCCGTCCATCATTTGTGTGTCCTTTGCTTTCCCGCCCTAAGTGCTCCAGGTATGCCCAGACGTGGGTCATGGACTCACTGTGCCACTGATATCAAGCTATCCTGGCTGACGAGGGGTGAAACCCCGAAACCGGTCCTAGGATGCTTGTTTCCAGACCAGGGAGGACCTGGCTTGGCAGTTCGGGCTGGACTGTTCCCATGAGGCACAGGGTCAAGACTGATTTCCATATGGCCAGGTCTTAACTGGGGTGGCATGGTGTGCAAAAGAATGATGGATTTACCCCAGATCTCTTGACTGGGGGTGAATGTTTAGATTTGTTCTGCATTCCGTCCATCAATTGTGTGTACTTTGCTTTCTCGCCCTAAGTGCGCCAGGTATGCCCAGACGTGGGTCCCGGGGTCACTGTGTCACTGAAATCAAGCTATCCTGGCTGCCGAGGGGTGAAACCCCGGATCCGGTCCTATGATGCTTGTTTCCGGTCCAGGGAGGACCTGTCTTGGCAGTTCGGGCTGGACTGTTCCCATAAGGCACAGGGTCAAGACTGATTTGATTATGGCTAGGTCTAAACTGGGGTGGAATGGTGAGCAAAATAATGATGGATTTAACCCAGATCCCTTGACTGGGGGTGAATGTTTAGATTTGTTCAGCATTCCGTCCATCATTTGTGTGTCCTTTGCTT
Source organism: Triturus cristatus (assembly GCF_964204655.1). Lineage (NCBI taxonomy): Eukaryota > Metazoa > Chordata > Amphibia > Caudata > Salamandridae > Triturus > Triturus cristatus. The sequence continues at coordinate 939,032,049 of NC_140594.1, read as the reverse complement.
TCCCGCCCTAAGTGCGCCAGGTATGCCCAGACGTTTGTCCTGGGCTCACTGTGCCACTGGTATCAAGCTATTCTGGCTGACGAGGGGTGAAACACTGAAACCGGTCCTAGGATGCTTGTTTCTCTACCAGGGAGGACCTGGCTTGGCAGTTTGGGCTGGTCTGTTCCCATGAGGCACAGGGTCAAGACTGATTTGCATATGGCCAGGTTTAAACTGGGGTGGTATGGTGAGCAAAATTATGATGGATTTAACCCAGATCTCTTGACTGGGGCTGAATGTTTAGATTTGTTCTGCATTCCGTCCTTCAATTGTGTGTCCTTTGCTTGCTCGCTCTAAGTGCACCAGGTCTGCTCAGATGTAGGTCCTGGGCTCACTGTGACACTGGTAACAAGCTTTCCTGTCTGACGAGGGGTGAAACCCCGAAACCGTTGCTAGGATGCTGGTTTCCGGTCCAGGGAGGACCTTTCTTTTCAGTTTGGGTTGGACTGTTACCATGAGGCACAGGGTCAAGACTGATTTGCATATGGCCAGGTCTAAACTGGGGTGGCATGGTGAGCAAAATAATGATGGATTTAACCCAGATCTCTTGACTGGGGGTGAATGTTTAGATTTGTTCTGCATTCCGTCCATCATTTGTGTGTCCTTTGCTTTCCCGCCCTAAGTGCTCCAGGTATGCCCAGACGTGGGTCATGGACTCACTGTGCCACTGATATCAAGCTATCCTGGCTGACGAGGGGTGAAACCCCGAAACCGGTCCTAGGATGCTTGTTTCGGACCAGGGAGGACCTGGCTTGGCAGTTCGGGCTGGACTGTTCCCATGAGGCACAGGGTCAAGACTGATTTGCATATGGCCAGGTCTAAACTGGGGTGGCATGGTGAGCAAAAGAATGATGGATTTAACCCAGATCTCTTGACTGGGTGTGAATGTTTAGATTTGTTCTGCATTCCGTCCATCAATTGTGTGTCCTTTGCTTTCTCGCCCTAAGTGCGCCAGGTATGCCCAGATGTGGGTCCTGGGCTCACTGTGCCACTGGAATTAGGCTATCCTGGCAGCTGAGGGTGAAACCCCAAAACCGGTCCTAGGATGCTTGCTTCCGGTCCAGGGAGGACCTTTCTTGGCAGTTCGGGCTGGACTGTTACCATGAGACACCGGGTCAAGACTGATTTGCATATGGCCAGGTCTAAACTGGGGTGGCATGGTGAGCAAAATAATGATGGATTTAACCCAGATCTCTTGACTGGGGGTGAATGTTTAGATTTGTTCTGCATTCCGTCAATCATTTGTGTGTCCTTTGCTTTCCCGCCCTAAGTGCTCCAGGTATGCCCAGACGCGGGTCATGGACTCACTGTGCCACTGATATCAAGCTATCCTGGCTGACGAGGGGTGAAACCCCGAAACTGGTCCTAGGATGCTTGTTTCCGGTCCAGGGAGGACCTGGTTTGGCAGTTCGGGCTGGACTGTTCCAATGAGGCACAGGGTCAAGACTGATTTCCATATGGCCAGGTCTTACCTGGGGTGGCATGGTGAGCAAAAGAATGATGCATTTAACACAGATCTCTGGACTGGGGGTTCATGTTTTGATTTGTTCTGCATTCCGTCCATCAATTGTGTGTACTTTGCTTTCTCGCCCTAAGTGCGCCAGGTATGCCCAAACGAGGGTCCCGGGGTCACTATGCCACTGGAATCAAGCTATCCTGGCTGACGAGGGGTGAAACCCCAAAACCGGTCCTAGGATGCTTGCTTCCGGTCCAGGGAGGACCTTTGTTGGCAGTTCGGGCTGGACTGTTACCATGAGGCACAGGGTCAAGACTGATTTGCATATGGCCAGGTCTAAACTGGGGTGGCATGGTGAGCAAAATCATGATGGATTTAACCCACATCTCTTGACTGGGGCTGAATGTTTAGATTTGTTCTGCATTCCGTCTATCAATTGTGTGTCCTTTGCTTGCTCGCTCTAAGTGCACCAGGTCTGCTCAGATGTAGGTCCTGGGCTCACTGTGACACTGGTAACAAGCTTTCCTGGCTGACGAGGGGTGAAACCCCGAAACCGTTGCTAGGATGCTGGTTTCCGGTCCAGGGAGGACCTGGCTTGGCAGTTCGGGCTGGACTGTTCCCATGAGGCACAGTGTCAAGACTGATTTGCATATGGCCACTTCTAAACAGGGGTGGCATGGTAAGCAAAAGAATGATGGATTTAACCCAGATCTCCTGACTGGGGTGAATGTTTAGATGTGTTTTGCATTCTGTCCATCAATTGTGTGTCCTTTGCTTTCTGGCCCTAAGTGCGCCAGGTATGGCCAGACGTGGGTCCCGGGCTCACTGTGCCACTGGACTCAAGCTATCCTGGCTGCCGAGGGGTGAAACCCAAAAACCGGTCCTAGGATGCTTGTTTCCGGTCCAGGGAGGACCTTTCTTTTCAGTTCGAGTTGGGCTGTTACCATGAGGCACAGGGTCAAGACTGATTTGCATATGGCCAGGTCTAAACTGGGGTGGCATGGTGAGCAAAATAATGATGGATTTAACCCAGATCTCTTGAGTGGGGGTGAATGTTTAGATTTGTTCTGCATTCCGTCCATCATTTGTGTGTCCTTTGCTTTCCCGCCCTAAGTGCTCCAGGTATGCCCAGACGTGGGTCATGGACTCACTGTGCCACTGATATCAAGCTATCCTGGCTGACGAGGGGTGAAACCCCGAAACCGGTCCTAGGAAGCTTGTTTCGGACCAGGGAGGACCTGGCTTGGCAGTTCGGGCTGGACTGTTCCCATGAGGCACAGGGTCAAGACTGATTTGCATATGGCCAGGTCTAAACTGGGGTGGCATGGTGAGCAAAAGAATGATGGATTTAACCCAGATCTCTTGACTGGGTGTGAATGTTTAGATTTGTTCTGCATTCCGTCTATCAATTGTGTGTCCTTTGCTTTCTCGCCCTAAGTGCGCCAGGTATGCCCAGATGTGGGTCCTGGGCTCACTGTGCCACTGGAATTAAGCTATCCTGGCAGCTGAGGGTGAACCCCCAAAACCGGTCCTAGGATGCTTGCTTCCGGTCCAGGGAGGACCTTTCTTGGCAGTTCGGGCTGGACTGTTACCATGAGGCACAGGGTCAAGACTGATTTGCATATGGCCAGGTCTAAACTGGGGTGGCATGGTGAGCAAAATAATGATGGATTTAACCCAGATCTCTTGACTGGGGGTGAATGTTTAGATTTGTTCTGCATTCTGTCAATCATTTGTGTGTCCTTTGCTTTCCCGCCCTAAGTGCTCCAGGTATGCCCAGACGTGGGTCATGGACTCACTGTGCCACTGATATCAAGCTATCCTGGCTGACGAGGGGTGAAACCCCGAAACTGGTCCTAGGATGCTTGTTTCCGGTCCAGGGAGGACCTGGTTTGGCAGTTCGGGCTGGACTGTTCCCATGAGGCACAGGGTCAAGACTGATTTCCATATGGCCAGGTCTTACCTGGGGTGGCATGGTGAGCAAAAGAATGATGCATTTAACCCAGATCTCTTGACTGGGGGTGAATGTTTAGATTTGTTCTGCATTCCGTCCATCATTTGTGTGTCCTTTGCTTTCCCGCCCTAAGTGCTCCAGGTATGCCCAGACGTGGGTCATGGACTCACTGTGCCACTGATATCAAGCTATCCTGGCTGACGAGGGGTGAAACCCCGAAACCGGTCCTAGGATGCTTGTTTCCAGACCAGGGAGGACCTGGCTTGGCAGTTCGGGCTGGACTGTTCCCATGAGGCACAGGGTCAAGACTGATTTCCATATGGCCAGGTCTTAACTGGGGTGGCATGGTGTGCAAAAGAATGATGGATTTACCCCAGATCTCTTGACTGGGGGTGAATGTTTAGATTTGTTCTGCATTCCGTCCATCAATTGTGTGTACTTTGCTTTCTCGCCCTAAGTGCGCCAGGTATGCCCAGACGTGGGTCCCGGGGTCACTGTGTCACTGAAATCAAGCTATCCTGGCTGCCGAGGGGTGAAACCCCGGATCCGGTCCTATGATGCTTGTTTCCGGTCCAGGGAGGACCTGTCTTGGCAGTTCGGGCTGGACTGTTCCCATAAGGCACAGGGTCAAGACTGATTTGATTATGGCTAGGTCTAAACTGGGGTGGAATGGTGAGCAAAATAATGATGGATTTAACCCAGATCCCTTGACTGGGGGTGAATGTTTAGATTTGTTCAGCATTCCGTCCATCATTTGTGTGTCCTTTGCTTTCCCGCCCTAAGTGCGCCAGGTATGCCCAGACGTTTGTCCTGGGCTCACTGTGCCACTGGTATCAAGCTATTCTGGCTGACGAGGGGTGAAACACTGAAACCGGTCCTAGGATGCTTGTTTCTCTACCAGGGAGGACCTGGCTTGGCAGTTTGGGCTGGTCTGTTCCCATGAGGCACAGGGTCAAGACTGATTTGCATATGGCCAGGTTTAAACTGGGGTGGTATGGTGAGCAAAATTATGATGGATTTAACCCAGATCTCTTGACTGGGGCTGAATGTTTAGATTTGTTCTGCATTCCGTCCTTCAATTGTGTGTCCTTTGCTTGCTCGCTCTAAGTGCACCAGGTCTGCTCAGATGTAGGTCCTGGGCTCACTGTGACACTGGTAACAAGCTTTCCTGTCTGACGAGGGGTGAAACCCCGAAACCGTTGCTAGGATGCTGGTTTCCGGTCCAGGGAGGACCTTTCTTTTCAGTTTGGGTTGGACTGTTACCATGAGGCACAGGGTCAAGACTGATTTGCATATGGCCAGGTCTAAACTGGGGTGGCATGGTGAGCAAAATAATGATGGATTTAACCCAGATCTCTTGACTGGGGGTGAATGTTTAGATTTGTTCTGCATTCCGTCCATCATTTGTGTGTCCTTTGCTTTCCCGCCCTAAGTGCTCCAGGTATGCCCAGACGTGGGTCATGGACTCACTGTGCCACTGATATCAAGCTATCCTGGCTGACGAGGGGTGAAACCCCGAAACCGGTCCTAGGATGCTTGTTTCGGACCAGGGAGGACCTGGCTTGGCAGTTCGGGCTGGACTGTTCCCATGAGGCACAGGGTCAAGACTGATTTGCATATGGCCAGGTCTAAACTGGGGTGGCATGGTGAGCAAAAGAATGATGGATTTAACCCAGATCTCTTGACTGGGTGTGAATGTTTAGATTTGTTCTGCATTCCGTCCATCAATTGTGTGTCCTTTGCTTTCTCGCCCTAAGTGCGCCAGGTATGCCCAGATGTGGGTCCTGGGCTCACTGTGCCACTGGAATTAGGCTATCCTGGCAGCTGAGGGTGAAACCCCAAAACCGGTCCTAGGATGCTTGCTTCCGGTCCAGGGAGGACCTTTCTTGGCAGTTCGGGCTGGACTGTTACCATGAGACACCGGGTCAAGACTGATTTGCATATGGCCAGGTCTAAACTGGGGTGGCATGGTGAGCAAAATAATGATGGATTTAACCCAGATCTCTTGACTGGGGGTGAATGTTTAGATTTGTTCTGCATTCCGTCAATCATTTGTGTGTCCTTTGCTTTCCCGCCCTAAGTGCTCCAGGTATGCCCAGACGCGGGTCATGGACTCACTGTGCCACTGATATCAAGCTATCCTGGCTGACGAGGGGTGAAACCCCGAAACTGGTCCTAGGATGCTTGTTTCCGGTCCAGGGAGGACCTGGTTTGGCAGTTCGGGCTGGACTGTTCCAATGAGGCACAGGGTCAAGACTGATTTCCATATGGCCAGGTCTTACCTGGGGTGGCATGGTGAGCAAAAGAATGATGCATTTAACACAGATCTCTGGACTGGGGGTTCATGTTTTGATTTGTTCTGCATTCCGTCCATCAATTGTGTGTACTTTGCTTTCTCGCCCTAAGTGCGCCAGGTATGCCCAAACGAGGGTCCCGGGGTCACTATGCCACTGGAATCAAGCTATCCTGGCTGACGAGGGGTGAAACCCCAAAACCGGTCCTAGGATGCTTGCTTCCGGTCCAGGGAGGACCTTTGTTGGCAGTTCGGGCTGGACTGTTACCATGAGGCACAGGGTCAAGACTGATTTGCATATGGCCAGGTCTAAACTGGGGTGGCATGGTGAGCAAAATCATGATGGATTTAACCCACATCTCTTGACTGGGGCTGAATGTTTAGATTTGTTCTGCATTCCGTCTATCAATTGTGTGTCCTTTGCTTGCTCGCTCTAAGTGCACCAGGTCTGCTCAGATGTAGGTCCTGGGCTCACTGTGACACTGGTAACAAGCTATCCTGGCTGACGAGGGGTGAAACCCCGAAACCGTTGCTAGGATGCTGGTTTCCGGTCCAGGGAGGACCTGGCTTGGCAGTTCGGGCTGGACTGTTCCCATGAGGCACAGTGTCAAGACTGATTTGCATATGGCCACTTCTAAACTGGGGTGGCATGGTGAGCAAAAGAATGATGGATTTAACCCAGATATCCTGACTGGGGTGAATGTTTAGATGTGTTCTGCATTCTGTCCATCAATTGTGTGTCCTTTGCTTTCTCGCCCTAAGTGCGCCAGGTATGGCCAGACGTGGGTCCCGGGCTCACTGTGCCACTGGACTCAAGCTATCCTGGCTGCCAAGAGGTGAAACCCAAAAACCGGTCCTAGGATGTTTGTTTCCGGTCCAGGGAGGACCTTTCTTTTCAGTTCGGGCTGGACTTTTACCATGAGGCACAGGGTCAAGACTGATTTGCATATGGCCAGGTCTAAACTGGGGTGGCATGGTGAGCAAAATAATGGTGGATTTAACCCAGATCTCTTGACTGGGGGTGAATGTTTAGATTTGTTCTGCATTCCGTCCTTCAATTGTGTGTCCTTTGCTTTCTCGCCCTAAGTGCGCCAGGTATGCCCAGATGTGGGTCCTGGGCTCACTGTGCCACTGGAATTAGGCTATCCTGGCAGCTGAGGGTGAAACCCCAAAACCGGTCCTAGGATGCTTGCTTCCGGTCCAGGGAGGACCTTTCTTGGCAGTTCGGGCTGGACTGTTACCATGAGACACCGGGTCAAGACTGATTTGCATATGGCCAGGTCTAAACTGGGGTGGCATGGTGAGCAAAATAATGATGGATTTAACCCAGATCTCTTGACTGGGGGTGAATGTTTAGATTTGTTCTGCATTCCGTCAATGATTTGTGTGTCCTTTGCTTTCCCGCCCTAAGTGCTCCAGGTATGCCCAGACGCGGGTCATGGACTCACTGTGCCACTGATATCAAGCTATCCTGGCTGACGAGGGGTGAAACCCCGAAACTGGTCCTAGGATGCTTGTTTCCGGTCCAGGGAGGACCTGGTTTGGCAGTTCGGGCTGGACTGTTCCAATGAGGCACAGGGTCAAGACTGATTTCCATATGGCCAGGTCTTACCTGGGGTGGCATGGTGAGCAAAAGAATGATGCATTTAACACAGATCTCTGGACTGGGGGTTCATGTTTTGATTTGTTCTGCATTCCGTCCATCAATTGTGTGTACTTTGCTTTCTCGCCCTAAGTGCGCCAGGTATGCCCAAACGAGGGTCCCGGGGTCACTATGCCACTGGAATCAAGCTATCCTGGCTGATGAGGGGTGAAACCCCAAAACCGGTCCTAGGATGCTTGCTTCCGGTCCAGGGAGGACCTTTGTTGGCAGTTCGGGCTGGACTGTTACCATGAGGCACAGGGTCAAGACTGATTTGCATATGGCCAGGTCTAAACTGGGGTGGCATGGTGAGCAAAATCATGATGGATTTAACCCACATCTCTTGACTGGGGGTGAATGTTTAGATTTGTTCTGCATTCCGTCCATCATTTGTGTGTCCTTTGCTTTCCCGCCCTAAGTGCTCCAGGTATGCCCAGACGTGGGTCATGGACTCACTGTGCCACTGATATCAAGCTATCCTGGCTGACGAGGGGTGAAACCCCGAAACTGGTCCTAGGATGCTTGTTTCCGGTCCAGGGAGGACCTTTCTTTTCAGTTTGGGTTGGACTGTTACCATGAGGCACAGGGTCAAGACTGATTTGCATATGGCCAGGTCTAAACTGGGGTGGCATGGTGAGCAAAATAATGATGGATTTAACCCAGATCTCTTGACTGGGGGTGAATGTTTAGATTTGTTCTGCATTCCGTCCATCATTTGTGTGTCCTTTGCTTTCCCGCCCTAAGTGCGCCAGGTATGCCCAGATGTGGGTCCTGGGCTCACTGTGCCACTGGTATCAAGCTATCCTGGCTGACGAGGGATGAAACCCCGAAACTGGTTCTAGGATGCTTGCTTCTGGTCCAGGGAGGACCTGGTTTGGCAGTTCGGGCTGGAGTGTTCCAATGAGACACAGGGTCAAGACTGATTTCCATATGGGCAGGTCTTAACTGGGGTGGCATGGTGAGCAAAAGAATGATGGATTTACCCCAGATCTCTTGACTGGGGGTGAATGTTTAGATTTGTTCTGCATTCCGTCCATCAATTGTGTGTCGTCCTTTGCTTTCTCGCCCTAAGTGCGCCACATATGCTCAGACTGGGTCCTGGGCTCACTGTGCCACTGAAATCAAGCTATCCTGGCTCATGAGGGTTGAAACCTTGTAACCGTTGCTAGGATGCTTGTTTACGGTCCAGGGAGGACCTGGCATGGCAGTTCGGGCTGGACCGTTCCCATGAGGCACAGGGTCAAGAATTATTTGCATATGGCCAGGTCTAACCTGGGGTGGTATGATGAGCAAAAGAATGATGGATTTAACCTAGGTCTCTTGACTGGGTGTGAATGTTTAGATTTGTTCTGCATTCCGTCCATCAATTGTGTCACTTTAGCTTGCTCGCCCTAAGTGCACCAGGTCTGCTCAGATGTAGGTCCTGGGCTCACTGTGCCACTGGAATCAAGCTATCCTGGCTGACGAGGGGTGAGACCCCGAAACCGGTCCTAGGATGTTTGTTTCTGGTCCAGGGAGGACCTGGCTTGGCAGTTCGGGCTGGACTGTTCCCATGAGGCCCAGGGTCAAGACTGATTTGCATATGGCCAGGTCTAAGCTGGGGTGGCATGGTTAGAAAAAGAATGATGGATTTAACCCAGATCTCTTGACTGGGGGTGAATGTTTAGATTTGTTCTGCATTCCGTCCATCATTTGTGTGTCCTTTGCTTTCCCGCCCTAAGGGCGCCAGGTATGCCTAGGCGTGGGTCCTGGGCTCACTGTGCCACTGGTATCAAGCTATCCTGGCTGATGAGGGGTGAAACCCCGAAACCAGTCCTAGGATGCTTGTTTCCGGTCCAGGGAGGACCTGGCTTGGCAGTTCGGGCTGGTCTGTTCCCATGAGGCACAGGGTCAAGACTGATTTGCATATGGCCAGGTCTAAACTGGGGTGGAATGGTGAGCAAAATAATGATGGATTTAACCCAGATCTCTTGACTGGGGGTGAATGTTTAGATTTGTTCTGCATTCCGTCCATCATTTGTGTGTCCTTAGCTTTCCCGCCCTAAGTGCGCCAGGTATGCCCAGATGTGGGTCCTGGGCTCACTGTGCCACTGGTATCAAGCTATCCTGGCTGACGAGGGATGAAACCCCGAAACTTGTTCTAGGATGCTTGCTTCTGGTCCAGGGAGGACCTGGTTTGGCAGTTCGGGCTGGAGTGTTCCAATGAGACACAGGGTCAAGACTGATTTCCATATGGGCAGGTCTTAACTGGGGTGGCATGGTGAGCAAAAGAATGATGGATTTACCCCAGATCTCTTGACTGGGGGTGAATGTTTAGATTTGTTCTGCATTCCGTCCATCAATTGTGTGTACTTTGCTTTCTCACCCTAAGTACGCCAGGTATGCCCAGACGTGGGTCCCGGGGTCACTGTGTCACTGAAATCAAGCTATCCTGGCTGCCGAGGGGTGAAACCCCGGAACCGGTCCTATGATTCTTGTTTCCGGTCCAGGGAGGACCTGTCTTGGCAGTTCGGGCTGGACTGTTCCCATGAGGCACAGGGTCAAGACTGATTTGCATATGGCCAGGTCTAAACTGGGGTGGCATGGTGAGCAAAATAATGATGGATTTAACCCAGATCTCTTGACTGGGGGTGAATGTTTAGATTTGTTCAGCATTCCGTCCATCATTTGTGTGTCCTTTGCTTTCCCGCCCTAAGTGCGCCAGGTATGCCCAGACATTTGTCCTGGGCTCACTGTGCCACTGGTATCAAGCTATTCTGGCTGACGAGGGGTGAAACCCTGAAACCGGTCCTAGGATGCTTGTTTCTCTACCAGGGAGGACCTGGCTTGGCAGTTTGGGCTGGTCTGTTCCCATGAGGCACAGGGTCTAGACTGATTTGCATATGGCCAGGTTTAAACTGGGGTGGTATGGTGAGCAAAATTATGATGGATTTAACCCAGATCTCTTGACTGGGGCTGAATGTTTAGATTTGTTCTGCATTCCGTCTATCAATTGTGTGTCCTTTGCTTGCTCGCTCTAAGTGCACCAGGTCTGCTCAGATGTAGGTCCTGGGCTCACTGTGACACTGGTAACAAGCTATCCTGGCTGACGAGGGGTGAAACCCCGAAACCGTTGCTAGGATGCTGGTTTCCGGTCCAGGGAGGACCTGGCTTGGCAGTTCGGGCTGGACTGTTCCCATGAGGCACAGTGTCAAGACTGATTTGCATATGGCCACTTCTAAACTGGGGTGGCATGGTGAGCAAAAGAATGATGGATTTAACCCAGATATCCTGACTGGGGTGAATGTTTAGATGTGTTCTGCATTCTGTCCATCAATTGTGTGTCCTTTGCTTTCTCGCCCTAAGTGCGCCAGGTATGGCCAGACGTGGGTCCCGGGCTCACTGTGCCACTGGACTCAAGCTATCCTGGCTGCCAAGGGGTGAAACCCAAAAACCGGTCCCAGGATGTTTGTTTCCGGTCCAGGGAGGACCTTTCTTTTCAGTTCGGGCTGGACTTTTACCATGAGGCACAGGGTCAAGACTGATTTGCATATGGCCAGGTCTAAACTGGGGTGGCATGGTGAGCAAAATAATGGTGGATTTAACCCAGATCTCTTGACTGGGGGTGAATGTTTAAATTTGTTCTGCATTCCGTCCTTCAATTGTGTGTCCTTTGCTTGCTCGCTCTAAGTGCACCAGGTCTGCTCAGATGTAGGTCCTGGGCTCACTGTGACACTGGTAACAAGCTTTCCTGGCTGACGAGGGGTGAAACCCCGAAACCGTTGCTAGGATGCTGGTTTCCGGTCCAGGGAGGACCTGGCTTGGCAGTTCGGGCTGGACTGTTCCCATGAGGCACAGTGTCAAGACTGATTTGCATATGGCCACTTCTAAACAGGGGTGGCATGGTAAGCAAAAGAATGATGGATTTAACCCAGATCTCCTGACTGGGGTGAATGTTTAGATGTGTTTTGCATTCTGTCCATCAATTGTGTGTCCTTTGCTTTCTGGCCCTAAGTGCGCCAGGTATGGCCAGACGTGGGTCCCGGGCTCACTGTGCCACTGGACTCAAGCTATCCTGGCTGCCGAGGGGTGAAACCAAAAAACCGGTCCTAGGATGCTTGTTTCCGGTCCAGGGAGGACCTTTCTTTTCAGTTCGAGTTGGACTGTTACCATGAGGCACAGGGTCAAGACTGATTTGCATATGGCCAGGTCTAAACTGGGGTGGCATGGTGAGCAAAATAATGATGGATTTAACCCAGATCTCTTGAGTGGGGGTGAATGTTTAGATTTGTTCTGCATTCCGTCCATCATTTGTGTGTCCTTTGCTTTCCCGCCCTAAGTGCTCCAGGTATGCCCAGACGTGGGTCATGGACTCACTGTGCCACTGATATCAAGCTATCCTGGCTGACGAGGGGTGAAACCCCGAAACCGGTCCTAGGATGCTTGTTTCGGACCAGGGAGGACCTGGCTTGGCAGTTCGGGCTGGACTGTTCCCATGAGGCACAGGGTCAAGACTGATTTGCATATGGCCAGGTCTAAACTGGGGTGGCATGGTGAGCAAAAGAATGATGGATTTAACCCAGATCTCTTGACTGGGTGTGAATGTTTAGATTTGTTCTGCATTCCGTCTATCAATTGTGTGTCCTTTGCTTTCTCGCCCTAAGTGCGCCAGGTATGCCCAGATGTGGGTCCTGGGCTCACTGTGCCACTGGAATTAAGCTATCCTGGCAGCTGAGGGTGAAACCCCAAAACCGGTCCTAGGATGCTTGCTTCCGGTCCAGGGAGGACCTTTCTTGGCAGTTCGGGCTGGACTGTTACCATGAGGCACAGGGTCAAGACTGATTTGCATATGGCCAGGTCTAAACTGGGGTGGCATGGTGAGCAAAATAATGATGGATTTAACCCAGATCTCTTGACTGGGGGTGAATGTTTAGATTTGTTCTGCATTCTGTCAATCATTTGTGTGTCCTTTGCTTTCCCGCCCTAAGTGCTCCAGGTATGCCCAGACGTGGGTCATGGACTCACTGTGCCACTGATATCAAGCTATCCTGGCTGACGAGGGGTGAAACCCCGAAACTGGTCCTAGGATGCTTGTTTCCGGTCCAGGGAGGACCTGGTTTGGCAGTTCGGGCTGGACTGTTCCCATGAGGCACAGGGTCAAGACTGATTTCCATATGGCCAGGTCTTACCTGGGGTGGCATGGTGAGCAAAAGAATGATGCATTTAACCCAGATCTCTTGACTGGGGGTGAATGTTTAGATTTGTTCTGCATTCCGTCCATCATTTGTGTGTCCTTTGCTTTCCCGCCCTAAGTGCTCCAGGTATGCCCAGACGTGGGTCATGGACTCACTGTGCCACTGATATCAAGCTATCCTGGCTGACGAGGGGTGAAACCCCGAAACCGGTCCTAGGATGCTTGTTTCCAGACCAGGTAGGACCTGGCTTGGCAGTTCGGGCTGGACTGTTCCCATGAGGCACAGGGTCAAGACTGATTTCCATATGGCCAGGTCTTAACTGGGGTGGCATGGTGTGCAAAAGAATGATGGATTTACCCCAGATCTCTTGACTGGGGGTGAATGTTTAGATTTGTTCTGCATTCCGTCCATCAATTGTGTGTACTTTGCTTTCTCGCCCTAAGTGCGCCAGGTATGCCCAGACGTGGGTCCCGGGGTCACTGTGTCACTGAAATCAAGCTATCCTGGCTGCCGAGGGGTGAAACCCCGGAACCGGTCCTATGATGCTTGTTTCCGGTCCAGGGAGGACCTGTCTTGGCAGTTCGGGCTGGACTGTTCCCATAAGGCACAGGGTCAAGACTGATTTGCATATGGCTAGGTCTAAACTGGGGTGGCATGGTGAGCAAAATAATGATGGATTTAACCCAGATCTCTTGACTGGGGGTGAATGTTTAGATGTGTTCAGCATTCCGTCCATCATTTGTGTGTCCTTTGCTTTCCTGCCATGAGTGCGCCAGGTATGCCCAGACGTTTGTCCTGGGCTCACTGTGCCACTGGTATCAAGCTATTCTGGCTGACGAGGGGTGAAACACTGAAACCGGTCCTAGGATGCTTGTTTCTCTACCAGGGAGGACCTGGCTTGGCAGTTTGGGCTGGTCTGTTCCCATGAGGCACAGGGTCAAGACTGATTTGCATATGGCCAGGTTTATACTGGGGTGGTATGGTGAGCAAAATTATGATGGATTTAACCCAGATCTCTTGACTGGGGCTGAATGTTTAGATTTGTTCTGCATTCCGTCCTTCAATTGTGTGTCCTTTGCTTGCTCGCTCTAAGTGCACCAGGTCTGCTCAGATGTAGGTCCTGGGCTCACTGTGACACTGGTAACAAGCTTTCCTGGCTGACGAGGGGTGAAACCCCGAAACCGTTGCTAGGATGCTGGTTTCCGGTCCAGGGAGGACCTGGCTTGGCAGTTCGGGCTGGACTGTTCCCATGAGGCACAGTGTCAAGACTGATTTGCATATGGCCACTTCTAAACAGGGGTGGCATGGTAAGCAAAAGAATGATGGATTTAACCCAGATCTCCTGACTGGGGTGAATGTTTAGATGTGTTTTGCATTCTGTCCATCAATTGTGTGTCCTTTGCTTTCTGGCCCTAAGTGCGCCAGGTATGGCCAGACGTGGGTCCCGGGCTCACTGTGCCACTGGACTCAAGCTATCCTGGCTGCCGAGGGGTGAAACCCAAAAACCGGTCCTAGGATGCTTGTTTCCGGTCCAGGGAGGACCTTTCTTTTCAGTTCGAGTTGGGCTGTTACCATGAGGCACAGGGTCAAGACTGATTTGCATATGGCCAGGTCTAAACTGGGGTGGCATGGTGAGCAAAATAATGATGGATTTAACCCAGATCTCTTGAGTGGGGGTGAATGTTTAGATTTGTTCTGCATTCCGTCCATCATTTGTGTGTCCTTTGCTTTCCCGCCCTAAGTGCTCCAGGTATGCCCAGACGTGGGTCATGGACTCACTGTGCCACTGATATCAAGCTATCCTGGCTGACGAGGGGTGAAACCCCGAAACCGGTCCTAGGATGCTTGTTTCGGACCAGGGAGGACCTGGCTTGGCAGTTCGGGCTGGACTGTTCCCATGAGGCACAGGGTCAAGACTGATTTGCATATGGCCAGGTCTAAACTGGGGTGGCATGGTGAGCAAAAGAATGATGGATTTAACCCAGATCTCTTGACTGGGTGTGAATGTTTAGATTTGTTCTGCATTCCGTCTATCAATTGTGTGTCCTTTGCTTTCTCGCCCTAAGTGCGCCAGGTATGCCCAGATGTGGGTCCTGGGCTCACTGTGCCACTGGAATTAAGCTATCCTGGCAGCTGAGGGTGAACCCCCAAAACCGGTCCTAGGATGCTTGCTTCCGGTCCAGGGAGGACCTTTCTTGGCAGTTCGGGCTGGACTGTTACCATGAGGCACAGGGTCAAGACTGATTTGCATATGGCCAGGTCTAAACTGGGGTGGCATGGTGAGCAAAATAATGATGGATTTAACCCAGATCTCTTGACTGGGGGTGAATGTTTAGATTTGTTCTGCATTCTGTCAATCATTTGTGTGTCCTTTGCTTTCCCGCCCTAAGTGCTCCAGGTATGCCCAGACGTGGGTCATGGACTCACTGTGCCACTGATATCAAGCTATCCTGGCTGACGAGGGGTGAAACCCCGAAACTGGTCCTAGGATGCTTGTTTCCGGTCCAGGGAGGACCTGGTTTGGCAGTTCGGGCTGGACTGTTCCCATGAGGCACAGGGTCAAGACTGATTTCCATATGGCCAGGTCTTACCTGGGGTGGCATGGTGAGCAAAAGAATGATGCATTTAACCCAGATCTCTTGACTGGGGGTGAATGTTTAGATTTGTTCTGCATTCCGTCCATCAATTGTGTGTACTTTGCTTTCTCGCCCTAAGTGCGCCAGGTATGCCCAGACGTGGGTCCCGGGGTCACTGTGTCACTGAAATCAAGCTATCCTGGCTGCCGAGGGGTGAAACCCCGGAACCGGTCCTATGATGCTTGTTTCCGGTCCAGGGAGGACCTGTCTTGGCAGTTCGGGCTGGACTGTTCCCATAAGGCACAGGGTCAAGACTGATTTGCATATGGCTAGGTCTAAACTGGGGTGGCATAGTGAGCAAAATAATGATGGATTTAACCCAGATCTCTTGACTGGGGGTGAATGTTTAGATGTGTTCAGCATTCCGTCCATCATTTGTGTGTCCTTTGCTTTCCTGCCATGAGTGCGCCAGGTATGCCCAGACGTTTGTCCTGGGCTCACTGTGCCACTGGTATCAAGCTATTCTGTCTGACGAGGGGTGAAACACTGAAACCGGTCCTAGGATGCTTGTTTCTCTACCAGGGAGGACCTGGCTTGGCAGTTTGGGCTGGTCTGTTCCCATGAGGCACAGGGTCAAGACTGATTTGCATATGGCCAGGTTTATACTGGGGTGGTATGGTGAGCAAAATTATGATGGATTTAACCCAGATCTCTTGACTGGGGCTGAATGTTTAGATTTGTTCTGCATTCCGTCCTTCAATTGTGTGTCCTTTGCTTGCTCGCTCTAAGTGCACCAGGTCTGCTCAGATGTAGGTCCTGGGCTCACTGTGACACTGGTAACAAGCTTTCCTGGCTGACGAGGGGTGAAACCCCGAAACCGTTGCTAGGATGCTGGTTTCCGGTCCAGGGAGGACCTGGCTTGGCAGTTCGGGCTGGACTGTTCCCATGAGGCACAGTGTCAAGACTGATTTGCATATGGCCACTTCTAAACAGGGGTGGCATGGTAAGCAAAAGAATGATGGATTTAACCCAGATCTCCTGACTGGGGTGAATGTTTAGATGTGTTTTGCATTCTGTCCATCAATTGTGTGTCCTTTGCTTTCTGGCCCTAAGTGCGCCAGGTATGGCCAGACGTGGGTCCCGGGCTCACTGTGCCACTGGACTCAAGCTATCCTGGCTGCCGAGGGGTGAAACCCAAAAACCGGTCCTAGGATGCTTGTTTCCGGTCCAGGGAGGACCTTTCTTTTCAGTTCGAGTTGGGCTGTTACCATGAGGCACAGGGTCAAGACTGATTTGCATATGGCCAGGTCTAAACTGGGGTGGCATGGTGAGCAAAATAATGATGGATTTAACCCAGATCTCTTGAGTGGGGGTGAATGTTTAGATTTGTTCTGCATTCCGTCCATCATTTGTGTGTCCTTTGCTTTCCCGCCCTAAGTGCTCCAGGTATGCCCAGACGTGGGTCATGGACTCACTGTGCCACTGATATCAAGCTATCCTGGCTGACGAGGGGTGAAACCCCGAAACCGGTCCTAGGATGCTTGTTTCGGACCAGGGAGGACCTGGCTTGGCAGTTCGGGCTGGACTGTTCCCATGAGGCACAGGGTCAAGACTGATTTGCATATGGCCAGGTCTAAACTGGGGTGGCATGGTGAGCAAAAGAATGATGGATTTAACCCAGATCTCTTGACTGGGTGTGAATGTTTAGATTTGTTCTGCATTCCGTCTATCAATTGTGTGTCCTTTGCTTTCTCGCCCTAAGTGCGCCAGGTATGCCCAGATGTGGGTCCTGGGCTCACTGTGCCACTGGAATTAAGCTATCCTGGCAGCTGAGGGTGAACCCCCAAAACCGGTCCTAGGATGCTTGCTTCCGGTCCAGGGAGGACCTTTTTTGGCAGTTCGGGCTGGACTGTTACCATGAGGCACAGGGTCAAGACTGATTTGCATATGGCCAGGTCTAAACTGGGGTGGCATGGTGAGCAAAATAATGATGGATTTAACCCAGATCTCTTGACTGGGGGTGAATGTTTAGATTTGTTCTGCATTCTGTCAATCATTTGTGTGTCCTTTGCTTTCCCGCCCTAAGTGCTCCAGGTATGCCCAGACGTGGGTCATGGACTCACTGTGCCACTGATATCAAGCTATCCTGGCTGACGAGGGGTGAAACCCCGAAACTGGTCCTAGGATGCTTGTTTCCGGTCCAGGGAGGACCTGGTTTGGCAGTTCGGGCTGGACTGTTCCCATGAGGCACAGGGTCAAGACTGATTTCCATATGGCCAGGTCTTACCTGGGGTGGCATGGTGAGCAAAAGAATGATGCATTTAACCCAGATCTCTTGACTGGGGGTGAATGTTTAGATTTGTTCTGCATTCCGTCCATCATTTGTGTGTCCTTTGCTTTCCCGCCCTAAGTGCTCCAGGTATGCCCAGACGTGGGTCATGGACTCACTGTGCCACTGATATCAAGCTATCCTGGCTGACGAGGGGTGAAACCCCGAAACCGGTCCTAGGATGCTTGTTTCCAGACCAGGGAGGACCTGGCTTGGCAGTTCGGGCTGGACTGTTCCCATGAGGCACAGGGTCAAGACTGATTTCCATATGGCCAGGTCTTAACTGGGGTGGCATGGTGTGCAAAAGAATGATGGATTTACCCCAGATCTCTTGACTGGGGGTGAATGTTTAGATTTGTTCTGCATTCCGTCCATCAATTGTGTGTACTTTGCTTTCTCGCCCTAAGTGCGCCAGGTATGCCCAGACGTGGGTCCCGGGGTCACTGTGTCACTGAAATCAAGCTATCCTGGCTGCCGAGGGGTGAAACCCCGGATCCGGTCCTATGATGCTTGTTTCCGGTCCAGGGAGGACCTGTCTTGGCAGTTCGGGCTGGACTGTTCCCATAAGGCACAGGGTCAAGACTGATTTGATTATGGCTAGGTCTAAACTGGGGTGGCATGGTGAGCAAAATAATGATGGATTTAACCCAGATCCCTTGACTGGGGGTGAATGTTTAGATTTGTTCAGCATTCCGTCCATCATTTGTGTGTCCTTTGCTTTCCCGCCCTAAGTGCGCCAGGTATGCCCAGACGTTTGTCCTGGGCTCACTGTGCCACTGGTATCAAGCTATTCTGGCTGACGAGGGGTGAAACACTGAAACCGGTCCTAGGATGCTTGTTTCTCTACCAGGGAGGACCTGGCTTGGCAGTTTGGGCTGGTCTGTTCCCATGAGGCACAGGGTCAAGACTGATTTGCATATGGCCAGGTTTAAACTGGGGTGGTATGGTGAGCACAATTATGATGGATTTAACCCAGATCTCTTGACTGGGGCTGAATGTTTAGATTTGTTCTGCATTCCGTCCTTCAATTGTGTGTCCTTTGCTTGCTCGCTCTAAGTGCACCAGGTCTGCTCAGATGTAGGTCCTGGGCTCACTGTGACACTGGTAACAAGCTTTCCTGTCTGACGAGGGGTGAAACCCCGAAACCGTTGCTAGGATGCTGGTTTCCGGTCCAGGGAGGACCTTTCTTTTCAGTTTGGGTTGGACTGTTACCATGAGGCACAGGGTCAAGACTGATTTGCATATGGCCAGGTCTAAACTGGGGTGGCATGGTGAGCAAAATAATGATGGATTTAACCCAGATCTCTTGACTGGGGGTGAATGTTTAGATTTGTTCTGCATTCCGTCCATCATTTGTGTGTCCTTTGCTTTCCCGCCCTAAGTGCTCCAGGTATGCCCAGACGTGGGTCATGGACTCACTGTGCCACTGATATCAAGCTATCCTGGCTGACGAGGGGTGAAACCCCGAAACCGGTCGTAGGATGCTTGTTTCGGACCAGGGAGGACCTGGCTTGGCAGTTCGGGCTGGACTGTTCCCATGAGGCACAGGGTCAAGACTGATTTGCATATGGCCAGGTCTAAACTGGGGTGGCATGGTGAGCAAAAGAATGATGGATTTAACCCAGATCTCTTGACTGGGTGTGAATGTTTAGATTTGTTCTGCATTCCGTCCATCAATTGTGTGTCCTTTGCTTTCTCGCCCTAAGTGCGCCAGGTATGCCCAGATGTGGGTCCTGGGCTCACTGTGCCACTGGAATTAGGCTATCCTGGCAGCTGAGGGTGAAACCCCAAAACCGGTCCTAGGATGCTTGCTTCCGGTCCAGGGAGGACCTTTCTTGGCAGTTCGGGCTGGACTGTTACCATGAGACACCGGGTCAAGACTGATTTGCATATGGCCAGGTCTAAACTGGGGTGGCATGGTGAGCAAAATAATGATGGATTTAACCCAGATCTCTTGACTGGGGGTGAATGTTTAGATTTGTTCTGCATTCCGTCAATCATTTGTGTGTCCTTTGCTTTCCCGCCCTAAGTGCTCCAGGTATGCCCAGACGCGGGTCATGGACTCACTGTGCCACTGATATCAAGCTATCCTGGCTGACGAGGGGTGAAACCCCGAAACTGGTCCTAGGATGCTTGTTTCCGGTCCAGGGAGGACCTGGTTTGGCAGTTCGGGCTGGACTGTTCCAATGAGGCACAGGGTCAAGACTGATTTCCATATGGCCAGGTCTTACCTGGGGTGGCATGGTGAGCAAAAGAATGATGCATTTAACACAGATCTCTGGACTGGGGGTTCATGTTTTGATTTGTTCTGCATTCCGTCCATCAATTGTGTGTACTTTGCTTTCTCGCCCTAAGTGCGCCAGGTATGCCCAAACGAGGGTCCCGGGGTCACTATGCCACAGGAATCAAGCTATCCTGGCTGACGAGGGGTGAAACCCCAAAACCGGTCCTAGGATGCTTGCTTCCGGTCCAGGGAGGACCTTTGTTGGCAGTTCGGGCTGGACTGTTACCATGAGGCACAGGGTCAAGACTGATTTGCATATGGCCAGGTCTAAACTGGGGTGGCATGGTGAGCAAAATCATGATGGATTTAACCCACATCTCTTGACTGGGGCTGAATGTTTAGATTTGTTCTGCATTCCGTCTATCAATTGTGTGTCCTTTGCTTGCTCGCTCTAAGTGCACCAGGTCTGCTCAGATGTAGGTCCTGGGCTCACTGTGACACTGGTAACAAGCTATCCTGGCTGACGAGGGGTGAAACCCCGAAACCGTTGCTAGGATGCTGGTTTCCGGTCCAGGGAGGACCTGGCTTGGCAGTTCGGGCTGGACTGTTCCCATGAGGCACAGTGTCAAGACTGATTTGCATATGGCCACTTCTAAACTGGGGTGGCATGGTGAGCAAAAGAATGATGGATTTAACCCAGATATCCTGACTGGGGTGAATGTTTAGATGTGTTCTGCATTCTGTCCATCAATTGTGTGTCCTTTGCTTTCTCGCCCTAAGTGCGCCAGGTATGGCCAGACGTGGGTCCCGGGCTCACTGTGCCACTGGACTCAAGCTATCCTGGCTGCCAAGGGGTGAAACCCAAAAACCGGTCCTAGGATGTTTGTTTCCGGTCCAGGGAGGACCTTTCTTTTCAGTTCGGGCTGGACTTTTACCATGAGGCACAGGGTCAAGACTGATTTGCATATGGCCAGGTCTAAACTGGGGTGGCATGGTGAGCAAAATAATGGTGGATTTAACCCAGATCTCTTGACTGGGGGTGAATGTTTAGATTTGTTCTGCATTCCGTCCTTCAATTGTGTGTCCTTTGCTTGCTCGCTCTAAGTGCACCAGGTCTGCTCAGATGTAGGTCCTGGGCTCACTGTGACACTGGTAACAAGCTTTCCTGGCTGACGAGGGGTGAAACCCCGAAACCGTTGCTAGGATGCTGGTTTCCGGTCCAGGGAGGACCTGGCTTGGCAGTTCGGGCTGGACTGTTCCCATGAGGCACAGTGTCAAGACTAATTTGCATATGGCCACTTCTAAACAGGGGTGGCATGGTAAGCAAAAGAATGATGGATTTAACCCAGATCTCCTGACTGGGGTGAATGTTTAGATGTGTTTTGCATTCTGTCCATCAATTGTGTGTCCTTTGCTTTCTGGCCCTAAGTGCGCCAGGTATGGCCAGACGTGGGTCCCGGGCTCACTGTGCCACTGGACTCAAGCTATCCTGGCTGCCGAGGGGTGAAACCAAAAAACCGGTCCTAGGATGCTTGTTTCCGGTCCAGGGAGGACCTTTCTTTTCAGTTCGAGTTGGACTGTTACCATGAGGCACAGGGTCAAGACTGATTTGCATATGGCCAGGTCTAAACTGGGGTGGCATGGTGAGCAAAATAATGATGGATTTAACCCAGATCTCTTGAGTGGGGGTGAATGTTTAGATTTGTTCTGCATTCCGTCCATCATTTGTGTGTCCTTTGCTTTCCCGCCCTAAGTGCTCCAGGTATGCCCAGACGTGGGTCATGGACTCACTGTGCCACTGATATCAAGCTATCCTGGCTGACGAGGGGTGAAACCCCGAAACCGGTCCTAGGATGCTTGTTTCGGACCAGGGAGGACCTGGCTTGGCAGTTCGGGCTGGACTGTTCCCATGAGGCACAGGGTCAAGACTGATTTGCATCTGGCCAGGTCTAAACTGGGGTGGCATGGTGAGCAAAAGAATGATGGATTTAACCCAGATCTCTTGACTGGGTGTGAATGTTTAGATTTGTTCTGCATTCCGTCTATCAATTGTGTGTCCTTTGCTTTCTCGCCCTAAGTGCGCCAGGTATGCCCAGATGTGGGTCCTGGGCTCACTGTGCCACTGGAATTAAGCTATCCTGGCAGCTGAGGGTGAAACCCCAAAACCGGTCCTAGGATGCTTGCTTCCGGTCCAGGGAGGACCTTTCTTGGCAGTTCGGGCTGGACTGTTACCATGAGGCACAGGGTCAAGACTGATTTGCATATGGCCAGGTCTAAACTGGGGTGGCATGGTGAGCAAAATAATGATGGATTTAACCCAGATCTCTTGACTGGGGGTGAATGTTTAGATTTGTTCTGCATTCTGTCAATCATTTGTGTGTCCTTTGCTTTCCCGCCCTAAGTGCTCCAGGTATGCCCAGACGTGGGTCATGGACTCACTGTGCCACTGATATCAAGCTATCCTGGCTGACGAGGGGTGAAACCCCGAAACTGGTCCTAGGATGCTTGTTTCCGGTCAAGGGAGGACCTGGTTTGGCAGTTCGGGCTGGACTGTTCCCATGAGGCACAGGGTCAAGACTGATTTCCATATGGCCAGGTCTTACCTGGGGTGGCATGGTGAGCAAAAGAATGATGCATTTAACCCAGATCTCTTGACTGGGGGTGAATGTTTAGATTTGTTCTGCATTCCGTCCATCATTTGTGTGTCCTTTGCTTTCCCGCCCTAAGTGCTCCAGGTATGCCCAGACGTGGGTCATGGACTCACTGTGCCACTGATATCAAGCTATCCTGGCTGACGAGGGGTGAAACCCCGAAACCGGTCCTAGGATGCTTGTTTCCAGACCAGGGAGGACCTGGCTTGGCAGTTCGGGCTGGACTGTTCCCATGAGGCACAGGGTCAAGACTGATTTCCATATGGCCAGGTCTTAACTGGGGTGGCATGGTGTGCAAAAGAATGATGGATTTACCCCAGATCTCTTGACTGGGGGTGAATGTTTAGATTTGTTCTGCATTCCGTCCATCAATTGTGTGTACTTTGCTTTCTCGCCCTAAGTGCGCCAGGTATGCCCAGACGTGGGTCCCGGGGTCACTGTGTCACTGAAATCAAGCTATCCTGGCTGCCGAGGGGTGAAACCCCGGAACCGGTCCTATGATGCTTGTTTCCGGTCCAGGGAGGACCTGTCTTGGCAGTTCGGGCTGGACTGTTCCCATAAGGCACAGGGTCAAGACTGATTTGCATATGGCTAGGTCTAAACTGGGGTGGCATGGTGAGCAAAATAATGATGGATTTAACCCAGATCTCTTGACTGGGGGTGAATGTTTAGATTTGTTCAGCATTCCGTCCATCATTTGTGTGTCCTTTGCTTTCCTGCCATGAGTGCGCCAGGTATGCCCAGACGTTTGTCCTGGGCTCACTGTGCCACTGGTATCAAGCTATTCTGGCTGACGAGGGGTGAAACACTGAAACCGGTCCTAGGATGCTTGTTTCTCTACCAGGGAGGACCTGGCTTGGCAGTTTGGGCTGGTCTGTTCCCATGAGGCACAGGGTCAAGACTGATTTGCATATGGCCAGGTTTATACTGGGGTGGTATGGTGAGCAAAATTATGATGGATTTAACCCAGATCTCTTGACTGGGGCTGAATGTTTAGATTTGTTCTGCATTCCGTCCTTCAATTGTGTGTCCTTTGCTTGCTCGCTCTAAGTGCACCAGGTCTGCTCAGATGTAGGTCCTGGGCTCACTGTGACACTGGTAACAAGCTTTCCTGGCTGACGAGGGGTGAAACCCCGAAACCGTTGCTAGGATGCTGGTTTCCGGTCCAGGGAGGACCTGGCTTGGCAGTTCGGGCTGGACTGTTCCCATGAGGCACAGTGTCAAGACTGATTTGCATATGGCCACTTCTAAACAGGGGTGGCATGGTAAGCAAAAGAATGATGGATTTAACCCAGATCTCCTGACTGGGGTGAATGTTTAGATGTGTTTTGCATTCTGTCCATCAATTGTGTGTCCTTTGCTTTCTGGCCCTAAGTGCGCCAGGTATGGCCAGACGTGGGTCCCGGGCTCACTGTGCCACTGGACTCAAGCTATCCTGGCTGCCGAGGGGTGAAACCCAAAAACCGGTCCTAGGATGCTTGTTTCCGGTCCAGGGAGGACCTTTCTTTTCAGTTCGAGTTGGACTGTTACCATGAGGCACAGGGTCAAGACTGATTTGCATATGGCCAGGTCTAAACTGGGGTGGCATGGTGAGCAAAATAATGATGGATTTAACCCAGATCTCTTGAGTGGGGGTGAATGTTAAGATTTGTTCTGCATTCCGTCCATCATTTGTGTGTCCTTTGCTTTCCCGCCCTAAGTGCTCCAGGTATGCCCAGACGTGGGTCATGGACTCACTGTGCCACTGATATCAAGCTATCCTGGCTGACGAGGGGTGTAACCCCGAAACCGGTCCTAGGATGCTTGTTTCGGACCAGGGAGGACCTGGCTTGGCAGTTCGGGCTGGACTGTTCCCATGAGGCACAGGGTCAAGACTGATTTGCATATGGCCAGGTCTAAACTGGGGTGGCATGGTGAGCAAAAGAATGATGGATTTAACCCAGATCTCTTGACTGGGTGTGAATGTTTAGATTTGTTCTGCATTCCGTCTATCAATTGTGTGTCCTTTGCTTTCTCGCCCTAAGTGCGCCAGGTATGCCCAGATGTGGGTCCTGGGCTCACTGTGCCACTGGAATTAAGCTATCCTGGCAGCTGAGGGTGAAACCCAAAAACCGGTCCTAGGATGCTTGCTTCCGGTCCAGGGAGGACCTTTCTTGGCAGTTCGGGCTGGACTGTTACCATGAGGCACAGGGTCAAGACTGATTTGCATATGGCCAGGTCTAAACTGGGGTGGCATGGTGAGCAAAATAATGATGGATTTAACCCAGATCTCTTGACTGGGGGTGAATGTTTAGATTTGTTCTGCATTCTGTCAATCATTTGTGTGTCCTTTGCTTTCCCGCCCTAAGTGCTCCAGGTATGCCCAGACGTGGGTCATGGACTCACTGTGCCACTGATATCAAGCTATCCTGGCTGACGAGGGGTGAAACCCCGAAACTGGTCCTAGGATGCTTGTTTCCGGTCCAGGGAGGACCTGGTTTGGCAGTTCGGGCTGGACTGTTCCCATGAGGCACAGGGTCAAGACTGATTTCCATATGGCCAGGTCTTACCTGGGGTGGCATGGTGAGCAAAAGAATGATGCATTTAACCCAGATCTCTTGACTGGGGGTGAATGTTTAGATTTGTTCTGCATTCCGTCCATCATTTGTGTGTCCTTTGCTTTCCCGCCCTAAGTGCTCCAGGTATGCCCAGACGTGGGTCATGGACTCACTGTGCCACTGATATCAAGCTATCCTGGCTGACGAGGGGTGAAACCCCGAAACCGGTCCTAGGATGCTTGTTTCCAGACCAGGGAGGACCTGGCTTGGCAGTTCGGGCTGGACTGTTCCCATGAGGCACAGGGTCAAGACTGATTTCCATATGGCCAGGTCTTAACTGGGGTGGCATGGTGTGCAAAAGAATGATGGATTTACCCCAGATCTCTTGACTGGGGGTGAATGTTTAGATTTGTTCTGCATTCCGTCCATCAATTGTGTGTACTTTGCTTTCTCGCCCTAAGTGCGCCAGGTATGCCCAGACGTGGGTCCCGGGGTCACTGTGTCACTGAAATCAAGCTATCCTGGCTGCCGAGGGGTGAAACCCCGGATCCGGTCCTATGATGCTTGTTTCCGGTCCAGGGAGGACCTGTCTTGGCAGTTCGGGCTGGACTGTTCCCATAAGGCACAGGGTCAAGACTGATTTGATTATGGCTAGGTCTAAACTGGGGTGGCATGGTGAGCAAAATAATGATGGATTTAACCCAGATCCCTTGACTGGGGGTGAATGTTTAGATTTGTTCAGCATTCCGTCCATCATTTGTGTGTCCTTTGCTTTCCCGCCCTAAGTGCGCCAGGTATGCCCAGACGTTTGTCCTGGGCTCACTGTGCCACTGGTATCAAGCTATTCTGGCTGACGAGGGGTGAAACACTGAAACCGGTCCTAGGATGCTAGTTTCTCTACCAGGGAGGACCTGGCTTGGCAGTTTGGGCTGGTCTGTTCCCATGAGGCACAGGGTCAAGACTGATTTGCATATGGCCAGGTTTAAACTGGGGTGGTATGGTGAGCAAAATTATGATGGATTTAACCCAGATCTCTTGACTGGGGCTGAATGTTTAGATTTGTTCTGCATTCCGTCCTTCAATTGTGTGTCCTTTGCTTGCTCGCTCTAAGTGCACCAGGTCTGCTCAGATGTAGGTCCTGGGCTCACTGTGACACTGGTAACAAGCTTTCCTGTCTGACGAGGGGTGAAACCCCGAAACCGTTGCTAGGATGCTGGTTTCCGGTCCAGGGAGGACCTTTCTTTTCAGTTTGGGTTGGACTGTTACCATGAGGCACAGGGTCAAGACTGATTTGCATATGGCCAGGTCTAAACTGGGGTGGCATGGTGAGCAAAATAATGATGGATTTAACCCAGATCTCTTGACTGGGGGTGAATGTTTAGATTTGTTCTGCATTCCGTCCATCATTTGTGTGTCCTTTGCTTTCCCGCCCTAAGTGCTCCAGGTATGCCCAGACGTGGGTCATGGACTCACTGTGCCACTGATATCAAGCTATCCTGGCTGACGAGGGGTGAAACCCCGAAACCGGTCCTAGGATGCTTGTTTCGGACCAGGGAGGACCTGGCTTGGCAGTTCGGGCTGGACTGTTCCCATGAGGCACAGGGTCAAGACTGATTTGCATATGGCCAGGTCTAAACTGGGGTGGCATGGTGAGCAAAAGAATGATGGATTTAACCCAGATCTCTTGACTGGGTGTGAATGTTTAGATTTGTTCTGCATTCCGTCCATCAATTGTGTGTCCTTTGCTTTCTCGCCCTAAGTGCGCCAGGTATGCCCAGATGTGGGTCCTGGGCTCACTGTGCCACTGGAATTAGGCTATCCTGGCAGCTGAGGGTGAAACCCCAAAACCGGTCCTAGGATGCTTGCTTCCGGTCCAGGGAGGACCTTTCTTGGCAGTTCGGGCTGGACTGTTACCATGAGACACCGGGTCAAGACTGATTTGCATATGGCCAGGTCTAAACTGGGGTGGCATGGTGAGCAAAATAATGATGGATTTAACCCAGATCTCTTGACTGGGGGTGAATGTTTAGATTTGTTCTGCATTCCGTCAATCATTTGTGTGTCCTTTGCTTTCCCGCCCTAAGTGCTCCAGGTATGCCCAGACGCGGGTCATGGACTCACTGTGCCACTGATATCAAGCTATCCTGGCTGACGAGGGGTGAAACCCCGAAACTGGTCCTAGGATGCTTGTTTCCGGTCCAGGGAGGACCTGGTTTGGCAGTTCGGGCTGGACTGTTCCAATGAGGCACAGGGTCAAGACTGATTTCCATATGGCCAGGTCTTACCTGGGGTGGCATGGTGAGCAAAAGAATGATGCATTTAACACAGATCTCTGGACTGGGGGTTCATGTTTTGATTTGTTCTGCATTCCGTCCATCAATTGTGTGTACTTTGCTTTCTCGCCCTAAGTGCGCCAGGTATGCCCAAACGAGGGTCCCGGGGTCACTATGCCACTGGAATCAAGCTATCCTGGCTGACGAGGGGTGAAACCCCAAAACCGGTCCTAGGATGCTTGCTTCCGGTCCAGGGAGGACCTTTGTTGGCAGTTCGGGCTGGACTGTTACCATGAGGCACAGGGTCAAGACTGATTTGCATATGGCCAGGTCTAAACTGGGGTGGCATGGTGAGCAAAATCATGATGGATTTAACCCACATCTCTTGACTGGGGGTGAATGTTTAGATTTGTTCTGCATTCCGTCCATCATTTGTGTGTCCTTTGCTTTCCCGCCCTAAGTGCTCCAGGTATACCCAGACGTGGGTCATGGACTCACTGTGCCACTGATATCAAGCTATCCTGGCTGACGAGGGGTGAAACCCCGAAACTGGTCCTAGGATGCTTGTTTCCGGTCCAGGGAGGACCTTTCTTTTCAGTTTGGGTTGGACTGTTACCATGAGGCACAGGGTCAAGACTGATTTGCATATGGCCAGGTCTAAACTGGGGTGGCATGGTGAGCAAAATAATGATGGATTTAACCCAGATCTCTTGACTGGGGGTGAATGTTTAGATTTGTTCTGCATTCCGTCCATCATTTGTGTGTCCTTTGCTTTCCCGCCCTAAGTGCTCCAGGTATGCCCAGACGTGGGTCATGGACTCACTGTGCCACTGGAATTAGGCTATCCTGGCAGCTGAGGGTGAAACCCCAAAACCGGTCCTAGGATGCTTGCTTCCGGTCCAGGGAGGACCTTTCTTGGCAGTTCGGGCTGGACTGTTACCATGAGACACCGGGTCAAGACTGATTTGCATATGGCCAGGTCTAAACTGGGTGGCATGGTGAGCAAAATAATGATGGATTTAACCCAGATCTCTTGACTGGGGGTGAATGTTTAGATTTGTTCTGCATTCCGTCAATCATTTGTGTGTCCTTTGCTTTCCCGCCCTAAGTGCTCCAGGTATGCCCAGACGCGGGTCATGGACTCACTGTGCCACTGATATCAAGCTATCCTGGCTGACGAGGGGTGAAACCCCGAAACTGGTCCTAGGATGCTTGTTTCCGGTCCAGGGAGGACCTGGTTTGGCAGTTCGGGCTGGACTGTTCCAATGAGGCACAGGGTCAAGACTGATTTCCATATGGCCAGGTCTTACCTGGGGTGGCATGGTGAGCAAAAGAATGATGCATTTAACACAGATCTCTGGACTGGGGGTTCATGTTTTGATTTGTTCTGCATTCCGTCCATCAATTGTGTGTACTTTGCTTTCTCGCCCTAAGTGCGCCAGGTATGCCCAAACGAGGGTCCCGGGGTCACTATGCCACTGGAATCAAGCTATCCTGGCTGACGAGGGGTGAAACCCCAAAACCGGTCCTAGGATGCTTGCTTCCGGTCCAGGGAGGACCTTTGTTGGCAGTTCGGGCTGGACTGTTACCATGAGGCACAGGGTCAAGACTGATTTGCATATGGCCAGGTCTAAACTGGGGTGGCATGGTGAGCAAAATCATGATGGATTTAACCCACATCTCTTGACTGGGGGTGAATGTTTAGATTTGTTCTGCATTCCGTCCATCATTTGTGTGTCCTTTGCTTTCCCGCCCTAAGTGCTCCAGGTATGCCCAGACGTGGGTCATGGACTCACTGTGCCACTGATATCAAGCTATCCTGGCTGACGAGGGGTGAAACCCCGAAACTGGTCCTAGGATGCTTGTTTCCGGTCCAGGGAGGACCTTTCTTTTCAGTTTGGGTTGGACTGTTACCATGAGGCACAGGGTCAAGACTGATTTGCATATGGCCAGGTCTAAACTGGGGTGGCATGGTGAGCAAAATAATGATGGATTTAACCCAGATCTCTTGACTGGGGGTGAATGTTTAGATTTGTTCTGTATTCCGTCCATCATTTGTGTGTCCTTTGCTTTCCCGCCCTAAGTGCTCCAGGTATGCCCAGACGTGGGTCATGGACTCACTGTGCCACTGATATCAAGCTATCCTGGCTGACGAGGGGTGAAACCCCGAAACCGGTCCTAGGATGCTTGTTTCGGACCAGGGAGGACCTGGCTTGGCAGTTCGGGCTGGACTGTTCCCATGAGGCACAGGGTCAAGACTGATTTGCATATGGCCAGGTCTAAACTGGGGTGGCATGGTGAGCAAAAGAATGATGGATTTAACCCAGATCTCTTGACTGGGTGTGAATGTTTAGATTTGTTCTGCATTCCGTCCATCAATTGTGTGTCCTTTGCTTTCTCGCCCTAAGTGCGCCAGGTATGCCCAGATGTGGGTCCTGGGCTCACTGTGCCACTGGAATTAGGCTATCCTGGCAGCTGAGGGTGAAACCCCAAAACCGGTCCTAGGATGCTTGCTTCCGGTCCAGGGAGGACCTTTCTTGGCAGTTCGGGCTGGACTGTTACCATGAGACACCGGGTCAAGACTGATTTGCATATGGCCAGGTCTAAACTGGGGTGGCATGGTGAGCAAAATAATGATGGATTTAACCCAGATCTCTTGACTGGGGGTGAATGTTTAGATTTGTTCTGCATTCCGTCAATCATTTGTGTGTCCTTTGCTTTCCCGCCCTAAGTGCTCCAGGTATGCCCAGACGCGGGTCATGGACTCACTGTGCCACTGATATCAAGCTATCCTGGCTGACGAGGGGTGAAACCCCGAAACTGGTCCTAGGATGCTTGTTTCCGGTCCAGGGAGGACCTGGTTTGGCAGTTCGGGCTGGACTGTTCCAATGAGGCACAGGGTCAAGACTGATTTCCATATGGCCAGGTCTTACCTGGGGTGGCATGGTGAGCAAAAGAATGATGCATTTAACACAGATCTCT
Organism: Triturus cristatus; assembly: GCF_964204655.1. NCBI lineage: Eukaryota > Metazoa > Chordata > Amphibia > Caudata > Salamandridae > Triturus > Triturus cristatus. Next base: position 939,001,919 of record NC_140594.1, on the reverse strand, counting down.
GGACTGGGGGTTCATGTTTTGATTTGTTCTGCATTCCGTCCATCAATTGTGTGTACTTTGCTTTCTCGCCCTAAGTGCGCCAGGTATGCCCAAACGAGGGTCCCGGGGTCACTATGCCACTGGAATCAAGCTATCCTGGCTGACGAGGGGTGAAACCCCAAAACCGGTCCTAGGATGCTTGCTTCCGGTCCAGGGAGGACCTTTGTTGGCAGTTCGGGCTGGACTGTTACCATGAGGCACAGGGTCAAGACTGATTTGCATATGGCCAGGTCTAAACTGGGGTGGCATGGTGAGCAAAATCATGATGGATTTAACCCACATCTCTTGACTGGGGGTGAATGTTTAGATTTGTTCTGCATTCCGTCCATCATTTGTGTGTCCTTTGCTTTCCCGCCCTAAGTGCTCCAGGTATACCCAGACGTGGGTCATGGACTCACTGTGCCACTGATATCAAGCTATCCTGGCTGACGAGGGGTGAAACCCCGAAACTGGTCCTAGGATGCTTGTTTCCGGTCCAGGGAGGACCTTTCTTTTCAGTTTGGGTTGGACTGTTACCATGAGGCACAGGGTCAAGACTGATTTGCATATGGCCAGGTCTAAACTGGGGTGGCATGTGAGCAAAATAATGATGGATTTAACCCAGATCTCTTGACTGGGGGTGAATGTTTAGATTTGTTCTGCATTCCGTCCATCATTTGTGTGTCCTTTGCTTTCCCGCCCTTAGTGCTCCAGGTATGCCCAGACGTGGGTCATGGACTCACTGTGCCACTGGAATTAGGCTATCCTGGCAGCTGAGGGTGAAACCCCAAAACCGGTCCTAGGATGCTTGCTTCCGGTCCAGGGAGGACCTTTCTTGGCAGTTCGGGCTGGACTGTTACCATGAGACACCGGGTCAAGACTGATTTGCATATGGCCAGGTCTAAACTGGGTGGCATGGTGAGCAAAATAATGATGGATTTAACCCAGATCTCTTGACTGGGGGTGAATGTTTAGATTTGTTCTGCATTCCGTCAATCATTTGTGTGTCCTTTGCTTTCCCGCCCTAAGTGCTCCAGGTATGCCCAGACGCGGGTCATGGACTCACTGTGCCACTGATATCAAGCTATCCTGGCTGACGAGGGGTGAAACCCCGAAACTGGTCCTAGGATGCTTGTTTCCGGTCCAGGGAGGACCTGGTTTGGCAGTTCGGGCTGGACTGTTCCAATGAGGCACAGGGTCAAGACTGATTTCCATATGGCCAGGTCTTACCTGGGGTGGCATGGTGAGCAAAAGAATGATGCATTTAACACAGATCTCTGGACTGGGGGTTCATGTTTTGATTTGTTCTGCATTCCGTCCATCAATTGTGTGTACTTTGCTTTCTCGCCCTAAGTGCGCCAGGTATGCCCAAACGAGGGTCCCGGGGTCACTATGCCACTGGAATCAAGCTATCCTGGCTGACGAGGGGTGAAACCCCAAAACCGGTCCTAGGATGCTTGCTTCCGGTCCAGGGAGGACCTTTGTTGGCAGTTCGGGCTGGACTGTTACCATGAGGCACAGGGTCAAGACTGATTTGCATATGGCCAGGTCTAAACTGGGGTGGCATGGTGAGCAAAATCATGATGGATTTAACCCACATCTCTTGACTGGGGGTGAATGTTTAGATTTGTTCTGCATTCCGTCCATCATTTGTGTGTCCTTTGCTTTCCCGCCCTAAGTGCTCCAGGTATGCCCAGACGTGGGTCATGGACTCACTGTGCCACTGATATCAAGCTATCCTGGCTGACGAGGGGTGAAACCCCGAAACTGGTCCTAGGATGCTTGTTTCCGGTCCAGGGAGGACCTTTCTTTTCAGTTTGGGTTGGACTGTTACCATGAGGCACAGGGTCAAGACTGATTTGCATATGGCCAGGTCTAAACTGGGGTGGCATGGTGAGCAAAATAATGATGGATTTAACCCAGATCTCTTGACTGGGGGTGAATGTTTAGATTTGTTCTGTATTCCGTCCATCATTTGTGTGTCCTTTGCTTTCCCGCCCTAAGTGCTCCAGGTATGCCCAGACGTGGGTCATGGACTCACTGTGCCACTGATATCAAGCTATCCTGGCTGACGAGGGGTGAAACCCCGAAACCGGTCCTAGGATGCTTGTTTCGGACCAGGGAGGACCTGGCTTGGCAGTTCGGGCTGGACTGTTCCCATGAGGCACAGGGTCAAGACTGATTTGCATATGGCCAGGTCTAAACTGGGGTGGCATGGTGAGCAAAAGAATGATGGATTTAACCCAGATCTCTTGACTGGGTGTGAATGTTTAGATTTGTTCTGCATTCCGTCCATCAATTGTGTGTCCTTTGCTTTCTCGCCCTAAGTGCGCCAGGTATGCCCAGATGTGGGTCCTGGGCTCACTGTGCCACTGGAATTAGGCTATCCTGGCAGCTGAGGGTGAAACCCCAAAACCGGTCCTAGGATGCTTGCTTCCGGTCCAGGGAGGACCTTTCTTGGCAGTTCGGGCTGGACTGTTACCATGAGACACCGGGTCAAGACTGATTTGCATATGGCCAGGTCTAAACTGGGGTGGCATGGTGAGCAAAATAATGATGGATTTAACCCAGATCTCTTGACTGGGGGTGAATGTTTAGATTTGTTCTGCATTCCGTCAATCATTTGTGTGCCCTTTGCTTTCCCGCCCTAAGTGCTCCAGGTATGCCCAGACGCGGGTCATGGACTCACTGTGCCACTGATATCAAGCCATCCTGGCTGACGAGGGGTGAAACCCCGAAACTGGTCCTAGGATGCTTGTTTCCGGTCCAGGGAGGACCTGGTTTGGCAGTTCGGGCTGGACTGTTCCAATGAGGCACAGGGTCAAGACTGATTTCCATATGGCCAGGTCTTACCTGGGGTGGCATGGTGAGCAAAAGAATGATGCATTTAACACAGATCTCTGGACTGGGGGTTCATGTTTTGATTTGTTCTGCATTCCGTCCATCAATTGTGTGTACTTTGCTTTCTCGCCCTAAGTGCGCCAGGTATGCCCAAACGAGGGTCCCGGGGTCACTATGCCACTGGAATCAAGCTATCCTGGCTGACGAGGGGTGAAACCCCAAAACCGGTCCTAGGATGCTTGCTTCCGGTCCAGGGAGGACCTTTGTTGGCAGTTCGGGCTGGACTGTTACCATGAGGCACAGGGTCAAGACTGATTTGCATATGGCCAGGTCTAAACTGGGGTGGCATGGTGAGCAAAATCATGATGGATTTAACCCACATCTCTTGACTGGGGGTGAATGTTTAGATTTGTTCTGCATTCCGTCCATCATTTGTGTGTCCTTTGCTTTCCCGCCCTAAGTGCTCCAGGTATGCCCAGACGTGGGTCATGGACTCACTGTGCCACTGATATCAAGCTATCCTGGCTGACGAGGGGTGAAACCCCGAAACTGGTCCTAGGATGCTTGTTTCCGGTCCAGGGAGGACCTGGTTTGGCAGTTCGGGCTGGACTGTTCCAATGAGGCATATGGTTAAGACTGATTTCCATATGGCCAGGTCTTAACTGGTGTGGCATGGTGAGCAAAAGAATGATGCATTTAACCCAGATATCTTGACTGGGGGTTAATGTTTAGATTTGTTCTGCATTCCGTCCATCAATTGTGTGTACTTTGTTTTCTCGCCCTAAGTACGCCAGGTATGCCCAGACGTGGGTCCCGGGGTCACTATGCCACTGGAATCAAGCTATCCTGGCTGACGAGGGGTGAAACCCCGAAACCGGTCCTAGGATGCTTGTTTCCGGTCCAGAGAGGACCTGGCTTGGCAGTTCGGGCTGGTCTGCTCCCATGAGGCACAGGGTCAAGACTAATTTGCATATGACCAGGTCTAAACTGGGGTGGCATGGTGAGCAAAATAATGATGGATTTAACCCAGATCTCTTGACTGGGGGTGAATGTTTAGATTTGTTCAGCATTCCGTCCATCATTTGTGTGTCCTTTGCTTTCCCGCCCTAAGTGCGCCAGGTATGCCCAGACGTTTGTCCTGGGCTCACTGTGCCACTGGTATCAAGCTATTCTGGCTGACGAGGGTGAAACCCTGAAACCGGTTCCTAGGATGCTTGTTTCTCTACCAGTGAGGACCTGGCTTGGCAGTTTGGGCTGCTCTGTTCCCATGAGGCACAGGGTCAAGACTGATTTCCATATGGCCCGGTTTAAACTGGGGTGGTATGGTGAGCAAAATAATGATGGATTTAACCCAGATCTCTTGACTGGGGATGAATGTTTAGATTTGTTCAGCATTCCGTCCATCATTTGTGTGTCCTTTGCTTTCCCGCCCAAAGTGCGCCAGGTATGCCCAGACGTTTGTCCTGGGCTCACTGTGCCACTGGTATCAAGCTATTCTGGCTGACGAGGGGTGAAACCCTGAAACTGGTCCTAGGATGCTTGTTTCTCTACCAGGGAGGACCTGGCTTGGCAGTTTGGGCTGGTCTGTTCCCATGAGGCACAGGGTCAAGACTGATTTGCATATGGCCAAGTTTAAACTGGGGTGGTATGGTGAGCAAAATTATGATGGATTTAACCCAGATCTCTTGACTGGGGCTGAATGTTTAGATTTGTTCTGCATTCCGTCCATCAATTGTGTGTCCTTTGCTTGCTCGCTCTAAGTGCACCAGGTCTGCTCAGATGTAGGTCCTGGGCTCACTGTGACACTGGTAACAAGCTATCCTGGCTGACGAGGTGTGAAACCCCGAAACCGTTGCTAGGATGCTGGTTTCCGGTCCAGGGAGGACCTGGCTTGGCAGTTCGGGCTGGACTGTTCCCATGAGGCACAGGGTCAAGACTGATTTGCATAATGCCAGGTCTAAACTGGGGTGGCATGGTGAGCAAAAGAATGATGGATTTAACCCAGATCTCTTGACTGGGGGTGAATGTTTAGATTTGTTCAGCATTCTGTCCATCATTTGTGTGTCCTTTGATTTCCCGCCCTAAGTGCGCCAGGGATGCCCAGACGTTTGTCCTGGGCTCACTGTGCCACTGGTATCAAGCTATTCTGGCTGACGAGGGGTAAAACCCTGAAACCGGTCCTAGGATGCTTGTTTCTCTACCAGGGAGGACCTGGCTTGGCAGTTTGGGCTGGACTGTTCCCATGAGGCACAGGGTCAAGACTGATTTGCATATGGCCAGGTCTAAACTGGGGTGGCACGGTGAGCAAAGGAATGATGGATTTAACCCAGATCTCTTGACTGGGTGTGAATGTTTAGATTTGTTCTGCATTCCGTCCATCAATTGTGTGTCTTTTGCTTTCTCGCCCTGAGTGCGCCAGGTATGCCCAGATGTGGGTCCTGGGCTGACTGTGCCACTGGAATCAAGCTATCCTGGCAGCCGAGGGGTGAAACCCCAAAACCGGTCCTAGGATGCTTGCTTCCGGTCCAGGGAGGACCTTTCTTGGCAGTTCGGGCTGGACTGTTACCATGAGGCACAGGGTCAAGACTGATTTGCATATGGCCAGGTCTAAACTGGGGTGGCATGGTGAGCAAAATAATGATGGATTTAACCCAGATCTCTTGACTGGGGGTGAATGTTTAGATTTGTTCTGCATTCCGTCAATCATTTGTGTGTCCTCTGCTTTCCGGCCCTAAGTGCTCCAGGTATGCCCAGACGTGGGTCCTGGGCTCACTGTGCCACTGATATCAAGCTATCCTGGCTGACGAGAGGTGAAACCCCGAAACTGGTCCTAGGATGCTTGTTTCCGGTCCAGGGAGGACCTGGTTTGGCAGTTCGGGCTGGACTGTTCCAATGAGGCACAGGGTCAAGACTGATTTCCATATTGCCAGTTCTTACCTGGGGTGGCATGGTGAGCAAAAGAATGATGCATTTAACCCAGATCTCTGGACTGGGGGTTAATGTTTTGATTTGTTCAGCATTCCGTCCATCAATTGTGTGTACTTTGCTTTCTCGCCCTAAGTGCGCCAGGTATGCCCAGACGTGGGTCCCGGGGTCACTATGCCACTGGAATCAAGCTATCCTGGCTGACGAGGGGTGAAACCCCAAAACCGGTCCTAGGATGCTTGCTTCCGGTCCAGGGAGGACCTTTCTTGGCAGTTCGGGCTGGACTGTTACCATGAGGCACATGGTCAAGACTGATTTGCATATGGCCAGGTCTAAACTGGGGTGGCATGGTGAGCAAAATCATGATGGATTTAACCCACATCTCTTGACTGGCGGTGAATGTTTAGATTTGTTCTGCATTCCGTCCATCATTTGTGTGTCCTTTGCTTTCCCGCCCTAAGTGCTCCAGGTATGCCCAGACGAGGGTCATGGACTCACTGTGCCACTGATATCAAGCTATCCTGGCTGACGAGGGGTGAAACCCCGAAACTGGTCCTAGGATGCTTGTTTCCGGTCCAGGGAGGACCTGGTTTGGCAGTTCGGGCTGGACTGTTCCAATGAGGCACAGGGTCAAGACTGATTTCCATATGGCCAGGTCTTAACTGGGGTGGCATGGGGAGCAAAAGAATGATGCATTTAACCCAGATCTTTTGACTGGGTGTTAATGTTTAGATTTGTTCTGCATTCCGTCCATCAATTGTGTGTACTTTGCTTTCTCGCCCTAAGTACGCCAGGTATGCCCAGACGTGGGTCCTGGGGTCACTATGCCACTGGAATCAAGCTATCCTGGCTGACGAGGGGTGAAACCCCAAAACTGGTCCTAGGATGCTTGTTTCCGGTCCAGAGAGGACCTGGCTTGGCAGTTCGGGCTGGTCTGCTCCCATGAGGCACAGGGTCAAGACTGATTTGCATATGGCCAGGTCTAAACTGGGGTGGCATGGTGAGCAAAATAATGATGGATTTAACCCAGATCTCTTGACTGGGGGTGAATGTTTAGATTTGTTCAGCATTCCGTCCATCATTTGTGTGTCCTTTGCTTTCCCGCCCTAAGTGTGCCAGGTATGCCCAGACGTTTGTCCTGGGCTCACTGTGCCACTGGTATCAAGCTATTCTGGCTGACGAGGGGTGAAACCCTGAAACCGGTTCCTAGGATGCTTGTTTCTCTACCAGTGAGGACCTGGCTTGGCAGTTTGGGCTGGTCTGTTCCCATGAGGCACAGGGTCAAGACTGATTTGCATATGGCCAGGTTTAAACTGGGGTGGTATGGTGAGCAAAATTATTATGGTTTTAACCCAGATCTCTTGACTGGGGCTGAATGTTTAGATTTGTTCTGCATTCCGTCCATCAATTGTGTGTCCTTTGCTTGCTCGCTCTAAGTGCACCAGGTCTGCTCAGATGGAGGTCCTGGGCTCACTGTTACACTGGTAACAAGCTATCCTGGCTGACGAGGGGTGAAACCCCGAAACCATTGCTAGGATGCTGGTTTCCGGTCCAGGGAGGACCTGGCTTGGCAGTTCGGGCTGGACTGTTCCCATGAGGCACAGTGTCAAGACTGATTTGCATATGGCCACTTCTAAACTGGGGTGGCATGGTGAGCAAAAGAATGATGGATTTAACCCAGATCTCCTGACTGGGGTGAATGTTTAGATGTGTTCTGCATTCTGTCCATCAATTGTGTGTCCTTTGCTTTCTCGCCCTAAGTGCGCCAGTTATGGCCAGACGTGGGTCCCGGGCTCACTGTGCCACTGGACTCAAGCTATCCTAGCTGCCGAGGGGTGAAACCCAAAACCGGTCCTAGGATGCTTGTTTCCGGTCCAGGGAGGACCTTTCTTTTCAGTTCGGGCTGGACTGTTACCATGAGGCACAGGGTCAAGACTGATTTGCAAATGGCCAGGTCTTAACTGGGGTGGCATGGTGAGCAAAATAATGATGGATTTAACTCAGATCTCTTGACTGGAGGTGAATGTTTAGATTTGTTCTGCATTCCGTCCATCATTTGTGTGTACTTTGCTTTCCCGCTCTAAGTGCTCCAGGTATGCCCAGACATTGGGTCATGGACTCACTGTGCCACCGATATCAAGCTATCCTGGCTGACGAGGGGTGAAACCCCGAAACCGGTCCTAGGATGCTTGTTTCCGGACCAGGGAGGACCTGGCTTGGCAGTTCGGGCTGGACTGTTCCCATGAGGCACAGGGTCAAGACTGATTTGCATATGGCCAGGTTTAAACTGGGGTGGTATGGTGAGCAAAATTATGATGGTTTTAACCCAGATCTCTTGACTGGGGCTGAATGTTTAGATTTGTTCTGCATTCCGTCCATCAATTGTGTGTCCTTTGCTTGCTCGCTCTAAGTGCACCAGGTCTGCTCAGATGGAGGTCCTGGGCTCACTGTGACACTGGAAACAAGCTATCCTGGCTGACGAGGGGTGAAACCCCGAAACCATTGCTAGGATGCTGGTTTCCGGTCCAGGGAGGACCTGGCTTGGCAGTTCGGGCTGGACTGTTCCCATGAGGCACAGTGTCAAGACTGATTTGCATATGGCCACTTCTAAACTGGGGTGGCATGGTGAGTAAAAGAATGATGGATTTAACCCAGATCTCCTGACTGGGGTGAATGTTTAGATTTGTTCTGCATTCTGTCCATCAATTGTGTGCCCTTTTCTTTCTCGCCCTAAGTGCGCCAGTTATGGCCAGACGTGGGTCCCTGGCTCACTGTGCCACTGGACTCAAGCAATCCTAGCTGCCGAGGGGTGAAACCCAAAACCGGTCCTAGGATGCTTGTTTCCGGTCCAGGGAGGACCTTTCTTTTCAGTTCGGGCTGGACTGTTACCATGAGGCACAGGGTCAAGACTGATTTGCATATGGCCAGGTCTAAACTGGGGTGGCATGGTGAGCAAAATAATTATGGATTTAACCCAGATCTCTTGACTGGGGGTGAATGTTTAGATTTGTTCTGCATTCCTTCAATCATTTGTGTGTCCTCTGCTTTCTGGCCCTAAGTGCTCCAGGTATGCCCAGACGTGGGTCCTGGGCTCACTGTGCCACTGATATCAAGCTATCCTGGCTGACGAGGGGTGAAACCCCGAAACTGGTCCTAGGATGCTTGTTTCCGGTCCAGGGAGGACCTTTCTTGGCAGTTCGGGCTGGACTGTTACCATGAGGCACAGGGTCAAGACTGATTTGCATATGGCCAGGTCTAAACTGGGGTGGCATGGTGAGCAAAATAATGATGGATTTAACTCAGATCTCTTGACTGGAGGTGAATGTTTAGATTTGTTCTGCATTCCGTCCATCATTTGTGTGTCCTTTGCTTTCCCGCCCTAAGTGCTCCAGGTATGCCCAGACGAGGGTCATGGACTCACTGTGCCACTGATATCAAGCTATCCTGGCTGACGAGGGGTGAAACCCCGAAACTGGTCCTAGGATGCTTGTTTCCGGTCCAGGGAGGACCTGGTTTGGCAGTTCGGGCTGGACTGTTCCAATGAGGCACAGGGTCAAGCCTGATTTCCATATGGCCAGGTCTTAACTGGGGTGGCATGGGGAGCAAAAGAATGATGCATTTAACCCAGATCTTTTGACTGGGTGTTAATGTTTAGATTTGTTCTGCATTCCGTCCATCAATTGTGTGTACTTTGCTTTCTCGCCCTAAGTACGCCAGGTATGCCCAGACGTGGGTCCTGGGGCACTATGCCACTGGAATCAAGCTATCCTGGCTGACGAGGGGTGAAACCCCAAAACTGGTCCTAGGATGCTTGTTTCCGGTCCAGAGAGGACCTGGCTTGGCAGTTCGGGCTGGTCTGCTCCCATGAGGCACAGGGTCAAGACTGATTTGCATATGGCCAGGTCTAAACTGGGGTGGTATGGTGAGCAAAATAATTATGGATTTAACCCAGATCTCTTGACTGGGGGTGAATGTTTAGATTTGTTCTGCATTCCTTCAATCATTTGTGTGTCCTCTGCTTTCCGGCCCTAAGTGCTCCAGGTATGCCCAGACGTGGGTCCTGGGCTCACTGTGCCACTGATATCAAGCTATCCTGGCTGACGAGGGGTGAAACCCCGAAACTGGTCCTAGGATGCTTGTTTCCGGTCCAGGGAGGACCTTTCTTGGCAGTTCGGGCTGGACTGTTACCATGAGGCACAGGGTCAAGACTGATTTGCATATGGCCAGGTCTAAACTGGGGTGGTATGGTGAGCAAAATTATGATGGATTTAACCCAGATCTCTTGACTGGGGCTGAATGTTTAGATTTGTTCTGCATTCCGTCCATCAATTGTGTGTCCTTTGCTTGCTCGCTCTAAGTGCACCAGGTCTGCTCAGATGTAGGTCCTGGGCTCACTGTGACACTGGTAACAAGCTATCCTGGCTGACGAGGTGTGAAACCCCGAAACCGTTGCTAGGATGCTGGTTTCCGGTCCAGGGAGGACCTGGCTTGGCAGTTCGGGCTGGACTGTTCCCATGAGGCACAGGGTCAAGACTGATTTGCATAATGCCAGGTCTAAACTGGGGTGGCATGGTGAGCAAAAGAATGATGGATTTAACCCAGATCTCTTGACTGGGGGTGAATGTTTAGATTTGTTCAGCATTCTGTCCATCATTTGTGTGTCCTTTGCTTTCCCGCCCTAAGTGCGCCAGGTATGCCCAGACGTTTGTCCTGGGCTCACTGTGCCACTGGTATCAAGCTAATCTGGCTGACGAGGGGTGAAACCCTGAAACCGGTCCTAGGATGCTTGTTTCTCTACCAGGGAGGACCTGGCTTGGCAGTTTGGGCTGGTCTGTTCCCATGAGGCACAGGGTCAAGACTGATTTTCATATGGCCAAGTTTAAACTGGGGTGGTATGGTGAGCAAAATTATGATGGATTTAACCCAGATCCCTTGACTGGGGCTGAATGTTAAGATTTGTTCTGCATTCCGTCCTTCAATTGTGTGTCCTTTGCTTGCTCGCTCTAAGTGCACCAGGTCTGCTCAGATGTAGGGCCTGGGCTCACTGTGACACTGGTAACAAGCTATCCTGGCTGACGAGGGGTGAATCCCCGAAACCGTTGCTAGGATGCTGGTTTCCGGTCCAGGGAGGACCTGGCTTGGCAGTTCGGGCTGGACTGTTCCCATGAGGCACAGTGTCAAGACAGATTTGCATATGGCCACTTCTAAACTGGGGTGGCATGGTGAGCAAAATAATGATGGATTTAACCCAGATCTCTTGACTGGGGGTGAATGTTTAGATTTGTTCTGCATTCCGTCCATCATTTGTGTGTCCTTTGCTTTCCCGCCCTAAGTGCTCCAGGTATGCCCAGACGTGGGTCATGGACTCACTGTGCCACTAAGATCAAGCTATCCTGGCTGACGAGGGGTGAAACCCCGAAACCATTCTTAGGATGTTTGTTTCCGGTCAAGGGAGGACCTGGCTAGGCAGTTTGGGCTGGACTGTTCCCATGAGGCACAGGGTCAAGACTGATTTGCATATGGCCAGGTCTAAACTGGGGTGGCATGGTGAGCAAAGGAATGATGGATTTAACCCAGATCTCTTGACTGGGTGTGAATGTTTAGATTTGTTCTGCATTCCGTCCATCAATTGTGTGTCCTTTGCTTTCTCGCCCTAAGTGCGCCAGGTATGCCCAGATGTGGGTCCTGGGCTCACTGTGCCACTGGAATCAAGCTATCCTGGCAGCCGAGGGCTGAAACCCCAAAACCGGTCCTAGGATGCTTGCTTCCGGTCCAGGGAGGACCTTTCTTGGCAGTTCGGGCTGGACTGTTACCATGAGGCACAGGGTCAAGACTGATTTGCATATGGCCAGGTCTAAACTGGGGTGGCATGGTGAGCAAAATAATCATGGATTTAACCCAGATCTCTTGACTGGGGGTGAATGTTTAGATTTGTTCTGCATTCCGTCAATCATTTGTGTGTCCTCTGCTTTCCGGCCCTAAGTGCTCCAGGTGTGCCCAGACGTGGGTCCTGGGCTCACTGTGCCACTGATATCAAGCTATCCTGGCTGACGAGAGGTGAAACCCCGAAACTGGTCCTAGGATGCTTGTTTCCGGTCCAGGGAGGACCTGGTTTGGCAGTTCAGGCTGGACTGTTCCAATGAGGCACAGGGTCAAGACTGATTTCCATATGGCCAGGTCTTACCTGGGGTGGCATGGTGAGCAAAAGAATGATGCATTTAACCCAGATCTCTGGACTGGGGGTTAATGTTTTGATTTGTTCAGCATTCCGTCCATCAATTGTGTGTACTTTGCTTTCTCGCCCTAAGTGTGCCAGGTATGCCCAGACGTGGGTCCCGGGGTCACTATGCCACTGGAATCAAGCTATCCTGGCTGACGAGGGGTGAAACCCCAAAACCGGTCCTATGATGCTTGTTTCCGGTCCAGGGAGGACCTGGTTTGGCAGTTCAGGCTGGACTGTTCCAATGAGGCACAGGGTCAAGACTGATTTGCATATGGCCAGGTCTAAAATGGGGTGGCATGGTGAGCAAAAGAATGATGGATTTAACCCAGATCTCTTGACTGGGGGTGAATGTTTAGATTTGTTCTACATTCCGTCCATCAATTGTGTGTTCTTTGCTTTCTCGCCCGAAGTGTGCCAGGTATGTCCAGACGTGGGTCCCGGGCTCACTGTGCCAGTGGAATCAAGCTATCCTGGCTGACGAGGGGTGATACCCCGAATCCGGTCCTAGGATGCTTTCTCCGGTCCAGGGAGGACCTGGCTTGGCAGTTCGGGCTGGACTGTTTCCATGAGGCACAGGGTCAAGACTGATTTGCATATGGCCAGGTCTAAACTTGGGTGGCATGGTTAGCAAAAGAATGATGGATTTAACCCAGATCTCTTGACTGGGGGTGAATGTTTAGATTTTTTCTGCATTCCGTCCATCAATTGTGTGTCCTTTGCTTGCTCGCCCTAAGTGCGCCAGGTCTGCTCAGATGTGGATCCTGGGCTCACTGTGCCACTGGAATCAAGCTATCCTGGCTGACGAGGGGTGAGACCCCGAAACCGGTCCTAGGATGCTTGTTTCCGGTCCAGGGAGGACCTGTCTTGGCAGTTCGGGCTGGACTGTTCCCATGAGGCACAGGGTCAAGACTGATTTGCATATGGGCAAGTCTAAACTGGGGTGGCATGGTGAGCAAAAGAATGAAGGATTTAACCCAGATCTCTTGACTCGGGGTGAATGTTTAGATTTGTTCTGCATTCCGTCCATCAATTGTGTGTCCTTTGCTTGCTCGCCCTAAGTGCGCCAGGTCTGCTCAGATGTGGATCCTGGGCTCACTGTGCCACTGGAATCAAGCTATCCTGGCTGACGAGGGGTGAGACCCCGAAACCGGTCCTAGGATGCTTGTTTCCGGTCCAGGGAGGACCTGTCTTGGCAGTTCGGGCTGGACTGCTCCCATGAGGCACAGGGTCAAGACTGATTTGCATACGGGCAAGTCTAAACTGGGGTGGCATGGTGAGCAAAAGAATGAAGGATTTAACCCAGATCTCTTGACTCGGGTGAATGTTTAGATTTGTTCTGCATTCCGTCCATCAATTGTGTGTCCTTTTCTTTCTCGCCCTAAGTGCGCCAGGTATGCCCAGACGTGGGTCCTGGGCTCACTGTGCCACTGGAATCAAGCTATCCTGGCTGACGAGGGGTGAGACCCCGAAACCGGTCCTAGGATGCTTGTTTCCGGTCCAGGGAGGACCTGTCTTGGCAGTTCGGGCTGGACTGTTCCCATGAGGCACAGGGTCAAGACTGATTTGCATATGGGCAAGTCTAAACTGGGGTGGCATGGTGAGCAAAAGAATGAAGGATTTAACCCAGATCTCTTGACTCGGGGTGAATGTTTAGATTTGTTCTGCATTCCGTCCATCAATTGTGTGTCCTTTGCTTGCTCGCCCTAAGTGCGCCAGGTCTGCTCAGATGTGGATCCTGGGCTCACTGTGCCACTGGAATCAAGCTATCCTGGCTGACGAGGGGTGAGACCCCGAAACCGGTCCTAGGATGCTTGTTTCCGGTCCAGGGAGGACCTGTCTTGGCAGTTCGGGCTGGACTGCTCCCATGAGGCACAGGGTCAAGACTGATTTGCATACGGGCAAGTCTAAACTGGGGTGGCATGGTGAGCAAAAGAATGATGGATTTAACCCAGATCTCTTGACTGGTGGTGAATGTTTAGATTTGTTCTGCATTCCGTCCATCAATTGTGTGTCCTTTGCTTGCTCGCCCTAAGTGCGCCAGGTCTGCTCAGATGTGGATCCTGGGCTCACTGTGTCACTGGAATCAAGCTATCCTGGCTGACGAGGGGTGAAACCCCAAAACCATTCTTAGGATGTTTGTTTCCGGTCCAGGGAGGACCTGGCTTGGCAGTTCGGGCTGGACTGTTCCCATGAGGCACAGGGTCAAGACTGATTTGCATATGGCCAGGTCTAAACTGGGGTGGCATGGTGAGCAAAAGAATGATGGATTTAACCCAGATCTCTTGACTTGGGGTGAATGTTTAGATTTGTTCTGCATTCCGTCCATCATTTGTGTGTCCTTTGCTTTCCCGCCCTAAGTGCGCCAGGTATGCCCAGACGTGGGTCCTGGACTCACTGTTCCACTGGTATCAAGGTATGCTGGCTGACGAGGGGTGAAACCCCGAAACCAGTCCTAGGATGCTTGTTTCCGGTCCAGGGAGGACCTGGCTTGGCAGTTCGGGCTGGTCTGTTCCCATGAGGCACAGGGTCAAGACTGATTTGCATTTGGCCAGGTCTAAACTGGGGTGGCATGGTGAGCAAAATAATGATGGATTTAACCCATATCTCTTGACTGGGGGTGAATGTTTAGATTTGTTCTGCATTCCGTCCATCATTTGTGTGTCCTTTGCTTTCCCACCCTAAGTGCGCCAGGTATGCCCAGACGTGGGTCCTGGGCTCACTTTGCCACTGGTATCAAACTATCCTGGCTGACGAGGGATGAAACCCCGAAACTGGTCCTAGGATACTTGTTTCCAGTCCAGGGAGGACCTGGTTTGGTAGTTCGGGCTGGACTGTTCCCATGAGGCACAGGGTCAAGACTGATTTGCATATGGCCAGGTCTAAACTGGGGTGGCATGGTGAGCAAAGGAATGATGGATTTAACCCAGATCTCTTGACTGGGTGTGAATGTTTAGATTTGTTCTGCATTCCGTCCATCATTTGTGTGTCCTTTGCTTTCCCGCCCTAAGTGCGCCAGGTATGCCCAGACGTTTGTCCTGGGCTCACTGTGCCACTGGTATCAAGCTAATCTGGCTGACGAGGGGTGAAACCCTGAAACCGGTCCTAGGATGCTTGTTTCTCTACCAGGGAGGACCTGGCTTGGCAGTTTGGGCTGGTCTGTTCCCATGAGGCACAGGGTCAAGACTGATTTTCATATGGCCAAGTTTAAACTGGGGTGGTATGGTGAGCAAAATTATGATGGATTTAACCCAGATCCCTTGACTGGGGCTGAATGTTAAGATTTGTTCTGCATTCCGTCCTTCAATTGTGTGTCCTTTGCTTGCTCGCTCTAAGTGCACCAGGTCTGCTCAGATGTAGGGCCTGGGCTCACTGTGACACTGGTAACAAGCTATCCTGGCTGACGAGGGGTGAATCCCCGAAACCGTTGCTAGGATGCTGGTTTCCGGTCCAGGGAGGACCTGGCTTGGCAGTTCGGGCTGGACTGTTCCCATGAGGCACAGTGTCAAGACAGATTTGCATATGGCCACTTCTAAACTGGGGTGGCATGGTGAGCAAAATAATGATGGATTTAACCCAGATCTCTTGACTGGGGGTGAATGTTTAGATTTGTTCTGCATTCCGTCCATCATTTGTGTGTCCTTTGCTTTCCCGCCCTAAGTGCTCCAGGTATGCCCAGACGTGGGTCATGGACTCACTGTGCCACTAAGATCAAGCTATCCTGGCTGACGAGGGGTGAAACCCCGAAACCATTCTTAGGATGTTTGTTTCCGGTCAAGGGAGGACCTGGCTAGGCAGTTTGGGCTGGACTGTTCCCATGAGGCACAGGGTCAAGACTGATTTGCATATGGCCAGGTCTAAACTGGGGTGGCATGGTGAGCAAAGGAATGATGGATTTAACCCAGATCTCTTGACTGGGTGTGAATGTTTAGATTTGTTCTGCATTCCGTCCATCAATTGTGTGTCCTTTGCTTTCTCGCCCTAAGTGCGCCAGGTATGCCCAGATGTGGGTCCTGGGCTCACTGTGCCACTGGAATCAAGCTATCCTGGCAGCCGAGGGCTGAAACCCCAAAACCGGTCCTAGGATGCTTGCTTCCGGTCCAGGGAGGACCTTTCTTGGCAGTTCGGGCTGGACTGTTACCATGAGGCACAGGGTCAAGACTGATTTGCATATGGCCAGGTCTAAACTGGGGTGGCATGGTGAGCAAAATAATCATGGATTTAACCCAGATCTCTTGACTGGGGGTGAATGTTTAGATTTGTTCTGCATTCCGTCAATCATTTGTGTGTCCTCTGCTTTCCGGCCCTAAGTGCTCCAGGTGTGCCCAGACGTGGGTCCTGGGCTCACTGTGCCACTGATATCAAGCTATCCTGGCTGACGAGAGGTGAAACCCCGAAACTGGTCCTAGGATGCTTGTTTCCGGTCCAGGGAGGACCTGGTTTGGCAGTTCAGGCTGGACTGTTCCAATGAGGCACAGGGTCAAGACTGATTTCCATATGGCCAGGTCTTACCTGGGGTGGCATGGTGAGCAAAAGAATGATGCATTTAACCCAGATCTCTGGACTGGGGGTTAATGTTTTGATTTGTTCAGCATTCCGTCCATCAATTGTGTGTACTTTGCTTTCTCGCCCTAAGTGTGCCAGGTATGCCCAGACGTGGGTCCCGGGGTCACTATGCCACTGGAATCAAGCTATCCTGGCTGACGAGGGGTGAAACCCCAAAACCGGTCCTATGATGCTTGTTTCCGGTCCAGGGAGGACCTGGTTTGGCAGTTCAGGCTGGACTGTTCCAATGAGGCACAGGGTCAAGACTGATTTGCATATGGCCAGGTCTAAAATGGGGTGGCATGGTGAGCAAAAGAATGATGGATTTAACCCAGATCTCTTGACTGGGGGTGAATGTTTAGATTTGTTCTACATTCCGTCCATCAATTGTGTGTTCTTTGCTTTCTCGCCCGAAGTGTGCCAGGTATGTCCAGACGTGGGTCCCGGGCTCACTGTGCCAGTGGAATCAAGCTATCCTGGCTGACGAGGGGTGATACCCCGAATCCGGTCCTAGGATGCTTTCTCCGGTCCAGGGAGGACCTGGCTTGGCAGTTCGGGCTGGACTGTTTCCATGAGGCACAGGGTCAAGACTGATTTGCATATGGCCAGGTCTAAACTTGGGTGGCATGGTTAGCAAAAGAATGATGGATTTAACCCAGATCTCTTGACTGGGGGTGAATGTTTAGATTTTTTCTGCATTCCGTCCATCAATTGTGTGTCCTTTGCTTGCTCGCCCTAAGTGCGCCAGGTCTGCTCAGATGTGGATCCTGGGCTCACTGTGCCACTGGAATCAAGCTATCCTGGCTGACGAGGGGTGAGACCCCGAAACCGGTCCTAGGATGCTTGTTTCCGGTCCAGGGAGGACCTGTCTTGGCAGTTCGGGCTGGACTGTTCCCATGAGGCACAGGGTCAAGACTGATTTGCATATGGGCAAGTCTAAACTGGGGTGGCATGGTGAGCAAAAGAATGAAGGATTTAACCCAGATCTCTTGACTCGGGGTGAATGTTTAGATTTGTTCTGCATTCCGTCCATCAATTGTGTGTCCTTTGCTTGCTCGCCCTAAGTGCGCCAGGTCTGCTCAGATGTGGATCCTGGGCTCACTGTGCCACTGGAATCAAGCTATCCTGGCTGACGAGGGGTGAGACCCCGAAACCGGTCCTAGGATGCTTGTTTCCGGTCCAGGGAGGACCTGTCTTGGCAGTTCGGGCTGGACTGCTCCCATGAGGCACAGGGTCAAGACTGATTTGCATACGGGCAAGTCTAAACTGGGGTGGCATGGTGAGCAAAAGAATGAAGGATTTAACCCAGATCTCTTGACTCGGGTGAATGTTTAGATTTGTTCTGCATTCCGTCCATCAATTGTGTGTCCTTTTCTTTCTCGCCCTAAGTGCGCCAGGTATGCCCAGACGTGGGTCCTGGGCTCACTGTGCCGCTGAAATCAAGCTATCCTGGCTGACGAGGGGTGAAACCCCGAAACCATTCTTAGGATGTTTGTTTCCGGTCCAGGGAGGACCTGGCTTGGCAGTTCGGGCTGGACTGTTACCATGAGGCACAGGGTCAAGACTGATTTGCATATGGCCAGGTCTTAACTGGGGTGGCATGGTGAGCAAAATAATGATGGATTTAACTCAGATCTCTTGACTTGGCGTGAATGTTTAGATTTGTTCTGCATTCCGTCCATCATTTGTGTGTCCTTTGCTTTCCCGCCCTAAGTGCGCCAGGTATGCCCAGACGTGGGTCCTGGACTCACTGTTCCACTGGTATCAAGCTATGCTGGCTGACGAGGGGTGAAACCCCGAAACCAGTCCTAGGATGCTTGTTTCCGGTCCAGGAAGGACCTGGCTTGGCAGTTCGGGCTGGTCTGTTCCCATGAGGCACAGGGTCAAGACTGATTTGCATATGGCCAGGTCTAAACTGGGGTGGCATGGTGAGCAAAAGAATGATGGATTTAACCCAGATCTCTTGACTGGTGGTGAATGTTTAGATTTGTTCTGCATTCCGTCCATCAATTGTGTGTCCTTTGCTTGCTCGCCCTAAGTGCGCCAGGTCTGCTCAGATGTGGATCCTGGGCTCACTGTGTCACTGGAATCAAGCTATCCTGGCTGACGAGGGGTGAAACCCCAAAACCATTCTTAGGATGTTTGTTTCCGGTCCAGGGAGGACCTGGCTTGGCAGTTCGGGCTGGACTGTTCCCATGAGGCACAGGGTCAAGACTGATTTGCATATGGCCAGGTCTAAACTGGGGTGGCATGGTGAGCAAAAGAATGATGGATTTAACCCAGATCTCTTGACTTGGGGTGAATGTTTAGATTTGTTCTGCATTCCGTCCATCATTTGTGTGTCCTTTGCTTTCCCGCCCTAAGTGCGCCAGGTATGCCCAGACGTGGGTCCTGGACTCACTGTTCCACTGGTATCAAGGTATGCTGGCTGACGAGGGGTGAAACCCCGAAACCAGTCCTAGGATGCTTGTTTCCGGTCCAGGGAGGACCTGGCTTGGCAGTTCGGGCTGGTCTGTTCCCATGAGGCACAGGGTCAAGACTGATTTGCATTTGGCCAGGTCTAAACTGGGGTGGCATGGTGAGCAAAATAATGATGGATTTAACCCATATCTCTTGACTGGGGGTGAATGTTTAGATTTGTTCTGCATTCCGTCCATCATTTGTGTGTCCTTTGCTTTCCCACCCTAAGTGCGCCAGGTATGCCCAGACGTGGGTCCTGGGCTCACTTTGCCACTGGTATCAAACTATCCTGGCTGACGAGGGATGAAACCCCGAAACTGGTCCTAGGATACTTGTTTCCAGTCCAGGGAGGACCTGGTTTGGTAGTTCGGGCTGGACTGTTCCCATGAGGCACAGGGTCAAGACTGATTTGCATATGGCCAGGTCTAAACTGGGGTGGCATGGTGAGCAAAGGAATGATGGATTTAACCCAGATCTCTTGACTGGGTGTGAATGTTTAGATTTGTTCTGCATTCCGTCCATCAATTGTGTGTACTTTGCTTTCTCACCCTAAGTGCGCCAGGTATGCCCAGACGTGGGTACCGGGTTCACTGTGCCACTGGAATCAAGCTATCCTGGCTGCCGAGGGGTGAAACCCCGGAACCGGTCCTATGATGCTTGTTTCAGGTCCAGGGAGGACCTGTCTTGGCAGTTCGGGCTGGACTGTTCCCATGAGGCACAGGGTCAAGAATGATTTGCATATGGCCAGGTCTAAACTGGGGTGGCATGGTTAGCAAAAGAATGATGGATTTAACCCAGAACTCTTGACTTGGGGTGAATGTTTAGATTTGTTCTGCATTCCGTCCATCATTTGTGTGTCCTTTGCTTTCCCGCCCTAAGTGCGCCAGGTATGCCCAGACGTGGGTCCTGGACTCACTGTTCCACTGGTATCAAGGTATGCTGGCTGACGAGGGGTGAAACCCCGAAACCAGTCCTAGGATGCTTGTTTCCGGTCCAGGGAGGACCTGGCTTGGCAGTTCGGGCTGGTCTGTTCCCATGAGGCACAGGGTCAAGACTGATTTGCATTTGGCCAGGTCTAAACTGGGGTGGCATGGTGAGCAAAATAATGATGGATTTAACCCATATCTCTTGACTGGGGGTGAATGTTTAGATTTGTTCTGCATTCCGTCCATCATTTGTGTGTCCTTTGCGTTCCCACCCTAAGTGCGCCAGGTATGCCCAGACGTGGGTCCTGGGCTCACTTTGCCACTGGTATCAAGCTATCCTGGCTGACGAGGGATGAAACCCCGAAACTGGTCCTAGGATACTTGTTTCCAGTCCAGGGAGGACCTGGTTTGGTAGTTCGGGCTGGACTGTTCCCATGAGGCACAGGGTCAAGACTGATTTGCATATGGCCAGGTCTAAACTGGGGTGGCATGGTGAGCAAAGGAATGATGGATTTAACCCAGATCTCTTGACTGGGTGTGAATGTTTAGATTTGTTCTGCATTCCGTCCATCAATTGTGTGTACTTTGCTTTCTCACCCTAAGTGCGCCAGGTATGCCCAGACGTGGGTACCGGGGTCACTGTGCACTGGAATCAAGCTATCCTGGCTGCCGAGGGGTGAAACCCCGGAACCGGTCCTATGATGCTTGTTTCAGGTCCAGGGAGGACCTGTCTTGGCAGTTCGGGCTGGACTGTTCCCATGAGGCACAGGGTCAAGACTGATTTGCATATGGCCAGGTCTAAACTGGGGTGGCATGGTTAGCAAAAGAATGATGGATTTAACCCAGAACTCTTGACTGAGGGTGAATGTTTAGATTTGTTCTGCATTCCGTCCATCATTTGTGTGTCCATTGCTTTCCCGCCCTAAGTGCGCCAGGTATGCCCAGACGTGGGTCCTGGGCTCACTGTGCCACTGATATCAAGCTATCCTGGCTGACGAGGGGTGAAGCCCCGAAACCTGTCCTAGGCTGCTTGTTTCCGGTCCAGAGAGGACCTGGCTTGGCAGTTCGGGCTGGACTGTTACCATGAGGCACAGGGTCAAGACTGATTTCCATATGGCCAGTTCTTACCTGGGGTGGCATGGTGAGCAAAAGAATGATGCATTTAACCCAGATCGCTGGACTGGGGGTGTATGTTTTGATTTGTTCAGCATTCCGTCCATCAATTGTGTGTACTTTGCTTTCTCGCCCTAAGTGCGCCAGGTATGCCCAGACGTGGGTCCCGGGGTCACTATGCCACTGGAATCAAGCTATCCTGGCTGACGAGGGGTGAAACCCCAAAACCGGTCCTAGGATGCTTGCTTCCGGTCCAGGGAGGACCTTTCTTGGCAGTTCGGGCTGGACTGTTACCATGAGGCACATGGTCAAGACTGATTTGCATATGGCCAGGTCTAAACTGGGGTGGCATGGTGAGCAAAATCATGATGGATTTAACCCACATCTCTTGACTGGCGGTGAATGTTTAGATTTGTTCTGCATTCCGTCCATCATTTGTGTGTCCTTTTCTTTCCCGCCCTAAGTGCTCCAGGTATGCCCAGACGAGGGTCATGGACTCACTGTGCCACTGATATCAAGCTATCCTGGCTGACGAGGGGTGAAACCCCGAAACTGGTCCTAGGATGCTTGTTTCCGGTCCAGGGAGGACCTGGTTTGGCAGTTCGGGCTGGACTGTTCCAATGAGACACAGGGTCAAGACTGATTTCCATATGGCCAGGTCTTAACTGGGGTGGCATGGGGAGCAAAAGAATGATGCATTTAACCCAGATCTTTTGACTGGGTGTTAATGTTTAGATTTGTTCTGCATTCCGTCCATCAATTGTGTGTACTTTGCTTTCTCGCCCTAAGTACGCCAGGTATGCCCAGACGTGGGTCCCGGGGTCACTATGCCACTGGAATCAAGCTATCCTGGCTGACGAGGGGTGAAACCCCGAAACTGGTCCTAGGATGCTTGTTTCCGGTCCAGAGAGGACCTGGCTTGGCAGTTCGGGCTGGTCTGCTCCCATGAGGCACAGGGTCAAGACTGATTTGCATATGGCCAGGTCTAAACTGGGGTGGCATGGTGAGCAAAATAATGATGGATTTAACCCAGATCTCTTGAATGGGGGTGAATGTTTAGATTTGTTCAGCATTCCGTCCATCATTTGTGCGTCCTTTGCTTTCCCGCCCTAAGTGCGCCAGGTATGCCCAGCCGTTTGTCCTGGGCTCACTGTGCCACTGGTATCAAGCTATTCTGGCTGACGAGGGGTGAAACCCTGAAACCGGTTCCTAGGATGCTTGTTTCTCTACCAGTGAGGACCTGGCTTGGCAGTTTGGGCTGGTCTGTTCCCATGAGGCACAGGGTCAAGACTGATTTGCATATGGCCAGGTTTAAACTGGGGTGGTATGGTGAGCAAAATTATGATGGATTTAACCCAGATCTCCTGACTGGGGTGAATGTTTAGATGTGTTCTGCATTCTGTCCATCAATTGTGTGTCCTTTGCTTTCTCGCCCTAAGTGCGCCAGTTATGGCCAGACGTGGGTCCCGGGCTCACTGTGCCACTGGACTCAAGCTATCCTAGCTGCCGAGGGGTGAAACCCAAAACCGGTCCTAGGATGCTTGTTTCCGGTCCAGGGAGGACCTTTCTTTTCAGTTCGGGCTGGACTGTTACCATGAGGCACAGGGTCAAGACTGATTTGCATATGGCCAGGTCTAAACTGGGGTGGCATGGTGAGCAAAATAATGATGGATTTAACTCAGATCTCTTGACTGGGGGTGAATGTTTAGATTTGTTCTGCATTCCGTCCATCATTTGTGTGTCCTTTGCTTTCCCGCTCTAAGTGCTCCAGGTATGCCCAGACGTGGGTCATGGACTCACTGTGCCACTGATATCAAGCTATCCTGGCTGACGAGGGGTGAAACCCCGAAACCGGTCCTAGGATGCTTGGTTCCGGACCAGGGAGGACCTGGCTTGGCAGTTCGGGCTGGACTGTTCCCATGAGGCACAGGGTCAAGACTGATTTGCATATGGCCAGGTTTAAACTGGGGTGGTATGGTGAGCAAAATTATGATGGTTTTAACCCAGATCTCTTGACTGGGGCTGAATGTTTAGATTTGTTCTGCATTCCGTCCATCAATTGTGTGTCCTTTGCTTGCTCGCTCTAAGTGCACCAGGTCTGCTCAGATGGAGGTCCTGGGCTCACTGTGACACTGGTAACAAGCTATTCTGGCTGACGAGGGGTGAAACCCCGAAACCATTGCTAGGATGCTGGTTTCCGGTCCAGGGAGGACCTGGCTTGGCAGTTCGGGCTGGACTGTTCCCATGAGGCACAGTGTCAAGACTGATTTGCATATGGCCACTTCTAAACTGGGGTGGCATGGTGAGCAAAAGAATGATGGATTTAACCCAGATCTCCTGACTGGGGTGAATGTTTAGATTTGTTCTGCATTCTGTCCATCAATTGTGTGTCCTTTGCTTTCTCGCCCAGACGTGGGTCCCGGGCTCACTGTGCCACTGGACTCAAGCTATCCTAGCTGCCGAGGGGTGAAACCCAAAACCGGTCCTAGGATGCTTGTTTCCGGTCCAGGGAGGACCTTTCTTTTCAGTTCGGGCTGGACTGTTACCATGAGGCACAGGGTCAAGACTGATTTGCATATGGCCATGTCTAAACTGGGGTGGCATGGTGAGCAAAATAATGATGGATTTAACCCAGATCTCTTGACTGGGGGTGAATGTTTAGATTTGTTCTGCATTCCGTCAATCATTTGTGTGTCCTCTGCTTTCCGGCCCTAAGTGCTCCAGGTATGCCCAGACGTGGGTCCTGGGCTCACTGTGCCACTGATATCAAGCTATCCTGGCTGACGAGGGGTGAAACCCCGAAACTGGTCCTAGGATGCTTGTTTCTGGTCCAGGGAGGACCTGGTTTGGCAGTTCGGGCTGGACTGTTCCAATGAGGCACAGGGTCAAGACTGATTTCCATATGGCCAGGTCTTACCTGGGGTGGCATGGTGAGCAAAAGAATGATGCATTTAACCCAGATCTCTGGACTGGGGGTTAATGTTTTGATTTGTTCTGCATTCCGTCCATCAATTGTGTGTACTTTGCTTTCTCGCCCTAAGTGCGCCAGGTATGCCCAGACGTGGGTCCCGGGGTCACTATGCCACTGGAATCAAGCTATCCTGGCTGACGAGGGGTGAAACCCCAAAACCGGTCCTAGTATGCTTGCTTCCGGTCCAGGGAGGACCTTTCTTGGCAGTTCGGGCTGGACTGTTACCATGAGGCACAGGGTCAAGACTGATTTGCATATGGCCAGGTCTAAACTGGGGTGGTATGGTGAGCAAAATTATGATGGATTTAACCCAGATCTCTTGACTGGGGCTGAATGTTTAGATTTGTTCTGCATTCTGTCCATCAATTGTGTGTCCTTTGCTTGCTCGCTCTAAGTGCACCAGGTCTGCTCAGATGTAGGTCCTGGGCTCACTGTGACACTGGTAACAAGCTATCCTGGCTGACGAGGTGTGAAACCCCGAAACCGTTGCTAGGATGCTGGTTTCCGGTCCAGGGAGGACCTGGCTTGGCAGTTCGGGCTGGACTGTTCCCATGAGGCACAGGGTCAAGACTGATTTGCATAATGCCAGGTCTAAACTGGGGTGGCATGGTGAGCAAAAGAATGATGGATTTAACCCAGATCTCTTGACTGGGGGTGAATGTTTAGATTTGTTCAGCATTCTGTCCATCATTTGTGTGTCCTTTGCTTTCCCCCCCTAAGTGCGCCAGGTATGCCCAGACATTTGTCCTGGGCTCACTGTGCCACTGGTACCAAGCTATCCTGGGTGACGAGGGGTGAAGCCCCGAAACCTGTCCTAGGATGCTTGTTTCCGGTCCAGGGAGAACCTGGCTTGGCAGTTCGGGCTGGACTGTTCCCATGAGGTACAGGGTCAAGCCTGATTTGCATATGGCCAGGTCTAAACTGGGGTGGCATGGTGAGCAAAATAATGATGGATTTAACCCAGATCTCTTGACTGGGGGTGAATGTTTAGAATAGTTGTGCATTCCGTCCATCATATGTGTGTCCGTTGCTTTCCCGCCCTAAGTGCGCCAGGTATGCCCAGACGTGGCTCCTGGGCTCACTGTACCACTGGTATCAATCTATCCTGGCTGACGAGGGGTGTAACCCCGAAACGGGTCCTAGGATGCTTGTTTCCGGTCCAGGGAGGACCTGGCTTGGCAGTTCGGGCTGGACTGTTCCCATGAGGCACAGTGTCAAGACTGATTTGCATATGGCCAAGTTTAAACTGGGGTGGTATGGTGAGCAAAATTATGATGGATTTAACCCAGATCTCTTGACTGGGGGTGAATGTTTAGATTTGTTCTGCATTCCGTCCATCATTTGTGTGTCCTTTGCTTTCCCGCCCTAAGTGCTCCAGGTATGCCCAGACGTGGGTCATGGACTCACTGTGCCACTAAGATCAAGCTATCCTGGCTGACGAGGGGTGAAACCCCGAAACCATTCTTAGGATGTTTGTTTCCGGTCCAGGGAGGACCTGGCTAGGCAGTTTGGGCTGGACTGTTCCCATGAGGCACAGGGTCAAGACTGATTTGCATATGGCCAGGTCTAAACTGGGGTGGCATGGTGAGCAAAGGAATGATGGATTTAACCCAGATCTCTTGACTGGGTGTGAATGTTTAGATTTGTTCTGCATTCCGTCCATCAATTGTGTGTCCTTTGCTTTCTCGCCCTAGGTGCGCCAGGTATGCCCAGATGTGGGTCCTGGGCTCACTGTGCCACTGGAATCAAGCTATCCTGGCAGCCGAGGGGTGAAACCCCAAAACCGGTCCTAGGATGCTTGCTTCCGGTCCAGGGAGGACCTTTCTTGGCAGTTCGGGCTGGACTGTTACCATGAGGCACAGGGTCAAGACTGATTTGCATATGGTCAGGTCTAAACTGGGGTGGCATGGTGAGCAAAATAATGATGGATTTAACCCAGATCTCTTGACTGGGGGTGAATGTTTAGATTTGTTCTGCATTCCGTCAATTATTTGTGTGTCCTCTGCTTTCCGGCCCTAAGTGCTCCAGGTGTGCCCAGACGTGGGTCCTGGGCTCACTGTGCCACTGATAACAAGCTATCCTGGCTGACGAGAGGTGAAACCCCGAAACTGGTCCTAGGATGCTTGTTTCCGGTCCAGGGAGGACCTGGTTTGGCAGTTCAGGCTGGACTATTCCAATGAGGCACAGGGTCAAGACTGATTTCCATATGGCCAGGTCTTACCTGGGGTGGCATGGTGAGCAAAAGAATGATGCATTTAACCCAGATCTCTGGACTGGGGGTTAATGTTTTGATTTGTTCAGCATTCCGTCCATCAATTGTGTGTACTTTGCTTTCTCGCCCTAAGTGCGCCATGTATGCCCAGACGTGGGTCCCGGGGTCACTATGCCACTGGAATCAAGCTATCCTGGCTGACGAGGGGTGAAACCCCAAAACCGGTCCTATGATGCTTGTTTCCGGTCCAGGGAGGACCTGGTTTGGCAGTTCAGGCTGGACTGTTCCAATGAGGCACAGGGTCAAGACTGATTTGCATATGGCCAGGTCTAAAATGGGGTGGCATGGTGAGCAAAAGAATGATGGATTTAACCCAGATCTCTTGACTGGGGGTGAATGTTTAGATTTGTTCTACATTCCGTCCATCAATTGTGTGTTCTTTGCTTTCTCGCCCGAAGTGTGCCAGGTATGTCCAGACGTGGGTCCCGGGCTCACTGTGCCAGTGGAATCAAGCTATCCTGGCTGACGAGGGGTGATACCCCGAATACGGTCCTAGGATGCTTTTTCCGGTCCAGGGAGGACCTGGCTTGGCAGTTCGGGCTGGACTGTTTCCATGAGGCACAGGGTCAAGACTGATTTGCATATGGCCAGGTCTAAACTTGGGTGGCATGGTTAGCAAAAGAATGATGGATTTAACCCAGATCTCTTGACTGGGGGTGAATGTTTAGATTTTTTCTGCATTCCGTCCATCAATTGTGTGTCCTTTGCTTGCTCGCCCTAAGTGTGCCAGGTCTGCTCAGATGTGGATCCTGGGCTCACTGTGCCACTGGAATCAAGCTATCCTGGCTGACGAGGGGTGAGACCCCGAAACCGGTCCTAGGATGCTTGTTTCCAGTCCAGGGAGGACCTGTCTTGGCAGTTCGGGCTGGACTGTTCCCATGAGGCACAGGGTCAAGACTGATTTGCATATGGGCAAGTCTAAACTGGGGTGGCATGGTGAGCAAAAGAATGAAGGATTTAACCCAGATCTCTTGACTCGGGGTGAATGTTTAGATTTGTTCTGCATTCCGTCCATCAATTGTGTGTCCTTTGCTTGCTCGCCCTAAGTGCGCCTGGTCTGCTCAGATGTGGATCCTGGGCTCACTGTGCCACTGGAATCAAGCTATCCTGGCTGACGAGGGGTGAGACCCCGAAACCGGTCCTAGGATGCTTGTTTCCGGTCCAGGGAGGACCTGTCTTGGCAGTTCGGGCTGGACTGTTCCCATGAGGCACAGGGTCAAGACTGATTTGCATATGGGCAAGTCTAAACTGGGGTGGCATGGTGAGGAAAAGAATGAAGGATTTAACCCAGATCTCTTGACTCGGGTGAATGTTTAGATTTGTTCTGCATTCCGTCCATCAATTGTGTGTCCTTTTCTTTCTCGCCCTAAGTGCGCCAGGTATGCCCAGATGTGGGTCCTGGGCTCACTGTGCCGCTGAAATCAAGCTATCCTGGCTGACGAGGGGTGAAACCCCGAAACCATTCTTAGGATGTTTGTTTCCGGTCCAGGGAGGACCTGGCTTGGCAGTTCGGGCTGGACTGTTCCCATGAGGTACAGGGTCAAGACTGATTTGCATATGGCCAGGTCTAAACTGGGGTGGCATGGTGAGCAAAAGAATGATGGATTTAACCCAGATCTCTTGACTTGGTGTGAATGTTTAGATTTGTTCTGCATTCCGTCTATCATTTGTGTGTCCTTTGCTTTCCCGCCCTAAGTGCGCCAGGTATGCCCAGACGTGGGTCCTGGACTCACTGTTCCACTGGTATCAAGCTATGCTGGCTGACGAGGGGTGAAACCCCGAAACCAGTCCTAGGATGCTTGTTTCCGGTCCAGGAAGGACCTGGCTTGGCAGTTCGGGCTGGTCTGTTCCCATGAGGCACAGGGTCAAGACTGATTTGCATATGGCCAGGTCTAAACTGGGGTGGCATGGTGAGCAAAAGAATGATGGATTTAACCCAGATCTCTTGACTGGTGGTGAATGTTTAGATTTGTTCTGCATTCCGTCCATCAATTGTGTGTCCTTTGCTTGCTCGCCCTAAGTGCGCCAGGTCTGCTCAGATGTGGATCCTGGGCTCACTGTGTCACTGGAATCAAGCTATCCTGGCTGACGAGGGGTGAGACCCCGAAACCGGTCCTAGGATGCTTGTTTCCGGTCCAGGGAGGACCTGTCTTGGCAGTTCGGGCTGGACTGTTCCCATGAGGCACAGGGTCAAGACTGATTTGCATATGGGCAAGTCTAACTGGGGTGGCATGGTGAGCAAAAGAATGAAGGATTTAACCCAGATCTCTTGACTCGGGGTGAATGTTTAGATTTGTTCTGCATTCCGTCCATCAATTGTGTGTCCTTTTCTTTCTCGCCCTAAGTGCGCCAGGTATGCTCAGACGTGGGTCCTGGGCTCACTGTGCCGCTGAAATCAAGCTATCCTGGCTGACGAGGGGTGAAACCCCAAAACCATTCTTAGGATGTTTGTTTCCGGTCCAGGGAGGACCTGGCTTGGCAGTTCGGGCTGGACTGTTCCCATGAGGCACAGG
The DNA here is from genome assembly GCF_964204655.1 of Triturus cristatus. Classification (NCBI taxonomy): domain Eukaryota; kingdom Metazoa; phylum Chordata; class Amphibia; order Caudata; family Salamandridae; genus Triturus; species Triturus cristatus. The sequence continues at coordinate 938,973,115 of NC_140594.1, read as the reverse complement.
GTCAAGACTGATTTGCATATGGCCAGGTCTAAACTGGGGTGGCATGGTGAGCAAAAGAATGATGGATTTAACCCAGATCTCTTGACTTTGGGTGAAAGTTTAGATTTGTTCTGCATTCCGTCCATCATTTGTGTGTCCTTTGCTTTCCCGCCCTAAGTGCGCCAGGTATGCCCAGACATGGGTCCTGGACTCACTGTTCCACTGGTATCAAGGTATGCTGGCTGACGAGGGGTGAAACCCCGAAACCAGTCCTAGGATGCTTGTTTCCGGTCCAGGGAGGACCTGGCTTGGCAGTTCGGGCTGGTCTGTTCCCATGAGGCACAGGGTCAAGACTGATTTGCATTTGGCCAGGTCTAAACTGGGGTGGCATGGTGAGCAAAATAATGATGGATTTAACCCAGATCTCTTGACTGGGGGTGAATGTTTATATTTGTTCTGCATTCCGTCCATCAATTGTGTGTACTTTGCTTTCTCACCCTAAGTGCGCCAGGTATGCCCAGACGTGGGTACCGGGGTCACTGTGCCACTGGAATCAAGCTATCCTGGCTGCCGAGGGGTGGAACCCCGGAACCGGTCCTATGATGCTTGTTTCAGGTCCAGGGAGGACCTGTCTTGGCAGTTCGGGCTGGACTGTTCCCATGAGGCACAGGGTCAAGACTGATTTGCATATGGCCAGGTGTAAACTGGGGTGGCATGGTTAGCAAAAGAATGATGGATTTAACCCAGAACTCTTGACTGGGGGTGAATGTTTAGATTTGTTCTGCATTCCGTCCATCATTTGTGTGTCCATTGCTTTCCCGCCCTAAGTGCGCCAGGTATGCCCAGACGTGGGTCCTGGGCTCACTGTGTCACTGGTATCAAACTATCCTGGCTGACGAGGGGTGAAGCCCCGAAACCTGTCCTAGGCTGCTTGTTTCCGGTCCAGAGAGGACCTGGCTTGGCAGTTCGGGCTGGACTGTTACCATGAGGCACAGGGTCAAGACTGATTTGCATATGGCCAGGTCTAAACTGGGGTGGCATGGTGAGCAAAATAATGATGGATTTAATCCAGATCTCTTGACTGGGGGTGAATGTTTAGATTTGTTCTGCATTCCGAAAATGAGATCCTGTGCACACGTATGGATAATTAACGGGTTCTGTTTGTATTCAACACAATCCAGAAAGTGTCTGAGAATTCTTATTATGAACATACACAGGTCGACATCAGGCGTGTTGCGTGCAAGATTTCTTTTAATAAAATGTTCAACTCAATATACATAAGAAAATAATCAGTCGACACGTGTTTCCGCACCTTGGAATCGTAGCTGATCCCGCATCCGAGATCGCTCCACAACCGATCCTGCTGCATTCAGCACTCACCCGTTCAATCCCAGCTCCCGCCCTTTCCTCGGCGGGAGATTTTCTTCTCCTCAGGCGAATTTTGACCGAGGTTATTTCCGAAACATCCAGCTTTCGCAACAGCCCTGATGAGTCACAACAGCTACACGTTGTGACGAAACACGTGTCGGCTGATTATTTTCTTATGTATATTGAGTTGAACATTTCATTAAAAGAAATCTTGCATGCAACACGCCTGATGTCGACCTGTGTATGTTCATAATAAGAATTCTCAGACACTTTCTGGATTGTGTTGAATACAAACAGAACCCGTTAATTATCCATACGCGTGCACAGGATCTCATTTTCAGTTATTGATGTGGGCCATGACCTACTCATTGCAGGGGTAATTTCATTGGGTTTGTCCCCCCTGACCTGGTAGCACCGGATACTATTGTTCATTATAGTCGACTTCGTACACGCCTGAGCGCCAAGCTTCCTCCAAATTAATCAAACCCTGGGAGGGAGGACCTGGCTTGGCAGTTCGGGCTGGTCTGTTCCCATGAGGCACAGGGTCAAGACTGTTTTGCATATGGCCAGGTCTAAACTGGGATGGCATGGTGAGCAAAATAATGATGGATTTAACCCAGATCTCTTGACTGGGGGTGAATGTTTAGATTTGTTTAGCATTCCGTCCATCATTTGTGTGTCCTTTGCTTTCCCGCCCTAAGTGCGCCAGGTATGCCCAGACGTGGGTCCTGGGCTCACTGTGCCACTGGTATCAAGCTATCCTGGCTGACGAGGGGTGAAACCCTGAAACCGGTCCTAGGATGCTTGTTTCTCTACCAGGGAGGACCTGGCTTGGCAGTTCAGGCTGGACTGTCTCCATGAGGCACAGGGTCAAGACTGATTTGCATATGGCCGTGTCTAAACTGGGGTGGCATGGTGAGCAGAAGAATGATGGATTTAACCCAGATCTCTTGACTGGGGGTGAATGTTTAGATTTGTTCTGCATTTCGTCCATCAATTGTGTGTTGTGAGAAGTTGGCCTGGCATATGCTGGTCACTAGTTATAGTGGCCACCTTGCACCAGTCCAATTCGACTCTTATGGTAGATCGGTTTAAGACAACCTTTTAAAGAAAGCTATCCTAGTGGTAGCTGTGGAGAGCAGCCTTCAGGCTAAGTCTCTGAGGAATGTAAAGCAGCTTGTTTTACCTTATAATCTCTTGAATTACCAAATGAAAAGGACACCACACAGGTATATATATCAAATATATATGTATTTATTTCTAGATACACTCTACTAATCTCTTTATGAGATTAGACCCAGGTAAACATTCAAAATGTCAACAGTTCTCAATAAATTAAGCACAAATATGGCTGTAGGCCTAGGGGCGTACCAGACCATATACTGAGAAAATGGTTTAACAAACTCGACTTGCAAAATAACAAAGCCTAGGGCCTTGGGAATCGCTGGGGCTTCACTACTGCAGTGTTAGCAGGTAAGTAACAAGCCCACGGGAGACGCGTGCAGTGTCTAAACACAGCCGCAGGTTTCCTATAGGTTACAATGGAGCAAGTTGCAGTTTGTATTTTAAAGTTTTAGGGCACTTCGAAGAAGTCAACAAGCAAGCCACTTACAGGGTAAGTATTTCGAGGGCTAACACACACTTGGGCACCGGAGTGCACGAGTTACCTCACCCAGGGAATCCGGGTGCATAGGTGTCTTTTGGTATCGGGTCGAGATGCTGTTTTCAATGGAGATCACTGAAGACTTGCTGCTTGCGACGACTGAAGAGGTGTCCGCTGGAATCCGAAGGTGGATTGAAGATGAAGAGGACCTGAAAATTGAGGGAACAGTGTTCAAAGTCACTTGCCAGTGACCGGTGGCCAGCAGGAAGGATGACCACTGATGTCGCGCCATTTTAGGTTGCTGATGGTGTTTTGTCTCTTCGCTCACGAGGTCCAGGAGAGATCGACGATGACCAGCAGCTGGTTTCGGAATGTCCCACAATGTCTGCAGCTGATGACTGTATCGGCAACCGGATTGGAGCCAACAAGCCTTGGCAACTGCAAGTCTCGTGTGAACTGAAGATTGACGATGGTGCAGACCAGCAAGGTCTGATGGACTTACCCAGCGAGGGTAAGTGAGGGCAGGCCCGGAGCAACTGGGAGAGCCCTTGAAGTTGATGAGAAAGTCTTCGGGTGAGTCACTAGCCAATGGGCAAGTAACTGCAAAGATGCCTTTGCAGGAAAAGTTTCACAGGAGCCCATGGTCACTCGGGTTGGGGTAGGGCGCTGATTTTCGGTACCAGACCTGCTAGGGACTTGGACTATAGATGGTCCAAAGCACAAGTTCGTAGAATGTTGTTTAGGGTTTGCACTCGAAATCAGTGCACGGTTCCCTGATATTGCTGTTCCTCATCACTCGGGGGGTCCAGATGCCACAGCTTCGCTGGGGACTCAAAATTGTCATCGGGAGGTCAGGAAATCTGCTTCAGGGGACGCAGGGACTTCGGACTCCGGCGGGAGCGGTGAAGTTTGCAACCGTTGATGAAGAGTTTTGGTGCCTGCCAAGCAGGGAAATCACTCCTTGACTCCAAGGGAGATTCTTCAGTCTTCCAGAGATAGTGGAACGTCGAAGGGCCAGGATTCTTCTTTGTAGAGCGTCGTCCGGGGTAATCTGGATTGCATTGGCAATGCTTGGTATCTTATAGTGAAGAAAGGGGAGGGACTAGCTCTATGACCACTCCTCTAGGAGGGTCAGGGTAGTGGGTGGTTACACCCACTTCCCTTTGTCCAGTTTCACGCCAGAGCAGGGGCAGGTAGCCCCTGAACCGGTTTGAGCTGGCATATGCACAGAGGAGCCTACTGCTCCCCCAGTGCAGGACTTCAAAGCACTCTAAGAGTGCACCCACCCAGCTCCAATACACTAAATCGTGTCTGGGAGGGGGTGACACCTCCCTGTGACAGGAAACCTTTTGTTGGGCTTCCTCCACTGCGAGTTTCGGTCAGCAGCAGGAGGGCAGCCCAGTGTCTGTGCTGGTGGCATCCATTTTGTGATGCCAGGGCTCTAGGAGATTTCTACCATTTAGTACAGTGGGTACATGTCGTCCCATCTAGAAGGGTGGGATCATACTCTCACACCAGTTACTGGTGTGGGGGTATGATTTCAAATTGTTTGACACCAAACATGACATGTTTTGATGCAGTCATTCCAAAGTTAGCATTTACCGCAAGGATATAATGCACTTAAGAGTATATGGTTTAACCGCATCCACAAACAGCAGCAGAGAATAGACTCTGCCAGCTGCAGAGGGGCCCTGCTCATGCAGAAGCACCCCCTCACACAGTAAACCAAGCACCCTGCCCACAGGATTGTTAGGGCCTGCAATAGGGGTGACTGATAGGTTTATATGTGTGTGTATGGTGAGATATGGGAACCGATACCTCAGTGAGGAGTGCTATCACTACCTCACACAGGCTGCAGTAGCAGGCCTGTGGTGTCAGATTGTGAATGCTTCCCAGGGGTGGCATAATACATGCTGCAGCCCCTGGTAGGCCTGTGAAGTACCAATGCCCTAGGTACCTAAGGAACCATATACTAGGGGCTCATAAGGTACCACAGTATCCAATCACTAGTGCATCTAATATGCACACCAAGTTGTTTAGAGAGATCAGTGAGACTGGGGCCCTGATTAGCAGGGACCCAGCCAGACTATAGCCAGAAACCAGTGTATGCATCAGAAAAAAAGTGGGGGCAACATAAGTGCAGATCCTACTCTCCTACACAACCCCCCCCCCCCCAAACGCAGGGACATTAAACTAACCTTGAGCAATTGAGTCTTCATGTTCTAAGTGGAAATACCTTGAGAGTCCATCTGCATTGGCATGTTGGGTCCCAGGTCTATGTTCCACTGTATAGTCCATCCCCTGTAGGGAAATGGACCACCTGAGCAGTTTAGGATTTTCACCTTTCATCTGTTTGAGCCATAGGAGGGGCTTATGGTCAGTCTGAACTATGAAGTGAGTGCCAAACAAGTATGGCCTCAGCTTCTTCAGGGCCCACACCACGGCAAAGGCCTCCCTCTCAATAGCTGACCAACGTTTCTCTCTAGGGGTCAGCCTTCTGCTTATGAAAGCTACTGGCTGGTCTTGACCTTCATCATTAAGTTGAGACAGTACAGCTCCCACACCCAGCTCTGAAGCATCTGTTTGGACAATGAACTTCTTTTTGTAATCTGGACTCTGTAAGATGGGGGCAGTGCACATTGCCTGCTTGAGGTCATCAAATGCCTTTTGACAGCTAGCTGTCCACTGAACCTTTTTTGGCATTTTCTTGGAGGTCAGATCATTTAAGGGGGTCACTATAGATCCTTTTCCTTAACACACCTCCTGTAATACCCAGTCAGGCCCAAGAAGGCTCTCACCTGTGTCTGGGTGGTTGGAGCTACCCATTCCATTATGGTCTGGATCTTGCTCTGCAATGGTTGAACCTGGCCTCCACCTACAAGGTAGCCCAGGTACACAACCTGACTCTGCCCTATCTGGCACTTGGTGGCCTTGATAGTGAGGCCTGCTTTCTGCAGGGCCTCCAGTACATTCCTGAGGGGGACCAGGTGATCCTGCCAGGTGGAACTAAAGACAGCAATATCATCCAGATAAGCTGAGCAATAGGTTTCCATACCAGTCAGAACTTTATTCACCAACCTCTGAAATGTGGCAGGTGCATTCTTCAAACCAAAGGGCATTACCACAAAGTGATAGTGCCCACCAGGGGTCGAAAATGCTGTTTTAGTCTTGGCATCATCAACTAACTTGATTTGCCAATAGCCAGCTGTAAGGTCAAATGTACTGAGATACTTGGCTGAGGCCAAAGTGTCTATTAGTTCATCTGCCCTTGGTATTGGGTAGGCATCAGTCCTGGTGACTGCATTGAGGCCTCTGTAGTCAACACACAACCTCATCTCGTTCTTACCACCCTGGGTGTGAGGTTTTGGGACAAGGACTACTGGGCTAGCCCAAGGGCTATCTGAGGGCTCAAGAACACCTAGCTCCAACATTTTCTGGACTTCAGTCCTGATACAATACCTGACATGGTCAGGTTGCCTGTAGATTTTATTCTTTACAGGCAGACTGTCTCCAGTGTCCACCTCATGGGTGCACCAGGAAGTGTGACTTGGGGTCAGGCTAAACATATGTCTAAACTGATGTAGCACTTGTCTACATTCAGTTTGTTGATGTTCAGTGAGGCTGCTTGCCAAAGCAACACCATCAACTGATCCATCATCAGGGTTCTGTGAGAGCAGGTCAGGGAGAGGGTCACTCTCCTCCTCCTGGTCCTCATCAGTTGCCATAAGCAAGCTCATGTCAGCCCTGTCCACATATAGCTTAAGTCTGTTGACATGGAGCACCCTAAGGGGGCTCCTGGGAGCACCAAGATCTACCAAGTAGGTGATCTCTCCCTTTTTCTCAACAATTGTATGGGGGCCACTCCATTTGTCCTGGAGAGCTGCTGGGGCCACAGGCTCCAACACCCACACTTTCTGACCTGGCTGGTAAACAGTCAGGACAGCCTTTTGGTCATGCCAAGCTTTTTGTAATTCTTGACTTGCCTCAAGGTTTTTAGTGGCCTTCTTCATATACTCTGCCATCCTGGAGCGGAGACCAAGTACATAGTCCATCACATCCTGTTTGGGAGGTTTGAGAGGTAACTCCCATCCCTCCTTCACCAGACATAACGGTCCTCTAACAGGGTGCCCAAACAGAAGTTCAAAAGGGCTGTAGCCAACCCCCTTCTGTGGAACCTCTCTGTATGCAAACAGAAGGCAGGGAAGTAAAAGGTCCAATTTTCGCCTAAGCTTTTCTGGGAGGCCTTTAATCATTCCCTTTAGGGTTTTGTTGACTCTCTCAACTAACCCATTGCATTTTGGGTGAGAGGGAGTAGTGAATTTGTAGTTTACACCACACTCCTTCCACATTGCGGTTAGATACCCTGACATGAAGTTGGAACCTCTGTCAGAAATCACCTCCTTATGGAAACCCACTTTGGAGAAGACTCCAATGCAGGTTGTTGCTACCACAGGAGCTTTGGTAGTCCTTGAGGGTATAGCTTCTGGATACCTGGTGGCATGATCCACTACCACCAGTATAAATCTGTGCCCAGATGCAGTTGGTGGGTCAAGGGGACCAACAATGTCAAACCCTACCCTTTCAAAGGGAACCCCCACACAGGGAGTGGTATCAGGGGGGCCTTTGTTGTGCCACCTGTCTTGCCACTGGCTTGACAAGTGACACAGGAGCGACAAAACTCCTTTGTGTCTTCAGACATGTGTGGCCAATGAAAATGTGGTACAAGCCTGTCCCAGGTCTTGTTTTGGCCCAAGTGTCCTGCTAATGGGATGTCATGTGCTAGGGTCAAGAGGAACCCCCTAAACTTCTGAGGAATTACCAACCTCCTGGTGGCTCCAGGGGTAGGATCTATAGCCTCAGAATATAGGAGCCCCTCATCCTAATAAACCTTATGGGACCCACTAGCACTCCCAGCAGCCTCAGCAGCAGCCTGCTGTCTGAGGGGTTCAAGAGTGGGGCAGCACTGATGCTCTTTGCTCAGATCTTCCCTGGAAGGTCCCCCTGCCACCAAGAACTCAACCTGACCAGGCTCAAGTTCCTCTGGGGCAGTTCCTTCTTCAGGATATGCTTCTCCTCCCTCAGGAGGGGAATCTGAGATCTGAGACAGAGGGGAAGGCCCAGCCTTAACCCTACTGCTCCTCCTCTTGGGTAGCACCTGGTCCATAGTTTCAGGATTCAGAGCTGGTTCAGCTTTATGCATTTTGGCTTGTGACCTGGTCACAGCAAATACTTCTGCAGGTATGCCCAACATCTCAGCATGAGTCCATAATTCTACTTCAGACCAGGCTGAAGTCTCCAGATCATTGCCCAACAAACATTCGACAGGGAGGTCTGCACTGACTACTACCTTTTTGAGGCCAGTTACCCCTCCCCAGGAGAAATTCACAACTGCCAGGCTATGGTTGGTCCTGGTGTTGCTTGCATTGGTTACCTGGTACATTTCACCCAGGATGATCTGTGCGGGGTCCACTAGATCCTCTGCCACCATGGTGACACTAGCACCTGTGTCCCTGAATGCCAAAGCCTGTTTGCCATTTAGGATAGGCTGCTGTTTGTACTTGCCCAGATTACTGGGGCTCACTAGGAAGGACATATCAAGGTCTCCCTCACAAACTAGCAATGCCTGTGTTGGTACTCTGACTAGGCCAGAGTCCACATCAGAACCCAGGGTCAACCCTACTACACCCTTATTCTGAGTACTACCTCCACCAATGACTGCACTAGGGGGAACAGTTGCCTTAGGGGCTGGAGTGGTGGTGGTTTGGTCTTTGGACTTGGTACAATCAGAAGTCCAGTGCCCTTTCTGTTTACAGAATTTGCACCAGGGCTTCTTTTGGCCTTTTCCCTTTGCAGATTGTGACTCCCCACCAGATGCAGATTTTTGGGGCCTTTGTGAAGACTTTTGGTCTTTAGATTTATCCCCACCTTTATCTGAGCCTTTAGGATCTTGCTTCTTAATGTCACCACCTTGGTTCTGGTTTTTCTGCCTCACCCTGGTTCTGACCCATTTGTCTACCTTCTTTCCCAATTCTTGGGGAGAGGTCAGATCAGAGTCCACCAGGTACTGATGCAACAACTCGTTCTGGCAATTATTAAGGATCTGTTCTCTCATTATAAGATTATACAATCCCTTAAAGTCAGTTACTCTACTACCAACCAGCCAACCTTCTAGAGCCTTGGTTGCACAATCAACAAAGTCAGTCCAATCCTGAGTCTGTGCTTTCTGGGTATCTCTGAACTTCAACCTGTACTGTTCAGTGGTTAAGCCAAACCCATCTATCAAAGCACTCTTCAGGGCTTCATAATCATTAGCATCCTCTTCTCTAACAGTGAGGAGCTTGTCTCTACCTTTATCTGAAAAGGAGAGCCACAAGATTGCTGCCCACTGTGTCTGGGGGACCTGTTGAACTTTACAGGCCCTCTCCATAGCAGTTATCCATTTGTGGATATCATCCCCACTCTGGTAGGGAGGAATAACCTTGGACAGGGGGAACAACATTTACAACACAACTGTTACAACGCACTATACTTACAACGCATTTTTTACAACGCAACATCCACTACAACGCATTCCATTACATAGCATGACACTACAACGCATTTTTAAAAACTACCTTTACAACGCATTCCATTACATCGTATACTACCTTTACAACGCATACCATTACAACGCATAATATTACACTACACTATCCAACACTTACCCTACTGTTGCACCCCTTGGAGTTAGAATAGTAATTTTTACCCCTATACTATCCAACACTTACCCTACTGTTGCACCCCCTGGAGTTAGAATAGTAATTTTTACCCCTATACTATCCAACACTTACCCTACTGTTGCACCCCCTGGAGTTAGAATAGTATTTTTTACCCCTATACTATCCAACACTTACCCTACTGTTGCACCCCCTGGAGTTAGAATAGTAATTTTTACCCCTATACTATCCAACACTTACCCTACTGTTGCACCCCCTGGAGTTAGAATAGTATTTTTTACCCCTATACTATCCAACACTTACCCTACTGTTGCACCCCCTGGAGTTAGAATAGTAATTTTTACCCCTATACTATCCAACACTTACCCTACTGTTGCACCCCCTGGAGTTAGAATAGTAATTTTTACCCCTATACTATCCAACACTTACCCTACTGTTGCACCCCCTGGAGTTAGAATAGTAATTTTTACCCCTATACTATCCAACACTTACCCTACTGTTGCACCCCCTGGAGTTAGAATAGCAATTTTTACCCCTATACTATCCAACACTTACCCTACTGTTGCACCCCCTGGAGTTAGAATAGTAATTTTTACCCCTATACTATCCAACACTTACCCTACTGTTGCACCCCCTGGAGTTAGAATAGTAATTTTTACCCCTATACTATCCAACACTTACCATACTGTTGCACCCCCTGGAGTTAGAATAGCAATTTGTACCCCTATACTATCCAACACTTACCTTAAATGCAATTTAATATTATGCATTGTAATGGTATGCGTTGTAAAGGTAGTATGCGATGTAATGGAATGCGTTGTAAAGGTAGTTTTTAAAAATGCGTTGTAGTGTCATGCTATGTAATGGAATGCATTGTAGTGGATGTTGCGTTGTAAAAAATGCGTTGTAAGTGCATGCGTTGTAAAAGTGTGCGTTGTAACGACATACATCCTTGGACAGGTTCCTATGGTCTGGAATGTAGTCTCTGCCTCTAGGGACACTGTTGCTGCCACCAGGGGTATCTAACCCCTCCTTCTTAGAAGCTCTTTGGAGCTCGAAGGCTTCCCTATCTAAGGCCAATTGCTTGGTTCTGAGGGCAAGCCTAGCTTCCTCATACTGGAGCATCTTGAACCTTCTGTCAGAGGAGGACTCTCTGGGATGGTTAGAGTTCCTCTGGTGAACAGATCCTCTGCCAGAGTGATATGAATGGTCAGAGTCCCTGGACAGGGACCTAGGCCTTTCTTCCACTCTGTCAGCTCTCTTAGGGAGACTTCCTCTGTTCCTTTCAGACTCTTGTGAGTCTGGCCCTTCAATCACAGACTCCAGGTCATCCTGATTTTCATCATCAGACCCAGAGACTATGTTTGACCCACTCCCTGATGCAGACCCACTAGCTCCTAGAGCCAGTCTAAGGTCATCTGCTACTAACAGATCTATCAGGTGTTGTGAGGAGGGACTCCTGCCCACCCTCAGTTGTCTTTAAAGCATAAGGCCTTCAGTTCAGTGTAGGCTATGTCTTTGTACTGAGATGGGGTGGACTCACTGGCTCCACCTTGGTGAGACATACTAGTGTTGTGCAGTGTTGTACTACACTAGTTGAGGCCTACTGAACCTAGCTTGAGCTGTAGCAAGGGTGTGCTTATCCCTTTACAAACAGCTCTAAGTTTGTAGAACTTATTGATACTAGCTTGACTTTATATGTACCTTGAGTACCTTTAGTGGTTTTCAGTTAGTAATTCAAATAGAGATTTTCTGGTAAAACAATGGCAAGCTGGAATCCCACACGCTGCCCACCAATGTGAGAAGTTGGCCTGGCATATGCTGGTCACTAGTTATAGTGGCCACCTTGCACCAGTCCAATTCGACTCTTATGGTAGATAGGTTTAAGACAACCTTTTAAAGAAAGCTATTCTAGTGGTAGCTGTGGAGAGCAGCCTTCAGGCTAAGTCTCTGAGGAATGTAAAGCAGCTTGTTTTACCTTATAATCTCTTGAATTACCAAATGAAAATGACACCACACAGGTATATATAGCATATATATATGTATTTATTTCTAGATACACTCTACTAATCTCTTTATGAGATTAGACCCAGGTAAACATTCAAAATGTCAACAGTTCTCAATAAATTAAGCACAAATATGGCTGTTGCCCTAGGGGCGTACCAGACCATATACTAAGAAAATGGTTTAACAAACTCGACTTGCAAAATAACAAAGCCTAGGGCCTTGGGAATCGCTGGGGCTTTACTACTGCAGTGTTAGCAGGTGTTAGCAGGTAAGTAACAAGCCCACGGGAGACGCATGCAGTGTCTAAACACAGCCGCAGGTTTCCTATAGGTTACAATGGAGCAAGTCGCGGTTTGTATTTTAAAGTTTTAGGGCACTTCGAAGAAGTCAACAAGCAAGCCACTTACAGGGTAAATATTTTGAGGGCCAACACACACTTGGGCACCGTAGTGCACGAGTTACCTCACCCAGGGAAGCCGGGTGCATAGGTGTCTTTTGGTGTCGGGTCGAGATGCTGTTTTCAACGGAGATCACTGAAGACTTGCTGCTTGCGACGACTGAAGAGGTGTCCGCTGGAATCCGAAGGTGGATTGAAGATGAAGAGGACCTGAAAACTGAGGGGACAGTGTTCAAAGTCACTTGTCAGTGACCTGTGGCCAGCAGGAAGGATGACCACTGATGTCGCGTCATTTCAGGTCACTGATGGTGTTTTGTCTCTTCACTCACGAGGTCCAGGAGGGATCGACAATAACCAGCAGCTGGATTCGGAGTGTCCCACAACGTCTGCAGCTGATGACGGTATCGGCAACCGGATTGGAGCCAACAAGCCTTGGCAACTGCAAGTCTTATGTGAACTGAAGATTGACAATGGTGCAGACCAGCAAGGTCTGATGGACTTACCCAGCGAGGGTAAGTGAGGGCAGACCCGGAGCAACCAGGAGAGCCCTTGAAGCTGATGAGAAAGTCTTCGGGTGAGTCACTAGCCAATGGGCAAGTAACCGCAAAGATGCCTTTGCAGGAAAAGTTTCACAGGAGCCCACAGTCACTCGGGAAGGGGTAGGCTGCTGATTTTCGGTACCAGACCTGCTAGGGACTTGAACTACAAATGGTCCAAAGCACAAGTTCGTAGAACGTTGTTTAGGGTTTGCACTTGAAATCAGTGCACGGTTCCCTGGTATTGCTGTTCCTCGTGACTCGTGGGGTCCAGATGCCACAGTTTTGCTGGGGACTCAAAATGGCCATCGGGAGGTCAGGAAATCTGCTTCAGGGGACACAGGGACTTCGGACTCCGGCGGGAGCGGTGAAGTTTGCAACCGTTGATGAAGAGTTTTGGTGCCTGCCAAGCAGGGGAGTCACTCCTTGACTCCAAGGGATATTCTTCAGTCTTGCAGAGATAGTGGAACATCGAAGGGCCAGGATTCTTCATTGTAGAGCATCGTCCGGGGTAATCTGGATTGCATTGGCAATGCTTGGTATCTTATAGTGAAGATAGGGGAGGGACTAGCTCTATGACCACTCCTCTAGGAGGGTCAGGGTAGTGGGTGGTTACACCCACTTTCCTTTGTCCAGTTTCATGCCAGAGCAGGGGCAGGTAGCCCCTGAACCGGTTTGAGCTGGCATATGCACAGAGGAGCCTACTGCTCCCCCAGTGCAGGACTTCAAAGCACTCTAAGAGTGCACCCACCCAGCTCCAATACATTAAATCCTGTCTGGGAGGTGGTAACAACTCCCTGTGACAGGAAACCTTTTGTTGGGCTTCCTCCACTGCGAGTTTCGGTCAGCAGCAGGAGGGCAGCCCAGTGTCTGTGCTGGTGGCATCCATTTTGTGATGCCAGGGCTCTAGGAGATTTCTACCGTTTAGTACAGTGGGTACATGCCGTCCCCTCTAGAAGGGTGGGATCATACTCCCACACCAGTTACTGGTGTGGGGGTATGATTCCAAGTTGTTTGACACCAAACACGACATGTTTTGATGCAGTCATTCCAAAGTTAGCATTTACCGCGAGGTTATAATGCACTTAAGAGTATATGGTTTAACTGCATCCTCAAACAGCAGCAGAGAATAGACTCTGCCAGCTGCAGAGGGGTCCTGCTCATGCAGAAGCACCCCCTCACATAGTAAACCAAGCACCCTGCCCACAGGATTGTTAGGGCCTGCAATAGGGGTGACTGATAGGTTTATATGTGTGTGTATGGTGAGATATAGGAACCTATACCTCAGTGAGGAGTGCTATCACTACCTCACACAGGCTGCAGTAGCAGGCATGTGGTGTCAGATTGTGAATGCTTCCCAGGGGTGGCATAATACATGCTGCAGTCCCTGGTAGGCCTGTGAACTACCAATGCCCTAGGTACCTAAGGTACCATATACTAGGGGCTCATAAGGTACCACAGTATCCAATCACTAGTGCATCTAATATGCACACCAAGTTGTTTAGAGGGATCAGTGAGACTGAGGCCCTGATTAGCAGGGACCCAGCCAGACTATAGCCAGAAACCAGTGTATACATCAGAAAAAAAGTGGGGGCAACATAAGTGCAGATCCTACTCTCCTACATGTGTCCTTTGCTTTCTCGCCCTATGTGCACCAGGTATGCCCAGACGTGGGTCCTGGGCTCACTGTGCCACTGGAATCAAGCTACCCTGGCTGACGAGGGGTGAAACCCCGAAACCATTGCTAGGATGTTTGTTTCCGGTCCTTTGAGGACCTGGCTTGGCATTTCGGGCTGGACTGCTCCCATGAGGCACAGGGTCAAGACTTATTTGCATATGGCCAGGTCAAAACTGGGGTGGCATTGTGAGCAAAAGAATGATGGATTTAACCCAGATCTCTTGACTGGGGGTGAATGTTTAGATTTGTTCTGCATTCCGTCCATCAATTGTGTGTACTTTGCTTTCTCGCCCTAAGTGCGCCAGGTATGCCCAGACGTGGGTCCCGGGCTCACTGTGCCAGTGGAATCAATCTATCCTGGCTGACAAGGGGTGAAACCCCAAATCCGGTCCTAGGATGCTTTTTTCCGGTTCAGGGAGGACCTGGCTTGGCAGTTCGGGCTGGACTGTTCCCATGAGGCACAGGATCAAGACTGATTTCCATTTGGCCAGGTCTAAACTGGGGTGGCATGGTTAGCAAAACAATGATGGATTTAACCCAGATCTCTCGACTGGGGGTGAATGTTTAGATTTGTTCTGCATTCCGTCCATCATTTGTGTGTCCTTTGCTTTCCTGCCCTAAGTGCGCCAGGTATGCCCAGACGTGGGTCCTGGGCTCACTGTGCCACTGGTATCAAGCTATCCTGGCTGACGAGGGGTGAAGCCCCGAAACCTGTCATAGGATGCTTGTTTCCGGTCCAGGGAGGACCTGGCTTGGCAGTTCGGGCTGGTCTGTTCCCATGAGGCACAGGGTCAAGACTGATTTGCATATGGCCAGGTCTAAACTGGGGTGGCATGGTGAGCAAAATAATGATGGATTTAAACCAGATCTCTTGACTGGGGGTGAATGTTTAGATTTGTTCTGCATTCCGTCCATCATTTGTGTGTCCGTTGCTTTCCCGCCCTAAGTGCGCCAGGTATGCCCAGACGTGGCTCCTGGGCTCACTGTACCACTGGTATCAAGCTATCCTTGAAGTACTGGGTTTTTCAGAACCAACCCAGCGGTGCCAGGGGACACACCCGAAGACTTTGAGTTCTTCCTGTCTCAGACCACAGAAACACAGAGTCTTCTAGATGAAGTCAAAGATCGTATTTATTGGCTGCAGACCAATCACGGGTATCCGAGAAGTACAACACGATGTATGTTCTCAGGAGACTGCCCCAAACCAAAAACCAGTCTTTTCTTATATACAAAAATATTACGCTCTGGGCAACACCGCCCCTATTTTACAAGTGGTTGTTCACATATTTTCGCTTCAAAGGAACAGCAAAGTCATGATGATAATCCCACATTTCATCTCGGTCAGCCCACAATTATTTACCCAGCGAGGCTCAGAACCTTCATCAGATTTCAGCGGACCCCAATAAACGGGCACCTCCTCCTCGTAAAGAAATCCATAAAGTAGGAAACAGAGTCAGGTGTGAAAGAGATTAGTCAGGGTTCGTGTGGGAAGAACGACTTTTATGGTGTGTCAAGCCCTGATGCTAATCCCATTTGGCCGCAGTAAAAGGAACCGGCCGGACATGAATGACCTCGGGCATTGGAGTTAGTTTACAGGTCACAAAGAAGTCACAGAAGGTGTACGTGTCCTTTAGGCTTAGGCATGGCCTTAGTGCACAGCCTATGTGAGGGCAACCACAAAATGGCTACCGCTCTAAAATGGAACCTGTGGGTACGATGTATATATAGTATCGTATACATGGTGAATTCATCGGTAAAACATGACGAACACACTCATACATACCGCGCTAGTCATTTGCGGTTCGCTGATACCAAAATCGGCATGGCAGGGCCATGCCACCGACATGGTTCCGAAATTTACAGTACCATAGACCCTCCTTTTGCCCTTACATAGGCAATAACTATACTAATCTGAGTCCAGATCTATGTTTATCAAGTCATGGAGATGCTGCTGTAGCATCATCCCATTGCTCAGCTCGTCCCTTGATACAGGTTTCCTTACACATGATGTAACACAGAGGCTACACATTACAGGGGCACACTGTATACATAGACATAATAGAAAAAAAATGGCTAAGATCATCCCAGTGGTCATTAGAATCTTCCATCCCCAGGCTGATATCAGTCCCCAGAACCACTCCATCATCGACCAACCTCCTTTATCCACGTGAATGGATTCGGAAATCTTATGCAGTTTGGAGATGGCTTGATAGACTGTCGGAGCGTTATCTGGTATGAAAATACAGCAGCTTGATTGGATGACCTTACATACTCCACCACGGTCTGCAAGTATTACATCTAGAACCATGCGGTTCTGCAACGTCATGAGGCGATCCGCTTTGAGCTCAGCTGTCAAGTTACCAAGGGCACCAGCCGTCACATTAACAGTGGTTTCAACTACACGAGTCAGTTGTCTCAGGTTCCTACTATTGACCATTGGTCCCCAAAATGGCAGGAAACCCAAGAAAAAGTCTCCCGCTTCCTGACCGGCAGTATCCTCTTTACTAACAACGCCTCTCACAACTCTAGTCTTGTGATAATCAGAGGCAGCAGTAAATGTCGGCGGCAGTAAATTTGCGACATAGCATGTGCCTGAGAAATCCGGGGGCAACCATGTATATGCTCGGTCATTGCAAACAAAGTATGTACCCTTGGCAGCCAAGAACGCCGGGGAAAACTGTGATGAAAAAGTGTACGTTTCAGTACGGTCACTCTTCCCTAGTTGAGCTCTTGGATTCTGACCATTGCCTTGTAAACAGAACCGACCTATGTGGGGTACGACCCAAATTGGGGATGAACTCTTACGCTGTTTCTTGCCCAGACTAATGCTGTACCCCGTCGCGTTCCAACCTACATAAGCCCGCAACTCCTCCTTGGGAATGGATGAATATGCATTGATATCTCTGCTCATATCAGCAACTCCTTTCATCAAGGCCTTATTGTTCGTGCTAGGTCTAGTGGAACGCGGTGGTCGCGGGGAGTAGGTTTCAAGCGCAAAAAGAAACATAGTCTGGAATGCCCATGATGACCCATTATAGCTAAACGGCAGCACTAGATATGGGATACCCTTATTAATGGTATGCGGCATCAAACCACACACCCAGCAATTTGTTGTATTCATAACTAATTGATGTTGGTGCAGAAGTTGAATAAATGAATTGTTTACGAATTCAGAACGTCTAGCTTGTTCGTGTTCAGGCAGAGGGTGGAAAGAGTGTGAGGAAACAGTAGGAGGAGGTATGGGCTGTATAGGGGGTGCAAGTGGCACTTGAAAAGACAATAATACACAACCTACAGAAAACATCATCATGCTAAATAGGACAAACAGACATAATACAAAACGTTTGCTATTCATTATTTTAAATATTCTGCTCTTAAAATTTATTTCCTCAGCGGGTCTCTTCATCTTGAAAAACTCCATCCTCTAATTGTGCTGTTCGCGGCGGATGTGTGTCTTCTGCTAAGGAGTACACCTGTCAGTCCAGGGAACGCCCTAGACCAACCAGAACCGTTGACCTAACGTCTCCGGCTTGTACCCCAAAGTCTTGGCACCGCGACCCTACAGCTGAACCCGGATGGTGGTTCGAAAAAGAAAAAATAAGAAAGTCTTTCAGATGAGAGAGAGAGAGAGAGCTGCACTTCTGAGAAAAATATCAAAAAGGAATTTTTATTTGTCCATAGTTCTCGGCCTCAAATTGTAGCGACTTCTTGTAGGTACTGTCTGGTCTTGAAACAAGAGTTCAGGCTCTGTGGTTTCCAATCGGTTTGATGGCGGCACAGCTTCCTGCAGAATGTCATCGCTCTCTTGTTCTGAAATTGCTCCTTTTACACGTGCATCGCTAAATGGCACGAAACGGAGCACAGTGTCAGTCTCAGAATCAGCGATACCTTCCTGGACCCACCGGTCATACGGCAGAGGTAAAGGAACTCTTTTACAATGTACGCCGTGAATCCAGTTCTTTTTCCCTTTCACTCCAACAGCTGATCTTGTCGAAAGGAGGACGAGATGGGGGCTGGTCCAAAGGGGCTCATCATTTTTCGTCCTTTGGAAATTTCTGACTAGCACCCACGATCCAGGACTGATAGGATGTCCTGGAGCTTCAGAGGCCTGAGGCAGAGTATCGTGGACCTGTTGGTGTAAGACACGCAATTTAGCCGTCAATTCATACAGATAATCAAGAAGTACTGGATGTTCGATCTCACTGAATTTTGTCGGCCTTGGCACTCCCCATATATTGGCCGGGCGGCCAAATACAATCTCATACGGATTAAGTCCCACTCGTGAATGCACAGTCATTCTTGTCGATAGGAGTGCTAAGGGTAGCGCGTCAGGCCATTTAAGCCCAGAACTCGCTTGGATCTTGGCTAATTTGAGCTTCAATGTGCCATTATAGCACTCTACTAGTCCAGCTGATTGGGGGTGATTTGCAGCGTGAAATTTCTGCTTAATGCCTAGTCCTTCGCATACATTCTTCATCACTCGTCCCACAAATTCACTCCCATTATCACTCCAGACCATTCTCGGCATTCCAAACCTAGGGAAGAATTCCTTGACAAGGGCTTTAGCTGTGGATAAGGCAGTATTGTCTTTTAGGGGATATGCTTCTATCCATCTTGAGAAAGCGCAGACAACAACAAGTACATATTTCAGATTGTTGCACCTTTCCATGTGGATGAAATCTAGCTGCAAAACCTCAAACGGATACGTTGGGGCGCAAAATGCCCAGCTGGAGTTGGGGTTCCCCTACCAGGGTTGTATTTCAAACATACCATGCAATTTTTGACCACATTCTCCGCACACTTGGGGATTCCAGCATTCTGCCATACTGGCGCTAACAACTTACAAATCCCTCTCACACTGATATGTGCCATTCCATGTGCCATTGTAACCACTGGAAGCACATAAGCATCAGGTAACAACCATCGCCGGTGTTCTGACAAATCAATCCAACAACCATTCTCATCCAACTTATCCTTACTTCCTTCCCACATGCTCAATTCTTTCTCTGTGGCTTCAGCTTGAAGGGATTTCACACTCTCTATCGTGTCTTCACACATTCCAACATCACCAACCCATCTTGAATGGCCTGCGACATACATTCGATTCGTCACATCTTTTGCTGTTTCTTTCGTGATTTCATCAGCAAATGCATTACCACGACCAACATCATCAACAATCTTCTTGTGTGCACTGCATTTCACAATCGCAACTTGTAACGGTAAGGTCAGTGATTCAAGGAGATCATTCACCAACTGACCATTCTGAATCTTAGTTCCATGCGACGTCAGGAACCCACGTTCTTTCCACAAGCGCCCAAAACTATGGGCCACGCCAAAGGCATACTGACTGTCAGTATATATGTTCACTTTCATTCCTTTTGACAACATGCATGCTCTTGTAAGTGCAATTAATTCTGCTGCTTGAGCCGAGTTATGTGGTATACGTACAGTTTCAACAATCGTGTGCAAAGTCGTGATATCATACGCAGCAGTTGTATCACCATTCGGAAGCTTGAAGTACGAACCATCCACCCATAAGGTACCATCACACTCAACCAGGGGAGTATCTTTAAGACCCACTCTCCCTTTTGTTTCTTCTTCTGTTCTGAACAGACAATCATGCTGTTCAATCTCATCTGTGTCTGCTGAGATCGGTAATAATGTAGCTGGATTCAACGTGTTGCACCTCTTTATGTGCACATGACTCGCTAGCAGTGTCAACTCGTACCCTGACAATCGAGCACTAGTTAAGTGCTGTATCTTAGTTCTGTTTAACAATGTGTCCACCGCATGTGGAACCATTACGATCAACGTGTTATTCATTACTAACCCAGCAGACTGTCGAATAGACACAGCTGCTGCCGCTGTAGCTCTCAAGCAACTTGGCAATGCCTTAGCTACTGGATCCAAAATCGATGAAAAATACGCGCACGGACACTGTCTGTCTCCAAAAGACTGTGTCAGCACCGACAACGCACAACCTTCTTTCTCGTGAACATACAATGTAAAAGGTTTACTGTAGTCAGGGGTACCCAACACAGGAGCCGAACATAATGACTTACGTAATTCAGAAAAGCTTTTCTGACACTCTTCAGACCATGGGACGGGATTCGGTGTATCTTTGCATGTTAGTGCTATCAAAGGTTTTGCCAGCAAAGAAAAACTCGGGATCCACTGCCTACAGTACGAAGTAATACCCAAGAAAGCCCGCACTTCTCTCTGTGTTCTTGGCACGCTCAATTGTACAATGGCCTGAATTCTTTCTGGGGTCAGTTTCCTTCCCTTCTTCGATAAGAGATGACCTAAGTAGGTCACTTCTTGTCGACAATATTGCAGTTTTGAGAGAGATACTTTGTGATGAAAGGCAGACAAATGACGCAACAATGACAATGTAGCGTCTTTACAAATCTCTTCAGTATCCGCGGCGATTAGTAAATCGTCAACATACTGAATAAGGGTAGCACCACTTGGTAAAACAATTGCACCAAGTTGCGCCTTTAAAGCCTGACTGTATATTGATGGACTTTCACAGTAGCCCTGTGGAGAGCGTTTAAAGCGGAAGCTTCGACCTCCTAAACTAAAACCAAAAATATCCCTGCTTTCCTCTGCAATCGGGATGCTAAAGAAAGCATTCTTTAAATCAATCACTGAGAACCAAGCAGCAGAAGCTGGGGTCATAGTTAACAAGGCAGTTATATCAGGGACAACTGGAAACTGTGGCACAACTATCTTATTGACCTCTCTAAGATCGATCACAAATTTGTAAACAGGTGGCTGAGAAGGGTCAGTACGTTTTAAAACAGGCAAAACAGGACTATTGCAAACGTTGCCTCTTGTCTCTTCAATTACATCTTTTTCAATCAAATCATAGATGATCGCTAACAAAGCTTTCTCACCTTCATTAGAGATCTTATACTGGGGAATGCGTGGCAATTTAACATTTGCCTTCAAAGTGACTACATATGGCGGTATTTCCAAGAGACCCACATCGTTAGGACCAGTAGCCCAAAGGACATCTGGAAGAGACGACAATTCAGCTGGCAGTTTATTCTTCGACAAATACATTGGAGAAATCACTTCCCTACCCAGTGTAAGTTGTACTCCTGAGGGAGAACAATATAATGTCGCATGTAATCTCTTTAACAAATCCAATCCTAACAGATTTTCACCACATCCGGTCGTTAGGATAAGGGGTGCTTTCAGCTCACAAGGTCCAACAGAAAGGGACATAGGGCTAGAGATCGGATTTCTAACCGGGGCGCCAGAAAAACCTACTGAAACATTCATTTCGCCAGACAAAGGTGCGCCAGGGAGTTTTGAGTGCATAATTGAACTTTTTGCAGCACCAGTATCCAACAGAAAAGGCTCTGACACACCGGCTGTAGTCACCTTAACATACGGTTTACTCTGATCCACTGGCACTGAAACAACTCCCTCTCTTTGTCTACGGCTGTCCTAGTAACCATTACCTTCCGCATTTTCATCTTCTGCATAATAGTCATTATTATAGTACTGTGCTGTCCCACCAGTTACATTGGCCTGCTGGTCAAAACTGTTCATCCTATTTTGAAGCGGAAGAGGACGCGCATTCTGGGGAACATTACCACGCCCTCTACCTCTAGGAGCCTGCTGACCACCTCTACCTCTCGCGCCATAAGCATTATTCGTGCGCTGCAACAATATAGGACAACTATACTTAAAGTGACCTTCTTGTTTGCAATACGAACACTGATTGGGACCCACGGGAACACGCGGTTGGGAATACCCGAACCTTTGCGAGTTACTCTGAAACTGTTGGGGTTGTTGATAGTTAATCTGACCTTGCCTATAGTTATTCTGATCTCTGCGTGGCGGGTAAGCCTGCTGTAAAAGAACCTTCGTCTTTAACTCTTTTGTTTTCTTGTCTGCTCTATCCTTCTCATCTTTATCCCTATTTTCGTAATACTGTGCAGTGGCCAGTATTTGCGCTGATGAGGAAACAGCCCAGGAACTCTCTGAATCTTTTAATTTCTTACACAACTTGGGAAGCAAATTATGCACAAATTTATCAACAAATAACCGTTGACCACCTTCCGTACTCATATCTTGACCACTGTGGTCGATAAATGTTTCTTCAAACCTGGTGAAGAAATCAGACACTGTTTCGTCTTTCTTTTGTTTGCATGCCAATAATTTATCCCAATTCACACGCATCGCCGGCATTAAAGTCTTCAAGTAGGTAATAATTCTACCAGGGAGTTCGGCTACTAAGGGCTCAGGTTTTGCACCACCAACTTGTGCAGTGTCTGTAGCAATGATATTAGCCCATGTGCCACCTAGTTCTGCAACATGGTCTGTATTACGAATCAATCCCCACAAAGGCTGTGGAACAACATTCCCGAACAACATATCTATGTCAGCTAAATTCATGACACACGATTCTGCGGTCTGTGATAACTCCTTATAATATCCTGCAGGGTTTTTACGGGGGTCAGGCAATGTCTGTTTAAGGGCTAAAACTTCTGATCGCTTCCAAGGAACATGTACCCAAACACGCTGAAAATATGGCTGAACAGGTGGATCAGCCTGTGCATCACCAGGTCTCCAAACTGGAGGAACCTCCCGCATTGGATATTGGCGCGCCTTCACCTGTTTACCCACAGGGAGCTCTTTGTCGAACAACGACTGATGACAATCCCCCTTCCTGAAGGACAACAATGTCGTGACTGCGTTCTCGACATCGGCGCCCACAATCGCGCCTTTCCCAAATTCAAACCGTGCATGACACAACTCCTGTGGGCTTGAATCTAGCCCATGATCTTCCAATTCCTCACAGAGGAATTCACACATTTTCTCAAAAACGTACCTCTGTTTTGATGCTTCCCATTGATGAAAAACATTTACAACAGACTCCACATCATATCTTGAAGGAAAAATAATCCATCTACGTGCCATGCGGACTAGGACTTCTTTCTCTCCAGAATCAGGCAGCTGACTACGCAACTGCTTACGTTGGGGCCCAGGGGTCGTACTAGGTGACCCAAAGAGAGGCGATATAAAACTAGTGACCGCACTAGCTATTCGTTGTCGTGTAGAAGGAGAAGTTGAGGCAAGAACAGGGGGAAAGATAGAGGGAAGAAAAACAGGTGCAGATACAGGTACAGGGGTCGTATCAGGAAGAGTGCCGAGGGAGGCAGTTGATGTACTAGGTAGAGTCGCAGGAAGCGCAGAAGAGATAGGTGGCGAAACCGGCGGACCTTGAGAGGGGTGCGCCGTAGGCATAGGAGCCGGCTGAGGAGGAGCTGGCGGCTGCGGGAAAGCTTGCGGGAAATTAACTGGAGCCTGTACATTTAAGGGCTGCGGAGGTGCTGTAGCACTCTGCACATACGGGGGTGGCGAACTCAGCAAATGTGACATTAGGGGATCTTTCTCCTTTTCTTTTGACGCATCTTGCTGAAGGGGCGGCAAAACTGGGTAACATTTATCAATCACTAATTCACGTTGCCTGCGTAACTGCTCATTCATTTGCTCTTCTTCATTATCCTTAAACTGCAAAGCTGCTTGCATTATCGACATACCTTTCTCTCTTTTATTTTTCTTTGCTAATTTAATTTCTTTCTGTTTGGCTTCCTTTCGCCATAGGCGGAAAGAATCAAACATCGCCGGCCGGGCTTTCTTTTTAAATAATTTAACTTCTAAGTTATCTAGGATTTCTGTGTCGAAACTACCATTTTGGGGCCATTTTAAAACACCATCCTTTCTGGTGTATCGGATCCATACTTCATTATACGCAATGGGGCCCACGCCGTGTTTCACATAAAGCTCATACGTTGGAGTTCCAATTGGAGTAACCGGACACGAATCCTCTAATCGGGAGTCCCTATTACAACCCAAACAAAACAAATTTCCAAATATACTAGAACCAGGCATCTTCGCTCACTAGTCTAGTTTCAAACTTCAAAGGATTATCGAATACGATAGTCTCGTGAATACACGAGTCCTTCGGCTTTGGCACTTGCAAGTTCCAAATCAAAGCGATCCCGAAGGGATACCAAACCAAACTAAGGACCGGGAGACGCTCCACTTATACTTAACTGAGGTATCGATGACGTCACCAGAAGACTCGTTTAATCGTTTTGCTCTACCAAATCATCAAGGGTCCAAAACAGGGCGATAGTCAGGGCAGCAGTCCGTCGTAGCCGTCGGGACGCGGAGAACCTCGCAGTTAAGACTTTCGGACCACGTCGACATGCAGGGGTCGATGAAGTGGCGGCCTTCCTCCAGAATTTTCACACAAAGCTCCTCACGAACCTCTGGCTTGGACCGGTACCGCTGAAATCGCCCCACATTGGGCGCCAACTGAAGTACTGGGTTTTTCAGAACCAACCCAGCGGTGCCAGGGGACACACCCGAAGACTTTGAGTTCTTCCTGTCTCAGACCACAGAAACACAGAGTCTTCTAGATGAAGTCCAAGATCGTATTTATTGGCTGCAGACCAATCACAGGTATCCGAGAAGTACAACACGATGTATGTTCTCAGGAGACTGCCCCAAACCAAAAACCAGTCTTTTCTTATATACAAAAATATTACGCTCTGGGCAACACCACCCCTATTTTACAAGTAGTTGTTCACATATTTTTGCTTCAAAGGAACAGCAAAGTCATTATGATAATCCCACATTTCAGCTCGGTCATGTTAGAGGTCGTGCTTCATGTACTCTAATTCTTAGTAAAACGCAGGGAAACTCCAAGTCCCAGAATGCCTAGCCAGAGGGAATACCTTGTATGCCTTCTCATGATGCATCACCAGATCATGTGACTGCTGCATCACCAGACCATGTGATTGCTGCCGGCATATAAGCTGACTGAACACTCCCACAAGTGCTTGGCCTCACTTCCTGTATTTGGACCACGCCCCTGTTTCCTCGTTTGGATTCCTCCTGAACCTAGTCCTCGTCTGCCTCCGTTTACCTCGACATTTCAGCTCCAGTCTGCACGGCGCTTGGGATTCCTGCGTGAGTTGGCATCCCGCCGAAGTGTTATTCTCCCTCTAGCGTGAGGAAGCGCTGTTCCAAAGATTCTTTTTCGTTAGCGCGAGGTCGCGCTATTCCATATGTTTTCGTCTTCCTGATTTTGACCTTAGCGCTTGCTACGCGCTGCCTGGCCCTTTGAACCTTGACGCACTGACTTGCCCCTTTGAACTTTGGCGCGCTGCCGTGTTGCCGTGCACTTTGGACTCCGTGCACTTTTGACTCTGATGCGCGAAAGCGCTGATTCTCAAGCAGCCTTGCCTTTTGCTTCTGATTGTGGAAACAGTAGCGCTGGCTACGCGCTGCCTTGTCCTTTGCCTGCCTTCCAGAACTCAAGAAACGCTGTGGAACTGCCGATGACGAAATAATCGGTAAGCTGTATTTTTGGACGACACACTTGAGCGTTTCAGTGGAATTGACAATCCATGAACATTTAACACAGCGCAGGTTATGTCGCTGTATGTACCCGTTATCCTATGAGTTTGGAACCTGCACTCCGTCCCCAGTAGCCACCGCGAGGTGCAGGATCGTCTGGTTTTGAATCCTCCTTCGTTTCATCTTTTTCAAGAAGAGACCTTCTATCCCTATTCCTAGGTCTGATGGTGTAAGTATGAAAAGGCATATAATGTAATGATTACAGTGAAGAGGGAGGGGAACGCAATAGATTAGATCTCACATAGTGTATGTTGTCTCTTTTGTCTCCCTGCAGGAACCCAGATTCCCATACCTGCCATCCCAATCAAAGACCTGGTGGTCCTTTCGGGTCTCTTCGCCCTCGTGGGGTCAGATCTTCCTATAGTGTATTTATACCTAGGGGAGACTGGACTCTAGGAGGGAGTAGAGACTTACTCTTCGCTCCCGTGGATCTCGGACTCTCTGTCGTTGGACCTAGCACCGGACAGAAAGGCCAAGCCCACGTAATTTTACATCCCCTGAGCGAAGATGGATCAGGGCGCGTCTTATGACGCATCCAGGGTTACCCCGGTGTGTCTGGACAACCCAGATATTACCATGTCTGAACTAGCAAGTACCGTAGCTGCATTACAGTCAGAAATTAGAGCATTACGGGGAGAGAATCAGCGTTTGGTAACAGAAGTGGGAATCTTAAGAACACACACATCGTTAGAGACAGTAGGAACATTTCCCAAACAGAAACGCAATTATATCCAGCCTGGTCATTTTCAACCTCCACCCTCAAATGCATCGGCTTCTCCGGCTTCCGCGTCTGCCCCTGTTAATGTAACTGTTATAGCCCCACCCCATACGCCATTGGCCATGCCTGAACGATTTAACGGGGATAGCACTAAATATGCAGTTTTCATGAAACAGTGCCATCTTCAGTTCCTGTGTCGCGCGGCGGCGTTCCCTGATGATGCTGCCAAAGTAGCCTTCATCATATCATATCTGAGTGGGAATGCAGCTCTCTGGGCAGTGCCATTAGTGGACAATGACGATCCTGTTCTCTATAATTTAGCACAGTTCAAAGACAGAATGCGGAGTTTGTTCGCTCGCCATTCATACATGCAGGCCAGCGACAACGAGTTACTGAATTTGAAACAAGGTGCGAAGGACCTTCTTTCGTACATAACCACGTTTAATCGCTTAGTTACGGAGACACAGTGGCCCGAAGAGAAACGAACACCCCTATTTTATAGGGGTTTAAGAGATGAGTTAAAAGACATTCTGTCTCAGATTGTTGATCCTCCAGAGGACTGTGCATACTTCATAGACTTAGTGGTCAAATTAGATCACAGACTGACAGAAAGGAGAGGAGAGAAGTCCAAAGGCGACTACCCCCGTCTTTTCCTTTCCAGGCCTGACAAAAAGGAGTCCAAAGAGTCAGGTGAACCAATGCAAATTGGGGGAATCAGAGGACCCTTAACAGCGGAAGAACGAGACAAACGAAGACGTTTGAATCTATGTCTGTACTGTGGTAAGGGAGGGCATTTTGCCCGAGAATGTCCCGGGAAGCCTAAAAAACTAGGTAGTATTCCCGTAAACAAACCCGGGGCAGTTCCAGTGGCGGAAAACTAAAAGACTTGGTAAGTGTCGAGGTCGATTTCCCAAGTCCTTCCGTGTCTCAGATCTCGCAGTCTGTCTCTACCCATGTGCCCCCGGTGCCCAAACACTTTCTTATTACGGTGGTCTTTATTTTGCCCTCTCAACATAGAAAGTCTATGGCTATCTTGCTGGATTCTGGGGCTACTGGAATTTTTTTAGATATAACGGTAGCTAAAGCGATGGGATTGCAATTTATCACAAAACCTCACCCCGAAAGGGTTAGAGCTGTAGACGGGTCCGAATTGTCATCAGGTTTGATTAAACATCAAACACCTCCACTTATCATGGTGTGTGATAATGGGCATTCCGAGTCAATTATCTTTGATCTCATAGACACTCCCACGTTTGGGGCCATATTAGGAGTACCCTGGCTACAACTACACAATCCCCACATTGATTGGGTGTCTAGAACAGTAACATTAAGGTCTTCTTTTTGCACACTGCACTGTTACCGAGAATCTGCACTTTGGCAAACGCCTTTATGTTGCGCTGCTGTGTCCTCCAACGCCACGAGTCTGCCTACGGAATACCAAGAGTTTGCTAGTGTTTTTGACGAAGTGAAAGCGACAGCTCTACCACTACATAGAGCATATGACTGCAGGATTGATTTAATCCCTGGAGCTGAATTACCCATCAGTCGAGTATACGCCTTGACTGAACCAGAGACTAAATATCTTTATGATTACTTGCAAGAGATGTTGAAGAAGGGTTTTATTAGGCATTCGACCTCCCCTGTATCCTCGCCTCTTTTCTTCATCCCCAAACGAGAGGGAGGATTGAGAGCCTGCCTGGACTACCGCGCTTTAAATAAAGCTACGGTAAAAAACAAATATCCTCTTCCCCTCATCTCCACTCTCCTGGATCAAGTACGTAAAGCAAAAATATTCACCAAACTAGACCTCAGAGGTGCGTACCATTTGATTAGAGTAAGAGAGGGAGACGAGTGGAAAACGGCCTTCCGTACCAAATTCGGTTTATTCGAATACTGCGTGATGCCGTTTGGCCTCTGTAATGCTCCAGCAGCATTCCAATTTTTTGTGAATGAGATTTTACGTGATTACTTAGACATCTTTGTCATCGTCTATATTGACGATATTCTAATCTATTCACAAAATGAGCAAGACCATGTGGAACATGTGCGGCTTATACTGCAACGCTTGCACGAACACCATCTCTTTGCCAAATTGGATAAGTGTTTGTTTCACACACGGAAGGTAGACTTCTTGGGTTTCGTTATCTCACCTGAAGGAATTCATATGGATCCAGCTAAAATCGCTGCTATCACCAACTGGAACAGTCCCAAGACAGTGAAAGAAATACAATCCTTCTTAGGTTTCGCTAATTTTTATAGAAGATTTATTCACCACTTCTCTGAATTAGTGTCTCCTATTACTAGACTGCTTAAAAAAGGGGTGCAGTTTGAATGGGATAAAACTGCTGAAAAAGCCTTCCAGACCCTAAAGGACAGGTTCACTTCTGCCCCCATAATCAGACACGCCAATGAAACCCTGCCTTATTTTGTGGAGGCAGACGCCTCACAATATGCAGTGGGGGGAGTATTGTCGCAGCGTGACGAAAGCACGGGCACTCTCCATCCTGTGGCCTATTTCTCAAAGACCCTCTCTCAAGCAGAACAGAATTATACGATTGGGGAAAGGGAATTGTTAGCCATAAAGATGGCTTTTCAGGAGTGGAGGCACTATTTATTAGGGTCACCCCATACTATCACGATTTATTCTGACCATAGGAATCTGCAATTCTTTCGATCTGCTAGAGCTCTCACTCCTAGGCAGATGAGATGGGTGTCTTTCTTCTGTGAATATGACTTTATTATCAACTTTCGGCCGGGTGCAAGGCATGGAAAAGCAGATGCTTTATCCCGGTTAGGAAAAGAGCTCAGTATCACAGAGGAAGAACCGGTGCCCATCATTCCTGAAAACAAGATTGTGGCGTTGAATACACAAGAGGAGGTTACTTCTGATTCCTTTCTTGCCCAGTTAGAACAGGAGTATAGACAGTTAGACCAGGAGACATGGTTAGCAGATCCATTGAACACGGTGGTGAATGGCTTATTCTATCATGATGGAAAGTTGTTCATTCCCTCATCTGAAACTCGGTCTCTAATACTGAAATGGTGTCACACGTCACCCCTGGCGGCACATCCGGGAAATGACAAGACCCGTCAAATGTGTCAGCGATGGTTCTGGTGGAAAGATATGTATCATGACATCTCTGAATTTTGTAAGGCCTGTTCCACCTGTGCACGACAGAAATCCATGCATTGTGCTCCTGCTGGTCTATTACGACCTTTACCTGTACCTGAATGTCCTTGGTCCACTCTCAGCATGGATTTCATCACTGATTTGCCCCAAGTAAAGGTTACACCACGATCTTGGTGGTAGTGGATCTGCTGTCCAAAATGGCACATTTTATTCCTCTTAAAAGACTACCTCGAGCCACTGAACTCATTGACATCTTCATAAATCACGTAGTGAAATTACATGGATTGCCCTCGGTCATAGTGTCAGACAGAGGCCCCCAATTCATCTCTAAATTTTGGCAAGGCCTCTGTAAAACACTACACATAGATCATCGACTCTCGTCCGCCTATCATCCTCAGACGGATGGACAAACCGAGAGGACAAATCAAACCCTGGAACAATTTTTAAGATGTTTATTGAGTACTATAACCAGTGAATGGAGTCAAGCTCTTCCCTTAGCGGAATTCGCCTACAATAATTCCACACATTCTGCTTCCAAGATTTCTCCTTTTTTCTTTGTGACAGGACAACACCCAAGATTCCTCCCTTTACATCTACCCCCTGAAATTTTAAACATTCCTGCAGTACACGAACACCACAAGATACTTAGCTCTATCTGGGAACAAGCCACTAGAGAATTACGGGAAGCCAAACAACACATGAAAGAACAGGCAGACAAACATAGGCGCCCGGCGCCAGACTACTCTGAAGGGGATAAAGTTTGGTTATCCACGAAGAACCTCAGACTAGCAGGTCCACGTAAATTCTGGCCCAGGTACATAGGACCTTTTCCTATATCTAGTATAATCAATCCGGTAGCCATGAAACTAGAACTCCCTACAGATATGCATATACACCCCGTCTTTCACACTTCCCTTCTCAAACCCTTCCTCCCTCCCTCTAGCCCAGAGCCTCCACCTCCTCCCATCACCGTGAACGGTGAACAAGAATTTGAAGTCAGACGCATTGTGGATTCTCGTAGACTTCGAGGAAGGTTACAATACCTAGTAGATTGGGTGGGGTATTCTCCTGAAGATAGAACTTGGGAACCTGCAGAGAATGTACACGCCCCAGTTTTAGTCAGGAGATTTCACGCCTTACATCCCAACAAACCCAGACCTGTTATTAGACCGTTAGGGGGGAGAACTGTTAGAGGTCGTGCTTCATGTACTCTAATTCTTAGTAAAACGCAGGGAAACTCCAAGTCCCAGAATGCCTAGCCAGAGGGAATACCTTGTATGCCTTCTCATGATGCATCACCAGATCATGTGACTGCTGCATCACCAGACCATGTGATTGCTGCCGGCATATAAGCTGACTGAACACTCCCACAAGTGCTTGGCCTCACTTCCTGTATTTGGACCACGCCCCTGTTTCCTCGTTTGGATTCCTCCTGAACCTAGTCCTCGTCTGCCTCCGTTTACCTCGACATTTCAGCTCCAGTCTGCTCGGCGCTTGGGATTCCTGCGTGAGTTGGCATCCCGCCGAAGTGTTATTCTCCCTCTAGCGCGAGGAAGCGCTGTTCCAAAGATTCTTTTTCGTTAGCGCGAGGTCGCGCTATTCCATATGTTTTCGTCTTCCTGATTTTGACCTTAGCGCTTGCTACGCGCTGCCTGGCCCTTTGAACCTTGACGCACTGACTTGCCCCTTTGAACTTTGGCGCGCTGCCGTGTTGCCGTGCACTTTGGACTCCGTGCACTTTTGACTCTGATGCGCGAAAGCGCTGATTCTCAAGCAGCCTTGCCTTTTGCTTCTGATTGTGGAAACAGTAGCGCTGGCTACGCGCTGCCTTGTCCTTTGCCTGCCTTCCAGTACTCAAGAAACGCTGTGGAACTGCCGATGACGAAATAATCGGTAAGCTGTATTTTTGGACGACACACTTGAGCGTTTCAGTGGAATTGACAATCCATGAACATTTAACACAGCGCAGGTTATGTCGCTGTATGTACCCGTTATCCTATGAGTTTGGAACCTGCACTCCGTCCCCAGTAGCCACCGCGAGGTGCAGGATCGTCTGGTTTTGAATCCTCCTTCGTTTCATCTTTTTCAAGAAGAGACCTTCTATCCCTATTCCTAGGTCTGATGGTGTAAGTATGAAAAGGCATATAATGTAATGATTACAGTGAAGAGGGAGGGGAACGCAATAGATTAGATCTCACATAGTGTATGTTGTCTCTTTTGTCTCCCTGCAGGAACCCAGATTCCCATACCTGCCATCCCAATCAAAGACCTGGTGGTCCTTTCGGGTCTCTTCGCCCTCGTGGGGTCAGATCTTCCTATAGTGTATTTATACCTAGGGGAGACTGGACTCTAGGAGGGAGTAGAGACTTACTCTTCGCTCCCGTGGATCTCGGACTCTCTGTCGTTGGACCTAGCACCGGACAGGTCAGCCCACAATTATTTACCCAGCGAGGCTCAGAACCTTCATCAGATTTCAGCGGACCCCAATAAACGGGCACCTCCTCCTCGTAAAGAAAGCCATAAAGTAGGAAACAGAGTCAGGTGTGAAAGAGATTAGTCAGGGTTCGTGTGGGAAGAACGACTTTATGGTGTGTCAAGCCCTGATGCTAATCCCATTTGGCCGCAGTAAAAGGAACCGGCCGGACATGAATGACCTCGGGCATTGGAGTTAGTTTACAGGTCACAAAGAAGTCACAGAAGGTGTACGTGTCCTTTAGGCTTAGGCATGGCCTTAGTGCACAGCCTATGTGAGGGCAACCACATAATGGCTACCGCTCTAAAATGGAACCTGTGGGTACGATGTATATATAGTATCGTATACATGGTGAATTCATCGGTAAAACATGACGAACACACTCATACATACCGCGCTAGTCATTTGCGGTTCGCTGATACCAAAAACGGCATGGCGGGGCCATGCCACCGACATGGTTTCGAAATTTACAGTACCACAGACCCTCCTTTTGCCCTCACATAGGCAATAACTATACTAATCTGAGTCCAGATCTATGTTCATAAAGTCATGGAGATGCTGCTGTAGCATCATCCCATTGCTCAGCTCGTCCCTTGATACAGGTTTCCTTACACATGATGTAACACAGAGGCTACACATTACAGGGGCACACTGTATACATAGACAGAATAGAAAAAGAATGGCTAAGATCATCCCAGTGGTCATTAGAATCTTCCATCCCCAGGCTGATATCAGTCCCCAGAACCACTCCATCATCGACCAACCTCCTTTGTCCACGTGAATGGATTCGGAAATCTTATGCAGTTTGGAGATGGCTTGATAGACTGTCGGAGCGTTATCTGGTATGAAAATACAGCAGCTTGATTGGATGACCTTACATACTCCACCACGGTCTGCAAGTATTACATCTAGAACCATGTGGTTCTGCAACGTCATGAGGCGATCCGCTTGGAGCTCAGCTGTCAAGTTACCAAGGGCACCAGCCGTCACATTAACAGTGGTTTCAACTACACGAGTCAGTTGTCTCAGGTTCCTACTATTGACCATTGGTCCCCAAAACGGCAGGAAACCCAAGAAAAAGTCTCCCGCTTCCTGACCGGCAGTATCCTCTTTACTAACAACGCCTCTCACAACTCTAGTCTTGTGATAATCAGAGGCAGCAGTAAATGTCGGCGGCAGTAAATTTGCGACATAGCATGTGCCCGAGAAATCCGGGGGCAACCATGTATATGCTCGGTCATTGCAAACAAAGTATGTACCCTTGGCAGCCAAGAACGCCGGGGAAAACTGTGATAGAAAAGTGTACGTTTCAGTACAGTCACTCTTCCCTAGTTGAGCTCTTGGATTCTGACCATTGCCTTGTAAACAGAACCGACCTATGTGGGGTACGACCCAAATTGGGGATGAACTCTTACGCTGTTTCTCGCCCAGACTAATGCTGTACCCCGTCGCGTTCCAACCTACATAAGCCCGCAACTCATCCTTGGGAATGGATGAATATGCATTGATATCTCTGCTCATATCAGCAACTCCTTTCATCAAGGTCTTATTGTTCGTGCTCGGTCTAGTGGAACGCGGTGGTCGCGGGGAGTAGGTTTCAAGCGCAAAAAGAAACATAGTCTGGAATGCCCATGACGACCCATTATAGCTAAACGGCAGCACTAGATATGGGATACCCTTATTAATGGTATGCGGCATCAAACCACACACCCAGCAATTTGTTGTATTCATAACTAATTGATGTTGGTGCAGAAGTTGAATAAACGAATTGTTTACGAATTCAGAACGTCTAGCTTGTTCGTGTTCAGGCAGAGGGTGGAAAGAGTGTGAGGAAACAGTAGGAGGAGGTATGGGCTGTATAGTGGGTGCAAGTGGCACTTGAAAAGACAATAATACACAACATACAGAAAACATCATCATGCTAAATAGGACAAACAGACATAATACAAAACGTTTGCTATTCATTATTTTACATATTCTGCTCTTAAAATTCATTTCCTCAGCGGGTCTCTTCATCTTGAAAAACTCCATCCTCTAATCGTGCTGTTCGCGGCGGATGAGTGTCTTCTGCTAAGGAGTACACCTGTCAGTCCAGGGAACGCCCTAGACCAACCAGAACCGTTGACCTAACGTCTCCGGCTTGTACCCCAAAGTCTTGGCACCGCAACCCTACAGCTGAACCCGGATGGTGGTTCGAAAAAGAAAAAATAAGAAAGTCTTTCAGATGAGAGAGAGAGCTGCACTTCTAAGAAAAATATCAAATAGGAATTTTTATTTGTCCATAGTTCTCGGCCTCAAATTGTAGCGACTTCTTGTAGGTACTGTCTGGTCTTGAAACAAGAGTTCAGGCTCTGTGGTTTCCAATCGGTTTGATGGCGGCACAGCTTCCTGCAGAATGTCATCGCTCTCTTGTTCTGAAATTGCTCCTTTTACACGTGCATCGCTAAATGGCACGAAACGGAGCACAGTGTCAGTCTCAGAATCAGCGATACCCTCCTGGACCCACCGGTCATACGGCAGAGGTGAAGGAACTCTTTTACAATGTACGCCGTGAATCCAGTTATTTTTCCCTTTCACTCCAACAGCTGATCTTGTCGAAAGGAGGACGAGATGGGGGCCGGTCCAACGGGGCTCATCATTTTTCGTCCTTTGGAAATTTCTGACTAGCACCCACGATCCAGGACTGATAGGATGTCCTGGAGCTTCAGAGGCCTGAGGCAGAGTATCGTGGACCTGTTGGTGTAAGACACGCAATTTAGCCGTCAATTCATATAGATAATCAAGAAGTACTGGATGTTCGATCTCACTGAATTTTGTCGGCCTTGGCACTCCCCATATATTGGCCGGGCGGCCAAATACAATCTCATACGGATTAAGTCCCACTCGTGAATGCACAGTCATTCTTGTCGATAGGAGTGCTAAGGGTAGCGCGTCAGGCCATTTAAGCCCAGAACTCGCTTGGATCTTGGCTAATTTGAGCTTCAATGTGCCATTATAGCACTCTACTAGTCCAGCTGATTAGGGGTGATTTGCAGCGTGAAATTTCTGCTTAATGCCTAGTCCTTCGCATACATTCTTCATCACTCGTCCCACAAATTCACTCCCATTATCACTCCAGACCATTCTCGGCATTCCAAACCTAGGGAAGAATTCCTTGACAAGGGCTTTAGCTGTGGATAAGGCAGTATTGTCTTTTAGGGGATATGCTTCTATCCATCTTGAGAAAGCGCAGACAACAACAAGTACATATTTCAGATTGTTGCACCTTTCCATGTGGATGAAATCTAGCTGCAAAACCTCAAACGGATACGTTGAGGCGCAAAATGCCCAGCTGGAGTTGGATTTCCCCTACCAGGGTTGTATTTCAAACATACCATGCAATTTTTTACCACATTCTCCGCACACTTGTGGATTCCAGCATTCTGCCATACTGGCGCTAACAACTTACAAATCCCTTTCACACTGATATGTGCCATTCCATGTGCCATTGTAACCACTGGAAGCACATAAGCATCAGGTAACAACCATCACCGGTGTTCTGACAAATCAATCCAACAACCATTCTCATCCAACTTATCCTTACTTCCTTCCCACATGCTCAATTCTTTCTCTGTGGTTTCAGCTTGAAGGGATTTCACACTCTCTATCGTGTCTTCACACATTCCAACATCACCAACCCATCTTGAATGGCCTGCGACATACATTCGATTCGTCACATCTTTTGCTGTTTCTTTCGCGATTTCATCAGCAAATGCATTACCACGACCAACATCATCAACAATCTTCTTGTGTGCACTGCATTTCACAATCGCAACTTGTAACGGTAAGGTCAGTGATTCAAGGAGATCATTCACCAACTGACCATTCTGAATCTTAGTTCCATGCGACGTCAGGAACCCACGTTCTTTCCACACGCGCCCAAAACTATGGGCCACGCCAAAGGCATACTGACTGTCAGTATATATGTTCACTTTCATTCCTTTTGACAACACGCATGCTCTTGTAAGTGCAATTAATTCTGCTGCTTGAGCCGAGTTATGTGGTATACGT
This sequence comes from Triturus cristatus, assembly GCF_964204655.1. Lineage (NCBI taxonomy): Eukaryota > Metazoa > Chordata > Amphibia > Caudata > Salamandridae > Triturus > Triturus cristatus. Next base: position 938,937,015 of record NC_140594.1, on the reverse strand, counting down.
GCAGTTTCAACAATCGTGTGCAAAGTCGTGATAGTATACGCAGCAGTCGTATCACCATTCGGAAGCTTGAAGCACGAACCATCCACCCATAAGGTACCATCACACTCAACCAGGGGAGTATCTTTAAGATCCACTCTCCCTTTTGTTTCTTCTTCTGTTCTGAACAGACAATCATGCTGTTCAATCTCATCCGTGTCTGCTGAGATCGGTAATAATGTAGGTGGATTCAACGTGTTGCACCTCTTTATGTGCACATGACTCGCTAGCAGTGTCAACTCGTACCCTGACAATCGAGCACTAGTTAAGTGCTGTGTCTTAGTTCTGTTTAACAATGTGTCCACCGCATGTGGAACCATTACGATCAATGTGTTATTCATTACTAACCCAGCAGACTGTCGAATAGACACAGCTGCTGCCGCTGTAGCTCTCAAGCAACTTGGCAATGCCTTAGCTACTGGATCCAAAATCGATGAAAAATACGCGCACGGATGCTTGTTTCCGGTCCAGGGAGGACCTGGCTTGGCAGTTCGGGCTGGTCTGTTCCCATGAGGCACAGGGTCAAGACTGATTTGCATATGGCCAGGTCTAAACTGGGGTGGCATGGTGAGCAAAATAATGATGGATTTAACCCAGATCTCTTTACTGGGGGTGAATGTTTAGATTTGTTCAGCATTCCATCCATCATTTGTAGGTCCTTTGCTTTCCTGCCCTAAGTGCGCCAGGTATGCCCAGACGTGGGTCCTGCGCTCACTGTGCCACTGGTATCAAGCTATCCTGGCTGACGAGGGGTGAAACCCTGAAACCGGTCCTAGGATGCTTGTTTCTCTATCAGGGAGGACCTGGCTTGGCAGTTCGGGCTGGACTGTTTCCATGAGGCACAGGGTCAAGACTGATTTGCATATGGCCAGGTCTAAACTGGGGTGGCATGGTGAGCAGAAGAATGATGGATTTAACCCAGATCTCTTGACTGCGGGTGAATGTTTAGATTTGTTCTGCATTCCGTCCATCAATTGTGTGTCATTTGCTTTCTCGCCCTATGTGCGCCAGGTATGCACAGACGTGGGTCCTGAGCTCACTGTGCCACTGGAATCAGGCTACCCTGGCTGATGAGGGGTGAAACCCCGAAACCGTTGCTAGGATGCTCATTTCCGGTCCATTGAGGACCTGGCTTGGCATTTCGGGCTGGACTGCTCCCATGAGGCACAGGGTCAAGACTTATTTGCATATGGCCAGGTCTAAACTGGGGTGGCAGGGTGAGCAGAAGAATGATGGATTTAACCCAGATCTCTTGACTGGGGTGAATGTTTAGATTTGTTCTGCATTCCGTCCATCAATTGTGTGTCCTTTGCTTTCTCGCCCCATGTGCGCCAGGTATGCACAGATGTGGGTCCTGGGCTCACTATGCCACTGGAATCAAGCTATCTTGGCTGACGAGGGGTGAGACCCCGAAACCGGTCCTAGGATGCTTGTTTCCGGTCCAGGGAGGACCTGACTTGGCAGTTCGGGCTGGACTGTTCCCATCAGGCACAGGGTCAAGCTTGATTTGCGTATGGCCAAGTCTAAACTGGGGTGGCATGGTGAGCAAAAGAATGATGGATTTAACCTAGATCTCTTGACTGGGGGTGAATGTTTAGATTTGTTCTGCATTCCGTCCATCAATTGTTTGTCCTTTTCTATCTCACCCTAAGTGCGCCAGGTATGCTCAGACGAGGGTCCTGGGCTCACTGTGGCACTGGAATCAAGCTATCCTGGCTGTCGAGGGGTGAAACCCCGAAACCGGTCCTAGGATGCTTTTTTCCGGTCCAGGGAGGACCTGTCTTGGCAGTTCGGGCTGGACTGTTCCCATGAGGCACAGGGTCAAGACTGATTTGCATAGCCAGGTCTAAACTGGGGTGGCTTGGTGAGCAAAAGAATAATGGATTTAACCCAGAACTCTTGACTATGGGTGAATGTTTAGATTTGTTTTGCATTCCGTCCATCAATTGTGTGTACTTTGCTTTCTCGCCCTAAGTGCACCAGGTCTGCCCAGACGTGGGTCCTGGGCTCACTGTGCCACTGGAATCAAGTTATCCTGGCTGCTGAGAGGTGAAACCCCGAAACCGGTCCTAGGATGCTTGTTTCCGGTCCAGGGAGGACCTGTCTTGGCAGTTCGGCTGGGCTGTTCCCATGAGGCACAGAGTCAAGACTGATTTGCATTTGGCCAGGTCTAAACTGGGGTGGCATGGTGAGCAAAAGAATGATGGGTTTAACTCAGATCTCTTGACTGGGGTTGAATGTTTAGATTTGTTCTGCATTCCGTCCATCATTTGTGTGTCCTTTGCTTTCCCGCCCTAACTGCACCAGGTATGCCCAGACGTGGGTCCTGGGCTTACTGTGCCACTGGTATCAAGCTATCCTGGCTGCCGAGGAGTGAAACCCCGAAACCGGTCATAGGATGCTTGTTTCCTGTCCAGGGAGGACCTGTCTTGGCAGTTTGGGCTGGACTGTTTCCATGAGGCACAGGGTCAAGACTGATTTGCATATGGCCAGGTCTAAACTGGGGTGGCATGGTGAGCAAAAGAATGATGGATTTAACCCCGATCTCTTGACTGGGGGTGAATGTTTAGATTTTTTCTGCATTCCGTCCATCAATTCTGTCCTTTGCTTTCTCGCCCTTTGTGCGCCAGGTATGCCCAGACGTGGGTCCTGGGCTCACTGTGCCACTGGAATCAAGCTACCCTGGCTGATGAGGGGTGAAACCCCGAAACCGTTGCTAGAATGCTTGATTCCGGTCCATTGAGGACCTGCCTTGGCATTTCGGGATGAACTGCTCCCATGAGGCACAGGGTCAAGACTTATTTGCATATGGCCAGGTTTAAACTGGGATGGCATGGTGAGCAAAAAGAATGATGGATTTAACCCAGATCACTTGACTGGGGGTGAATGTTTAGATTTGTTCTGCATTCCATCCATCAATTGTGTGTCCTTTTCTTGCTCGCCCTAAGTGCGCCAGGCCTGCTCAGATGTGAGCCCTGGGCTCACTGTGCCACTGGAATCAAGCTATCCTGGCTGACGAGGGATGAGACCCCGAAACCGGTCCTAGGATGCTTGTTTCCGGTCCAGGAAGGACCTGGCTTGGCAGTTCAGGCTGGACTGTTCCCATGAGGCACAGGGTCAAGATTGATTTGTGTATGGCCAAGTCTAAACTGGGGTGGCATGGTGAGCAAAAGAATCATGGATTTAACCCAGATCTCTTGACTGGGGGTGAATGTTTAGATTTGTTCTGCATTCCGTCCATCAATTGTTTGTCCTTTTCTTTCTCGCCCTAAGTGCGCCAGGTATGCCCAGACGTGGGTCCTGGGCTCACTATGCCACTGGAATAAAGCTCTCCTGGCTGACGAGTGGTGAAACCCCGAAACCGGTCCTAGGATGCTTGTTTCCGGTCCAGGGAGGACCTGGCTTGGCAGTTCGGGCTGGACTGTTCCCATGAGGCACAGGGTCAAGACTGATTTGCATATAGCCAGGTCTACACTGGGTGGCTTGGTGAGCAAAAGAATAATGGAGCTAACCCAGAACTCTTGACAATGGGTGAATGTTTAGATTTGTTCTGCATTCCGTCCATCTTTTGTGTGTCCTTTGCTTTTCCGCCCTAAGTGCACCAGGTATGCCCAGACGTGGGTCCTGGGCTCACTGTGCCACTGGTATCAAGCTATCCTGACTGACGAGGAGTGAAACCCCGAAACCGGTCCTAGGATGCTTGTTTACGGTCCAGGGAGGACCTGGCATGGCAGTTTGGGCTGGACTGTTCCCATGAGGCACAGGGTCAAGACTGATTTGCATATAGCCAGGTCTAAACTGGGGTGGCATGGTGAGCAAAAGAATGATGGATTTAACCCAGATCTCTTGACTGGGTGTGAATGTTTAGATTTGTTCTGCATTCCGTCCATCAATTTTGTGTCCTTTGCTTTCTCACCCTAAATGCGCCAGGTATGCCCAGATGTGGGTCCTGGGCTCACTGTGCCACTGGAATCAAGCTATCCTGGCTGACGAGGAGTGAAACCCTGAAACCGGTTCTAGGATGCTTGTTTCTGGTCCAGGGAGAACCTGTATTGACAGTTCGGGCTGGACTGTTCCCATAGGGCACAGGGTCAAGACTCATTTGCATATGGCCAGGTCTAAACTGGGGTGGCATGGTGAGCAAAAGAATGAAGGATTTAACCCAGATCTCTTGACTTGGGGTGAATGTTTAGATTTTTTCTGCATTCCGTCCATCAATTGTGTGTCCTTTTCTTTCTTGCCCTAAGCGCGCCATGTATGCCCAGACGTGGGTCCTGGGCTCACTGTGCCACTGGAATCAAGCTTTCCTGGCTGACGAGAAGTGAAACCCTGAAACCATTCTTAGGATGTTTCTTTCCGGTCCAGGGAGTACCTAGCTTGGCAGTTCGGGCAGGTCTGTTCCCATGAGGCAGGGGTTCAAGACTGATTTGCATATGGCCAGGTCTAAACTGGGGTGGCATGGTGAGCAAAATAATGATGGATTTAACCCAGATCTCTTGTCTGGGGGTGAATGTTTAGATTTGTTATGCATTCCGTCCATCATTTGTGTGTCCTTTGCTTTCCCGCCCTAAGTGCGCCAGGTATACCCAGACGTGGGTCCTGGGCTCACTGTGCCACTGGTATCAAGCTATCCTGGCTGACGAGGAGTGAGACCCCGAAACCGGTCCTAGGATGCTTGTTTCCAGACCAGGGAGGACCTGGCTTGGTAGTTCGGGATGAACTGTTTCCATGAGGCACAGGGTCAAGACTGATTTGCATATGGCCAGGTCTAAACTGGGGTGGCATGGTGAGCAAAAGAATGATGGATTTAACCCAGATCTCTTGACTGGCTATGAATGTTTAGATTTGTTCTGCATTCCGTCCATCAATTGTTGTGTCCTTTGCTTGCTCGCCCTAAGTGCGCCAGGTCTGCTCTGTTGTGGGTCCTGGGCTCACTGTGCCACTGGAATCAAGCTATCCTGGCTGACGAGGGGTGAGACCCCAAAACCAGTCCTAGGATGCTTGTTTCTGGCCCAGGGAGGACCTGTCTTGGCAGTTCGGGCTGGACTGTTCCCATGAGGCACAGGGTCAAGACTGATTTGCGTATGAGCAGGTCTAAACTGGGTTGGCATGGTGAGCAAAAGAATGAAGGATTTAACACAGATCTCTTGACTTGTGGTGAATGTTTAGATTTTTTCTGCATTCCGTCCATCAATTGTGTGTCCTTTTCTTTCTCGCCCTAAGCGCGCCAGGTATGCCCAGACGTGGGTCCTGGGCTCACTGTGCCACTGGAATCAAGCTTTCCTGGCTGACGAGAAGTGAAACCCTGAAACCATTCTTAGGATGTTTCTTTCCGGTCCAGGGAGTACCTAGCTTGGCAGTTCGGGCAGGTCTGTTCCCATGAGGCAGGGGTTGAAGACTGATTTGCATATAGCCAGGTCTAAACTGGGGTGGCATGGTGAGCAAAAGAATGATGGATTTAACCCAGATCTCTTGACTGGGTGTGAATGTTTAGATTTGTTCTGCATTTCATCCATCAATTGTGTGTCCTTTGCTTTCTCGCCCTAAGTGCGCCAGGTATGCCCAGACGTGGGTCCTGGGCTCACTGTGCCACTGGAATCAAGCTATCCTGGCTGACGAGGGGTGAAACCCCGAAACCGATGCTAGGATGCTTGTTTCCGGTCCAGGGAGGACCTGGCTTGGTAGTTCGGACTGGACTGTTCCCATGAGGCAGGGGGTGAAGACTGATTTGCATATGGCCAGGTCTAAACTGGGGTGGCATTTTGAGCAAAAGAATGATGGATTTAACCCAGATCTCTTGACTGGGGTGAATGTTTAGATTTGTTCTGCATTCCGTCCATCAATTGTGTGTCCTTTGCTTTCTTGCCCTAAGTGCGCCAGGTATGCCCAGACGTGGGTCCTGGGCTCACTGTGCCACTGGAATCAAGCTATCCTGGCTGACGAGGAGTGAAACCCTGAAACCGGTCCTAAAATGCTTGTTTCTGGTCCAGGGAGGACCTGTCTTGGCAGTTCGGGCTGGACTGTTCCCATGAGGCACAGGGTCAAGACTCATTTGCATATGGCCAGGTCTAAACTGGGGTGGTATGGTGAGCAAGAGAATGATGGATTTAACCCGGATCTCTTGACTGGGGTGAATGTTTAGATTTGTTCTGCATTCCATCCATCAATTGTGTGTCCTTTGCTTTCTTGCCCTAAGTGCGCCAGGTATGCCCAGACGTGGGTCCCAGGCTCACAGTGCCATTGGAATCAAGCTATCCTGGCTGACGAGGGGTGAAACCCCGAAACCGGTCCTAGGATGCTTGTTTCTGGTCCAGGGAGTACCTAGCTTGGCAGTTCGGGCAGGTCTGTTCCCATGAGGCAGGGGTTCAAGACTGATTTGCATATGGCCAGGTCTAAACTGGGGTGGCATGGTGAGCAAAAGAATGATGGATTTAACCCAGATCTCTTGACTGGGTGTGAATGTTTAGATTTGTTCTGCATTTCGTCCATCAATTGTGTGTCCTTTGCTTTCTCGCCCTAAGTGCGCCAGGTATGCCCAGACGTGGGTCCTGGGCTCACTGTGCCACTGGAATCAAGCTATCCTGGCTGACGAGGGGTGAAACCCCGAAACCGATGCTAGGATGCTTGTGTCCGGTCCAGGGAGGACCTGTCTTGGCAGTTCGGCTGGGCTGTTCCCATGAGGCACAGAGTCAAGACTGATTTGCATATGGCCAGGTCTAAACTGGGGTGGCATGGTGAGCAAAAGAATGATGGGTTTAACTCAGATCTCTTGACTGGGGATGAATGTTTAGATTTGTTCTGCATTCCGTCCATCATTTGTGTGTCCTTTGCTTTCCCGCCCTAACTGCACCAGGTATGCCTAGACGTGGGTCCTGGGCTTACTGTGCCACTGGTATCAAGCTATCCTGGCTGCCGAGGAGTGAAACCCCGAAACCGGTCCTAGGATGCTTGTTTCCTGTCCAGGGAGGACCTGTCTTGGCAGTTTGGGCTGGACTGTTTCCATGAGGCACAGGGTCAAGACTGATTTGCATATGGCCAGGTCTAAACTGGGGTGGCATGGTGAGCAAAAGAATGATGGATTTAACCCCGATCTCTTGACTGGGGGTGAATGTTTAGATTTGTTCAGCAATCCGTCCATCATTTGTTTGTCCTTTGCTTTCCCGCCCTAAGTGCGCCAGGTATGCCCAGACGTGGGTCCTGGGCTCACTGTGCCACTGGTATCAAGCTATCCTGTCTGACGAGGGGTGAAACCCTGAAACCGGTCCTAGGATGCTTGTTTCTCTACCCGGGAGTACCTGGCTTGGCAGTTCGGGCTGGACTGTTTACATGAGGCACAGGGTAAAGATTGATTTGCATATGGCCAGTTCTAAACTGGGGTGGCATGGTGAGCAGAAGAATGATGGATTTAATCCAGATATCTTGACTGGGGGTGAATGTTTAGATTTTTTCTGCATTCCGTACATCAATTCTGTTCTTTGCTTTCTCGCCCTTTGTGCACCAGGTATGCCCAGACGTGGGTCCTGGGCTCACTGTGCCACTGGAATCAAGCTACCCTGGCTGATGAGGGGTGAAACCCCGAAACCGTTGCTAGGATGCTTGATTCCGGTCCATTGAGGACCTGCCTTGGCATTTCGGGATGGACTGCTCCCATGAGGCACAGGGTCAAGACTTATTTGCATATGGCCAGGTCTAAACTGGGATGGCATGGTGAGCAAAAAGAATGATGGATTTAACCCAGATCTCTTGACTGGGGGTGAATGTTTAGATTTGTTCTGCATTCCATCCATCAATTGTGTGTCCTTTTCTTGCTCGCCCTAAGTGCGCCAGGTCTGCTCAGATGTGAGCCCTGGGCTCACTGTGCCACTAGAATCAAGCTATCCTGGCTGACGAGGGGTGAGACCCCGAAACCGGTCCTAGGATGCTTGTTTCCGGTCCAGGAAGGACCTGGCTTGGCAGTTCGGGCTGGACTGTTCCCATGAGGCACAGGGTCAAGACTGATTTGCATATGGCCAGGTCTAAACTGGGGTGGCATGGTGAGCAAAAGAATGATGGATTTAACCCAGATCCCTTGACTGGCTATGAATGTTTAGATTTGTTCTGCATTCCGTCCATCAATTTTGTGTCCTTTGCTTTCTCACCCTAAATGCGCCAGGTATGCCCAGATGTGGGTCCTGGGCTCACTGTGCCACTGGAATCAAGCTATCCTGGCTGACGAGGAGTGAAACCCCGAAACCGGTCCTAGGATGCTTGTTTCAGGTCCAGGGAGGACCTGTCTTGGCAGTTCGGGCTGGACTGTTCCCATGAGGCACAGGGTCAAGACTCATTTGCATATGGCCAGGTCTAAACTGGGGTGGGATGGTGAGCAAGAGAATGATGGATTCAACCCCGATCTCTTGACTGGGGTGAATGTTTAGATTTGTTCTGCATTCCGTCCATCAATTGTGTGTCCTTTGCTTTCTTGCCCTAAGTGCACCAGGTATGCCCAGACGTGGGTCCCGGGCTCACTGTGCCATTGGAATCAAGCTATCCTGGCTGACGAAGGGTGAAACCCCGAAACCCGTCCTAGGATGCTTGTTTCTGGTCCAGGGAGGACCTGGCTTGGCAGTTCGGGCTGGTCTGTTCCCATGAGGCACAGGGTCAAGACTGATTTGCATATGGCCAGGTCTTAACTGGGGTGTCATGGTGAGCAAAATAATGATGGATTTAACCCAGATCTCTTGTCTGGGGGTGAATGTTCAGATTTGTTATGCATTCCGTCCATCATTTGTGTGTCCTTTGCTTTCCCGCCCTAAGTGCGCCAGGTATACCCAGACGTGGGTCCTGGGCTCACTGTGCCACTGGTATCAAGCTATCCTGGCTGACGAGAAGTGAAACCCCGAAACCATTCTTAGGATGTTTCTTTCCGGTCCAGGGAGGACCTGGCTTGGCAGTTCGGGCTGGACTGTTCCCATGAGGCAGGGGGTCAAGACTGATTTGCATATGGCCAGGTCTAAACTGGGGTGGCATTTTGAGCAAAAGAATGATGGATTTAACCCAGATCTCTTGACCGGGGGTGACTGTTTAGATTTGTTCTGCATTCCGTCCATCAATTTTGTGTCCTTTGCTTTCTCACCCTAAATACGCCAGGTATGCCCAGGTGTGGGTCCTGGGCTCACTGTGCCACTGGAATCAAACTATCCTGGCTGATGAGGAGTTAAACCCCGAAACTGGTCCTAGGATGCTTGTTTCTGGTCCAGGGAGGACATGTCTTGGCAGTTCGGGCTGGACTGTTCCCATGAGGCACAGGGTCAAGACTCATTTGCATATGGCCAGGTCTAAACTGGGGTGGCATGGTGAGCAAGAGAATGATGGATTTAACCCCGATCTCTTGACTGGGGTGAATGTTTAGATTTGTTCTGCATTCCGTCCATCAATTGTGTGTCCTTTGCTTTCTTGCCCTAAGTGCGCCAGGTATGCCCAGACGTGGGTCCCGGGCTAACTGTGCCATTGGAATCAAGCTATACTGGCTGACAAGGGGTGAAACCCCGAAACCGGTCCTAGGATGCTTGTTTCTGGTCCAGGGAGGACCTGGCTTGGCAGTTCGGGCTGGTCTGGTCCCATGAGGCACAGGGTCAAGACTGATTTGCATATGGCCAGGTCTAAACTGGGGTGGCATGGTGAGCAAAATAATGATGGATTTAACCCAGATCCCTTGACTGGCTAAGAATGTTTAGATTTGTTCTGCATTCCGTCCATCAATTGTGTGTCCTTTGCTTTCTCGCCCTAAGTGCGCCAGGTATGCCCAGACGTTGGTCCTGGGCTCACTGTGCCACTGGAATCAAGCTATCCTGGCTGACGAAGGGTGAAACCCCGAAACCATTGCTAGGATGCTTGTTTCTGGTCCAGGGAGGATCTGGCTTGGTAGTTCGGACTGGACTGTTCCCATGAGGCACAGGGTCAAGACTGATTTGCATATGGCCAGGTCTAAACTGGGGTGGCATTTTGAGCAAAAGAATGATGGATCTAACCCAGATCTCTTGACCGGGGATGACTGTTCAGATTTGTTCTGCATTCCGTCCATCAATTTTGTGTCCTTTGCTTTCTCACCCTAAATGCGCCCAGTATGCCCATATGTGGGTCCTGGGCTCACTGTGCCACTGGAATCAACTATCCTGGCTGACGAGGAGTGAAACACCGAAACCGGTCCTAGGATGCTTGTTTCCGGTCCAGGGAGGACCTGTTTTGGCAGTTCGGGCTGGACTGTTCCCATGAGGCACAGGGTCAAGACTCATTTGCACATGGCCAGGTCTAAACTGGGGTGGCATGGTGAGCAAAATAACCATGGATTTAACCCAGATCTCTTGTCTTGGGGTGAATGTTTAGATTTGTTCTGCATTCCGTCCATCATTTGTGTGTCCTTTGCTTTCCCGCCCTAAGTGCGCCAGGTATGCCCAGACGTGAGTCCCGGGCTCACTGTGCCAGCGGAATCAAGCTATCCTGGCTGACGAGGGGTGAAACACCGAATCCGGTCCTAGGATGCTTTTTTCCGGTCCAGTGAAGACCTGGCTTGGCAGTTCGGGCTGGACTGTTCCCATGAGGCACAGAGTCAAGACTGATTTGCATATGGCCAGGTCTAAACTGGGGTGGCATGGTTAGCAAAAGAATGATGAATTTCACCCAGATCTTTTGACTGGGGGTGATTGTTTAGATTTGTTCTGCATTCCGCCCATCATTTGTGTGTCCTTTGCTTTCCATCCCTAAGTGCGTCAGGTATGCCCAGACGTGGGTCCTGGGCTCACTGTGCCACTGGTATCAAGCTATCCTGGGTGACGAGGGGTGAAGCCCCGAAACCTGTCCTAGGGTGCTTGTTTCCGGTCCAGGGAGAACCTGGCTTGGCAGTTCGGGCTGGACTGTTCCCGTGAAGTACAGGGTCAAGACTGGTTTGCATATGGCCAGGTCTAAACTGGGGTGGCATGGTGAGCAAAATAATGATGGATTTAACCCAGATCTGTTGACTGGGGGTGAATGTTTAGAATTGTTGTGTATTCCATCCATCATATGTGTGTCCGTTGCTTTCCAGCCCTAAGTGCGCCAGGTATGCCCTGACTTGGCTCCTGGTCTCACTGTACCACTGGTATCAATCTATCCTGGCTGACGAGGGGTGAAACCCCAAAACGGGTCCTAGGATGCTTGTTTCCGGTCCAGGGAGGACCTGGCTTGGCAGTTCGGGCTGGTCTGTTCCCATGAGGCACAGGGTCAAGACTGATTTGCATATAGCCAGGTCTACACTTTGTGGCTTGGTGAGCAAAAGAATAATGGAGCTAACCCAGAACTCTTGACTATGGGTGAATGTTTAGATTTGTTCTGCATTCCGTCCATCATTTATGTGTCCTTTGCTTTTCCGCCCTAAGTGCACCAGGTATGCCCAGACGTGGGTCCTGGGCTCACTGTGCCACTGGTATCAAGCTATCCTGACTGACGAGGAGTGAAACCCCGACACCGGTCCTAGGATGCTTGTTTCCGGTCCAGGGAGGACCTGGCATGGCAGTTCGGGCTGGACTGTTCCCATGAGGCACAGGGTCAAGACTGATTTGCATATAGCCAGGTCTAAACTGGGGTGGCATGGTGAGCAAAAGAATGATGGATTTAACCCAGATCTCTTGACTGGGTGTGAATGTTTAGATTTGTTCTGCATTCCGTCCATCAATTGTGTGTCCTTTGCTTTCTCGCCCTAAGTGCGCCAGGTATGCCCAGACGTGGGTCCTGGGCTCACTGTGCCACTGGAATCAAGCTATCCTGGCTGACGAGGGGTGAAACCCCGAAACCGATGCTAGGATGCTTGTTTCCGGTCCAGGGAGGACCTGGCTTGGTAGTTCGGACTGGACTGTTCCCATGAGGCAGGGGGTCAAGACTGATTTGCATATGGCCAGGTCTAAACTGGGGTGGCATTTTGAGCAAAAGAATGATGGATTTAACCCAGATCTCTTGACCGGGGGTGACTGTTTAGATTTGTTCTGCATTCCGTCCATCAATTTTGTGTCCTTTGCTTTCTCACCCTAAATGCGCCAGGTATGCCCAGATGTGGGTCCCGGGCTCACTGTGCCATTGGAATCAAGCTATCCTGGCTGACGAGGGTTGAAACCCCGAAACCGGTCCTAGGATGCTTGTTTCTGGTCCAGGGAGGACCTGGCTTGGCAGTTCGGTATGGTCTGGTCCCATGAGGCACAGGGTCAAGACTGATTTGCATATGGCCAGGTCTAAACTGGGGTGGCATGGTGAGCAAAATAATGATGGATTTAACCCAGATCTCTTGTCTGGGGGTGAATGTTTAGATTTGTTATACATTCCGTCCATCATTTGTGTGTCCTTTGCTTTCCCGCCCTAAGTGCGCCAGGTATACCCAGACGTGGGTCCTGGGCTCACTGTGCCACTGGTATCAAGCTATGCTGGCTGACGAGGAGTGAGACCCCGAAACCGGTCCTAGGATGCTTGTTTCCAGACCAGGGAGGACCTGGCTTGGTAGTTCGGGCTGAACTGTTTCCATGAGGCACAGGGTCAAGACTGATTTGCATATGGCCAGGTCTAAACTGGGGTGGCATGGTGAGCAAAAGAATGATGGATTTAACCCAGATCTCTTGACTAGCTATGAATGTTTAGATTTGTTCTGCATTCCGTCCATCAATTGTTGTGTCCTTTGCTTGCTCGCCCTAAGTGCGCCAGGTCTGCTCTGATGTGGGTCCTGGGCTCACTGTGCCACTGGAATCAAGCTATCCTGGCTGACGAGGGGTGAGACCCCAAAACCAGTCCTAGGATGCTTGTTTCTGGCCCAGAGAGGACCTGTCTTGGCAGTTCGGGCTGGACTGTTCCCATGAGGCACAGGGACAAGACTGATTTGCGTATGAGCAGGTCTAAACTGGGGTGGCATGGTGAGCAAAAGAATGAAGGATTTAACCCAGATCTCTTGACTTGGGGTGAATGTTTAGATTTTTTCTGCATTCCGTCCATCAATTGTGTGTCCTTTTCTTTCTCGCCCTAAGTGCGCCAGGTATGCCCAGACGTGGGTCCTGGGCTCACTGTGCCACTGGAATCAAGCTATCCTGGCTGACGAGAAGTGAAACCCTGAAACCATTCTTAGGATGTTTCTTTCCGGTCCAGGGAGTACCTAGCTTGGCAGTTCGGGCAGGTCTGTTCCCATGAGGCAGGGGTTCAAGACTGATTTGCATATAGCCAGGTCTAAACTGGGGTGGCATGGTGAGCAAAAGAATGATGGATTTAACCCAGATCTCTTGACTGGGTGTGAATGTTTAGATTTGTTCTGCATTTCGTCCATCAATTGTGTGTCCTTTGCTTACTCGCCCTAAGTGTGCCAGGTATGCCCAGACGTGGGTCCTGGGCTCACTGTGCCACTGGAATCAAGCTATCCTGGCTGACAAGGGGTGAAACCCCGAAACCGATGCTAGGATGCTTGTTTCCGGTCCAGGGAGGGCCTGGCTTGGTAGTTCGGACTGGACTGTTCCCATGAGGCAGGGGGTGAAGACTGATTTGCATATGGCCAGGTCTAAACTGGGGTGGCATTTTGAGCAAAAGAATGATGGATTTAACCCAGATCTCTTGACTGGGGTGAATGTTTAGATTTGTTCTGCATTCGGTCCATCAATTGTTTGTCCTTTGCTTTCTTGCCCTAAGTGCGCCAGGTATGCCCAGACGTGGGTCCTGGGCTCACTGTGCCACTGGAATCAAGCTATCCTGGCTGACGAGGAGTGAAACCCTGAAACCGGTCCTAGGATGCTTGATTCTGGTCCAGGGAGGACCTGTCTTGGCAGTTCGGGCTGGACTGTTCCCATGAGGCACAGGGTCAAGACTAATTTGCATATGGCCAGGTCTAAACTGGGGTGGTATCTTGAGCAAGAGAATGATGGATTTAACCCCGATCTCTTGACTGGGGTGAATGTTTAGATTTGTTCTGCATTCCATCCATCAATTGTGTGTCCTTTGCTTTCTTGCCCTAAGTGCGCCAGGTATGCCCAGACGTGGGTCCCGGGCTCACAGTGCCATTGGAATCAAGCTATCCTGAATGACGAGGGGTGAAACCCCGAAACCGGTCCTAGGATGCTTGTTTCTGGTCCAGGGAGGACCTGGCTTGGCAGTTCGGGCTGGTCTGGTCCCATGAGGCACAGGGTCAAGTCAAGACTGATTTGCATATGGCCAGGTCTAAACTGGGGTGGCATGGTGAGCAAAATAATGATGGATTTAACCCAGATCCCTTGACTGGCTATGAATGTTTAGATTTGTTCTGCATTCCGTCCATCAATTGTTGTGTCCTTTGCTTGCTCGCCCTAAGTGCGCCAGGTCTGCTCTGATGTGGGTCCTGGGCTCACTGTGCCACTGGAATCAAGCTATCCTGGCTGACGAGGGGTGAGACCCCAAAACCAGTCCTAGGATGCTTGTTTCCGGCCCAGGGAGGACCTGTCTTGGCAGTTCGGGCTGGACTGTTCCCATGAGGCACAGGGTCAAGACTGATTTGCGTATGAGCAGGTCTAAACTGGGGTGGCATGGTGAGCAAAAGAATGAAGGATTTAACCCAGATCTCTTGACTTGGGGTGAATGTTTAGATTATTTCTGCATTCCGTCCATCAATTGTGTGTCCTTTTCTTTCTCGCCCTAAGCGTGCCAGGTATGCCCAGACGTGGGTCCTGGGCTCACTGTACCACTGGAATCAAGCTATCCTGGCTGACGAGAAGTGAAACCCTGAAACCATTCTTAGGATGTTTCTTTCCGGTCCAGGGAGTACCTAGCTCGGCAGTTCGGGCAGGACTGTTCCCATGAGGCAGGGGGTCAAGACTGATTTGCATATGGCCAGGTCTAAACTGGTGTGGCATTTTGAGCAAAAGAATGATGGATTTAACCCAGATCTCTTGACCGGTGGTGACTGTTTAGATTTGTTCTGCATTCTGTCCATCAATTTTATGTCCTTTGCTTTCTCACCCTAAATGCCCCAGGTATGCCCAGATGTGGGTCCTGGGCTCACTGTGCCACTGGAATCAAGCTATCCTGGCTGACGAGGAGTGAAACCCCGAAACCGGTCCTAGGATGCTTGTTTCTGGTCCAGGGAGGACCTGTCTTGGCAGTTCGGGCTGGACTGTTCCCATGAGGCACAAGGTCAGGACTCATTTGCATATGGCCAGGTCTAAACTGGGGTGGGATGGTGAGCAAGAGAATGATGGATTTAACCCCGATCTCTTGACTGGGGTGAATGTTTAGATTTGTTCTGAATTCCGTCCATCAATTGTGTGTCCTTTGCTTTCTTGCCCTAAGTGCGCCAGGTATGCCCAGACGTGGGTCCCGGGCTCACTGTGCGATTGGAATCAAGCTATCCTGGCTGACGAGGGATGAAACCCCGAAACCCGTCCTAAGATGCTTGTTTCTGGTCCAGGGAGGACCTGGCTTGGCAGTTCGGGCTGGTCTGTTCCCATGAGACATATGGTCAAGACTGATTTGCATATGGCCAGGTCTTAACTGGGGTGGCATGGTGAGCAAAATAATGATGGATTTAACCCAGATCTCTTGTCTGGAGGTGAATGTTCAGATTTGTTATGCATTCCGTCCATCAATTGTGTGTCCTTTGCTTTCCCGCCCTAAGTGCGCCAGGTATACCCAGACGTGGGTCCTGGGCTCACTGTGCCACTGGTATCAAGCTATCCTGGCTGACGAGAAGTGAAACCCCGAAACCATTCTTAGGATGTTTCTTTCCGGTCCAGGGAGGACCTGGTTTGGCAGTTCGGGCTGGACTGTTCCCATGAGGCAGGGGGTCAAGACTGATTTGCATATGGCCAGGTCTAAACTGGTGTGGCATTTTGAGCAAAAGAATGATGGATTTAACCCAGATCTCTTGACCGGGGGTGACTGTTTAGATTTGTTCTGCATTCCGTCCATCAATTTTGTGTCCTTTGCTTTCTCACCCTAAATACGCCAGGTATGCCCAGATGTGGGTCCTGGGCTCACTGTGCCACTGGAATCAAACTATCCTGGCTGATGAGGAGTGAAACCCCGAAACTGGTCCTAGGATGCTTGTTTCTGGTCCAGGGAGGACATGTCTTGGCAGTTCGGGCTGGACTGTTCCCATGAGGCACAGGGTCAAGACTCATTTGCATATGGCCAGGTCTAAACTGGGGTGGCATGGTGAGCAAGAGAATGATGGATTTAACCCCGATCTCTTGACTGGGGTGAATGTTTAGATTTGTTCTGCATTCCGTCCATCAATTGTGTGTCCTTTGCTTTCTTGCCCTAAGTGCGCCAGGTATGCCCAGACGTGGGTCCCGGGCTCACTGTGCCATTGGAATCAAGCTATACTGGCTGACAAGGGGTGAAACCCCGAAACCGGTCCTAGGATGTTTGTTTCTGGTCCAGGGAGGACGTGGCTTGGCAGTTCGGGCTGGTCTGTTCCCATGAGGCACAGGGTCAAGACTGATTTGCATATGGCCAGGTCTAAACTGGGGTGGCATGGTGAGCAAAATAATGATGGATTTAACCCAGATCTCTTGTCTGGGGGTGAATGTTTAGATTTGTTATGCATTCCGTCCATCATTTGTGTGTCCTTTGCTTTCCCGCCCTAAGTGCGCCAGGTATACCCAGACGTGGGTCCTGGGCTCACTGAGACACTGGTATCAAGCTATCCTGGCTGTCGAGGAGTGAGACCCCAAAACCGGTCCTAGGATGCTTGTTTCCAGACCAGGGAGGACCTGGCTTGGTAGTGCGAGCTGAACTGTTTCCATGAGGCACAGGGTCAAGACTGATTTGCATATGGCCAGGTCTAAACTGGGGTGGCATGGTGAGCAAAAGAATGATGGATTTAACCCAGATCTCTTGACTGGCTCTGAATGTTTAGATTTGTTCTGCATTCCGTCCATCAATTGTTGTGTCCTTTGCTTGCTCGCCCTAAGTGCGCCTGGTCTGCTCTGATGTGGGTCCCGGGCTCACTGTGCCACTGGAATCAAGCTATCCTGGCTGACGAGGGGTGAGACCCCAAAACCAGTCCTAGGATGCTTGTTTCCGGCCCAGGGAGGACCTGTCTTGGCAGTTGGGGCTGGACTGTTCCAATGAGGCACAGGGTCAAGACTGATTTGCGTATGAGCAAGTCTAAACTGGGGTGGCATGGTGAGCAGAAGAATGAAGGATTTAACCGAGATCTCTTGACTTGGGTTGAATGTTTAGATTTGTTCTGCATTCCGTCCATCAATTGTGTGTACTTTGCTTTCTCGCCCTAAGTGCACCAGGTCTGCCCAGACGTGGGTCCTGGGCTCACTGTGCCACTGGAATCAAGTTATCCTGGCTGCTGAGAGGTGAAACCCCGAAACCGGTCCTAGGATGCTTGTTTCCGGTCCAGGGAGGACCTGTCTTGGCAGTTCGGCTGGGCTGTTCCCATGAGGCACAGAGTCAAGACTGATTTGCATTTGGCCAGGTCTAAACTGGGGTGGCATGGTGAGCAAAAGAATGATGGGTTTAACTCAGATCTCTTGACTGGGGTTGAATGTTTAGATTTGTTCTGCATTCCGTCCATCATTTGTGTGTCCTTTGCTTTCCCGCCCTAACTGCACCAGGTATGCCCAGACGTGGGTCCTGGGCTTACTGTGCCACTGGTATCAAGCTATCCTGGCTGCCGAGGAGTGAAACCCCGAAACCGGTCATAGGATGCTTGTTTCCTGTCCAGGGAGGACCTGTCTTGGCAGTTTGGGCTGGACTGTTTCCATGAGGCACAGGGTCAAGACTGATTTGCATATGGCCAGGTCTAAACTGGGGTGGCATGGTGAGCAAAAGAATGATGGATTTAACCCCGATCTCTTGACTGGGGGTGAATGTTTAGATTTTTTCTGCATTCCGTCCATCAATTCTGTCCTTTGCTTTCTCGCCCTTTGTGCGCCAGGTATGCCCAGACGTGGGTCCTGGGCTCACTGTGCCACTGGAATCAAGCTACCCTGGCTGATGAGGGGTGAAACCCCGAAACCGTTGCTAGAATGCTTGATTCCGGTCCATTGAGGACCTGCCTTGGCATTTCGGGATGAACTGCTCCCATGAGGCACAGGGTCAAGACTTATTTGCATATGGCCAGGTTTAAACTGGGATGGCATGGTGAGCAAAAAGAATGATGGATTTAACCCAGATCACTTGACTGGGGGTGAATGTTTAGATTTGTTCTGCATTCCATCCATCAATTGTGTGTCCTTTTCTTGCTCGCCCTAAGTGCGCCAGGCCTGCTCAGATGTGAGCCCTGGGCTCACTGTGCCACTGGAATCAAGCTATCCTGGCTGACGAGGGATGAGACCCCGAAACCGGTCCTAGGATGCTTGTTTCCGGTCCAGGAAGGACCTGGCTTGGCAGTTCAGGCTGGACTGTTCCCATGAGGCACAGGGTCAAGATTGATTTGTGTATGGCCAAGTCTAAACTGGGGTGGCATGGTGAGCAAAAGAATCATGGATTTAACCCAGATCTCTTGACTGGGGGTGAATGTTTAGATTTGTTCTGCATTCCGTCCATCAATTGTTTGTCCTTTTCTTTCTCGCCCTAAGTGCGCCAGGTATGCCCAGACGTGGGTCCTGGGCTCACTGTGCCACTGGAATAAAGCTCTCCTGGCTGACGAGTGGTGAAACCCCGAAACCGGTCCTAGGATGCTTGTTTCCGGTCCAGGGAGGACCTGGCTTGGCAGTTCGGGCTGGACTGTTCCCATGAGGCACAGGGTCAAGACTGATTTGCATATAGCCAGGTCTACACTGGGTGGCTTGGTGAGCAAAAGAATAATGGAGCTAACCCAGAACTCTTGACAATGGGTGAATGTTTAGATTTGTTCTGCATTCCGTCCATCTTTTGTGTGTCCTTTGCTTTTCCGCCCTAAGTGCACCAGGTATGCCCAGACGTGGGTCCTGGGCTCACTGTGCCACTGGTATCAAGCTATCCTGACTGACGAGGAGTGAAACCCCGAAACCGGTCCTAGGATGCTTGTTTACGGTCCAGGGAGGACCTGGCATGGCAGTTTGGGCTGGACTGTTCCCATGAGGCACAGGGTCAAGACTGATTTGCATATAGCCAGGTCTAAACTGGGGTGGCATGGTGAGCAAAAGAATGATGGATTTAACCCAGATCTCTTGACTGGGTGTGAATGTTTAGATTTGTTCTGCATTCCGTCCATCAATTTTGTGTCCTTTGCTTTCTCACCCTAAATGCGCCAGGTATGCCCAGATGTGGGTCCTGGGCTCACTGTGCCACTGGAATCAAGCTATCCTGGCTGACGAGGAGTGAAACCCTGAAACCGGTTCTAGGATGCTTGTTTCTGGTCCAGGGAGAACCTGTATTGACAGTTCGGGCTGGACTGTTCCCATAGGGCACAGGGTCAAGACTCATTTGCATATGGCCAGGTCTAAACTGGGGTGGCATGGTGAGCAAAAGAATGAAGGATTTAACCCAGATCTCTTGACTTGGGGTGAATGTTTAGATTTTTTCTGCATTCCGTCCATCAATTGTGTGTCCTTTTCTTTCTTGCCCTAAGCGCGCCATGTATGCCCAGACGTGGGTCCTGGGCTCACTGTGCCACTGGAATCAAGCTTTCCTGGCTGACGAGAAGTGAAACCCTGAAACCATTCTTAGGATGTTTCTTTCCGGTCCAGGGAGTACCTAGCTTGGCAGTTCGGGCAGGTCTGTTCCCATGAGGCAGGGGTTCAAGACTGATTTGCATATGGCCAGGTCTAAACTGGGGTGGCATGGTGAGCAAAATAATGATGGATTTAACCCAGATCTCTTGTCTGGGGGTGAATGTTTAGATTTGTTATGCATTCCGTCCATCATTTGTGTGTCCTTTGCTTTCCCGCCCTAAGTGCGCCAGGTATACCCAGACGTGGGTCCTGGGCTCACTGTGCCACTGGTATCAAGCTATCCTGGCTGACGAGGAGTGAGACCCCGAAACCGGTCCTAGGATGCTTGTTTCCAGACCAGGGAGGACCTGGCTTGGTAGTTCGGGATGAACTGTTTCCATGAGGCACAGGGTCAAGACTGATTTGCATATGGCCAGGTCTAAACTGGGGTGGCATGGTGAGCAAAAGAATGATGGATTTAACCCAGATCTCTTGACTGGCTATGAATGTTTAGATTTGTTCTGCATTCCGTCCATCAATTGTTGTGTCCTTTGCTTGCTCGCCCTAAGTGCGCCAGGTCTGCTCTGTTGTGGGTCCTGGGCTCACTGTGCCACTGGAATCAAGCTATCCTGGCTGACGAGGGGTGAGACCCCAAAACCAGTCCTAGGATGCTTGTTTCTGGCCCAGGGAGGACCTGTCTTGGCAGTTCGGGCTGGACTGTTCCCATGAGGCACAGGGTCAAGACTGATTTGCGTATGAGCAGGTCTAAACTGGGTTGGCATGGTGAGCAAAAGAATGAAGGATTTAACACAGATCTCTTGACTTGTGGTGAATGTTTAGATTTTTTCTGCATTCCGTCCATCAATTGTGTGTCCTTTTCTTTCTCGCCCTAAGCGCGCCAGGTATGCCCAGACGTGGGTCCTGGGCTCACTGTGCCACTGGAATCAAGCTTTCCTGGCTGACGAGAAGTGAAACCCTGAAACCATTCTTAGGATGTTTCTTTCCGGTCCAGGGAGTACCTAGCTTGGCAGTTCGGGCAGGTCTGTTCCCATGAGGCAGGGGTTGAAGACTGATTTGCATATAGCCAGGTCTAAACTGGGGTGGCATGGTGAGCAAAAGAATGATGGATTTAACCCAGATCTCTTGACTGGGTGTGAATGTTTAGATTTGTTCTGCATTTCATCCATCAATTGTGTGTCCTTTGCTTTCTCGCCCTAAGTGCGCCAGGTATGCCCAGACGTGGGTCCTGGGCTCACTGTGCCACTGGAATCAAGCTATCCTGGCTGACGAGGGGTGAAACCCCGAAACCGATGCTAGGATGCTTGTTTCCGGTCCAGGGAGGACCTGGCTTGGTAGTTCGGACTGGACTGTTCCCATGAGGCAGGGGGTGAAGACTGATTTGCATATGGCCAGGTCTAAACTGGGGTGGCATTTTGAGCAAAAGAATGATGGATTTAACCCAGATCTCTTGACTGGGGTGAATGTTTAGATTTGTTCTGCATTCCGTCCATCAATTGTGTGTCCTTTGCTTTCTTGCCCTAAGTGCGCCAGGTATGCCCAGACGTGGGTCCTGGGCTCACTGTGCCACTGGAATCAAGCTATCCTGGCTGACGAGGAGTGAAACCCTGAAACCGGTCCTAAAATGCTTGTTTCTGGTCCAGGGAGGACCTGTCTTGGCAGTTCGGGCTGGACTGTTCCCATGAGGCACAGGGTCAAGACTCATTTGCATATGGCCAGGTCTAAACTGGGGTGGTATGGTGAGCAAGAGAATGATGGATTTAACCCGGATCTCTTGACTGGGGTGAATGTTTAGATTTGTTCTGCATTCCATCCATCAATTGTGTGTCCTTTGCTTTCTTGCCCTAAGTGCGCCAGGTATGCCCAGACGTGGGTCCCAGGCTCACAGTGCCATTGGAATCAAGCTATCCTGGCTGACGAGGGGTGAAACCCCGAAACCGGTCCTAGGATGCTTGTTTCTGGTCCAGGGAGTACCTAGCTTGGCAGTTCGGGCAGGTCTGTTCCCATGAGGCAGGGGTTCAAGATTGATTTGCATATGGCCAGGTCTAAACTGGGGTGGCATGGTGAGCAAAAGAATGATGGATTTAACCCAGATCTCTTGACTGGGTGTGAATGTTTAGATTTGTTCTGCATTTCGTCCATCAATTGTGTGTCCTTTGCTTTCTCGCCCTAAGTGCGCCAGGTATGCCCAGACGTGGGTCCTGGGCTCACTGTGCCACTGGAATCAAGCTATCCTGGCTGACGAGGGGTGAAACCCCGAAACCGATGCTAGGATGCTTGTGTCCGGTCCAGGGAGGACCTGTCTTGGCAGTTCGGCTGGGCTGTTCCCATGAGGCACAGAGTCAAGACTGATTTGCATATGGCCAGGTCTAAACTGGGGTGGCATGGTGAGCAAAAGAATGATGGGTTTAACTCAGATCTCTTGACTGGGGATGAATGTTTAGATTTGTTCTGCATTCCGTCCATCATTTGTGTGTCCTTTGCTTTCCCGCCCTAACTGCACCAGGTATGCCTAGACGTGGGTCCTGGGCTTACTGTGCCACTGGTATCAAGCTATCCTGGCTGCCGAGGAGTGAAACCCCGAAACCGGTCCTAGGATGCTTGTTTCCTGTCCAGGGAGGACCTGTCTTGGCAGTTTGGGCTGGACTGTTTCCATGAGGCACAGGGTCAAGACTGATTTGCATATGGCCAGGTCTAAACTGGGGTGGCATGGTGAGCAAAAGAATGATGGATTTAACCCCGATCTCTTGACTGGGGGTGAATGTTTAGATTTGTTCAGCAATCCGTCCATCATTTGTTTGTCCTTTGCTTTCCCGCCCTAAGTGCGCCAGGTATGCCCAGACGTGGGTCTTGGGCTCACTGTGCCACTGGTATCAAGCTATCCTGTCTGACGAGGGGTGAAACCCTGAAACCGGTCCTAGGATGCTTGTTTCTCTACCCGGGAGTACCTGGCTTGGCAGTTCGGGCTGGACTGTTTACATGAGGCACAGGGTAAAGATTGATTTGCATATGGCCAGTTCTAAACTGGGGTGGCATGGTGAGCAGAAGAATGATGGATTTAATCCAGATATCTTGACTGGGGGTGAATGTTTAGATTTTTTCTGCATTCCGTACATCAATTCTGTTCTTTGCTTTCTCGCCCTTTGTGCACCAGGTATGCCCAGACGTGGGTCCTGGGCTCACTGTGCCACTGGAATCAAGCTACCCTGGCTGATGAGGGGTGAAACCCCGAAACCGTTGCTAGGATGCTTGATTCCGGTCCATTGAGGACCTGCCTTGGCATTTCGGGATGGACTGCTCCCATGAGGCACAGGGTCAAGACTTATTTGCATATGGCCAGGTCTAAACTGGGATGGCATGGTGAGCAAAAAGAATGATGGATTTAACCCAGATCTCTTGACTGGGGGTGAATGTTTAGATTTGTTCTGCATTCCATCCATCAATTGTGTGTCCTTTTCTTGCTCGCCCTAAGTGCGCCAGGTCTGCTCAGATGTGAGCCCTGGGCTCACTGTGCCACTAGAATCAAGCTATCCTGGCTGACGAGGGGTGAGACCCCGAAACCGGTCCTAGGATGCTTGTTTCCGGTCCAGGAAGGACCTGGCTTGGCAGTTCGGGCTGGACTGTTCCCATGAGGCACAGGGTCAAGACTGATTTGCATATGGCCAGGTCTAAACTGGGGTGGCATGGTGAGCAAAAGAATGATGGATTTAACCCAGATCCCTTGACTGGCTATGAATGTTTAGATTTGTTCTGCATTCCGTCCATCAATTTTGTGTCCTTTGCTTTCTCACCCTAAATGCGCCAGGTATGCCCAGATGTGGGTCCTGGGCTCACTGTGCCACTGGAATCAAGCTATCCTGGCTGACGAGGAGTGAAACCCCGAAACCGGTCCTAGGATGCTTGTTTCAGGTCCAGGGAGGACCTGTCTTGGCAGTTCGGGCTGGACTGTTCCCATGAGGCACAGGGTCAAGACTCATTTGCATATGGCCAGGTCTAAACTGGGGTGGGATGGTGAGCAAGAGAATGATGGATTCAACCCCGATCTCTTGACTGGGGTGAATGTTTAGATTTGTTCTGCATTCCGTCCATCAATTGTGTGTCCTTTGCTTTCTTGCCCTAAGTGCACCAGGTATGCCCAGACGTGGGTCCCGGGCTCACTGTGCCATTGGAATCAAGCTATCCTGGCTGACGAAGGGTGAAACCCCGAAACCCGTCCTAGGATGCTTGTTTCTGGTCCAGGGAGGACCTGGCTTGGCAGTTCGGGCTGGTCTGTTCCCATGAGGCACAGGGTCAAGACTGATTTGCATATGGCCAGGTCTTAACTGGGGTGTCATGGTGAGCAAAATAATGATGGATTTAACCCAGATCTCTTGTCTGGGGGTGAATGTTCAGATTTGTTATGCATTCCGTCCATCATTTGTGTGTCCTTTGCTTTCCCGCCCTAAGTGC
This sequence comes from Triturus cristatus, assembly GCF_964204655.1. Taxonomy (NCBI): domain Eukaryota; kingdom Metazoa; phylum Chordata; class Amphibia; order Caudata; family Salamandridae; genus Triturus; species Triturus cristatus. The sequence continues at coordinate 938,912,914 of NC_140594.1, read as the reverse complement.
GCCAGGTATACCCAGACGTGGGTCCTGGGCTCACTGTGCCACTGGTATCAAGCTATCCTGGCTGACGAGAAGTGAAACCCCGAAACCATTCTTAGGATGTTTCTTTCCGGTCCAGGGAGGACCTGGCTTGGCAGTTCGGGCTGGACTGTTCCCATGAGGCAGGGGGTCAAGACTGATTTGCATATGGCCAGGTCTAAACTGGGGTGGCATTTTGAGCAAAAGAATGATGGATTTAACCCAGATCTCTTGACCGGGGGTGACTGTTTAGATTTGTTCTGCATTCCGTCCATCAATTTTGTGTCCTTTGCTTTCTCACCCTAAATACGCCAGGTATGCCCAGGTGTGGGTCCTGGGCTCACTGTGCCACTGGAATCAAACTATCCTGGCTGATGAGGAGTTAAACCCCGAAACTGGTCCTAGGATGCTTGTTTCTGGTCCAGGGAGGACATGTCTTGGCAGTTCGGGCTGGACTGTTCCCATGAGGCACAGGGTCAAGACTCATTTGCATATGGCCAGGTCTAAACTGGGGTGGCATGGTGAGCAAGAGAATGATGGATTTAACCCCGATCTCTTGACTGGGGTGAATGTTTAGATTTGTTCTGCATTCCGTCCATCAATTGTGTGTCCTTTGCTTTCTTGCCCTAAGTGCGCCAGGTATGCCCAGACGTGGGTCCCGGGCTAACTGTGCCATTGGAATCAAGCTATACTGGCTGACAAGGGGTGAAACCCCGAAACCGGTCCTAGGATGCTTGTTTCTGGTCCAGGGAGGACCTGGCTTGGCAGTTCGGGCTGGTCTGGTCCCATGAGGCACAGGGTCAAGACTGATTTGCATATGGCCAGGTCTAAACTGGGGTGGCATGGTGAGCAAAATAATGATGGATTTAACCCAGATCCCTTGACTGGCTAAGAATGTTTAGATTTGTTCTGCATTCCGTCCATCAATTGTGTGTCCTTTGCTTTCTCGCCCTAAGTGCGCCAGGTATGCCCAGACGTTGGTCCTGGGCTCACTGTGCCACTGGAATCAAGCTATCCTGGCTGACGAAGGGTGAAACCCCGAAACCATTGCTAGGATGCTTGTTTCTGGTCCAGGGAGGATCTGGCTTGGTAGTTCGGACTGGACTGTTCCCATGAGGCACAGGGTCAAGACTGATTTGCATATGGCCAGGTCTAAACTGGGGTGGCATTTTGAGCAAAAGAATGATGGATCTAACCCAGATCTCTTGACCGGGGATGACTGTTCAGATTTGTTCTGCATTCCGTCCATCAATTTTGTGTCCTTTGCTTTCTCACCCTAAATGCGCCCAGTATGCCCATATGTGGGTCCTGGGCTCACTGTGCCACTGGAATCAACTATCCTGGCTGACGAGGAGTGAAACACCGAAACCGGTCCTAGGATGCTTGTTTCCGGTCCAGGGAGGACCTGTTTTGGCAGTTCGGGCTGGACTGTTCCCATGAGGCACAGGGTCAAGACTCATTTGCACATGGCCAGGTCTAAACTGGGGTGGCATGGTGAGCAAAATAACCATGGATTTAACCCAGATCTCTTGTCTTGGGGTGAATGTTTAGATTTGTTCTGCATTCCGTCCATCATTTGTGTGTCCTTTGCTTTCCCGCCCTAAGTGCGCCAGGTATGCCCAGACGTGAGTCCCGGGCTCACTGTGCCAGCGGAATCAAGCTATCCTGGCTGACGAGGGGTGAAACACCGAATCCGGTCCTAGGATGCTTTTTTCCGGTCCAGTGAAGACCTGGCTTGGCAGTTCGGGCTGGACTGTTCCCATGAGGCACAGAGTCAAGACTGATTTGCATATGGCCAGGTCTAAACTGGGGTGGCATGGTTAGCAAAAGAATGATGAATTTCACCCAGATCTTTTGACTGGGGGTGATTGTTTAGATTTGTTCTGCATTCCGCCCATCATTTGTGTGTCCTTTGCTTTCCATCCCTAAGTGCGTCAGGTATGCCCAGACGTGGGTCCTGGGCTCACTGTGCCACTGGTATCAAGCTATCCTGGGTGACGAGGGGTGAAGCCCCGAAACCTGTCCTAGGGTGCTTGTTTCCGGTCCAGGGAGAACCTGGCTTGGCAGTTCGGGCTGGACTGTTCCCGTGAAGTACAGGGTCAAGACTGGTTTGCATATGGCCAGGTCTAAACTGGGGTGGCATGGTGAGCAAAATAATGATGGATTTAACCCAGATCTGTTGACTGGGGGTGAATGTTTAGAATTGTTGTGTATTCCATCCATCATATGTGTGTCCGTTGCTTTCCAGCCCTAAGTGCGCCAGGTATGCCCTGACTTGGCTCCTGGTCTCACTGTACCACTGGTATCAATCTATCCTGGCTGACGAGGGGTGAAACCCCAAAACGGGTCCTAGGATGCTTGTTTCCGGTCCAGGGAGGACCTGGCTTGGCAGTTCGGGCTGGTCTGTTCCCATGAGGCACAGGGTCAAGACTGATTTGCATATAGCCAGGTCTACACTTTGTGGCTTGGTGAGCAAAAGAATAATGGAGCTAACCCAGAACTCTTGACTATGGGTGAATGTTTAGATTTGTTCTGCATTCCGTCCATCATTTATGTGTCCTTTGCTTTTCCGCCCTAAGTGCACCAGGTATGCCCAGACGTGGGTCCTGGGCTCACTGTGCCACTGGTATCAAGCTATCCTGACTGACGAGGAGTGAAACCCCGACACCGGTCCTAGGATGCTTGTTTCCGGTCCAGGGAGGACCTGGCATGGCAGTTCGGGCTGGACTGTTCCCATGAGGCACAGGGTCAAGACTGATTTGCATATAGCCAGGTCTAAACTGGGGTGGCATGGTGAGCAAAAGAATGATGGATTTAACCCAGATCTCTTGACTGGGTGTGAATGTTTAGATTTGTTCTGCATTCCGTCCATCAATTGTGTGTCCTTTGCTTTCTCGCCCTAAGTGCGCCAGGTATGCCCAGACGTGGGTCCTGGGCTCACTGTGCCACTGGAATCAAGCTATCCTGGCTGACGAGGGGTGAAACCCCGAAACCGATGCTAGGATGCTTGTTTCCGGTCCAGGGAGGACCTGGCTTGGTAGTTCGGACTGGACTGTTCCCATGAGGCAGGGGGTCAAGACTGATTTGCATATGGCCAGGTCTAAACTGGGGTGGCATTTTGAGCAAAAGAATGATGGATTTAACCCAGATCTCTTGACCGGGGGTGACTGTTTAGATTTGTTCTGCATTCCGTCCATCAATTTTGTGTCCTTTGCTTTCTCACCCTAAATGCGCCAGGTATGCCCAGATGTGGGTCCCGGGCTCACTGTGCCATTGGAATCAAGCTATCCTGGCTGACGAGGGTTGAAACCCCGAAACCGGTCCTAGGATGCTTGTTTCTGGTCCAGGGAGGACCTGGCTTGGCAGTTCGGTATGGTCTGGTCCCATGAGGCACAGGGTCAAGACTGATTTGCATATGGCCAGGTCTAAACTGGGGTGGCATGGTGAGCAAAATAATGATGGATTTAACCCAGATCTCTTGTCTGGGGGTGAATGTTTAGATTTGTTATACATTCCGTCCATCATTTGTGTGTCCTTTGCTTTCCCGCCCTAAGTGCGCCAGGTATACCCAGACGTGGGTCCTGGGCTCACTGTGCCACTGGTATCAAGCTATGCTGGCTGACGAGGAGTGAGACCCCGAAACCGGTCCTAGGATGCTTGTTTCCAGACCAGGGAGGACCTGGCTTGGTAGTTCGGGCTGAACTGTTTCCATGAGGCACAGGGTCAAGACTGATTTGCATATGGCCAGGTCTAAACTGGGGTGGCATGGTGAGCAAAAGAATGATGGATTTAACCCAGATCTCTTGACTAGCTATGAATGTTTAGATTTGTTCTGCATTCCGTCCATCAATTGTTGTGTCCTTTGCTTGCTCGCCCTAAGTGCGCCAGGTCTGCTCTGATGTGGGTCCTGGGCTCACTGTGCCACTGGAATCAAGCTATCCTGGCTGACGAGGGGTGAGACCCCAAAACCAGTCCTAGGATGCTTGTTTCTGGCCCAGAGAGGACCTGTCTTGGCAGTTCGGGCTGGACTGTTCCCATGAGGCACAGGGACAAGACTGATTTGCGTATGAGCAGGTCTAAACTGGGGTGGCATGGTGAGCAAAAGAATGAAGGATTTAACCCAGATCTCTTGACTTGGGGTGAATGTTTAGATTTTTTCTGCATTCCGTCCATCAATTGTGTGTCCTTTTCTTTCTCGCCCTAAGTGCGCCAGGTATGCCCAGACGTGGGTCCTGCGCTCACTGTGCCACTGGAATCAAGCTATCCTGGCTGACGAGAAGTGAAACCCTGAAACCATTCTTAGGATGTTTCTTTCCGGTCCAGGGAGTACCTAGCTTGGCAGTTCGGGCAGGTCTGTTCCCATGAGGCAGGGGTTCAAGACTGATTTGCATATAGCCAGGTCTAAACTGGGGTGGCATGGTGAGCAAAAGAATGATGGATTTAACCCAGATCTCTTGACTGGGTGTGAATGTTTAGATTTGTTCTGCATTTCGTCCATCAATTGTGTGTCCTTTGCTTACTCGCCCTAAGTGTGCCAGGTATGCCCAGACGTGGGTCCTGGGCTCACTGTGCCACTGGAATCAAGCTATCCTGGCTGACAAGGGGTGAAACCCCGAAACCGATGCTAGGATGCTTGTTTCCGGTCCAGGGCCTGGCTTGGTAGTTCGGACTGGACTGTTCCCATGAGGCAGGGGGTGAAGACTGATTTGCATATGGCCAGGTCTAAACTGGGGTGGCATTTTGAGCAAAAGAATGATGGATTTAACCCAGATCTCTTGACTGGGGTGAATGTTTAGATTTGTTCTGCATTCGGTCCATCAATTGTTTGTCCTTTGCTTTCTTGCCCTAAGTGCGCCAGGTATGCCCAGACGTGGGTCCTGGGCTCACTGTGCCACTGGAATCAAGCTATCCTGGCTGACGAGGAGTGAAACCCTGAAACCGGTCCTAGGATGCTTGATTCTGGTCCAGGGAGGACCTGTCTTGGCAGTTCGGGCTGGACTGTTCCCATGAGGCACAGGGTCAAGACTAATTTGCATATGGCCAGGTCTAAACTGGGGTGGTATCTTGAGCAAGAGAATGATGGATTTAACCCCGATCTCTTGACTGGGGTGAATGTTTAGATTTGTTCTGCATTCCATCCATCAATTGTGTGTCCTTTGCTTTCTTGCCCTAAGTGCGCCAGGTATGCCCAGACGTGGGTCCCGGGCTCACAGTGCCATTGGAATCAAGCTATCCTGAATGACGAGGGGTGAAACCCCGAAACCGGTCCTAGGATGCTTGTTTCTGGTCCAGGGAGGACCTGGCTTGGCAGTTCGGGCTGGTCTGGTCCCATGAGGCACAGGGTCAAGTCAAGACTGATTTGCATATGGCCAGGTCTAAACTGGGGTGGCATGGTGAGCAAAATAATGATGGATTTAACCCAGATCCCTTGACTGGCTATGAATGTTTAGATTTGTTCTGCATTCCGTCCATCAATTGTTGTGTCCTTTGCTTGCTCGCCCTAAGTGCGCCAGGTCTGCTCTGATGTGGGTCCTGGGCTCACTGTGCCACTGGAATCAAGCTATCCTGGCTGACGAGGGGTGAGACCCCAAAACCAGTCCTAGGATGCTTGTTTCCGGCCCAGGGAGGACCTGTCTTGGCAGTTCGGGCTGGACTGTTCCCATGAGGCACAGGGTCAAGACTGATTTGCGTATGAGCAGGTCTAAACTGGGGTGGCATGGTGAGCAAAAGAATGAAGGATTTAACCCAGATCTCTTGACTTGGGGTGAATGTTTAGATTATTTCTGCATTCCGTCCATCAATTGTGTGTCCTTTTCTTTCTCGCCCTAAGCGTGCCAGGTATGCCCAGACGTGGGTCCTGGGCTCACTGTACCACTGGAATCAAGCTATCCTGGCTGACGAGAAGTGAAACCCTGAAACCATTCTTAGGATGTTTCTTTCCGGTCCAGGGAGTACCTAGCTCGGCAGTTCGGGCAGGACTGTTCCCATGAGGCAGGGGGTCAAGACTGATTTGCATATGGCCAGGTCTAAACTGGTGTGGCATTTTGAGCAAAAGAATGATGGATTTAACCCAGATCTCTTGACCGGTGGTGACTGTTTAGATTTGTTCTGCATTCTGTCCATCAATTTTATGTCCTTTGCTTTCTCACCCTAAATGCCCCAGGTATGCCCAGATGTGGGTCCTGGGCTCACTGTGCCACTGGAATCAAGCTATCCTGGCTGACGAGGAGTGAAACCCCGAAACCGGTCCTAGGATGCTTGTTTCTGGTCCAGGGAGGACCTGTCTTGGCAGTTCGGGCTGGACTGTTCCCATGAGGCACAAGGTCAGGACTCATTTGCATATGGCCAGGTCTAAACTGGGGTGGGATGGTGAGCAAGAGAATGATGGATTTAACCCCGATCTCTTGACTGGGGTGAATGTTTAGATTTGTTCTGAATTCCGTCCATCAATTGTGTGTCCTTTGCTTTCTTGCCCTAAGTGCGCCAGGTATGCCCAGACGTGGGTCCCGGGCTCACTGTGCGATTGGAATCAAGCTATCCTGGCTGACGAGGGATGAAACCCCGAAACCCGTCCTAAGATGCTTGTTTCTGGTCCAGGGAGGACCTGGCTTGGCAGTTCGGGCTGGTCTGTTCCCATGAGACATATGGTCAAGACTGATTTGCATATGGCCAGGTCTTAACTGGGGTGGCATGGTGAGCAAAATAATGATGGATTTAACCCAGATCTCTTGTCTGGAGGTGAATGTTCAGATTTGTTATGCATTCCGTCCATCAATTGTGTGTCCTTTGCTTTCCCGCCCTAAGTGCGCCAGGTATACCCAGACGTGGGTCCTGGGCTCACTGTGCCACTGGTATCAAGCTATCCTGGCTGACGAGAAGTGAAACCCCGAAACCATTCTTAGGATGTTTCTTTCCGGTCCAGGGAGGACCTGGTTTGGCAGTTCGGGCTGGACTGTTCCCATGAGGCAGGGGGTCAAGACTGATTTGCATATGGCCAGGTCTAAACTGGTGTGGCATTTTGAGCAAAAGAATGATGGATTTAACCCAGATCTCTTGACCGGGGGTGACTGTTTAGATTTGTTCTGCATTCCGTCCATCAATTTTGTGTCCTTTGCTTTCTCACCCTAAATACGCCAGGTATGCCCAGATGTGGGTCCTGGGCTCACTGTGCCACTGGAATCAAACTATCCTGGCTGATGAGGAGTGAAACCCCGAAACTGGTCCTAGGATGCTTGTTTCTGGTCCAGGGAGGACATGTCTTGGCAGTTCGGGCTGGACTGTTCCCATGAGGCACAGGGTCAAGACTCATTTGCATATGGCCAGGTCTAAACTGGGGTGGCATGGTGAGCAAGAGAATGATGGATTTAACCCCGATCTCTTGACTGGGGTGAATGTTTAGATTTGTTCTGCATTCCGTCCATCAATTGTGTGTCCTTTGCTTTCTTGCCCTAAGTGCGCCAGGTATGCCCAGACGTGGGTCCCGGGCTCACTGTGCCATTGGAATCAAGCTATACTGGCTGACAAGGGGTGAAACCCCGAAACCGGTCCTAGGATGTTTGTTTCTGGTCCAGGGAGGACGTGGCTTGGCAGTTCGGGCTGGTCTGTTCCCATGAGGCACAGGGTCAAGACTGATTTGCATATGGCCAGGTCTAAACTGGGGTGGCATGGTGAGCAAAATAATGATGGATTTAACCCAGATCTCTTGTCTGGGGGTGAATGTTTAGATTTGTTATGCATTCCGTCCATCATTTGTGTGTCCTTTGCTTTCCCGCCCTAAGTGCGCCAGGTATACCCAGACGTGGGTCCTGGGCTCACTGAGACACTGGTATCAAGCTATCCTGGCTGTCGAGGAGTGAGACCCCAAAACCGGTCCTAGGATGCTTGTTTCCAGACCAGGGAGGACCTGGCTTGGTAGTGCGAGCTGAACTGTTTCCATGAGGCACAGGGTCAAGACTGATTTGCATATGGCCAGGTCTAAACTGGGGTGGCATGGTGAGCAAAAGAATGATGGATTTAACCCAGATCTCTTGACTGGCTCTGAATGTTTAGATTTGTTCTGCATTCCGTCCATCAATTGTTGTGTCCTTTGCTTGCTCGCCCTAAGTGCGCCTGGTCTGCTCTGATGTGGGTCCCGGGCTCACTGTGCCACTGGAATCAAGCTATCCTGGCTGACGAGGGGTGAGACCCCAAAACCAGTCCTAGGATGCTTGTTTCCGGCCCAGGGAGGACCTGTCTTGGCAGTTGGGGCTGGACTGTTCCAATGAGGCACAGGGTCAAGACTGATTTGCGTATGAGCAAGTCTAAACTGGGGTGGCATGGTGAGCAGAAGAATGAAGGATTTAACCGAGATCTCTTGACTTGGGTTGAATGTTTAGATTTTTTCTGCATTCCGTCCATCAATTGTTTGTCCTTTTCTTTCTCACCCTAAGTGCGCAAGGTATGCCCAGACGTGGATCCTGGGCTCACTGTGCCACTGGAATCAAGCTATCCTGGCTGACAAGAAGTGAAACCCCGAAACCATTCTTAGGATGTTTCTTTCCGGTCCAGGGAGGACCTGGCTTGGCAGTTCGGGCTGGACTGTTCCCATGAGGCACAGGGTCAAGACTGATTTGCATATGGCCAGGTCTAAACTGGGGTGGCATGGTGACCAAAAGAATGATGGATTTAACCAGATCTCTTGACTGGGGGTGAATGTTTAGATTTGTTCTGCATTCCGTCCATCAATTGTTGTGTCCTTTGCTTGCTCGCCCTAAGTGCGCCAGGTCTGCTCTGATGTGGGTCCTGGGCTCACTGTGCCACTGGAATCAAGCTATCCTGGCTGACGAGGGGTGAGACCCCAAAACCAGTCCTAGGATGCTTGTTTCCGGTCCAGGGAGGACCTGGCATGGCAGTGCGGGCTGGTCTGTTCCCATGAGGCACAGGGTCAAGACTGATTTGCATATGGCCAGGTCTAAACTGTGGTGGCATGGTGAGCAAAATAATGATGGATTTAACCCAGATCTCTTGACTGGGGGTGAATGTTTAGATTTGTTCTGCATTCCGTCCATCATTTGTGTGTCCTTTGCTTTCCCGCCCTAAGTGCGCCATGTATGCCCAGACGTGGGTCCTGGGCTCACTGTACCAATGGTATCAAGCTATACTGGCTGACGAGGGATGAAACCCCGAAACTGGTCCTAGGATGCTTGTTTCCGGTCCAGGATGACCTGGTTTGGCAGTTCGGGCTGGACTGTTCCAATGAGGCACAGGGTCAAGACTGATTTCCATATGGCCAGGTCTTAACTGGGGTGGCATGGTGAGCAAAAGAATGATGAATTTAACCCAGATCTCTTGACTGGGAGTGAATGTTTAGATTTATTCTGCATTCCGTCCATCAATTGTGTGTTCTTTGCTTTCTCGCCCTAAGTGCGCCAGGTATGCCCAGACGTGGATCCCGGGATCACTGTGCCAGTGGAATCAAGCTATCCTGGCTGACGTGGGGTGAAACCCCGAATCCGGTCCAAGGATGCTTTTTTCCGGTCCAGGGAGGACCTGGCTTGGCAGTTCGGGCTGGACTGTTCCCATGAGGCACAGGGTCCAGACTGATTTGCATATGGCCAGGTCTAAACTGGGGTGGCATGGTTAGCGAAAGAATGATGGATTTAACCCAGATCTCTTGACTGGGGGTGAATGTTTAGATTTGTTCTGCATTCCGTCCATCAATTGTGTGTCCTTTTCTTTCTCGCCCTAAGCGTGCCAGGTATGCCCAGACGTGGCTCCTGGGCTCACTGTACCACTGGTATCAAGCTATCCTGGCTGACGAGGGGTGAAACCCCGAAACGGGTCGTAGGATGCTTGTTTCCGGTCCAGGGAGGACCTGGCTTAGCAGTTCGGGCTGGTCTGTTCCCATGAGGCACAGGGTCAAGACGGATTTGCATATGGCCAGGTCTAAAGTGGGGTGGCATGGTGAGCAAAATAATGATGGATTTAACCCAGATCTCTTGACTGGGGTGAATGTTTAGATTTGTTCAGCATTCCATCCATCATTTGTGTGTCCTTTGCTTTCTCGCCCTATGTGCGCCAGGTATGCCCAGACATGGGTCCTGGGCACACTGTGCCTTGGAATCAAGCTACCCTGGCTGACGAGGGGTTTATCCCCGAAACCGTTGCTAGGATGCTTGTTTCCGGTCCATTGAGGACCTGGTTTGGCATTTCGGGCTGGACTGCTCCCATGAGGCACAGGGTCAAGACTTATTTGCATATGGCAAGGTCTAAACTGGGGTGGCATGGTGAGCAAAAGAATTATGGATTTAACCCAGATCTCTTGACTGGGGGTGAATGTTTAGATTTGTTCTGCATTCCGTCCATCAATTGTTTGTCCTTTTCTTTCTTGCCCAAAGTGCGCCAGGTATGCCCAGACGTGGGTCCTGGGCTCACTGTGCCACTGGAATCAAGCTATCCTGGCTGACGAGGGATGAAACCCCGAAACTGGTCCTAGGATGCTTGTTTCCGGTCCAGGATGACCTGGTTTGGCAGTTCGGGCTGCACTGTTCCAATGAGGCACAGGGTCAAGACTGATTTCCATATGGCCAGGTCTTAACTGGGGTGGCATGGTGAGCAAAAGAATGATGAATTTAACCCAGATCTCTTGACTGGGAGTGAATGTTTAGATTTATTCTGCATTTCGTCCATCAATTGTGTGTTCTTTGCTTTCTCGCCCTAAGTGCGCCAGGTATGCCCAGACGTGGATCCCGGGATCACTGTGCCAGTGGAATCAAGCTATCCTGGCTGACGTGGGGTGAAACCCCGAATCCGGTCCAAGGATGCTTTTTTCCGGTCCAGGGAGGACCTGGCTTGGCAGTTCGGGCTGGACTGTTCTCATGAGGCACAGGGTCCAGACTGATTTGCATATGGCCAGGTCTAAACTGGGGTGGCATGGTTAGCGAAAGAATGATGGATTTAACCCAGATCTCTTGACTGGGGGTGAATGTTTAGATTTGTTCTGCATTCCGTCCATCAATTGTGTGTCCTTTTCTTTCTCGCCCTAAGCGTGCCAGGTATGCCCAGACGTGGCTCCTGGGCTCACTGTACCACTGGTATCAAGCTATCCTGGCTGACGAGGGGTGAAACCCCGAAACCGGTCGTAGGATGCTTGTTTCCGGTCCAGGGAGGACCTGGCTTAGCAGTTCGGGCTGGTCTATTCCCATGAGGCACAGGGTCAAGACGGATTTGCATATGGCCAGGTCTAAAGTGGGGTGGCATGGTGAGCAAAATAATGATGGATTTAACCCAGATCTCTTGACTGGGGTGAATGTTTAGATTTGTTCAGCATTCCATCCATCATTTGTGTGTCCTTTGCTTTCTCGCCCTATGTGCGCCAGGTATGCCCAGACATGGGTCCTGGGCACACTGTGCCTTGGAATCAAGCTACCCTGGCTGATGAGGGGTTTATCCCCGAAACCGTTGCTAGGATGCTTGTTTCCGGTCCATTGAGGACCTGGTTTGGCATTTCGGGCTGGACTGCTCCCATGAGGCACAGGGTCAAGACTTATTTGCATATGGCCAGGTCTAAACTGGGGTGGCATGGTGAGCAAAAGAATTATGGATTTAACCCAGATCTCTTGACTGGGGGTGAATGTTTAGATTTGTTCTGCATTCCGTCCATCAATTGTTTGTCCTTTTCTTTCTTGCCCAAAGTGCGCCAGGTATGCCCAGACGTGGGTCCTGGGCTCACTGTGCCACTGGAATCAAGCTATCCTGGCTGACGAGGGGTGAAACCACGAAACCGGTCTTAGGATGCTTGTGTCCGGTCCAGAGAGGACCTGGCTTGGCAGTTTGGGCTGGACTGTTCCCATGAGGCACAGGGTCATAACTGATTTGCATATAGCCAGGTCTAAACTGGGGTGGCATGGTGAGCAAAAGAATGATGGATTTAACTCAGAACTCTTGACTATGGGTGAATGTTTAGGTTTGTTCTGCATTCCGTCCATCAATTGTGTGTCCTTTGCTTTCTCGCCCTAAGTGCGCCAGGTATGCCCAGACGTTGGTCCTGGGCTCACTGTGCCACTGGAATCAAGATATCCTGGCTGACGAAGGGTGAAACCCCGAAACCATTGCTAGGATGCTTGTTTCCGGTCCAGGGAGGATCTGGCTTGGTAGTTCGGACTGGACTGTTCCCATGAGGCACAGGGTCAAGACTGATTTGCATATGGCCAGGTCTAAACTGGGGTGGCATTTTGAGCAAAAGAATGATGGATCTAACCCAGATCTCTTGACCGGGGATGACTGTTCAGATTTGTTCTGCATTCCGTCCATCAACTTTGTGTCCTTTGCTTTCTCACCCTAAATGCGCCCGTTATGCCCAGATGTGGGTCCTGGGCTCACTGTGCCACTGGAATCAACTATCCTGGCTGACGAGGAGTGAAACACCGAAACCGGTCCTAGGATGCTTGTTTCCGGTCCAGGGTGGACCTGTTTTGGCAGTTCGGGCTGGACTGTTCCCATGAGGCACAGGGTCAAGACTCATTTGCACATGGCCAGGTCTAAACTGGGGTGGCATGGTGAGCAAAATAATCATGGATTTAACCCAGATCTCTTGTCTTGGGGTGAATGTTTAGATTTGTTCTGCATTCCGTCCATCATTTGTGTGTCCTTTGCTTTCCCGCCCTAAGTGCGCCAGGTATGCCCAGACGTGGTTCCCGGGCTCACTGTGCCAGCGGAATGAAGCTATCCTGGCTGACGAGGGGTGAAACACTGAATCCGGTCCTAGGATGCTTTTTTCCGGTCCAGTGAAGACTTGGCTTGGCAGTTCGGGCTGGACTGTTCCCATGAGGCACAGAGTCAAGACTGATTTGCATATGGCCAGGTCTAAACTGGGGTGGCATGGTTAGCAAAAGAATGATGAATTTCACCCAGATCTTTTGACTGGGGGTGATTGTTTAGATTTGTTCTGCATTCCGTCCATCATTTGTGTGTCCTTTGCTTTCCAGCCCTAAGTGCGCCAGGTATGCCCAGACGTGGGTCCTGGGCTCACTGTGCCACTGGTATCAAGCTATCCTGGGTGACGAGGGGTGAAGCCTCGAAACCTGTCCTAGGATGCTTGTTTCCGGTCCAGGGAGAACCTGGCTTGGCAGTTCGGGCTGGACTGTTCCCATGAGGTACAGGGTCAAGACTGGTTTGCATATGGCCAGGTCTAAACTGGGGTGGCATGGTGAGCAAAATAATGATGGATTTAACCCAGATCTCTTGACTGGGGGTGAATGTTTAGAATTGTTGTGTATTCCATCCATCATGTGTGTGTCCGTTGCTTTCCCGCCCTAAGTGCGCCAGGTATGCCCAGACGTGGCTGCTGGGCTCACTGTACCACTGGTATCAATCTATCCTGGCTGACGAGGGGTTTATCCCAGAAACCGTTGCTAGGATGCTTGTTTCCGGTCCATTGAGGACCTGGTTTGGCATTTCGGGCTGGACTGCTCCCATGAGGCACAGGGTCAAGACTTATTTGCAAATGGCCAGGTCTAAACTGGGGTGGCATGGTGAGCAAAAGAATTATGGATTTAACCCAGATCTCTTGACTGGGGGTGAATGTTTAGATTTGTTCTGCATTCCGTCCATCAATTGTTTGTCCTTTTTTTTCTTGCCCAAAGTGCGCCAGGTATGCCCAGACGTGGCTCCTGGGCTCACTGTGCCACTGGAATCAAGCTATCCTGGCTGACGAGGGGTGAAACCCCGAAACCGGTCCTAGGATGCTTGTTTCTGGACCAGGGAGGACCTGGCTTGGTAGTTCGGGCTGGACTGTTCCCATGAGGCACAGGGTCAAGACTTATTTGCATATGGCCAGGTCCAAACTGGGGTGGCATGGTGAGCAAAAGAATGATGGATTTAACCCAGATCTCTTGACTGGGGGTGAATGTTTAGATTTGTTCTGCATTCCATCCATCAATTGTGTGTCCTTTGCTTGCTCGCCCTAAGTGCGCCAGGTCTTCTCAGATGTGAGTCCTGGGCTCCCTGTGCCACTGGAATCAAGCTATTCTGACTGACGAGGGGTGAGACCCCGAAACCGGTCCTAGGATTGAGGAAATATGAATTTTTATGGTCAATTGTGTCCCCTATCTAGACCCCAACGGCTCCATGTACATGCTACAAGTACATGTATGTTCCCTCCACTTCAAGCTATGAAGACGCAAATACAATTGTGTCCAACGTTAATATGTACTCTTTCATATCTGCCATGAATGGGCCAGATATTCCGTTCCTAAGTATGCCTTGCCACCGTCTTTATATGGTATACTTTTCACGTTTTCCAGCTCTGGCAAGGTAGGCCCTGAATTCTGCCATCGAGCTTTTCCTGCTTCTGCCTCTGAATGCTCCAGCCTGGACCTGCATCTGTATCCATGAACTTTGTCTTACTTCCTGCGCGGCTAACGGTGCCTAGCCCGGCCTGTTGCCTGCCAAAAACTGTATTCAGCCTTCAAGTTATCTGCTCCGCTCCTCATCCAATGCATTCCTGTCTAGTAGTTTAGGTAAATATCCTTCCAGCTTCCGAGCAAAGGGCCCGGCCTTACTGTCTCCGTGCAAGTAATTCATGACTCTCGTTACCATGGTAGGCCCATGCCCCCTCGCATCCCATGTAGACACTTAGACGCTTGTACACGCACTAACAGTCAGTATAGAATAGGATTTATCCGAGAAGACCTTTCCTTCTAGATAATATAGTTCTTTAAACACAAGATATTAGATATGATTTAGGACTAGGTTGTCCTGACACCCCAGACTTCTGTCTCCTCATGTAGGGCTAAATGTCAAGTTCCCTTCACCCTCTAGTTACACGTCAATCACACGTCATGCGGCTGCGCGCACATCTCTGCCAAATATTTCTGCTGACTTTTCAGGATTCTCTTATGGATCCACCCATCTGTGACATCATTTTAAATGACGTTTCTAGTATACGCCTTTATGCACGCCTATTATTACGCCTTTTTCATTACGTATGTGCATTCTTATCTGTATTATCAGCTGTTACGCCTCCTGCATCTGTCTTACTGTAATGCATTTCATATATATATTACTACTTGTCTATAATGTATTGCTGATCCCTTCCTGAACCTTCGTGGTGACGGAACTCGATTGCCTGGTTCGAACCATCATTCCTTTGTAAGGAATAAATATCCTATTATACCCTCGAATACCACGGATTCTGCCTCTTATTTTACTGAGTTATTCTTATTGTATTTTACCGCATAAAAAATAGTACAGGTAAATTAAATATTTACCACATAAATTGGCGCCCGAACAGGGACACCTCTCACACCCCACGCGCCGGAGGTGCGTTGCAGACCCGGTCTCCTGCCACAGCCGGACGGACAATTACGCGTACCCGTAGGATTTCCTGTATCTCCCTCAGGCCAACGGGGGCGACTGAGGCTGCGATCAACACCCAGACGAGGCGGTGAGGAGTGCGGAGAATCCCGACCAGAGCCTAGCTGAGAGAGCAAGATCCGAGGTATACAGAGGCCCACCAGATTCCGAAGTTCCGAAGTATCTAAGTCGAGTCCAGTCCAGTTTGGTCTAGTCCAGTCCAGACTTCCGAGGCCTTCCGTTCCGTGCTTCCCGGTGAGTACCGTTGCTGGGGACGTATCTAGACGTGCACATTAGTTTGTGCCGGTCAAGACGGGTCTGGGTACACAGACCTGGTCTGCACTGTTTTAGCAGTGTATCTGTACTGTTTAGCAGTACATACTGTATATTTAGTATTATGCAATTAACTAGTTTTATTCTAATTATTATTGTTCGTTCTAAAAATTTTGATATGTTTTAAATGTCGTGGTATGAGTGATTGTTTGATCTTCATTATTATGTTTATTGTAATTATTGTGTTCAAAAACCGAGTAAGAATTAAGTAGCAAGGTTCAAGATGCCGTTATTTTCAAAATTAAGACAGATAAAAACTAGAAAAGGAATACTCGAGGAAGCTGTTCCCATCCCACCTAGGGACACTCCAGGGTACTTTATGTACCATAAACATGGCCTAGATGCCGTATTATATCTTGATCTATGGGTGGACTACACCAAGGATTTAGCAGAGAGTCAGAGATGGCCCGCTGCCGGAACATGGGATGCAGATTGCATCATGAGAATAGAAGAAGCGTTATGGAAAAAGAAAGCCAGACAGTCACAGAAAGATGCCATTGAATTATGGCGTAAAGAATCGCATAGACGCACAGAGAAAGCGCTCAGAAAAGAAGAGAAAAGTAGGGAAGATTCCGAAAAGGCCCGAGAAAACATATTAATTGACGAAGGTACCCGAGTAAAATCAGAACAAGTAGACAGACAACGAAACACTCTTATGAATGGTATGTATCCTCTTCTGGCCGAGGGTTTGCCTAAGGCCACTTTGGAGGTACCAAAAGATCTGCCACCTCCATTACTCCCGATTAAAGCACATCCCAAAACAGCAAAAGATATTTTCCTTTCTTCCTATTTAGACGATGTAGCTCCTGAATATGTAAATGTTCCACCACACACACCACCTGTCGATGGTGCTCAACCCCAAGATCATCCGCCCCCAACTCCGCAACAACAAACTCCTCCTCACATTCCAACAGCTTCATCTGTTTCTACCACTCTCCCTACATCTACCGTCTCTACTTTACATTCAACAAATCCTTTCGCGCCTAGCACCTCAGAAGGTGCAACAGGAGGTGCAACAGCGATTTTTTCCACGCCACCGCAAGGAAATAAATTGTCCTTTAGAGATTTAGCATACCAACATACACCTCAAACAGCAAGATCCGATAGGTTTAAGGAACATCTTGCGGATTGTAGATATGATCCAGTGCCAGGTAAAAATGACAGAATGTTGCTGTCATCACTACGTATACGACGAGCGTCCACATATTTAATGACACTACCAGGAATGGTTGCTCATCTGGACAATATATATCACTTTGTCCAATCAGGGCGAGGCCCTGAAAGTATTGACAAGGCCATGGAATACCAGAAAGTAGATATACAGAAACTACTGTTAAGCTTCCTCATAAACTGCTTGATCAGAAACAGAGATAGGCCTGAGGTAGATCAGGATGAAATGCAAGTGCTTACCAGATGGGGTCAGAATATATCAGAAGGGAAACATGAGAAACAGAAGTGTATAGTAGCTATGTGCCGAAAGATCAGAAAAGAAATAAAACGGATACATGAAAACAGAGTAGAAGCAGATAAAACTGAATCAGAGGGAGAGGAGGAGGAAGAATCAGAAATGTCCACGGGACAATTAGAAACGATAGCTTATGTAGGTAGGGGAAGATCTTGTAACAATACCAGATACCTTAATGATCCAATACGTCCGATACGTCCAGAATGTAACAGACATTTTCAAGCCCCTATGTTAAATACGAGGTCCCCTGAACACCTATTCCAGGCCGCTGATAAATTACTCCGAGACCGAAGGGGGTATCATATGCTCGATTCTATGGATGAACAAGAATTAGCCAGGTCAGCAGTACAATGGGCTGACAGTTCTGAAAAATACAGTGATGATGCGCTAGCACACACGTTTCTGAATCTTACCCCAGACGAACAACGTTTAGCTGGTATATACATGATACAACACCTCCTTATATTGTATAGAAGCCAACACTCCGATCCTGGTCCCCTACCTAATATACTGATAGAATTTCTGACGAATAAATGGAGAGGTTCAGGTACTGATTTAATTAAAGAAATTCTAGAATATCGACACCAGTACATTGTCTTCGTATGCCCAGAACATGTTTCAGTCCCCCCCGTGGAAAGAAAAACGTATCACATAGACAGACAGAACCCCTTACGCGAAGTACACCCAGCCAGAAATGATGACAATACGTTTAGACGCGTGTTTGTGTACACGCCCATAACAAAAATAGAACTATTGGAAATGAAAAAATTAGTGCCTAGCCATGACAAAGATCCAGCAGGTTTTCACCGTGAATTAAAAGACATGTTACTCATGGGTGATTATACCTATCCTGACATTATGAAAATATTGAAAGTATTATTGCCTGCCGGTATTTATGAGAAACTCAAGGAAAAAGAATGGGAGGTGGGAGACCAGAAGATTGATTGGACCGCATTGGAAACTGAAGAAAATAACCGAACTGCAGGCGTAGGGCTTGGGGACAAAACAAAAGCATTGCCAGGTCTATTAGTGCAAGTATTACCACGTTTATTAACTACGAAAAAGGAAGATTGGGGAGCAATCTCAGCCTGTAAACAGAAACCCGAGGAAGACACTAGTGACTTTTATTCCCGATTTGAAAAATGTTTTGGTATTAATAGCGGCCTGAAAGCAAATAGTGAGTCATATCCACATCTTTTTGTAACAAAACTAGTCGAGAATTCCCTGCCGCAGGTTAAAAACAGAGTATTGAAAGTTGAGAGCACTTGGCAAGCTAACACTCCTTCGCAAATGTTACAAATGTTACAGTATCACCAGAATAGAATTAGAGAAGAACAAGAACAAGAAACAAGACGTATGAAAGACACGAAAATGAAAATGCTTGTCGCTCAGTCAGTTCCAGCTGATGGTCATAAAAAGGGTGCGGCAAGTAACTCAGCGGTTCCCGTTAAAGGGACATGCAACTATTGTAAACAGCCAGGTCATTATATAAACGATTGTGCAGTTCTGAAACATAATATCTCCACGGGTAAAACCAAGGAGAGACCACGTCCGCCTAGACAGGATCAGATCCAACAACAAGTACCTCAGAATATACAGCCTATGCAAGCTGCACAACAGACCGTACCACAACCACAGCCACAGCCTATTGCTGCAACACAAAACACGACACAACAGATGTACCAGTACGCACAAAATGACTATCCAGAGTATCAGCGCTACACATGAATTAGCCTAGAGAGGGAAGTTGGCTTACCCCTTATTGAGGTTCCTGTAGATCAAGAGGGTCCCTATGTGCAGAGTCAAGTATTAGGGAAAGACAGAAAGTTCCTACTCGACACAGGGGCAAGCAGAACAACTATAAGTCACAATGAAGTTCCAGGGGCACCCCTCTCAGGCTCACAAAATATTTCCCTTGGTTTTTCAGGAAAGCCCACTATTAATGAAGTATCACAACCACTTGCATTTACAGTCGGTCCATTAACACGGACTACAGATCTATTGCTTACGAAATCATGCCCAGAAAACTTGTTAGGTATAAAAACATTGAAAGCTCTAGGAGCTATAATATGTTGTTCTCCGGACGGAGTACGACTATTTTTGCGTGACTTTAAAGGTCACTACGTGTCTAGAGACATGGATCACAGGTTACAGAATCTACCTGCACATTTATGGGCGCAAGGTCCCACTGATGTAGGTTGTATGCACATTACACCGTATCGAGTCACACTCAAAACAGGAGTGGTACTACCACGAATGCGACAATACAAGTTACCGCCAGATGCTGTAGTGGCTTTACTGCAAATCATTGACGAGCTCATTGCACAAGGAGTGGTTGTAGAAACTGACTCCAATGTATGTAATTCCCCGATTATTCCGATTCTTAAACGAACTGATCCAAAAGCACCCCCAGTATATCGATTAGTTATTGATCTGCGAGAATTAAATAAATGCATTGTACCACAATACCCCGTGGTCCCAGATATCTCTTCATTACTGACAGCTATTGATTCAGAGGCAACGTTCTTCACTGTAATTGACCTCAAGAACGCCTTCTTCAGCGTCCCAATCGATCCGGAAAGCCAATATTTGTTCGGATTCAGTTTAAATGGACGAAGTTTTAAATTCGCACGCGCACCTCAAGGATTTACAGAAAGTCCTAGCATCTACAGCCAAGCACTGAAAAGACAACTTGACAGTATCCACATGCCTGCTAACACTGCACTGCTTCAGTATGTCGATGATCTGCTGATCACCGCCCGAAGCGAATCCGAATGTGAAAAAGCATCACTGACGGTTTTACATTTCCTAGCCGACAAGGGGCACAAGGTGTCCCCTTCGAAGCTGCAATTTTGTGCCCAGCAAGTTGTGTACCTAGGGCACTTGCTGTCCAAATGGGGGAGACAGCTCACACCTGACCGTATCCAGTTAATAGTAAACATGCCACCACCCAAGACACAAAAGGAGGTACGGGCCTTCATAGGCCTCACGTCTTACTGTAGGCAGTGGATCCCCCAATATGCATTTTTAGCAAAACCACTCATTCAGTTGACAACACAGGAGGCAGCGATATCGACTGTCCTCCCTTGGACTCCAGAACATACACAAGCTTTTGAAGACTTAAAGAAAGCTTTATGCCAAGCACCTGTTTTAGCGACACCATGTTACAATAAGCCTTTTACACTCTTTGTTACAGAACGTGAAGGTACTGCTTTGTCAGTACTCACGCAGGAACAAGCAGGATCACACAAGCCATGTGCTTACTTTTCTAGCACATTAGATCTCGTAGCTCAGGCTCTTCCTGCGTGTCTGAAATCAGTTGCAGCGACAGCTCTAGCGATTAGACAAAGCGATTCCATAGTATTAGGACATCAATTGACAGTACAAGTACCACACGCAGTAGAGGTTCTCTTGAACCGGACACAAACACAACACTTGACTATAGCACGACTGACTGGTTACGAATTGACATTGTTTCAGCCACACATAGAAATCAAACGTTGTAGTACATTAAATCCCGCCACACTTTTGCCTTTAAGTGGAACAGACCCACTGGCACATGATTGTATTGAAGTCATTACTATTACGACGAAACCTAGACAAGACTTGACAGATGTCCCATTACCAGACCCCGACCTGACACTTTATGTAGATGGTTCATGTATGAGAACAAGTACAGGAAAGTTAGTGGCCGCTTATGCAGTCACGACAGACACTGAAGTCATTGAAACAAATTGTATCGACACATTATCAGCTCAAGCAGCAGAGCTTATTGCTCTGACACAAGCCTGTATTCAAGCTAAAAATAAGAAAGTCAACATATACACAGATTCACGTTATGCATTCGGAGTCGTCCATGACTTCGGCGTTCTTTGGCGCGAAAGAGGTTATTTAACTTCTCACGGTGCCAACATTCAACACGGTCCCCTCATTCAAGCTCTATTAGATGCAATACATCTACCTACTTCAATATCTATCATGAAGTGCAAAGCCCATACAAAAATCACCGATATTATTTCTCAGGGTAACGACCTAGCAGACCGAACAGCTAAGCAAACAGCACAGAATCAGACTCTTGCAACTGACCTGACAAAGACAATAGTTCCGACTCCGACACACTGCATGACAGTTAAGGATCCCGCTCTTGATGTAATTGACATACAGACACATGCTACACCAGAGGAAATAAAGAAATGGACTGAATTAGGAGGGATCCAAACCGATCAGGGATGGATGACGAAGGGAAAATCTATATGGTTTCTCCCCGACTCAATGGTTCAAGTTATCATTAACACAATACATAGTCCAGCACATCTAGGAGAAAAAGCCATGTTAGACAGTATTCAACACATTTGGTTCAACAAACACTTACGAGCTGCAGCCAAACAGAAAGTCCGAACTTGTATGATTTGTTGTCAGTTCAATCCAGGTAAAGGTGTACCTGTAGAGCAGGGTGGATTTCAACCTCCCGATCACCCTTTTGAAGTCCTCCAGATGGATTATATCCAGATGGAACGATGTCGAGGATTCAAATATGTCCTCGTAGTTGTATGCGCTCTTTCCCAGTGGACAGAGGCGTATCCCGTCTCAGATTACACTGCCCCGACTACTGCCAAACAGTTAGTTCGAGAATTCTTCCCACGGTATGGTATGCCCCGAGTCGTGTACTCAGATAATGGCCAGCCGTTCTCATCCGAGCTAATGAAACACGTTTCACTTCTGTTAGGCTATCAATGGAAATTCCACTGTGTTCGACATCCCGAGGCAGCACGTCTCGTGGAGCGTCATAATCAAACTCTGAAAATTAGATTGTCCAAAATCTGTAGAGACAAAGGTGTCGACTGGATAGTAGCCTTACCAGTTGCGCTCTTTTACAAGAGAATGGTAGCACATTCTCGAATAGGGCTATCCCCGTATGAGGTGATCTTCGGTAGGCCACCAAATATGTGGGGGACGCCTATACCTCGTAAAATAACTGATGTTGATTGTAATATGCTGACAGATTACCTGGCTTCCTTGATGTCTGCACTACAATCTTGCCGTTCACAGGTAGCTGCAGCCTTTCCCGACAACACCGAGATAAGGCCTCATGAAGTGGTTCCAGGTGACCTGGTGCTTGTAAGAAATTTCGACAGGAGAAGCCCGTTGGAGCCTCGCTGGCAACAACCGAAACTCGTTTTACTGACCACGAGGACAGCCGTGAAGATTGAGGGTCGCAAAGGGTGGCTGCACTCGAGCCATATCCAGAAATTTCATGGACTACCATCGGATTTAAACGTTCAGCCCTGCACTCCCTCACCGACGGACTTAAAACTCCCCCTGGTTGAAAAGACTGAGAGCGAGAACTATAAACTGAAACTAAGGTCTAGCAAGTCAGACAATTTGATTGTTTAAGTCCTCTCCAAGGTGAATCGGTTGAATTTGTCTCTGACATGTATCCTCTAGACCGAAATAGAGAGAGAAATAGACAGAAACAGCTCAAGAAACATGCGTACTGTAAATCACTTCGTAGTCACTGTATAGTGACATTATTAATTATGTTTTTTCTAAGTCTTCTGATCATTGTCACTAGTATACTATTACACATGTATTACCCTATTTTCAAGCGTGCTTACAATGTTACAGCCGAACATTCTTTTAGCGAATTACCTCCACATGAGTTGTCCTATAGATTTGCGCTGCGCAACAACACATTCATTAGTATGTTACATCATTCCCATCAGACCAGCAACGCTACAAATTGTTGGATATGTGGCCGACTCCCTCCCTATCAGAAATACAAAGGAGTTCTGCCTCTCTTTCCATATCCGTTCACACACAATGGTTCCTGTGGAGCATGGTTTAGTTTAATTAACTCTTTAGATTCAAACACTGTAGTTTACCAGAGCAACTGGGTATGGGGAAACCTGAACTTAGTTTTGCTTAAAGCCTGTTATCCTAACAAGGAGGGACTTCCCAAAAGAACAGGAACTGACCTAGAAAATGAAGTATATGGATTAGGCAATTTTACACTTAACCTCATGATTCTAAATGTTGAATCCAAAGCTACGCTAGTCTTGCCTGCTATGTCCGTATTACCAGTCAAAGGTGAATTCTGTGTAAGAAAAAATGGTTCAGTACACCTGGGTCATAGTAAATGTAGTACTGTGATCGAATTCAGTGATAAAGGCAAGTCTACCTTTAGAGCTTCCCGTCACTCCTACTTCATCTGTGGTCACACCGCATATATACGCCTACCCCTAGATTGGGATGGTACCTGTTACATTGCATTCCTTCTGCCACCTGTTTTCCTAGCCCCTCCTGACTATCATAGAAATAGCAATCTAGTACACCATAGACCCCAGAGAGATACCCCGATTGTTGACTACACCGAAACAGCATGGGAACAATATACCGACTTCAATAAAGGTCTCTTTCCTTACATAGGTGTTGTCTCAAACAGTAAACTGATACGTAGATTAACCAGAACCCTTGAAGCAGTAGTGAATGAAACTACATCTGCCCTAGGCAACTTAACAGAGGAGCAGTCTGCGATGCGGATTGTTGTTCTCCAAAATCGTCTTGTCCTTGACGTCATCCTAGCAGATAGGGGCGGAGCTTGTAGGGTCATCGGATCAAGTTGCTGTGTTTTCATTCCAGAAAACGCGCCATCCGTATATAAAGCCATAACTCGTCTTCACAAGATTGCAAACCAGATACATCAGAATGCAGGCACCTGGACATGGTCCGGTTGGTTCTGGAGCGTGTTGTCAGCCTGGGGATGGAAAGTCCTATCCTTCCTAGGTATTGGCCTTCTCATAGTATTCAGTTGCTGCCTATGTCTACAATGTGGGCCAGCGATTTGCGGCCTGTGTGCCACATCGTGTATTCCACGTTCAAATTTTCATTCAAGATCCCGGAAGAAGAAAGAAGAGCAGATGATGTTACATGAACAGATTGATGGATTCCTGAAGATCGATATTTCATGAGGGTCCGTAGGGGACAAGGAGGGAATGAGGAAATATGAATTTTTATGGTCAATTGTGTCCCCTATCTAGACCCCAACGGCTCCATGTACATGCTACAAGTACATGTATGTTCCTTCCACTTCAAGCTATGAAGACGCAAATACAATTGTGTCCAACGTTAATATGTACTCTTTCATATCTGCCATGAATGGGCCAGATATTCCGTTCCTAAGTATGCCTTGCCACCGTCTTTATATGGTATACTTTTCACGTTTTCCAGCTCTGGCAAGGTAGGCCCTGAATTCTGCCATCGAGCTTTTCCTGCTTCTGCCTCTGAATGCTCCAGCCTGGACCTGCATCTGTATCCATGAACTTTGTCTTACTTCCTGCGCGGCTAACGGTGCCTAGCCCGGCCTGTTGCCTGCCAAAAACTGTATTCAGCCTTCAAGTTATCTGCTCCGCTCCTCATCCAATGCATTCCTGTCTAGTAGTTTAGGTAAATATCCTTCCAGCTTCCGAGCAAAGGGCCCGGCCTTACTGTCTCCGTGCAAGTAATTCATGACTCTCGTTACCATGGTAGGCCCATGCCCCCTCGCATCCCATGTAGACACTTAGACGCTTGTACACGCACTAACAGTCAGTATAGAATAGGATTTGTCCGAGAAGACCTTTCCTTCTAGATAATATAGTTCTTTAAACACAAGATATTAGATATGATTTAGGACTAGGTTGTCCTGACACCCCAGACTTCTGTCTCCTCATGTAGGGCTAAATGTCAAGTTCCCTTCACCCTCTAGTTACACGTCAATCACACGTCATGCGGCTGCGCGCGCATCTCTGCCAAATACTTCTGCTGACTTTTCAGGATTCTCTTATGGATCCACCCATCTGTGACATCATTTTAAATGACGTTTCTAGTATACGCCTTTATGCACGCCTATTATTACGCCTTTTTCATTACGTATGTGCATTCTTATCTGTATTATCAGCTGTTACGCCTCCTGCATCTGTCTTACTGTAATGCATTTCATAGATATATTACTACTTGTCTATAATGTATTGCTGATCCCTTCCTGAACCTTCGTGGTGACGGAACTCGATTGCCTGGTTCGAACCATCATTCCTTTGTAAGGAATAAATATCCTATTATACCCTCGAATACCACGGATTCTGCCTCTTATTTTACTGAGTTATTCTTATTGTATTTTACCGCATAAAAAATAGTACAGGTAAATTAAATATTTACCACAGGATGCTTGTTTCCAGTCCAGGGAGGACCTGGCTTGGCAGTTCGGGCTGGACTGTTCCCATGAGGCACAGGGTCAAGATTGATTTGCGTATGGCCAAGTCTAAACTGGGGTGGCATGGTGAGCAAAAGAATGATGGATTTAACCCAGATCTCTTGACTGGGGGCGAATGTTTAGATTTGTTCTGCATTCCGTCCATCAATCGTTTGTCCTTTTCTTTCTTGCCCTAAGTGCGCCATGTATGCCCAGACGTGGGTCCTGGGCTCACTGTGCCACTGGAATCAAGCTATCCTGGCTGACGAGGGGTGAAACCACGAAACCAGTCTTAGGATGCTTGTGTCCGGTCCAGGGAGGACCTGGCTTGGCAGTTCGGGCTGGACTGTTCCCATGAGGCACAGGGTCATGACTGATTTGCATATAGCCAGGTCTAAACTGGGGTGGCAGGGTGAGCAAAAGAATGATGGATTTAACTCAGAACTCTTGACTATGGGTGAATGTTTATATTTGTTCTGCATTTCGTCCATCAATTGTGTGTCCTTTGCTTTCTCGCCCTAAATGCGTCAGGTATGCTCAGACGTTGGTCCTGGGCTCACTGTGCCACTGGAATCAAGCTATCCTGGCTGACGAGGGGTGAAATCCCGAAACCATTGCTAGGATGCTTGTTCTCGGTCCAGGGAGGACCTGTTTTGGCAGTTCGGGCTGGACTGTTCCTATGAGGCACAGGGTCAAGACTCATTTGCACATGGCCAGGTCTAAACTGGGGTGGCATGGTGAGCAAAATAATGATGGATTTAACCCAGATCTCTTGTCTGGGGGTGAATGTTTAGATTTGTTCTGCATTCCGTCCATCATTTGTGTGTCCTTTGCTTTCCCGCCCTAAGTGCGCCAGGTATGCCCAGACGTGGGTCCTGGGCTCACTGTGCCACTGGTATCAAGCTATCCTGGCTGACGAGGAGTGAGATCCCGAAACCGGTCCTAGGATGCTTGTTTCCAGACCAGGGAGGACCTGGCTTGGTAGTTCGGGCTGAACTGTTCAAATTGAGGCACAGGGTCAAGACTGATTTGCATATGGCCAGGTCTAAACTGGGGTGGCATGGTGAGCAAAAGAATGATGGCTTTAACCCAGATCACTTGACTGGGGGTGAATGTTTAGATTTGTTCTGCATTCCGTCCATCAATTGTGTGTCCTTTGCTGTCTCACTCTAAGTGCGCCAGGTATGGCCAGACGTGGGTCCTTGGCTGCCTGTGCCACTGGAATCAAGCTATCCTGGCTGACGAGGGGTGAATCTCCGAAACTGTTGCTAGGATGCTTGTTTCCGGTCCAGGGAGGACCTGGCTTGGCAGTTCGGGCTGGACTGTTCCCATGAGGCACAGGGTCAAGACTTATTTGCATATGGCCAGGTCTAAACTGGGGTGGCATGGTGAGCAAAAGAATGATGGATTTAACCCAGATCTCTTGACTGGCGGTGAATGTTTAGATTTGTTCTGCATTCCGTCCATCAATTGTGTGTCCTTTGCTTGCTCGCCCTAAGTGCGCCAGGTCTGCTCAGATGTCGGTCCTGGGCTCACTGTGCCACTGGAATCAAGCTATCCTGGCTGACGAGGGGTGAGACCCCGAAACCGATCCTAGGATGCTTGTTTCCTGTCCAGGGAGGACCTGTCTTGGCAGTTCGGGCTGGACTGTTCCCATGAGGCACAGGGTCAAGACTGATTTGCGTATGGGCAAGTCTAAACAGGTGTGGCATGGTGAGCAAAAGAATGAAGGATTTATCCCAGATCTCTTGACTCGGGTGAATGTTTAGATTTGTTTTGCATTCCGTCCATCAATTGTGTGTCCTTTTCTTTCTCACCCTAAGTGCGCCAGGTATGCCCAGACGTGGGTCCTGGGCTGACTGTGCCACTAGAATCAAGCTATCCTGGCTGACGAGGGGTGAAACCCCGAAACCATTCGTCGCATGTTTGTTTCCGGTCCAGGGAGGACCTGGCTTGGCAGTTCGGGCTGGAATGTTCCCATGAGGCACAGGATCAAGACTGATTTGCATATGGCCAGGTCTAAACTGGGGTGGCATGGTGACCAAAAGAATGATGGATTTAACCGAGATCTCTTGACTTGGGGTGAATGTTTAGATTTGTTCTGCATTCCGTCCATCATTTGTGTGTCCTTTGCTTTACCGCCCTAAGTACGCTAGGAATGCCCAGACGTGGGTCCTGGGCTCACTGTGCCACTGGTATCTAGCTATCCTGGCTGACGAGGGGTGAAACCCCGAAACCAGTCCTGGGATGCTTGTTTCCGGTCCAGGGAGGACCTGGCATGGCAGTTCGGGCTGGTCTGTTCCCATGATGCACAGGGTCAAGACTGATATGCACATGGCCAGGTCTAAACTGGGGTGGCATGGTGAGCAAAATAATGATGAATTTAACCCAGATCTCAGACTGGGGGTGAATGTTTAGATTTGTTCTGCATTCCATCCATCATTTGTGTGTCCTTTGCTTTCCCGCCCTAATTGCGCCAGGTATGCCCAGACGTGGGTCCTGGGCTCACTGTGCCACTGGTATCAAGCTATCCTGGCTGACGAGGGATGAAACACCAGAACCGGTCCTAGGATGCTTGTTTCCGGTCCAGGGAGGACCTGTCTTGGCAGTTCGGGCTGGACTGTTCATATGAGGCACAGGGTCAAGACTGATTTGCATATGGCCAGGTCTAAACTGGGGTGGCATGGTGAGCAAAAGAATGATGGATTTAACCCGGATCTCTTGACTGGGGGTAAATGTTCAGATTTGTTCTGCATTCCGTCCATCAATTGTGTGTTTTTAGCTTTCTCGCCCTAAGTGCGCCAGGTATGTCCAGACGTGGGTCCCGGGCTCACTGTACCAGTGGAATCAAGCTATCCTGGCTGATGAGGGGTGAAACTCCGAATCCGGTCCTAGGATGCTTTTTTCCGGTCCAGGGAGGACCTGTCTTGGCAGTTCGGGCTGGACTGTTCCCATGAGGCACAGAGTCAAGACTGATTTGCATATGGCCAGGTCTAAACTGGGGTGGCATGGTTAGCAAAAGAATGATGAATTTCACCCAGATCTTTTGACTGGGGGGGATTGTTTAGATTTGTTCTGCATTCCATCAATCATTTGTTTGTCCTTTGCTTTCCAGCCCTAAGTGCGCCAGGTATGCCCAGACGTGGGTCCTGGGCTCACTGTGCCACTGGTATCAAGCTATCCTGGGTGACGAGGGGTGAAGCCCCGAAACCTGTCCTAGGATGCTTGTTTCCGGTCCAGGGAGAACCTGGCTTGGCAGTTCGGGCTGGACTGTTCCCATGAGGTACAGGGTCAAGCCTGATTTGCATATGGCCAGGTCTAAACTGGGGTGGCATGGTGAGCAAAATAATGATGGATTTAACCCAGATCTCTTGACTGGGGGTGAATGTTTAGAATTGTTGTGCATTCCGTCCATCATATGTGTGTCCGTTGCTTTCCCGCCCTAAGTGAGCCAGGTATGCCCAGACGTGGCTCCTTGGCTCACTGTACCACTGGTATCAATCTATCCTGGCTGACGAGGGGTGTAACCCCGAAACGGGTCCTAGGATGCTTGTTTCCGGTCCAGGGAGGACCTGGCTTGGCAGTTCGGGCTGGTCTGTTCCCATGAGGCACAGGGTCAAGACTGGTTTGCATAGGGCCAGGTCTAAACTGGGGTGGTATGGTGAGCAAAATAATGATGGATTTAACCCAGATCTCTTTACTGGGGTGGATGTTTAGATTTGTTCAGCATTCCGTCCATCATTTGTGTGTCCTTTGCTTTCCCGCCCTAAGTGCGCCAGGTATGCCCAGACGTGGGTCCCGGGCTCACTGTGCCAGTGGAATCAAGCTATCCTGGATGACGAGGGGTGAAACACCGAATCCAGTCCTAGGATGCTTTTTTCCGGTCTAGTGAGGACCTGGCTTGGCAGTTCGGGCTGGACTGTTCCCATGAGGCACAGAGTCAAGACTGATTTGCATATGGCCAGGTCTAAACTGGGGTGGCATGGTTAGCAAAAGAATGATGAATTTCACCCAGATCTTTTGACTGGGGGGGATTGTTAAGATTTGTTCTGCATTCCATCAATCATTTGTTTGTCCTTTGCTTTCCAGCCCTAAGTGCGCCAGGTATGCCCAGACGTGGGTCCTGGGCTCACTGTGCCACTGGTACCAAGCTATCCTGGGTGACGAGGGGTGAAGCCCCGAAACCTGTCCTAGGATGCTTGTTTCCGGTCCAGGGAGAACCTGGCTTGGCAGTTCGGGCTGGACTGTTCCCATGAGGTACAGGGTCAAGCCTGATTTGCATATGGCCAGGTCTAAACTGGGGTGGCATGGTGAGCAAAATAATGATGGATTTAACCCAGATCTCTTGACTGGGGGTGAATGTTTAGAATAGTTGTGCATTCCGTCCATCATATGTGTGTCCGTTGCTTTCCCGCCCTAAGTGCGCCAGGTATGCCCAGACGTGGCTCCTGGGCTCACTGTACCACTGGTATCAATCTATCCTGGCTGACGAGGGGTGTAACCCCGAAACGGGTCCTAGGATGCTTGTTTCCGGTCCAGGGAGGACCTGGCTTGGCAGTTCGGGCTGGTCTGTTCCCATGAGGCACAGGGTCAAGACTGGTTTGCATAGGGCCAGGTCTAAACTGGGGTGGCATGGTGAGCAAAATAATGATGGATTTAACCCAGATCTCTTTACTGGGGTGGATGTTTAGATTTGTTCAGCATTCCGTCCATCATTTGTGTGTCCTTTGCTTTCCTGCCCTAAGTGCGCCAGGTATGCCCAGACGAGGGTCCTGGGCTCACTGTGCCACTGGTACCAAGCTATCCTGGCTGACGAGGGGTGAAACCCTGAAACCGGTCCTAGGATGCTTGTTTCTCTACCAGGGAGGACCTGGCTTGGCAGTTCGGGCTGGACTGTTTCCATGAGGCACAGGGTCAAGTCTGATTTGCATATGGCCAGGTCTAAACTGGGGTGGCATGGTGAGCAAAAGAATGATGGATTTAACCCAGATCTCTTGACTGGGGGTGAATGTTTAGATTTGTTCTGCATTCCGTCCATCAAATGTGTGTCCTTTGCTTTCTCGCCCTCTGTGCGCCAGGTATGCCCAGACATGGGTCCTGGGCTCACTGTGCCACTGGAATCAAGCTACCCTGGCTGACGAGGGGTTTATCCCCGAAACCGTTGCTAGGTTGCTTGTTTCCGGTCCATTGAGGACCTGGTTTGGCATTTCGGTCTGGACTGCTCCCATGAGGCAGAGGGTCAAGACTTATTTGCATATGGCCAGGTCTAAACTGGGGTGGCATGGTGAGCAAAAGAATGATGGATTTAACCCAGATCTCTTGACTAGGGGTGAATGTTTAGATTTGTTCTGCATTCCGTCCATCAATTGTTTGTCCTTTTCTTTCCTGCCCAAAGTGCGCCAGGTATGCCCAGACGTGGGTACTGGGCTCACTGTGCCACTGGAATCAAGCTATCCTGGCTGACGAGGGCTGAAACCACGAAACCGGTCCTAGGATGCTTGTTTCCGGTCCAGGGAGGACCTGGCTTGGCAGTTCGGGCTGGACTGTTCCCATGAGGCACAGGGTCAAGACTGATTTGCATATAGCCAGGTCTAAACTGGGGTGGGATGGTGAGCAAAAGAATGATGGATTTAACCCAGAACTCTTGACTGTGGGTGAATGTTTAGATTTGTTCTGCATTCCGTCCATCAATTGTGTGTCCTTTGCTTTCTCGCCCTAAGTGCGCCAGGTATGCCCAGACGTTGGTCCTGGGCTCACTGTGCCACTGGAATCAAGCTATCCTGGCTGACGAGGGGTGAAACCCCGAAAGCATTGCTAGGATGCTTGTTTCCGGTCCAGGGAGGACCTGGCTTGGCAGCTCGGACTGGACTGTTCCCATGAGGCACAGGGTCAAGACTGATTTGCATATGGCCAGGTCTAAACTGGGGTGGCATTTTGAGCAAAAGAATGATGGATTTAACCCAGATCTCTTGACCGGGGATGACTGTTCAGATTTGTTCTGCATTCCGTCCATCAATTTTGTGTCCTTTGCTTTCTCACCCTCAATGCACCAGGTATGCCCAGATGTGGGTCCTGGGCTCACTGTGCCACTGGAATCAAGCTATCCTGGCTGACGAGGAGTGAAACACCGAAACTGGTCCTAGGATGCTTGTTTTTGGTCCAGGGAGGACCTGTTTTGGCAGTTCGGGCTGGACTGTTCCAATGAGGCACAGGGTCAAGACTCATTTGCACATGGCCAGGTCTAAACTGGGGTGGCATGGTGAGCAAAATAATGATGGATTTAACCCAGATCTCTTGACTGGGGTGAATGTTTAGATTTGTTCAGCATTCCATCCATCATTTGTGTGTCCTTTGCTTTCCCGCCCTAAGTGCGCCAGGTATGCCCAGACGTGGGTCCTGGGCTCACTGTGCCACTGGAATCAAGCTACCTTGGCTGACGAGGGGTGAAACCCTGAAACCGGTCCTAGGATGCTTGTTTCTCTACCAGGGAGGACCTGGCTTGGCAGTTCGGGCTGGACTGTTTCCATGAGGCACAGGGTCAAGACTGATTTGCACATGGCCAGGTCTAAACTGGGGTGGCATGGTGAGCAGAAGAATGATGGATTTAACCCAGATCTCTTGACTGGGGGTGAATGTTTAGATTTGTTCTGCATTCCGTCCATCAATTGTGTGTCCTTTGCTTTCTCGCACTATGTGCGCCAGGTATGCCCAGACATGGGTCCTGGGCACACTGTGCGTTGGAATCAAGCTACCCTGGCTGACGAGGGGTTTATCCCCGAAACCGTTGCTAGGATGCTTGTTTCCGGTCCATTGAGGACCTGGTTTGGCATTTCGGGCTGGACTGATCCCATGAGGCACAGGGTCAAGACTTATTTGCATATGGCCAGGTCTAAACTGGGGTGGCATGGTGAGCAAAAGAATTATGGATTTAACCCAGATCTCTTGACTGGGGGTGAATGTTTAGATTTGTTCTGCATTCCGTCCATCAATTGTTTGTCCTTTTCTTTCTTGCCCAAAGTGCGCCAGGTATGCCCAGACGTGGGTACTGGGCTCACTGTGCCACTGGAATCAAGCCATCCTGGCTGATGAGGGGTGAAACCACGAAACCGGTCCTAGGATGCTTGTTTCCGGTCCAGGGAGGACCTAGCTTGGCAGTTCGGGCTGGACTGTTCCCATGAGGCACAGGGTCAAGACTTATTTGCATATGGCCAGGTCTCAACTGGGGTGGCATGGTGAGCAAAAGAATGATGGATTTAACCCAGATCTCTTGACTGGGGTGAATGTTTAGATTTGTTCTGCATTCCATCCATCAATTGTGTGTCCTTTGCTTGCTCGCCCTAAGTGCGCCAGGACTTCTCAGATGTGAGTCCTGGGCTCACTGTGCCACTGGAATCAAGCTATCCTGACTGACGAGGGGTGAGACCCCGAAGCCGGTCCTAGGATGCTTGTTTCCAGTCCAGGGAGGACCTGGCTTGGCAGTTCGGGCTGGACTGTTCCCATGAGGCACAGGGTCAAGATTGATTTGCGTATGGCCAAGTCTAAACTGGGGTGGCATGGTGAGCAAAAGAATGATGGATTTAACCCAGATCTCTTGACTGGGGTGAATGTTTAGATTTGTTCTGCATTCCGTCCATCAATTGTTTGTCCTTTTCTTTCTTGCCCTAAGTGCGCCAGGTATGCCCAGACGTGGGTCCTGGGCTCACTGTGCCACTGGAATCAAGCTATCCTGGCTGACGAGGGGTGAAACCACGAAACCGGTCTTAGGATGCTTGTGTCGGTCCAGAGAGGACCTGGCTTGGCAGTTTGGGCTGGACGGTTCCCATGAGGCACAGGGTCATAACTGATTTGCATATAGCCAGGTCTAAACTGGGGTGGCATGGTGAGCAAAAGAATGATGGATTTAACTCAGAACTCTTGACTATGGGTGAATGTTTATATTTGTTCTGCATTTCGTCCATCAATTGTGTGTCCTTTGCTTTCTCGCCCTAAGTGCGCCAGGTATGCCCAGACGTTGGTCCTGGGCTCACTGTGCCACTGGAATCAAGCTATCCTGGCTGACGAAGGGTGAAACCCCGAAACCATTGCTAGGATGCTTGTTTCCGGTCCAGGGAGGATCTGGCTTGGTAGTTCGGACTGGACTGTTCCCATGAGGCACAGGGTCAAGACTGATTTGCATATGGCCAGGTCTAAACTGGGGTGGCATTTTGAGCAAAAGAATGATGGATCTAACCCAGATCTCTTGACCGGGGATGACTGTTCAGATTTGTTCTGCATTCAGTCCATCAACTTTGTGTCCTTTGCTTTCTCACCCTAAATGCGCCTGCTATGCCCAGATGTGGGTCCTGGGCTCACTGTGCCACTGGAATCAACTATCCTGGCTGACGAGGAGTAAAACACCGAAACCGGTCCTAGGATGCTTGTTTCCGGTCCAGGGAGGACCTGTTTTGGCAGTTCGGGCTGGACTGTTCCCATGAGGCACAGGGTCAAGACTCATTTGCACATGGCCAGGTCTAAACTGGGGTAGCATGGTGAGCAAAATAATCATCGATTTAACCCAGATCTCTTGTCTTGGGGTGAATGTTTATATTTGTTCTGCATTCCGTCCATCATTTGTGTGTCCTTTGCTTTCCCGCCCTAAGTGCGCCAGGTATGCCCAGACGTGGGTCCCGGGCTCACTGTGCCAGCGGAATGAAGCTATCCTGGCTGACGAGGGGTGAAACACTGAATCCGGTCCTAGGATGCTTTTTTCCGGTCCAGTGAAGACTTGGCTTGGCAGTTCGGGCTGGACTGTTCCCATGAGGCACAGAGTCAAGACTGATTTGCATATGGCCAGGTCTAAACTGGGGTGGCATGGTTAGCAAAAGAATGATGAATTTCACCCAGATCTTTTGACTGGGGGTGATTGTTTAGATTTGTTCTGCATTCCGTCCATCATTTGTGTGTCCTTTGCTTTCCAGCCCTAAGTGCGCCAGGTATGCCCAGACGTGGGTCCTGGGCTCACTGTGCCACTGGTATCAAGCTATCCTGGGTGACGAGGGGTGAAGCCTCGAAACCTGTCCTAGGATGCTTGTTTCCGGTCCAGGGAGAACCTGGCTTGGCAGTTCGGGCTGGACTGTTCCCATGAGGTACAGGGTCAAGACTGGTTTGGATATGGCCAGGTCTAAACTGGGGTGGCATGGTGAGCAAAATAATGATGGATTTAACCCAGATCTCTTGACTGGGGGTGAATGTTTAGAATTGTTGTGTATTCCATCCATCATGTGTGTGTCCGTTGCTTTCCCGCCCTAAGTGCGCCAGGTATGCCCAGACGTGGCTCCTGGGCTCACTGTACCACTGGTATCAATCTATCCTGGCTGACGAGGGGTTTATCCCCGAAACCGTTGCTAGGATGCTTGTTTCCGGTTCATTGAGGACCTGGTTTGGCATTTCGGGCTGGACTGCTCCCATGAGGCACAGGGTCAAGACTTATTTGCAAATGGCCAGGTCTAAACTGGGGTGGCATGGTGAGCAAAAGAATTATGGATTTAACCCAGATCTCTTGACTGGGGGTGAATGTTTAGATTTGTTCTGCATTCCGTCCATCAATTGTTTGTCCTTTTTTTTCTTGCCCAAAGTGCGCCAGGTATGCCCAGACGTGGGTCCTGGGCTCACTGTGCCACTGGAATCAAGCTATCCTGGCTGACGAGGGGTGAAACCCCGAAACCGGTCCTAGGATGCTTGTTTCTGGACCAGGGAGGACCTGGCTTGGTAGTTCGGGCTGGACTGTTCCCATGAGGCACAGGGTCAAGACTTATTTGCATATGGCCAGGTCTAAACTGGGGTGGCATGGTGAGCAAAAGAATGATGGATTTAACCCAGATCTCTTGACTGGGGGTGAATGTTTAGATTTGTTCTGCATTCCATCCATCAATTGTGTGTCCTTTGCTTGCTCGCCCTAAGTGCGCCAGGTCTTCTCAGATGTGAGTCCTGGGCTCCCTGTGCCACTGGAATCAAGCTATTCTGACTGACGAGGGGTGAGACCCCGAAACCGGTCCTAGGATGCTTGTTTCCAGTCCAGGGAGGACCTGGCTTGGCAGTTCGGGCTGGACTGTTCCCATGAGGCACAGGGTCAAGATTGATTTGCGTATGGCCAAGTCTAAACTGGGGTGGCATGGTGAGCAAAAGAATGATGGATTTAACCCAGATCTCTTGACTGGGGGCGAATGTTTAGATTTGTTCTGCATTCCGTCGATCAATCGTTTGTCCTTTTCTTTCTTGCCCTAAGTGCGCCATGTATGCCCAGACGTGGGTCCTGGGCTCACTGTGCCACTGGAATCAAGCTGTCCTGGCTGACGAGGGGTGAAACCACGAAACCAGTCTTAGGATGCTTGTGTCCGGTCCAGGGAGGACCTGGCTTGGCAGCTCGGACTGGACTGTTCCCATGAGGCACAGGGTCAAGACTGATTTGCATATGGCCAGGTCTAAACTGGGGTGGCATTTTGAGCAAAATAATGATGGATTTAACCCAGATCTCTTGACCGGGGATGACTGTTCAGATTTGTTCTGCATTCCGTCCATCAATTTTGTGTCCTTTGCTTTCTCACCCTCAATGCACCAGGTATGCCCAGATGTGGGTCCTGGGCTCACTGTGCCACTGGAATCAAGCTATCCTGGCTGACGAGGAGTGAAACACCGAAACTGGTCCTAGGATGCTTGTTTTTGGTCCAGGGAGGACCTGTTTTGGCAGTTCGGGCTGGACTGTTCCAATGAGGCACAGGGTCAAGACTCATTTGCACATGGCCAGGTCTAAACTGGGGTGGCATGGTGAGCAAAATAATGATGGATTTAACCCAGATCTCTTGACTGGGGTGAATGTTTAGATTTGTTCAGCATTCCATCCATCATTTGTGTGTCCTTTGCTTTCCCGCCCTAAGTGCGCCAGGTATGCCCAGACGTGGGTCCTGGGCTCACTGTGCCACTGGAATCAAGCTACCTTGGCTGACGAGGGGTGAAACCCTGAAACCGGTCCTAGGATGCTTGTTTCTCTACCAGGGAGGACCTGGCTTGGCAGTTCGGGCTGGACTGTTTCCATGAGGCACAGGGTCAAGACTGATTTGCACATGGCCAGGTCTAAACTGGGGTGGCATGGTGAGCAGAAGAATGATGGATTTAACCCAGATCTCTTGACTGGGGGTGAATGTTTAGATTTGTTCTGCATTCCGTCCATCAATTGTGTGTCCTTTGCTTTCTCGCACTATGTGCGCCAGGTATGCCCAGACATGGGTCCTGGGCACACTGTGCGTTGGAATCAAGCTACCCTGGCTGACGAGGGGTTTATCCCCGAAACCGTTGCTAGGATGCTTGTTTCCGGTCCATTGAGGACCTGGTTTGGCATTTCGGGCTGGACTGATCCCATGAGGCACAGGGTCAAGACTTATTTGCATATGGCCAGGTCTAAACTGGGGTGGCATGGTGAGCAAAAGAATTATGGATTTAACCCAGATCTCTTGACTGGGGGTGAATGTTTAGATTTGTTCTGCATTCCGTCCATCAATTGTTTGTCCTTTTCTTTCTTGCCCAAAGTGCGCCAGGTATGCCCAGACGTGGGTACTGGGCTCACTGTGCCACTGGAATCAAGCCATCCTGGCTGATGAGGGGTGAAACCACGAAACCGGTCCTAGGATGCTTGTTTCCGGTCCAGGGAGGACCTAGCTTGGCAGTTCGGGCTGGACTGTTCCCATGAGGCACAGGGTCAAGACTTATTTGCATATGGCCAGGTCTCAACTGGGGTGGCATGGTGAGCAAAAGAATGATGGATTTAACCCAGATCTCTTGACTGGGGTGAATGTTTAGATTTGTTCTGCATTCCATCCATCAATTGTGTGTCCTTTGCTTGCTCGCCCTAAGTGCGCCAGGACTTCTCAGATGTGAGTCCTGGGCTCACTGTGCCACTGGAATCAAGCTATCCTGACTGACGAGGGGTGAGACCCCGAAGCCGGTCCTAGGATGCTTGTTTCCAGTCCAGGGAGGACCTGGCTTGGCAGTTTGGGCTGGACTGTTCCCATGAGGCACAGGGTCAAGATTGATTTGCGTATGGCCAAGTCTAAACTGGGGTGGCATGGTGAGCAAAAGAATGATGGATTTAACCCAGATCTCTTGACTGGGGTGAATGTTTAGATTTGTTCTGCATTCCGTCCATCAATTGTTTGTCCTTTTCTTTCTTGCCCTAAGTGCGCCAGGTATGCCCAGACGTGGGTCCTGGGCTCACTGTGCCACTGGAATCAAGCTATCCTGGCTGACGAGGGGTGAAACCACGAAACCGGTCTTAGGATGCTTGTGTCCGGTCCAGAGAGGACCTGGCTTGGCAGTTTGGGCTGGACGGTTCCCATGAGGCACAGGGTCATAACTGATTTGCATATAGCCAGGTCTAAACTGGGGTGGCATGGTGAGCAAAAGAATGATGGATTTAACTCAGAACTCTTGACTATGGGTGAATGTTTATATTTGTTCTGCATTTCGTCCATCAATTGTGTGTCCTTTGCTTTCTCGCCCTAAGTGCGCCAGGTATGCCCAGACGTTGGTCCTGGGCTCACTGTGCCACTGGAATCAAGCTATCCTGGCTGACGAAGGGTGAAACCCCGAAACCATTGCTAGGATGCTTGTTTCCGGTCCAGGGAGGATCTGGCTTGGTAGTTCGGACTGGACTGTTCCCATGAGGCACAGGGTCAAGACTGATTTGCATATGGCCAGGTCTAAACTGGGGTGGCATTTTGAGCAAAAGAATGATGGATCTAACCCAGATCTCTTGACCGGGGATGACTGTTCAGATTTGTTCTGCATTCAGTCCATCAACTTTGTGTCCTTTGCTTTCTCACCCTAAATGCGCCTGCTATGCCCAGATGTGGGTCCTGGGCTCACTGTGCCACTGGAATCAACTATCCTGGCTGACGAGGAGTAAAACACCGAAACCGGTCCTAGGATGCTTGTTTCCGGTCCAGGGAGGACCTGTTTTGGCAGTTCGGGCTGGACTGTTCCCATGAGGCACAGGGTCAAGACTCATTTGCACATGGCCAGGTCTAAACTGGGGTAGCATGGTGAGCAAAATAATCATCGATTTAACCCAGATCTCTTGTCTTGGGGTGAATGTTTATATTTGTTCTGCATTCCGTCCATCATTTGTGTGTCCTTTGCTTTCCCGCCCTAAGTGCGCCAGGTATGCCCAGACGTGGGTCCCGGGCTCACTGTGCCAGCGGAATGAAGCTATCCTGGCTGACGAGGGGTGAAACACTGAATCCGGTCCTAGGATGCTTTTTTCCGGTCCAGTGAAGACTTGGCTTGGCAGTTCGGGCTGGACTGTTCCCATGAGGCACAGAGTCAAGACTGATTTGCATATGGCCAGGTCTAAACTGGGGTGGCATGGTTAGCAAAAGAATGATGAATTTCACCCAGATCTTTTGACTGGGGGTGATTGTTTAGATTTGTTCTGCATTCCGTCCATCATTTGTGTGTCCTTTGCTTTCCAGCCCTAAGTGCGCCAGGTATGCCCAGACGTGGGTCCTGGGCTCACTGTGCCACTGGTATCAAGCTATCCTGGGTGACGAGGGGTGAAGCCTCGAAACCTGTCCTAGGATGCTTGTTTCCGGTCCAGGGAGAACCTGGCTTGGCAGTTCGGGCTGGACTGTTCCCATGAGGTACAGGGTCAAGACTGGTTTGGATATGGCCAGGTCTAAACTGGGGTGGCATGGTGAGCAAAATAATGATGGATTTAACCCAGATCTCTTGACTGGGGGTGAATGTTTAGAATTGTTGTGTATTCCATCCATCATGTGTGTGTCCGTTGCTTTCCCGCCCTAAGTGCGCCAGGTATGCCCAGACGTGGCTCCTGGGCTCACTGTACCACTGGTATCAATCTATCCTGGCTGACGAGGGGTTTATCCCCGAAACCGTTGCTAGGATGCTTGTTTCCGGTTCATTGAGGACCTGGTTTGGCATTTCGGGCTGGACTGCTCCCATGAGGCACAGGGTCAAGACTTATTTGCAAATGGCCAGGTCTAAACTGGGGTGGCATGGTGAGCAAAAGAATTATGGATTTAACCCAGATCTCTTGACTGGGGGTGAATGTTTAGATTTGTTCTGCATTCCGTCCATCAATTGTTTGTCCTTTTTTTTCTTGCCCAAAGTGCGCCAGGTATGCCCAGACGTGGGTCCTGGGCTCACTGTGCCACTGGAATCAAGCTATCCTGGCTGACGAGGGGTGAAACCCCGAAACCGGTCCTAGGATGCTTGTTTCTGGACCAGGGAGGACCTGGCTTGGTAGTTCGGGCTGGACTGTTCCCATGAGGCACAGGGTCAAGACTTATTTGCATATGGCCAGGTCTAAACTGGGGTGGCATGGTGAGCAAAAGAATGATGGATTTAACCCAGATCTCTTGACTGGGGGTGAATGTTTAGATTTGTTCTGCATTCCATCCATCAATTGTGTGTCCTTTGCTTGCTCGCCCTAAGTGCGCCAGGTCTTCTCAGATGTGAGTCCTGGGCTCCCTGTGCCACTGGAATCAAGCTATTCTGACTGACGAGGGGTGAGACCCCGAAACCGGTCCTAGGATGCTTGTTTCCAGTCCAGGGAGGACCTGGCTTGGCAGTTCGGGCTGGACTGTTCCCATGAGGCACAGGGTCAAGATTGATTTGCGTATGGCCAAGTCTAAACTGGGGTGGCATGGTGAGCAAAAGAATGATGGATTTAACCCAGAT
Source organism: Triturus cristatus (assembly GCF_964204655.1). NCBI lineage: Eukaryota > Metazoa > Chordata > Amphibia > Caudata > Salamandridae > Triturus > Triturus cristatus. The sequence goes on along the minus strand of NC_140594.1, from coordinate 938,872,811 downwards.
CTCTTGACTGGGGGCGAATGTTTAGATTTGTTCTGCATTCCGTCGATCAATCGTTTGTCCTTTTCTTTCTTGCCCTAAGTGCGCCATGTATGCCCAGACGTGGGTCCTGGGCTCACTGTGCCACTGGAATCAAGCTGTCCTGGCTGACGAGGGGTGAAACCACGAAACCAGTCTTAGGATGCTTGTGTCCGGTCCAGGGAGGACCTGGCTTGGCAGTTCGGGCTGGACTGTTCCCATGAGGCACAGGGTCATGACTGATTTGCATATAGCCAGGTCTAAACTGGGGTGGCATGGTGAGCAAAAGAATGATGGATTTAACTCAGAACTCTTGACTATGGGTGAATGTTTATATTTGTTCTGCATTTCGTCCATCAATTGTGTGTCCTTTGCTTTTTCGCCCTAAGTGCGCCAGGTATGCCCAGACGTTGGTCCTGGGCTCACTGTGCCACTGGAATCAAGCTATCCTGGCTGACGAGGGGTGAAATCCCGAAACCATTGCTAGGATGCTTGTTTCCGGTCCAGGGAGGACCTGGCTTGGTAGTTTGGACGGGACTGTTCCCATGAGGCACAGGGTTAAGACTGATTTGGATATGGCCAGGTCTAAACTGGGGTGGCATTTTGAGCAAAAGAATGATGGATCTAACCCAGATCTCTTGACCGGGGATGACTGTTCAGATTTGTTCTGCATTCCGTCCATCAATTTTGTGCCCTTTGCTTTCTCACCCTAAATGCGCCCGGTATGCCCAGATGTGGGTCCTGGGCTCACTGTGCCACTGGTATCAAGCTATCCTGGCTGACGAGGAGTGAGATCCCGAAACCGGTCCTAGGATGCTTGTTTCCAGACCAGGGAGGACCTGGCTTGGTAGTTCGGGCTGAACTGTTCCCATGAGGCACAGGGTCAAGACTGATTTGCATATGGCCAGGTCTAAACTGGGGTGGCATGGTGAGCAAAAGAATGATGGATTTAACCCAGATCACTTGACTGGGGGTGAATGTTTAGATTTGTTCTGCATTCCGTCCATCAATTGTGTGTCCTTTGCTGTCTCACTCTAAGTGCGCCAGGTATGGCCAGACATGGGTCCTTGGCTGCCTGTGCCACTGGAATCAAGCTATCCTGGCTGACGAGGGGTGAATCTCCGAAACTGTTGCTAGGATGCTTGTTTCCGGTCCAGGGAGGACCTGGCTTGGCAGTTCGGGCTGGACTGTTCCCATGAGGCACAGGGTCAAGACTTATTTGCATATGGCCAGGTCTAAACTGGGGTGGCATGGTGAGCAAAAGAATGATGGATTTAACCCAGATCTCTTGTCTGGCGGTGAATGTTTAGATTTGTTCTGCATTCCGTCCATCAATTGTGTGTCCTTTGCTTGCTCGCCCTAAGTGCGCCAGGTCTGCTCAGATGTCGGTCCTGGGCTCACTGTGCCACTGGAATCAAGCTATCCTGGCTGACGAGGGGTGAGACCCCGAAACCGATCCTAGGATGCTTGTTTCCTGTCCAGGGAGGACCTGTCTTGGCAGTTCGGGCTGGACTGTTCCCATGAGGCACAGGGTCAAGACTGATTTGCGTATGGGCAAGTCTAAACAGGTGTGGCATAGTGAGCAAAAGAATGAAGGATTTATCCCAGATCTCTTGACTCGGGTGAATGTTTAGATTTGTTTTGCATTCCGTCCATCAATTGTGTGTCCTTTTCTTTCTCACCCTAAGTGCGCCTGGTATGCCCAGACGTGGGTCCTGGGCTCACTGTGCCACTAGAATCAAGCTATCCTGGCTGACGAGGGGTGAGACCCCGAAACCATTCGTCGCATGTTTGTTTCCGGTCCAGGGAGGACCTGGCTTGGCAGTTCGGGCTGGAATGTTCCCATGAGGCACAGGATCAAGACTGATTTGCATATGGCCAGGTCTAAACTGGGGTGGCATGGTGACCAAAAGAATGATGAATTTAACCCAGATCTCAAGACTGGGAGTGAATGTTTAGATTTGTTCTGCATTCCGTCCATCATTTGTGTGTCCTTTGCTTTCCCGCCCTAATTGCGCCAGGTATGCCCAGACGTGGGTCCTGGGCTCACTGTGCCACTGGTATCAAGCTATCCTGGCTGACGAGGGGTGAAACCCCGAAACCAGTCCTGGGATGCTTGTTTCCGGTCCAGGGAGGACCTGGCATGGCAGTTCGGGCTGGTCTGTTCCCATGACGCACACGGTCAAGACTGATATGCACATGGCCAGGTCTAAACTGGGGTGGCATGGTGAGCAAAATAATGATGAATTTAACCCAGATCTCAAGACTGGGGGTGAATGTTTAGATGTGTTCTGCATTCCGTCCATCATTTGTGTGTCCTTTGCTTTCCCGCCCTAATTGCGCCAGGTATGCCCAGACGTGGGTCCTGGGCTCACTGTGCCACTGGTATCAAGCTATCCTGGCTGACGAGGGATGAAACACCAGAACCGGTCCTAGGATGCTTGTTTCCGGTCCAGGGAGGACCTGTCTTGGCAGTTCGGGCTGGACTGTTCATATGAGGCACAGGGTCAAGACTGATTTGCATATGGCCAGGTCTAAACTGGGGTGGCATGGTGAGCAAAATAATGATGGATTTAACCCAGATCTCTTGACTGGGGGTGAATGTTTAGATTTGTTCTGCATTCCGTCCATCAATTGTGTGTTCTTAGCTTTCTCGCCCTAAGTGCGCCAGGTATGTCCAGACGTGGGTCCCGGGCTCACTGTACCAGTGGAATCAAGCTATCCTGGCTGATGAGGGGTGAAACTCCGAATCCGGTCCTAGGATGCTTTTTTCCGGTCCAGGGAGGACCTGTCTTGGCAGTTCGGGCTGGACTGTTCCCATGAGGCACAGGGTCAAGACTGATTTGCATATGGCCAGGTCTAAACTGGGGTGCCATGGTGACCACAAGAATGATGGATTTAACCCAGATCTCTTGTCTTGGGGTGAATGTTTAGATTTGTTCTGCATTCCGTCCATCATTTGTGTGTCCTTTGCTTTCCCGCCCTAAGTGCGCCAGGTATGCCCAGACGTGGGTCCCGGGCTCACTGTGCCAGTGGAATCAAGCTATCCTGGATGACGAGGGGTGAAACACCGAATCCAGTCCTAGGATGCTTTTTTCCGGTCCAGTGAGGACCTGGCTTGGCAGTTCGGGCTGGACTGTTCCCATGAGGCACAGAGTCAAGACTGATTTGCATATGGCCAGGTCTAAACTGGGGTGGCATGGTTAGCAAAAGAATGATGAATTTCACCCAGATCTTTTGACTGGGGGGGATTGTTTAGATTTGTTCTGCATTCTATCCATCATTTGTTTGTCCTTTGCTTTCCAGCCCTAAGTGCGCCAGGTATGCCCAGACGTGGGTCCTGGGCTCACTGTGCCACTGGTATCAAGCTATCCTGGGTGACGAGGGGTGAAGCCCCGAAACCTGTCCTAGGATGCTTGTTTCCGGTCCAGGGAGAACCTGGCTTGGCAGTTCGGGCTGGACTGTTCCCATGAGGTACAGGGTCAAGCCTGATTTGCATATGGCCAGGTCTAAACTGGGGTGGCATGGTGAGCAAAATAATGATGGATTTAACCCAGATCTCTTGACTGGGGGTGAATGTTTAGAATTGTTGTGCATTCCGTCCATCATATGTGTGTCCGTTGCTTTCCCGCCCTAAGTGCGCCAGGTATGCCCAGACGTGGCTCCTGGGCTCACTGTACCACTGGTATCAATCTATCCTGGCTGACGAGGGGTGAAACCCTGAAACGGGTCCTAGGATGCTTGTTTCCGGTCCAGGGAGGACCTGGCTTGGCAGTTCGGGCTGGTCTGTTCCCATGAGGCACAGGGTCAAGACTGGTTTGCATAGGGCCAGGTCTAAACTGGGGTGGCATGGTGAGCAAAATAATGATGGATTTAACCCAGATCTCTTTACTGGGGTGGATGTTTAGATTTGTTCAGCATTACGTCCATCATTTGTGTGTCCTTTGCTTTCCCGCCCTAAGTGCGCCAGGTATGCCCAGACGAGGGTCCTGGGCTCACTGTGCCACTGGTACCAAGCTATCCTGTCTGACGAGGGGTGAAACCCTGAAACCGGTCCTAGGATGCTTGTTTCTCTACCAGGGAGGACCTGGCTTGGCAGTTCGGGCTGGACTGTTTCCATGAGGCACAGGGTCAAGTCTGATTTGCATATGGCCAGGTCTAAACTGGGGTGGCATGGTGAGCAGAAGAATGATGGATTTCACCCAGATCTCTTGACTGGGGCTGAATGTTTAGATTTGTTCTGCATTCCGTCCATCAAATGTGTGTCCTTTGCTTTCTCGCCCTCTGTGCGCCAGGTATGCCCAGACATGGGTCCTGGGCTCACTGTGCCACTGGAATCAAGCTACCCTGGCTGACGAGGGGTTTATCCCCGAAACCGTTGCTAGGTTGCTTGTTTCCGGTCCATTGAGGACCTGGTTTGGCATTTCGGTCTGGACTGCTCCCATGAGGCAGAGGGTCAAGACTTATTTCCATATGGCCAGGTCTAAACTGGGGTGGCATGGTGAGCAAAAGAATGATGGATTTAACCCAGATCTCTTGACTAGGGGTGAATGTTTAGATTTGTTCTGCATTCCGTCCATCAATTGTTTGTCCTTTTCTTTCCTGCCCAAAGTGCGCCAGGTATGCCCAGACGTGGGTACTGGGCTCACTGTGCCACTGGAATCAAGCTATCCTGGCTGACGAGGGGTGAAACCACGAAACCGGTCCTAGGATGCTTGTTTCCGGTCCAGGGAGGACCTGGCTTGGCAGTTCGGGCTGGACTGTTCCCATGAGGCACAGGGTCAAGACTGATTTGCATATAGCCAGGTCTAAACTGGGGTGGCATGGTGAGCAAAAGAATGATGGATTTAACCCAGAACTCTTGACTGTGGGTGAATGTTTAGATTTGTTCTGCATTCCGTCCATCAATTGTGTGTCCTTTGCTTTCTCGCCCTAAGTGCGCCAGGAATGCCCAGACGTTGGTCCTGGGCTCACTGTGCCACTGGAATCAAGCTATCCTGGCTGACGAGGGGTGAAACCCCGAAACCATTGCTAGGATGCTTGTTTCCGGTCCAGGGAGGACCTGGCTTGGCAGTTCGGACTGGACTGTTCCCATGAGGCACAGGGTCAAGACTGATTTGCATATGGCCAGGTCTAAACTGGGGTGGCATTTTGAGCAAAAGAATGATGGATTTAACCCAGATCTCTTGACCGGGGATGACTGTTCAGATTTGTTCTGCATTCCGTCCATCAATTTTGTGTCCTTTGCTTTCTCACCCTCAATGCACCAGGTATGCCCAGATGTGGGTCCTGGGCTCACTGTGCCACTGGAATCAAGCTATCCTGGCTGACGAGGAGTGAAACACCGAAACCGGTCCTAGGATGCTTGTTTTCGGTCCAGGGAGGACCTGTTTTGGCAGTTCGGGCTGGACTGTTCCAATGAGGCACAGGGTCAAGACTGATTTGCATATGGCCAGGTCTAAACTGGGGTGGCATGGTGAGCAAAATAGTGATGGATTTAACCCAGATTTCTTGACTGGGGGTGAATGTTTAGATTTGTTCTGCATTCCATCCATCAATTGTGTGTCCTTTGGTTTCTCGCCCTAAGTGCGCCAGGTTTGCCCAGACGTAGGTCCCGGGCACACTGTGCCACTGGAATCAAGCTATCCTGGCCGACGAGGGGTGAAACCCCGAAACCGGTCCTAGGAGGCTAGTTTCCGGTCCAGGGAGGACCTGGCATGGCAGTTCGGGTTGGTCTGTTCCCATGAGGCACAGGGTCGAGACTGATTTGCATATGGCCAGGTCTAAACTGGGGTGGCATGGTGAGCAAAATAATGATGGATTTAACCCAGATCTCTTGACTGGGGGTGAATGTTTAGATTTGTTCTGCATTCCGTCCATCATTAGTGTGTCCTTTGCTTTCCCGCCCTAAGTGCGCCAGCTATGCCCAGACGTGGGTCCTGGGCTCACTGTGCCACTGGTATCAAGCTATCCTGGCTGACAAGGGGTGAAACCCGAAACCGGTCCTAGGATGCTTGTTTCCGGTCCAGGGAGGACCTGTCTTGGCAGTTCGGGCTGGACTGTTACCATGAGGCACAGGGTCAAGACTGATTTGCATATGGCCAGGTCTAAACTGGGGAGGCATGGTGAGCAAAAGAATGATGGATTTAACCCAGATCTCTTGACTGGGGATGAATGTTTAGATGTGTTCTGCATTCCATCCATCAATTGTGTGTCCTTTGCTTTCTCGCCCTAAGTGCGCCAGGTATGCCCAGGTGTGGGTCCCGGTCTCACTGTGCCACTGGAATCAAGCTATCCTGGCTGCAGAGGGGTGAAACCCCGAAACCGGTCCTAGGATGCTTGTTTCCGGTCCAGAGAGGACCTGGCTTGGCAGTTTGGGCTGGTCAGTTCCCATGAGGCACAGGGTCAAGACTGATTTGCATATGGCCAGGTCTAAACTGGGGTGGCATTGTGAGCAAAATAATGATGGATTTAACCCAGATCTCTTGACTGGGGGTGAATGTTTAGATTTGTTCTGCATTCCGTCCATCAATTGTGTGTCGTCCTTTGCTTTCTCGCCCTAAGTGCGCCAGGTATGCTCAGACTGGGTCCTGGGCTCACTGTGCCACTGAAATCAAGCTATCCTGGCTCATGAGGGTTGAAACCATGTAACCGTTGCTAGGATGCTTGTTTACGGTCCAGGGAGGACCTGGCATGGCAGTTCGGGCTGGACCATTCCCATGAGGCACAGGGTCAAGAATTATTTGCATATGGCCAGGTCTAACCTGGGGTGGCATGGTGAGCAAAAGAATGATGGATTTAACCTAGGTCTCTTGACTGGGTGTGAATGTTTAGATTTGTTCTGCATTCCGTCCATCAATTGTGTGACTTTAGCTTGCTCGCCCTAAGTGCACCAGATCTGCTCAGATGTAGGTCCTGGGCTCACTGTGCCACTGGAATCAAGCTATCCTGGCTGACGAGGGGTGAAACCCTGAAACCGATGCTAGGATGCTTGTTTCCGGTCCAGGGAGGACCTGGCTTGGTAGTTCGGGCTGGACTGTTCCCATGAGGCACAGGGTCAAGACTGATTTGCGTATGGCCAAGTCTAAACTGGGGTGGCATGGTGAGCAAAAGAATGATGGATTTAACCCAGATCTCTTGACTGGGGGTGAATGTTTAGATTTGTTCTGCATTCTGTCCATCATTTGTGTGTCCTTTGCTTTCCCGCCCTAAGTGCGCCAGGTATGCCCAGACGTGGGTCCTGGGCTCACTGTGCCACTGGTATCAAGCTATCCTGGCTGACGAGGTGTGAAACCCGGAAACCGGTCCTGGGATGCTTGTTTCCGGTCCAGGGAGGACCTGGCATGGCAGTTCGGGCTGGACTGTTCCCATGAGGCACAGGGTCAAGACTGATTTGCATATGGCCAGGTCTAAACTGGGGTGGCATGGTGAGCAAAAGAATGATGGATTTAACCCAGATCCCTTGACTGGGGTGAATGTTTAGATTTGTTCTGCATTCTGTCCATCAATTGTGTGTCCTTTGCTTTCTCGCCCTAAATGCACCAGGTATGCCCAGACGTGAGTCCTGGGCTCACTGTGCCACTGGAATCAAGCTATCCTGGCTGACGAGGAGTGAAACCCCGAAACCGGTCCTAGGATGATTGTTTCTGGTCCATGGAGGACCTGTCTTGGCAATTTGGGCTGGACTGTTCCCATGGGGCACAGGGTCAAGACTCATTTGCATATGGCCAGGTCTAAACTGGGGTGGCATGGTGAGCAAAAGAATGATGGATTTAACCCAGATCTCTTGACTGAGGTGAATGTTTAGATTTGTTCTGCATTCCGTCCATCAATTGTGTGTCCTTTGCTTTCTTGCCCTAAGTACGCCACGTATGGCCAGACGTGGGTCCCGGGCTCACTGTGCCACTGGAATCAAGCTATCCTGGCTGCCGAGGGGTGAAACCCCAAAACCGGTCCTAGGATGCTTGTTTCCGGTCCAGGGAGGACCTGTCTTGGCAGTTCGGGTTGGACTGTTCCCATGAGGCACAGGGTCAAGACTGATTTGCGTATGAGCAAGTCTAAACTGGGGTGGCATGGTGAGCAAAAGAATGATGGATTTAACCCAGATCTCTTGACTCTGGGTAAATGTTTAGATTTGTTCTGCATTTCGTTCATCAATTGTGTGTCCTTTTCTTTCTCGTCCTAAGTGCGCCAGGTATGCCCAGAAGTGGGTCCTGGGCTCACTGTGCCACTGGAATCAAACTATCCTTGCTGACTAGGGGTGAAACCCCGAAACCATTCTTAGGATGTTTGTTTCCGGTCCAGGGAGGACCTGGCTTGGCAGTTCGGGCTGGACTGTTCCCATGAGGCACAGGGTCAAGACTGATTTGCATATGGCCAGGTCTAAACTGGGGTGGCATAGCGACCAAAAGAATGATGGATTTAACCCAGATCTCTTGACTTGGGGTAAATGTTTAGATTTGTTCTGCATTCCGTCCATCAATTGTGTGTCGTTTGCTTTCTCGCCCTAAGTGCGCCAGGTATGCCCAGATGTGGGTCCTGGGCTCACTGTGCCACTGGAATCAAGCTATCCTGGCTGACGAGGGGTGAAACCCCGAAACAGTTGCTAGGATGCTTGTTTCTGGTCCAGGGAGGACCTGGCTTGGCAGTTCGGACTGGACTGCTCCCATGAGGCACAGGGTCAAGACTTATTTGCATATGGCGAGGTCTAAACTGGGGTGGAATGGTGAGCAAAAGAATGATGGATTTAACCCAGATCTCTTGAAAGGGGGTGAATGTTTAGATTTGTTCTGCATTCCGTCCATCAATTGTGTGTCATTTGCTTGCTCGCCCTTAGTGTGCCAGGTCTGCTCCGATGTGGGTCCTGGGCTCACTGTGCCACTGGAATCAAGCTATCCTGGCTGACGAGGGGTGAGACCCCGAAACCGGTCCTAGGATGCTTGTTTCCAGTCCAGGGAGGACCTGTCTCGGCAGTTCAGGCTGGACTGTTCCCATGAGGCACAGGGTCAAGACTGATTTGCATATGGCCAGGTCTAAACTGGGGTGGCATGGTGAGCAAAAGAATGATGGATTTAACCCAGATCTCTTGACTGGGGGGTGAATGTTTAGATTTGTTTTGCATTCCATCCATCAATTGTTTGTCCTTTGCTTTCTCGCCCTAAGTGTGCCAGGTATGCCCATTCATGGGTCCTGGGCTCACTGTGCCACTGGAATCAAGCTATCCTGGCTGACGAGGTGTGAAACCCGGAAACCGGTCCTGGGATGCTTGTTTCCGGTCCAGGGAGGACCTGGCATGGCAGTTCGGGCTGGACTGTTCCCATGAGGCACAGGGTCAAGACTGATTTGCATATGGCCAGGTCTAAACTGGGGTGGCATGGTGAGCAAAAGAATGATGGATTTAACCCAGATCCCTTGACTGGGGTGAATGTTTAGATTTGTTCTGCATTCTGTCCATCAATTGTGTGTCCTTTGCTTTCTCGCCCTAAATGCGCCAGGTATGCCCATTCATGGGTCCTGGGCTCACTGTGCCACTGGAATCAAGCTATCCTGGCTGACGAGGAGTGAAACCCCGAAACCGGTCCTAGGATGATTGTTTCTGGTCCATGGAGGACCTGTCTTGGCAATTCGGGCAGGACTGTTCCCATGAGGCACAGGGTCAAGACTCATTTGCATATGGCCAGGTCTAAACTGGGGTGGCATGGTGAGCAAAAGAATGATGGATTTAACCCAGATCTCTTGACTGAGGTGAATGTTTAGATTTGTTCTGCATTCCGTCCATCAATTGTGTGTCCTTTGCTTTCTTGCCCTAAGTACGCCACGTATGGCCAGACGTGGGTCCCGGGCTCACTGTGCCACTGGAATCAAGCTATCCTGGCTGCCGAGGGGTGAAACCCCAAAACCGGTCCTAGGATGCTTGTTTCCGGTCCAGGGAGGACCTGTCTTGGCAGTTCGGGCTGGACTGTTCCCATGAGGCACAGGGTCAAGACTGATTTGCGTATGAGCAAGTCTAAACTGGGGTGGCATGGTGAGCAAAAGAATGATGGATTTAACCCAGATCTCTTGACTCTGGGTAAATGTTTAGATTTGTTCTGCATTTCGTTCGTCAATTGTGTGTCCTTTTCTTTCTCGTCCTAAGTGCGCCAGGTATGCCCAGAAGTAGGTCCTGGGCTCACTGTGCCACTGGAATCAAACTATCCTTTCTGACGAGGGGTGAAACCCCGAAACCATTCTTAGGATGTTTGTTTCCGGTCCAGGGAGGACCTGGCTTGGCAGTTCGGGCTGGACTGTTCCCATGAGGCACAGGGTCAAGACTGATTTGCATATGGCCAGGTCTAAACTGGGGTGGCATGGCGACCAAAAGAATGATGGATTTAACCCAGATCTCTTGACTTGGGGTGAATGTTTAGATTTGTTCTGCATTCCGTCCATCAATTGTGTGTCGTTTGCTTTCTCGCCCTAAGTGCGCCAGGTATGCCCAGATGTGGGTCCTGGGCTCACTGTGCCACTGGAATCAAGCTATCCTGGCTGACGAGGGGTGAAACCCCGAAACAGTTGCTAGGATGCTTGTTTCTGGTCCAGGGAGGACCTGGCTTGGCAGTTCGGACTGGACTGCTCCCATGAGGCACAGGGTCAAGACTTATTTGCATATGGCCAGGTCTAAACTGGGGTGGAATGGTGAGCAAAAGAATGATGGATTTAACCCGGATCTCTTGAATGGGGGTGAATGTTTAGTTTTGTTCTGCATTCCGTCCATCAATTGTGTGTCATTTGCTTGCTCGCCCTTAGTGTGCCAGGTCTGCTCCGATGTGGGTCCTGGGCTCACTGTGCCACTGAAATCAAGCTATCCTGGCTGACGAGGGGTGAGACCCCGAAACCGGTCCTAGGATGCTTGTTTCCAGTCCAGGGAGGACCTGTCTCGGCAGTTCAGGCTGGACTGTTCCCATGAGGCACAGGGTCAAGACTGATTTGCATATGGCCAGGTCTAAACTGGGGTGGCATGGTGAGCAAAAGAATGATGTATTTAACCCAGATCTCTTGACTGGGGGGTGAATGTTTAGATTTGTTTTGCATTCCATCCATCAATTGTTTGTCCTTTTGCTTTCTCGCCCTAAGTGTGCCAGGTATGCCCATTCATGGGTCCTGGGCTCACTGTGCCACCGGAATCAAGCTATCCTGGCTGCCGAGGGGGGAAACCCTGAAACCGGTCCTAGGGTGCTTGTTTCCGGTCCAGGGAGGACCTGTCTTGGCAGTTCAGGCTGGACTGTTTCCATGAGGCACAGGGTCAAGACTGATTTGCATATGGCCAGGTCTAAACTGGGGTGGCATGGTCAGCAAAAGAATGATAGATTTAACCCAGATCTCTTGACTGTGGGTGAATGTTTAGATTTGTTCTGTATTCCGTCCATCAATTGTGTGTTCTCTGCTTTCTCGCCCTAAGTGCGCCAGGTATGCCCAGACGTGCGTCCCGGGCCCACTGTGCCACTGTAATCAAGCTATCCTGGCTGACGAGGGGTGAAACCCCGAAACCGGTCCAACGATGCTTGTTTCTGGTCTAGGGAGGACCAGGCTTAGCAGTTCAGGGCAGGACTGTTCCCATGAGGCACAGGGTCATGACTGATTTGCGTATGGGCAAGTCTAAACTGGGGTGGCATGGTGAGTAAAAGAATGAAGGATTTAACCCAGATCTCTTGACTCGGGGTGAATGTTTAGATTTGTTCTGCATTCCGACCATCAATTGTGTGTCCTTTTCTTTCTCGCACTAAGTGTGCCAGGTATGCCCAGACGTGCGTCCCTGGCTCACTGTGCCACTGGAATCAAGCTATCCTGGCTGACGAGGGGTGAAACCCCTAAACCGGTCCAACGATGCTTGTTTCTGGTCCAGGGAGGACCGGGCTTAGCAGTTCGGGCTGGACTGTTCCCATGAGGCACAGGGTCAAGACTGATTTGCATATGGCCAGGTCTAAACTGGGGTGGCATGGTGAGCCAAAGAATGATGGATTTAACCCAGATCTCTTGACTGGGGGTGAATGTTCAGATTTGTTCTGCATTCTGTCCATCAATTGTGTGTCCTTTGCTGTCTCACTCTAAGTGCGCCAGGTATGGCCAGACGTGGGTCCTTGGCTGCCTGTGCCACTGGAATCAAGCTATCCTGGCTGACAAAGGGTGAATCTCCGAAACTGTTGCTCGGATGCTTGTTTCCGGTCCAGGGAGGACCTGGCTTGGCAGTTCGGGCTGGACTGTTCCCATGAGGCACAGGGTCAAGACTTATTTGCATATGGCCAGGTCTAAACTGGGGTGGCATGGTGAGCAAAAGAATGATGGATTTAACCCAGATCTCTTGACTGGCGGTGAATGTTTAGATTTGTTCTGCATCTGTCCATCAATTGTGTTTCCTTTGCTTGCTCGACCTAAGTGCGCCAGGTCTGCTCAGATGTGGGTCCTGGGCTCACTGTGCCACGGGAATCAAGCTATCCTGGCTGACGAGGGGTGAGACCCCGAAACCGATCCTAGGATGCTTGTTTCCTGTCCAGGGAGGACCTGTCTTGGCAGTTCGGGCTGGACTGTTCCCATGAGGCACAGGCTCAAGACTGATTTGCGTATGGGCAAGTCTAAACAGGTGTGGCATGGTGAGCAAAAGAATGAAGGATTTATCCCAGATCTCTTGACTCGGGTGAATGTTTAGATTTGTTTTGCATTCCATCCATCAATTGTGTGTCCTTTTCTTTCTCACCCTAAGTGCGCCAGGTATGCCCAGACGTGGGTCTTGGGCTCACTGTGCCACTAGAATCAAGCTATCCTGGCTGACGAGGGGTGAAACCCCGAAACCATTCGTCGCATGTTTGTTTCCGGTCCAGGGAGGACCTGGCTTGGCAGTTCGGGCTGGAATGTTCCCATGAGGCACAGGATCAAGACTGATTTGCATATGGCCAGGTCTAAACTGGGGTGGCATGGTGACCAAAAGAATGATGGATTGAACCGAGATCTCTTGACTTGGGGTGAATGTTTAGATTTGTTCTGCATTCCGTCCATCAATTGTGTGTTCTTAGCTTTCTCGCCCTAAGTGCGCCAGGTATGTCCAGACGTGGGTCCCGGGCTCACTGTACCAGTGGAATCAAGCTATCCTGGCTGATGAGGGGTGAAACCCCGAATCGGGTCCTAGGATGCTTTTTTCCGGTCCAGGGAGGACCTGTCTTGGCAGTTCGGGCTGGACTGTTCCCATGAGGCACAGGGTCAAGACTGATTTGCATATGGCCAGGTCTAAACTGGGGTGCCATGGTGACCACAAGAATGATGGATTTAACCCAGATCTCTTGTCTTGGGGTGAATGTTTAGATTTGTTCTGCATTCCGCCCATCATTTGTGTGTCCTTTGCTTTCCCGTCCTAAGTGCCCCAGGTATGCCCAGACGTGGGTCCCAGGCTCACTGTGCCAGTGGAATCAAGCTATCCTGGATGACGAGGGGTGAAACACCGAATCCAGTCCTAGGATGCTTTTTTCCGGTCCAGTGAGGACCTGGCTTGGCAGTTCGGGCTGGACTGTTCCCATGAGGCACAGAGTCAAGACTGATTTGCATATGGCCAGGTCTAAACTGGTGTGGCATGGTTAGCAAAAGAATGATGAATTTCACCCAGATCTTTTGACTGGGGGGGATTGCTTAGATTTGTTCTGCATTCCATCCATCATTTGTTTGTCCTTTGCTTTCCAGCCCTAAGTGCGCCAGGTATGCCCAGACGTGGGTCCTGGGCTCACTGTGCCACTGGTATCAAGCTATCCTGGGTGACGAGGGGTGAAGCCCCGAAACCTGTCCTAGGATGCTTGTTTCCGGTCCAGGGAGAACCTGGCTTGGCAGTTCAGGCTGGACTGTTCCCATGAGGTACAGGGTCAAGCCTGATTTGCATATGGCCAGGTCTAAACTGGGGTGGCATGGTGAGCAAAATAATGTTGGATTTAACCCAGATCTCTTGACTGGGGGTGAATGTTTAGAATTGTTGTGCATTCCGTCCATCATATGTGTGTCCGTTGCTTTCCCGCCCTAAGTGCGCCAGGTATGCCCAGACGTGGCTCCTGGGCTCACTGTACCACTGGTATAAATCTATCCTGGCTGACGAGGGGTGTAACCCCGAAACGGGTCCTAGGATGCTTGTTTCCGGTCCAGGGAGGACCTGGCTTGGCAGTTCGGGCTGGTCTGTTCCCATGAGGCACAGGGTCAAGACTGGTTTGCATAGGGCCAGGTCTAAACTGGGGTGGCATGGTGAGCAAAATAATGATGGATTTAACCCAGATCTCTTTACTGGGGTGGATGTTTAGATTTGTTCAGCATTCCGTCCATCATTTGTGTGTCCTTTGCTTTCCCGCCCTAAGTGCGCCAGGTATGCCCAGACGAGGGTCCTGGGCTCACTGTGCCACTGGTACCAAGCTATCCTGGCTGACGAGGGGTGAAACCCTGAAACCGGTCCTAGGATGCTTGTTTCTCTACCAGGGAGGACCTGGCTTGGCAGTTCGGGCTGGACTGTTTCCATGAGGCACAGGGTCAAGACTGATTTGCATATGGCCAGGTCTAAACTGGGGTGGCATGGTGAGCAGAAGAATGATGGATTTCACCCAGATCTCTTGACTGGGGGTGAATGTTTAGATTTGTTCTGCATTCCGTCCATCAAATGTGTGTCCTTTGCTTTCTCGCCCTCTGTGCGCCAGGTATGCCCAGACATGGGTCCTGGGCTCACTGTGCCACTGGAATCAAGCTACCCTGGCTGACGAGGGGTTTATCCCCGAAACCGTTGCTAGGTTGCTTGTTTCCGGTCCATTGAGGACCTGGTTTGGCATTTCGGTCTGGACTGCTCCCATGAGGCAGAGGGTCAAGACTTATTTGCATATGGCCAGGTCTAAACTGGGGTGGCATGGTGAGCAAAAGAATGATGGATTTAACCCAGATCTCTTGACTGGGGGTGAATGTTTAGATTTGTTCTGCATTCCGTCCATCAATTGTTTGTCCTTTTCTTTCCTGCCCAAAGTGCGCCAGGTATGCCCACACGTGGGTACTGGGCTCACTGTGCCACTGGAATCAAGCTATCCTGGCTGACGAGGGGTGAAACCACGAAACCGGTCCTAGGATGCTTGTTTCCGGTCCAGGGAGGACCTGGCTTGGCAGTTCGGGCTGGACTGTTCCCATGAGGCACAAGGTCAAGACTGATTTGCATATAGCCAGGTCTAAACTGGGGTGGCATGGTGAGCAAAAGAATGATGGATTTAACCCAGAACTCTTGACTGTGGGTGAATGTTTAGATTTGTTCTGCATTCCGTCCATCAATTGTGTGTCCTTTGCTTTCTCGCCCTAAGTGCGCCAGGTATGCCCAGACGTTGGTCCTGGGCTCACTGTGCCACTGGAATCAAGCTATCCTGGCTGACGAGGGGTGAAACCCCGAAACCATTGCTAGGATGCTTGTTTCCGGTCCAGGGAGGACCTGGCTTGGCAGTTCGGACTGGACTGTTCCCATGAGGCACAGGGTCAAGACTGATTTGCATATGGCCAGGTCTAAACTGGGGTGGCATTTTGAGCAAAAGAATGATGGATTTAACCCAGATCTCTTGACCGGGGATGACTGTTCAGATTTGTTCTGCATTCCGTCCATCAATTTTGTGTCCTTTGCTTTCTCACCCTCAATGCGCCAGGTATGCCCAGATGTGGGTCCTGGGCTCACTGTGCCACTGGAATCAAGCTATCCTGGCTGACGAGGAGTGAAACACCGAAACCGGTCCTAGGATGCTTGTTTTCGGTCCAGGGAGGACCTGTTTTGGCAGTTCGGGCTGGACTATTCCCATGAGGCACAGGGTCAAGACTCATTTGCACATGGCCAGGTCTAAACTGGGGTGGCATGGTGAGCAAAATAATGATGGATTTAACCCAGATCTCTTGTCTGGGGGTGAATATTTAGATTTGTTCTGCATTCCGTCCATCATTTGTGTGTCCTTTTCTTTCCCGCCCTAAGTGCGCCAGGTATGCCCCGACGTGGGTCCTGGGCTCACTGTGCCACTGGAATCAAGTTATCCTGGCTGCCAAAGGGTGAAACCCCGAAACCGGTCCTTGGATGCTTGTTTCTGGTCCAGGGAGGACCTGTCTTGGCAGATGGGGCTGGGCTGTTCCCATGAGGCAAAGGGTCAAGACTGATTTGCATATGGCCAGGTCTAAACTGGGGTGGCATGGTGAGCAAAAGAGTGATGGATTTAACCCAGATTTCTTGACTGGGGGTGAATGTTTAGATTTGTTCTGCATTCCATCCATCAATTGTGTGTCCTTTGGTTTCTCGCCCTAAGTGCGCCAGGTATGCCCAGACGTAGGTCCCAGGCACACTGTGCCACTGGAATCAAGCTATCCTGGCCGACGAGGGGTGAAACCCCGAAACCGGTGCTAGGAGGCTAGTTTCCGGTCCAGGGAGGACCTGGCATGGCAGTTCGGGTTGGTCTGTTCCCATGAGGCACAGGGTCGAGACTGATTTGCATATGGCCAGGTCTAAACTGGGGTGGCATGGTGAGCAAAATAATGATGGATTTAACCCAGATCTCTTGACTGGGGGTGAATGTTTAGATTTGTTCTGCATTCCGTCCATCATTAGTGTGTCCTTTGCTTTCCCGCCCTAAGTGCGCCAGGTATGCCCAGACGTGGGTCCTGGGCTCACTGTGCCACTGGTATCAAGCTATCCTGGCTGACGAGGGGTGAAACCCGAAACCGTTCCTAGGATGCTTGTTTCCGGTCCAGGGAGGACCTGGCTTGGCAGTTCGGGCTGGTCTGTTCCCATGAGGCACAGGGTCAAGACTGATTTGCATATGGCCAGGTCAAAACTGGGGTGGCATGGTGAGCAAAATAATGATGGATTTCACCCAGATCTCTTGACTGGGGGTGAATGTTGAGATTTGTTCTGCATTCCGTTCATCATTTGTGTGTTCTTTGCTTTGCCGCCCTAAGTGCACCAGGTATGCCCAGAGATGGGTCCTGGGCTCACTGTGCCACTGGTATCAAGATACCCTGGCTGCCGAGGAGTGAAACCCCGAAACCGGTCCTAGGATGCTTGTTTCTGGTCCAGGGAGGACCTGTCTTGGCAGTTCGGGCTGGACTGTTACCATGAGGCACAGGGTCAAGACTGATTTGCATATGGCCAGGTCTAAACTGGGGTGGCATGGTGAGCAAAAGAATGATGGATTTAACCCAGATCTCTTGACTGGGGGTGAATGTTTAGATTTGTTCTGCATTCCATCCATCAATTGTGTGTCCTTTGCTTTCTCGCCCTAAGTGCGCCAGTTATGCCCAGGTGTGGGTCCCGGTCTCACTGTGCCACTGGAATCAAGCTATCCTGGATGCAGAGGGGTGAAACCCCGAAACCGGTCCTAGGATGCTTGTTTCCGGTCCAGGGAGGACCTGGCTTGGCAGTTTGGGCTGGTCAGTTCCCATGAGGCACAGGGTCAAGACTGATTTGCATATGGCCAGGTCTAAACTGGGGTGGCATTGTGAGCAAAATAATGATGGATTTAACCCAGATCTCTTGACTGGGGGTGAATGTTTAGATTTGTTCTGCATTCCGTCCATCAATTGTGTGTCGTCCTTTGCTTTCTCGCCCTAAGTGCGCCAGGTATGCTCAGACTGGGTCCTGGGCTCACTGTGCCACTGAAATCAAGCTATCCTGGCTCATGAGGGTTGAAACCTTGTAACCGTTGCTAGGATGCTTGTTTATGGTCCAGGGAGGACCTGGCATGGCAGTTCGGGCTGGACCGTTCCCATGAGGCACAGGGTCAAGAATTATTTGCATATGGCCAGGTCTAACCTGGGGTGGTATGGTGAGCAAAAGAATGATGGATTTAACCTAGGTCTCTTGACTGGGTGTGAATGTTTAGATTTGTTCTGCATTCCGTCCATCAATTGTGTGACTTTAGCTTGCTCGCCCTAAGTGCACCAGGTCTGCTCAGATGTAGGTCCTGGGCTCACTGTGCCACTGGAATCAAGCTATCCTGGCTGACGAGGGGTGAGACCCCGAAACCGGTCCTAGGATGTTTGTTTCCGGTCCAGGGAGGACCTGGCTTGGCAGTTCGGGCTGGACTGTTCCCATGAGGCACAGGGTCAAGACTGATTTGCGTATGGCCAAGTCTAAACTGGGGTGGCATGGTGAGCAAAAGAATGATGGATTTAACCCAGATCTCTTGACTGGGGGTGAATGTTTAGATTTGTTCTGCATTCCGTCCATCATTTGTGTGTCCTTTGCTTTCACACCCTAAGTGCGCCAGGTATGCCCAGACGTGGGTCCTGGGCTCACTGTGCCACTGGTATCAAGCTATCCTGGCTGACGAGGTGTGAAACCCGGAAACCGGTCCTGGGATGCTTGTTTCCGGTCCAGGGAGGACCTGGCATGGCAGTTTGGGCTGGACTGTTCCCATGAGGCACAGGGTCATATGGCATATGCATATGGCCAGGTCTAATCTGGGGTGGCATGGTGAGCAAAAGAATGATGGATTTAACCCAGATCTCTTGACTGGGGGTGAATGTTTAGATTTGTTCTGCATTCCGTCCATCAGTTGTGTGTCCTTTGCTTTCACACCCTAAATGCGCCAGGTATGCCCAGACGTGAGTCCTGGGCTCACTGTGCCACTGGAATCAAGCTATCCTGGCTGACGAGGAGTGAAACCCCGAAACCGGTCCTAGGATGATTGTTTCTGGTCCATGGAGGACCTGTCTTGGCAATTCAGGCTGGACTGTTCCCATGAGGCACAGGGTCAAGACTCATTTGCATATGGCCAGGTCTAAACTGGGGTGGCATGGTGAGCAAA
Source organism: Triturus cristatus (assembly GCF_964204655.1). Taxonomy (NCBI): domain Eukaryota; kingdom Metazoa; phylum Chordata; class Amphibia; order Caudata; family Salamandridae; genus Triturus; species Triturus cristatus. The sequence goes on along the minus strand of NC_140594.1, from coordinate 938,853,987 downwards.
AGAATGATGGATGTAACCCAGATCTCTTGACTGAGGTGAATGTTTAGATTTGTTCTGTATTCCGTCCATCAATTGTGTGTCCTTTGCTTTCTTGCCCTAAGTACGCCACGTATGGCCAGACGTGGGTCCCGGGCTCACTGTGCCACTGGAATCAAGCTATCCTGGCTGCCGAGGGGTGAAACCCCAAAACCGGTCCTAGGATGCTTGTTTCCGGTCCAGGGAGGACCTGTCTTGGCAGTTCGGGCTGGACTGTTACCATGAGGCACAGGGTCAAGACTGATTTGCGTATGAGCAAGTCTAAACTGGGGTGGCATGGTGAGCAAAAGAATGATGGATTTAACCCAGATCTCTTGACTGAGGTGAATGTTTAGATTTGTTCTGCATTCCGTCCATCAATTGTGTGTCCTTTTCTTTCTCGTCCTAAGTGCGCCAGGTATGCCCAGAAGTGGGTCCTGGGCTCACTGTGCCACTGGAATCAAACTATCCTTGCTGACGAGGGGTGAAACCCCGAAACCATTCTTAGGATGTTTGTTTCCGGTCCAGGGAGGACCTGGCTTGGCAGTTCGGGCTGGACTGTTCCCATGAGGGACAGGGTCAAGACTGATTTGCATATGGCCAGGTCTAAACTGGGGTGGCATGGCGACCAAAAGAATGATGGATTTAACCCAGATCTCTTGGCTTGGGGTGAATGTTTAGATTTGTTCTGCATTCCGTCCATCAATTGTGTGTCGTTTGCTTTCTCGCCCTAAGTGCGCCAGGTATGCCCAGATGTGGGTCCTGGGCTCACTGTGCCACTGGAATCAAGCTATCCTGACTAACGAGGGGTGAAACCCCGAAACAGTTGCTAGGATGCTTGTTTCTGGTCCAGGGAGGACCTGGCTTGGCAGTTCAGGCTGGACTGTTTCCATGAGGCACAGGGTCAAGACTGATTTGCATATGGCCAGGTCTAAACTGGGGTGGCATGGTCAGCAAAAGAATGATAGATTTAACCCAGATCTCTTGACTGGGGGTGAATGTTTAGATTTGTTCTGTATTCCGTCCATCAATTGTGTGTTCTCTGCTTTCTCGCCCTAAGTGCGCCAGGTATGCCCAGACGTGCGTCCCGGGCTCACTGTGCCACTGGAATCAAGCTATCCTGGCTGACGAGGGGTGAAACCCCGAAACCGGTCCAACGATGCTTGTTTCTGGTCCAGGGAGGACCAGGCTTAGCAGTTCGGGCTGGACTGTTCCCATGAGGCACAGGGTCATGACTGATTTGCGTATGGGCAAGTCTAAACTGGGGTGGCATGGTGAGTAAAAGAATGAAGGATTTAACCCAGATCTCTTGACTCGGGGTGAATGTTTAGATTTGTTCTGCGTTCCATCCATCAATTGTGTGTCCTTTTATTTCTCGCACTAAGTGTGCCAGGTATGCCCAGACGTGCGTCCCGGGCTCACTGTGCCACTGGAATCAAGCTATCCTGGCTGACGAGGGGTGAAACCCCGAAACCGGTCCAACGATGCTTGTTTCTGGTCCAGGGAGGACCGGGCTTAGCAGTTCAGGCTGGACTGTTCCCATGAGGCACAGGGTCAAGACTGATTTGCATATAGCCAGGTCTAAACTGGGGTGGCATGGTGAGCAAAAGAATGATGGATTTAACCCAGATCTCTTGACTGGGGTGAATGTTTAGATTTGTTCTGCATTCCGTCCATCAATTGTGTGTCCTTTGCTTTCTCGCCATAAGTGCGCCAGGTATGCCCAGACGTGGGTCCCGGGCTCACTGTGCCACTGGAATCAAGCTATCCTGGCTGACGAGGGGTAAAACCCCGAAACCAGTCCTAGGATGCTTGTTTCTGGTCCAGGGAGGACCTGGCTTGGCAGTTCGGGCTGGACTGTTCCCATGACGTACAGGGAGAAGACTGATTTGCATATGGCCAGGTCTAAACTGGGGTGGCATGGTGAGCAAAAGAATGATGGATTTAACCCAGATCTCTTGACTGGGGGTGAATGTTTAGAGTTGTTCTGCATTCTGTCCATCAATTGTGTGTCCTTTGCTTTCTCGCCCTAAGTGCGCCAGGTATGCCCAGACGTGGGTCCTGGGCTCACTGTGCCACTGGAATCAAGCTATCCTGGCTGACGAGGGGTGAAACCACGAAACTGGTCCTGGGATGCTTGTTTCCAGTCCAGGGAGGACCTGGTTTGGCAGTTCAGGCTGGATTGTTTCCATGATGAACAGGGTCAAGACTGATTTGCATATGGCCAGGTCTAGACTGGGGTGGCATGGTTAGCAAAAGAATTATAGATTTAACCCAGATCTCTTGACTGGGGGTGAATGTTTGGATTTGTTCTGCATTCTGCCCATCAATTGTGTGTCCTTCACTATTTGATCTTGGCCATGTGCCAAGATTAATATGTGATTGATAATTGAGCACAGGCCATGCCCTTAAAAAGTTGGAAGCTCAAACTGGCCTTCCGATATGGACTGATCCACTACTTCTAGATTGTATTTATACATTGCCCATTAATAGATTCACCATTAATGTTGTGTGGGAAATGGGAATAACTTTCCCCAGACTCGTTCCTGTGTCCACAGTGTTTCCCTTCTAGGATATCACATTTCCTGCTATTGAAAGCTCCAACCCAGATCAGAAAATAATCCCCTCTGATCTGTTTTAGAAATGAATCAAGCTCCCTCTCAAGTGACATTATTACTTGATTTCTAGTGTTATCAAAAACGTTATTATAGAAATTAATTACCACAAAACACTGGTAATCAATAGAATGTAACCACACAAACTGAAAATAGGGTGAATCAATATAAACTTTTTTCAAAGTCAGCGGGCATGTAACTGAGAGTAGAACTGCTAAGCCTCCCTTTGCCCTTCCATTTCGTGAGGGAATCGCTTTTGTATCAGTTATTGATAAACCATCTACGTGGAAGGGTTCCGTATGCCAGTTCTCTAGCATACAAATAATTTGGCAATTATTTTGAAATTTAGTCCATACATTATAATTTAATTTCTTGTTAATACCCGCAATATTCCATGTTACTAGGATCAAGTTCTTAGACTTTGGATTTGAAGTTAAAAATAATCCCTTATCAGTAGGGCGAGGATTTTGCTCAGCATCCTGTTGTACTCAGTCCACATCACTATATCTTCTAAGGGGTAATAATCTATTTGACAAAGCAAGAGGTCTGTACCTATCTGCTATCAATGGACCGTTTCCATGTTCATTAACATCCTTCATAGTTGGTTTATAAAAATACTCTAAGGGTACCCCAGAAATGACCTTTCCCTGATATTTAGATCTCATTTCTCCCTTGTCACATATCTCTTCAAGCAGAATTCTGACCATCTCTCGGTGTTGAAACAAGACAACAACACAGTCCCCCTCACAGTCTTTTGGTTATTTCCCTACCCAGGGTACTCTTCTTACCATAATAATGTTTTGAGCTCAAATATTTGGGTTATGGTGGCAGTGTTTAGTAAACCAATGCAAAACCTTGTTTTTCAAGTCTTCCCAATCCTCATTAACACCGTCCTTTAATTCTGGCACATCTTTGAGAATGATGGTGTAAGGCGCAGCCTCGGGCGGTAAGTGTAGGGGTCTCCGATAGATACTTCGAGGGTGATATCTGTGCTCTGTTTTATCTGTGTTATTGATTATAGGTCTTGTCGTTTATGTCACGTTGTGGGATGACGGCAATGAGTTCAGACCAGTGTGACTGTTGTCCTTGTGCATTGTCTCTTGAGCGTTTTTCCCATCACACATAACTGCAGATCCCGATGGACCGGATAGGATGTCTTTTTTGATGATTCTTTGGGTTCTACTTGTTGCTGTTCTACCCATTTTGTGTATCAGGTTATGAGATGAACATTTCTCTTGTAATGACAAATCTACAATTGATTTCGAAATTTGTGCTACATCGTCCTTAATTTTTACAATTTCCCTTAGCAAGTTTTTCTCAATTAAATCAATCTTCCTATGTAACTTTTTAAAAAGTAAATCCAGATTGAGGGAACAATCATTACCTAGGGTAGCGTTTTGACCACCACGCTGTTTTTTAGGTAATAACTGTGATTGCTTAATGGGTACTTTGGTTTTTTCCTTCGATAACTGTTTGCTTTTGGTTGCTGAGGGTATAGCTAAATCTGTATCCTCTATTAAAACCGATATTTCCAATGGTGCGGTGGATACTCAGGGAGCTGCACAATTATTATGTATTAGAGCTGTGGTACTCTTATGTTGGGGTTTATTATTTGAAAATGTCTCCGGCACAATTGCAGCCAATATAGTATCATCTACCGCATTAGTTAGTCCAATCTTGGTGGCAGCTAAACGCTCCTCAACATTAACAATCTTGCTATTAATTAGTCCCATTGCGGTGTTTAAGTAATTTGTGATAGGTGCACTAATTCTTGCATTTTTATTTTCACTATCTGAGGTAATACCCACAAGCTTATGTTTACCCATGATTGTGAGGGACGGCAGGGACCCTAGAGAAGGGGCACTGTGGGGTAAGTATATGCGTATAAAGCAGTTTCAGTCTCTTACCGTGATTCTTAAATTCTCACTGCTGAAGTAAGGGACGTGGCCCAGCCCAGCCTCTTTCGGCCGATGATGGGTGCAGACGGGCCCGCCCGCACGCGTCTGGCACTGCAGCAGCTTTGGCCGGTGTTTAAGCGCCTTCTGGCGCGAAGCGTGACGTGGGCGGCGTGCACGCCACTTGGTGTGGCTGGGAGTTGTGGTCTCTCTCCCCTCTCCCCTATGGCAGCAATTCCAGGCAGCAGGCAACAATCGGTAATGAGCTTCCGCGCTGCCGGAGCCTTGGCCGGTGTTTAAGCACCTCCTGGCACGAAGCGTGACGTGGGCGGCGTGCGCACCGCTTGGTGGAGCTGGGAGTTGTGGTCTCTCTCCCTTCTCACCTCTGGCAGCAATTCCAGGAAGCAGGCAACAATTAGTAACGGGCTCCCTAGTACATTCCAGTATCTCCCACATGGAGATATACACAAAGCACACAATTATATAGCAAAGAAATCACAATAAATAGCACTAATACACAGTGGGCCCCAGGGAGGCGACCAAACCATATACTAAAAATGTTGTATAAGAACCACGACTCGAGTCAGGACAATGTTGAGAGGACACAGAATTGCTAGGACCCCAAGGAACCACCCATCTTGAGTAGATAGGGACCCCATAGAGAGCGTGTGCAGTGTGTGAACACGACCGCGTGCTCCGTACAAGTCTATGCGCAAGAAGTGGTTGGATTTTTAAATATTAAGGACCCTTCCCAGTGGACCCTGAAGAAACCCTGGGAAAGATAGAAGGTTGGAGAGCCACCCCACTTGTGGATACCGTGGTACCCAAGTTACCTATCCCAGGGAAGCCGGGTGCATAGGTGTGAAGTGGCATCGGAAACCGCTGTTAAAGTCAATTGAGGAGTTCAGGAAAGTGCTACTGCTGGAAGAGGAGAAAGCGTCCATGGGAATCCAAACGTATATTCTTGATGAAGAGTGCCTGAAAGCAGAGGGGACAGAGTCTGAGTCACTTGAGAGTGAGTAGGGTCTCGGTAGACAATTGCCCACTGATGTCGGGTGCTTCTGGATAGATGTCGATGACCTTCACTCTGCTGCTGTGGCAACCAGGCGATGCTCAGGATGACCAGGAGCCAGATACGAACTGTCCCACGAAGGATGTCGAGTGCTGAGTGGTCGGTGTCTGGCGGGAGCACCAACAAGCCTTGGCAAAAGCAACTCAGGCAGGAAGTCAAGAAGTTGCAAGAAGAGAACCAGCAAGGTCCAGGAGACTCACCATAAGCAGGGGAGTCAGGGCAAGCACAGGGCAATCAGCGGGAGCCCAAAGAAGATGCAGTTGACCATCCACAGGACCCACTGGTCGAAAAGACACTGGAGTCGCAGGAGGACGTCAGGCAGCTTTACAAAATACCAGGCCACAGAGCACACGGTGTGATGTGGTTGAAGATCTTTGCAGGAGACGTTGCCAGAGGTTGGGGCTACTTGGAGTGTAATGCACTTGCTGCAGAATTGCCAACAAGCATTTGTACTTGCAAAAGAACACAGTGCACAGGGGTTGGGGTATTGCAGCCCCACAATGAATTCTGTCCTCAAACTGGTTGAGAGGGCAGCTTGGGACTCAAGAGATGTAGAAACCCACCTACTGTGTTGTTGAACCCTTCGGAGTCCGTTGGAGCTCAGGATCAGCAGACCTTTCTGCAGTGTTGCGGTGCCTGCGAAGGCAGGGGAGTGACTCCTTCACTCTAAGGGAGATTATCTTCAGGTATCTTTGATGCTCCACAGGCCCTATATGAATCCTGTATGGTGCACAGGCACAGTCAAGGCAGCAGACTGAAAGGGAGACGATGAATTCCAGTGAAGTCCAGAGTGCCCAGACGGTAGAAGTGCAGTGGTTTCAATTCTGAATCTTGTCCACGACGCATCTAGGGACCTACACCCAGGTAAGTCCTTAAGTACCCTAAGGAAAGGGTTACGAAGAGTCAGGGGACCCTCCCAGGGGAGGGTCTGGACAGGGAAGCGGTGACTCCCAGGACTGGTCTGAACTTGACTATGAACAGGGACACTAAATGTGCCCCTCATGCAGACTTTCAGGCGCTGGCAAGCGTAGCCATGCAGCCCTAATACACTTAATCCTGTCCGGGAGGTGCTCACACCTCCCTGTGTCAGGATGCCTATTATCCTGCCTTCCCCTGCTCGAGATTGGATCAGCAGCACAAGGGCAGAAATGTGTCTCTGGTAGGCATCAACCATTTCATGCTGTCTGGGACTAGAAGGCTGGTACAGGAAACACTGAGAGCCTAACGGAGGGCTCTCCTGGTGGGTGGAATCATACCTCCCTCACCGGTAACAGTGTAGCGGTATGATTCCAACATGTTCGACACCAAACATGATAGGATTTGTTGCAGCCGTTTTGAGATGGTCATTGCGTGGTCACGTAATGCCTCTCTATATTAGTATATGGTTCCTACACTGACAACCCGGGAGAATGGACTCCGTAGGCTGCAGGGGTGCCCTGCTCATGCATGGGCACCCTCTCACTCAGAACTAAGCACCCTGCCCTTAGGATTGTAAAGGCCTGCTATGGGGGGACTTTTAGGTTTTAAGTGAAGTGACCCTTAGATATAGTAAACCTATATCTTTTGTAAGTGGTGCATGGATTGGTCTCTTCTGAGACGGTGCATAACCTGGGAGTCATGTTCGATAGTAAACTGACTCTTGAAACTCTTGTGAATAAAATAGCTGGGAGCTGTTTTTCCCTGATCAGAGTACTTCGGAGGATCCTCCTGATGTTTTCAAAACATGCCAGAGTATTGATAGTAAGAAGTACTATCCTGAGTAGGTTGGTTTACTACAACGCCTTGCTGCTGGAGTCTTCGAGATATTTGATTGAGAGACTCCAGAGAATACAGACAATGGTGGCTAAGCTGGCACTGATGAAGCCACGACGTTCCCCCGCCTCTCAGGCACTTTCAGAGTTGCACTGGCTTCCAGTATCGCAATGGATACAATTTAAGTCACTCTGCATAGTGTTTAAAGCTCTGCATGGTGCTGGACCCTAACCATTGCAGGACAAATTTGCATGGTATGCCCCCACTCGAAATCTACGTTCTTCCTCCGCCAAACTGGTGAAGGTGCCCAGAGTTAGAAGAACTAAATCAGGAGGCAGGGCCTTCAGCACCGCAGCTTCGCAACTCTGGAACAAACTCCCACTCGAGATCAGACAGGTGGATGATCTTTTCCAGTTCAGAAAAAGGATAAAGACATGGCTATATCCTAGAGTCTGTCCTCCACCACTCTCCTGATCTTTTATTCTGCTAATCTTGCTCCACTTCCATCTGCGATAAGCTGGACACACGTATCACAGCGGCAGGGTACCCGTAGGATGATAGTGCGCTATATAAGTGTCGATAATAATAATAATAATATTAATGCACCATTTTACACAGGCTTCAATGGCAGGCCTGTAGGTCCATTTTGAATGGTCTCTCATGGGTGGCATAATACATGCTTCAGCCTATGGGAGATCTCTGGGGTACCTATGTCCTGGGTACATGGGTACCATATACTAGGGACTGACAAGTGTACCATAAGAAGAGGATCATACTTTCCTACACTCTACCTAGTGCTTATTGTGTCAGCTCCCCAGTGCTGGGACACTCCGTTCTGGAGTAGCCATGCACTTTAAAAATGGTATTATCATTATTATTAATGTGTAGACACATGCAGAAAGATTCTAGTTTTTCTCTAACTATCTCAAGCGTGCAAGAAATAAATATGTTCGCTCTACTTGTAGTTGCAAGCTGAAACATAGAGCAGAAGAAAGAAAAGCATTTTTGTAACTTCAAAACACCCGCTTTAATTATGCTCCTCCGCCTGACCTGCCTTTCATCTCTGCTGCTGGCTCTGGCAACAGGCATTGTGAAATTGGTACTCAACTGTAATCAATTACAATAGTCAAGTTCTGATGTCTTTTCTTTATAAGCAGCAACTCAGTGTGTCATAAGTTGCCAATTATAGGAATTACAGAATCCTATCTATTGTATCACTGGATTCAGTGGTATTTAGAGGAAGTAATAATAGTTTAAACATGAAAATTCAATAATTTGCCTATGCTCCAAAATGGGGGGGGGGGGATATTGTCCAATGTGTCCCCCACTTCAAAAACTTGTGGGGATAAATCTATCCTGCCAGGCCCCCCCCCACCAGTTCCTACGCCCATGGTCGCTGCCCTTGCATAAGGCTTATCATTTAATGATACGCTATTTGGAAGGATGAAAAGCTGATTGAGCTGACTACATTCAGAATTGTGAGATGCACAAATGTCAGCACTGACCAATTACCACTATGCTATTGATATCATAAAGTAGTATATTGAAGAATATAGGACAAAGGTGTGAGGTCAACAGTGGAGCTTTCAAGCAATGAAAATTCTTAGGATAGAGAAATAATTAGCATATGTGATGACACAAAGAGGAAGTGAGGGTATGCAAACTGATATCATGGATAGCATAGGAACTGCCATCAGCTAAATGATACACACTCAAAATTAATGTAAAGTTAATAGAATAAAATCAAACCTCAATAAGGTACATGAATGGCTGACAAAAGCTGTCAGCCATTCACGGATATGTCCAAAGCATCTCCTCCCATCGAACAAGTCTATACAATGGTGCGTTCATAAATGGTGTTGCTTCCCCCATTCTGTGATTTTCTGTTTGTACATCTATGTTCCAGTTTTTCTTGAAAAGTCAATAAATATTATCTGAAATTCAAAGAATGGTGTTGCTTCCTGAATTCTCTATTGCTCTCAGAAGCTTCCCTGCACTAAGCAGAGCTCTGAACAGAGGTGAATTTACAGATAGTGTTATAGCCCTTTCTAGCAGGTGTGACATTAAGCTCGCTGTTAGTGAGAGCACAATCTGACCTCCAAATGAGCGAGTCTACCTCAAAATGAGTGAGACTTGTGAGCGCGACTTGAGGCCACTATGACAGTTGTACACAAAGAGAAAGAATAGCAGATGATGTATATATAACCTTTTATGTTGCAAACAAGCTGCAGATATTGGATAAAGCAAATGAATCACAAAGTCTTCAGGAGCTCCACTATTTTGAGTCTTTATGTGGGTCTGACTACCCATGCTTCCTACTAGTGATGTGGTACAGATAGTGCTGGTCAACTAGAAGTAACAACACTACACTCCTTCACCCAAATGTAGTACCGCAGGGTCTCTAGTTGACAGTGGTTTGCACTCTGTCCAAATAGGGACCCTAACTCTAGTCAGGGTGAGGGATTTACACAGCTAAGATAACCCCTGCTCACCCACTTGATAGCTTGACACGAGCAGTCAGGCTTATCTCAGAGGCAATGTGTAAAGCATTTGTACGTCCACACACACAGTAACAGAGTGAAAACATCACAAAAGGAGTCCACACCTGTTTAGAAAAATAGCGCATATTTCTCTGAATAAAACAAGACCAAAACACCAAAAATCCTACATACCCAAGTTACAATATATAACTTTTAAAAGATTAATTAAGTTTAGTCCATAGAAATCAAGGATACGGTTGTTTTAGCTCAAAGTACCTTAGATACGTCAAAAACCAAAGATGGTGCAAGGTGCAGGGTAGGTGAGGAACCGAAAAAGCAAAGCAATGCATCAGTTCCTTACTCCACAGGGGAGGTGATGCATCGCTATCTTACTGGCAGAGGAGGTGATGCGTTGGCTCCTTACTGCAGGGGAGGTGGAACGTCAGTTCCTTATTGACCGGGGAGATGATGCGTTGGTTCCGTGCTGGAAGGGGAGGAGATGCATCGAGTTCCGGACATGCGGCCTCAGTTCTTTACTGTGGCACAGTGTCTATGAAGGGTCGGCATCGAGGGATGATGCGTCGAAAATCTAGACATGCTGCGTTGATGCAATCAATTTCACAGCCACGAAGCAGGTGCTGTGTTGATTCTTCATCTGTGAAGCAGGTACTTCTTTGAAGTCAGTGCGGGTGCCATGGATGTCAATGACACAGTGCTCGGGACTCACAGTGCAGTAATTTTTCAGCCGCAAAGCAGGTGCTGCGTCGAGGAAACTGTCTAGAGTGAATGCACAAGAGCCCAACCCAGACGTTTATACTACAGACAGGCAGAGGCACAGAATGGTTAACCAAGAAAATGCCCACTTTCTAAAGGTGGCATTTTCAAACGCATAGTTTCAGAACAAAATTCACCAAAAGATGTACTTTTAAATTGTGTGTTCGGAAACCCCAAAACTCCATATCTCTATCTGCTCCCAATGGGAATTTCCACTAAAAAATTACTTCAAGTCAATCCCAATGTTACCCTATGGGAGAGATAGTCCTTGCAGTAGTGAAAAATGAAATTAGCAGTATTTCACTATTAGGACATGTAAAACACACCAGTACATGTCCTACTTTTTATGGTTTAAATCTTTTATTGATTTTCAAGACAAATAAGGAAAGAAGGAACCAGACCCCCAGCTCCCAGATACAATGTATTACAGATACAAGTGTCGCGACTAGAAGCATTACCAAGGTAAAAAGCATGGAGCGGGCCTACAAAAGGGAACATATAAAAATAACAAAAGGCAGCTCACCAAGGAAAACCCCCAACATATCTACCCTCCACCCTCCCCCCCCCCTCTTGTCCACCAACTAAAGCACCACGGGAAAAGGAGGGAAGGGATTATGAAACGTGCAGAGAATCATCTTAGTGTGGTAACTCTATGCGAGGAGCCCTTCTGTGGGATTTACGTGTCAGCAAGGCGTAGGGGTCGTAGGTAGCAGGGGCAAGTCAGTTCCCTGAATTCAGTTATGAGCAGTGTGAGAAAGGGACGCCACAACTCCGGGAACTCAGACCGTCTGCCCACCAGAGTGAGAGTGAGCTTCTCCATCCCCAGTACTAGCCAGAGTCTTTGCAGCCATCCAGAGTGAGGTGGAGGCAGGGGGGGCGCCAGTGCGCCAGTATATTCTGAGGGACTGCCCACAGGGCTATTGCGATCAGGCGGCCCCTTCGGGATTTCAGGGGATACATCAACGGATTAGGAAGGCCCAAAAGGATGTAGGCTGGGAAGCGTGGGAGCTGTGTATCCAGGTGAGTGTCTGTTTCGTCAAGGATTTGGGACCAATATGGCTGAATGCGGCCACAGCTCCACAGAAGGTGTTTTAGGGTACCCACCTCCCCGCAACCCCTCCAACACAGAGCACTCTGACGGGAGTCGAAGTGATGGAGGTGCTCCGGCGTGTAATACCAATAGGTAACTACCTTAGTCAATGTCTCAGTGAGGCCTGTGTGGCATGCTGAGTGTCGAGCCCTGTAGTAGATATTGTCCCATTCCTTATGAGTGAGGGACCAACCTAGCTCCCGTTCCCAACGTGCCCGACCCGCATTATATGTGAGTGTAGTAGTAGCCAATAGATGCTTGTAAAGATCAGAAATGAGCTTCTTATCAGAGGTTCGGGTGACTAGCCATTTCTCAAATGTAGTTAGGAGTCGCTAGGCACCAGGTTTTACTTGTGGCTGCAGAGCCCAGTGTCTGAGCTGTAGGTAAGCTAATCTCTCCGTTTCCGGGATTTCATATTCTGTGTGGAGCTGCGGGAATGAAAGGACACCCTCCATGTCAAACAGGTGACCTAAGCGTCTGCAGGGAGAGGGCTGCCAGTGTACGAAAGCCTTAGCATCCATGCCAGGTTGGAATTCTGGGTTGTTAAATAGTGGCGTTAAGGGGGAGGGAAAGGACGTCAGTGCGTGAGTAGTGGCAGTGCGGTCCCAGGCTTCCATAGTCGTGCTTGTGATGTAAGATGCATAGAGGTTCGGTGGCCTATGAGCCCTGCGGAGGAAGGGGACACCCTGCAAGGTCGTAGCTGCAACTGCCTGGTTTTAAAACAACCAGCGCTTCTCTAACTCTAGTCGGCTCCACTCTACAAGATAGCAGAGCTACGATGCATAGAAATAGAGCTGTAAGTCAGGCATCCCCACCCCCCCCTCCCCGTTCCGGCAGCAAGATCGCTATCGCGTGCTTGAACATGGGCTTGCGGCCTTGCCATATGAATTGTGCTAAGTCCGGTTGAGTTTGCTGAATCCAGCCAGCAGGGGGACGGAGAGGAAGCGTCTGGAAAAGGTGTAGGGTCTGGGGCAGAATAGTCGTTTTAGTGGCCGCAATTCTACCCAACCAGGAGAGGGTGTGATGTTTCCATTGGCCTAATTCTTTGCGGATATGGGTGCGAAGCCTATCGTAGTTAACGGTGACTGTAGCTTGAATGGTGGAGCTTAAGTGCACCCCCAAATAGGGGATCGTGGAGGCAGTCCACTGTATCGGATGCTCTTCTTGTATACGAGTCAACGTATGCAGAGTGAGAGAGATGTTAAGCGCGGTTGATTTATCCATGTTAATTTTAAAGCCCGTAGCCTGCGCAAAACCGTGTAGTTTGATGAAAAGTGCTCTCAGCGACTGGATCAGGTTAATGAGGGAGAGTAGAATGTCGTCTGCATAGAGGCTAATGGTATGGACATCCCCGCCGAATTTAATGCCAGTTATGAGGGGGTGGTGTCTGACCCGTAGCGCTAGCGGTTCCATATAAAGCGCAAAGAGGAGGGGGTAGAGAGGGCACCCCTGCCTCGTGCCCCTACTTATGGGGAACCGAGAGGATGTCTGCCCGTTTACTCGAACCGTGGCCTTGGGTAAGCGATAACAGTTCAATATACGCGTGCGCAGTTTCTCACCGAATCTCAGCAGGACCTGTTCCAGATTGGGCCAATGCACCCTGTCAAAGTCCTTCTCTGCGTCAATGGCCAATAACATATATTACGTCTAGACCATGTCCTGCTGCTACCGTTCTGATGCGCAGAGCTGTGGCAAGTGGATCTCAATCCGCTACCAGTAGGGCCATCTGTCTGGAAAGGAAAGGGTGGTGGACGAGAGGAACCAACCCCAAAACAACCCAAAAACCCCAAAATGAAAAAAAAAACCTCCCTAACCCAAGAACAATTCGAACAGATAAAAGCAATAAAGATAGTCCGTCGTCCCAGGACAACTGGTCAAACAAGTTGTCCATAGTGTGGCCAAGAGAAGGGGAACCTCCCCCCCACCGCCCACCCAGAGTCAGCAGAGATGCAAGAAGAGGGTCCAGGAAAGGAAGAGACTCCCAAGCATCACTTGGTGGTGGCGTCGACCCCAGCAAGGACCTCCGTGGCTGCAGTCAGCGCTGCCTGCTGGCCCCTAGCGATCTCTGATTGGAGCGGCCACCGAGGACGCCGTCATCTGTGCTGTCACTGCCATCCCGACGGGGAGACCTCGGGTCCTGAGGCGGTGCTACAGTTGTCATCTTCTTCGCTCGGTGTCGCCAGGCCCAGCTGCCGGCAAGCGTCCACGAAAGAGCAGAGTTGGTGGAGTTTGCCGTTGTGGCGAAAGATAAGACAAAATGGATGCCCCCACGAATACGAGATCCCCTTTTGCCAGAGATGTTCAGTCACGGGGCAGAACTGCCGGCGCTGCTGTAGGGTGATCAGGGCCAAGTCTTGATATAGCACGGGGGAGTGTCCCTGGAATGAAATGGGTGGAGGGCTCTTGCATTGGTGAGGATGAACTCTTTGAGTTTGAAGTCCTGGACGCACACCAGGATGTCTGCCGGTGGAGCCTTAGGGCCCCAAGCCGGCCCCTCTCTATGTGCTCTGTCCAAAACAATGTCAGCATCGTGAGAGTCCCCCAATATGTGCCTAAAGAGGGCGGTAGTGAAGGTGAACAGGTCCCGAGTGTCATCTGATGTTTTAACACCTCGGATCCGGATGTTGTTTCTGCAAGACCGGTTTTCAAGGTCCTCCAAGTGTGTTTGAATGTCCATGTTCTGGTCCTGCAGCCGGATTACTTCCTGTTGGAGCAATGTCAGTTCATTTGCTGCAGTAACGCTTTTCTTTTCGAGGGAGGCCACTCTCTCTCCAACACCGTCCACATCTCTGCGAAGTTCTTTGATCTCTGCAGCAAATTCGGTTTTCACTGATTGGATGTCTTCCCTGAGAGTAAGGAACAGTGACTCCAGGAAAGCCTTAGTAATGGGTTCATCTCCAGCACTCGCAGGGTTTCTAGAGGTCTCAGCGTCGGGCGCCACGCTAGCCATGCTGGCAAGTGACTGAGAACGGCCAAAGATATCTGTCAAAGGTTTCACTTTAGCATTTCTGGATTTGGACATGCTCTCCTTCCCCCTTCAGGTGTCCACCCGCGTACAATCAGAGTGGGCAAGCCTCCCCAAAGGGCATGCGCATCTGCTAATAGTAGTCTGTGGTTGAATGTGCCAAGATCCGCCGAGTATACGTGGACTCACTGTTGTCATCCCCCCACCACACTGGGCACACACAACGTCGATCCCCCGAGACCGCCGGCTATCTCACCTTCGTGGATGCGCTACTGCGTCAGGGTCCGATGTGTGGCCTCCACGGGTCCACCAGGGTGGTCCGCTACTGCCAGAAGCGGTGTCGCCAGGACCGTTGCCTCCGTGGGGGCCCCAGAAGCCAAACCGGCGCTGCGTTCTGGTGCGAGGGGGGTCCGTCACCTCCCATAGCGGATCGCAGGGGAACAGTGCAGCGCATCTGTGAAGGCCCTCCCGGCCGTCTCACCGCACCCCCGGGCTCAAACAATGCACAAGCAGCCGCAGGCTGGGGAAAGACGGAGTGCAGCTCAGAATCCTTCCCCCGTTGTTAGCCTCCCCCACCACTCATGCTCCAAGTCCCATTGGGCAGGTCAACACCGCACCACTACACCGGCTCAGGGAAAGGCGTATGCGGCGCTCACCGTGTGTTCCGGGGCCTCCGCCAGGGACGTCCGCTCCACCTGCTTCTCTGAGGATGGGCCCTCGCCGGGGAACCGCAGTCCGCTATGCTGTGTCCACCAGATCCTACGTCCTGCTGCTCAACGACAGGGACTTGGGGGACGAGGGGCGGAAAAGCCAGGAGGGGGACCGCACCAGTTCCGATTTAAGCTCAGGCTGTCGAGGCCTACGTCAGGGCTCCACTCCAAAGCCGCAGCCTCACCTGTGCCACTGCCGCGTTTACCGTGAGCGTAGTGGGTGCTCCTCTCCCTCCAATCTGGGGATCAACGCGGCCCGGCACCTCAGCAAAGCAGCCAGGCCGCAGTGGCTCTTCCCCCGCCAGCGTATTCAGCTGCCCTCCAGGAAAACTCCGCCGATGCGACCAGAGCCTCCCCAGGCCGCCCGAGACCTCCGCAGCTCGTGGGACAGAGCAGGCCTCACTCAAAGGTCCGGTCTCTGCCCAGTCGTATCGTCGCTGTCCAGGAAGCAGTCCCGGTTCCGAGGGAGGGCCATCCGGCGAGTCGCTGGTGCCAGGGTGACAGAGAGCAAGGTGGCTGGCCTCGGTGATCCCAGTCGTGGGCCACCAAGTTGTCGAAGCCTCCACACCCCGGGAAGGTCGGAGCTAACTCTCCACAGCCCGACAGGGCACCCGTTCCCGGCCCCTCCGCTGGGACTTCGGGTACGAAGCAGGTCCGGGGATCCGGACTGGGAACCCGGGGTCACCTCAGGCTGTAGGTGCCCTATGTGGGCCTGGCTATGCCGCTCCGGGCAGACGGCGGGCAGGAGCCGAGAGAAGTGCATCCTACCACGCTGCCATCTTGGCCATGCCCCCATGTCCTACTTTTTAAATATGCTGCCCCCTGCACATGGGGCTGCCTTCCTTAGGGGTGACGTACATGCAGTAAAAGGAAAGGTTTGGACCTGGTAAGTGGGTGCACTTGCCAGGTCAAAATGGCAGTTCAAAACTGCACTCACATACACTGCAGTGACAGGTCTGAGACATGTTTGCAGGGCTACTCATGTGGGTGGCCCAATCAGTGCTTCAGGCCCACTAGTAGCATGTAATGTACAGGTCCCGGGCACACCTGGTTCACATTTCTAGGGATTTACTAGTAAATCAATCATGTCAATCATGAATAAACCAGTCACCAATACATTTTACACAGGGAGCACTGGCACTTTAGCACTTATCAGCAGTGGTAAAGTGCCCAGAGTCCTAAAACCAGCAAAAACGAGGTCATAAAAATACAGGAGAAAGGCAGAAAGTTTGGGCAGAACCCAGTGGCATATTGAATCTTGAGGAGGCCCCCTTGTAAAGTACATGGAGGGGAGCCCCCCTTGGCCTGGCCCACTATCTACCACCTTGCCCCACTGCCCAAACATCTGGTATATTTTGATTTGAAACCTCCAACATTTAAAGAAATGCCTCTATATTGTCTTGCTCAAAGTTTTAATAAGAAAGTGGGAAACACTCTTAACATATAAACTATGTGTTAGAACTGGGGGTCTCTAGTTGGCAGAGGTAGGTACTTTTGACCAAATAGGGACCCTTGCTTCTAAGTCAGGGAAAGGGGATTACACTACTGGATAACCCCTGCTCACCCCCTTGGTAGCTTGGCACGAACAGACAGGCTTATCTCAGAGGCAGTGTGTTAAGCATTTGTAAACACATACAGTAATACAGTGAACACACTACAGATGAACACCACACAGGTTTTATAAAAATAACTATTCTTTATATAGACTTAACACAAGACCACAAACGACAAAAATCCACAATACAGTACTCAAAATTGACTTAAAGATGGTAGAATTAACTTAGTTCAAGTTGATGGTAAATGCGACACAGTTCTCACAAAAGTACCTGGATGAGCATTGCAAAATAAACAAAAGGCTCGCAGCATTGGAGATGCGTTGGCTCCTTGCTTCGGGGGAGACTATGCGTTGCGCCTCAATGCTTGCGCAGAGTAGGGGATGCGTCTTGATCCTTACCGGAGAGGAGGTGATGCGTAGATTCTCGTACTGCGGCCCTGTTGCGATGCGGCAAGATGGCGCCTCGAAGTGATGCGACAATCCGGTGCGATGCGTTAAGATGGTGCCCTTGATGCGACGATGTGAAGACGATGTGTGCACGCCCTGGCAGCCTTGCGGCGACTCTGTACTTTGGAGCCGCGACAGGCCCTGCGACATGCTTCTCCGGTGATGCGACGGCGACCTTCACGGTGGCGACACGCTTCTCTGGTGATGCGTCGGCAGACAACTGTGACGAAGACACGCATCTCGGGAGATGCGGTGGTGGCACGCTTCTCCGGCGATGCGACAACTACAGCTGCGGAGGCGACACACTTCTTATCGTTGCGTCGCACTTCCAGCTCCCAGCGAAACGCAGGCTTCTGCAGAGGGGAGCTGGTGGTGAAGTCATTTGTCCCTGAAACTTCAGCAGGAGGCAAGCACAAGTTCAAGCCCTTGGAGTAATGTTCTGCAAGATGATGAAAGTCCTTTGAAAGTTCCTTCTCTTCTCCTTGGCACTGAAGACACCACTGTAGGCCAACCCAGCAACACAGCACACTGGCAGGGGGGCAGTACAACTCCTACAGCTTCCTTTGGTTCTTCTCCTTGGCAGAGGTTCGTCTTGTTGTTCCAGAAGTGATCTAAAGTCTTGGGGTCTGGGTCCCCATATTTATATTACTTTTCTCTTTGTTCACTGAAGGCAGAGAGACCTTTGCTTAGTCCAAACCAGTTCTGGTCAGTCCTGGAGCACTTTGTTTACATGACTCCTTCTTTCCTTTCACAGTGCAGGCCAGGGACATCAGACGCACCACAGGAGGTGGAGTCAGCATTGTGGAGGGAATGCACAGCCCTATTCAGGTCCCAGGTGCAGCTCCTCCCACCCATCTATATGCAGATCTCTCTATTCAGCCCTGTGCTGACTCACCCTCTCTCCTGGAATCCCCCAGCCCCTGTCACTCACAAAACCAGACACACAATAGACAACCTAGCAGAGGCAGGCTTGGACAGTTAAACAAGAAAATACCTACTTTCTAAAAGTGGTATTTTCAAACACAGAATGGTAAAACCAACTTCACTAAAAGATGTATTTTATCATTCTGAGTTCAGGCATACTAAACTCGAAATTTCTACCATGTTACCTGGGTCAGTTAGGATTATAGGATGTAATAATCAAACTGCCCATTCTGGCCTATGCGGAACAGGTAGCCTTGCAATAGTGAAAAACGAAAATGGCTGTAATTCACTATTAGGACATGCCACACACACCAGGGCATGTCCTACCTTATACTGACAATGCACCCTGCCCTTGGGCCTACCATAGGGGTGCCTGATATGAAGATAAGGGAAGGTTTAGGGACTTGCAAGTGGGTTCACTTGGTCAGTCAACATGGCAGTCAGAGACTGCACACAGGCTCTGCAGTAGCAGGCCTGAGACACACTTTACAAGCTGCTTCTGTGGGTGGCACAACCAATGCTGCAAGCCCACCAGCAGCATTTGATTTACAAGCCTTGGGCTCCCATGGTGCACTGTATTAGGATCTGACAGGTACATCAAATAACCCAATCATGGAGTCACTAATCAATGCATTAATTTAACATAGGGAGCACTTGCACTGTGGCACTGAATGGCAGTGGCACAGTGCCCAAAGCATCTAAACCAGCAAAACATATCAAAAACAGAGGAGGCAATCAGAAAAAATGGAAGGGAGACCCCACGCCAATGATACCAGGTCTTACACTATGCCATTTGTAACATTATTGTCAAGAGCAGATTATTTAACTGAGACTGCAATCAGAACAATGCCAAGGAGAGGTCCTATTGTCTCCGGAAGAACAAACAACAACTATGTAGGGTATGAATTAAAACTTATCTTGATGCACAATAATTTGAAACTTTGAAAGACTTACCCAAACCTGCAATTTCACAGACTTGACTGACAATATACACGAGGAATCTACAAAATATAACTCAGTATCCTGCCAACTCAAAGAGAAATATACTGGTGAATTATCTGCATGCCACAAACGTGTGACTGTCAAGGGTTGTGCATGATAATAACGTGATCTGAGGAAGCAATTTAAATTTCTATCATCATGTCTTTATTAGTAATCAGGCAAAACAGGCTGAGGATGAAAAATGCTTGGATGCTTCAGAACATTGATGCAGATGTTTGTCTGTTTAAACTTATCATTTCTGTAGAGTAAACAATGCTAAGTACAAGATTTAAGGCATACATATTACATGCAAGTGCAAGCAACCCCATACATAACACAGCATGTAGAATAAAAACAAACCATATCAGCAAATACCTAGTGACAGAATCTATACAAATTGTAGTTGGTAAAGCAAAGGAAAAGAGCAAATACTTTCAAAGTGCATAATATAACAACCACCAGTCTAGCAATATACAAAAAGCAAGCCTGTTTTGTAAAACAATCCCCCTTTCTTCTTGCATCAAAGTGAAAATACCTTCAAATTGCATTATAAAAACAAGTCCAGCAGTATGAAAAAATGAAGCCAGGTTAGTCATACAATTCCCCCTTTGGTTTGTGCATAATGACACAAATATTTCAAAGCAACTGGTAAACAAAAACAAGTACAGCACCATACAATAATCAAACCAGTTTAGGCAAACAATTCCCTTTTTGATGGGGAAAATATTTCAAAGTGACTGGTAAAACAATAACAAGTACAGCAGGCAGCAGCATACAAAAATCAAACCAGTTTAGTCAGCCAATTCCCCTTTGGTTTGTGCATGAAGGTGCAAATATATCAATGTGACTTGTAAAGCAGTAACAAGTTTAGCAGTAACACCATCTATCCTGTCTAGTCATACAATGCCCCTTTTATTTGTGCATAAAGGCGCAAATATTTCAAAGTGACTGATAAAACAATAACACATTTAGCACCATAAATATCAAACCAGTCTAGTCAAATAATGCCCCTTTTGTTTGTGCATAAAGGTGCAAATATTTAAAAGTGACTGGCAAAATAAACCTGTTTACTCAAACGATTCCCCATTTGTCTGTGCAAAAGAAAGTGTCAAGGAGGGGCATATATGTCAGGTTAAATTGAAAACATTTCTTCTTGCCTCTATAAACGTATCTTCAGAATATTGAGGTAGCTTATATATAAGAGCACAATATTTAAAGTATGATAGACTGGCAGAATACTATATCACTTACTGCTTCCTCATGGGATTCAAAGGACATACATTTAGAAAATCACACAATGGAACGGTACTTGCAGTAGCCTGAAGAAATGAAATGTGGAGTTTGAAGGCTGATACAGCGGAAAACAATAATTAAAAAGTGGGCACAAGGCAGAAGATTACTTACACCAGTAAGGCTGACTGGCAAATTATAATGGTGGCTGAAGACTACTATTGCTTGGCTCACTGAATTGGAGAGATGTATTTGACCGAAAGAATGTCTGCCTCTTTGTCTTTCGTGGTGCAAACTCTTCTGTTAGAGCTTTCACATTAATTTTTTTTGCCGTATCACTCTCAGTGCTTAAAGTTGCAAGCCCTGAAAGCCTTTCCTGCGTCATTGTGCTTTTTTCATGTTCAGTATTTTATTATTCTATTTAGGTTACAACCCTATTTTAGAACATACCATATTGTGCAGGCCACAAAAAACTGAAACAATTAAAGGATTGTCAGCTAAGCTCATTAATGATACCTCATTGGGCTGGCAAAACAGAAGTTAGGACTGCTTTGATCATCGCAGGAACAGTTTAACATTTACACAAGATAATCTTAAGCGCGACAATAGATCAAACCCACTTCTGAAGTTAGGGCACTAAAGGAACCGCGGCGGAGCCACTTCGTGTTCACGAGGTCCTCACTAGGGGTGGGCGGAATTTGCGAAAGTGACTTCCGCAAATTATCGCGAAAATGTTAAAAATCTCCGCAAACACGCGGAAATATCGTGAAGATGCGGAAGTTTTTTTGCCGCCCGTTCGCGGTATTTTCTGCGTGGTCGCGGCTCGCCAACTTACCCATGCGGTTGCTCGCGGGCGCGACAATCTTGTTTTCACTCTTCTCGCGATGCATGATCGCAAGAAGAAAGACGTGATCGCGCGATCAATGACATTACTGCGGGCGCGAACTGTCGCGAGACAGCGCAAATGGCTATCAACAATCCAACATCTCGTGGAGAACGGGACCGGATCGGGAAAACTTGTCAGCGAACGCGGGGATTCAGGTAAGGCGATCACGCGCACGCGAGAATGTATTATTTTACAGCGCGAGCAAGAAACAAATTATCGCTAAGCTGCGGAATGCGGAAATTTTGACATTTTCACGCTCTCGGCGGAACGCGAAAATGTCAAATTAACGCAATTTCAACGAGCGGAACGGAAATTTAGCCCAGGCCTAGTCCTCACATCGATCATCTTGGGCTCATGTAAATTGAGATCGGGTCAGGAGCACTGTCACATTTTTATTTTTTTATTTTTTATTGCTTCATTGGGGAAACAACAGACTGTTATATCCTGCTAATGTTAATACAATGCCATTCTACCACAAGTGGAATGTTAAGGTGATGATGCTGTCAGAATGTTGGGGATCTGTCAGAGAAGTCACAGTTGACTGGGCTGAGCTGCCTGCTGGTGGCTCCTGGTGGGGTCTTACTCTGGTCTTGTACTGGTCTCCCTCTGATCCTCAACTGGTCCTGTTCTTATCTACCTGTGATCTTGTACCATCTTCTAATAAACCTACCTGAATCATCACAACAGAGTGGACTTGATTACTACAGTTTTTTGGCGACGATCTTTAAAGAACCTACTACTGTCATCTCTTCAAGGATTTCAAGCAACTTCTGTCACCTCAAGCAACTTCAAAAATACAACAGTATCCAGCAACTCAACTCAAGTTATCAACTGGCATCCTGACCCCATCAGTGACCTCCCATCGGTCGCCCACTAGCAGTCTGCCAGTTGTTCCTGTGAGGAAAAGCGCCTGGGGAGATCTACTTCTTCAGTTGCCCATTCAGTCTTGGGCGTCTACTCTCCAGAGCTATTAATAAGCGTCTTTTGCTGTGCCTTCGGTGAGGAGATAAATGCTGGCTTACAGACAACCGTCTTGTACTTCGTGTCAACATTGAAAGATGTCGAGTGCATCCTCCGATTTATTAGTTGTTTTTTTTTCCATGTCACCGGACATTTGACACCTGCTTATGTTTTTTAGTCCGGAGTCATCCCATCGAGGTCAGAGAACACTCGCATCAAGGTTATGACACTTTTATTTGTTTTTCTGCTGCGTTGGAAAAGCTTTTAATTTTTCTAATATTACAATGCCATCTAGTGGCCATTTATCTCATGTGCAGCTGCATTTTCTAATTTTCAGTTTGAACACTTGGTGGTCTGTTTCGTTTTCAGCATAGCAAATGGTGTCTATGTCTGAGGACACTTTTCTTCATTTCTCTGCCGTGTTTATTGTTTTATGACTACTATGGCATGTCTCCATGAACTGTCACGATCTGTTCTACGCTTGTCTATTATTTAGTAGACAGGCACACCAATTTACAAGTCAGCCTGTTTGTTTCCCATTGGTGTTTCTGCATCTTTGGGCATGACTCGGGTGAGAGATCGCTCACCGGTGTGTGTCACAGTTCTATGGTTTTACGTTTTATTTCAAATGTTTTTGCATGATTGCTTACGTCTCAATAATGTTTTTGGACTCTAGTTATTCACCCCGTAGGTACATACCGTCAGGGTACACGTCGTATTTAGTCCATTGTTGACTGTTTGCATGCCATTTGTCTCCCAACATTGGGATCGCAATGGGTTTTAGTCCCATTTGCCAGCAATGGGTTTAAGTCCCATTTGCTCTCTGTACACATAATTCTCATGTGTTTAGTTCGCTTGTCTTTTTACTCTACATAGGGTGTATTTTTTTGTGTGCACAACTCGTTTCTCCCTCCTGGGAGCTATGCAAGGGTGTAGCCCATTTGCTTAAAGTTCACAGTTTAGTTTACCTTACACAGGGTGTACATTATGGGCCTTAGTCCCATCTGTTTGTTGTACGTTTATACAATTTTCACAGGTGCACTATTCTGTTTCCCTCTCACAGAGGATCCATGCAAAGGTTACAGTCCTATTGCATAAGTGCGGGTTCCCACCCAAATTCTGTCAGTTCTACCCTTTTATAGGGATCACATGCAAAGGTTACAGTCCTTTTGCATTACCAGGGGTTCTTACCCAAACATTCCTTTCATTGATTGGAATATGTCATGAGTACCTACTCATATGTGCTACATTACTTCAGTGCACTGTGTGGCTTTTCCACACAAAGTTTGTTTTTACACTTATATGTGTATGGGAAGCGTTCCCAGTTTGGTGCACAAGTCATCTCTTTCCCAAGAGATCAGTCGTGGGTTCTCACCCATGCAGTTTAGTTCACATACTTAGCTTGAGCTTATACCTTATTTCAATGCTTTTCATGTTTTCATTGCTAAGTATGTTCTGTTGACATTATATTTTATTGCTGTTTTTGCACTGTTATCTTTGCATTACAATTTTGTCTTTGCTTTAAGATAGTGGTGTTTAGATCGGGAATTATCCTTATATTTTTTCCTCATTTTTCTTGTTTCTTTCTTCTTTACTGTTTCCTTCTGAGTGCTTCTTCTCGTGTCTCTTGTGGATTCTGGACTTTCTTTTGTTTTTCTGCCGTGTTATCTTCCAATGCGTTTGTCGCTATCTGTTGCCCTGTGTTCTTTTCGTTTTCCATTTTCAGCCTCCATTTCATTCCTGTTCTGGCCAGTGGGTATGTTTTGGGGCAGTCTGTTGCGTTTTCTTTTATCCTTTTCTCTTACGTTGTTGTTTTTTTTTCTTTTTTTTGCTGTTGTGTAAGAAGGGAGGATGGTTTCTATGTTTGATTCTTCTGTTTGATTCTTCTCTGTTTCTTAATTATGTTTGATTCTTCTGTTTGATTCTTCTCTGTTTCTTAATTTCTCTCTGTTGCTTTTCTCTATGGTTGTTCTCAAACTGCTTTTCTCATGATCGCTGTTCTCCTTGTTTTTGTATTATCACTTTGCTTTCACTTTCTCAGGTTTTTCTTTTCAGTTTCTAGTTTTTTTGTTTTCCGTAGGAGAAAGGGGGATATGTTATATCCTGCTAATGTTAATACAATGCCATTCTACCACAAGTGGAATGTTAAGGTGATGATGCTGTCAGAATGTTGGGGATCTGTCAGAGAAGTCACAGTTGACTGGGCTGAGCTGCCTGCTGGTGGCTCCTGGTGGGGTCTTACTCTGGTCTTGTACTGGTCTCCCTCTGATCCTCAACTGGTCCTGTTCTTATCTACCTGTGATCTTGTACCATCTTCTAATAAACCTACCTGAATCATCACAACAGAGTGGACTTGATTACTACACAGACATACATTGAAAACATAATCTTGTCTGATAAAGTATCCAAGGTGCTACTTTAGCCGGATAGTTGCCTGATATTGCATAGCTATAAACTTTGTCTCTGAATCGTAATTTGTACAACTCCGGCGAACTGTTGTAGAGTAAATAACAAAACTTCATACAAAACCTCAGTACACAGAGTGGAGGGGAGGGAGTGGAGTTATGCATGCTCTCAGAGTAGGTCCGTTTGAGTGATAATGCAGTTATGTGGTGTATCGGTGCAGAGTCTGTGTTTATCTGATCCTGTGCAAGGGAGCCTTTATTCGATGGTGTGAAATGATAAGAATCAGCAACCGGGGGGTGAGGGGGGAGATTGGGGAAGGGAGGGTTTGCGCTGTGGTTGTGATTTGGAGAAGTGGAAGGCATTGGAGAGCCAGGCTGCAAGGTAGGTAGGTAGGCTCGATATATGTGCCAAATACCCTTGGGACGAGACGTAGGGGGTCGTAGTGTGGAGTATATCTCAGTTTGCATGTCACAATAGGACATGCTCCAGAGCCAGGGCTCCTTTGTGAGGCAGAACTGATCTCCCCAATGTACTGCAATTTTCCTCTTTGCTAATAATAGGGAAATAGCTATAAATCTGCGGTAGTAGACCAGGATGTCGGAAGCAATGCCCAGCAGGGCCAGCATGGGGGATGGTGCAAGGGTTGTGGATATCATGATTGATAATGCTTGAAACACTGATGCCAAATAGGTGGTGTTCTCGGGGCAGGTTCATATCATGTGGGCAAAATCAGCTCTGGGTGAGTGGGACTTGGGGCATTGCGAGGATCTGGATGGATCATACTTGGCCATTTCCACGGGGGTGATTCATGATCTATGGACAAATCAGAACTGGAGGAGCTTGTGGTCATGGTTAGGCGATACAAGTTTTATTTGTGCACAGTTGTGGGACCAGTCTTTGTCTGAGAGTGGGTGTCTCGGGTCTTCCTCCGAGCGGTGGCGGACCCCCCTATCATGCACCTGTTTTAAAGCTATACTTGAGTAGTAGAGTTTAGTGATCAGGTGGGAGCTACAGGTGATAGTGGATAGGACAGCATTACTGCTCGCAAAGTACTGTGTAATCTAGTAAGGATGAATCTGTCCATATATGATAATTCCATGTCCTGGCTGTGTCCCAATATGGCCATTTGGGAAAAGTCCCCAAAGGTGTTCAAGCGTAGTTTCTGCAGTCTTTAGGATGTTAGTGGAGTTCACAGGTTTTGAGGTAAGGGTAATTTAGGGGAGTACCAGAGTCAAACCCCAGCAGTCTGCTGAGTTTTCACCAGGCCCAGCACGTAGTGGACAGCTTTTGAAAGTCAGTAGGGTCTAGCCGAATGCCTTGTGGTAATATATCATTGAGGGGCATAGGGTCTGCTAAATCCTGGTCAGGCGTATTATAGGGTATACAGGCATCAGGATGAAACCAATAATAGGCAAACTGAGCTTGCGACACTAGCTAGTATAAGCGAATGTCGGGGACTGCAAATCCACCTCATTCGTAGGAGAATATGAGAGTGTCCCATGCTATACGCGGTCTATGGCCCGCCCACACCTGGTGCAATAGCAGGCTACAGAACTGTAGGAAGAACGCGTTCATCAAAGCGATAGGTATGTTTACAAAAAGATATAAGAAGCGGGGGAGAACATTCATCTTGATGAGAGCTATGCTTCCGGCCATGGAGAACGGCAGGCAGACCCAGCGGTCCACTTGGGTAGCAAGTTTATCCATGGCTGTGCCATAATTGAGGCGGATAATATAGGCCCTGTTTCTACGAAGTGTGATCCCCAAGTATTTAGTGGTATCGGCTGCCCATCGAAGGGGGCGCTCACTGAGCTGGGGGAGTTGTTGAATCTGTCAATGGGAAAAGATTGGATTTAGCCCAGTTTATATGCAGGCCCGCCATATCTCTGAAACAGACGATTTCCTCCAGTAAAGGATTTAGGTTTTTGGAGGGATGCCTGATGAACAGCAGGATATCATCTGCATACATGGACATTAAGAGAGGGCCTGGACGGAACCGGAGGCCCTGATGCAGATGCCCTTGCTGGAGGTATCTGACCAGCGGGTCCATGGCTATAATAAATAGTAATGGTGATAGCAGGCAGCCCTGCCGGGTGCCCCTGGAGATAAGAAAGGGATCAGAGAGAGAGACGTTTACCCCCAGCCGAGCCGTGGGTGAGGAATACAGGAGTGAGACTAGCGCGTTAAAGCTTTTGGGTATGACAAGTTTACGAAGCATTGCGTTAAGGAAATTCCACTCAAGTGAATCAAATGCCTTCTCGGCATCCAGAAGTACCACCACTGCGGGAGTCGTAGGGGCACTCTGTTCAATACCGAGAATACGGTCCTGAGGTTAGGCACGGTTGACCCGTGTGTGATGAAGCCTGACTAGATCGGTGAAAGGATCTCTTCTAAGAGTGGTGATAACCTATTTGTCATTGACTTGGCCAATATCTTATTGTCGAAGTTAAGGAGAGATAGAGGTCTATATAAGGCGCATCTGGTAGGATCTTTTCCCGGCTTCAGTAATAGTGTGATCTCGGCCTCCCGCATCGTTGGAGGGCGTATACCGTTTTTGAAGGATTCTGAGTATACTTCCAGTAGGTTATATACCAGAGTCTGTTTGAATGCTTTGTTGAAGGTGCCAGACAAGCCATCTAAACCGAGGGCCCTTGAGCCATCAAGTGAGTCTATTGCCTGGATGAGTTCCTCAGCCGTAAAAGGTTCACTGAGAAACTGGGCCTGTCCAGTGGCTAGCCAGACCATCGCACTTCTTCAAGATAGGCCAAATAGGTTGTGGAGTCGGAGGGCAGCCTGGAGGAATGTATGACGTATTCACGCATGCTTTTACATCGCATGCCTTTACAACGTGGGCAATACAACAAATGCATTGTTACCACGCATTCTATTACAACGCAAGTCGTTACAACAACTTGCCTTATGAAAGCACTGGAGTTTTGATTAGTATATTTTACTATTCCAAATTCAGTCTGTGCAACAGTAGGGAAGGTGTTGGATTTAAAATCCAACAATGAGTTCCCTAAAGCTAGTCGTTATAATGGCTTGCGTTGTAATGGAACTTATGGTAACAATGCGTTTGTTGTAATGCCTGCATTGTAATGGTACTGTGTAGTTCTGTCTGTGTTGTAAACACTGTTTCCCTGCCTGGAGGTATATAGGGATTTGTAATACGAGACTAGTTTGTGTACTATGTCAGCATTGTCTGAAACTATAGTGCCGTCTTCTAGACAAAAGGACGTAATGTGTCCTGTTCCCCAGCGGGGCCGCAGAAGTCGAGACAATGTCCTCCCGGGATGTTCTCCCTCCCCATACCTGCGAGCTGCACTATATTATTATTATTATTGTTATTATTATTTTATTATTTACTCATTTGTAGGGCGCCACGAATCATCCCCAGGGGGATCTCTCGGCGCCTATTTACCCAGTTGCGTGGCTTCCCTCTCAGCCAGTTCGTTAAATTCTACAAGGAGGGTCGCTCGTTTATGTAATGCGTTTGCGGTGAAGATTGGGTCATCTGTACTGTCAATGGTCACCAGTTCTTTTTCCATTCGGGTCAGGCTGCAGCACCTTGCCCGCAACACTCCTGACTGCTTTGAAATGCAGATACCGTTAAGGTATGCCTTGAAGGCATCCCAAAATACGGAGTTCTGTGTGACAGACCCTTAGTTGTGTGCGAAGTATTCAAGGATGGCGTTAAGGAACTCCGAGCGAAATACCTCATCCAATGGTGCCATCGTGGGGAATGATCATCTGGGCTCCCAGCCTATGGTGTATGTGATCATGACATGTAGGAGCACTGGTGCATGGATCTGAAAGGGTGCATGACAATGTCTCTATGTTCCGCATCCACTGACAGGTGGTAGCAGAGATAAACCAATAATCGATTTGCGTCCACACCGAGTGTGGAGAGGAATGAAATGTGTAACCTGGGCTTCCAGTTAGTCGTGTTCACCATGCAGCTCGAAGAGCCAGTGAGTCCAAGAGGTCTCTGACAACACAAAGGGATTGAGATTTGTTACCCTGGCCTGAGCTTGATGTGTCCTGGCTGGGGTCCAGCCATAGATTCAGGTCTTCGGGCCCAATTCACAGAACTAACTTAAGACAAAATCCTAAACTTACTACTATTTACTCGTGTTGGTATTCACATAAGGCACTTACTCATTTTGGTATTCACAGAAGGCGCTTACTCATTGATGAGTAAGTGCCTTCTGTGAATACCAAAATGAGTAAGTGCACTTACTCATTTTGTCTTTAGTTAGTTCTGTGAATTGGTCCCAGTGCCTTTAAATAAGGCATCTGGGTCAAATCAGTCAAGGAGAGCGGAGATACTATTAAAGAAGGATGTGTTGTTGGTGTTAGGGGCATATATATTCAAAAACAGGGTCTCCCTGCCTAGGAGTTTTCCGTCTACCAATACGTACCGTCCCTGGTTGTCCACAATGGTGGTATGGTGTGTGAATGGAAGGCTATGGTGTATAATTATACACACCCCCCTGGAGTATGTGCTGTACCCAGCAAAGTATCTATGAGCTTCCCAGGCAGAGGCAAATGGGGGTAAGTTTGTAGGGGAAGGTGCATTTCCTGGTGGAAATCTTTCTTGATATGGTGTCTGTGTAGATAGGATAGGACTAGCTTACATTTTCATGGGTTATTGAGTCTTCGGACGTTCCAGGTCAGTAGCTGGGTCCAACTGCTGGTTTGTGGGCTCCTATCTATTATACATCCAAATGATGCTGACTCTGGATCTAGTGTTGGGAGGGGTGTATATCGGGGGAATGGTATGAACACTGGGAGAGACCAAGGGGAAGTGAGTAGATAAAACAAGGACAAGTCTAATTAAAACCCAGTTAATCCACCCACCATCCACACCAGGCTGGGGAAGCCTGGCAAATTCATATTGCCCTGGATTCAAAAAACAAAACCCCAACAAGGTAACAGGTGGAAACATCTGTGGAAGGCAGGCAAAGCCTCTGGGTCTAATGCCCTGACTGTACGGATCATTTTAAGCAACTGTGTTAATCGAAAGTAGCAGTTATGCAACATTTATGAACAAAGGGTCAAACATCAGTGGCATTAGTAGCCTCAGTGTATCTGGTCATAGCATCATCACAGCCAGGGGTATTACTGAGTTATGCAGTAGAGATAAACATCAATCGGGTGGAAGAGTTCTGCACTAGCCATTAACTGTCTGTCTGGTGAATAACAATAACAGACGGCGATGATGAAGGAGGTAGGTTTATCGTAGGTAGGTCACCCATTGTGTCCATGACCTTGAGCCTACTCCCAGACACCTCCCCTTCCCTGCTGTTCTGATGCCCATCTGGGCCTGTCTAGATCAGTAGGTGGGCAATAGACCAAAATATATGCAAGGGGATTG
Organism: Triturus cristatus; assembly: GCF_964204655.1. Taxonomy (NCBI): domain Eukaryota; kingdom Metazoa; phylum Chordata; class Amphibia; order Caudata; family Salamandridae; genus Triturus; species Triturus cristatus. Next base: position 938,823,853 of record NC_140594.1, on the reverse strand, counting down.
TGTAGTGATTAACTTCAAAAACCCCATGACTGTCCAATACCTCTTGCGTATGAACTGTTTTATTCCGGGTGCAAGCATAGTGATTATGCCCCTCCCGCTAGCCAATTTTTACATACCAAGCCATTCGATTCCAACTAGGGCACGTAATAGACCAATGCAGGACAAGTGGTACCAAATTCAACCACATTTGGGACAGTGGCATAAACCACATAGACCCCTTTTATTTAATCTACCTGTAGCAAATAGATTTGGGGTTTTTGAAGAGATGGACTGACTAATTCCAAAATATAACCCTGACCAGGTGACCATCAGCAGGAAGTGTAGTACAGGGTACACACTTAGGGTAGGGGTGGAAACAATGAAGGTGCACACGGTATTGAATATAAGAGGTAGGAATGAGAGAGACACAACGGAAAGAGCTAGCTCCATGAGTCTGATCCTAAGTGATAATCTGAGGAGCGCACAAAGGGGTTCCCTCGAACCCCTTTTCACAGGCTGATGCACTAGGAACACTAGAAGCTCCAAACCCCCTAGTTAATACTGTACACTAGTAAAGTGGCCAAACCAGTTCATTGGGAAATTGCCCTACTGCCCACATTAGGGAAGAAGTGCCCCCTAGTACCGACATCCAGGTTGTTATCCCAGTTCGACCTAAAAAATGAGTGTGGGAAGCTGGCCTGGTATATGATGTCCACTAATGTAGGTAGGCACCGTGCACCAGTCCAGACAACCCTTATGGTGATTTAATAGGTCTCAGACAACCTTAGCAAAGCTATCTAAGTGGTAGCTGTGGAGAACAGCCTTCAGGCTTAGTATTGAAGGAGTGTAAAGCAGCTTGTTTTACCAGAATGCAATCTTATAGTATAGATTAAATGAAAAAGAACCACACAAAGTATTTATAAAAATATGTATTTAAAAAAAGAAGTTCTCACACACAGGGAGATAAAAAAGTTAATCGTAAGTAGACGGTACTTTGCCAGTGCTCCAGAGTCTTGAAAGGAAATGAAGTATCGGCTGCCGGACGAAACAGGAGGCTGCATTGAAGAGGGACGCTGGAGAAAGCCCATGGTAAGCAGGGGGTGGGAATAGAGTGGCTTTATTGATTACAGCAGGTCTAGCAGCAGCGCATGCGCTGCTACGCTCGACCTAAAAAATGAGTGTGAGAAGCTGGCCTGGTATATGATGTCCACTAATGTAGGTGGGCACCTTGCACCAGTCCAGACAGCACTTATGGTGATTTAAGAGGTCTCAGACAACCTTAGAAAGCTATCTAAGTGGTAGCTTTGGAGAGCAGCCTTCAGGCTTAGTCTTGAAGGAGTGTAAAGCAGCTTGTTTTACCAGAATGCAATCTTATAGTATAGATTAAGTGAAAAAGAAACACACAAAGTATTTATAAAAATATGTATTTATTATATAGCACTATCTAGTAGGTTACAGTATCTCCTACACGGAGGTAGACACAAAGCACACAACACTTAAGCAAATAAATCACAGTATATAGCACTAATGCACAGTGGGCCCGAGGGGGGGACCAAACCATATACTAAGAAAGTGGTATAAGAACCACGACTCGAGTCAGGACAATGTCGACAAGATGTAGAATGGTTGGGGACCCACAGAGCCACCCAAGGTAAGTAGATAGGGACCCCACAAAGAGCATGTGCACTGTGTTAATACGATCGCATGCTCCGGCCAAGTCTGTGTACAAGTCGCGGTTGGATTTTTAAAGATTAGGGACCCTTCCCAGTGGACCCTGAAGAAACCCCATGGGAATCAGAAGGTTGGAGAGCCACCCCACCCATGGATTCTGTGGTACCTGAGTTACCTATCCCAGGGAAGCTGGGTGCAAAGGTGTGAAGTGGTGTTGGAAACCACCAACGAACCCAATGGAGGACTTCAGGAAAGTGCTGCTGCTGGAAGAGGAGAAAGTGTCCAAAGGAATCCAAACGTGGATTCTTGAAGAGGAGTACCTGAAAGCAGAGGGGACAGCGTCTATGTCACTTAGGGGTGACCAGGAGACTTGGAGGATGGATGCTCTCCGATGTCGGGTGCTTCAGGAAAGATGACTGTGAACTTTACTCTACAGCTGCGAGGACCAGGCAATGCTGAGGACGAACAGGACCCGGATATGAGCTGTCCCACAAAGGATGTTGAGTGCTGAGGTGTCAGTGTCTGGCGTAAGCACCAACAAGCCTTGGCACATGCCACCCACGCAGGAAATCAAGAAGGTGCACGGTTGGGACCCGCAAGGTCCAGGAGCCTCACCACAAGTAGGGGTGTCAGGGCAGGCTCCGAGCAATCAGGGGAACCCAAGGAAAACAAAGGTGACCCTCAAATGGACCCACAGGCCGAAGGCACAAGAGTCTCAAGAGGACCTCAAGCAGGTTTCGAAAAGATGCAGGACACGATGCACACGATACGGTGTGGCCGAAGATTCTGGTCACTGGAGGTGCTCGAGGTTGGGGCTACTTGGAGCCCAGGGGTTTGGTTATTGCCACCCCCATAGGGACTACTGGCCTAAAACTTGGTAAGAGGGTAGGGTAGGCCCAGGAGCTGAGGAAAACCACTATCTGTGTTGCAGAGCCCACGGAGTCCGGAGGAGCTCGGGATCTGCAGGCATGTCGACTTAGTTGCAGTGCCTGCGAATGCAGGGGAGTGACTCCTTCACTCCAAGAAAGATTACTTTGGTTGTCCTTGATGCTTCACAGGCCTTGGAAGGTTTCTTTATGATGTACAGGCACAGACAATGCAGCAGACTGGAAGGAAGATGAAGTCAGGCCCAAACGAAGTCCAGCGAAGTCCAGAGTGCCCAAATGGTAGAAGTGCAGTGGTTCCAGTTCCGAATCTTATCCCACGACGAATCTAGGGAACTACACCCAAGTAAGCCCTTAAGTACCCTAAGGAAAGGGTTGGGAAGATTTAGGGGTCCTTCCCAGGGGAGTGTCTGGACAGGGAGGAGGTTACTCCCATGTCCTTTGTCCAGTTTCACTCCAGAGTGGGAGCCAAACTCTCCCAGGACTGATTTGAACTGGACTATGCATAAGGACACCAAATGTGCCCCTCATGCAGACTTTCAGGCGCTGGCAAGCACACCCACCCAGCCCAAATACACTAAATCCTTTCTGGGCGGTGCTCACACCTCCCTGTGACAGGATGCCTATTGTTCTGCCTTTCCCTGCTCGAGCTTGTCTCAGCAGCAGGAGGGCAGAAATGTGTCTCTGGTTGGCAGCAACCCTTTTGTGCTGCCCGGGACTAGAAGGCTGGTACCAGGAACACTGAGAGCCGAACGGAGGGCTCTTCCAATGCTTGGATTCATACCTCCCACACTGTTTACAGTGTGGGGGTGTGATTCCAACATGTTTGATACCAAACATGATAGGCTTTGTTGCAGCCGTTTTCAAGATAGTCATCGCGCGATTACGCGTGCCCCTCTATATAGTATATGGCTGCTTCACTGACAACCTGGGAGAATGGACTCTGTAGGCTGTAGGGGTGTCCTGCTCATGCTGGGTCACCCTCTCACTTAGAACCAAGCACCCTCCCTCCAGATTGTAAAGGCCTGCTATAGGGGTGACATAGGTTTTAAGTGCAGTGACCCTTAGATGTAGTAAACCTATATCTTTAGTAAGTAGTGCATGAACCAACTTACACAAGCTGCAATGGCAGGCCTGTAGTTCAATTTTGAATGGTCTCTCATGGGTGGCATAATGCATGCTTCAGCCCATGGAAAACCTCTGGGGTACCTATGCCCTGGGTGCATGGATACTATATACTAGGGACTGAAAAGAGTACCCCTGTATCCAATCTGGGGCGTATCTAAGTACTGAACACAACAGTTTAGGGAGAAAGCAGATACACTGGGGTCCTGATTAGCAGGATCCCAGTCAGGCTAGTCAAGCTACGTGCGTTTCGGCACAGCCATCATCAGGACTCAGTCACAGTAATCACTGTATCTTGTGGTACACATGTAACTCAACGAGAAGAGATTAAATTAACTAAACACAGAAGGAATGATGCAGAGATTGTAGAAAGATACCACTCCTTGAGGGTCTATAAATGGATTTTAAAAGTCAATGGCCCACTATCTGACAATTAGTTAGATGTGATGAATTAATCTTGGAGACGCTGCCTGAGGAGAAGAAAATGGATATCGACAAAGTGGCTGACTGCACAAGATAATTCTTGATTCTGGACAATGGAGATGAGCAACTATTCTCTGTACAATTTTGTATCTCTGGCGCTATGCCCAATATCTGTAAAATTTCTCCCGAACTTGTGTAGTTCACGTATCAGTATCCCAACAGCTTGTTCAACCTCTATACAAACCCCATGAAGGGGCTTACATGGCCATGAAACATCCGCAACCGATGCTTCGCACTTCTCTCACAAATACAGCATCACGTCAAGCAAGAAGTCGGGGTAACCATAAGAAGCAGATCCTACTTTCCGACAATGAGGATATCCTATAGAGGGAGTAAAAAAACAAGGAGCTGGATCAATGGGTCTCTTTGAAACAAGCCTTATCAATTAATGACATGAAAGCTTTCTGGACTATAATAAACACAGGCTGTTGTGATGGGAAACAGGCCTTCATGCCCAAGTTAGTGGCAGACATCTGGAGAGATCACGTTCAGGCCCTATACACTATGCCGGATACAAAGGCCCCCGAGCTAACTTTGACTAAAGTAATTAGTGCCATAAGCAAATTAGCCCCGTGCAAAGCACCAGGATTGGATATGATCCCAGGGGACCTCAAACAGGCTGAGCCAAAAATGTGGGTACCCTATCTGTGGGTGGTATTTAACGCCATATTGCAAGGAATGACAATCCCCCGAACTGGGGCTGGAGCCAAGATCCTACCAGTGTATATAAAAGGGTCACCACTATTACCCATCAATTATAGACCTATCAGCTTAATCGACGTAACCCAGAAAATCTTTGCCCGGGTACTGCTGGACCGCCTTTATATCTGGATGTAAGAACATAAAATTATGAGCACATTCCAAGCAGGTTTTAGGAGAAAAATATCCACCATTGACTAAATATTTAGGCTCTAACATCTTTACTGGAAAACTGTGTCCTTAGAGGGTGGCAGCCTCTATTTAATATTTGTGGATTTAAAAACTGCTTTTGATCTGGCACCTAGGGAAAAACTTTGGGCTCTATCAAGCGATCTTGGGGCTCCCTTTTATTTTTAGGTCTCGCCTGACCCAGCGCATGCGCTGGTCTGGCGAGACTTTTTGTGAGGGCTCAAAAAAGTGCTACCACTGTAGCCTAGAGCTACAGTGCATGTGCGCTGGCACGCGCGCCTCACTTTCGCGGCCGCATGGCTGCTTTGATGCTTGATCGCGGCCGCAAGGCCACTTTGATGTGCTCCGTGAGCCAGTTTTTTTTTTCCTGTTTATTACTTCTATGTAGTAATGGTGGCACCCGTGCTTTAGCTTAAACATCTTAGGCTAAAGTCGGGTGCTGAGATTGCTTCAAGAGTAAGAAATAGACAATTCTTTACTTTTGAAGCAATCTCGGCAGCCGACTTTAGCTTAAGATGTTTAAGCTAAAGCAAGGGTGCCGCCATTACTACAGAGCAGTAATAAACAGAAACAAGCATTGGCATAGCCAATAGGTCTTGCTTTTGGGACCTTATAAGTATTTAGTTATGCAACTGTTGCATGGCTAAACACTTATAAGGTGCGAAAAGCGAGACCTATTGGCTATGCCAATGCTTGTTTGAATATGCTAAAGAGGCTGCATGAAGGCAATTATGCCCAAATTAGGTATGGGAAACATGGGGAATTTACCACTCCACTTGCAGTTAACAGAGAAGTCAGGCAAGGTTGTGTGCTTGCTCCCACTCTGTTCTGCTTATACATTAACACACTGGTTGATACTCTGAACAAGGTGAGGGATGCAGATGCCTTGAAGCTAGCACATAGAAAAATACAGGCAATGATGTTTGCTGATGATACTCTCTTGCTCTCCAAATCACCAATGGGCATCCAGAGAACTCTTGATAGGTTTGGTGCTTTTTGTAAAAATAGGGGGCTGGAGATCAACATACAGAAGACGAAATTTATGGTCTTCAACCCAGCTAGCTTGACACATCCCAACCCTCTCATGAATGGTGTCTCACTTGAAAGGGTACCAGCCTTCCAATATCTAGGTCCAAAGCTAACTGATAAAATGGATTGGGGGCCACAAATAGATAAGTCAAGCCTCAAGTTAGTGCAGACAGCAGAAGGGCTGGCTAAGTTATTAAGGAATTCCTTTCACAAGCCCGTGGGTCCAGTTATGGAATTTCTAAAACACAAACAAGGGTGCTGTAATGTATGGGGCTGAACTCCGGGGACACTGTCTTTAAAAAAATATGACCATCTCTGAGAATAATTTTATTAGGCAGCAATTTAGTCTTTCCCCCAGCTCCCCACTTACCCCACTGTGCTTGGACCTGTCATGTAGTTCCTAGGAATTCCCAGGACCGTGGCGTTTTGGATGACCTAAACTGAGGTCTTGGTGTCCAAACTGATTCCGGACACCCCCACAGGATACGTCAGCCGTTAGACCAGCTAACTCTAAAGTGCCACTACCACCCCCCTGTATCTTACAGTGGTATAGGTAGTCAAGTATTTCTTTATTCGGTTTTTAGCAGATAAAAAAAAAAAACCATAAAAGCAATCACATAAAAAAGACATTTACATTTCATAACAGTTTTAAAAACGAAATACTGACAGTTAATACAAGATAAAAGTACTTTTTTCTTTTTTTCTTTTAAAAAACAATAAAAATTGCTTAGTTACTTCGCTATGTTTTAATTATAGTGTTAGCACAAATTCATTACTAATATATACAACGTTCTAGCGAGATGTCGCTCTCACTTTGCTCAGTTGGTTTACTTTAAACTAGGCACGTTTACAGATTTAGTCGATGTCGGAAAATGCATTTCAGAAATTTAACAATGCACTTCGACATCCACTCCTCCCCCAATGATTGTAAGAATAAGAGGGCCGGACGGCATCTTCTTATTCCTACATGTTTTAATAGCGGGATCAGCCAGATCTTTCTGTGCTCTCTATAAAATTTACAAAAGAAAAGGGTATGGATAGTGGCCTGAATTGAGGTCTCATCACACGGGCACAATGATGGTACTGTATCCCAGTTGCTTCTTTCCGGGAAAGCAACCAGACGATGAAAAATATCTAACCTGAATCTTATTAAGAGAAATCTCTCAAAAGTGGTAAGATCGTGGGTTAAGTATGGCTGGATTGATAAGGTTGTTTGGACAGCAACGCAGTGTTGCACAGATGGTTTAAAGGCTTCTTTCATTAACCGAATTTCTTCTAGATGGGCCAATGAGAGCACCTGTAATGCCTTTCTTGATAGTGACCGGTTTGTAGCGGGAGCCAGATAGTATTTTTCCAGTCCCAAATCAAGTAAGAACCCTTTTATATAGGCCAACCAGCCAATTTTAAATGAGTGGTCCAAAGCAATACAATCTAAAATAATTTGCTGGGTGAGTGTGTTTTTATCTCCGGACCATATGCGATGCCAAAGAAGAAGTGGCTGAATTTTTACTAGGTCCATTAGATATGAAATTCCCAGTTCTGTATGGCATGCGAAGGTGGATGTTCTTTTAGGTACCGCTAGGAGGAAACGGAGGAATACATTTTCTGCCACTTGTAAGTTTTTAATATTTTCATACCCCCACACTCCTGCTCCATATAGCGCTACTGACTGACACTTGGCTCTGTATATTTTTATGAGCTCTACTGGTGGTCTTCTGCCCAATTTTTTCGAAAAGTTTACAAGAGCCATAGTAGTTCTTACTAGATGGAATTTTCTAGACTCTATTGCGGGGGACCATTTTAATTTGTGATCGATAGTTATGCCCACGTATGGATATTGAGCTGTTACATCCAATTTCTCATTATGTAAGAATATACTCTTTGGCCTTTGTTTCGCTAATCCAACACTCATAACAAAAGTCTTTTTGATGTTGATGCGTAGGTTCAACTCTCCCATAAATTGGGAATACCTATTCAGGGCCTTCTGAAGTTCTAGGGGGGTACGTGCCAATATCACGGCGTCGTCCGCATAGAGCAACGCCGGAATCGGACAGTTGTTAGCTTGGGGAAGGTCCTGGCTCCCGGTCAGCATGGCTTGCTCCAGGCCGTTGGTATAAAGCGTGAAGAGAAAGGGAGCCAGGACACATCCCTGTCTCACTCCCCTCTCCACTTTGAACGGCGCCGATAGCTCCCCATTAGCACCGTACCTCACCCTAGCTGATGCATTTGTATACAATTCACGCAGAAAATTTACTAAAGGTAGTTCCACCCCCATATCCAACAATACTGACCACAGTTTAGCATGGCAAACGCAGTCAAAGGCAGCGGACAGATCCACGTAAACCATGTGGATACTGCCCGCTTTTGCACATACGTATTTCTCTAGGAGCAGGGTTAGATTCAAGGCCTGTTCAACTGTCCCCCGGCCCTCACGGAATCCAAACTGGATGTCTGAAAGTATCCCGCCATCCTCCGCCCACTGCTGGAGACGCTCCAAGATGATCCTGCCTGCAACTTTACCCAAAGAATCCAGCAGGGAGATTGGACGGTAACACGATACCTCCTGACGGTCCCCCTTTTAAAAAATTGGGACCAAAATTGATTTTGACCATGAGTCCAGTAGTCCCACCTCACAGGCTGCCCTAAGTACCCTTGTAAGTATTGGAGCCCAAAGCTCTTCATTTGACCTAAATAGGTCTATCGGGACACCGTCGGGTCCTGGGGCTTTACCGTTTTTACTGGTTTTGATGGCTCGTTGAACTTCACCGATGTCAATATCTATTTCTAGTGGATAGTTGGTGTTGGGTGGAACAGCGGTTGAATCTGCGCTTATGTCTGCTGGGCCCCCTCCAAATATCTTTGAGAAATAGTCTACCCAGGTCAATTCATCGATTGCCACATCAATGGATGGTTGATTCTTTTGCTCTAGCAGAAATGGGGATTTTATCACAGCCCAAAACGCGGAGCTATCTTTAAGAATACAGCTTTTGTGCAAATGATCCCATAGGGCCTGTTTGCGTTCTATTTTCCTATCCTTTAAAGCTTTGTTATACTCCCGCCTTAAATCTGCTATTTCTTGGGGCACCCTGTTTGGGTTTTGCAAGGCAACTTTCAGTTTAGAGTGCGCCACTGTACATCGGTGGTTAAACCATCCCGCTTTCTTCTTTTGAGTATTATTTAATTTTACAAACAGTGCTGCTTGTATTGCTTTTGTGACCTCCTCAAAATTACTTATTACTTCTTCACTATGTACAGACAAATCTAGGCATTTAAAGATCGAACTGTAAGCCATTTGAATGACTTTCCTTGTGATTTTTTGGGGATCAGTTTTTTCCCATTTCAATGAGAAACCATTAAGTCTGTCCAAGTGTAGGGTATTTTGCCTCAGTGCACTAACTATAATTTGCGTGCTGTCCTCTCGCAATGGGTGGAATGTTATAGTAAGGGCACAGTGGTCACTTTGTGTACTAACGAGGGTTTGAAAGTTGGTGGCGCGGTTCCCTGAGAAATTAGAAATCAAAATGAAATCTATGGTGGTTTGACTGCCTCTTCCAATGTAAGTTGCATCTAACCACTGAGTTAAAACATTTGTTTTATTTACAATTTTTAAGTCCAGGTCGAGTAAGGATTCGTTTAGGCAGTTTCCAATACTTGAGTGGGAAAAATGTACCAATGGTTCTTCATACTCGTCCATTAACCCACACAAGTTATGGTTGCAGTGTTCACAGGGATGTTGATTAAAATCGCCCCCCTCATAAAATGGTGGCCCCTTTTGCAGAATCCCTAGACATGGTGGATAATTGGGAGCACAACTGTCGCACAACAGTTTGAAGTTCCCTGTCTGGCAGATTGTTATAAAAGTTCACTAATAGAACGGACTCGTCTTTACTAAGACGGAGGAGCAAAGTTTGATAATTTGTTTCCAAGGCTAGTGGAGTAATGGCCAGGCCCCCTATGGCGTTTGAAATAAATACTGTCAGGCCGCCTTTTGCTCTACCTGAGGTTGAATGTATTGCAGGGGAAAAAAAGGTTTTGTAACCTACCAGATGGATTTCAGTTGTTAACCAGGTCTTCTGGAGAGATATAATATAAAATTTCTCCAGGAAACTTATCCCCATACCATTCTCTATTTTCCGGTGTAATCCGGCAATATTCCAGAATAGGAATGCAATCGAGGAGTCTGTCTTGGCTGGGGGAGTTTCCACTAACCCTAAAAGTTGTTCCATTGAAGACTCTTCAGTAAATTCCACAGCATCTACTTTTTCGTGCGTATTGATGCCCGGTGATGGTTCTCCTGCCATCGTACATTGATTTTCTACCTCATGGTAGCTTATCGGCCTATGTACAATAGGATTCGGGGTTTCGGGCTGTTTATCGGGCTTTAAGTTAACTTTTAGAGTTGGTAAAATTTCTAATTGTCTAGAAACATGATTCACCCTGATGTCTCATTTAAGCAGTCAGTCAACTCCTTCCAGCCCTGAGAGCAAAGAGAAATGATTAAATGTGGGAACATTAAAACCAAGGCCATTTAGGCCAAAGTTTTCCCTACTGCGCCTATAAAGGGCACTGGATCTTGGGGGATGGGCCAATAGGGATGAGTGGGTAGAAGTGGTTGAGGTCGTGAGTAGAAATTTCTTCCCCTCTTTTCTCGGAGTACCAGTCAACAATGTGTTTGGTTGCTCTACGGTCCCTAAAGTTTATTATAACTACATCACTTCTGATATCTTTTGGTCTACATCCTACCCACCCTAATCTTCTAACATGAAGAATTTCCCCGTTTATATTGGGGGGTAGTGGCCTGTTTTTCCTCAGCCAAAATATGACTTTGTTTTTAAGTCCCTGTTGGCCCTCAGTTTTTCCCACTGGTAGTTCCGGAACCCCAGTTAAAACCACGACATAGGGTACCGCTTCTGGTGGTAGGTCAATTTTTTGCTGGTATGACATTTGAGATTTAGCGGAAAGGGACTTCCTAGCTACACTAGTCTGGGAATTGTCTGTCTTATTGATTTGCCCGTCCGCTTTATCGTCCCTATTCTTCATTTGGGGCTCAGTAGGAAGAGGCTTCGTGAAGGCATTGGTCTTAGACTTATCTTTTGGTGTTGCCTGGCTCTCCGAGCTCACTTCCTGAGGTCTGGAATGACTTTTGTCTGTTGTCAGGGGGGCTGCAGTTTTCTTAACTTGTGTTGTTGACGTGATATTACGAGATGTTTTCGCTGCTGTTTTTGGCCCATTTAGTATCATACGGTCTTGTTGGTGGGGCCTAGCCTTAACTAATTCATTGAGTAAATCTGTATTGGTTGTGGTTTCTTTTTCTATGCTCCCCAGTTCTTCAGTCATTCTTTTGATTCGCTCTATTAACGGCAGTATTAGCGATTTAACTAATTTCTCCATACTACCCATTAAGTCATTGGTGAGATTGGTGGGTTGAATGTAAATATCCTGTATTCCCTTTCCCACAGTTTTCTCAGTGTTCTTTGGATTGTTCCTGACTAATTTAGGCATTTTTGAGTATTTGCGGGCCTGGGGTGTCCCCCCACGCTTCCTTTTACCTGTTGTTTGCCTTGTGGCAATTGTGTTGTTATGCATTTCCTTGAGCGAGGAATCCCTAGAGGAAATAGTAGTTATTAACTCCTCTGAGGCAGTATCTGAAGTCGTGTCAATGGATATATCATTCGTATGTGGTGGCGTTAAGGAAGTTCGGTCTTGAAGTTGAGATGGGATACTAATGTCAGCCTCTTGGGAATTATGAAGGATCTGAACCGTTGGAGTGGTTGCTGACTGTATTTTGCCCAGGGATGAGCGTTTACTATACAAGAGTTCGGAGGATAGACGCCTTTCTGTGATTTCGATCTCGCGTTCGAGCACGGAGGCAGCCCTTGTAATGAAAAGATAAAGAGTCCCTTGGACCGAGCTTCCCACCAGAGATTTCCTTGGTTTACTACGTCGACCACTCATATTCCTACAAAGGTTAATATAAATGCAGATTGGAAAAGGGGATGACAACAAACCAGTTTAAACGATTGATGAATCAATTTGTTAGATGAATTAAACACTGTATTATGACACAGAGTAATCCTGGCATAGACCAGAACACATAATAAGGTTAGGTCGAAATTTAAACTAAAGTCTTACTTCGCATATCTTGAAGTCAGTGTCAGGGGGGGTACCCCAGCCCAGCCTTGGCCAGCCCCGGACGGCCACAGACGGCCCGCACTTTGCCCGGGCTTCGCCCGGCTCGTCCCGTGCACGTCCCATGACGCGGAGGGAGCAGCTGTGTTTTGTGCCTCCGGGCACTGAAGTGCTGGTTGGTGGGTGGGTCAGCGCAGGAATTGTGGGGGCTGTAGTCCCCCCACTCAGCGGCCACTCGGTGTCAGCAAGCGGCGGCGAGGGGGACTAACAGCCGTAGATGGTGTTGCGCTTCCAGCGCGATGTCTCCCAAGATGATAGGCTCTCTCAGCGCAGCGACAGCAAGGTGGGTTCCCCGCCGAACAAAATAATACGAAGGCTCCCGCGGAGGGAGCAGCTGTGTTTTGTGCCTCCGGGCACGGAAGTGCTGGTTGGTGGGCGGGTCAGCGCAGGAATTGTGGGGGCTGTAGTCCCCCCACTCAGCGGCCACTCGGTGTCAGCAAGCGGCGGCGAGGGGGACTAACAGCCGTAGATGGTGTTGCGCTTCCAGCACGATGTCTCCCAAGATGATAGGCTCTCTCAGTGCAGCGACAGCAAGGTGGGTTCCCCGCCGAACAAAATAATACGAAGGCTCCCGCGGAGGGAGCAGCTGTGTTTTGTGCCTCCGGGCACGGAAGTGCTGGTTGGTGGGCGGGTCAGCGCAGGAATTGTAGGGGCATATACATTTGCTCCAGTGCTGGTATAGGTAGTTTATGGCAACCACTGAACATGACAACCCCAATTCCTCAGGGATCGTGGAAAACAGTACAGCACTTTTCGCTCAGTCACTCATGCTTGCTTATTCTCAAAAAATACACAGGATGGCGGTTAGGACGTTTCATAAGTATTTATTGGTCCAGCATCAGTCTTGTGTAAAACATATTTGCTGCGACAATCAGGAGACAGAAGCATATGAAAGAAATAGCAAGTACCAATACAGTAAACAGTAGATGCATTTCTACCATAGTGCTAAGAAGATGAATATATACCATTCAGATAAGACAGTAGCACTTGCATACTCCTATAATGCGCGCCCTACGTAATTTGCCTAAATGTACCCAGCCTAGATATTTAGGTGTAGCATGTATATGTGTATAGATATCATTGACAATAGCAGCTGGATTCAAAATAGTAAAGGATTTTACAGATGTAAAACGTGCAAGGCATGTATTCATGGGACAAACACCAACACATACAAAACGCCATTTAGTAATCGGAGCTACAAAATATCTAAGCTATTGACGTGTAAGACAGAGTATGCAGTGTATGCACTGTCATGCCCTTGTGGCTTACGCTACATAGGCAGCACCAAATTACCTGTCTATAAACGTATCCTCCAACATTTAAGAGCCATTACCAATCAGGATAATACCTATCCAGTGGCAAGACATTTCAGGGAATATCATGAATCTGACAATCACAACCTGAAATATTTTGTAATAGATGCAGTCCCACCAAGCAGGAGAGGAGGTGACCGAGAAAGTAAATTAAGAAAATTAGAAACTTGGTATATCCTACAATTAGACTCTAAGCAACCTGCGGGACTAAATGCCACGGAGGATTTATACACATGTCTGATTTAACGTTCAACAAATAACCATAAGATGACCACAGTAAATCTCTTCCCTTGATCAGTTTTAACGGCATTGAATTATTTATAACCGAATTGTTTTTTAACAATGAACCCTCTTTTTATCTTCAACAAAACACGATATTTATTATTGATATTTATTGTGTTTTATAATGAGTTTTTTTTTTAAAAATAGAAAACCATTTTTACTGTATTTATATTTGGAAACTTATATTGTGCACCTATCCATATTTTATATTTTATATTTATTGGATGGGCAGATATTTTTAGGGCACATTACCTTTTATCTGTTTAATTGCATGTGTTTGCACAATTAATATGCACTGATATACATTTGCTCCAAATTGGTATATATTCAAATTTATCTATGAGGTGGATAACCGGGTATTCTATTGCGGGATCCATCTTACAGTAAGAAGATAGGGGGTCTTTTTGGTTTTGAGCAAACGAGTCCTAAATGATTCAACACCTTTTTGCTAGAATATGATTACGCCCAGTACATCAAGCATATAGTTTATAGCATTTAGTACGCAAAATAACAAGGGTAAGCTAGTCGCAAGACCTCGGAAACTTTGGATCCCACTTCACAATCAGATCGATAAAAACACAAGGAACAGGAAAATGAACAAAGTGATGAAAAGAGAGAAAGAATAAGATAAAATAAAGTTATTATGCACTGTTCCACAAAACACAATGCTCTAACACATACACACAGCTCTTTGTGTATATTTTGCACAAAATATTATTCGCACACAGCACATTGCACTTTTTAAATAGCTATACCACGGCAATTGATTTACGGGCATAGATTGGAATTAGCAACAGTATCGACAGGATTGACATATTTACAGTTGGGTATATGAGAGCGTGGACTGATCCGGCAATAGAACAGGTTAAGTAGGTATTTTACCGATATTCACGTCTTCCATTCAAAATGGGATCATTAGTAACAATGGGAATCTTACTTGCATATCGCAACATGTACAATGGCTGTCAGCGCTTATAAAAATTATAAAAACTATTTTTTTGGGGCTACAGAGATAAAGTCATGTCGTTCACTGCCACTCAAATAATAACACATACAAATCAGGTTTGTAAATGTAGGGCCTTAGGACACATTACATAAATAATTTAGGCGGACATTGAATCTTCGTATATAAAAAATGTTGAGAAATTTTGTCTATGTCTATTTAAAGCTATTATGTCATTATTATCACGTGGTATCAAACGTATCAGCACTGTCACTTTAAATAAGGTACTTTTCTCATTAGCCACTGTCATGTGATCAAGGCTCAGGCGAGCCGAAACGCGTACTGGCGACAGAGGAATAAAGATTTTGCACTTACATCTTGGGTCCGTGTCCATCTCTTGGGAGAACCGCTTTTGAAGTCAGCGGAGGAATACTTGTGATATATATGTATATACCCAAGAATCCCATAGGGAAGAACTGACCCCCTCAACTGATGGTATGGAATGAAGGACCGCTGCATGTCGAAGATTCAGTATGCAGGACTCCTTGTCAGCGTGGAAGGAATTTTCCTCTAATTTGAAGGGAGGAATAAGGGTCTTATATACTAGAGTGGTCTCTCCAGGGTTTCTTCTAGAATCGATATATTTTGAAAACAATCATAAACGTTTTGAAAACAATGCAATCATGCACAGCGGGTCTGTTGGCCAAGGATGAAAAAAAGTGGTTACCCTTATACAGAATAATTATGCAGTGCCTGAGGACATGTTTATGTACATCATGTACAGAAATTATGTTAAAATACTAAGAGGCTGGTGTCGAAGAGACCGGAGCAAACTACTAGGTGAAAGGTCACCTATTCAGAACTTTTATTGTCGTGTGGATGGGACAATGTGTGTAAAAAGGGTGCTTGCATGACAGGACTAGCCTAAAGGACATGACACCCACTCCTCATCAAAAGGCCAACATGGTCAGCTAGGTAATAATAAAGCTAAGGCCAGAAAAAGCATAACAATGTGTAGAAGTAGACCTCACCAGGCCCTACCGGTGCTAGGGGTTCGCCCTTCTTTGTGCACTTGTCCTCAGACCAATAAAGAGAGATTGGCACGGAAGCTGTGATATCAAAAATAAGTATTTATTAACCTCACATGAGGGAGACTGGGGTCGTACAGTACCCTGAGGCCACTGTAGGAGACAGTCTAAGGAGTACAGAGAACAGGGGCATTATATAAGCATTTGTTGCATAGTCAGCATGAGAGCAAGGGGAGATACTGACACATACAAGAATAGTTGTTGACTAATATGGGTATACAAAAATGGCTTGCTCAACAAAGTGTGAGGGGAGACAATATTGCTGACATCAGTAAGAATAGCCTGACAGTTACATAGTAGGACAGGGGTATTGGCAGCTACAGGTCTTTCTGAGCATGTGCAAGGCTCTGGCTCAGTGCTGAAGGAGTTAACTATATCACATGACACAAGCAGAATACAAGGGCAGTCAACAGTGAAGAGGGAGAAAGCACATGGTGAGCACATGGCTAACAAAAATGGCTGCCACAAACCAAAATGGCTTCAGCCAATGCTAACAGCCATGGCGGCTAGTTTCCACGGACAGCCGTTTTAGCATTAGCTGAAGACATCTGCTGTGATCTAGAAGGAATAGAGGAGATATTTTGCACATTTATTCTCATAAACTAATATCTTGATCCATTGCTAGGTGGGCATTTACATTCTAAATATTGTTAGGCGGACATATATAAGGTATAGACAGAAGCACAAAGGGAACAGAGCATGAGGGCTAGAGTACCAATTATTATATTCAGGAAGAGAGCAAAGAAGAATTTATCAACTGTTCAACAAAACATTTCTCTTGCAGAATAAACATTACTAGTGCAAATATTAAAGAAAATGCAAGGATCATTACAAATACTATTTTTGCTCCATGGGACCAGGAGGACCAAACGGGGCCATGGAAATTAGGACGAGGAGCCGCAAAGGGCTGCTCCTCCTCAAAAATGGGACGACCAAAGTGGTACATTGCTAACAAAAAGTCCTTGGGGAATTGAAGCCGCTGTACAACCAGCCAGAGGGGAGTCTTCTCCCTGTGTCCTCTGAGCCTCACAGTCAGGCTCTTGTTGTTCCCACAGTGGAGCTGCACAACTTGCAACTCAAGCACGGCCCAGTTTCAAGGTAAAAGTTTCTTCTTTCAGAATAGGGCAATCACCTTCCTGGGCAAATGCCCTCAGCGATCCTGTCCAGTGTCTCAGGTAGAGCACCAGTTTTCTTCACTTTAATCTAAAAGACACCAAAGACACAGCACCTGTACCCTGAACTCAAGTCCTTCCCTAACTCCTGTATTGCTCTTCTGGCGCACTGCTCTTTTGTTGGGGCCACAGATTGTACCCAGTATGCCCAGGCATTCATTGATCAACAAACAGAGGTGTAGACTTTCTTTCACTTTAGGATCAGGATTCAGGGGGGTGATGCTGGGATCTCTGAAGCAACCCTTGTTTCAAAGGGGGTCACCTCAAGCTAAAGCCTCCTTGCCGTCCTTGTCGGTCTGTGACTTTCTCAGCTGGGCATAATAAACTGGATCCACGCCTTCTCCATTCTGATTTGTGACCCCGTCTTTTGCCTTTTGGCAGGGGTACACACTTCCCGTCCCAGTGCTTCCGGACCTTCTACCTTCACTGAGGTCCTAGTTGCCAGCAACACATGTGCTGGTTACCTTCACCTTGGCTTCAAGCTGGACTGGTGCTGACTCCCCAGGCTGGATCTGATGTCCGGGCCCCTCTGGCAATGGTTGTAAGGCAGCAGATATCTATTGGTGGACAGAACAAAAGGTCTTTAAACAAGGCACATAAGTAATCTATCAACAGAGAGAGGATAGTATCAGAATACTTTCTCAGTCTTGGGGCGCCCCATACATTAGCAAGGCACCCAAGAACCACTTCATCTATCTGAGAGTAAAAGAAAAAAACACCCGGGACCTATTGGCAAGTATAAAAGGAACTTTTTTGGTGAACAGACAAGAGTAATACGTTACATTATTTGTTTTGTTTCTCCCAATCCCAAACAGCCAAGGAAGTCTGTGTTCATTTACTAATTCTGAGGAAAAAAGAAAAACACTACAAACATACTCCAAATCCTTACATTTGTGTATTCCTATATTATTCATGTGAAGAATCTCAAGAAAAAGAAAATTTTCTACACTTTTACTTATGAACCTTGCACTACTTGTACAGGACTGCAGACACTTCTAAAATTATTTCTCTTAATAAAAGCACCTACATTTTACACTTCATGTTATAGGTGCAGCGGGAAAATCTAAAATTGCTAATTTAACAGGGATTCTTATTACATAAAGAACTAAAATAAACTCAACATAGTGGGTACATAAGTTTCTACAGCAGAACATTTTGTGACAAACAAACTCCTATAAAACAATATTTTCCTTCAAAAAATGTTTGCTGAGGATCACATGGGCGTCTTTCCTGCATTCTACTTTTCACGATCCGAACTATGCAACATCATTTTCAAAGAAAAAAAAACCCTATTCACCAACTCTAATAAGGGCTGTCAGCTTATTTACACAGACTAACTAATAAAAGACTAGTAATGCCTTTGCAAAACTGTATATAGCATGAAAATAACATATAGTTCCCCTTAAAAGTCAAATGAGGGAACAGCAATCTAGACACATCTTTTCATAATTTCATCAGTCAGGATGGGCAGTAACATGGCGTATTTGTTTTATTCATTTTATTAATGCTAACAATTTTATCAAAACAGTATTACTGAATAGCCAATTAAATGTCTCATGGCCGTTCCTAGACAGCTTAGACAGGCTCAAAAGAGAGTGAGAAAAAGAAAGAGAAGAAAAAGAAAGAGAAAACATAAATTTGCTTACCCTTAATTTGCCCAGGAGCTAACCTCCTTTCCCCCATTTCAACAGTAGGAAACCTATACAGGTGACCCTTTGTCGAAAGACTTATAGGTGGTGAATAGCTAGGGGAATCCATATCAAGGAGGCCATATCCAATATATTGAACTGTACCACTTTATACATTTCGGTGTACAAACTGTTCGAAATGGCCCTTTTTTCAGTGTTATCCCCAAACTCTTTTGCGTCTTCTACCCCTTATTTTAATTAACTATCTATGATTTACTTATTTGTCTTACCAGTATGTTCCTAGTAAAGTGCACAGAGTATATCAGGGCTGGTGATTCAAATGCTACTAGTGGGTCTGCAGCACTGATTGTGCCACCCACACGAGTAGTCCTAAAATGGTGTCTCAGGCCTGCCACCAAGGTACCCCTGTGCAGCCTGTGAACTGTCATGTTGTCCTGGCCAGTGTACACACGTACCAGGCCTTACCCGTCCCTTTTCTCACACATTGGACACCCCCATGGTAGGCCCCATGTACCCCCCGGGCAGGGTGCAATGTATTTAAAAGGTAGGATATGTACTAGTGTGGGTAACATGTCCTGATAGTGAAATAATGTCAATTTCGTTTTTCACTATTGAAAGGCTATCTTGGCCACAAGATAAAATGGTAACATGTTTACCTACATATTTCCACAACGGCAAGATGGACATATAGGGCCCGATTCACAGAACTAACTTAAGACAAAATCCTAAACTTACTACCAGTTTGGTATTCACAGAAGGCACTTACTCATGTTGGTATTCACAGAAGGCACTTACTCATTTCGGTATTCACAGAAGTTAGGAGTCCTAACTTTAAGACTCTTAAATGCCTTCTGTGAATACCGAAAGCCTTAAAATTAGGATTTTTCTCAGTTTAGGAGTAGTAAAGTTAGGACTCCTAACTTTACTACTCCTAAACTGTGAAAAACCCTAACTTTACGACTTTAGGTATTAACAGAAGGCATTTAGGAGTCCTAAAGTTAGGAGTCCTAACTTTACTACTACTAAACTGAGGAAAATCCTAATTTTAAGACTTTCGGTATTCACAGAAGGCATTTAGGAGTCCTAAAGTTAGGACTCCTAACTTCTGTGAATACCGAAATGAGTAAGTGTCTTCTGTGAATACCAAAATGAGTAAGTGCCTTCTGTGAATACCAAAATGGTAGTAAGTTTAGGATTTTGTCTTAAGTTAGTTCTGTGAATCGGGCCCATAGAGTCTGACATCCCTGAACTCAGAATCTAATAACCCATTTGTCAGGAAGGATTGTTCCTAAATTCTGTGTTTGAAATAGCACTTTAGAAAGTGGATATTTTCTTGTTCAGCCTAACACAAGCACATAGAGTTAACTTAGAAAGCATTAATAACCAATTACCAATTCCCTTAACAATTGTATTATTTTAACATGAGGGCGCATGAATGCAAACTAAATTCCATTGCCTCCTTATCTTAGCCCTTGTGCAGTAATCTTTAAGCTAAAGCCATTATTTGTATATACATGGCAGAGCTATGCTCTACACAGGGCCCACATATGTTACTGCTTTTCCTTCTCTTCCTATGACTGCGCAAAACTTGCTTTTGCCAAAAATAGTAAGCAAAGCTTCTCTTTCTCTCTCTCTGCGCTGTCATCTCTTCTTTCAAAATCTTTTCGGAGGTCGAAGTGCCAAAGCAAACCTTGCCCTTAGCTCTGCTAGATTGCTAAATGCAGAACTCGACCTCTGACCCTTACCAGCTGTCCCATCTTTGTGCAAGGCTTTTCCATGCGGTTTTTCCAATTCAAAGTAACTCTGGAGACTCACAGCTGAAAGGCAGTCCTGTTCCGTCTAAAAATTTTAAAAGTAGGATCTAAATTCTGCTGTTTTTTTATACTTATTTTCATTTGTGTGTAGTGTGTGGTGTGTTTTTTTAGCAGTATAGAGGTCAGCTGCTTGTTCTATACTTGCATGTGTGCATTACTGAAGCCTGAGATCATTTTAAAAACAGTTCTTGGGTGGCAGGACAGCGTTTAAAAAGTAAATTGTGCCCAAATTTGACTTTGGTGATAGGGGCACTTAAACATTGATAACAATACAATTTTTTGGCATATTAGGGACCCCCAGGGTCTCCCCTAGATATCCCAGGTATGGGGGATCAAAAATGTATAAGGTACACCCTTATAAAATAAGTTTTTATACACCTTGGTAAAGTGAAAGTTCACATTTGACTCCCCCGTTGGTGGTAAAGCACTTCTCAAATTTCAACTTTGATGCTAGGAGCTATATATTTTTCACAGTATGATTATTACATATTATAGAGATCCAAAAAGATTTTAGTGCAATTATTTTTAATATTTTTTTTTCCATATAGTCAAAATTCTTTAAAAAAAAAAAAAATCACCAACCCTTTTGATGGTCCCACATCCTCATTCCTTTCCTTTCGCCTTTAAATGCATGTATTTATGACACTAAGCACAGAAGCTTTACTGAAACCTAAAATAGCTTGTGCCACTTTGTAAAGGGCAGTAATAATTTAACATCAGAACCACAGATGTGCTTCTGTAAAAAGCAACATGAAAATCCTACACTTTTAATCCTTTCTATTTTATCCAAAATAATAAAAATGTATTTTCTGACTTTTAAAATCAGCAGTTTTTAATGCACGCTTTCAAACCATGGTTGCACTAACTTAAGATCTAGTTGACCCAGCATTTTTCCTTGTGGCTGGTGACCAGGAATAGCCATGTGTTATTTACTCACCTGTGCTCTGACCAGCAGGCATCAATTTCTACGCCTTTCTCAGGAGAAAACCCCTTTGCTGTATTGTAATGTCCTGAAAAAGTTTAATCTCCGTTGGTTGTGACAGTTGGTTGTGACAGACAGTTTCCTCTCAGTGAGACAGCTTTGAACAGCTGCAAAAAGAAGGGCTCTCTTTCTGGTGCAGGAAATTTGAGCAGGATTCAGTCTATTTAAAAGTCAGGCATTTCAAGCCAGGCAAAATCTATCGTTTTGTAATGTCGTGTTTATTTCAGCAACAACCAATTCACTCAGATGATGTGAATGCCCTTCTAATATTAATATATAAAAGGATTATACTGTAACATTTTATAGAGTCCTAGTTATGCAAAGCACACAATTTCGTTTTTTTTCCCCTTTCAATGAGGCCTATTTCCACTATTGGGTTTTAATTCTAATTTTGTGCTTTACCACTGAACGATATCATAATGAAAGGTTAACACATCTATACTCTGTTACTACTTTATTGTTAATAGTAGCGTGTAGCTACCTACCATATGCTATATTTTTCATTCTTTAAATTTCAAAGTGTAATTTCTCCAATGGCATCTGCAGAACACAAATGACGACTACAAACCAAATTGAGCTCATTCCAAACATTTTCAACAAGGGGGCCACACATTCATAACATACAACACAGCATGCTTAAGGCTAGCCATTCTTACACAAAGAGCGCAATCGCTACTCACTCACACAAGTACCACTTGTGTCAAACCACAAACCACATACTCATTCAAACACATAATCAACCCACAAATCTGCACTTAGAACAAAAACAAGAGGCAGTCCACAGACTGCACTCAAACCAAACCATTTGTGAATGTTATGTTATTTTCCACTTGTAGCGCGCTCGGCTACTCAAGAGTGTCCCGGCGCGAACCAAAGGGAAACAATGCCAATCAAGCGAAGAGAAATGTTTTAAGCTTCCTTTGGAAGGCAGCGAGCTCCTGAGTGAGGCGTAGATCAAGTGGGAGGGCATTCCAGGCCCTACTGGCCCTTACCACCAGAGAGCAGCCCCCAATCCTCTGGAGTTTGTAGCGCGGAATCAGCGCCAGGCCTAAAGAAGCCGAGCGCAAGGTCCGTGTGGGGACATAATGGGAAAAGCGTTTCTGGAGATATAAAGGACCTTGGCCATGGAGAGCACGATGAGCCAGAACTAGAGATTTAAATTTGAATCTGGCCGCAACCGGGAGCCAGTGCAGTGCGTGAAGATGGACCGTAACACTCTTCCTGGAAGAAATACCCAGAAGTAGTCTAGCCGCCGTGTTCTGGACTACCTGCAGTTTTTTGATCAGGTAGCCCGGAGAGCCCACCAAAAGAGAGTTGGCGTAGTCTAGACGAGAGAGAATCAAAGCACAAGTAACTGTGACTCTGGCTGCCTGCGGAAGAAAAGGAAAGAATTTCCTAAGGGTTTTGATGAGACCGAAGCAGCAGCCAGCAGTTTTCTTGATATGGATGGAGAACAAAAGATTTTCCTCGAACCAGACCCCCAAGTTCTTAGCGGGCTGTCCCACAGCGAGAGGTAGAGGAAGCTCTTGAGGCCACAGTTGTTGTCGAAAGTCAGCGGGAAAAGTGCCAAAGAGCAGAACCTCAGATTTCTGCTCATTACATTTAAGCTGAGCAGCAGCCAGCCAGGAGAAGATGGAGCGAAGGCACTGTTGGGCCGCATGAGCCGAACTGGGTGCCTTATCCCAGGTAAAAAGAAGCTGGGTGTCATCAGCATAGGCCAAAACCTTAGCCCCAAGAGCTTCAGCCAGATGGATCAAAGGCATAACATAAATGTTGAAGAGAAAAGGGCTAAGGGAAGAGCCCTGCGGGACCCCTGTGGAGACCGGGTGGGGGGTAGAGTAAAAGGGGGGGAGCTAGATCTGCTCGACCCTGTCGGCCAAAAAGGACCTAAGCCAGCCCCATACGGTCCCAGACACACCGATCTCAGCGAGGCGGGTGAGCAAAAGATCATGCGGGACCGTATCAAAGGCGGCCGAGAGGTCTAGCAGAATCAGAGCTGCTCTACCCCCGGCATCCAGGCAGGTCCGAATAGCCTCCACGACCTCTACCAAAACCGTCTCAGTGCAGTGGCCCGCACGAAACCCCGATTGTGCTGGGTGCAAAATTGCCTCCTCCTCCACAAAGTCAGACAGTTGTTTATGCACCACCTTCTCGCAGACCTTGGCAATGGCTGGTAGGAGGGAGATGGGGCGATAATTGCCTGGATTAAGCGGGTCTAGGGAGGGTTTTTTAAGTAATGGTAGGATCTTGGCCTGCTTCCAGACCTGTGGATCCACCTCAGTCTGAAGAGAGAGATTTATAATCAGGGTGACTTCAAGATAGAGGCTCTCCGCTACATCCGCCAGAAGTCTGGCCGGACACGCGTCTGCAGGGGACCCTGATTTGAGCCCTCTGAGTAATTTGAGAGTTTCTACAGGGTGGACAGGGCTGAAAGCGGACAGCAAGGTAGGTGGAGCCGCCTGAGCCGTCCGAGCCCCAGTCCGAACGCCAGTATCAGGAGCGAGCGAGGTCTGAATAGCCACAATTTTATCCCTGAAAAATCCGGACAAGGTATTACACCAGTCAAAAGAGGAGGGAGTCACACTTGCTTGGGCTAGCGGGGAGGTGAAGCTCCGCACTATGGAGAAGATTTCTTTCGAATTGTTCCTGGCCGCTTAAATGCGGTCCGCGAAGAAATTACCTTTAGCCGCCGAAATGGCACCATAATAGGACCTTTGCATCCTTCTAAGATTGACTTTTGCCAAAGGGCAGTAGTTACTCCTCCGCCAAGTCCGCTCCAAAATTTTGCACTCATGTTTGAGCGCTTTTAGGGCGGGAGTGAACCAAGGTCTAGAGGGGGTGACTTTAGTTGGTCTAATTAGCCGGCGAGAGGAGATGGAGTTCACTGCACCGGACACCCATCCCGTGAATTCTGACATGCACTCCTCTAAACCTCCCGACAGCACGGGTCTGGCCCTGTCCAGAGCCTGCGCAAATTCTAGAGGATCCACTTTCCCCAGAACAGGCTTCGCTGAGCTAAGCACCCGAGCATCGGCCCAAGAGACGGTCCAAGAGAAGTAGGATATAAAATGATCAGACCACGCCACTGGGAGAGGGTTTGTGACCTGGATAGGGAAGTTGGAGCAGATGGGGTCCAAAATGTGGCCAGCCCGGTGAGTGGGGAGGCCAACGTGCTGAACAAGCTGGGCAGTATGAAGAATGTCCAACATGTCAGCCGCCTCTCCATCCTCAGGCATGTCCACATGGAGGTTCAGATCGCCCAACACGAGAAAATGGGAGAACCTGACCGCCCTTGAAGTGAGAGCATCTCCCCATGCCTGAAGAAATGACCCTGAAGGTCCCGGCGGCCGATAGATCAAGGTGGCCCCAAGTGTGAAATGGGCTGACAGGCGGGCACTAAAGTCAAGAGCCTCGCATCCAGCCCAGTCCTCGGAATTGCCCAGATGAAGATCCCATTTATCTTTGTAAATGACAGCGACCCCCCCACCCCTTGACCCCTGGCGGTCAACTCTAAGAATTCTATATCCCACCGGGGTAGACAGAGCAACTGTGGGAGCAGAAAAAGGGTCAAGCCAGGTCTCAGTGAGAAACAGCATGTCTAGGGAGCGATCCTCCAGCAGGCAGTAGACGTCCTCATGATGTTTCTTTAAAGAGCGAACATTAATTAGCGCAGAAGAGATTTGCACCGAATTGACCAGCTCCTTGAGGTCATGAGAGCCTTTGGTGACCTGGCCACAGCCCTCGCCTAACTGGAAGCCACAACCACTGCACGCTTCAACCGGCCTCTTTGTCACATCCAAGGAATGAGGGGGATGGCAGGCCGTTGGCTCCAGGTCTCTGAGAGCATCCCCGGAGTAAACAACCCGTGGGTTGAGCTCACCTGAAACTGAGGCTTCCATCAAAGCTTCCCTGACGCTGGTCGCTGAAGGGACGCGGACGGGCGCAGACGGGCGCAGACGGGCGCAGACGGGCTTGCCTTCGGCGCGCCCTAGGCGCGCCAGCGGCGCGTCCGCTGCGCGTCCGTTCTGCACGCATTAAATGCGCCCTGGATCTAAAAGTCTAGAGCGCCAACCGGTTGCAAGCAGCGAGATGGCGTTCCGAGGAGGAAGAAGCCCCCCGCCCCCAGGAAGGGATCACCTCGCCGGTAGGTAGGAGAGTAGAGAATGTGCAAATAGGCAAAATATTTCTTTTAAAGTGCGGGTATGCGAAGGATTAGCAGCGTAAATGGCATCAATCTAAAAGAATACAATAAGCCTCTAGGACATTAAAGTAAATTAGCAGAGTAAACAGTTTTTCAATAAAAACACATCACATTTCAAACACGCAGTCGCTACAAAACGAGTCTCACTGGAATAGCCTAGTAAGCCCTCAGGCAGTAAATTATTTACAAAAAGAGAACTCTCAAAGAAAAAAAATAATCCTGAGACTGCACCAAAACAGCGCAAAGATTGTTGCATGTTCTAGCCTTAGACCTTTTCAAAAATACTGAATTACCAGTTGGGCTGGCAAAATACTAAAAAATCGCTCCATATTATTACTTACGAATTTTACTAAATGCGTAAATGAGAATCCTCCTTTTCCTATATATATTGGTTCCACAGTGTACTTTTACATTATGGAAGAAATACCATGTTTAATGTACATATCACTATTTGGTGTCCCCTCGGGGGGAACCAGCTGAGTTTGTTCAAGATTCACATTGGTACCTTCAAGAAAGCAGCACATTCTACGAAGTGCGCTTGAAACAGGCATGCCAAGAATATTGTGGCATATACAATATTATACATAAAGTGGCACTTAACTCAAAGTGTGCTGTTCAAGTTTTCACAGTTTTCTCATTACCTGTCTATATAAATTGCAATTCATATATACCCAGACAAATCACGTAAATCATGTTTTTGGCCAAACAAGCAAACAAATGTCGACGACCTTACCAAGCACAAATCTCCAGCCTACCACTGCCAAGTTCTGAATCGACCAAATGGTCTCTGCACGGCGAACACCAGAAGGAATCTGTCGAGGACCGGCACTACCTGGATGGTCAAAGCAGGAGAAGTGGAAAGGCACCTTGGCTGCCAAGACACTGGTCTCCTCAGGCAGTGATCATCCGTAGTGAGATTCCAATACTCCGTCAAGACCACTCCGTTGGGCATCCGAGTCGCTGATGTGCTCCACGTTGGGTGCCAATTTGTAGAAGTAGACCTCACCAGGGCCTACCGGTGCTAGGGGTTCGCCCTTCTTTGCGCACTAGTCCTCAGACCAATAAAGAGAGATTGGCACGGAAGCTGTAATATCAAAAAGAAGTATTTATTAACCTCACATGAGGGAGACTGCATCATACAGTACCCTCAGGCCACTGTAGGAGACAGTCTAAGGAGTACAGAGAACAGGGGCATTATATATGCATTTGTTGCATAGTCAGCATGCGACCAAGCGGAGGTACTGGCACATGCAAGAAAAGTTGTTGACTAATATGGGTATACAAAAATGGCTTGCTCAACAAATTGGGAGGGGAGACAATATTGCTGACATCAGTAAGAATAGCCTGACAGTTACATAGTAGGACAGGGGTATTGGCAGCTACAGGTCTTTCTGAGCATGTGTAAGGCTCTGGCTCAGTGCGGAAGGAGTTAACTATATCACATGACAGAAGCAGAATACAAGGGCAGTCAACAGTGAAGAGGGAGAAAGCACATGGTGAGCACATGGCTAACTAAAATATCTGCCACAAAACAAAATGGCTTCAGCCAATGCTAACAGCCATGGCGGCTAGTTTCCACGGACGGCCGTTTTAGCATTAGCTGAAGACATCCGCTGTGATCTAGAAAGAATATAGGAGATATATTGCCGAATAGTTCCCAGCACAGGAAAGGCCAGATTGCTTATGAATCCCATGCTGAAGATTCAACATTACTTAACATTGCATCCGCATATGGCAATCCCTTCAGCACTTCCAATATCATGTCGAGTGAGCAAAGATGGTCATCTCTGGTTCCCGCAGCAGCCGCTGGGAAAGAATTAGATGCCAGCACGCCTGGAACATGATGCCTGTACTTCTGGAGCAGAGCCGATTTCCCTTCCAACAAGAGTGGAAGCATCCCTTGGAGGCTCTAAAAATGCCATCATTAAGATGGGAATACGCTGTGGACAACTGTACATTTGGGCCTGCACGGGCTCCAGGAACACATCTATGTCCGGTGGCGCAACCAATGGAAGTGTCAGACACAGGTCCAACACACATCCAAATCCGCAGAAGAGGTAGCAGAACACAGGCAGGACACAGTCTAGCCAGACCAGTCTAAAAAATACATGAACCAATGCTCACTCAGCTTTCGAAGCGGAGGTGTACCCAGGTAGAATACCATACGCTCACGACAATGTTGTTACAGCAATGTTCTCGCCATGTCTTGATGGATTGAGACGTCCATTGCGAATCAATAGGATTAAAATCAGGATGCCCCCCACTGATAGCAGGACCAGAGGAATCCCTCCAAAAATGTTTCCAAGTACGGAGTGCATGAAATCTGGAGTTACTCCGAAGATGGTCTGAAAGGTGGTTAACAGACCTGATCCAATACGCTTAAATAAGTGTACAATCCCCCTCATATCAGACATGTTAAAGATACGATGAACCATTTCTCCAAAATGGAGCGGGAAGTTCGTATGGACCAGGGCCTGTATCTCTGCTAAAGACCTTGCAACCTGGAGATCAATAGTCTCTCAGGCTGTAGTTAAGGCCACATTTTGTTAAAACAACATGGCTTTCAGTCTGCTTAGAGATTCAAACCTAATACTGGAAACATTAAATGAAGGCCACAGTGGTGCCTCCCTAAGTTTGCGAGCTAGGGGGAAACAATACTTACTTACAACAAACAACCCTGGAGTTGATTGTGACTATATACACGATGCCAGCGCCATCCCGCAACAGCCTTGATCATTCAGCATTACATAACTCACATTTGAGAGTAACTCGAAAACTGGATGAATCACAGCAGCTGGAGAGCCTTTCAATTAGAAAGATAAGTTTGCTATTGAAGCATTACACGCTCCATGAAGCGAGACCTTCTTGCACACTAAAGACCCACTTAAAGCCATTTCACAGTCTGTACCACTTTAGTGTCCATATTTCTACACCTATATCTGTATGGCAACTCCCAGGTTTCCTGTATGTACCCTTCACCCAACGCTTCATACCTGCCTACCTGGTGGTATCTAAGGCAGTTTTGGAACTGGAATGTCGTAATTGGCAGCGTGATATAGCATGAACTAACCATTCCGTAGATGGTGACTCTGCTACTGTAAAAGGTAACTCCTCAAATTTTTCAGTGAGCAGATTGGTGTACTTCGCATTTCTGCATGCCATGGTTATTTGTCTGTCGGTCAGATTATAAGCCAAAAACAGATCTGTGCCATTAATGTACTGCCATGGCCATGCCATGTACTGCCAATTGGTGTGGGAGAGGGTATGCGTGGTGTTTTTACGTCTTTTATTTCATCAAACCTGTAGCAGGTAGCCTGTTGCACTGTTCTGTACAGGAAGATTAGCTGTAAAGGTATGAGGCAAACTCTAAATAAAGCCTCAGATCCCTGAACCTGAATTCTCTTGGCCCTCAGATAGATTTTGTGTCTATTGTGTTCCTCCAATAGTTGAAACCTTGTATAGACAGTTGGGAGATAAAAGGTTCTGAATATATAAGCTTGGTGTTTGTCAGCATCATTTTCATCGCTGTTGCATTAGTTTGTGCAAGCTTACAGTAGTATGACATTAGTTCTGATGTATTGAACCCTGAAAAGTATTTAAAGAAAGAGCATAGTATTAACAGTTTCAATGTCCCAATCATCAGAGAGTGTACTCATGGTAATGAAATCATTCAATGAAATTTTAAATACACGTGGAATTTCCAAATGTACAGTAGGACCAAATACATCATATGAAACCCTATCCCAAACTATATCATCAGGTACTGGAACTTCTGTAATGTTCACTAGGGGCAGGTCTCTCTGTTCAAGGTGTACTGATGTATGTGGTTTCAGGACCAGGTTCACAAATTTTACTGCAGAGCGGTGTGCGAGGTAATGTCCATTCACTAGTAGGAAAAAGACAGTTACTATACCAATCTAAATGGTCAGGAACAGGATCCCTAATGCAAACCAAAGATGCAGCCAAGGGGACACAAATTTTGAGAAGTTGGCCGCTACAGATGAGGGACAGAAGGAAGAGAGTGACCCACTCCCTGACCTGCTCTCTCAGAACCCTGATGATGGATCAGTAGATGGTGTAGCCTTGGCAGGTAGCCTCACTGTTCAGCAACAGACTGACTGCAGAAAACTTCTCTGCCAGTTTAGACATATGTTTTTTCTGACTCCAAGTCAGACCACCTGGTGCACTCATGAAGTGGACACTGGGGGCAGTCTTCCTGTGAAGAATAAGATCTATAGGCAACCTGATCATGTCAGGGACTGTATAAGGACAAAAGTCCAAATGACATTGGATTTGGGAGTCATTGAACCATCAGATAGTCCTTGGGCTAGTCCAGTAGTCCCTGTGCCTAAACCTCACACCAAAAATGGCAAGAGATTATAGACTGGTAAAACAAGCTGCTTTACATTCCTTCAAGACTTAGCCTGAAGGCTGCTCTTTATAGCTACCACTAGGATAGCTTTCAATAAAGGTTGTCTTTAACCTATCATCAATAAGGGGTTGTTTGGACTGGTACAAGGTGCCCACTATAACTAGTGGCCAGCATATACCAGGCCAACTTCTCACACAAAGTAAGTCTTTTTCAGCCAGAGATAGAATTGTCTAAATCTTGTTTGGGGAAATGGGTGGTGTTACCTCAGGTTCACTTGGATCTGAAGAAAAGTCATTGAAACGGATGAAGTAGCCAGATGCAGTTCGATCCAACTTTGGTATCACTGCAAGTTTTGTAGAACTGGCAGGTGTCTCTTGTGAATGCACATTGGTCTAGGTGTCATTATTGGGCCGAATTGCAATTTGCATTTCAGTTGTATTTGGATGCTGTTCATTTTTAACTGGTGTAATTCTAACTCCGTTATTTGATACTGCATTTTGCGTAGGGGAGTTTTGAAATGTTATTAGTCTTTCCATCTGAACTTCCTGTATAGAAGCAAGAGGAGATCTGCTGCTACTCAGGATTCCACATGGCCTACTGGTGAGGATCGGCCACATAGTATGGTTTGATCAGATCAATGGAGACAAATCTTCTTTCTCTTCTGCCGGCAAGAGGTGGAAGAAGTACTGTTCTTGTTCCTTCGACTTCCAGCACAGGTACAGGTGCTCTGTAAGATGGCCCAAACGCCTTCTTGTCCATGATCTTTTCTCTGACCAGGTCCCCAGTCTTCGGGATCCAGGCAGGTCTTGCCAGAACCGGTTTCACTTCCACAGTGGCAGTGCGTTTTACTTGGACGTTGCTTTGTAATGCCCAGCATTCATTGAGTGCCTGTAAAACAGCCAAACGTTCATTCAATTCAAATGGTTTTTACATCTGCCACCGTGCTGGCACAATGGAGGTCAGGTACCCACATTTTTGTCCCAAACAGATCTCATAGGGGGTACGTCCTCCCAAGGATTTTCTTGGCATGTTAAGTGCCCTCTGGACCCCATAGAGGTGATTCACCCAACTGTCGCCCGCACCTAATAGCCTTGCTGTTAAGGATTGCTTTAGGTACCAGTTTTTCCTCTCCAGCACAGAATTTTCTATGGGATGGTAGAGGGAGGAGTACTGGAAGGCCACACCCATACTTCCCATGGCTTCCTTGTAAGCCCAAGAGCTGAACACAGGACCATGGTCAGAGTGTAACATGCCAATTGTGTATGTCCAGATGAAGACTCGCAAATCCTTTATAACTGGTTGGGCGTCAGCGGAGCGCTGAGGCCAAACCCATAAGAATCTAGAGCATGAATCCACGGCCACCAAGATGTAGTTGTACTTGTAGGCCCCATCTGAATTTAAGGGGCCGCAGTGGTCCAAACAGACACATGCAAGAGGTCTGTCTGAAAGTAGTAATGGTGTTTGCAGTGGCTGTGCTACGGTGGAACCATTCATCTGCTGGCAGATGTCGCACTTCAGGACATAACCCTAGGTTTGTTTAGACAAATCTGGCCACCAGTATCGCCGCTTCAGTAATAGAATTGTAGCAGTGACTCCTGCATGTGCTGAGCCCAGACCCTTGTGTTCAGCTAGAATCAGCTAGAATCAAACCTAATCTGCGATCCATGTTTGGTATAACTCTATCCCCCACTCCTGGAATTTGAGCATACAGTGCATTTTGCGCATCTAATTTATAGAAGTACTTGTGTGGAAAGCCCTTTGGCATGGCAGAGCCGTTTTTTGAGGCGTTGACAGCTATCATCATATCTCCGTCTATCCTCATGCTAGAACGAGTGATTGTAGGAACGGCAGTAGTTCGCACTGTCACCTTGGCGGCTTCATCAGCCAGTGAATTCCCTTCAATGTGTACGCCAACACGCTGATGACTCAAGGTGTGAATAACTTGAGCCCGTGGCAGGCATTCCTTCAGTTTTGCCACTTCTTCCCATAACAATTTATGCTTAATTGTGCAACCCTTGAAATCTCTAAACCCATTCTGGCCCAGTAATGAAGATATTCCTTATAAGACTGTACACAATAAAACGAATCGCACACTATCAGTGTGGGGAATTCCTGATCCCTATATTGTAGTGCTGGTATCAGGGCTTTTTGTTCTCCCAACTGCGTTGTGCAATCTACTAGAGATTATGTAGTTTTATTGCTGGGATGGAACTTACTGTCCCGCATACGTCCCTTCACTATAGCAAATGCTGTGTGATACTGTTGTTTACTTCCGATGGCAGGCTGAGCAGAACCATCAGTGTAAAAGATGTACTCTTATTTTTCTAGAGGCATGATTTCTTTCAGGAGAGGGTATTCTTGTTTGTACTGCAGGAACGGTCGTGTTTTCAGTGTAGTATCGTATTTGTAATCTATGTCTGTTGCAGTGAGAGAATTAGCCCATAGTATCCATTGTGGATGCAGTGCTTTTGCATTTGAAATGCTCGCTTTGGTCACAGCTTCTAAAGTTGGTACTGGGTTACAGCGATTATGCGTTTCCCCTGTGCTAGTGCACTTTCTTTCACTACAGAGGCCTGCACTGCTGTCAGTATTTTTTCTGTGGCCGCAAATCATATTTCAACATTTGTGTATAAATGTGATTTGTATGCAATTGGGACTGCCTCACCTTCATTGAAAGCGATATATGGATATCCTGATAAACCCGGGACCACCCGGATCAAAACGTAGGTAGAATTCACACGTGTGTGCAAACGTTTTGATGCTATCATGTCATCTTGAACTAGAAGGAGAATATCCGTATGTTCTTGTGTCCACTGATGTGCTGTGAAATCAGGTCTGATTAAGTAGTAGAAAGGTTTTACTCTTTCTGCGAAATCCAGAATGTATGTTCTGCCAAAATTTTGAAATCCTAAAATGGATTGCAAACCCTTCAGAGTCTTCGGAGGTTGGAGCAGCGCACACTTTTCTAAAAGGTTGGCTGTCAGGCTCTTGCCTTCATTTGATAGCTCATATCCCAAAAAATAGGACATTGAGATGTGCAATTTCTTGAAATTAAATTTGTAGCCCAAGTTGGCGAACCCCACAATTATGTTGTTCACCCTGCACAAATGTTCAAGTAATTCATCGTCAGATAGATGTCATCTACATAGGACACTGCCTCCTCATCGCATGTTTGTAATTATTCTGACACTCTTGCCAAGAATTGCCCGGGCTGTTCTTATACCCCTGGGGCAAATGACAGAAGTGACGCTGAGTGCTAAGGGCAGAAAATGCTGTCAAATATCTGCTTTCTGAAGCTATATTTTGGCAGAAGAATCCATTCAAGGTATCTAATGTCGTTTTGTATTTCTTGCGCACAATGTTATTTATGAATGCAGCACTATGTGCATTCTGAACTGCAAATGTTTGTGTGCATGTGTTTAAATGTTGGTAATCCAAAACTAGACGATATGAGTTGTCAGGTTTCATTACGGGAAACAAAGGATTGTTCATTGAGGAGGTGCAAGTCTCAATCACACCATGGTATTCAAGTTGGTCTAAGATTTCTTTGACCAGTTTTTTGCATCATTTTTAATAGGGTTCTGTCTCTGTGGATTTGGAGTAGATTGGGATTTCGTGGTGAGTACACTCCATGTCCTACCCTAAATGGTTGCGGTATAAGGAAGGAGCTAGCGCCCAGTCCTACGCCTATGAAGGTTTTAAAGATTCTGGAACCAGGTCAGAGAAAGCAGGCAAAATGGCGCTTTCCTCTTTAGGGAAATCCATCACAAATTTTGTGGGCCAATCTTTTTCTGCTAAAAGGATGTCATATCTGTAGGAAAGAAGGATCTGCTTCTTATGGTTACCCCCACTTTTTGCTTTATGTGATGGTGTTTTTGACTAGTCTGACTGGGATCCTGGTAATCAGGACCCTAGTCTATCTGCTTTCTCCCTACACTGTTGTGTTCATTACCTAGGTACATCCCAGATTGGAAACTGGGATACCCTTGTCAGTCCCTAGGATATGGTACCCATGTACCCAGGGCATAGGTATCCCAGAGGTCTCCCATGGGCTGCAGCATGTATTATGCCCCCCATGACAGACCTTTTAAAATAGAACTACAGGCCCGCCATTGCAGCCTGTGTAAGCTGGTGCATGCACCACTTACTAAAGATATAGGTTAACTATATCTAAGGGTCACTGCACTTAAAACCTATAAGTCACCCCTATAGTAGGCCTTTACAATCCTGAGGGCAGGGTGCTTGGTTCTAAGTGAGAGGGTGCTCCTGCAGCCTACAGAGTCCATTCTCCCAGGTTGTCAGTGAAGCAGCCATATACTATATAGAGGGGCATTGCGTGACTGCACGATGACCATCTCGAAAACGTCATAAACGAATCCTATAATGTTTGGTATTAAGCATGTTGGAATCATACCCCCGTAAACGGTGTGAGAGGTACGATTCCAAGCACTGGAAGAGCCCTCCATTAGGCTCTTGGTGTTCCCGGTACCAGCCTTCCAGTCCCAGACAGCACAAAATCGTTGCTGCAGACTAGAGACACATTTCTGCCCTCCTGCTGCTGAGCCAAGCTCGAGCACGGGAAGGCAGAACAATAGGCATCCTGTCACAGGGAGGTGTGACCACCTCCCAGACTGGATTTAGTGTATTAGGGCTGGGTGGGTGCGCTTGCCAGTGCCTGAAAGTCTGCATGAGGGGCACATTTGGTGTCCCTGTGCATTGTCCAGTTCAAACCAGTCCTGAGAACGTTGGCTCCCACTCTGGCGTGAAACTGGACAAAGGACATGGGAGTAACCTCCCCCCTGTCCAGACCCTTCCCTGGGTGGGTCCCCTGAATCTTCCCAACCCTTTCCCTAGGGTATTTAAGGGCTTAACTGGGTGTTGGTCCCTAGAATCGTAGTGGACAAGATTCAGAACTGAAACCTCTGCACTTCTACCGTCTGGGCACTCTGGACTTCGCTAGACTTCATTTGGACCTGACTTTCTCCCTTTCAGTCTGCTGCATCGTTTGTGCTTGTGCACCATACAGGATATGTGCAGGACCTGTGGAGCATCCAAGACACTTGAAGATACTCTCCCTTGAAGTGAAGGAGTCTCTTCCCTGCATTCGCAGGCACCTCAACACTGCTGACCGGTCTGCTGATCCCAAGATCCTGTGGACTTCGAAGGTTCAACAACAATTATGGTAGTTATCTATGTCTCCCGAGGCCCGAGTCGCCCTCTCACCAAGTCTGAGGTCAGAATCTCTTGTGGGGGATGCATCAAAATAACCTCTGTGCAATGCGTACTTATGCAAGTGATATGTTTGTTGGCAACTCAGAAGCAAGTGCATTGGGCTCTAAGTAGCTCCAACCTCCGGCAACTTCTTTCACCAAGATCTTCAGCCACATCACCTCGTGGGCACCGTGCCCTGCTCCTTTTGGTGAGCTGCTTGAGGTCCTCTTGAAATCCCTATGCCTCCAGCCTGTGGGTCCAATTGAGGGTCATCTTTGTTTTTCTTGGAGTCCCCTGAGTGCTCGGGGTCTGCCCTGACTCCCCTGCTTGTGGTGAGTCTCCTGGACCTTGCTGGTCCCCACCGTGCACCTTCTTGACTTCCTGTCTGGGTTGCCTTTGCCAAGGCTTGTTGGTGCTTCCGCCGGACACCGAACCCTCAACACTTGACAACCTTCGTGGGACAGCTCATATCCGGGTCCTGGTCATCCTCAGCATTGCCTGGTCCACGCAGAGTCAATGTCACCGTCATCTTACCTGATGCACCTGACATCAGAGGGCATCCGTCTTCCAAGTCTCCTGGTCACTCCTGAGTGACATAGACACTTCCACTCTGCTTTCAGGTACTCTTTATCCAGAATACACGTTTGGATTCCTCCGGACACTTTCTACTCTTCCAACAGTGGCACTTTCCTGAAGTCCTCCATTGGGTTTGACAGTAGTTTCCGATGCCACTTCACACCTATGCATCCGGCTTCCCTGCGATAGGTAACTCTGGCATCACGGTATCCACAGGCGAGGTGGCTTTCCAACCTTCTGTCTTCCATGGGGTTCCTTCAGGGTCCACTGGGAAGGGTCCTTAATCTTTAAATATCCAACCGCGACTTGCCCATAGACTTGTACCGGAGCACGCGTGTTCAAACACTGCATACGCTCTCCGTGGGGTCCCTATCTACTTACCTTGGGTGGTTCTGTGGGTCTCCAGCAATTGTAACTCCTCTTGACATTGTCTTGACTCGAGTTGTGGTTCTTATACCACTTCCTTAGTATATGGTTTGGTACCCCCCTTGGGCCCACTGTGTATTAGTGCTATTTACTATGACTTCTTTGCTTAAACATGGTGTGCGTTGTGTCTATCTCCGTGTAGAAGATACTGTAACGTACTAGATAGTGTTATATAATAAATACATATTTTAATAAATATTTTGTGTGGTTCTTTTTTCATTTAATCTATACTATAAGATTAAATTCTGGTGAAACAAGCTGCTTTACACTCCTTCAAAACTAAGACTGAAGGCTGCTCTCCACAGCTACCACTTGGATTGCTTTCTAAGGTTGCCTGAGACCTCTTAAATCACCATAAGGGTTGTCTGGACTGGTGCAAGGTGCCCACTTACATTAGTGGACATCATATACCGGACCAGCCTCTCACATTATCCAAATGTTAAGTTCTCCCAAAAGAGACCTTTAACTTTTCTTGAGATGTCCCCCTCTATTCGGAGTGTAATTTTGTATAGTCGATGTGGGACACTAACTCTTGTATCAGGTGTTTCGACCGTGATATGTTCATTCAATACTGCTGTTACCAGAAAATCCTTCAGGTTCTGGGAAGCCATTGTTACTTCTGCCACGCTATCTAGCATCGTCAGGGCCCATTCCCCATTCAAAAGCTAAGTCCTCAGTAACCTGGGCATGTCTAATTTTCCAGCCATCTACTTTCTTCTTTTTGAATTGAGGATTTGCTTTAGGTTGTTCTTCCAGCTTGATAATGTAATCTGAATTATGATGTGTTTCCCCTTTTGTCTTGTGTTCTGATCGCCCATCCCTCTTGGAGGTTTTTGATGAACCCTGAGAGGAATGTGTATCAGTGTCCTGATACCTGTCAAGTATCCTAATGGTATCATGATTCCTAAGGTTATACCGCTTTTCAGAGGACTCCCGTTGGAGAGACCCACCCCTTAATCGTGAATTCTTTTATGTATTGTTATTTTTAGATTGTTTGTTATCCCATTTCTTTTTAGAAGAAGAGGATGCTTGCTTCAAGCTGTCCTTGCCATGACTACCTGCCATTTGTGGTTTCCCTGGTTTGGCTCCCAAACTATCTCTGCTTAATGCGGCATAGGTTTCTTTGATAATTTTTGGTAACTCTTGCTCCTTATTTATAGGAGCTATTTCCCTTAGGCGGTGGTGTATGGCCACTGCTGATGCCTCCCCTTTTATGTTGCTCAGCATGATTGCAGAGACTTGGGCAAAATTACCCATCAGTTTCATGCCCAAGTCCAG
This sequence comes from Triturus cristatus, assembly GCF_964204655.1. Classification (NCBI taxonomy): domain Eukaryota; kingdom Metazoa; phylum Chordata; class Amphibia; order Caudata; family Salamandridae; genus Triturus; species Triturus cristatus. The sequence continues at coordinate 938,786,298 of NC_140594.1, read as the reverse complement.
GGCAGGTCTTGCCCCATACTCATTCTGTATCTGTTTCAATAACCCTGGAATGACTGCTATGCAAGTGGTACTGTGTATTCTGATATTAACAGCAGCAAAGATTGTTCCCCAAGTGGTACAATCCTCAATCGAGGGAACCATCACCATTGGTAAGCAAATGGTTAGCATTCTATGTTTTTCCTGTGGACCCGTATGGGGAAATTCTGCTTCCAGCTGTGCAATTTTTTCTGTTGCCCAGAACAGAATTTGCTTCTGTTTGTAGGGGAATGTCCCCATTACTGATTTTAGTGTCTGTGGGCTAATTGTAGGTGTGGTCTGTGGTGACTTGACTGGAGCATTTCGAGCAGGTTGGACTGATAATGTTTGCATGACAAACTGAACAATGAGTCTGTATAGCCGGACAATGCCTTTGTATATTGTACGTACTTCATCCACTGGTAGCGTATCTATATCAGGATGTGGAGTGTATGTTAATAGGACCGGCCAGGTCGCTCCTTCTATGCTGAGTGGACCGCGTTTCTGTGTTGCTGGTAACTTAACAGGACTTCAATGTCTTCGTATGGATGTATTCTTCCGGTGGCTCAACTACAATGTATGTGTGAAACAATTTAGTCTGTGGATCTGCAGTCGGAAACTGAACCCAAGAATAGAATACTTCTGATCCGAACACCTTGTGTGCCTCAATCACGAAGGTAACACAGCCACCTGTTGCAGGGATGCCGTGTTCGAACAATTTTATAGTTACTGCATGTCTGCAGTTTTCTGTAATGTTGAGAGCGTTTGCAAATTCATCTTCCCCCGAACCCGAACCACCACTCGCGTTGTCAGGCATTCTCAAAAGGAGAAGAATAAAAGTTTTTGTAATTGTGGGTTTTGCACAATGTGGGAACTTTTATCCTTACAAGCTTGTTTAAACCTTCAGCCAATACACAGGGTATATCTGCTCAGTTAAGGCAGATCTCCCTTCCCACTTCAGACGTCTCTGAAAAGTGTGAGCAGGGCATTCTGAAAAAGCACGACTGAACTACTCAGATTTTATCTGTTAATATAAGAACCAATCAATCAATCAATCATGGAATTTATATCGCGCACTACTCACCCGGAAGGGTCTCAAGGCACATGGGGGAGGGGTCTGCTACTGCTCAAACAGCCAGGTCTTGAGCTGTTTCCTGAAGGCGAGGTGGTCCTGGGTGAGCCGCAGGCATACGGGCAGGGAGTTCCATGTCTTAGCCACCTGGTAGGAGAAGGATCTTCCTCCGGCGGTGGCTCTCTGGATGCGAGGGACGACGGCGAGGGCGAGGTTCGCGGATCGTAGCTGGCGGGGGGGTGTGTAGAAGGTCAGGCGGTTGTTGAGGTACCTTGGGCCCAGGTTGTGGAGGCACTTGTGTGCGTGGGTGAGGAGTCTGAAGGTGATCCTCTTGTTGACAGGGAGCCAGTGCAGGTCTCTCAGGTGGCTCCAGATGTGGCTGCGTCGGGGAACGTTCAGGATGAGTCGGGCGGAGGCGTTCTGGATGCGCTGAAGTCTTTTCTGAAGCTTGGCTGTTGTTCCGGCGTAGAGGGTGTTTCCGTAGTCGAGTCTGCTGGTGACGAGGGCCTGGGTGACAGTCTTCCTGGTTTCGGGTGGGATCCATCGGAAGATCTTGCGGAGCATGCGGAAGGTGTGGAAGCATGATGAGGAGACGGCGTTAACTTGGCTGGTCATCGATAGGGAAGAGTCCAGGATGAAGCCCAGGTTGCGAGCGTGGTCCGTTGGCTTGGGTGCGGTGCCTAGGGCCGGGGGCCACCAGGAGTCGTCCCATGCAGAGGGCGATGGTCCAAGGATGAGGACTTCTGTCTTGTCCGTGTTCAATTTCAGGCGGCTGATGTTCATCCATTCGGCGACGTCTTTCATCCCTTCGTGTAGGCTGGTTTTGGCGGTGTCGGGGTCTCTGGTGAGGGAGAGGATCAGCTGGGTGTCATCGGCGTAGGAGATGATGTTGAGGTTGTGTTGGCGTGCGATGGCAGCGAGGGGTTTCATGTAGACGTTGAAGAGGGTGGGGCTGAGCGAGGATCCTTGCGGGACGCCGCAGATGACCTCTGTGGCCTCAGAACGGAACGGGGGGAGGCGGACTCTCTGTTTTCTGCCGGTGAGGTAAGAAGTGATCCATTCCAGGGCCTTCCCTTGGATGCCGGTGTCGTTGAGGCGTTGGAGTAGGGTGCGGTGGCAGACAGTGTCAAATGCTGCGGAGAGGTCTAGGAGGATTAGTGCTGCTGTGTCGCCGTTGTCGAGCAGGGTTCGGATGTCGTCGGTGGCTGCGATGAGGGCGGTCTCGGTGCTGTGGTTGGCTCTGAATCCGGACTGCAATGGGTCGAGGGATCCGTTCATCTCGAGGAAGGTGGCCAGTTGCTTGTTGACGACCTTCTCGATGACTTTGGCAGGGAAGGGAAGGAGTGAGATGGGGCGGAAGTTCTTCAGGTCGGTCGGGTCCGCTGTTGGTTTCTTCAGCAGTGCACTGAGCTCGGCATGCTTCCAGCTCTCCGGGAAGATGGCTGTGTCGAAGGAGGTGTTGATGATGTCTTGGAGGTGTGGTGCGATGGTGGAGGCTGCCTTGTTGAAGACATGGTGGGGGCACGGGTCGGTCGGAGATCCGGAGTGGATGGTGTTCATCATGCGGGTTGTGTCTTCGGGGGTCACCTCGGTCCATGTCTGGAGGGTGGAGGTGGGGAGCGTGGGTTCGACCGATGGGTGCAGGGGTGGAGCGCCGAAGCTGTTGTGGATGTCGGCAATCTTGCGGTGGAAGTACGAAGCGAGGGAGTCGCAGAGGTCTTGTGAAGGAGTGATGTTGTTGCCGACGGTGCTGGGGTTGGAGAACTCTTTGACGATGGTGAAGAGCTCCTTGCTGTCATGGGCGTTGTTGTCCAGTCGTTCCTTCAGAGATTTCTTCTTGGTGGTGCGGATGAGCTGGTGATGTCTTCGGGTGGCGAGTTTGAGGGCGGTCATGTTGTCGGCGGTCTTGTCGAGGAGCCAGGCCTTCTCGAGGGTGCGGCAGGCCTTCTTGCTTCTGGGCCTGGTGAGTGGGTTCTTCAGTGGGGCGAGGTCGTCGGCACATGAGGTCAGCCACTGCGTGAGGTTGCGGGCTGCTGTGTTGGGGTCCGTTGTCCTGACAGGTGGGCTCTGGCTGAGGGAGGTGGCGAGCTGGTCGGCTGTGATCTTGCTCCATTTTCTGTGGGGGACCTGCTTCGGGTGATGGTGGACCGTATTCTTTCTGAAGCTGAAGTGGACGCAGCTGTGGTCAGTCCAGTGAAGTCCGGTGGAGTGGCTGAAGGTGACGTGCTTGCTGGATGAGAAGACGGGATCAAGCGTGTGGCCGGCGTAATGGGTGGGGGTGTTGACCAGTTGCCTGAGTCCGAGGTTGGCGAGGTTGTCCAGCAGGGCGGTGGTGGTGCGGTCGTTGTTGTTCTCCAGGTGGAAGTTAAGGTCCCCGAGGAGGATGTAGTCGGTGGAGGGGAGGGCGTGTAGGCTGATGAAGTCCGTGATGTCTTCGCAGAACTGTGTACGCGGTCCTGGGGGTCTGTAGATGAGGGTGCCTCTGAGGGTAGTCTTGGGGTCGGTGTGGATCTGGAAGTGCAGGTACTCGGCGGTGTTGAAAGCATCAATGGAGTCAGTCGAGATGCGAATGGTGCTTTTGTGTACGATGGCGATTCCTCCTCCGGTCTGGTTGACGCGATCCCTCCTGATGATCTTGTAGCCGTCCGGGATGGCTATGGCGATGTCGGGGGCTGAGGAGGCATTCATCCAGGTTTCCGTGAGGAAGGCGACGTCAGGAGAAGCGGTGTCGAGGAGGTTCCAGAGTTCCACGGCGTGTCTGTGGACGGAGCGGGTGTTGATCAGGATGCACTTGAGGTGGTTGCTGTTGACCGTCTTGGTGGGCGCAGTGCCGGGTCAGAGGCAGGAGAAGTTGCAGGATCGGCAGATGAAGGGTCCATGGGTGCGTCGCGGGGATGCTCGGTAGCATCCGGGGGTTCGGCCGGTGTTGAGTGTGGTGAGTGTGGCGGCATCGTAGGTCCTGCGGGGGGGCTGGCGGATGCGGGGACCAGGGGGTCTGGCGCTGGGCGCGGTCCAGGCGCGGACGGGCGCAGACGGGCTTACCTTTGGCGCACCTTCGGCGCACATAAGGTGCTCCCGCTGCGCGCGTCCGCTGCGCGGTCGCTCAGGGGGCGTCATAAGTAAGGAGCCGGGAGGGTGGGTCAGCTGGGAGGCGGGAGGCGGGGTGACCAATGGGGAGCAAGGGGAGGCGGGTCTGTGGTCAGCCGCGGGAGGAGCACCTATCCACGGGCAGCGGCGGCGGAAAAAAGGGCGCCAAGAAGGGGCAGCGGCCGGCGGGGAGCAGGAGGCATCCCCTACCTGGCGGAGAAGAGCAGCGGCGTCAGGCAGGTAGCAGCTAGCGGAGGGCAGCAGGCAGCGGCAGGCACCAGGAAGTGGCAAGCACCAGGATGCGGCAGAGCAGGGGTGAGGAGCGACCGGCTGTGGGGGCACAGGGGGGTCACACTGACCAGCCCACCGCGGTCCCCTTAAGTAAGGAGCCGGGAGGGTGAGTCAGCTGGGAGGCGGGAGGCGGGGTGACCAATGGGGAGCGAGGGGAGGAGGGTCTGTGTCAGCGGCGGGAGGAGCACCTATCCAGGGGCAGCGGAAAAAAGGGCGCCAAGAAGGGGCAGCGGCCGGCGGGGAGCAGGAGGCGTCCCCTACCTGGCGGAGAAGAGCAGCGGCATCAGGCAGGTAGCAGCTAGCGGAGGGCAGCAGGCAGCGGCAGGCACCAGGAAGTGGCAAGCACCAGGATGCGGCAGAGCAGGGGTGAGGAGCGACCGGCTGTGGGGGCACAGGGGGTCACACTGACCAGCCCACCGCGGTCCCCTTAAGTAAGGAGCTGGGAGGATGGGTCAGCTGGGAGGCGGGAGGCGGGGTGACCAATGGGGAGCGAGGAGAGGCGGGTCTGTGGTCAGCGGCGGGAGGAGCACCTATCCAGGGGCAGCGGCGGCAGAAAAAAGGGCGCCAAGAAGGGGCAGCGGCCGGCGGGGAGCAGGAGGCGTCCCCTACCTGGCGGAGAAGAGCAGCGGCGTCAGGCAGGTATCAGCTAGCGGAGGGCAGCAGGCAGCGGCAGGCACCAGGAAGTGGCAAGCACCAGGATGCGGCAGAGCAGGGGTGAGGGGCGACCGGCTGTGGGGGCACAGGGGGTCACACTGACCAGCCCACCGCGGTCCCCTTAAGTAAGGAGCCGGGAGGGTGGGTCAGCTGGGAGGCGGGAGGCGGGGTGACCAATGGGGAGCGAGGGGAGGCGGGTCTGTGGTCAGCGGCGGGAGGAGCACCTATCCAGGGGCAGCGGCGGCGGAAAAAAGGGCGCCAAGAAGGGGCAGCGGCCGGCGGGGAGCAGGAGGCATCCCCTACCTGGCGGAGAAGAGCAGCGGCGTCAGGCAGGTAGCAGCTAGCGGAGGGCAGCAGGCAGCGGCAGGCACCAGGAAGTGGCAAGCACCAGGATGTGGCAGAGCAGGGGTGAGGAGCGACCGGCTGTGGGGGCACAGGGGGTCACAAACCAAAGCAACATTGGTGGCAGCATGTCGTGTAATTCCTAGGAATCCCCAGGACCTGTGGGTTTTGGATGACCTAAACTGAGGGCTTGGAGTCTAAACCGATTCCGGACACCCCAACAGGATACATCAGCCGTTAGACCAGTTAGCTCCACAGTGCCACTACCACCCCCTGTATCTTACAGTGGTGTGTTAGTTCATGGCAACCACTGAACATGACAACGCCGATTCCTCAGGGATCGTGGAAAACAGTACAGCACTTTTTGCTCAGTCACTCGTGCGTGCTTATTCTCGGAAAATACACAGGATGGTGGTTAGGACGTATCAGGAGACAGAAGCATACTAAAGAAATGGCAAGTACCAATATAATAAACAGTAGATACATTCTACCATAGTGCTAAGAAGATGAACAGATACAGTTCATATAAGACAGTAGCACTTGCATACTCCTATAATGCGCTCCCTGCGTAATTTGCCTAAATGTATGTACCTAGCCTAGATATTTAGGTGTAGCATGTATATGTGTAAAGATATATATGCATATATCCAAGAATGCCCTAGGGAAGAACCAACCCCCTCACCTGATGGTAGAGAATGAAGGACCCCGTCCCTGCTCCGAGGATGACACCCCGCAAGGGATGTCAGACCGCTGCGTGTCAAAGATTCAGGAATCAGCATTCAGGACCCTGTGTCAGCGTGGAAGGAATTCTCCTCTAATTTGCAGGGGGGGAAAAGGGTCTTATATACTGGAGTGGTCACTCCAGGGTTTCTTCTAGAATCGATATGTTTTAAAACAATCATAAATGTTTTGAAAACAATCATAAATGTTTTTCTAAACAATGTGATCATGCACAGTGGGCCTGTTGGTCAAGGGTGAAAAAAGTGGTGAACCTATTACAGAATAATTATGCAGTGCCTGAGGACATGTTTATGTACGTCCGGTACAAGGATTATGATAAAATAATAGGAGCCTGGTTTCGAAGAGACAGGAGCAGACTACTAGGTAAAAGGTCACCTATTCAGAACTGTTGTTGTCGTGTGGATGGGACAGTGTGTGTTAAAAGGAGGCATACATGACAGGATTAGCCTAAAGGACATGACAGTCCTGGGGGTGAGGCCGATCGCAGATGGCTGTAGACCCCTAACATTTTGGCGTCAATTTTGGGCTACCCCTGAACTGACCAAATACAGGACTGAGCTAAAGGAGGTACTGGGGCTCCTGGGCACAGGCAAATTGGCATGGTTTGTATACATTAAGGAAGGACTCCACAGTATAGGCAGATTGAGTCTATGGACTAAGCCAGAGGTAGCCTGCCCTGCAATATCTAGGGAACAACTGTTTAGTAGCTATAGGGTGGGGAAACTTGCCCAACTGCATGAGAGCTCATCCACAAGCCCTCTAACAGTTAATACTTTAAAAATGAAGGATTATTATAACCTAGAGCCCTGCCTGGACGAAATACAACTAGCACTGGCTAGGAAACTATATGTGTAATTTCGGCATTGGTCTCTTTCCCTGCATGCATTTACTAATAAATGGGACGGTAGTTCAGCTCTCGGTTGTCCTGCATGCAGTAGTGAAGAGGAGACAGAACTGTTGGGAGAGGAGTTGGCCTAACGGCTAGGGCGGTCAACCTTGAATCTGGGGAACTGGGTTCGAGTCTCGGCAATGACGGTGAACATCCTGTGATTCTGGGCAAATCACTTAATCTCCCCGTGCCTAAAAAAAACATAAAAAACAAAAAATGAATGTGTCCTCATGTAATGCAACTGGTGCTATGTAAAGCGCTCTGATACCCGATGCGGATCAAGCTCGCGGTATATAAAACTCTGTAAAAAAAAAAAAAAATCCACATATTCTTTTTTTGTCCCGGATACAAAAAATCCAGGCAGAGATGGTTGATCTAACTATGCAGGAATCTAGGCTACAGGCGCTTTGAAGAATTATTTAAACTTCTGAATTATAACACCCAATTGTATTTGCTGTGTCACATTTTTTAATTTCCTTGTGTAAATTGTAAGTACTCCCACTTTATGGGATTTCCCTTTGTTGGGTGTCCCAGGGTACCAGAGGGCATTAGATTGTATTGATAGTAGGGAGGAATGATATAGGCGGAAAATGCTCCCTCTGGGCAAGTAGTTTGTAGAGTATGGTACATTTTTAGCATTACATATATTTTTTTTAGATACACAAGGGCGCGGACACGAAGATGTATTTTTAGAATATCTTGTTTTAATGTATTGTATGACTATTGCCATGCACTTTTATGGTCTTCGGATCGAAATAAAGTATATGAACTGAACTGAACCAAGAGTCTCCACAAACAGTTCGGGGCGCCCCATGTTGGTCAACTCCTCCAAGCCGAGAATACACACTTTGTTTCTCCAAGATCTTGCTTCTAAATCTTCATTTTTAACCACAACTGCCTTCAAGAGCCGGTTTGTTTTTTCCAACCGATGTGCATTTCAGTGGTCTGATCCTTGTGCGTGGAAACTCGCTCCTCCGCCGTGTCCAATCGGGTGCCATGCCCATCTAGCCATTCCCCCATTCAGCCCAGCCGGTTAGCAAAGGTGTCAAATCTGGCATCAATGGCGCAGAATCCCGATCTGAGTTCGGCCATGATAGCCACTGCATCCCTCAAGGGGGGCGTCCGTCCTGTGGTCAACATCTGCATCCAATGCATGCCCTAGGCGGTCAGCCAACAGTTGAGCACTGGTGTATGGGACCGCGAGTAGGATCCAGCCAGATGGGTGGAAAGTAATTAGGTGGGTGCTACTCGTGCAGGCGTGGCAGCCCCACTGGTACCGCTCAGTCATACGAGGGGGAGGTTCAGCTCCCTGGGTGCAGCAGTAGCATCTCACAGCGTTTGATTGAATGCAAGTGCGTCCCCTTGAAGGGGGGGACGTGCCCAGGGTAGGGTGCGTTATCTGCAAACGTGGTCTGTGCAGTAAGTGATCAGGCCGTGTTTTAGGCCAAGGCTCGATTGTGCGGGCCCCATTTGGTGCATGCATTTAAATCCTGGGCGGCTAGCCGGCAACTGGTCACCGGTGGCGGAGGGGGGAAGTCAGGTGGGTATAAACGCCTCCTCCATCCAGGGTACCCCCGGGGGCCCCCATCGCCTCAGAGCGTCAGGGGCAGGTCGGGCTGCAGCCTCCAAGTACTCAGTATCTGCGCTGGTCCACACCAGCTGCCACTATCAGCTCTATCACACAGGTGGATCCACAAAGAGAGAGAGAGCCAGAAGTGCAACGCAGCCCTGGCTTCAGGCTTACGTGTAGCCCCTGTTGCCACGGGGCCTCGGAGGCAGGCCAGGCCGCCTCCCTCCCAGAAGGGCCTGGGCCGTTCAGGGCTTCGTCAGCAGTGCATCAGGTGTGTTGAAATGTAGCACCGGGCTTCTCCGCCACAGCAATGCAGGACTGGCCAAGGGTCAGTTTCCAGTGATGGGCGAGGGGTCATGCATGTTCTGCAGTGTCAGCGGGGAGGGGCGGGAAAGGCCCCAGTCCCAATTAAAATTACCTAGGGGCCAGGGCCTATTTTAGTTTTTCTAGTCCCCACACTACTTAGGAGTCACTGACCTCCACATTTCCACTCACGTTCTTCACATAACGGCGTTCTCAGATCAGAAGATCTCTGCTAAAGATGCCACCAGGCCCGTTGGACATTGCAACGCCGGTCCGACGAGGAGCGCCCAATGATGAAGCATGACACCCTAACAGGTGTGTGAGGGCAACAAGATCTGAAATTTAATTTCCCCCCTTGACCAATTTACAGCAGGCTGATAGTGATCCTAACGACCTCGGCCTCTAAGAGGAACTGTTCCCCTCTGTTTTTCCTATGTACACACTAGGGAGCATTAGAACAGGACCTCTCTAAATAACCAGCTCTCTTGTCCCTCTCTTGATTATACGTTTATCTGATTAACAACAATATCTATGTTAGCATAAAACACAAACACCTTAAAATTGGCTTCAGGTTTGCATAACCTTTGTTGCAGGGATTCTGCACAGGATTATAGGACCTTGGTGTATAGGGACTGAGTCATCCTATCACCTTAGTACCCATGAGCCCAGGACTGACTGTCTCACTTGCTCTCCTACTCACTCACAGAGAAACAAATGATTAGACAACCCAGAACACAACACTCCCAGATCTCACAGAAATTGTGGTAACAAGACACACCCTTTCACTGCAGGTCACGTCTTGCTTGAGTCGACTCGCCTTGTGTGCGATCCTGACGCCCTCCTCCGCTGAATTGTTGATCCGACGATTACTGACAGGAATGAGGAGAATGAGGATCAGGAACCTGGAACCTCTCGGGTGTCCTAATTTGTGAGTGGTCATGCAAATCATATCTACACTCAGAAGCGTCAGGTGGAGACAAACCTACACGAGAACCAGGCTTCTGTTGCTGCTGCCACTGGTTCTTGTTCCAAGCCATTTTAGGAAAGACTGGAGGACCCTTCTTATCAGGAGGGGATTTACTCTGTGCCTGTGTAAATGTTCAAATTCCCAAGCTATTGCAACCTAAAGATGTATAAACATCCACAATAATAATCAGCAACTGTCACTGCCGATCCACTTCCGTCACCGCCACCAGGCGTTGGTGTACTTGTAAGCAAACTTCTTCACCTTTAATGTTGGCCAGAATCATATCAGAGACAATAGGTAACATTCCCACTAACTTCATCCCCAAATCCAGGGCTGGACCAGCCCCATGTTCATCCTATACCTTCTTCAGAACGTTCGTCAGAACACCAATGGAGGGGGTGCCAAAGCACAGTGTATACACTGAAGCAAACACCATCCCCCAGGTGGTGCAGTCAGCTAAAGAAGGAATCAGACCACTCTGAAAACTCATTGTTAGGATCCTGTGTTTTTCAACTGGAGACGTATGGGGAAAAACCACCTCAAGCTGCTCAAATTTTTAGGGAACCCAAAACGGCAAGTCATCACGATGTTTGCCCATCACCGAATTAATCATGTCCTGGTGGTAGAGGAGCAGCCCCAGCCGGAGCTGCCTGAAGTGAACGAGACATAAACTGGATGACTTGTCTATGAAGATGAATAAACTGTGTATACAATTGACGTAGCTCTGCCACAGTAACATTGAGATAATTTGGATGTGGTGTAAACCCAGCCAAAACAGGCCAGGTGGCCCTATCGACAGACAAGGGGACCATTCGGACTGAAGAAACATGGTGAGGAATGGTGCCATTAAACCAAATGGTATGCTCCCAGGATGTCAACAGAACTTCAAGTAATGCATAAGGACACTACGCTTGAGGAGGTGCAGCGGGCGTATATCCATGAAACAAATGATCATTTCCATCCACTGCCGGAAATGTAACCCAAGAATAAAATTCCTCAAAGCAGTATGCTGGATCAGACTCAACCACAAAAAGAATGTATGCCCCTGCACTGCGGACTCCGTGTTGAGTAAAAAAGGCTGTAACTCCCTCACGTTTATTCGCCGCAATTGCGACAGCTTGTGCCATATTTATAAAGTAGGCAACTACAAAAATGGCAGTGCAAAATAGGATCAAAAAACCTTTAAAACTTCAAGCTTGAGAAACCAGTAGAAATAGGGGTACCCTACAAATACAGGAGGCTTAGCCCCCCTACCACGGACATCTCCGAGAAACAGTGAGAGGGTATTGTGGACAAGCACAAGTGCTACTCAGGGGTCTCATGAATAAGTACCAGACAAAACGTTGGCGGCGCCATTTTGCAAGGATTCAGCCCAAAAACAGAACTATGCGCAGGATTATAGGACCTTGGTGTATAGGGACTGAGTCATCCTACCACCTTAGTACCCATGAGCCCAGGACTGACTAGCTATAGTGTCTCACTTCGTCTCCTGCTCACTCACAGAGAAACACATGAGTAGACACCCCATAACACAACACTCCCAGATCTCTCAGGAATCGGTGTAATAAGACACACCCTTTCGCTCGCACCCTTGTACTTGTCCACTATAAGATCTGACAGAGACACAAAACAGTTTAAAATATTAATTTCAACTAACGTGCCCTAACATTCAGTATACGTGCCACAAGAAGCAGGAAAATGCATAGTACAAATACAGTCAGCATAGCAGCTAGTCCATTAATCATGAAGGGAGATGTCATCATGAAAAGGCAATAGAGCCTAAAGTCCCTCCCCTTGCTAAGAAGCAAAATTAATATATATTAGAAGAGCTCTGGTTTTTGTCAGCAGACCACATACCTTAGCCTGTAGATGATAGATCTACATCATAGGTGTGGTCTCTCTCTTCTCCCTGGAAAGGTCCCTCTCCAAGTGCACGCTACCTATTCGTGTATTCCAATAAAACCCAAGTACCTTGTCCAAACCACAGCTGCATGGGTAAGTTTTATCTAAGGGCTAAGGCCTGGCCAGAGCGAAATACCAAGGGGCATTGTTGTTCGACCTTGCTCATAATGTTCAGTCAAAATCCCAGGAACGTGCAGAGTGAACACAGCAACGAGTTCTCATGTGAGAACAGCCATAGAAGTTATCGGAAAAACAAAGTTCTGTAGTAACGTGCGCAAAGCAGCAGGGAAGCTGCAGCTTGCTCATGCTAACGACAATGTCTCCATGGGCCATATGACACCTTCACAGAGTTCATCGAAGTGCTTTTTTTTGCGTTTTGTTCGTTTTTGTGTAAAATTTAATATAATTCCCCATGCAGCTGCAAGTGAAGATGCTGAGCTTTTAACATCTTCAAACTGTTCTCTGAAACTGGCAAACTTATTAGCTGTGCTACTTAACATATTTGATGCTTTTAAAAGGTCCAGCTCTTTAGACTGAAATAGTTTGAACACAATATTTATTGTCTCCAGCACTTTGGACTGGATTACAACCATTAACACAAACTCAAGAGTGTCTATGCACTTTCCAAGACCCTGAGCTTCTGTGCACTCATCAACCTTTTTAAACTGAAGTAAAATGATAGTGAGTGCTTTCATGATATCCATAAAATTATAGAATTGAGCAAACAAAGCATCATGTCTGGATGCCAACGTGTTGGACACAGTATCTTCAGTGCTGGGTTTGAATGAGTTGTGCTCTCTTTTATAATTGTAAGTAGTTCCCACAATTTGATGCTTTGACTGAAAAATAAATATGCTTACTGTAGAATGTAATAAAATCCTTCAATTTCAAAAATCTGCGTGCAGGTGTCATTCTGCACTAAATTTAGATTATGAGTACCACAGTGTACATAGACTGTATTGGGTTATTTCTGTTGTATTCTTGTTCACACTCCCATTATATATACCACTCATTGTGCTGGCACCATCATATCCCTGACCTCTACGTTTTTAAGCACTATGCCTATGTCCTCTATCAGGTTTACACGTTCTATTGATATCCTCTCAGCACTTTGGTGTGTGATATTATGGAAGCCAACAAAGCTTTCATTAATTTTGACTTCAATTGGAATTTCTCCATTATTAAGACACATTGTTACATATTGGGTAACCAGGCTTAATTGGTCTTCTTTTTTAATGTCCTGCATTATGTCCATTATAACAGAGTATAATGGTGCATTTTTATTTCACTTACTATTTCATTTTGCACTTTATTTGAAAGCATTTCAATAAGCTTATTTTGCATAGCAGGACTCAAGTATTTAACTCTACCCTCTTTTGTAATTGGATGGTTTAAAACAGGATCATATTTGGCCTAATGTTTAATGACTGCCAAAAAGTTCCCACCATCTTTTTCTTTAAGTTTTTCTCTATGTCCTCTGAAAGGTAAATTGCAAGTTGACAACAGGAATGTAACATTGATGATCCTCCTCCATTTGTGCCCAATAGTTCACCTGCTCTTTCTAGTGTGATTCTAGTTGTGTATCGATTGTATCATTGTGCCTCCATCTTCCATGTACAGTGCAAGTCGCTGAATGTAAGCACGTCATTTCTTGTTCATCAAGGTTCACAGTATGCACTGACCATTTTTAAAGAGTAGAACAACCACAGTCCAATTTGCCTTGTAGTTGTACTTTGTGGGAAAAGCACCTGTTTTTTTATCTCCTTGCACGGGTCCTACATGCTTGCAAGGGCCACTTCTAATGTCAAACCTTCATAATTCGGTATCATGCCAAGGTTTGTCTAGAAACTTCTGCCTATCACTCTGATACAAATCCTTGCAAAAACTTACTATTGCAAGATTATAGTTCTTCTAAATGTAGGTCCACATCCTCACTCATAATGTCTTCCCTTTCTTCTTCAAGTTTGCCAATACTACTGGAACAAGTTGCACATTTGTAGTTTCTTCACTTTCTTTAGCCACTGGTAGCAGATGTGACACATCTGGTACGATTACAATTTCTGCACTTGCTTCACTAGTTTGTAATATCAGACTCAGAGATTCATCTGGTTACGGTGTACTCAGTTTCAGAACTTCCTTCAGTCACTGGCAGGGGTGTAGACCTAGCTGATGTACTTGCAATTTCTCCCACTCCTTCTGTAATGGATGAAGGCACTGCTGACACATCTTTTTTACGTTTGCTTTTTACACTTGCTGTAGTTCTTGTTGCCTGCAGTGCTTTAATGCTAAAAGGTACATCTGTGGTTTGATCAGAGCACCATAATGTTTCGTCAGGTGTAGGACCAATTGTGATTGTGACAATGTTGCTTAGTCTCCTGTTGATGATGCAGCTTCATCGCCTTCTGGTAATGATGCATGAGACGATGATGCACCATGATCAGCTGGACGCCTAAACATAGTCAATTTTCATGAATTTGCCTTTTAACTGCTCTGGTTTTGATTTAATTTGCCGCTTTTGAGTACTGTTTAAATACTTTCTTAGCTGTTTACTCATTTCTTTGAGTAAAATGTAATAGTAGAAATAGAAACCGATGATCCCTTTAAGGATGGCCCTGCGCCAGATGACATCACACCCCATGTGACCGCATCACGTGCTTTCTCCAGCGAAGCCTACCCAATCGCGGTGGTATTTGAATCAGCGAAAGGCAGCGAGGTGCACGCTGCTGTTGTTGTGCCGAGGAGGAGCCTCACGGAAGAGGAAGAAGCAGGTGAACGGGACCCCATCGTTCACCTGGTGGCATCATCCAACTCGTCCCACGGGTCGGCGGAAGCAGAGGTTGCAGACCTCGAGGAGGCCGGAACAGGCGGAGGTACCGCTGGCGGCTGGACAGGCTGTAACGGCTGAGGTGCATTGGCACTTTGTGCATAGGGCGGAGGCAACCTTAATAAGTGGGACATTAGGGGATCTTCTTCTATATCTTTCTTATTATCAGAAGGGGAAACAGGCAACACCGGATAGCATTTATCTATCGCCATACGATGCCGTCTTTCGAAAATTTCAGTCGCATTGTCAGTTTCATTGTCTTTAAACTGTTGGGCAGCCTGTATGATTGTCATACCCTGTGCTTTTCTATCTCGTTTTGCTTGCTTAATTTCTTTCTGTTTGGCTTCCTTACGCCAAAGGCGGAAAGAGTCAAACATTGCCGGCCGGGCTTTTCTTTTGAATAAGACTGCTTCTAAATTGTCTAGCACATCAGGATCAAAGCTACCATTTTCTGGCCATTTTAGAACACCATCCGTCTTCGTGTATCGGGTCCATGTCTCGTTAAAGGCAATGGGGCCAATACCATGTTTTGAATAGAGCTCATATGTGGGAGTTCCAACCAAAGGAATCGGACAAGAGTCCTCAAGTCGGGAATCCCTATTACAACCAAAGCAACAAATTCTTCCAAACTTAGTCAGACCAGGCATCTCGAGATATCACTGGACTGTTCACAAACTTCATGGGGGTAAAACTCAGTGTACGCAGTGCAAATGCACTTACCCTCGGCTTCAACTATTGCAACAGTTGAATCTAAGGACAACAAAATACCCAAGAAAACAAAGAACAAATTGTGGGCGCGACCCACGAAGATACTTAACTAAGAACGTCTTCTTACACCAACAGAGGCCCATCTATCGTCTCGCCTTACCATACATCATCAAAGGAAGGGCCAAAGCAGGGCAGCAGTCAGGGCAGCGGTCGTCAGTAGCCGTCAGGAAGGAGTAACCGCGCTGCAAAAGACCTTCGGATCACTTTCGACATACAGGGGTCGCTTAATGTGGCTCGCTAACCCTCCGGAATTTTTGCGGGGTTCCTCACGACCTTCGGGCAGAACCGGTACCACTGAAGCCGCCCCACGTTGGGCGCCAGTTGAAGAACCAGAACCTTTTGGGCCTGGCGGCGCAGGGTACGCCCAAGTCTCCGGAGTTCTCCTGCTTAGCTACACAGAGACACGGGACACTCTGTCGGCGTTAGAAGATCAGATTTATTTAGCTGCAGCTAGTACAGTTATCCTAGAAGTACACAAAGTAGGTTCTCAGGAGACTGCCACTTCACTCTGTGGCGCACAATCTTATATACCACATATGTAAAATATACATTAACCAACTACACACCCAGAGTACATAAGAAAGAGCCAATAAGGAAAGTTCGAAAACAAGACGGAACCAATAGGAAAGGTTTGAAAACAAAAGTGTCAGATGACTCGAAGAAACCTCTCCTCCAACTGTGTTTGTCACCCCTCCCTCAAACTAATTTATTAACAGGTTTGTAACTAACTTGCAGGTGGCGAGATACGTTTGTGTGTGTTGGAGGACAGTTGTGAAACGAGAGAATGCTAGCAGAAGACAGTGAAGGCCAGACGATAAGATAAGGTCAGGAAAGAATAGAGTGAACCAACAGATAGTTGAGACGGGGATTAGGAAAGCCAGACAGGGATTTGTGTACTCGGCTAGTTCTAACACCAGCTTCGCAAATAGAGGCAGAAAGCGTATTTCGACACCAGGCTGCAGAAAAAGCAGAATAGACTTTGTTCGCCGTGCTGCCTGAGTGTTGGCAACACAAAATGGCGGCAGAGCACAAAATGGCGGGTCGATTCGATCGCGATCAGAAATCGAAGTTCCTCAACATCATAGCATTGGCCTCCCACTGCCCCTGATTTACTGCTAGGAAGATCATGGCGTGGAATCTACAACATGTAAACAGCTCTCATCGAACCCTGTTTACTTCACTTACTACCACCTTCCACATAACCCCTGATACCAGGGGTAGCAGGCACAGCTCCATTGCTACCAATGGGCTACTGATGACTATTGGGGTCTCATGATGTCCCTTCCTACCTCTACACTGTAGAGTCTATAGTAATGCCTGCTTTCAATTAATCCCCCTCAAAAGTGCACTATAGATGCAACTGCGTGACTGCAATTGAGTGGTATCAAAGGCTTCATTATTTGACCAAATGTCCTACTGCAAAAAGTTAAGTGGACAATTTAGGCCTTACTGAAATGAATAACACGTAGCTATGGGTCAACCAGAGGGGAACACTTCACAAAAAAGACTACTAAGTTCAAATATGAAGGAGAGCGTGCTCAAGCTCGAGGGCTGCAACATCCTGGACATCATCTGAGGAGCACAGACGAAGGAGGTCACCGTGCTAGACATTTCTTTGCATCATATAGCTGTTGGAGTGCTTGGGAGCCCGGGAACTAGGACTTCTGGCAAGGATGTAGGCTCCGGAGACCTAGAACTGGCTCGACTCCCTGGTTTCTCTCACAGAAATAGCTGTAACTGTGCAGTTAGACTGAGGGAGAACATTAATCTCTAGGGGCATAAAATGTGTGTCTTTGCTGTTATAGTTCTTAGTTCTGCATGCATGGCATTTTGCAGTACACTGGCAACATACAGTCCTCTGTGTGTACTTTTCTTTTCATCACTAAATTAATTTGCAGCGGAAATGACAATGGACAGTAGTCCCTGAAAGTGATATTTTTGGACGGCCTTTCTGAAAGACAGGTTGGCACAGAACTGATTAGGTGATGGTGAACAAAAGCAGGGGTGTGCAAAGTCGCGTCCTTTGCTTTTGCGTAATTGGGTACAATTTATAGAAAATTACGTGAAATTATGCGCAATTACAGAAAATGCAAATATGGCAGTGAAATGGGTTGTCACGTCCATTGTGGACATGATGACTCTTTTCATACTAAAAATAGCACCAAAATAGAAATACCAGCATTGACTGATGCTGGCATTCTGGTGAAGTGGCGTAATTTTGGAATGCAACAAGCATAATTTGCTTTTGCGTAATTGGGTACACTTTCTGGAAAAGCACATGAAATTATGCGCAATTACAGAAATGCAAATATGGCTATTAGCACTAAATTTTTGAGTGAAATGAGTTGTCGCGTCCATTTTGGACATGATGACTGATTTCACACCAAAAATAGCACCAAAATAGAAATATCAGCATTGACAGTTGCTGGCATTCTGGTGACGTGGCGTAATTTTGGAATGCAACAAGCATAACACGAAATTCCTGAAATTATACAAATACACGGGCATAATTGATATTTTCCCCAGGCCTAAACAAAAGTTGTTGGCCAAATACCTCCACAACTTGGCCTTACAGTGTCCTCATGAGGAAGGAGCTCCTAGCATGTTCCCACACATTAGAAGAGTCAAAAGGTTAGAGCTCATTGAGGAGAAGTATTGAAGTGTAGGGTAGCCATTCCAAAGATAACCCCTCGAGTTCCAGTGGATAGAGGACGTCATATACTTGGAAAGGTACTAGCAGGGACAAGGCCCTCACTCGGGGGAGGCATCGGTTGTGACTACTAACCACGTCTTGTCCACTGGTTTCCCTGCACATACGGTTATTACCCCTGGTTTTATGAGTTCGATATTCTTTCTGCTGTTTACACATTTGTCTTCCCCTAACCTCATAGCAGCAAATATATGGTTGTTGATGGGCCAAAGGTCAGCCAGGGCATTAACTCTGCTGTGTCATTTGTGGATGACCGATGCGAGATGTCACTTCCACCATCCCATCATTTTGGTAAATTGACATCTTTACCTGGCAATCCCCTTTCTCTTCTAAATATACAATTTTAAAAGCCTTGGAGGTGGGAATTCTGATGTGGGGTCGCTGCTTTGTTTGTCATAATCCATCTACCCGGGCTATCCTTCATCCTTATAGTGGATGAGCCTGTATCTCAAAATGAAAGTCTTACTATGGTTTCCGGCCTTGGATGCTAGCTATAAAAGTGAAACTTTGAGGATGAAACACTGAAGTACTGGGAATTTTAAGCCCAGCGGTGCAGGGGAACACACCCTATGACTTCGGGTTCTCCCTGTTTCAGACCTACAGAACCACAGAGTCTTCTGGCGGAAGTCAGAGATCAGTTTATTGGCTGCAGACCAATTACAGGTATCCAAGAAGTACAACAGCGTGTATGTTCTTAGGAGACTGCTTAAAATTACAGAAACGGGCTTCTCCTTAAATACAAAATATCCTGCTTCAGGCACACATTCCTTGTTTTATGATATGGCCATATACATGTATACATTACAAAACGAAAAGGCAGAGTCATGATGACCATCCCACATTCCAGTTAAGCCAGCCCACAATTATTTACCCAGCAAGGCTCAGATCCCACATCAGATATCAACAGGCCCCAATAAACATGAGCATCTCCTGTTTGGAAAACAAGCCATAAAGCAGGAACAGTCAGGTGTGAAAGAGATTAGCTGGAGGCTCGTGTGGGATGAAAAGGCTTTATGGTGTGTCAAGCCCTGATGCTAATCACAGGTGGCCAGAGGACGGGGAGCTCGTGGGACCGGACTGACCTGGGGCAGCGGAGCCAAGCTGCCCAGGTCACAGAGAAGTCAAAGGAAGGCACATGTGTTCTAAAGGCCCGTATTTGCTTCATGATATGTAGCCTATGTGAGGGCAACCATAAGATGGCCACCGCTCTAAGATGGAACCCACGGAGTCAATGTATAATAACGTATACACAGTGCATTCATAGCTAAAACGTTACACAAAGCACTTGTACATACCGCATTGACCATTCGCGCTTCGCTAATACCGGGATAGACAGGGGTAGGGTACTGTCTCCTACGCGGTCCCAAATTGCAAAGTACGACAGACCCTCCTTTTGCCTTTACATAGGCAATAACTATGCTCACATCAATCTGAGTCTAGGTCAAAAATTCACAAAGTCATGGAGATGTTGCTGTAGCATCATCCTATTACTTAGCTCGTCCCTCGATACAGGTTTCCTTACACATAATGTAGCACAGAGGCCACATATCGCAGGAGCACACTGTATGCACAGACAGAACAGGAAAAGGATGGCTAAGATCATTCCAATGACCATCAGAACTTTCCAACCCCAGGCAGATATCAGTTCCCAGAACCACCCCACCAGTGACCAATCTCCTTTATCCCCGTGTATGGACTCAGATATTTTATGTAGTTTGGAGATGGCTTGATAAACTGTTGGAGCGTTGTCTGGTATGAAAATGCAACAACTAGATTGGATAACCTTACATACCCCACCGCGGTCTGCAAGTATAACGTCTAGAACCATGCGGTTCTGCAAAGTCATGAGGCGATCCGCTTGGAGCTCAGCTGTTAAATTACCAAGGGCACCAGCCGTAACATTAACGGTGGATTCAACCACACGAGGCAGTTGTCTCAGGTTCCTACTGAGGTTCTGGACTTTTTAAGAGTCCAGAGGTGTCAGGGAATCAACACCCAAAGACCCCTGAGTTCCTTCCTGCCTTGGTGCACAAATAAACAGAGACGCGGGCTTCTCGATGGTGGCGTCAAAGACCAAGATTTATTTACTGCAGGGACACAGAAGTCATAGGAACCACACAAAGGCAGAATCTACGAGACTGTTCGAATTGCAAAAAATGGGTTGCTCCTTAAGTACACGAAATATGTCTTCAGGCAACATTACACGAATATTTTTCATGCCCAACCCGATATCCCAAACAGACAATAAACAGACATCAAACAATAATTAGTCGTAGGTTTTCGGTATTCGATCAAGTCTCCTTGTCAGATTTCCTTTCTTTGACCGATCCTCCCCATCATAAAAATCGTATCCTCCCCATTGTAAAAGCCCAGAAGGAGAGGAGCAGAGCCAGGTGCAAAGGATTGAAAAGTAGGATAAGAGGTGTTTATGGATCATAAACGGGCATGGCTACCGGCTTCGGCCTCTCAGTCAGGACAATGGACACGAGAACCAGTATAGCAGGACTGGCCTCAGGCAAGGGAGGCAGCTTGATTCTGCCTAGTCATGCAGCGTCAGCCTTTCTTGGGGCTCGAGCTTACGTGTCCTTAACAAGGTGATTCTGCCGGGGTCATTGCTCGTCCATTGACTATGTGAGGGCAAGAAACAAAATGGATGCCGTATCTAAAATGGATGCCATGATTTTACAACAGAATGCCCTATTTCTCAGTGAATTCATGCTCGTAGCGCAGCGAAAACACTGACATGCATATAATGGATCATTTACGGTTCATTGGTACCAAAATCGTGTCAGTACTACGATACCAAATACACGGGTTCGGATCGCTACAGAACCTCAGACCGTCCTTTTGCCCTTACATAGGCAATAACTTACTCTATGTCAGTCCATTTCTATGTTCATCAGGTCACTGATATGTTGCTGGAGCATTACTCTATCTCGTGGCGTATCTCCAAAAACAGGTGGTGGTCGTCTCACGCATGTTGAAACGCAAAGGCCACATAAGGCAGGACCACACTGAACAGTGAGACAGCACGAAAATAAAAATACCAACGCAACACCAGTGACTATCAGAACCTTCCATCCCCACGCAGATAACAGACTCCAGAACCATCCCATTAGTGACCAGTCACCTTCCTCTACATGAATAGAGTCAGAGATTTTGTGTAACTTAGAGATGGCCTTATATACCGTTGGCGCATTATCTGGGATAAAAACACAGCAACTCGATTGGATCATCTTACATACCCCACCGCACGTACCGATCTCCCTTTCCAAGTTCTTTCCTTACCTACCATTGCCACCACCGAATTTCTGGTGATTCGCACAGTTTCCATCTCTCCCCCTCTAACCTGCTTCCTCACCTACCGCCCTCCTCAGTCCCCCCTGCAGTTTCTCCCCGACTTTTTGGAGGCCCTGGCTACCATCACAGTCAATAATTCCTCCATCTTGCTCCTTGGCGATTTTAATTTCTGGCCCTCTGATCCCGCCGAATGTCCGTCATCAAAAGAAGTTTCCGAAACCCTTCACTCCCTAAACTTTATTTCTCACGTTCACTCCCCTACCCACATTAAAGGTCATCGGCTTGACCAGATCTGGTCCCTGAACTGCCCTGTGGAATCACTTTCTATCTCTCCTTGTTCTTGGTCTGATCACCACCTGATCTCCTTCCTCCTTCCTATTCTCCCTCCAGCTAAGCCCCCCCGGCCCAAAAACACCTGGGTCCGCTCATGGGGCCGTGTCAACCTCGAGAATCTCTCCTCTCTTCTTACCCGCTCTCTCCCCTCTCTTCAGGGCCTTACCACCGCCTCCCAGGTTGATACCATAGATCAGTGGCTCTCCCATAGCTGCGACTCCGTTGCCCCGCTCAAGCGCATCTCTTCCAAACGCGACAAAGACGCTAATCGGTGGTTTAATAAAGAGCTCAAAACCACCAAATTAGCAGTCCGTCGCGCGGAGCGGGCCTGGAGGAGAAACTATTGCCCCACTTTGAAACTGGAATACTCTAACATCCTGAGCCAGTACAAAAAAGACATCTTGGAGGCTAAAACATCTTATTTCTCCTCCAAGATTTTAGCAGCAGAGAACCAGTCTAAGGAGATTTTTACCATCGTTCACAACCTGGCGTTCTCAGACCAAATTACTCTAAAACCAGTCCCGTCTGAAGATCTTTGCCTCTCTCTCAATGATTATTTCATTCACAAAATGTTAACCATCAAGGCCAACATCCCTCCTCCTTCCCCCTCTTTTGATGCTCCTCGATGTCCTCCCCCCAAGGGCGCACTGACCACCCTTCCTCCAATCACTAAGGAAAATCTCACCTCTCTGATCCCTTTGATCAAATCTGGCTCCCCACACGATCCCTGTCCTGCCCATATCCTCCGCCACATCTTTGTCTCTTGCCCAGACCCTCCCCTTCATCTCCTAAATAGCTCCCTCTCTCAAGGTATAGTCCCCAGCTCCCTGAAATCCGCGGTAATTGTGCCCATCTTGAAAAAACCAGGGGCAGACCCTTCTGTCCCAGCCAATTTCCGCCCCATCTCCCTTTTGCCATTTTTGGCTAAAGTGCTCGAGCGCCACGTCACTCGCGCCCTGAGTTCCTTTGTGGAGAAGCACGGAGCCCTTGCCTCCCGCCAAGCTGGCTTCCGCCCCGCACACTCTACGGAGTCCGTTGTTATGTCAGTTCTAGACACCCTCAGGGAGGGCATGGATACCAATCAGCACCAGGCCCTTGTGCTCCTCGATCTCTCAGCCGCCTTTGATACAGTGGATCATAACATTCTACTTTCCCGTATCGGGGCGGCGGGGATCGGGGGGACTGCCCTGGTCTGGCTATCCTCCTTCCTGAGCAACCGCACCCAGGCTGTCCGCCTTGGTGAATTCACAGCGGACACCCGGAAAGTTCAGTGCGGGGTCCCCCAAGGTTCCTCTCTCTCTCCCCTTCTGTTTAATTTGTATATTGCCCCTTTAATTTTTTCTCTTCAACAGATGGAGGTCACCGTTTTCAATTATGCGGATGACCTCCAGTTGGTCTTTAATCTCTCTTCTCCCTCTGCTGTCCTTAACTTCCAAACTGTCATGCTTCACATCAGGGACTGGATGAACCACAACCACCTGAAACTCAACCCTGATAAAACCGAGTTGGTGCTGACGGGCGGTTCATCCAGCCCCTGGTCCCCTCTTTTCTGGCCCCCCGCCCTTGGTCCCTCTCCTGCTCCCTCTTCCTCAGTTAAAACTTTAGGCATAAAACTTAATTCTCAACTCACCCTTCACTCCCAGGTCAGTTCTGTGGTATCCTCTTCTTTCCTCTCTCTGCGCACTATACGCAGGGTGTCCCGCTTCTTCACTTTTTCTGCCCTCAAACTCATTATCTTGGCCATGGTGATATCCCGCCTGGACTATGGGAACGCCCTGTATGCCGGTATCCCCGCCTACAGTTTGCGTCGCCTACAACAGATACAAAACCAGGCGGCTCGCCTGGTCTTCAATCTCCCTAAATTCCACCATTCCACCCCACTTCTGAATTCACTACATTGGCTCCCCGTGCGAGCTAGAATTCAATTCAAGCTCGCATCCATTACCTTTTTGGCCCGATCGGGCTTGGCGCCAGCCTTCATTTCTTCTGAAATTGCCTCTTATATCCCCACCAGGACTTTACGTTCCTCCTCCCAGTTCCTCCTCACCATCCCACGCTTCCGGAGAAAGAAGTGGGGAGGATCTAAATTTGCTATCCTTGCCCCTACCCTCTGGAATTCCCTTCCCCTTGAACTTCGTTCCATCACCCTCTATTCACAGTTCCGCAAATGCCTTAAAACCCACTTATTCGCTAAATCTCTTGTATAAACTCTCCCCCTTCCCTCCTTGTTTTATTAACCTCAGTTTCCCGTCAGCCATAGCGCCAAGAAACCGCTGGTATACGTGCGCTCTATAAATACTTTCAAACTCAAACTCAAACTCACCTCGATCTGCAAGTAATACATCAAGGACCATACGATTCTGTAACGTCATAAGGCGATCCGCTTGAAGCTCAGCTGTCAAGTTACTAAGGGCACCCGCAGTTTCGGTAATAGTGGATTCAACTACCCGTGTTAGTTGACGTAAGTTTCTACTGTTGGCCATAGGCCCCCAGAACGGAAGGAAACCTTTGAAGAAGTCTCCTGCTTCTTGGCCAGCAGTATCTTCCTTACTGAAAACACCTCTCACAACTCTATTTTTGTGATAATCCGGTGCAGCAGTGTATGTCGGAGGCAATAGTTGAGCGATATAACATGAGCCTGAAAAGTCAGCAGGCAGCCATGTATATGCTCTGTCTTTGCAAACAAAATAGGTGCCCTTAGCAGCTAAGATTGCAGGAGAAGACTGTGACGGGAAAACGTATGTTTCGGTACAGTCACTCTTCCCTAGTCGAGCTTTCGGATTCCTCCCATTTCCTTGCAAACAGACCTGACCTTGGTGGGGTATGACCCAGATCGGAGTCGAGCTCTTACGTTTGTTCTCACCCAAAGTAATGCCGTATTCCGTAACATTCCAACCCATGTAAACTCGTAATTCATCCTTGGGAATAGACGGAGTGTTATTGACGTCTCTAACCATGTCAGTAATTCCCTTTACCAAGGCTCTATTAGCGGAGTTATACCTAGTGGAACGCGGAGGTCGCGGGGGATAGGTCTCTAGGGCATAGATGAACATGGTCTGAAATGCCCAGAATGATCCATTATAACTAAAAGGCAGAACCAGATAAGGGATACCCTTGTCCATGGTATGTGGTATCAAGCCACACACCCAGCAGTTCGTTGTGTTTACCACTAGTTGGTGTTGGTGCAAGAGTTGAATGAAAGTGTTATTTATAAACTCAGAGCGTCGAGCTTGCTCATGTGCAGGAAAAGGATGGAAAGAGTGAAAAGAAACAACAGTCGGAGAAACAGAAACATGGGGAGATACTGTAGATGTAACAGGTGCAAAGATCAGTTGGATACCAAAAATAATTCCGCCTACCAGAGTTATTAAAACAATCAGAAATGTCAGAGCACATTGCATTAGGAAACATTTGCTATACAATATTTCATACAGTTTCGTCTTGCGAGCATTAATGACGTTAGCCCGTCGTAGTTCAGGAAGCTCCATCTTCTACAACCGTTCGCAACGGATGGTTTGTACCTGTTAAAAATTGCCTCTGCCTACCCTGGGAGTTCCCAAAATAAACAGAAGAAACCGACCTTGTGTCTGGTTCCCTGCAAGTTAAAACAAGGCACACGTTACGACCCTACGGTAACCCAGATGGCAAGGTGAGAGAACAACAAAAACAAAAAGGATAAAAATTTAGAGCAAACTTCCTGACTGAATGGAATGCGATAAGATCAAAACAGTTTTCAAATAGAAAGGTAATTATGCAATGTTATTGGTTCATAGGATGAGAACGTAGATTATATCTGTACTTCCCGGGTCTTGTCTGATCTTGAAATAGCTGGTCTACAGGTGCAGAAATGTTCGAATCCACAGGTGACAAATGTTCGCTTTGTATAACACTCTGTTCAGGGTTTGAAGGAACAGTTCCTGGTGGGGTATCAGAGTTCTGTGTTTCAGTTCGCTTGTCCGTTATGTACTCTGCATCACTGAAGGGAATGAGCCTAGGAACAGGTTCTGTCTCGGATACACCAAATCCCTGTCTAACCCAGTTGTCGTAAGGGAGTGGGAGAGGGACACGCTTCGTATGGCTAGCGTGCACCCAATTCTTTCTTCCAGCTAGGCGTACAGCAGTTCTTGTCGTCAGGAGCACTTGAAATGGGCCCACAAATCTTGGCTGGAGGTTCCGGGTTCGTTCAAAATTCTGCACCACAACTTGATCACCGGGTTTCAACGTGTGGCCTGGACTCTCTGGCAGTTTAGGCAAGGATTCGAATACCTGTTGATGAATAAGGCTCAATTTAGCAGTCAGGTCATAAAGGTAATAAATCAACATTGGATATTCGATCTGTTTGAATTCCTTTGGCCTAGGGACCCCCCAAACATTAGCAGGACGACCGAACACAATCTCATATGGGCTAAGCCCTACTCGAGAGTGTACAGTCGCTCTGGTGGAAAGTAAAGCTAAAGGCAGTGCATCTGGCCAAGATAGACCAGTAGAAGCCTGAATTTTAGCAAGTTTCAGCTTCAAGGTACCATTGTACCCTTCAACCAAACCTGCTGACTGCGGGTGATTCGCACTGTGGAATTTCTGGGTGATTCCCAGACCCGCACACACACTCTTCATAACTTTCCCTACAAACTCACTTCCATTGTCCGACCAAACAATCCGCGGCATACCATACCTGGGGAAGTACTCTTTGAGGAGGATTTTGGCAGTGGACATAGCAGTGTTATCCTTTAACGGATATGCCTCAATCCATCTTGAAAAGGCACAGACTACTACTAGGACATATTTAAGATTGTTACATCTGTCCATGTGGATAAAATCCAACTGAATCACTTCAAAGGGACAAGAAGGGGGAGCAAAGTGACCGACTGGGGTTGGGGTTCCCTTGCCAGGATTATGCATCAGGCATATCATGCAATTTTTCACCACTCTTTCCGCACACTTAGTAATTCCATCATTCTTCCATACTGGAGCTAACATTTTACAGATCCCTTTCGAACTGATGTGCGCCGCTCCATGCGCCATCGTGACTACCGCAAGTACATACGCATCAGGTAACCTCCAACGCTGCTGCTCAGACAAATAAACCCAACATCCACTTGAATCCATTTTACCCGTTTTCTCCTTCCATTCATTCTTCTCATTTTTAGTTGCTTCATTCTGGATTGCCTTCACACTTTCAATCGTATTCTCACACATTCCTGATTCAGCAATCCATCTTGCAGATGTTGCAATGTACATTCGACTCATCATATTCTTGGCCGTCTCTTTGGCGACCTCATCAGCAAACGCATTCCCACGGCCAACATCATCCGTAATCTTTCGATGTGCACTGCACTTCACAATCGCAACTTCATTCGGTAGGGTCAGAGATTCCAACAGATCACTCACTAACTGTCCATGTTGGATCTTAGTCCCATGGGACGTGAGAAAACCTCTTTCTTTCCACAGACGTCCAAAACTATGTGCTACGCCGAAGGCGTATTGGCTATCAGTAAACACATTCACTCTCTTTCCCTCAGCTAAAACACACGCTCTTGTTAATGCAATTAATTCTGCAGCTTGGGCAGAATTCTGACTTACTCTTGCGGTCTCAACAATCGTACTCAAAGTTGTAACTGCATACGCGGCCGTCACATCACCATTCTGTAGTTTAAAACATGACCCATCGACATATAAAGTGCCATCTGGATCTAGTAACGGAGTGTCTTTTAAATCAATCCGACCTTTTGTCTCTTCCTCAGTTCTGAAACAACAGTCATGGGGCTCTGAATCACTCGACTCCTGAGTAGTCGGCAACAGCGTTGCTGGATTCAATATGTTGCATCGCTTGATCTGAATGTGACTTGCCAAAAGTGTCAGCTCATTGCCTGATAGTCTAGCACTGGTGAGGTGCTGAGTTTTCGTTCGATTCATGAGTGCATCCACAGCATGTGGAACCATGACTACTAACATGTTGTTCATGACTAGTCCAGCAGACTGTCGAATAGACATTGCAGCTGCTGCTGTAGCTCTCAAACAACTTGGCAATGCTCTGGCTACCGGATCTAATGTGGATGAGAAATATGCACAAGGCCGCTGTTTGTCACCAAATTGTTGCGTTAAAACAATCAACGCACAACCTTCTCTTTCATGGACATATAGAGTAAACGGTTTACTGTAGTCAGGAGTACCCAACACAGGAGCTGAACACAGCGCATCACGTAAGTCGGAGAAGCTCTGTTGGCATTCATCAGACCATGGCAAAGGGCTCGGAACACCTTTTCCAGTCAGGGCTACCAATGGTTTTGCCATGAGAGAAAAATTTGGGATCCATTGCCTGCAGTATGACGTAATACCCATGAACGCACGCACTTCTCTCTGTGTGCTTGGTACAGTCATCTGCGAAATTGCTTTGATTCTCTCTGGGGTCAACCTTCTTCCCTCCTTTGACAAAAGATGACCTTAGTAGGTCACTTCTTGGCAACAATATTGCAGTTTAGAAGGTGAAACCTTGTGATGTAAGTCTGACAAATGACGTAATAAAGAAATTGTAGCTGTTTTGCAAGTTTCCTTGTCATCAGCAGCCAGTAAAAGATCGTCTACATATTGGATCAGAGCAACACCAGGAGGAAGTACAAGAGTATCTAATTGACTTTTTAATGATTGGCTGTAAATTGAAGGGCTCTCACAATAACCTTGTGGAGCGCGCTTGAACCTGAAACTGCGACCACCTAAAGAGAAACCAAAAATGTCTCTACTTTCCTCGGCTATCAGTATGCTGAAGAAGGCATTCTTCAAGTCGATCACTGTAAACCATGAGGCTGAGGCAGGAATCAACGTCAATAATGCAGTGATATCTGGGACCACAGGAAACTGTGGAATCACTATTTTGTTAACTTCTCTGAGGTCAATCACAAATCTGTAGATTGGAGGTTTGGAAGGGTCAGTGTGTTTCAAAATCGGCAGAACAGGACTATTGCAGACATTTCCTCTAGTTTCCTCTATTACATCTTTCTGTATTAAGTCTTTCACGATCAGTAAAAGTGCACGTTCACCTTCATTTGAAATCCGATACTGTGGGATTCGTGGGAATTTAACATTCGCTCTCAGACTTACCACATAAGGGGGAATTTCCAAAAGACCTACATCATTAGGACCAGTCGCCCAAAGAGTATCAGGGAGAGAACGCAGCTCCGGTGGGAGCTTATCCATCGACATGTACATTGGAGAAATGACTCTCTTACCCAATGTGAGCTGTACTCCCGAAGGAGAACAGTACAGTGTCGCATGCAGGCGTTTCAACAGATCTAAACCAAGCAGATTCTCATTACAACCGGTTGTTAGAATAAGGGGTGCTTCTAGTTCGCATGGCCCGACAGAAATTGACAAAGGACTAGAAACAGGATTGTGAACAGGGGCGCCTGAGAAACCTACTGAAGTGTTCGTTAAGCCAGACAAAGGTGCGCCAGGGAGTTTTGCATGCATAATTGAACTTTTTGCCGCACCAGTATCCAACAGAAACGGTTCGACCACGCCTGATGTAACTACTGCGACATAAGGTCCACTCTGATCAACTGGAACTGATACTACTCCCTCTCTTTGTCTGTGGCTGTCCTAGTACTCACTTTTCTGAATCTCTTCATTATTTTCATAGTAATCCTCAACATGATACTGTGGAGATCTACCTGGTTGCGTAGATTGTACATTTCGCTGATCGAAATAATTTGATGGGCGATCAGCCTGTGGAGTCATTGTACCACGTCCTCTACCTCTAGGAGCTTGCATAAACCCACCACTACCTCTCTGAGCTGGGACACCACTGGTCTGTGCGTGCAGTACTGGACATTCGTTCTTATAATGGCCCTCCTTTTTACAATAGGCACACTGATTCCATGCTAACTGTTGTCGGGGAAAACCATAATTAAATCTTTGGGAAGTCCCTTGTTGGAACTGTGGCTGTGGCTGGAACTGGGGTCGCTGCTGTGAATCTGACTGAATTGAGCGAGGCGGGTATGCCTGTTGCAAAAGAACTTTAGTCTTCAAATCTTTCGTTTTCTTTTCTGACTTTTCCTTCTCTTCTTTCTCTCTATTCTCATAATACTGAGCAGTTGCAAGTATCTGTGCTGTCGTCGACACTGCCCATGCACTCTCAGAATCCTTTAACTTGTTACTAAGCTCAGGCAGTAAATTAAACACGAACTTGTCGACGAACAACCTCTGACCTCCCTCAGTACTCATATCTTGCCCACTGTGGTCTACGAAGGTCTCTTCAAATCTAGTGAAGAAGTCAGAGACGCTTTCGTCCTTCTTTTGCTTGCATGCCGATAATTTATCCCAATTGACTCGTAACGCTGGCATCAGCGTTTTCATCAGATTAATTATTCTGCCAGGTAAAGCAGCAATCAGAGGTTCAGGTTTAGCACCACCAACTTGTTGCGCATCTGCCGCTACAATAGCTGGCCAATCACCTCCTAAGGCGACTGGGTGATTCTCATGGCGAATCTTGGCCCATATAGGCTGTGGCACTACATTGCCGAATAGCATTTCGATGTCTGCCAAATTCATGACACACGCTTGAACTGTCTGCGTTAACTCTTTATAATAACCAGCAGGATTTTTACGCGGGTCGGGCAACGCCTGTTTTACTGCTAACACTTCGGCCCGTTTCCAAGGGATGTGTATCCACACTCTATGGAAATGTGCCGGGGCAGCTAAAATACCCTGAGCCGCATCAGCTTGAACTGCTTCTCGCCATATCGGCGGAACTTCCCTCATCGGGTATTGACCTCGTCTTTTCCTCGTAATCGGAGAACCATCAAAGTTCCTTGGTGCTCGAAGAGGAGAATCATCCCTATAAGCTAAAATCAGTTCTATCGCTTCTCTTACTTCTGAACCTATCACCATTCCTGCGGCGAACTTTTGCTGAATATTTATCAAATCAGAGGGGACGGAGTCTGAGTCATCATCATCATCCCATTCCTCACGTAAAAAGGAACACATCACATCAAAGACATAACGCTGAGTTGGTTCATTCCATTGCATAAATGTATCTGCCACTCTTCGTGCATCATACTTCGCAGCTTTCGACATCCACCTAAGAGCTGTCGAATCTAATATTTCTCGTTCCTGAGGACCAGGAAACTGGCTACGTCTAGGTGTGTAGAGTCAGAAACGGAGGTCCCAATTAAAGACCTATAGAGAGGAGTTAAGATATTAGTTACAGAGTCGGTTATTTTCCGACGGACAGAAAGCGGAGTCAGAATGTTTACAGAGTTCGGGAACAGGGAAGCTGGAGCAGATGAAATGGTAAGGGTGGGGGTAGCAGGTAAAGCAGTTTGCGGAACGATAGGCAAAGGCGGAATAGGCAACCCAGGAAGAGGGGGTGCCGAAGGCACATTAACCACATGAAGAACAGGAGCTTGAATCAAAGGAAGTGGAGCAACTATTCCAGGCTGACCAGCAGCTGGTTGTGCAACAGGTGGTAACTGTGGTGCTGTATTACCCTGTGCATACCGTGGAGGTGATCTCAACAGATAAGACAACAGAGGATCCTTTTCGGGGTCCTCTATCGGCTTAGCAGGACAAGATGGCAAGACAGGATAGCATTTATCTATCGCTAAATTATGTTTTCTATTCGCCATCTCTATTGTTTTCTCAGTCTCATTGACATGCAATTGTCTAGCAGACTCCATTAATGTCAACCCTTTCTCTTTCTGTTCCTTCTTCGTCTTCCTAATTTCTTTCTGTTTAGCTTCTTTACGCCACACGCGAAAAGAATCAAACATTGCCGGCCGGGCTTTCTTTTTAAACAACTTCATTTCTAGATTGTCTAGAATTTCGCTTTCGAAGCTACCATGCGGTGGCCAACTAAGGACACCATCTTTCCTGGTGTAACGGACCCATACTTCATTATAAGCGATAGGTCCTACACCGTGTTTACAATAGAGCTCATATGTAGGAGTTCCAATCGGAGGGACCGAACACGGATCCTCCAACCGGGAATCCCCGTTGCAACTTAACCAGGACAGGAAACAATTACTACTGTTAGTCATTATAAACTAAGGACGGATTCCAACAAAAATGCGCAAAGAACTTAGGCCTACCAACTGAACCAATACCAAAACAAAGATTATCTAAACAAGAGCAACCAATGATAATCTACGAATTCAAAACAAGGGCAACAAGGAACAACCAAACTGAGCGCAACCCACTGAATACTTAACTGAAATATGGAAGACGTCACCAAGGAGAACCCGGCTACGTCTCGCCGTACTAAGGTCTGCACCTCGGGTCCAAGACAGGGTGACAGTCAGGGCAGCGGTCCTCTGTAGCCGTCTAGGAACGGGAACCCTCGTGGAAGAGATCGTCGGGCCACTTTTACGACATACAGGGATCGATGAAGCGGGGTACCTACCTCCGGAATCTTCACACGAAGCTCCTCGAAATTTTCAGGCTTTGGACCGGTACCGGATGACGTCGCCCCACGTTGGGCTCCAATTTGAGGTTCTGGACTTTTTAAGAGTCCAGAGGTGTCAGGGAATCAACACCCAAAGACCCCTGAGTTCCTTCCTGCCTTGGTGCACAAATAAACAGAGACGCGGGCTTCTCGATGGTGGCGTCAAAGACCAAGATTTATTTACTGCAGGGACACAGAAGTCATAGGAACCACACAAAGGCAGAATCTACGAGACTGTCCGAATTGCAAAAAATGGGTTGCTCCTTAAGTACACGAAATATGTCTTCAGGCAACATTACACGAATATTTTTCATGCCCAACCCGATATCCCAAACAGACAATAAACAGACATCAAACAATAATTAGTCGTAGGTTTTCGGTATTCGATCAAGTCTCCTTGTCAGATTTCCTTTCTTTGACCGATCCTCCCCATCATAAAAATCGTGTCCTCCCCATTGTAAAAGCCCAGAAGGAGAGGAGCAGAGCCAGGTGCAAAGGATTGAAAAGAAGGATAAGAGGTGTTTATGGATCATAAACGGGCATGGCTACCGTCTTCGGCCTCTCAGTCAGGATAATGGACACGAGAACCAGTATAGCAGGACTGGCCTCAGGCAAGGGAGGTAGCTTGATTCTGCCTAGTCATGCAGCGTCAGCCTTTCTTGGGGCTCGAGCTTACGTGTCCTTAACAAGGTGATTCTGCCGGGGTCATTGCTCGTCCATTGACTATGTGAGGGCAAGAAACAAAATGGATGCCGTATCTAAAATGGATGCCATGATTTTACAACAGAATGCCCTATTTCTCAGTGAATTCATGCTCGTAGCGCAGCGAAAACACTGACATGCATATAAAGGATCATTTACGGTTCATTGGTACCAAAATCGTGTCAGTACTACGATACCGAATACACGGGTTCGGATCGCTACAGTACCTCACTACTATTGACCATAGGTCCCCAAAACGGCAGGAAACCCAAAAAGAAATCTCCCGCTTCCTGACCGGCAGTATCCTCCTTACTAATCACACCTCTCACAACTCTGGTCTTGTGATAGTCAGTGGCAGCAGTAAATGTTGGCGGTAGCAGATTTGCAATATAACAGGTGCCCGAGAAATCAGGGGGCAACCATGTATATGCTCGGTCATTGCAGACAAAATATGTACCCTTGGCAGCCAAAAACGCTGGGGAAAACTGTGACGGAAAGGTGTACGTTTCAGTACAATCACTTCTCCCCAGTTGAGCTCTTGGATTCTGACCATTACCTTGTAAACAGAACCGACCTATGTGGGGTACGACCCAAATTGGGGATGAGATTTTTCGCTGTCTTTCACCCAGACTAATACTATACCCCATCGCGTTCCACCCTACATAAGCTCTCAACTCTTCTTTGGGAATAGATGAGTATGCATCGATATCTCTGCTCATATCGGCAACTCCTTTCATTAAAGCTTTATTATTGGTGCTAGGTCTGATGGAACGCGGTTGTCGCGGGGAGTACGCATCTAGAGCGAAGAGAAACATGGTCTGGAATGCCCATGACGACCCATTGTAACTAAACGGCAGCACTAGATAGGGAATACCCTTATTAATGGTATGTGGCATTAAACCACACACCCAACAATTGGTTGTATTCATAACTAGTTGGTGCTGGTGCAGGAGCTGAATAAACGAGTTGTTTACAAACTCTGATCGTCTAGCTTGTTCGTGTTCAGGCAGAGGGTGGAAAGAGTGTGAGGAGACAGTAGGAGGAGGTATAGGCTGTACAGTGGTTGCAATGGGCTCTTGAGAGGAGAAGAATACAAATCCTACAGTAAACACTACCATACTACATAATATAAACAAACATAAAAATACAAAACGTTTGCTCTTCATTATTTTACATATTTTTGCTTTAAAGTCCATTTCCTCAGCGAGTCTCTCCATCTTGAAAAACTCCATCCTCTAATCGTGCCGCTCGCGGCGGGTGAGTATCTTCTGCTAAGGAGTACGCCTGTCAGTCCAGGGAACGCCCTAGACCAACCAGAACCGTTGACCTAACGTCTTCGGCCTGTACCCCAAAGTCTTTGCACCGCGACCCTGCGGCTGAACCCGGATGGTGGTTCGAAAAACAAAAATCAAGAAAGTCCTTCAGATGGGAGAGCTATGGTATCAAAAACCAAAAAAGGTAAGGAAAAGAATATTTATTTGTCCATAGGCCTTGGTCTTAGATTGTAGTGGAAACGGCCAGGTACTGTCTGATCTTGAAACAAGAGTTCAGGCTCTGCGGTGTCCAATCGAATTGACGGTGGCACAGCTTCTTGCAAAATATCGTCACTCTGTTGTGCTGAAGTTGTGCCTTTTACGCGTGCATCACTGAACGGCACAAAACGAGGTACAGTGTCTGTTTCAGAGTCCGCGATACCTTCCTGGACCCACTAGTCATACGGCAGAGGCAAAGGGATCCTCTTGATGTGGGCACCGTGGATCCAGTTTTTCTTCCCCTTTACTCGAACAGCAGATCTTGTAGACAGAAGTACGAGATGAGGGCCAATCCAACGGGGCTCATCGTTGCTTTTGCGCTGGAAATTCTTCACCAGAACCCACGTGCCAGGGTCGATAGGGTGTCCTGGAGCCTCAGAGGCCTGGGGGAGAGTATCATGCACCTGTTGGTGTAAAACACGCAATTTAGCCGTCAATTCATACAAGTAATCAAGCAGTACTGGATGTTCGATTTCGCTGAATTTCGCCGGTCTTGGCACACCCCATACATTGGCCGGGCGGCCAAAAATAACCTTGTATGGGCTAAGTCCCACTCGTGAGTGTACGGTCATTCTGGTGGACAGGAGTGCTAGAGGCAGAGCGTCAGGCCATTTAAGACTGGAGCTCGCCTGGATTTTGGCCAGCTTAAGTTTTAGAGCGCCATTGTAGAGCTCTACTAATCCAGCTGATTGGGGGTGATTTGCAGCGTGGAACTTCTGCTTGATCCCTAATCTCTCACACACATTCTTCATCACTTGACCCACAAATTCACTCCCATTATCACTCCACACCATTCTTGGCATTCCAAACCTAGGGAAAAATTCCTTCACGAGGGCTTTGGCTGTGGACAGAGCAGTGTTGTCTTTTAGGGGATAGGCCTCTATCCACTTTGAAAAAGCGCAAACAACCACCAATACATATTTCAGGTTGTTGCACCTTTCCATGTGGATAAAATCTAGCTGCAAAACTTCAAATGGATATGATGGAGGCGCAAAATGACCAGCTGGAGTTGGGGTCCCCCTACCAGGGTTGTATTTCAAGCATACCATACAATTCTTGACCACATTCTCTGCACACTTGGGAATTCCAGCATTCTGCCATACTGGAGCCAACAACTTACAGATTCCTTTCATACTGATATGTGCCATCCCATGTGCCATAGTAACCACTGGAAGCACATATGCATCAGGTAACAACCATCGCCGATGTTCTGACAAATCGACCCAACAACCATTCTCATCCAACTTACCCGTACTTTCTCTCCACTTGCTCAACTCTTTCTCTGTGGCTTCAGCTTGAAGGGACTTTACACTCTCTATTGTGTTTTCACACATTCCAACATCACCAACCCATCTGGCAGGGCCTGCAACATACATTCGAGTCTTCACATCTTTTGCTGTTTCTTTCGCGACTTCATCAGCAAACGCATTACCACGACCAACATCATCAGGGATTTTCTTGTGCGCACTGCATTTCATAATCGCAACTTGCAACGGTAGGGTCAGTGACTCAAGGAGATCATTCACCAACTTGCCATTTTGAATCTTAGCTCCATGCGAAGTCAGGAACCCACGTTCTTTCCACAATCGCCCAAAACTGTGCGCCACGCCAAAGGCGTACTGGCTATCCGTATATATGTTCACTTTCATTCCTTCAGACAACACGCATGCTCTTGTAAGGGCAATCAATTCTGCTGCTTGAGCCGAATTTTGTGGCACACGTGCAGTTTCCACAATCGTGTGCAAAGTAGTGATAGCATATGCAGCAGTCGTATCACCATTCGGAAGCTTGACACACGAACCATCCACCCATAAGGTACCATCACACTCAGTCAGGGGAGTATCTTTAAGATATACTCTCCCTTTTGTCTCTTCTTCTGTTCTGAACAGACAATCATGTTGCTCAATCTCATCTAAGTCTGCTGGGATTGGTAATAATGTAGCTGGATTCAACGTGTTGCATCTCTTTATATGTATATGATTTGCTAACAGTGTCAGCTCATATCCGGATAATCGCGCACTAGTTAAGTGCTGTGTCTTGGTCCTGTTTAACAATGCGTCCACAGCATGTGGAACCATAACAATCAATGTATTATCCATTACTAGGCCAGCAGACTGTCGAATAGACATAGCTGCGGCGGCTGTAGCTCTCAGACAACTTGGCAATGCCCTAGCTACCGGGTCCAAGATTGATGAAAAATATGCGCATGGACGCGGTCTGTCGCCAAAAGGCTGTGTTAACACTGATAATGCGCAACCATCTTTCTCATGAACGTACAATGTAAAAGGCTTGCTGTAGTCAGGGGTACCCAACACAGGAGCTGAACACAATGCATTGCGCAATTCCAAAAAACTTTTCTGACACTCTTCAGACCATGGAATAGGATTCGGTGTGTCTTTGCATGTTAATGCTAACAAAGGTTTTGCCAGCAAGGACAAAATTGGGAATCCAATGCCTACAGTATGAAGTAATGCCCAAGAAAGCACGTACTTCTCTCTGTGTTCTAGGCACACTCAACTGTGCAATGGCCTGAATTCTTTCTGGGGTCAGTTTCCTTCCCTCCTTCGATAAGAGATGACCTAAGTAGGTCACTTCTTGTCGACAATATTGCAGCTTTGAGAGAGAAACTTTGTGATGGAAGGCAGACAAATGACGCAACAAAGACAGTGTAGCTTCTTTGCAAATCTTTTCAGTATCCGTGGCGATTAGCAAATCGTCAACATACTGAATAAGGATAGCGCCACTGGGTAAAACCAGTGCATCAAGCTGCGCTTTTAAAGCCTGACTGTATATTGATGGACTTTCACAGTAGCCCTGGGGAGCGCGTTTAAAGCGGAAGCTTCGGCCTCCTAAACTAAAGCCAAAAATGTCTCTGCTCTCCTCTGCAATTGGGATGCTAAAGAAGGCATTCTTCAGATCGATCACTGAGAACCATGCAGCGGAGGCTGGAATCATGGTTAACAAGGCAGTTATATCAGGGACAACTGGAAACTGTGGCACAACAATCTTTTTAACCTCTCTAAGATCAATCACAAATCTGTAAACAGGTGGCTGTGAAGGGTCCGTTCGTTTTAAGACAGGTAAAACAGGACTATTGCAAACGTTGCCTCTTGTCTCTTCAATCACATCCTTTTTAATCAAATCACTGACAATTGCTAACAATGCTTTCTGACCTTCATTGGAGATCTTGTACTGGGGAATGCGTGGCAATCTGACATTGGCTTTTAAAGTGACCACATATGGCGGTATTTCCAGAAGACCCACATCATTGGGACCAGTAGCCCAAAGGCCATCCGGAAGGGATGACAATTCAGGTGGCATTGCATTTTTAGACAAATACATTGGGGAAATCACTTTCTTACCTAATGTAAGTTGTACTCCTGAGGGAGAACAATATAGTGTTGCATGCAATCTTTTTAGCAAATCTAATCCTAGCAAATTTTCACCACAACCTGTCGTCAGGATGAGGGGTGCTTTTAGCTCACAAGGTCCAACGGAAAGTGACATAGGACTAGAAATCGGGTTCCTAACTGGGGCGCCAGAAAAACCTACTGAAACATTCATTTCGCCAGACAAAGGCGCGCCAGGGAGTTTTGAATGCATAATTGAACTCTTTGCAGCACCAGTATCCAGCAGAAAAGGCTCCGTTACATTTGCTGTAGTTACTTTAACATAAGGTCCGCTCTGATCCACTGGCACTGAAACAACTCCCTCTCTCTGTCTACGGCTGTCCTAGTAATCATTATCTTCTACATTGTCGTCTTCTGCATAATAATCATTATTGTAGTACTGAGCTGTATTACCAGTCGCGTTGGCTTGCTGATCAAAGCTATTTATGGTATTTTGAGGCGGAAGAGGACGCGCGTTCTGGGGAACATTTCCACGCCCTCTGCCTCTAGGAGCTTGCTGACCACCTCTCCCTCTTGCGCCATACGCATTACTGTTACGCTGCATTAATTTAGGGCAACTATATTTAAAATGACCTTCCTCTTTGCAATATGAACATTGGTTGGGACCTACAGGGATGCGTGGTTGATAATACCCATTCATTTGCTGA
Organism: Triturus cristatus; assembly: GCF_964204655.1. Classification (NCBI taxonomy): domain Eukaryota; kingdom Metazoa; phylum Chordata; class Amphibia; order Caudata; family Salamandridae; genus Triturus; species Triturus cristatus. The sequence goes on along the minus strand of NC_140594.1, from coordinate 938,747,804 downwards.
TTATTCTGAAATTGTTGGGGTTGCTGATAGATACCTTGTGTTTGCCTATAATTATTCTGTCCTCCACGTGGTGGATAAACCTGCTGCAAGAGGACCTTTGTTTTCAATTTCTTTCGTTTTCTTATCTGTTCTATCTTTCTCGTCTTTATCTCTATTTTCATAATACTGTGCAGTAGCCAGTATTTGCGCTGAAGAGGAAACAGCCCAGGAACTTTCTGAGTCTTTTAATTTTTTACACAACTCGGGAAGTAGATTCTGCACAAATTTATCAACAAATAACCGTTGGCCACCTTCAGTGCTCATGTCTTGGCCACTGTGGTCGATAAACGTTTCTTCAAACCTGGTAAAGAAATCGGACACTGTCTCATCTTTCTTCTGCTTACATGCTGATAGTTTATTCCAATTTATGCGCATCGCAGGCATTATAGTTTTCATGTATGTAATAATTCTACCAGGAAGGTCTGCTACTAAAGGGTCAGGTTTCGCGCCACCAACTTGTCCAGCATCTGCAGCAATAATATTAGCCCATGTGTTACCCAATTCTGCAGCGTGATCTACATTACGAATGGATCCCCATAAAGGCTGTGGAACCACATTCCCAAACAGCATATCTATGTCAGCCAGATTCATGACACATGATTCTGCAGTTTGTGATAACTCCTTGTAATATCCTGTAGGGTTTTTACGGGGGTCAGGCAATGTCTGTTTAAGCGCTAAGACCTCAGATCGCTTCCATGGGACATGCACCCAAACACGCTGAAAATGTGCTAGGACAGGTGGATTAGCATTTGGATCAGCAGGTCTCCAAACTGGGGGAACCTCACGCATCGGATATTGGCGCGCTTTTACCTTTTTCCCCACAGGGAGTTCCTGTTCGAACAATGATTGCTGACAATCACCATTTCTGAGGGACAGTAAAGTCTCAACTGCTTTATCTACATTGGGACCCAAAATTATACCTGTTTCAAAATCAAATCGCACTCGACACAGTTCCTGTGGGTTTGGGTTTGCACCATTATCCTCCAATTCCTCACAGAGGAATTCACACATTTTGTCAAAGACATACCTCTGTTTTGGGGCATCCCATTGATGAAAAACGTTAACCACTGATTCCACATCATAGAGTGAAGGGAAACCAATCCACCTACGCTCCAGATGATCTAACACCTCTTTCTCGTCAGGACCAGGCAGCTGACTGCGCAATTGCTTACGCTGTAAGCCAGGGGTCGCACTAGATGATCCAAAGAGAGGCGACATTAAACTAGTAACTACATTAGCTAGTCGTCGTCGTGCAGAAGGAGAAGTTGAGGCGAAAACGGGGGGATAGACAGAGGGAAGAAAAACGGATTCAGGTACAGGTACCTGGGTAGTGTAAGAAGGAGCGCCAGGGGAGGCCGCTGGCGTGCTAGGCAGAGTCGCAGGAAGCGCAGGGGCAACAGGTAACAAAACTGGCGACCCTTGAGAGGGCTGCACTGCAGGGATAGCTGAGGAGGAGCTGGCGGCTGTGGGAAGGCTTGCGGCATATTCACTGGGGGCTGCACATTTACAAGCTGTGGAGGTGCTGTGGCATTTTGCGCATACGGGGGTGGCGAACTTAGCAAATGGGCCATTAGGGAATCTTTCTCTTTCTCTTTTGTCTCATCTTGCACAAGGGGTGACAAAACAGGGCAACATTTATCAATCCCTAGTTTGCGCTGTCTGTGCAATTGCTCATTCATTTGTTCCTCCTCATTATCTTTAAATTGCACAGCTGCTTGCTTCACTGACATACCTCTTTCTCTCCTATTTCTTTTCGCTAGCTTAATTTCCTTCTGTTTGGCTTCCTTTCGCCATAGGCGGAAAGAATCAAACATCGCCGGCCGGGCTTTCTTTTTAAACAATTTCACTTCCAAATTATCTAAGATATCTGTATCGAAACTACCCTTTTGGGTCCATTTTAAAACACCGTCCTTTCTGGTATATCGGATCCATACTTCATTATATGCAATGGGGCCCACGCCATGTTTTACATAAAGCTCATAAGTTTGAGTTCCAATTGGAGGAACCGGACATGAATCCTCTAACTGGAAATCCCTTCCACAACTCAAACAAAACAATCTTCCAAATACACTAGCACCAGGCATCTCCGCTCCCTAGTCTAGTTCCAAACTTCAAAGGATTATCGATTACGATAGTCTCGTGAATACACGAGTCCTCTGGCTTTGCTGTTTGCAAACTCCAAATCGAAATGATCCCGAAGGATACCAAAAATCCCTAAGAATACCAAACAAACTGGGAGACGCTCCACTTATACTTAACTGAATATCGATGATCGATGGCCTCACCAGAAGACTCTCTCGATTGTTTCGCTCTACCAAAATCGTCAAGGGTCCAAAACAGGGCGATTAATCAGGGCAGCAGTCCTTCGTAGCCGTCGGGACGCGGAGAACCTCGCAGAAAAGACTTTCGGACCAAGTCGACATGCAGGGGTCGATGAAGTGGCGGCCTTCCTCCAGAATTTCCACACGAAGCTCCTCACGAACCTCTGGCTTGGACCGGTACCGCTGAAATCGCCCCACATTGGGCGCCAACTGAAGTACTGGGAATTTTAAGCCCAGCGGTGCAGGGGAACACACCCTATGACCTTGGGTTCTTCCTGTTTCAGACCTACAGAAACACAGAGTCTTCTGGGTGAAGTCAGAGATCAGTTTATTGGCTGCAGACCAATTACAGGTATCCAAGAAGTACAACAGCGTGTATGTTCTTAGGAGACTGCTTAAAATTACAGAAACGGGCTTCTCCTTAAATACAAAATATCCTGCTTCAGGCACACATTCCTTGTTTTATGATATGGCCATATACATGTATACATTACAAAACGAAAAGGCAGAGTCATGATGACCATCCCACATTCCAGTTAAGCCAGCCCACAATTATTTACCCAGCAAGGCTCAGATCCCACATCAGATATCAACAGGCCCCAATAAACACGAGCATCTCCTGTTTGGAAAACAAGCCATAAAGCAGGAACAGTCAGGTGTGAAAGAGATTAGCTGGAGGCTCGTGTGGGATGAAAAGGCTTTATGGTGTGTCAAGCCCTGATGCTAATCACAGGTGGCCAGAGGACGGGGAGCTCGTGGGACCGGACTGACCTGGGGCAGCGGAGCCAAGCTGCCCAGGTCACAGAGAAGTCAAAGGAAGGCACATGTGTTCTAAAGGCCCGTATTTGCTTCATGATATGTAGCCTATGTGAGGGCAACCATAAGATGGCCACCGCTCTAAGATGGAACCCACGGAGTCAATGTATAATAACGTATACACAGTGCATTCATAGCTAAAACGTTACACAAAGCACTTGTACATACCGCATTGACCATTCGCGCTTCGCTAATACCGGGATAGACAGGGGTAGGGTACTGTCTCCTACGCGGTCCCAAATTGCAAAGTACGACAACACTACAAAATATGTCTGTCATATTGCCAATGTCAGACCCTGTTATGAGGGGCAAGCAGTGAAAATTGGTCAGCAACAAGGATGTGGCCTATTGGGTAGGGAGGTCTCCCTCAAATCTGGCGAACCATGTTCGAGTCTCGGCAACGATGCACAACATCCTGTGATTCTGGGCAAATCACCTAATCTCCCTATGCCTAACAAAACAAGCATTGGCATAACCAATAGGTCTCGCCTTTGGGACCTTATACGTGTTTAGCCATGCAACAGTTGGTGTTGTTGCACTAAGGATATTGTGCTGCATAACTAGATCCTTATAAGGTCCCAAAAGCGAGACCTATTGGCTATGCCAGTGCTTGTTTTTCCTTGGTTTCCTACTCGTGTTTAGTGCTGGTTTCCCTTTCTGTTGCAGAGCATTCTTGCTCTGAGCTTATGTTCCCTGCAAGGCTGTTTCTGTAAACAGGGCTGAAAATCATGCAGTGTCTGTCACGTTTACAATGCCCTTGCCCCAACTGTGTTTTTATTTTTATTTCTTCCTCAGGCCGACTGCTGTGCTCGGTTCCTCTCAGTACTGCTGGGGGTCACCCTCCAAACCTTCCTGGGCTCATTCACTTCTGTTAAAGGTCCCCACGCCCTCTGCCGAGTTTTTTGTTTCTTGTTAATTATCGCTGTGATTAGTGAGCGTGGACGGTGTTGCCAGCCAGCCCCTGAAGAATAATGGCGGAGGTCTTGGACTATTAAACTCAGCAATGTGAAACCCCCTGGCTTGTAATAAGTGCAGACCCCTGGCCAGTGATAAGTGCGTGCTGAGGCGCTGTTGCACATTAATCAGTGGGGCGGGGGGAGGGGGACAAAGCAGATTACTCCGAGGGCACCCCAGGATTTTAAATCACATCTGGACCATGAGCCCGGTGATCTAACATTACAGATATGTTCAGCTTCCCGGAGACTGGGCATACAAATACAAAGCGATGGCAAACCTATGGAAATTATACATGCTTCAATTATGTGTGATTGTTTCTAGGAGCACAGGCGTGGCTTTGCAATTCACTGCCTCTGTTTCGTCAGTGTGGGGGTTGCTTGTTTACACAGTGTTTAAATCACACTTCTCTAGTTAAAAGCTGTTGGTGGAAAACATAGAGGTTTATGTCTGCACGCTGCCTTGGAGCCACGTGGGTTTATTAGGTCTCGCGTGAGCCAGCGCTTTAGCGCTGCTCTCGCGAGAGCTTTTGTAAAAGGGGGATCTGGAAGTGCAAACTAGTGCTTTTCAGGCCTCCAAATACAGTGCATGTGCGCCGGGCGCGCGCACCATTTGGCAGCCTGAAAGCACTAGTTTGCACTTTCAAATCCCCCATTTACAAAAGCTCATTTCGCGGCCGCTTTGATGAGAACATCAAAGCTGCTGAAAGTGCTCACCATTTGCCACCCCCTCCCTTATCACACTTGCTTACAATGGCGACAGCTTGTTTACAATGTTGGGTTGATTCTTGTGTGGTAAACTGCCTATAGTAGCCTAGAGACAACTTAGCTCGAAAACTGAAGATACCTGACGTGCATATATGCAATGAAACCAGAGGCTGCAGCAACTCTATCAATAAAACAGAGCGACAAAGGGAAGGGATTTTTACCGTAATGAAGCTAAATTACGCAACGTGGCATAGTAGCGTAATCTCTGGCTTTTCATTTAACAATCAAAATGTAAAATGCTGAAAATCACATGAGATTACGCCAGTGTAAGCAACATTTCACCCAGGGTTAGCTACAATCATGCTGCTGAAGTGATTGCTTTTGACATCTGATGTGCCAGGAAAGTCATGAATTTCAGTCCTGACAACACGAACGGAGACTTTCATCCTCCAGAGTTCAATAAATTGAGCAGCATAGGAATGAAAAAACTCTAGAATGACGTACTATTTAGAAACAAGTTACTTATACGTTTAGGTACAACCAATGTGTCAATTTAATAAACAGCTGAACTGTATAAATAAAGAAGCATGTTTAAAAACAGTGATGATGGCTCTTAGAAATTTCTGTTTAAAAATATATTTCAAAACTGTGAGATTATGAAGTGCATTACTAAGTGGTTTTAGACAACGAGTAAATAATAGCATGTTGAGTCCTTTATCACTTTCAGCGCATTTGAGAGTAAAATATGCCTTAGCTTCCTGAAAGCCAAATCTGTTGGGCCTAGTCTTGTTAGTTATATGTTGCCCAGATGAATGATACGACCGGCTTACACCCCAGAGGGCTTACAGAATTCGTAACTGGCTTCACTTGTTTTTATCCAGGTGGCATATGACATGGCCCAGCTCTGCACAGATTGTTACAATAGACGTCTTTACAAGGTGTGCACCAATAGTGTGCAACAGGTTCAGGGTGAATTCCTATAGCATACGAGGCACGTGACCATAATATGCATATGTACATCACTGTGGCTTATTGGGAACACCCTTTTATGTTGTATGTATACGTATATAGGGCAGTAAAGGGGTTAAGGGCCTGATTTAGTTGTTGTAGGATGGATTACTCTATCACAAACACGACGGATATCCCTACTGCTGTATGACAGGTGCCATAGGCTATAAAACGTTTGTAAAATTGAGTTAATAGTGTTTGGGTTGAGAGAGGAACTCTGAAAACATCCCCTCTGATCTGATTTCATGGCCAGTGTCCTGTCCCAGCTCAAACAATTAAGAGGTCTCGGACTTATTTTAGACAACCAGTTAACCAAGACTCCACAGGAAATGCAGGTTACAAAATCCAGATTTGTTCACCTCAAACTATTAAAGGAGGCACCGAAACAGGTATCTCTTATTTATAGCAAGTGTTTACATAAGCCTTGGCTACACCAATGCCACATACCCGAGAATGTGGCTAAATCTTCTTAATCTACTATGGTGAATTCAGAACACTGCCCCCACATGCTCCCAGAGTGGGCAATATAGGCCATGATCCACAAGCCCTGCCATGGTACATTGGCACCAGATTGAACAAGGATTGGCAAAGCTTACAGGTGTGGCTTGCGTTTTGAGTCGTGACTTCAATATTTTAACAAGCATTTACAATGCAATAGGTCTCGCATTTATGCGAGTTTAAGTTATTGGCATTGTAAATGACAAAGCCTTTTATTTATGTTTTAAAAACCAAGACATAAATAAAAGGCATTGTAATTTACAATGCCAATAGGTCAAACTCACGTAAATGCGAGACCTATTGCATTGCAAATGCTTGTTTTTAGGTCTTGCCCGAGCCAGCGAATGCGCTGGTTTGGCGAGACTTATTGAGAGGGCTCCAAAATGTGCTACCAGGCCAGCCTAGAGCTACAGTGCATGTGCACGGGCGCGCGCGCCACTTTTACCACGATTACTTTCACTTTCGCGGCCACACGGCTGCTTGGCATAGCCAATAGGTTTCGCTTTTGGGACCTTATAAGTGTTTCGTTATGCAACTGTTGCATGGCTAAACACTAATAAGGTCCCAAAGGCGAGACCTATTGGCTATGCCAATGCTTGTTTAATGGAGCTCCACTTACAGCTGCCCACAGATGTGCCCCTCAACTGACCCACAATTTACTCGCGGGAGCCCTGCAGTCAAACCCCAGCCCGCCCACTCGAGGCTGCAATAACTGTCAGGTATTGGAAAAGACAGTCAGTCGGGAAATTAGGAATTCTTTTCAAATACTGTCTTCTTCAAGGGCCACTTTATGCATGTCGCCAGGTGAAAGCTGCGCGCACAAAATATTTTGTGAAATCTTTCAGACAGTTACATCATCCCCTAAAAAATACCTGAAAAATGGTATCAGGCAGATTTTGTTCATTTGAATTCAGGGAGAATAGATGTGCAAAGCCCTGAAGTTTCTAGGCACCTAATTAAACACGATGATTCATGGCATGCTTATTGTCAGCAGACTTCAAAATGGTAACGAGCAGAGTCTGACAGAACACAGGATAGATAGTTCGCAGCATCTATTTGTGGTGACAATCTCTGTAAAACAACATGAGACGGGTTCACTCACAAGAGCGTTGAATTTAGCAGTTCACTACGAAGAAGCATCCGAGTGGCACATGCAATACTTCCGCTTTCGCTCGTTTTATCCCACACTCTGCTTTTTAGGTCGAGGGACCGAAGTCGGGAGATCTTATGATTCTTAGAGTGGCTATTTAGCCCGCCTCTCTTTTTGCATCTCCTCCATTGGCTGGCTTCCTAAACGGAGGCCAGCCATTGGAGGAGAGAGCCGTCCCTCCAAATAGGCTCCGTCTTTTTCAGATTCGGGGGCGTGTTCTGTGCTGTTCTTTCCACTTTTTAGCCACGCCCTTTTTAGAACAGCAGGAACACGCCCCCGAATCTGAAAAACGCCGCTGCCTTTCTCCGAGGCATTTCTGCTTCACCTCGGAGAAAGGCGGCGGTGTTCATGGCTGTTTGTGCATTTCTGCCCAAACAGTCGACTCCCTCCGCCCTGCAGACAAAGTCGCTACCGAGATAATTAGAGGATCACAGCTGCGTGTCTCACCCCCAATGATGAGACCCCACCGCTATACACATTCACACCATAGGCGCCCCCACCCCTCGCCATAACACGCACTCCTCGTGCTCACGGGGCACTCTTGAAAGGAAGCACAGAGCCCGATACATTTAGAAGGGCCGTTTTGATAGCATATATTTATATGCACTTAGAAAAGATGTTATTTTTTGATGTGGTAATTTGAAAAACGTCCCTTAACGGTTACAAGATAGCGCCTCCCTGCGATACCTGACGAGATCCCGCTCTGTACGGCAGCACGTGCTGGGAAGAGACAAAGAACCCCCCATAGGCCGACCTGTCATATTTTTGTCAGAGCGTTTGTTTTCTTTACTTTGGAGCCGCCACGGTTCTTTGTTTTATTTGCCTGCCCTCCCTCCCGGTGTCCCCGTCTCCTTTTTTAAAGTTTGAAGGGTGGGTGGAGTTTGCAGTAACAAACGCACAAGATGGCGGCTCCCAGGCGGGCGTGAAGAGACTGCACAGCGCTCCCCGGGATCTCTTTGGTGGCAAAGCATCTCCCCCCCCCCAGTGTTTCAAAAGCGGGAGGGTTCCGTGTACTGCAGGCAGCGGCGGCACAGGCTCCTCCTCCGGTGCGCGGGAGGTGAGGCAGCTCTGCTCGCCGCCGTTCTGGAGGCAGCTCCGATGGACAGGCACAAGATGGTGGCTCCCAGTGGCATTAGCTACACAGGAGAGCAGTAGCGGGGGCCAAGGGCTCACACGCAGGGCACTGGGCCCAATCCCCGGGTTAGGAAACCGGCAACAGATAGTAGCACGCTCCCCTAGGCTGACGGACCAGTGGAGGAGGCGGGACCAGCAGAAGGCAGCGGCAGCTCTTCTCTCCTAAGATGGCGGCTCCCACAGTCTCCATGTCCGGCCTTTAAACCAGCCCCCTCTGGTGCTCCCGTGAAGCCCCCACAAACGAAGACTACCCCCAGTCGGAACCCAGTTCTGTACGTTTTTCGTCGCACCTGATTACGTCACATTTGTGGTTTATTCTCATTGGACGTAATGGCTGCCGCTACACCCCCCTGTGGCCACCTGTGCCCCCGCCTCACAGCCCCCCTTGAACGCCTTACAACCCCAATGGAAGCGGGTGGTGGGCTGGTCGGGCCCGGTGCCGAGGCCCCGGCACGGACATCGCGCAGTGGCCATCAAGGAGCTCATCGTGGTGTTCGGTGGCGGTAACGAAGGGATAGTAGACGAGCGGCACGTTTACAACACCGGTGAGTCTGTGGTGTAGGTCTGCAAAACCTCGGGGTGGTGGGGTACAACTGTATTGACCAGGATGCATGCGGCGCTGGAATAGCGGGTACCTGGTACTGATACCTAACGGGGTTGGACTGGTAAAAAGGTGTGATTGCAGTGCCCCCTTGTGGTGCCTGAGTGAGGTGGCTTGGTGGGGCATGTGAGAGGTAGATTGTCTTGTGTGTGGTAAACATGGTGGCTGTGGCTTCAGCCTGCTCTGTTGCTTGTAGCTGGAAAACACGTTCGCTGCATGCACGCTCCTGTTTAGTTCTCTCCTCTTTAATGTGGCTCCCACGCCAAGTTTAATATTTCAAACCCCTTTCATCAATGCATGCTTGTAACCAAAGTCGTACTGTCTCCTGCAGGTGTGCCTCTGTATTCAAAGCTCGTTTGCCACAGGCGTTGTTTTTATTCCGTTTTCTCGCGGTCTGGCCTGCGCGGCATTAACCCAGCTATTTGTCCCATGCTTCCCCATGACGTCAGCGCGCACAGCGCGCGCCGACGTCATCAGGAAGCACTGGGACGCCTGGAAGCCATTTGCTTCCAGGCGTCCAGGCAAGGAGCAGGTGAGTTTTGTGCTCCGGTGGGTCCGCGGGGGGGATTTTCTAGGTATTGAGGCATCGGGGGAGAGGAAAGAGTATTTCCTCTCCCCTGATGTCTCAATACAGGGCATTCCTGCAGCACGATCGCGCACAGCCACCACTAGGCACCAGGGATGCTTTATTGTTGTGGCATCACCGGGCTCACACAAAATTAACACCACCCAGCGTTCCCCCAGGTCTCCCGGTAAAATGGTGCCTCACTTGTGTGGGAGGCCCAAGTACCCGCGGCAGGCAAGTGCCCAAAACCTAGTGAGGCGAAATCCACATTGCCTATCAAAAAAATGTTTGGGCCCTTGCCTGCCGCGGGTACTTGGGTCTCCCACAAAAGTGAGGCACCATTTTTACTGGGAGAGCTGGGGGAACGCTGGGTGGTGGTAAATTTATGTGAGCCCAGTGATGCCACAACTTTCCCACCCCAAAAAGTGATTTTTTCAGCTAAAATGAGGTTTGCAGGGGATTCTGGGTAAGGAAACGTTGGGGGATCCACGCAAGCCATACCTCCCTGGAAGCCGACGGGTGTCTAGTTTTCAGAAAAGCGTGGGTTTGGTAGGTTTCCCTAGATGGCCGCCGAGCACCGGGCCAAAAACCCAAGTGACCCCCCTTGCAAAACCAGGTGGTTTTGCGATAGGCCATTTTGATGTCGCCTCTCTACGTTTTGGGCCCTTGCCTGCCGCGGGTACTTGGGCCTCCCACACAAGTGAGGCACCATTTTTACCGGGAGACCTGGGGGAACACTGGGTGGTGGTAAATTTGTGTGAGCCCGGTGATGCCACAACTTTCCCACCCCAAAATGTGTGAAAAAAGTGATTTTTTCAGCTAAAATTGAGGTTTGCAGGGGATTCTGGGTAAGGAAACGTTGGGGGATCCACGCAAGCCATACCTCCCTGGAAGCCGCCGGGTGTCTAGTTTTCAGAAATGTGTGGGTTTGGTAGGTTTCCCTAGATGGCCCCCGAGCACCGGGCTAAAAACCCAAGTGACCCCCCTTGCAAAACCAGGTGGTTTTGCGATAGGCCATTTTGATGTCACCTCACTACGTTTTGGGCCCTTGCCTGCTGCGGGTACTTGGGCCTCCCACACAAGTGAGGCACCATTTTTACCGGGAGAGCTGGGGGAACGCTGGGTGGTGGTAAATTTGTGTGAGCCCGGTGATGCCACAACTTTCCCACCCCAAAATGTGTGAAAAAAGTGATTTTTTCAGCTAAAATTGAGGTTTGCAGGGGATTCTGGGTAAGGAAACGTTGGGGGATCCACGCAAGCCATACCTTCCTAGAAGCCGCCGGGTGTCTAGTTTCCAGAAATGTGTGGGTTTGGTAGGTTTCCCTAGATGGCCACCGAGCACCGGGCCAAAAACCCAAGTGACCCCCCTTGCAAAACCAGGTGGTTTTGCGATAGGCCATTTTGATGTCGCCTCTCTACGTTTTGGGCCCTTGCCTGCCGCGTGTACTTGGGCCTCCCACACAAGTGAGGCACCATTTTTACCGGGAGACCTGGGGGAACGCTGGGTGGTGGTAAATTTGTGTGAGCCCGGTGATGCCACAACTTTCCCACCCCAAAATGTGTGAAAAAAGTGATGTTTTCAGCTAAAATTGAGGTTTGCAGGGGATTCTGGGTAAGGAAACATTGGGGGATCCACACAAGCCATACCTCCCTGGAAGCCGCCGGGTATCTAGTTTTCAGAAATGCATGGGTTTGGTAGGTTTCCCTAGATGGCCACCGAGCACCGGGTCAAAAACCCAAGTGACCCCCTTGCAAAACCAGGTGGTTTTGCGATAGGCCATTTTGATGTCGCCTCACTACGTTTTGGGCCCTTGCCTGCCGCGGGTACTTGGGCCTCCCACACAAGTGAGGCAACATTTTTACCGGGAGACCTGGGGGAACGCAGGGTGGTGGTAAATTTGTGTGAGCCCGGTGATGCCACAACTTTCTTACCCCAAAGTGTGTGAAAAAAGTGATTTTTGTCAGCTAAAATTGAGGTTTGCAGGGGATTCTAGGTAAGGAGACGTTGGGGGATCCATGCAAGCCATACCTCCCTGGAAGCCGCCGGCTGTCTAGTTTTCAGAAATGCGTGGGTTTGGTAGGTTTCCCTAGGTGCCGGCAGGGCTAGGGTTCAAATAGTCACTTTGCCAAACAAGGGTCATTTTTCACTGCAAAATTGAGGTGTGACCACGTTGCGTTTCGCGCCGTTTCCTGTCGCGGGCACTAGGCCGACCCGCACAAGTGAGGTACCATTTTTCTCGTAGGACTTTGGGGAATGCGGGATGGGTGGAAATTTGTGGATCCACGCAGATTCCAGAACTTTCCATTACAGAAATGTGGGGAAAATGTGGTTTTTTTGTCAATTTTTTTACGTTTGCAAGGGATTCTGGGTAACAGACCATGGTGGGAGGCTGTCAAGTCACCCCATCCTGGATAACCCTGGGTGTCTAGTTTTCAAAAATGTATAGGTTTGCTAGGTTTCCCTAGGTGCCAGCAGGGCTAGGGTTAAAAAACTACAGCTCGTCACTTTGTCAAAAAAGGGTCATTTTTCACTGCAAAATTGAGGAGTGACCACGTTGCGTTTTGCGCCGTTTCCTGTCGTGGGCACTAGGCCGACCCGCACAAGTGAGATACCATTTTTCTCGTAGGACTTTGGGGAACGCGGGGTGGGTGGAAATTTGTGGATCCCCGCAGATTCCAGAACTTTCCATCAAAGAAATGTGGGGAAAATGTGTTTTTTTTGTCCATTTTTTACGTTTGCAAGGGATTCTGGGTAACAGACCATGGTGGGAGGCAGTCAAGTCACCTCATCCTGGATTCCCCTGGGTGTCTAGTTTTTAAAAATGTATAGGTTTGCTAGGTTTCCCTAGGTTCCGGCAGGGCTAGGGTTCAAAAACTACAGCTTGTCACTTTGCCAAAAAAGGGTCATTTTTCACTGCAAAATTGAGGTGTGACCACGTTGCGTTTTGCGCCGTTGCCTGTCGCGGGCACTAGGCCGACCCGCACAAGTGAGGTACCATTTTTCTCGTAGGACTTTGGGGAACGCGGGGTGGGTGGAAATTTGTGGATCCGCGCAGATTCCAGAACTTTCCATCACAGAAATGTGGGGAAAATGTGTTTTTTTTGTCAATTTTTTCCGTTTGCAAGGGATTCTGGGTAACAGACCATGGTGGGAGGCAGTCCAGTCACCCCATCCTGGATTTCCCTGGGTGTCTAGTTTTCAAAAATGTATAGGTTTGCTAGGTTTCCCTAGGTGCCGGCAGGGCTAGGGTTCAAAAACTACAGCTAGTCACTTTGCCAAAAAAGGGTCATTTTTCACTGCAAAATTGAGGTGTGACCACGTTGCGTTTTGCGCCGTTTCCTGTCGCGGGCACTAGGCCGACCCGCACAAGTGAGGTACCATTTTTCTCGTAGAACTTTGGGGAACACGGGGTGGGTGGACATTTGTGGATCCGCACAGATTCCAGAGCTTTCCATCACAGAAATGTGGGGAAAATGTGTTTTTTTTGTCAATTTTTTACGTTTGCAAGGGATTCTGGGTAACAGACCGTGGTGGGAGGCAGTCAAGTCACCCCATCCTGGATTCCCCTGGGTGTCTAGTTTTCAAAAATGTATAGGTTTGCTAGGTTTCCCTAGGTGCCGGCAGGGCTAGGGTTCAAAAACTACTGCTCGTCACTTTGCCAAAAAAGGGTCATTTTTCACTTTAAAATTGAGGTGTGACCACGTTGCGTTTTGCGCCGTTTCCTGTCGCGGGCACTAGGCCGACCCACACAAGTGAGGTACCATTTTTATCGTAGGACTTTGGGGAACGCGGGGTGGGTGGAAATTTGTGGATCCACGCAGATTCCAGAACTTTCCATCACAGAAATGTGGGGAAAATGTGTTTGTTTTGTCAATTTTTTACGTTTGCTAGGGATTCTGGGTAACAGACCACGGTGGGAGGCAGTCAAGTCACCCCATCCTGGATTCCCCTGGGTGTCTAGTTTTCAAAAATGTATAGGTTTGCTAGGTTTCCCTAGGTGCCGGCAGGGCTAGGGTTCAAAAACTACAGCTAGTCACTTTGCCAAAAAAGGGTCATTTTTCACTGCAAAATTGAGGTGTGACCACGTTGCGTTTTGCGCCGTTTCCTGTCGCGGCCACTAGGCCGACCCGCACAAGTGAGGTACAATTTTTCTCGTAGGACTTTGGGGAACACGGGGTGGGTGGAAATTTGTGGATCCACGCAGATTCCAGAACTTTCCATCACAGAAATGTGGGGAAAATGTGTTTTTTTTTGGTCAATTTTTTACGTTTGCAAGGGATTCTGGGTAACAGACCATGGTGCGAGACAGTCAAGTCACCCCATCCTGGATTCCCCTGGGTGTCTAGTTTTAAAAAATGTATAGGTTTGCTAGGTTTCCCTAGGTGCCGGCAGGGCTAGGGTTCAAAAACTACAGCTAGAGTCTTCGCCAAAAATGTGTAAATTTTCAGTGTGAAAATGTGGTGTGTTCACCTTAGGTTTTGAGCCACTTCCTGTCGTGGGCACTATGCCTACCCACACAAGTGAGGTACCATTTTTATTGAGAGACTTAGGGTAGTTCAGATTTGTAAAGCAACTGTTATTACCTATTGATTTTTGATGCATTTCTCCCTTCCAAATGAAAGACATTGTGTAAAAAAAAAGTCATTTTGAAAAATGACCAATAATTGTTATGCAAGTATGAGTATTCCCAATTTAGAAAATGTGCTAATATGCACTGTTTCTAAACTGTGTAATTTGTTCCCATTTCAGAAATACATAGGTGTCTTTCATACCGATTTTTCCATGTATACATTTTCCCACAATAATTGCTATAGACCCGGAACAAAAAAAAATAAATTACAAAATGCTGCTCAGTTTTTTACTCTGGGTTCGTTGGGCTCCTGGTGAACCTACAAGTCCTATATATCCCCACAACCAGGAAAATCCACCGGATGTAATGGTAAATTTCTTTCAAAGAGATGTCATAATTAGAAGAAGTTACAGGTGAAAACGTTGACTCAAAAGGCTGCTTTTTTCAACAAATTTTAATTTTTCCTATATTTAACTGTTAGTTTCTATAAAGAAACCTTGATGGATCTACACAAATGACCCCTTGCTGAATTCAGAATTTTGTCTACTTTTCAAAAATGTATAGCTTTCCAGGATCTATTATTGCTTTTCTACCCATTTCTACCATTATCTGGAAGGAGGTTGAAAGCACAAAAAATAGCAAAAATAGCGTATGTCCCAGAAAAATGTCAAAATTGTGTAAAAAATGTTGGATTTCTGACAAAAACCTGTCATTCCCTAAAAGCTGGATAAATGGTGATTACAGCCCCACAAACCCTTTTTTGATATCATTTGCAGAAAAAAACCTAGACGCTTTCATTTGCAGTCACTTTTCCCAATTTTTCACAAAAAAACTAAATTGTGCTGTATTTTGACTAATTTCTGGGAACCCTCTATGAGAATCCACAAACCCTGGGTACCTTTAGAATCCCCATGATGTTGGAAGAAAAGGACGCAAATTGGGCATGGATACCTACTGTGGTCAAAAAGTTACAGGGGCCTAAGCGCGCACTTCTGCCACCGGCTTTGGCTGGGCCGCATTTCAAATTGCCCCAGCTGCTTCTAAAGAAAAACACTTTTAAAAAAAAACACCTCTGCGCAGCAAACACCTGTGTTAGATAGCCAGGATGCCATGGGGGTTGGGGAACTTGGGCTGCCTGCCTATTCACAACTCAGCTTGCTCAGACACCATCTGTCACAGTTCTGCAGGCACTGTTTTAAACATGGCCAGACATTTCCCTATTACATGAAGACATTTTTTGAGCACACATTTAGGGACACATTTTTTTTTTTTTTACATAACCCTACATGCACTGCTAACCTAACACAGGCTTCAACACATGCTCACACTCTGACACAACCCCTGTGCCACACCCCCGCCCCAACCCAGTTCCGGGTAGGGCTGTCACACATACACATACATCATTCCACATTATTTCTGCACAGTTTTATGGGCATGGCACCTGTCACTTTCAGTTTGATGAGGAAAGGTATCCTGTCTTACTACTTATACCCCTTACAACTACCACAGCTCCTGTGATGGCCAGGGCCCTCCTGGGAACTTTTTCCAGAGTGGGGTTCCCTAAGGAGGTCTTAACTGAGAGAGGTAGAAACTTCATGTCTAGTTACATCCCTGTAATGTGGAAGGAGTGTGGAGTGAATTACAAATTCACCACACCCTATCACCCACAATGCAATAGGTGGTTGAAAGGTTCAACAAAACCCAAAAGAGCATGATCATGGGCCTCCCAGAAAAGCTCAGGCAAAAATGACATATCCTGTTGCCCTGCCTTCTCTTTGTCTACAGAGAGGTCCCACAAAAGGGGATTGGCTACAGCCCTTTTGAACATTTGTTTGGGCATCCATTTAGGGGTCCCTTGTGCTTGGTGAAGGAGGGATGGGAGTTACATCTCAAACCTCCCAAGCAAGACATAGTGGACTATGTACTTGGTCTCCGTTCCAGGATGGCTGAGTACATGCAAAAGGACAGCAAAATCCTTGAGGCGAGTCAAGAATTGCAAAAAGCTTGGCATGACTTAAAGGTTGTACTGACTGTTTATTAGTCAGGATAGAAAGTATGGGTGTTGGAGCCTGTGGCCCCAGCAGCTCTCCAAGACAAGTGGAATGGACCCCATACTATTCTTGATTAGAAGAGAGAGGTGACCTACTTGGTGGACATTGGAACTCCTAGGAGCCCCCACAGGGTGCTCCATGTACACAGGCTCAAACCCTTTGTGGACAGGACAGACATGGGCTTGATCATGGCTACTGATGAAGGACAGGAGGAAGAGAGTGACCCACTCCCTGACCTCCTCTCACAGAACCCTGATGATGGCTCAGTTGATGGTGTAGCCTTGGCAGGCAGCCTCACTGAGCAACAGCAGATTGATTTCAGGAAGGTCCTTAGTCAATACAGGCACATGTTTTCTTTGAATCCTAGTCAGACCACTTGGTGTACCCATGAAATGGACACATGTGAGAGCCTCCCTGTTAAAAGTACGATTTACAGGCAGCCTGACCATGTCAGAGATTGCATCAGGACTGAGGTCCAAAAGATGCTGGAATTGAGAGCAATTGAACCCTCAGATAGCCCTTGGGCTAGTCCAGTGGTCCTGGTACCCCAACCTCATACTCAGGGTGGTAAAAGAGAAATGAGGTTTTGTGTGGTCTACAGGGGGCTCAATGCAGTCACTAGGACTGATGCTCACCCTATTTCTAGGGCAGATTAACTCATTGATACTTTGGCCTCCGCCAAGTTCTTGAGTACATTTGACCTTACTGCTGGATATTGGCAAATCAGACTAGCTGAGGATGCCAAACCAAAAACAGCATTTTCAACCCCTAGTGGGCATTATCAATTTATTGTAATGCCCTTTGGCTTGAAGAATGCACCTGCCACATTCCAAAGGCCTGGAAGCCTATAGTGCAGCATATCTTGATGAAATAGCTGTCTTTAGCTCCACCTGGAAGGATCACCTGGTCCACCTGAAGAATGTTTTGGAGGCTCTGCTGAAAGCAGGCCTCACTATCAAGGCCACCAAGTACCAGATACGCCAGAGTAAGGTTGTGTACCTTGGCCACCTTGTGGGTGGAGGCCAGGTTCAACCATTGCAGAGCAAAATCCAGACCATCATGGACTGGGTTGCTCTTACTACCCAGACTCAGGGCAGAGCTTTCTTGGGCCTGACTGGGTACTACAGGAGGTTTGTAAAAGGATATGGGTCTATAGTGACTCCATTGAATGACCTTCCCTCAAAGAGTATGCCCAAGAAAGTTCAGTGGACAGTTAGCTGTCAGAAGACATTTGATGATCTCAAGCTCTCCATGTGCACTGCTCCCATTCTGCAAAGTCCTGACTTTTCCAAACAATTCATTGTCTAAACAGATGCATTTGAGTTTGGGGTAGGGGCTGTGTTGTCACAACTTAATGCAGATGGTCAGGAGCAACCAGTAGCTATTATTAGCAAAACGTTGACCCCTCAAGAGAAACGTTGGTCAACGATTGAGAGGGGATCCTTGTTTAGCACTCACTGCATTGTTCAGACAGACCATAAGCCCCTCTTATGACGAAAACAGATGAAGGGTGAAAACCCTAGACTTTTGAGGTGGTCCATTTCCCCACAGGGGATGGACTATACAGTGGAACATAGACCTGGGAGTAACCATGTCAATGCAGATGGACTCTCCAGATATTTCCACTTAGAAAATGAAGACTCAACTGGGCAAGGTTATTCTCATCTCCTTACATTTGGGGGGGAGTTGTGTAGGAAAGTAGGATCTGCTTCTTATGGTTACCCCCACTTTTTGCTTGATGTTACACTGTTTTTGACTAGTCTGACTGGGATCCTGCTATGCAGGACCCCAGTCTATTTGCTTTCTCCTATAAATGTATTGACATGTACTTAGGTACACCCCAGATTGGATACTGGGGTACCCTTGTAAGCCCCCAGTATATGGTACACATGTACCCAGGGCATAGGTACCCCAGAGACCTCTCATTGGCTGAAGCATGTATTATGCCATCCATGAGAGACCATGCAAAATGGAACTATGGGTCTGCCATTGCAGTCTGTGTAAGCTGGTGCATGCACCACTTACGATAGATACAGGTTTACTATATCTATAGGTCACTACACTTAAAACTATAAGTCACTCCTATAGCAGGCCTTAACAATCCTGAAGGCAGGGTGCTGAGTTTTATGTGAGACGGTGCCCTTGCATGAGCAGAGCCCCTCTGCAGCCTTCAGAGACCATTCTCCCGGGTTGTCTGTGACACAGCTCGACATATAGGTAGAGGTGCATTAAAACCTTGCTGTAAATGCTATCTCGAAAACGGCTAAAACAAAACATGTTGTGTTTTGTATCAAACACCTTGGAATCATACCTCCACACCATGATTGGTATGATTCCACTCCTCAGTAGCAAGCTTTGTGGGCCCCTGGTCTTCCCGGTACCAGCCTTCTCGACCCGGACAGCACAAAATGGATGCTGCTGATCAGAGACACATTTCTTTCCTCCTGCTGCTGAGCCAAGCTCGAGCAGAGGAAGGTAGCACAGTAGGCATCCTGTCACAGGATTTAGTTTATTTGAACTGGGTGTGTGCACTTCCAAAGTGCCTGAAAGTCTGCACGAGGGCACATGTGGTGTCCCTGTGCATAGTCCAGCTCAAACCAGTTCTGGTGCGAAACTGGACAAAGGACATGGGTGTAACCACCCCCTCGTCCTGACCCTCCCCAAGGAGGATTCCTTGAATCTGTCCAACCCTCTCCCGCTGGTATAAAAGGGCTTACCTGGCTGGAGGACCCTAGATTAGACGTCGACAAGATTCTGAACAAGAAACCACTGACTTTCGACTGTCTGGACACTCTAGACTTTGACTGGGCCCGACTTCGTCTCCCTCTCTGTCCAAAGCATAGTCTGTGCCCGTGCACCATACAGGCTCTCTGCAGGACCTGTGGAGCATCAAGGACAACTGAAGTGTCTCCCTTGGGGTGAGGGATTCACCGTAATGCAACTGACCGGTCTGCTGTTCCTGAGCTCCTGTGGACTCCGAAGATTCCAGCAAAACAGGAGGTGGGTTCCTATGTTCCTTGAGGTTGAGCTGCCCTCTCACCGAGTTTGAGGCCAGTATCCTTCGTGGGAACCGCATAACCCAAATCCCTGTGCACCACATACTTTTGCAATTGCATATGCTTGTTGCTGTTCCCCAACTGCGTGCATTGGGCTACGGATAGCCTCAACCTCTGCTCCTTTTGTACCAGGGACTTTGGTCTCCTCGCACTCTGTGTCCTGCAAGCTGTTGTTTGGTGAAACTGCTAGAGGTCCCCCTGCGACTCCTGTGCCTTTGGCCTGTGCGTCCAATTGAGGGACGATACTGATTTTCTTGGGCTCCCCTGGTTGCTCCAGGCCTGCCCTGACTCCCCTTGCTGTGGTGATTCCTCTGGTCCTTTCTTTGCCATACCGTAAACCTTTCTTGACCTTCTTCGTGGGTTGCCGTTGCCAAGGCTTGTTGGTGCTCCTGCCGGACGCCAACCCCTCAGCACTCAATATCCTTCGTGGGACAGCTCGTATCCAGCTCTTGGTTGTCCTCAACGTCTCCTGGTCCCTGCAGCTGTAGAGTCAAGGTCTCCTTCGCACCTGAAGCATCCGACATCGGTGGGCATTCGTCTACTGAGCCCCTTGTCACTCCTGAGTGACCCAGACTCTGTCCCCCTCTGCTTTCAGGTTCCTCCCATCAAGAATCCACCTGTGGATTGCACCATACACTTTTCTTCTTTCTAGCAGTGGCATTTCTTTGAAGACTGCCATTGAGAACGGCGGCGGTTTCCGACGCCACTTCAGACCTATGCACCCCACTTCCCTGGGATAGATAACTCTGGTAATTTGGTATCCACGGGTGGGGTGGCTCTCCAACCTTCTATGTTCCAAAGGGTTTCCTCGTAATCCACTGGGAAGGGTTCTTAAACGTTAAAATGGCAACCGCGACTCTCCCATTGCATTGTACGTCGCATGCAGTTGTGTTCTCAAACTGCATCCATCCTCTGTGGGGTCCCTACTCACTCTCCTTGGGTGGTTCCTTGGGCTCCCAGTGATTCTACACATTCTAGACACTGTCTTGACTCGAGTCTAGGTTCTATTACTACTATTTTAGTATATGGTTTGGTCTCCCCCTGGAGCCCACTGTGTATTAGTGCTACTTACAATTGTTTCTGTGCTTTGTGTTTATCTGCGTGTAGCAGATACTGTGAGGTATTTAAGGTGTTATAATAATAAATATATATTCTTATAACTACTGTGTGGTCCTCCTTTCATTTAACCAATACAATAAGATTGTATTCTGGTAAAACAGGCTGCTTAACATTCTTTCAAGACTAAGCCTGAAGGCTGCTCTTCACAGCTACCACTTGGATAGCTTTCATAAGATCATCTTTGACCTCTTAAATCACCATAAGGGTTGTTTGGACGGGTGAAGGTGCCCACTTTAATTAGTAGACATCATATACCAGGCCAACTTCTCACAAAGTGCAAAAGTGGTGATAAATAAAACTTTCTCCGGGGGTCCGGATCAACTTTATTCAGTCCGGGTGTGAGGATGGAACACAATTTAGAAGGATATCACCTTTGAGTCAGTGAGGGTTCTTGTCCTAAAAGGATTTCTTCCCTGACATCTCCATCACACATACACTTATTGGTATATAGGACATTACTTGGATGTAGGAGATACGCCTGTCCTGATTCTCTGTGTGAGAATTTGGCCTGGTATATGCTGTCCACTAGTTCTAGTGGGCCCCTTGCACCAGTCCAAACCACCCTTATTGATGATTAGATTTAAGACAACCTTTATTGAAAGCTATCCTAGTGGTCGCTATGGAGAGCAGCCTTCGGGCTAAGTCTCGAAGGAATGTAAAGCAGCTTGGTTTACCAGATTATAACCTCCTGAAGAGCAAATGAAAGGAGAACCACACTAGGTATATATATAAAATATATGTATTTATTACTAAACACTCTCTACTAACCTCTTTATGAGATTAGAGAGCAAGGCACACAATAATACAGTTATAAAACGACAGAAAAAAGCACAATATACAATGGGCCCCAGGTGGAGACAAAACCATATATTAAGATAGTGGTATAAGAACCACAACTTGACTAGACACAGTGACTAGAGCAGGTAGAATCGCTAGGACCCCAAGGAACCACCCAAGGTAGTGACACAGGGGACCCACGAGGTACGTGTGCAGTGTGAGAACACAGCGGCGAGCCCCGTACAATTCTATGGGAAAGTCACGGTTGGAATTTTAAAGTTTAAGGACACTTAGGAGAGGACTTTGAGCAAAGCCTTTCAGACTTAGAGGGTTCTAGGGCCAGCAGCCACGGGAGCACCGGAGTACTCGTGTTAACTCACCCAGGGAAGCCGGGTGCATAGGTGTCAAATGGTGTCGGTAATCGTTGTCGTTTTCAACGGCGATGTACTGCAAAGTGCTGCTGCCGTGGAAAGGAGAAGTGTCCGGTGTGATCCAAGCCTGGATCAAAGATGTGAAGAACCTGAAAGCAGAGGGGACAGAGTCTGGGTCACTTGCCAGTGACCAGGGGCATGATAGACTAATGCCCACCGATGTCGGGTGGTTCAGGTGTGAAGAGGTGAAGCTTGACTCCACTGCCACGGGGACCAGTAGGCGTCGACGATGACCACAGTCCACAGGCGAGCTGTCCCACGAAGGATGTCGAGTGCTGGGGGGTCCGTTTCCAGATTGGAGACCAACAAGACTTGGCAACGACAACCTACGCGGTGAGAGTAAAAAGGCTTCGGTGTGGACCAGCAAGGTCCTGTGGACTCCCCAAATGATGGAGAGTCAGGGCACTTCTGGAGCAACCAGGTAAGCCCATTGACAGTTAAAGTACCCTTCTCAGGGACCCACAAGTCGACGGACAAGGGATCGCAAAGGGACCGCAAGAGGAATCACTCAATACCAGCCCACGGGTCACTCGAGGAGTGTAGGCCAGTAATCTTCGGTGGAATCACTGCTCGGGGTCTGGACTACAAGTAGACCAAAGCACAGCCTAAGGGATCGCCAAAAAGCATATGCTGCTGCAAATGGTCACTGTGTCCAGGGGTTCAGGTTGCACGGTCCCCACAAGGGCTTTGGATCTCAGGTTTGCTGAGAGCACGGATCGGCCTCGGGGAAGCTTGGAAACCCACCTCCTGTGTTGCAAAATCTTCAGAGTCCTTCAGGAGCTGCATAGTTGCAAACCGGACAATTGCGTCTTTGGTGCCTGCCTTGCAGGGGAGTAACTCCTTTACTCCAATGGAGATTATTTGGTCATCCAACATCGTGTAGATAGTAGAAGTTCTGGAATTCTGTAGCAGAGTTTCGTCCAGGTAAATCTAAAGTCCTGTAGTCAGGGGTTCCTACTTTATACCCAAGGAAGGGGTGGGACAAACTCTGGGGACCCACCTATGGGAGGGTTAGGACAGAGGGGTGGCTACACCCATACCCTTTGTCCAGTTTCACGCCAGAGCAGGGGCTGGTAGCCCCTGCAACCGGTTTGAGCTGGACTATGCACAGGGACATCAAATGTGCCCCCGGTGCAGACTTCAAAGCACTCTTGGAGTGCACCCACCCAGCCCCAATACAATAAATCCTGTCTGGGAGGTGGTCACACCTCCCTGTGACAGGAAACCCCTGCTGGAGTTTCATCCAGCAGCAGGAGGGCAGACTCGTGTCTGTGGCTGGCAGCATCCATTTTGTGATGCCAGGGCTTGCAAAGCTGCTACCGGGTATACCAGTGCTGTCATATTTCTCCCTCTAGTAGGGTGGAATCATACCTCCCACACCAGTTAATGGTGTGGAGGTATGATTTCAAGGTGTTTGACACCAAACACAACATGTTTCCGTGCAGCCATTCCGAAGTTAGCATTTACCGTGAGTTTATAATGCACTTAAGAGTATATGGTCTGGCTGCATCACAAACAACCCCGGAATAAAGGTTCCGAAGGCTGCAGAGGGGCTCTGCTCATGCAGGGGCACCCTCTCACATAAAACCCAGCACCCTCCCTTCAGGATTGATAAGGCCTGCCATAGGGGTGACTGATAGTTTTATATGTGCAGTGATATGGAGAGATATAGGGAACCTATATCTCAGTAAGGAGTGCATACACCACCTTACACAGGCTGCTGTAGCAGACCTGTTGTGTCATTTTACATGGCTTCCCAGGGGTGGCACAATACATGCTGCAGCCCCTGGTAGGCCTCTGAGGTACCTATGCCCTGGGTGCATTGTATACCATATACTAGGGACTCATAAGTGTACCCCAGAATCCAATCTGGAGTGTACCTAAAGTACATGTACTCAATTTAAAGGGGAAAGCAGATAGGCTGGGGTCCTGAATAGCAGGATCCCAGCCAAACTAAGTCGAAAACCAGCAAAACACCAGGAAAAAAGTGGGGGCAACCATGCAGTCAGATTCCACCTTCCTACCCTCTGTATAACCAGGCGTACATATTTGTGAGTTCAATGTGGGAAGTGTTTTCATGTTGTTTATGAGGACCAGTGAATGGGGTGAGTGTAGCTTATTGTCCATGGGGACGCAGCATTTAGCAATCTGATGGATTAGGTGGTGTGAGAGATATGCACACTATTTTTGTTTTCATCTCTCTGCAGGTCTATTTATGGAATCTCTTTTGTTCATAATCCCACTTTGAGTCATCCATTCTGAGATACTGTGTCTACTGTTTAAAGCTATTGATCCTGAACAGGCATAGATTAAACGGTAGACAATAGTGGAGTTATATGCTGGAATGTTCTTTGTTACTATCTGATTGTCATTGCGAGGTGTCAAGAAGTGGTCGCTCTCTGTAGCATGTAGCTGTATGGATCAGATCAGAATAGTCTCTGTGCTGCATAACACGTCTGCAGCAGGTTCAGCTGACTGCTCCTGAGCTTACTCAAGGTGAGGATGAATGATGAGTGTGTGAGCTCTGTACTGCGCGAGACGAGTGAGTTCAAGATGAGTGCAGAAGTGATACCTTGAGGAGGTATATATATTTTTGGTGCAAATCCCCATCCACAAATATGTTAGTAAATAGGAATTTGCACAAACAATATGGCTGGGTGCTTGTAATGCTTGAAATGGAAATAAAAAAAGTGTAAGTATCTTATGATCTATAGTGACTGTTTTCAACTGACAAGTGCTGGCACTGTGCCATTAAAAGTAGAACACCGGTGCTGAAAAGTGTAGGTACTCTCCCATTAAAAGTAGTGCCCCTGTGCTGAGAAGTACAGGTACTCTCCCATTAAAATTAGTGCCCCAGTGCTGAGTAGTACAGGTACTCTCCCATTAAAAGTAGTGCACCAGTACTGAGAAGTGCAGATGCTCTCCCATTAAATGTATTACAGCAGTACTGAGAAGTGCTGGCACTGTCCCATTAAAAGTAGTGCACCCGTGCTGAGAAGTGCAGGTACTCTCCCATTAAATGTACTGCACCAGTGCTGAGAAGTGCAGATACTCTCCCCTTAAATGTATTACAGCAGTGCTGAGAATTGCAGGTACTCTCCCATTAATAGTAGTGCACCAGTGCTGAGAAGCACAGGTACTCTCCCATTAAAAGTAGTACATCAAAGCTAAGAAGTGCAGGTACACTCCCTTTCAAATTTTTAAAAGTGCAGGCACTCAGTACCAAACAGCACCTGCCCATTTAAAGCACTGGTTGCATGTGACTGCACATGAACCACCTATAGCACACCCCCTTGACGCAAAGTTGTAAAAGGCACAAGTTGTTCTTAACACTGACTCCCAAAAAACATTCTAGATTACAAACTGTAGAAAAGAGATGAAGATGGCTCAGGCTTTCTAATAGAAAATAATTTCTTTAACTCTGGCCCTCTTTACTGCTTTGGAGGCAGGAGACACTTCGATGTAATTCGAAACTTTTTAACGTCTCATTGAAAGTTAACATAATGATAATGGCAAGTGGAGGAGAGAAGCACACAGTGTGATTCATACGGACCTTCTCAATCTCAAGAAGTAGTAGCTATTAGGAGAGTACCGTGACATGGGCAACACTGAAAACCCCAAATTATTGGCAGCTCCCATCAGTTCTACAGAACTGATTGCCATCATTAATGCCAACTGCTGAGAAAAATGCCTGGAGTGTATTTCAAATTTAAGGAACACAGGCAGTGTTGTGTTCCATCATTACCACTCACCTGACCTCAAGATTCCAGGACACTGTGCTGGGCTAACATTATTTACATTCTGTTAATCCCTGGAGGAGTGCCCAAGTTCATACAACTTATTTTTCACACGTTTTCTGGTAAATAAAGTGGGAGATGGAAATTATTACTTCCCATGTGAATGATAAATACGTTAAAAAAAAATACATGCATTTGATTATTATTTAGGCTTTGTTATGCTACTCATTTTGTTGTACCATTCTTGATGACATGAAGCGAGAATATTTGCTATTTTGACATTAGGCAGTCTATGAAAGAAGAAGTTAGTGCAATCAATAGTATGTGATACTTCTGACTACTACTAATTTCTCTTATATGTTATAATAGTGTGGCACACATTCAAATAAATGCCAGACTGCCCATTCCAAATGTCACTCATCCACAAACGACAAGCTCACATTTGAAAAAGGCCTTGTGGTTTCAACCAACTCTGAATTCTGTGAGTTTTGGGTAATTCAGAATTCGTCAACCTTTATGTACCTGGAGCTGTGTGAATGAAGTACATCTGTAGATGTAGTGTTCATTTCTACATCATGATGCTCTTTCACTAAGGTCATTTTTCACATTGAGGGAATGTGATGTGAGTACACTTTTAATACAAAGAGAAATGATGTCCAGTGCCTGTAGCATTTCATATAACCTCAGAAACACGTATGCAGAGTTTAAACATTCTGTACCTTTGCTACAATTAGTTTTTTTGTTGAACTTTGTACACAAAATGTCTTATCCATGGGACTTGACGTCCCAGCACACTTAGCAATTGAGGCCATCGTATTTGCAGATGGCACTAGGGACATTTTAAGGATTTGGGGGGACCTAGGCCAAGCAAATTTGGGAACCCCAATGAGGAACAGTTTTTAATTTATGATCCTATTTCAGCACTTTCATGCCCTCTTTGGCCGAGTCACTGACAGTGCACAGACACACTTGTCCAAATTCTAAGTGTGTTTACATGTAATATTCAGAGATAATGATGTGTGTTTTCAATATTGTAACACAGCAGCTGCTCGCTAATATTATTGCAAATAATCTCTGTGACACTCTTTCATTTCTCTTATGTGAGGTCCTGATTTGATAAAAAAAGAAACTACTTTATGGATGTTGCCTGAAACATAAACACAAAATTTCTCTACAAATGTCTGTAATAGACACATATATCACCCACATTGAGAATAAAGCAAAGGAAAGTGGAATTTAAAACAATCAGTTTAAGAATCATTCAATGGCATCCTAGGGCAAGACTCTGCAGAACAGAGCTGGTTCTATCACGGGGGCCCCCTGAAAGGCTGGGCCCCTGGCGCCAGAGCCCACTTTGCCCATACCTTAAAACATCTCTGGATGGCATTGGCCTTTAATGGGCGCAAGAATCGCCCATCCAGTAAAGGTAGCTTAATGAGAGGCAGCACTCTTAAAAGTGAAGGAGGACCCGGCAAAAGGAGAGCCCAAGGATATGGCTCATAAAAATGATACGTGACAGAGCACTTAGAATCAGGCCCAGGGCCCAGCATGGAACAGGAGATGAGCATTTACTGTGTGTGAAATGAAGTGTGAGGGAAGATAGCAGCCCATCATTAAATGGTGGGCATGTAAATGAAAGTAGCAGGGTGGCAGGAGACAGTCCTGCAGGCAAAGGGGCACCAAAACCATGCATATAAATCATTTGAAAAGATGTCTTGCAACCCCTCGCATTGGTTTGTAACCGGAAAACCAAAGGCATGTACATTTTACTGAGAAACCACCAAATCTGTTCAAGCAGCACGTGAATTCTAACAAATATTAGCTAGTACCTAGGTATTCATTATAACTTAGGTATGAAAATATGTGCAAACTAAGTTTGGCCAATAGAAAGTCATGTTTTCTGTCCAATACACTCCATTCCCATAAAACAGGCCCGTATGACTAATCACGCCCCCCAGTTAAATCACAAAAGACATATACTGTGGCGGGGGCCCCCTGATGTACCTAGCTGCAACCCCCAAAAAAGCAGCGGTGCCAGCACAACCCCCATAGGAACCCCGTCGCACCCCCCTCTCTCAATTGCAGCAGCCGGAGTCACTGGACCCGCCATTAAAGAAACATCATTCAATTCGATGCCCTCACACGATTCTATGCAGGCTAGCAATGCATTGCCAATAGCACTCTTTAAGGCTTATTATGGCTGTGGATCGAGTCTCACAATGCAAGCAGGCCTGACTCCCTGAATAAAACCAGACCCCGCCACAGAGAAGTGAAGAGAGAACCCTACAACTATTCAACACGATATAGCAAGCGACTGGACTACAACTACTACTACTATTTGCCTTGTCTCACTCTGTCTCTGACTCACCTGAGACCTACAGCTGCGGTGGCAGACAAAGGCGGGCGGAAGAAAACCTGTGGCTGGCAATTAAATTATGGCCTCACCATCTCAGTGCCCTGGACTCACCTGCAGCCTCACATGCAGTTTACACAGCGCATAACAATACCAGCCCAGTTCTGCCCCACCCTATGCCCCACTCTGAGGCTGAAGACCACGCAGCTGTGCAACCTGCGCCATGCAGCATGCAACATTTAATTTATGAGGCAAGTGTAACTTTAAAACTTTCTCCAAGATGGACTCTGCTGTCAGTGAGTATACGGTGTGCTGTGGGGGCCCCTGGAGCTCTGGTCCCCGCTGCAACGCAGGTGCTTCAGCGGCCTATTTTACGCCCATTGGATAACCCTGCAAAAAGGGTCAGGTCCAACACAGTCCCTCTCTAGCCTAAGATCAGGGTAGTCTAATCAATACCTTGATGGATTTTGCTCCTTTAGGTGATAGAACATGAACCCTGGCCTGCAACTGCAGGGGCCTCTTTCAGTACTACGCCTCTCTGAACATAGTGGAATTCCTCTGTCTATGCTATTAGGTTCCACTTAGCTAACCCATGGGGCATCCTTCTGCTTCCCGGTGGATCCCATCTGTGCAGCACCTAACTTTACTTTGCTCACAGATGCATCCTAGTTGGCAGACAGTACCACCATGGTCAACAAAGTGATGCAGCCCATTCGTTCCCTTGGGTCTGACTCCTGTCCCCACCCCAGGGAAAACACTGTCCATTAGGACAACAAACAGCAGAGGCCACTGACAGCTGTCCATCCAGGGGTCTCTGACCTCTGTGGTTTCTCAAAGTGGGGGGCAGTAGCCCTAGGTGCCTTGCATCCTTTTTCCACTTCACCCCTCCACCAGCTTAGGGGTGGTATTCTGAGACCGGTTCCTCAGTCCAGGGTCTGTACCCTGAGGCTGAACAGTAGACAGGGGTGGGCTCTCCGTCATCCTGTTCCTCCCTCTGGGGTCCTGTACCTTCTGCTTTGGTACGGTACCCCATAAAAACTGAACTGCTAGGGCGCCTGTGGCGGCTGCCACTATCAGGTATGCCTACACCTGGGGATACTCATTTCCCAGCCCAGAGTGCAGTCTGTGGGCATCTGGGGACTAGCTATCACCCTCCTCTGGATCACCTCCTCCACTCTAGGGACACCAGGCAATAGGGCCCCGGTGTCCACAACCACCCTTTCCACCATCATGGTGTGGCTAGCCCTGGTGTCTCTCAGAGCAGTGACCATGACTCCATTCATTTCCACCTGATGGATGCGTCAACTCCCACCCTCAGGAAGCACTAACTTACACCCTGAGTCCACCTCCCAACTAAGGGAGATCATGGCATGGTATACGACCTGCCCCTGGGGACTAATCATCCTAAGGCCACATTGGCCACCCCAATAGGGGTACCATCAGTGGATGATTTCTTTGGATAGACAGGGTCCCCCTGCTTGTGTCCTACCTGGGAACACTCAAATTAGCAGGGTTGGAAATGGAGTGCCCAGGGCCACTGCCCACCAGAACCTCCCCCCTTGTTTCTCAGAAGGGGCATTGGATTCATTTCCATCCTCTTGCCCTGAGACCTATCTGCGTCCCCCTTGACTAGAGTCAGGAGCCTGTCCCACCCTTCTTGGCTGGTTCTCCCAAAAACAACTTCTTGTTGACCCTGGTACTCATCCAGTGGTACACCTCCTGTGCAAGCTTCCTGTGGTCAGTAAGCCTGCTCACCATCAAGTGCTGGTGCAGCTCTGGAAAACACAGACTAGACAAGTGCTCCCATACAATCTAATTATGCAGCCCCTGGTAATCTGTTACCTCACTGCCCTTCACCCAGCCATCCAGTGCTCTACAAAAAGAATCTTCAGATTCAAGCCATATCTCGAAAGCCAGTTTTTGCTCTGCCTAAACTTGTCCCTGTACCTCTCTAGGGTAAGAGCATACCTGGTGTGAGGGCGTCCTTTGTGGTAGTGTATGTGATTTTGTGTGCTTTCCCTAAGGCTAGCAATACGTCCCTCCTCTCCACTGTGAAGTAGTTCCACAATCCTGACCCCCCAATCTCTCTCAAGGACTCCATTCATGTGGAGAGCTGCCATAGGGTGTAGCCTGAAACCACCTCTGGATATAATTCTCCTTAGTGTACTCTCTTCTTAGATTCGTAGGAATGTGCATCTTTCCCTTTGACTGCACTGCAGAAACGCTGCCACCATCTGTGCTGGACTTGGCATTCAAATACAGCTCCTTCAAGCTCAGCTCCTGAGCTAAAATCATTTTTCTCTCCTCTACTACCAACTTCTCCTGTTCTGCTTCTCTGTTAAGTATGGTTCGTTCCAGTTGGAGCTCCCTCCATGCTTCATCTTGAGCCTTTTCAGCTCCATCTGATGCTTCCTAGCCTCCCGCCTGCCCTCCAGCTCCTCTGGGGACAGACCTTTTAAAGAAACATTGCTGCTTGCCCTTGAAGGTGCCTTCCTCCCAGGTGAATCCTGATGCACCAAATCCCTATACAGACTCTGCTCCTCCACCTTCACCATATACTCCATTGTGTGCTCACCAGCTGCCCTAGCTTCCAGCTAGGCCATCAGTGCCTTTTACAGCTCCTCTTTTTTAGTGAGGCCTTTGAAAAAACACTTGAATCTCTGCAGAAACATTTAAGTTGAAGCACCATGTAGGCTACCACCTTCTCCTGCTCAAACACCAAATCTGGAGCTACAGCTGATGGCTCACCAGACTGAGACATGATTGTGGCCAACACTCAAGAGTTGCAAAGAGGAGAAAAATCAAAAAACGTATGTGGTTGCGTAATGTTCTGCAATATGGAAGTAGTGTACACCAAGTTGTATCCTCACTGCTGACCACCAATGTTAGAAATGGGGTCTGTAGTTGGCAGTGGTTTGCACCCTGTCCAAGTAGGAACCCTCATTCTATTGAGGGTAAGGGAGTCACACAGCTAAGATAACCCCTGCTCACCCCCGTGATAGCTTGACACGAGTAGTCAGGCATATCACAGAGGCAATGTGTAAAGCATTTGTGCATACACACACGGTAACACAGTGAAAACACCATAAAAGGAGTCCACACCAGTTTAGAAAAATTGCCAATATGTATCTTTAAAAAAATGACCGAAACAACAAAAATACAATATACATAAGTTAAAATATCACGTTAAAAAAATTAAGCAAGTTTGGTCTATCGAAATGAATGGAAGTGGTTGTTTTAACATAAAGTACCTAAGATGCATCAAAAATCAAAGACGGTGCAAGGTGCAGGGGAAGTAAGGAGCCAGAAAAGCAAAGCGATGCATCAGTTAATCACTCCACAGGGTAGATGGTGCATTGGTTCCTGGCTGGCAGGAGAGGTGATGTGTCAGTTCCTTACTGCTAGGCAGGGGAGGTGATGCATTGGTTCCTTACTGACAGGGGAGGTGATGCTTCGGTTCCTTACAGGAAAGGTGAAGTAATGCATCAAATTCCAGACACATGGCCTCGGTTCCATACTTAGGGGTGGTGTCGATGAAGAGTCAGCGTTGAGGGACAATGCATCGAAAATCCAGATGCGCTGCTTTGATGGTGATGCAGGTGCTGTGCCAATTTCACAGCTGAGAAGCAGGTGATGCGTCGATTCTTCAGCTGCGAAGCAGGTGCTGTGTCGGAATCGGAGCAGGTGCCACAGACGTTGGGGACAAGGTGCTCAGGACTCATGCTGCGGTGATTTTTCAGCCGCAAAGCAGGTGCTTCATGAAGAAATTGTGCTGCGGCAACAAATGATGGACAGAATGCTGAATAAATCAAACATTCACCCCCAGTCAAGAGATCTGGGTAAATTGTTCTTTTGCTCACTATGCCACCCTAGGTTGGACCCAGCCATATGCAAATCAGTCTTGACCCTACTACTCATGGGAACACTTCAGTCCGAATTGCCATGCTGGGTCCTCCCTGGACCAGAAACAGGCCTTCTGAGACTAGTTTTGGGGTATCACCCCTCATCGGCCAGGCTAGCTTGAATCCAGTGGCACAACAAGCGAGGGATCCACTTCTGGGCATACCCATTCCACTTAGGGTGAAAAGTGCTACGGCAACAAATGGAGGCAACAAATGATGGACGGAATGCTGAATAAATCAAACATTCACCCCCAGTAAAGTGATCTGGGTTAAATCCAGAGTTCTTTTGTTCACCACACCATCCCAGGTTGGACCCAGCCATATGCAAATCAGTCCTGACCCTGCTCCTCATGGGAACAATCCAGTCCAAACTGCCAAGCCAGGTCCGACCTGGACCAGAAACAGGCATCCTTGGACCGGTTTTGGGATATCACCCGTCATCAGCCAGGCTAACTTGAATCCAGTGGCACGGAGAGCAAGGAACCCACGTCTGAGCATACCCATCCCACTTAGGGCGAAATGTGCTGCGGCAACAAATAATGGACGGAATTCGGAATAAATCAAACATTCACCCCTGGTCAAGAGATCGGGGTTAAATCCATTGTTTTTTTTGCTCACTACGCCACCCCAGGTTGGACCCAGCCATATGCAAATTAGTCTTGACCCTCCACCTCATGGGAACAGTCCAGCCTGAACTGCCAAGCCGGGTCCTCCCTAGACCAGAAACAGGCATCTTGGGACCAGTTTCGGGGTATTACCACTCATCAGCCAGACTTGCTTGAATCCAGTGGTATAGTGAGCAAGGGACCCACGTCTGGACATACCCATCCCACTTTGGGCAAAAAGTGTTGTGGCAACAAATGATAGACAGAATGCTGAGAGTTGATGTGTGGATTTTCTCATCAGGTTACACTTCCAAGGGCCCAGGAACTGGATTTGGCACCACTTGGCAAGTCAGGCCTCTCAGCAGAAGAGCCCAGTCCTGGTAGGTGAAATATTTGATGACCCTGAGACTTCTTAAAAGGAGGCACGTTGGCTGGGCTGAATTGCAATTGATATTGTTAGACATGGGGTAGCGAGGTGCAGAATGGGTGGGCCAAACTCCGGAGGATATGTGTAAATCATTCACGCAGCACACACAGGCGACACACAAGGCACACTACAAAAAGAGACCACACACCAGGTTGCATGAAAAATAACTTGTGTATTATCAAACTCATTAAAAATGCAGAACACAGGTGCATATCTTCCGGGTCAGCCGGCACCGGGTAACCATTCACCGGGGACTATTTACAAGGCAGGGCCAATCGGGCCGCTGCCAGAATCATCACACGGTACAACTAGGATAAAGGTAAGTGCAAGGAATAAATATAGAGTCCTTCAGCTTTAGGGGAAGGCACTAGGCATCATCCTGAGCATAAGTGCATTATACATAAGACCAAAGCCCATTTTGCATAAACCTATTAGCATCTTAGGGGTAGAACACCACCTTAGGAATAGCATTAGGCATAAACATCTGCATGGTGTATCATTAGGGCGTAAACCACACATCCTGTAACGAAAACATCATGGCATCACAATAGGCAACATCACATGCAGTAGGCATCGCCATGAGCCGGAACACCTTAGGCTTCATCAATAGGCAGGGAAACAGTAGGCATGAAAGCTCATTATGCATCAGAACCCATAAGGCCTAGAACATTAGGCATAAAACCATGAGTAGGGGCATCATCATGAGGATAACCGCATTTGGCATAGCTGCGTTATGTAGAGGTCATGGCATAAAAACAAGATGCATCTTAACAGGCGTAACAGGATCTTAGGCCTGCACATTAGGCATAATCATCACTATCACCATGGGCCTAAACCTGTGAGCCTAGGGGCATTATCCTGGGGCAGAGGCACAACCTGGCTTCAAAAACAACCTGGCCCCAGGTGGCAGATCAATCAATCAATCAATCAGGGGTTGGTGAAGCGCGCTACTCACCCGTGAGGGTCTCAAGGCGCTGGGGGAGGGGTAGGTCTAGCAGCTCCGATCAGTTGAAAAGCCAGGTCTTGAGTGCCCGTCTGAAGGTGAGTAGGGTAGTCAAGCATCTTATTTCAACTTGGAGAGTGTTCCATGCTGGGGCGGCGGTGTAGGAGAAGGCTCTCCCTCCGGCTCTGCTTCGGTGGATGCCGGGGACCTCTGCCAGGGCGAGGTCGGAAGAGCGAAGGTTCCTCTTGGGTTTGTGGAAACTCATTTGGTCGTTGAGGTATTTGGGTCCGATGTTCAGGGATTTGTAAGCGTACACGAGTAGTTTGTAGGTGACCCTCTTCTCAATGGGGAGCCAGTGGAGCTCTCGTAGGTGCGGCGTCATGTGTTCCCGGCGTGGTAGTCCTAGGACGAGCCTGGCGGCGGCGTTTTGGATGGTTTGAAGTTTGCAAAGTAGTGATTTGTTGATTCCGGCATAGAGGGAGTTGCCGTAGTCGAGCCTGCTGGTGATGAGTGCATGTGTGATGGTCTTTCGGCAGTCTGAGGGGATCCATTTAAAAGTCTTTCGTAGGGTTCGGAGGCAGTTGAAACTGGCGGAGGCAATTGATTTGGCGGTTCATGGAGAGTGAGGAGTCGGGGATTATGCCGAGGTTCCGAGCGTGGTCTGTTGGGGTCGGAGGGGGGCCAAGGGCGGGAGGCCACCTGGAGTCGTTCCAGGCTGAGGGGCTGGGTCCGAAGATGAGAACCTCGGTCTTTTCGGAGTTGAGTGTGAGGCAACTGTCCTTCATTCAGGTGGCTACTCCACTCATTCCCTCCTGGAAACTTATTCTGGTGTCTTCGGGGTTGCTGGTGAGGGAGAGGATGAGCTGGATGTCGTCGGCGTAGGATATGATGCTGAGTCCGTGCTGTCTGACGATGGCAAAAACCAAAGGAAATGGCGGCAATGGGGGCCATGTAGATGTTGAAGAGGGTTGGGCTCAGAGAGGATCCCTGGGGGACCCCGCAGATGATGTCGGTGGGTTTGGAGAGGAAAGGGGGAGCATGACCCTCTGTGTTATGCTGGAGAGGAAGGATCGGATCAAGTTGAGGGTGTCTCCGCGAATTCCCGTGTTGTGGAGTCTGGTGGTCAGTGTGCGATGTGAGACGGTGTCGAAGGCTGCAGAGAGGTCGAGGAGGATGAGGGCTGCGGTGTGTCCCTGATCGAGCAGCTTGCGGATGTCATCGGTGGCTGCGATTAGGGCTGTCTCGGTGCTGTGGTTGCTGCAGAAACCAGATTGGGAGGGGTCCAGTATGTTATTTTCTTCGATGAAGGTTGTCAGCTGGGTGTTCACGATTCGTTCTGAGACTTTGGCCGCGAAAGGAAGGAGGGAGATGGGTCTGTAGTTCCTGAGGTCAGTTGGGTCCGCCAACGGTTTTTTGAGGAGGGGCCTCACTTCGGCGCAATTCCAGTCCATGGGGCAGGTGCCCGAGGCCAGGGAGGAGTTGATGGTGCGGATTAGCTCGGGAGCGATGGCCGTGATGGCTCTGTGGAAGATGTGCGGGGGGCGGGGGGCAGGTGTCCGTCGGGGCGCCTGAGTGGGTCTTCATCATGGTGGTGGTAATTAGTTCGACTGAAGTGGGGCTCCATGTGGAGATTGTAGAGTTGGCGCTGGTCGTGATTGTAGGGCCGAAGGCCGTAGTTGGTTCGTTGAAATTGTCGTAAATGGTCATAATCTTCTGGTGGAAGAAGGTGCTGAGCTTGTTGCAGAGATCTTGGGTGGGTGTGATGTCAGTGGCTTCGCATGATGGTTTGGTGAGACGTTTGATGACGTTGAAAAGTTCACTAGAGTTCGCTGCGTTGGCGTTGATTTTGTCCCTGATGAAGGTTCTTTTGGTGTCCCTTATTATATGGTGGTAGTTCTTCATGGCGGTCTTGTGGTTGATGAGGGCTTAGTTTGTCTTCTGGTTCCTCCATGTTTTCTCGAGTCACCTTCAGGTGCGTCAAGTCTCTAGGAGTTCGGTGGTGAACCAGGCGGCTTTTGCGGGGCGTATCTTGGAAGACTGCCGGAGGGGGGCTAGTGTGTTAGCGCAGCTGGTAATCCACCACTGGAGTTCCTTGGTGTCGGCGTCTGGGTCGGGGGAAGCTGCGGGAGGGTCTTGGAGGAGGGTAGTGTTGAGGAGGTCTGCAGTGATCTTGATCCAGTTCCGTGTAGGCGGGCGCGGGGCTGGTTTGGGCGTGGTGCTGGAATTGAAGGTGAAGTGGATGCAGTGATGGTCTGTCCAGGGATGCCGGGTGGTGTAGGTGAACCGGATGTTCGGCCCTTCGGTGAAGATGCGGTCCAGAGTGTGTCCCGCGTTGTGGGTGGATGTGTTGACTAGCTGCTTGAGTCCTGGGTTGGCGAGATTCTCTAGTAGCGCTTTGGAGTCGGGGTCCTGAAGGTTATCGAGATTAAAGTTTAGATCTCCGAGCAGAATGTAGTCTGTGGAGGCGATGGCGTGGGCTGCGGCGAATTCTGTGATGGTGGCAATGAGTTGGGTGCGAGGTCCTGGTGGTCTATAGATGAGAGTGCCCCGCAGGGTTGTCCTGGGGTTGGTGTGTACCTGGAAGTGGAGGTGTTCCAGGCTGTGAAGCGCGCTGCTTAGGCCGGGTACGGTGAGTTTGAGTTTGAGGGAGGTTTTGTGTGCGATGGCGATTCCCCCCCCCTGGTCGGTTTGGGCGGTCTAGCCTCTTGAACTTGTAGTTGTCTGGTATGGCTGTGGCAAGGTCAGGTCCAGAGCTTGCGTTCGTCCAGGTCTCAGTGAAGAAGACGACCTCGGGGTCGAGAGTGTCTAGTAGGTCCCAGATTTCTATGGCGTTCCGATGTAGGGATCGTACGTTGAGAAGGATGCAGTTTATGGTGCTGGTGAGTCTGGCTGCCAGTGTGTCTTTGTCGGTAGTGGCCGGGGGGTCCACTGAGAAAGTGTTGCGGCAGTGGGCGCACGAGAAGGCTCCTTGAGTGTTGAGGGGTGAGGCCCGCATGCAGGGTTTGAGGAGGCTGGGTTTGAGTGCGAGGAGACCGACGAAGGTGTAGCAGGGGGGGCCCGGCAGACCAGGGGTCCTGGCGCTGGGTGTGGTCCAGTCGCAGACGGGCGCAGACGGGCTTAGACGGGCTTGCCTAGCCAGCGGCGCGCCCGCTGGCGCGACCGCACAGCGGTCGCTGTTTTAAAGGGAAGGGGGGCGGTATTGATGAGGAGGCGGGCGGGAGTGTGGAGGGGGCAGGGCAAGAGCGAGCAATCACTGGGGCTCGGGGGCGGGAGGCGGCAAGCCGCTACGGTGCTGGATTAACGTGGGGAAACAACCTGTAAAAGAAGAAATACCAAAAATACCAAAACAGAGATACACCAAGACATGCGCTGATGTCAGGAGCGCGGAAACACAATCACACCAAAAACCTGGTGCAGAGTCGGGCGCGCGGCTCGAACTCTGCTGCTGGGCGTCAAATGCGGCGTGTATCAGCTGGTGGAGCTGCGGGGAGAGTGCTGCCTGGACCGAGGTCTGGCCAGTACAAGCGCATCCCCGCAGCGGTCGTCGTTTTTAAGGGAAGAGGGTCGGGATTGATGAGGAGGCGGGCGGGAGTGTGGAGGGGGCGGGGCAAGAGCGAGCGATCACCGGGGCTCGGGGGCGGGAGGCAGCAAGCCGCTACGGTGCTGGATTAACGTGGGGAAACAACCTGTAAAAGAAGAAATACCAAAAATACCAAAACAGAGATACACCAAGACATGCGCTGATGTCAGGAGCGCGGAAACACAATCACACCAAAAACCTGGTGCAGAGTCGGGCGCGCGGCTCGAACTCTGCTGCTGGGCGTCAAATGCGGCGTGTATCAGCTGGTGGAGCTGCGGGGAGAATGCTGCCTGGACCGAGGTCTGGCCAGTACAAGCGCATCCCCGCAGCGGTCGTCGTTTTTAAGGGAAGGGGGTCGGGATTGATGAGGAGGCGGGCGGGAGTGTGGAGGGGGCGGGGCAAGAGCGAGCGATCACCGGGGCTCGGGGGCGGGAGGCAGCAAGCCGCTACGGTGCTGGATTAACGTGGGGAAACAACCTGTAAAAGAAGAAATACCAAAAATACCAAAACAGAGATACACCAAGACATGCGCTGATGTCAGGAGCGCGGAAACACAATCACACCAAAAACCTGGTGCAGAGTCGGGCGCGCGGCTCGAACTCTGCTGCTGGGCGTCAAATGCGGCGTGTATCAGCTGGTGGAGCTGCGGGGAGAGTGCTGCCTGGACCGAGGTCTGGTCAGTACAGATCAGTTTCTTGCTGCCACCATTGCCACTGCTCACTGTCCGGTGGGGCAGTGGTGTCAAATCAGATCAGCACAGTCACGTTGGAGCCCCCAAAATAACACTGGGACATGGGAGCCCCCTCCTCTGGGGCTCCAAAGTCAGAAACTAATGCCCAGCAAGACTTACAACAATATTCTGCCCTCGTGACAGCTGCCCGCTTCTGCAGCGCCACTGGTGCAGTCTGTGGCCCTGGGCACGAGGGGCCCTACTCTGTTGCAGCTGCCCGCCGTCGCGGTGCAGCTGTGACGCACAAATCAGCGCGGGCACTGGGGTGTTGGACATGAGCCCCACTCCGGGGCTACTAAATCAAAAATTGGCCCTACGTTGCAGCTGCCCACTGCTAAGTGGTGCAGCTGGAAAAACCAGCGCAACCACTCGGGTCCCCTTAGAAGGACCAACGGGGGCGGGCACTGACAATGTGCTCCATTGCCCCCCCCTCTGCAACCAGCTCCCCAAAGGGCCACACTCACCGGGACTCCTTCCAGCAGGGGACAGGCACCGATATGTGCCTCGACCGTCCCCTGCACTGCCAGGATCCTCACGTTCTCCTCTGGCGACTCCTCACGATAGTGGCAGCCCAAATCAGGTCGCAATCACCAGACTTCCCTTGGCGCCTCCCAACTTCACCCGGGCCCCCTCTGGGTCCAGGACTTCGGGTTTTGCCACTTGGGGGAGGCGGGGTAGGTTCTCGTCCTCCCGTGCACCGCACTTCCTGTTCAGGGGCCGGGACTTCCATCAGGCGGTCTGGACGCGCGCTCCTCGGCGCCAATCCCAGCGCGGCTTCGCCTGACGTCACAGGGAAGCCCGTGCAGTGCTCCTGGGCCGGCGGCGGTGATCCTCGGCAATTCTGAAGTGCGGGGTGGGCTCCCACCTTCAGAACAAAGACAATTGCGGGGCCGGCACCCGCTGCATCAAAACTGGCAATTGCGGGGTGGGCACCTGCTGCATCGAAGCCGGCAATTGCGGGGTGGGCACCTGTTTCTTCCGCAGACAGCGGGGTTGGCTCCCGCTGCCTGGTACAATAAGCAGCTCTCTCCGGCAAGACACGGTGTAGGCTCCCGCGGTGTTTTCAAATCTGCCGCTCTCTCTGGCTGCATGTGGTGGTGATTTTCGGCCCCAGCGTCACGCTTAGCAGGGCTCCCGGCCCGATACAGGCCCTGGGCGGCGGCAGTAAGTTCGGGCACAGCAGCGCTTCTTCTTCTCGCCAGGAGGGCTGCGGCGGTGATCTTGGGCAGAGGCGCTGAGCCTTCACTGCGAGTCGGGCTGGTCAGCGCTCAGCAGGCATCACGCTCATGGACGATAGCAGGATTCTTGTGGCATAGCGCTTAGCAGACACAGCGCCCATTACCTTATGGTCCCCAGCAGCGGAAGCACTCGCAGGTTCCCCAGCACTCAGGAATCACAGCGCCAGTTGGGGGGGTGTCAGGTGTCAGGTCCACAGCGCTTCCCAGTCTCCTTCTGGGGCAATGAAATATAGCGCTCTCAAGGCACTAGCCAACAGTCAGGGCACAGTTGTAGCACTCATGAGGCTCTAGGCAGGAGAGCAGCAGGCAGGCAGGGGGCACTCATCAGGACAGGATAGCAGTTCTTGGGAACGGTCATCCCCCATCCAGTGGCACTCCTCCTGGCACAGCAGTCTTCCTTCCAGCAGAGGCTCCCACTAGCCCGGTGGACAGCAGAGGGGTTACAGTTGGGCACAGGGGCCAGCACACAGGCCCATATGGCGGTACCTCCTGGCGGTATGTCCCCTCACATTCAAGTCCACGCTCCGTCTGCCCACACGGAGGCACAGCCCCCCTATTTATATGCCCCTCACCCCACCTACCAGACAGTGCCAGAAGCTTCTAGAAGCGCCTGCGGAAACTGGTCCTAACTGTTCTAGGGGGAGGTGTCCAGCACCCTGTCTGTCAGGTTTCCCTCCAAAAGCTGGGTTGCTGGGATACAAACAACTAGACTGGCAACCCAGCTTCGGCAGACAGGCACAAGCACACAGCAATGGCGTCCATTTCAAAAAGTAACCCTTCTGCAAAGGTGAAAATAACTCTGCGTATGCCATTGCGCAGCATGTATCACTACATCTCGCACCACACATGGCCTATACATTCCTCTACCATGGGGGAGAAAAGGCGAAAAATTCAGGGAAAAAGGGCCAAGTCCAACAGATATGCTAAAAAAAATCAATAAAGTTGGATATGAACATACTTACAATACTCCTGAGGAATCAAATGTATTTGAACCAACCATATGGACGTATTTGGACACTGTGATATATGGAATGTGTCCTAAAGCTCTTAATTAAGTTGAACTTTTGACACATTGTAAGCTCCTTTACAGTTGTTTTTGCTTGTGAGTGTCTGTGATAAGCTCCATGTGGCAAAATCATGAGAAACTTTCTAAATGTATTTTCTTGCAATTGTTTCACTCTGCTTTATTCTGATTGGACTAATTTGTAGGACCCGTGTACTACTTTACTGAATATATAAAATCCATTGTTCAGAACCCTCTATGCTCTTTTTGGATGTGTTAGAGGCCTTTCCTTACTGACTGTTGGAGGAGAATCCATACCAGATTGCTTTTCCATTCTATAGTTTAATTTTGTTGACCTGAACGTCACAGAGTTCTTTGATTGACTCTGTAGCTTAACTGAACTTTGCACTCTGATTTATTGAATAATAGATTTGACTTTATTACTCGATTTCTGTATTACTAAAATCTGAGAATAAACCATTAAGTTTTAAGACTTTTCTGTCTGTCATCGCTGTAGGACAAAATGGGTTCTACGTGTTCAAATTAAAATTTCCACTGTAGGAAAATGCCCTTTATTTTTTACATGGACACCTTCACTTTTTACCCTATACTGATGCTCTTCAACTGAAAGTGCACTGGATCCCTGCTAACCATCCACCCAGTGCCAGCGCTCTTTCCCCTACAACAGGGTAAATGTTTAATTGTAATCCAATATGCAAGGACCTTAGCACCTCTGTAAATCTCTAGTAAATGGTACCACTGGGCCGTAGGGCATGGGTACTAAGGAAGGTCTCCCAGGGCTGCAACATGTATTGAGCCACCTTCAGGGACCCACACACAAATTGCTTGAAGACTGCTCTTGCAAGCTGTGTGAAATGGTGCAAACCATTCCAAAAACAAAACATGGCACGCTCACAGTGTGCCATGCCCTTGTGCACTGCATATACTATATGTAAGTCATCCCTACAGCAAGCCTTAGAGCACTAAGTCAGGGTGCATTACAATATACATGAGGACATATTTGCATGAGCAGATATAACTTTTGATGTCTGGTTCCATTGCCACATCATTGCAAGTGATCAGGAAGCCATCTTAAACATATGTACAGGGCACTGGTCATTACGAGTTACCCTGCTCTATAATGGCTTTACTGAAAATAATGGGGTTTGGTATCAAAATTTGTACTGATGCCAGTGCTAGATTTATTACCCAGAAGACACCGTAGAGATGTCCCCTGTACCTATTAGTCTCTTATTGTGCCTGCTGACTGGTGTCTCCCCGCCTGCCACCACAGTCAAGTTTCTGACCCCCGGCAGGTAGGAACCTGTG
Source organism: Triturus cristatus (assembly GCF_964204655.1). Lineage (NCBI taxonomy): Eukaryota > Metazoa > Chordata > Amphibia > Caudata > Salamandridae > Triturus > Triturus cristatus. The sequence goes on along the minus strand of NC_140594.1, from coordinate 938,706,159 downwards.
CTCTCTGAGTTCAGAAACAATGCCTGTCTGCAGATAGGTGATCACACCTACTTCAGCAGAATGGCTAGCAAATTTAGCATATCACGGCCAGAGTCTTCAAAGCCTCGGCTGCCTTTGATATGCGACCCCGGCTTCCCCCAGACCTGGGAATGCCACCCCTTGCCCTGGGGATTATTTGGCACCAGAGCAGGTGGGAAAATTAGGTAGTCAGAAGGTGTGTTCACTTACAGGCTAGTCACACCACGAAGGTGGGCTACCTGAAGTGAACAACAAAAGAAGGGTTTCACCATCTTGGAGTTTATGGAACTAGGAACTCTGGGTCAGGTTTATGCCCACCCTCCACAGGAAGAGGTCATGTAGGTGATGTAGTCACCCCAGAGGTTGTTAGCCCATTGACTACTACCCTATACTCACGTAATGCCCTTAAATTCAGTAGATGGGGGCTCCCCTGACACTAGGAACTCAGATTTGTCTACTGGGAATCTAAGGAAGGACAAAGAAGAGCAGTCACCTCAAGAATTAGAGACTCTACCACTACTCAGTCAATCAATCAATCAGGATTTATTAAGTGCAGCTAATCACCAGATAGGGTATCCAGGCGCTTACAGGCCCGGGAGGCTTATTCGAACAGCCAGATCTTGAGAGCCATTCGGAATTTCGGAAGTGAAGTGATGGTCCAAAGGTGAGTGGGGAGGGGGTTTCAGGTCTTTGTTGTAATGTGAGTAAAGGAGTGTCCTCCACTTCTGCTTCGGTAGATGCGGGGAGTATGGGCAAGTGAAAGGGAGGCCGAGCATAGTCTTCTCGATAGTTGGTGAAAGTTAAGGCTGTGGTTAATGTAAATGGGTCCTTGGTTGTGTAGACCCTTGTGTGCTTGGGTCAGCAGCTTGAATTGGCATCTTTTCTGTACGGGGAGTCAATGGAGTTTTCTGAGGTGGGGTTTGATGGGGGTTCGTCGGGGAAGGCCAAGGATGAGTCTGGCTGCGGTGTTCTCTTTGGTCTGAAGTCTCTGTAGAAGCTGTGCGGCGATTCCTATGGAGAGTGCATTGCCATAGTCCAGTCGGCTGGTGATGAGGGCTTGTGTCACGGTGCGTCTCATATGTAGGGGTAGCCGCTTGAAGATATTGCATAGCATGAGCAGAATGAGGAAGCAGGTGGAGGAGATGGCATCGATCTGTGATTTCATGATGAGCTTGTTGTCCATGAAGATTCGCCAAACAGTGCCTTGCTGCTGGAACCTCGACAATTGCACCGACCAGACTCGTCCAAAAGCTGATCTCTTTCCAAAGTTGTGGAGTGCCGTCCAGCGACTTTAACAACTAAGCAGCATCTCCCTTGGCGTGGAGCAGCCCTCCCCCTGCATCTGCAGGCACCGAAAGCATTTGTCCGGAAACCTGTGCTGTTGGCCATCTGGCCCACCGAAGAAGCAGCGCAACAGGAGGAGGTCCCTGAGGCTCTAGGAGGTCAGTCCTGTCTCTCTGGTGAGTTTCAAGATGCTAGAACTCCAGAAGCCCCCCTGCACCAATACCATGACTACTGGGGCACTTGCGCCCAACAAGCTTTGTTTGTGTCCAGTCCGAACCAGACTGCCACAAAGACTTACGGGAAACAACCTTTACATTGTGGATTTTCTCCGCAATACAATCACAATGCGGTTGTTACAACGACCACGTTGTTACCACACAGTGCCATTACTACGCAAGTAATTACATCAACTTGCAGTAGATGGCGCTCTAACATAAGGAATAGTATAGTTTACTATTCCAACACCTTCCCTACTGTTACGTAGGCTGGAGTCGGAATAGTAAATTATACTTTTTTAATGTTACGGCGCCATCTACTGCAAGTGGCATGATGGCATTGCGTGGTAACAATTTGGTCGTTGTAACAACCGCGTTGTGTTGTATTGTGGAGAAAAATCAGCGTTGTTAAGGTATATATTCAGACTTACCTGCATGTTGAGGGGCCTTGAGAGAGATGAGCTCCATGCCAAGAATGGCCCTGCTGTGTTTCTTTTCCCTCCTCTGCAGGTAGACAAAGAACCATGAGAGCCTCCAATGCTCAAGTGGACCACCAGCAGGCACCTCTGCACCTGAGCCCCACAGCCAGAGAACACGCTTCTGCCTGTGACCCCTCGGCCTAGAAGTTCCCAAGAGCTGAGCCCCTTTGGGTGCTGCCAGACTTGTCCCCAAGTGCCCCTTTGCAGACTCTTGTTTTGACTGGTCCCTTTAAACTTTGACAGCTAACCGCGCTTGAGGCTACCATCGCCACCAGCACCTCTGCATCATGACACACCAGGACAGGTAAACCCGAGCTGCTGGTGGTACTTTGGACCTTGGTCTTCAAGCACCTTAAGACTTATAGGCTAACCTCAACAACCATTTGCAAATAATTGTATGCAGTACATATCTTTTACTTCAATATGATAACATTACCGTGTTTGAGGCTCATACCTCTAATCTGACAGCTCTGTTATTCAAATGTTTTACTGCTTAAAAATGATAACGAACTAATGTACTTACCTGATCCCAAAGATCTGGTGTCTGAATACTATATAAAATATTGTGCTATATTTCTATATTGGTCTCAGATTTCTTCTTGAGCGTGTGTCTCATTTATTGACTCTGTGTGTTCCACAAATGCTCAACACTTCCTTCTGATAAGCCTTAACTGCTCGACTATACTACCACAGATGGAGCACTTTGAGATTGTTAAAGCAAGCCCCTGTAAGCCAATAAGGGTCGTCTGGACCTTCTCTATAGTGTACCTCGTTTTGGTACGCTACATAGAAAGCCAGCTCCCTACAGTCACTTAATATGCTTTATTGTGACATAGATTCAGCAAGGAGCACCCAAATCCTTAAAGAAATTAACACCGCTCCCGGTCCATCAGCTGTGCATTAAAGTGAAGTGTAATGCGATGTCAGTACCAACTTCTCCATTCGTGCCAGCAGCTTATTTGCAAATACCATGGCCAATGTTTTGTTATCTAAGTTTAACAGCAATAATAGGCAGTATGGTTGGCGTCCTTCCTCATCTCTACCTGGCATTAGCACTGCATTCATTCTCATCTCCCTCGTCATTGCCGTTAGACCTACTAGTCCCACAATTATTAGATATGTGTAATGAAGCCCAAGAGATAGACCTTCTATGTACACTTTATATAATTTGTCAGAGAAGCCACCATGGCCAGGAGATTTGATGACTACAAAACTATTGATGGGTATTTTTATTTCATCTATTGTCAAGCAGACAGCTAAGGGAGGTCTGCATTAACTGTATATCAATGGTATTGCTACATAGTTGAACTTTTGGCTTATAAATGACACATAGAACGCCACAGACTCTCCCTGGATGGACTCTGATACATATTTGTCCACCAGTGATCTGACGTAAGGATGTGATGGGAGTATTCCCGCCTTCCAGTGGGTGCAACAGCTAAGCTAGTGTCTTGCTCAGACTCTCAACATCGCCACACCTTCTTGCCAAAGATTATTTTCCCAGGTATTTGACTTTCAAGTCAACCGACTCTTTAACTTCACTATTCATGTATTTATTTCAGCCAGGATTTTGGGGTCATGCGGGTCAGAGTTCCCAGGTGTCATTTCTCTAGTTGTGTTAGATTAGCCTGTAACAATTGCAGGTGCGCTCTGATAGACTTAAGCACCCCAAAGGGTTTTGAGATGGTCGCACCCTGATGTTTATCCTAAAGGTTTCTCAGATAAGTGTATTTATGTGGGACCAACATTAAGTTATTTTAAAAAAAACTCCTCAACTGCGGAGTGTATGTCTTGATTAAAAAGAGTATCCGGCAGAGCCAAAGAGGGAAAAGCTGCATCCCCGCTCGTGTGCTGTTAGTCGTGGTAAGCCTGGTGTGAGGAAGACTGGTGAATCGTCTGATTTGTTCCTTGGCACGTAAGAGAATGATTGCGTGAAGTGAACTGTGTGTTTGGGTCCCAGTCACTTATCAATTTACACGTAGGAGCTGTGACCAGAAGAGTAGAACGGTTGAACTCCATCAGACATCCACCAGGTATGCAATTACGAGAGTTTGCTTCAGGGCCGCCTCCAAACTAGGGGGTTGTGTTTAATTTGTTTTGGTTCTATCAAGCCTTATGTCAATTGCTAAACTGAAATCTCCTGCCCATATCAAATCTGAAGCACCTTGTTTACTTCATGTCACCAGAATATCATCAAAACTCCCTGGTGAGTGGACATTTGCAGCGTATATGTTTATAGGTGTAATTGGAATGGTGAGGGCATACGCTTCAGAGCTCTGCCCTCTGGGACAACATTGTTTGTTATGGAGTAGTATGCATTTCCCATAGGAAGGCTGTATCCACATGATGGCGTTCTATGAGTGACGCTACCATTCGCACCTTCATATGTTGTTCAGCCCCTCACATTCCAGGTGCCCTGTCTGAGCTTATTCTTTGGGTTGTGCCAACTCATAGATTTAAATCGACTTCGAATCGTTTCCGTGCTCTGTCTCTGTGCACCGTGTGTAGTGCGTCGTCTGCTAATGCGGCCCCCAGGGGAAGTGAGGTCGACAGACCAGTCTTCCCTTGGGGAGTTCGCGCGAGAGCAGGACAGGGGGTTAGAGTTAGTTTGGGGGGGGTGGGGTTTTAGGTTAGGTGATAAAGGGGGCAGGAGAGGAAGTTCTTCCTCTTCCTGTCCCCAGCGCCCCAGGGTGGGTTAAGGAAGTTTTCGTTGGCATCGAGGCTTGTAGCGCGGCCCAGTCTGTCGTATGGGGCCGGCATAGCGGAGTCATGGTGCGCAGCTATTTCTTGGGAGGCAGCGGTTGCGGTGAAAGGAACTCGGCGGCTCCGCGACTGGCGGAATGGTGGAGCCTGATGCGGCGGCCGTGCGCGCCGCCTTGCAGGTGATCGGCTGGGCCGGGAGATCCGATCTCCTTCGGCCTGGCATTTTAGAACAGGCATGGGTCTGAATGACCCGGACGCCGAGATCGGCGTCAGCAAGAGTGGCGGCGGCGGTGGGGGTGTGCCAAGAGGAGCCACCACCGCCGCGGACAGGTATGGCGGCGCGGGGGAGGGGCCGGCGGGCAGCAGAGGCCAACAAGCGCGGGGACGGTGTCTGAGCCTCCCCGCGCGCGTGCAACACGAGGAAGTAGCACTCTCGGTGGGGCCAGGGACAGGGGGAGGGGCTCTGGCAGTTGGGCGAGGCAGTGCTGGGGGCCTGGGGGATGGCAGGAGAATGGGGCAGCAGGAGGCGTTGGGCTCGGTTCCCTTGGGGCAGGGGGTGAGCCAGAGCACATCCAGTGAGGACAGTGACCGGGGGAGGAGGGGGAGGGTGAGTGTGAGGACCAGGCTGGGGATGATTTCACCTTGCAACTTTCAGGCAGTGATTCGGTGGGGGTGAGGGGCCTGGGGGAGCAGCCCATTGATCTGTCCCGGGGGGGAAATGGGGCACTGGGGAGAGGGGGTCCAAGGGTAAGGGACCATTGAAGCCGGCAGTGGTGTGGGGGTCGATGCTGGGGTGCAGTGGGGATGCCCCCAGACCTTACAGGGGTGAGGGGCCGGGCCCCAGATAGGAGGAAGGGACCCGTGGGGCGGATAGGTGGGAGGGTATGACGCTGGAGGAGCGCATTCGCGATCAGCGCCGGGTTATTGAGGAGACGGAGCGCAGGTGGCAGGAGATGTGCGCAGCTAGGGAAGCAGCAGGAGAGGGGTTTGCGCCAAAGGGGGTTTGCCCCCCGGCGCGGCAGGAGGAGCTGGCGGTAGGGCGAGGACGGGGCAGAGGGCAGCTTAAGTCGCGAGGCCGTTGGGTCTGGGTGGATGAGGTAGGGACTGACTTGACGTCACAGAGACCTGGTGGCGCTGGGGCCCCCTCGGGCTGTGACGGTCCGGGGGGTGTAAGCCAGTGATGGAAGCTGGTAGAGGCCAGGGTGGGCCGGCGGGGTGCAAGACAGCCTCCAAACGCCGGGGCGAAGCAGCAGGGGGGTCTGCGGCGGCCTGCCCTCCATCGTGGGAGCGGGCATCGTCGGTGCCGGAGTGTGAATTTGTGCCTGGTATGAAAGGGAAGGGTGCGAAGAAAGTGGTGAGCAAGGTGCAGAAGGTGCAGATTGAGGAGGAGTTCGAGGAGGAGCTGGATTATGATTCTGACAGCGAGGAACTGGAGGAAGGTGAAGTGCGTGAGGTGCACAGGGGAAAGGGGAAGGCGACAACGAGACGGGTTGGTGTTTTGCAGGCACCGCAGGCTAGCAGCAGTGGGACCCAGATGCAGAGCAGGAAATCGCCAGTGAGCAGTGGACGGGAACGGGCGGTGCCAGTGAAGCTTGCAGGTGAGGGTGCTTGGTGGGATGGGTGGGATGATGGGGCAGAAGTGGCCGGAAGAAGGCCTGCCGGTCGGTGGGTGTTGGAGATGGGTCTGTGCGGGAGGTGGGAGCACCAGTCAAAGGGGCAGAGTTGGCAGGGGGGGAAACAGTTAGTTGGGGCTGGAGTGCAGACTGAGAAGCCGGGGGAGCCGGAAGGGAAAGAGAAGACGGGAGAGAAGCATCGGAAAAAGTTGCCGTACATGGGCTTGGCTATGCCCTTAGGGTCACACCTATCCGAGAAGACAAGATCTAGGATTTGGAAGCATGAATATGTGGATGTGTTCAAATTGTTGCATAGGGAGATACAGGCCAAGGAGGGTTCGAAGGAGGAGGAATGGGAATTGACGAGGCGGCCGAGGATGCCGGTGAATATGGAGAATTGGACGTCTGTGTTTTTGATCTACACGAGCATATATTGCGAGAAACATCAGGATAGGGCCATCGCGTTGTTGAAGTATATGGATATTATACGCAAGGCGCAGATGCACTTTGGTGGGTTCGCATGGCTCAGCTACGATGAGGAGTTCAGGGCCAGAATCAGAGTTAACCCTGATAAGCCGTGGGGGGAGGTGGACCAGGAACTGTGGGTACAGTGGATGTCCTCCACGCAGTCGTCGGCTTCTACGCACACGGACAGTGGGCTTCTGGTAGCTCATCGGTCCTTTCAGCCGCGTCCCGCCCAGTCTGGGGTGGGGGGGCAGGGTGGTGCAGCGGGTACAGGAGGGCAGGCCTACCCCTCCAGGACCACAGGGCAGTCGGCTAAGATTGGGGGGGCTACCACAGGGGCCTGTTGGAACTTTAATAAAGGTTTCTGCACCCGCCACCCTTGCAAATTCAAGCACGAGTGCTCTAAGTGCGGAGGACGCCACCCGGTCACGCAGTGTTTCACGCTGGCCACTCCCTCTGAACAGTGGCGGATCACTAAAGGACGTGGGCAGGCTGGGCCAAAGGGCTCCTACGCCGGTTGATGTGGAGGCCATGGGTCCATGGCTCTCTAGGTGCCCTGATAGGGAGGCGGTGCTGAAGATTTACTGGGGGTTTGCAGAAGGTTTTCGTGTGGGGTATCAGGGTCCTAGGGAGCGGAGATGGGCAGAGAACTTGCGGTCAGCCAAAGAGTTGCCGGGGGTGGTGGAGTCCAAGTTGAGGAAGGAGGTACTAGAGGGTAGGATTGCGGGCCCCTTTGACACGTGGCCGATGCCGGAGCTCATTATCTCTCCACTGGGGGTAGTGCCCAAGAAGGAACAATGGGAGTTTAGGTTGATTCATCACTTGTCTTGGACTGAAGGGGCATCGGTGAACGATTTCATTGCAGTGGAAGATTCCAAGGTGTTGTACGTGTCCGTGGATGATGCGATCAGTTTGGTCCGGGTATGCGGTCGGAGGGCGGAATTGGCAAAGTGTGACATCAAATCTGCGTTTCGCCTCTCCCTATTCATCCGGCGGATTTCACGTTGTTGGGAATGCAGTTCGGGGGGTGATTTTTGTGGATAAGGTTTTGCCCATGGGCTGCGCTGTGTCCTGTGCGCTGTTTGAAACGTTCAGTTCCTTCTTGCAGTGAGCCTTCACGGACAGAAGTGGGCACCGGTTGATGTCCCACTATTTGGATGATTTTTTGTTTGTGGGGCGAGGTCAGACGGGGGAGTGTGGGGAGGCTCTTCGGCAGTTTCAGCGACTAGCCTGTGATTTTGGGGTTCCTTTGGCGCCGGAGAAGACGGCTGGCCCTAGCTGTTGTCTGACATTCCTGGGTATTGAGCTGGACTCCGTGGCATGGTCGGCGTGTTTGCCTCAGCTGAAGGTGGGGGAGATGCAGGATTTTTTGCTGCAGGTGATGGGGGAAAGGAGGATTGATTTGAGGTCGGTACAGAGGCTCTTGGGTTTGCTGAACTTCGCGTGTCGAGTGGTGCGGGCTGGCAGGACTTTTTGCAGGCGTCTCGGCATGGCCATGTCAGGGGCGGTACTCCCTCATCACAGAGTCAGGATATCCATGGGCGTGCGGGTGGATTTGCGGATTTGTCATTGCTTCCTGGCTGATTTCAATGGTGTGTCTTTGGATTTTGTGGATGACAAGATGGTGTGGCAGGTGCAGATTTTTTCAGATGCTGCTGGTGCGAAAGGGTTCGGTGTTTTTTGGGACGGGAGGTGGTGTGTGGAGCAGTGGCCGGAGCATTGGTTGAAGCAGGGCAGGAGCATCGTGTTTTTGGAATTCTTTCCTTGCTGGTCGCGCTTCAGGTGTGGGGTCTGGAGTTTCAGAACAGATCAGTCTTATTCCATATGGACAACAGGACGGTGGTGGACCTGGTAAACAATCAAAAGGCGAGGGATCTGCGAGTGATGCGTTTCCTGCGAAATTTTATGCTGCTGTGTTTGCGTTTCAATGTGCTGTTTCGCGCGCAACATGTGCCGGGCGCCAGCAATGACATTGTGGATGCATTGTCTCATTCGCAGTGGCAGCACTTCAGGAGGCTGGCGCCCGGAGCAGAGCCTTGCAAGACTAAGGTGCCGGAGGGTATCTGGACCTGCGGAGAGTGAGAGTAGTGGACCTGGTAGAAAAATCTATAGCTGACTCCACGAGGCGCGCCTATCGCTTGGCATGGTCTGAATTTGGAGCTTTTCTGGGTTGGACAAGCATGACTTGGCGTATGGCCCGGGGCAGCTGTGAGCAGGGAGTGATACAGAGTTGTGTTGGACTGCATGGACTGGGGTTTGTCGCAGGTTACCATTGCGGGGAAATTGGCGGGGATTTCTTTTTATAGCATGATGTATTTGGGATTTGACCCCGCAAAGAGTGAATTGCTAAGCAGAATGCTGAAAGGCTCGGCTAGGGTGAGGGGGGAGATTGGGGGAGGGGTCCTGTGGGAGGCAATCACGTTTGATCTGTTGGTTGAAATATTGGCGGAATTGCAGCAGTGTTGTTATGATGCTTGCGAGTTGGCATTGTTCCGTTTGTGCATGATTTGGATGTTTTTTGGGGCGTTTCAGGTGTCTGAGTTGTTGGGGGCTAGGGGCGCGCCTGGCAGGTTTTTCGAGGACGTGCGGTTGGATGGGTCATGTTTGGGGATCTGGTTGGGGCATTCTAAAACGGATCAGGTGGGAAGAGGCAAGTGGGTATGGTTGTGTGAGAGTGGTTGGGCAGGGGCTTGTCCGGTGCGGGAGTGGAGTGTGTTTTACCAGCAGGCTAGTACGCCGGGGGTGAGATCTTTTGCCATGCTTCTAACAAGTGGGTCACGGCGTTTCAGCTGCTGGCGGTGTTGCGGATGGCATTGAGGCGCCTAGGCAAGGACCCTGCATTGTATGGGATGCACTCTTTTCGCATTGGCGCGGCGACGGTGGCAGCCCTGCTGGGGTGGTTGTGGGAGAAGATTAGACGGATTGGAAGGTGGAGATCTCGTTGTTGCGAGCGGTATGTGCGGAAATGACGTCTGGCGTGCGCGCTGGGGTGCGCTCTAGGGCTACTGGGGCGGTGGGATCTGTTGCCTTGTACTAATCTCTTTTTCCTTTGTAGGTTGCGTTGGGGGTCTGGGAGCCAAGACGGTTACCTGTATTGTCGGACATTCTTTTGTGCATTGGGCGTCCAAATACGCAGACAGGCAGGAGTACGGTCGTAGCCTCGGCCTGCGGAGCAGTCACCATGAGGTACATTGGTGGGGCAAGAGTGGGATGCGCTGGGGAGCACTGTTGCCCTGGCTGACGAAAAAGGTGTCTCAAAGGGGCTGCCCGGACATGCTCGTTATCCAATTGGGGGAAAATGACTTGGTGAAACAATCCGGGGTGTCTCACCTACATCTTGGACTTGGAGGCTATGCGACGCAATCTGGCTGGCGCCTGTATTGTATGGACTGAATTTGTTCCGCGCCGGATCTGGCGGGGGGCATTGAAGCCCGCAGCAGTCGAAAGAGCACGGAGGAAACTGAATAGGGCAATGCGAGTTTTTTGTGGAAACAATGGGATCAAGTTGATTGCTCACACAGGTTTACGGTTCGAGGAGCCCCTTCTCTGTAGGGACGACGGGTTGCACCTTTCGTACATGGGCAATGCTTACTATATGATACGGTTGAGGGATGTCATCAGTGCGTTGTGGAACGAATCAATTTGGTGCTGGCGGGTGTGAGGACGAAAGGTGCACTTGATGGGGGTGGGTCAGGTAACCGCCCTCCGGGGGTTCCCTGGTTGGCGGTACTTGGGAGGGGGGGAGTCCATGACTTGCATACTCACCCTTCCGGGGAGTGGGATACAGGTGCAAGATGGGGTGCGTCATGCAGGAGTGCGATGGCTGGAGATGATGGAGTAGGTTGGAAGAGAAGTGAGGAAGCGAATGGGATAAGTAAGGAGGTTGCTGGGTGATGCGGGAGTGAGTATTTGGAGTATGGGAGTGAATGGAGGGATGAGAGATGGGGATTGTTGGGGGGGTTTGATTGATGTTGTGTTATATGTTGTTCAACCCTGTCCTAATAAATGGCCTTTTACACTAACTAACTGCATGGAGTGGTTTATTGCGAGACATGACCTGCGCTGCAAACTCATGTGAATAGCTTCAAATCCGTTCTAGCCCTCCGCCCCACTCCCACATTGAACAACGAAACGCTCAAACTACCCTTAAACATGTAGTAAAATCGGTGGCTCACAAAGTTGGTACTGGACAACTATGAATGAATAGACAGCTTGACCCGAAGAATAAACATAGGCTTGAAAAGACAAAAAGCATTTCAACTTCGCAAACCTGTAAATACCATGTAGAAATGCAACCAACCGAACGTCAAATGGTCACAGGAACCCTGCTGTAGCATCCTCTACATCGTTCCATTTCTTTTTACCAATGTGCTTCTTGAGGAATTTTGCAGCTTCAATCTGTGCCATGAAGAAGTGCACTTTACCATTATATTTTACTTTCATTTTGGCAGGCTGGAGCAGTGCATATTTTGCTTCCGCTGCTATTAGTTTCTTCTTCACTTCTTGAAAAGCATGAGATGCGTCCTTCTCACCAGCTGTAAAGTAAGGGAATAGGGCCAGCTTATACCCTTGATAGATCACCACTTCTTTGTCCAGAAGGAGGGCAGAGTCCCTACATTCAGGAATCCGTCTATGACGGGATGACATGGAGCACCTGGTGAGGGTTTCTGTGCAAGGTATTTATGCCCCCACCACCATCCATGGTGGTGGTACCGGAATCATAACAATAGGAAGGTGGAAGTATTTGTTAAAGCTTTGCTGATTGACCTGTTTGGTAGAGAACGCTTATCAGATACATTTGTGATCGAGGGAGGGCATAAATACCTTGCACAGAAACCCTCACCAGGTGCTCCACGTCAGCCCGTCATAGGGGGATGTACGATGGTACATCGCATGCAATTCCTCCGCATGCCTTTTACACGTATTTTTTTTAGCGTGCATGTTTTTATCGCAAAAATACATTTAAAACGCATGCCTATACCACGCATTGCTTTTATATTCAAAAACAATGAGTTTGTGGGGGGAGACCCCCACTACCCCCAACTTACCTTAAATGCGTTGTTTTGGCATGCTTTTTAAATGCATATTCACGGTAAAAATATCCGCACTAAAAAATGTGTTGTAAAGGCTTAACGAGGTAAAACCTTGTTGTAAAGGCTGTTTCCTCACAAGCATGATGCACATATCTGATTTGGCTGCATTTTGCCTCGAACATGAATGTTTTGCCCTGATTATAGATGGTATCTTGTTCATTTAAAGTAGTGTTTTATTGAAGGTGTTGAATCCGTCCTTTAGATCTGATCTCCTCTCCTGTTTGTCATTGGGATTCTTCATAAGATGAAGGCGCATTGTGAAGGATCAATTTTAGTCTCAACTGCCTGGAGACTGCTCTTAATGTCTAATAGTAGTACCTTTACATCATTATCGATTCATTGTGTTCTGCGGCAGGTGAGTCCGGGGTCTGTCCCACCTCTAGCTCCGCAGCCGATTTTGTGAATCATTTGTTTTCAAAAAGCAGCTTTCTCTGTCCTTGCTCAGCTGTCCTAATTTCCCTCAGATCAGCACTACAGGAAATCTACTACACCCACCGTAGTTAGGATTTTTTTATAGAGTTTTATAGAGCGCAAACTTGACCCGAATCGGGTATCAGAGCGCTTTACATAGCACCAGTTACGTTACATGAGGGGACACATTCATTTTTAGGTCTCGCCTACGCAGCGCGCAAGCGCTGCGTAGGAAAAAGACCTTTAGCAATCGCTTCACTTTTGCAGGCAAAAACGTGCAAGTGTTGCATTGCTTTCAATGGCAACGTTTGGCGATTCCCTTGCGGGAGCGAGCTTTAACAGATTGTACCTGCTCGCTCCCGCAAGGGAATCCGGCGCAGGCCCGCTCCTCTCTCAACTCTCCCTGCTGCCTCCTCCTCTCCTTGTCAGCGCGAGGCACGCGCGCTTGTTTTGGGTATTTAAAATGCAGCGTCGAAGGGTGTTATAATGCTCGCAAATTTGGTTAAGGGCACACGGAGGAATTTGTTTCAACCGTTCCCTGTACAACGGGGTCAGCATGTATTCATGCAATCAAATCTCTGGCAGAAAAAAAAGTGTTCCATTTTTGCGGCAAAGAACTTAAAGGGTTTGGTCTAACGACGCTCCAGAAAGTAACGCACTGGGGAAAACAATGCCACAAACTGAATTAGAACTAGTTCTGTTCGCTCCCGATTATGGGACAGAACGAACCCATGTTGCTGCTCTTTTCAAAAGTTAAAGACGGGTCTAAGGTGAAAGAAAAACAAATGCCCTCCTTTTCTGCATCGTTTTCTACATCGTTCTGTTTTACGAGCTGAAGCGATGCTTGCTTCCCTCATGCACACTGCATGTGCTGCTGCACAATCCCTTTGACCCGTCTTGTGTTTGTGGTGGTCTGGTTCCCTGCTTTGGTGAGGGGCACAGGGTGGTTGTTCAATCACTGTATCAGAGGTGCCCAACGAACGAGTGAAACGGTTTGCGACAATGTTTGCTGCCTGTGTGATAGAAAGGAGCAAGCAGACTTTTTTTTCTTCAGCACAGACAGATGTGTGTATTGGAGATAAAAAAACCAAAATGACTGTGAACCATTGTTATAAAATGTGTAGGTAATGCGTTATTTGAAAAGCTTAATAAAAAAATTAACAAAGATATGTGAAGCTTGGGTAATTACCTAAGAAAAGAACACATCGTCTCTGCCCAACTTGTTTTACGTATTCGATGCAGAACGGGACAGCCTCCGTTTGCCTCAAACTTCGTGCTATTGTTTGTCTTTAAAAGTAAGCTTCGCTCCACTGAAAAAAACAACAGCTCACAGAAAATGCCGTTTGCTCCATTTTGATTGTCACAGTGAATAAAAAATAGCGCAATATATATATATTTTTTTTCACAAGTGCCTAGTGTTTGTGATGCAGCTTCAGGTATAGGCACTAGGTGTAGTTTTTTTGGGGGGGGGGGCAGGAGGGGGAGAGTTTTATATAGCGCACAGCGAACTCAAGCCGAAGGTATTGAAGCACTTTATAAGAGCACCAGCTGCGTTACAGATTGACACGTTCATTTTGTTAGGCACGGGGAGATTTGGTGATTTGCCCAGAATCACAGGATGCCGATCGTCCCTGCCGTGTAAGATTAAAGTTTCATGACGTTTCTCGCCCAGCAGACAGTTAATATCAAATTCTTATGGCATTAAACATAGTACTTTTGTTGTATTTATTGAAAAACAGCTTTTTTCAAATGTACCAACCAAGGGGCCGATTCCGATCCGTTAAAAATTTCCCCCGTACGAATCGTATCCGTTTTTTTTACCGTACGAATCGTACAAGTCCCGTACAAACTGGCAAGTACGATTCGTATGTGAAAAAATCCATACGAATCTCATTGGGAAAATACCCCGACACATCCTCGGGTCGGAAAAAGTGTCCGACACGTCCCCGGACAGTTTTACCTACGAATCGGGAAACTGAAGTCCGAGCGCGCAAGTACGATCCGTCCCATCCGTCCGAATGCACAACCGTATGTAAAAAACACCGTACGGTGCAAACTCCCATAGCAACTATGGAGACATCCAAATAGTTGCCCGCATACGCGCGAACACCCCCCCAGCACACCCCCCCACGTACGTGCCATACCCCAGCACCCCCCCATGTCCGCACCGTACCCCCACCCCACCCCGTAGGTACGGAGCGTACCACCTTCCCCGTAGGTACGGAGCATACCCCCACCCCGTAGGTACGGAGCGTACCCACACCCCGTAGGTACGAAGTGTACCCCCACCCCGTAGGTACGAGGCGTACCCCCACCCCGCCTATGTACGGTGCGTTACGCGCTGGGGGGTCCACAGCGTACCTACGGGGGTGGTGGTACGCTCCGTACCTGGGGGGGGTACGCTCCGTCCATAGGGGGGCTGGGGGTATGACGCGTACATACAGGGGGCAGGTGTACGGCACGTACATACGGGGGCTGGGGGTACTGCGCATACATATGGGGGGGTGGGGGTATGTGCTGGGGGACGGTGCTTACATACGGAGGCTGGGGGTATGCACCGTCCATACGGGGGTGGGGGCACACACCGTACCCCCAGCACCCCGTATGTACGCGCCGTACCCCCAGCCCCCCATGTACGCGTCGTACCCTCGGTTCACATATGTACGGCATGTACCCCCAGGCCCCCACACCCTGCCCGTGCCTGTACGCACCCTACCCGAGGCCCCTAAACCAGCAGCCTCACCCAGCCGTGCGCATGTACGAGTCGTACCAAGCCATAGCAAATGTGAGCACTGTACAACAACATGGCCGATGTACGCACCGCACAGACGCGAAAAACACACGTACTGAACCAGGACACTGCAAAACACCACAAGGAGAGTCAATTCGAATCGCACAACACCACAAAACACGTCAACAAGCCAAAATACATCCAATACACTGACCTGCAACAGCCAAACAGGTAAACAGAGGCCCAAAACACAACCACCCCTCATAACACACCCACCCAAAGTTCAAACACAGCCACACCCACAAATGGACCAATAAAAAGGGCCCGCACACACAAACCATGAGCCTTTGCAACAGACCCACTGCTGCCAGACCCCACAGACAACCCACAGCACCAGACTTGAACCTTTACTACACCTTACACTTGTACACCTTCACGCAACCACCTTCACAAACACCCCCTCATCACATTCACACACACACCTTCACAACCCCACACACACACCCACAACCATCCACACCCACACCCCACACCATGCCCACAGACAGGAATCCAAAGTTCACAACAGCGGAGCTGGAGATCCTTGTCAACGAAATCATCAGAGTCGAGCCACAGCTCTTTGGAACATTGGTCAGACAGACCAGCGTATCAGAAAAATCAGCCATGTGGCAGAGGATCATTGAGAGGGTGAATGCTGTTGCGCCCATCAGAAGGACCAGGCATGAATGCCAAGCCAGGTGGTACGATCTGCGGAGGACGGTCCGCCACAAAATGACCGACGAATACAACCAGGGGAACATCACTGGAGGTGGGTCGCCCCGCAGACCGGTACACTACCATCCCTGGGAGGAGAAGGTGATGCGCACGCTGCCGCCGGTGGGACTACACGGAGTAGAAGGAGTCGCCGAGCCTGGTGAGTACACAAACAACACACTCCACATGGGGGGAACCGCATCCACAACCCAACTCCCAATAATGCACGCAACTACCCCAAAGCCATCACCGGATGCAACCACATTCCAACAACACGCACATGCCACTATCGGCTCCATGCCCCATGCACCAAGCAAGGCCATGCCAAGTCACAGGCCACACAAAACACCAACACAAGACAGGATGTCCGTGATGCCGGGAGGGGGGGCCTCCAAGATCCCATTGTGCAACTCAGAAGCAGACACCAATGCCCTCAGCCCATATGGCCTAGGGCAGAGCTATACAAACAGTGTTTCCAGACACTGTACTGTGTCGCCTGCAAATGGCGGCCGCGTCGCAGGATGACATGGGTATGAAGGCCCAATTCGCACATAACAGCAGCTAATGAAGAGGCAACACTGTGAAAGAGTGTCAGCATACACCGCTGCTGCAGCGCAGACTCAGAGACACTCTGCCCAATGGGGTCCGGGAGATTCTAAACAAAGCCACATGAACAAGCGAATGGTCTTTGAAAGACCTGCAAAGTGTGTGTGCCCAGGAAGCTTGGCTGAGGTGACAGAGGGTGACAGACAGACAGAGGGAGAGGGAGAGGGAGGGAGACAGAGGGCGACAGAGGGCGACAGAGGGAGACAGACAGACGGAGGGAGAGGGAGAGGGAGGGAGACAGAGGGCGACTGAGGGAGACAGACAGAGGGAGGGAGAGGGAGAGAGAGGGAGGGAGACAGAGGGCAACAGAGGGCAACAGAGGGTGACAGACAGACAGAGGGAGAGGGAGAGAGAGGGAGGGAGACAGAGGGCGACAGAGGGAGACAGACAGAGGGAGGGAGAGAGAGGGAGGGAGACAGAGGGCGACAGAGGGCGACAGAGGGTAACAGACAGACGGAGGGAGAGGGAGAGAGAGGGAGGGAGACAGAGGGAGACAGACAGAGGGAGGGAGAGGGAGAGAGAGGGAGGGAGACAGAGGGCGACAGAGGGCGACAGAGGGTGACAGACAGACGGAGGGAGAGAGAGGGAGGGAGACAGAGGGCGACAGAGGGAGACAGACAGAGGGAGGGAGAGGGAGAGAGAGGGAGGGAGAGGGAGGGAGACAGAGGGCGACAGTGGGCGACAGAGGGTGACAGACAGACGGAGGGAGAGGGAGAGAGAGGGAGGGAGACAGAGGGCGACAGAGGGAGACAGACAGAGGGAGGGAGAGGGAGAGAGAGGGAGGGAGACAGAGGGCGACAGAGGGAGACAGACAGAGGGAGGGAGAGAGAGAGAGAGGGAGGGAGACAGAGGGCGACAGAGGGCGACAGAGGGTGACAGACAGACGGAGGGAGAAGGAGAGAGAGGGAGGGAGACAGAGGGCGACAGAGGGAGACAGACAGAGGGAGGGAGAGGGAGAGAGAGGGAGGGAGAGGGAGAGAGAGGAAGGGAGACAGAGGGCGACAGAGGGAGACAGACAGAGGGAGGGAGAGGGAGAGAGAGGGAGGGAGAGGGAGAGAGAGGGAGGGAGACAGAGGGCGACAGAGGGAGACAGACAGAGGGAGGGAGAGGGAGAGAGAGGGATGGAGACAGAGGGCGACAGAGGGAGACAGACAGAGGGAGGGAGGAGGGTGACAGAGGGAGGGAGAGAGAGAGACAGAGGGAGACAAAATCACCCTTGGGTGGTGTGGGTATGTCCGCTCATCAGCAGGTGGACTGTGTGCATGTTGACAAGGTCTCGTAGTGTGTGAAACACCCCTCATTCGTTTGGAAAGCACTGGGCCATGTGTCAAACTGTGCACGAGTCGATCCTCGCTGCAGGCACAAACCTAACCTCACACCCAGTATACCCACTCACTGTGTTTGTTAGAACCCAGTCACAAATGCATAAGTTTCCTACCTGCATTCTCCAATAGACATGACAAAGCTACATTTGGCCGCGTACAGTGCAACACGTAAGTCGGTTCTGCAGCGCTCGCTACGCACGCTTGCTACACTGATCACTGCATTCAAAACTGATACAACAACAAAGAGTGTGTCACACATAGGAAAAGTGTTGACAGCCGTGGCCAAGGGACATGCCCATGCACCATGCACAATGCACAGGGACTTGCCAAGTACAGACAAGGCAGATGACACTTGGCCCTGCTGTAGACAGCACAAGGCAAACCTGTGACCACTGTACACTCAAACAACAACTCCACATGCCACCTACCTACCACAGGAACTCACATTCACTGTCATGCCAGCAGGCACCATGAGGGGATAGACACATCACCTGGTAGACCCAATGACAAATCACACCACACACAACAGCATGCCCGGTCACACCCCCCTTACACAAGCACACCCCCCCGGGGCAGCCAACGCAAATTGGCACTCCCACAATGGATATGTGACACAACAAGATCAATCCATAGCCAAATAAGCATCCCAACACTCATTAGACAGGCCAAATAACCAGGAGTACATATCAATCTAACCCCCGCAACATACCCATCCACAAGTGCACTGTGAGAGGAATGCTAGACATATCCAACTACCCAGAGGAACTGTGCCAACTTGAATATGTATGAAACATGGATGACGCATGTAACACCATCAACATTGTCTCTCTCTCACACACAGGGCAACGTCGTCGATCTCCCCCCAACACTGGGGGGGAAGACACACAGGACCAGGCTCGGCGTGACGGTGATCCCACCGGCAGCGATGACTCTCACCACACCGTGGATGACCCCGACCAACCTGGCCCCTCTGGTGCCCAAGCACCTGCAGCACCTGCGTCAGGTACAACTGTGCCAACCACCACCCCCATTCCTGCCACATCCCAGGATACACACAGGAGCCCTGCTCGCACACAACGCAGCCAGTCTGACCAGGAGGGACGAGGTACCCCGGGCACCCCGGAGGAGGCAGGCGACTCCGCAAATGCCATCCCTCAGGGGTCCCGACGTGCCCACAATGGCAGGCCAGGCTCAAGTGGGCAGGGGTGGTGGGAGTGGAGGACTGCGGAGGCGCGAACCTGACCAGACAGCTGAGGAACCGGTTATGTCACACGTCCACAACATCCTGGACACATACCGGCGTGACACCAGGGGCATCAGCCAGGCCGTGGAGGCCCTCAACAAGATAAAGAACGTGCAGGCCGAGCAATATGCCAGTCAACAGCAACACCAAGGACGGATGGAGGCAAGACTGGCTGAGCTCGTGGCGGTGCAAACGGACATGACCCGTGTACTGCGTCGGATTGCCGAAAACATGGGCAACCCTCCCTGTGCCACCAGGCGTAGATCACCACCAGCCACAGGGAGGGATCAGGAGGAGGAGGATTCGTCTGACGGAGCATCCCAGACATCGTCACGGCCTGCTTCTGAGGGTCCCCGGAGGAAGGTGGGTCGTCCACGCAAAAGACCGTGAGAGTCAGCGGACCATCACCATCTCCCAGGTCACCTGGCCTGGCACCTGGCCCTCTGGCGCAACAGCAGCACCTCATCCAATGACATTCTCTGCCACATGGACTTCCTGGTCACTGTCTGACCAATGTTGACAAAGACTGTGGCATGGACTCTGATGACTTCCAATGGCAAGGATCCCAACTCCCCCTGTGAACTTTGGATTCCAGACACCCGGCGAGCACCACTTTGCATCCCCCCAAACACGTACCCCACCACCAATAAAATTATTAGAAATCACGAGATGATGCCGTCATTTAGCATTATTCCATTACATGTGTGTGTTGGCAAGTCAAACCATGCCTGAGTTTTGAAGTAACTCCAACCATGCATACCCTGGGGTCTGAGTCTGGCACAGGACACACATGGGTCACAATGTATCATCCAATACAGACATGGAGCACCATACTCACCCGTGATGGGCCCAACCAGCTGAGGGGGTGCCTGCACAACTGTGCGGACAGACCTATTTCGAAGAGCAACAGTCATGCGCAGAGGTCAGGGATCATGTTGAGTGTCCTGGGGTGGGAGTCCCAGGTATGTGTAGCCAGGTGGGAGAACTATGTCCTGCAAGCAGGAGTCAGGTGGATGTGGAGAATGGTGGCCAGGCCAAGGTTGGATGCATGGAGATGGCACAATGGGGTCTTGGATGACAGTGCCACAAGGTTGGGTTGGGGGCGTGGTCGTGGGCTGCCTCCTGAGTGTGGCCGTGGATTGTGAAGGTCATCCTGCAGATGACAGTGATCCATTGCCGCTATCCCTGTTGGACGGTGATGTGGCTGGGTTGCCGGATGTTGAAGCAGACCTGTGCAGATGCACCCTGGATGTGGACAAGTGTCATGGGAGTTGTAAGGTACTTCTCCCTAGAGTGCAGGGTAGGATTGGACACGGATGTCGAAGTTGACCTGGGGGATGGTCTGTCTTGCCTTGAGGTGGATCGAACTGTGGACCTTGTGCATAATGCAGAGTGTGCTGAGGCCTGAGGTACAGATGCTGGTGATCAGCATAGCACATGTGAGCAAGCATTCCATGATGCACACCAGCTCGTGTGCGTGGACACTGTGTGCCTGTGCAGGGCCCTTGCGGGTGGGACACAAGCAGTTGACCCAGCTGTAAGGGGACAATCCGCAGATGAACACCTCAGTCGTGTACAAGTCCAGCATCAGGTGGCCAACGTGCAGCCATCTGCCAATGGATACCATGCATTATTCAATATGAGAACTGGAAAGGACTGCGTCTTTGGGGAGGGTGAGGAGCACCTGTCTGTCAGTGGGACACCAGATGATGATGAGATGCAGTGCGCATGTCATGGTGTAGAGGGGTATCCTGGACACATTGTAGACTGACACGCTGAGACATGATACCTGTGCCATGTGTCCCACAACGACACCATACTACATGCAGAGGCCTGGAGTACCACTCACATGGCCATGTTGGGGTACAGAGCCGGTGGGGAGTAGGAGGGACATGACCTGGTTGGTGTGACAGGGCCTGGAAGGCGTGCCAGCGCTGTGTAGGCAGTTGGAGTTGCACACTCATTATGCAAAGGTGTTGTGTGGGCGATGAGTGCATGCCTGAGTGCATGCAACAGATTTATTGGATGGACATTGCTTGGTGGGTGGCCTCAACATCATGGTGTAGCGTGATGTGACACATGCAAGGACATGAGGCACGTGCAATGTGCACGTAGCATGTGCAGACGGTCTAGCCTTTGCCACCGCAACTGTGTCACACACAAGCAGATTACACCAAAATGAATGGGTGGAGGGAGGAAGGGGGGTGCGTCTTAGAGGCGTGTGTGTGAGGGCAAATCTAGAAACTGTGTGCCCTTGCTGCAGGGGCCATATCCTGAAAACCATGCCACAAGTTGCACACTAACACAAGCATGTCAGAAAGGACTACTGCAAAAGGTGTCTGAGAAGGGAGGAGTGTCTTGTTCAACATGGCACACACACAGACAATGGATGCACATGCAGCAAAGTGGCCGTTGTGGGGACTGAGATGGCAACATACTTACACAGCCATGTACATCGTGCACAATACATTTCATAATCCCTGACAAGCATCTTTCTACTCTACACATAGACTCATATGCACAATCTGTGATAACTATGCCAGACATGCCGCATGTACAGTGGCAAGAGACCTGCATTGACAGAGATGAGGCACCTAGGAGGCTGAGGGACACCTTTATTAGTCATGTTTGCCGGAAGGCAAATGCATCTATATTAACAGATGCACAGGTCATGTGGATGAACATGTGGAACCTACACTGGCACCCCCCTTTGCACCACAGATGCTGGAAACCCATAGAACTGGCACACACGTGACAGGTTTGAGGCAAACACCCCGTGCTGCTCACGGAGAGGCTGCAATTCACCATTGAACCACTAATGGGGATGTCCCACACTATGTCAACCCGGTGCATCCCGTATGTTTCCGAGGGCGGTGTTACACATATTGATGCCTTCATCACAATCCACAATCACATTACAGATGACTGTCACCAAGTGTGACTATCAATTCAGGTGAATCCAGCTCCATGTCATGTGACCCATGGTGATTCTACATGTATGCTAAGTAACCAAACATGAACAGGAGCAGTGCACACACATTCCAAACACATAGCACACCCAAAAAGCCGTGGTGCATCCCTTACCCTAAGGTGATTTTTCGACATGTCCGTGCATGTTACGCTGATTCAGCACACGTTGCTGTATTCATGAGGAATAGCAGGAGCACAACAATGCCACCAGCAGACAGCATGTGCAAATACCTGGGGATGAGAGACACACAAGAAGTGAGCCAAAAGAAGCACATCCGCATGCATGGGCATGTACTCGACACGTATAAGGTTGTCAACATGCTAGGTGAAAATAGTGTCTCAGGTAAGACATACTGTTATTACACCATCACTCGAGTGACACATCCAAACACACCTCTGACTCACTTGCCAGACATGCAGATGGACCCACACATTGCAACACATGCCACACAAGGCTCAATACGTGCACACTCAGACACTGCAACTCACCACTAAGCAAAGAAGTTGCGTATGAGCCTACTCCGGATGTCCTCTTCCTCTTCCTCCTCAACATCACTTGCCTCGTCACCAAGCCCCTCGTCCTCCACGGGTGGATGTTCCTGCTCATCCGGATCCAGGATGAGTGGCACATCTTTCTCCACTGCCATGTTGTGCAGCATGCAGCACACGAGGAAGATTTTGCAGACCTTCACCGGTGCATATGGGAGTGCGCCGCCGGTCTTCTCGAGGCACCGGAATCAGCTCTTCAGGAGGCCAAAGGTCCTCTCTATCACTCGCCTGGTCTGCCCATGGGCGTTGTTGTACCGGTGATCGGCAGCCGTTCTGGGGTTGCGGAGAGGTGTGATCAGCCATGGCATGTTGGGATAGCCAGAGTCCCCTACATGGAAACATCATGGACAGAAGTGGGTCAGGAGAAGCAGTAAGAGAGAAAGATGACGCTAAATACAGGAGTAACAGAGTATACCCACCAACAAGACATGCGCGTTCATTGGGCAGCTGCAGCATCATTTCAGGCACCCTGCTACGCCTCATGATGTAGGCATCGTGTGCTGATCCTGGAAAACGAGCACAGACATGGGAAATCACCATGTTAGCAAGACACACCACAAGGGCATTAATGGAGTGGTAATGTTTCCTGTTCCTGTAGGCTACCTCCTGTGCCTGTGGTGGTACCAAAGCCACATGTGTCCCATCAATAGACCCAATGACATGGGGCATCCCTCCCAGGGCATAGAAGTCATGCCGCAAATATGTCGTCTATTATTGGTAGATTTGCTGCTGCTGACGTTGATGAGACTGGCCTCACGATGGGGAATCTGGAGTACTCGTCCATTATCACCAGTAAGTAAGTTCCTGTGTCTAGC
This sequence comes from Triturus cristatus, assembly GCF_964204655.1. NCBI lineage: Eukaryota > Metazoa > Chordata > Amphibia > Caudata > Salamandridae > Triturus > Triturus cristatus. The sequence goes on along the minus strand of NC_140594.1, from coordinate 938,682,886 downwards.
GGTCCGAAGAAGTCAGCTGCTAGTGTTGTCCATACAGCCCTTGGCAGCTCCGACATGGGCAGAGGTTCCTGTCTTGCTGGCTGTCCTGTTGTTTGACAGAGGTGACAGGCTGCAATCGTGTTTTCTACTAGACGATCTAGTCCAGGGAACCACACCTTCTCTCTCAGCAACTTCTTTGTTGCAACAATGCCCCTGTGCGATTCATGCGCAAAGCTAACTACTTGGCGCCGTAGTGAACTTGGCATCACTATCCTGGTGCCTCGCATTATTATTCCATTTTTTGTCTCTGACAGTTCCCCGCTTATCTTCTGCAGGGTCAGCATCTCTTCTTTGTTCACTCCTCCCCTCCATGTGCAGTTGTTGTTGACATGTCTCCACCTTTGTTGTCTCATTGTTTTTCTGGCTACTTGGAGAGTGGCATCTTCCTCAGTTCCTCTCTCTATCTCTGCTAGTGTTATTGGTGCTGGTGTGTTTTGCTTGAGCACGAAGTTTAGGTATTCCTCTGCCACTGAGGCCTTTTCCTCTACATGCGGTAGTGGATGCCACGACATGTAGTCCGCCGGATTATGTTCTTTCCCTGGTTTGTGGACAATCGTGAAATCGTAGTCCATTAATCTGATGCCCCAGCGCTCGATCCGTGGCGGCATCTTTGCCGCTGGGTTGCCATATATTGTTACCAGCGCTTGGTGGTCTGTGATGATGGTAAACTGCTTTCCGTACACAAACATGTGGTAGTGCTCACATACCCATACCACCGCTAAGCTTTCTTTCTCTGGCTGTGAGTACGCCTTCTCGATGTCTGTCAGGCTTTTGCTGGCATAGGCAACAATTTTCCTTGGTGACTCTTTTCCTGGCAGGTGCTGTGCTAGTATCGCTCCTAGCCCTACTGGGCTTGCATCAACCGTCAGCTCGGTGCAGAGCAGAGGGTCGAAGTATGCAAGGTGCTCCACAGTCATCACTGCATTCCTGATTTCCTCGAACGCTTCATTGCATTGTTGAGACCAGATGAACTTCTGGCCTTGTTTTGTTAGTTCTCTTAGCGGTGTGCTCACCGTGGCAAAATCTAGTATGTATCTGGCACAGTAGCTTGCCAGGCCCAGGAATGATCTTATTTCTGCTACATCTGTCGGTGGCTTTGTGTTCTTTAATGTCTCTACTTTGCTGGGATCTGGCCTCATCCCTTTTTTCGAAAATATGTGTCAGAAGAATACAAGTTCTTTTCTCCCTAGTTCGCACTTTTCTCCGTTCAGTGTCAGCCCTGCCTGCTCCAGCTGTTTGCACACTTGCCGTAGGGCACCATCATGTTCTTCGTCTGACTTCCCGAATACTAGGATGTCATCACTGTAGTTAAAGCTGATGTGTACTGGCCGAATCACCTACCTTATTGTCTCCTGGAATATTTCAGCCGCTGACGAGATACCAAAACTTAGTCTTTTGTACCTGAACAGCCCTAGGTGTGTGGAGAAAGTTGTTATGTATCTCGACTGGGGATCCAGTTCTAGTTGGTGATAGCCTTTGCACAGATCTAGCTTTGAGAACCTGCACGCCCCTGTCAGACGGCTGATCATGTCGTTCAGATGAGGCCCCAGGTGACGTTCTCTCGAGATGGCGGTGTTCGGTATTCTCATGTCCACACAGATCTGTATTTTGGAGGTGTTCTTCTTCGGAACCGCCACTATCGGTGACACCCACGGTGTCGGACCGTCTGCAGGCTCTATTATATCTTGCTGTAGTAAGTTATTTATCTCTTCCTCCACTTGCGGCTGCAGATTTATTGGCACTCTCCTGTGGTGCTGTGCCACTGGTCTGACTGCTTCATTTATGTGTAGCGTAATCTGCTTGCCTTTTAGTTTTCCCAGACCTTTAAGTATTCCTTGATATTCTTGTAGTATGTTGCCTTTTTCCGCCATGTGATAAGTCATGGCAAGTAGCCCCATGACCTGTGCTGTGACGTTGCTCAACAAGCAAGGTGCTGGAATGTCCCCTTTCAGCACGTGTATCTCTTCTTGGCATGCCGTATCTTGATATGTGAGAGTCTCGGTGAATTTTCCCATGTTTTCAACCGGTTTCTTTGATCCCCACGTGAACACATCTACAGTCAATGGCGATAGTGTTGGCTTCACTCTCATTTTCATGTATTCTGACATGCACATTATGTTGCATGTTGCTCCGCTGTCGAGCACGAACTTCGCTCTGTGGCGTCCGACCTCGATGTCTACTGTGGCTGTCTATTTTATTTGCTGCTTCTCCACCAGCTGGATGTGTTCTTGTTGTCTTCCTTCTTTAGGCGCGTCGGACATGAGGTATAGTCGCGCTTCCCTCCCTGACGCTGCCATTCCGTCCGACTCCTCGGACGAGCCTCTCTCCGCCGTCGCCATGTGTCGGTCATGTCTTGTGCTTGTCATCCTTGGTCTGGCTATTCGTCCCCTCTCACTCCTGAACTGCCGGCTCATGCAGTGCTTGCAAAATGATTGTCTCTATTGCATTTTCTGCACTTCTGGCCCATTGCTGGGCAGGTACCGACGTGCGGAAACTCAAGGCCACACCTGTAGCACGTGTTGCTAGTTTTCCTGGGAGGTGGCTGCTCACGGTGATCATTTCTTTTGAAGTTTTCCATGACACGATGCGCCATTGACATTCCTTTCTCTTTGCCTATCTGTATTTGCTTGGCATGTTCCGTTGCCCGTGCTTCTGTGCGAGCCATCGTCAATATTTTCTCAAGTGTTGTCGGTTCCTTTAGAATCCGTGCTCTAAAATCTACCGACTGACACTCTTCGATGAGGCATAGATGTATTGCTTCTTCGTTGTCGAACTTCTTGAATTCGCAATACGTCACCAATTTCCGCAGTCTTGTCACAAAATCATCCATGCTTTCTTCTGTTTGTTGGCACGCCATGTTGAACGTGTACCTCTCAAAGTCGATGTTGCATTGGGGGTCGAATTTCTCTGTGAAGCATGCTTTTGCGCCTTTGAAGTCTGTCGTCCTGTCACTCGGGAATGTCAGGAGCAGGTCCTCTATTTCGTCCCCCGCAAGGTGTTTACAAGCAGCTCTAGCTGTTTGCTCTCCACGACGTCTGTTGCGCGCATGTAGCGTTCAAGTTTCCGTATCCATCTCTCCCATCTGATGCCTGCTCGAGGTTCCGATGTGCTGAATGGTAGCGGCCTGCGTAACACTGCTTTTGTGCTCTTTGTGTCTTCGTCACTCATCTTCTTTCTTTATTCTTTCCTTTTCTTTCTTTGCTTATTTTCTTATGTGTCCTTGAATGAAATGGTGTTTTATGTGCAGTTTATTTTATTATTTCCCTTGTTGCACGTTCTTTGATCTTTGTTTCCTCTTTTTCCTTTGTTTTTAGCCCTTTTTCCACTATTGCCTGACTTTAAAATGGCCGCCGTCTTTCTTGAAAACCTATTGGTTCTTTTTGCCTGACTCCAAGATGGCCGCCTCTTCTCACGAGAGTTCGTTGAACTCACCCGCGCGAGATTCTTATCTCCCTCGGCTCGCTTTTCAACAGCCTCGTATTTCGCGCGCTGTGCTTACTTCTGTTGCAGTGCCGGGGTGGGCTCCCGCACCAATGTTTTCTTTCAGCTGGGCACTCCGGACCAGGGTGGGCTCCTGGCTCCGAAATAATGGTCGCGATGCCGATCACGCCTTCGTACGCCAGTTGTCGTTTCGTTCCCCATGCAAAGATCACGACACAACGGTAAGATTGAGTTATTCTTTTATTTCGTTGTTGGTACAGATCGCACACGACAGTTGGTCCACTCACCTTGCCCACTTCCTCAGTTGTCTGTGTCCCCGCACCCTGACCGGATATGGTGTCCGGTGACCTTCTTGGCCATCGCCCGTCCCCAGGTCCTAGTGTCCACTTCCAGGACACTACAGCTGGGGGAAGTCAGTAGGATTTCTTATAGCACTTCCTGTCCCACTTCTGCACAGTGTGTGGAACAGGTGTCACTATATCCCAATTTAATGGTACTCCGTTTGCCGAAGGATGAACGGCTGAGGTGGTCTTTCATGGATTCTTGGACTCGTGGACTGCTCTTCACCTCCTGCATCAGCAGCGAGCGTGCTTCTGGGAATCAGTGAATGTTCTGCTCAGAGGTCACTGCACCCGGGCCAGGCCCTGCTGAGGGTTGCATGGCTTCCGACTGCCTCCCTGCGTTAGTAGTGCCTTTATTACTGGCCTGTTAGTGGTACGTGCCGCAGCAGGTGATGAGTTAATGCCCTGGGCTCACGGCTCATGCAGTTAGCCTCACTCAGGGATGTGCTGGGGTGACTGACCCACCACTGCCATTACACTGGATGCTGTACATTTCCTGAAAATACAGCTAATATGGTAAAAGTGCTGTCCCAATTTGTGATGTTTGAGCCCAACAAAGACCCTCTTAGAAAAGGGCGTTGGCAGTGATAAAACATTCAGGGGCCAATTGGCTAAAAAGCAATTATAACAATCAGGAGAGTTGGGTTAGAGTCACGGCTTCCCCCACTTGAGGACCAAGGAGTGTGTTCCTGGGACAATCACCCTTTATCTCCCTGTGCCACACTGCACAGCGCCTAGAGGTGATCCGGTTTGCACTGTGCTGGAAAAATATGTTTATTTTTACAACAAAATGTATGCAGAGCTGAGATTTATCAGGTTGACATGAGGTGTTTATGGTAGTGTTGACGATAATTTAATAAATGGAACCACCTTTGGGCTGGATAGTGGTGACTGTGAGGTAAAATGTGACCTGTGACCTGTTCTGCCATGTAGCCAAAATGTGGTGTACGGGAGAAAAGTCAGTCTTAGCAGCAAGAGCCTATTCTTGGCTTCCCCTCTTTGGCGCAACACATGTTATTTCTGTACCTGCACAATGTGCAAAATGAGCAGAGCAACCCAATATGCAACACATGCAGGAAATATAATATTGTTCGCTGTGTTAATTGTTTACCAAAATTGCCAATAATGGAGATGTATATTCCAGCAATGCCCATGACAACATATACATTTTGAAGCACAATACATCTAGGACTTCAGAAACACTGATAGAGCAGTGGTGACAACAGTGGGACTGTGCTGTGTGATGAAACTCATCCACGCACTAAAGATTTTATGCATTCTGCCTTATAGCACCCTCCTCACAAAACGCTGTAGTAGTCTGTTGATACCAGTGTAAAAAGAAAGTAAATTGACTGAGCTTTTCACAGTGGACTCAATATTGACAAGAAAAAACATATTTTCTCAAATAATTCAATTAATGACATCACCGTGAACCGTAGGTGACATTACGCCTGTAAACAAGCATTGGCATAGCCAATAGGTCTTGCTTTTGGGACCTTATAAGTATTTAGTTATGCAGCAAAATATCCTTGGTGCAACAACATCAACTGTTGCATGGCTAAACACTTATATAAAGTCCCAAAAGTGAGACCTATTGGCTATGCCAATGCTTGTTAGTTTAGGCACGGGGAGATTAGGTGATTTGCCCAGAATCACAGGATGTTCAGCGTTATTGCCAACACTCCAACCCAGTTCCCCAGATTCGAGGTCGACCGCCCTAGCCGTTAGGCCAACTCCTCTCCCCTGATAGTACTGCACTTTACAACTTCATTCATCGCAGAGGGATTCTATCTGGGTCCTAGCCTAGGGGTAGCCCCCACGAAGCAATTAGGATGGCGAGTGTAGGGGAAGGCAAACGTAGCTGCAAGTTTATGCAGCATCTGCCATCAGAGTGTTATTTTTCACTCTCACAGGAGTGAGTCTCAGAAAGCTGGCCCATTGCTCCAGAGAATAAATTCCCTCCAAGTACCCAAGGTGTGATTCAAGTTGAACTGACACTCTGAAAGGCCTCATAAGGAGAAACAGAGCCCATCTCCAACACCATTCCATTTTAGGAACGTGCCCTATGTGCACACCTCCAAAACTGTTGTCTGTGTCCTAAGTGTGAGAAGCCGGGTCAGTATATGGTGCTCCCTCATGTAAGTGTAGCACCCTGCACTAAGCCAGGCGACCCATATGGTGATTTTAGGGGTTTAGATAGAAATCTCTCTAAGTGGTAGCTGTGGAGAGCAGCCTTCAGGCTTAATCTAGGAGGAGCGCAAAGCAGCTGAGTTTACCAGTATCTAATACTTAGTATAGGCTAAATGAAAAACAACCACACAGTGTACTTATAAAAATAGATATTTATTACAATCATGTTACAGTATTTCCTTCCCAGTGATATAATCACAGTGCACACAATACTTTGGACATAGACCATATATCTAAATAGTGGGATGTGAACCACGACCTAAGACGAGACGGGACCTAGGCGACGTAGAAGAGTCGGGGAACCAAGGAACCACCCCAGGTGAGAGTCTAGGAACCCCACGACTGTCATGTGCAGACAACAGCGTACTCAGTTCTATTCAATGGGTACGTCGCAGTTGCAGTCTTACAACCGGAGGATGAGAAAAAGTCTGTTGGAATTCACAAGTGAGTTCGAGTCGAAGAGTACCTGAAAGCAGAGGGCACAGAGTCTATGCCACTCAGGGGTGACCAGGATGCACGGAAGACGAATGCCACTCAAGTTTGAGGATGCAGGTTAAAAGATGATGAGGTGCTTCTAGCACTGTTGAACCAAGTTGGTAGCTCTGCCCGAGCTACCGTGATGTTGAAGATGATAGAGTCCGGCCGTTCCAACCAACCGCATCCGCGCCGATCAGTTATAGCAGGGACAGACTCTTTGACAGAACCTGATGGGTCTGACTGTTGGCACGAGTCGGTCGGGACAACCGATGTGGCTGCTGTGCGGGGAAGAGATGCAATGACGCAGTGCACAGTGGATTGGTTGTAGAGCACTGACGAGGGATAGTGGCCTCAGCTTGATGCGGGAACAGCACAGGCCTCGAGGAAGATCAGAACCACCATCTGTGTTGCTGAGCCTTGTGGAGCTGGAGGGAGCAACGGATCAGCATACTGGTCAGTTGCGTTGCGGTACCTGAGGATGCAGGGAAGTGACTCCTTAACTCCAAGAGAGATTCCTTCTGTTGTCTTTGATGTCCACAGACCTTGAGAGGAACTGTACGGAGCATGGGCACAGACGTTGCAGCAAGCTTGCAGGACCAGGAGGCCAGGAGCAGCAGGGATCTTCTCAGGTGCGGTCTCGGTGTCCAGAGTGAAGTTCGGCAGAGTCCAGAGTACCCAGACGGTCAAAGTAGAAGTGGAGTTCGATATGAATCGAATCCCATGACGAATTTAGGGACCCACCCATAGGTAAGTCCTTAAGTACCCCAAGGTGAGGGTTGGGATGATTCATGGGTCCCTCCCAGAGGAGGGGTCGGACAATGGGGAGGATACTCCCATGTCCTTTGTCCAGTTTTGCACCAGAGCGGGGATCCAATGGCTCCCTGGTCTGGTTTGAACTGGACTATGCAAGGAAGGCACCAAATTTGCCCTTCCAGCAGACTATGTGGCACTGGCAAGAACCCCCACCCCAGCCTAATACTATGTCCTGTCTGGGAGGTGGTCACACCTCTCTGTGACAGGAAACCTATTGTCCTAACTTCTCCTGCTCCGGCTTGGCCCAGCAGCAGGAGGAAAGAACCATGCCTGTGTTTGGCAGCAGCCCTAGGTTGCTGTTAGGCTCTGTAAGATCGGTCCCGGGTGCATCGAGGGCTCCCCGGAGGGACCCTACCTTGGATGGAATCATATCTCCAACACCTGATACGGTGTTGGGGTATGATTCCAACATGTTTAATGCCAAACATGCCCAGGTTCGTTCCAGCCAGTTTAGAGATGGTCATCGTGTAATGACGCATGGCCCCTCTATATCATAACGGCCGATTCACTCACAAAGCCTGGAGGATAGACTCCAGGGTTTGTAGGGGTGGTCTGCTCTTGCAGGGCCACCCTCATACTCAGATTCGAGCACCCTGCCTTTGGGACTGAAGGCCTGCTAGAGGGGTGACTTATACGTTTCAAGTTCAGTGGTATTAAATTTAAGCAGACATATCTTTCATGAGAGGAGCGTGCATCTCTCACACAGGCTGCAATGGCAGGCCTGTAGTCATAGTATGGAAGGTTCCCTATGGGTGGCATAACACATGCTGCAGCCCATGGGGGACCCCTGGTGTACCTATGCCCTAGGTACCTTAGTACTATGTACTAGTGACTTGCCAGGGTACACCAGCAGCCAATTAGGAATGTACCAAGGTACTCACCATACCCAATTTAGAGAGGAAGCACAGTGACTGGGGTCCTGAGTAGCAGGATCCCAGTCAGACTAGTCAGAAAAACAGTATGACAGCAGCAAAAGGTGGGAGTACCCATGAAGGCAGATCCTACTTTCCTACACAACCCCCTCCAAACGTAAGGAAATGAGACTAACCCTGCCCAATTGAGTCTTCATTTTCTAAGTGGAAATATCTGGAGAGTCCCTCTGCGTTGGTATGGTTACTCCCAGATCTATGTTCCACTGTATAGTTCATCCCCTGTAGGGAACTGGACCACCTCAAAAGTTTGGTGTTTTCACCCTTCATCGGTTTAAGGCACTGGAGGGGCTTATGGTCTGTCTGAACAATGAAGTGAGTGCCAAACAGGTAGGGCCTCAACTTCTTTAGGGCCTAGACCACAGCAAAGGCCTCCCTCTCCATAGCTGACCAACGATTCTCCCTGGGGGGTCAACCTTCCGCTTATAAATCCTACTGGTTGATCCTGGCCCTCTGCTTTGAGTTGAGATAACACAGCTCCTACCCCTATCTCAGAAGCATCTCTTTGGACAATGAAGATTTTGGGGTAATCAGGACTCTGCAGGATGGGAGCAGTGCACATGGCCTGCCTCAGTTCATCGAATGCCTTTTGACAGTTTGCTGTCCACAGAACCTTTTTTGGCATTCTCTTGGAGATGGGATCATTAAGAGGAGTCACAATGTACCCATACCCCTTAATAAACCTCCTGTAGTACCCAGTCAGGCCCAAGATAGCTCTGACCTGAGTCTGGCTAGTGGGAGCAATCCAGTCCATGATGGTCTGGATTTCCCTCTCCAATGTTTGAACCCGGCCTCCAGCTACCAGGTGGTCCAAGTATACAACCTTACTCTGCCCTCTATGGCACTTTGTGGCCTTGATAGTGAGGCCTGCCTTCTGCAGGGCCTCCAGAACATTCATGAGGTGTACCAGGTGATCCTCCCAGGTGAAGCTAAAGATGACAATGTTGTCAAGATCAGGCTGCACTGTAAGCCTCCAGACCTGTGAGAACTTTGTTTACCAACCTATGAAATGTGGCAGGTGCATTCTTCAAACCAAAGGGCATTACAGTACACTGATAATGCCCACTGGGGGTTAAGTAAACTATTTTTGGCTTGGCATCCTCATTGAGTCTGATCTGCCAACAGCCAGCAGTCAAGTCAAATGTACTCAAGAACTTGGCTGAGGCCAAGGGGTCTATGAGTTCATCTGTCTTAGGAATTGGATGCACCTCTGTCCTAGTGACTGCATTGAGGCCCCTGTAGTCCATCCAGAACCTCTTTTCTTTCTTGCCATCTTTGGAGTGTGGTTTTGGCACAAGGACTACTGAGCGAGTCTAAGGGCTGTCTGAAGGTTCAATGAACCTCAATTCCAACATTTTCTGGACCTCAGTCTGGCTATAGTCTCTGTTAGAGTCGGGGATCCCTGGTTGGCGCAAGGTTGCCCTTGCGTCAAGCAGGAACCCCCTCCTCCACGTCAGGGCGCAGGATAACCCCTCGCGAATGACCCTTGCTCACCCTCTAGGTGCGTGGCGTGAGCAGCCAAGGCGATTCCTCAGGCGTTGTTGGTTAAGCACTTACAATCGTACACACAGTAAATACATCAATCCCCCCAGAAACGGACACCAGACTTGGATATATATAAAAATACGATTCTTTATGTAAAAATAAGGTATATATATCTCAACAGACTTATCACAAGACCAATAACGTTGTCGCTAGGCCACCAGGTTATACAGCAGGCAAATGTTCTTGGTTCGTAGTTTCAAATGGATACTTCGTAGTCTCTTTACTCGTAGTTCCAGTACTCACAGAGATCGGTTCCTGCGAACGGGGAAATAAGGCGTTGCGGGCCCCGAGCCCGATACTGGACTTCTTTCGTGATTAGGAGAGTCGGCACAGGTCGGTGCGACTCTCAGCTTGGGAAGTGTTCTTGGGTCCTCAATCAGCAGGTGTGGGTACGTAGGCAGGCGCGGCCAGCGACCCTTTAGCACGGCGGTGCAGGAGGGTCTCCACAGCGGGGGCGGCGCGGCCTGAGAAGTCCGGGGATAGCGAAGCGGGGTCACAGGGCACGGTTAGTGCAGCTGGGTGACCCGGCGTAGATCACAGTCGTCGGACGGCTTCCGGCAGGAGGGGTGATAGCGCGTTCAGCGCACTCCAATGGCAGGCGGTGACAGGGATGCAGGCGGCCTGGCCCGGGAACAGAGAGCGGCTCCGGACGGAGCGGGGCTCTCACGGGTTGGAGGCAGGCGAGCTTCTGAGTGTCACGGCCCTAGGAGGGGCGATGAGGGGCGCAGTCTCTTTTCCAGCGGGATGCACACACGGCTCGAATTGGAGGACGAGCAAGAAGCACAGAGAACCCACTGTTCCTGGGGTTCAGTTCAGGGGGCAAGCTCAGATCAAGCCCTTGGAGAATGTTCAAGCACAAAGTAGCAAAGTCTTTTCAGTAAGTCTCTTCCTCTCCTCTCTCAGCAAGGCAAGCAGCAGGCCAGCTCCTCCGGCGTCTTCTTCTCCTTCTAGTCGGCCAGAGGTTCTTTGTGGTAAACAGGATTCTGATTTCTTAGGAGCCAGGCTCCTACTTTTATACCATGATTCTTTTGTTCTTTAGCGCCAGGGGGCCTAGGCCTGGCTCAGTCCAGTTCTGGAGCACTCTGTTATGGTGACTCTGCTCTTTCCTTTCAGCAGCAGGGCAGAGACATCAGCCGCCCCACAGGGGGTGGCGCCGGCTTTGTGGTGGCAGAGCACAGGTCTATTCAAGAGTCAAGGGGTACTCCTCCCACCCATCCAGGTGTAATCTCTCTACCCCCCACCTGGCAGCCAACCTGTCTCTGGGGATTCCCCAACCCTGCTTCTTACTGTTGCTGGGCAGAACACATACACACAGCAGAGGCGGACTGAGATGGTCAGGTCAGTAAATACTAACTTTCTAAAAGTAGTATTTACAAACCCAGGATATTAAAATAAACTTGACTACAAGAAGTATTTTATTATTCTGAGTTCAGGCATACCAAACTTGACACTCTACCATGCTCTCTGAGTCCACTGGGGTCACAGCGTTGGCGGGATCCCAGCAGCCCATTCTGGCCTATGGAGAGCAGGTAGCCTTCAATAGTGAAAAACGACAAGGGCTGTAATTCACTACTAAGACATGCCACACACATCAGGGCATGTCCTACCTTATGCCTACAATGCACCCTGCCCTTGGGCCTACCAGAGGGGTGGCTAATATGTAGGTAAGGGAAGGTTTAGGGACTGGCAAGTGGGGGCACTTGCGCAGTCAGCGCGACGGTCCCGGACCGCGCACAGGGTCTGCGGTGGCAGGCCCTAGACACACTTTACAAGGCCGCTTCCGTGGGTGGCGCAACCAGCGCTGCAAGCCCACCAGCAGCATTGGCATTCACAAGCCCTGGCACCCCTGGTGCACTTTACTGGGGACTGACAGTGAATCCAATAAACCAATCATGGACATCAATTACAGGTACACTTTACTTCGGGAGCACTTGCACTGCGGCACGGATTAGCCGTGGCGCAGTGCCCGGAGCGGACAACACCAGCAAAACAATCGAGGCACACCATCAAAAAGTGGAAGGGAAACTCACGCCAAGGTGCCAGGTCTAACACGTGTCCCCTCCAGCTGAAATGTGGGGAGAACTACCCTTGCCCAGGGGGTTCCTCGTCACTAAGGCGGAAATACCTGGACAGACCGTCAGCGTTGGCGTGATCTGTACCAGGACGGTGTTCCACCGTAAAGTCCATACCCTGTAGGGAGATGGACCACCTCAACAGCTTCGGGTTTTCACCCCTCATTTGCATCAACCATCTGAGGGGCCTGTGGTCCGTCTGAACCCGGAAGTGAGACCCAAACAAGTAGGGTCTTAGCTTCTTCAGCGCCCAGACCACAGCAAATGCTTCTCGCTCAATTGCACTCCACCTACTTTCCCGTGGAAGTAACCTCCTACTGATGAAGGCTACGGGTTGGTCCCAGCCCTCCTCAGTCATCTGTGAGAGAACAGCCCCTACACCATGCTCTGAAGCGTCTGTCTGTACTAGGAATTCCTTGGAGAAGTCAGGGGCCAAAAGCACGGGCGCCGTGCACATGGCAGTCTTCAGGGTGTCGAAAGCCTTCTGACAGGTGTCAGTCCAAATCACGTTCCTGGGCTGCTTCTTGGAAGTCAGCTCTGTCAAGGGGGCAACGATCGTTCCATAGCCCTTGACAAACCTCCTGTAGTACCCAGTGAGCCTCAGGAAGGCCCTCACTGCGGTCTGCGTCTTGGGGGGTTCCCAAGCCAGGATGGTCTCGATTTTGGGTTGCAAGGGTGCCACCTTGCCACTCCCCACTTGGTGTCCCAAGTACACAACGGAACCCTGCCCGATCTGGCACTTGCTTGCCTTGATCGTGAGGCCTGCTCGGCGCAGAGCCATCAACACTTCCCAGAGGTGGCGCAGGTGTTCGGGCCAGGTGGCACTGAACACTGCGATGTCATCCAGGTAGGCGGCACTGAACGCATCCAGCCCAACCAGTACCTGGTTGACCAACCTCTGAAAGGTGGCAGGGGCATTCTTCATCCCAAATGGCATGACTCGGAACTGGAAGTGCCCATCTGGTGTAGAGAATGCGGACCTCTCTTTGGCCCCATCGGTCAAGGCGATCTGCCAGTACCCAGACGTTAAATCAAACGTGCTGAGGAACCGGGCAGCCCCCAGCCGATCAATGAGCTCATCAGCTCTGGGGATGGGGTGCGCGTCAGTCTTCGTTACTGAATTGAGTCCTCTGTAGTCCACACAGAACCGGAGTTCAGGTGTGGCTCCCGGCGCAGCAGCTTTGGGGACCAAGACCACGGGGCTGGACCAAGGACTGCTGGAGGACTCAACCACCCCTAGCGCAAGCATTTTGGAGACCTCCTCCTTAATGCAAGCTCTGACCCTGTCAGTTACCCTGTAAGCCTTGTGCTTTACAGGTAAGCTGTCTCCTGTGTCCACATCATGGACGCACCAATCTGTGACACCAGGAACCAGGGAGAATCGGTCGGAAAACTGTCCCAGCAAGTGGCGGCAGTCTTCCTGTTGTTCGGGCGTCAGGGTGGGTGAGAGGTTAACTCCATCCACTGACCCATCTTTCTCAGAGGCCACTAAGAGGTCAGGAAGAGGCTCGGTCTCCTCTTCCATTCCATCATCAGTGGCCAGCAGCATGCCCACTTCGGTCCTCTCTAAGTGGGGCTTAAGGCGGTTAACATGTAGGACCCTCAAAGGGTTCCTGGGAGTCTGCATGTCCACCAAGTAGGTGATAGGACTTTTGCGCTCCACAACCTCAAATGGACCGGTCCACTTATCCTGAAGTGCACACGGCTCCACTGGGGCCAAGACCCACACCTTTTGTCCAGGTTGAAGCTCTACCAGAGTGGCATTCCGGTCGTACCACCGCTTCATCTCCTCCTGGCTGGCTTCCAGATTTGCCTCAGCAAGTTGCCTGAAACGCCGAGTCTGGTTTCGGAAGGCCAGCATGTAACTATATACATTCTGGGGAGGTTTCCTGGGAGATTGCTCCCAGCCTTCCTTTACCAAACTCAGAGGTCCTCTTACCGGGTGACCGTACAGAAGCTCAAAGGGGCTGAACCCTAGAGACTTCTGTGGCACCTCTCGGTAAGCGAAGAGCAGGCATGGCAAGAGGACGTCCCACTTACGCCTCATTGGACCGTCCAGGCCCATGATCATGCCTTTGAGGGTTCGGTTGAATCTCTCAACCAACCCATTTCCTTGGGGATGGTAAGGAGTGGTGAACTTGTAAGTTACCCCACACTCCTTCCACAGGGATTTCATATATGTGGATATGAAATTGGTCCCCCTGTCGCTCACCACCTCTAGAGGGAATCCCACTCGGGAGAAAATTCCCATCAGTGCCCGTCCCACCACGGGGGCCGTCACTGTCCACAGAGGGATGGCTTCAGGGTACCGGGTGGCATGGTCCACCAAGACCAGGATGAACCTGTTGCCCAGGGCTGTCTTGGGGTCCAGAGGCCCCACAATGTCAATACCCACTCGTTGGAATGGCGTACCGACCACAGGGAAAGGTTGCAGAGGAGCCTTATGCTTCCCTCCGCTCTTACCACTTGCCTGGCAAGTCTGACAGGTTCTGCAGTAGGAATCTGAATTCTTATGCATTTGGGGCCAGTAAAAGTGGGTGACAAGCCTGTCATAGGTCTTGTCCATCCCCAAATGTCCTGCTAACGGCACATCATGAGCCAGCCCCAGTAGGAAGGTTCTGAACTTCTGGGGTACCACCAGCACACGGGCTGACCCAGGTTCAGCAGCCTTAGGCTCGGAATACAGGAGGTCACTCTCCCAGTACACGTAGTGTGTTTTGGCCTGAACACCATTGGCCTGGTCTGCAGCCTGTTGCCGCATACCCACGAGAGAAGGGCATTCTTTCTGCTCCCTGCAGAATTCCTCCCTGGAGGGACCTCCTTCTTGCTGCCAATGGGTCAGCTCAGGCAGATCTCCCAGTTCGGCAATCTGTTCCCCGGTAGGCTCCAGAGCATCCCCCTCAGGGTCTACTTCCTCCTGGGCCGTGGGAACTTCGGGGGCCGGTTTCCCGCGCCTCCTGCGCCTTCTCCCTAAGGCCGGTTCCTGGACCTCTCCCTCAGGCTCCAGGACCCTCTCAACACCCCTACTGGCTGCCATGGACCGGGTGGTCACGCACGCCCAGTCGGGTAGACCCACCATCCTCAGATGCGTGGTCTTCTCCACCTTTTCCCAAGGGGAACTCTCCAGGTCGTTCCCTAGCAGACAGTCTACAGGCATGTCAGTTCTCACAGCGACTTGTAGAGTACCAGAGACCTCCCCCCACTCAAAGGGAACTTGAGCCATTGGACAACGACTCTCTACGTTGTCAGCATTGACAACCCTACAGTAGGCATTGGGTACAATTTGCTCTTGAGACACCAGGTGTTGCCTCACCGAGGTCACGCTGGCTCCTGTATCTCTAAGAGCCTCCACCTTCCTTCCATTGATGGTCACCACTTGCCCATATTTCTTAGTGTTAGAGGGCAGGTAGGTTACAGGGACCATCTCACTGTCTCCTAGCGAGACTAGGGTCATCTGCCCGGGACCCCCACCCTCCTGGACTGCTACTTCCTCCCCAAAGTTAACACTAGCTACTTGCCGGGGTGGAGCACCAGTGGGTGCGGTCTTACCAAACAGGCGACACTTAGGATCAGAGGCAATGTGACCCGGATCACCACACTTATAACAATTGAAGGGCCCCTTTGGAACAGGTCTACCTGTCGGGGCCCCGTTCTGCTGCGGGGGTGGGGGAGGCTGAGAACCCTTCTGCTGGTTCCCTTGGGAATTACTTTGGGGGCCTTTTTGGAACCCCTTCTGTTTCCCCTTGTCCCCCCCACTCTTCTGCTGGGGACCCTGCCCACCTTTGGCGGAGTCTCCCACTTGACCCTTGTGGACCCTGGTGCTGAGCCAGCGGTCCGCCTCCTCAGCAAGCTTCCTCGGGTTGGACAGCTTGCTATCAATCAGGTGCTGGCGTAGCTCAGGAAAACATTGACTGGACAAGTGCTCCCATGCAATTAAATCAAGCAGCCCTTGATAATCATTCGCTTTGCTACCCTTCACCCAACCATCCAGCGCTCTGCAGAAAAAGGTCACATATTCCACATACGTACTCTCAGGGATCTTCTTTGTCTCCCTGAACCGCTGTCTATATAGCTCCGGAGTTAACCCATACCTGGTCATTAAAGCTTCCTTCATGTGGGGGTATGAGGTTTGGAGATCTAAGGGTAAATCTAACAGTGTGTCACGCCCTTCAGCAAGGAACCTTCCCCACAACCCCGCTCCCCAGTCTTTCTCAGGGACCCGGTGTGAGGACATGGCCACCTCGTAGGCCCTAAACCACTGCCCTATGTCATCCTTTCTGAAATACTCCTTTACTACATCTTTGGGGATGTACACCTTGGACTCTACCTGCGCTGGTGGAGTGCTGCCACCAGAAGGAGCGGTGTCCAAACTTTTCGCCTTCAGCTCCAACTCCTTCAATCTGATATCATGATCCATTTGGCGTTGTTGTGCCTCCAGGGCCAACTTCTGCTTTTCCATTTCCATCTGTCCTGCCAACTTTGCCATCTCCATTGCATGCGCCCTGTCTGCTGCCCTGTCTGCCAGCTCCTCTGGCGACCGGACTCGGCTGGGCTCCTCCAGGTTGTCGGGTGGAACGATGTCCCCCGCATTCCGTAGGTCTCGTGACTCCTTCCAGGCTCTCAACGCCTTGGTGTACTGGGGCTTCCTCTTGCATCCAGCATGGGGGACTCTGAATTGTACACTGTAGCCTTTCAATTGCTCCATCGTGTAGCCTTCCAGTCTCTCCCAATCCACCTCATCGATTCCAGAAATCACAGAGAGTGCTCTCCCAGCGGAGTGTGAGCCAGGCATGGTTGCAGTAATGGCAGATGTCTCAACAAAGTTCAACAATTACAAACCTGTGGCTGCGTTATTTGGTCTGCTCTCACTATCTGGTGATTAATAATTCACTGTATGCAAATTACAAGTGCAAATCCGAAATCCCAACCGCTGCCAACAATGTTAGAGTCGGGGATCCCTGGTTGGCGCAAGGTTGCCCTTGCGTCAAGCAGGAACCCTCTCCTCCACGTCAGGGCGCAGGATAACCCCTCGCGAATGACCCTTGCTCACCCTCTAGGTGCGTGGCGTGAGCAGCCAAGGCGATTCCTCAGGCGTTGTTGGTTAAGCACTTACAATCGTACACACAGTAAATACATCAATCCCCCCAGAAACGGACACCAGACTTGGATATATATAAAAATACGATTCTTTATGTAAAAATAAGGTATATATATCTCAACAGACTTATCACAAGACCAATAACGTTGTCGCTAGGCCACCAGGTTATACAGCAGGCAAATGTTCTTGGTTCGTAGTTTCAAATGGATACTTCGTAGTCTCTTTACTCGTAGTTCCAGTACTCACAGAGATCGGTTCCTGCGAACGGGGAAATAAGGCGTTGCGGGCCCCGAGCCCGATACTGGACTTCTTTCGTGATTAGGAGAGTCGGCACAGGTCGGTGCGACTCTCAGCTTGGGAAGTGTTCTTGGGTCCTCAATCAGCAGGTGTGGGCACGTAGGCAGGCGCGGCCAGCGACCCTTTAGCACGGCGGTGCAGGAGGGTCTCCACAGCGGGGGCGGCGTGGCCTGAGAAGTCCGGGGATAGCGAAGCGGGGTCACAGGGCACGGTTAGTGCAGCTGGGTGACCCGGCGTAGATCACAGTCGTCGGACGGCTTCCGGCAGGAGGGGTGATAGCGCGTTCAGCGCACTCCAATGGCAGGCGGTGACAGGGATGCAGGCGGCCTGGCCCGGGAACAGAGAGCGGCTCCGGACGGAGCGGGGCTCTCACGGGTTGGAGGCAGGCGAGCTTCTGAGTGTCACGGCCCTAGGAGGGGCGATGAGGGGCGCAGTCTCTTTTCCAGCGGGATGCACACACGGCTCGAATTGGAGGACGAGCAAGAAGCACAGAGAACCCACTGTTCCTGGGGTTCAGTTCAGGGGGCAAGCTCAGATCAAGCCCTTGGAGAATGTTCAAGCACAAAGTAGCAAAGTCTTTTCAGTAAGTCTCTTCCTCTCCTCTCTCAGCAAGGCAAGCAGCAGGCCAGCTCCTCCGGCGTCTTCTTCTCCTTCTAGTCGGGCAGAGGTTCTTTGTGGTAAACAGGATTCTGATTTCTTAGGAGCCAGGCTCCTACTTTTATACCATGATTCTTTTGTTCTTTAGCGCCAGGGGGCCTAGGCCTGGCTCAGTCCAGTTCTGGAGCACTCTGTTATGGTGACTCTGCTCTTTCCTTTCAGCAGCAGGGCAGAGACATCAGCCGCCCCACAGGGGGTGGCGCCGGCTTTGTGGTGGCAGAGCACAGGTCTATTCAAGAGTCAAGGGGTACTCCTCCCACCCATCCAGGTGTAATCTCTCTACCCCCCACCTGGCAGCCAACCTGTCTCTGGGGATTCCCCAACCCTGCTTCTTACTGTTGCTGGGCAGAACACATACACACAGCAGAGGCGGACTGAGATGGTCAGGTCAGTAAATACTAACTTTCTAAAAGTAGTATTTACAAACCCAGGATATTAGAATAAACTTGACTACAAGAAGTATTTTATTATTCTGAGTTCAGGCATACCAAACTTGACACTCTACCATGCTCTCTGAGTCCACTGGGGTCACAGCGTTGGCGGGATCCCAGCAGCCCATTCTGGCCTATGGAGAGCAGGTAGCCTTCAATAGTGAAAAACGACAAGGGCTGTAATTCACTACTAAGACATGCCACACACATCAGGGCATGTCCTACCTTATGCCTACAATGCACCCTGCCCTTGGGCCTACCAGAGGGGTGGCTAATATGTAGGTAAGGGAAGGTTTAGGGACTGGCAAGTGGGGGCACTTGCGCAGTCAGCGCGACGGTCCCGGACCGCGCACAGGGTCTGCGGTGGCAGGCCCTAGACACACTTTACAAGGCCGCTTCCGTGGGTGGCGCAACCAGCGCTGCAAGCCCACCAGCAGCATTGGCATTCACAAGCCCTGGCACCCCTGGTGCACTTTACTGGGGACTGACAGTGAATCCAATAAACCAATCATGGACATCAATTACAGGTACACTTTACTTCGGGAGCACTTGCACTGCGGCACGGATTAGCCGTGGCGCAGTGCCCGGAGCGGACAACACCAGCAAAACAATCGAGGCACACCATCAAAAAGTGGAAGGGAAACTCACGCCAAGGTGCCAGGTCTAACAGTCTCTGACATGGTCAGGCTGTCTGTAAATTTTGATCTTCACAGGCAGACTGTCACCTGTGTCCACATCATGGGTACACCAGGTTGTTTGAATGGGTGTCAGAGAATACATGCCTTTAAACTAACTGAGGACTTTCCTGCAACCAGCTTGTTGCTGGGCAGTGAGGATGCCTGCCAAAGCCACTCCTTCAACTGACCCATCAACAGGGTTCTGGGAGAGGGGATCAGGTAGAGGGTCACTCTCTTCCTCCTGTCCCTCACCAGTGGCCATGAGCAAACCCATTTCTACACTGTCCACAAAAGATTTCAGATGATTCGCATGGAGTACCCTCTGGGGACACCTGGGAGTGCCAAGATGCACCAAGTAGGTGACTTCACCTTTCTGTTCAAGTATGGTGTGGGGGCAATACCATTTGTCTTGGAGAGCTGCTTGGGTGACAGGCTGCTCCAACAACAACACTTTCTGTCCTGACTGGTAGACAGTCAGTACAGCCTTTTGGTCATGCCAGGCTTTTTGTAGTTCCTGACTGGCCTCAAGGTTTTTACTTGCCTTCTTCATGTACTCAGCCGTGCACGAACGCAGGCAAAGAACATAGCCCGCAATGTCATGCTTGGGGGGTTTGAGAGGCTGCTCCCATCCCTCCTTCACCAGATACAAGGGACCCCTAACTGGATGCACACACAAAAGTTCAAAAGTGCTTTAGCCAACCCACTTTTGTGGGGCCTCTCTGTAGGCAAAGAGAAGGCAGGGTAACAAGACATCCCATTTTCACCTAAACGTTTATGGGAGTCCCATGATCATACCCTTTAGGGTCTTGTTGAATCTTTCAACAAGCTCATTGAATCTTTCAACAAGCCCATTGCACTAGGTGTGGTAAACTTATAGTTTACTCCACACCGTTTCTACATTGCAGTGATCTAAGTTGACATGAAGTTGGTACCTGTCATTTATGACCTCCTTAGGGAAGCCCACCCTGGAAAAGATTCCCAGGAGGGCCCTAGCCACCACAGGAGCTGAGGTGGTCCTAAGGTTAATGGCCTCTGGATATCTAGTGGCATGGTCCACCTACACTAGTATATGACTGTGTCCAGATGCTGTTGGAGGGTTTAAGGGACCAACAATGTCTATCCCTACCCTCTCAAAGTGAACCCAAACCACTGGGAGTGGAACTAAGGAGGCCTTTGTAGTGCCGCTTGACTGAACACAGGTTTGGCAGGTAACACAGGAGCGACAAAACTTCTAGGCGTCTTCAGACATGTGGGACCAGTGAAAATGGGGCACAAGCCTGTCCCAAGTTTTACTTTGCCCAAGGTGTTCTGCAAGCGGAATGTTGTGTGCTAGGGACTGAAGGAGGCCCCTGAACTTCTGAGGTATTACCAACCTCCTGGTAGTACCAGGCTTGGGGTCTCTACCTTCAGAGTACAAGAGCCCATCTTCCCAGAAAGCCAAGTGGGGCACACTGACATCCCCTGTTTCCTCAGCTGCCAACTGCTGTAAGAGTCGTTCAAGAGAGGGGCAGGATTTTTGCTCCAAACTCAGTTCTGCCCTGGAAGGGTCCCCTGCCCCCAAGAACTTTGCCTGGTCTGGCCCAAGTTCCTCTGGGACAGATCCTTCACAAGGACTGAGATCCTCTCCCTCAGGAGACTAATCTTCACTGGGAGTTTGGGAGGAGGATAATTCCTTACCCTTCCTGCACCTCTTCTTGGAAGTTACCTGGACCAATTTCTCAGGATCCAGGGCTCCTTCAGTGCTGAGCTGTTTGCCTGAGCCCTGGTGACACCGAACACACTGGCAGAGATGCCAATCATCTCTGCATGAGTCCTGAACTCTACTTCAGACCAAGCTGAAGTCTCCAGATCATTGCCCAACAGACGATCCATAGGTAGGTCTGGAAAAACTACAGCTCTTTTAGGGCCAGTTACCCCTCCTCAGCTGAGGTTCGCAACTGACAAGGAATGGTTAGTCCTGATATTGCTAGCATTGGTGACTTGGTACTGCTGACCAAGTATGATCTGTTCAGGTGACACAAGTTTCTCTGTCATCATTGTGACACTGGCACCTGTGTCCATGTAGACCATAGCCTCTTTTCTATTGATTAAAGGCTGCTGTCTGTACTTGCCCAAGTTGTGGGACTTACCAGTAAAGTGGACAAATCTATGCCACCATCACAGACAAGAACAGCTTGAGCAGGAGTTCTGACTATGCCAGAACCCTCCTCAGAGTCCAAGGTTAACCCCAATAATCCCTTAGAGCCCGTACTACCACTTGTACTGAAGCCACGGAATGCAGTGGCCTTAGGGGCAGTAAAAGTATCTTCCTTGGCTTTAGGACAATTAGCACATTTTGTCCAGTGAGTCTTTACTTTTCAAAAGTAGCATCAAGGCTTCTCTTGCCCTTTTTTGAGTTTGGGGACCCACCCACAGATGCAGGTTTTTGGTGGCCTGGAGAAGACTCTTTCTTGTCTTTGTTTTGTCCCCACCCTTGTCTTGAGATTTAGAAGAATCTGACTTCTTCTCGTCACCCCACCACCAAGATTACTTTGCTTGACCCTGGTATGGACCCATTTGTCTGCCTTATTTCCCAATTTCTGTGGAGAGGTCAGATCAGAGTCCACAAGGTACTGATGTAAAAGTTGTTTCTGACAATTATTAAGGAGTGCTCCCTCATGATCAAATTATACAGTCCCTCATAGTCCTGTACCTTATTTCCATGAAGCCAGCCTTCCAGAGCCTTAATAGCACCATCTAAAAAATCAGCCCAATCTTGAATACATGCTTTCTGGGAATCTCTGAACTTAATCCTGCATTGTTCAATGGTTATGCCAAACCCATCAATGAGAGCAGTCTTCAAGACAGTGTAATTGTCAGCATACTCCTCTCTGACTGTGAAGAGCTTGTCTTTTCCTTTGTTAGCAAAGAAGAGCCACAGTATAGCTGGCCACTGCCCTTAAGGGACCTTCTGTACTTTAAAGGTCCTCTCCAAGGCAGTGATCCATTTGTGGATGTCATCTCCCTACTAGTAAGGAGGGACTATCCTGCTCAGGTTCCTAGTGTCAAAGGAGGATTCCCTGCTTCTAGGAATGCTGGGGCTGTCACCATGGGATTCTAGTCCCAAATTTTTCCTTGCCGTCTGTACTTCTAAGGCCTCCTTAACCAGGGCCAACTGTTCTTGCCTGAGCTTGAGTCTCAAGGTCTCAAGCTTGACCCTTTGGTATTCCCTGTGTAAGGAAGGATCTATCCCTCCTGTCAGAGACGGAGATACCCACAGAAGTACCAGAGGCAATGGACCCTGCAAAGGCAGACCTACCCCTCCTCTGCCTACCCTGTACCCTCCCAGGTAGAATAAAGGGGCACCTAATTCTAGGGACACCCTCTGTGCCATCTGCTCTCTCCTTCGGGGTATCAGAGCACCCTAGGTGAGAGTCGTTCGAATACTCCTGGTTAGGATCAAAATTGAGGTCATGGAGAGGGGACCCTCCTGTCTCCTCTTTTGACCCGTACCCACCCACTCGGTCCTGATCCTCTGACCCACCAGCTTTCGGGAAGTCATCTTGCAGTAGTACCTCTAAGAGGTGCTGAGTGCTAGGGCTTTTCACTGTGTTCAGTTTTCTAGTGGAACACAGGGCCTTCAGTTCCTGGAATATGAAGCCACTGTATATAGAAGGCACAGAGCCACTAGTGTCTCCTGCTAAAGACATACTAGGTGTAGTGTGGTGTTGCACCTACCTAACCTAGTGGGAACTAAACTTCCTAAGATTGGAGAAAGGGTGTGCTAGGCCCTTGACAACCAATCTGCAAAGTTCAGTAGAATTTACCTGTCTATACAGTATTATATGTACCTGTTGTTAGTGATGGTTTTTCAATTAGACCACTCTCAACTCCCAACCGCTGCACACCAATGTGAAAAGCCAGGTCAGTATATGGTGCTCACTCAGGTAGTGTAGCACCCTGCACTAACCCGAGCAATCCTTATGGTGATTTTAGGGGTTTAGATAACCATAGAAATCTCAATAAGTGGAGGCTGTGGAGAGCAGCCCTCAGACTTAATCTAGGAGGAGCGCAAAGCAGCTCGGTTTACCAGTACCTTACCCTTAGTATAGGCTAGATGAAGAAGAACCACACGGTGTACTTATAAAAATAGATATTCATTACAATCACCCACTAACGTTACAGTATCTCTTACCCGGAGATATAATCACAGTGCACACAATACTTTGGACATAGAACAGCAAGTAGCACTAATACATAGTGATCCCCAGGGGGAGACCAGACCATATATCAAAATAGTGGGATATGAACCACGACCTAAGTCGCAACAGGACTCAGGGGACGTAGAAGAGTCGAGGACCAAAGAACCACCCCAGGTGAGAGTCTAGGAACTTCACGAAGGTCGTGTGCAGAGGGATTCACAAACACATACTCAGTACTATTCAATGGGTACGACACAGTCGCAGTCTTACCACTGGAGGATGAGAAAGAGTCTGTTGGAATCCACACGTGAGTTCAAGTCGAAGAGTACCTGAAAGCAGAGGGGAGAGAGTCTATGCCACTCAGGGGTGACGAGGAGGCAGGGAAGACTAAGGTTAATCGAGTTCAAGGATGCAGGTTAAAAGATGATGAGGAGCTTCCAGTTATGTTGCAGTGAGTCTGTAGCTCTGCTCGAGCTACCATGTGATTGGAGACTACAGAATCTATCCGTTCCAATTAACTACATCGGCGCCAACCACTTATAGCAGAACAGACTAGTTGACAGAACCTTTCGATGCGTCCGGCTCTGTTGGCACGAGTCAGTCAGGACAACCGATGCGGGTGCCGTGCGGTGAAGCGATGCAATGACGGTGTGCGCAGGGGTTTGGTTGTAGAGTCCTTGGCGAGGGATACTGGCTTCAGCTTGATGAGAAGACAGTGCAGGCCTCAAGTAATGACAGAACCACCACCTGTGTCGCGGAACCTGAGGGAGCCCAGGATCGGCAGACCGGTCAGTTGCATTGTGGTGCCTGCGGATGCAGGGAAGTGACTCTTTTACTCCAAGGGAGATTCCTTCTGTTGTCTTTTATGTCCACAAGCCTTCAGAGGACCTGTACAGAGCACAGGCACAGACGTTACATCAAGCCTGCAGGATGAGGAGGCCAGGAGCAGCAGGGATCTTCCCAGGTGTGTTCTCGGTGTCCAGGGCGAAGTTCAGCAGAGTCCAGAGTACCCAGACAGTTGAAGTAGAAGTGGAGTTGGATCTGAATTGAATCGCACAACGAATCCAGGGACCCACTCACAGGTAAGTCCTTAAGTATCCCAAGGTAAGGTTTGGGACGATTCAGAGGTCCTTCCCAGAGGAATGGTCGGACAGTGGGGAGGATACTCCCATGTCCATGTCCTTTGTCCAGTTTTGCGCCAGAGCAGGGAGCCAATGGCTCCCTGATCTGGTTTGAACTGGAGTATGCAAGGAGGGCACCAAATGTACACTTTCATCAGACTATGTGGTGCTAGCAAGCACCCCCACCCCTGCTTTATAAAGTAAGTCCTGTCTGGGAGGTGGTCACACCTCCCTTTGACAGGAAACCTATTGTCCTACCTTCCCGTGCTCGGGCTTGGCCCAGCAGCAGGAGGGCAGAACCGTGTCTGTGGTCTGCGGCAGCCCTAGGTTGCTGTCAGGCTCTGTAAGATCGGTCCCGGGAACATGGAGGGCTCCCAGGAGGGGCCCTACCATGGATGGAATCATACCTCTAACACTTAATGTGGTGTTGGGGCATGATTCCAACATGTTTGATACCAAACATGTGATTAAACAAAGAGGACTAGCTTAAGTTGACCAAAGTGTTACAGTACTCAAATTAGTTCTGTCACGGGCACCTTGTTGGTGTATTCATGAAGCCCTCACCCACCTGATTACAGCGGAGCTGGTATATTGCTGAGAGTGCAGTCCTCCGGTAGGACGACGGCGGGACAACAGGTACAAGGCAGGCACTGACCAGAAAGACTGGTCATCCCCTTACCGCTTCCCTCCAGGAAGCCTTGGCTAATAACCCAAAGCATATGCACGAGAAGGGAATCCCCCTCTCACATATAGAAAAACGCCTTAGTGAGTGTATCACATAGTCTGTACCACAACACTAAGTCTGTTTTATTTCACCACACCTTTTTAAAAAAACGGTCCTGAGGAAAGCCAGAACACTCTAAGGCACTGGCTGAAACATGTCGACCATCTGAAGGACGCAGGGGGCAGTAACTCGCCACCCTCACGCGTCCTGTAGCCTTACTTTTAACCGCTGGTGACGGCCCAGTTATTAAAATTTAATTTACCCTCGGGTACTGGGACCACCACCAAGCCGTTTTAAATCACAACTCACCCAACCTCACTGCACTCTCAGCAATATACCAGCTCTGCTGTAATCAGGCGTCGTAGCACACCCGGGACATACTAGGTGTCACTGGGTGGGCCCGATGATGAAGCATGCCACCAACTAGGTTGGTGGGAGAGGGCTTCATGAATACACCAACAAGGTGCCCGTGACAGAACTAATTTGAGTACTGTAACACTTTGGTCAACTTAAGCTAGTCCTCTTTGTTTAATCACATATAAACCCTCGGGGACTCGGACTAGCTAACTAGTTCTCTCTCTCCCTCTTGTTACACGCTGATACCAAACATGCCCAGACTCATTCCAGCCAGTTTATAGATGGTCTTCGCGTAATGACGCATAGTCCCTCTATATCGTAACGGCTGATTCACTCACAAAGCCTGGATAATGGACTCTGGACTTTGTAGAGTTGGTCTGCTCATGCAGGGCCACCGTCACACTAGCCGGGCACCCTGCCTTCGGGACTGAAGGCCTGCTCAAGGGGTGACTTATCGGTTTCATGTGCAGTGGTGTTAGATATAAGGAGACATGTCTTTCGTGAGAGGTGCATGCATCACTCACCCAGGCTGCAATGGCAGACCAATAGTCATAGTTTGGAGGGTCTCCTATGGGTGGCATAACACATGCTGCAGCCAATGGGGGATCCCTGGTGTACCTAGGTCCCTTAGTACCATGTACTAGGAACTTACCAGGTTACGCCAGCAGCCACTTAGAGAAGTACCAAGGTACTCACCATAGCCAGTTTAGTAAGGAAGCACAGTGACTGGGGTCCTGATTAGCAGGATCCCAATCAGACAAGTCAGAAAAACAGTATGACCCCTGCAAAAAGTGGGGGGAACATTAAACGCAGACCCTACTGTCCCACACTAAGCCTGCATGAATTGCCCAAGCAACCGTTGTTAACAGCACAGGAACACTTACTTGGGGGCTGTCTACATGTGTACATTACAGTGCAGCTCTATCTAGGCACTGGTGCTCCACACCAGTATCAAGCAATCTGTATCAGCAGGCACGTGCAAGCACTAGTAGAATGTTGAATCTTGGTACTGACGCCAGTAGTTGACCAGGTGGCTCACCTGGCATAAGAGATCCAGGGACAGCCAGCATGGATCTGGGGTGGCAGGGCACGGAGGAGCGATTGTAAGAAAGGGATTGTAAACTTTTTTGTTGAAGAAAACCACTTACCTTATTGCCGCATCCGTTGTCTCTCCTCAGTCTCTCCTCTGTGTTGAACCAGGAAGCACACCCAGGCTCCCCTGACTAATCACAATGCTGCAATGCATCATTGTGATTGGTCTGAACACTGTGGTTCGGCGCTCAGACAGGGACTGGGGGCCTAAGGGCCTGGGCATGTTCTCCACCTGGTAATGCAGCCAGGGTGCAGAACATGCAAAATGGGCATGACTGTTTTGCCGGCCCCAGAGGACCGGCCAAGCTTTAATGTGCACTTAGAGTGGGCAAACCACTCTTCCCCAGCCCTACTCTGCGAGCAGAGCAGTGCCCGCCCACCCGCCCTCCTGCAAAACAGCCAGAGCAAATAATAATGATAATAACATTGAGTTATTATCATTTTATTTTTCCTTTGTTATACTGCTTAAAAACAGTGGGGCAATGCTCCTTTGCCTTAGTGACGGTGCTGCAAATGAAGAGATCTTCGCTGCACTGTTACTGCCCCGACCACTGTAGGCACAGCACGCAGCAGATGACAGAATGGACCACTTAGCAATCGCTGTGCAGTTGTGATTCACAAAGGTAACTTACACTTTTGAGTAAGTTGACACATTTGACTAAGTTTCCTGCTTTTCAGTATGCGCAAGCTACACTTTTGTAGGGACTTACACTTTTGTGTCTAGCACTACACATGGCCAACCACAAGGACTGCAACACGCTCCCAAAGAAAATATTAGAGGTTGTGGCTTACTACAGAAATGTAAGTTACTACAAATGTGTCATTTGTGAATACTGAAAAGTAGTTAACTTACTCAAAGGTGCAAGTTACTGCACCAGCGCAGTTTGTGAATAGCACTTTGTAGTAGGTTTTGTAATACTACAGTAGTAATACAACAATTAATTTGTGAATAAGGCCATCAGTGTCAAATGTTGATTCTCTTGCTCGTGATGGAGAGTACACTACTTTGTGCTTTTTACCACAATTTTCAAGCTGAGACACCTCTGAAGAAAAATCTGATTTACTCAAATAGTCCGATGCAGGAGAAGGACAACACGCTTGGGCGGCCAAGCTGGCATATTACTTCAAGTGGTTTGAAGATGTGTAAATCTTGATAAGCTATGTGCCAGTTTTCTTTTTAAGATTTACTCTATCTATCTATCTATCTATCTATCTATCTATCTATCTATCTATCTATCTATCTATCTATCTATCTATCTATCTATCTATCTATCTATCTATCTATCTATCTATCTATCTATCTATCTATCTATCTATCTATCTATCTATCTATCTATCTATCTATCTATCTATCTATCTATCTTCTACTGGCGGTCAACAGTAGGTATAGTTAGGACCTAGTTTCCATAGGAAAAGCATTTTTTGACTTGGCTATAACTTTGGCGTCGTTTGAGCAATCTGCATGACATTTTGCCAAAAAAGGGTCACTGTGAGTACTATTGATTGGGAACGTTTGGAGGTGATCTGTGCAGTGGGGACCGATAATTTGGGGCACGAAAGATGGTTGCATTTGTAATGTTAATTCCCATAAGAACCTTTTTCCACCTCTACAGCCCAACAGAAGTAATACTTGTTAGGTATGTATTGGTAAGTGTTTGTCAATGTGTTTTTTAACTTATATGACCACTTTGCAAATGCTTAGATGGTGAGATATTGTTTTTGTGCTTGCACATAGTTATATATACAGTGGGACTTTTGAGTTTGCTTAAAGATGCAGTGAGGATATATATTTTGGGAAAGATGGCTTGAAGGTGTACATAAATCAAGAATTCCCATACATGTTTACATGGTGATCTATGTTCAGTAAGGCTGATAAAAAGTTAATGTATATGGTAGTTTTTTTTTCTTTAAACATTCATTGTTGAAAATTGAGAAGGATTAATAGTGGAGAACCCTTCGAGAATTCTTGTGCTAGCTTCATTTCAAGAGTAACTTTTGTTTGAGATATGTGAATATATGTTTTAGAAGCAGAAGAAGTATTTAAGAACTTATGTAGGTGAGGAACATGGCGGCGGGCTGATGCCGGTCGTGGGAGCTCCCGGCAGTGAGGCAAAATATCGGCAGAAATGACGAAGATTACGGCCCGTAACTGAGTGCAAGATTTTCTCAGGGTAAATAAGATAATGTGTTGATTGTAAAGATAATCCCTTGGGTCCTGATTATTTTCCATTTCTTTTTCCACTCGGTTCCCTTCATACCTTTGTACTGCGATCTGAGCTGCTGGAACCTATTCCCGGCATCTCGATGTTGCGCTGACGCCGTATGGGGCAGGACAAGCTAACGTCTTACGACGGATTTGGAGGACGCCGAACGAGGCTTTGGCGGAGGGCTCAGGCGGCTGCCGTGAGGATCGGTTACAGGGCGGAAGGTAGAGCCAGCACAGTGTTCCGGTGGTATCCAAGGGAGGAAGGCTCTGCTGCACGGATCACACTCGATTCAGCGATAGATGCGGTAAGATGGGCGCTTGGGGGGAAGGCTTGGCTGATGGAAAAGAAACCCGTTTCCTCCCGCCCGGACCCTTCTTATGACCCCCTTGTGTTGCTATCTGGAAATAAGGCTGAAAGTCAGGGGGTGAATACTTTATCAGCGTCTATTTTGGGGAAACCTGCCCAAGGACCCCTTGTGGGGGTTAGTGACTTTTTGAATACCCAGCACGCCAAAGGAGGTCGGCTCCCCCCGCTTAAAAACAGATATCAGCTGCGCTCACACCTTGAGTCAAAAAATAAGGAAAAACTAGTTGTGGAGGATGGAGTTTGTGGGGGAGTGCTTCCAATTACCCCAAGGAAAAAAAAAACAACTAAATTTGCCGATACAAAAAAGGGGAGGGACGTTAAGTCATCGCGTCCATTGGTTAAGACAACCCCTTCAATGAAATCTTATTTTAAAATAATGGAACAGGTGGTTATCTCTAAGGGGCAGCTGTCAGGTCTTCAGCAGAGTTCCTCCCCCCTCTTATTGGAAAATCGGTTTGCTTTATTAATGACAGATATTGGAGTGGAGAAGGAGCTCTGTCAAGATAATATCACAGAAATACTTAGGGTTGAAAATACCCCGTCCCCAACAATTCAACCCTTTACAACAGTTCAGTCCTCTAGTATGTTGGATCTGCCCCCTAATATACAATTAACACCAACGGCGCATATATCTGATGGTAATACCCCCCCCCGGTTAGACCAAATACTGACACTCCTAGTGGGGGTGCAGTAGGCGGGTCACAACTAGAGTCACTGCTCTTAAGTTTAAGGGGTGATCTACTTACAAAGTTTGAGATCTCTGAGGCCAACCAGAAAGGGATACATGAGAAATGTGTGGTATTAGAAGGGAAAATGGATGATATCTTTTTACGAACTGAAATTCTTGAATCTGAAGTCAAGTCCCTCTCGGAAGCTGTCCAAGAGAACTCTAAAGACTTAGTGAACTTAAAAGCCCAAAATAAATCTCTACAAGAGGACTTGGAAAGGTTGGAAATGCAGGCCAGAAGAAACAACTTAAGAGTCCTTAAGATACCGGAAGGTGCGGAGGGAGGAGATATTAAGGCATTTATATGTAAACTTTTAAGAGAAGGAATTTTGAAAGATAGAATGGACATAGATCTGGATAAAGAAATCCAGAGAGTGCACAGAGATCCCTTCAAGCTGCATCCAGATAGGAAAGCCCCTAGAAGGATTTTAATTAATTTTCATACTTATGCTGTTAAAGAATTGGTCCTGGGAAGAGCCTTAAAAGAGCAGGAACTTCAGTTTGAATTAGTGAACTATCAAATCAGATCTGACCTAGGTAAGCGAACAGCATAAAGGCAATGGGAACTTGGATCTAGGATGCCCGAGCTGAGAAGTCAGGGCGCCCAGGTCCAAATGAAATTTCCAGCCTTACTGAAGGTCATGTGAAGAAATAAAATACATCATTTTAGTTCCCTGGAGGAAGTAGATACTTTCTTGGTTCAAATGAAGAAGTAAGTCAGCTTATGATAGGTACTACGAGGTTGGGGAGGGAAAAAATGAAGAAATGGAAAGGGGAAAGGAGAAAATAGAAAGATGAAAGGAGAAAGGAGAAAGGAAAGAAAAGGGAAAAAGTGGAATAAAAGAAGAGGGGCATATCATTTTTGGATTCAGGAAGGAGTGAGCCTCACCCCCTCAACTCCACAATCATGCAACTCACAAATGTGGGAATACACATGTTACAACATCACATACAACATGCCCACCTACCAGACACGACAACACAGGGTACTGTAACAGGGGCCAGCCATGTAGACAAAACATCCACGTCATGGCACCTCTCCCACACAATAGCAGGATGTGGTGAGAGGTGGGAAGCAAGTATGTGCGAAGAAGGCAAGTGGCCCATGAATCAGAATGAACACAATGCCAAGTGAGGCGGTGATGTGCTGGACAGACTCAAGTATGCAGGGCACAGACATGTCCATGTGGACATATACTGCTGGTGTATGTAGTGTCGTAGACAGTGGACGCAACCATATTACCTCAGGCATTGGGGTAGACCTTGGATATGTAGCTATATCTCCCCCCCTGTAAGCGTAAGCGGAGTGGGCTGGGCCAGCATAGGAGTGGAAATTAATAGCCCGGGGCTCAGGGCGTGGTTCACTTCCGGGATGGCCATCAAAGCAACTACTGCGTGTGTCTCTGTGTCCGCCATATCCTGACCATAGGCCTACACACACGTGACCGACCACCTTCAATGGCCAGTATCAGTGTCGTTGTCAGGCTTGTGGTCATGCGCAGATAGTCATGTCAATGGTGTGTCTTAGGAGTCCAAGTGATGCAACTGGGCAGCACACACAAGTAAATAGGCTTGGGGGAGTGAGGAGCAGCTGTGAGGCAACGTAATACACATGGATGCCGCCCATTTGCCACATGCAAGACATGTCAAACATGAATCCCAATGTCCCACATACCAATATACTGATAAGCCTGCCAACACAGAATGCAGAACCACCGATTGACACATCTCTCTCCCCTGTCATAGGTGATCAAGGATATGCACTCTGCCTGTGGATGATGACACCCCTCCGAGCCCCGAACACCCATGCCCAGAGGCAGTACAGTGTGGCCCACAAACGCACCAGGGGCATTGTAGAGTGCTCATTTGGCGTGTTGAAATCACGTTTCAGGAGCCTGGACATCACAGGTGGAAGACTCCTGTACAGCCCGCAAATAGTGTGCAAGATGATCATTGCATGTTGCACAACATATGTGCATGCACCAATACCCCATGGATCCATGTGCCAGATGCACCAGACGATGATGAAGAGGATGAGGCAGGTGGACCACACCCCACTGCAGCTGCAGCAGGAATAGCCCGAAGGGACACTATCATTACCAATTTCTTCACAGGAGCACGTCACATTGGGACTGTCCTTAGCTATCATGGGGCGGGACAAAATGACCACAGGCACAGCATGTGCAAATATATTCTTTCCAAGATACATTCCCTGTGTGCATGTCACTCCTCTGCATTAGCGCATCACTCTGACAAGTAAATGTAAATGTGTTTGTACTTGTATAGCGCACTGCCACCCCCAACGGGGGCATCCTGGCGCTTTTACTCATACCGCTGTGGAACCCTTCCTGGCTTTCCATGTGAGGTGTCCACTCCTGGGCACCCCCATGGTGAGGCCAGGTATCCCAGCGCTGTTGGGGCCGTTGTGGAGATTAAGCAAGCTATTGCCCAGAGTTGCAGCGTGGGACCCATGATTAGAATAGGCACTGAGGTGAGAATATCCAGTCCGCGGAATTTATAGCCTGAGACCCTGCCGTGACAGGAATCGAACCCTGGTCCCGGACCAGTGCTCTGCATAGAGGTCTACCACTCTAACCATTGAGCCACACTTCTCCACTTCTCCAGTGTAAGTGCAACATTTAGTGCTGACAATTTCATCAATGGCAATTAGATGGTGGCAGTGTCACCTCTGTTATCGGGATCCTGTTTTCTTGCAGACTGAACCGTGTCTTCCTCTTCTTCTCCTTGACCTTCCCCGAGCCCGGAGTACCAGGCTGGTCCTCCGTGGGGCTTGTGGGGTTCTTGTTGTCCTCTGTGCTTGCTCCGGCTACCTCCATGGTGCTTCACAGTTGTTTGTGTTCTGTTTGTGTTTTTTGTTGCCACTTTTGTACTGAGTTTTGCAGCCTGATTTGTGGGACTTGCAGGCCTGGCGCTGCTTATCGTGGACTTTTTTTAATCGCAGTTGGGCGCAACGCAACTTTTTTCGCATTCGGTTTGGATTTGTATCGCCGTCCCAGTAATGTTATCGCGAACATTTGACGCCCTATGGGTAAACAATCGCATGTTACCACCGTGTTGAGAATGTGACGTTGACACAGAGCTATTTTCCTGCGATAGACGACGATATGTGACAGTGCGTTAACCTATTTTGGCGAAGATTATCGCATGTTCTTGAGAATATCCCCCAATGAGTCAGAGATATAGTGACAAATGTTATGTATCTAACAACAATGAAGGTACTTTCTCAGTCAGTCAGGCAGTATTTCAACGCTCATGGAATCACCCAGCCACTGCTCAAGCAGTCATAAAATCAGTAATTCACTAACCATGGAGTTCTTCAATTATCCAGACGCTACACATGTACTCTCGCAATCAGGCAGGCAGAAATTATGTAGTCAATGAAGTATGCAGGCACTACGTATCCATGGATGTAATCACCTAGTTTACTAACTATTGACTTATGCTATTGACAAGACTGTAACTGTGCAATCATTATAACATTTGTGCAGAACCTATAAAGCCATCTAAACACCCACTTACAGCCCATGCAGTCATTGAAATACTGTGGCACATGTGTGCACTGATGAAACCCTCATTGTCTACTCATGCACTCAGGTAATTACATAAATAGTACAATTGTAGTAAACCTATCAGTCATCCGGTACCTATGCAGTCATTTAATTACTGAGGGAATACTCTTGCACTAATACAATCACCCCAGCAGTCTAATCTCTCAAGATTTAACAATGGAATCATGCAGTCACTAGTCATGCACTCATCTAATTAGGTAGGCACTGCTGATGCACTTATTCAAATCTCCATGCACCACCCATGTAAGCATCCAGGCACTACCAGGGGGCGTATTACACATGACTGCGCCGGCACTAGTTGTTGCTGTGCGCCAGAGTATGTTTGTGTTTATGAGTGTTTGAGCTCTGTGTTTATGTGCATTTGCGTCTCTGCTCATATTGTATTAGTGCACAGACGCAAAGTCTGCGCCAACACCATGGCGCATTACTAGCTGATCCTCTGTAATGCCATCGGGCGCATACTCTGGTGCACAATGACAACTAGCACCAGCACAGTCAGTGTAATATGGCCCCTGCTCAGTCAACTAAAAAGAAATGGGCACTATCCAATTAATGAAACACTATTTATGCACTCATCCAATAGGCAAGGTGCTATGCATGGGCTTAAACAATCAGGTATGCACTATCCATTTATTTATTTATTTATAAAGTTTTATATAGCGCAAACAAGATACCAAAGGATATCAGAGCGCTTTACAAAAGGTTGGAAGGCAGGTAATAAATGCAATATCGACATCAATTAAGAATAACAAACATGAATAATTACAAAATTACAGGACAAGGGGTCAGAGGAAAGTAATACAATACCAGGTAAATATTGGGCTAAGAGAGGGGCACACGATGAGGTGAAGAAGAGTAGCATCCACTGAAGGTCTAACAGTTGAAGGATCAGTGACTTAGAGCTGATGATCCTAACCCATTTAAGGTAAGAACTTGTTCATTATGAATCTTTTGGCTTCCAGTTTGAAAGCAATCGTGGAGGAGATTCTGCGTACTTCCGGTGGAAGAGTTCCATATCTTCGGGGTAGCGCCGGAGAAGGCTCGGTGGCAGGTTCTCTTTTTGCTAAAGATGTGTGGTTTCAAGAGGAAAGTGTTAGCGCTTCCTGAGGCTCTACCACCACAGGATAATTCAAGCTTTTGCGCTAGGTAACTGGGACTTTTGGAATGGAGGGCTTTGTGCGCCAGAACGGCAATCTTAACTGAATTCGAGCTTCTTAGGGCAACCATTTAAGAGATTTTAGGACTGGGGATATGTGCGCATTTCTTTTGGTACCTGTAACCAGTCTAGCCGCAGCGTTCATGGATGCCCTTAGTGGAGCCAGGGTATAGTTGGGGAGGCCACAGAGCATGCTTTGAAGAGGAAGCTTTTCATTTTTGATTCTAAATAGAATGAAGCCGCTTGACAAATTAGTGTTATGCGTGAAAAGACAAAACCAGAAGAAAATATTAGTGAATAGAAGTAACTGTTGTACAGTTTTTGGTGGAGAATGGATGCATACTTCCAGTATAGAGCCTATCTTTAATGAAGAAAGCTATCTCCAGGATAACAGATTAGTTCATGGTATTGATTAAAGAGGACAATGTTATGAAATTAAGAAGGGTAGTCCTATAGCAAAAGAGGTGATGGTACCTAGAAATATAGAAGAAGTTGTTGTAGAAGAGCTACAAGGACGGTATAGTCAGGGTATTGTATATAAATGGAATTGTAGTAGTGTTTCTAGTATTAGACATCAATCCATTGATATATTAAGAAAATTCCTACGTATCTTTCCAAAGCGAAGTTTAAAACTCAAAATAAGTTATACCACTCAGCAATGCAAACTTTAGGTACAAGGCTGTATTATGTGAAAACTCCTGCTTTATGTTCAGGAGAAATGAATAGAACACTGTTGCATGGTACTGTGGCAGAGGTAGAAAAGGTTTGTGATGATGTGCAGTTTCGGTTCTTTGGTCCTGTGCAGGATTCTAGGAAAATTAAAGAGTCGTTAAGAGGAGGAGTTGGCAGAACAAAACACATATTACAGTTGATAGTTTTAAAGAAGAGGTTGCAAAATTTAACACAGTGTTGTCTAAAAAAACTGAGTATGTTTGTAGACGTTGTTGTATTTACTAGAAGATTTAAACACAGACTGTTGACTTATATTTATAAAGTGAAAAAGTAAATAATGATAACTGGCAAAAGTTAACTGTGTATTTATTTGTAGAGGGACGGTTTAACTTCTCTATACAGCAAGTTATATGTAAGTAGTGTTACAATAAATTAGAAGATAATAAAATGAACAACACATAGATATTAGATACCAATTTTGTAAGATAACTATGAAGGTCCAAAAATAAAAACAAATCAACATTTATTATTCTTTGCAGCATTGTGAAGGGCTGTTATGGACTGCTCTCCAGGACTCACTGTAACTCCAAAATCCATGCAGTATGATGCCATCGGGGAAAATTGTGGAGCAAAATCTTGAAGTTGAAACTGGACTTTTGAATCAACACTTCGGTGTTGTTGTGCTGGTAATGAAGTCGAGGGCCCTTCAGCTTTGTGTTGCTGCTCACTAAGAACTCTTCTTACAAAATGAGAAAAAAATATAAAAGGGGTAAAAAAATTACCATGTATGATTTTTGGCAGCATTGTGAATAGCTCTAACACACTGCTCACCAGCTGTTATAACAACACTATAGTCCATGCAATACGTGGCACCTCTTGAAACCTCTGGACCCATATCTGTTGTAGTAATCTGTACCTCTAAATGGACTTTGTGACTGGGAATTGTTGCTGCTGCCACTGAAGTAGATGATGTGTCAGCTCCCCTTTGCTAGATTGCCAGTTAGAGATGTTTTGTATGTTAGGTTTTAAGATGCTAGACCATAGACGTTATCCCACATGAATAGTTTTCATTCATCTCTCTACAGTGGATCTTTTTAAGGAGTGTACATTGTACTAGTTTTGGAGCAGTTTTTGATTTCTGTTGAGTTTGGGTAAGAATGGGTAGTTTTATGGGTATTTTGTAGTTATGTTCTATTAGTGAGTTCATATTTTGAAAGGTGAAATTGTTGTTTTTGTTAAATGTGTTGTTAAATACATTTAAACAATTATGTTACTAAACAGCTAGACTCAAACTTTGTGTAAAATATGTTTAAATATCTGTTTTACATTTTTTCATTTGTATTTGTTACTACTGATGCCATTGCGACCTTCGGTGTTGCTGTGGAGAAGGAAAATGATTTTTTTTTTACAAATGTATACAAAGGGGAAAGTTAAATTAGTATCTTACTAAATAGCTACAGTGAAAGTTTATGCAAATATGTCTATATATGTGTTTTACACTTTGTCAAAAACACCAGGTATTTGCAGTCTGTCCTTGCCAATGACACTCCTGGAATCATACAGGCACTACCTGTGCAATCATCAAGGACATCCTTTCTGCATCACTATGCAAATGCGCCTCCTGCCATAGTACTAGTTGGGGGATCAAGTCTCCTTGGCTAGTGAGGGTATTTGGGGGTCAAGTATTCCTTTTGTTACCTCTATTAAGTTCCACAGAATGAGTGTGCTAAGAGGACTTCGGAGGCCATACCCTTTCTGCACCACTCTGCAAACACGTCTCTTCGCATACTACTGGCTGGGGAATAAAGTTGTCTTGGATGCTTAAGGATGTTGGGGACTAAGAAGCCCTCATGGTACTTTCTATAAGTTCTACTCAGCGGGATTTCTGAGAGCTGGTCAGAGGCACTGCCCCCTTTCCAGACCATTCTCCAAAGACCATTGCTACTTAAAAAACATGGAAATTCACTGAAAACAAATCAAAGGTTACAGGTAAGTTATAGTTAGAAATTAGCATAAAAAAACCTTCAAAATTCACTGAAAAAAAACAAAGGTTACAGGGTGTTATAGTTTGGAAATAGGATTTTTTTTAAACTTAGATATTCACTGAAAAAAATCAAAGGTTACAGGGGCTTTATAGTTAGGCTGACATTTCACTCGTACAAAACCAGAGAAATTCAGCAGTTATAGTTAGCTGAGCTAATTATAACTTGTGCCCCCACAATGCACTGCTTTTGACCTCACATATTTTGTCACTCATGACATGGTCAGTGACATCACTGATGATATCACTGATGACATCATCTACAGAATCTCTGATGCAGCCACTCACACCCCATGGAACCATTCATACACCCACTCTAACTTTGACACACCCATACCAGTACATACATACCCACTCACTGATTCATAGGTCTAAACACACATCCACTCACTCACACATACAGCTACTCATACACCCACTCACTCAGAAATACAGCCACTGACTTATCCACTCATACACCCATACAGCCACTCACATACTGTCAGACACTCCTAGATCTACCCACTCATCTATAGAGTCATTTACACTGTTACTTACTCACCTATGCAGTTATACACACACCAACTCACTTATTCATACAGATACTAACACATACTTACTCCCCTATACAGTTACTGACACAAACAGACACTCATCCATACAGCCACTCTCACAATCACTCACAATCACTCACTCACACATACAGTCACTTATATACTCCAACACTCATGTATACTGCCTTTCACATATGCAGTTACTCACCCATATACCAGTGAGACATCCATTCACTTACCGACACAGCCATATGCACTATCACTCACCCAAACAGCCCCTTTTAGATGCACTCATGAACCCATACAGCCAGTCATTCACCCACTCACTCATCCATGCAGGGAGTCACTCTCCTCCTCACCCACCCACACAGACACTCATGCACCCATACTTGCACTCAGACAACCAATCAATAACCCATATCGGCACTCATGTGTCTACCTCACCAACCCATGTAGCCACTTACACACCAACTGACAGATTGTTACTGGAATTCACACAAATTAGTCACTCACTCATACATTCACTGAGACACATATAATCACTCACTTATACAGTCAGTCACACACCCACTAAATCATCCATACGTACACTCATATACCCATTGATTCATCAATACACTTTGGTGTATATATATATTTAACACTCATAAGCCTTTTAGAAACACTCACAGTCACCGGATGATGTCATCAGTAATGTAATTTGAGATGTCATCAGTGATGTCATGAGTGATGTCACTGACCAGGTAATGAGTAATATAATATGTGAGGTCATAAGCAGGTCATTGTGGGGGCGCGAGTTATAGTTATCTCACCTAACTATAACTGCTGAATTATTCTGGTTTTGTACGAGTGAAATGTCAGCCTAACTATAACATCCCTGTAACCTTTGTTTTTTTCAGTGAATATAGTGACTATATATATATATATATAATATACACATATATAAGAAACAATGTTCATTGTTTCATTGCTGTTATACGGCCTGGCATTGCTTGTGCCCACAATGGTCCACGTGCTTTGTCCAATAAAA
Organism: Triturus cristatus; assembly: GCF_964204655.1. NCBI lineage: Eukaryota > Metazoa > Chordata > Amphibia > Caudata > Salamandridae > Triturus > Triturus cristatus. The sequence goes on along the minus strand of NC_140594.1, from coordinate 938,644,082 downwards.
ATGTAGTTCCTGCTGTCACATAACTAGTGAGGCAAGCAGAGAGCGGCACACCAATTCAGATTTTACCGATTTAATCATACTCAGGATAAGGCGTTTCGGCCTCACAGAAGCCTTTCTCAAAGTAACTGAAAAGTGCTCTATTTCCTACAGATATACACTACATTGTTAGCGGAAAGTGACAACATACTGTCAAAACCATAGTATTGCGAAATAATTATTGGCATTGAAAATACAATTATTAAGAGCACATTTGCCAAATTATATACAGTGCAAGTGTACAAATAGCATTTAAACTTCACAAACCTGTACTGTATCGTGCAGAACTACAACCCTCCAAACATGATATGATTAAAGGAACACTGCTGTAGCATCCTCTAAATCGTTCCATTTCTTTTTGCCAATGTGCTTCTTGAGGAATTTTGCAGCTTCAATCTGTGCCATGAAGAAGTGCACTTTGCCATTATATTTTACTTTCATTTTGGCAGGCTGGAGCAGTCCATATTTTGCTTCCGCCGCTATTAGTTTCTTCTTCACTTCTTGAAAAGCATGAGATGCGTCCTTCTCACCAGCTGTAAAGTAAGGGAATAGGGCCAGCTTATACCCTTGATAGATCACCACTTCTTTGTCCAGAAGGAGGGCAGAGTCCCTACATTCAGGAATCCGTCTATGACGGGCTGACGTGGAGCACCTGGTGAGGGTTTCTGTGCAAGGTATTTATGCCCTCACTCAATCACAAATATATCTGAGAAGCGTTCTCTACCAAACAGGTCAATCAGCAAAGCTTTAACAAATACTTCCACCTTCCTATTGTTATGATTCCGGTACCACCACCATGATGCACTTATCTGTTTTGGCTGCATTTTGCCTCGGACATGAACAGAAACGCCCATTTTACATTTGAACTAAATGGTGCCCTTTAAAGAGTGCAGCACAAAAGGAATTAAAAGAGCAAACCCATGTAAACGAAGCGTCGGCCTTTCCATCTTCAAACAGAAGTCGAAAGGGAATGACAAAAATTACTTACACTTTTATTTGTCAAGTCTGAGAGCTGAGTGAGTGCACAGGCGGGAGAGGACTTACTATGAATTACCTTCGATATTTCAAATATAACCCCTGCCTTGAGCGGGTTTCTAAAAGGGCACTCACTGTACTGATCACAGTGCACCGCTTGAACTTGAATTTTACAAAACATATTTTTTCATTGAGTCCTAACGTGTAGAACCTCGAAAGACTTTTACTACAAAAATGCATTTTTTCCTTTTTTTGCATGGAGCGTGTTTTTTATTTTAGGAATCTCATACAAAATGGGCCTTGTTCAAGAGCAGTAGTGCACTATACAGCAGAAGATTCTACTTTAGAAAAAGCTTCGCAGACACGTAAAACAGTATCTTGTCTAGAATAAGACGTGGAGATAATCTATGTGAACATAGCTGAAACAATATTGGGCAGGGAGCTTTGGATTCTTAAATTACTGTGCACGTTTTAAGAAAGGACAATAAAGGGGTTTGCCTAGTGTAAAGTGGTGGGGGGTGCTAGGCCCACATACTTTAGGAATGAGCACACAGACACAGGATGTATACTAGTTAACTGGCCAGGAGCACGTGCGCTCGGCCCCTTTTATTATCAGGGTCACCTGACTGGTGACGCCTGTGGTGGGTGGGTGTTTAGTGTGGGTTTACTACATCCCTCCCAACTTTGGATAAAAATAAATATTCTAAATCCAACCTGTAAAGGAAAACAGACACCCAAAACAAACCACAAGTAGCCTTAACTTCAGTCCGCAGTCCGGCGGTGTTGGTTTTCTAGGACCACCATTGTTCGTGACGTTCGGGTTCGTCTTGGCAAACTACCTGAATTCGACCTGGTCTATCAGTAACAATGTCTCTGTACAAGAGTCCTTCATCAGGATACTGAGAGCTGTGATGAGATCCACTTTGTGATGATTCTTGGCATGAGGTTTCCGCCTGGAGGTGACGTGCTAGCTGTTCCAGTATCTTGACGGCCAAGATGCTTCTGACTTGCCTCTCTCACTTGGGCACCTCTCTCACCGGCGCCTCCGTGTGGGCTTTCCTGCTGGGCAGTCATGGGACCGCGTGGACCGTGCGGGCTGCGCATGGGCCGCGCTAAGGTGTTGCTTCCGAAATGCCAACGGGACTCACAGCCTAGTCGCTAATGTGTCCGCCAAGGGTGATGTTTCCATATCGGTGCCTTCGCCATCAGGAATCTGGTTCTGTGTCTTCCTCTCAGGGTCGCAGGGCAACCAGTCTCTGGCTGCGGCCTCCGTGCATCCTGCGCATGTCGAGGATCTGCTGCCGAACATCTCTCCCACTCGGACTCCATTTCACTGGAATCCGCCGAGGCCCCTTGCCACTGGATTTCCACTTGACCGCGTGGGCTGTGCGGGCCCTCGTGTAGGCTGCACGTAGGTGTCTCTTCAGAACTCCCAACAGGGCCATGGCCTAGTCTTGCTTTATCCCAAGGGGTGGATCTTCAAATGTTCGGTTGTGCCCTACTTCCATATGCTGCAGGCTGACAGGGGTGCACAGACGGTTCCTGGGCGGCCTGCCTTCTTGGACTCAGGTTGCCTGGAGTGTGTGGATTCCCTTAGGTGTTGTGCTGCTCCTTGATGGTGTTGCTGACTTCACCATTATTCTTTGATGGGGCAGTCGGCGGCGGTCCGATGTCTCGGGGTGTTCTCTTCGTGATGATGTGAGTACTCTGCCCGGTCACTTCGCCTCATTGTCCGTCGCACGCCTGTGTTGATTGTCTGCCCGTGGCGCGGTGCCACTCTACCTTCCCCCTTTGCAGGCTGACATCCTGTCATCCTCTTCTTTCTTCATGGCATCTTGCCACTCACTCTCCTTCTTTTCTTCCTTCCTTTGCGACGCGGTCTGGTCCTCTCGCATTCTTTCTCCTCCTAACCAGGCTTCTCCGTGTAGCGTGCACTCTACACGTTTCCCTCTGGTCTTGTCCCAGCAACGGGACACTGTCTTCTTTCCACTATGTGACTGGACCGGTCGTCGCAACCTTCTTCCTTTGATATCTTCTAGCTTCTAGTTACTGATATTAAATTTCTCTTCGCTGGCGACCATCTGGCTGGTCGGCTTCTCCTCTTCGCCTGCGACCATCTGGCTGGTCGGCTTCTCCACTTCGCTGGCGACCATCTGGCTGGTCGGTTTCTTCTCTTCGCTGGCGACCATCTGGCTGGTCGGCTTCTTCTCCCTTTCCCGGGTCTTTGTTCTTCTTGTGGCTCTCGCAACCACCTCTTCTTCTCCGCAATCACGTTGCTGTGGTGCGCTTCTGATGGCGCTCTTCCATTACCTTCCTGAGTGCACTTGCTGCGCGTTCCTCTACCTCCTTTATTCCTGGAGCAGTGTCTGCTGTTCTTACACGTCTTCGCCCTTTGCCGGGTGCTGAGCTCCTGAATCCTCGTTCGCTTGTCTGGTGGTGCTCCTTCTTCTTACTGCTGCAGCGACAACCTGTGGCCACTAGGTACCGCTGTGCTCTCTCTCAGCCTCAGCTCCGTGCTTCTGGTGGTCTGTGCCACCGCTCCGTCGACCTGCTCCTGTTTACTCCCTTCTGCGCGCTAGTGGCTGCACTTTTCTTTTCTTCTCGGGGTTCCTCGTGGTATCGCTCTCCATGCTTTGGGTAGCCACTGTTGCCCCTGCGCTGTGGTCTTGTTCTCCTGGTGCGTCCCTGCCCTTTGTCACTTGCTCTTTATAGCTGTGTGGTGGACTGGCACCACTCCAGTATGGCAGCTTTACCTGCACTCACTTTTGCACACCTGTCAATTCTTCTCCCTTGTGCTCCAATCAGCCGGTCTCCTGTTGCTGCTGGGTTTCCTTGGCTTGCTGCAGGCTTGTTTACTTCTTCTTTGCTGCAGTACCAAAGGTGTCCACCAGGTGGCAGGGGAGCGCCTTTCCAGGCACCGGCAGTCTTTCCCTTGTTCTGGGCCTTTCCTTATCAGCTGCTGGTGCTGTGCCTCTGTGCAGCTTTGACGCTGGGAGCAGAGCCTCACTTGATGAGCTCAGGTCAAAGGACTCCTGCTTCCAGGCACCGGGTAAGTCCTTTCTTGCCTTATAGGCGGTGTGTGGGGGACTTTTGTTGCTGCGGGTGAGTGTCTATTTACTGGGGCACCTGTAGTTAGTTATGGGCTTAGCAGACCTCTTTCCTACTCCGGTTCACTGTGGAGACCTCCTGGGGGCACTTCGCACTTCATCGCGCTTATTCAAATTCGCGCTTCAGTGCGCCTTCGATTTACTGCCTGCCACCGCTGATTGTCCTTTATTCTCCCCAGCGCCGGTCACATAAAGTCAGTTTACACGGCCACGGGGCGTGCGCTGTCTCCTCGTCGCTCTTCGCGCTTATTTTATGGACTAGCGCTTCAATCCGCCTCAGAGGCGCCTTCTTTTCGCCGCCTGCCACCGCTGCTTGTACTTTACTTTTCCCCACCCCAGCGCCGGCCGCATATTGTCAGTTTAAGCGGCCACGGGCCGCGCGCTGTCTCCGCTTCGCTCACCCCGCCTGCGGCAGCCTCACACAGCAAACATGCTGCACGGGGAGTGGGCGGAGGAGGCGGGGGTCGCTGTGTGATGCTGCGGGTGGGCTCCGCTCTACAGCGGTGAGCCGCTTTTGTCAGGAATCTAGGCCGACGCGCCTACCTAGCGTGTAAACTACATTTCCCAGCAGCCTCGGGGGCCCGGAAGTAGACGTCCTTATAACGACGTCCCACACGGCCGGAGGTGTGCGTTATTCAACTTACTGGAGGAAGATCTGCTTACGCAGCCAAGGAGCGGAGCTGCGCAATTTCAAAGGAGAGAACCCGTTTCCAGAGCACCAGGCAGACTGACGCCCACTTGGGGCATAGTACCATCGACCCGCGACTGCTGCGATTTACCCGGAGCAGGTAGGAAGCATTTCCCTGGCTCCCTTTCCCTTAATCGAGCGCTCGTAACCCCGTTGGCTGAAGAGCGAACAGAACCATTGTCCGCGTTGAGGCGGAATTACTTTGTGGCACCATAGGAGGTGCATATTTCCTGATTCACGGTTTGAGGGTGATCCACACCCCTAAAGACACCCCTCCATTTCCCGGAGGAGGGGAGGCACTATAATTTCGTGCTCGGCTGAGCATAGAGACACCGGGAGTACTGACACCCAACATTGCAGACAGGGGGAAAGGCATTAACACACAGGCGGTACTCTTGGTGAGGAAAACCAACGAGTAACGTTTGTACGTTCTGAGGCAAGACTCCTAGCGTGTTGATCCTCACATGGTGAAGGAGCGCTAACACTGTGAGAACTCCGGCGGCGGTTATACACCGTGGAAGCCACAGGGAGTTTCTTGGAGCACACTGGGTATCTGATTGTGGATTACGATTCCTTGGTCTGAAGGAAGACTAAGGCTAATGCCATTGCGTTGCAGGGCCGTTACTGAGTAGTGGTTGCGGTAAGGCCTGGAATAGGTCTGGGTACTGGAGTGATATGATTTGGCGGTCCTGAGAGAGGCATCTCAGAGATCGCGGGGAAGGACTCCCACTACACATGGTAATTACTTTTCCTAGTGAGACCTATATGAGAGTAGATATCAAGTATAGCTCATATATGAATGTTATTCCTTTTGTCTTTCAGGTTCTATTCCCTGCTGTCCCTTCCCCCCTTCCTGTTTTCCCTCGCCTGATCGCCTCTGGGCTCTGTAACCTTCTGGTTGGAGTCCGGGGATATCGGGAGGTGGACCCCTGTTACGTCGCCCGGACCCTGAGGAGCCCGGTATTCCTAACAGCTTTTCGATCTGTCCCGCCCCCGCAGCAAGCCTCCACGTTTCACGGGCCATGCGGGGGGTGCTGGAGCCGCTCTCCTCCGGCCGCGGGCCGGATACCTCCTTTCTGCTATTCACCTCGCTGTCGCAGCCTTACCTTCCATACGCTGCGCGGCGGGGAGGGGTCACAACGTACTCTCTGTCGGCGCGGCGGGGTGGGCTCCCGTTCGCCTCGGTGCACCCACGGGGCATGTCGCGCTTCCTCGCAGATATGAAGGAGCGGGGTGGGCTCCCGCTGTCTTCCGATCGTATAGGGTCACGTCCGTCGCGTTCCCCGTCGCGGGGCTCCTCACCTTCGGCCGGCGAGCCTCCTCCTCCATGCGGGTTGGCTCCGCGTGGTTTGCCTCACTTGCGGGGGGTCACCTCGTCGCGGCCTATGCAGGTGGGCTCCGCTCGGCTCGCACTTCTCCACAGGGGGCACAGCGGCAGGCTCGACGGGGTCGGGGTGGGCACCCGACTTCCTCCTGCAGGGTCACAGCGTCACAGCCGATGCGGCTGGGCTCCGCTCGGCTTGAACTATGCTGGGGCACTTCCCCACCGGGAATCACAGCGGCAAGCGCGACGGGGCCGGGGTGGGCACCCAACTTCCTCGCCTTCACCCTGGGGCACGTTGCTCGCCTGCAGGTCGTCGCGGCGGTGCGGGGTGGGATCCCGGTCACCGTCTTCCTCGGCTTTACACTTCCCCCACCAGGACCCGGGGAAGCAAAGCCTCAGCACATGTGAGATAAGACCCACTCGTCACCATTGTAAAGTGGTGGGGGGCGCTAGGCCCACATACTTTAGGAATGAGCACACAGACACTGGATGTATACTAGTTAACCGGCCAGGAGCACGTGCGCTCGCCCCCTTTTATTATCAGGGTCACCTGACTGGTGACACCTGTGGTGGGTGGGTGTTTAGTGTGGGTTTACAGGCAGTAGGAACACTAGACTGTATCCAGCAGGATACTACACCTAGTATGGGCCAAGTGCCAAAGCCATGATCAGAATCCTGTACTACGGATATTAAGGTTAGCATCTAAGACATGATGCTTATAAAAAACAGGTTATGTTCTCCTGTTAAGGGCGAATTATTTATATCACGTTAGCGTTTTATCTCAAGACAAGTTTTTCTAATAAATATATTATTTGCAAGTGGTTGGATGCAAGACGTCTGGTTTTTCTTTTAGCATTACTTGTTTAGGGAACGTCTAAGATTGTTTAATACGAAACAGGTAGGTGTGTGGGTATTATCCAGCAGCAAGGTCCTCCTTACGACCTCTCATTGTCAGAAGGCTTGGAGATGCCTGCCAGATCAAGGTGTATATCTAGACAAAATGGTTCCTATTAGCACAGCACACAAACACAAGCACTGGCCCGGCGGCACGCTCCTAGACCGGATGTGGGACACCCTAGGAGCTCGGCAGAAACAAACCCTGTAACGCACTTCTCACCGCCGGGCTGCCCCCCCTCGGGGACCAGGAGCCACGCACCAGCCCGGTAGGAGGGACAAAAGGGCACAGAAAAGGTAAACAGTTTAGTCGGAGGTGACAAGTGGTCTCAAGCCCCCTCCACCTCCCCCCGGGGGACATGGGGTGAGGGCTGAAATAAGCAACTCGTGTCCTTCAATTGTACTCCTGGCGAGACTACAGCGAGTCTGTATGTCAGAGTAACTCCTATAATGCAAGGGGAAAAAGAACAAGTATTAAGTTTAAATCTGAGCACGGCGCCGCTTCATGGACACTGCGCTCGGTTTATTTATATATTTTTTACCTTTAACACTGAGCGCGGTGTCCTTGAAGCAGGCGCTGCGCTCAGTGTTAAAGTTAAGAAATATATAAATAAACCGAGCGTGGTGTCCGTGAAGCGGTGCCGCGCTCAGATTCAAAGTAAACAAGCATTGGCATAGCCAATAGGTCTCGCTTTTGGGACCTTATAAGTATTTAGTTATGCAGTACAATATCCTTGGTGCAACAACATCAACTGTTGCATGTTTGAACACTTCTAAGGTTCCAAAGGCGAGACCTATTGGCTATGCCAATGCTTGTTACTTTAAAGATATAGGGTCCCTCCTAACCTATAGGTGTTTCTCTCCTTAATAGACACCCGCATAGAGAGCTTATGGAATTGCCACACATGTCTCTGTAGTGAAGGCATCATTTGTCTGTGAATTAGCAGAGTCATTGTAATGCACTTCAACTGCATATTTGGAAAGCCATTTTAAAATGTGATGACTGGTGTATGCATGTGTGTAGTTAAGAGGGTTGGTTACCATACATATTATTTACATTTTATCAATATTTGCATTGTTTAATGGTCTAAATAAACATCATTTAGTTATTGATAATAATTTCATTATCCAGTGAGTAGAGGCATATTACCCAATTGGCGTGTCATAGGTCGAAACATTCTACCATCCTAAGATCATGTACTCTATTGTCACCGCAACGAGATGTCAACCTCCTGCCGAACTTTGAGGTTGTTTTTTCTATTTCTTCACCGATGTGCACATCATACCTAAAACTTTGTATGTAAAGTAATCAGTTCACAATTTCCATTTAGTAATTAGAAATATGCATTATCACAAGCTGTGCATTTGCATACACAGAGGAGTCCTGGTGTGTTGAATGACCATCTCGATGGGTGATTTGAATGCATGTTTTTGGGTGTAAACTGCACCCTTTTTAGGTCTCGCCTGGCGTAGGCTGCGCACATGCGCAGTCTCTCTGGCGAGATTTAATGATTTTGGGTATTTTCTGTAAAGGGCATTAAGCCCCGCCCCTCTTTTCCATTGGCCGGCATCACCGTTTACGCTAAACGGTGGCCAGCCATTGGAAAAGAGGTGGTAGTGACATTCTCATTCGGCTTTTTGAGCCGTCCCATTTGGACGGGCTCGTCTGCCTTCCTTGCATCATAAAAGCTTTCTTATCTTTATGGGGCCATGTGTTTCAAACACATGGCCCCATAACCACAAGAAAGCTTTTGCGACAGACGAAAGTGAAAGCGGAGCATGCTTGTTTTCTTATTGATTGCGGTGTAATAGCCAGAGCTGCAGACTATGGAACCAGGTCCGAGTCTTGGCGCCGCAAAGCATTCTGTAATTCTGGGCATTTCACTTCATCTCCTGTACCCCCACCACCCAAAAAAAAATGAACATGTAGCATAACTGATACTTATGTAAAGGGTGCCAATACCTTTGAGTCGGGTTTGCGCCATATAAAACAGCCCAAAACTAATTGTGTGTTCACTGCAGTTGGTAACATGGGCTGCTTCCAGGCTATGAGCTTCTCTCGCACAGTGATCCCTCAGAAAGTAGGCGAACCGTCCAAGAGCAACTTTAGGGGATATTGCTGCCCCCTCAAGAGCTCACTGGTATTGTATGGCGCATCCAGATAGTTCTCGCTTTTACTCAAGTACACATTGCGTGCTGGGAATGTAGATTGTGGTGTAATAGTCAGAGCTGCAGACTATGGAACCAGGTCCGAGTCTTGGTGCCGCAAAGCATCCTGTGATTCTGGGCATTTCACTTCATCTCCCGTGCCCCCTCCCCCCCCCCAAAGAAATGAACGTGTAGCATAACTGATACTTATGTAAAGGGTGCCAATACCTTGGGGTCGGGTTTGCGCCATATAAAACAGCCCAAAACTAATTGTGTGTTCACTGCAGTTGGTAACATGGGCTGCTTCCAGACTTTGAGCTTCTCTCGCACAGTGATCCCTCAGAAGGTAGGCGAGCCGTCCAAGAGCAACTTTAGGGGATATCGCTGCCCCCCCAAGAGCTCACTGGTATTGTATGGCGCATCCTGACAGTTCTCGCATTTACTCAAGTACACATTGCGTGCTGAGAATGTTATGTTCACGCCGTCCTCTGGAACAGTAGAACAACAAGTTGTACTGTTCGACTTGCTGTTAAAAGAAGGCATTCCACATGACTGCGTGTGTACCTTGCAGCAAGTGCCCAGGTCCAGACTCAACCCAAAGCAGCCCTAGGACATTTTGTCAGACCACTAGCACTCCTACGGTGCAAGGCGAGAGCAGCAAGTGACCCTAACCACTACAAGGGTTTTGAGAAGCCAGCCCAGAGCACTTTAAGACTGTTCCCTCCTCCTCATGCAGATCGCAGGTACAGGCTTGTGCACCTCACAACCTGAGATAACAAAACGCCGTTCATTTAAAACACTGCACTCTAATTTAGCTAGAATTTTACTGCTTTCGTTGTACTGTACCTTGTTTGTTAGACATTCTTGCAATATATTGCGCGCACAGTGAGGGTTACGTTGAGTTTTAGATTGGTGATATTTGCAGTCTGTGTTGTGGGTTAACTAGTTTTCAGAGATTCATACCTGCCATCGTACAAATATTTTCACAGTGTGAGGAGGGTGCAGGCATGGTGGCGAGAGCTCACTAAAAAGCACTGTGCTCCTCACCACGCCCCCATCAAAAAACAAGCATTTGCAATGCAATAGGTCTGGCATTTACGCGAGTTTAAGCTATTGGCATTGTAAATGACAGTGTGTTTTATTTATGGTTCAAAAAACAAAACATAAATAAAAGGCATTGTCATTTACAATGCCAATAGCTCAAACTCGCTTAAATGTGACACCTGTTGCATTGCAAATGCTTGTTGCTGATTGTTGGCTATGTTGTAGGCCAGAGAGGTTACTGCCCAAAAAGCTTTTGGAGCTGAGCGCAGAGCAGAGGTGTCGATTTAACCTTAACATTGATTAGGCGCAATGGAAGCTCATCTCTTACTGACTAGTCGGTGCATACCTATACATAATCTATGCATATTTGTATTCTATGCACCAATTAGTGAGACCTCATGAACAACATGTGCCCCTTGCATGACTCGCCTCGTTAGAAAACTGCATGACCTTGCGTTCAATTTATGAGTATTGTTTGAATTTGAAGGGTTTTTTCCAAGAGGGAAACAATTGCAGACTCAAATGGGAGAAAAAAAGCTCTCAGACATGGTGACACCTTTTTTTTATACAGAGTATAATATTGCTGTTTTTGCCAAATCATTGTAAACAAGAGGTGCTCCTATTACCCAATCTAACTGTAGTCAGGAAAGGGGGAGGTGACCTAATTCAGAGTCAAGACCTGCATGTCGCAAAAAAGTATTTTCCACTGGCATTATTTGACATCTAAAATGTAAACAAATGTTAACACGCTGTTTGTTTTGAAAACCGTGCAAAGAACCTCACAAAGACATGGTTCCGTACACCTCAGAATAGAATGTGTTTCTAAGAAGTGTGTGTAATAGGGAGTGTTTAAAATGTATCTTCTGTTCGTTGTTACTTCAGTTGTATTGCTTTGCAGTAATGTGAAATATTTTCCGTGATACACGCTTCTCGTAGAGCCAGTGCTCCTTTGGCTCAACTCACCACATATTGCTCTTGGGAGTACTTTCCGCCCCCTACCAAGGTTCTTCTCATGTGAGAGGTGACGTAATTCCCAATGTGTCAGTGGAAGAAAATACCTAAGGTTTCGTGCTGTCGTACACATAAGCCAATGTTCTATAAAACTTCACATACACATGCGAACCAACGTAAGTACATTTTACCAGAGCCGTAGGGAGATTCTCTTGTGATAAATGCCGATTGATTACTGTTCGCTTACATTCGAAGTAAGTCTGCTCTTAAAAGCGAAACTGTGAAAACAGCCAGAGGGTACAGTGTGAGCTGTCGGCTTTATTATTCTTAGCTGGAGACCGAAGGGAAACAATTGTGTGCATACTTTGGATTGCACTGTCACTTATCTGAATAAATATAATATTTTAGTGTATTGAATTTAAGCATACGCTTATATGATTACATGCCTCATCGTACCCTGACAATGTCCAAGGTGTTTGTGCAATTTGGGCACCAGATGTCAGTGTTTCTCCACTTTTGGACTAATATAAACCCGGGACTTGTGTGTGTGTGCGCGCGCGTGTGACTCGGCCATCAAAGTGAAAGTGATCGTGATCGCGTGCTGGAAGGGTGCCCACGAGCAATGCACTTTTTAATGAGCCATGACAGAAGTGCGCGCCCGCGTGCGTAACCGTAAGCTATATGCCACACGCAAAAGTGTGTGGTAGCATTTTCTGAAGCTATTTACTAAAAGTCTCGCCAGAGCAAGGCATGCGCTGGCTCAGGCGAGACCTAACAAACAGCAGCTCTGACTGTCTGCAGTTGTGGGACAGCCACCAGTAGAGCTGTCTATTGTTACGTGAGATACCCCCTTCATCCCCGCAGGCCCACCCCTCTATCAAAACCGATCTGCGTGTAGGCTCCATGTTGGACTCTGCTTCGGACCTCTCCCATGGGCCGCGCTGACACAGACGTGCACCGTCGCTCTCCATGAGGTCAGCGGTCAGTAGCCTAGAGTCTCACCCCACATCTGATGTACTTCAAACACCCTCTTACTTTGTATTTTCGTTACATTTTGGGAAGATGTATCCCCTGTTACTTGATTTCTGACATGGACGACCATAACTGCCAATACTGTGGAAGGGGAGGAAAACTGTGAAGTGAAAATCAGAACCCCCCCATAGATTGGAGTAGAATAAGACTTGGACTGGTCCAAGGAGGGAAAATGTGGGAGCCAGCCACGAGGCTCACTCAGTGGACTTTACAGAAAAGCCTCAGATGTTACGAGGCACTCACCTGTGCTCCAGATTGATTCACCTTGATGACGATGTGAGGACAGGTCCCCAATCCCTCTAGAAACTAGCAGTGTGATACCAAGATATAACTTAGGATCAGTCCGGTAGTCTCAGGGGGGAAAAGGGGTTGGGATAACAAGAGAAGAGAAACAAGAAGATTCCAGCAGTCTTCTTTTAGGGGGACCAGGGCTTCAGGGGGCTTGAGTATTCACAGGATACAATAAACAGGAATGTAACTGGATAGTGACTTGAGTTTTCTACTAGACTCCTAAGTACAAAACACAGAAGATAAACAATGTGTATATCTGTGAGGCAGTATCTTCTTACAGTTATCATACACTTGTAACCAAAAGTATCCAATAATTCTTACCTACAGACTACGTATGTTTCAACAGAATTTTGGGTTGATCTAACAATCTACTTGTCGATTTATGCAATCTGCAATAAACAATACAATCATTAAAATACTGTCAAATAAGTTTAACAATCATGATAGCATTTAGTTATGTTCATCAGCATAGGTACCTGAATCCTTATATGCCCAGCTTAGGATCAGATGCCTTGAGTGCACAGAAGTTCAAATGCTGCCAAAACAACCTTATGCCATAAAGGAACAAAATACTGCATACAAAATAATAGTAGTCAAAACCACATCTGTGCTGTTGTGATTCTTAAGGCTAACTTTGCAATAACTATTTTCACACTTTTAAAAAGGCACAATCTTCTTTGTTTTATAAATGTCAATAGTTTCTGGGTACTACGGGAAAACTCGCCGTAACACTCGAATGAAGTGTTTTCCTTCTGTCCAAGAAATATAGTTCTGATAATTTGCGCTGTTCAAAGAGCAATGTTCCAAGTTCTAAAGACAATGTTCCAAGTTCTAATGTAAGCAGACTCACCGTGGGATAGTTGTCTTCCAAATAATACCTTACAGCATGTTTTCTCTGTGCGCTTCTTTTCAGGGAACACGACACGGAAGAAGACGTCGGACCGGAGACTCAGCCTGGAACCAGGAAGCCAGGAAATTGCTGATGCAAGGCTGTCAAGCAGGAGATGCCGATCGGAAAAGCTGGAGCCAGGTAAGTGTGTTGAAGCAACGAGGCCAGGCACTGAATAGTGAAGAGGAGTGGTTTAAATAGGCTCCTAAGCAGGTGTTGGGTATAGTCCTGGGTGTGGCCCAACTGTCTTTCAGGCCCAGGGTTTGTGGCAAACTGGGTGGGGCTTCCAACTGTCTTTCAGGCCCAGGGATTACTGGTTGTGGTCCTGGGTGTGGCCCAACTATCTTTCATGCCCAGGGTTTGCACAGAATAACTACACATTATTCTATTACTTATGGCATGATAGAGCCACAGTTTAAGAACATGACATAATACATGAACATAATTTACAGTAAACACATATATGAACAGGATGGTATTCCATGATTTGAAATGGAAGAAATCCATACATCAACAGGATGCCTTCTACAAGATACCAGTGCTATTTTACCATTTACTCTGTTTCTGCTGATATGTGTTCAAATCAAAGTGGACAGGGAAGGAGACGTGCATGGGACAATGCACCTGTAACAGTTCCCCCCCACAAAGGCCGCCTAACTGGACGTGGTTTATCAGGATGGAGGGCATGAAACCGTGTGATTAATCTCTCAGCATGTACATGAGAAGTGGGTTTCCATGATCGTTCAGAGGCATCATAACCCTTCCAATCAATAAGATAATGTAACTTTCCCTGTATTCTTTTTGAATCAAGGATACACCGAATCTCAAATTCTGGATGATTATTTATGATAATTGGAGGTGGAGGGGTATCTTTCCTTGTTAAGGGATGGTGTTGTTTCACTAGGGACACATGAAAAGTGGGATGAATTGTGAGATCATCTGGTAACTGTAATTGTATGGTGACTGGGTTTATAACCTGCTTCACTGGGAATGGTCCAATAAATCTAGGCTGTAATTTTCTAGGACCTTCTAACTGTATATTTCGCGTGAACAACCAGACTAGGTCTCCTACTTTGTACACAGGCTCGGGTGACCTATGTTTATCTGCTTGGACTTTGGACTGTATTTTATGCTTAGCAAGACATAATTTAGCTTTCTCCTGCATGGTATGTAGTTGAGCGAGACGCTCTGAGACTGATGGTAGAGTTATCGCGGATGGCAAAGATAAGGTAGGAAGGGACCGTGGATGCTGACAGTTAAAAAACTAAAATGGTGAACACCCTAGTGCAGAATGAATACTATTATTGTATGCAAACTCTTCTAACGGGAGGGCTTCTTCCCAACTTGACATCAGAGTAGATGTTAAACAACGTAAACTTTGCTCCAAGTACTGATTAACTTTTTCAGTCTGTCCATCGGTTTGTGGATGGAAAGCGGAACTTAATGCCACATCAATTCCTAATTGAGTACACAGGGTTTTCCAGAATTTGGAGTTAAACTGGGGGCCTCGATTGGATATAATTTTACTGGGCAGACCATGCAACCTTACCACGTGATTTAGGAAAATAGTACTAAATTCCACGGCTGTGGGTAATTTAGCGAGTGGAACAAAATGACTCATTTTCGATAGTAAGTCTACAATTACCAGGATGGTTGTGCATTTATTTACTTTGGGTAGGTCAGTGACAAAATCCACGCTAATAGTGTGCAAGGGTACCAGTGGAATGGGTAAGGGATGTAGCAAACCCGCAGGTGCAATATGTTGGGTTTTATTTCATGCACAGGTTGGACATGATTTGACAAATTCGCGGACATCATCTTGAATGTTTTCCCACCAAAAGTTTCTTGTGCATAACTCCAACATCTTGTGTGAACCTGGATGTCCTGCTAAACCTGAATCATGGTGCCAGGCAATGATTTGTTATCTCAATTCTTTTAATGGAATAAACAACTTATTATTATGAAATAGATAGCCATTTGTTTTGGAATTCCTGGTGTTTTGTAACCATTTTTGTGTATCAATTGTTTGAGATGCTGTCCTAATGTCTTGAAAGAACGAATCAACCTGAGTCAGGGCAACTATCTTGTTTTTGGGTATGATGCTAGGTGCCGTGGTGGAATTTCCTTTATTTTCTTTTTCACTAATTCTGGACAGCGTGTCAGATAGCAATTGTTGTTTACCAGGACGATAGGTCATAATGAAATCAAACTCACTAAAGAATAGTAACCATCTCATCTGTCTGGGAGTTAGGGCCTTATCAGACGTCAACAATTGGAGATCCTTATGATCTGTGAAGATGGTTATTGTATGTTTGGCCCCTAGAAGATGATGTCTCCATTCAGTGAAAACAGCCTTAATAGCTAACAGTTCGTACTCTGCTATTGTATAGTTTTGTTCTGCCTGTAATAATTTTCTGGAGTAGTATGCCATTGGATGTAGGTGTCCTGTGTTACGATTCTTTTGTAACAGAACTCCTCCCAAAGCAGTCTGGGAAGCATCCGCTTCCACAAAGAATGGATGATCAGGATCTGGATGACACAGAATAGGGGCTGAGGTGAATGCTTGTTTTAATTTTTTGAAAGCAGTTTCAGCATTGTCAGACCAGCAAAACGTTTTTCCTTTTTTCAATAGCTGGGTTATAGGTGAGACAATTTCAGAAAATTGGGCCATAAACCGGCTGTAAAAGTTTGCGAAACCCAACACTCGTTGCATATCTTTTATTGATTTAGGGGATGGCCAATAAAGAATTGCGTCTACCTTTTTTGGATCCATCGTGATCCCTTCAGGGGACAAGAAATAACCCAAAAATTCTACTGTGTTGGTGTGAAATATGCATTTTTCTAATTTAGCATATAGAGAATGTTCATGCAGTCTTTGTAGGATGGCGCGCACATGTTGGATGTGTTCTTCTTCATCCTTAGAGTAAATTCAAATATCATCTATATAGACGATGGCGCAGACATCCAGAAAATCATGTAGCACTTTGTTAATAAAATATTGGAATGCCGCCGGAGCATTACACAATCCGAACGGCATTACAGTGTACTCAAAGTCCAAATTTTGTGCGGAAGGTGGTTTTCCACTCGTCGCCTTGTTTGACGCGGATGAGGTGATAGGCCCCCCGCAAGTCCAATTTAGTATAAATGGTGGACCCCTTGACTTGGTTTAACAATACAGGGATCAGGGGCAAAGGATAACGATTGTTTATCGTAGCCTTATTTACTGCGCGGTAATCAATACATGAGCGGAGATCTCCAGATTTTTTTGCCACAAAAAAGAGTGGTGATGAGACAGGTGATGTGGAGTGTCTAATAAAACCTAGTTGCAACAATTCGTCTAAATATTTTTTAAGATATTGCGTCTCAGGGTCAGTTAGGGCGTATATCCGACTACAAGGCAAAACTGCCCCTGGCACTAGGTCTATTCTGCAATCATACACCCTGTGGGGTGGCAATTGCGTGGCCTGAACTGGGTCGAATACTGCAGAGAAGTCTATATACTGTTCTGGTAGAGTAGTAATTTGTTTCTGCGTGGAAGCACAATATAATGGATGGATGGGGTCTTGTGTCTCTTTATAACAATGTGTTCTACAGAAAGCAGAATCCAAAGTTACAGTCCTTTGGACCCAATCAATCTTTGGATTGTGCAATTCTAACCAAGGAATTCCTAGAATGACTCCAAATGTAGGGGTGTCAATAAGGTCAAACGTGGTTTGCTCAGTATGACCATTTTCTCCAACAAGTATCAAAGGCGGGGTATGGAAACGAATCAAACCAGAGGACAAGGCAGAGCCATCAACTGCCCTTACAGGCTCTGGTTCTGCTTTTGGAATGGATTGGATGCCACATTTTTTGGCCAGGGCTATGTCCAAAAAGTTCCCTGTAGCACCAGAATCAATTAAAACAGACAAACTATACCTTTGTGGATCAGAAAAATTAACAGAAAGTCATATAGTCATACGGCGAGGGACACGATTAATGGTGTTTGTAGCATATTGAGAGATCTTGATGTCATCACTTCCCAAAGGAGCGATCTCTACATCCTTCGAGACATTTAGTTTTCCGTCTCAATGGAATTTGGAAGTGAACTAGCTATCGCTTTTTTCTTTTGGGGTTTTATTGGGCACTCTCGAGCAAAGTGCCCTGCTTTGCCACAATAAAGACAAAGAATTCCTTTTCTTCGTCTATCTTTCAGTTCTGCAGTCAATGGGCCTTTAAGACCTCCTATTTGCATGGGTTCTGATTTGTCGTCAACATCTTTTTTCTCAGGCTTGATTGAAATGAGTCTTGTGTCAAATCGGGGTTTGTCGTGTTTTCTTTCTCCAAGTCTGTGATCTAGCTTTACCACCAAATCCAAGAATTCAGAGTAATCATCAGGTAAGTTTACAATATGGGCTAAAGAGTCTTTTAGATCGTCTCTTAAACCTCTATAAAAAAGAGAAATAAGTTTCTCTTCAGGCCAATGAGTTTCAGATAAGAGGCGATTAAAGGTGGTCATGTAAGTAATGAGGTCCTTAGAACCCTGTCTCAGTTTTAAAAGTTTGTTGTCACTAGCTTGAATGAACGTATGACATGCAAAGAGGCGGGACATGGCATCTTTAAACCGAGTGTAGTTGTGTAAAAGGGGATCATCATTTTCTATTAAGGGTATTGTCCAATTTGCGGCTACACCACCTAGGTAAGAAATAATTAATGCTATTTTCTCAGTATCAGACGGGAAAACCTGCGGCTTACATAAGAAATGCAGCTGACACTGACTCATGAATAAAGCAAACTGAGAAGTATCACCTAAAAAATGCTCAGGGTTAGCCAGGGGAACTGGACTTGGTGTAACCACTGTTATCTGGATATTTTGATCAGGACGTTGAGGACTAAAACCTGTTGCTGCTACAGGACTTTGCCACAAAAAAGAGTGGTGATGAGACAGGTGATGTGGAGTGTCTAATAAAACCTAGTTGCAACAATTCGTCTAAATATTTTTTAAGATATTGCGTCTCAGGGTCAGTTAGGGCGTATATCCGACTACAAGGCAAAACTGCCCCTGGCACTAGGTCTATTCTGCAATCATACACCCTGTGGGGTGGCAATTGCGTGGCCTGAACTGGGTCGAATACTGCAGAGAAGTCTATATACTGTTCTGGTAGAGTAGTAATTTGTTTCTGCGTGGAAGCACAATATAATGGATGGATGGGGTCTTGTGTCTCTTTATAACAATGTGTTCTACAGAAAGCAGAATCCAAAGTTACAGTCCTTTGGACCCAATCAATCTTTGGATTGTGCAATTCTAACCAAGGAATTCCTAGAATGACTCCAAATGTAGGGGTGTCAATAAGGTCAAACGTGGTTTGCTCAGTATGACCATTTTCTCCAACAAGTATCAAAGGCGGGGTATGGAAACGAATCAAACCAGAGGACAAGGCAGAGCCATCAACTGCCCTTACAGGCTCTGGTTCTGCTTTTGGAATGGATTGGATGCCACATTTTTTGGCCAGGGCTATGTCCAAAAAGTTCCCTGTAGCACCAGAATCAATTAAAACAGACAAACTATACCTTTGTGGATCAGAAAAATTAACAGAAAGTCATATAGTCATACGGCGAGGGACACGATTAATGGTGTTTGTAGCATATTGAGAGATCTTGATGTCATCACTTCCCAAAGGAGCGATCTCTACATCCTTCGAGACATTTAGTTTTCCGTCTCAATGGAATTTGGAAGTGAACTAGCTATCGCTTTTTTCTTTTGGGGTTTTATTGGGCACTCTCGAGCAAAGTGCCCTGCTTTGCCACAATAAAGACAAAGAATTCCTTTTCTTCGTCTATCTTTCAGTTCTGCAGTCAATGGGCCTTTAAGACCTCCTATTTGCATGGGTTCTGATTTGTCGTCAACATCTTTTTTCTCAGGCTTGATTGAAATGAGTCTTGTGTCAAATCGGGGTTTGTCGTGTTTTCTTTCTCCAAGTCTGTGATCTAGCTTTACCACCAAATCCAAGAATTCAGAGTAATCATCAGGTAAGTTTACAATATGGGCTAAAGAGTCTTTTAGATCGTCTCTTAAACCTCTATAAAAAAGAGAAATAAGTTTCTCTTCAGGCCAATGAGTTTCAGATAAGAGGCGATTAAAGGTGGTCATGTAAGTAATGAGGTCCTTAGAACCCTGTCTCAGTTTTAAAAGTTTGTTGTCACTAGCTTGAATGAACGTATGACATGCAAAGAGGCGGGACATGGCATCTTTAAACCGAGTGTAGTTGTGTAAAAGGGGATCATCATTTTCTATTAAGGGTATTGTCCAATTTGCGGCTACACCACCTAGGTAAGAAATAATTAATGCTATTTTCTCAGTATCAGACGGGAAAACCTGCGGCTTACATAAGAAATGCAGCTGACACTGACTCATGAATAAAGCAAACTGAGAAGTATCACCTAAAAAATGCTCAGGGTTAGCCAGGGGAACTGGACTTGGTGTAACCACTGTTATCTGGATATTTTGATCAGGACGTTGAGGACTAAAACCTGTTGCTGCTACAGGACTTTCACCAAATCTAGTTGGCGCTATGAATGGGCGAGGGTCGGTCTCTTCGGGTTCTCTCCATTGTGTGAAGCTTGCTCTACTCTTTAATAATTCTTCTCTCAGTGTATGATTTTCCTGTTTTATTTGCTGCATTTCTTCTTGTAATTTTCTAATGATGTCTGCTAACTGTGCTGTTTGGTCTGGGACTTCTATACTGAATCGTAATCAAGATGAAACAATTGGTGGGCTTGGTCTTCTGTTACGAGGCACTCACCTGTGTTCCAGATTGTTTCACCTTGATGACGATGTGAGGACAGGTCCCCAATCCCTCTAGAAACTAGCAGCGTGATACCAAGATATAACTTAGGATCAGTCCGGTAGTCTCAGGGGGGAAAAGGGGTTGGGATGACAAGAGAAGAGAAACAAGAAGATTCCAGCGGTCTTCTTTTAGGGGGACCAGGGCTTCAGGGGGCTTGAGTATTCACAGGATACAATAAACAGGAATGTAACTGGATAGTGGCTTGGGTTTTCTACTAGACTCCTAAGTACAAACCACAGAAGATAAACAATGTGTATATCTGTGAGGCAGTATCTTCTTACAGTTATCATAAACTTGTAACCAAAAGTCTCCAATAATTCTTACCTACAGACTACGTAGGTTTCAACAGAACTTTGGGTTGATCTAACAATCTACTTGTCAATTTATGAAATCTGCAATAAACAATACAATCCTTAACATACTGTCAAATAAGTTTAACAATCATGATAGCATTTAGTTATGTTCATCAGCATAGGTACCTGAATCCTTATATGCCCAGCTTAGGATCAGATGCCTTGAGTGCACAGAAGTTCAAATGCTGCCAAAACAACCTTATGCCATAAAGGAACAAAATACTGCATACAAAATAATAGTAGTCAAAACCACATCTGTGCTGTTGTGATTCTTAAGGCTAACTTTGCAATAACTATTTTCACACTTTTAAAAAGGCACAATCTTCTTTGTTTTATAAATGTCAATAGTTTCTGGGTACTACGGGAAAACTCGCCGTAACACTCGAGATGAAGTGTTTTCCTTCTGTCCAAGAAATATAGTTCTGATAATTTGCGCAGTTCAAAGAGCAATGTTCCAAGTTCTAAAGACAATGTTCCAAGTTCTAATGTAAGCAGACTCACCGTGGGATAGTTATCTTCCAAATAATACCTTAAAGCATGTTTTCTCTGTGCGCTTCTTTTCAGGGAACACGACACGGAAGAAGATGTCGGACCGGAGACTCAGCCCGGAACCAGGAAGCCAGGAAACTGCTGATGCAAGGTTGTCAAGCAGGAGATGCCGATCGGAAAAGCTGGAGCCAGGTAAGTGTGTTGAAGCAACGAGGTCAAGCACTGAATAGTGAAGAGGAGTGGTTTAAATAGGTTCCAAAGCAGGTGTTGGGTGTGGTCCTGGGTGTGGCCCAACTGTCTTTCAGGCCCAGGGTTTGTGGCAAACTGGGTGTGGCTTCCAACTGTCTTTCAGGCCCAGGGATTACTGGGTGTGGTCCTGGGTGTGGCCCAACTATCTTTCATGCCCAGGGTTTGCACAGAATAACTACACATTATTCTATTACTTATGGCATGATAGAGCCACAGTTTAAGAACATGACATAATACATGAACATAATTGACAGTAAACACATATATGAACAGGATGGTATTCCATGATTTGAAATGGAAGAAATCCATACATTAACAGGATGCCTTCTACAAGATACCAGTGTTATATTACCATTTACTCTGTTTCTGCTGATATGTGTTCAAATCAAGGTGGACAGGGAAGGAGACGTGCATGGGACAATGCACCTGTAACATCAGGTTTGTTTACTCGACTAAGGTGTGTGTGTGTTTTGGCAAATAAGACACTTTCCCAAAAGAGCTTCCTTTTAATGTTTCTAAGCACATCCCTGCCCCTCCTCTCTGCCCACTAGTACAGATCTAGCCCAGCCCACTACGCTTCTCAATACTGCTCGCTCCATTATACCCCGCTATCTTCTTGCTGACCGTTCTCCCTTGTTCCTCAGAACACGACTTCCTCTTTCTGCTTTTCTGCAGTACTTATGTGCTGTTATATATAGCGCCAACTTCACCTAACGGATGTCCACAGAGCTGTACACAAGGAGGATGTGGACACAGCTGGCAACAGTCTTAACAATTTAGCGTTGCCACTCATCAAAACTACATTACCCCAGAAGCTATAGTTCCTTGAAAAAGTACTTCCTTGGGTACCTCGCAAGTCTTGCTTCCACTCTTTCATGCCCACCTCCCCTGACGGAGTGGCTACCCCCCACCCCAAAAGCTCCTGGAGACTGTGCTGCGCCTCGTCTTGCGCTTGCAGCACAGTCCTGGCTAGCTGCCCCACGCCGTGCTACTGTGAAAAGTTTAGCACACGCTGGGGGTGGGGAGGGCTAAAGGTCATAAGAGGGCCCAGGGTAAGAGAACAGCGAACTGAGGACTCAACTGTGTGCCATTCAGAATGCATATACCTCCTCCTCGTGTATAAGTGGGCACTAAAGGGGGGGATGGCACGGTTTGCAGTCACTGTGTCTTCCGTGCAGTTCTTCCCCATGTAGGCCCCCTCAGGCCCCCTTCTCTCCCAGTGGCACCCAGAGCGTCTCTCCTCACCGCTCCGCTGGAGAACAAAACCCGCCATCAGCAGAAGACTTTGAAGATGAGCCTTTAATGTCTGCTAACTTCTTTCCCCCTAGGCATTGTGCGCAGGCAGCATTTTGATGTGGAATACTGGTGTGTTTCATTCCTCCCCACCTCGAAGACAGTGGGCTGGAGCCCCTTCTCGAAACCGTGCCAGATGATGAGTGTTTGTTTACCTCAGGCCGGCCTGCGCGATCTTCCATGCACCTCATGCTTGCTCGGGGTCCCAGCCATCCCAGGCCGCCTCCAGCAGGGGGGCGCACACGCACCTCGCAGTGAGCAGACCGCAGCATGTCCTTGATTCCTAGACATCGCAGTTCTAGCTGAGGCGGTTGCCTGGAAAGCATAATCCCTTGCAAAGTGTTGGACTTTACCATTTCTGAAACGACAGCCCTTTTCTTTATAGTTGGCGCACTGACAATACTTGCATTTTCAGTCATGGCAATAAAACACGTATGTATCGATGTTTCACACTATCTGCCAACATTAACCTACATTGTCTTAAATGGAAAGAGTGCTCATTTAACGTGTTGCAGGGAGTGCATTGTTTTCGCAGATGTTCAAGCGCCTCGCCCCTGCACTCAAGCACAATGAGCTTTATCCTTTCAAGCCCCTCTCTTACCAGGCTTTTCTCCCGACCCTCTCTCTGCTTCTAGTCACAAGCCTTGTCTTCTCAAGCTGTGCTCTCCAGGGATCTGACCCCAGACCCTCACTTCCCAGGTCCTCCGTTTGCAGTTCTGTCATCCTAGGCCTAGTCCACCCAGATGCCACCCCGAGCACCTGCTACCATCTACACTCCTGCCTCTCCAACATCTGCACTCAACCTCCCCCACCCCTCTGGGTGTCACCTCTAGCTTCTCTCCATCAGGTCCTGCTCTCAGGGTTGTCTGCCCAGGTTCTAGCCTACAAACCCCTACTCCTAGTTGTGTCCCTCGGCTCCTGCCCTCCCAGCGTCTGCCCTCTTAGCTCCTGGTCTCTGGTCCTCCCAGACCCCACCCTCCCAGCTCCTCCATCCCACCTCCTGGAAGCTTATCTCCTTTACGTCATGGTCCTGTCCTTCTCATTTTGTACCCTCTAGTTCTGCCCATTTTGGTTACTCCCAACCTCATGCAGTCTTCCATGTCACCCGTTGACCCCATCTTTCGCTCTCCCGGTCCGACCCAGACTCTCCCGTCCTAGCTCCTGTGTCCGGAATCACACCTCCTAGTCCACTGCTCTAGCTCTGCCCTACCATCGCCTGATTTCAGACTCTGCGTCCCCCTAGCTCCCGATCTCAACGTCTGCCCTCCGGCTCTCTCTCCCCACCTGCTTGTAACCCATGTCTTATCCTTGTACGGTCAGACAGAGCAGGTGCCTCCCGTCTGCTGCAACCGCAGCACCCTCCTCAGTTTAACCCTCTCCACCCGCTTCACTTCCACAGACCTGCTCTCGCAGCACCTCTGGATTATGGAGAGTAAACACTGTAGCCCATCACACGTGCACCCCCTTTGTGCTCTTCAAAGGGAGCCCCCCAGCCCGCTCTGGGTTCATGAGGGGGTTGTGGTGGGCAGATTAATGGCTAACCTCTTGGGCTGTTTCTCAGACCTGCAGCGTTAATGCTGCCAGCGCCAAGTCAATATTTAACTGGCGAGCACAAATCCTAGCGCAGGTCCCACAAGAACCCCCCCTTAAGTGCTAACAGGGCAGTTCACAGCCTCACTCTCTGCCCAGCATGACTGGATGGGGGCAGTAACTGGGCACATCAAGGAAGTCACCCCACTGACACCACGAGGGTCGCAATACACATGGACAGCGGTGCTATCTTGAGGGCTTGTGATATCTTGAACCTTTCCATGTAGACACTGTTTCTTACGTGGGTGGTGTCTTGCGGAGTGGACCCACCAGGTCTTTCAGATCAGCTTGCTGCCTGCAACTGGCACTTTCCCGCCGTTGTTGCTTGTTTTCTCTGTTTCCTAAACTGTCCAGTCGCTGCCCTAGCAGAGCATGCGCCAAAAATCTCCAAACCCGCAAGCAGGACATTACTCGTTTAAAAAAGACATTGTCTCCCAATCCCCAAAGGTAGTTTGGTGTCTCCATGGTAGGGAAAAGCTGGTTCTGCTCCAGTGAACGAAAGATTCCCTGTGCCCCCCTCTGATGCCAATAGACCCCCCTTCCACTGGGTGCTTTCAGTTTTATCTGCCCACTTGAGAAACTGCCTGTGAGGTTCCCAGCCCGAGACAATAGTGCTTTGCACTGAATGCAGAGAGGCTTTAGAAAGAAGGCGAAGAGCTTTCCAGGCACACTGCACTTCTAGAACAAAACCAGCCGGAGTAAGACGCATCGCTGTGCCACTCACCCAGCATGCGTACAACCCGCTCCCCACTGTACCCTGCCGCCCGTACAAGAGCAACCAGAGAGCTGCTCGGCGAGTTTTCAAACACGATGCGTCCCCATCACTCCAACACTACGGCTTACTTAAGCGTGCCCCCACCCCTCAGTTATCACTCCCCTCAAAACGAATCCCGCAACTTTACCCCCCAGATGCAGCCCTCGTTTAGCTGCTGTGCGCAGCATCTGTGCAGACGAAGCAAGAAGACAGAAACTGTGTGCCACATGTGAATGTCCGGAGAGAGGTCGATGTTCCCTGTTTTAGAAGTCATCACCAATGCAGATGGAGGAACGTAAAACAAGCTTTCGGCTTTGACAAAGGCAGCCGCGTGTTTATAATTGCATCGTGCTTTCACTTTAAGTCAAAACCAAACGACGCGCATGAATCACAACTGAAGGCGGAGCTGGGACGAGGCTTCTGGAATCGTATCGATTCCAAGAAGCCGCGTATGACGAGCAGCGCATGCGCTGCTTACTTCAGGCCGAGACCTAAAGATGAGCGCATGGACATGAAGGCCATGTTAATTCAGATCATTTTAATGTGGCAGGACTCTCCTGGGACTCCAAGAAAGATGCGTTTCGGCTGTACAACAGCCTTTCTCAATCCAAAGAACACAATTTTCACCACTTTTTTTGTATAAAAAACATCATAAGTATAAAAGAAACACTGTAATGTGCTAGCTAGTGTCTTTTCCAAAAGTGGTCACACAAGAAAAGAAAATATGTATATTAAAACACAATATTACAGTGCTCACATGAATTAACTTGTAGATTGCACATGATAAAATAAAACATGTAAATTATTTAAAAAAACACTTCACCAATCGTTTAGTCATTAAAAATTAAATGAGATATCACAAAATCACATGATTCAAGGCAATACTGGCCTAACTTTGAACTTGCGCCTGTGAGTGAACTAAAACTAAAAACATGTGTGCTCTTACACTGAATATTTCCATTGTTCACATAATTGTGCGACCACATCATTATAAAATCAGCAGCCATCAACCAATATAACTGTGTGACCCACAAGACCTCAATATCTGTTGCTATATCTAATATACACATTTATAAGAAGCAATGTTCATTGTTTCAATGCTGTTTTACTGCATGCCGTTGCCTTGCTGACGATGATCCACTTCCTTCATCCAATATAAATGCAGTTCCTGCTGTCACATAACTAGTGAACTAATTCAGATTTCACCGATTTAATCGTACTCAGGATGATGCGTTTCGGCTTCACAGAAGCCTTTCTCAGAGTAATTGAGTGTGATCTATTTATTATAGATATACACTTCATTGTTACCGGAAAGTAACAATATACTGTCAAAACCATAATATTGCGAAATAATTCATGGCATTGAAAATACAATTAATAAGAGCACATTTTAAAAATGTGATACAGTGCGAGTGTACAAATATGACTAAAGTGCAAAAGTGTAAGTAAAAGGGAAAGAGTGCATATAATACAATAACATCACCAAATCAGTATTTATTTAAGCTCAATGATCATCATTTCATAAGTAAAATACACAAAAAAATAACAAAATCAAACATTAAGATAAATACCTGGGAAATTGCCCCTAACGTTTAATAGTACAGAGATGCTCAGTAATTAAGTATACAACCCATAGCTGATTCAGTCAAGTATAGGTATACAGTGATATTGAGCCAACATACAAATATGATGATCTGCCTTATATGCGTGATTCTAGTGGTATAAAAAAGGAAAATTGTACTAAACTAATATATATATATTTATATCTATATCTATATATTATCTACTGGCGGTCGCCAGTAGATAGTTATAGTTAGGACCTATTTTCCATAGGAAATCCGCAACATTCTATTGGGAATTTCTTTGGCTCCGATTGACGAATTCTCGCGAAATTCTCCAAACTTTTGGCCAGCTCTACTCCGCTCCTACCCTGAAAGTTTTGTGCTGATTTGTCAAGCGGGGGCCGAGAAAAAAGGGGGGTTCCAAAACGCGTTTTCCCCATGCAATTTCCCATAGGATCTGTTGTCGCAGCTACAGCCTGAACCGCTGAACGGAATGACACCAAATTTGGCAAAGAGGTAGTCCTCAGTTCAGACTCGTGCCTTTTGCATATTTGGTGTGAATCTGTGCAGTAGTTTCTGAGAAAATTAGGGTAAAAAAGTTAGTGATATCTATGGCCGCGGAGGATTCGCGGACCGTACCCGCACAGTACGCGAACCCTCCCCGAACCGAGCGCGCACCCTCCCGATCACGCTCTGAATGGTAATTGGCTGTCCAGCGTCTCTCTACATTCGAAACCAGGAACTGTTGGCGGCCATTTTCTGCCTTGGTGGAAGCGAGGCTGAAGAAGCAAGGGGAATAAGTGCGTAAAACATATAAAGGGGGCAGAGTGGGAATTCTCTGACCCTCTAGAGATGCTTAGGGGGTCCCAGAAGGACCCCCTGGGGCCCCCCTTTTTATTATTTAAAAAAGCGGCGAAATGCGCACATCCTATCGCGTTGGATGCACGGATTCTCTCGCGGTGGGTTCGCGGATCCATGGAATTTTTTTTTGAAAAACGACAAGAAATCATTGGTTTTTTAAAGGTATGATTCTTATTGGTTGACAAACAGATTGTAAGGAACATTATATATGAAAAGCTGATATGTTGAAAAGTCAAGCAAACTTCCTGTCTTGTTTAGCAGCATTGTGTGCTGACCTGTGTGCTCAGTGCGGTGTTCCATGAGCTGTTTCTATGGTAATAGGCAGAAGGCAGATTGGGGGAAGGGTTGAAATGTATTTCAGTTGGAAAGGGTTGAAATGTTTAACCAATAGAAATGTGTGTTTGCTTTTGAGTTTATATGTGAAGGATTGTGATTTGATGTTTACATGTATATGTGTGGAAAATGAAAGGGAAACTTTTCCATTCTTTGTTTTTGCTGAGAGGTGCACAGTGCAGAGATTCTGTAAAAGAAAATATGGTGAGTGACTGATATACTTCTTAATCTACTAAAGAACTTGAAAGATGAGTTATTTAATTGTGAGGGGATGTATGTAGACTATTTAGATTTTAATCAGAGTAATGTATTTCTCCTGCAAAAGTGTAGGGAGTATTTTTTTTCTCTACAATCTTATTGACAGTGTGTGTGCATGTAGAAACCATTCTGTGAAAAGCATTTGTGTTTTTCACGTGTTTGCAGACAGATAACTGTGCTGATTTTATATTTTGGTAGAATTAGAAACCAGTCATTGTTTATGAATTTGTGAAATTAGTTATGTTTCTGCACTAAAATGTAGTACTCCTTGTAGATGAAGAAATGTGTTTTGGTATAGTGCAAGGGATAGTGTTGTTTGTCTGGAATCACACAGAGAGCCGGTGTGCATTTGGGAACCACTGTGAGAGAAGCATTTGGTAACATCGTGTATTTGCTGACAGATAACTGTTTTAAAACCGGTCATGTAGTCAAGTTTTAGTAGCATCAGAAGCCAGTCTTTGCTTATGCTTTTATTAAATGAGTCAGGCTTTGACACAAAAGTGCAGTCATGAAATATGAAGATTGCGTGCAGTTGCCATACCACTTGCACTGTAGTGAATGAGTTTTGGTAAACTACTAGGGATAGTGTTGTTTGTCTAGAATCACACTGTGAGTCTGTGTGCATTTGGGAGCCACTGTGAGAGAAGTGTTTGGTAACATCGTGTATTTGCTGACGGATAACTGTTTTAAAGCATGTCATGTTGTCGAGTTTTAGTAGCATTAGAAGATATTTATGGCTTATGCTTTCATTAAATGAGTCAGGCATTGACAGTAAATTGCAGTCGTGAAATATGTAGATTGTGTGCAGTTCCCTTACCACTTGCACTGTAGTGAATGTGTTTTGGTAAACTCCTAGGGATAGTGGTGCTTGTCTAGAATCACACTGTGAGTTAGTGTGTATTTGGGATCACTGTGAGAGAAGCATTTGGTAACATCATGTATTTGCTGACAGATAACTGTTTTAAAACCTGTCATGTTGTGAAGTTTTAGTAGCATTAGAATCCAGTCTTTGCTTATGCGTTGATTAAATGAGTCATGCTTTGACACTGATGTGCTGTACTTAAATATGTAGATTGTGTGGAGTACCATTAACTCTTCCAGACTACTGAATGAGTTTTGTTAAACTCCTAGGATAGGGTTGCTTGTCTAAAATCACACTGTGAGTCTGTGTGCATTTGGGTAAGGATTGTGAGAGAAGCATTTGGTAACATCGTGTATTTGCTGACAGATATCTGTTTTGAAACCGGTCATGTTGTCAAGTTTTAGTCACATTAGAAGCCAGTCTTTGCTTATGGTTTGATTAAATGAGTCAGGCTTTGACACAAAAGTGCAGTCCTGAAATATGAAGATTGTGTGCAGTTCCCTTACCACTTCCACAGTAGTGAATGATTTTTGGTAAACTCCTAGGTAAAGTGGTTGTTGTCTAGAATCACACTGTGAGTCTGTGTGCATTTGGGAAGCACTGTGAGAAAAGCATTTGGTAACATCGTGTATTTTTAGCAGATAACTCTTTTAAAACCTGTCATGTTGTCAAGTTTTAGTAGCATTAGAAGCTAGTCTTTGCTTATGCATAGATAAAATGAGTCAGGGTTTGACACTAAGGTGTAGTACCATGTACTATTCTGTTCACTGTGGCAGAATTGAAAATGTAAAAGTTTTACCTAAGCACTGTCCTAGAAGTAGTCTGATTCTTTAGTTAGTTTATAAGTACCAAATATATTGCTTCAAATGTCTATGCAGAATGCATGTAGTGTTCTAACATACTATACACTTGTCTTTTACACCTTCGATTCCCCAGTCAGTATCCATACACTTCCAGGAAACACACTGTCACTTCCTTTGCAGTCCTCTAGAGACCCATTCAACAGCATGTACTAATCCATTCACTGTGCCAAAACCCAAACACTTATAAATTCACCAAGACACTCTCTTTCCAGTACTCTAATGATTCAGTCACTTCCTAAGTATTCATGCACTGAGCCAGGTCTTAGCACATGGGCTTCTTCAAACCCCTATCCACTATACATGCAGTCCTCTAACCACCTACACATTTGTCTTTCACACCTTCAATTCCCCAGTCAGTATCCATGCACTTCCAGCAAACACCCTGTCACTCCCGTTGCACTCTTCTAGTGATCCATTCAGCATCATGTGCTAATCCATTCACTGCGCCAAACCCTAATAAATTCACCTAGGCACTCTCCTTGCAGTACTCTTATCATTCAGTCAGTACTCAAGTACTCATCGAGTGACCCAGGCCTTATTATATGGGCTGCTTCAAACCCCTATCCACTATGCATGCAGTCCTCTAACCACCTACACAATTGTCTTTCACACCTTCAATTCCCTAGTCAGTATCCATACACTTCCAGGAAACACCCTGTCACTCCCTTTGCATTCTTCTAGTGACCTATTCAGCATCATGTACTAATCCATTCACTGTGCCAAAACCCAAACACTCATAAATTCACCAAGACACTCTCTTTGCAGTACTCTAATCATTCAGTCAGTGCTTAAGTATTCATGCACTGAGCCAGGCCTTAGCACATGGACTGCTTCAAACCCCTATTCACTATGCATGGAGTCTTCTAACCACCTAGACACTTGTCTTTCACACTTTCAATTTCTTAGTCAGTATCCATACAGTGCGAGCAAAAATCTTGTCACTGCCTTTGCACTCCTCTAGTGACCCGTTTAGTACCAAGTACTAATCCATTCCCTGTGCGAAAAGCCTAGCACTTATAAATTCACCTAGGCACTCTCCTTACAGTACTCTAATCATTCAGTCAGTGCCTAAGTAGTCATGCAGTGAGCCAGGCCTTAGCACATGGACTGCTTTAAATGCCTATCCAGTATGGATGCACTCCTCTAATCACCTACCCAGTTGTGTTTCATACCTTCAATTTCCTAGTTAGTATTCATACTCTTCTAGCAAACACTCTGTCACTCACCCAGTGTGTTTCCTTATAGTACTGTAATCATTTAGTCAGTTAGCATGTAGAGTTTTAGTGAGGTAGGCTTTAGGGCATGAACTGCTTCAAAGTAGCATGCACTATGCATGTAGTGTTTTAACCATTGTCACACTTGTGGTTCAGGGACTTGGGGGCATATCAACAACAACCGGCGATAATTATCGCTAAGCGCACTTAGCGCTAGGATAATTATCGCCGGCTAGCGTTGATTTTTATCGCTGAGATAGCGTGCTATTAGCAACGCTTATCTCAATAGCGATAAAAATCCTCACGCTAAGTGGCTAACGTGAGATTATCGCTGGAAACCCAGCGATAATCTCACGTTAGCTTGTGGATAGGGACAGACAAACTTAGCCATGATATCCTCCTTCCATAGGATATCATGGTTAAGTCAGAAAAATACCAGAGGTAAAAAAGCAGCGTTAACCGCGGTTAGCGCTGCTTTTTTTGTCTCTAACAGGGTTAGCGATATTCTTGATAATAGGAGAAATGTGGCTTAGTGACATTTCACCTATTATTTTACTCTGGAACGCCTCCTTTGCATCTCATTACAGATGCAAGGGGAAGTGAAGAGTAAAAGGGTGCAAACATGCAAATTTGCATGTTAGCACCCTGTTGTTGATAGGGTGCTAGTCTTATCTCTGCTTTTTTGGCTTTTAAAGCCAAAAAAGCAGAGATAAAGCCCTTGTTGATATGCCCCATAGTTTCTTAGTCAGTATTTATATAAAATGTGTTTGTACAGTAATGGAATAGTATAATTTTGAAAGTTATTAATATACATTTATTTGCAATTCTTTTTTATAGATACAGAATAGGAGTGTTTCTCATCTGATTGCACTCTTCTCGTGCAAGATTTTTCGGATGAAAGGTCCTTGGGTGTTTCATCATACTTGCCGTGCCGTACGAGAATATTTTGTTAGGATCCCCTCATGAGAGAACTCTTTTGCAAATCTTGCACGTGATCAAGGTGGCATTGGTCTTTGTTTGCCCCTTGGGGAAAGAAAAAAAAATTCCTCACCACTGATGAAAAACGTTGTGGGCGTGGTGCCTTCTGCAAAAAAAAGTCCTTACATTTGGTAAATATTTTAAAGCGGCAACATTTACAGTTTTTGTAAGTTAAACATATAAAATGTTGTTAGCTGTATGCATTTTATATATCTGTGATTTGTTTCTTGTGGTATTTTGTTGAGAATAGCATGTTGTTGTTTTTTTAACAATCTTTCTAATTTTCCAGGTCTGTCGTCGAGATCCATGGTCCCCACAGGAGTGTTCTGCCTTGTTGTTTTGTATTATTGTTGTCACATTTTGTTTATTAGTTTATCGTTTATATATTTGTTATTATGAAAAAATAAAGTTTGAAAGAACAATTAATAACGTTTTTGGTTGTTCTCTTAACTGCTGTGTGACTCTTTCTTGTTCTTATTGTTGTTATTTGATGGAGTCCACCATGGTGTTAAATTTTGGGGCACTTATCGCTGGAACACTGGTGATTTCTGCAGTTTGCACCAACTTCTGAATAGTGTGTTAGATTTATCTCAACTTTACTTCCGGTAAAGTGCTGATAATGAAACGGAGAGTAGCCGTTCTCGTGCAAAAAGACACGAGGTGCACCTTTCCGATTTATTCTAAATACTAAAATTCTGTATTGAATTGCACTGGGGTATTTGCTGCACTTACAGTGTACACACAAAATCTATTAAGAAATCTCATTGTATTTATATTGATTGGGAATAGTGCATCAGGTGCGGGATCTTGACGAGATACACTGCTCAGTTCGTATATTGTTCTGCACACGAAAAAAATCACATCACAACTTTCACACTAATTGCAATGTGAAACAAATTCCGTAAATAAGACACGTTAGCAACAGGGATTTTACATCTGCTTTCTGCTGGTGTTAAGCAGGACAACTACGTGCACCATGAAAGGGAACACAGCCAAGAGCCACACCAGAAAATCCACAGGTGCCATAGAGTCAATGAGCATGATACAGGGATACCCATGAGGGCCAGAATACTCATCTCAACAACTCCAGTACCGCCAATCTCCCCAAACCCACATCTTAGCAAGTGTGTTCCTGTGGTCATTGTCTTAGCATGATAGGCACGAGCCCTGCAACATCACAGTGTGCTGTCATCTCAGCATTGGCAGTGAGCCTGGACGTGTAGCTACGCACGCATCCTCCTGCATACACAACTGGCGTGTGCTGGTCTGGGGTTCACAGGTCAGTGCAGGGGTGTGGCTATCTGGCAAGGGGAACGGAGTGTCTCGGACATGTCTGTGTACAGGAAGTGCGGCAAGTGTGTCTCTGTGTTCTGGTGTGGCCTGCTATAAGAGCCGCAGCAGTTGATGTTGTAAAGTGGCATGCACCACCTCCAAACGTCACTATGATGGTGTAGTTGGAATGTAGCAGGACAAACGCAAATAGGCATTACAATGATGTGCCGTACGAGTGCACGAGATGCAACAGCGCACCGTACAAAAGTGTGGGGGCTCGTGGGAGGGAGGAGCAGCCGTTTGGCAACATAATCTACAGTGAACTCGACTATGTGCCACATGCTGGGCATCTTATCCATGATGATCACGGTCACAGACATCTCACAACACCAATGACTGGCCTTTGTATACATCCTGTTTGAATGCAGCATGGTTTTCACTTCTATGCTCGTTCAGTGGTATGATGTTGGCGGGTTGTGTGACTTGTGCTCCTTGTTGGTGTGTTTCTTTTTGGCCATTGTTAGTCTATATGTGTGTTGTACTTTATTGTGCATGTGTGCCATTCTGCCCATCTCCCCCTCTCCCCTCACTCCCTGCTTCTTACTCTTCCTAGTGCTGTTGTGTCTATAATTTTGTTGCTCCACACATAAATACATGTAAAGAATACATTGGAATAGTTCCTTGATTCTTTTAGGTTTTAAAACTTCTCTATTGGTTTCTTTTTAATTTTCCATATGAACCGTTTTTTTAATATTCAACAACACATAGAAGTCAGAAGTGCAACGTATTCTATCAACACACTTTGTAGAACATTCTACAACACGTGCAGGTTAAAAGTTCATCAATTTTTTAAAACTTAACGATATTTTTTTGCAACATTTTCTTGAACATTTAATGACACGTGCAGGTTAAAAGTTCACGATTGTTTTAAGTTCGAACAGTGCCTTCCAAATGCAAGTAGCAGGTGTGGTTGAGCTGAGCAAATTTTATCCTATGATATGTACTCCACGTTGAAACTGTTTTTTATTAACCAATCACAAAGATGCTTTTCCACAAAATTAATGTGCACCCTACTTTTAAAAAAGAATGCTTTTCATGATATCTTTAGAGATAAGTTACAGATAGGAATTAGCATTTTAAAAACCTTTGAAATTCAGTGGAAAAACCATAGGTTTCAGGCATGTTATAGTTAGGAATTGGCATTTAAAAAACCTTAGAAATGCACTGAAAAAACCATAGGTTTCAGGGGCGTTATAGTTAGCTGGACATTTCCCCCGTACAAAACCCTAGAAATTCCCCTGTTATAGTTAGTTCAGCTAACTATAACTCGCGCCCACGCAATGCACAGCTGATGACGTCACATATTACATCACTCATGACATGGTCAGTGACATCACTCATGACATCACTGATGACATCTCAAATGACATCACTGATGACATCATCCATTGAGTATGTGTTTCTGAACAGTTTTAATATGTTTTATATATTTATAGTGAAAGGCCTGTTGAAGAATGAGTGGGTGTACAAGTATGTGAATGGATGATTTTCTAGGTGCGTAACTGACTCTATAAGTGAGTCATTAAACGTATCTTACTCCAGACTAGTGACTAAACTGTGTGAATGTCTGTATCTGTCTGTCTGTTGGTGTATAAGTGGGTGCATGGTTTTGTGAATAGCTATATGAGTGTCTATATGGGTTATTGATTGTTTGCCTGAGTATCTGTGTGGGTGTCTGAGTGTTTGTGTGAGTGGTCTGTTTGTGACTCTGTGCATAGCTGTGTGAGTGGGTGATTCTATGGTTGCATGGTTTTAAGAGTGCAACTGTGATGAACTGTATGGTTGAGTGAGTGTATGTATGGGTGTGTTAGGGATTGAATGTATATCTCAGTGGTACATTTGTGACTAACTACACATGTGAAAGGTAGTATATATGTGTGTAAGAGTATATAAGTGGGTATATGTGAGAGTGTGTGATTCTGAGATTGGCTGTATGGATGAGTGTGTGCTTCTATCAATGATTGTATAAGAGCGTAAGAATGTGGTACTATTTATGAGTAAGTGAACTTGAGTGTGTATAACTGCATAGGTGAGTAAATGGGAGTGTGATTATTGCATGACTGATTAGGTGTGAGAGTACCTCTATGGATGATTGCTGGTGTGTGAGTGTCTAGGTAAGTGTATAAATACATATGATAGTCTTGTACGGAGTGACTAAGTATGAGTGACTGTACAGGTGAATGAGTGGAGGTGTATGTAGACCTAAGAATTAATAAGTGGGTATGTAGTTATTGGTATTGGAGAATCTATGGTTTTGAGAATGGACGTCTGAAATTTTGAGTCGGTGTATCAAAGGTTATATTAGGGTGTGAGAAGATGCGGTAATTTATCACATGGATGACGTCATCAGTGATGTCATCAGTGATGTCATGAGTGATGTCACTGACCATGTCATGAGTGATGTAATATGTGACATCATCAGCAGTGCATTGCGGGGGCGCGAGTTATAGTTAGCTGAACTAACTATAACAGGGGAATTTCTAGGTTTTTGCACGAGGGAAATGTCCAGTTAACTATAACGCCCCTGAAACCTATGGTTTTTTCAGTGAATTTCTAAGGTTTTTTAAATGCCAATTCCTAACTATAACGCCCCTGAAACCTTTGGTTTTTTCAGTGAATAGATAGATAGATAGATAGATAGATAGATAGATAGATAGATAGATAGATAGATAGATAGATAGATAGATAGATAGATAGATAGATAGATAGATAGATAGATAGATAGATAGATAGATAGATAGATAGATAGATAGATAGATAGATAGATAGATAGATAGATAGATAGATAGACTTAGTTTCTTCCCACACAGCAATGTTACAAACTCAGGAACGACTGATAATAGAAGTTTATTACATAATAACCACAAAACGAACTGACAGACGCGTTTTGCCCCCTTGGGTCTTGTCAATGTCGGTATCCATTCTGTTTTACCATCATTAAATACTCTACAATACTATTGGACGACAAGAGTGTTATTGTACGCCAATCGTTTGCGTTCACATCTCAATGCAACGTGTGTTATCAGGGCAGTCATTTTAAAATTATGTTAAAGTACATTATCATTTTTGACGTTTGAAGCCATATTTCAAATTGCACAAAAACTGGGCCATATATTTATATATTCTTATGGGAAAAGCACATGGCCTGGGCAGATCCCAATGATTGTTGGGAGGAGACGGTGCTCATTGGGCTAGATATGTTGATGGAGGAAGTTGAAAGATACATTGCAGTTTTGACCATCTCATCTTTGGGCCCCCACCTTCCACTGGAGTGCTCACAGGCCCCAAGGAGGTGAGTGGAGACATGCCAGTGGGTTCGTCCTCGGTGTTGGTTGGGCCACATGAGTCTTTTGGTCAGCGCCGGTCGGCATGAGCCGACTCCGCTATGGGGCAGATGCACAGCTCTTCAGGCACTCCACCTTTGGCATCCGTTATCGATCAGCTGGCTCCGGCGTTGATGTCAGCAGTGCTGACAAAGTCACTTTCCTCCTATCGACGTCGAAGCATCGCCTTCTTGGCGTCGCCTTCTCGGCGGCGATCAACATCAGGAGTCGATAGTACAAACTGAGGGTAATATGGCATTTCCACTTCCTTCTTAAGATGTGAAATCTGGGAGTCGCCTTGTGGTGGGTTCTGGGCCTTTTCAGCCCATTCCTAAGACTATCCCATCACAAGTGGAAGAGAGGTAGATATCTGCACTTGGTGAGGCGAGTGTGCTGGATTCTTCCCCAGCCTCAGGGCTACTTTCCCTTCCTAGTCTCACTACTGAGGCAAGTTCCTCCTTCGCAGATATGTTGAAGAGAGTGGATGCAATATTGGACTTGTCACTGCCTATGGTGGAGAGGCTCCACCAACTCTCTGATTGATGTCCTTTATCAAGGACAGTCAGGGGAAGAACCTGTTCTCTTATACAGTGAGACCCTGTTCGACATATTGTTAGGAACTTGGGCCAAACCTGATTCAGGGGTCACGTTGAAC
Source organism: Triturus cristatus (assembly GCF_964204655.1). Classification (NCBI taxonomy): domain Eukaryota; kingdom Metazoa; phylum Chordata; class Amphibia; order Caudata; family Salamandridae; genus Triturus; species Triturus cristatus. The sequence goes on along the minus strand of NC_140594.1, from coordinate 938,606,907 downwards.
TGTGCTATACCTTGCAGGCATCTCCCTGCTCAAGGGGATCCAGTTTGTCTCCTCAGTCATCCTACCACTCATTGCCTGGTGTTCCAGGCAGCTACAGCTTCTCAAGATGCCTCTCAAGATATGGATTCTTTGCCTATGTCTCCATTAAATAGGTACTCTCGGAGTCAAGATGCATGTGGCAAACACATCTTTGCTTCTGCTAGTTCTGAGTTAAGGTCTACCAACCCAACTTATGTTCCGGGAACTTTTTACCACTATCTGTGGGATACCTTGCAGGCTATGTTGCCATCACTTCTGGATAGCCGACGTTCCTATGTTGAGAACTTGATCAGAGATGGTCATCAGGCAGTTAAACTGATAATCAGATGTGACATGGATATTACTGATTTAGTAGGAAGGGCCATGGCATCTTCAGTGGCTCTCCAGCAGCGTGCATGGTTAAGATCTTCAGGTTTTTCAGAGGCTGTGCAAGTGACTTTAGTCAATATGCCCCTTGATGGTGCCCATCTTTTTAGGGCACAGGACGATGCAGCATTGATATGCTTATGTGATAGGAGAAGTGATAAAGAGTCTTAATTACTCTTTCTCTGTTATATGTTCTTTAAATCTGACCTTATACTTAGGTTCTATAAATGGTTATTTTATCAAAGGGCGGACCACCACAGATGCAGCACAGACAAAGACAGCGGACCTTCAGAAAACGCACCAGCCTCACAGACTTAACACTAGAGAATGTCATTGCCCACTACAGACCCAAAAGGACAACCATCCTCCGCATCCTGACCATCATTGCCCACAGGCTGAGGGTACCAACACAGCGAACAACCAACATCCCAACTCAGACAAAGCTGCTGGCTGTGCTGCACCTGTTGGCCTCAGGTACCTTCCAACCAACAACCGCCAGAGTCGGAGGAGTCTCACAGCCAGCCCTATCCAAGTTCCTCACACCTGTCCTGGATGCCATCATCAGCTTGGTACCCCAGTACCTATACTTCTCCCACACTGCGCAGGAACAGCTGGAGGCCAAGCAAGGCTTCTACACCATAGCTGGCTTCCCGCACGTGTTGGGGCAATTGATTGCACACATGTCCTACTTGTGCGCTCCGCCGATACTGCACACAATTACCGCAACAGAAAGGACACGCATTCCATCAATGTGCAGGTAATAGTGGACCACCGGCGACTCTTCACCAATGTCGTCGCCAACTACCCAGGCAGTGTGCATGATTCCTTCATCTTACGAAAGTCCATCATCAACCAGCGCTTTGAGGCTGGCACCTACGCAACTGCATTGCTCATTCGTAAGTACCAAATGAACACACCACACACCTCAACTCCACAATCATGCAACTCACTACTCTGGGAATGCACACGTCACAAACTCACATACAACATGCCAAACAATGCCCATCCACCATACACGACAGCACAACGTACTGTGGTAACCTGGGCTAGCCATGTACATGAGCCATCAACAGCATGGCACCTCAGCCACACAATAGCAGAATGTGGGGAGAGGTGGGAACCAGGCATGTGTGAAGGAGGCAAGTGACCCATGAATGAGAATGTACACAATGTCAAGTGTGGCGTGGATGTGCTGGCCAGACTGCAGTATGCAGACCACAGACATATCCATGTCGACATACACTGCTGGTAGTTGGAGTGTAGTGGACAGTGGATGCAACGATGTTACCCCAGCCAGTGGGGAAGATCACTGAAATGTAGCTTGTTACAACCCCCTGTAAGAGCGTGAGGAGTGGGCTGGCCCTGCGTATGCCAAGCTAGCGTAGGGGTGTGAAAAAAAGCACGTAGCTCTAGGCGTGGTTCTCTTCCGGAATGGCTGATGTGTCTGCCAGGGCGGTGCCTCTCACCCCGCCACAAGGCCGATGCCGTGAGCGGCGGTGCCTGCGATCCTGTGTGCCTGCTGCAGCCCGGGCCGCTGGTCCCCAAACCAGTCCTGCCCGCCCCTGGGCACCCAGGCCTCATTGCTCACCTGCCAACATCGACATGTGTCACAGATGGCCCACCACGTGCCAGTGCAAGCTCCAAGCCTGAGGCCCGCGATCTTGTCAGCCTCTTCAGACGATCACGGCCTCCGCGAGCAAGGCCCGCAGTACTCCTTTCTCGTTGAAGTACTCCACCGGCATACACAGCGTTTAAGTAGGTCACACATTTGGAACTGAGTCTTGATTACACAATGGCAGAGTACATATTTTATGGCAGAGTTTATATCACTATACGCCCCTTGATGTGGTGCCACCAACTCTGTGCATAGCATTCCAACCACACATGCCTGTGGGCCCTTGCTGACTTCTGCCTTCGGCCTACACTGCGGTCCAGCAGGCCTCACACCAATCCAAACCAGTCCGTACCAGGCAGGACACGGCATCGTCACAGGCTGCACACCCGCTCAGCTCTGGTTCCTCTACCTCCGTCAACCACAAATCATCTCCACATGCCATTTCAACGTCATGTGTTAGAGTCCCAGGAGGAGCTGGCTGAACAGTGGTTGGCCCGTGCTGACTGCTGCCTCCGGCCTACACTGCCGTCAAGTAGATCACACATTTGGAACTGAGTCTTGATTTCTTCATGGCAGAGTTCATATCACTGTACACAAGAAGAGGAGTAAGAGGAAGACGCGGTTCAGTCCGGAGGAAAAAAGGATCTTAGTTACGGAGGTGATCGAACACTACAAACAAATGCCCTGGTGCCACTAACTCTGTGCATCGCAAGCTGACGACATGTGTCTGTGGGCCCCTGCTGACCTCTGCCTCCGGCACACACTGCGGTCAAGTAGGTCACACAATTTGAACTGAGTCTTGATTTCTTCATGGCAGAGTTTATATCATTGTACAGGCATCATCACAGACTGCATTCCCTTCCAGCTCTGGTGCCATTGACTCTGTTCCCCAAAAGTCATGGACATTCTCTGGTTGAACTTTGGTGGCGTCTGAGTCTATGGTCTGGAGGTTGTCTTCATCATCAAGTAGCTGATACTGACCTGGTGGTGAAAAGGAGTCTGTAGCATTCTACTCCTCCATTTGCCTGTTTCTGCTTGCTTCTGCCCTTTGCATCATGCCCTGGAAGGACACCTTCCATTGTCCCCGTAACACTCCGCGCCATTCTCCTTGGACATCCGTCCAGCTCGTGTGGCCCTGCCTCAGTGCACCACAAGTCACCGTCCCGTGGTGGTGTACCTGTGCCAGCCGCAGTTCATCCGGGGCCACTAACTCTGTGCAGTTCAAGTCATGTACCCTTGCTGTTTGAACTTTGAACTTCTGATTGTCTAAATACTCTTGTAGTTGTTGCCAGCACCAACCAACCCCTGAGGGGTGGCTTACACTACCCAACACCCATACAGCACAGGCGTCACTGGACCTGTGACCCTGGCAATAAAAGGTGCCGGGCGGACGTGCCCGTAGCCAGTTCCACAAACTATCTCAGTGTGTCCGTGTGGTCATTATGAATGCATGGGGGCCCCGGATGCTCCCACATTACATTGTACTGTCTACAGCGGACGCAACCTTGTCAGCTCAGGCAGTGGGGTAGACCTGGGACATGTAGCTGTGTCGTACCCCCCTGTAAGCGTAAGCGGAGTGGACCGGCGTACGACAGTACAGTGTAGGGGTGTGGTTAATCAACACGTGGCTCTGGGCATGGTTAAGTTTAGGCCTTGCCAAGGAAGTAACTAATGCGTGTGTGTGAGAAGGACCAGGGCCACCACCCGACGAATCCTCATAAGAAATGGGAAATAGCCTAACGAGGGTTCGGCAGCGGCACAGAAAGAGTTAACTTCCTTTGGCCCTCCTCCCATATATGACGAGGAACTCCCCCGCCAAGCAACAGCCAATGGAATGACGCTACATGGAGACAAGGGGTGGAGTTTTCCGCAGAAAGGGAGATCCCGGAAGATGCCGAGGTGTGCGTGTTCAGAAGACGAGAGTCGAAAGGAACAGAACGGAGCACCACGGAGGAACGAAGACGAGAAGCAGACGAGCCGTTCCAGGAGCGAGGACGAGAAGCAAACGAGCCATCCCAGGAGCAAGGACAAGAAGCAAACGATGACCCCCATGAGGAACGTGGAGAGAGACGGTGTTGAGCGGGAGGAGTGGACCGAAGAGTGGTGAACACCCCCAGAGGATGTTGTAACGCCGCCGCAGCTCAGGAGAGTTGCGGCTCCAGCGGTACGTGAATCGGGCCGGGGTCACAGTAAAGCAGAGAGGGAGGGGGTGGCGGGTCCAAGGGACTCAGGGTTCACGGGAAGGTGGGGCGGTTATCCTTGATTCCTGTTCTCTCACTTACCTCACAACCTTCGATAACAGACTTGTACAGCACCTTAAGCTTTAAATCACAAAACCTGAACAAAAACCCCTGCTTGGAGTTGATCTCCTGAAAAAAAAGGAGTTCCACGCAAGGAAAAGGCCTGCAGGCTAATAGGTCATTGTTTATTTTTCATTTAGTTTTATTTCTTCGTCTTTCGCAGTCCTGACAGCACTTGCCAGGGTTGCTCTTAGGACTTTTCTTTCCGAACCTCCCCTCTCCCTACTTCTTACTTCCCGTTATGTTCACGGTGACGGCAATATCTCAACGTTAACCTTCCCTAAGGGAACAGCCGCATTGACCGCCTTTTCTCTTTTGTTACCTGGGGCTGTGCCACCATCATCCTGAGAAGAAGACGAGAAGAGCCACAACCAACAGTGTCCTGGGCGAAGATGACCGCGGTTTCCCATCCAGACCTCCTCATCTTGTGCACATGATTTTCTGTTACTGATTTGGGATAATAAATGAAGCCATCATTCAACAGCCTGTAAGACCTCCTCATTTTCCGCCCATTCCTCTCACACGGGTCTCTGTTGTAGTGTTTGCGCCACCCGTGCTACAATGGACAATGTTTCTATGTAGCATGCCCCCGGAGTGTGGGCTCGGCTGAAGGGGTAAATGAGGGAGTGCAGGCCCGCTCGTGGTCAGGGATCAGACATGCCAACTGTTGTGTGTGGCGCTATTACCGCAGCATACACCAAAGGTCTACCCTCAACCGCATGGCGAGTTCTGCCAGCCATGAACTCTACATCTGTGTCCGCCCTGTTCTTACCATAGGCCTAAGCACACCTGGCCACCCACCTTTAGCGCACAAAATCACTGTGTTGTTGTCAGGCTTGTGGACATGCGCAGACAGGCATGACAATTGTGTGCCGTAGGAGTGCAAGTGATGCAACCGCACTGCGCACACTAGTGAACAGGCTCAGGGGGAGGGAGGAGCAGCAGTGAGGCTACGTAATACACATTGATGCCGATCATTTGCAACAAGCAGTACATGTCAAACAGGAATCACTAAGTCACACATAACACACACCAATGAACCAGTGAGCCTGCCAACACATCATGCAGAACCAAGTATTGACTCATGTCTCTCTGCACTGTCACAGGTGATCAAGGATATGCACTCTGCACTTGGATGATGACACTCCTCCGAGCCCCGAACACACAGGCCCAGAAGCAGTACAATACAGCCTGGAAACATACCAGGGGCATCGTGGAACGCACATTTGGTGTGTTGAAGTCACGTTTCAGGTGCCTGGACATCACAGGTGGAAGGCTCCTGTACAGCCCAGACACTGTGTGCAAGATGACTGTTGTATGTTTGTTTGTTGCACAACATATGTGTACGCACCAATGCCCCATGGATACAAGTGTCAGATACACTGGATGATGATGAGGAAGATGAGGCAGGTGGATCACACCCCACTGCAGCCGCAGCAGGAATAGCCCGTAGGAGCACCATCATTGACAATTTCTTCACATGAGCATGTCACATTGTGACAGTCCTTAGCAATCATGGGACAGTACAAAATGACCACAGGCACAGCATGTGCAAATAAGTGCATTCCAAGACAATTTCCCTGAGTGCATGTCCCTCATCTGTACAAGCACATCACTCAGACAAGTGTGAGTGCGACATGTAGTGCTAACAATTTTATAATTTGTTAATAGATGGTGGGTGTGTCACCTCTGTACAGAGAGGCTGTTTATGGTGTCACGTATTCAAACTGCCAGTTCTGTGCGTCACAGATAGTACGGAATCCCACTCTTCGGCGTCTCACATGTGTCCCAAATCATTACATATTGGCTGTCATTTGTGAACTTCAATGACAACAGGGCTTCTTTTGGGGTCAAATATGTACCACCATGATGCAGGGATGCACCCTGTGACTCAAGTCCTACAACATGAGCAAGATGTACGTAAGGTGGGGAGTCACTGCCACTACATTCGTCCATGCCTTCATGACTGATTGATCATGGACATGACACGTCTGTGTGCAGGAGGGGTTGATTGTCCCTCCGCAATGTGAAGGGGGGATGCGGTTTCACAGTGTGTTCCATGTATGTTTCCGCAATGGTGCAGTTTACATGCAGACTGCATGTCAATGTACATTGTGACTGTTTGTGAGGAGATGCCCATTTGATGCGGGACAATGGTCATTTGTTCTACGTCACGGATGTGGGGTTGTACACATACATTGTCATCTCACCGTTTTTTTTACTCTGCTTTTATGGTGCATTATCCCGCATGACGCATGGGAATTGCAGGCCTGTCGCTGCTTAGGTCTGATATTTGTATCGCGATTGGCCACATCGCCGCCTTTTTCGCATTTGTGTTTCGTGTTTTTTTGGGCTCGCGTTGATTTTAATGCGGTCATTTGATGCGTTATCGTGAGACTATTGCATGGTGCCGCCCGGTTGAGAATACTACGTTAACACGGCGTTGTTTTCCCACGATAGACTGCGATATGCAAAGTTGCGTTAAGCTAATTTTGCGATATTTATCACACGTTCTTGAGAATATCCCCCATAGTCTTTGTTTCCCCCATTTTGGAAGTTGGTTAACTCCTATGTTCACTTTTGGAACAGGGTTATCCAGAGACATCTGCTTCTGACATTGTTTGAGATGCAGTGTCTGACTAGTTACCTTACAGTTGTTTATGTCCAAGCCTTGCATGGTCGGAATGACTGTTTTTCAGATGGGAAAGCTTGTTTTTTTAATCCTTTTTCACTTTAACCCCTTCCATGCTGCGCAAATTCCGCCGCTGTGCTGACGGTTTCTTGCGCGGGCGTGGTCATGACGGAACGGTTCCGTCATGAGCACAGCTCAACCGTGGCTCATGACGGAACCGTTCCGTCATGAGCACCGAAGGGGTTAAGGACCTTCTAGGGTTTTCCATATCTTTGATAAAGAACATACAACCTCCAGACAGGGAATGTATGACTATCTCCTCTGGGACAATTCCCTTTCTGTACTATGCAGTTTCTGTACTTTACAGCCCTTTTTGGGATCATAGTATTAGATTATGATCTGGTGCTTCATTGTTGTTAGAGAACTAAATATGTCTACATGGGTCCATGTTTGTCTTTCGGCCAGATCAGATTTTGGCTCATGTGTCTGGTGGATATTTATTCTACCTGGATTCCCTTTTTGGCAAATTTTCAGTGACTTGGCTTATTTTATTTTATTCATCTTGACCTTCTAGGCCAAGTGTTGTAAGTGCTTTCGAATACTTCCAACCCAACGGAACACCAGCGCCTAGATACCTTTGGGCAAGGTATCAATCTTATGTAATGCAAGCCTGTTAAGATACTTTCGGCAGGCAACATTGTCTTAATGCTAAGTCACCCAAGGTGTTTTGTTGTGGGTGCAATATTTCTCTTGATACCATAATGCATGGCACTCTGGCGGGCTGGTTTTTCAGTTCTGTTTATCCATGTGTGTGTACAGAGTATATATAAGGGTTTGCATATGGGTTACACATGCTGAGTAATAATTATGCTATGTGTAATAAAAAGCATATTCCTTTGTTTTAATTTGAGATGCAGTTGCATCTCTTTTCTCTGTAAGTTTGGATTAGGGCCTATAAGCATGCATAGAACGTGGTGATATAGATCTGAACATAATTTTTCAATGTTTATGACAGATTCATACCTGTTAACTGCAATCTCCCATTTCTATAGGATTTCTTTACTGATGTAGAGAATGTGAGTTACATGGCATTCACTTGACCCTGACCATTCTAGTTCAAGAGCTCATTTGCCTTTTGGGGGATACATGTTGTTGTCCTGGAAGATCCCTTTTCTGGGTTCTTAGGATAGGTTCTTTTGAAGACTTCCTTACTGGTACAGGGGCCATTAATTTACAGGGTATTCGTCTTTGGCCTTTTAGTCCATAGGCTCATTTCACCCTTTAGGTGTCAGGTAGTACTGTCTATCCTACTGTTGACTGTTGTCTTCTGACACAGTGGTATTCAGCTGCCCTTGAGGCATTGGTTTCTGTGCCTGTAGGGGTGTTTTCTTAATTACATTGTTTGTGGCCCTTGCCACGGATTACATAAGGAGCTCATGCTCTTTTTCATCTGATTCCTACGTGCATCCGGTTGGTGGTCAATTTCGACCAGTTGGTTCTCTTTGGGAGCTTTTGTAAAATTAATTTGCAGACCCTCCCCCAGGTAGGTATATCTATGGTATTTAATTCAAAAGTTAAGGATTCTGCATCTAGATGTCTCTGTCAGATGAACAAGTTACTTACCTTTGGTAATATATTATCGGGTAGAGACAATCTAGCCCCAGATTCCTTAACCCCTTGCTTATCCTACCCACTTTGCAAATGATTTGCACTGTAAGGTTTATACCCTTTTTCAATACTGGTTTTATATTCCAGTGATCCCTGTTGGTTGTATGATGGAACAACATGGGGAAATACTCTGCATACCTTTACCCCACATTTTTTACCCCACATTTGTTTAGAACGCATATGCTTTTACAATGTATGCTTTGTATATATATATAAAGTTGGGGTTTACAAAATTCACGCTGGCACAAGAGGTGGATTGTTTGCGGCAGGACAGACGCCACACTTTAAGACCACAGACACAGAATACGAGAGCAGAAGGAGACGCAACAATGTCAAACGAAGGGAACGCAGGCAACACCGCAAGATCCAGCAGCGGTCAAAAACCACAGAGCGGCAAAAGAGGACAGAAGCGATGGACCCGCAAACAATGAGCACAGATGTTCCACCACTAGCTGTCATTAACCTCACAAACATGCAATTGAGTACCAAGGAGGAGAAGATCTTGGCGCTTGGCCTCTCATTTTGTCCAGCTGACAATTTTAACTATGCACAAACTCGCATAGATATCTACAAGTTTACACGCAAACTGAAACTTCGTAAATTTTTCGAACTGAACAAAAATAAAACTAGCACCATGCAGAGTGAAATTATTTCCTCTAGTCCTCCAGTAGGAACTGTGGGGGATTTCAATCTCCTTTGTGATCTTCATCAGCTACATGAAGAGGGTCGAACTCATGATTCATCACAAAGTGACCTGTTGCCTGTTACCAACAAACCAGGTGTGACTCCTTTCAAACCTAAGTCCACTTTCAACCCCATCATGGTCCATGACAATATAGAAATTTTCAATGAGAGAGTAACTTGTCAATTGAAATCTTTGCACAAATCAGTCAACTGTGCTCGGCAGTCCCAACAACATTGGAACCATGGTTATGGACAACTGATGAAGAAAATTCAAAATGATGATAACATCATAGTCCGACAATCGGACAAAGGAGGAAATGTGGTGTTATGGCCAAGACAATTGTATGTGGAAGAGGCTTTGTTACACCTAAATGACAGAGCATGTTACAAGAGAACCGAGTGGAAAGTGGTAAAAGCAGCTTGGAATGACTTCTACAATATGTTGTTGGCTTGGAAAAGTGCAGGCCTTCTCAGTATTGAGGAATTGAAATTTTTGAAAGTCAACCATCCTATCATGCCGGTTTTCTACCTGATCCCCAAGATACATAAAAATGCAGTCAAACCGCCGGGGAGACCAATCATTTCGGCCAGGGGGAGTGTTTTGGAAAAGACCTCACTGTATATAGATTTTTTCCTACAGAAATACGTGAGGAGACTACCGTCGTACATACAGGACACCAACGACTTTCTGAGGAAAATCAGTGGGATCAAGTGGCAGGACGACTTCTGGCTGATTACGTTGGATGTAACCGCACTATATACCAGTATACATCATCAAGATGGTATCAAAGCGGTGGAACACTTTCTCAAATTTGAACCGATCTACATGATGGACCATTGTAAAATGATATCATCCATGATTAACATCTGCCTCAATAACAACTATTTTCTGTTTCAGAATATTGTATTCCAGCAATTGAGAGGCGTAGCAATGGGGGCTTGCTTTTCCCCAAGCTACGCGTGTTTACGCATGGGCATGTGGGAAGAGCAGGTCCTGCTTAAGGAATATAGCGATGTCATGGCCAACAACATCATTGCCTGGCATCGTTATATCGATGATCTTTTCGTGGTCTGGAAGGGTTCGAAAACTTTAGCCTCTGATTTCATCCAAGCCATTAATGTAAATCAGCTTAATCTACAGTTTACAGCCGAGTTAAGTCAAACTCGAGTCAATTTTCTAGATGTGGAGGTTTTTATCTCCGAGGGGAAGCTCCACACCAAGCTGTTTCGAAAAGCAACTGCGGGCAACACCGTGTTGCATGCACAGAGCCACCATCCCGACCATCTTATACACAGCATCCCCTATGGGGAGATGCTGCGTATAACACGGATCTGCAGCACAGATGAACACTGCAGGGTTGCTCAGGAACACAGCAAGCTCAGGTTCCTTGCGAGGGGATACTCTCTAACCATTATTGAAAAGGCTATTTCCCGGACTAGGGCTCTAGTCAGGGACCAAATTCTGGGCATCAACACCACTAGTTCAAGCCTTGAGAGCATTCCCAGCCCAGCACTTGTCCAGGATGACACATCTAGACTAATTGTAACCTACAGCCGCCAGCATAATAACTTGCGCAAAATCATAAAGAAGAATTGGTCGTTGATTCAACTAGACCCTGTGATTGGCAACAGTATAGCGAAGAATCCCGCCATCACATTTCGCAAGGCTCGGTCTATGAGCAATATGCTGGTCAAGAGTAGTCCAGAGCTCAAGAGTAATACAGGCAATTGGCTACAGGCCAGCAAGGGATTCATTAAATGTTCCACTTGCAAGGCTTGTTCATTAGGTAAAAGTATGTCAAATTACATCTCTCCATTCTCCAGTACTCCCTGCAAAATTTCAAAAAAACTCACCTGTAAGACCGATTTTGCAGTTTATGTGCTGGAGTGTACGTGTGGCCTGCAATATGTTGGTAGCACCAAGTTGCAGGCACACAAACGTATACTCCAGCACATGAGGGCCATCATTAATCATGATGCATCTTACCCAGTAGCCAGGCATTTTGGTGAAAAGCACAACAGTAACCTAGATAACCTCAGCTACTTTGTCATCGATACGATACCTCCACTTAGGCGTGGAGGTGACAGGGAAGCAATGCTCAGAAAATTGGAGACTAGATATATCCTTGAGCTAGACTCCAAGGCACCTAACGGGTTAAATTCGAGCGAGGATTTCCATACCTGGCTGTAACAACTCTTGTTTGCTGTCTATCACTGATGTATCCTGGGTTGCATATTTTCAATATTTTTAGTCTCTGGTTTTCAACATGAATATGATATGTTCCTTCTGAGTATTTAGATTACAATGACAGCTATGTCCATCTGTCTGTCACTTATCTGACCAGGTTGTCATTTTCTTTTCTTTTATGTCTCCTCCTCCACACTAATCAGCACTTTCACACAGAATAATTCTGTATTCTTTTATAATGATCAGACCATCACTTTGCACATTTTCTCATATGCATTGTTGTTTTTTCATATTGTTTCCTTTTTGACTTAATGGGTATGAGGCAAGATTACGATTTAATATAACCGGATTGATCCAGTTATTTTCGCTTTTTATGTGCATATCGAATCATTAGCCTTTTTAATTTTCTTTGGCCGGTGAACATGTCTAATAAGTATTTGACTTTTAGTTGTTGGCATAAATAATTAATTAGAGAAAAAATGACAGTATGAAACAATGCTTACAAATTGTTTGCGCATTTGCACAGATGTATTTTATATATTCTGTTTTCTATGTCTATTGTGATGATGTCATGATCAACCTTTGCACTTGCACTTTAAAAGCTCAGGCTTCCCGAGACAGCGTCATGTGATCAAGGCCTCTGGAAGGCCGAAACGCGTCATGGCAGCTCTTGGGTTTTGTATCTAATAAAAACCACTAGCACTTACTCTGGGTCCGTGTTCGTCTCTTGCACCTAGACGTTGTGCTGTTGGTGAGGCGATTCCTTGTGGCATATATATATATATATATATATTCACTGAAAAAAACATATGTTTTACAGACGTTATAGTTAGGAATTAGCATTTAAAAAACCTTTGAAATTCACTAAAAAAAACATAGGTTTCAGGGACGTTATAGTTAGTTGGACATTTGACTCATATAAAACCAGAGAAATTTGCCTGTTATAGTTAGTTGAGCTAACTATAACTCGCGCGTCCGCAATGCACTGCTGATGATGTCACATATTACATCACTCATGACATGGTCAGTGACATCACTGATGACATCACTGATGACATCTCAAATAATATCACTGATGACATCACTGATGACATAATCCAGTGAATGTGTGTTTCTATAAAGTTTAAATATTTTTCATATATATCTATACCAAGGTGTATTGAAAAATGAATGCATTTACAAGTGCCTGAAGGGATTATTTAGTAGGTGCGTGACTGACTGTATAAGTGAGTGATTGAACATGTCTTACTGAATGCCTGGGTAAGTGACTACACTTTGTGAAAGTCTGTATTAGTCTCTCAGTTGGTGTGTAAGCAACTGCATGGGTTGCTGAATAGCTACATGAGTATCTATATGGGTTATTGATTTGTTGTCTGAGTATCTGTATGCGTCCCTGAGTGTCTGTAATGGGTGGATGGGGGGGTGCATGACTCTGATGATTCACTGGTTGTATGTATTCAAAAGCGCATCTGGGAAGGGCTGTATGGATGAGTTACTGTGTGTATGGGTATGTTGGTGAGTGAATGAATGTCTCAGTGGTATATGTGTGACTAACTACATATGTGTTAAGGCACTATATGTGAGTGTTGGAGTATATAAATGACTATACATGAGAGTAAGTCATTTGAAGAGTTTGTGCATAAATGACTGTCTGCTTGTATCAGTAATTGTATAAGACAGTCAATATGTGTTAGTATCTCTATAAATAAGTGAAATGGTGTGTCTATAAAAAACGGACTAGGTGTGTTTAACTGTATACATGAGTAAATGGCTATGTGATTGATTCTTTGCATTACTGACTAGGTGTATGAGTAACTCTATGGATGAGCGACGGAGTGTGACTGCATGTATAGATGTATGAGTGCATATTATACTACTGTATTGATGACTAACTACATGTATAAGTGACTGGATGTGTGTGTAGACCTATGAAACAGTGAGTAGCATGTAGTATATGGCATTGTTGTGTGTATAGTTTCAAAAATGGTAGTCTGCATTTTAGAATGGGTGTATCAAAGTTTATATTAGGGCATCAGTATGTGCATCAGATTATCAGGTGGATGATGTCATCAGTGATGTCATCAGTGATGTCATTTGAGATGTCATCAGTGATGTCATCAGTGATGTCACTGACCATGTCATGAGTGACGTAATATGTGACATCATCAGCAGTGCATTGCGGGTGCGCGAGTTATAGTTAGATAACTAACTATAACAGGCGAATTTCTCTGGTTTTATATGAGTCAAATGTCCAACTAACTACAACGTCCCTGAAACCTATTTTTTTTTGTGAATTTCAAAGATTTTTTAAATGCTAATTCCTAACTATAACGTCTGTAAAACCTATGGTTTTTTCAGTGAATTTCGAAGGTTTTTTAAATGTTAATTTCATATTTTAATGTCTATAAAACCTATATTTTTTTTATTTTTTGTGTAATATTTTGGAACTCTATTATACTTCTTTTTTTTAACTTTAAAAATTAAGTAATGTTTTATATCTTCCCCCAAAAATATGTATATCTATTATTATTTTTTGTTGAGAAAACTGCACTCCCATACAGGTAGTGTACCAAGCTCCATCACCACGCAAATCCTATCCGCTATATTGCTAAACTCGTAAAGGATGCGCATTTCGTATCCAACGGATTCGTGGCACCGCGTCCCGCGTAACATCATATACGCATGATTTCACGCCAGCTGCTACAAAGGTATTCAACGGGTACGCAGTACCAAGCCACGCATTACGTCATGTACGTATGGGGTCTCGCCCGCGGCGAGTTGCGTATGCGACAAATGCACACTGCCAGGCCCTGTGTTACATCATAGACATATGGTGTCGCGCTGGGTACTCCATTCCCTCATTTTTTTTTATGTCTCAAAACTATATCTAAATAACTTTAAACTGTATATGAGAGCAAGCGATAATCTAAAATATTTTAAACATTTATATATTTCTAACTGTAATAAACTTATATTATGATAAATATATTTTTACAAAATCTTGTCGGGTGCGGCCTCCCTGTGCCCTCGATGCGCGATTGCCATGTGACCTTAAAAAAAAAGCATTTGATTAGTTCATAACATTTCCCATTGTAACAGTTGGAGGACCTCACCCATTTTAGTCATTTTCTCGACAGCGTTTGATGAGACACACCCCTTCTGCTTAGAGAGCTTTTTTGAAAAGTTTTTTTGCTGTCTACACATATCTTCTACTACACACAACATGCAACGATCATCTTGATCAATATTCATGGTCTGTACATTAGCCTTCTACGTGTGATGGCCATGCATAAATAAACGTTACATCAAAATCAAATGTGTGTTACACGATGCCCCTGGTGTATGTGTGTGCACATTATTGTGCTGCCTTTCGGCCTGGGTATTGCTGGCCCGAAGGGGTATCATCCGCCACGGGCAGAGTGCACATCCTAGATCGCATGTGACAAACAGTAAACAGTAATGTGTACATTTGTATTGCTGTATTCTCTGTTGTCAGGCTTTACCATTATAGTAGTGTGTCATATGTGAGACTTTCAGATTCACGTTTGGCATGCATTGCTTGACTATAATGAACGTTATCACTATTTGTGACGTAGCCTCACTGCTGATCCTCCCTCCATCGGAGCACATTCACATGTGTGCGCTTCGCGATAGTAACACTTTCAATAATCCCGCACACCATTGACATGACTGTCTGCGCATATCCACAACCTTGACAACGACATGTGATGTTGGCCATTCAATGTTTTCGAACAGCATCTCATTAGCGATAGTTGCCGCCCTCCCGATACATGCTACATTAATGTAAATTGCGCATTCTGCGACGTCAAAACTGCAACAGAAACACACATAAGTACACTTCCTGGCAAGGCAGGAACTGAACAACGCCCAGATCCCCGGAACTGTTGTTCACACCCCTACGCTCGCCTGGCGTCTGCAAGCCCAGTCCACTTTGCGTACGTATAAATAGGATAACGACGACGCCACATGTCCCAGTTCTTCTACACTGCCTCAGGTGTTATGGTTGCGCCCACCTCGCATATCACAATGCACAATAAATAAAGGGATCCATAAGGCGTACACCATTGTCGCAATCAACACTGCACCTCAATTGTAAACACTGCTGCCCATCGTGTTTGGACACACAACAATGACAGCAGGTGAGCAGTGGGGCCTGGGTGCACAGGGGCTGCAATTGAGCGCAATGCCGCGGGAGGGGTGAGGTGCATCAGCCTGAGTGCGCAGGTACAAACAAGCGATATTGCCCTGCTTAATAATGTGTTCTCTGACCTCATTCAGTCACATGTCTGTCTCATTTTAAGGACCTGCTGGACCGTACTGTAGGCCTGAGCCAGCAGGCCGTGCTGCCCTACAGACACGTGTTGAGCACATTGCTGCGGGAGGGGCGCATCAGCCTGTGTGCAAAAGTCCGAACAACCGGTCTTACCCTGCGTACCGATGTGATCTCTGACCTCATTCAGTCACATCTCTGTCTCATTTTAAGGACCTGCGGGCCCGTACTGAAGGCCTGAGCCAGCGGGCAGTGCTGCCCTACAGACATGTGGCGTTGGCTTTTGGGGCACTGTAGTTAGCTGATTACTAAGTGTACATGCACACATTATGCTTCTACCATGCGCTCTGTTCCTTTGTATGTGAACGTTGGCATAACATATTATTTAACCTTGTGTATTCTCGTGCACCCCAACTCCTCTTTGAACCATGATTACCACTAACAGTTCAAAGATCGTACTTCAAGAAGGAAGGATGCACTCAATTGGTGTTCTCTATTAACGTTGAAAGAAACCTTAATTTACCTGAAGACGTTTCCAACATTATATTTTTTCTCCCTTTTCAGACACTGGGTTAGTGGAGCCAAAATGGACGGAGCGGGTGCTCACCCCGTGATGATGCGCTGGGCATTCTGACGCCTTCCTGTAATGATCGCGGATGTTCTGCAGGAGCGTCCGGAACATTGGAGAAAGTCCACAGTCGTCCCCCACGTTCCTCCGACTCTATCAAACACTAGAGTACGAAGGTCCCGCTGGGGAAAACAGGGAAACAAAACAAGGATAGGTGGGGGAACACAGGCAGGTCTTGAAGGATGATTCTGGCAGCCGAGATAGCAGGAAGGAATAAACGAGCCTCTCCGCTGTAACACAAAGGCAGGTAAATGAATATAACTACAGCACTACCTTGGAGCTTTCTTCACATCATTCCCATCCACACACCTACCGGGATTAATGTCAGCCTCCTGGAGTATGGCCTGCAGGAATAAGTAGGTATAACTCTGCACGACCCCCTTATGATCGGTTCCCAGAGGAGGACTCAGATACACAATGTGTAAGTCACTTTACAGGCTGAGAACAACAAAGATAGGTTTCATAAAAGAGGTAAGGGTGTGATTCCTCATATGCTTATACAAAGTGTAGGAAGGTCACGTACCGTGACTCTTAAGTAGGTAGGTGGAAAACCTAATCCACTGCTCAATGGTCCTCACAATAAATCACCCTAGGATGCCTGATGCGGGTCTAAGAGAACATAGGGTAGGGACAAGTAGTGGATGCGCCAAGGAGGCTCTTGATGCTAGAACTGGGGTGAGAGCACCAAGTCTGACTCCAACTAATGCACAAGACGTGGAGTCGCTCCAACAGGAGGCGTAAACACAACACAATACAAGCCTGATTCTGGAAGTAGCAGGCTGACAAACAACACGACACAACACAAGCCTGATAAGCAGGGGTAGGGTTTAACAGGCTTACATACAATCTACCACAACTCTAGCCAGAGGGGTACAATCTGGAGAGGGATATCAGCAAAGGAGCAGTGCAGGCTATGGGAATTACTAATCGACAGCCAACTTCAAACTCCGAGGTAAGGAGCGACGAGTGACGGGCGACCCCCGCACTGCTAAGTAACACTTAGACCTTACTTGGCAAGGCGCAACACGCTTGGTCGCTCTGGTGGAAGGAGCGCCAACACGCTCGGCCGCTCGAATGGAAGGAGCGCCTCTAAGTTTCGCCAGCGGGAACAGCGGTAGTAATCCCGGAGCCGGGACGCGTCTGAATCGACTCGTCCGCGGCTTCGCGCTGGAAAACAGGAAGTACGAGTAACCGGAAGTCAGGCAACAACGATCAAGACGGAACTGGGGCTCAGAGCTAGAACGCAAAGCGGCGTCTGCACGCCCTTCGTCGTTTAAATACACACTGCACCCAGGGGCCGGACCGCGGGGCATGACAGCACACTCCCCCCACAACGCCCTCCCCCTGGTTTGGGTTTATGAGGGTACCTAAGGTGAAACAGCCGCACCAACCGGGGAGCATGCACGTCAGAAGCTGATACCCAAGAGCGTTCCTCCACCCCGTATCCTTTCCAATGCACCAGATACTGGAGGGTCCTGCCCGATAAGCGAGAATCAATGACCTCCTCAACCTCATACTCGTCAGTATCTTGAACGGAGAGAGGAGCGGGCCTCTTGGGGACACGCGTACCAGGTACAACAGGTTTGAGCAATGACACGTGAAATACAGGATGGATCTTAAGGGACGCAGATAGTTCTATCTTCACTGCCACCGGATTGACCAGCTTTACCACCTTGTAGGGTCCGATGTATTTGGGATTGAATTTGCGAGGACCACTGAGTTTAATGTGTTTCGTGGAAAGCCACACCTTATCCCCTGGAGCGTATACAGGTTCCAACCTCCTGTGCAAATCAGCCCCCTCTTTGTATCTCACTTTGGCTAACTCTAGATCTGTCAATGACTGCTCATGTATGTCGTGTAACTTTTGTACCAAGTCAGTGGCAGCGGGAGTCGGGCTGTCAACAGGAATCCCTAGAGGTAAGAACCTGGGATGAAACCCTTGAGAGCAGAAAAAAGGGGTCAGTTGGGTGGAAGAATGAGGGCTGTTGTTATACGACATTTCTGCCATCCACACCCACTCATCCCACTCAGCTGCAGATTGTAAAGCTTGAACCCTCACATATTGTTCGAAGCACTGATTGACCCTCTCTGTTTGGCCATCCGTCTGGGGATGATGACTGGAAGAGAGTCTAACATCGATCCGTAACATCCCACAGAGATTCCTCCAAAACCGAGACACAAATTGAGCCCCCCTATCAGAAATTAAGACCGAGGGAAGACCATGGAGACGGACAATATGTTGCAAGAAGACCGAGGCCAAAACTGCTGCTGTGGGTAACCCCGTCAAAGGGATAAAATGAGCGGTCTTTGTGAAATGATCCACCACCACCAGCAGGGTGTTATTAAGCTTTTTGGTCAGCGGTAGTTCCACGATGAAGTCAAGGGAAACTGTGTGCCACGGGCCGGGAGGAGAGGCGAGAGGGAGCAGCAGACCCACTGGTTGTAGATGAGAAACCTTAGATTGTGCACAGACATGACATGACTTCACATACTGTTCTATGTCCCTCACCATATTGGGCCACCAAAAACGCTCACGTATAACCTTGGTAGTTTTCTTAATGCCTGGATGTCCCGACAAAGGGTGTGAGTGATACCACTCCAATACCTGAGTTTGCAAGTCAGAAGTGGGCAACACCACCCCTCCCCGAACACACACAAAACCATCTGTCTGATCCCACTCCTCCGCCCCCACAAAATCACACATATTCACAGAGAGTTGACATTCACGAAGCCTATCCCGAAAGACATTCTCCGTGAGCACCCCCCCTACGAAGCACCGCTCAGGGATGACCAGGGGCACGGTAGTGGGCACTTCGGGAAGCTGAAAACCCAACCGGGACAGGGCATCGGCCTTACCATTGCTTCTCCCAGGGCGGAATCTGATGGTGAAGTCGTACTCACAAAAGAACTGAGTCCATCGGAGTTGCCTCATGGACAGGGCTCTGGTTGACTTCAGATATTGGAGGTTGCGATGGTCCGTGTACACTACAACTGGGAAACGAGCACCTAATAGGTACTGCCGCCACTCATCAAAGGCATTCTTGATTGCCAGGAGTTCCTTATCTCCCACTGCATAGTTATATTCAGCAGGAGTGAACTTATGAGAAATATAGGCTACGGGATGGCATGCCCCCGTCACCGGATCGGTTTGACTCAGGACCCCTCCCACTGCCACTTGGGAAGCGTCAACCTCAACTACATAAGGCAAGGCTGGATCCGGATGACGTAAGATTGGAGCGCGCGTGAAGGCCTCCTTCAAACTCCGAAAGGACGAGTCAGCAGCAGCCGACCAGACATAAGGAACCCCCTTTCGCAACAAGGTAGTAAGAGGATGTGCCAACTCTGAGTACCCTTGAATAAAACGCCGATAAAAATTGGCGAAACCCAAGAATTTCTGCAGGTCTTTAACGGTACCCGGTGCCGGCCAGGAAAGGACAGCCTCGACCTTAACTGGATCCATGCGAAGTCCCTGTGGGGAGACAATGAAACCCAAAAAAGGCACTTCACGTGTATGGAAGGTACACTTCTCTAGCTTGCAATACAAGTCATGTGCCTGCAACCGTTCCAGTACTTGTCGGACGTGGTCAACATGTTCGTCCATAGACGCGGAGAAGATCAATAAATCATCTATATAGGCGATGACATGGCGATCCAGCATATCCCAGAGTACTTCATTTATGAAGAATTGGAACGCAGCAGGAGCGTTACAAAGCCCAAAGGGCATTACTAAATACTCAAACAATCCGTATTTAGTACAGAAGGCAGTCTTCCATTCATCTCCCTCCTTGACACGCACTAGATGGTAGGCGCCTCGCAAGTCCAGTTTGGTGAAATATTTGGCATTGCGTACTCTGTCAAGGAGGGAGGCAATCAGAGGCAAAGGGTATCTGTTCTTAATAGTGACCTCGTTCAATCTCCTATAATCAATGCAACACCGAAGACCCCCCTCACGCTTAGGAATGAAAAACAGTGAAGAGGAGGCTGGAGATCTGGAAGGCCTGATAAACCCTTTCTCCAACATCTTATCTAAATATTCTCGGAGATATACATTTTCTTTCTCAGTGAGGGCGTACACTCTACTGCTCGGGATACGTGCTCCTGCCTCCAGATCTATCCGGCAGTCATATACCCTATGCGGTGGAAGAACGTCCGCCTCCTTGGCATCAAAGACGGCACTCAAATCACTGTAGCAGAGGGGCAACTCAGGTATGGGTTCAGTCTGATCTTCCACTACGGTCGGGTGCGCAGGAGCTGCTGCAATCCGAGACTCAGTAAGTGCAATGCGCCGAAACGTGAGAGTGGCGGACTGCCAATCAATGATGGGGTTATGTGTCTGCAACCAGGGGATGCCTAAGAGCACTGGTATTTGAGGGGAATGGATCAAGTCAAATTCGAGAGTTTCCTGATGGTCGGGATCTATATGCATGTGGAGACAGACCGTCCTGTGGGTAACCGGGCCAGAAACAAGAGAACGCCCATCTATCGTAAAGACCGTATTGGGTACCTCTTTCTTGATGCATGGAACTAAATTGTCCCTTGCCCATCTTTCATCCATAAAATTACCCGAGGCCCCAGAATCGATCATGATGGCTACATGTAACCCTAGCTGTGCTACCGAGAGATAGGCTGACACATATAAATGATTAACAGGTCTGGGTTCAAGTTCGGAGGTGGAGACTGTCAATTCAGATTCGCCCAAGATTCCTGTCTCCATGCATCCCAGGCTTTCTAGTTTCCCGAACTCTTGGTAGACGTTGGTTTAACAGGGCAGGACCGCAAAAAGTGGCCGGCCTTCCCGCAGTAGAGACAAATTCTGTTGGTTCGTCTTCTTTGTCTTTCCTCTGCTGTTAACGGCCCTCTCACTATCCCTATTTGCATAGGTTCGCTCTCATCCAGCCCTTTAACCGCCTCTACTACCTTGGTCTTGGTGGGGACATAGCGTGACTCTCCCTTCCCCTTTTCTTGCTTCCGCTCCTGAATACGATGTTCTATTTTTACCACAAGGTCTATCAACTCAGGACAGGCAGTGGGGAGGTCCACTATTTGCGAAAGGGCATCCTTTAAATCATCACGCAGCCCTCTGTAAAATAGAGTACCTCGCTTTTCCTCAGGCCAATTGGACTCCACCACCAGTCTTTGGAAAGTAGTGATGTAGGACACCAGGTCTTGACTACCCTGTTTCAAAGCCAGTAACTCAGAGTCTGCGGAGTGTGTATAAGTGTGTTTATCAAATAGTTTGCGGAACTCCCTTTTGAAGGCTTGGTAGTCATACAACAAAGGGTCATCACGGTCTACTAGAGGTATGGCCCAGTCTGCGGCCGCCCCACTAAGATAGGAAATCATGAACGCGACCCGGGCCTGATCAGTGGGGAAGCAGGTGGCTTTACAAGAGAAATGTAACTGGCAGTGACTGAGAAAGGCAGCACACCGAGAAGTATCCCCTGAGAATCTTTCTGGCGGAGCTAATGGGATGGAAGTAGGGGTGGTGACCTGTATCACAGGGTTGGTGGCGTCTACACTCCCTCCCGCGGCCCCCATACCTTGACTGCGCTGGAGGTTATCTAGTCTAGCGGACAGGGCCTGGGTTTCTGCCTGCAAGTTGCCGAGCATGCCGGCAACATCAGCAAGCGTAACCACACCAAGTTCCATAACGCTCGGGCAGAATATTCTATTAGGCTTCGCGTTCTGTAATGATCGCGGATGTTCTGCAGGAGCGTCCGGAACGTTGGAGAAAGTCCACAGTCGTCCCCCACGTTCCTCCGACTCTATCAAACACTAGAGTACGAAGGTCCCGCTGGGGAAAACAGGGAAACAAAACAAGGATAGGTGGGGGAACACAGGCAGGTCTTGAAGGATGATTCTGGCAGCCGAGATAGCAGGAAGGAATAAACGAGCCTCTCCGCTGTAACACAAAGGCAGGTAAATGAATATAACTACAGCACTACCTTGGAGCTTTCTTCACATCATTCCCATCCACACACCTACCGGGATTAATGTCAGCCTCCTGGAGTATGGCCTGCAGGAATAAGTAGGTATAACTCTGCACGACCCCCTTATGATCGGTTCCCAGAGGAGGACTCAGATACACAATGTGTAAGTCACTTTACAGGCTGAGAACAACAAAGATAGGTTTCATAAAAGAGGTAAGGGTGTGATTCCTCATATGCTTATACAAAGTGTAGGAAGGTCACGTACCGTGACTCTTAAGTAGGTAGGTGGAAAACCTAATCCACTGCTCAATGGTCCTCACAATAAATCACCCTAGGATGCCTGATGCGGGTCTAAGAGAACATAGGGTAGGGACAAGTAGTGGATGCGCCAAGGAGGCTCTTGATGCTAGAACTGGGGTGAGAGCACCAAGTCTGACTCCAACTAATGCACACGACATGGAGTCGCTCCAACAGGAGGCGTAAACACAACACAATACAAGCCTGATTCTGGAAGTAGCAGGCTGACAAACAACACGACACAACACAAGCCTGATAAGCAGGGGTAGGGTTTAACAGGCTTACATACAATCTACCACAACTCTAGCCAGAGGGGTACAATCTGGAGAGGGATATCAGCAAAGGAGCAGTGCAGGCTATGGGAATTACTAATCGACAGCCAACTTCAAACTCCGAGGTAAGGAGCGACGAGTGACGGGCGACCCCCGCACTGCTAAGTAACACTTAGACCTTACTTGGCAAGGCGCAACACGCTTGGTCGCTCTGGTGGAAGGAGCGCCAACACGCTCGGCCGCTCGAATGGAAGGAGCGCCTCTAAGTTTCGCCAGCGGGAACAGCGGTAGTAATCCCGGAGCCAGGACGCGTCTGAATCGACTCGTCCGCGGCTTCGCGCTGGAAAACAGGAAGTACGAGTAACCGGAAGTCAGGCAACAACGATCAAGACGGAACTGGGGCTCAGAGCTAGAACGCGAAGCGGCATCTGCACGCCCTTCGTCGTTTAAATACACACTGCACCCAGGGGCCGGACCGCGGGGCATGACACTTCCACCATGGTATCAAAACACCGACCCCGACCGGAGACTTGCTGGGCCACCCTGATAGCCACACCCCAGAGTTGGAGCTCGCACCGGCACGTCCTTGGACACACCGGTTGTGGCAGGTGAGCGGTCAAGCCTCGGCGCGCAGGAGCTGCAATTGAGCACAGAGCGGAAAAAGTTGCTGGGGTGCAGCAGCCTGGGTGCACAGGTGAAGGCAAGCGATGTTGCCATAGATAATAATATAATCTCTGGCCTCATACCTTTCTTTTTCTCTTAGACATGGCACACATACTTGCAGGTTTTGTACGCTGCTTCCGTAGGAGTCCCACCCACTTCTTTCATGTTTTACTATTCGAATAATGTTACATTTCCATTTATTTGTGTTGTGTTAATAAAAGTTATTTTTTTTTACCAATAAATAACTGAGTGCATGGGTCTTCTTTTTCTGACAACACTTGTCTGTAGTTTATTGTGAAAATTGGTGGTTGATAGTAGGTTATAAGGGAAATTTTGTTTAATTTTCCCGTGCACCTACCAAATATAAACCAACAGACTATTACATAAATGAAGCCTGGGTAATTGTACAATGGCAAGAGTTCTATGAGTGTATCACTTTATAACACCATGAGTACTGCCCGTGTTATTTCAGAACCAATAAGGCACTGCCCAGGGCCACCAAGGCTTCAAGGACTGGCGAGGCCCACCTTGCATATTTAAATAAAGCTCCAAAGGTTGGCGATCCCCGGTCTTGAGTTGGCCTCGAAACCCCCCGAAGAATTCGTAAACAATACCCGGGGAGGTGTCGATCCCCTAGTCTGCGAAACATCTCTGTGCCCTCTCGAGCTTAATTTACATGTGAGATTAAGATCCCCAGTGCTGCAGAGACCCTGCAATATAATAATAGGATTGGCCCCGGAACATTACCCACCAATGGGCTCATTTAAATGAACGGGTGAGACCCCGCTTCATTTTTCTTTTCTCCATTTTTACCATCCGGTTCCGCTTTATTGAAACGATATGAGGTTTTCCTCCTCTCGCTTCAACGAGGCAAACAGGAATTTACTATCACAGGGTTCAAGCAATGCTCCCGCCCTGTAATAGCAAACATAAATGTCCCGCGCTTGCACACCCTGGGACATTGTATGACCTGCACCTGGGAGGTGGCGCTCCATGGGACCATGATGCTTTGTTTAATGCATAACTACAGAATTAGTATAAATGCATACTAACACTACTTGCACATGTGTGGTACAGCAACCAGAGTGTAGTGAAGAGGCAGAGGAAGCCCAAAATCAAAAAATATAAATCCTACCAGAGTTAGGATCACATAGTTCAATCAGCCGACGACCCTGAGATGAGTCGAAACAGCTTCACCAAGAAAACGAGTCTTCAGCAGAACGGAAGCAAGCTCAAAATCTTGGTGAGTGCTGCCTTTTTACCTTCTCCCGCTCGTTGCCAAATTTATGTAGTGAAGAGGAAGACAGCAGTGGATTTGATGAGTAGATTTATTACAGGAAAAGAAGACAGCTTAAACAGCCACCAACAGGACCAGACAGCAAGGCAACCGTCTTCTCCAGCACCGTGAACAAACTCCCCAAGATTCCCCACATGACAGCCCTACATTCTAACATTACATACTTACATTATAGTATCATTACATACTAACATTGTGTACTATTTCAATGTAAGTCATAGTACAGAGCACATCACTTTACAGCAATGAGCTCATGGTTTAATCCCCGAGTCTGCAGACCAGTAGGGGTGAGTAGTTCGCTTCTAACTCCCTGTATAGTATAAACGCATACTAACACTACTTACACAGTTATACTACAGCGGCCAGTATGCTACAGCGCCCACAGCCCATCACTTTACAACAATCAGCTCGGTTTGATCCCCGAGTCTTCACACCGGTAGGCATAGTACTTCGCTTCCCACTTCCGGTATAGTATAAACGCACGGTAGAGCTCAGTAGTTCCCTTCCCACTCCCTGTATGGTATAAACACCTACTAACACTACTTCCACAGGTATCCTACAAACACCAGAGCACATCACTTTACAGCAATGACCTCCCGGTTTAGGCTCTAGGTTTCATACCCGACTGTAGCAGCATCACATCTCAGCACAATGTCACTCTGAGCAACACTGCACTTTCAGACCGGTAGGTGTGACTACTTCGCTTCACACTCCCCCACAGAGGTTGCAGTGCTCCTATCCTCCTGTTTCCTACTCTTTTCGCCCTTGTTCCCCCTTACTCGCTTCAATGGAATCACAAAATGGCGGCCAACACTTCCTAGTTGCAACCGCTTGCAGCGCTCACAACCAATAAGCAGCAAGCTCGTGCTCGTAACGCCTCAGCCAATCAGATGGCAGAATTCCCAAATATCGATATCTGTAAATTTTGATGTCTCTCCAAAACTACTGAACGGATTTACACCAAATAAACAAAAGCATGCTTGGGGCAATTCCGTTCTCCCGTTCGACCTGTAGCCTTGTCTAAAGTTTCCTATGGAAATTAACATGGAGAAAACACGTTTTAGGACCCCCCTTTTTTCTCGGCCCTCCCTTGACGAATCACCCCCAAACTTCCCACATAGGAGCTGATATGAACAAAGAATTAGTTTGGCGTCGTTTGATGAATCTTTATGACATTTCCAAAGTTATAAGCAAAACCAAAAATACTCTTTCTATGGAAACTTGGTCCTAACTATAACTACCTACTGGCGACCGCCAGTAGGTGTAATATATATATATATATATATATATATATATATATATATATATATTCACTGAAAAAACCATAGGTTTCAGGGGCGTTATAGTTAGCTGGACTTTTCACTTGTACAAAACCATTGAAATTCCCCCGTTATAGTTAGTTCAGCTAACTATAACTCGCGCGCCCGCAATGCACTGCTGATGACGTCACATATTACATCACTCATGACATGGTCAGTGACATCACTCATGACATCACTGATGACATCACTGATGACATCTCAAATGACATCACTGATGACATCATCCAGTGAATGTGTGTTTTTCTGAAAATTACATATGTTTTATATATGTATATCTCAAGGTCGATGGAAGAATAAATGGGTAAATAAGTGTCTAAATGGATGATTTGTTTTTGAAAAGTTGATTGTATAACTGACTGATTAAGTGTATCTTAGTGAATACATGGCTTAGTGAGTAATGTTTAAATGTGTAAATATCTGTATCAGTCTCTCACTTTGTGTATAGGTGGCTGCATGGGTTGGTGAGTAGCTACATGAGTGTCTATATAGGTTATTAGTTGGTTTTTTGAGTATCAGTATGAGTGTCTGAGTGTCTGTATGGTTCGGTGGGGGGTATTACGTAGTGCATAGGTGGATGAATGAGTGACTCACTGTTTGTATGTGTTGAAGACAGCATGTGTGCAGGACTGTATGGATGGATGAGTGTGTGCATGGGTGTGTTACTGAGTGATAGACTGTCTCAATAGTGTCTTTATGAGTAACTACATATGTTTTAAACTAGTATATGTGACTATTGGTGTATATAAGTGAGTATATGTGAGAGTGAGAGATTGAAAGAGTTCCTGTATGAATAAGTATGTGTTTCTATAAGTGATTGTTTAAAAGACTAAGTATGTGTACGTTTCTGTAGAAGTAAGTGTGGTGGTGTTTGTATAACTGTATATGCAAGTAAATGGATGTTTGATTCTTTATTAGCATGAGTGACTATGTGTGTGAGTAACTCTATGGATGAGTGGCATTGTGTAACAGGATGTATAGGTGTGTGA
This sequence comes from Triturus cristatus, assembly GCF_964204655.1. Taxonomy (NCBI): domain Eukaryota; kingdom Metazoa; phylum Chordata; class Amphibia; order Caudata; family Salamandridae; genus Triturus; species Triturus cristatus. The sequence goes on along the minus strand of NC_140594.1, from coordinate 938,579,729 downwards.
GTACATATGATGAGTGAGTACATGTATGAGTGACTGTATAGGACTGTTGGTGAATGAGTGTATGTGTATGTGGATCTTAGAATTACTGAATAGGTTGTTGTAACTGGTATTGGTATGTCCATTGTTTTGAACATTGTAGTTTCTATTTTTGAATGTGTGTATCAAAGGTTATATTAGGGGAAGAGGAGGTCTGCCACTCTATCACAAGGATGATGTCATCAGTGATGTCATTAGTGATGTCATTTGAGATGTCATGAGTGATGTCATGAGTGATGTCACTGACCATGTCATGAGTGATGTAATATGTGACGTCATCAGCAGTGCATTGCGGGCGCGCGAGTTATAGTTAGCTGAACTAACTATAACGGGGGAATTTCAATGGTTTTGTACAAGTGAAAAGTCCAGCTAACTATAACGCCCCTGAAACCTATGGTTTAACGCCCCTGAAACCTATGGTTTTTTCAGTGAATTTCTAAGGTTTTTTAAATGCTAATTCCTAACTATAACGTGCCTGAAACCTATGGTTGTTTCAGTGAATTTCAAAGGTTTTTTAAATGCTAATTTCTAACTATGCCTACAGAGATAGGACATTTGAAGAACGAAGAAAAAACGCACAGAAAGAAAAAAAAGAAATGCAGAAAGAAGCAACAGAAGTCCTCAAAGACGAAGAAAAGTGCAGGAAGAAGGATAACGTGCAGAAAGAACAAACAGAAGAGCAGAAAGAAGCCTTGTTGCAAAATCATCCAGTACCCTCAACTTTTTCAGACGGATTCTGGTGGTAACTGAGTCTGACTAACCAGTCCTAGAGCCAGTGCTATGTTAAAAGACACTCAGAATACAGTGAAAACACCTACATACACTAGGGAACACTATGCATTGGGGTCCCCCTGTGATCAGCATGACCTCCTCTGTAAGCCCCTAGTATATAATAGGGCAGGGGATTAAAACTACCTCTTAAAACGCGCCACAGGGCGTGCTTGCACACGTCACCTCAGGCCCCGTCCCCTCACTTACCCACTGTGTAAACACGCCCTGTGGCCATTTTAAGTTGGGAGATTAAGTCCCCTTGAATCCTGAGGGTCCCTAGGGTCCAACTAGACCACTAGGTACCTCCAGTAAGCGCCACAGAGCTGCGTTGCAGAGAGATGTAAAAAGGGGCACGGCCTAGACCACCTCTCTGCAACGCAGCGGAATGGTGCTTACTGGAAGCACCTGGTGGGCTAGTTGGCCCCCAGGCTCCCTCAGGATTGAAGGGGAATTATTTCCCCAACTTAAAATGCGCCACAGGGCTTATTTGCACACGTTAACTCAGGCCCCGTCCCCTCCCTTCACCACTGTGTAAACACGCCCTGTGGCCGTTTTTAGTTGGGAGATTAAGTTCATTTGTATCCTGAGGGTCCCTAGGGTCCAACTAGCCCACTAGGTACCTCCAGTATGTGCCACAGAGCTACGTTGCAGAGAGGTGTAAAAAGTGGCACGGCCTGGACCACCTCTCTGCAACGCAGCTCAGTGGCGCTTACTGGAAGCACCTGGTGGGCTTGTTAGCCCCCAGGGGCCCTCAGGATTGAAGGGGAATTATTTCCCCAAGTTAAAACGCGCCATAGGGCGTGTTTGCACACGTCACCTCAGGCCCCGTCCCCTTCCTTCCCCACTGTGTAAACATGCCCTGTGGCCGTTTTTTAAGTTGGGAGATTAAGTCCCCTTGAATCCTGAGGATCCCTAGGGGCAAAATAGCCCACTAGGTACGTCCAGTAAGCGCCATTGCAGAGAGGTGTAAAAAGGGGCACGGCCTGCACCACCTCTCTGCAACGCAGAGCAGTGGCACTTACTGGAAGCACCTGGTGGGCTAGTTGGCCCCCAGGGTCCCTCAAGATTGAAAGGGAATTATTTCCCCAACTTAAAACGCGCCACAGGGCGTGTTTGCACACGTCACCTCAGGCCCCGTCCCCTCCCTTCACCACTGTGTAAACACGCCCTGTGGCCGTACTAAGTTGAGAGATTAAGTCCCCTTGAATCCTAAGGGTCCCTAGGGTCAAACTAGCCCACTAGGTACCTCCAGTAAGCGCCACAGAGCTGTGTTGCATAGAGGTGTAAAAAGGGGCGTGGCTTCAGAACACCTGTCTGCAACGCAGCTCCCTGGCGCACACTGGAGATACCTGTTGGGCTAGTTGGCCCTCAGGGACCCTCAGTATTGAAGGGGAATTAATTCCCCAACTTACAACTGGCCAGGGGGCGCGTTTGCAGAGTGCTGCAAGGAGGGGGCGTGGCCTCCAGCGCGATGCCGGTCTTTTATTTATTTTATTTTTTTAAGAAGGAGGGCTGTGTGGCCCCCCTTCTTTTTCTAATTTACTGGCCCTGGGGCGACCCATCCCCCAGGGCCTGCACCCTAATTTTTTTTGTTGAAAAAAATTAATTTGGCCCTCCCAAGGCCTTAATCGGCCCCGGGGACCCCAACCCCTGGGTCATTTTTCTTTTTTTATTTAAATTCTTTAGGAGGGGGCTGCGTTGCCCCCCTCCTCAGGCCACTTATGGCTCCGGGGACCCCATCCCCCGGGGCCGGCCTTTGTTTTTTATTAGTTTAAAAATATATATATTTATAGAATCACCTAGGACATGCTGGACAAACCGTATGTACCTATCACCATGACGATTTGCGTGATATTCATTAAAAGGCGACTATGCATAGAATGAATCCACATGGAATGTATTTACACCCCTAGTGAAGCTCTGACGTGTCTGACCCCCTACGGTGCCTAATCCCGGTGCCCCCGCCGGTGGGTACTCTCCAAGTAGACACCCTTGTCGTTTATTTATACAAACATGGGTAGCTATTGACGGGCACATTTAATATACACGCACACCAAGCCATTCAAAGGGGATTAGACAAAAATTCGACCAAACTATGCAAGAAACCCCCCTCACGGTTAATAAAAAATACATCCACCGCCGGATGTGTAATACTTTTTATTTTACTCTCTGGAAAGGAGACGAACCTCACTTGAGAGTCACAGCGTGCTCCTGGCTGAGCCCAATGCTGTGTTACACCCACCAGTGCCCGCCGATTGCCTCACACCTCTGTGTTATATTCCACCAGCTAGTGCATATGCTATGACACTCTCTAGTCCATGTGCACTGTAACACTACCCCGTGAATATGTCATGCCACACTTGCCTTCGCACGGGTTATATTGCCCCATCTAACGTGCCTTCCTCGATGTGTATGTTATAACGCACAGCGCTATGCCCTACATATTACAATCTGGGATCCATATCTTTGTCACAGTGCATATGCAACGTTACACTCCCCAGCACATATTTTATATTACAACTTTAGAGACTAGTTATGTTACACAACACTGCCCTGTGCATATTACACTCCAAGGCGCATATCGCGTAGCACGCGCTAGTGCCTGTGCTATCTCGTGCTCTCCAATGAATCTGTAATTGCGCACAATATATTGCATATTATATTTCACGCCCCGTTCATCTTATATCACACTTTTTGGTGCATAGTTTATACCATATACTACATCTAGTTTTCATTTTCAATCGTGCTCTCAGGACTATGTTCTATATAACACTGCATCCACCTACCCTTTTCACGGGCATTACATTTTGCGATGGGGGTGGAGGGTCAGGGGGTGTTTCTGCCAAATGAGCCCGGAGTCACAGTCACAAACGTCCTCTTCTTCCTGAATAAAAGTGAGATTATGCTGCATACTTGTTCATATTTTAAATAGTTCGCACAGACACACATTTTAAGAACAATAAAGTTCCTAATACCCACCTTCTCTGAACAGTTAGCTTGCTACCCCATCCACCTCCCTATCCTCTGTTGTCTGAATCCATGGACTAGCCTCCTCCCTCCTGCAATGCATGGTCTGATGTGCTGCCACTGCCCTCCATTTAGCATGATGTACCAGTCCACTCCTCCTGCCCTCCATTGCCCAATTCTATGGCCCATCATTGACCTCCTGCTTAGCCTCTGTGCTTAGCTTGCTGCTCCTATTCTCCTTCCCCCTGCCCTCCGATGTCTTTGTGCATGCCCCTGCTCCATCCTTTTTGCCCACTATGTTGCATGGACCTGCCACTCCTATCTACTGAGGAAAATAAAAATCTATGAGGCCTATGTGTCCCCATGTGCCCCCCCGAACGCTTATGTGCACATACATGTAACCTATGTATTTCCCCTCCATGGCCTTTCTATCATGATGCTTATGCTATAACGTGGCCTGCCATCATCCAGTCTCCCATGAGAGAAACGACAAATCTGTATTGAGGCCTACACGTTTTTCATCATGTTTTCCTGCATTTTCATGAAGCTCATGTTTATGGCTCAGCCAGAGCCAAAAAGAGGTTTTCATGCCTCAGAACGCTCTGAAAGCTACAGCTACGTATCCTTGGCCTTGCACACTTGGGCCTCAGCCAAAGGGGCCCTGTCACAAGGTACTGAGACAGTATTGAGCACGGTTATCTGCTTACTCTTACTGAAACCACATTCTTGCCTGGTGAAGGAGGAATGAACGCGCCCATCTGCAAGGAGGGAGCCCAGCCCTACTGTCTCTCTTTGTGAGATTGCAAAGCTCACGTCAGTAAAAAGCCCATAGCCCCCATGTAAGGCTTCTGCAGTAAATGAAGTAAATGAAGAAATAGATGCCACATCGGCTCTTGGTGATGAGCAACCTATGTCACAAATCAGTCCCTGCTCCAGACATCGGATATCAGATAATACAAGATGTGCTGGTCGTCTTGACACTGAAGGCCTCACTAACTGAAGGCCTCACTTCCAGACTTGTTCGGTTGCATAGCAACCCTCCCCACGTCAGTTACACGTCATGCTCGAGTTGAGCACAAGTAAGGCAAAGTTCCAGTACAATTCCAGCAGATCACGCAACCCCCTCCAGGTATCCACCCACACATGACAAATTACCCATTATCATCAAGTGGACGCCCACATGGACGCCCACCTTCACGCCTACTTACACGCCCACATGCTCTTATCTCATTCTCTCTTGCTCTTTTGCTTACGTACAATTGAGAAATGTATATATACTGTACTCTGTGAATAATGTTTTGAGAATATTGAGAATACTTTTGAGCCCCTTTCCAGATCCAATTTTGGTGATGGAAATATTCTCCCTTTGACTCGAGTTATTGGAATAAATCCCTTTATGAACCTGATACCACAGACTCAGCCTCTTGCTTTATGCATGATCCTATTGATATTCTGAAAAATTCTGAGAGCGTAATATTTTATTTACCACATAATGGCGCCCGAACAGTTTAATCTCTTTCCCACACGCCGGAGATGAAGGTCCAGTTTTGCCCCCTTCCATAGCCGTGATGGACTTCAAGCGCGCACGTCGCGGGTCTTCCCGCCAACTCCCTCAGGCCAACGAAGGGGACAGACTGCGACCAGGCATCCATACGAGGCGGTGAGGAACGCAGATTGTCCTACCCAGAGCCCACCTGCGAGAGAGCTGTGTCCGAGGTATACAGAGGCCCACCAGATTCCGAAGTTCCGAAGTATCCAGGTCACGAGTCGAGTCCAGTCAAGTCCAGTCCGGTCCAGTCCAGTCCAGTTCAGTTCCGAGGCCTTCCGTTCCGAGCTACCCGGTGAGTACCATTGCCGGGGAGGCGTTCTGACGTGCACATAGGTTGTGCCGGTCAAGACGGGTTTGGGTACACAAATCCGGTCTGCACTGTTTCAGCAGTGTATCTGTACTGTTTAGCAGTATATCTAGTATGTCTAGTATATAATTCAAAATCACCTTATGCTATAACGTGGCCTGCCATCATCCAGTCTCCCATGAGAGAAACGACAAATCTGTATTGAGGCCTACACGTTTTTCATCATGTTTTCCTGCATTTTAGAAATTAGCCCCCTTAGAAATTAAGCCGAGGAAATAGGTATGGTGCTTTCCCCTTTTTCTCATGTTTTATTACAGTACTAATACAGTTGACGACACAGGAGGCAGTTTCTACTAAAGTCCTCTCTTGGACACAAGAACACACTGTGGCATTTGAAGAATTAAAGAGAGCTTTATGTCAAGCACCAGTTTTAGCAAACCCTGATTACAACAAATCGTTTATGCTTTTTGTGACAGAGCGGGATGGAACAGCACTATCTGTCCTAACACAAGATCATGCAGGAAAACACGAGCCCTGTGCTTATTTTTCTAGTACATTAGACCCAGTAGCACAGGCTTTGCCTGCGTGCCTAAAATCAGTTGCAGCAACGGCCTTAGCCATAAGACAAAGTGACTTGATAGTGCTGGGCCACCCTCTGACAGTACAAGTACCACGCGCAGTAGAGGTTCTCTTGAACCGGACACAAACACAACACCTGACTGTAGCTAGACTGACAGGCTATGAGCCAACGTTATTTCAACCACACATAGAGATCAGACGATGCAACATACTGAATCCTGCTACCCTTTTGCCCTCCAGTACAGAAAGCGTTTCACCACACGACTGTGTTGAAGTAATACATACCGTGACTAAACCAAGACAAGACTTGACAGACGTTGCACTCCCAGACCCCGACCTAACACTATAAGTTGACGGCTCATGCATGAGGACGGGGGCGGGAGAATTAGTGGCAGCATATGCAGTGACTACTGATACTGTAATAATAGAGACTAAAAGAATAGACATATTGTCAACACAAGCAGCAGAGCTCATCGCCCTGACACAAGCGTGCATAAGAGCTAAGAGAGCTGAGAGTAAACATTTACACCGATTCTCTGGCGAGAAAGAGGTTTCTTGACCTCTCATGGGGCCAAGATACAGCATGGCCCCCATATTCAAGCCCTACTGGAAGCAATACATTTACCAACAGCCATAGCTATCCTAAAATGTAAAGCACATACTAGAGCCACAGATACCATTTCCCAAGGCAATGATCTGGCAGACCGAACAGCTAAACAGACAGCTCAGACCCCACTAGACATGACAAAGTTACAGGTTCAATAAGTGTCCACAGCCATGACAGTTAGGGATCCTTCCAAGGATGTACAAGACATACAGACACATGCTACGATGGACGAATTAAAGAAATGGTCGGAACAAGGAGGGGTACTGACTGATCAGGGTTGGATGACAAGGGCAAATCCACATGGCTTCTTCCTGATTCAATGGTACAAGTGATTATAAATACCGCACATAGTCCTGCACACTTAGGAGAGAAAGCAATGATAGATAGCTTACAGAATATATGGTTCAACAAGCACCTGCGTGCAGCAGCGAAACAAAAGGTCAGAACATGTATGATCTGTTGCCAATTCAATCCAGGTAAAGGCATTCCGATGGAACAAGGTGGATTCCATCCACCTGACCACCCTTTTGAAGTGCTCCAAATGGATTATATCCAAATAAACAGATGTAGAGGTTACAAATATGTCCTGGTACTAATGAAGCAGGTGTCCCTTCTGTTAGGGTATACCTGGAAATTCCATTGTGTGCGACATCCTGAAGCAGCAGGCCTTGTAGAAAGACATAATCGGATATTAAAATTTGCGCAGACAAAGGTGTAGATTGGATGGTAGCCCTGCCGGTTGCCCTCTTTTACATGCGAATGGTAGCTCATTCTAGAACAGGCTTATCTCCCTATGAAGTGGTCTTTGGTAGACCACCAAATATGTGGGGCACTCCAATGCCTAAAAGATTACTGATGTTAATAGTAACATGCTGACAGATTACCTGGCTTCCTTGATGTCTGCACTACTCTCTTGTTGTTCGCAGGTTGCTGCCGCCTTCCCTGACAACACCCAGGTCAAGGGACACTCCATCGCTGATCTGGAACTTTGATAGATCAAGCCCTCTTAAAGCCGAGGTGGAAGACGCAGAAATTGGTGTTGCTAACAACAAGGACCGCCGTTAAAGTCAAGGGACGGAAAGGATGGATACATCATTGCAAACGTTACTTTGGGAATAACTGTACTTTCCAAAAGAACGCTGACTGCTTGGACTTTGAGCCCCCTTTTCTAGAGGAGACTCCCCAGCAGGAGTTAAACTCAGATCTAAAAAGTCAGAACCCGTTTGATCAATTAAGTCCACTAGGTGGTGAAGCGGTTGAACATGTATTCTGGCTCGCATAAGATCTTGGACAATAACATAAAGCAAAAATAAGAGAGCAAGATAAGAAGCAAATAGATGTATAGTGACTGTAATTTTTCAATCTCTTCTGTGCATCACGATAATATGTATCAGCTTAATACTACATGCTATTTTTCCTTCTATTGCCTCACTCTTATACTCCTCCACTAATGATACCATAAAGCACACATTTAGTGATCTGCCATCCCATGAGTTATCATATCGACTTGCCTTACGCAGCAATACCTTTATTCAGATGCTGCACCATTCCCATCAGGTTAGCAATGCTACAGACTGCTGGGTCTGTGGCCGACTTCCCCCGTATCAGAAGGTAAAGGGAGTCTTGCCTCTTTTTCCTTTTCCGTTCTCCCATAATGGTTCTTGCGGAGCATGGTTTGCCTTAATGACATCCATCAACGGTGATGCCAAAGAATGTCAAGACAAGGAGTGTAGGGGCGAGTGGGTATGGGGTAACTTGAATAAAGTCATGAACAAAGCATGTTTCCCAGATGAAGAGGGACTTCCCCAAATGAAAGGTACAGATCTAGAAAATGAAGAGTATCTGCAAGGAAATGCGAACCTCGATTTCATAGTGTTGAACGTAAAGCCCCAACACATGTCAGGTCCACCTTCAATTACAGTCCTGCCAGTAAAAGGGAACTTGTGTGTCAGAAAAGAAGGCTCAGTACATTTGGGGCACAGCGAGTGTGATACTATAATAGTATTCGAAGACAAAGGAAAGTCCTATTTCAGAGCATCACGACACACCTACTTTATTTGTGGCCAGACAGCCTATGTGCAACTGCCCTTAGACTGGGGTGGGACGTGCTACATATCATTTCTTTCATACCTAATAATGGCACCATCTGTATACAAAGCAATAACAAGGCTCCACAAGATTGCCCAAAACATACATCAAGACCCAGGCACGTGGACATGGTCCGGTTGGCTCTGGGGATTAATATCGGCTTGAGGATGGAAAGTGTTGACCGTCTGTGGGTTGATACTATTTTGATATTCAGTTGTTGCCTATGTCTGCAGTGTGGCCCGGCCATTTGTGGCCTGTGTGCTACTGCATGTGTTCCACATCCCTATTTACAAAGCATTGAAAATGGAAAAATAATGCTGCAAGAACAGATCGACTGTCTCATGAACATAGACGTTACATAGGGGGTTCACTAAGGTACAAGGAGGGAATGAGGAAAATAAAAATCTATGAGGCCTATGTGTCCCCATGTGCCCCCCCGAACGCTTATGTGCACATACATGTAACCTATGTATTTCCCCTCCATGGCCTTTCTATCATGATGCTTATGCTATAACGTGGCCTGCCATCATCCAGTCTCCCATGAGAGAAACGACAAATCTGTATTGAGGCCTACACGTTTTTCATCATGTTTTCCTGCATTTTCATGAAGCTCATGTTTATGGCTCAGCCAGAGCCAAAAAGAGGTTTTCATGCCTCAGAACGCTCTGAAAGCTACAGCTACGTATCCTTGGCCTTGCACACTTGGGCCTCAGCCAAAGGGGCCCTGTCACAAGGTACTGAGACAGTATTGAGCACGGTTATCTGCTTACTCTTACTGAAACCACATTCTTGCCTGGTGAAGGAGGAATGAACGCGCCCATCTGCAAGGAGGGAGCCCAGCCCTACTGTCTCTCTTTGTGAGATTGCAAAGCTCACGTCAGTAAAAAGCCCATAGCCCCCATGTAAGGCTTCTGCAGTAAATGAAGTAAATGAAGAAATAGATGCCACATCGGCTCTTGGTGATGAGCAACCTATGTCACAAATCAGTCCCTGCTCCAGACATCGGATATCAGATAATACAAGATGTGCTGGTCGTCTTGACACTGAAGGCCTCACTAACTGAAGGCCTCACTTCCAGACTTGTTCGGTTGCATAGCAACCCTCCCCACGTCAGTTACACGTCATGCTCGAGTTGAGCACAAGTAAGGCAAAGTTCCAGTACAATTCCAGCAGATCACGCAACCCCCTCCAGGTATCCACCCACACATGACAAATTACCCATTATCATCAAGTGGACGCCCACATGGACGCCCACCTTCACGCCTACTTACACGCCCACATGCTCTTATCTCATTCTCTCTTGCTCTTTTGCTTACGTACAATTGAGAAATGTATATATACTGTACTCTGTGAATAATGTTTTGAGAATATTGAGAATACTTTTGAGCCCCTTTCCAGATCCAATTTTGGTGATGGAAATATTCTCCCTTTGACTCGAGTTATTGGAATAAATCCCTTTATGAACCTGATACCACAGACTCAGCCTCTTGCTTTATGCATGATCCTATTGATATTCTGAAAAATTCTGAGAGCGTAATATTTTATTTACCACACTACTCTGAGTGTTCTGTTGAGCTGTCACCCCCTCCCACCTGCCTAGCATTGTCAGATGACTGTAACCTGTCCCTGCCACCTCCAACCTGCCTGTCCACATGCCATGCCCCTATCCCCTTCCTCCTGTCCTCCATGGTCCATTTTACTGCCACACCCTTCTGCCCTCCCTGATCTGTTGTGCTGCAACTGCTCCTCCTGCCTGCCCCGCTGTCTGTTGTGAGGCCCCTTCCCCTGAACTCTCTTGTCTGTGCCCAGGTCCTGACCCTCCCTTCTATCCTCCATGGCCCTTTGTGCATGCCCCTGCACCCTCCTTCTTGCCCATCATAGCCATTGTGCTGCCACTAACCCTCCCGCTTGCCATGCATGGTCTTCTGTGCTGCCATGGCCCCTCCCACCTTCCCTGTGTGGTCAGCTAGCTGCCCCTGACCCCCTCCCACCTTCCCTCCATGGTCTGTGTGTATGCCGCCAGTCTTATTGTTGCTCTCCATGGTGTGTCTTGTTTCTAGTGTCCATCCTGCCTGACCTCCATGGTCATCTTGCTGCTCCTGCCCTGCCACCTTGCCCCCAGTCCTCTGTTTCCATGTGCAGACCCCCTATTCCCTCCCTCCTGGCTTGTCTGTTCCATTGTAATGCCCCTGATCCGTCCCTCCTGCCCTTTATGATCTGTTATGCTGCAGCTTTCTCTCCTGTCTGTCCATTATGGTCAGCTAGCTACCATTGCGACTTTCCCATCTGTTCTCTGTTGTCCATGTGCATGGTCCTGTCCCCTCCCTATTGCTTTCTATGGATTGTTGTGCTGCACTCACGTCCCGCATGCGCTGTGTGGTGTATTGTGCTGCTGCAAACCCTGATGCCTGCCCTGTAGGGTCAGTTTGGTGCACCTCTCCATGTCCCTCCTGTCCTCTGTTATCCGAGTCCATGTCCCTACCCCAATTCCTCCTGCCTACCATGATTCAATGTACCATACTTGCGAACATTTTGAACTTGGTAAGAGGGAGATTTTGAAAAAAAACTGGGGTATTGATTTTCCCCTTTGAGTTACATTGAAAAAGAGGCGATTGTAGACATGAGACAGATCAAATAAAGCCCATTTGAGCTTAAAAACATTGGACGTTTCCTGGCTGAAACGGGTCTGTTGGCATGTATGGTTGTACTACCACTGCCTCTTCCTTCTGCCCACAATGGTCTATTATATTGCCACAGCCTCTCTTGCCAGTCCTGTATTGTTGGTTTGTTGCCCCTGCTCCCCTTTCCACTGCCCTCCATAGTCTGTTGTGCTGCCACTGCCCTTCCTGCCTGCCCAGTGTGGTCAAATTGTTTCCTCTGCACTCTCCTACCTGCCTTCAATTTTCAGAGTCCGTGCCCCTGGCCTCTGCCTCTCAACAGTATCCCAATGAACAACTAGATTGCTAACATTCTATATTTATTACAAAGGTGTGGAACGCCTGACGTCATCTTGATGTAATCAAAACTGTTATACCTAGAGTGTTTTCTTTAGAAATTACATATATGAAAGGGTCTTATTTGCATCAAAATTATGGTTAGTGCTCTAAAAAACTAAAATGAGGACATATTTTCTGAGTTTTCAAATAGCGACAAAGAACTTTTAAATTATTTGTAATCTTTATGTTTTTTTATCCAGTTGACCACTTGATTAAATGTTGCACCTTGGCGAGAGGATGTGGTGTTACTTCCAGAGCTGCAGACTTTGCAATTGGGGAACCAGGTTGGAGTTTCTGCTTCAGCTCAACATTCTGTGATTGTGGTCAAATCACTTAATCTCCCCATGTCTACAACCAAAATGAATTTGATCTTGTGTGATGTAACCAATGCTTGTGTAAAGCATTCCAATACCTGACAAGTCTGCACTATATAAAACTGCAAATACACAAAAAATAAGTGTTTCGCACACTTCTGTCATTGGGCTACATGTGGGCTACATCTGGGTGATATTTGTGCTGCATTTAGGCTCTTTTGTGTCTGGTGGCCATCTTGGGAGATTTATTTGTTATGAAGTTTCCTAATTTCCTCATTTACTGCAGTCTCCTCAGTAGGAAATGCTTTCTGTTTTTTACTTTGATTCCATCAAGAAGGTATTCAGATATGTCACACATTTGCCATAAATTCTGAATGTTAGCACTCTAGTTGCTCATTAGATCACTGTAGTAAAGCTACTGCTCACCACGGAAGTCTGCTGCTAGTATTAAAAGTGCATGTTTCTGTCTGCATGTCAGAATTTGTTTATGAAATAGAAGAGGATTTGAGAAGTCAAAATGTGCCCTAATTTTTCTTTCTGCAGAACTAATCATAATTTCTATAGCAAAATGAACCCCCTCATTTTGTTCCTTTGTAAATTAAATGTTTTAAGTGTTACCAATTTATTCCAATCAAGATGGCTTCAGGTGTGCTATACTTTTGTCATAAGTAAGACTGTTAGCGCTCTAGTTGTTCGTTAGAACACTCTGGGACATCTGTCATTGGGCTATACTTGGGCTACATCTGGGTGATATTTGGGCTAGATTTGGGCTCTTTTGTCTCTGGTGGCCATCTTGGGAGATTTATTTGTTATGAAGTTTCTTAATTTCCTCATTTACTGCAGTCTCCTCAATGGGAAATACTTTCAGTTTTTTACTTGGTTCCATCAAGAAGGCATTCAGATGTGTCACACATTTGCCATAAATTCTGAATGTTAGCACTCTAGTTGCTCATTAGATCACTGTAGTAAAGCTACTGCTCACCAGGGAAGTCTGCTGCTGGTATTCAAAGTGCATGTTTCAGTCTGCATGTCAGAATTTTTTTATGACATAGAAGACAATTTGAGAAGTCAAAATATGCCCTAATTTTTCTTTCTGCAGCACTAATCATAATTTCTATGGCAAAATGAATCCCCTCATTGTGTTCCTTTGTAAATTAAATGTTTTAAGTGTTACCACTTTATTCCATTCAAGATGGCTTCAGGTGTGCCATACTTTTGTCATAAGTAAGACTGTTAGCGCTCTAGTTGTTCGTTAGAACACTCTGGGACATTCTGTAATTGGGCTATACTTGGGCAACATCTGGGTGATATTTGGGCTACATTTGGGCTCTTTTGTCTCTGGTGGCCATTTTAGGAGACTTATTTGTTATGATGTTTCCTAATTTCCTCATTTACTACAGTCTCCTCAGTAGGAAATACTTTCAGTTTTTTACTTTGTGACACATCTGAATGCCTTCTTGATGGAATCAAAGTTGCCATAAATTCAGAATGTTAGCACTCTAGTTGCTTATTAGATCACTGTAGTAAAGCTACTGCTCACCAGGGAAGTCTGCTGCTGGTATTGAAAGTGCATGTTTCAGTCTGCATGTCAGAATTTTTTAATGAAATAGAAGAGGATTTGAGAAGTCACTCAAAATGTGCCCTAATTTTTCTTTCTGCAGCACTAATCATACTTTCTATGGCAAAATGAACCCCCTCATTTTGTTCCTTTGTAAATTAAATGTTTTAAGAATTACCACTTTATTCCAACCAAGATGGCTTCAGGTGTGCCATACGTTTGTCATAAGTAGGACTGTTAGCGCTCTAGTTGAACACTCTGGGAAGCTGCAGTAGAACACAAAGGAATCAACTGACAGTCTCTGCCCTTGTTGGATGTACATGTTTTACTGAGAATGTCAGACTTCATTCTCACATGACTGAGAAAGATAATGTGAATTTACAGAAAATATGCTCTCAGTTAGTTTATAGATCACCTTCCAAACCTCTGCGGGAAAAGCATGAGAAAATAGTTTTCTCTCAAACATGATTCATGATATCACAGCAGAAGGCTTTTTCACATGGTAAAATCACCTTAGAACACACCACAATTCCTAAAATGAGTATGGTACCATCAACAAATGATTTATAATGTAACTAAAGTCTTAAAACCTTCTACTAACTGCAATGCTTTTTAATGAGGTGATATCATGTATATTGGTCCCAAGATGGCTGCCAACACTTCTTGGATGAAGTGCTGAAAGCCAATCAGATCTCACGATGAGATGTGTGGTTAGGCTCCGCCCAGATATATATGTGATTTTACTTTTGATTTTCTCAGGAACTACTGAACGGATTTACACCATTTAAGCAAAAGGCACATGCCGGACCTGAGGACTACCTCTTTGCCAAATTTCAAGTAATTCTGTTCAGCCGTTCGGGCTGTACCTTCGACTAAAGGTCCTATGGGAAAATGCATGGGGAAAACGTGTTTTGGGACCCACCTTTTTTCTCAGCCCCCGCTTGACGAATCCCCCTGCTGTTAGTGAGTGAATGACTAAAACATATGTAGTTACTCATAAAGACACTATTGAGACAGTCATTCACTCACTAACACACCCATACACACACTCATCCACCCATACAGTCCTGCACACATGCTGTCTTCAACACATACAAACAGTGAGTCACTCATTCATGCACCTATGCACTACGTAATACCCCCCACCGAACCATGCAGACACACAGACTGATACTCAAAAAACCAACTAATAACCTATATAGACACCCATGTAGCTACTCACCAACCCATGCAGCCACTTATACACAAAGTGAGAGACTGATACAGATATTTACATATTTAAACATTACTCACTAAGCCATGTATTCACTATGATACACTTAATCAGTCAGTTACACAATCAATTTTTCAAAAACAAATCATCCATTTAGACACTTATATACCCATTTATTCTTCCATCGACCTTGAGATATACATATATAAAACATATTTAATTTTCAGAAAAACACACATTCACTGGATGATGTCATCAGTGATGTCATCAGTGATGTCATTTGAGATGTCATCAGTGATGTCATGAGTGATGTCACTGACCATGTCATGAGTGATGTAATATGTGACGTCATCAGCAGTGCATTGCGGGCGCGCGAGTTATAGTTAGCTGAACTAACTATAACGGGGGAATTTCATTGGTTTTTTACGAGTGAAATGTCCAGCTAACTATAACATGTGTGAAACCTTTGGTTTTTTCATTGAATTTCTAAGGTTTTTTAAATGCTAATTCCTAACTATAACGTGTGTGAAACCCATGGTTTTTTCAGTGAATTTGCAAGGTTTTTTAAATGCTAATTCTTAACTATAACGTGTGTGAAACCCATGGTTTTTTCAGTGAATTTGCAAGGTTTTTTAAATGCTAATTTTTTTTTTTTTCTTCTATTTTTTTAAACATATTTTTATTTTAATTTTCTATCCTTTTTTAAAGACTATGGTTAAATTTTTAAAATTCTATAATATGTTTTTTTTAATATATTTTATAAAATAAACAGGTAAAATTTATTAGCAATACATTTTTTCCTTTTTTTTTTATTTTTTTTTTAGTACGCGTACCGTAAGCTTACGGTAAGCGTACGGTTTACGCAATGTCCGTAATTTATCTACGCTGTTTGCGTATAGTTACGCAATTTGCGTAGCCACGCGTACTCCGCGTGGGACGCGTACGCGTGTACGCTACACGCGCACGTTACGCGGAAGTGTCGGGTAGTGACTGTTATGCGCATGCGCGCAAGCGCGTGTCTTTTTTACGCGCATGCGTACTTTTGCCGTAAGCGTACCGTAAGCGTACGGTAGGTCATGTGATCATGAAACACAACTTTTGATTGGTTGAAACTACTTTCAGTTCTAGAACTCTCCTACACCACACCCATTCCCCTCATTTCTGCTTGTGATCCCTTAGGAGAAGGAGCTGGGTTGTCTTTGTGATACGATGGCAGAACAGCAGAGCCCTTCTGAGAGTGAGGCTAGCACTAGCAGCACTACCTTGAGGCAGAGAGCGAGGAAACAAAAGACCTCTTATGTATGGGATTATTTTACTTTTCCTGAAGGCCAGCAAAAGGTAAATGCACCCTTAGTAACTTGTAAGCTGTGTAAGCGTGTACTTTCAAGAGGTAATCCTGACAGGAAGTATTCCTTTGGGAATCATACCATGATGAGACACCTCAAGGATGTACACAGAAGGACACATGCTCGACTTACTGGAGGTAACCCTTCAGAAAGTCAACCAAGCACATCCACAGCAGCTCAGCCTGGACCATCATCTGCAGGGCCGAGTCCTTCTTCTGCAGGTCAGGTGAGCCCTTCATCTGTGGGGGGAGCATCTCCTTTTGCTGGCCCTCTGGAAATTAACCCTCGATTTCTGAGGGTTGATATTCGATGCGCCTCTTGTCATGATCTAATTTGTCATAGGGAGACCAGTGTTTCCCTAGTGAACAACAAAATAGATCAGCACACTTGTCGCAGAGACTAATTTTCCCAATCTTTCTTTCCTCTGTCCCTGCATGAACACAACGGCTCTTTTAAGAGCCAACCTTATCTTTCATCTTTTTTTTATATATGTTTTTTTAAAAAACACTAAAAATCAATTATCACATTACAAGGTCCTTGAGAGACTACAATTAAAAACTGAAAATGTGATTGTGGAGAAGTGGAAAAAAGGGACCATGATATTTTTGACTTACCATACCCACTCAAAAAAATATTTATTCATTTAATTTTTTTTTTTATTGCATTAAAAATGGTTCTAGTTTTCGAAAATTATCTATCTCAATCATGACATCTCTGCCTGTAATTCCTATATGCACACAGAGTCATGTTTTCACATTAGTCACAAAACGAAATTTCTTTGCCAATTTGAAAGCACACTTACTACTCTTTTTTTTTGGCAAGTGATAATCACTTTTACAGACTGACACATTATGAATCCACTTTTCAGATTTTTTAAAAAGCCCATGTCCAGACTGCTTTTTCAGACCACCACCATGTGTATCCTGGGTGACTGCCTACACTCCAGCAAGGGCAACCAGCCTTAGTGATGCTGAATGTATTTGCATTACAGACTGAAACCTCAAACCCCACTCGCTTGTAAATACTGTGCATGATTCTACATGGAAAGCAGCTGGGTGTGTGCTAAGAGTCTGCTTCTGCACCAAAAAATGGCTCCCCCTTTTTCCTACTAATGCAACTGTGAAATCACCAGAGCAAAACGCAATAAATCTCTGCCTGTAATTCCTATTTGCACACAGAGTCATGTTTTCACATTAGTCACAAAACGAAATTTCTTTGCCAATTTGAAAGCACACTTACTGCTCTTTTTTTTTGGCAAGTGATAATCACTTTTACAGACTGACACATTATGAATCCACTTTTCAGATTTTTTAAAAAGCCCATGTCCAGACTGCTTTTTCAGACCACCACCATGTGTATCCTGGGTGACTGCCTACATACCAGCAAGGGCAACCAGCCTTAGTGATGCTGAATGTATTTGCATTACAGACTGAAACCTCAAACCCCACTCGCTTGTGAATACTGTGCATGATTCCACATGGTAAGCAGCTGGGTGTGTGCTAAGAGTCTGCTTCTGCACCAAAAAATCGCTCTCCCTTTTTCCTACTAATGCAACTGTGAAATCACCAGAGCAAAACGCAATAAATTTCTGCCTGTAATTCCTATTTGCACACAGAGTCATGTTTTCACATTAGTCACAAAACGAAATTTCTTTGCCAATTTGAAAGCACACTTACTGCTCTTTTTTTTTGCCAAGTGGTAATCACTTTTACAGACTGACACATTATGAATCCACTTTTCAGATTTTTTAAAAAGCCCATGTCCAGACTGCTTTTTCAGACCACCACCATGTGTATCCTGGGTGACTGCCTACATACCAGCAAGGGCAACCAGCCTTAGTGATGCTGAATGTATTTGCATTACAGACTGAAACCTCAAACCCCACTCGCTTGTAAATACTGTGCATGATTCTACATGGAAAGCAGCTGGGTGTGTGCTAAGAGTCTGCTTCTGCACTAAAAAATGGCTCCCCCTTTTTCCTACTAATGCAACTGTGAAATCACCAGAGCAAAACGCAATAAATCTCTGCCTGTAATTCCTATTTGCACACAGAGTCATGTTTTCACATTAGTCACAAAACGAAATTTCTTTGTCAATTTGAAAGCACACTTACTGCTCTTTTTTTTTGGCAAGTGATAATCACTTTTACAGACTGACACATTATGAATCCACTTTTCAGATTTTTTAAAAAGCCCATGTCCAGACTGCTTTTTCAGACCACCACCATGTGTATCCTGGGTGACTGCCTACATACCAGCAAGGGCAACCAGCCTTAGTGATGCTGAATGTATTTGCATTACAGACTGAAACCTCAAACCCCACTCGCTTGTAAATACTGTGCATGATTATACATGGAAAGCAGCTGGGTGTGTGCTAAGAGTCTGCTTCTGCACCAAAAAATGGCTCCCCCTTTTTCCTACTAATGCAACTGTGAAATCACCAGAGCAAAACGCAATAAATCTCTGCCTGTAATTCCTATTTGCACACAGAGTCATGTTTTCACATTAGTCACAAAACGAAATTTCTTTGCCAATTTGAAAGCACACTTACTGCTCTTTTTTTTTGGCAAGTGATAATCACTTTTACAGACTGACACATTATGAATCCACTTTTCAGATTTTTTAAAAAGCCCATGTCCAGACTGCTTTTTCAGACCACCACCATGTGTATCCTGGGTGACTGCCTACATACCAGCAAGGGCAACCAGCCTTAGTGATGCTGAATGTATTTGCATTACAGACTGAAACCTCAAACCCCACTCGCTTGTAAATGCTGTGCATGATTATACATGGAAAGCAGCTGGGTGTGTGCTAAGAGTCTGCTTCTGCACCAAAAAATCGCTCCCCCTTTTTCCTACTAATGCAAATATAAAATTACCAGAGTTGTACACAATAAATCTCTGCCTATATTTCCCAACATGTGTAACCTGGGTGACTGCCTACATTCCAGCAAGGGCAACCAGCCTTAGTGATGCTGAATGTATTTGCATTACTGAGTCCAACCTCAAACCCTTAAACTATTCTTTTTTTATACCAATACACCTTAATTTATCGTGAAAACATAGTCCATATTATTTTACATGTTCCTCACATTTAAATTTCTCCCAAAACAGAAAATAATAAACACAACTTCAACAAAAAGAATTACATTTCTATTATTCATTTCTTAATTTACCATAGACATCTCCTCTCAAACTCTAAACTCACCTTTAAAATTAGTTAGTTGTGAAAGAAATGTGGCACTCAAACAGCAGATTATCAGAGCCAGGATCTCTGTTCTCTACACCTCTCTCCTCTCAGCAGAACCAGATAATGGCAAAGTTTCCCTCTATTTTTCCACACATATACATGTAAGTTTCAAATCTCAGTGCTTCCCCCTTTTTTTCAAATGTAATCACACATTTCTATTGGTTGAAAACCAACCCTTTTCCAAAAGTACCCTTCCCCCAACTTGACTTCTGCCTAGTACCCTTCCCCCAACTTGACTTCTGCCTGCTACCATAGCAACAGCTCATGGAACACTGCTGTGTGGAGTTAGGTCAGAAGTTCGCCAAACAATGTTTCAATTCCACAGAGCAAGAGTGCTTGACTTTTCAAACCTTACAGCAAATCCATAGTACTGTTCTTTGGTAACACATTTTTCTGTACCAATACAAAACATGCTTCTATAAATTTACACATACAGCCTAGTTTTTAGTGTAGAATGGTATGAAACAGCCAATCAGTTCTTTTTTTTTTATAAAAAAATATGTATGCCTCCATTTCCAAACTGTCTTTCATTTCTTTTTACCATTCTACTGAATTACACCTCCTGAGTGCATCCAGATCTCCTTTGAAGATGTTCACAGTGTGGATTGTAGGACACAGCTATGTCTTCTGGAGTGAAAAGTTTGCAGAGAAAACAGGTATTGTGAGAGACCTTGCTTTGCCAAATGTAGACATTAAATGGATTGGTCAGAGAGGGTTAAAGTGGCACCAATTGATGCCATTGGTGAAATCCTTCATGCAAATCCAACACCCTGACCTCATAATAGTGCACTGTGGTGGCAATGACCTAGGCACTTTGACTGGGGTAGGTCTGGAAATGCTTATGAAGGACACCTTTGCACAACTGTTTTCACTTTTCCCTAAAACTGCCTTTGTGTTTTCCAACATATGCCAAAGGCAAAAATGGAACTGGTCCAATCATTTCTGTCCGCAGATTGACAAAGCAAGAAAGCACGTCAACAAATCTGTTTCTGCTTTCCTCCGTGACTATGGTATGGGTTCCATTTACCACAACAACTTGCGTTACGACATGCAAGACATTTATAGAGGAGATGGTGTGCACTTCAATGATGAAGGGAACAGAGTCTTCCTCTTGAACCTTAGACTCTGCATCGGTACTTACTTGTAGGTACCACTAAAAAATAACTTCATAAACACAACGGCTCTTTTTAGAGCCCCCTAATATCTAAACTCTTAAATCTGCATTTCATTTCTTTTATTTTTTTTTTTGTTATCGTACGCTTACCGTACGCGTACCCCGTGATTTTTTTTAAAATCAATAAATGTTTTCTTTGTACTTTTCTGTCCTTCTTTGACCCCCTCACAAATGTAAGGGGGTCTGTAACTCTCCTCCTTGCCCCCTTTTCTTGTTATCACTCTTTTTTTTCTGAGTGAAACACACGAAATGGCAGCCGCCGCTTCCTGGTTTCGGCCGATTCGAATGTTTACTAAGATCTAAGAGCCAATCAGAATCGCGCTCGCGCACGCCACCGTACGCGTACGGTAAGCGTACCGTAAGCGTACCGTAAGCTGGCTCAGATATATATATTGATTTAAAGGCTATTTTCTCAGAATCTACTGAACAGATTTACACCAAACCTACAAAAGGCACTTCCTTGACCTGAGGACTACCTCTCTGCCAAATTTCTAGTAATTCTGTTCAGCCGTTCGGGCTGTAGCCCTGTCTAAAGGTCCTATGGAAAAATGCATGGGAAAAACGCGTTTTGGGACCCCCCTTTTATCTCAGCCCCCGCTTGACGAATCCCCCCGAGACTTTCAGGGTAGGAGCGGAGCGTAGCGCCCCACCTATTTTGAGAAATTCGTGAGGATTCGTCGACCGGCGCCAAAGTTATTCAAAATAGAAAGTTGCGGATTTCCTAT
The DNA here is from genome assembly GCF_964204655.1 of Triturus cristatus. Lineage (NCBI taxonomy): Eukaryota > Metazoa > Chordata > Amphibia > Caudata > Salamandridae > Triturus > Triturus cristatus. The sequence goes on along the minus strand of NC_140594.1, from coordinate 938,558,251 downwards.
GGAAACGTGGTCCTAACCATAACTACCTACTGGCGACCGCCAGTAGGTAATATATATATATTACCTACTGGCGGTCGCCAGTAGGTAGTTATAGTTAGGACCACGTTTCCATAGGAAAACCTCAACATTCTATTTTGAATAACTTTGGCGCCGGTCGACGAATCCTCGCGAATTTCTCAAAATAGGTGGGGCGCTACGCTCCGCTCCTACCCTGAAAGTCTCGGGGGGATCCGTCAAGCGGGGGCTGAGATAAAAGGGGGGTCCCAAAACGCGTTTTTCCCATGCATTTTTCCATAGGACCTTTAGAACGAGCTACAGCCCGAACGGCTGAACAGAATTACTCAAAATTTGGCAGAGAGGTAGTCCCTAGGTCAAGGAAGTGCCTTTTGTAGGTTTGGTGTAAATCTGTTCAGTAGATTCTGAGAAAATAGCCTTTAAATCAATATATATATCTGAGCCCGCTTACGGTACGCTTACCGTACGCTTACGGTAAGCGTACGGTGGCGTGCGCGAGCGCGATTCTGATTGGCTCTTAGATCTTAGTAAACATTCGAATCGGCCGAAACCAGGAAGCGGCGGCCGCCATTTTGTGTATTTCACTCTGAAAAAAAAGAGTGAAAACAAGGAAAGGGGGCAATGAGGAGAGTTACAGACCCCCTAACAATTGTAAGGGGGTCAAAGAAGGACAGAAAAGTACAAAAAAAACATTTATTGATTTTAAAAAAAATCACGGGGTACGCGTACGGTAAGCTTACGGTAAGCGTACGGTAAAAAAAATAAAAAAAAAATAAATGAAAAGCAGATTTAAGAGTTTAGAAATTAGGGAGCTCTAAAAAGAGCTGTTGTGTTTATGGAGTCATTTTTTTAGTGGTACCTACAAGTAAGTACCGATGCACAGTCTAAGGTTCAAGAGGAAGACTCTGTTCCCTTCATCATTGAAGTGCACACCATCTCCTCTATAAATGTCTTGCATGTCGTAACGCAAGTTGTTGTGGTAAATGGCACCCATACCATAGTCACGGAGGAAAGCAGAAACAGATTTGTTGACGTGCTTTCTTGCTTTGTCAATCTGAGGACAGAAATGATTGGACCAGTTCCATTTTTGCCTTTGGCATATGTTGGAAAACACAAAGGCAGTTTTAGGGAAAAGTGTAAACAGTTGTGCAAAGGTGTCCTTCATAAGCATTTCCAGACCTACCCCAGTCAAAGTGCCTAGGTCATTGCCACCACAGTGCACTATTATGAGGTCAGGGTGTTGGATTTGAATGAAGGATTTCACCAATGGCATCAATTGGTGCCACTTTAACCCTCTCTGACCAATCCATTTAATGTCTACATTTGGCAAAGCAAGGTCTCTCACCATATCTGTTTTCTCTGCAAACTTTTCACTCCAGAAGACATAGCTGTGCCCTACAATCCACACTGTGAACATCTTCAAAGGAGAACTGGATGCACTCAGGAGGTGTCTTTCAGTAGAATGGCAATATGAAAAGAAAGACAGTTTGGAAATGGAGGCATACATATTTTTTACAAAACAAAAAGAACTGATTGGCTGTTTCATACCATTCTAGAAAAAAAACTAGGCTGTATGTGAAAATTAAAAGAAGCATGTTTTGTATTGGTACAAAAAAATGTGTAACCAAAGAACAGTACTATGGATTTGCTGTTAGGTTTGAAAAGTCAAGCACTCTTGCTCTGTGGAATTGAAACATTGTGTGTCGAACTTCTGACCTAACTGCACACAGCAGTGTTCCATGAGCTGTTGCTATGGTAGCAGGCAGAAGTCAAGTTGGGGGAAGGGTACTAGGCAGAAGTCAAGTTGGGGGCAGGGTACTTTTGGAAAAGGGTTGGTTTTCAACCAATAGAAATGTGTCATTACATTTGAAAAAAAGGGGGAAGCACTGAGATTTGAAACTTACATGTATATGTGTGGAAAAATAGAGGGAAAGTTTGCCATTATCTGGTTCTGCTGAGAGGAGAGAGGTGAACACAACAGAGATCCTGGCTCTGATAATCTGCTGTTTGAGTGTCACATTTCTTTCACAACTAACTAATTTTAAAGGTGAGTTTACAGTTTGAGAGGGGATGTATGTGGTAACTTAAGAAATGAATAATAGAAATGGGAATTGTTTTTGTTGTAGTTACACATGGTGGTTTCATAATGTGTCAGTCTGTAAAAGTGATTTTCACTTGGCCCGAAAAAAAAAGAGCAGTAAGTGTGCTTTCAAATTGGCAAAGAAATTTCGTTTTGGCACTAATGTGAAAACATGACTCTGTGTGCATAGAAGAATTATAGGCAGAGATTTATTGCGTCTTGCTCTGGTGATTTCACAGTTGCAGTAGATGGAAAAGAGGAGCGAATTTTTGGGGGAAGAAGCAGAGGTTTAGCACACACCCATGTGCTTGCCATGTATAGTCATGCACAGTAATTAGAAGCGAGTGGGGTTTTCAGGTTTAAGTCTGTAATGCAAATACATTCAGCATCACTAAGGCTGGTTGCCCCTGCTGGAGTGTAGGCAGTCACAGAGAATACACACGGTGGTGGTCTGAAAAAAAACAGCTTGGACATGTGCATTTAAATAAATTTAAAAAAAAGGTTTCAGAATGTGTCAGTCTGTAAAAGTGATTTCAAATTGTAAAAAGAGATTTTCACTTGGCCCGAAAAAAAAAGAGCAGTAAGTGTGCTTTCAAATTGGCAAAGAAATTTCGTTTTGGCACTAATGTGAAAACATGACTCTGTGTGCATAGAAGAATTATAGGCAGAGATTTATTGCGTCTTGCTCTGGTGATTTCACAGTTGCAGTAGATGGAAAGGGGGAGCGAATTTTTGGGGGAAGAAGCAGAGGCTTAGCACACACCCATGTGCTTGCCATGTATAGTCATGCACAGTAATTAGAAGCGAGTGGGGTTTTCAGGTTTAAGTCTGTAATGCAAATACATTCAGCATCACTAAGGCTGGTTGCCCCTGCTGGAGTGTAGGCAGTCACAGAGAATACACACGGTGGTGGTCTGAAAAAAAAACAGCTTGGACATGTGCATTTAAATAAATTTAAAAAAAAGGTTTCAGAATGTGTCAGTCTGTAAAAGTGATTTCAAATTGTAAAAAGAGATTTTCACTTGGCCCGAAAAAAAAAGAGCAGTAAGTGTGCTTTCAAATTGGCAAAAAAATTTCGTTTTGGCACTAATGTGAAAACATGACTCTGTGTGCATAGAAGAATTATAGGCAGAGATTTATTGCGTCTTGCTCTGGTGATTTCACAGTTGCAGTAGATGGAAAAGAGGAGCGAATTTTTGGGGGAAGAAGCAGAGGCTTAGCACAAACCCATGTGCTTGCCATGTATAGTCATGCACAGTAATTAGAAGCGAGTGGGGTTTTCAGGTTTAAGTCTGTAATGCAAATACATTCAGCATCACTAAGGCTGGTTGCCCCTGCTGGAGTGTAGGCAGTCACAGAGAATACACACGGTGGTGGTCTGAAAAAAAAACAGCTTGGACATGTGCATTTAAATAAATTTAAAAAAAAGGTTTCAGAATGTGTCAGTCTGTAAAAGTGATTTCAAATTGTAAAAAGAGATTTTCACTTGGCCCGAAAAAAAAAGAGCAGTAAGTGTGCTTTCAAATTGGCAAAGAAATTTCGTTTTGGCACTAATGTGAAAACATGACTCTGTGTGCATAGAAGAATTATAGGCAGAGATTTATTGCGTCTTGCTCTGGTGATTTCACAGTTGCAGTAGATGGAAAGGGGGAGCGAATTTTTGGGGGAAGAAGCAGAGGCTTAGCACACACCCATGTGCTTGCCATGTATAGTCATGCACAGTAATTAGAAGCGAGTGGGGTTTTCAGGTTTAAGTCTGTAATGCAAATACATTCAGCATCACTAAGGCTGGTTGCCCCTGCTGGAGTGTAGGCAGTCACAGAGAATACACACGGTGGTGGTCTGAAAAAAAAACAGCTTGGACATGTGCATTTAAATAAAATTAAAAAAAAGGTTTCAGAATGTGTCAGTCTGTAAAAGTGATTTCAAATTGTAAAAAGACATTTTCACTTGGCCCGAAAAAAAAAGAGCAGTAAGTGTGCTTTCAAATTGGCAAAGAAATTTCGTTTTGGCACTAATGTGAAAACATGACTCTGTGTGCATAGAAGAATTATAGGCAGAGATTTATTGCGTCTTGCTCTGGTGATTTCACAGTTGCAGTAGATGGAAAGGGGGAGCGAATTTTTGGGGGAAGAAGCAGAGGCTTAGCACACACCCATGTGCTTGCCATGTATAGTCATGCACAGTAATTAGAAGCGAGTGGGGTTTTCAGGTTTAAGTCTGTAATGCAAATACATTCAGCATCACTAAGGCTGGTTGCCCCTGCTGGAGTGTAGGCAGTCACAGAGAATACACACGGTGGTGGTCTGAAAAAAAAACAGCTTGGACATGTGCATTTAAATAAATTTTAAAAAAAAGGATTCAGAATGTGTCAGTCTGTAAAAGTGATTTCAAATTGTAAAAAGAGATTTTCACTTGGCCCGAAAAAAAAAGAGCAGTAAGTGTGCTTTCAAATTGGCAAAGAAATTTCGTTTTGGCACTAATGTGAAAACATGACTCTGTGTGCATAGAAGAATTATAGGCAGAGATTTATTGCGTCTTGCTCTGGTGATTTCACAGTTGCAGTAGATGGAAAAGAGGAGCGAATTTTTGGGGGAAGAAGCAGAGGCTTAGCACACACCCATGTGCTTGCCATGTATAGTCATGCACAGTAATTAGAAGCGAGTGGGGTTTTCAGGTTTAAGTCTGTAATGCAAATACATTCAGCATCACTAAGGCTGGTTGCCCCTGCTGGAGTGTAGGCAGTCACAGAGAATGCACACGGTGGTGGTCTGAAAAAAAAACAGCTTGGACATGTGCATTTAAATAAATTTAAAAAAAAGGTTTCAGAATGTGTCAGTCTGTAAAAGTGATTTCAAATTGTAAAAAGAGATTTTCACTTGGCCCGAAAAAAAAAGAGCAGTAAGTGTGCTTTCAAATTGGCAAAGAAATTTCGTTTTGGCACTAATGTGAAAACATGACTCTGTGTGCATAGAAGAATTATAGGCAGAGATTTATTGCGTCTTGCTCTGGTGATTTCACAGTTGCAGTAGATGGAAAAGAGGAGCGAAATTTTGGGGGAAGAAGCAGAGGCTTAGCACACACCCATGTGCTTGCCATGTATAGTCATGCACAGTAATTAGAAGCGAGTGGGGTTTTCAGGTTTAAGTCTGTAATGCAAATACATTCAGCATCACTAAGGCTGGTTGCCCCTGCTGGAGTGTAGGCAGTCACAGAGAATACACACGGTGGTGGTCTGAAAAAAAAACAGCTTGGACATGTGCATTTAAATAAATTTAAAAAAAAGGATTCAGAATGTGTCAGTCTGTAAAAGTGATTTCAAATTGTAAAAAGAGATTTTCACTTGGCCCGAAAAAAAAAGAGCAGTAAGTGTGCTTTCAAATTGGCAAAGAAATTTCGTTTTGGCACTAATGTGAAAACATGACTCTGTGTGCATAGAAGAATTATAGGCAGAGATTTATTGCGTCTTGCTCTGGTGATTTCACAGTTGCAGTAGATGGAAAGGGGGAGCGAATTTTTGAGGGAAGAAGCAGAGGCTTAGCACACACCCATGTGCTTGCCATGTATAGTCATGCACAGTAATTAGAAGCGAGTGGGGTTTTCAGGTTTAAGTCTGTAATGCAAATACATTCAGCATCACTAAGGCTGGTTGCCCCTGCTGGAGTGTAGGCAGTCACAGAGAATACACACGGTGGTGGTCTGAAAAAAAAACAGCTTGGACATGTGCATTTAAATAAATTTAAAAAAAAGGTTTCAGAATGTGTCAGTCTGTAAAAGTGATTTCAAATTGTAAAAAGAGATTTTCACTTGGCCCGAAAAAAAAAGAGCAGTAAGTGTGCTTTCAAATTGGCAAAGAAATTTCGTTTTGGCACTAATGTGAAAACATGACTCTGTGTGCATAGAAGAATTATAGGCAGAGATTTATTGCGTCTTGCTCTGGTGATTTCACAGTTGCAGTAGATGGAAAGGGGGAGCGAAATTTTGGGGGAAGAAGCAGAGGCTTAGCACACACCCATGTGCTTGCCATGCATAGTCATGCACAGTAATTAGAAGCGAGTGGGGTTTTCAGGTTTAAGTCTGTAATGCAAATACATTCAGCATCACTAAGGCTGGTTGCCCCTGCTGGAGTGTAGGCAGTCACAGAGAATACACACGGTGGTGGTCTGAAAAAAAAACAGCTTGGACATGTGCATTTAAATAAATTTAAAAAAAAGGTTTCAGAATGTGTCAGTCTGTAAAAGTGATTTCAAATTGTAAAAAGAGATTTTCACTTGGCCCGAAAAAAAAAGAGCAGTAAGTGTGCTTTCAAATTGGCAAAGAAATTTCGTTTTGGCACTAATGTGAAAACATGACTCTGTGTGCATAGAAGAATTATAGGCAGAGATTTATTGCGTCCTGCTCTGGTGATTTCACAGTTGCAGTAGATGGAAAGGGGGAGCGAATTTTTGGGGGAAGAAGCAGAGGCTTAGCACACACCCATGTGCTTGCCATGTATAGTCATGCACAGTAATTAGAAGCGAGTGGGGTTTTCAGGTTTAAGTCTGTAATGCAAATACATTCAGCATCACTAAGGCTGGTTGCCCCTGCTGGAGTGTAGGCAGTCACAGAGAATACACACGGTGGTGGTCTGAAAAAAAAACAGCTTGGACATGTGCATTTAAATAAATTTAAAAAAAAGGTTTCAGAATGTGTCAGTCTGTAAAAGTGATTTCAAATTGTAAAAAGAGATTTTCACTTGGCCCGAAAAAAAAAGAGCAGTAAGTGTGCTTTCAAATTGGCAAAGAAATTTCGTTTTGGCACTAATGTGAAAACATGACTCTGTGTGCATAGAAGAATTATAGGCAGAGATTTATTGCGTCTTGCTCTGGTGATTTCACAGTTGCAGTAGATGGAAAGGGGGAGCGATTTTTTGGGGGAAGAAGCAGAGGCTTAGCACACACCCATGTGCTTGCCATGTATAGTCATGCACAGTAATTAGAAGCGAGTGGGGTTTTCAGGTTTAAGTCTGTAATGCAAATACATTCAGCATCACTAAGGCTGGTTGCCCCTGCTGGAGTGTAGGCAGTCACAGAGAATACACATGGTGGTGGTCTGAAAAAACAGCTTGGTTTCATAATGTGACAGTTTGTAAAAGAGATTTTCACTTGCCCAAAAAAAAGAGCAGTTTGTGTGCATTCAAATTGGCAAAGAAATTTCGTTTTGTGACTATTGTGAAAAGAAATGTAGTAATATATTTAAATACAATAAAGGATTTTTTTTTTAGTTTTTTTCAGGTATTACTGAAGAACAGTGAACAAAATTTAAGATGCCTACAAAATCTCGAGTTCAAAAAACGCTAAAAAAAAACTATATTTGAAGACAACTGGAGGACCAAAGTTAGTAGAAGATGCTGATGTTGGGAAAAAGAAAAAATCTTCTGGTAAGCAAAAAAAACAATTTCTAAACAAAATATTCAAAACAAAGAAAAATGTACAAAATGTCTGTTCTCAGAAAAATGTAACAAAACATAGAGAACAGCAAAAAAATGAGAATTTAGTTAATGCAAATATACCTTCTGCAATTGAAAAGTTTAACATAAACAGAAAAACAGCATTTAAAGAGATACGTAGAAAAATGTTTCAGAGAAGAGTTATGTCCAATTTGATAAAGGATATAAAGAAATATAAGCAAAAGGCTAAATATTACAAGAGAAAAAAAGAAATTGAAGCCATTGCAGCAAAAGCATTAGAATTAAAAAGGAAACTATTCATATTAATTTTGAATAGGATGCGTACATTAGATAAAATGGTTAATGTACTGAAATCACAAAGCAAAAGCAAAAGAGTAGTGAACAGAACAAACTTTTGTAAAGTGTTTTTAGGAAAGTGGATGCATAGTTCAAGTAGTGAACCTTTTTTTAATGAAGAGAGCTATTTTCAAAGTAATAGTTTGCTGCATGCAGTTGACACCAGAGGTCGTTCATACGAAGTAAAAAATGGTTGCATAATGGAGAAGGAGATAATGGTTCCAAGAGATGAGGTACAAGTGATGGCAGATGAGGCAATGGGGAGACGTCCTAAAGCCCCAGTGTACACTTGGAATTGTAGTAGTATTTGCACTGTGCGTCAGGAATCTATTGACAGATTTCGAGAGTTTCTAAGAGAATATAGTAAAAAAAGTGTAAAACAAAAGATTAAGGTGCTTCAAAGTCTGGATCCATGCAGAGTGAGAGAGAATACTGGTTTGCAGGGTCATTCTCTTGCTTGTCTATCTAGAAAAGTGTGCAATAGTGTTTTCCATCATTTTAGGATGCTGGCTGTTCATCATACTGAAATGAGAAAGTTTGTGAGACGGTTGTATTTTGCCAAAAGTCCAGCAATAAAGTTAAATGAATTGAATAGGGCTCTGTTCCGAGGAACGGTATCAGATGTAGAGAAGGTTGTTGATGAAATTCAGTTTTGTTACTTTGGTCCTGAACAAAACAGTGCAGAGAAGGACAGAGTAAATGAGGCAGAAGTGGAAGAGAATGTAGAACCTTGTGTAAGTAAGACATTTAATGATCACATAACAACATTTGCAATAATCTCTAATGAAAGACCAAATGTTACTTGTATTTGTTGCCGCAGAACTCATTATAGAAAACAAACTAGGAATGTTGATCTCTACAGAAAGAGTGAAAATGAAGATAATTATAAGTGGATGGATTTTGCCACATATATATTTCTTGAAAATTGTTTTGAATTGGGTGAAGATCAGCGTATTTGTAAATACTGCTACAACAAGTTAGAGGAAAATAGAATGCCGACCAGAGCTGTACATAATAATTTAGAATTGGATGCTATTCCTGCTGAACTTTCTGAATTAAATACATATGAGTCTATACTCATTCAATGTGTTCATCCGTTCCAGACCATAGTACGTATGGAGCCCAAAACTGGTAAATTACCTCCTTCAGATTTACTGAGAGGTTTAAAAGGTAGAGTGGTGTATTTGCCCTTGGATTTGAAAAAAAATATGGAAACTATTGATGCGGATACTTTGGAAACTGAACCATTAATTATTCTGGTTAATGGTGTACCTACAAAGAATAAGAAGATTTGGCAGGAGCTGGTAGATGTGCGGAAAGTACAAAGAGCAAATTTGTATTTGAAAAAAAATAACAAATGGTATGAATCAATTTATATAGAAGAAGAAGAAGAAGAAGAAGATTTACAAGGAGACACAGAAACACCAACTGGACAAATTGAAAAAGTGGACAAGTCAAAGGAAGAAGAAATTTATGAACATTTTAGCATACATCCTCTCCATTCGAAAGAAGTTATGGGAGACAATATTGATCTCTTTCAGATGAAGAAAGCAAAAGGAAATCCCGTGAGTGTATGGGAGGAGAGCTTGGAAGCTCGATGTTTTCCCCAGCTGTTTCCTAAAGGAAAAGGAGGACGATACGATGAACGTCCAGAACAGATTCCAGCTTCAGAGTATCGAACTACAAGACTATATGCTGAAGATCCCAGATTTCGACAAAGTATTCCTTATTTGTTCCATCTTTTATTTGAAAGCGACTTGTCTGCACTGTCTTATGCAGTAAATCACATTTTAAAAAGTGGAGTACATTTACAAAATGTGTCTGCTAAGGATTTTATGGAGAAAGTGCAGCACCGAGATGATCATTTGGAAACACAACTGATCAATCTGATGGCTTGTCAGCGTGGGACAAATGAATATTGGTACCGACGCCATGGTGAACTAAAATGCATGTTGCGCAATTTAGGAACACCAACATGGTTCCTTACCCTAAGCTGTGCCGAGTACGCTTGGGATGATTTACTGGATTTTCTACGAGAGGCCAATTCAAACATTAAAAACATCGAATACAAGACAGCAGGAGAACTGTGCTCATTGGATCCGGTTAATGTTTGCAGATATTTCAATCATAGATTTGAGGCTATGATGTCCTTCATCTGCAATAAAAAAAATCCACCCCTTGGAGAAGTAGTGGATTTCTTTTGGAGAAAAGAGTACCAGGCAAGAGGTGCTCCTCATATTCATATGCTGCTGTGGATCAAGGATGCCCCAAAGTTTGGAACAGATACTGATGAAGCAGTGTTATCTTACATTGAAGAATATGCAACATGTGCTATACCTAAAAGCACAGAAGAGAACAAGTTAAAGGAGCAAGTTCTACGTTTCCAAAGTCATCGGTGTGGAAAATACTGTCGACGGAAATACAAGAGCAAAGAAAAATACTACACTAAATGTCGATTTGGATTTCCTAGACCTGTTCTTACAAATGGAAGAGTCAACAGTTTTATGTCAGCTGTGAGACATACTATCACAAGAAAATCACCTAAGAATACCTACAACCTTAAAAGAAAAGAAGAATCAAAAAATATAAATGACTACAACCCAGTCATTTTATCCATGTGGAACGCTAACATGGATATACAGTATGTTGCTGACAATTCCATTGCTGTTGCTCGATAAGTAACGTCTTACATTACGAAATCAGAAAAAACAGAATTGAAGGAAATGTGGGAAGAGATTTCTCACGAGAAGACTGTCAGTAAGAAGCTGTACAGTTTCAGTTTGAAGATGTTATCGCATCGAGAAATTGGATCCTACGAATGTTCAGATAGGTTATCTTCTGCAAGTCTCTACTCGAAGTCAAGAAGAATAATTTGGGCAAGTTTAGGCCTTGCAGCAATGAGAAATCGGGTACTGAAATCTGTTGGAGAAATTGAATATTTGGCCGAGAATGACCCAGAAAGTACAGACATATTGAAAACAAACATGTTGGACACATATTATCCCAAGAGAAGTCATCATCTGGAGAACATGTGTCTCTATGAAGTGCTGCAGAACTACATTTATTCACGGAAAGCTGCAGAAGACATCAACAGTGGAAAATATAAAGTTGTTGGTGAAGAAGGATGTTTGGTGAAGCAAACCAAAGGAAGTTTAATAAATCACCGGAAGCTGAGTTGCGACACTACCGACAAGAAAGAATTTTACTACTTGGCTCTTTTACAGTTGTTTAAACCATGGCGTACAGAGGATGAACTACTGGGAGAATTCCAGAGCTATGAAGATTCTTTTAATGCTTGCAAAGACAGCATACAATGCAGTACATTCTCAACTTATCTGCAAATGTTAAATGAAGAAATTGAACAGGAAACTACAATTGCAGCAGAAATAGCTAGAGACAGTTCTCAGGACAGCCAAAGTTCAGGAACACACAGTCAAGATCCCCTAGGACAACCAATCGTTGAAAATGAAGCATCAATAGCCATGAATGAAGTGGAAACGGCTATGAATCAAGCTCAAGAAGAATTTATAGACTTAGAAAATTTGGAAAGACAACTGAATCAAGAGCAGCAACAAATTTATGAAGAGATCAAAAACAAAATTGATCACGGATTTCTACATATCAAAAAAGAGTGCTCATGCACATCATTTCATCCAATCAGGATGTATGTAAGCGGACAAGCTGGCACTGGAAAAAGTTTCCTAATTAAAGTCATCAGAAGCTACCTAAAGCAAAAAACGGATTCTACTTTGTCTTGTGTGGTTACTGCTCCAACTGGGTTAGCAGCATATAACATAAAAGGAATCACCTTACATCGTTTGCTAATGTTACCAGTGGAGCATGAGAACAAAATACAATTCAACAAGCTAACTGGAGAAGCATCCTTGGAAGTTTCACGAGTATTGAAGAAGATGCAAGTTCTCATTATTGATGAGGTGAGCATGGTATCAAACTTAATGCTTGCCTTTGTGCATTTAAGAATGCAGCAAATTTTGAAGACAGACTATGACGTGTTATTTGGTGGAAAACACGTCATAGTTTTTGGGGATCTTTTGCAACTTACTCCAGTTAAAGGACAACCAGTGTTTAATACTGTGACACATGAAGACACAAAGAAGTCATTGGGAAGCATTGGAAATACAAATATTTGGTCCTTCTTTGAGTACAAGGAACTTACAACTAATATGAGGCAAGCAAACGATGAAGAATATGGAAGTATTCTGAAAGATATCAGGATTGGACTACTCACAGATGTTGGGAAAAAAGCATTACAGAGTCGGCTGCTACATAATTTATTTCCAAAGGAAGAAATAGTTGCAGAGAAGATATACAAGAACATTGCAGAAAACAAAAGTGTCATCTGCTTAATGCCAACTCTACGTGAATGCTCAATATTTAATGAGGAGCTTTTGAAATTGGAAAAGGAAGACATCAGGAAATTGGAAGCAGTGGACAAAATTGAGGATGGAAGAATTACAGTCACAGTAACAGGCAAACTGAAAAATAAATTGGACTCACTAGAGAAGAACATCTCCAAAACAGCAGGATTAGAAAAAAATCTTTATGTTTGCATGAACTGTAGAGTGTTTTTAAGGAGAAATTTGGATGTTGAGAAAGGCTTAGTGAATGGAGCGATGGGAAGAGTTGTGGGTTTTATTAATTATCAGAAAAAAGAAGGAATTGAATGTTTACAGATAAAATTTGATCAGATAGAGGAAGTTAAAGACATTTGTCGTTGTTCAGTTCGTTTCATGCTTGTGAAAGACTTATATGTACGTAGGAAGCAGTTTCCGTTTTCACTAGCATATGCTGTAACTATCCACAAGTCTCAAGGATTGACTGTAGATTGTGCATTTGTGAACATTGGTTCAACTGTGTTCAAAGAAGGTATGGCATATGTAGCTTTGTCACGAGTCAAAACATTATCAGGTTTATTCATGATAGACTTTGATGACTCAAAAGTTAGTGCTGATACAAACTGTGTAAAGGAGTATAATAGATTAAGAAGAAGCTATGCTCCTCATTTAGGTCAGTATCCTGTGTTGGAGAAACGTGTAGTTTCTCGTAAAAGGAGAAATGAGAATATCTGTAATGAAGATATAGAGAAGAGGAAAAAAAAGAGGAGTGATGTAATTGCAAACAAAAAGAAAAAGGACAATGAAGAACAGGTTGTAGGATGTCATTTTGAAAATAGCTCTGGTGTCAACTGCTACGCTAATGTAGTGCTGAATGTTGCATTTTATCTGGAAAGTTTGCAAGAGCAGATAATAGTAAATCAGGGAAAAAGATTCTGTTCAGAGCTCAGTCTCCTTTTTCAAAAGCTGAGTAAAGATAAAACTCAAATAGAAAGTGCTACTGATATTAGAAAACTTTTAGATGTATGTTCAGGACGAACACAGTTTTCTCAAAATGAACAGCAAGATGCACACGAATTTTTGATGTATTTTCTTCAGGTAGTGGAAGAAGAAGGAGTTCCCATTGACATTTTTTTTGGTCTCTCTTATAAATGGGAACATAGTTGTGATAATTGTTATAATATATGTGGCTCTATTGTTGATAATGAAAGGTTTATTTATTTGACATTGCCAGAGAGTAAAACAGTCACTTTTGCAAAATTAGTTAAAGATGCTAATCATAGCATGAAATGTGGTGAGTGTAATTCTGACATGTTATCAACATTAATTTTAAGGGAATACGGACAGTATGTAATTTTAATGATGCAACGATGTAGAGCTGATGGATCAAAATTGGATACTTTAATAAAGAAGTTTACAGGACAGCAATTATCAATTTCAGGAAAAACTTTTGTAACTGTTGCAATAATTTTCCATGATGGACCTACTGTTACTTCTGGACATTACACAGTTTATCTAAAATGTGAAAAAGGCTGGACACTGTGTAATGATTCCCAATTGATTTTCAAACAACGTTTGCCTTTTGATTTACCAAATTCCTATCTAATCTTCCTGAAACCTAAATTTTAGAGAGATTTGGCAAGATCTGGACAAAATAATTTTACCATTTTACTGGATTACCATTGCAATTTTGTAGAAAAAAGATTTTTAAAATTATCATTTGGCCTAAAGGAAAGATAACCAATTGTAATGTGGACTTTTTTAAATTTTAATGCAATTTTCAAAAACCAATAATTTAGAGATAATCGGTAACTTCTGCACATTTTAAATTATGGAATGCTATTGGACTGCCATTGGAAATTTTTTCAAAAATGATTTAAAAAATTACTATTTGGCCATGTGGAAAAGTAAGCAATTCTATTGTGGACTAAATAAATTATTCAAAAAATTTTCGTGAACCAAAATGTTACAGAGAATTGGTGAGATCTGGACAGATTAAACTTTAGAATTTTAATGGTTTTCCCTTGGAAATTTATTCCAGGAAAAAAAAAAAAATACTATTTGGCCTAAAGGAAATAAAATCAGATGTATTTTGGAGTTATTTGAGATATAATATTGTGATTATACTTCTGAAACAAACATATCAGACGGTATTTTAAAGAAAAAAGTATTGTTTTTAGATGATATTTTTTTAGAATAATATACATTTCTGTAATGATAAGTTTAAGTGAGAAGAGATTCTGGGCTTTTTTAATACAATCTTTGTGATTGTTAATTTTTTTTGCCCGCTGTAAAATGATGAATGCAATTGCTTTCACAATTAATAGTGAAATGCAATATATTCTGAAAACAGCAAAAATAAGGCAAAAATATTTTTTGGTAAAAAATGTAAATATGTGTACTGTATTATAAAATGGATAAAAAATATTAATACTTTTTTCTTTATTTTCAGATCGATATAGAAAATTTTCGGAAACTACAACCATTTTAAAAACTATTTTTTAAAAAAACAAATGAATAAATATTTTTTTGAGTGAGTATGGTAAGTTAAAAATAAAAATTGTAGTCTCTCAAGGACTTTGTAATGAGATAAATGATTTTTAGTGTTTTTTTTAAAAAATAAAAAAAAGGTACGCTTACCGTACGCGTACGGTAAAAAAAAAAAAAAAGTTTTAAAAAAAAAAGAAAAAAAAAGATGAAAGATAAGGTTGGCTCTTAAAAGAACCGTTGTGTTCATGCAGGGACAGAGGAAAGAAAGATTGGGAATATTAGACGGTACGACAAGTGTGCTGATCTATTTTACTGTTCACCAGGGAAACACTGGTCTCCCTATAAGTAATTAGATCGTGACAAGTGGCGCACCGTACTTCAACCCTCGCAAACCGAGGGTTAATTTCCAGAGGGCCAGCAAAAGGAGATTCTCCCCCCACAGATGAAGGGCTCACCTGACCTGCAGAAGAAGGAGTCTGCCCTGCAGATGATGGTCCAGGCTGAGCTGCTGTGGATGTACTGGCTCGTCTTTCTGAAGAGTTACCTCCAAAAAGATGACCATGTGTCCTTCTGTGTACATCCTGGAGGTGTCTCTTCATGGTGTGATTCCCAAAGGAATACTTCCTGTTAGGATTACCTCTAGAAAGTACACGCTTACACAGCTTGCAAGTAACTAAGGGTGCATTCACCTTTTGCTGGCCTTCTGGAAAAGTAAAATAATCCCAAACATAAGAAGGCTTTACTTTCCTCGCTCTCTGCCTCAAGACAGTGCTGCTGGTGCTAGCCTCACTCTCAGAAGAGCTCTGCTGTTCTGCCATCGTATCCCAAAGACAAACCAGCTCCTTCTCCCAAGGGATCACAAGCAGAAATGAGGGGAATGGGTGTGGTGTAGGAGAGTTCTAGAACTGAAAGTAGTTTCAACCAATCAAAAGTTGTGTTTCAAGATCACATGACCTACCGTACGCTTACGGTACGCTTACGGTACGCTTACGGCAAAAAGTACGCGTGCGCGTAAAAAAGACACGCGCTTGCGCGCATGCGCATAACAGTCACTCCCCGGCACTTCCGCGTAACGTGCGTGTGTTGCGTAAGCGCGCACGCGTCCCACGCGCAGTACGCGCGGCTACGCAAAGTACGTAACTATACGCAAGCAGCGTAGATAGATTACGGACGTTGCGTAAACCGTACGCTTACCGTGAGCTTACGGTACGCGTACTATAAAAAAAAAAAAAAAAAAAAAAAAAAAAAACCTGGAAATAAATTTTACATGTTTATTTTAAAAAATATATATAAAAAAAATATTTAAGGATTTTAAAAATTTAAGCATAGTCTTTATAAAAGATAAGAAAATTAAATTAAAAATATGTTTGAAAAAAATGAAGAATAAAAAAAAAAAATAGCATTTAAAAAACCTTGCAAATTCACTGAAAAAACCATGGGTTTCACACACGTTATAGTTAGGAATTAGCATTTAAAAAACCTTGCAAATTCACTGAAAAAACCATGGGTTTCACACACGTTATAGTTAGGAATTAGCATTTAAAAAACCTTAGAAATTCACTGAAAAAACCATAGGTTTCACACACGTTATAGTTAGGAATTAGCATTTAAAAAACCTTAGAAATTCAGTGAAAAAACCATAGGTTTCACACATGTTATAGTTAGCTGGACATTTTACTCGTAAAAAACCAATGAAATTGCCCCGTTATAGTTAGTTCAGCTAACTATAACTCGCGCGCCCGCAATGCACTGCTGATGACGTCACATATTACATCACTCATGACATGGTCAGTGACATCACTCATGACATCACTGATGACATCTCAAATGACATCACTGATGACATCACTGATGACATCATCCTTGTGATAGAGTGGCAGACCTCCTCTCACCTTAATATAAGCTTTGATACACACATTCAAAAATAGAGACTAAAAATTTCAAAACAATGGACATACCAATACCAGTTACAACAACCTCTTCAGTAATTCTAAGATCCACATACACATCCACTCATTCACCAACAGTCCTATACAGTCACTCATACATGTACTCACTCATCATATGTACTCATACATCTATACATCCTGTTACACAATGCCACTCATCCATAGAGTTACTCACACACATAGTCACTCATGCTAATAAAGAATAAAACATACATTTACTTGCATATACAGTAATACACACACCACCATACTTACTTCTACGGAAACTTACACATACTTAGTCTTTTAAACAATCACTTATAGAAACACATACTTATTCATACAGGAACTCTTTCAATCTCTCCCTCTCACATATACTCACATATATACACCAATAGTCACATATACTAGTTAAAAACATATGTAGTTACTCCTGAAGACACTATTGAGACAGTCATTCACTCACTAACACACCCATACACACACTCATCCACCCATACAGTCCTGCACACATGCTGTCTTCAACACATACAAACAGTGAGTCACTCATTCATGCATCTATGCACTACGTAATACCCCCCACCGTACCATACAGACACTCAGACTGATACTCAAAAAAACAACTAATAACCTATATAGACACCCATGTAGCTACTCACCAACCCATGCAGCCACTTATACACAAAGTGAGAGATACACTTAATCAGTCAGTAACACAATCAATTTTTCAAAAACAAATCATCCATTTAGACACTTATATACCCATTTATTCTTCCATCGACCTTGAGATACACATATATAAAACATATTTAATTTTCAGAAAAACACACATTCACTGGATGATGTCATCAGTGATGTCATCAGTGATGTCATTTGAGATGTCATCAGTGATGTCATGAGTGATGTCACTGACCATGTCATGAGTGATGTAATATGTGACGTCATCAGCAGTGCATTGCGGGCGCGCGAGTTATAGTTAGCTGAACTAACTATAACGGGGCAATTTCATTGGTTTTTTACGAGTAAAATGTCCAGCTAACTATAACATGTGTGAAACCTATGGTTTTTTCACTGAATATATATATATTCACTGAAAAAACCATAGGTTTCACACACGTTATAGTTACGAATTAGCATTTAAAAAACCTTGCAAATTCACTTAAAAAACCATAGGTTTCACACATGTTATAGTTAGCTGGACATTTCACTCGTAAAAAACCAATGAAATTCCCCCGTTATAGTTAGTGCAGGCAACTATAACTCACGCGACCGCAATCCTCTGCTGATGACGTCAGATATTACAACACTGTATTTAGACACTTATTTACCCATGTCTTCTTCCATTAATCTTTAGCTATACATTTATTACAAATATTTATTTTTCATAAAGACACATATGTCATCAGTGATGTAATATCTTGTCTGAATTTGTTACTAAATTGGCTTCATATATTAAAGATACCAAGGACTTTTTAAATCATGTGGAAAATGTACTCTGGGAAGATAATTTTGTAATGATGACTCTTGATATATCAAGCTTATACACTAGCATCAGTCATAATCAAGGATTAGAGGCAATCAAGTACTTTTTGGACAATCGTCCAATTAATTTGGCAGAACACAATAATATGCTAATTGAGTTCGTGGGATTTTGCCTATGTCATAACATTTTTCTGTTCCAGGATCTTCTATTTAGACAGATACGCGGTACTGCTATAGGGACCTGCTTCGCCCCCAGCTACGCGAACTTGTTCGTGGGCTGGTGGGAGGAGCAGGTGGCCTGGGCAGAGAACAATAAGTATTGTGTGGTAAATTTAACTACCTAGACTTAATTTATGCGGTAAAATTAAATAAGAATAACTCAGTAAAAATAAGAGGCAGAATCCGTGGCATTTGAGGTTTTAAAATGGGTTTATTCCTTACAAAGGAATTGGTTCGAACCAGGCAATCGTATTCCGTCACCACTAAGGTTCGGGAAGGGATAGAAGCAATACTTTATTGACAGGTTGTCATATTTATAGTAAATGCATTACAGTGAAGACATATGCAGAAGGCGTTACTGCTGAGAAGAGAGATAAGAATACACATACGTAATGAAAAGGCGTTACAATAGGCGTGCATGAGGGCATGTACTAGAAACGTCATTATGATGATGACACAAGTGGGTGGATCCATAAGAGAATCCTGCAAAGTCAGCAGAAATACTTGCCAAATATGCGCGCACAGTAGCATGACGTGTGATTGACGTGTAACTGGAGAGTGAAGGGGACTTGACATTTAGCCCTACATGAGGAGACAGAAGTCTGGGATGTCAGAACAACCTAATCCCAAATCGTATCTAATATCTTGTGTTTAAGGAACTGTATTATCTGGAAAGAAAGGTCTCTCAGGCAGAGGCTATCCTATACTAACTACTAGTGCGTGTATAAGCGTCTACGTGTCTGCATGAGATGCGAGGGGCATGGGCCTACCATGGAAACAGAAGCCATGAATTACTTGCACGGAGACAGTAAGGCCGGGCCCTTTGCTCTGTAGCTGGAATGATGTTTACCTAAACTACTAGACAGGAATGCATTTCTCGAGGAGCGGAGCAGATAACTTGAAGGCTGAATACAGTCTTGGCAGGCAACAGGCCGGGCCAGGCACCGTTAGCCGCGCAGGAAGTAAGACAAAGGTCATGGATACAGATACAGGTCCAGGCTGGAGCATTTAGAGGCAGAAACAGGAAAAGCTCGATGGCAGAATTCAGGGCCTACCTTGCCAGAGCTGGAAAACGTGAAAAGTATACCATATAAAGACGGTGGCAAGGCATACTTAGGAACGGAATATCTGACCCATTCATGGCAGATCTGAAAGAGGACATGTTAACGTTGGACGCATATGTATTTGCGTCTTCATAGCTTGAAGTGGAGGGAACATACATGTACTTGTAGCATGTACATGGAGCCGTTGGGGTCTAAGATAGGGGACATAATTGACCATAAAAATTCATATTTCCTCATTCCCTCCTTGTCCCCTACGGACCCTTCATGAGATATCGATCCTCAGGAATCCATCAATCTGTTCATGTAACATCATTTGCTCTTATTTCTTCTTCCGGGATTTTGAACGAGAACTTGAACGTGGAATACATGATGTGGCACACAGGCCGCAAATCGCTGGTCCACATTGTAGACACAGGCAACAACTGAATACTATGAGAAGGCCAATACCTAGGAAGGATAGGACTTTCCATCCCCAGGCTGACAACACGCTCCAGAACCAACCGGACCATGTCCAGGTGCCTGGATTCTGATGTATCTGGCTTGCAATCTTATGAAGACGAGTTATGGCTTTATATACGGATGGCGCGTTTTCTGGAATGAAAACACAACAACTTGATCCGATGACTCTACAGGCTCCGCCCCTATCGGCCAGGATGACGTCAAGGACAAGACGATTTTGGAGAACAACAATCCGCATCGCAGACTGCTCCTCTGTTAAGTTGCCTAGGGCAGAGGTAGTTTCATTCACTACTGCTTCAAGGGTTCTGGTTAATCTACGTATCAGTTTACTATTAGAGACAACACCTATGTAAGGAAAGAGACCTTTATTGAAGTCTGTATATTGTTCCCATGCTGTTTCAGTGTAGTCAACAATCGGGATATCTCTCTGGGGTCTATTGTGTACTAGATGGGTGTTTCTATGATAATCAGGAGGGGCTAGGAAAACAGGTGGCAGAAGGAATGCAATGTAACAGGTACCATCCCAGTCTAAAGGTAAGCGTATAAATGCGGTATGACCACAAATGAAGTAGGAATGACGGGAAGCTCTAAATGTAGACTTGCCTTTATCACTAAATTCGATCACAGTAGTACATTTACTATGACCCAGGTGTACTGAACCATTCTTTCTTACACATAATTCACCTTTGACTGGTAATACTGACATAGCAGGCAAGACTAGTGCAGCTTCGGATTCAACATTCAGAATCATGAGGTTGAGTGTAAAATTACCTAATCCATAGACTTCATTTTCTAGGTCAGTTCCTGTCCTTTTGGGAAGTCCCTCCTTGTTAGGGTAACAGGTTTTAAGCAAAACTAAGTTCAGGTTTCCCCATACCCAGTTGCTCTGGTAAACTACAGTATTTGAACCTAAAGAATTAATCAAACTAAACCATGCGCCACAGGAACCATTATGTGTGAATGGATACGGAAAGAGAGGCAGAACTCCTTTGTATTTCTGATAGGGAGGGAGTCGGCCACATATCCAACAATTTGTAGCATTGCTGGCCTGATGGGAGTGATGTAACATACTAATGAATGTGTTGTTGCGCAGCGCAAGTCTATAGGGCAACTCATGTGAAGGTAATTCGCTAAAAGAATGTTCGGCAGTATCATTGTAAGCAGAATGAGCACGCTTGAAAATAGGATAGTATATGTGCAACAGTATACTTGCAGCAATAATCAACAAATTTAGAAAAAACATAATCAACAATGTCACTATACAGTGACTATGAAGTGATTTACAATATGCACGTTTCTTGAGCTGTTTCTGTCTATCTCTCTCTCGATTTCGGTCTAGAGGATACATGTCAGAGACTAATTCAACCGATTCACCTAGGAGAGGACTTAAACAATCAAATTGTCTGACTTGCTAGACCTTAGTTTCAGTTTATAGTCTTGGGAAGCAGTGTTCTCGACCAGGGGAAGTTTTGAATCAGTCTGTGGAGGGGGGCAGGGCTGAGAGTTCAAATCAGACGGTAGTCCATGAAATTTCTTGATATGGCTCGAGTGTAGCCAACCCTTGCGACCCTCGACCTTCACTGCTGTCCTCGTGGTCAGGAGTACTAATCTCGGCGTTTGCCAGCGAGGCTCCAACGGGCTCCTCCTGTCGAAATTTCTTATGAAGACAAAATCTCCGGGAACCACTTCATGGGGCTTCACCTCGGTGTTGTCGGGAAAGGCTGCAGCTACCTGTGAACGGCAAGATTGTAGTGCAGACATCAAGGAAGCAAGGTAATCTGTCAGCATATTACAATCAACATCAGTGATTTTACGAGGTATAGGCGTCCCCCACATATTTGGTGGCCTACCGAAGACCACCTCGTACGGGGATAGCCCTGTGCGAGAATGTGCTACCATTCTCATGTAAAAGAGTGCAACTGGTAAGGCTACTATCCAGTCGACGCCTTTTTCTCTACATATTTTTGAAAGTCGAATTTTCAGAGTTTGGTTGTGACGTTCCACGAGACCTGCTGCCTCGGGATGCCGGACACAGTGGAATTTCCATTGATAACCTAACAGGAGTGAAATGTGTTTCATCAGCTCGGATGAGAACGGTTGGCCATTATCTGAGTACACGATACGGGGCAAACCATACCGTGGGAAGAATTCACGAACCAGCTGCTTGGCAGTGGTCGGGGCAGTGTAATCTGAGACTGGATATGCTTCTGTCCAACGGGAAAGAGTGCATACAACTACGAGGACGTATTTGAATCCTCGACATCGTTCCATCTGGATATAATCCATCTGGAGGACTTCAAAAGGGTGATCAGGAGGTTGAAATCCACCTTGCTCTACAGGTACACCTTTACCTGGGTTGAACTGACAACAAATCATACAAGTACGGACTTTCTGTTTGGCTGCAGCTCGTAAGTGTTTATTAAACCAAATGTTTTGAATACTGTCTAACATAG
Source organism: Triturus cristatus (assembly GCF_964204655.1). NCBI lineage: Eukaryota > Metazoa > Chordata > Amphibia > Caudata > Salamandridae > Triturus > Triturus cristatus. The sequence continues at coordinate 938,535,921 of NC_140594.1, read as the reverse complement.
CTTTTTCTCCTAGATGTGCTGGACTATGTATTGTGTTAATGATAACTTGAACCATTGAGTCGGGGAGAAACCATGTAGATTTTCCCTTCGTTATCCATCCCTGATCTGTTTGGATCCCTCCTAGTTCAGTCCATTTCTTGGTTTCCTCTGGCGTAGCATGTGTCTGTATGTTAATTACATCAAGGGCGGGATCCCTAACTGTCATGCAGTGTGTCGGTGTCGGAACTATTGTCTTTGTCAAGTCAGTTGCATGAGTTCTATTCTGTACTGTTAGCTTAGCTGTTCGGTCTGCTAGGTCGTTACCCTGGGAAATGATATCGGTGACTTTTGTATGAGCCTTGCACTTCATGATAGATATCGAAGTAGGCAGATGTATTGCATCTAACAGAGCTTGAATGAGGGGACCGTGTTGAATGTTGGCACCGTGAGAAGTCAAATAACCTCTCTCTCGCCAAAGGACTCCGAAGTCGTGTACAACTCCGAATGCATAACGTGAATCTGTGTATATGTTGACTCTTTTATTTCTGGCTTGAATACAGGCTTGTGTCAGAGCGATGAGCTCTGCTGCTTGAGCTGATAATGTGTCAATACAATTTGTTTCAATGACTTCGGTGTCTGTCGTGACTGCGTAAGCGGCTACTAATTCTCCTGTACTTGTTCTCATGCATGACCCATCCACATAAAGTGTCAGGTCTGGATCTGGTAATGGGACATCTGTCAAGTCCTGTCTGGGTTTTGTCGTAATAGTAATGACTTCAATGCAATCATGTGCCAGTGGGTCTGTTCCACTTAATGGCAAAAGTGTGGCAGGGTTTAATGTACTGCAGCGTCTGATTTCTATGTGTGGCTGAAACAATGTTAATTCGTAACCTGTCAGTCGTGCTATAGTCAAGTGCTGAGTCTGAGTTCGGTTTAAAAGAACTTCCACGGAGTGTGGAACTTGCACTGTCAATTGATGTCCTAATACTATGGAATCGCTTTGTCTGATCGCTAAAGCTGTCGCTGCACAGAAAATGTGATAAGCTGGACCAGATATATAGACGATCTGTTTATTGTCTTTAGAGGTACTGAACAACAAGCAAATGAATTTGTTAGAGTACTCAATAACAATGATCTTAACCTTAAATTCACAGAAGAAATAAGTAAGACATCTGTGAATTACCTGGATCTGGTGGTATTCCCTGCGGAGGGCAGACTGTGCACGCGTTTGCATAGGAAACCCACAGCGGGTAATTCCGTGTTACATGTTAGAAGTTGCCATTCGGAAAAAACGATAACCAGTATTCCTTATGGCGAACTGCTTAGGATCAAGTGGAACTGTACACGGGACAGTGATTATCAACTCGCAGCTAAAGAAAGTGTAGAAAGATTCAGGATGAGGGGTTATCATAAGGAAATTCTTGATGAAGCGGTCAGAAAAGTGGAAGTGAAACCCAGAACTGACTTGATCAAAGATGAAGATCATACGATGAGACAAAAGAAAGAGAGTGATAATAAATTCAGAATAATAATTGATTATTCGGAAGATGCTCAGGATATTAGAGAGATAATGAGGAAGAACTGGCATATTGTAAAATCAGACCCTATAATAGGTAAAGATATGCCAAAAGCACCACTCATGACATTCAGAAGGGCTAAACACTGCGTGACGACTTAGTTCAGAGTCACTGCAGCAAAGAGAGCAGGATATTACCATTTGGAAAGATAACAGGTTTCTATCCTTGTCTCAAATGTAGAGCGTGCAAAAACAGCAAAAAGGTCACACATTACAATGTACCTGGCTTAGATCATCCCAGGAAAATTAATAAGTTGATGAACTGCAACACCTGTTTCACTGTATACTGTTTGGTCTGCCCTTGTGGCTTGCGCTACATAGGGAGCACCATACACCCCACAAAAGTGCGTATTCTAGAACATCTAAGGGCCATTAATAACAAGGATGTATCGTATCCGGTGGCAAGATATTTTGAATCATTCCATCAGAGCAACAGAGAATTGTTGAGTTTTTTCTGTATGGACCATGTGCCACTCAATGTTAGAGGGGGTGATAGACAGTTGCGACTAAGAAGACTTGAATCGAGATATATCATCGATACTCAGACCAAGATGCCACTAGGCTTGAACAGTGGGGAAGAGATGGCTGTTCATTTGTAGTCATAAATCTCTATGTATCGGATAGCTGTTCTTTTTTATATACATATTTCATTAGTCCTAAATAATGCACTAAGTCAATGGCAGCAATCACCCATTCAGGGTATAATTATAAGTTGAAATTCGTTAACCATTACGAATGCCCATGCAGGGCGTGATTGTTTTTCAATGTACGCATTCAAATGTAAGAATGATTTGCATGTTCAGTAATGGCTGCCATCGTAGGACTGAAGTAAGTCCTCTGTTGTTGTTCATGAGACAAGGCATGTATTTATGTTCACTGAAAGTCGACGCCGGTTGCAATTGACAAAGGCGGTAGCCGAAACGCGTTTTGCTGTGAGTTCTGTAATAAAAAATTCAGAACACTGTTCCCGTGAGTGCTGGTATCTGTTGGTGTACCGAGAGCTTGGACTGTACGCGGTGTCCGTCACCGCGTTGGAAGCACCAGATCGTGAGTGAAGGGATTAAGACGGAAAGTTGAGCTGGATATATATATTTATATATATATATATATATATATATATCCATGCTCGTGCTTGGTTGGTCGTTTGTTTGAAAAGCACTCGACAAGCACCAGGGTGTTCCAAGCATCACCTTTATTAAGCGGAAAGGAAAACGTCTCTCTGCTGCTTACACCGTTCCCACTGCGGACGCCGACGCGTTTCGAGGCAATCCTCTCTTCAGGGCTGGCCGTGGAAAAATGCACCTCCGATCACTCCCTGCTGAAAGCACCATGTGATATACCATGTGGTCGGTTGTCACCTGTGCGATGAGCAAAGTATTCTGGGCAATGTAGTGTCGGCTTTGAATAAGAGTGCAACTTCCTGCTGAACGGAGCCCCCAAATGAGCCCCGGCAGATTAACGTAGTCCTCAATTCCTTGGTGTTAGTCCCCAATTAGAGGCCAGCAGATGTTAGCCCCTGGGGCCCCCAGGTTCTCGGGGTGGTGCTCTTCGACGGCACGACCGCCGCCAATAAATCCATGCTCGTGCTTGGTTGGTCGTTTGTTTGAAAAGCACTCGACAAGCACCAGGGTGTTCCAAGCATCACCTTTATTAAGCGGAAAGGAAAACGTCTCTCTGCTGCTTACACCGTTCCCACTGCGTACGCCGACGCGTTTCGAGGCAATCCTCTCTTCAGGGCTGGCAGTGGAAAAATGCACCTCCGATCACTCCCTGCTGAAAGCACCATGTGATATACCATGTGGTCGGTTGTCACCTGTGCGATGAGCAAAGTATTCTGGGCAATGTAGTGTCGGCTTTGAATAAGAGTGCAACTTCCTGCTGAACGGAGCCCCCAAATGAGCCCCGGCAGATTAACGTAGTCCTCAATTCCTTGGTGTTAGTCCCCAATTAGAGGCCAGCAGATGTTAGCCCCTGGGGCCCCCAGGTTCTCGGGGTGGTGCTCTTCGACGGCACGACCGCCGCCAATAAATCCATGCTCGTGCTTGGTTGGTCGTTTGTTTGAAAAGCACTCGACAAGCACCAGGGTGTTCCAAGCATCACCTTTATTAAGCGGAAAGGAAAACGTCTCTCTGCTGCTTACACCGTTCCCACTGCGTACGCCGACGCGTTTTGAGGCAATCCTCTCTTCAGGGCTGGCAGTGGAAAAATGCACCTCCGATCACTCCCTGCTGAAAGCACCATGTGATATACCATGTGGTCGGTTGTCACCTGTGCGATGAGCAAAGTATTCTGGGCAATGTAGTGTCGGCTTTGAATAAGAGTGCAACTTCCTGCTGAACGGAGCCCCCAAATGAGCCCCGGCAGATTAACGTAGTCCTCAATTCCTTGGTGTTAGTCCCCAATTAGAGGCCAGCAGATGTTAGCCCCTGGGGCCCCCAGGTTCTCGGGGTGGTGCTCTTCGACGGCACGACCGCCGCCAATAAATCCATGCTCGTGCTTGGTTGGTCGTTTGTTTGAAAAGCACTCGACAAGCACCAGGGTGTTCCAAGCATCACCTTTATTAAGCGGAAAGGAAAACGTCTCTCTGCTGCTTACACCGTTCCCACTGCGTACGCCGACGCGTTTCGAGGCAATCCTCTCTTCAGGGCTGGCAGTGGAAAAATGCACCTCCGATCACTCCCTGCTGAAAGCACCATGTGATATACCATGTGGTCGGTTGTCACCTGTGCGATGAGCAAAGTATTCTGGGCAATGTAGTGTCGGCTTTGAATAAGAGTGCAACTTCCTGCTGAACGGAGCCCCCAAATGAGCCCCGGCAGATTAACGTAGTCCTCAATTCCTTGGTGTTAGTCCCCAATTAGAGGCCAGCAGATGTTAGCCCCTGGGGCCCCCAGGTTCTCGGGGTGGTGCTCTTCGACGGCACGACCGCCGCCAATAAATCCATGCTCGTGCTTGGTTGGTCGTTTGTTTGAAAAGCACTCGACAAGCACCAGGGTGTTCCAAGCATCACCTTTATTAAGCGGAAAGGAAAACGTCTCTCTGCTGCTTACACCGTTCCCACTGCGTACGACCAACCAGGCATGAGCTTTGATATATATATATATATATATATATATATTCACTTAAAAAACCATAGGTTTCACACATGTTATAGTTAGCTGGACATTTCACTCGTAAAAAACCAATGAAATTCCCCCGTTATAGTTAGTGCAGGCAACTATAACTCACGCGACCGCAATCCTGTGCTGATGACGTCAGATATTACATCACTGATGACATATGTGTCTTTATAAATAATAAATATTTGTAATATATGTATAGCTAAAGATTAATGGAAGAAGACATGGGTAAATAAGTGTCTAAATACAGTGATGTAATATCTGACGTCATCAGCAGAGGATTGCGGTCGCGTGAGTTATAGTTGCCTGCACTAACTATAACGGGGCAATTTCATTGGTTTTTTACGAGTGAAATGTCCAGCTAACTATAACATGTGTGAAACCTATGGTTTTTTAAGTGAATTTGCAAGGTTTTTTAAATGCTAATTCGTAACTATAACGTGTGTGAAACCTATGGTTTTTTCAGTGAATATATAAACATATAAATATATTCTGCATATCTATATAAATATAAATTCATGCAAACATATACATATATGCATACATATGCATGGTATGTACATGAAAGTTTGAAAAACTCTAATACAAGCAAAGCTAAAAAGCCACCTAATTACAAACAGAATTGCTTTAACTTAAACGAGGGCGAGACCTATTGCATTTTCAATGCTTGTTTACTTTGATTCCATAAAGAAGGCATTCAGATGTGTCCCACATTTTCCATAAATTCTGAATGGTAGCACTCTAGTTGCTCATTAGATCACTGTAGTAAAGCTACTGCTCACCAGGGAAGTCTGCTGCTGGTATTGAAAGTGCATGTTTCAGTCTGCATGTCAGAATTTTTTAATGAAATAGAAGAGGATTTGATAAGTCACTCAAAATGTGCCCTAATTTTTCTTTTTTCCTCACTAATCATAATTCCTATGGCAAAATGAACCTCCTCATTGTGTTCCTTTTAAATTAAACTACTCACTCTCTACTACTCACTCGCTACTACTTTCTACTACTCACTCTCTACTACTCACTTTCTACTACTCTACTACTCTCTACTACTCACTCTCTACTACTCACTCTCTACTACTCTCTACTACTCTCTACCACTCACTCTCTACTACTCTACTACTCACTCTCTACTACTCTCTACTACTCTCTCTCTACTACTCTCTCTCTCTACTACTCTCTCTCTCTACTACTCCCTCTCTACTACTCTCTCTACTACTCACTCTCTACTACTCACTCTCTACTACTCTCTACCACTCTCTACTACTCTCTACTACTCACTCTCAACTACTCACTCTACTACTCTCTCTACTACTCACTCTACTACTCACTCTACTACTCTCTACCACTCACTCTCTACTACTCTCTCTCTCTACTACTCACTCTCTACTACTCACTCTACTACTCTCTACTACTCTCTACTACTCTCTCTGCTACTCATTTTCTACTACTCTCTACTACTCACTCTCTACTACTCACTCTCTACTACGCTACTACTCTCTACTACTCTCTCTACTACTCACTCTCTACTACTCACCCTCTACTACTCTCTACTACTCTCTCTCTACTACACACTCTCTACTACTTGCTCTCTACTACTCACTCTACTACTCACTCTACTACTTACTCTCTACTACTCCCTACTACTCCCTACTACTCACTCTACTACTCACTCTCTACTACTCTCTACTACTCACTCTCTACTTCTCCACTACTCTTTACTAATCACTCTCTACTACTCACTCTGTACTACTCTCTACTACTCTCTCTACTACTCACTCTCTACTACTCTCTCTCTACTACTCTCTACTACTCTCTACTACTCACTCTCTACTACTCTCTACTAGTCACTCTCTACTACTCTCTACTACTCACTCTCTACTACTCTCTACTACTTACTCTACTACTCATTCTCTACTACTCATTCTCTACTACTCTCTCTCTGCTACTCAGTCTCCACTACTCACTCTCTACTACTCTCTACTACTCACTCTCTAATACTCACTCTCTACTACTCCCTCTACTACTCAAGCTCTACTACTCTCTACTACTCCCTCTACTACTCACTCTCTACTACTCACTCGCTACTACTCTCTACTACTCACTCTCTACTACTCACTACTAATTTTTCCTACTCACTCTCTGCTACTCTCTCTACTACTCACTCTACTACTCTCTACCACTCACTCTCTACTACTCTCTCTCTCTACTACTCACTCTCTACTACTCACTCTACTACTCTCTACTACTCTCTACTACTCTCTCTGCTACTCATTTTCTACTACTCTCTACTACTCACTCTCTACTACTCACTCTCTACTACGCTACTACTCTCTACTACTCTCTCTACTACTCACTCTCTACTACTCACCCTCTACTACTCTCTACTACTCTCTCTCTACTACACACTCTCTACTACTTGCTCTCTACTACTCACTCTACTACTCACTCTACTACTCACTCTCTACTACTCCCTACTACTCCCTACTACTCACTCTACTACTCACTCTCTACTACTCTCTACTACTCACTCTCTACTTCTCCACTACTCTTTACTAATCACTCTCTACTACTCACTCTGTACTACTCTCTACTACTCTCTCTACTACTCTCTACTACTCACTCTCTACTACTCACTCTCTACTACTCTCTCTCTACTACTCTCTACTACTCTCTACTACTCTCTACTACTCACTCTCTACTACTCTCTACTACTCACTCTCTACTACTCTCTACTACTCACTCTCTACTACTCTCTACTACTTACTCTACTACTCATTCTCTACTACTCATTAACTACTACTCTCTCTCTGCTACTCAGTCTCCACTACTCACTCTCTACTACTCTCTACTACTCACTCTCTAATACTCACTCTCTACTACTCCCTCTACTACTCATGCTCTACTACTCTCTACTACTCCCTCTACTACTCACTCTCTACTACTCTCTACTACTCTCTACTTCTCACTCGCTACTACTCTCTACTACTCACTCTCTACTACTCACTACTACTCTCTCTACTACTCTCTACTACTCACTCTCTACTACTCACTCTCTACTACTCTCTCTCTACTACTCTCTACTACTCACTCTCTACTACTCTCTACTAGTCACTCTCTACTACTCTCTACTACTCACTCTCTACTACTCTCTACTACTTACTCTACTACTCATTCTCTACTACTCATTCTCTACTACTCTCTCTCTGCTACTCAGTCTCCACTACTCACTCTCTACTACTCTCTACTACTCACTCTCTAATACTCACTCTCTACTACTCCCTCTACTACTCACGCTCTACTACTCTCTACTACTCCCTCTACTACTCACTCTCTACTACTCCCTACTACTCTCTACTTCTCACTCGCTACTACTCTCTACTACTCACTCTCTACTACTCACTACTAATTTTTCCTACTCACTCTCTGCTACTCTCTCTACTACTCTCTACTACTCTCTCTCTACTCTCTACTCTCTATTACTCATCCTCTACTCTCTACCTCTCTACCTTTCTCTACCTCTCTCTCTACTACTCTCTACCTCTCTACCTCTACCTCTCTACCTCTACCTCTCTACCTCTCTACCTCTATCTCTCTACCTCTAACTCTCTACCTCTACATCTCTACCTCTCTACCTCTCTCTACCTCTCTCTACACGCACACATATGCACATATATGCATTTATATATATGTATGTGTATATATACGTATATACATACATATATAAAAATATATATAATCTGCATATCTATATAAATACAAATATAAATGCATGCATACATATACAGATATGCATGTTATTTACATGAAATTTTGAAAAACACTAATAAAAGCAAAGCTAAAAAGCCACCTAATTACAAACAGAATTGCTTTAACTTAAACGAGGGCGAGACCTATTGCATTTTCAATGCTTGTTTACTTTGGTTCCATCAAGAAGGCATTCAGATGTGACACATTTGCCATAAATTCTGAATGGTAGCACTCTAGTTCCTCATTAGATCACTGTAGTAAAGCTACTGCTCACCAGGGAAGTCTGCTGATGGTATTCAAAGTGCATGTTTCAGTCTGCATGGCAGAACTTTTTAATGAAATAGGGCACATTTTGACTTCTCAAATCCTCTTCTAAGTTTTCTTTCTGCAGCACTAGTCATAATTTCTATGGCAAAATGAACCCCCTCATTTTGTTCCTTTGCAAATTAAATGTTTAAAATGTTACCACTTTATTCCAATCAAGATGGCTGCAGGTGTGCCATACCTTTGTCATAAGTAAGACTGTTAGCGCTCTAGTTGTTCTTTAAAACACTCTGGGATTTCTGTCATTGGGCTATACTTGGGCTACATCTCGGTGATATTTGTGCTACATTTGGGCTCTTTTGTCTCTGGTGGCCATCTTGGGAGACTTGTTATGAAGTTTCCTAATTTCCTCATTTACTGCAGTCTCCTCAGCAGGCATACTGTCAGTTTTTTACTTTGATTCAATGAAGAAGGCATTCAGATGTGTCACACATTTGCCATAAATTCAGAATGTTAGCACTCTAGTTGCTCATTAGATCACTGTAGTAAAGCTACTGCTCACCAGGGAAGTCTGCTGCTGGTATTGAAAGTGCATGTTTCAGTCTGCATGTCAGAATTCTTTAATGAAATAGAAGAGGATTTGAGAAGTCACTCAAAATGTGCCCTAATTTTTCTTTCTGCAGCACTAATTATACATTCTATGGCAAAATGAACCCTCTCATTTTGTTCCTTTTTAAATTAAATGTTTTAAATGTTACCACTTTATTCCAATCAAGATGGCTTCAGGTGTGCCATACCTTTGTCATAAGTAAGACTGTTAGCGCTCTAGTTGTTCTTTGGAACACTCTGGGAAGCTGCAGTAGAACACAAAGGAATCAACTGACAGTCTCTGCCCTTGTTGGATGTACATGTTTTACTGAGAATGTCAGACTTCATTCTCACATGACTGAGAAAGATAATGTGAATTTACAGAAAATATGCTCTCAGTTTAGCTTATAGATCACCTTCTAAACCTCTGTGGGAAAAGCATGTGAAAATAGTTTTCTCTCAAACATGATTCATGATATCCCAGCAGAAGGCTTTTTCACATGGTAAAATCACCTTAGAACATACTACAATTCCTAAAATGAGTATGGTACCATCAACAAATGATTTATAATGTAACTAAAGTCTTAAAACCTTCTATTAACTGCAATGCTTTTTAATGAGGTGCTATCATGTATATTGGTCCCAAGATGGCTGCCAACACTTCTTGGATGAAGTGCTGACAGCCAATCAGATCTCACAATGAGATGTGTGGTTATGCTCTGCCCAGATATGTATATGATTTTACTTTTGATTTTCTCAGGAACTACTGAACGGATTTACACCATATATGCAAAAGGCACATGCCTGACCTGAGGACTACCTCTTTGCCAAATTTCAAGTAATTCTGTTCAGCCGTTCTGGCTGTAGCTGTGTCTAAAGTCCTATGGAAAAATGCTTGGGGAAAACGCATTTTGGGACCCCCCCTTTTTCTCGGCCCCCGCTTGACGAATCACCTCGAGACTTTCAGGGTAGGAGCTGAACGGAGCGCCCCATTAGTTTTGAAAATTTCGCGAGGATTCGTCAACCGGCGCCAAAGGTATTCAAAATAGAATTTTGAGATTTCCTATGGAAACTAGGTTGTAACTATAACTATCTACTGGCGACCGCCAGTAGATAATATATAAATATATATATATTTATACATATATATATTCTAAAAATGTGTGCTAAAAAATGCGTGGTAAAGGTACAACATGGTAAAAAACCTTGTTACAAAGGCTGTTTCCCATCCCTAGTTCACTTAATTGTGTAATTCAACAGGCCATTTGGCCTATTTCTTAAATCTTGACTTGGTATTGCCGTACCTTACATTTCCAATTACTTTGTCATAATATTGGATCTTTTCTTCTGGGCCTTGTCTGGGTATTATTATACCATTTATTTCTATTTCGAATTATGTTTTAAAGATAGGTTGATCTTTTTTGGCACACTTATTCCACAGCCTATTTCTATAGTTGCTCTGCCTTTTGGCACAGAAGGTTTCACAGAAGACGTCCCCGTTCCAGAGGGGACTTATATGACTCCACTGATGTCACAACCGTAGTCGATGTCATCATGAAGTTGTAAGGTAATGTCCCCCGGCGCACAAAGGGACAGCTGAAAAATGTCCAGATCCAGTCTGATGCTTGGGGAGAATTCAAAAGTTAAGGAATCTGTGGCTAGACTGTTTCTCTACCACAAAATACGTTATTGAATGCAAGTAACTTGTTCTTCTATTCTATGTAGTAGTATTTTGAGAGTGCTGCCATTTATGTGAACAGATATATCCAAATATTCACTATGATCTCTACTTATTTTATATGTGAATCTAAGATTGAGATCATTAGTTTCCAAGATGTTGATAGATTCTTCAGCAAGTTTAGTGTCACTTTCCCAGATTAGGAAAAGATCATTGATATAGCTTAATCACATGGGGATTTGATTGATATATCGCTCATTGGTGTCTATACAGATCACCTGTTCCTCCCTCCAAGCAAGGAAAAGATTTGCAAAGCTGGGGGCCAAGCAGGTTCCCATCGCAGTCCCAAAGTGTTGGCGATATAAGATAATTTAAAACAGAAAAATATTTTGTTCTGAATGTAGGAAAGAGCCTGTTTTTTGCATGGTTGCCCCCACTTTTTGCCAAACTGTTGATGTACTTTGACTGAGTGTTCCCTGGGTTCCTGCCAGCCAGGTACCCAGGACCTATGTTCTTTCCCTAAATTGTACTGTTAGAGAACACAATTGGCAACTCTCTGGCCACATGTAAGTCCCTGGTAAAAGGTATCATAAGTACCAAGGGCAGTGTGATGAGGGAAGGTCTCTAAGGGCTGCAGCCCTTATTCTGCCACCTTTAGAGGCCCTGTAACTTTACACACACACAGTGCCATTGCAGGCTGCTTGTTTTGTTGCAGAGCAAAGTGAAGAGTCGACATGGCATACATCCCTGTGTGCCCTGCCTGTAATAGATAAGCCACCCCTCTAGCTGGGTGCACTATACCAGTGGTGATGGTACAGGTACCTGAGCCCTGGACCCCTACAGTGTCTAAGTCAATTCTTAGACATTGTAAGTGCAGTAATGTCATAAAGAGTATATGGTGCTGGAAGATTGTCATTACGAACTCCACAGCACCATAATGGCTTCACTGAAAACTGGGAAGCTTGGTATCATCTTTCTCAGCACATTAAACCCACACTGATGCCAGTGTGGGATTTAATGGAAAATGCACTCAGAGGTTATCTTAGAGATGCCCCCTGATTAACGACTTAAGTCTAGTGTCCTGGCTGAGTGGCTGCTCACCAGCTGCCACCACCAGACATATTTCTGGACCCCTGGGTTGAGAGCCTGCTGCTCTCGGGGTCCTGAAATAAAGCACATCTGGGGACGAGGGGCCAAGCCTCCTCCTCAGGATGGGCAGGGTCCATGAAGGGGAATCTTCAAAGGCTTGCTGCCTTTGAGAGCTATCCCAGCCATTTGCTGCTCCCAGCAACTGACCCCCACTGGTTCTGACCCCCTCTTTGAATGGGAGAATCAGTGGGAAGACCAAGTTAGGAGGAGAGGTGTGCCCACCTTTGCCAACCCCACCCCTCGGTTGGGGTGGCGAGGTGAAGCACAACGCTCAATCCCTGCCATCTTGCAGATGGCGGGAGCCAGCCAAAAAGAGTGAGGCTTATGCCCCCTCCCACTAGAGGCTGGCATAATAGGGGGTGGAACCACCCCAAGGAAGAAGCCTATTGGTCTCAACTTGTACCTACGTGTAACACCCCTAAATCTAGTATTTAGGGAAACCCTGAACCTTGCCTCCTCATACCAGAGCAGAAAAGAAAAAGCAAGAAGAAGAAGGACTGAACAGCCGTGTGAAGAGAAGAAGAGGATGACACCAACTGACTTGGCCCCAGCCCTACCTGCCTGTCCCAACCTCAGAATCCTTTACCACAACCTCGATGTGTCCTGCAGCTAGTAGTCCTCGAGAACCCAGAAAACCTGCCCAGCGTTGCAACTAAAAAAGACTTGGTCTCCCATGAGTACTGGACGTGCTCAAATGTAACCGACACTGACTCCGGCTGACTCCGTGAGTCTCCCCCACTCCGCACCTGGCGCCCTGAGCCAGAGTGGACCAACCCCCTAAGGAGGTCCACCCAGCATTCCTAGCCTGGATCCCAGGGACCCCTGAACCTCCACAAGCTCCCAAATCAAACCTGAAACCAAGAACTGAAAGGTCCCCTCAACAACGACCCAAAGCGACACCCTGATCGACTCCTTAACCGAAGCGTTCTAGAAACAACAACAGTGTCTGTCTGACCAACTCTGTCACCGCATGCTTGCGGTCAGAGGGTGATGCCTCCCAAAGCCCCATTCGCCTCCACAGCAGCTGACCGACTCCGAGGGACCCATAACCGACTCTGTAGCATCAGCCAAGACCGCATCCTACACCCGGCCTTCCCTACGCCACTGTTGGTGTAGTTCTTGTGTTGACCATTGGGCCCTAAAGTGCTGATGGTGGAGGTACCCCAGGAGCTTTTGGCCCCCAATCTAGTGGCCTGCTCGCCGCTGTTCCAAATCCCACAACCGTTCTTAGCCCGTTGGCTGTGTGGTACATACACTCTGCACCTGGCCACCTCTGTGCTGCTGGCGGTGCAACTCTAGTGCTGATTTGACTGAATCCTACCCGCTGACCCATAAACTCAGTTCTGATTTTTCAGGACTAAATATGGCTCGCGAGTAAGACTGTGAACCCCCTGTATTAAATTTTCTAAACGCATTGACTCATTTTTCTCTCCCACAGTAAATGTATCAGCCTTGTATTTAGAGATGCCTGGCTGTGTAAGAAATGTAATTGCACAGTAATTCTGACTATCTGAAAATACAAAGTAATTGTACTGTAACTAATTCATTGCATTCAAACTGTATTTCTACTGTTTATGCTTGCAAAGTATTTCTATATTTACCTGTACCAGGCCAGGCTTGGTTCTAGGAAATAAAAATAACTAAATATTATTTTTGTACAAACCAATTGGTCGGAGTTCAGTCCTTGAATGTGTGAAATCATCTCTTGCCTGAGTTCTACAATAAATGCTTAGCTATTCCCTCTGAGAAGGCCTAACTGCTTGCCTACACTACCACAAAACAGTGAGTAAGGTACTGTGTACTTTAATCTCAGCCTACCCTTGGGGATCCCCGGGACTCTGTGCACACTATACCTTACTTTGGTATAGTATATACAGAGCCAGCTTCCTACACTGGCCACAAGAGCATCATGTGCTTAAACACATTAGTATGCTAAAACAGAGAGATCGATCTGTCCTGGAAAAATACATGCAAACATCCACTCCCATTTTCTGTTCAATACATGTATACAATGAGCATATGTCTAGGGCAATCATACAGTAAGACTCCTACCACTTGATGTCATGAATTCATGTCTGAATCCCTTACGAATACATTACCGCCCTTATCGGATGGTTTGATTACTATAGTGGAATCTTTCATCAGATCTTGTAGGGCTGTTCTTTGTTGTCTGATTACATTATCATATCTGAGAATATCAGTGGTGTTGCAAACTTTCTAAAGATCTGGAATCATTACACTGTGGAATGCTTCTATATTGTCATGTGTCCTGTTTGGATTTAATCTAGACTTGTGTTAAAAACCACTAGATGATGCAATATGTTTCATGAAGCCCAAGCTTTTAAAAGTGGCACAGGCATTTTCAACAGTGGAATCATCAAAAGTTCGCTCAAGATCATGTGCCGTAAGAATAAAAGCAACAACCTGCAAATTAAAATTAGGGGATATCAAATCACTTATCACATGCATATGTGTGATTGGAGGCTTTAGACATCGCGTGCATTTCATGACATTTAATGTTCGTACATACAAAAAAATCAATTCTTGTATTGGTATAGTCCATGTCTGTAGCTGGTCAAAAAGACAAACTACATTTTAAGATTGATTCACCTGTCAGAGATAGTTCACATGATGGAAAATTGATTACAGATTTGTCTTTTTCTTTATCAATGTCCATTTGATTTGAAATCTTTTTTCTTGAGGTAACATAGCTTGTTCTTATTTACTGCAGAAATAAACAACGTAAGCCTAACACAATCCAACACCAATTTATAAAAATATATAATAGTTTTTATCTTCAAAACAATACAAAAACGTCAAATCCAATGTAGAGAACCGGAGATATGAATTTTTAATAATTAAACATAAATTGTGCATTCCAGCACCAAAAGGTTTAAAGTGCTGTTCGCAGCTAACTGATTGCGCTGGACTGAAACAAAGTCAATGTTTTAGGCCGACAGTGATGGAGCATGGGTCAGATAGGCTGAGAGTTAGGTCCAACTCAAAAGTTTATTGTCTGACTTAGCACCTGATTATGATCTTGGAGGATGGAATGCGCCGTCACAAACCTGACGGATATCCTGTATGTACAAATTACAAGTTCCATAGGATATAATGGATTTGCAATTTGGTGGATTGGGATAGCCGTCTCGTTTGTGACGGAGTAACCCTGCCAGCCAAGATCATAATCAGGTCCTTAATCTTTTTTTTAGCTTTTACCTCGACAACGAGTCCTTGGGTTCCTCAGATTTAGAGTTCCAGCGTGGTCAGGCTGATTTGTGAGTCAATGGCGGCGGCTCGACATCTATCCGGTCTGCTCCTGGAGTTTTTCTGCAATACTTAGAAACAATCAGAGTTCAAAGTTTGGAAACTTTTTGGAGAGTTCCTTTGGGGAGAATAAGTATCCACAAACTCAGGCCAAGGGTTCAGAGATTCTGGATTGCCTCTTGGGGGCTAAGACTCAATTTACTACATTGCACCTGCACAGTCCAGGAAACATCCATTTGAAACTGGTCTGTACCCCTCTTGCCTCTTTCTGAACCCCTCTTCCCTCTTTCTGTACCTCTCTTGCATCTTTCTTCCCCCTTACCTCTTTCTGCATGTGTTGCTTTTTCTGCACCTCCCTTGCTTCTTCCTGCCTCTTTCTTCACCCCTTTTCTTGCACCTATCTTGCCTCTTTCTGCAGTTCTCTTGCCTCTTTCTGAACTCTTGCATCTTTCTGTACCTCTTCTGGTTTTTCTGCGCTTTTCTTGCTTCTTTCTGCACCCCTCTTGCCTCTTTCTGCACCTCTCTTGCTTCTTTCTGCACACTATTGCCTCTTTCTCCACTCTTGTACCCACTTTCTGCACCACTCGCCTATTTCTGCATCCCTATTCCCTTTCTGCACCTCTCTTGCCTATTCCTGCACCCCTCATGCCTCTTTCTGTACCCCTGTTTCATCTTTCTGCACATCTCTTGACTTTCTCTTTTTTTCTTGGGTCTTCGGTCTTTCTGAACCCCTCTTGCCTCTTTCTGTACCTCTTGTCGTGGCTTCCGGCTTCTTGAACAGAATTCACCAATATCCACAGGAGTGAAGTGAGAGTCTTTCCTCTCCCCTGAGATACCATCACCCTTTGTTAGTACAACAAAAGAGGGTAGAGCGGTATCCCCAGGGAGCGAAGAAACAAGGATGGGCCACCAGGAAACGTCTTGACCTATCTTACAGGAAGGTGTAGCGGCTCAGTAGGTAAAAAGAAACCTACAGCAACAGACAAGCATAAAGGGACAGGTTAAGGAAAACACCCTATTCAATAACAGGCTACAATAACTCTAATATAGGTCTGAAATATGTACCTTCACACACTTACACTGGAAACATCAGAATGGAGCTTGAAAACAGAGTCCCTATTACATCCAAAAAGAATTTTGACAAAGGCATACGTCTGCCTATCTTCACAGAACAAAAATAAAAAAACAGATAAGCCATCATCAAATTGTACTCCAAAGAGATAAGGCTTTGAAAGTTCACTGCGCTTGCAAGCTCTTTGTTACTGTAACGCCCTGAACGTCTCAGGATCGTTTAACAGACACGATAATGAGAACGCAACCACTTGTGAAGGTTTAGTTATTTTAATGAAGGCAAAAATAATACAAGGAATAAACAAAGGTTATAGTCACTGGAATCCTCCAGGCTAAGTACGTTACCAGCCCACAGCACGGATGGTCCTAACCGTCCTCTGCATATACGCCGATCCCGGCGTATGCCAACAGAGGGCAGAAATGAAATGGCCGACAATGCCAATCGGTAGGCTGTGAGGGGCACGAAGAGTGTTGGGGAGAATCGAGGAGTCAGGGAAACACCCAGCCGGGGTCTCCACCTGAAGGGAGCAGCCGCTCAACCTCTTCCTCAGACTGCACCGGGACGCGGAGTCACCTCCTGGTGATGCGTCACCGATACCCCAATCACAAGCAAAGAAGACTGAACCGAGAGCAGCCGCTCGATCGATCCTGTGGACTTCCGAGTCTGTAACGCGGCAAACACCTCCTGGTGTGCGTTACAACTGGCAGTCCCTGTATCTCTGGTCGGGCTGGGAGTTACGACTCCAACCAGCAAAAGCGCCACTGCGCTTTGACTCAGCCGAGTCAAAAAGCGAAGCTCAATGGTTATCCGGTAGAGCTTCCGGGTCCTTCACATGTGACGATGGGGCAAGACACGGCCCAGGGAGTAACGACTCGACCTACCTCCGTTCTTGCCTTACTGGAGCACCACTCCTGAACACTGCTCTTCACTAAGCAGGTACGTCGGTGTAAACACAATATCCGACAGCGTTGTACCTCCCGGTTCCTCCCTTTATAGGGCGTTGTTTTCCTTGAGTTATGTAACAGCTCTCCTGTTTACATAAGGGCGTGTTTTCCTTGAGTTATGTAACAGCTCTCCTGTTTTACATAAGGGCGTGTTTTCCTTGAGTTATGTAACAGCTCTCCTGTTTACATAACCTCTCAACCGCTAAGCATCCTGGGAGATGTAGTCCGTTTTCGCTGGTTACCGTGTTCCTCCCCTCGCATGACAGGAATTCTTGACAGTACATCCTCCCTCTCAGCGGCTCCCCACGGGTCCAGCGCTGGCAGGAAAACGCCGATGGAACAAGGAGACCAAGCGCGGAGCATGAACCCCTTCAGCCGGTTCCCATGACTGCTCCTCCGGGCCATAGCCTTTCCACGCAACCAGGTACCACAGCTTCCCCCTGCGCCATTGGGACGCCCGTATGCCCGACACTTCATACTCCACCTCCGACTCCACGCATACCGGCCTAGGTGTCCCAGACGGCTTGGAGGGTGCTGGTTTGAGCAATGATACATGAAAGACAGGGTGTATCCGCAATGACTGGGGCAAGCACACCTTCACGTTCACGGGACCCATACACTTGGTAATTCGATAGGGGCCCATGTACTTGGGATGGAACACACTGTTCTTTCGAAACCTCATGTTTCTTGTGGATATCCAGACGTAGTCTCCAGTGCGGTACAGTGGCCCGGGCCTTCTCTTCCTGTCTGCCGCAGCCTTGTATCTTCTCTTGGCCTCTATTAGGACAGCCCTTGAGCGCATCAACGTGTCTTTTATGTGTGCCACCCTGTCCGCTGTGGCGGGAATCCTGTCCTCTCTGAACGGATGTAGAAATGGCAAGAACCTGGGATGTTGGCCATAGTTGCTATAGAACGGAGATGACTGTGTGGAGCTGTGAGTGGCGTTGTTATAGGCGATCTCTGCAACCCATAGCAAGTCGACCCATTCTTCCCTGCCCTGGTCCACAAAACATCGCAGATACTGTTTGAGCGTTTGGTTCAGGCGCTCGGTTTGGCCGTCCGTTTGAGGGTGGTAGCTGGTGGACAGGGCGGTCTTAACATGCAGCGCAGTGCACCAAGTCTTCCAGAATTGCGCAGTAAACTGCGACCCCCGGTCCGACACGATCACCCCAGGTAATCCATGCAGGCATACCACATTCTTTAGGAGTAGTGACGCCAATTCCCCGGCCGTAGGGACTCTCTTGCAGGGGATGAAGTGCCCCATTTTCGTCAAGTAATCCACCACCACCAGTATTGCCGTCATCCCCTGGTCTACCGGTAGGCCCACCACGAAGTCCAGTGATATGCTATCTGTTGGACAGGCCTCACAGACGGCTTGCTCCCTCCCCGCTCGACAGGGCCCGAACTCCGGCCCACCTGGCCTATCCCCGCGGCAAGCACCTGTACCCCGTCTCCCGACGGACCCTCTGCCCTCGGACCCCTACTCATCACGGGGTCCAGCCTCACCGGCTTCCCCGGCTGGGTCAAGCCGCCATCTTGGGCCCTGCACCACGCGGCCGCATGGCCTCCCCTCGACCCTAACCCCGGGCCTGGCCGGCCCCGACATCCCGGCACCACCATCCACCCAGGAGGTGAGCGGACCACTTGGCAGGTCAATGGGAGAACGAAGTGTCAAGGGCTCTTCCCCCTGCCAGGTGCCGATCGCCTCCAGCTCCCCCAGGCGCTGGCTCCACCCCCTGCTGGGTGTCTGGACACCTTCATCCCGGACCCTCCGACCTCCAAGTGCGAGGGCCCGGACATCAAAGGGCACCAGCCCTATAACTGAGGCAGCTCCAGAGCAGGAAGGCAGTTGTATCCTGGAGTCGAGAGACACCGAGTGAACTCAACCCTGACGGTCTACTGGCGCTGCCGTAGCCCGCTCTTGTGAACCATCGTCCTGCCTGCTGGCGCTGCCGTGGCCTTCTGCAATCTTCATCTTCCTGGGACCTGCTGGCGCTGCCGCGGCCCGTTGTAACGACCATCCTCACCGGGACCTGCTGGCGCTGCCGCGGACCGTTCATCTTCCTGGGACCTGCTGGCGCTGCCGCGGCCCGTTGTAACGACCATCCTCACCGGGACCTGCTGGCGCTGCCGCGGACCGTTCATCTTCCTGGGACCTGCTGGCGCTGCCGCGGCCCGTTGTAACGACCATCCTTACCGGGACCTGCTGGCGCTGCCGCGGACCGTACATCTTCCTGCGACCTGCTGGCGCTGCCGCGGCCCATTGTACCGACCATCCTCACCGAGACCTGCTGGCGCTGCCGCGGCCCGTACCACCTAACCACCAAGCTCGAGGATTGTGAGCTCATCATCATCTCATCCGAACTACCTGATTGGTAAATAGACTGACCCGCTACCCCCTTCCCTACCTTACGAGACTCTAATCGAGGGGACCCCTGAGTCCAGACCTCCTTGTACCATTCTACCGTATCGTAAATAAGTACCTATAAAGAACACTGAACCTTATCCGTGTGTGATATCTGTCTGTGGGGGGGAAGTTACTTGTCTGTACGATCGCTGGAGACGGCTCTCCCTGGAGACCTCTCCCCCTGACCCCGGCCGGCCCTCCCGGTCCGTCTACCTTTTCTAACATTGGTGGCCAGCGGCGCGATCCGAATCAACGCGTAATCGTACAGAAAGTAGCTCACCCCACGACATAAGCACGATGTCGACCAAAGATAGCAGCTCCACCGAGAAATTCCAAATGGAAAAGTTAGAAGAATACAACCACCGCGAACTGAGACAATTTTGCATAGAACTTGGCATTGCTACCACCGGCCTGAGTACCAAGGATGATCTAAAGCGCGCTCTGGAGTCATGGACAGAAACGGGGGTCACAGGACCCTCCGACCAAAGCAGCGTCACACCAGAGGAGAACGCCACGGCTCCCGAGGAACGAGGAACGGGCCTCCCGCAAGAGGAGATCCGAGAAAGAGACAGAGTCAGATTACACGAGTTGGAGATGGCACGACTCAAGATGGATGGGGAACTCAAGTTAGCTGAACAGAAACTCAACCTCGAGCATATGCGGCTTCGAGAGGAACGAGAAGAAAAGCAGAGACAGAGAGAGCTGGAAGAGAAAAAAATAACGCTCGAGCACGAGCGCCGACTAGCGGAAATAGAACTGCGCAAACAGAATAAAGAACTGGGGGTGCCTGAGCGACCACACACCCCGGGGCCAAGTGAGAAAAAGGTTCACATCCCCAAGGATGTTGTCCGCGAATATGTCCGAGAAGACGACATACAACAGTGGTTTAAAGCCTATGAGATCGCAATGACCTCCCACCGGATCGACCGGAGTGATTGGGGAGCCGGACTTTGGGGGAGATTTATCAACGAGGGTCGCGATGCCCTGCTGCAGCTCCCCGATCACCAAATGTCGTCCTACGACCACATGAAGGCTGCCCTCCTCACCCGCTACGGCCTCACGCCCGAGATGTACCGCCAGAGGTTCAGAGATTGCACCAGGATCCCAGGTACAACTTGGGTAGAATACGTGAACTATTTCAGCCGGGCATTCGAAGGTTGGATCAAGGGAAGTCAGGTCACCACCTACGAACAACTCTTCAACCTTATGGTATGGGAGCACCTGTCAAACAACTGTTTCGTCGAGCTCAGGCAGCACCTACTCGACAGTAAGCTGACTGACCCCCGGCAGCTCGCTGCCGAAGCTGACCGGTGGGAAAGCACCCGAGTGGGCCGGAGAGGGCCCCACGACCAGAACAGAGGCAACCAAGGCCAGCACCGTCCTCGGGGAGGAGGAGGGGGCCAGGGGCGAGGGAGAGACGCCTTACCAGCAACACCCGTGGCCAGCACCCCGCCTCCGGCCGGCCGGGGCAACCCCCCGTTGCGGCCTGGGTACCGAGCCAACGTCACGTGCCACCGGTGCCAGCGACTAGGCCACTACGCCAACGACCCGACCTGCCCGCTAAACCAAACACCCAAGCCCCGCCAGGTAGCGGCCACTGCCCTAGGGGAAGAGCAATCATCGGAGGGACCCGAAGAGTACGAGCCGGCCCAGCAAGGGTGGGAACCGGCCGCCATGGTCCTGGCATGCCTAGGGGGAAGAGACATGGTTCCGCGGGCTCCCCTACCCGCCAACACCAGAAAATACGGTCAGTGGGTGACCATTAATGGACAGAGAGCCGAGGCCTTGCGTGACACCGGCGCCAGCGTGACGGCCGTCCGCTGTCATCTGGTGAAGCCCGAACAGATCCTGCCGAACATTCTCTGCCCTGTCCGCTCGGCAGATAACTCTGAGAGTATGTGTAAGATGGCCTGCGTCCCGTTTGAATGGGGAGGGGTCTCCGGCCTACTGAAGGTGACGGTCCGGGACGATGCCCCCGTGGACTGCCTCCTGGGGAACGACCTCGAGAGTTCCCCGTGGGCCGCCGTCGAGAGAAGAGAGCACCTGGGGATGCTGGGCCTCCCGGACTGGGCCTGCATAACCACCCGATCCATGGCCGCCCGTGCCGCCCCCCGATCAGAAGAAACCGAATGGCCAGCACCTCCGCCCCCGGTTGCCCCCGTAGAGGACAACGGCGAGGCCGACCTCCCGGACACGACTATCGAAGAAGACGCGCAGCACCAGGACCTCCCGGATCTGGCTCAGTGGCGTCAAGAGGGGGGGCCCACCCAAGAACAGTTCCGCCAGGAACAAAAGACCTGTCCCTCCCTCGAGGGACTCCGCCAACAAGCCAATACTCAAAACGCCGGGGACACCACCGGCACCCACTGGGTCTACTGGGACAACGACCTGCTCTACAGCGAGCAAAGAATAGCCGAGCTGGGGGCCGGTCGAGTTCTGGTGGTACCGCTCCGCTTCCGAGACTTTCTGCTCAACTTGGCCCACGATGTCCCCCTGGCTGGACACCTGGGCCAGGACAAAACATACAGTCGCCTGGTGACCCACTTTTTCTGGCCGAAAATGAGGAATGACGTCCTGAACCACTGCCGATCTTGCCCCACGTGCCAAGCCAGCGGGAAGAGTGGTCGGAAGCTGAAGGCCCCTCTGCAACCCTTCCCTGTGGTCATTACCCCGTTCGAGAGGGTGGGGATAGACATTGTGGGGCCTCTGGACCCCCGCACGGCACAAGGACACAGGTTCATCTTGGTACTAGTGGACCATGCCACCCGCTACCCCGAGGCGGTGCCCCAACGGACAGTGACAGCTCCGGTGGTTGGCCGGGCCCTGATGGGGATCTTCTCCCGGGTAGGCTTCCCCCGAGAAGTCGTCAGCGACCGAGGTACGAATTTCATATCTAAATACATGAAGTCCCTCTGGCAACAATGCGGGGTCACCTACAGATTCACGACCCCCTATCACCCCCAAGGGAACGGACTAGTGGAGCGTTTTAACCGCACTCTCAAGGGGATGATTGGGGGATTGGAAGAGCCTCTCCGTCGCCAGTGGGATGTCCTACTCCCGTGCCTCCTCTTCGCCTACCGAGAAGTCCCCCAGAAGTCCCTCGGCTTTAGCCCTTTCGAACTCCTGTACGGGCACCCTGTGCGAGGGCCCCTCAGCCTAGTCAAGGAAGGTTGGGAGATGGCCCCCTTAACGACCCCTCCAGACGTCTTCAAGTACATCCTGGCCCTACGAAACCAGACCCGGCGCTTCAGGGAGATGGCCAAGGCGAACCTCGAGGCCAGCCAGGAGGACATGAAGAGGTGGTATGATCACAATGCCTCCTCCGTTGAATTCGAGCCTGGGCAGCAAGTATGGGTGATGTCCCCCACCGAACCATGTGCCCTGCAAGACAAGTGGACGGGGCCCTTCAAAGTGGTCGAACGTAAAAGCCCCGTCACTTACCTCATCGACATGGGGTCCCCCCGGAACCCCCTGCGGGTCCTCCACACCAACCGGCTCAAGCCACACTTTGTGCGCTCCGAACTTAGCCTCTTGATGGCTACAGACAGTGGTACCGAAGAAGACTCCGAGCCCCTCCCGGATCTCCTAAAGACTCAGGAGAAGGACGGCTCCGTGGATGGGGTCCGGCTCTCTGACGCCCTCACTTCGGAGCAACGCCAGGACTGCCGGGACCTCCTGCTGCAGTTCGCTGCCCTGTTCTCCCTCACCCCCGGGGTCACCCCTTGGTGTTTGCACGACGTAGACACCGGGGACAGTCCCCCTGTCCGGCACCGGGCCTACTGCGTACCAGATCGGGTACGGGCCTGCATACAGGAGGAAGTGGCCAAGATGCTCACGATCGGGGTCATCGAGCCCTCGGACAGTCCCTGGGCCAGTCCGGTTGTATTAGTCCCCAAGGCCGCTGCCCCCGGCACCGCCCCTGAACTGAGATTCTGCGTCGACTACCGGGGCTTGAACGCTGTCACCCGGACCGACGCTCATCCCATCCCCCGAGCAGACGAGCTGATCGACCGGCTGGGGGCCGCCCGCTACCTTAGTATCTTCGACCTAACGGCGGGCTACTGGCAGATCGGCCTCACACCCAGGGCTCAGGAACGGTCAGCCTTCTCCACCCCCGATGGCCACTATCAATTTAAGGTCATGCCCTTTGGCATGAAGAATGCCCCCGCCACGTTCCAACGTCTTGTGAACCAGGTCTTGGCGGGGCTCGAAGAATTCAGCGCTGCCTACCTGGACGATATCGCTGTATACAGCCGCCACTGGTCCGACCACCTCCGTCACCTCCAAGAGGTCCTCCAAGCCCTCCAGCGGGCCGGCCTCACCATTAAGGCCGGCAAGTGCCAAATTGGCCAAGGGTCTGTGACCTACCTTGGGCACCAAGTGGGAAGCGGGCGGGTGGCCCCACTACAACTTAAGATTGCTGCCATCCAGTCCTGGCAGCCCCCCGTCACCCAGACCGAGGTCCGAGCCTTCTTGGGGCTCACCGGCTACTACCGGCGGTTCGTGAAGGACTACGGCAGCATCGTGGGGCCCCTCACGGGTCTCACATCCAAGAATCAACCGAAGCGGGTCAACTGGACTCCTGATTGTCAAGCGGCCTTCGAGGAGCTGAAGGCCGCCCTGTGCACCGCCCCGGTGCTCCAGGCCCCCGATTACAGTCGGGAATTTGTGGTGCAGACCGACGCCTCCGACCACGGCATCGGAGCCGTCCTCTCTCAGTTGAACCCCGAAGGTCATGACCAGCCGGTGGCCTTCATCAGTCGACGTCTCCTGGCCCGAGAACAGCGTTGGAGCACCATCGAGAGAGAGGCATTCGCAGTAGTGTGGGCCCTCAAAAAGCTCCGACCCTACCTCTTCGGTACCCACTTCCGGGTACAAACCGACCATCGACCCCTGCAATGGCTGATGCAGATGCGGGGGGAGAACCCAAAACTCTTGCGCTGGTCCATTTCCCTGCAGGGAATGGACTTCACTGTGGAGCACCGACCAGGCCAAGACCACGCCAACGCGGATGGCCTGTCCCGCTTTTTCCGCCTCGACGAAGAGAGTCCCCAAGGAGATGGGTGACTCTCCCCGCCTTCAGCTGGGGGGGGACGCATGTTGGACAGGCCTCACAGACGGCTTGCTCCCTCCCCGCTCGACAGGGCCCGAACTCCGGCCCACCTGGCCTATCCCCGCGGCAAGCACCTGTACCCCGTCTCCCGACGGACCCTCTGCCCTCGGACCCCTACTCATCACGGGGTCCAGCCTCACCGGCTTCCCCGGCCGGGTCAAGCCGCCATCTTGGGCCCTGCACCACGCGGCCGCATGGCCTCCCCTCGACCCTAACCCCGGGCCTGGCCGGCCCCGACATCCCGGCACCACCATCCACCCAGGAGGTGAGCGGACCACTTGGCAGGTCAATGGGAGAACGAAGTGTCAAGGGCTCTTCCCCCTGCCAGGTGCCGATCGCCTCCAGCTCCCCCAGGCGCTGGCTCCACCCCCTGCTGGGTGTCTGGACACCTTCATCCCGGACCCTCCGACCTCCAAGTGCGAGGGCCCGGACATCAAAGGGCACCAGCCCTATAACTGAGGCAGCTCCAGAGCAGGAAGGCAGTTGTATCCTGGAGTCGAGAGACACCGAGTGAACTCAACCCTGACGGTCTACTGGCGCTGCCGTAGCCCGCTCTTGTGAACCATCGTCCTGCCTGCTGGCGCTGCCGCGGCCTTCTGCAATCTTCATCTTCCTGGGACCTGCTGGCGCTGCCGCGGCCCGTTGTAACGACCATCCTCACCGGGACCTGCTGGCGCTGCCGCGGACCGTTCATCTTCCTGGGACCTGCTGGCGCTGCCGCGGCCCGTTGTAACGACCATCCTCACCGGGACCTGCTGGCGCTGCCGCGGACCGTTCATCTTCCTGGGACCTGCTGGCGCTGCCGCGGCCCGTTGTAACGACCATCCTTACCGGGACCTGCTGGCGCTGCCGCGGACCGTACATCTTCCTGGGACCTGCTGGCGCTGCCGCGGCCCGTTGTACCGACCATCCTCACCGAGACCTGCTGGCGCTGCCGCGGCCCGTACCACCTAACCACCAAGCTCGAGGATTGTGAGCTCATCATCATCTCATCCGAACTACCTGATTGGTAAATAGACTGACCCGCTACCCCCTTCCCTACCTTACGAGACTCTAATCGAGGGGACCCCTGAGTCCAGACCTCCTTGTACCATTCTACCGTATCGTAAATAAGTACCTATAAAGAACACTGAACCTTATCCGTGTGTGATATCTGTCTGTGGGGGGGAAGTTACTTGTCTGTACGATCGCTGGAGACGGCTCTCCCTGGAGACCTCTCCCCCTGACCCCGGCCGGCCCTCCCGGTCCGTCTACCTTTTCTAACACTATCCCATGGTCTATCCGGGGTCGGAAGTGGATGTAAGAGCCCTTGGGTTCGGCCATGGTCGGCCTTCATGGTAGCACACATAGGACACTCCTGTCCCCACCTCCTGACATCCACTCTCATGGTTGGCCACCAGAAATGCCGTCCCATGCTAGCCACCGTTTTTTCAAAGCCCAAATGACCTGCGCATGGAGAGTCATGGCACCAGATGAATGCTTGTTTCCTTAGCCTAGGCGTGGGTATCAATAGGCACCTGCCCTTCAAGGGTATCCCGTCCTTCAGCTGCCATTCTCTGTGACTGAGGAGCCACCTCCGCCATGCGAATGACCTGATCCCTCTCTTTATTCCCCTCAGGAAGGTATCCGGTTGGATAACCCCCAATACCATCCTCGGGGAAATGATGGAATGCTCGGTCGCAGGCAATGGTTCCTTAACTGCAGATTGACGGGACAGGGCGTCCGCCTTCCGGTTTTCCGTCCCCGGCCGATATGTGATGCGGAAGTTGAACCCCGCAAAGAAGATCATCCACCGCAGCTGTCTGGGAGAAAGGTGTCTTGTGGCCGTCATGAACTGTAGGTTCCGATGGTCCGTGTACACCGATACCACATGTCTCGCCCCC
The DNA here is from genome assembly GCF_964204655.1 of Triturus cristatus. Classification (NCBI taxonomy): domain Eukaryota; kingdom Metazoa; phylum Chordata; class Amphibia; order Caudata; family Salamandridae; genus Triturus; species Triturus cristatus. The sequence continues at coordinate 938,509,135 of NC_140594.1, read as the reverse complement.
ATCAACCAATGCCTCCATTCGGTGAAGGCGTCCTTGATTGCGAGAAGCTCCTTCTCCGCAATATGGTAGTTGCGTTCGGCGTCGTTGAGTTTGCGGGACATGTACGCAACGGGATGAAGCACCCCTGTGTCGTGGTTGCGTTGGGACAAGATAGCCCCCAGCGCCACATCCGATGCGTCCGCTTCCACCACGTAGGGGAGATCCGGATCGGGGTGAGCCAACACCGGTGCCTTACCAAAGGCGCTTTTCAGGGCCTCAAAGGCTTTGTTCGCTTCAGGGGACCAGACAAACTCCTTGGACTTCCTCAGTAGCTGTGTGATTGGGGCCACCAATCCTGAAAATCCATCTATAAACCGCCTGTAAAAGTTGGCGAAGCCAATGAAACTTTGGACGTCTTTCACGCTTTGGGGCACCGGCCATTCTTTCACCGCCTTGATCTTTCGTTCTGCCATCTCCTGTCCCTCTGGACTCAGCATCACTCCGAGGAATTCCACGGATGTGACGTGGAAGTCACACTTGCTGAGTTTACAAAACAGCATGTTTTCCCTCAGCTTTTGGAGCACAGCTTTGACGTGGTGTACGTGCTCCTCCACACTGGACGAATAGATGAGGATGTCGTCGATATATACGACCACGTAGATATCCAACTCCTCTCTGAATACCTCATTCAAAAAGTACTGAAAGGCTGCCGGGGCGTTGCACAGACCGAACGGCATGACGAGGTACTCAAAAAGGCCGAACCTGGTCTTAAAGGCGGTCTTCCACTCGTCTCCGTCCCTCATGCGCACCAGATGGTATGCCCCTTTCAAATCCAACTTGGTGTAGATACGAGCTTTCTTGACCTGTTCCAGGAGTACACTGATGAGAGGCAAGGGGTACTGATTCTTTACGGTTATCGCATTCAATGCCCTAAAGTCCACACAGGCTCTCAGCTCCCCATTAGCCTTCGGGATGAAGAAGAGTGGCGAGGCGGCCGGAGACTTGGACGGGCGGATGAATCCTAGCTTGAGGAGTTTATCCAGGTACCCCCGGAGATGCACGTTTTCAGGCTCCGTCAGGGCATACAGCCTGCCGCTGGGAACGCTGGCCCCTGGCACCAGGTCGATCTGGCAGTCAAACTGTCTATGCGGTGGTAGCACTTCCGCCTTCACCTCATCAAATACATCCTCAAAACTGCGATAAGCCTGGGGGAGAGCCACATCTTTTTCTGCCGCTGTAGCCACCGTCTGACTCCCGCTCTCATCTGCGTCAAGGGATTCCGTTCCTATTCCACAATGCAGGATGCAATACGGTGACGTCAGTTCGATGCGATGTGTTGGCCAATCCACAGAGGGGTTGTGTTTCTGTAGCCACGGTAATCCCAATATGACGCCATATTGGGGCGCTCGGATGATGTTAAAATCGATTTGTTCCAAATGGTTCCTCCCACATCTCATCGGAAGGACCCCCGTGTGCTGCCCGATGGGCCCCGTCACCAATCGCCTTCCGTCTACAGCATAGACGTCTTCGGGTACAGCTTTGGGAAGAAGCACTAGCCCTAGCCTGCATGCCTCGTTGTGGTCCATAAACATGCCAGTGGCCCCTGAATCCACCATGGCCACAACGGGTATCCACTGGTCATGCACTCCCACGTGCACCGTGAGAAACAGGTGTCGTTGTCCCTTAGTGACCGAGTTGGAAAGTGAAGGGATGGATGAGTGACTCCGAGATGCCCCTTCTTTGGTCTGGGAGTCCTCTAGTTTTCCGCCGGTACGTCCACCACGGCTGTTACCGACCGGTTGGCCCGATAACGTGACGTCTTCGGTTTGGCAGGGCATTCACGTACGTAGTGGCCTTTTTTGCCACAATATAGGCACAATCCTTGTTTACGGCGTGACTCTTTCTCCGTGGCTGTGAGGCTCGCTCGTATTGCGCCGATGTCCATGGGTTCTCCCTTGGATGCGGTGGAAGTGTCAGGACTTCCCACTGTCACATAGGATGGAAGGGATTTTCCTTTTCTCCCATGATCCCCCTTTCTTTCACTTAGCCTATGTTCCAGCCGTAATACCAGGTTGATAAGGCCCTCACATGTCTTGGGTTGTGGGTCAATATGAGCCACGGCGTCCTTGAGCTCATCGCACAGCCCGTGATGGAAGAGCGCCGTCTGTTTAGCAACAGGCCACTTGGTTTCCGCAACCAGCCTTCGGAACGCGTTGAGATACTGCACCAGGTCGTTGGATCCCTGTCTCAACTCAAGCATTTCACGGTCCGCCGTGTACGAGTCAGTCCTTCTGTCGAAGACCTTCAGGAATTCCTCGCGAAAAGCACCCCAATCACATAAGATGGGGTCGTCCCTGCTCACCAGAGGTACGGCCCATTGTGCCGCGTTTCCAGCCAAATAGGATATAAGGAAAGCCACACAAGCCTGACTCGTGGAGAACGCCCTTGGTTTGCATGATAAATGTAGCGCCACTTGTGTGAGGAATACCTGCACTGTGTTAGGATCCCCACTGTACCTCTCTGGTGTTGCCAAGGGGACGGCTACCGGCATTTCCACTACTACCGCAGGGGTCTGGTTCGTGAGGGAGGTGCTGGGCGTGAGCGGGTCCAATTGGATAGCATCCAGTCTGGCTTTTACATCGGCTGTTTCTTGCCTGGAGGCAGCCAATTCAATTTGCACGGTCGCTAAAGCAGCCAGCACATCATCAAGTGTTGCAATGTCTGTTATCGACCGGGAGACAGTTAGTGTTATTAAGGTCGGATATTTTGTAACGCCCTGAACGTCTCAGGATCGTTTAACAGACACGATAATGAGAACGCAACCACTTGTGAAGGTTTAGTTATTTTAATGAAGGCAAAAATAATACAAGGAATAAACAAAGGTTATAGTCACTGGAATCCTCCAGGCTAAGTACGTTACCAGCCCACAGCACGGATGGTCCTAACCGTCCTCTGCATATACGCCGATCCCGGCGTATGCCAACAGAGGGCAGAAATGAAATGGCCGACAATGCCAATCGGTAGGCTGTGAGGGGCACGAAGAGTGTTGGGGAGAATCGAGGAGTCAGGGAAACACCCAGCCGGGGTCTCTACCTGAAGGGAGCAGCCGCTCAACCTCTTCCTCAGACTGCACCGGGACGCGGAGTCACCTCCTGGTGATGCGTCACCGATACCCCAATCACAAGCAAAGAAGACTGAACCGAGAGCAGCCGCTCGATCGATCCTGTGGACTTCCGAGTCTGTAACGCGGCAAACACCTCCTGGTGTGCGTTACAACTGGCAGTCCCTGTATCTCTGGTCGGGCTGGGAGTTACGACTCCAACCAGCAAAAGCGCCACTGCGCTTTGACTCAGCCGAGTCAAAAAGCGAAGCTCAATGGTTATCCGGTAGAGCTTCCGGGTCCTTCACAGGTGACGATGGGGCAAGACACGGCCCAGGGAGTAACGACTCGACCTACCTACGTTCTTGCCTTACTGGAGCACCACTCCTGAACACTGCTCTTCACTAAGCAGGTACGTCGGTGTAAACACAATATCCGACAGCGTTGTACCTCCCGGTTCCTCCCTTTATAGGGCGTTGTTTTCCTTGAGTTATGTAACAGCTCTCCTGTTTACATAAGGGCGTGTTTTCCTTGAGTTATGTAACAGCTCTCCTGTTTTACATAAGGGCGTGTTTTCCTTGAGTTATGTAACAGCTCTCCTGTTTACATAACCTCTCAACCGCTAAGCATCCTGGGAGATGTAGTCCGTTTTCGCTGGTTACCGTTTTCCTCCCCTCGCATGACAGGAATTCTTGACAGTTACTCACATGGTTCACTTTAAGCAGGGCTCCAAAAAAAGGTCAAAAATAACGCAGTGCAGATTTGTGCTAGCATCCACATGTGAGGAAGGATAAAGGTTCCGACGTAGAAGAGTGACCTCACTCTATGCAGGAATATTCACAAAAACGAAAGGTGGCTCCTAACGTTGTCTCGTTTTAAAAGGGAGATGCAAGAAATTAGCGCGCCAGGGTGCTATGTCTTTTCGGGTCCTGAAAACATATTGAAAACAGTGGCGAGCGAGAGTTAACTTGACCTCTGCAGGGCAAAACAAATACACGCAGTGCTTCCTGGCGCTTGCGTGTGTTAAATCGGGAACCAGCGCGTCCTCGCGCTGTCGGGTGAAAGAGTTGGAAAACAACTAACAGTGTGTCCTCGCGCTATCAGGTGAAGGCAATCAAAAGATAAAGACCAGCGCGTCCTCGCACTAACGATTGAAAGGAATAACCAAGGGAAACAGCACGACCTCACGCTGTTTGTGGTTCAGAACGAAGGCAAACAACAGCGTGCACTGGGGCTACTGAAAGAATTCCACAGCAAAAACAGGATACAGCCATAGACAGAGGAAGAGGCTGTAGGAATCCAAGAGAAACTGGGCGTGGCCCAAACAGGAAGCAAAGCCAAGCACCTGGGACCGGTTACTTACAGCTTAAAAGCTGTGCTTGTCGGCTGATAGGACCCTAGTGCAGTATGGGAAGGCACACAAGTTACATACCATTCTGATGCATTATGGGAATGGTAGTTCTCAGACCTACAACAAGGATAATATACAGGAAGCCTAGCGTCTAACACCTCTCTTGCTTTTGTCCGTACCACTCTTGCCTCTTTCTGCGCCCTCTTCCCTCTTTCTACACCTCTGTTGGTTCTTTCTGCACCCCTTTCTTCTTTCTGCACACCTCATCCCTCTTTCTGCACCTCTCTTTCCTGTTTCTGCACATCTCTCGACTCTTTCTGCAGTTCATTTTCCTCTTTCTGAACCTCTTGCCTCTTTACGTACCTCTTCTGGTTTTCTGCACTTCTCTTGCTTCTTTCTGCACCTCTCTTGCTCCTTTCTGCACCCCTCTGCCTCTTTCTGCTCCATTCATCCCTCTTTCTGCAGGTCTCCTGCCTCTTTCAGCACTTCTTTGGCTTCTTTCTCCACTTCTCATGCCTCTTTCTGCACTTCTCATGCCTCTTTCAGCAACCCTCTTGAATCTTTGGTACCTCTCTTCCTTCTTGCTGCACCCCTCTTGCCTCTTTCTGCACCCCTCTTCCCTCTTTCTGTACCTCTCTTACCTCCTTTTGCATCTCCCTTGCTTCTTCCTGCACCCCTCTTGCCTCTTTCTTCAACCCTCTTCTTGCACTTCTCTTGCCTATTTCTGCAGCCCAAATTGTCTCGGTCTGCAAATCTCTTGCCTCTTGTTGCACCCCTGTTGGTGTTTTTGCACTTCTCTTGCTTCTTTCTGTACCACTCTTGCCTATTTCCGTACCTGTGTTGCTTCATTTTGTACTTCTCTTGCCTCTTTCCGCACCTCTGTAGATTTTTTTGTACCTCTCTTGCTTTTTTCTGTACCCTCTTGCCTCTTTCTGCACCTCTGTTGGTTTTTCAGCACTTCTCTTGCCTCTTCTGCACCGCTCTAGCTTATTTCTGTACCTCTCTTGTTTCTTTCTGCACCCTCTTGCCTCTTTCTGCACTCCTTGTATCTGTTTCTACACCTGTCTTGCTTCATTCTGCACCTCTCTTGGTTCTTTCTGCACCCCTCGTCCCGCTTTCTGCACCTCTCTTGCCTCTTTCGGCACCCCTGTTCTCTCTTTCTGTACCTCTTTTTCCTGTTTCGACAGCTCTATTGACTCCTTCTGCACTTCTCTTGCTTCTTTCTATATGTTTCTTCCTCTTTCTCTACCTTTCTTCATTCTGCAGCTCTCTTGCCTCTTTCTGCAGTTCTCTTGCCTCTTTTACACTTCTGTTGCTTCTTTCAGCACTTCTCTTGCCTCTTTCTGTACCTCTCTTGCCTCTTTCTGCACCTCTCTTGGTTCTTTCCACAATTCTCTTGCCTCTTTCCGTACCCCTCTTCTCTCTTTCTACAATTCTCTTGCCTATTTCCGTACCCCTCTTCTCTCTTTCTGCACCTCTCCTGCCTCTTTCTGCACCTCTCTAGTCTCTTTCTGCACCTCTCTTGCTTCTTTCTGCACTTCTCTGGTTTCTTTACGTACCTTTCTTCCTCTTTCTGTACCCTCTTGCTTCTTTATGTATCCTTCTTGCCTCTTTCTGAACCCCTCTTCACTCATCTCTCTTGCCTCTTTCGTCCCCTTCTTACCTCTTTCTGCATGTGTTGCTTTTTCTGCACCTCCCTTGCTTCTTCCTGCCTCTTTCTTTACCTCTCTTCTTGCACCTATCTTGCTTCTTTCAGCAGCTCTGTTCCCAATTTTGCCACCCCCTTGCCTCTTTCTGCAGTTCTTTTGCCTCTTTCTGAAGCTCTCTTGCGTCTTTCTGTACCTCTTCTGGTTTTTCTGCACTTCTGTTGCTTCTTTCTGCACCTCAATTGTCTCTTTCTGCACCTCTCTTGTCAATTTATATAGTTCTGACTCTTTCTGTACCGTTGTTGCTTCTTTCTCTACCCCTCTTGCCCCTTTCTGTACCCCTCTTGCCTCTTCTACAGTTCTCTTGCATCTTTCTGCACCTTTCTTGCCTCTTTCTGCACCTCTCTTGTCTCTTTCTGCAGTTCTCTTGCTCTTGCTATGGTGTGATTCAGGCGCTCTATAAGCAATTAAAAATTAAAAATAAAATTGCTGCACCTCTCTTGCTTCTTTCTGCACTTCTCTGGTTTCTTTCCGCACCTTTCTTCCTCTTTCTGCACCTCTCTTGCGTCTTTCTGCACCCCTCTGCCTCTTTCTGCACCATTCGTCCCTCTTTCTGCAGGTCTCTTGCCTCTTTCAGCACTTCTTTGGCTTCTTTCTCCACTTCTCGTGCCTCTTTCTGCACTTCTCATGCCTCTTTCAGCAACCCTCTTGAATCTTTTGGCACCTCTCTTCCTTCTTTCTGCACCCCTCTTGCCTCTTTCTGCACCCCTCTTCCCTCTTTCTGCACCTCTCTTACCTCCTTTTGCATTTCCCTTGCTTCTGCCTGCACCCCTCTTGCCTCTTTCTTCAACCCTTTTCTTGCACTTCTCTTGCCTATTTCTGCAGCCCAATTGTCTCGTTCTGCAAATCTCTTGCCTCTTGCTGCACCCCTGTTGGTGTTTTTGCACTTCTCTTGCTTCTTTCTGTACCGCTCTTGCCTATTTCCGTACCGGTGTTGCTTCTTTTTGCACTTCTCTTGCCTCTTTCCGCACCTCTGTTGATTTTTTTGTACCTCTCTTGCGTCTTTCTGTACCTCTCTTGTCAATTTATATAGTTCTGACTCTTTCTGTATCGTTGTTGTTTCTTTCTGCACCCCCCTTGCCCCTTTCTGTACCCCTCTTGCCTCCTCCTCCACTCCTCTACCTACTTTCTGCACCTCTCTTGCCTCTTTCTGCATCCCTATTTCCTTTTTCTGCACCTTTATTGCCTATTCCTGCACCCCTCATGCCTCTTTATGCACCCCTGTTCAATCTTTCTGTTCATCTCTTGACTCTTTCTCTTTTCTTCTTGGGTCTTTGGTCTTTCTGAACCCTCTTGCCTCTTTTTGCACTTCTCTTGCTTTCGTCCGTACCACTCTTGCCTCTTTCTGCACCCCTATTCCCTCTTTCTATACCTCTGTTGGTTCTTTCTGCACCCCATTCTTCTTTCTGCACCCCTCATCCCTCTTTCTGCACCTCTCATTCCTGTTTCTGCACATCTCTCGACTCTTTCTGCAGTTCATGTTCCTCTTTCTGAACCTCTTGCCTCTTTCTGTACCTCTTCTGGTTTTCTACACTTCTCTTGCTTCCTTCTGCACCTCACTTGCTTCTTTCTGCACCCCTCTGCCTCTTTCTGCACCATTCATCCCTCTTTCTTCAGTTCTCTTGCCTCTTTCAGCACTTCTTTGGCTTCTTTCTCTACTTCTCATGTCTCTTTCAGCAACCCTCTTGCCTCGTTCTGCACCTCTCTTGCTTCTTTCTGCACCCCTCTTGCCTCTTTCTAGACCCATCTTCCCTCTTCATGCACCTCTCTTGCTTCCTTTTGCATCTCCCTTGCTTCTTCCTGCACCCCTCTTGCCTCTTTCTTCACCCCTCTTCTTGCACTTCTCTTGCCTATTTCTGCTCCCCAATTGTCTCGTTCTGCACATCTCTTGCCTGTTTCTACAAATCTCTTGCCTCTTGCTGCACCCCTGTTGGAGTTTTTGCACTTCTCTTGCATCTTTCTGTACCGCCCTTACCTATTTCCGTCTCTGTGTTGCTTCGTTTTGCACTTTTCTTGTCTCTTTCCGCACCTTTGCTGATTTTTCTGTACCTCTCTTGCTTCTTTCTGTACCCTCTTGCCTCTTTCTGCACCTCTGTTGGTTTTTCAGCACTTCTCTTGCCTCTTACTGCACTGCTCTAGCTTATTTCTGTACCTCTCTTGCTTCTTTCTGCACCTTCTTGCCTCTTTCTGAACTCCTTGTATCTGTTTCTGTACCGGTGTTGCTTCATTCTGCACCTCTCTTGCTTATTTCTGCACCCCTCTTCCCTCTTTCTGCACCTCTCTTGCCTCTTTTGGCACCCCTGTTCTCTCTTTCTGCACCTCTCTTTCCTGTTTCTACAGCTCTATTGACTCCTACACTTCTCTTGCTTCTTTCTGTGCATCTCTTCCTCTTTCTCTACCTTTTGTCTTCTTTCTGCAGTTCTCTTGCCTCTTTCTGCAGTTCTCTTGCCTCTTTTGCACTTCTGTTGCTTCTTTCTGCACTTCTCATGCCTCTTTCTGTACCCCTCTTGCCTCTTTCTGCACCTCTCTTGCCTTTTTCTGCATCCGTCTTGCAACTCTTGCTTCTTTCTGCAGCCCTCTTGCCTCTTTCTGCACCCCTCTTCTCTCTTCCTTCACCTCTCTTGCCTCTTCTGCACTTCTCTTGCTTCTTTCTGCACTGCTCTTGCCTCCTTCCTTACCTCTGTTGGTTCTTTTTGCACCCTCTTGCCTCAATCTGCACTCATTTCCCCTTTTTCTGCACCTCTTGTACCTGTTTCTGCACCTCTATTGCCTCATTCTGCACTTCTCTTTCTGCTGTCTGCACCTGTTGCTTCTTTCTGCACATTTCTTATCTCTTTCTGCACCCCTCTTGCCTCTTTCTGCACCCTCTTCTCTCTTTCTGTACCTCTCCTTTCTCTTTCTGTACCTCTCTTGCCTCTTCTACAGTTCTCTTGCATCTTTCTGCACCTTTCTTGCCTCTTTCTGCCCCTCTCTTTCTTCAGTTCTCTTGCTCTTGCTATGGGGTGATTCGGGCGCTCTATAAGCAATTAAAAATTAAGAATAAAATTGCTGCACCTCTTTTGCTTCTTTCTGCACTTCTCTGGTTTCCTTCCGCACCTTTCTTCCTATTTCTGCACCTCTCTTGCTTCTTTATGCACCACTCTGTCTCTTTCTGCACCATTCGTCCCTCTTTCTGCAGGTCTCTTGCACTTTCAGCACTTTGGCTACTTTCTCCACTTCTCGTGCCTCTTCCTGCACTTCTCATGCCTCTTTCAGCAACCATCTTGAATCTTTTGGCACCTCTCTTCCTTCTTTCTGCACCCCTCTTGCCTCTTTCTGCACCCCTCTTCCCTCTTTCTGCACCTCTCTTACCTCCTTTTGCATCTCCTTTGCTTCTTCCTGCACCCCTCTTGCCTCTTTCTTCAACCCTCTTCTTGCACTTCTCTTGCCTATTTCTGCAGCCCAATTGTCTCGTTCTGCAAATCTCTTGCCTCTTGCTGCACCCCTGTTGGTGTTTTTGCACTTCTATTTCTTCTTTCTGTTCCTCTCTTGCCTATTTATGTACCTGTGTTGCTTCTTTTTGCACTTCTCTTGCCTCTTTCCGCACCTCTGTTGATTTTTTTGTACCTCTCTTGCTTCTTTCTGTACCTCACTTGCCTCTTTCTGCACCTCTCTTGTCAATTTTTATAGTTCTGACTCTTTCTGTACCGTTGTTGCTTCTTTCTGTACCCCTCTTGCCTCTTCCTCCACTTCACTACCCACTTTCTGTACCTCTCTTGCCTATTTCTGCATCCCTATTCCCTAGTTCTGCACCTCTCTTGCCTATTCCGGCACCCCTCATGCCTCTTTCTGCACCCCTGTTCCATCTTTCTGCACATCTCTTGACTCTTTCTCTTTTCTTCTTGGGTCTTCGGTCTTTCTGAACCCTCTTGCCTCTTTTTGCACTTCTCTTGCTTTTGTCCATACCACTCTTGCCTCTTTCTGCACCCCTCTTCCCTCTTTCTATACCTCTGTTGGTTCTTTCTGCACCCCTTTCTTCTTTCTGCACCCCTCATCCCTCTTTCTGCACCTCTCATTCCTGTTTCTGCACCTCTCTCGACTCTTTCTGCAGTTCATTTTTAGGGGTGGGCGACAATTTCTATTCCGCGCGCGGAAATTGCAAAATTTCGACATTTTCGCGTTCCGCGCGGAACGCGAAAATGACGAAACTTGCGCAATCCGCGGCCGGAACGGACATATGCAGGTGCAGGACAGGATTCATTCTGGCACGATGCTCCTGTCACAAAAATTAAACCTCAGCAGGAAGCTCTTACAGATATAAATAAAGCAGGTGCCCGAGTTGAATCTCAAATTCAGTAACGCATTAATCAGCACAAAACATTCGGGAGCTAGGTCGAGGCTGGGCAGGTGTGCTTTTCTCCCCATATCTACCGTCAACAATTAGCTGTGATCCTTGGTGGAGCTCTGTGCATCCATGACTTTCTCGACAGCAATCCCCGTGTAGCTCCTGACACCAGGAGGTTCTGTCTCCTAGTCTGCTGCTCTGATCGGTCACTCTCTTGCCCTTTATAAACAAGAGGCATGTGAACTGCATGGAAGCCCCGCCCCACACACCAGCGGTGGGCAACGTCTTCCCACCCTTTCCCCCACTACGATGGACAGCTGACTCGAGGGACCCGTGGCAACGTTACAGACACACATGGTCACTGTAGACAACTCTTCTGGCCCTTTACGCAGCTGTAGTGTAGGAAAAGCACTATACATTTACCCAACGAGGTAGCACTTACTGATTAGCCAGTAGAAAGTACTCCAGTTGAGTAGAGGTATTGCACAAAATGGTGGCATCTTCTTGGGTAAATATGCAGGGCAGGATTCATTCTGGCACGATGCTCCTGTCACAAAAATGAAACTCCAACAGGAATTCTTTAATTCAGCACACAAAAATCTCTGCGATCACGCAAAATTTTGCGTGATCGCGGAGATTTTTTTCCGTTTCGTGATATTTTGCGAAAGGCAATTTCGTAAATTCCGCCCACCCCTATTCATTTTCCTCTTTCTGAACCTCTTGCCTGTTGCTGTACCTCTTCTGGTTTTCTACACTTCTCTTGTTTCCTTCTGCACCTCTCTTGCTTCTTTCTGTACAACTCTGCCTCTTTCTGCACCATTCATCCCTCTTTCTGCAGTTCTCTTGCCTCTTTCAGCACTTCTTTGGCTTCTTTCTCCACTTCTCATGCCTCTTTCAGCAACCCTCTTGCCTCTTTCTGCACCTCTCTTGCTTCTTTCTGCACCCCTCTTGCCTCTTTCTACACCCCTCTTCCCTCTTTCTGCACCTCTCTTGCTTGCTTTTGCATCCCCCTTGCTTCTTTCTGCACCCCTCTTGCCTCTTTCTTCACCCCTCTTCTTGCACTTCTCTTGCCTATTTCTGCTCCCCAATTGTCTTGTTCTGCACATCTCTTTCCTGTTTCTACAAATCTCTTGCCTCTCGCTGCACCCCTGTTGGTGTTTTGGCACTTCTCTTGGCTCTTTATGTACCGGCCTTGCCTACTTCTGTCTCTGTGTTGCTTCTTTTTGCACTTTTCTTGCCTCTTTCCGCACCTCTGTTGATTTTTCTGTCCCTCTCTTGCTTCTTTCTGTACCCTCTTGCCTCTTTCTACACCTCTGTTGGTTTGTCAGCACTGCTCTTGCCTCTTACTGTACTGCTCTAGCTTATTTATGTACCTATCTTGCTTCTTTCTGCACCCCTCTTGCCTCTTTCTGCATCTCTCTTGCCTCTTTCGGCACCCCTGTTCTCTCTTTCTGCACTTCTCTTTCCTGTTTCTACAGCTCTATTGACTCCTTCTACACTTCTCTTGCTTCTTTCTGTGTGTTTCTTCCTCTACCTTTTTTCTTCTTTCTGCAGTTCTCTTGCCTCTTTCTGTACCCCTCTTGCATCTCTTGCTTCTTTCTGCAGCCCTCTTCTCTCTTCCTTCACCTCTTTTGCCTCTTTTGCACTTCTGTTGCTTCTTTCTGCACTTCTCATGCCTCTTTCTGTACCCCTCTTGCCTTTTTCTGCACCCCTCTTGCATCTCTTGCTTCTTTCTGCAGTCCTCTTCTCTCTTCCTTCACCTTTCTTGCCTCTTCTGCACTTCACTTGCTTCTTTCTGCACTGCTCTTGCCTCCTTCCGTACCTCTGTTGGTTCTTTTCGCACCCTCTTGCCTCAATCTGCACTAATTTCCCCTTTTTCTGCACCTCTTTTACCTGTTCCTGCACCTCTATTGCCTCATTCTGCACTTCTCTTTCTGCTGTCTGCACCTGTTGCCCACTTTTGCATCTCCCTTGCTTCTTCCTGCAGCCCTCTTGCCTCTACTTCACCCCTCTTCTTGCACTTCTATTGCCTATTTCTGTACCCCATGTGTCTCGTTCGGCACATCTCTTGCCTGTTTCTGCAAATCTCTTGCCTCTTGCTGCACTCCTGTGGGTGTTTTTGCACTTCTCTTGCTTCTTTCTGTACCGCTCTTGCCTATTTCCGTACCTGTGTTGCTTCTTTTTGCACTTCTATTGCCTCTTTCTGCACCTCTGTTGATTTTTTTGTACCTCTCTTGCTTCTTTCTGCAGTTCTATTGCCTCTTTCTGTACCCCTCTTGCCTTTTTCTGTACCCCTCTTGCATCTCTTGCTTCTTTCTGCAGCCCTCTTCTCTCTTCCTTCACCTCTCTTGCCTCTTCTGCACTTCTGTTGCTTCTTTCTGCACTTCTCATGCCTCTTTCTGTACCCCTCTTGCCTTTTTCTGCACCCCTCTTGCATCTCTTGCTTCTTTCTGCAGCCCTCTTCTCTCTTCCTTCACCTCTCTTGCCTCTTCTGCACTTTTACTTGCTTCTTTCTGCACTGCTCTTGTCTCCTTCCGTACCTCTGTTGGTTCTTTTCGTACCCTCTTGCCTCAATATGCACTCATTTTACTTTTTTCTTCACCTCTTTTACCTGTTTCTGCACCTCTATTTGATCATTCTGCACTTCTCTTTCTGCTTTCTGCACCGCTGTTGCTTCTTTCTGCACCCCTCTTGTCTCTTTCTGCACCCCTCTTCCCTCTTTCTACACCCCTCTTGCCTCTTTCTGCACCCTCTTCTCTCTTTCTCTACCTCTCCTTCCTCTTTCTGTACCTCTCTTGCCTCTTCTACAGGTCTCTTGCATATTTCTGCACCTCTCTTGGTTCTTTCTACAATTCTCTTGACTCTTTCTGCACCCCTCTTCTCTCTTTCTGCACTTCTCCTGCCTCTTTCTGCACCTCTGTTGGTTTTTCAGCACTTCTCTTGCCTCTTTTTGCACTGCTCTAGCTTATTTCCGTTCCTCTCTTGCTTCTGTCTGTACCCTCTTGCCTCTTTCTGCACCTCTGTTGGTTTTTCAGCACTTCTCTTGCCTCTTTCTGCACTGCTCTTGCTTATTTCTGCACCTCTCTTGCTTCTTTCTGCACCCTCTTCTCTCTTTCTCTACCTCTCCTTCCTCTTTCTGTACCTCTCTTGCCTCTTCTACAGGTCTCTTGCATATTTCTGCACCTCTCTTGGTTCTTTCTACAATTCTCTTGACTCTTTCTGCTCCCCTCTTCTCTCTTTCTGCACTTCTCCTGCCTCTTTCTGCACCTCTCTTGCCTCTTTCTGCACCTCTCCTGCCTCCCTCTTTCTGCACCTCTCTTGTCTCTTTCTACAGTTCTCTTGCTCTTGCTATGGGGTGATTCGGGTGCTCTATAAGCAATTAAAAATAAAATTGCTGCACCTCTCTTGCCTCTTTCTGCACCACTCTTGCTTTTGTCTGTACCACTCTTGCCTCTTTCTGCACCCCTCTTTCTACACCTCTGTTGGTTCTTTCTGCACCCCGTTCTTCTTTCTGCACCCCTCATCCCTCTTTCTGCACTTCTCTTTCCTGTTTCTGCACATCTCTCGACTCTTTCTGCAGTTCATTTTCCTCTTTCCGAACCTCTTGCTTATTTCTGCACCTCTCTTGCTTCTTTCTGTACCCCTCTGCCTCTTTCTGCACCATTTGCCCCTCTTTCTGCAGTTCTCTTGCCTCTTTCAATGCTTCTTTGGCTTCTTTCTCCACTTCTCATGCCTCTTTCTGCACTTCTCATGCCTTTTTCAGCAACCCTCTTGCCTCTTTCTGCACCTCTCTTGCTTCTTTCTGCACCCCTCTTGCCTCTTTCTGCACCCCTCTTCCTGCTCCTATCTTGCCATGTTGGACAGGCCACACAGAGGGCTTGCTCCCTCCCCGCACGACAGGGCCCGAGCTCCGGCCCACCAGGCATACCCCCGCGACAAGCACCTGTACCCCGTCTCCCGACGGATCTTCTGCCCTCGGACCACTACTCATCACGGGGTCTAGCCCCACCGGCTTCCCCGGCCGGGTCAAGCCTCCATCTTGGGCCCTGCACCACGCGGCCGCGTGGCCTCACCCCGACCCCAACCCCGGGCCTGGCCGGCCCCGACATCCCGGCACCACCATCCACCCAGGAGGTGAGCGGATCACTTGGCAGGTCAATGGGAGAACGAGGTGTCAAAGGCTCTCCCTCGCCAGGTGCCGATCGCCCCCCGCTCCCCCAGGCACTGGCTCCACCCCCTGCTGGGTGTCTGGACACCTTCATCTCGGACCCCCCGACCTCCAAGTGCGAGGGTCCGGACATCAAAGGGCACCAGCCCTATAACTGGGGCAGCTCCGGAGCAGGAAGGCAGTTGTATCCTGGAGTCGAGAGACACCGAGTGAACTCAGCCTTGACGGCCTACTGGCGCTGCCGTAGCCCGCTCTTGTGACCCATCGTTCTGCCTGCTGGCGCTGCCGCGGCCTTCTGCAACCTCCATCTTCACCGGGACCTGCTGGCGCTGCCGCGGACCGTACCTCGACCATCTTCCTGGGACCTGCTGGCGCTGCCGTGGCCCGTTGTAACAACCATCTTCACCGGGACCTGCTGGCGCTGCCGCGGCCGTACATCGACCATCTTCCTGGGACCTGCTGGCGCTGCCGCGGCCCGTTGTAACGACCATCATCACCGGGGCCTGCTGGCGCTGCCGCGGCCCGTACCACCTAACCACCAAGCTCGAGGATTGTGAGCTCATCATCTCATCCGAACTACCTGACTGGTAAACAGACTGTCCCGCTACCCCCTTTCCTACCTTGCGAGACTCGAATCGAGGGGACCCCTGAGTCCAGACCTCCTTGTACCATTCAACCGTACCTTTAAGAAGTGCTTATAAAGAACACTGAACCTTATCCGTGTGTGGTATCTGTCTGTGGGGGGGAAGTTACTTGTCTGTACGATCGCTGGAGACGGTTCTCCCCGGAGACCTCTCCTCCTGACCCCGGCCGACCCTCCCGGTCCGTCTACCTTTTCTAACATTGGTGGCCAGCGGCGCGATCCGAATCAACGCGTAATCGTACAGAGAGTAGCTCACCCCACGACAGAAACACGATGTCGACCAAAGATAGCAGCCCCACCGAGAAATTCCAAATGGAGAAATTAGAGGAATACAACCACCGCGAACTGAGACAATTTTGCATAGAACTTGGCATTGCTACCACCGGCCTAAGTACCAAGGATGATCTAAAGCGCGCCCTTGAGTCATGGACAGAAACTGGGGTCGCAGGATCCTCCGACCAAAGCAGCGTCACACCAGACCAAAACAGCCTCACACCAGAGGGGAACGCCACGGCTCCCGAGGAGCGGGGAACGGGCCTCTCACAGGAGGAGATCCGAGAAAGAGACAGAATCAGATTACACGAGTTGGAGATGGCACGACTCAAGATGGATGGGGAACTCAAGTTAGCTGAACAGAAACTCAACCTCGAGCACATGCGGCTCCGAGATGAACGAGAAGAGAAGCAGAGACAGAGAGAGCTGGAGGAGAAAAAAATAACGCTCGAGCACGAGCGCCGACTAGCGGAGATAGAACTGCGAAAACAGAATAAGGAACTGGGGGTGCCTGAGCGACCACACACCCCGGGGCCAATTGAGAAAAAAGTCCATATCCCCAAGGATGTTGTCCGCGAATATGTCCGAGAAGACGACATACAGCAATGGTTTAAAGCCTATGAGATCGCCATGACCTCCCACCGGATCGACCGGAGTGATTGGGGAGCCGGACTTTGGGGGAGGTTTATCAACGAGGGTCGCGATGCCCTACTGCAGCTCCCAGATCACCAAATGTCGTCCTACGACCACATGAAGGCTGCCCTCCTCACCCGCTACGGCCTCACACCCGAGATGTACCGCCAGAGGTTCAGAGATTGCACCCGGATCCCAGGTACAACTTGGGTAGAATATGTGAACTATTTCAGCCGTGCCTTCGAGGGTTGGATCAAGGGGAGTCAGGTCACCACCTACGACCAACTCTTCAACCTTATGGTATGGGAGCACCTGTCAAACAACTGTTTCGTCGAGCTCAGGCAGCACCTCCTCGACAGTAAGCTGACTGACCCCCGGCAGCTCGCCGCCGAAGCTGACCGATGGGAAAGCACCCGAGTGAACCGGAAAGGGCCACACGACCAGAACAGAAGCAGCCAAGGCCAGCACCGTCCTCGGGGAGGAGGAGGGGGCCAGGGTCGAGGGAGAGACGCCTTGCCAGCAACACCCGTGGCCAGCACCCCGCCTCCGGCCGGCCGGGGCAACCCCCCGTTGCGGCCCGGGTTCCGAGCCAACGTCACGTGCCACCGGTGCCAGCGACTAGGCCACTACGCCAATGACCCGAGCTGCCCGCTAAACCAAACACCCAAGCCCCGCCAGGTAGCGGCCGCCGCCCTGGGGGAAGAGCGATTATCGGAGGAACCCGAAGAGTATGAGCCGGCCCAGCAAGGGTGGGAACCGGCCGCCATGGTCCTGGCGTGCTTAGGGGGAAGAGACATGGTCCCGCGGAATCTCCCCTACCCGCCAACACCAGGAAATACGGTCAGTGGGTGACCATTAATGGACAGAGGGCCGAGGCCCTGCGTGACACCGGCGCCAGTGTGACGGCCGTCCGCTGTCACCTGGTGAAGCCCGAGCAGATCCTGCCGAACATTCTCTGCCCCGTCCGCTCGGCAGATAACTCTGAGAGTATGTGTAAAATGGCCTGCGTCCCATTCGAATGGGGAGGGGTCTCCGGCCTGCTGAAAGTGACGGTCCGGGACGATGCCCCCGTGGACTGCCTCCTGGGGAATGATCTCGAGAGTTCCCCATGGGCCACCGTCGAGAGAAGAGAGCACCTGGGGATGCTGGGCCTCCCAGACTGGGCCTGCATAACCACCCGGTCCATGGCCGCCCGTGCCGCCCCCCGATCAGAAGAACCCGAATGGCCAGCACCGCCGCCCCCGGTCGCCCCAGTAGAGGGCAACGGCGAGGCCGGCCTCCCGGACCCGACGACCGAAGAGGACGCGCAACCCCAGGACCTTCCGGATCTGGCTCAGTGGCGTCAGGAAGGGGGGCCCACCCAAGAACAGTTCCGCCAGGAACAAAAGACCTGTCCCTCCCTCGAGGGACTCCGCCAACAAGCCAGCGCCCGAAACGCAGGGGACGCCACCGGAACTCACTGGGTCTACTGGGATAACGACCTGCTCTACAGCGAGCAACGAATCGCCGAGCTGGGGGCCGGTCGGGTTCTGGTGGTACCTCTCCGCTTCAGAGACTTTCTACTCAACTTAGCCCACGATGTCCCCCTGGCTGGACACCTGGGCCAGGACAAAACGTACAGTCGCCTAGTGACTCACTTTTTCTGGCCAAAAATGAGGAATGACGTCCTGAACCACTGCCGATCTTGCCCCACATGCCAAGCCAGCGGGAAGAGTGGTCGGAAGCTGAAAGCCCCTCTGCAACCCTTCCCTGTGGTCACCACCCCGTTCGAGAGGGTGGGGATAGACATTGTGGGGCCTCTGGACCCCCGCACGGCACAAGGACACAGGTTCACCTTAGTGCTAGTGGACCATGCCACCCGCTACCCCGAGGCGGTGCCCCTACGGACCGTGACAGCTCCGGTGGTTGGCCGGGCCCTCATGGGGATCTTCTCCCGGGTAGGCTTCCCCAGAGAAGTCGTCAGCGACCGAGGCACAAATTTCATATCCACATACATGAAGTCCCTCTGGCAACAATGCGGGGTCACCTACAGATTCACGACCCCCTATCACCCCCAAGGGAACGGACTAGTGGAGCGTTTCAACCGCACTCTCAAGGGGATGATTGGGGGATTGGAAGAGCCCCTCCGTCGCCAGTGGGATGTACTACTCCCGTGCCTCCTCTTCGCCTACCGGGAAGTTCCCCAGAAGTCCCTCGGTTTTAGCCCTTTCGAACTCCTGTACGGGCACCCTGTGCGAGGGCCCCTCAGCCTAGTCAAGGAAGGTTGGGAGATGGCCCCCCTAACAACCCCTCCAGACGTCTTCAAATACATCCTGGCCCTACGAAACCAGACCCGGCGCTTCAGGGAGATGGCCAAGGCGAACCTCGAGGCCAGCCAGGAGGACATGAAGAGGTGGTATGATCACAACGCCTCCTCCGTTGAATTCGAGCCTGGTCAGCAGGTATGGGTGATGTCCCCCACCGAACCATGTGCCTTGCAAGATAAGTGGACGGGGCCCTTCAAAGTGGTCGAGTGCAAAAGCCCCGTCACTTACCTCATCGACCTGGGGACCTCCCGGAACCCCCTTCGGGTCCTCCACACCAACCGGCTCAAACCACACTTTGTGCGCTCAGAACTCAGCCTCCTGATGGCTACGGACAGCGGGGCAGAGGAAGACTCCGAACCCCTCCCGGATCTTCTGAAGGCTCAGGAGAACGACGGCTCCGTGGACGGCTTCCGGCTCTCTGACGCCCTCACTTCGGAGCAACGCCAGGACTGCCGGAACCTCCTGCTGCAATTCGCTGCCCTGTTCTCCCTCACCCCCGGGGTCACCCCTTGGTGTTTGCACGACGTAGACACCGGGGACAGTCCCCCTGTCCGACACCGGGCCTACCGCGTACCAGATCGGGTACGGGCCTGCATACAAGAGGAAGTGGCCAAGATGCTCACGATCGGGGTCATCGAGCCCTCGGACAGTCCCTGGGCCAGTCCGGTTGTATTGGTCCCCAAAGCCGCTGCCCCCGGCACCGCACCTGAACTGAGATTCTGCGTCGACTACCGGGGCTTGAACGCTGTCACCCGGACCGACGCTCATCCCATCCCCCGAGCAGACGAGCTGATCGACCGGCTGGGGGCCGCCCGCTACCTTAGTATCTTCGACCTAACAGCCGGCTACTGGCAGATCGGCCTCACACCCAGGGCTCAGGAGCGGTCAGCCTTCTCTACCCCCGATGGCCACTATCAATTCAAGGTCATGCCCTTTGGCATGAAGAATGCCCCCGCCACGTTTCAACGCCTTGTGAACCAGGTCTTGGCGGGGCTCGAAGAGTTCAGTGCTGCCTACCTGGACGATATCGCTGTATACAGCCGCCACTGGTCCGACCACCTTCGTCACCTCCAAGAGGTCTTACAAGCCCTCCAGCGGGCCGGCCTCACCATTAAGGCCGGCAAGTGCCAGATTGGCCAAGGGTCTGTGACCTACCTTGGGCACCAAGTGGGGAGCGGGCTGGTGGCCCCCCTACAACTTAAGATTGCGGCCATCCAGTCCTGGCAGCCCCCCGCCACCCAGACCGAGGTCCGAGCCTTCTTGGG
Source organism: Triturus cristatus (assembly GCF_964204655.1). NCBI lineage: Eukaryota > Metazoa > Chordata > Amphibia > Caudata > Salamandridae > Triturus > Triturus cristatus. The sequence continues at coordinate 938,489,387 of NC_140594.1, read as the reverse complement.
GCTCACCGGCTACTACAGGCGGTTCGTGAAGAACTACGGCAGCATCGTGGGGCCCCTCACGGGTCTCACGTCCAAGAACCACCCGAAGCGGATTGAATGGACTCCTGATTGTCAAGCGGCCTTCGAGAAGCTGAAGGCCGCCCTGTGCACCGCCCCTGTGCTCCAGGCCCCCGATTACAGTCGGGAATTTGTGGTGCAGACCGACGCCTCCGACCACTGCATCGGGGCCGTACTCTCTCAGTTGAACCCCGAAGGTCATGACCAGCCGGTGGCCTTCATCAGTCGGCGCCTCCTGGCTCGAGAACAGCGCTGGAGCACCATCGAGAGGGAGGCCTTTGCAGTAGTGTGGGCCCTCAAAAAGCTCCGACCCTATCTCTTCGGTACCCACTTCCGGGTACAAACCGACCATCGACCCCTGCAATGGCTGATGCAGATGCGGGGGGAGAACCCAAAACTCTTGCGCTGGTCCATTTCCCTGCAGGGAATGGACTTCACCGTGGAGCACCGACCAGGCCAAGACCACGCCAACGCGGATGGCCTGTCCCGCTTTTTCCGCCTCGACGGAGAGAGTCCCCAAGAAGATGGGTGACTCTCCCCGCCTTCAGCTGGGGTGGACGCATGTTGGACAGGCCACACAGAGGGCTTGCTCCCTCCCCGCACGACAGGGCCCGAGCTCCGGCCCACCAGGCATACCCCCGCGACAAGCACCTGTACCCCGTCTCCCGACGGATCTTCTGCCCTCGGACCACTACTCATCACGGGGTCTATCCCCACCGGCTTCCCCGGCCGGGTCAAGCCTCCATCTTGGGCCCTGCACCACGCGGCCGCGTGGCCTCACCCCGACCCCAACCCCGGGCCTGGCCGGCCCCGACATCCCGGCACCACCATCCACCCAGGAGGTGAGCGGATCACTTGGCAGGTCAATGGGAGAACGAGGTGTCAAAGGCTCTCCCTCGCCAGGTGCCGATCGCCCCCCGCTCCCCCAGGCACTGGCTCCACCCCCTGCTGGGTGTCTGGACACCTTCATCCCGGACCCCCCGACCTCCAAGTGCGAGGGTCCGGACATCAAAGGGCACCAGCCCTATAACTGGGGCAGCTCCGGAGCAGGAAGGCAGTTGTATCCTGGAGTCGAGAGACACCGAGTGAACTCAGCCTTGACGGCCTACTGGCGCTGCCGTAGCCCGCTCTTGTGACCCATCGTTCTGCCTGCTGGCGCTGCCGTGGCCTTCTGCAACCTCCATCTTCACCGGGACCTGCTGGCGCTGCCGCGGACCGTACCTCGACCATCTTCCTGGGACCTGCTGGCGCTGCCGCGGCCCGTTGTAACAACCATCTTCACCGGGACCTGCTGGCGCTGCCGCGGACCGTACATCGACCATCTTCCTGGGACCTGCTGGCGCTGCCGCGGCCCGTTGTAACGACCATCATCACCGGGGCCTGCTGGCGCTGCCGCGGCCCGTACCACCTAACCACCAAGCTCGAGGATTGTGAGCTCATCATCTCATCCGAACTACCTGACTGGTAAACAGACTGTCCCGCTACCCCCTTTCCTACCTTGCGAGACTCGAATCGAGGGGACCCCTGAGTCCAGACCTCCTTGTACCATTCAACCGTACCTTTAAGAAGTGCTTATAAAGAACACTGAACCTTATCCGTGTGTGGTATCTGTCTGTGGGGGGGAAGTTACTTGTCTGTACGATCGCTGGAGACGGTTCTCCCCGGAGACCTCTCCTCCTGACCCCGGCCGACCCTCCCGGTCCGTCTACCTTTTCTAACATGCCCCCTTTTGCATCTCCCTTGATTCTTCCTGCAGCCCTCTTGCCTCTACTTCACCCCTCTTCTTGCACTTCTATTGCCTATTTCTGCACCCCATGTGTCTCGTTCGGCACATCTCTAGCCTGTTTCTGCAAATCTTCTGCCTCTTGCTGCACCCCTGTGGGTGTTTTTGCACTTCTCTTGCTTCTTTCTGTACCGCTCTTGCCTATTTCCGTACCTGTGTTACTTCTCTTGCCTCTTTCTGCACCTCTGTTGATTTTTTTGTACCTCTCTTGCTTCTTTCTGCAGTTCTCTTGCCTCTTTCTGTACCCCTCTTGCCTTTTTCTGCACCCCTCTTGCATCTCTTGCTTCTTTCTGCAGCCCTCTTCTCTCTTCCTTCACCTCTCTTGCCTCTTCTGCACTTCTGTTGCTTCTTTCTGCACTTCTCATGCCTCTTTCTGTACCCCTCTTGCCTTTTTCTGCACCCCTCTTGCATCTCTGGCTTCTTTCTGCAGCCCTCTTCTCTCTTCCTTCACCTCTCTTGCCTCTTCTGCACTTCACTTGCTTCTTTTTGCACTGCTCTTGCCTCCTTCCGTACCTCTGTTCGTTCTTTTCGCACCCCTCTTGCCTCTTTCTGCACCGCTCTTGCCTCTTTCTGAACCCCTCTTGCCTCTTTCGGGACCCCTCTTCCCGAACCTCTCTTACCTCTTCTGCACTTTTACTTGCTTCTTTCTGCACTGCTCTTGTCTCCTTCCGTACCTCTGTTGGTTCTTTTCGTACCCTCTTGCCTCAATATGCATTCATTTTACTTTTTTCTTCACCTCTTTTACCTGTTTCTGCACCTCTATTTGATCATTCTGCACTTCTCTTTCTGCTTTCTGCACCGCTGTTGCTTCTTTCTGCACCCCTCTTGTCTCTTTATGTACCCCTCTTCCCTCTTTCTGCACCTCTCTTGCCTCTTTCTGCACCCTCTTCTCTCTTTCTCTACCTCTCCTTCTTCTTTCTGTACCTCTCTTGCCTCTTCTACAGGTCTCTTGCATATTTCTGCACCTCTCTTGGTTCTTTCTACAATTCTCTTGACTCTTTCTGCACCCCTCTTCTCTCTTTCTGCACTTCTCCTGCCTCTTTCTGCACCTCTCTTGCCTCTTTCTGCACCTCTCCTGCCTCCCTCTTTCTGCACCTCTCTTGTCTCTTTCTACAGTTCTCTTGCTCTTGCTATGGGGTGATTCGGGTGCTCTATAAGCAATTAAAAATAAAATTGCTGCACCTCTCTTGCCTCTTTCTGCACCTCTCTTGCTTTTGTCTGTACCACACTTGCCTCTTTCTGCACCCCTCTTTCTACACCTCTGTTGGTTCTTTCTGCACCCCGTTCTTCTTTCTGCACCCCTCATCCCTCTTTCTGCACTTCTCTTTCCTGTTTCTGCACATCTCTCGACTCTTTCTGCAGTTCATTTTCCTCTTTCTGAACCTCTTGCTTATTTCTGCACCTCTCTTGCTTCTTTCTGCAGCCCTCTGCCTCTTTCTTCACCATTTGTCCCTCTTTCTGCAGTTCTCTTGCCTCTTTCAATGCTTCTTTGGCTTCTTTCTCCACTTCTCATGCCTCTTTCTGCACTTCTCATGCCTCTTTCAGCAACCCTCTTGCCTCTTTCTGCACCTCTCTTGCTTCTTTCTGCACCCCTCTTGCCTCTTTCTGCACCCCTGTTCGCCGGAGGGGGGTTCGATACACGTCTTGCCCACCCCTTTGACCCACCTCTCCCAAGTAGGCCGAACCAGGCGCGCACACCCTGAGCTTACACTATGAACAGAGTGACACCACACGTATTCTTTGTAAGACGATAGGTTCTTTTATCGAAGGTTTCAAGGGATCTTTATGATCCAAGGTGCAAGTAGTACATCAGCGGCACAAGATACTACAAATCGGTGGTAGGGGAATGGGGGTAGTGGGACAGTCTTTGAAGGTAGTGTCTCTGCAAAGTACCCTGCGGATAGCTCACAATCCTCGAGCTGGAGGGTGTCGTGTCTCTGGGCGATCTCTTGCCAATTCGTCCTCGAGGGGAGCGCCGCAAGTCACTCAGCAGGCACAGGTAGTCGGAGTTCGGGAGCCGCGATCTCGTCAGCAGGGCTCAGATGGTTCAATGGCTGGGGGCCGCGAGTCACTCAGCAGGCCCAGGTGGTTCGGAGTTCGGGAGCCGCGATCTCGTCAGCAGGGCTCAGATGGTTCAGTGGCTGGGGGCCGCGAGTCACTCAGCAGGCCCAGGTGGTTCGGAGTTCGGGAGCCGCGATCTCGTCAGCAGGGCTCAGATGGTTCAATGGCTGGGGGCCACGAGTCACTCAGCAGGCCCAGGTGGTTCGGGGTTCGGGAGCCGCGACAGCATCAGCAGGCTTCGATGGTTCCAGGTCTTCTCTCTCATTCGTTCCTCCGGCACCCCCTATTATACTCCCCCTGCCCTTTGAAGTCCGGAGTCCTCGCAGAGAGGGGCCTTTTGTGACTGAGGGGGTTCGGCGGGATTTCCTGCCGCTCGTTTCTTTGGTCTTTTCAGGTGGGTCTGGGAGGGTCCCCAGACGCTCGGCAGGCGAGGCGCCTGCTCCCCAGGGGCCTGGTGGCCGATCGAGTCCTCCCGGGGGAAGGCGATCCGAGGTGTGACTGGGCTGGCGCCTCCTGGTCTGGCTCGGGGGTTCCCGCTCCCTCGGTCGGACATGCGTGGTAGGGTGTCGAGTCTGTCGGGGACTCTGGCCGGCCCTCGGGTCTGTGTGGCTGGGGCGGCCGGAGTCGGAGATGCCGTGTCTTGGGGGTGGTTGCAGGTTGGCTGGATGATCGGGAGGGCATACGCCGTGAGGCCGGTCTCACAACCCCTCTTCCTGCTCCTATCTTGCCCCCTTTTGCATCTCCCTTGCTTCTTCCTGCAGCCCTCTTGCCTCTACTTCACCCCTCTTCTTGCACTTCTATTGCCTATTTCTGCACCCTATGTGTCTCGTTCGGCACATCTCTTGCCTGTTTCTGCAAATCTCTTGCCTCTTGCTGCACCCCTGTTGGTGTTTTTGCACTTCTATTGCTTCTTTCTGTACCGCTCTTGCCTATTTCCGTACCTGTGTTGCTTCTTTTTGCACTTCTCTTGCCTCTTTCCGCACCTCTGTTGTTTTTTTTGCACCTCTCTTGCTTCTTTCTGTACCCTCTTGCCTCTTTCTGCACCTCTGTTGGTTTTTCAGCACTTCTCTTGCCTCTTTTTGCACTGCTCTAGCTTATTTCCGTACCTCTCTTGCTTCTGTCTGTACCCTCTTGCCTCTTTCTGCACCTCTGTTGGTTTTTCAGCACTTCTCTTGCCTCTTTCTGCACTGCTCTTGCTTATTTCCGCACCTCTCTTGCTTCTTTCTGCACCCTCTTCTCTCTTTCTCTACCTCTCCTTCCTCTTTCTGTACCTCTCTTGCCTCTTCTACAGGACTCTTGCATATTTCTGCACCTCTCTTGGTTCTTTCTACAATTCTCTTGACTCTTTCTGCACCCCTCTTCTCTCTTTCTGCACTTCTCCTGACTCTTTCTGCTCCTCTCTTGCCTCTTTCTGCACCTCTCCTGCCTCCCTCTTTCTGCACCTCTCTTGTCTCTTTCTACAGTTCTCTTGCTCTTGCTATGGGGTGATTTGGGTGCTCTATAAGCAATTAAAAATAAAATTGCTGCACCTCTCTTGCCTCTTTCTGCACCTCTCTTGCTTTTGTCTGTACCACTCTTGCCTCTTTCTGCACCCCTCTTTCTACACCTCTGTTGGTTCTTTCTGCACCCCGTTCTTCTTTCTGCACCCCTCATCCCTCTTTCTGCACTTCTCTTTCCTGTTTCTGCACATCTCTCGACTCTTTCTGCAGTTCATTTTCCTCTTTCTGAACCTCTTGCTTATTTCTGCACCTCTCTTGCTTCTTTCTGCACCTCTCCTGCTTTTGTCTGTACCACTCTTGCCTCTTTCTGCACCCATCTTTCTACACCTCTGTTGGTTCTTTCTGCACCCCGTTCTTCTTTCTGCACCCCTCATCCCTCTTTCTTCACTTCTCTTTCCTGTTTCTGCACATCTCTCGACTCTTTCTGCAGTTCATTTTCCTCTTTCTGAACCTCTTGCTTATTTCTGCACCTCTCTTGCTTCTTTCTGCACCCCTCTGCCTCTTTCTGCATCATTTGTCCCTCTTTCTGCAGTTCTCTTGCCTCTTTCAATGCTTCTTTGGCTTCTTTCTCCACTTCTCATGCCTCTTTCTGCACTTCTCATGCCTCTTTCAGCAACCCTCTTGCCTCTTTCTGCACCTCTCTTGCTTCTTTCTGCACCCCTCTTGCCTCTTTCTGCACCCCTCTTCCTGCACCTATCTTGCCCCCTTTTGCATCTCCCTTGCTTCTTCCTGCAGCCCTCTTGCCTCTACTTCACCCCTCTTCTTGCACTTCTATTGCCTATTTCTTCACCCCATGTGTCTCGTTCGGCACATCTCTTGCCTGTTTCTGCAAATCTCTTGCTGCACCCCTGTGGGTGTTTTTGCACTTCTCTTGCTTCTTTCTGTACCGCTCTTGCCTATTTTCATACCTGTGTTGCTTCTTTTTGCAATTCTCTTGCCTCTTTCTGCACCTCTGTTGATTTTTTTGTACCTCTCTGTCATGATCGCGTGGGCAGGACGGTGCGGAACCGAATCGCGGGAGAATCCCGCCGGCACTACATCTCCCACAAGGCGTAGCAACCGAGCTCCCCCACGTGACCGGGAGCGCGGTTGGTTAAAAGACAGAACTACGCAGGAAGGCGGCGCCAATGATTCGCTTTCGTAATCTGCAGCTGACCAACGGCCCGCATCTTCGGACCCAGCCGAGTTCCTCGAACCACAGCCTAACCCGGATTCCGCGACTGAAGAGATCGCCTCCTGAAGCGCCGGACAACCGGTGTCCACAGTCCTGCGCCCTCCGTCTCCGGAACCCCCCGACTCTCCACCGGCACTAACAGTCTCCTGAAGTGAGTGCCCTCGACGCGCTCTGCACCCGACCCGCTCCCTTGCTCCAACGAAGACGGAGGGGTAACTTGTGCCCTCCGTTCACAGTCACCCTTCCCCAGTGGGTGTGTCCGTTGCCAAGACCCCACGCAGGAAGCACCCCCTCTGAGACCACTACTCCGGCGCTCCTCGGCCCCAAGGATTCCTGGGCCTTGAGTGGAAGCGCCACCAGCGGTGGGAGAGTGTTCCTGACCCCCGTGGTAGCGGCTTTGAGAGGCTCAAAAGACGTATTTGGGTCCTTTTCAGCCAGAGAGAACTCACAAAGCTGTGCTGCCTCTGTCCATCCGAACCAGAGCTCTGATCACAGCTTCACCCAGCCAGGGGAGAGAGGACGAGGCAGGTAATGCAGGGGACACCCGGGGGAATACGATTGCCTCCGGGAGAGAAGGAGAAGCAACTAAATCCTCTCTCTTTGTCTCATTACAGGTGTCTGTCCCAGCCGACTCTCCCCGTCCCTCACCCACCTGTCTCCTGAGCCCGAGGGTCATTTACACGAATCCGGGCTGGGGACGGATGGGAGGGGGAACCCTACATAAGCATCAACGTCATCCTGAGGAGAGGATCGAGTGAGCGCCACGACACTCTCTTGCTTCTTTCTGCAGTTCTCTTGCCTCTTTCTGTACCCCTCTTGCCTTTTTCTGCACCCCTCTTGCATCTCTTGCTTCTTTCTGCAGCCCTCTTCTCTCTTCCTTCACCTCTCTTACCTCTTCTGCACTTCTGTTGCTTCTTTCTGCACTTCTCATGCCTCTTTCTGTACCCCTCTTGCCTTTTTCTGCACCCCTCTTGCATCTCTTGCTTCTTTCTGCAGCCCTCTTCTCTCTTCCTTCACCTCTCTTGCCTCTTCTGCACTTCACTTGCTTCTTTCTGCACTGCTCTTGCCTCCTTCCGTACCTCTGTTGGTTCTTTTTGTACCCTCTTGCCTCAATATGCACTCATTTTACTTTTTTCTTCACCTCTTTTACCTGTTTCTGCACCTCTATTTCATCATTCTGCACTTCTCTTTCTGCTTTATGCACCGCTGTTGCTTCTTTCTGCACCCCTCTTGTCTCTTTCTGCACCCCTCTTCCCTCTTTCTGCACCCCTCTTGCCTCTTTCTGTACCCTCTTCTCTCTTTCTCTACCTCTCCTTTCTCTTTCTGTACCTCTCTTGCCTCTTCTGCACTTCACTTGCTTCTTTCTGCACTGCTCGTGCCTCCTTCCGTACCTCTGTTGATTCTTTTTGCACCCCTCTTGCCTCTTTCTGCACCGCTCTTCTCTCTTTCTGCACCTCTCTTGCCTCTTTCTGCACCTCTCCTGCCTCCCTCTTTCTGCACCTCTCTTGTCTCTTTCTACAGTTCTCTTGCTCTAGCTATGGGGTGATTCGGGTGCTCTATAAGCAATTAAAAATAAAATTGCTGCACCTCTCTTGCCTCTTTCTGCACCTCTCTTGCTTTTGTCTGTACCACTCTTGCCTCTTTCTGCACCCCTCTTTCTACACCTCTGTTGGTTCTTTCTGCACCCCGTTCTTCTTTCTGCACCCCTCATCCCTCTTTCTGCACTTCTCTTTCCTGTTTCTGCACATCTCTCGACTCTTTCTGCAGTTCATTTTCCTCTTTCTGAACCTCTTGCTTATTTCTGCACCTCTCTTGCTTCTTTCTGCACCTCTCCTGCTTTTGTCTGTACCACTCTTGCCTCTTTCTGCACCCCTCTTTCTACACCTCTGTTGGTTCTTTCTGCACCCCGTTCTTCTTTCTGCACCCCTCATCCCTCTTTCTTCACTTCTCTTTCCTGTTTCTGCACATCTCTCGACTCTTTCTGCAGTTCATTTTCCTCTTTCTGAACCTCTTGCTTATTTCTGCACCTCTCTTGCTTCTTTCTGCACCCCTCTGCCTCTTTCTGCACCATTTGTCCCTCTTTCTGCTGTTCTCTTGCCTCTTTCAATGCTTCTTTGGCTTCTTTCTCCACTTCTCCAGCCTCTTTCTGCACTTATCATGCCTCTTTCAGCAACCCTCTTGCCTGTTTCTGCACCTCTCTTGCTTCTTTCTGCACCCCTCTTGCCTCTTACTGCACCCCTCTTCCTGCACCTATCTTGCCCCCTTTTGCATCTCCCTTGCTTCTTCCTGCAGCCCTCTTGCCTCTACTTCACCCCTCTTCTTGCACTTCTATTGCCTATTTCTTCACCCCATGTGTCTCCTTCGGCACATCTCTTGCCTGTTTCTGCAAATCTCTTGCTGCACCCCTGTGGATGTTTTTGCACTTCTCTTGCTTCTTTCTGTACCGCTCTTGCCTATTTCCATACCTGTGTTGCTTCTTTTTGCAATTCTCTTGCCTCTTTCTGCACCTCTGTTGATTTTTTTGTACCTCTCTTGCTTCTTTCTGCAGTTCTCTTGCCTCTTTCTGTACCCCTCTTGCCTTTTTCTGCACCCCTCTTGCATCTCTTGCTTCTTTCTGCAGCCCTCTTCTCTCTTCCTTCACCTCTCTTACCTCTTCTGCACTTCTGTTGCTTCTTTCTGCACTTCTCATGCCTCTTTCTGTACCTGTTGGACAGGCCACATGAAGGGCTCGCTCCCTCCCCGCATGACACGGCCCAAGCCCCGGACTCCTAGGTGTTACCCACAAGAGCAACCCGCACCCCGTCTCCCGACGGAACTCCTGCCCCCGGACATCCATGTATCATGGGGCCGAACCCCTACCGGCTCCCCCGGCCGGATCAGCCGCCATCTTGGACACTGCGCCACGAGGCCGCGTGGCCTCAGCTCGACCCTAACCCTGGGCCTGGCCCGGCCCCGACAGCCCGGCACCACCATCCACCCAGGAGGTGAACGGACCACTTGGCAGGTCAATGGGAGAAAGAAGTGTCGATGGCTCTCCCCTACCAGGTGCCGATCGCCCTCCAGCTCCCCCGGGCGCTGGCTCCACCCCCTGCTGGGTGTCTGGACTCCCTCATCCCGGACCCCCCGACCTCCAAGTGCGAGGGTCCGGACATCAAAGGGCGCCAGACCTATAACTAGGGCAGCTCCAGAGCAGGAAGGCAGTTGTATCCTGGAGTCGAGAGACACCGAGAAGAACTCAGCCTTGACGGACTACTGGCGCTGCCGTAGCCCTGCCTTGTGAATTATCGTCCTGCCTGCTGGCGCTGCCGCGGCCTTCTGCATCATCCATCCTCGTCGGGACCTGCTGGCGCTGCCGCGGACCGTTGTAACGACCACCTTCATCGGGACCTGCTGGCGCTGCCGCGGACCGTGTAACGACCACCTTCATCGGGACCTGCTGGCGCTGCCGCGGACCGTGTAACGACCACCTTCACCGGGACCTGCTGGCGCTGCCGCGGCCCGTCCAGGCTAGAACACCGAGCTCGAGGATTGTGAGCTACCCACCATACCATCTCAGCTACCAGATTGGTAACCAGACTGTCCCGCTACCCCCTCTTTCCCAAACCAAGAGACTAGAATCGAGGGGACCCCTGAGTCCAGACCTCCTTGTACCATTTCATCGTACCTCAAGAAATCGCCTATAAAGAACGTTCAATCCTATCCTTGTGTGGTGTGTATCTGTGGGGGGGAAGTTACTCATCTGTACGATCGCTGGAGACGGCTCTTCCCGGAGACCTCTCCCCTTGTCCTCGGCCGACCCTCCCGGTCCGTCTAACATTGGTGGCCAGCGGCGCGATCCGAATCAACGCGTAAACGTACAGAGAGTAGCTCACCCCACGACAAAACCACGATGTCAACCAAAGAGAGCGGATCCACCGAGAAATTCCAGATGAATAAATTGGAAGAGTATAGCCATCGTGAACTGAAACAATTCTGCATGGAACTAGGCATTGCTACCACCGGCCTTGTTGGACAGGCCACACAGAGGGCTTGCTCCCTCCCCGCACGACAGGGCCCGAGCTCCGGCCCACCAGGAATACCCCCGCGACAAGCACCTGTACCCCGTCTCCCGACGGATCTTCTGCCCTCGGACCACTACTCATCACGGGGTCCAGCCCCACCGGCTTCCCCGGCCGGGTCAAGCCTCCATCTTGGGCCCTGCACCACGCGGCCGCGTGGCCTCACCCCGACCCCAACCCCGGGCCTGGCCGGCCCCGACATCCCGGCACCACCATCCACCCAGGAGGTGAGCGGGCCACTTGGCAGGTCAATGGGAGAACGAGGTGTCAAACGCTCTCCCCCGCCAGGTGCCGATCGCCCCCAGCTCCCCCAGGCACTGGCTCCACCCCCTGCTGGGTGTCTGGACACCTTCATCCCGGACCCTCCGACCTCCAAGTGCGAGGGTCCGGACATCAAAGGGCACCAGCCCTATAACTGGGGCAGCTCCGGAGCAGGAAGGCAGTTGTATCCTGGAGTCGAGAGACACCGAGTGAACTCAGCCTTGACGGTCTACTGGCGCTGCCGTAGCCCGCTCTTGTGACCCATCGTTCTGCCTGCTGGCGCTGCCGCGGCCTTCTGCAATCTCCATCTTCCTGGGACCTGCTGGCGCTGCCGCGGCCCGTTGTAACAACCATCTTCACCGGGACCTGCTGGCGCTGCCGCGGACCGTACATCGACCATCTTCCTGGGACCTGCTGGCGCTGCCGCGGCCCGTTGTAACAACCATTTTCACCGGGACCTGCTGGCGCTGCCGCGGACCGTACATCGACCATCTTCCTGGGACCTGCTGGCGCTGCCGCGGCCCGTTGTAACAACCATCTTCACCGGGACCTGCTGGCGCTGCCGCGGACCGTACATCGACCATCATCACCGGGACCTGCTGGCGCTGCCGCGGCCCGTACCACCTAAACCATCAAGCTCGAGGATTGTGAGCTCATCATCTCATCCGAACTACCTGACTGGTAAACAGACTGTCCCGCTACCCCCTTTCCTACCTTGCGAGACTCGAATCGAGGGGACCCCTGAGTCCAGACCTCCTTGTACCATTCAACCGTACCTTAAGAAGTGCTTATAAAGAACACTGAACCTTATCCGTGTGTGGTATCTGTCTGTGGGGGGGAAGTTACTTGTCTGTACGATCGCTGGAGACGGTTCTCCCCGGAGACCTCTCCTCCTGACCCCGGCCGACCCTCCCGGTCCGTCTACCTTTTCTAACATTGGTGGCCAGCGGCGCGATCCGAATCAACGCGTAACCGTACAGAGAGTAGCTCACCCCACGACAAAAACACGATGTCGACCAAAGATAGCAGCCCCACCGAGAAATTCCAAATGGAGAAATTAGAAGAATACAACCACCGCGAACTGAGACAATTTTGCATAGAACTTGGCATTGCTACCACCGGCCTAAGTACCAAGGATGATCTAAAGCGCGCCCTTGAGTCATGGACAGAAACTGGGGTCGCAGGACCCTCCGACCAAAGCAGCGTCACACCAGACCAAAACAGCATCACACCAGAGGGGAACGCCACGGCTCCCGAGGAGCGGGGAACGGGCCTCTCACAGGAGGAGATCCGAGAAAGAGACAGAATCAGATTACACGAGTTGGAGATGGCACGACTCAAGATGGATGGGGAACTCAAGTTAGCTGAACAGAAACTCAACCTCAAGCACATGCGGCTCCGAGATGAACGAGAAGAGAAGCAGAGACAGAGAGAGCTGGAGGAGAAAAAAATCACGCTCGAGCACGAGCGCCGACTAGCGGAGATAGAACTGCGAAAACAGAATAAGGAACTGGGGGTGCCTGAGCGACCACACACCCCGGGGCCAATTGAGAAAAAAGTCCATATCCCCAAGGATGTTGTCCGCGAGTATGTCCGAGAAGACGACATACAGCAATGGTTTAAAGCCTATGAGATCGCCATGACCTCCCACCGGATCGACCGGAGTGATTGGGGAGCCGGACTTTGGGGGAGGTTTATCAACGAGGGTCGCGATGCCCTACTGCAGCTCCCAGATCACCAAATGTCGTCCTACGACCACATGAAGGCTGCCCTCCTCACCCGCTACGGCCTCACACCCGAGATGTACCGCCAGAGGTTCAGAGATTGCACCCGGATCCCAGGTACAACTTGGGTAGAATACGTGAACTATTTCAGCCGTGCCTTCGAGGGTTGGATCAAGGGGAGTCAGGTCACCACCTACGAACAACTCTTCAACCTTATGGTATGGGAGCACCTGTCAAACAACTGTTTCGTCGAGCTCAGGCAGCACCTCCTCGACAGTAAGCTGACTGACCCCCGGCAGCTCGCCGCCGAAGCTGACCGATGGGAAAGCACCCGAGTGGGCCGGAAAGGGCCACACGACCAGAACAGAAGCAGCCAAGGCCAGCACCGTCCTCGGGGAGGAGGAGGGGGCCAGGGTCGAGGGAGAGACGCCTTGCCAGCAACACCCGTGGCCAGCACCCCGCCTCCGGCCGGCCGGGGCAACCCCCCGTTGCGGCCCGGGTTCCGAGCCAACGTCACGTGCCACCGGTGCCAGCGACTAGGCCACTACGCCAATGACCCGAGCTGCCCGCTAAACCAAACACCCAAGCCCCGTGTTAGAAAGGGTAGACGGACCGGGAGGGTCGGCCGGGGTCAGGAGGAGAGGTCTCCGGGGAGAGCCGTCTCCAGCGATCGTACAGACAAGTAACTTCCCCCCCACAGACGGATACCACACACGTATAAGGTTCAGGGTTCTTTATAAGCACTTCTTAGGGTACGATTGAATGGCACAAGGAGGTCTGGACTCAGGGGTCCCCTCGATTCAAGTCTCTTAAAGCAGGGTAGGGGGTAGCGGGACAGTCTGTCTACCAGCCAGGTAGTTCGGATGAGATGATGACTAGCTCACAATCCTCGAGCTTGGTGGTTTAGTTGGTACGGGCCGCGGCAGCGCCTGCAGGTCCCGGTTGAGATGGTCGGTACACGGTCCGCGGCAGCGCCAGCAGGTCCCGGAAAGATGGTCGATGTACGGTCCGCGGCAGCGCCAGCAGGTCCCGGTGAGGATGGTCGATACAACGGGCCGCGGCAGCGCCAGCAGGTCCCGACGAGGATGGATGTTGCAGAAGGCCGCGGCAGCGCCAGCAGGCAGGACGATGGTTCACAAGAGCGGGCTATGGCAGCGCCAGTAGTCCGTCAAGGCTGAGTTCTCTCGGTGTCTCTCGACTCCAGGATACAACTGCCTTCCTGCTCCGGAGCTGCCCCAGTTATAGGGCAGGCGCCCTTTGATGTCCGGACCCTCGCACTTGGAGGTCGGAGGGCCCGGGATGAAGGTGTCCAGACACCCAGCAGGGGTTGGAGCCAGCTCCTGGGGGAGCTGGAGGCGATCGGCACCTGGCGGGGGAAGAGCTCTTGACACTTCGTTCCCCCATTGACCTGCCAGGTGGTCCGCTCACCTCCTGGGTGGAAGGTGGTGCCGGGATGTCGGGGCCGGCCAGGCCCGGGGTTAGGGTCGGGCCGAGGCCACGCGGCCTCGTGGTGCAGGACCCAAGATGGCGGCTTGAACCGGCCGGGGGAGCCGGTGGGGCTGGGCTCCGGGATGAGTAGAGGTCCGAGGGCAGAAGATCCGTCGGGAGACGGGGTACAGGTGCTTTTCGTGGGTTATGCCTGGCGGGCCGGAGCTCGGGCCCTGTCGTGCGGGGGGGGAGCAAGCCCTTCGTGTGGCCTGTCCAACATGCGTCCCCCCCAGCTGAAGGCGGGGAGAGTCACCCATCTCCTTGGGGACTCTCTTCGTCGAGGCGGAAAAAGCGGGACAGGCCATCCGCGTTGGCGTGGTCTTGGCCGGGCCGGTGCTCCACAGTGAAGTCCATTCCCTGCAGGGAAATGGACCAGCGCAAGAGTTTTGGGTTCTCTCCCCGCATCTGCATCAGCCACTGCAGGGGTCGATGGTCGGTTTGTACCCGGAAGTGGGTACCGAAGAGATAAGGCCGGAGCTTTTTGAGGGCCCACACCACTGCGAAGGCCTCCCTCTCAATGGTGCTCCAGCGCTGTTCTCGGGCCAGGAGACGTCGACTGATGAAGGCCACCGGCTGGTCATGACCCTCGGGGTTTAACTGAGAAAGGACGGCTCCGATGCCGTGGTCGGAGGCGTCGGTCTGCACCACGAATTCCCGACTGTAATCGGGGGCCTGGAGCACAGGGGCGGTGCACAGGGCGGCCTTCAGTTTCTCGAAGGCCGCTTGACAATCGGGGGTCCAGTTAATCCGCTTCGGCTGGTTCTTGGACGTGAGACCCGTGAGGGGCCCCACGATGCTGCCGTAGTCCTTCACGAACCGCCGGTAGTAGCCGGTGAGCCCCAAGAAGGCTCGGACCTCGGTCTGGGTGACGGGGGGCTGCCAGGACTGGATGGCAGCAATCTTAAGTTGTAGCGGGGCCACCAGCCCGCTTCCCACTTGGTGCCCAAGGTAGGTCACAGACCCTTGGCCAATTTGGCACTTGCCGGCCTTAATTGTGAGGCCGGCCCGCTGGAGAGCCTGTAGGACCTCGTGGAGGTGACGGAGGTGGTCGGCCCAGTGGCGGCTGTATACAGCGATATCGTCCAGATAGGCAGCGCTGAACTCTTCGAGCCCCGCCAAGACCTGGTTCACGAGGCGTTGAAACGTGGCGGGGGCATTTTTCATGCCGAAGGGCATGACCTTGAATTGGTAGGGGCCATCGGGGGTAGAGAAGGCTGACCGTTCCTGAGCCCTGGGTGTGAGGCCGATCTGCCAGCAGCCCGCTGTTAGGTCGAAGATACTAAGGTAGCGGGCGGCCCCCAGCCGGTCGATCAGTTCGTCTGCTCGGGGAATCGGATGAGCGTCGGTCCGGGTGACAGCGTTCAAGCCCCGGTAGTCGACGCAGAATCTCAGTTCAGGTGCGGTGCCGGGGGCAGCGGCTTTGGGAACTAATACCACCGGACTGGCCCAGGGACTGTCCGAGGGCTCGATGACCCCGATGGTGAGCATTTTGGCCACTTCCTCCTGTATGCAGGCCCGTACCCGATCTGGTACGCGGTAGGCCCGGTGTCGGACAGGGGGGCTGTCCCCGGTGTCTACGTCGTGCAAACACCAAGGGGTGACCCCGGGGGTGAGGGAGAACAGGGTAGCGAACTGCCGCAGGAGGTTCCGGCAGCCCTGGCGTTGCTCCGAAGTGAGGGCGTCCGATAGCCGGACCCCGTCCACGGAGCCGTCATTCTCCTGAGTCTTCAGAAGATCCGGAAGGGGTTCGGAGTCTTCCTCTGCCCCACTGTCCGTAGCCATCAGATGGCTGAGTTCTGAGCGCACGAAGTGTGGTTTGAGTCGGTTGGTGTGGAGGACCCGGAGGGGGTTCCGGGAGGTCCCCAGGTCGATGAGGTAAGTGACGGGGCTTTTGCGCTCGACCACTTTGAAGGGCCCCGTCCACTTATCCTGCAAGGCACATGGTTCGGTGGGGGACATCACCCATACTTGTTGCCCCGGCTCGAACTCAACGGAGGAGGCATTGTGATCATACCACCTCTTCATGTCCTCCTGGCTGGCCTCGAGGTTCGCCTTGGCCATCCCTCTGAAGCGCCGGGTCTGATTGCGTAGGGCCAGGATGTATTTGAAGACGTCTGGAGGGGTCTTTCGGGGGGCCATCTCCCAACCTTCTTTTACTAGGCTGACGGGCCCTCGCACCGGGTGCCCGTACAGGAGTTCGAAAGGGCTAAAACCGAGGGACTTCTGGGGAACTTCTCGGTAGGCGAAGAGGAGGCACGGGAGTAGTACACCCCACTGGCGACGGAGGGGCTCTTCCAATCCCCCAATCATCCCCTTGAGGGTGCGGTTAAAACGCTCCACTAGTCCGTTCCCTTGGGGGTGATAGGGGGTCGTGAATCTGTAGGTGACCCCGCATTGTTGCCAGAGGGACTTCATGTATTTGGATATAAAGTTCGTGCCTCGGTCGCTGACGACTTCTCGGGGGAAGCCTACCCGGGAGAAGATCCCCATTAGGGCCCGGCCAACCACCGGAGCTGTCACGGTCCGTAGGGGCACCGCCTCGGGGTAGCGGGTGGCATGGTCCACCAGTACTAAGATGAACCTGTGTCCTTGTGCCGTGCGGGGGTCCAGAGGCCCCACAATGTCTATCCCCACCCTCTCGAACGGGGTGGTGACCACAGGGAAGGGTTGCAGAGGGGCTTTCAGCTTCCGACCACTCTTCCCGCTGGCTTGGCATGTGGGGCAAGATCGGCAGTGGTTCAGGACGTCGTTCCTCATTTTCGGCCAGAAAAAGTGGGTCACTAGGCGGCTGTACGTTTTATCCTGGCCCAGGTGTCCAGCCAGGGGAACATCGTGGGCTAGGTTGAGCAGAAAGTCTCTGAAGCGGAGAGGTACCACCAGTACTCGACCGGCCCCCAGCTCGGCGATTCTTTGCTCGCTGTATAGCAGGTCGTTATCCCAGTAGACCCAGTGAGTTCCGGTGGAGTCCCCTGCGTTCTGGGCGCTGGCTTGTTGGCGGAGTCCCTCGAGGGAGGGACAGGTCTTTTGTTCCTGGCGGAACTGTTCTTGGGTGGGCCCCCCTTCTTGACGCCACTGAGCCAGGTCAGGAAGGTCCTGGGGTTGCGCGTCCCCTTCGGTCGTCGGGTCTGGGAGGCTGGCCTCGTCGTTGTCTTCTACTGGGGCGACCGGGGGCGGAGGTGCTGGCCATTCTGGTTCTTCTGATCGAGGGACGGCACGGGCGGCCATGGACCGGGTGGTTATGCAGGCCCAGTCCGGGAGGCCCAGCATCCCCAGGTGCTCTCTTCTCTCAACGGTGGCCCACGGGGAACTCTCGAGGTCATTCCCCAGGAGGCAGTCCACGGGGGCATCGTCCCGGACCGTCACCTTCAACAGGCCGGAGACCCCTCCCCATTCGAAGGGGACGCAGGCCATTTGACACATACTTTCAGAGTTGTCTGCCGAGCGGACGGGGCAGAGAATGTTCGGCAGGATCTGCTCGGGCTTCACCAGGTGACAGCGGACGGCCGTCACACTGGCGCCGGTGTCACGCAAGGCCTCGGCTCGCTGTCCATTAATGGTCACCCACTGACCGTATTTCCTGGTGTTAGCGGGTAGGGGGGCCC
Organism: Triturus cristatus; assembly: GCF_964204655.1. NCBI lineage: Eukaryota > Metazoa > Chordata > Amphibia > Caudata > Salamandridae > Triturus > Triturus cristatus. The sequence goes on along the minus strand of NC_140594.1, from coordinate 938,471,680 downwards.
GCGGGACCATGTCTCTTCCCCCTAAGCACGCCAGGACCATGGCGGCCGGTTCCCACTCTTGCTGGGCCGGCTCATACTCCTCTGGTTCCTCCGATGATTGCTCTTCCCCCAGGGCGGCGGCAGCCACCTGGCGGGGCTTGGGTGTTTGGTTCTGCGGGCAGCTCGGGTCATTGGCGTAGTGGCCGACTCGCTGGCATCGGTGGCACGTGACGTTGGCTCGGACCCCAGGACGCCACGGGGGGTTGCCCCGGCCGGCCGGAGGCGGGGTGCTGGCCACGGGTGTTGCTGGCAAGGAGTCTCTCCCTCGCCCCTGGCCCCCTCCTCCTCCCCGAGGACGGTGCTGGCCTTGGTTGTTTCTGTTCTGTTCGTGTGGCCCCCTCCGGCCCACTCGGGTGCTTTCCCATCGGTCAGCTTCGGCGGCGAGCTGCCGGGGGTCAGTCAGCTTACTGTCGAGGAGGTGCTGCCTGAGCTCGACGAAGCAGTTGTTCGACAGGTGCTCCCATACCATCAGGTTAAAGAGTTGTTCGTAGGTGGTGACATGGCTCCCCTTTATCCAACCCTCGAAGGCACGGCTGAAATAGTTCACGTATTCTACCCAAGTTGTACCTGGGATCCGGGTGCAATCTCTGAACCTCTGGCGGTACATCTCGGGTGTGAGGCCGTAGCGGGTGAGGAGGGCAGCCTTCATGTGGTCGTAGGACGACATTTGGTGATCTGGGAGCTGCAGTAGGGCATCGCGACCCTCGTTGATAAACCTCCCCCAAAGTCCGGCTCCCCAATCACTCCGGTCGATCCGGTGGGAGGTCATGGCGATCTCATAGGCTTTAAACCACTGTTGTATGTCGTCTTCTCGGACATACTCGCGGACCACATCCTTGGGGATGTGGACTTTTTTCTCGATTGGCCCCGGGGTGTGTGGTCGCTCAGGCACCCCCAGTTCTTTATTCTGTTTCCGAAGCTCTATTTCCGCCAGTTTGCGCTCGTGCTCGAGCGTTATTTTTTTCTCCTCCAGCTCTCTCTGTCTCTGGTTCTCTTCTCGTTCATCTCGGAGCCGCATATGCTCGAGGTTGAGTTTCTGTTCAGCTAACTTGAGTTCCCCATCCATCTTGAGTCGTGCCATTTCCAACTCGTGCAATCTGGTTCTTTCTCTTTCTCGGATCTCCTCCTGCGAGAGGCCCGTTCCCCGCTCCTCGGGAGCCGTGGCGTTCCCTTCTGGTGTGATGCTGCTTTGGTCGGAGGGTCCGGCGACCCCAGTTTCTGTCCACGACTCTAGGGCGTGCTTTAGATCATCTTTGGTACTCAGGCCGGTGGTAGCAATGCCAAGTTCTATGCAGAATTTTCTCAGTTCGCGGTGGTTGTATTCTTCTAATTTATCCATTTGGAATTTCTCGGTGGAGTTGCTATCTTTGGCTGACATCGTGTTTTTGTCGTGGGGTGAGCTACTCTCTGTACGATTACGCGTTGATTCGGATCGCGCCGCTGGCCACCAATGTTAGAAAGGGTAGACGGACCGGGAGGGTCGGCCGGGGTCAGGAGGAGAGGTCTCCGGGGAGAGCCGTCTCCAGCGATCGTACAGACAAGTAACTTCCCCCCCACAGACGGATACCACACACGGATAAGGTTCAGGGTTCTTTATAAGCACTTCTTAGGGTACGATTGAATGGCACAAGGAGGTCTGGACTCAGGGGTCCCCTCGATTCAAGTCTCTTAAAGCAGGGTAGGGGGTAGCGGGACAGTCTGTCTACCAGCCAGGTAGTTCGGATGAGATGATGACTAGCTCACAATCCTGGAGCTTGGTGGTTTAGTTGGTACGGGCCGCGGCAGCGCCTGCAGGTCCCGGTTGAGATGGTCGGTACACGGTCCGCGGCAGCGCCAGCAGGTCCCGGAAAGATGGTCGATGTACGGTCCGCGGCAGCGCCAGCAGGTCCCGACGAGGATGGATGTTGCAGAAGGCCGCGGCAGCGCCAGCAGGCAAGACGATGGTTCACAAGAGCGGGCTATGGCAGCGCCAGTAGTCCGTCAAGGCTGAGTTCTCTCGGTGTCTCTCGACTCCAGGATACAACTGCCTTCCTGCTCCGGAGCTGCCCCAGTTATAGGGCAGGCGCCCTTTGATGTCCGGACCCTCGCACTTGGAGGTCGGAGGGCCCGGGATGAAGGTGTCCAGACACCCAGCAGGGGTTGGAGCCAGCTCCTGGGGGAGCTGGAGGTGATCGGCACCTGGCGGGGGAAGAGCTCTTGACACTTCGTTCCCCCATTGACCTGCCAGGTGGTCCGCTCACCTCCTGGGTGGAAGGTGGTGCCGGGATGTCGGGGCCGGCCAGGCCCGGGGTTAGGGTCGGGCCGAGGCCACGCGGCCTCGTGGTGCAGGACCCAAGATGGCGGCTTGAACCGGCCGGGGGAGCCGGTGGGGCTGGGCTCCGGGATGAGTAGAGGTCCGAGGGCAGAAGATCCGTCGGGAGACGGGGTACAGGTGCTTTTCGTGGGTTATGCCTGGCGGGCCGGAGCTCGGGCCCTGTCGTGCGGGGGGGGAGCAAGCCCTTCGTGTGGCCTGTCCAACACCCCGCCAGGTAGCGGCCGCCGCCCTGGGGGAAGAGCGATTATCGGAGGAACCCGAAGAGTATGAGCCGGCCCAGCAAGGGTGGGAACCGGCCACCATGGTCCTGGCGTGCTTAGGGGGAAGAGACATGGTCCCGCGGGCTCCCCTACCCGCCAACACCAGGAAATACGGTCAGTGGGTGACCATTAATGGACAGAGGGCCGAGGCCCTGCGTGACACCGGCGCCAGTGTGACGGCCGTCCGCTGTCACCTGGTGAAGCCCGAGCAGATCCTGCCGAACATTCTCTGCCCCGTCCGCTCGGCAGATAACTCTGAGAGTATGTGTAAAATGGCCTGCGTCCCATTCGAATGGGGAGGGGTCTCCGGCCTGCTGAAAGTGACGGTCCGGGACGATGCCCCCGTGGACTGCCTCCTGGGGAATGATCTCGAGAGTTCCCCGTGGGCCACCGTCGAGAGAAGAGAGCACCTGGGGATGCTGGGCCTCCCGGACTGGGCCTGCATAACCACCCGGTCCATGGCCGCCCGTGCCGCCCCCCGAGCAGAAGAACCCGAATGGCCAGCACCGCCGCCCCCGGTCGCCCCAGTAGAGGGCAACAGCGAGGCCGGCCTCCCGGACCCGACGACCGAAGAGGACGCGCAACCCCAGGACCTTCCGGATCTGGCTCAGTGGCGTCAAGAAGGGGGGCCCACCCAAGAACAGTTCCGCCAGGAACAAACGACCTGTCCCTCCCTCGAGGGACTCCGCCAACAAGCCAGCGCCCAAAACGCAGGGGACGCCACCGGAACTCACTGGGTCTACTGGGATAACGACCTGCTCTACAGCGAGCAAAGAATCGCCGAGCTGGGGGCCGGTCGAGTTCTGGTGGTACCTCTCCGCTTCAGAGACTTTCTGCTCAACTTAGCCCACGATGTCCCCCTGGCTGGACACCTGGGCCAGGACAAAACGTACAATCGCCTAGTGACCCACTTTTTCTGGCCAAAAATGAGGAATGACGTCCTGAACCACTGCCGATCTTGCCCCACATGCCAAGCCAGCGGGAAGAGTGGTCGGAAGCTGAAAGCCCCTCTGCAACCCTTCCCTGTGGTCACCACCCCGTTCGAGAGGGTGGGGATAGACATTGTGGGGCCTCTGGACCCCCGCACGGCACAAGGACACAGGTTCATCTTAGTGCTAGTGGACCATGCCACCCGCTACCCCGAGGCGGTGCCCCTACGGACCGTGACAGCTCCGGTGGTTGGCCGGGCCCTAATGGGGATCTTCTCCCGGGTAGGCTTCCCCCGAGAAGTCGTCAGCGACCGAGGCACAAATTTCATATCCAAATACATGAAGTCCCTCTGGCAACAATGCGGGGTCACCTACAGATTCACGACCCCCTATCACCCCCAAGGGAACGGACTAGTGGAGCGTTTTAACCGCACTCTCAAGGGGATGATTGGGGGATTGGAAGAGCCCCTCCGTCGCCAGTGGGATGTACTACTCCCGTGCCTCCTCTTCGCCTACCGGGAAGTTCCCCAGAAGTCCCTCGGTTTTAGCCCTTTCGAACTCCTGTACGGGCACCCTGTGCGAGGGCCCCTCAGCCTAGTCAAGGAAGGTTGGGAGATGGCCCCCCTAACAACCCCTCCAGACGTCTTCAAATACATCCTGGCCCTACGAAACCAGACCCGGCGCTTCAGGGAGATGGCCAAGGCGAACCTCGAGGCCAGCCAGGAGGACATGAAGAGGTGGTATGATCACAATGCCTCCTCCGTTGAATTCGAGCCTGGTCAGCAGGTATGGGTGATGTCCCCCACCGAACCATGTGCCTTGCAAGATAAGTGGACGGGGCCCTTCAAAGTGGTCGAGCGCAAAAGCCCCGTCACTTACCTCATCGACATGGGGACCTCCCGGAACCCCCTTCGGGTCCTCCACACCAACCGACTCAAACCACACTTTGTACGCTCAGAACTCAGCCTCCTGATGGCTACGGACAGTGGGGCAGAGGAAGACTCCGAACCCCTCCCGGATCTTCTGAAGACTCAGGAGAATGACGGCTCCGTGGACGGGGTCCGGCTCTCTGACGCCCTCACTTCGGAGCAACGCCAGGACTGCCGGAACCTCCTGCTGCAGTTCGCTGCCCTGTTCTCCCTCACCCCCGGGGTCACCCCTTGGTGTTTGCACGACGTAGACACCGGGGACAGTCCCCCTGTCCGACACCGGGCCTACCGCGTACCAGATCGGGTACGGGCCTGCATACAGGAGGAAGTGGCCAAAATGCTCACGATCGGGGTCATCGAGCCCTCGGACAGTCCCTGGGCCAGTCCGGTTGTATTGGTTCCCAAAGCCGCTGCCCCCGGCACCGCACCTGAACTGAGATTCTGCGTCGACTACCGGGGCTTGAACGCTGTCACCCGGACCGACGCTCATCCCATCCCCCGAGCAGACGAGCTGATCGACCGGCTGGGGGCCGCCCGCTACCTTAGTATCTTCGACCTAACAGCGGGCTACTGGCAGATCGGCCTCACACCCAGGGCTCAGGAACGGTCAGCCTTCTCTACCCCCAATGGCCACTATCAATTCAAGGTCATGCCCTTTGGCATGAAGAATGCCCCCGCCACGTTTCAACGCCTTGTGAACCAGGTCTTGGCGGGGCTCGAGGAGTTCAGCGCTGCCTACCTGGACGATATCGCTGTATACAGCCGCCACTGGTCCGACCACCTCCGTCACCTCCAAGAGGTCCTACAAGCCCTCCAGCGGGCCGGCCTCACCATTAAGGCCGGCAAGTGCCAAATTGGCCAAGGGTCTGTGACCTACCTTGGGCACCAAGTGGGGAGCGGGCTGGTGGCCCCCCTACAACTTAAGATTGCGGCCATCCAGTCCTGGCAGCCCCCCGTCACCCAGACCGAGGTCCGAGCCTTCTTGGGGCTCACCGGCTACTACCGGCGGTTCGTGAAGGACTACGGCAGCATCGTGGGGCCCCTCACGGGTCTCACGTCCAAGAACCAACCGAAGCGGATTAACTGGACTCCTGATTGTCAAGCGGTCTTCGAGAAGCTGAAGGCCGCCCTGTGCACCGCCCCTGTGCTCCAGGCCCCCGATTACAGTCGGGAATTTGTGGTGCAGACCGACGCCTCCGACCACGGCATCGGGGCCGTCCTCTCTCAGTTGAACCCCGAAGGTCATGACCAGCCGGTGGCCTTCATCAGTCGACGTCTCCTGGCCCGAGAACAGCGTTGGAGCACCATCGAGAGGGAGGCATTTGCAGTAGTGTGGGCCCTCAAAAAGCTCCGACCCTATCTCTTCGGTACCCACTTCCGGGTACAAACCGACCATCGACCCCTGCAATGGCTGATGCAGATGCGGGGGGAGAACCCAAAACTCTTGCGCTGGTCCATTTCCCTGCAGGGAATGGACTTCACCGTGGAGCACCGACCAGGCCAAGACCACGCCAACGCGGATGGCCTGTCCCGCTTTTTCCGCCTCGACGAAGAGAGTCCCCAAGGAGATGGGTGACTCTCCCCGCCTTCAGCTGGGGGGGACGCATGTTGGACAGGCCACACAGAGGGCTTGCTCCCTCCCCGCACGACAGGGCCCGAGCTCCGGCCCACCAGGAATACCCCCGCGACAAGCACCTGTACCCCGTCTCCCGACGGATCTTCTGCCCCTGGACCACTACTCATCACGGGGTCCAGCCCCACCGGCTTCCCCGGCCGGGTCAAGCCTTCATCTTGGGCCCTGCACCACGCGGCCGCGTGGCCTCACCCCGACCCCAACCCCGGGCCTGGCCGGCCCCGACATCCCGGCACCACCATCCACCCAGGAGGTGAGCGGGCCACTTGGCAGGTCAATGGGAGAACGAGGTGTCAAACGCTCTCCCCCGCCAGGTGCCGATCGCCCTCCAGCTCCCCCGGGCGCTGGCTCCACCCCCTGCTGGGTGTCTGGACTCCCTCATCCCGGACCCCCCGACCTCCAAGTGCGAGGGTCTGGACATCAAAGGGCACCAGACCTATAACTAGGGCAGCTCCAGAGCAGGAAGGCAGTTGTATCCTGGAGTCGAGAGACACCGAGAAGAACTCAGCCTTGACGGACTACTGGCGCTACCGTAGCCCTGCCTTGTGAATTATCGTCCTGCCTGCTGGCGCTGCCGCGGCCTTCTGCATCATCCATCCTCGTCGGGACCTGCTGGCGCTGCCGCGGACTGTTGTAACGACCACCTTCATCGGGACCTGCTGGCGCTGCCGCGGACCGTGTAACGACCACCTTCATCGGGACCTGCTGGCGCTGCCGCGGACCGTGTAACGACCACCTTCACCGGGACCTGCTGGCGCTGCCGCGGCCCGTCCAAGCTAGAACACCGAGCTCGAGGATTGTGAGCTACCCACCATACCATCTCAGCTACCAGATTGGTAACCAGACTGTCCCGCTACCCCCTCTTTCCCAAACCAAGAGACTAGAATCGAGGGGACCCCTGAGTCCAGACCTCCTTGTACCATTTCATCATACCTCAAGAAATCGCCTATAAAGAACGTTAAATCCTATCCTTGTGTGGTGTGTATCTGTGGGGGGGAAGTTACTCATCTGTACGATCGCTGGAGACGGCTCTCCCCGGAGACCTCTCCCCTTGTCCTCGGCCGACCCTCCCGGTCCGTCTAACAGTACCCCTCTTGCCTTTTTCTGCACCCCTCTCGCATCTCTTGCTTCTTTCTGCAGCCCTCTTCTCTCTTCCTTCACCTCTCTTGCCTCTTCTGCACTTCACTTGCTTCTTTCTGCACTGCTCTTGCCTCCTTCCGTACCTCTGTTGGTTCTTTTCGCACCCTCTTTCCTCAATCTGCACCGCTCTTGCCTCTTTCTGAACCCCTCTTGCCTCTTTCTGGACCCCTGTTTCTGAACCTCTCTTACCTCTTCTGCACTTTTACTTGCTTCTTTCTGCACTGCTCTTGTCTCCTTCCGTACCTCTGTTGGTTCTTTTCGTAACCTCTTGCTTCAATATGCACTAATTTTACTTTTTTCTTCACCTCTTTTACCTGTTTTTGCACCTCTATTTCATCATTCTGCACTTCTCTTTCGGCTTTCTGCACCGCTGTTGCTTCTTTCTGCACCCCTCTTGTCTCTTTCTGCACCCCTCTTCCCTCTTTCTGCACCCTCTTCTCTCTTTCTCTACCTCTCCTTTCTCTTTCTGTACCTCTCTTGCCTCTTCTGCACTTCACTTGCTTCTTTCATGCTCTGCTCTTGCCTCCTTCCGTACCTCTGTTGGTTCTTTTCGCACCCTCTTGCCTCAATCTGCACTAATTTCCCCCTTTTCTGCACCTCTTTTACCTGTTTCTGTACCTCTATTGCCTCATTCTGCACTTCTCTTTCTGCTGTCTGCACCTGTTGCTTCTTTCTGCACATTTCTTACCTCTTTCTGCACCCTCTTCTCTCTTTCTGTAACTTTCCTTTCTCTTTCTGTCCCTGTCTTGCCTCTTTCTGTACCTCTCTTGCCTCTTTCTGCACCTCTCTTGTCTCTTTCTGCAGTTCTCTGGTTTCTTTCCGCACCTTTCTTCCTCTTTCTGCACCGATCTTGCTTCTTTCTGCTCCCCTCTGCCTCTTTCTGCACCATTCGTCCCTCTTTCTGCAGGTCTCTTGCCTCTTTCAGCACTGCTTTGGCTTCTTTCTCCACTTCTCAAGCCTCTTTCTGCACTTCTCATGCCTCTTTCAGCAACCATCTTGAATCTTTTTGTAGGAGAGTAGGGTCTGCAATCCTATGATCACCCAGATTTTTTTGCTTTTGCTTCATTGGTTTACGACTTTCTCCGGCTGTGGGCCTGCCAATCAGACCCACAGCCTAGCTGTTCTCTCTCGAAATTAACACACATGTACGTTAGGTGCATCCACTAATTGGAACTGGGCCGCCTTGTCAGTCCCTGTCTCAGCATACCACAGGTATCCAGGGCATCGGTGTACCCAGGGCCTACCAGGGGCTGCAGCATGTATTATGCCACTCCTGGAATGGCCGCCCAAATCTGACACAACTGGCTGCACGACAGCTGGGGCCACGTGGTGTAATCACCCGTTGCTGTAGGTGTAGTATTCCTACACCTAACCCTAAAATGGACACATGGATTCCTATCAGTCACTCCTATGGCAGGCCTTATCAATCCTGAAGGCAGAGTGCGGGGAGTCATGTGGGATGGTGCTCTGGCGCGAGCCGAGCCCGTCGACGGCTTGCGGAACCAAGTCCTAATAGCCGTTCCATGGTGACGCGGGCCAACTAGTTGCTAACTTTGGCATCGCATCACCTACACATGTCGCGTAAGGTGTCATACGAATTGGAATACGAACCCCTCGCTAGTTCTGGCGACGGGGTTAGCATTCCCCCCTTCTAGAGGGGCACGACATGGAAGTAACCCTGAACCCCGGTTAAAGTTGACTCAAGCCTCAGCATCACAAAATGGATGCTGCCACCAGACACAAGTCTGACCTCCTGCTGCTGGGGGACCTTCCAGCGAAGGGAGTTTGGACAAAGGGTTTCCTGTCGAGGGCGGTGTTAGCACCGTCCCAGACAGGGTTGTGTATCCCAGGTAGGCAGGGCTGAAAGGAAGGTGATTGCCAGTGGCACCCCGGTGCTCACTGTGCATAGCCCGGCTCAAACCAGTTTCGGGGGCACACCAGCCCCTGAGCTGGCGCGAAGCCGGACAAAGGATAGGGGTGTAACCACCCCCCTCCTGGCTCCACCCATAGGTAGAACCTAGTCACGGGCCAACCCCTTTTTCTTAGAATAAAGGTAGGAGCGAGTCCCCTTCCCAATTTGGATAATCAGATAATCGGATACCTCCGAATCACGAACCACTTTCCACGAAAGGAACTCTTGACTATTTCTGAAGACTCTCCCTTGTGGCTAAGGAGTAGCCACCCTGCTCCAGCAGGCACCAACTAAGCGCTTGCGGTTTGCTGTAAGTCTCTCCTACGGATCAAGACTGCCCAGCTCGACGAGACCCGAGTTCCCTGCCATCTCTGACCTTTTACCTCCCTCATCAGCCCAGCTGAGAGCCGTAGGTGTGACGAGACCGGCGGGACCGGCTATCTTCAGAACCTGCACGACGCTTATCTAGCACGCCCACCGAGGGACCCTCGAGTGAGTGCACCTAGGGTTTGAGAAGCCCTAAACCCTGAGCAGCTCCAGCATCGAAGTCTGTCTCCCCAGCATCCGCGAGATCTGCGTGGGGGGCCCTTCCGCTCCTTGCTGTTCACCGCGTTGTCCGACCACTTGCCGTCCGGCTTGTGGCCCTCTTCACGACGCTCCAAGATTATTTTTCATCACTAGTCTGGTTGCTCCAGACTGACACTTGCTCCCCTTCAACAGAGGAGTACCCCGGACCCTCCTGGTCCACTCCCGACGCCATCTTGACTCCCCCGCTTGGGTGGCCACTGCCAAGATCCGCTGCCCCTTCCTGGGCCCAGCATCATCGACAGCAGACACCTTCGTGGGACAGCTCGCCCTCCATCCTGGTCGCCGCCGCGCCTCCTGGTCCGAGGAACAGCCGAGTCCGACGTCACCCACTCACCTGGTCGAGGTGACTTCAGCCGGTACCCTCCTGGTACCCACACGATCGCTGGCTAGCGGTTGAGAACTGAGTCCCCTCTGCTTTCAGGTTTTCCTTCATCACCGATCCAGGCTTGGATCGCTCTGAACATCGTCACTGGTCGCCTGCCAGCAACTTCTTCTTTCAGGCTCCTGAGACTACACGAGGACTCCCGACATCTTGACGACCTTCACGCAGCCGCAGCCTCCGGGCTAGGTAAATCGAGCATCTCGGTGCTCCATCGCAGGTTCGCTCTACAAGTGTCCAGTTCCTTTTTCGTTTAGTCCCACTGATCGGAACCCTCCGGAATCAGTACCTCCAGACTCTAACCATTCGCATTTCACTGTTAGTGTAGATGGTTTCTCGTGCCCCTCGGGCATTTGTGTAAATTGTGCAACTGAAGTATTTTCCCAAGAGTTTTGTAGTGTGCTTAGCTCCCTGACTCATAAAGAGCCAGGGTAGTCTTGTTATAAATAAATACCCTTTTATTTTCATAACAACTTGTGTGGTGTCCTTTCACTTGGTGTTCAAGGGGTATATGTGATGGTAAACAGCTGGCTTAACACGCCCTCTAGAGTTTAGCCTAAGACTGCTCGTATCCACGCTACTAGGATAGCTGGTCTATAAGGTTGACTTACAACCAATCATCAATAAGGGTCGTTTGGAATGATACACAGTGATCACTAGAATAGTGAGCACTACATATCAGGCCAACTTCTCACATTGGTGAGCAGCGGTTGGGATTTGAGCTTGCTGTTGTTTTACCACACACGTATCCTAAGAATATCGCAGTGAAAGATCACATAAGTACCCAGGTACATATAACTTAACTTAGAATACTCCGAGTTCTACTGAACCGGCTGTTGTAGTGTAACAGGGCTTAGCACACCCTGACTACAACTCCTAGCAAGGGATCAGTAGGTAAACACATAGTGTAGGTAGGTGCAACACTTACACCGCACTAGACAAGCATGTCGGTCCACGGAGAGTCCTCGCAGACTCCCTTAGTGGTCAGTGACCCTCCACAGGTCGTGTCACGATATGCAACCCTTAGCTTCAAGGAGATGCGACAACTATGTGCCTCCAGGAAGCTAAACCAGGGTTCTAACCCTACCATCGCAATTCTGATAGGTCTCTTAGAGGCGTACGATGCTAGGAGGTCCTCTAACACAGGTCCCCCCAGTGCAGATGGGAACATGCCTCCCTTAGAGGGAACCCTCGGTGACCCCGACCTCGACCTCCACACAGAGGAGGAGGACGAGGACGAGTTATCGGGAGACGAGGCAGACAAAGGTCCAGCGGTAGTCGGCAGGCTTACAAGGACCAACTTAAGCAGGCATGAGAATGGAACTGGGGGAGCCCCGGGCCCACGCTCAAGCAGGCTTAACCTTGGGAACGGACGAGCTAGGTCTCTCTCCAGAGGCTCCGGCAGATCGGTTCATACACATGTCTCTCAGGCATCCTCTCAGAGAGGAATGACTTCCCCTCAGAGGAGGGAGCATGAAGCGAAGATGCGGGAAGTCAATCTGAGGATCGAGCGGGAAGAACTTGCCCTCGCCAAAGAAAGACTTGCCCTGGCCCGAGAGCAGAAATTAAGTGGGTTAGATCCCACTGGTGGCAGCAGTCTCAATAGAGAGAAAGACAGGGGTATAGACACTAGACACCTGAGTAAAATAGTGCCCCCCTTTAAACAAGGGGACGACATCCACAAGTGGATAACTGCTTTGGAGAGGGCCTGCACTGTCCAGTGCGTCCCCCCAAGTCAGTGGGCAGCTATACTGTGGCTTTCCTTTGAAGGTAAAGGAAGGGACAAGCTCCTCACTACTAGAGCTGAGGATGCTAACAACTACCAAGTCCTGAAGAACACACTGATTGATGGGTTCGGCTTAACCACGGAACAGTACCGGGTGCTGTTCCGGGACACCCAGAAAATTCAGTCTCAGGATTGGACTGACTTTGTTGATTGTGCCACTAAGGCTTTGGAAGGCTGGTTGCTGGGTAGCAAGGTTACTGATTACACAGGATTGTACAATCTTATCATGCGAGAACAGATTTTAAACAACTGTCAGAACCAATTGTTGCATCAGCACCTTGTCGACTCGGATCTGACCTCTCCCCAAGAATTGGGAAAGAAGGCAGACAGATGGGTCAGAACAAGGGTCAAGCAGAACCAGAATCAGAACCAGGGTGGTCAGAAGAAAGCAGACCAAAAGGGTAACAAGAACGAACAAAATGACCAGAAGTCTTCGACAGGTCCCCAACAAACCAAAGAGGGTGGGGGTCAGGCTTCACAGAAGAAGAAGACTCAAGAAGGCCAGTCAAAAAGGTGGTGCCAGTACTGTAAAAGTAAGACTCACTGGTTTAGTGAGTGCACCAAGAAAGGAGGGCAAACTCCTACCACTGCAGCCCCTAAGGCACCTGCGCCCCCTAGTACAGTCAGCAGTGGTAGTGCGCCTCCCAAGGCATTAGTTGGGTTAACCTTGGGAACCGAGGGGAGTGACGACTTAGTCGGCACGCTCACTCAGGCCGTCCTTGTCTGTACAGGGGATATGGATATGTCCCCTGATGCCAGTCCCAATACTTTGGGCAAATACAGACAGACACCTTTGATCAATGGAAAAGTGGCTCAGGCCTACAGGGACACGTGTGCCAGTGTCACCATGGTGACGCCTAACTTCGTGGACCCTGGACAGATCATGCTAGGTACCAGTTACCTAGTGACCAATGCCAGCAACGTCACTACCAATCACAGTATGGCAGTTGTTGATTTCTCCTGGGGAGGGGTAAGTGGCCCGAAAAAGGTTGTGGTTAGTTCAGACCTCCCCGTAGAATGTCTGTTGGGCAATGATTTGGAAACGTCACAATGGTCAGAAGTGGAGCAGAGGACTCACATGGAGATGTTAGGCTTGCCAGCACATGTCCTTGCTGTGACCAGGTCACAGGCCAAAAGATGCCCCACTGAACAGGTGCTGGATCCTGGAAGAACGGACCAGACACCTTCCAAGAAAAGGAGCAGTAAGGGTAAGGCTTCGCCTTCCCCCTTGCCCCAGGTCGTGGATCAAGTCTCCGAGGAGGCTGACCTTAAGGAACTGAGGGAAACTGAGCCGCAAGAGCTTGAACCTGGTCAGGTTGAGTTTCTGGGCTCAGGGGGACCCTCCAGGGAAGACCTGGGAAAGGCACAGTTAGACTGCCCCTCACTTGAACCCCTCAGACAGCAGGCTGCTGCTGAGGCTGCAGGGAACGCCACAGGTACCCACAAAGTGTACTGGGACGATGGACTCCTGTACTCTGAGGCAAGAGACCCCAAACCTGGTGCGACCAGGAGGCTGGTCATCCCCTTGTCTCTGAGAGGTTTCCTTCTCACCTTGGCCCACGAGATTCCCCTTGCAGGTCACTTAGGCCAGAATAAGACTTGGGACAGAATTGTCCCACACTTTCACTGGCCCCACATGTCCGAGGATACGAAGGAGTTTTGCCGCTCCTGTGTCACTTGCCAAGCCAGTGGTAAGTCAGGTGGCACGACAAAGGCCCCCCTGATACCACTACCAGTGGTGGGGGTACCCTTCGAGCGAGTGGGGATCGACATTGTCGGACCAATGGAACCCCAGACAGCATCAGGGCACAAGTTTATACTGGTGGTGGTGGACCACGCCACCAGGTATCCTGAAGCTATTCCCCTTAGGACCACTACAGCACCTGTGGTGGCACGGGCCCTACTTGGAGTGTTCTCCAGAGTGGGCTTCCCTAAGGAGGTCGTCTCCGACAGAGGTGCAAACTTCATGTCGGGATATCTGACTGCTATGTGGAAGGAATGTGGTGTCAACTACAAGTTCACCACGCCCTATCACCCACAATGCAATGGGCTGGTTGAGAGATTCAACCGGACCCTAAAAGGGATGATTCACGGACTACCTGAAAAGCTTCGGCAGAGATGGGATGTCCTGATACCCTGCCTCTTGTTCGCCTACAGAGAGGTCCCGCAGAAGGGGGTTGGCTACAGCCCTTTCGAGCTTCTGTTCGGACATCCTGTAAGGGGACCCCTTTGTTTGGTAAAGGAAGGATGGGAGAGACCTCTCAGAAAGCCGGCATCAAACATTGTGGACTATGTGCTCGGTCTCCGCTCGCGGATGGCGGAGTACATGGAAAAGGCGTCTAAAAACCTTGAGGCGAGCCAAGAATTACAGAAAGCTTGGCACGACCAAAAGGCTGTCCTGACTGTGTACCAGCCCGGACAGAAGGTGTGGGTGCTGGAGCCAGTGGCCCCAGCAGCACTCAAAGACAAATGGTCTGGGCCCCACACGATCATTGAGCAAAAGGGAGAGGTCACCTACCTGGTAGACCTGGGAACTCCCCGGAGCCCCCACAGGGTGCTCCATGTAAACCGGCTCAAGGCATATGTCGACAGGGAGGGCATGGGCTTGCTCATGGCCACAGATGAGGGACAGGAGGAGGAGAGTGACCCTCTCCCGGACCTGCTCTCTCAGAACCCTGACGATGGATCAGTAGATGGTGTTGTCTTTTGTGGCAGCCTCTCTGGACATCAACAAAAGGATTGCAAGCAGGTTCTTCAATCCTTTCGACGTATGTTCTCTCTGACACCCAGTCAGACCAATTGGTGTACCCACGAGGTCGACACTGGGGACAGTCTACCCGTAAAGAGTAAAATCTATCGGCAACCTGATCACGTCAGAGACTGCATCAAGACAGAGGTGCAGAAAATGTTGGAGCTGGGAGTCATTGAACCCTCGGACAGCCCCTGGGCTAGTCCCGTAGTGCTCGTGCCGAAACCTCACACCCAGGGCGGTAAGAAAGAGATGAGGTTCTGCGTGGACTACAGAGGTCTCAATGCAGTCACTAAGACTGACGCCCACCCGATACCAAGAGCAGACGAACTTATCGACCGGTTGGCCTCGGCCAACTACTTAAGTACGTTTGACCTGACAGCTGGGTATTGGCAAATCAGGTTAGCTGAGGAGGCCAAGCCCAAAACAGCATTTTCTACCCCGGGTGGGCATTATCAGTTCGTGGTAATGCCCTTTGGTTTGAAAAATGCACCTGCCACCTTCCAAAGGCTGGTGAATCAAGTTCTCACTGGGTTGGACGACTTCTGTGCGGCGTATCTGGACGATATCGCTGTCTTTAGCTCCACCTGGGAGGATCACCTGGTCCACCTGAGGAAAGTGTTAGAGGCCCTGCAGAAGGCAGGCCTCACTATCAAGGCCACCAAGTGCCAGATAGGGCAGACACAGGTTGTATACCTGGGCCACCTTGTAGGAGGGGGTCAGGTTCAACCGTTGGAGAGCAAAATACAGGCCATACAGGACTGGGCTCCTCCAACCACCCAGACTCAGGTTCGAGCTTTCTTGGGCCTGACTGGTTATTACCGGAAATTTGTCAGAAATTATGGATCCATTGTGACCCCGCTAAACGACCTGACAAGTAAAAAGATGCCAAAAAAAGTTCAGTGGACAGCAAGCTGTCAGAAGGCATTCGATGACCTAAAGCAGGCCATGTGCACAGCACCTATCCTAAAGAGTCCAGACTACTCCAAACCATTCATTGTCCAAACAGACGCTTCGGAGCTGGGTGTGGGAGCTGTTCTATCGCAACTGAATTTTGATGGTCATGACCAGCCCATAGCTTTTATTAGCAGGAGGCTGACCCCCAGAGAGAAGAATTGGTCAGCTATTGAGAGGGAGGCCTTTGCTGTGGTTTGGGCCCTTAAGAAGTTGAGGCCATACTTGTTTGGCACTCACTTCAAGATTCAGACCGACCATAAGCCCCTCTTGTGGCTAAATCAAATGAAGGGTGAAAACCCCAAACTACTTAGGTGGTCCATTTCCCTACAGGGGATGGACTTCACAGTGGAGCATAGACCTGGCACTGATCATGGCAATGCAGATGGGCTCTCCGGGTATTTCCACTTAGAGCAAGAAGACTCACCTGGTCAAGGTTAGCTTATTGTCCCAAAGTTTGGGGGGGGGTCATGTAGGAGAGTAGGGTCTGCAATCCTATGATCACCCAGATTCTTTTGCTTTTGCTTCATTGGTTTACGACTTTCTCCGGCTGTGGGCCTGCCAATCAGACCCACAGCCTAGCTGTTCTCTCTCGAAATTAACACACATGTACGTTAGGTGCATCCACTAATTGGAACTGGGCCGCCTTGTCAGTCCCTGTCTCAGCATACCACAGGTATCCAGGGCATCGGTGTACCCAGGGCCTACCAGGGGCTGCAGCATGTATTATGCCACTCCTGGAATGGCCGCCCAAATCTGACACAACTGGCTGCACGACAGCTGGGGCCACGTGGTGTAATCACCCGTTGCTGTAGGTGTAGTATTCCTACACCTAACCCTAAAATGGACACATGGATTCCTATCAGTCACTCCTATGGCAGGCCTTATCAATCCTGAAGGCAGAGTGCGGGGAGTCATGTGGGATGGTGCTCTGGCGCGAGCCGAGCCCGTCGACGGCTTGCGGAACCAAGTCCTAATAGCCGTTCCATGGTGACGCGGGCCAACTAGTTGCTAACTTTGGCATCGCATCACCTACACATGTCGCGTAAGGTGTCATACGAATTGGAATACGAACCCCTCGCTAGTTCTGGCGACGGGGTTAGCATTCCCCCCTTCTAGAGGGGCACGACATGGAAGTAACCCTGAACCCCGGTTAAAGTTGACTCAAGCCTCAGCATCACAAAATGGATGCTGCCACCAGACACAAGTCTGACCTCCTGCTGCTGGGGGACCTTCCAGCGAAGGGAGTTTGGACAAAGGGTTTCCTGTCGAGGGCGGTGTTAGCACCGTCCCAGACAGGGTTGTGTATCCCAGGTAGGCAGGGCTGAAAGGAAGGTGATTGCCAGTGGCACCCCGGTGCTCACTGTGCATAGCCCGGCTCAAACCAGTTTCGGGGGCACACCAGCCCCTGAGCTGGCGCGAAGCCGGACAAAGGATAGGGGTGTAACCACCCCCCTCCTGGCTCCACCCATAGGTAGAACCTAGTCACGGGCCAACCCCTTTTTCTTAGAATAAAGGTAGGAGCGAGTCCCCTTCCCAATTTGGATAATCAGATAATCGGATACCTCCGAATCACGAACCACTTTCCACGAAAGGAACTCTTGACTATTTCTGAAGACTCTCCCTTGTGGCTAAGGAGTAGCCACCCTGCTCCAGCAGGCACCAACTAAGCGCTTGCGGTTTGCTGTAAGTCTCTCCTACGGATCAAGACTGCCCAGCTCGACGAGACCCGAGTTCCCTGCCATCTCTGACCTTTTACCTCCCTCATCAGCCCAGCTGAGAGCCGTAGGTGTGACGAGACCGGCGGGACCGGCTATCTTCAGAACCTGCACGACGCTTATCTAGCACGCCCACCGAGGGACCCTCGAGTGAGTGCACCTAGGGTTTGAGAAGCCCTAAACCCTGAGCAGCTCCAGCATCGAAGTCTGTCTCCCCAGCATCCGCGAGATCTGCGTGGGGGGCCCTTCCGCTCCTTGCTGTTCACCGCGTTGTCCGACCACTTGCCGTCCGGCTTGTGGCCCTCTTCACGACGCTCCAAGATTATTTTTCATCACTAGTCTGGTTGCTCCAGACTGACACTTGCTCCCCTTCAACAGAGGAGTACCCCGGACCCTCCTGGTCCACTCCCGACGCCATCTTGACTCCCCCGCTTGGGTGGCCACTGCCAAGATCCGCTGCCCCTTCCTGGGCCCAGCATCATCGACAGCAGACACCTTCGTGGGACAGCTCGCCCTCCATCCTGGTCGCCGCCGCGCCTCCTGGTCCGAGGAACAGCCGAGTCCGACGTCACCCACTCACCTGGTCGAGGTGACTTCAGCCGGTACCCTCCTGGTACCCACACGATCGCTGGCTAGCGGTTGAGAACTGAGTCCCCTCTGCTTTCAGGTTTTCCTTCATCACCGATCCAGGCTTGGATCGCTCTGAACATCGTCACTGGTCGCCTGCCAGCAACTTCTTCTTTCAGGCTCCTGAGACTACACGAGGACTCCCGACATCTTGACGACCTTCACGCAGCCGCAGCCTCCGGGCTAGGTAAATCGAGCATCTCGGTGCTCCATCGCAGGTTCGCTCTACAAGTGTCCAGTTCCTTTTTCGTTTAGTCCCACTGATCGGAACCCTCCGGAATCAGTACCTCCAGACTCTAACCATTCGCATTTCACTGTTAGTGTAGATGGTTTCTCGTGCCCCTCGGGCATTTGTGTAAATTGTGCAACTGAAGTATTTTCCCAAGAGTTTTGTAGTGTGCTTAGCTCCCTGACTCATAAAGAGCCAGGGTAGTCTTGTTATAAATAAATACCCTTTTATTTTCATAACAACTTGTGTGGTGTCCTTTCACTTGGTGTTCAAGGGGTATATGTGATGGTAAACAGCTGGCTTAACACGCCCTCTAGAGTTTAGCCTAAGACTGCTCGTATCCACGCTACTAGGATAGCTGGTCTATAAGGTTGACTTACAACCAATCATCAATAAGGGTCGTTTGGAATGATACACAGTGATCACTAGAATAGTGAGCACTACATATCAGGCCAACTTCTCACACTTTTGACACCTCTTTTCCTTCTTTCTGTACCCCTCTTGCCTCTTTCTGCACCCTTCTTCCCCCTTTCTGTTCCTCTCTTACCTCCTTCTACTCCCTTGCTTCTTCCTGCACCCCTCTTACTTCTTTCTTCAACCCTCTTCTTGCACTTCTCTTGCCTATTTCTGCAGCCCAATTGTCTCGTTCTGCAAATCTCTTGCCTCTTGCTGCACCCCTGTTGGTGTTTTTGCACTTCTATTGCTTCTTTCTGTACCGCTCTTGCCTCTTTCCGCACCTCTGTTGTTTTTTTTGCACCTCTCTTGCTTCTTTCTGTACCTCTGGCCTCTTTCTGCACCGCTGTTGGTTTTTCAGCACTTCTCTTGCCTCTTTTTGCACTGCTCTAGCTTAGTTCTGTACCTCTCTTGCTTCTTTCTGTACCCTCTTGCCTCTTTCTGCACCTCTGTTGGTTTTTCAGCACTTCTCTTGCCTCTTTCTGCACTGCTCTTGCTTATTTCTGCACCTCTCTTGCTTCTTTCTGCACCCTCTTGCCACTTTCTGCACTCCTTGTATTTGTTTCTGCACCTGTCTTGCTTCATTCTGCACCTCTCTTGCTTCTTTCTGCACCCCTCTTCCCTCTTTCTGCACCTCCCTTGCCTCTTTCAGAACCCCTGTACTCTCTTTCCTGGTTCTACAGCTCTATTGACTCCTTCTACACCACTCTTGCTTCTTTCTGGCGTTTCTTCCTCTTTCTCTACCTTTTTTCTTCTTTCTGCAGTTCCTTTGCCTCTTTCTGCAGTTCCCTTGCCTCTTTTGTACTTCTGTTGCTTCTTTCTGCACTTCTCATGGCTCTTTCTGTACCCCTCTTGCCTTTTTCTGCACCCCTCTTGCATCTCTTGCTTCTTTCTGCAGCCCTCTTCTCTCTTTCTTCACCTCTCTTGCCTCTTCTGCACTTCACTTGCTTCTTTCTGCACTGCTCTTGCCTCCTTCCATACCTCTGTTGGTTCTTTTCGCACCCCTCTTGCCTCTTTCTGCACCGCTCTTGCCTCTTTCTGAACCCCTCTTGCCTCTTTCTGGACCCCTCTTCCTGAACCTCTCTTACCTCTTCTGCACTTTTACTTGCTTCTTTCTGCACTGCTCTTGTCTCCTTCCGTACCTCTGTTGGTTCTTTTGGTACCCTCTTGCCTCAATATGCACTCATTTTACTTTTTTCTTCACCTCTTTTACCTGTTTCTGCACCTCTATTTGATCATTCTGCACTACTCTTTCTGCTTTCTGCACCACTGTTGCTTCTTTCTGCACCCCTCTTGTCTCTTTCTGCACCCCTCTATCCTCTTTCTGCACCCCTCTTGCCTCTTTCTGCACCCTCTTCTCTCTTTCTCTACCTCTCCTTTCTCTTTCTGTACCTCTCTTGCCTCTTCTACAGGTCTCTTGCATATTTCTGCACCTCTCTTGGTTCTTTCTACAATTCTCTTGACTCTTTCTGCACCCCTCTTCTCTCTTTCTGCACTTCTCCTGCCTCTTTCTGCACCTCTCTTGCCTCTTTCTGCACCTCTCCTGCCTCCCTCTTTCTGCACCTCTCTTGTCTCTTTCTACAGTTCTCTTGCTCTTGCTATGGGGTGATTCGGGTGCTCTATAAGCAGTTAAAAATAAAATTGCTGCACCTCTCTTGCCTCTTTTTGCACCTCTCTTGCTTTTGTCTGTACCACTCTTGCCTCTTTCTGCACACCTCTTTATACACCTCTGTTGGTTCTTTCTGCACCCCGTTCTTCTTTCTGCACCCCTCATCCCTCTTTCTGCACCTCTCTTGCCTCTTTCAGAACCCCTGTACTCTCTTTCTGCACCTCTCTTTCCTGGTTCTACAGCTCTATTGACTCCTTCTACACCACTCTTGCTTCTTTCTGGCGTTTCTTCCTCTTTCTCTACCTTTTTTCTTCTTTCTGCAGTTCCTTTGCCTCTTTCTGCAGTTCCCATGCCTCCTTTGCACTTCTGTTGCTTCTTTCTGCACTTCTCATGGCTCTTTCTGTACCCCTTCTGCCTTTTTCTGCACCCCTCTTGCATCTCTTGCTTCTTTCTGCAGCCCTCTTCTCTCTTTTTTCACCTCTCTTGCCTCTTCTGCACTTCACTTGCTTCTTTCTGCACTGCTCTTGCCTCCTTCCGTACCTCTGTTGGTTCTTTTTGCACCCCTCTTGCCTCTTTCTGCACCGCTCTTGCCTCTTTCTGAACCCCTCTTGCCTCTTTCTGGACCCCTCTTCCTGAACCTCTCTTACCTCTTCTGCACTTTTACTTGCTTCTTTCTGCACTGCTCTTGTCTCCTTCCGTACCTCTGTTGGTTCTTTTGGTACCCTCTTGCCTCAATATGCACTCATTTTACTTTTTTCTTCACCTCTTTTACCTGTTTCTGCACCTCTATTTGATCATTCTGCACTACTCTTTCTGCTTTCTGCACCACTGTTGTTTCTTTCTGCACCCCTCTTGTCTCTTTCTGCACCCCTCTTCCCTCTTTCTGCACCCCTCTTGCCTCTTTCTGCACCCTCTTCTCTCTTTCTCTACCTCTCCTTTCTCTTTCTGTACCTCTCTTGCCTCTTCTACAGGTCTCTTGCATATTTCTGCATGTTGGACAGGCCACATGAAGGGCTTGCTCCCTCCCCGCACGACAGGGCCCAAACCCCGGACTCCCAGGTGTTACCCCCAAGGGCAACCCGCACCCCGTCTCCCAACGGAACTCCTGCCCCCGGACATCCATGTATCATGGGGCCGAACCACTACCGGCTCCCCCGGCCGGATCAGCCGCCATCTTGGACACTGCGCCACGAGGCCGCGCGGCCTCAGCCCGACCCTAACCCTGGGCCTGGCTGGCCCCGACATCCCGGCACCACCATCCACCCAGGAGGTGAACGGACCACTTGGCAGGTCAATGGGAGAAAGAAGCGTCGAGGGCTCTCCCCCGCCAGGTGCCGATCACCCTCCAGCTCCCCCAGGCGCTGGCTCCACCCCCTGCTGGGTGTCTGGACTCCCTCATCCCGGACCCCCCGACCTCCAAGTGCGAGGGTCCGGACATCAAAGGGCGCCAGACCTATAACTAGGGCAGCTCCAGAGCAGGAAGGCAGTTGTATCCTGGAGTCGAGAGACACCGAGAGAACTCATCCTTGACGGACTACTGGCACTGCCGTAGCCCTGCCTTGTGAACTATCGTCCTGCCTGCTGGCGCTGCCGCGGCCTTCTGCAACATCCATCCTCGTCGGGACCTGCTGGCGCTGCCGCGGACCGTTGTAACGACCACCTTCATCGGGACCTGCTGGCGCTGCCGCGGACCGTGTAACGACCATCTTCACCGGGACCTGCTGGCGCTGCCGCGGACCGTGTAACGACCATCTTCACCGGGACCTGCTGGCGCTGCCGCGGCCCGTCCAAGCTAGAACACCGAGCTCGAGGATTGTGAGCTATCCACCATACCATCTCAGCTACCAGACAGGTAACCAGACTGTCCCGCTACCCCCTTCCCCCAAACCAAGAGACTCGAATCGAGGGGACCCCTGAGTCCAGACCTCCTTGTACCATTTCATCGTACCTTAAGAAATCACCTATAAAGAACGCTAAATCTTATCCTTGTGTGGTGTATATCTGTGGGGGGGAAGTTATTAATCTGTACGATCGCTGGAGACGGCTCTCCCCGGAGACCTCTCCCCTTGTCCTCGGCCGACCCTCCCGGTCCGTCTAACACTGCACCTCTCTTGGTTCTTTCTACAATTCTCTTGACTCTTTCTGCACCCCTCTTCTCTCTTTCTGCACTTCTCCTGCCTCTTTCTGCACCTCTCTTGCCTCTTTCTGCACCTCTCCTGCCTCCCTCTTTCTGCACCTCTCTTGCATATTTCTGCACCTCTCTTGGTTCTTTCTACAATTCTCTTGACTCTTTCTGCACCCCTCTTCTCTCTTTCTGCACTTCTCCTGCCTCTTTCTGCACCACTCTTGCCTCTTTCTGCACCCCTCTTTCTACACCTCTGTTGGTTCTTTCTGTACCCCGTTCTTCTTTCTGCACCCCTCATCCCTCTTTCTGCACTTCTCTTTCCTGTTTCTGCACATCTCTCGACTCTTTCTGCAGTTCATTTCCCTCTTTCTGAACCTCTTGCTTATTTCTGCACCTCTCTTGTTTCTTTCTGCACCCCTCTGCCTCTTTCTGCACCATTTGTCCCTCTGTCTGCAGTTCTCTTGCCTCTTTCAATGCTTCTTTGGCTTCTTTCTCCACTTCTCATGCCTCTTTCTGCACATCTCATGCCTCTTTCAGCAACCCTCTTGCCTCTTTCTGCACCTCTCTTGCTTCTTTCTGCACCCCTCTTGCCTCTTTCTGCACCCCTCTTCCTGCACCTATCTTGCCCCCTTTTGCATCTCCCTTGCTTCTTCCTGCAGCCCTCTTGCCTCTACTTCACCCCTCTTCTTGCACTTCTATTGCCTATTTCTTCACCCCATGTGTCTCGTTCGGCACATCTCTTGCCTGTTTCTGCAAATCTCTTGCTGCACCCCTGTGGGTGTTTTTGCACTTCTCTTGCTTCTTTCTGTACCGCTCTTGCCTATTTCCATACCTGTGTTGCTTCTTTTTGCAATTCTCTTGCCTCTTTCTGCACCTCTGTTGATTTTTTTGTACCTCTCTTGCTTCTTTCTGCAGTTCTCTTGCCTCTTTCTGTACCCCTCTTGCCTTTTTCTGCACCCCTCTTGCATCTCTTGCTTCTTACTGCAGCCCTCTTCTCTCTTCCTTCACCTCTCTTACCTCTTCTGCACTTCTGTTGCTTCTTTCTGCACTTCTCATGGCTCTTTCTGTACCCCTCTTGCATTTTTCTGCACCCCTCTTGCATCTCTTGCTTCTTTCTGCAGCCCTCTTCTCTCTTCCTTCACATCTCTTGCCTCTTCTGCACTTCACTTGCTTCTTTCTGCACTGCTCTTGCCTCCTTCCGTACCTCTGTTGGTTCTTTTCGCACCCTCTTTCCTCAATCTGCACCGCTCTTGCCTGTTTCTGAACCCCTCTTGCCTCTTTCTGGAACCCTGTTTCTGAACCTCTCTTACCTCTTCTGCACTTTTACTTGCTTCTTTCTGCACTGCTCTTGTCTCCTTCCGTACCTCTGTTGGTTCTTTTCGTACCCTCTTGCTTCAATATGCACTCATTTTACTTTTTTCTTCACCTCTTTTACCTGTTACTGCACCTCTATTTCATCATTCTGCACTTCTTATTCTGCTTTCTGCACCACTGTTGCTTCTTTCTGCACCCCTCTTGTCTCTTTCTGCACCCCTCTTCCCTCTTTCTGCACCCCTCTTGCCCCTTTCTGCACCCTCTTCTCTCTTTCTCTACCTCTCCTTTCTCTTTCTGTACCTCTCTTGCCTCTTCTGCACTTCACTTGCTTCTTTCTGCACTGCTCTTGCCTCCTTCCGTACCTCTGTTGGTTCTTTTTGCACCCTCTTGCCTCAATCTGCACTAATTTCCCCTTTTTCTGCACCTCTTTTACCTGTTTCTGTACCTCTATTGCCACATTCTGCACTTCTCTTTCTGCTGTCTGCACCTGTTGCTTCTTTCTGCACATTTCTTATCTCTTTCTGCACCCTCTTCTCTCTTTCTGTAACTCTCCTTTCTCTTTCTGTACCTGTCTTCCCTCTTTCTGTACCTCTCTTGCCTCTTTCTGCACCTCTCTTGTCTCTTTCTGCAGTTCTCTTGTTTCTTTCCGCACCTTTCTTCCTCTTTCTGCACCGATCTTGCTTCTTTCTGCTCCTCTCTGCCTCTTTCTGCACCATTCGTCCCTCTTTCTGCAGGTCTCTTGCCTCTTTCAGCGCTGCTTTGGCTACTTTCTCCACTTCTCAAGCCTCTTTCTGCACTTCTCATGCCTCTTTCAGCAACCATCTTGAATCTTTTGGCACCTCTTTTCCTTCTTTCCGTACCCCTCTTGCCTCTTTCTGCACCCCTCTTCCCTCTTTCTGTTCCTCTCTTACCTCCTTCTACTCCCTTGCTTCTTCCTGCACCCCTCTTACTTCTTTCTTCAACCCTCTTCTTGCACTTCTCTTGCCTATTTCTGCAGCCCAATTGTCTCGTTCTGCAAATCTCTTGCCTCTTTCTGCACCCCTCTTCTCTCTTTCTGCACTTCTCCTGCCTCTTTCTGCACCTCTGTTGGTTTTTCAGCACTTCTCTTGCCTCTTTTTGCACTGCTCTAGCTTATTTCTGTACCTCTCTTGCTTCTTTCTGTACCCTCTTGCCTCTTTCTGCACCTCTGTTGGTTTTTCAGCACTTCTCTTGCCTCTTTCTGCACTGCTGTTGCTTATTTCTGCACCTCTCTTGCTTCTTTCTGCACCCTCTTGCCACTTTCTGCACTCCTTGTATTTGTTTCTGCACCTGTCTTGCTTCATTCTGCACCTCTCTTGCTTCTTTCTGCACCCCTCTTCCCTCTTTCTGCACCTCTCTTGCCTCTTTCAGAACCCCTGTACTCTCTTTCTGCACCTCTCTTTCCTGGTTCTACAGCTCTATTGACTCCTTCTACACCACTCTTGCTTCTTTCTGGCGTTTCTTCCTCTTTCTCTACCTTTTTTCTTCTTTCTGCAGTTCCTTTGCCTCTTTCTGCAGTTCCCTTGCCTCTTTTGTACTTCTGTTGCTTCTTTCTGCACTTCTCATGGCTCTTTCTGTACCCCTCTTGCCTTTTTCGGCACCCCTCTTGCATCTCTTGCTTCTTTCTGCAGCCCTCTTCTCTCTTTCTTCACCTCTCTTGCCTCTTCTTCACTTCACTTGCTTCTTTCTGCACTGCTCTTGCCTCCTTCCGTACCTCTGTTGGTTCTTTTTGCACCCCTCTTGCCTCTTTCTGCACCGCTCTTGCCTCTTTCTGAACCCCTCTTGCCTCTTTCTGGACCCCTCTTCCTGAACCTCTCTTACCTTTTCTGCACTTTTACTTGCTTCTTTCTGCACTGCTCTTGTCTCCTTCCGTACCTCTGTTGGTTCTTTTGGTACCCTCTTGCCTCAATATGCACTCATTTTACTTTTTTCTTCACCTCTTTTACCTGTTTCTGCACCTCTATTTGATCATTCTGCACTACTCTTTCTGCTTTCTGCACCACTGTTGTTTCTTTCTGCACCCCTCTTGTCTCTTTCTGCACCCCTCTTCCCTCTTTCTGCACCCCTCTTGCCTCTTTCTGCACCCTCTTCTCTCTTTCTTTACCTCTCCTTTCTCTTTCTGTACCTCTCTTGCCTCTTCTACAGGTCTCTTGCATATTTTTGCACCTCTCTTGGTTCTTTCTACAATTCTCTTGACTCTTTCTGCACCCCTCTTCTCTCTTTCTGTACTTCTCCTGCCTCTTTCTGCACCTCTCTTGCCTCTTTCTGCACCTCTCCTGCCTCCCTCTTTCTGCACCTCTCGTCTCTTTCTACAGTTCTCTTGCTCTTGCTATGGAGTGATTCGGGTGCTCTATAAGCAATTAAAAATAAAATTGCTGCACCTCTCTTGCCTCTTTTTGCACCTCTCTTGCTTTTGTCTGTACCACTCTTGCCTCTTTCTGCACCCCTCTTTATACACCTCTGTTGGTTATTTCTGCACCCCGTTCTTCTTTCTGCACCCCTCATCCTTCTTTCTGCACCTCTCTTGCCTCTTTCAGAACCCCTGTACTCTCTTACTGCACCTCTCTTTCCTGGTTCTACAGCTCTATTGACTCCTTCTACACCACTCTTGCTTCTTTCTGGCGTTTCTTCCTCTTTCTCTATCTTTTTTCTTCTTTCTGCAGTTCCTTTGCCTCTTTCTGCAGTTCCCATGCCTCTTTTGCACTTCTGTTGCTTCTTTCTGCACTTCCCATGGCTCTTTCTGTACCCCTCTCGCCTTTTTCTGCACCCCTCTTGCATCTCTTGCTTCTTTCTGCAGCCCTCTTCTCTCTTCCTTCACCTCTCTTGCCTCTTCTGCACTTCACTTGCTTCTTTCTGCACTGCTCTTGCCTCCTTCCGTACCTCTGTTGGTTCTTTTCGCACCCCTCTTGCCTCTTTCTGCACCGCTCTTGCCTCTTTCTGAACTCCTCTTGCCACTTTCTGGACCCGTCTTCCTGAACCTCTCTTACCTCTTCTGCACTTTTACTTGCTTCTTTCTGCACTGCTCTTGTCTCCTTCCGTACCTCTGTTGGTTCTTTTCGTACCCTTTTGCCTCAATATGCACTAATTTTACTTTTTTCTTCACCTCTTTTACCTGTTTCTGCACCTCTATTTCATCATTCTGCACTTCTCTTTCTGCTTTCTGCACCGCTGTTGCTTCTTTCTGCACCCCTCTTGTCTCTTTCTGCACCCCTCATCCCTCTTTCTGTACCCCTCTTGCCTCTTTCTGCACCCTCTTCTCTCTTTCTCTACCTCTCCTTTCTCTTTCTGTACCTCTCTTGCCTCTTCTACAGATCTATTGCATATTTCTGCACCTCTCTTCGTTCTTTCTACAATTCTCTTGACTCTTTCTGCACCCCTCTTCTCTCTTTCTGCACTTCTCCTGCCTCTTTCTGCAACTCTTGCCTCTTTCTGCACCTCTCCTGCCTCCCTCTTTCTGCACCTCTCTTGTCTCTTTCTACAGTTCTCTTGCTCTTGCTATGGGGTGATTCGGGTGCTCTATAAGCAATTAAAAATAAAATTGCTGCACCTCTCTTGCCTCTTTCTGCACCTTTCTTGCTTTTGTCTGTACCACTCTTGCCTCTTTCTGCACCCCTCTTTCTACACCTCTGTTGGTTCTTTCTGCACCCCGTTCTTCTTTCTGCACCCCTCATCCCTCTTTCTGCCCTTCTCTTTCCTGTTTCTGCACATCTCTCGACTCTTTCTGCAGTTCATTTTCCTCTTTCTGAACCTCTTGCTTATTTCTGCACCTCTTTTGCTTCTTTCTGCACCCCTCCGCCTCTTTCTGCACAATTTGTCCCTCTTTCTGCAGTTCTCTTGCCTCTTTCAATGCTTCTTTGGCTTCTTTCTCCACTTCTCATGCCTCTTTCTGCACTTCTCATGCCTCTTTCAGCAACCCTCTTGCCTCTTTCTGCACCTCTCTTGCTTCTTTCTGCACCCCTCTTGCCTCTTTCTGCACCCCTTTTCCTGCACCTATCTTGCCCCCTTTTGCATCTCCCTTGCTTCTTCCTGCAGCCTTCTTGCCTCTACTTCACCCCTCTTCTTGCACTTCTATTGCCTATTTCTGCACCCCATGTGTCTCGTTCGGCACATCTCTTGCCTGTTTCTGCAAATCTCTTGCCTCTTGCTGCACCCCTGTGGGTGTTTTTGCACTTCTCTTGCTTCTTTCTGTACCGCTCTTGCCTATTTCCGTACCTGTGTTTCTTCTTTTTGCACTTCTCTTGCCTCTTTCTGCACCTCTGTTGATTTTTTTGTACCTCTTTTGCTTCGTTCTGCAGTTCTCTTGCCTCTTTCTGTACCCCTCTTGCCTTTTTCTGCACCCCTCTTGCATCTCTTGCTTCTTTCTGCAGCCCTCTTCTCTCTTCCTTCACCTCTCTTGCCTCTTCTCCACTTCACTTGCTTCTTTCTGCACTGCTCTTGCCTCCTTCCGTACCTCTGTTGGTTCTTTTTGCACCCCTCTTGCCTCTTTCTGCACCGCTCTTGCCTCTTTCTGAACCCCTCTTGCCTCTTTCTAGACCCCTGTTCCTGAACCTCTCTTACCTCTTCTGCACTTTTACTTGCTTCTTTCTGCACTGCTCTTGTCTCCTTCCGTACCTCTGTTGGTTCTTTTCGTACCCTCTTGCTTCAATATGCACTCATTTGACTTTTTTCTTCACCTCTTTTACCTGTTTCTGCACCTCTATTTCATCATTCTGCACTTCTCTTTCTGCTTTCTGCACCGCTGTTGCTTCTTTCTGCACCCCTCTTGTCTCTTTCTGCACCCCTCTTCCCTCTTTCTGCACCCCTCTTGCCTCTTTCTGCACCCTCTTCTCTCTTTCTCTACCTCTCCTTTCTCTTTCTGTACCTCTCTTGCCTCTTCTGCACTTCACTTGCTTCTTTCATGCTCTGCTCTTGCCTCCTTCCGTACCTCTGTTGGTTCTTTTCGCACCCTCTTGCCTCAATCTGCACTAATTTCCCCTTTTTCTGCACCTCTTTTACCTGTTTCTGCACCTCTATTGCCTCATTCTGCACTTCTCTTTCTTCTGTCTGCACCTGTTGCTTCTTTCTGCACATTTCTTACCTCTTTCTGCACCCTCTTCTCTCTTTCTGTAAATCTCCTTTCTCTTTCTGTACCTGTCTTCCCTCTTTCTGTACCTCTCTTGCCTCTTTCTGCACCTCTCTTGTCTCTTTCTGCAGTTCTCTGGTTTCTTTCCGCACCTTTCTTCCTCTTTCTGCACCGATCTTGCTTCTTTCTGCTCCTCTCTGCCTCTTTCAGCACCATTCGTCCCTCTTTCTGCAGGTCTCTTGCCTCTTTCAGCGCTGCTTTGGCTACTTTCTCCACTTCTCAAGCCTCTTTCTGCACTTCTCATGCCTCTTTCAGCAACCATCTTGAATCTTTTGGCACCTCTTTTCCTTCTTTCCGTACCCCTCTTGCCTCTTTCTGTTCCTCTCTTACCTCCTTCTACTCCCTTGCTTCTTCCTGCACCCCTCTTACTTCTTTCTTCAACCCTCTTCTTGCACTTCTCTTGCCTATTTCTGCAGCCCAATTGTCTCGTTCTGCAAATCTCTTGCCTCTTGCTGCACCCCTGTTGGTGTTTTTGCACTTCTATTGCTTCTTTCTGTACCGCTCTTGCCTATTTCCGTACCTGTGTTGCTTCTTTTTGCACTTCTCTTGCCTCTTTCCGCACCTCTGTTGTTTTTTTTGCACCTCTCTTGCTTCTTTCTGTACCTCTGGCCTCTTTCTGCACCTCTGTTGGTTTTTCAGCACTTCTCTTGCCTCTTTTTGCACTGCTCTAGCTTATTTCTGTACCTCTCTTGCTTCTTTCTGTACCCTCTTGCCTCTTTCTGCACCTCTGTTGGTTTTTCAGCACTTCTCTTGCCTCTTTCTGCACTGCTGTTGCTTATTTCTGCACCTCTCTTGCTTCTTTCTGCACCCTCTTGCCACTTTCTGCACTCCTTGTATTTGTTTCTGCACCTGTCTTGCTTCATTCTGCACCTCTCTTGCTTCTTTCTGCACCCCTCTTCCCTCTTTCTGCACCTCTCTTGCCTCTTTCAGAACCCCTGTACTCTCTTTCTGCACCTCTCTTTCCTGGTTCTACAGCTCTATTGACTCCTTCTACACCACTCTTGCTTCTTTCTGGCATTTCTTCCTCTTTCTCTACCTTTTTTCTTCTTTCTGCAGTTCCTTTGCCTTTTTCTGCAGTTCCCTTGCCTCTTTTGTACTTCTGTTGCTTCTTTCTGCACTTCTCATGGCTCTTTCTGTACCCCTCTTGCCTTTTTCGGCACCCCTCTTGCATCTCTTGCTTCTTTCTGCAGCCCTCTTCTCTCTTTCTTCACCTCTCTTGCCTCTTCTTCACTTCACTTGCTTCTTTCTGCACTGCTCTTGCCTCCTTCCGTACCTCTGTTCGTTCTTTTCGCACCCCTCTTGCCTCTTTCTGCACCGCTCTTGCCTCTTTCTGAACCCCTCTTGCCTCTTTCTGGACCCCTCTTCCCGAACCTCTCTTACCTCTTCTGCACTTTTACTTGCTTCTTTCTGCACTGCTCTTGTCTCCTTCCGTACCTCTGTTGGTTCTTTTTGCACCCCTCTTGCCTCTTTCTGCACCGCTCTTGCCTCTTTCTGAACCCCTCTTGCCTCTTTCTGGACCCCTCTTCCTGAACCTCTCTTACCTTTTCTGCACTTTTACTTGCTTCTTTCTGCACTGCTCTTGTCTCCTTCCGTACCTCTGTTGGTTCTTTTGGTACCCTCTTGCCTCAATATGCACTCATTTTACTTTTTTCTTCACCTCTTTTACCTGTTTCTGCACCTCTATTTGATCATTCTGCACTACTCTTTCTGCTTTCTGCACCACTGTTGTTTCTTTCTGCACCCCTCTTGTCTCTTTCTGTACCCCTCTTCCCTCTTTCTGCACCCCTATTGCCTCTTTCTGCACCCTCTTCTCTCTTTCTTTACCTCTCCATTCTCTTTCTGTACCTCTCTTGCCTCTTCTACAGGTCTCTTGCATATTTTTGCACCTCTCTTGGTTCTTTCTACAATTCTCTTGACTCTTTCTGCACCCCTCTTCTCTCTTTCTGCACTTCTCCTGCCTCTTTCTGCACCTCTCTTGCCTCTTTCTGCACCTCTCCTGCCTCCCTCTTTCTGCACCTCTCGTCTCTTTCTACAGTTCTCTTGCTCTTGCTATGGAGTGATTCGGGTGCTCTATAAGCAATTAAAAATAAAATTGCTGCACCTCTCTTGCCTCTTTTTGCACCTCTCTTGCTTTTGTCTGTACCACTCTTGCCTCTTTCTGCACCCCTCTTTATACACCTCTGTTGGTTATTTCTGCACCCCGTTCTTCTTTCTGCACCCCTCATCCTTCTTTCTGCACCTCTCTTGCCTCTTTCAGAACCCCTGTACTCTCTTACTGCACCTCTCTTTCCTGGTTCTACAGCTCTATTGACTCCTTCTACACCACTCTTGCTTCTTTCTGGCGTTTCTTC
This sequence comes from Triturus cristatus, assembly GCF_964204655.1. Taxonomy (NCBI): domain Eukaryota; kingdom Metazoa; phylum Chordata; class Amphibia; order Caudata; family Salamandridae; genus Triturus; species Triturus cristatus. The sequence goes on along the minus strand of NC_140594.1, from coordinate 938,440,502 downwards.
CTCTTTCTCTATCTTTTTTCTTCTTTCTGCAGTTCCTTTGCCTCTTTCTGCAGTTCCCATGCCTCTTTTGCACTTCTGTTGCTTCTTTCTGCACTTCTCATGGCTCTTTCTGTACCCCTCTTGCCTTTTTCTGCACCCCTCTTGCATCTCTTGCTTCTTTCTGCAGCCCTCTTCTCTCTTCCTTCACCTCTCTTGCCTCTTCTGCACTTCACTTGCTTCTTTCTGCACTGCTCTTGCCTCCTTCCGTACCTCTGTTGGTTCTTTTCGCACCCCTCTTGCCTCTTTCTGCACCGCTCTTGCCTCTTTCTGAACTCCTCTTGCCACTTTCTGGACCCGTCTTCCTGAACCTCTCTTACCTCTTCTGCACTTTTACTTGCTTCTTTCTGCACTGCTCTTGTCTCCTTCCGTACCTCTGTTGGTTCTTTTCGTACCCTCTTGCCTCAATATGCACTAATTTTACTTTTTTCTTCACCTCTTTTACCTGTTTCTGCACCTCTATTTCATCATTCTGCACTTCTCTTTCTGCTTTCTGCACCGCTGTTGCTTCTTTCTGCACCCCTCTTGTCTCTTTCTGCACCCCTCATCCCTCTTTCTGTACCCCTCTTGCCTCTTTCTGCACCCTCTTCTCTCTTTCTCTACCTCTCCTTTCTCTTTCTGTACCTCTCTTGCCTCTTCTACAGATCTATTGCATATTTCTGCACCTCTCTTGGTTCTTTCTACAATTCTCTTGACTCTTTCTGCATCCCTCTTCTCTCTTTCTGCACTTCTCCTGCCTCTTTCTGCAACTCTCTTGCCTCTTTCTGCACCTCTCCTGCCTCCCTCTTTCTGCACCTCTCTTGTCTCTTTCTACAGTTCTCTTGCTCTTGCTATGGGGTGATTCGGGTGCTCTATAAGCAATTAAAAATAAAATTGCTGCACCTCTCTTGCCTCTTTCTGCACCTTTCGTGCTTTTGTCTGTACCACTCTTGCCTCTTTCTGCACCCCTCTTTCTACACCTCTGTTGGTTCTTTCTGCACCCCGTTCTTCTTTCTGCACCCCTCATCCCTCTTTCTGCCCTTCTCTTTCCTGTTTCTGCACATCTCTCGACTCTTTCTGCAGTTCATTTTCCTCTTTCTGAACCTCTTGCTTATTTCTGCACCTCTTTTGCTTCTTTCTGCACCCCTCCGCCTCTTTCTGCACAATTTGTCCCTCTTTCTGCAGTTCTCTTGCCTCTTTCAATGCTTCTTTGGCTTCTTTCTCCACTTCTCATGCCTCTTTCTGCACTTCTCATGCCTCTTTCAGCAACCCTCTTGCCTCTTTCTGCACCTCTCTTGCTTCTTTCTGCACCCCTCTTGCCTCTTTCTGCAACCCTTTTCCTGCACCTATCTTGCCCCCTTTTGCATCTCCCTTGCTTCTTCCTGCAGCCCTCTTGCCTCTACTTCACCCCTCTTCTTGCACTTCTATTGCCTATTTCTGCACCCCATGTGTCTCGTTCGGCACATCTCTTGCCTGTTTCTGCAAATCTCTTGCCTCTTGCTGCACCCCTGTGGGTGTTTTTGCACTTCTCTTGCTTCTTTCTGTACCGCTCTTGCCTATTTCCGTACCTGTGTTTCTTCTTTTTGCACTTCTCTTGCCTCTTTCTGCACCTCTGTTGATTTTTTTGTACCTCTCTTGCTTCGTTCTGCAGTTCTCTTGCCTCTTTCTGTACCCCTCTTGCCTTTTTCTGCACCCCTCTTGCATCTCTTGCTTCTTTCTGCAGCCCTCTTTTCTCTTCCTTCACCTCTCTTGCCTCTTCTGCACTTCACTTGCTTCTTTCTGCACTGCTCTTGCCTCCTTCCGTACCTCTGTTGGTTCTTTTCGCACCCCTCTTGCCTCTTTCTGCACCGCTCTTGCCTCTTTCTGAACCCCTCTTGCCTCTTTCTGGACCGCTGTTCCTGAACCTCTCTTACCTCTTCTGCACTTTTACTTGCTTCTTTCTGCACTGCTCTTGTCTCCTTCCGTACCTCTGTTGGTTCTTTTCGTACCCTCTTGCCACAATATGCACTCATTTTACTTTTTTCTTCACCTCTTTTACCTGTTTCTGCATCTCTATTTCATCATTCTGCACTTCTCTTTCTGCTTTCTGCACTGCTGTTGCTTCTTTCTGCACCCCTCTTGTCTCTTTCTGCACCCCTCTTGTCTCTTTCTGCACCCCTCTTGCCTCTTTCTGCACCCTCTTCTATCTTTCTCTACCTCTCCTTTCTCTTTCTGTACCTCTCTTGCCTCTTCTGCACTTCACTTGCTTCTTTCTGCACTGCTCTTGCCTCCTTCCGTACCTCTGTTGGTTCTTTTCGCACCCTCTTCGCTCAATCTGCACTAATTTCCCCTTTTTCTGCACCTCTTTTACCTGTTTCTGCACCTCTATTGCCTCATTCTGCACTTCTCTTTCTGCTGTCTGCACCTGTTGCTTCTTTCTGCACATTTCTTACCTTTTTCTGTACCCTCTTCTCTCTTTCTGTAACTCTCCTTTCTCTTTCTGTACCTGTCTTGCCTCTTTCTGTACCTCTCTTGCCTCTTTCTGCACCTCTCTTGTCTCTTTCTGCAGTTCTCTGGTTTCTTTCCGCACCTTTCTTCCTCTTTCTGCACCGATCTTGCTTCTTTCTGCACCCCTCTGCCTCTTTCTGCACCATTCGTCCCTCTTTCTGCAGGTCTCTTGCCTCTTTCAGCACTGCTTTGGCTTCTTTCTCCACTTCTCATGCCTCTTTCAGCAACCATCTTGAATCTTTTGGCACCTCTTTTCCCTCTTTCTGCACCCCTCTTCCCTCTTTCTGTTCTACTCTTACCTCCTTTTACATCTCCATTGCTTCTTCCTGCACCCCTCTTACTTCTTTCTTCAACCCTCTTCTTGCACTTCTCTTGCCTATTTCTGCAGCCCAATTGTCTCGTTCTGCAAATCTCTTGCCTCTTGCTGCACCCCTGTTGGTGTTTTTGCACTTCTATTGCTTCTTTCTGTACCGCTCTTGCCTATTTCCGTACCTGTGTTGCTTCTTTTTGCACTTCTCTTGCCTCTTTTCGCACCTCTGTTGTTTTTTTTGCACCTCTCTTGCTTCTTTCTGTACCCTCTTGCCTCTTTCTGCACCTCTCTTGCCTCTTTCAGAACTCCTGTACTCTCTTTCTGCACCTCTCTTTCCTGGTTCTACAGCTCTATTGACTCCTTCTACACCACTCTTGCTTCTTTCTGGTATTTCTTCCTCTTTCTCTACCTTTTTTCTTCTTTCTGCAGTTCCTTTGCCTCTTTCTGCAGTTCCCTTGCCTCTTTTGCACTTCTGTTGCTTCTTTCTGCACTTCTCATGGCTCTTTCTGTACCCCTCTTCCCTCTTTCTGCACCCCTCTTGCCTCTTTCTGCATCCTCCTCTCTCTTTCTCTACCTCTCCTTTCTCTTTCTGTACCTCTCTTGCCTCTTCTACAGGTCTCTTGCATATTTCTGCACCTCTCTTGGTTCTTTCTACAATTCTCTTGACTCTTTTTGCACCCCTCTTCTCTCTTTCTGCACTTCTCCTGCCTCTTTCTGCACCTCTCTTGCCTCTTTCTGCACCTCTCCTGCCTCCCTCTTTCTGCACCTTTCTTGTCTCTTTCTATAGTTCTCTTGCTCTTGCTATGGGGTGATTCGGGTGCTCTATAAGCAATTAAAAAGAAAATTGCTGCACCTCTCTTGCCTCTTTCTACACCTCTCTTGCTTTTGTCTGTACCACTCTTGCCTCTTTCTGCACCCCTCTTACTACACCTCTGTTGGTTCTTTCTGCACCCCGTTCTTCTTTCTGCACCCCTCATCCCTCTTTCTGCACTTCTCTTTCCTGTTTCTGCACATCTCTCGACTCTTTCTGCAGTTCATTTTCCTCTTTCTGAACCTCTTGCTTATTTCTGCACCTCTCTTGCTTCTTTCTGCACCCCTCTGCCTCTTTCTGCACCATTTGTCCCTCTTTCTGCAGTTCTCTTCCCTCTTTCAATGCTTCTTTGGCTTCTTTCTCCACTTCTCATGCCTCTTTCTACACTTCTCATGCCTCTTTCAGCAACCCTTTTGCCTCTTTCTGCACCTCTCTTGCTTCTTTCTGCACCCCTCTTGCCTCTTTTTGCACCCCTCTTCCTGCACCTCTCTTGCCCCCTTTTGCATCTCCCTTGCTTCTTCCTGCAGCCCTCTTGCCTCTACTTCACCCCTCTTCTTGCACTTCTATTGCCTATTTCTGCACCCCATGTGTCTCGTCCGGCACATCTCTTGCCTGTTTCTGCAAATCTCTTGCCTCTTGCTGCAACCCTGTGGGTGTTTTTGCACTTCTCTTGCTTCTTTCTGTACCGCTCTTGCCTATTTCCATACCTGTGTTTCTTCTTTTTGAACTTCTCTTGCCTCTTTCCACACCTCTGTTGATTTTTCTGTACCTCTCTTGCTTCGTTCTGTACCTCTCTTGCTTCGTTCTGTACCCTCTTGCCTCTTTCTGCACCTCTGTTGGTTTTTCAGCACTTTTCTTGCCTCTTACTGCACTGCTCTAGGTTATTTATTTACCTGTCTTACTTCTAGGTGCACTCTCTTGCCTCTTTCTGAAGTCCTTGTATCTGTTTCTGTACCTGTCTTACTTCATTCTGCACCTCTCTTGCTTCTTTCTGCACCCCTCTTCGCTCTTTCTGTACCTCTCTTGCCTCTTTCGGCAATCCTGTTCTCTCTTTCAACACCTCTCTTTCCTGTTTCTACAGCTCTATTGACTCCTTCTACACTTCTCTTGCTTCTTTCTGTGCGTCTCTTCCTTTTTTCTTTTTTCTCCAGTTTTCTTGCCTCTTTCTGCAGTTCTCTTGCCTCTTTTGCACTTCTGTTGCTTATTTCTGCACTTCTCATGCCTCTTTCTGTACCCCTCTTGCCTCTTTCTGCACCTCCCTTGCCTCTTTCTGCACCCCTCTTGCATCACTTGCTTCTTTCTGCAGCCCTCTTGCCTCTTTCTGCACCCCTCTTCTCTCTTCCTTCACCTCTCTTGCCTCTTCTGCACTTCTCTTGCTTCTTTCTGCACTGCTCTTGCCTCCTTCCGTACCTCTGTTGGTTCTTTTCGCACCCTCTTGCCTCAATCTGCACTATTTCCCCCTTTTTCTGCACCTCTTTTACCTGTTTCTGCACCTCTATTGCCTCATTCGGCACTTCTCTTTCTGCTGTCTGCACCTGTTGCTTCTTTCTGCACATTTCTTATCTCTTTCTGCACCTCTCTTGCCTCTTTATGCACCCTCTTCTCTCTTTCTGTACCTCTCCGTTCTCTTTTTGTACCTCTCTTGCCCCTTCTACAGTTCTCTTGCATCTTTCTGCAGTTCTCTTGCTCTTGCTAAAGGGTGATTCGGGTGCTCTATAAGCAATTAAAAATTAAAAATAAAATTGCTGCACCTCTCTTGTTTCTTTCTGCACTGCTCCTGGTTTCTTTCCGCACCTTTCCTCTTCTTTCTGCACCCCTCTTGCTTCTTTCTGTACCCCTGTTGCCTCTTCCTGTACCCCTCTTCCCTCTTTCTACACTTCTTGTGCCTTTCAGTACCCATTTTGCCTCTTTCTGCACCTCTCCTGATCCTTTCTGTATCCCTCTTGCCTCTTTGTGTACCCCTCTACACTCTTTCTGTGTCTTCTTTCTTCACCTTTCTTTCTCTTTCTGCAGTACTCCTGCTTCTTTCTGTACCTCTCTTGCTTCTTTCTGTACTTCTCTTGCTTCTTTCTTCACTTCTCTTGCTTCGTTCTATACTTTTCTTGCTCCGTTCTGCACTTCTCTTGCTTTGTTCTGAACCTCTTCCTTCTTTCTGCACCCCTTGCCTATTTCTGTACCCGTCTTCCCTCTTTCTGCCCCCTCTTCCCTCTTTCAGTACCTCTCTTGCCCCTTCCTCCAACTGTGTTGCTTCTTTCAGCACTTATCTTGCCGCTATCTGTACCTCTCTTGCTTCTTTCTGTAGGTTTCTTCCTCTTTCGGCACCTTTTTAGGTCTCGCCTGAGACAGCGCTTTAGCGCTGCTCTGGCGAGAATTATAGTAAGCGAGTTTTGGAAGTGCAAACAGTGGCTTTTCAGGCCTCCAAATACAGTGCATGTGCGTCGGCCGGGCGCGCGCACCATTTGGCAGCCTGAAAAGCACTGCCTGATCACTTGCTTTGATGTCCTCAGTGAGCCGCGCGGCCACTGAGGACATCAAAGTGCACACCATTTGCCACCCCCTTCTTGCTTGTTTACTTTGTCTCTGGTTCCCCTCAGGCATCCAGACTCTGCCTCTCTGCGGACTTCTCTGGGTGACCCCTGGTGACCCCTGCTTGTGGACACCGCCTCCTCTGGGCACGGACCGCTCTGCTAATGTCGTTTGTCTTGAGCAGAATCAGCTGCCCGTGACAGGCCTCGCCCCTTTCATGTAAACAAAAGCATGTGTGCCCTATTCCCGTTGATTCTTCTTTCTCCCGCCCATTCTCCTAGAGCTCGCCTTTATTTCATTGATTTCTATTTTTGTCTGATCCCGCTTTCCCCTCCCTGATACTTCTTTCCCCTCCCTGATCCTTCTTTCCCCTCCCTAATCCCTCCTTTCTCTCGCTGAATGCTTCTTCCTCTCCCTGATCCCTTCTTTCCCTCTCTGATTCCTTCTTTATCTTCCTGATTCCTTCTTTCTCTTCCTTATTCCTTCTTTCTCTCCCTAGTCCACCCCCCATTCCCCCTCTCACACTCTGACGCTACTTTCTTTCAATTCCTGCCTATTCTCCATTCGTCCCCCACTTACTTCGTCTCCTCTTCGTTCCCTACTTTTTCTGTCTCACATCCTTAAGCCAACTCCACAACTCATCTCTTCGCCATTCCTCCTTCTATTCTTCTCTTCTCTTCCTAGGTTTTCTTCACTGACCTGTCTCTCCCTCCTCCTATTCTTCTTACCTTTGAGCACCCGCTCCCCCCTACCCCCTCCATCATTCCTTCTCTGTGCTCTTTTCCCTCCTTCGGCTCTACTCGCCCCTTCTTCCCTGTCCTGCACCGTCTCTCCCTCCTTCCTTCCCCCTTCCCCCTTCCCCCTTCACCCCCCTCCCTTTGTCTCCTTCTGTCTCCGGTCCACACCCCCTGCAGCCTCGGTGCTGATTAATGATCACAGAAGCCCCTCCCGGGGGCTTCTCCAACCTTGAACGGTAATATGGCCGGCTGGAGAGGGCGGCATCCGGGATGCAGGGCACACAATGCTGCTGCGGCGATGCCGGGCCTCGCTCCTGTCCCCCAATGCGGGAATTCATTCAGTGAGCCCCACACGCATCGAAGTGCTGTAGGTACAAGGCACGCATGAAGCACTGCATCTCAAAATGCATTCAGTGATCCAAGTGCGCTCATGATAGCGCTGTGAGCCCAACAAAAAGCGCATAAAGCGCTCTGTCGCAAAACTCATTTACTGAGCCCAAGGCGCGCTTAAAGCGCTCCTCCACAGAATACATTCACTGAGTCCAACATGCACAGGGAGCACTCCTTCGCAGAATTCTTTTAGTGAGCCCAAGGCGCACCGAAGCGCTCCGTGGTAGAATTAATTTTGCCAGCCCAAAGCGAGCACGAAGCGCTACATCTCAGAACTAATTCAGTGAGCATGACCGTGCCATCTCTCAGAATTCATTCAGCGAGCCCAAAGTGCGTATGAAGCCGTCGATCGCAGAATGAATTCAGTGCGTCCAACACACGCATAAAGCGCTTCATCTAACAATTCATTCAGTAAACCCTATGCCCGCATAAAGAGCTTAATCTCATATGGTATTCAGTGAACCCAATGCTTCCTTGAAGCGGTCCCTCACAGAATTCATTCAGTGAGCCCAAAAAGCCGCAAGAAAGCTCTCCATTCCAGAATTCATTCAATGAGCCAATGGGTGATGAAGAGCTCAGTTGCATTGGTCCATCGCAGAAGTAATGGCGGGATCCCAATGTGCGCTTCAGGCGCTCCATTGCAGAACTCATTCAGCGAGCTCCACGCGTACCTGACACTCCAACGCAAAATTAATTAAGTGAACCTAAAGTGAGCATGTAGCGCTGAATTGCAGAATACATTCAGTGGGCCCAAAGGACGTATAAAGCGCTCCATGCAGAATTCATTCAGTGTGCCAGATACAGAAAGCGCCCGATCATCACAGAATTCATTGAGTGACCCAAAGCGAGCATGTAGCGCTCCATCGTGGAATTCGCTCACTGAGTACAAGGCATGCATGAAGCGCTCTATTGCTGAGACACAGAAGCAGCTCCTCTCAATGCCTTACCCTTCTGCCCTTTCGTACTCATTACTTCAAAGGGATGCACGTTCCCTATACTAATCTCTCAGTTTCCTTTGTGACATTGCCAGTTTTTAAATGCGTTGCCTTTAAATAATGAACTATCCGTTTACACAATTAACATTCTATTGGTTAGGGGGTAACCATTGCCTACAAGTCGCCTCGAGCTGAGCTTGCTACCCCGATACGGGGTTTAAGTGATCGTGATTTTACATGCGTGGCCGAGAAGGAAAAAGACTCTGTTTCTTCCTTCCTGCCCAGGGAAGACAAGGACAGTGTCCATGTCTCCTGCTCTGCTGCTGGCAGCTGCCCACCGCCCCCAGCAGCTGCCCCCCACACTGTCTTACTCTGCCATCCTCTCTTTCTGTCTTGCTCCTCCTCACTTATTGACTTCAAGAAACAGTTATTACTTCCTCTTTCCTCTCCTTTCCTTTATTTGTTTCTCCGTGAAATGGATCCAAAAAAAAAAATTCCCTCAGGAAATGTCAGCTTTTTGGGCCATTTTTCTATTCCAAAGTGCAGCCTTGGGAAGGAGAGAAATTAAAGGTTCAAAATGTGGAAAATAACGAAGTAACCGATACAATAATAAGAAGCATTTGCAATGCAATAGGTCTCGCATTTACACAAGTTTAAGCTATTGGCATAGTATATATTATAGTATAAATAGTATTTCGCCGAGTTTACTTCCAGTCCAGGGAATGTTTAAGCAAGTGTGTTTATGGCTCATGCCAAGTAGCTGAATACCATAGTTCAGGTAGTGCACGCCACACACTGCTGCACGCCACACACTGCTGCACACTGCTGCATTACTCACTGCTGCATGCTGCATGACACTGCTGCACGCAGCACACTGCTGCACGCCACACACTGCTGCACGCCACACACTGCTGCACGCCGCACACTGCTGCACGCCGCACACTGCTGCACGCCACACACTACTGCATGCCACACACTGCTGCACGCCTCACACTGCTGCACGCCGCACACTGCTGCACGCCACACACTGCTGCACGCGGCATACTGCTGCACGCCGCACACTACCGCACGCCACACACTGCTGCACGCCACACACTGCTGCACGCCTCACACTGCTGCACGCCGCACACTGCTGCACGCCGCACACTGCTGCACGCCGCAGACTACTGCACGCCACACACTGCGTCATGCCACACACTACTGCATGCCGCACACTGCTGCACGCCTCACACTGCTGCACGCCGCACACTGCTGCACGCCTCACACTGCTGCACGCCTCACACTGCTGCACACCTCACACTGCTGCACGCCTCACACTGCTGCACGCTTCACACTGCTGCACGCCGCACACTGCTGCACGACGCACACTGCTGCACGCCGCACACTACTGCACGGCGCAGACTACTGCACGCCACACACTGCATCATGCCACACACTACTGCATGCCACACACTGCTGCATGACGCACAATGCTACACAAAACACTGCTGCACGCCACACACTGCTGCACGCCGCACACTGCTACACGCCACACACTGCTGCACACTGCTGCATTACTCACTGCTGCACGCAGCACACTGCTGCACGCCGCACACTGCTGCACGCCACTGCACAGCACACAGTGCTACATGCCTCACACTGCTACATGAAACACTGCTGCACGCCACACACTGCTGCACGCCGCACACTGCTGCACGCCGCACACTGCTGCACGCCGCACACTGCTGCACGCCACACACTGCTGCACGCCGCACAATGCTACACGAAACAATGCTGCACGGCACACAGTGCTGCACGGCACACAGTGCTGCACGCCACACACTGCTGCACGCCACACACTGCTGCACACTGCTGCATTACTCACTGCTGCATGCGGCACGACACTGCTGCATGCCACACACTGCTGCACGCCGCTGCATGCCACACACTGCGACACAAAACACTGCTGCATGCCACACACTGCTGCACGCCGCACACTGCTGCACGCCTTACACTGCTGCACGCCTCACACTGCTGCACGCCTCACACTGCTGCACGCCACACACTGCTGCACGCCGCACACTCCTGCACGCCGCACACTGCTTTTATATGAGTTTACGCTACTGACATTGTAAATGACGATGCCTTTTATTTGTATTAAAACCAAAACATAAATAAAAGGCATTGTAATTTTACAATGCCAATAGCTCAAACTCTTATAAATGCGAGACCTATTGCATTGCAAATGCTTGTTTCCTCTTTCGGCGCTTCCATTGCCTCTTTTTGTTCCTCTCTTGCCTCCTCCAGCATCTCAGTCACCTCATTCTGCACTTTGTCTTTCTTAGTTCTGCACTTCTCTTGCTTCTTTTTAAGCATTTCTTTCCCTTTCTGCATATTTCTTCCTCTTTCTGCAGTTCTCTTGCTTCATTCTGCACCTCCCTTGCTACTTCTCCTCCCTCTTTCTGCACCCCTCTTGCCTCTTTCTGTACCTCTGTTGGTTCTTTCTACACTGCACTTGCTTCTTTCTGCACCTCTCTTCCTTCTTTCTGCACAGCTCTTGCCTCTTTCTACACCTCTGTTGCTTCTTTCTGTACTTCTCTTCCCTCTTTCTGCACCTCTCTTGCCTCTTTCTGCACATCTGTTGCTTCTTTCTGTACTCCTCTCACCTCTTTCTGTACTTTCCTACCTCTTTCTGTGCCTTTCTACTTCTTTCTGTGCCTCTCTCACCTCTTTCTGCACCTCTTAGTTCTTTCTGCATCTCTCTTGCCTCTTTCTGCACTTCTCTTGCTTCTTTCTGTGCCTTTCTTCCTCTTGATGCACCTTTCTTTCTCTATCTGCCAATCTCTTGCTTTTTCCTGCACTTCTCTTGCCTCTTTCTTTCACCTCTCACACTTTTCTGCTTCTTGCCTCTTTCTGCACCTCTCTTGTTTCTTTCTACATCCCTCTTGCCTCTTTCAGCATCCATCTTGCCTCTTTCTGTATCCCTCTTTCCTCTTTCTGCACTTCTCTTGCCTCTTTCTGCATCACTCTTGCTTCTTTCTGTACCCCTCTTCCCTCTTTCTGCACCCATCTTGCCTCTTTCTGCACTTCTCATGCTTCTTTCTGCACCTTTCTAGCTTCGTTCAGTACTTCTGTTGTTTCTTTGTGCACCTTTCTTGCTTCTTTCTGCATCCCTCTTGACTTTTTCTGCACCCCACTTCCCTGTTTCTGCACATCTCTTGACTCTTTCTGCACCTCTTTTGCGTCATTCTGCACCTCTCTTGCCTCTTTGTGCACCTCTCTAGCCTCTTTCTATACCTTGTCTCTTTCTTTACGTCTCTTGCTCAGTTCTGCACATCACTTGCCTCTTTCTACACCTCTCCTACTTCATTCTGCACCTCCTGTTTCTTTCTGCATCTCTCTTCCCTCTTTCTGCACATCTCGTGCTTCTTTCTGTACTCCTCTCACCTCTTTCTGTACTTTCCTACCTCTTTCTGTGCCTTTCTACTTCTTTCTGTGCCTCTCTCACCTCTTTCTGCACCTCTTAGTTCTTTCTGCATCTCTCTTGCCTCTTTCTGCACTTCTCTTGCTTCTTTCTGTGCCTTTCTTCCTCTTTATGCACCTTTCTTTCTCTATCTGCCAATCTCTTGCTTTTTTCTGCACTTCTCTTGCCTCTTTCTTTCACCTCTCACACTTTTCTGCTTCTTGCCTCTTTCTGCACCTCTCTTGTTTCTTTCTGCATCCCTCTTGCCTCTTTCAGCATCCCTCTTGCCTCTTTCTGTATCCCTCTTTCCTCTTTCTGCACTTCTCTTGCCTCTTTCTGCATCACCCTTGCTTCTTTCTGTACCCCTCTTCCCTCTTTCTGCACCCATCTTGCCTCTTTCTGCACTTCTCATGCTTCTTTCTGCACCTTTCTAGCTTCGTTCTGTACTTCTGTTGTTTCTTTGTGCACATTTCTTGCTTCTTTCTGCATCCCTCTTGCCTTTTTCTGCACCCCTCTTCCCTGTTTCTGCACATCTCTTGACTCTTTCTGCACCTCTTTTGCGTCATTCTGCACCTCTCTTGCCTCTTTGTGCACCTCTCTAGCCTCTTTCTATACCTTGTCTCTTTCTTTACTTCTCTTGCTCAGTTCTGCACCTCACTTGCCTCTTTCTACACCTCTCCTACTTCATTCTGCACCTCCTGTTTCTTTCTGCATCTCTCTTCCCTCTTTCTGCACATCTCGTGCTTCTTTCTGCACCTCTCATTTCTTTCTGCATCCCTCTTTCTGTACTTCTCTTGCCTCTTTATGCACATCTGTTGCTTCTTTCGCACTTCTCTTGCCTCTTTCTACACATGTTGCTTCTATCTGTACTTCTCTAGCTTCTTTCTGCACTTCTTACGCCTCTCTGCACCTTTCATGCATCTTTCTGCACTTCATTTGCCTCTTTCTGTACTCAAAAGTGTAAGCTGTCAAGTTTTGTCTGCGTGCTCTCGTGACTGACATATATGTCTACTTGTACATGTGTTGTCACATGTGTTATGCATCTGAAGATGGAAGCTTAAAAGGTGGGCAGCTTCTCATATTGGTGGTCAAATCTTCAGATCAACTTTGACATTCGGTTACACAGGCAGACATGTCTTATGTATGTAGGTTTTATATAGCCCCTCAATTATACTATTGAATGCCCATGTGCCTTGTATTATGAACAGAAAAAAAACATACACCTTCTTGTACACAAATTTACAGGGTATGCTGTTTTAAAGACTGATATTCAAGTATTTGTATGTTTATTTTTATGTAACATGTCACTAGGTAAAAGCACCGACACAGGCATGCGTACATTTAGAATCTTGGTGAGGCTTACAACAGTGATATGGTTAGGATTGCTGTCTTACATTTGGTAGGCCTAACATTCTGAGCAGTTGATGAATAGTGAACCTTCAAGAGAAAAGTGAGGTTTAAGACATCTTGGGAGAAGGATTAGTGATTAGGTTACTTTGTATGAGTCTGTGGAAAGGTACAATTGAAGTAGGCCTCTTTCTGCACCTCTGTTGCTTCTTTCTGCACTTCTCTTACTTCTTTCTGCACCTTTCTTCTTATTTCTGCACATCTTACGTATGTAGGTATAGTTAGAAATTAACATATAAAAAACCTTAGAAATTCACAGAAATACCCTTAGGGACGTTATAGTTACGGTGACATTTCACTCGCACTAAACCAGGGTCATTCAGCTGTTATAATTAGCTGAGTTAACTATATCTTGCGATCCCTCAATTCACTGCTGATGACGTCACATATTACATCACTCACGACATGGTCAGTGACATTACTGATGACATCAGTGATGTAATCACTGATGACATCTCAAATTACATCACTGATGATATCATCCACATAATCTGATGCACCTACTCACACCCCAATATAACTGATCATACACCCACTCCTAATTTCAGGCTACCATTCTTGAAACCATTGATACATCAATACCAGTACGTATACACACACTCACTGAGCGGGTGTGTATGTAGATCTATCAATCACTCACCCATACAGGCAAGCATCCAGCCAGTCACTCACCAATATAGCTACTGAGACAGCCACTCATATACCGTCAGTCACCCATAGAGCTACTCACACACCTACTCACTCACCCAAACACTCAATCACACAGCCAGTTACTCACTCATATAGAAACACGTATACTCACTACTCATACAGATACTAACAAATATTTACTGTCCATATAGTTGGTGACAAAAGCACGCACTCACCCATACGGCCACTCTCGCATTCACTCACTCACACATACAGTCAGTCAGTCAGTCAAAACACTTTATTCGATTAATTAAAATCATAAAAGAACAGATTTCATACAAAAATCAAACAAACGATCCAAAACATAAAATAAACCAATATAATTGCAGTAAATCCGCACAGTTAAAAATGCCATACATAAAGGTCAAACATTAAAAAAAGTTGCTCACTGGTTACATAGGTTGGGAAAAGTTTTCGCCTTACAGCGCATAGCAGCCACCAGGAAATTTGCCACACTGAATATAATACGAGTGCTACTCAGCTGCTGAAGAAATAACAATGCAGGTCTGACTTGTAAAAAGCCGGCTTCCTTCAAAATTGGGAGCAGATATTTTTTGCGGCTTACAGAGTAGAATTCGCAGAACATAATAAAGTGCATAGTGTCTTGAGATGAAAAATCATCACAGTGGCATGGCTCACTACATTCAGGCCTGCCCTAGGACGGATAGAAACCAAGTGAGTGGTGGATCAGACCAAATCTAAATCTCAACAATAAAAATATATGGTATGGATTGGAGACAATACTTAAGTACGGTTCCAATGAGGGAGATAAAAGGAGCATGAAGTGCGCTCTAACACAGGGTTTTAATAGTTCACGCTCCTCACGATCCAATTTTACCCTGTCTTGAAAAGACTGTTTAATCCAAGCAATGTCTGCCTTGACAATATGTGATGGGGACGAAAAAAGCTCAGGGCGCCTGTCAAGAATTCCTGTCATGCGAGGGGAGGAAAACGGTAACCAGCGAAAACGGACTACATCTCCCAGGATGCTTAGCGGTTGAGAGGTTATGTAAACAGGAGAGCTGTTACATAACTCAAGGAAAACACGCCCTTATGTAAACAGGAGAGCTGTTACATAACTCAAGGACAACACGCCCTATAAAGGGAGGAACCGGGAGGTACAACGCTGTCGGATATTGTGTTTACACCGACGTACCTGCTTAGTGAAGAGCAGTGTTCCGGAGTGGTGCTCCAGTAAGGCAAGAACGGAGGTAGGTCGAGTCGTTACTCCCTGGGCCGTGTCTTGCCCCATCGTCACCTGTGAAGGACCCGGAAGCTCTACCGGTCAACCATTGAGCTTCGCTTTTTTGACTCGGCTGAGTCAAAGCGCAGTGGCGCTTTTGCTGGTTGGAGTCGTAACTCCCAGCCCGACCAGAGATACAGGGACTGCCAGCTGTAACGCACACCAGGAGGTGTTTGCCGCGTTACAGACTCGGAAGTCCACAGGATCGATCGAGTGGCTGCTCTCGGTTCAGTCTTCTTGCTTTGGATTGGGGTATCGGTGACGCATCACCAGGAGGTGACTCCGCGTCCCGGTGCAGTCTGAGGAAGAGGTTGAGCGGCTGCTCCCTTCAGGTAGAGACCCCGGCTGGGTGTTTCCCTGACTCCTCAATTCTCCCCAACACTCTTCGTGCCCCTCACAGCCTACCGATTGGCATTTTCGGCCATTTCATTTCTGCCCTCTGTTGGCATACGCCGGGATCGGCGTATATGCAGAGGACGGTTAGGACCATCCGTGCTGTGGGCTGGTAACGTACTTAGCCTGGAGGATTCCAGTGACTATAACTTTTGTTTAGTCTTTGTATTGTTTTTTCCTTCATTAAAATAACTAACCCTTCACAAGTGGTTGCGTCCTCATTATCGTGTCTGTTAAACGATCCTGAGACGTTCAGGGCGTTACAAAATATCCGACCTTAATAACACTAACTGTCTCCCGGTCGATAACAGACATGGCAACACTTGATGATGTGCTGGCTGCTTTAGCGACCGTGCAACTTGAAGTGGCTGCCTCCAGGCAAGAAACAGCCGATGTAAAAGCCAGACTGGATGCTATCCAAGTGGACCCGCTCACGCCCAGCACCTCCCTCACGAACCAGACCCCTGCGGTAGTAGTGGAAATGCCGGTAGACGTCCCCTTGGCAACACCAGAGAGGTACAGTGGGGATCCTAACACAGTACAGGTATTCCTCACACAAGTGGCGCTACATTTATCGTGCAAACCAAGGGCGTTCCCCACGAGTCAGGCTCGTGTGGCTTTCCTTATTTCCTATTTGGCTGGAAACGCGGCACAATGGGCCGTACCTCTGGTGAGCAGGGACGACCCCATCTTATGTGATTGGGGTGCTTTTCGCGAGGAATTCCTGAAGGTATTCGACAGAAGGGCTGACTCGTACACGGCGGACCGTGAAATGCTTGAGTTGAGACAGGGATCCAACGACCTGGTGCAGTATCTCAACGCATTCCGAAGGCTGGTTGCGGAAACCAAGTGGCCTGTTGCTAAACAGACGGCGCTCTTCCATCACGGGCTGTGCGATGAGCTCAAGGACGCCGTGGCTCATATTGACCCTCAACCCAAGACATGTGAGGGCCTTATCAACCTGGTATTACGGCTGGAACATAGGCTAAGTGAAAGAAAGGGGGATCATGGGAGAAAAGGAAAAACCCTTCCATCCTATGTGACGGTGGGAAGTCCTGAAACTTCCACCGCATCCAAGGGAGAACCCATGGACATCGGCGCAATACGAGCGAGCCTCACAGCCACGGAGAAAGAGTCACGCCGTAAACAAGGATTGTGCCTATATTGTGGCAAAAAAGGCCACTACGTACGTGAATGCCCTGCCAAACCGAAGACGTCTCGTTATCGGGCCAACCGGTCGGTAACAGCCGTGGTGGACGTACCGGCGGAAAACTAGAGGACTCCCAGACCAAAGAAGGGGCATCTCGGAGTCACTCATCCATCCCTTCACTTTCCAACTCGGTCACTAAGGGACAACGACACCTGTTTCTCACGGTGCACGTGGGAGTGCATGACCAGTGGATACCCGTTGTGGCCATGGTGGATTCAGGGGCCACTGGCATATTTATGGACCACAACGAGGCATGCAGGCTAGGGCTAGTGCTTCTTCCCAAAGCTGTACCCGAAGACGTCTATGCTGTAGACGGAAGGCGATTGGTGACGGGGCCCATCGGGCAGCACACGGGGGTCCTTCCGATGAGATATGGGAGGAACCATTTGGAACAAATCGATTTTAACATCATCCGAGCGCCCCAATATGGCGTCATATTGGGATTGCCGTGGCTACAGAAACACAACCCCTCTGTGGATTGGCCAACACATCGCATCGAAATGACGTCACCGTATTGTATCCTGCATTGTGGAATAAGAACGGAATCCCTTGACGCAGATGAGTGCGGGAGTCAGACGGTGGCTACAGCGGCAGAAAAAGATGTGGCTCTCCCCCAGGCTTATCACAGTTTTGAGGATGTATTTGATGAGGTGAAGGCGGAAGTGCTACCACCACATAGACAGTTTGACTGCCAGATCGACCTGGTGCCAGGGGCCAGCGTTCCCAGCGGCAGGCTGTATGCCCTGACGGAGCCGGAAAACGTGCATCTCCGGGGGTACCTGGATAAACTCCTCAAGCTAGGATTCATCCGCCCGTCCAAGTCTCCGGCCGCCTCGCCACTCTTCTTCATCCTGAAGGCTAATGGGGAGCTGAGAGCCTGTGTGGACTTTAGGGCATTGAATGCGATAACCATAAAAAATCGGTACCCCTTGCCTCTCATCAGTGTACTTCTGGAACAGGTCAAGAAAGCTCGTATCTACACCAAGTTGGATTTGAAAGGGGCATACCATCTGGTGCGCATGAGGGACGGAGACGAGTGGAAGACCGCCTTTAAGACCAGGTTCGGCCTTTTTGAGTACCTCGTCATGCCGTTCGGTCTGTGCAACGCCCCGGCAGCCTTTCAGTACTTTTTGAATGAGGTATTCAGAGAGGAGTTGGATATCTACGTGGTCGTATATATCGACGACATCCTCATCTATTCGTCCAGTGTGGAGGAGCACGTACACCACGTCAAAGCTGTGCTCCAAAAGCTGAGGGAAAACATGCTGTTTTGTAAACTCAGCAAGTGTGACTTCCACGTCACATCCGTGGAATTCCTCGGAGTGATGCTGAGTCCAGAGGGACAGGAGATGGCAGAACGAAAGATCAAGGCGGTGAAAGAATGGCCGGTGCCCCAAAGCGAGAAGGACGTCCAAAGTTTCATTGGCTTCGCCAACTTTTACAGGCGGTTTATAGATGGATTTTCAGGATTGGTGGCCCCAATCACACAGCTACTGAGGAAGTCCAAGGAGTTTGTCTGGCCCCTGAAGCGAACAAAGCCTTTGAGGCCCTGAAAAGCGCCTTTGGTAAGGCGCCGGTGTTGGCTCACCCCGATCCGGATCTCCCCTACGTGGTGGAAGCGGACGCATCGGATGTGGCGCTGGGGGCTATCTTGTCCCAACGCAACCACGACACAGGGGTGCTTCATCCCGTTGCGTACATGTCCCGCAAACTCAACGACGCCGAACGCAACTACCATATTGCGGAGAAGGAGCTTCTCGCAATCAAGGACGCCTTCACCGAATGGAGGCATTGGTTGATGGGGGCAAGACATGTGGTATCGGTGTACACGGACCATCGGAACCTACAGTTCATGACGGCCGAAAGACACCTTTCTCCCAGGCAGCTGCGGTGGATGATCTTCTTTGCGGGGTTCAACTTCCGCATCACATATCGGCCGGGGACGGAAAACCGGAAGGCGGACGCCCTGTCCCGTCAATCTGCAGTTAAGGAACCATTGCCTGCGACCGAGCGTTCCATCATTTCCCCGAGAATGGTATTGGGGGTTATCCAACCGGATACTTTCCTGAGGGGAATAAAGAGAGCGATCAGGTCATTCGCATGGCGGAGGTGGCTCCTCAGTCACAGAGAATGGCAGCTGAAGGACGGGATACCCCTGAAGGGCAGGTGCCTATTGATACCCACGCCTAGGCTAAGGAAACAAGCCTTCATCTGGTGCCATGACTCTCCATGCGCAGGTCATTTGGGCTTTGAAAAAACGGTGGCTAGCATGGGGAGGCATTTCTGGTGGCCAACCATGAGAGTGGATGTCAGGAGGTGGGGACAGGAGTGTCCTATGTGTGCTACCATGAAGGCCGACCATGGCCGAACCCAAGGGCTCTTACATCCACTTCCGACCCCGGATAGACCATGGGATAGCATATCACTGGAGTTCGTGGTGGGCCTACCGGTAGACCAGGGGATGACGGCAATACTGGTGGTGGTGGATTACTTGACGAAAATGGGGCACTTCATCCCCTGCAAGAGAGTCCCTACGGCCGGGGAATTGGCGTCACTACTCCTAAAGAATGTGGTACGACTGCATGGATTACATGGGGTGATCGTGTCGGACCAGGGGTCGCAGTTTACTGCGCAATTCTGGAAGACTTGGTGCACTGCGCTGCATGTTAAGACCGCCCTGTCCACCAGCTACCACCCTCAAACGGACGGCCAAACCGAGCGCCTGAACCAAACGCTCAAACAGTATCTGCGATGTTTTGTGGACCAGGACAGGGAAGAATGGGTCGACTTGCTATGGGTTGCAGAGATAGCCTATAACAACGCCACTCACAGCTCCACACAGTCATCTCCGTTCTATAGCAACTATGGCCAACATCCCAGGTTCTTGCCATTTCTACATCCGTTCAGAGAGGACAGGATTCCCGCCACAGCGGACAGGGTGGCACGCATAAAAGACACGTTGATGCGCTCAAGGGCTGTCCTGTTAGAGGCCAAGAGAAGATACAAGGCTGCGGCAGACAGGAAGAGAAGGCCCGGGCCACTGTACCACACTGGAGACTACGTCTGGATATCCACAAGAAACATGAGGTTTCGAAAGAACAGTGTGTTCCATCCCAAGTACATGGGCCCCTATCGAATTACCAAGTGTATGGGTCCTGTGAACGTGAAGGTGTGCTTGCCCCAGTCATTGCGGATACACCCTGTCTTTCATGTATCATTGCTCAAACCAGCACCCTCCAAGCCGTCTGGGACACCTAGGCCGGTATGCGTAGAGTCGGAGGTGGAGTATGAAGTGGCGCAGGGGGAAGCTGTGGTACCTGGTTGGGTGGAAAGGCTATGGCCCGGAGGAGCAGTCATGGGAACCGGCTGAAGGGGTTCATGCTCCGCGCTTGGTCTCCTTGTTCCATCGGCGTTTTCCTGCCAGCGCTGGACCCGTGGGGAGCCGCTGAGAGGGAGGATGTACTGTCAAGAATTCCTGTCATGCGAGGGGAGGAAAACGGTAACCAGCGAAAACGGACTACATCTCCCAGGATGCTTAGCGGTTGAGAGGTTATGTAAACAGGAGAGCTGTTACATAACTCAAGGAAAACACGCCCTTATGTAAACAGGAGAGCTGTTACATAACTCAAGGAAAACACGCCCTTATGTAAACAGGAGAGCTGTTACATAACTCAAGGACAACACGCCCTATAAAGGGAGGAACCGGGAGGTACAACGCTGTCGGATATTGTGTTTACACCGACGTACCTGCTTAGTGAAGAGCAGTGTTCCGGAGTGGTGCTCCAGTAAGGCAAGAACGGAGGTAGGTCGAGTCGGTACTCCCTGGGCCGTGTCTTGCCCCATCGTCACCTGTGAAGGACCCGGAAGCTCTACCGGTCAACCATTGAGCTTCGCTTTTTTGACTCGGCTGAGTCAAAGCGCAGTGGCGCTTTTGCTGGTTGGAGTCGTAACTCCCAGCCCGACCAGAGATACAGGGACTGCCAGCTGTAACGCACACCAGGAGGTGTTTGCCGCGTTACAGACTCGGAAGTCCACAGGATCGATCGAGCGGCTGCTCTCGGTTCAGTCTTCTTGCTTTGGATTGGGGTATCGGTGACGCATCACCAGGAGGTGACTCCGCGTCCCGGTGCAGTCTGAGGAAGAGGTTGAGCGGCTGCTCCCTTCAGGTAGAGACCCCGGCTGGGTGTTTCCCTGACTCCTCAATTCTCCCCAACACTCTTCGTGCCCCTCACAGCCTACCGATTGGCATTTTCGGCCATTTCATTTCTGCCCTCTGTTGGCATACGCCGGGATCGGCGTATATGCAGAGGACGGTTAGGACCATCCGTGCTGTGGGCTGGTAACGTACTTAGCCTGGAGGATTCCAGTGACTATAACTTTTGTTTAGTCTTTGTATTGTTTTTTCCTTCATTAAAATAACTAACCCTTCACAAGTGGTTGCGTCCTCATTATCGTGTCTGTTAAACGATCCTGAGACGTTCAGGGCGTTACAGCGCCCAAGGCAAGAGAATGCCGCTCTAACGTACTCCAACCAAGGTATTCTTTTAACATTATCCAAGGCTAGGATGTCGGTAAGGATCAGATGGTTAAGAGTGATTTCCTGATTTAACCAGGTTTTCACCCAACACAACAATGGGGCCATCTTAAGCTTGTCCGTAACATAACCCAAACCAACCTCCGCATGAATTAAAAAAACAGGAGTCGATTGGTGAACAGAAAGCAAATGTCTCAGGAATCTATTTTCAACTACTTGAATCAAATCCTGCGTAACATAGCCCCACAAAGCCGCGCCATAGGTGGCAATAGCCAGGCTTTTTGAGGTATAGACTTTCAGCAGGGCCTCCATTGGTCTTGCCCCCAGCCTTTTAGCAAAACTCAACAGCGCTGAGGTGGACCTTGCTACAGAGTTACGTTTGTGCTTAATTTGCGGTCCCCAGGTACCATTCTCATCGAAGAGAACTCCCAAATAACAAAAAACCTTTACCCTGGTAATCTCTTCCCCATTACAAAATAAAGATCTAGATTTAGACTGTTTGCTCTGTTTCCCTATCACCATAAAATGGGATTTCTTTATGTTTACCTTAAGGTCTAGAGCGGCATAAAGGCACCGAAGGCATCCAACAATCTCTGGAGCCCCACAGCAGTGCGGGCCAACAGGACAGCGTCATCCGCATATAGAAGAACCGGTACAACCAGTTCCCCCACACGCGGCGCGTCCGCTCTCGGATCCCCCAGGGACCTCTCCAGGCCGTTAATATAAATAGTAAAGAGGAGTGGGGCAAGGATACACCCCTGCCTCACCCCTCTCTCTGACCTAAAGTGTCTAGTGCATTTCCCATCCTGGGTGACCCTCACTGAGGCTGAGAGATCCTGATGTAGTGCTGCTAAAAAAACTCAGCAATGCAGGATCAATACCTAAATCCGTCATGATGGCCCACAGCTTACAACGGTTAACCAGATCGAAAGCAGAGGACAGGTCCATAAAAGCCATGAAAAGGGACCCGTCCTTCGCCACCGTGTATTTACTAATCAGGAGCTGTAGGTTTAAACATTGATCTAGTGTCCCCCTATTAGCTCTAAAGCCATATTGTAAATTAGACAAAATGCCCTGACTGTCTAAGTCATTCCTGAGTTTATGGAGTAAGACCCTGCCCAAGATCTTAACCGCAGAGTCTAACAGGGAGATGGGTCTATAGCAGGAAGGGTCATCACGTTGGCCTTTTTTGGAAATTGGAATAATTAGTGCCATACGAAGCAGGGAACCTATAGCTTGAAACAGCATTAAAAACATTGACTAAAATCTTTGCCCATAGACTAGGCGAGTAGCCATATAGATCTGCAGGCACACCGTCAGGGCTCGGCGCCTTATTACTGGCAGAGTCTTTTATGGCTCTCTCCACGTCCATCATATCAAAAAATAAACAGGGCAGGGAATGGGGTACTAGAGAAGTGTTACCGCCAGCGAGACTTAAACCACCTGCCCCATATATTTTGCTAATTGTAGCCCAAAACTTCCCACTGTCCCGAAGGACATCAATGGATAAAAGATTGTCCCAGGCTTCTAATTTTATTGACTTTTTCCTTTTAGCAATAGTCTCTTTATAAGCCCTTCTCGCTGCTGCAATTGCCCCCTTATCCCTAGGGCTGCTTTTTAACGCCTCAAGCAAAATCCTGTGGGCCCTAGAGCAACTCCCGTCGAACCATCTAGGGGGGTTACTACCTCAGCGAGTATTGGTGGAGGTCAAGGTCAAATCCCTGGAGATCTGTACACAGATAGCCTCAAAGGCCTCCACCACCTCCTCTGCAGTCGAGTTATCATTCAGGCAAATGGCCCAGGGCCCAACAGTTTTAGCACAAAGCTCCTCCTGAAAGGTTGCAGGAACCACCTTAGCCCATTTGACCCTACGACCTTGATCTTTCACAATCAGGGGAAGATCACTATAACAATCCTGGCGCAAACCACCCGGACTCTCCGGCAAAACCAGCTCCAGAAATACCGGGTTATGATCACTGTGGGCAGACGGGACAACTTTATGAGCTATAACCCTAGCTAAGGCACCCGAGGACATAAAAATGTAATCTATTACTGATCCCAAGGTAGAACCTTTAAATGTAATAGCTCTGCCCCCAACCTCTATAAGATTAGACTCATACAGTCAGTTATATACTCCAACACTCACATAAACTGCCTTTCACATATGCAGTTGCTCACCCATATACCACTGAGACATCCATTCACTCACCGACACAGCCATATGCACACTGACATACAGTCCCTCACAGACACACTCAGGAACCCATACACCCAGGGATTCACCCACTCATACATTCATGTAGGGAGTCACACACACCCTCAACCACTGACACAGACACTCAGGCACCCATACAGGTACTCAGACAACTAATCAATAACCCATATACATACTCATGTATCTACTCACCAATGCCCTGCAGCCACTTACACAGCAAATGACAGACTGATACACACATTCACACAGATTAGTAAGTCACCCATACATTCACTAAAACACGTTTAATCACTCACTTATACAATCAGTCACATACGCACGAAATCACCCATACAGACACTCAATACACCCATATATATTACCTACTGGAGGTCACCCGTAGGTAGTTATAGTTAGGACCTATTTTCCATAGGAAATCTGCAACATTCTATTTCCAATAACTTTGCCGCCGTTCGAAGAATCCTCGGGAAATTTTCAAAACTCATGGGGCACTCCGGTCAGCTCCTATCCTGAAAGTTTCAGGGTGATTCGGCAAGCGGGGGCTGAGAAAAAAGGGGGGTCCCAAAACGTGTTTTCCCCGTGCAATTTTCCATAGGAAACTTTAGCCGCGGCTACAGCCCGAACTGCTGAATGGAATTACCCCAAATTTGACAAAGAGGTAGCCCTTGGTTCAGAAAGGTGCCTTTTTGTTAAATGGTGTAAATCCGTTCAGTAGTTCATGAGAAATTATAAAAAGAAAAAATATCGATATCTGGGCGGAACCTAACTACACATCCCATCGTGAGTCTGATTGGCTGTCAGCACTTCCTCCTGGAATTGCTGGCAGCCATCTTGGGACAAATATACAAGATAGCACCCCACTGAAATGCATTGTAGTGAATAGAAGGTTTTGAGGGTCACCAAAAGGAGAACTATAAAAGGTAATAACATACTTTAGTTACATTAGAATTCATTTGTTGATGGAACCATACTAATTTTAGGAATTGTGGTGTGTTCTAAGGTGATTTTACCTTGTGAAAAACCTTCTGCTGGTATATCAAGAATCATGCTTGAGAGAAAACTATTTTCTCATGCTTGTCCCATAGAGGTTTGGAAGGTGCTCCAGAACCTAAAATGAGAGCATATTTTATGTAAATTCCCATTATCTTTCTCAGTCATGTGAGAAGGAAGTCAGACATTCTCAGTAAAACATGTACATCCAACAAAGGCAGAGACTGTCAGTTGATACCTTTGTGTTCTACTGCTGCTTCCCAGTGTGTTCTACAGAACTGTCAAGAATTCCTGTCATACAAGGGAAACACGCCCTTATGTAAACAGGAGAGCTGTTACATAACTCAAGGGAAACACGCCCTTATGTAAACAGGAGAGCTGTTACATAACTCAAGGGAAACACGCCCTTATGTAAACAGGAGAGCTGTTACATAACTCAAGGGAAACACGCCCTTATGTAAACAGGAGAGCTGTTACATAACTCAAGGAAAACACGCCCTATAAAGGGAGGAACCGGTCGGTAACAGCCGTGGTGGACATACCGGCGGAAACATTGTCGTGTCTGTTAAACGATCCTGAGACGTTCAGGGCGTTACAAAATATCCGACCTTAATAACACTAACTGTCTCCCGGTCGATAACAGGCATGGCAACACTTGATGATGTGCTGGCTGCTTTAGCGGCCATGCAAGTTGAAGTGGCTGCCTCTAGGCAAGAAACAGCCGATGTAAAAGCCAGACTGGATGCTATCCAATTGGACCCGCTCACGCCCAGCACCTCCCTCACGAACCAGACCCCTGCGGTAGTAGTGGAAATGCCGGTAGCCATCCCCTTGGCAACACCAGAGAGGTACAGTGGGGATCCTAACACAGTGCAGGTATTCCTCACACAAGTGGCGCTACATTTATCGTGCAAACCAAAGGCGTTCCCCACGAGTCAGGCTCGTGTGGCTTTCCTTATATCCTATTTGGCTGGAAACGCGGCACAATGGGCCGTACCTCTGGTGAGCAGGGACGACCCCCTCTTATGTGATTGGGGTGCTTTTCGCGAGGAATTCCTGAAGGTATTCGACAGAAGGGCTGACTCGTACACGGCGGACCGTGAAATGCTTGAGTTGAGACAGGGATCCAACGACCTGGTGCAGTATCTCAACGCGTTCCGAAGGCTGGTTGCGGAAACCAAGTGGCCTGTTGCTAAACAGACGGCGCTCTTCCATCAAGGGCTGTGCGATGAGCTCAAGGACGCCGTGGCTCATATTGACCCTCAACCCAAGACATGTGAGGGCCTTATCAACCTGGTATTACGGCTGGAACATAGGCTAAGTGAAAGAAAGGGGGATCATGGGAGAAAAGGAAAATCCCTTCCATACTATGTGACGGTGGGAAGTCCTGAAACTTCCACCGCATCCAAGGGAGAACCCATGGACATCAGCGCAATACGAGCGAGCCTCACAGCCACGGAGAAAGAGTCACGCCGTAAACAAGGATTGTGCCTATATTGTGGCAAAAAAGGCCACTACGTACGTGAATGCCCTGCCAAACCGAAGACGTCACGTTATCGGGCCAACCGGTCGGTAACAGCCGTGGTGGACATACCGGCGGAAAACTAGAGGACTCCAAGACCAGAGAAGGGGCATCTCGGAGTCACTCATCCATCCCTTCACTTTCCAACTCGGTCACTAAGGGACAACGACACCTGTTTATCACGGTGCACGTGGGAGTGCATGACCAGTGGATACCCGTTGTGGCCATGGTGGATTCAGGGGCCACTGGCATGTTTATGGACCACAATGAGGCATGCAGGCTAGGGCTAGTGCTTCTTCCCAAAGCAGTACCCGAAGACGTCTATGCGGTAGACGGAAGGCGATTGGTGACGGGGCCCATCGGACAGCACACGGGGGTCCTTCCGATGAGATATGGGAGGAACCATTTGGAACAAATCGATTTTAACATCATCCGAGCGCCCCAATATGGCGTCATATTGGGATTGCCGTGGCTACAGAAACACAACCCCTTTGTGGATTGGCCAACACATCGCATCGAAATGACGTCACCGTATTGCATCCTGCATTGTGGAATAAGAACGGAATCCCTTGACGCAGATGAGAGCGGGAGTCAGACGGTGGCTACAGCGGCAGAAAAAGATGTGGCTCTCCCCCAGGCTTATCACAGTTTTGAGGATGTATTTGATGAGGTGAAGGCGGAAGTGCTACCACCACATAGACAGTTTGACTGCCAGATCGACCTGGTGCCAGGGGCCAGCGTTCCCAGCGGCAGGCTGTATGCCCCGACGGAGCCTGAAAACGTGCATCTCCGGGGGTACCTGGATAAACTCCTCAGGCTAGGATTCATCCGCCCGTCCAAGTCTCCGGCCGCCTCGCCACTCTTCTTCATCCCGAAGGCTAATGGGGAGCTGAGAGCCTGTGTGGACTTTAGGGCATTGAATGCGATAACCATAAAAAATCGGTACCCCTTGCCTCTCATCAGTGTACTTCTGGAACAGGTCAAGAAAGCTCGTATCTACACCAAGTTGGATTTGAAAGGGGCATACCATCTGGTGCGCATGAGGGACGGAGACGAGTGGAAGACCGCCTTTAAGACCAGGTTCGGCCTTTTTGAGTACCTCGTCATGCCGTTCGGTCTGTGCAACGCCCCGGCAGCCTTTCAGTACTTTTTGAATGAGGTATTCAGAGAGGAGTTGGATATCTACGTGGTCGTATATATCGACGACATCCTCATCTATTCGTCCAGTGTGGAGGAGCACGTACACCACGTCAAAGCTGTGCTCCAAAAGCTGAGGGAAAACATGCTGTTTTGTAAACTCAGCAAGTGTGACTTCCACGTCACATCCGTGGAATTCCTCGGAGTGATGCTGAGTCCAGAGGGACAGGAGATGGCAGAACGAAAGATCAAGGCGGTGAAAGAATGGCCGGTGCCCCAAAGCGTGAAGGACGTCCAAAGTTTCATTGGCTTCGCCAACTTTTACAGGCGGTTTATAGATGGATTTTCAGGAGTGGTGGCCCCAATCACACAGCTACTGAGGAAGTCCAAGGAGTTTGTCTGGTCCCCTGAAGCGAACAAAGCCTTTGAGGCCCTGAAAAGCGCCTTTGGTAAGGCGCCGGTGTTGGCTCACCCCGATCCGGATCTCCCCTACGTGGTGGAAGCGGACGCGTCGGATGTGGCGCTGGGGGCTATCTTGTCCCAACGCAACCACGACACAGGGGTGCTTCATCCCGTTGCGTACATGTCCCGCAAACTCAACGACGCCGAACGCAACTACCATATTGCGGAGAAGGAGCTTCTCGCAATCAAGGACGCCTTCACCGAATGGAGGCATTGGTTGATGGGGGCAAGACATGTGGTATCGGTGTGCACGGACCATCGGAACCTACAGTTCATGACGGCCACTAGACACCTTTCTCCCAGGCAGCTGCGGTGGATGATCTTCTTTGCGGGGTTCAACTTCCGCATCACATATCGGCCGGGGACTGAAAACCGGAAGGCGGACGCCCTGTCCCGTCAATCTGCAGTTAAGGAACCATTGCCTGCAACCGAGCGTTCCATCATTTCCCCGAGGATGGTATTGGGGGTTATCCAACCGGATACTTTCCTGAGGGGAATAAAGAGAGGGATCAGGTCATTCGCATGGCGGAGGTGGCTCCTCAGTCACAGAGAATGGCAGCTGAAGGACGGGATACCCCTGAAGGGCAGGTGCCTATTGATACCCACGCCTAGGCTAAGGAAACAAGCATTCATCTGGTGCCATGACTCTCCATGCGCAGGTCATTTGGGCTTTGAAAAAACGGTGGCTAGCATGGGACGGCATTTCTGGTGGCCAACCATGAGAGTGGATGTCAGGAGGTGGGGACAGGAGTGTCCTACGTGTGCTACCATGAAGGCCGACCATGGCCGAACCCAAGGGCTCTTACATCCACTTCCGACCCCGGATAGACCATGGGATAGCATATCACTGGACTTCGTGGTGGGCCTACCGGTAGACCAGGGGATGACGGCAATACTGGTGGTGGTGGATTACTTGACGAAAATGGGGCACTTCATCCCCTGCAAGAGAGTCCCTACGGCCGGGGAATTGGCGTCACTACTCCTAAAGAATGTGGTACGACTGCATGGATTACCTGGGGTGATCGTGTCGGACCGGGGGTCGCAGTTTACTGCGCAATTCTGGAAGACTTGGTGCACTGCGCTGCATGTTAAGACCGCCCTGTCCACCAGCTACCACCCTCAAACGGACGGCCAAACCGAGCGCCTGAACCAAACGCTCAAACAGTATCTGCGATGTTTTGTGGACCAGGGCAGGGAAGAATGGGTCGACTTGCTATGGGTTGCAGAGATAGCCTATAACAACGCCACTCACAGCTCCACACAGTCATCTCCGTTCTATAGCAACTATGGCCAACATCCCAGGTTCTTGCCATTTCTACATCCGTTCAGAGAGGACAGGATTCCCGCCACAGCGGACAGGGTGGCACACATAAAAGACACGTTGATGCGCTCAAGGGCTGTCCTAATAGAGGCCAAGAGAAGATACAAGGCTGCGGCAGATAGGAAGAGAAGGCCCGGGCCACTGTACCGCACTGGAGACTACGTCTGGATATCCACAAGAAACATGAGGTTTCGAAAGAACAGTGTGTTCCATCCCAAGTACATGGGCCCCTATCGAATTACCAAGTGTATGGGTCCCGTGAACGTGAAGGTGTGCTTGCCCCAGTCATTGCGGATACACCCTGTCTTTCATGTATCATTGCTCAAACCAGCAGCCTCCAAGCCGTCTGGGACACCTAGGCCGGTATGCGTGGAGTCGGAGGTGGAGTATGAAGTGTCGGGCATACGGGCGTCCAAATGGCGCAGGGGGAAGCTGTGGTACCTGGTTGCGTGGAAAGGCTATGGCCCGGAGGAGCATTCATGGGAACCGGCTGAAGGGGTTCATGCTCCGCGCTTGGTCTCCTTGTTCCATCGGCGTTTTCCTGCCAGCGCTGGACCCGTGGGGAGCCGCTGAGAGGGAGGATGTACTGTCAAGAATTCCTGTCATACAAGGGAAACACGCCCTTATGTAAACAGGAGAGCTGTTACATAACTCAAGGGAAACACGCCCTTATGTAAACAGGAGAGCTGTTACATAACTCAAGGGAAACACGCCCTTATGTAAACAGGAGAGCTGTTACATAACTCAAGGGAAACACGCCCTTATGTAAACAGGAGAGCTGTTACATAACTCAAGGAAAACACGCCCTATAAAGGGAGGAACCGGGAGGTACAAGGCTGTCGGATATTGTGTTTACACCGACGTACCTGCTTCGTGAAGAGCAGTGTTCCGGAGTGGTGCTCCAGTAAGGCAAGAACGGAGGTAGGTCGAGTCGTTACTCCCTGGGCCGTGTCTTGCCCCATCGTCACCTGTGAAGGACCCGGAAGCTCTACCGGTCAACCATTGAGCTTCGCTTTTTGACTCGGCTGAGTCCAAGCGCAGTGGCGCTTTTGCTGGTTGGAGTCGTAACTCCCAGCCCGACCAGAGACACAGGGACTGCCAGCTGTAACGCACACCAGGAGGTGTTTGCCGCGTTACAGACTCGGAAGTCCACAGGATCGATCGAGCGGCTGCTCTCGGTTCAGTCTTCTTGCTTGTGATTGGGGTATCGGTGACGCATCACCAGGAGGTGACTCCGCGTCCCGGTGCAGTCTGAGGAAGAGGTTGAGCGGCTGCTCCCTTCAGGTAGAGACCCCGGCTGGGTGTTTCCCTGACTCCTCGATTCTCCCCAACACTCTTCGTGCCCCTCACAGCCTACCGATTGGCATTGTCGGCCATTTCATTTCTGCCCTCTGTTGGCATACGCCGGGATCGGCGTATATGCAGAGGACGGTTAGGACCATCCGTGCTGTGGGCTGGTAACGTACTTAGCCTGGAGGATTCCAGTGACTATAACTTTTGTTTGTTCTTTGTATTTTATTTGCCTTCATTAAAAGAACTAACCCTTCACAAGTGGTTGCGTCCTCATTGTCGTGTCTGTTAAACGATCCTGAGACGTTCAGGGCGTTACAAGAACAACTAGAGTGCTAACAGTCTTACTTATGACAAAATTATGGCACACCTGAAGCCATCTTGATTGGAATAAACTGGTAACACTTAAAACATTTAATTTAATAAGGAACAAAATGATGGGGTTCATTTTGTCATAGAAATTATGGTTAGTGCTGTAGAAAGAAAAATTAGGACATGTTTTAAGTGAGATCTCAAATATCTTCCTGCTATATTTCAACAGGAGCAGCCAGTCAGTTGATTCCTTTGTGTTCTACTGCAGCTTCCCAGAGTGTTCTAAAGAACAACTAGAGCGCTAACAGCCTTACTTATGACAAAAGTATGGCACACCTGAAGCCATCTTGACTGGAATAAACTGGTAACACTTAAAACATTTAATTTAAAAAGGAACAAAATGAGGGGGTACATTTTGTCATAGAAATTGTGGTTAGTGCTGTAGAAAGAAAAATTAGGGCATTATTTAAGAGAGATCTCAAATCCTCTTCTATTTAATTAGAAAATTCTGACATGCAGACTGAACAATCACTTTCAATACAAGCAGTAGACTTCCAGTTAACTCCCTGGTGAGCACTACCCACTACACTACCCAAACACCCACTTCACTACCCTAAACCCTAAAACACTACCCCAGCACGACCCCTACACTTCACAAACACCACTGCACTACCCTAAAACACTACCCCCTACAGAACACAAACACCACTGCGCTACCCTAAACACAAACACTACCCCAGCACGACCCCCTACACTACCCAAAGCCCTCTGCACTACCCTAAACCCTAAAACACTACCCCAAGCCCGACCCCCTACACTACCCAAACACCACTGCGCAACCCTAAACCCTAAATCTACCACCAGCTTCACCCCCCATACTACCCAAACACCACTGCACTAGCCTAAACCCTAAAACACTACTCCAGCACGACACCTACACTACACAAACACCACTGCACTACCCTACACCCTAAAACACTACCACAGCACGACCCCGAACCCTACCCAAACACCATTGCACTACCCTAAACCTTAAATCTACCCCAGCTCGACCCCCTACACTACATAAACACCACTGCACTAAACCCTAAAACATTACCCCCTACACTACCCAAACACAACTGCGCTATCCTAAACCCTAAAACACTACCCCCAGCATGACCCCTACACTACCCAAACACCACTGCGCTACCCTAAACCTTAAAACACCACCCCCACCACGACCCCTTACACTACCCAAACACCACTGCGCTACCCTAAACCCTAAAACACTACCCCCAGCATGACCCCCTACACTACCAAAACACCACTGCGCTACCCTAAACACTACCCCAGCATGACCCCCTATACTACCCAAACACCTCTGCACTACCCTAAATCTACCCCCAGCATGACCCCTACACTACCCAAACACCACTGCACTGTCCTTAACCTTAAAACACAACCCCCTACACTACACAAACTCCACTGCACTACCCTTTACCGTAAAACACTACCCCCAGCATGACCCCCTACACTACACAAACACCACTGCACTACCCTAAACCCTAAATCTACCCCAGCACGACCCCCTACACTACCCAAACACCACTGCACTACACTAAACCCTAAAACACTACCCCCTACACTACACAAACACCACTGCACTACACTAAACACTAAAACACTACCCTCAGTACAACCCCCCCACAGTACACAAACACCACTGCACTACCCTAAACCCACCCCTAGCACAACCCCTACACTACACAAACATCACTGCACTTCCCTAAACCCTAAAACACTACCCCCAGCATGACCCCTACACTACCCAAATGCCACTGCACTACCCTAAACCCTAAAACACTACCCCCAGCATGAACCCCCACACGACATAAACACCACTGCACTACCCTAAACCCCTACCCCCAGCACGACCCCCTATACTACACAAACACCATTGCACTACCCTAAACCTTGAATCTACCCCCAGCATGACCCCCTACACTACACACATACCACTGCACTACCCTAAACCCTAAAACACTACCCCAGCATTTCCCCCTACATGATGAGGAATTTATGCAGTGCCTCGTTTCGTATCCTCCTTTACAAAGATGTCTGTTTGCAGTTTCATGGTTTCGCTTTTAGCATAGTTTGTTTCCATGCCTCTAGACTGAGGAAAAATATTTCACGAGAGCGATGTCACATAATTGAGCCCTCCATTCAGACCTATGAAAGTGCCTCAGTCCTTTTTCAAAGGTTTGTCACGGATATTTCTGCAGGCAGTTTGTGCAAATGTAGACATTCAGAACATGCTAAGCAGTAGCACAGTTGAACTCTGATAGATCGCTCTCCACTTAAACGGTAAGGCAGGTGTAAAAAGGGGTGTGGCCTCGGACCACCTCTCTGCAGCACAGCTCTGTGGTGCTTACTGGAGGTACCTGGTGGGCTAGTTGGCCGTCAGGGACCCTCAGGATTCAAGGGGACTTAATCCTCAAACTTACAACGCACAAGGGGGCACGTTTGCACAGTGGTGCAGGGAGGGGGCAGGGCCTGATAAAACAAGAGTGCAAACGCACCATCTGGCTCGTCATAAATTGGGGGATTAAGTCCCCTTGAATCCTGAGGGTCCCTGGGGGCCAACTAACCCACCAGGTACCTCCAGTAAGCACCACAGAGCTGCGTTACAGAAAAGTGTAAAGAGGGGCGTGGCCTCGGAACACCTCTGCAAGACAGCTCTATGGCGCTTACTGGAGGTACCTGGTGGGCTAGTCGGCCCGCAGGGACCCTCTGTACTCAAAGGGACTTAATCCCCCAATTTACAACACGCCAGGGGGCGCGTTTTCACATGTTATAGTTTGAAATTAGCATTTAAAAAACCTTTGAAATTCAATGGAAAACGATAGGTTTCAGGGACATTATAGTTAGAAATTAGCATTTGAAAACCTTTGAAATTCAGTGAAAAAACCATAGGTTTCAGACACGTTATAGTTAGGAATTAGCATTTTAAAAACCTTAGAAATTCACTGAAAAAAACATAGGTTTCAGGGACGTTATAGTTAGAAATTAGCATTTAAAATACCACAGAAATTCAATGAAAAAACCATAGGTTTCAGGAACGTTATAGTTAGCTGGACATTTAACTCGTACAAAACCATAGAAATTCCTCCATTATAGTTAGTTCTGCTAACTATAACTCGCGCGCCCGCAATGGATTGCTGATGTCACATATTAAATCATTCATGACATGGTCAGTGACATCACTGATGACATCACTGATGACATCACAAATGACATCACAAATGACATCACTGATGACTTCATCCATGTGACAAGCTAATACACCTCATCACACACTAGTATAACCTTTGATCACTCACTATACAATACAGAATACCATTTTTTAAACCATTTACATACCAATACCAGTTACTACATACCCACTCACTGATTCCTAGGTCTACACACTCAACTACCCATTCACCCACAGAATTACTCATACATGCAGTCACTAATCAATAGAACACTATCAATACACTCATACACCTATATAGACGTTGACACATCAGCAGTCCTCCTAGTCGGTTATGCAGTCATCCTACTCACTTATACAAAGAATCAATCCCACTTACATTTACTCACATACACAGTTATACACACAACATCATTTATTCATACAAAAAGTAACTCATACTTACTATGTTATAAAATCACTGTTACATGTATACACTCATCCATACAGTCACTCTAACAATTACTAACTCTTACTAATAGTTATTTATATACACCAATGGTC
This sequence comes from Triturus cristatus, assembly GCF_964204655.1. Taxonomy (NCBI): domain Eukaryota; kingdom Metazoa; phylum Chordata; class Amphibia; order Caudata; family Salamandridae; genus Triturus; species Triturus cristatus. Next base: position 938,406,345 of record NC_140594.1, on the reverse strand, counting down.
ACATACACTGCTTTTTAGGTCTCGCGAGCCAAAGGCTCGAAGAGACATTTTATATGTGGGATTTTCAAAGTGCTACCCACAGTCTTTTGGCTGGCCTAAACCTTGAGTGCACGATCACATGCACGTGCACAGCTGCTCCTCTGCTCATTGCATTCCCCCCACCCTTCTCACCCAGCCCTTTGATGCTGTGCTCAATTACTTTCACTTTCGCCGCTTTGACCCTTGCATTCCCCCCTCCCTTCTCACCCAGCCCTTTGATGCTCTGCTCGCATCTCCCTCCTCCCTGGGCTTGAAGGGAGACAGAGCCATCCTGCTTGATTAATGGCTTTGCATTCCCATGTGTTCCCGTAGTAAACATGTTAAATTTTGATTTCCCTCTACCGTGACTCAGGGTTCTTTGGGCTCAAACGTCAGCATTTCTAGAATGTAAACCTCTTGTTGGCTGCACTCTGGCAGCTCGGACTCTCGCACCTTTAAATTACATTTTGCCAGCGTAGCCCATGTGGAATCAGATTACGAAAGCGAGACTTGGCGCTGCCTGATGTCTGTGTAAATAGAAAAAAGAGATGCGTTTCTGTCCATTGATCATTTGCACGGAAATTAAAATACCTGTTTCTGCTGAATAGTTCAGTGTCTGCCTTGACACACCAGCTCTTCCGTCTTTAAATGTTTCCTTTCCGCCACTGCCGCCGCTCATCAGTGCTATTTTTTTAAACTCATTTAGTTTTATTTTATTATTTACATGGGGCACATCTGTGCCTGAGTGTGTGGCCAAGAGGTATTTATCAGCACGGTGCCCGTTTCACGGCCCATGCTTCATGAAGCTCAGCGGGAGCCGTAGTGATATAAGAAGACACAGACTTTTTAATTAGGCACCAGTACCGGAGTATTAAGGAAGCACCTCATGCGGTAAGCCATTTCTCCCACGTGTGAGCACCGAGCAGGCACATTTTGCAGCGTCACACACCGGATTCAGCAATGGTGGTTGCTTCTTGTTTTAGTGAGGAAAGAGATCGAACCGAAACACAGGACAGTGACTTGCTATTCATGGCAGGATTTGTTTACACATGGGAATTGTGAACTTGCCTCATCTTTCACTTTGAAACACTCTGCTGCCAACCGCACCTGGAAAAATGTTTAGAAACATTCTAACTGCATGGCGAAAAGTTCTTGCTATGAGCCAGCCAAACCCCTGCAGCTCAATTCCTAAATTGTGGCAAAACTATAAAGAAACGAGGAATTAACTCTACAGGCAGCGTCTCCAAACCGCGCCTGCCGTTTAAGGAAATGAGGCAGGGGTTCCGCTTCATGAAACCTTTTGTAAGCCACATTTTTAAGCCTAAAAGACCGTCAACGTGCTCAATAAAACAACAAAACTTAAAAACAATTGCATTTTGCTTTTTAATTACAGCTTAGATGATCACTCCCATTGTTTTGATAAGTAAATGGTGCCAAGATGGCCATGAGGTTTGCATTGTGTGCAGGGCGTTCCACAGATCATTGTCTTTCAAGTTTTCCCAATCAATTGCGTAGAACCACGAGCCTCGCCATCGCTAGTTTTTTGGTGCATGTACAGTCCTGGGACCTCATAATCTTACTGCACTGTATGACTGAGCAGCATACATTATTAATGTAAATAAACAGGGCTCTTGGTAAAACAATACGCTTGCATTTAGCAAGAGTTGTGCAGACAAAATAAACACAGGCAGTTGCATCTAAAAATGATCGATTTTCTTAAGATGGAGCCGACACAATGCCTCAATTCGTCCACAAGAAAAGTTTCACAAAGACTGGCAGCAACAGGGAATTACACAAAATGAGTACATAAATTTGTGGTTTTTTTGTAAACGCGGAACTGCCTCTTACAAAAAGTAACATCTCACTTTGTTCATTCCAAATTAATACAGCACCACCCTGTACCCCTTTCAGAAAAGGGTAGCGTTTCTGGTGTGAGGCATTTCTATGCATTCAGGCGGAAGTTCTTTTTTCCAGTTAATGCTTCTGAACAAAGGAAAGACATACATGTCTTCCATCCTGTGCCTCTTAGAATACAGTATGGACTGGGTGCACAATTCCTTTTTTGGCCTCTTTGCTACATGTGGTATTGAAATTCAATGACTGCGACTCTCAGGAACTAACATAGGTTTTATTTAGGATTAACAGATTGCTCCTGTAGAACAAACATTATGCATCTGGTACTGAGATTTCCTTTTACCAATCATGGTAGGTGTTTTAGTCCACCTGGGCTAATAAAATAAAGATTACAACTCCCCGAGCGCACTGTTAAAAACATAAAAGCTCAGGCCTAGAAAAAAATCCAAAATGTCTTTGGTAAAGATATGCCTTGTTTTACCATTGCCACCAATTAACAAATCATGTGCCAGGTCAACATGGTGCAATACCTAGAACCCAGACATGTGTGACCTGTGCTCTGCCAGTCACAGAGCCGGCAGTGCCGCTTAGCCCACTCAAGTCATTTCTTCTTACATCTTTGAAATATCTGGCATAAAGTCGGAGAGAAACATACAGCCAAACCTAAAACGTGAAACAAGTAAAATCATTCTTTCAACCTTCCCTTAGTCTAGGCTTACAAACAAGGACAGAATCCAGTCCAGTACCAATTTAAGAACTGTAGTCATCCATTCTCCTTAAGACAGGGTTGAGATCCAGAATTGACAACTTCAGCACACATCAAACAAGCATTTGCAATGCAATACGTCTCGCATTACTGAAAGTTTGAGCTATTGGCATCGCATTATTATTTGCAACGCCAATAGCTTCAACTTTCAGTAATGCGAGACCTATTGCATTGCAAATGCTTGTTATTTTTGTACTTCATTACAGATGTACCACTGAGACATATATTCACTCATCAACACACCCATAAACACACTCACTCACCTAAACAACTGTTTCCACATGCACTCTTAAACTCATACACCTAGTCAATGAACCACTTATACATCTATGCACAGAGTCACACATCTCCCACTCAAACAGACATACACTCAGTCTCCCATACAAATACTCAGCCAACTAATGAATAAGTAATATAGACACTCATGTAGCTAGTGACCAACTGAAACTGATGCAGCAGATTACACAACAGACAGAGTGATACAGACATTCACACAGTTTAGTCACTAACCCATGTATTTAGTGAGACACTTTTATTTACTCACTTAAACAGTCAATCACACAGCTACTAAATCCTCTATCCAGACATTTATATATCCACTCATTCTTCAATGCAGATTGCTATATATATATAATACAGATTTAAATATCAAACAAAACAACATTCACTGGAAGATGTCATCAGTGATGTCACTGACCATGTCATGAATGATGTAATATGTGACATCATCAGCAGTGCCTTCCGGGCGCGCGAGTTATAGTTAGCAGAACTAACTATAATGGAGGAATTTCTATGGTTTTGTATGAGTGAAATGTCCAGCTAAGTATAACGTCCCTTAAACCTATGGTTTTTTCAGTGAATTTCTAAGGTTTTTTAAATGCTAATTCCTAACTATAACGTATCTGAAACCTATGTTTTTTCAGTGAAAAAATAAATATATATATATATATATATACACACACACACACACATCAAGGTGTATTGAAGAATACCATTCTTAAACTTTTAAGAAACACTCACTCACTGGATGATGTCATCAGTGATGTCATTAGTGATGTCACTGACCATGTCATGAGTGATGAAATATGTGATGTCATCAGCAGTGCATTGCGGGGGCACAAGTTATAGTTAGCTCAGCTAACTATAACAGCTAAATTTCTCTGGTTTTGTGCGAGTGAAAATTTAACCCTAACTTTAACATCCCTGTAATCTTCGTTTTTTTATGGATTTCTAAGGTTTCTTAAAATGCAAAATCCTACCTATAACGTCCCTGAAACGTTTGGTTTTTGTCTATGAATTTCTAAGCATTTTTAAAATGCAAATTCCTAACTATAATGTCCTTGAAATCTCAGTTTTTTTAATTGAATATATATATATATATATATATATATATATATATATATATATATATATATATATATATATATATATCTATGCCAAAGAATTAGTCTCAAAACTCGCCTAAATCCTCATGCAAGAGACGAGCACGGACCCATCGATTGGTGCAAAATTCTTTTTTTCAGTCGAACATAAACGCACCTCCGCCATGACGCATTTCGGCCTACTGGAGGCCTTGATCACATGACGCTGTTGGTCGAAGCCTGAATATTTAAAGTGCCAGTGCAATGTCACGTGCAAAAAGTAGCAAATATACATAGACTAAATACCGGAACCAATTAAAGATACACTTTTGTAGCTGCATAATGCATGTTGTTCTAGATATGTGTAAACTAAAACTGGACCTAATAAATAGCATAATAACACAGATGTATAAGAACTCACAATTTAGAAGGGAACAGCCCGATATATAGGGTACAAATCAATAAATACATAAAAATATATAAATATACAGATTTAAATATTTATATTTTAATTTATATATAACTGCGACACATACGTCAGGAATTCAATCAATTCTGATAGAACTGACATAGGGCTGACATTTTACATTTGTGAGCATCCCTGCGTTTTGATATGGCAACAACAATACGTCCAACTGTGTAAACAATGCTGATTGCGCCAGATTGACAATCTTTGAGTTTAACCTATTGCACATGGGCAATAAAACAATAGGACAAAGGACATATATTATCTGAATTGCATTTTTTTTGCCTACAGTGCCTGCATCCAATGCTGTATAATAAGACCCAAGTGGGTGTGTGTCGCCATGTGAAATAAATCAAACAAGACTGGGTTGGGATTTACCTTACGTCGCTATGTATTGTGTCTAAGACATTTACCATAATGTTCCTTAATTCTATTGTTTGTCCTACTTATGCCTAAGTATGAACATGGTTGATCCCTTTAGAGCGAGTTTTTCTATATTAGTGTATATATTGCTTTGATCTCCTGCTATGTAGCCTAGGCCACCCGGAATTACTCATAATGGGAACCTGCCAAAAACAAGGGAAGCACAGACAAGAGAAAGAAAAAGAAGAAGAAAAAGGGGGAACTACGAATTCAAAAAATAATAATGATAATCTAGGCATCATATGGACATATAGTTGTGTCATATTCATTAGATCATTGAATCATTGAAAGCGCAATACTCAGCAAGGTCACAATTAGTTGAGCCCTCTGTGTGTCTTTCACCTAAAAACCTATTAAAACATTTATTAAATATCATCATAAATGTTAAAAAGTTGTAAAAAAATCATAAAGATGTCCCCTTAAAAAATCCATGTACACATGCACTGATAAGGAAATCAAAAACCCGGAGAAATGTATTGCCTCATAAATGTCGAAATCTTATTTCAGGTGAACTGATTTCCATGCCCTCATCGTTAGCTTGTATATCTTACCCTTATTCTCAGTGTATGAATCCTATGCCTATTGCCTATTGCCTAAAAAAGTGCTCGTGCTTCAAATAAAAAATACGAAGTGTTTTTAAGAAATGTTTTAAAAAGTACATCTGTACAAGTCTAGAGGAGGCATGACATCTGATTTGACTAGTGTTGTGGGTCTACGCACTGAAACTGATTCGATGAAGTGCTCATGACCTGACTCACAGACACGTATAGAAATCTTCGCTGGAATTCAATCCATTTGGTGTCTTAGAATCCAGCTCAAGAATATATCTTGTCTCTAATCTCCTTAATAAAGCTTCTCGATCCCCCCCTCGTCTATGTGGTGGGATTGTGTCAATGACAAAGTAGCTAAGATGTTCCAAGCTGCTGTTGTGCTTCTCCTTAAAATGTCTGGCTACTGGATAAGAAGCATCTTGATTGGTGATAGCCCTCATGTGCTGGAGTATACGTTTGTGAGCCTGCAACTTGGTACTACCAATGTATTGCAGGCCACACGTATACTCCAGCACATACACTGCAAAATCAGTTTTGCAGGTTAACTTTTTAGTTATCTTATGAGGAGTTTCAGAGAACGGGGACCTGTATAGTATGGTACTTTTACCCAATGTGCAGACTTTGCAGGTAGAGCATCTGATGAACCCCTTAGTGGTTTGCAGCCAGTTGTTTTGTTAGTACCAATTTCTGGGCTGCTTTTCACAAGCATATCGCTCATGGAGCGTGCTTTCCGAAAGGTGATGTTGGGGGTATTTGGCAAAGAGTCACCTATCACCGGGTCATTGCGTATAAGTTCCCAATTCCTCTTGAAAATTTTGCGCATGACCCCCTGTTGTCGGCTAAATGTTATAATTAGTCTTGGTGGATCTGCTGAGGTTAAGGGGGGAATAATAACTGACTCTGTATCCGACCTCTGGCACAAAGCTTTGGGTCTGGGTATGGATCTAGTTTTTAAAATAGCCTTGTCAATCACTGATGGTATGTAACCCCTTGCCAGAAACCTCTTTTTAATTTCGCCTTGGGCTAACCAACAATCGTCATCTATACTGGAGATGCGCCTGATGCGCAACATCTCACCGTAGGGTATACTACGGATGAGATGCTCAGGATGGCGACTGTTTGCATGGAGCACTGTGTTTCCAGCTATTATTTTACGATGCAGTTTGGTCTCTAGTCTACCACTCAAAATAAAAACTTCTACATCTAGGAAGTTAACACTGTTCTGGCTTATCTGGGCTGTGAACTGTAAATTCAGTTGATTGATATAGATTTATTGAATGAAATTCAATGCTGCTGATTCTGAACCCTTCCAAATTAAGAATAAATCATCAATATAATGATACCATAAAATGATGTTTTCAGCCATACCTTTCATGAAACGATTGCGGAGGACTGGCTCTTCCCACATGCCCATGTGTAAAAACACGTAGCTTGGGGAAAAGCAAGCCCCCATCGCTACACCTCTGATCTGTTGAAAAATTGAGTTCTGAAACAAAAAATAGTTATTGTATAAACAGATGGAAATCATTTCCAGAATCATTTTGCTATGGTTCACCATACAGAGTGGTTGGGTTCTCAAAAAGTGTTCAACTGCCTTCATCCTATCTTGGTGATGTATGCTGGTGTACAAGGCAGTTACGTCAAGAGTAATCAAAAAGTAGTCCTCCTGCCATTCTACATTCTCAATTTTCCTCAAGAAGTCCCCTGTGTCCTGTAAATAGGAGGGCAATCGCTTCACGTGTTCTTGTAAAAAATAGTCAATATATAGAGAAGTTTTCTCCATGATACTGCCTCTGGCCGAAATACTAGGCCTGCCTGGCGGTTTGGTTACATTCTTGTGGATTTTGGGAATTAAATAGAAAACCGGGATGACTGGGTGATTCACTTTTAAAAATTTGAATTAATCAGCACTGAGCAGTCCTGCACTTTTCCATGATAATAGTTTGTTGAAGAAGTCACCCCATGATGTTTTGACCATTTTCCAATCACTCATTTTATAACATCATCGATCATTCAAATGGGATAGCGCTGCTTCTACATACATTTTACGTGGCCAAAGAACAATATTTCCGCCTTTATCCGATTGGCAGACAATCACGTTGTCATTGTCTTGTATTTTTTTCATTAATTGTTCATAGCCATGATTCCATTGTTGATGTTTCAAGTTTGTGAACATAGTGGACTTGTGTCGTTTTTTCAATTGATTAGTCACAAGGTCGTTGTAGATATCAATATTATCATGTACCATTATAGGGTTATAAGTGGATTTGGGTTTGAAGGGCGTCATGCCTGGTTTATTTGTCCTGGGAAAAGAATCTCCCCCCACTGATTCGTCCACTTTGCCTTCATCATAAAGGTCATGAAGATTGCGCATTAGGTTGTAATCACTTATGGTGGCTATAGGTGGGCTGAGAATGCCGAGGGAATCCTCCTCTTGCACTGATTTAAATTTAGCTTTGTTCATCTTAAAATACTTGCGTAGTTTAAGTTTGCGTGTGTATTTGTACAAGTCTATACGTACTTGCGCATAATTACAATTATTTGCAGGGCAAAAGGACAAACCAAGGGCTAGGATTTTCTCCTCATTGCTGTTCAGCTTCATTTCAGTAAGATTGATGATGGATAGGGGCTTGTGGGTCATACTGCTTACTTGTGATTCCATTTCCTCTGTGCTTTTTGGAATTGCGGTTTGTTTCCGCTGTTTGAGTTTGTGGCATTGCCTTCGTTCCCTTCGTTTGTGGTTGGCTCTTTCGTTGTTTTTGGTTTTTGGGAATGTGGCCTTAGGGTTTGACGTCTGTTCTGGGGTAGTCAATCCACCTCCTGCGCCAGTGTGAATCTTGTTAACCCCAATCTCGAACTTGTAGCAACCTGTTCATTGTCTGACTCACTGCCTGGTAGCGAACTTAGGTCAGACATGGATGTAGAGGATTGGACAGTGTCTTTAATCCTTGAGGGACCTGGCAGTCTTTGACCCGTGCTACCCTTTTTCTTTAAGGAATCAAATTTCCTGGCAAAGGTAAATATTTGGCCATTCTGGTAGTCCAATTTATCCCTCTGAAATTTGAAGGCCTTACGCTTTTTTATTATTTCCTCTTCTTTTGCCAGGCAAACAAGCATTTCCTCACGGTATTTTTTCTCCAAATCAGGGGTCCCTAATTTTGATATTGTATCATTCAATTCATCTATTTTGATCTGAATTGCTATGCGATCACTCTCTGCATATTTCACTAAAATTCTTACTAGTTTGGCTGATGATTCTAAATTGCACTCAGCCCATTCTGCCAGCATTTTGGGGTCTGTGTTCTCGTAGCTGGGCACCAGCATGATACGCAGCCCTCGTGGGATGCGTCCCACCTCAAGATAACGTGATAATGACCGATGTTCCCACCATTTAGAAGTCTCTGTGCGCATAGCCTTTTCCAATTTTTTAAAAAGCTCTTTGAGATCAGTATTGCCCGTTTTGGAAACCTACAACTGTGCTGTTAACACGGGCTCTGTTACTGGGGAGTCGTCAAACATTTCCGATGCCGCCTCCTCGTGGCTTTTCACAGCGCTGGCGGCCATGGCGCGTCTATGTTGGGATGCTTTAATATTGTCACATACAACTTAGCAAAGCTGAATAGCAATGCGCGCTGGGTGACTAGCACACTCCTTCACCGAGCTCTCCGCCACAAATCCTACCTTCGCAGTCTTCACGGCCGCCTGCAATTCCCTGCAGGCTTGCCTCTGGCTGACGGTAGAGATGATTCCGTCTGCTCCGGGGCTGCTGCAGCTGCTCCGACTAGGAACTTGTACTGACTTCAGGGTTACCAGAAGAACGCTTCCTGCTGCTCGGCCCGTAATGGAAGAAGGGGTCCGTGACACTACGTAGAAGCCTCTCGGTGAATAAAATGCCAAAGAATTCGTCTCAAAACCCGCATAAATCCTCATGCAAGAGACGAGAACGGACCCATCGATTGGTGCAAAATTATTTTATTCAGTCCAACATAAACGCACCTCCGCCATGACGCGTTTCGGCCTACTGAAGGCCTTGATCACATGACGCTGTTGGTCGAAGCCTGAATATTTAAAGTACCAGTGCAATGTCACGTGCAAAAAGCAGCAAATAGACATAGACAAAATACCGGAACCAATTAAAGATACACTTTTGTAGCTGCATAATGCATGTAGTTCTAGATATGTGTAAACTAAAACTGGACCGAATAAATAGCATAATAACACAGATGTATATAAATAAAATTGTTTGTTTAGAAGAACTTTCAATTTAGAAGGGAACAGCCCGATATATAGGTTACAAATAAATAGATTCATAAAATATATATAAATATATATATATATAAAAATATAAATATTTAAATCTGTATATCTGCGACACATACATCAGGAATTCAATCAATTCTGATAGAACTGACATAGGGCTGACATTTTACATTTGTGAGCATCCCTGCGCTTTGATATGGCAACAACAATACGTCCAACTGTGTAAACAATGCTGATTAACCTATTGCACATGGGCAATAAAACAATAGGACAAACTCAAAGATTGTCAATCCGGTGCAAAGGACATATGTTATCTGAATTGCATTTGTTTTGCCTACAGTGCCTGTGTTCAATGCTGTATAATAAGCAATATGTAATATATATTTACCGCCAGTAGACAGTTATAGTTAGGACCTAGTTGCTATAGGAAAATGGCAACATTCTATTCAAAATAACTTTGGCTCCGATTGACGAATCTTCGTGAAATTTTCAAAACTAATTCTTTGTTGAGATCAGCTCCTATGTTGAAGGTTTGGGGGTGATTCATCAACGGGGGGCCGAGAATAAAGGGGGGTCCCAAAACTTGTTTTTTCAATGTTAATTTCCATAGGAAACTTTAGACAAGGCTACAGGTTGAACGGGTGAACGGAATTACCCCAAATTTGGCAGGGAAAAGGGTCTTGGTCTAGAAAGCACGCTTTTGTTTATTTGGAGTAAATCCGTACAGTAGTTTTTGAGAAATATTGAAATTTACAGATATCGATATTTAGGAATTATGCCATCGGATTGGCTGAGGCGTTACGAGTACGAGCTTGCTGCTGATTGGCTGTGAGCGTTTGCAATTAGGAAGTGTTGGCCGCCATTTTGTGATTCCATTGAAGCAAGTAAGGGGGAAAAAGGGCGAAAAATTTGGGAAAGAGGAGGGTAGGAGCACTGTAAGCTCTGTGGGGTGTTTAGGGTGTGGTATAGAGGGGGTGCGAAGCGAACTACTCATACATACCAGTCTGAAAGTGCTGGGTATGGAAATTAATTGAGGTATTGCGTAGTCTGATGCTGCTAAGGTGAGCTGCTGTGGGAGTCGGAGATGAAAGCGTGAGCCTAAAGTGTGTCTCTTATGGTGTGAAGTCATGTGCCCTGGCCACTGCAGCACACCTGTGGAAGTAGTGTCAGCATGTGTTTATACCTACTAGGACAAACTACTGACTCCTACTGGTTTGAAAGTCCTGGGGTACGGAAAATATGAGAGGTATTGTCTATAGTCTCATGTTGCTAAGTTCAGGTGCTGCCGGAGTCGGGGATGAAAGCGCGAGTCCAAATTGTGTGTCATATGCTGCGAAGTCATGTGCACTGGCCGCTGTGCCACATCTGTCAAGTAGTGTCAGCATGTAGTTACACTTACTCGGAGGAACTTTTGTTTTGAACATTGTAACTTGTGTATGGTGCTTAGGGGGTGTTATACAGGGAGTGCGAAGGTAAATTTGCCCGTATCAAATCAATACGGTGTTTGTAAAGCACAAACTACTCACCCCTATGGATCGGAAGGCACTCGAGGCCGGCATGAAAATTATGTGAGCTATTAAGTGAGCTATTGCTCAGAGTCACATGGTGCTGAGCTGAGGTGTGCAAAGGTGTCCTTCATAAGCATTTCCAAACCTACCCCAGTCAATGTGCCTAGGTAATTTCCACCACAATGCACAATCATGAGATCAGGGTGTGGAAGATGCAAAGAGGTTTTAACCAAAGGTAGCAATTGGTGCAACTTCAATCTTCTCTGTAAACCATTTAATGACCACATTTTGTAAGCCTAGGTCTAAGTCAATATGTCTGTGTTCTGCATACCTCTTGCACCTGAAAATATAGCTATGTCCTACGATCCACACTAACATTTTGAAGGTATGGTTGGAAGGTATGGAAAGATTTCTGTAGCTCATGCAGTTCCTTGGTAGAATAAGAGATATGTTTAAAGATGGGGAAGTACTTTTTTTTTGCCATACAAAACGATACGTGATTGGGAGTTGAAAAGCATTCTTTTTTAAAAGTAGGGGGCACATTCGTTTTGTGGAAAAGCATCTTTGTGATTGGTTAAGAAAAAGCAGTTTCAACGTGGAGTACATATCATAGGATAAAAGTTGCTCAACTGAACCACAGCTGCTACTTGCATTTGGAAGGCACTGTTCGAACTTAAAACAATCGTGAGCTTTTAACCTGCACTTGCCGTTAAATGTTCCAGAAAATGTTGCAAAAAAATATCGTTTAAGTTTAAAAAAATTGATGAACTTTTAACCTGCACGTGTTGTAGAATGTTCCAGAAAGTGTGTTGATAGAATACGTTGCACTTCTGACTTCTATGTGTTGTTGAATATTTAAAAAAACTGTTTATATGGAAAATTAAAAAGAAACCAATAGAGAGAAGTTTTGAAACCTAAAAGAATCAAGGAACTATTCTAATTTGTTCTTTACATGTGTTTATGTGTGGACCAACAACATTATAGACACAACAGCACCAGGAAGAGGAAGAAGCAGGGAGTGGGGGGACGGGGGAGATGGGCAGAATGGCACACATGCCCAATTAAGTACAGCACAAGTATAGACAAACAATGGCCAAAATGAAACACACCAACAAGGAACACAAGTCACACAACCCGCTAACATCACACCACTGAACGAGCATAGAAGTGAAAACCACGCTGCATTCATACAGGATGTGAACAAAGGCCGGTCGTTGGTGTTGTGGGATGTCTGCGACTGTGGTTATCATGGATGAGATGCCCAGCACGTGGCACATGGGTGAGTTCACTGTGTGTTACATTGCCAAACAGCTGCTTCTCCCTCCCATGAGCCCCCACACTTTTCTACGGTGCACTGTTGTATCTCATGCACTCGTACGGCACACCATTGTGATGCCTATTTGCGCATGTCCTGCTACATTCAAACTACACCATCACAGTGCCGACTGGAGGTGGTGCATGGCACTTTACAACATCGAGTGCTGTGGCCTTTGTGGCAGGTCACCCCAGAACACAGACACACTTAACGCACTTCCTGGACATGTCTGAGACACCCTGTTCCCCTTGCCGGATAGGCATACCCCTGCACTGACCTGTGTACTCCGGACCAGCACATGCCGGTTGTGCATGCAGGAGGATGCATGCGTAGCTACATGTCCAGGCTCACTGCCAATGCTGAGGTGACAGCACACTGTGATGTCGCAGGGCTCGTGCCTATCATGCTAAGATAATGACCACAGGGACACACTTGCTCAGATGCGGGTTTGGGGGGTGTTTGCAGTCCTGGAGTTGTTGCTTTGAGTCTTGTGGCAGTCATGGGTATCCCTGCCTCATGCTCATTGATTCTATGTCACCTGTGGGTGTTCTGGTGTGGCTCTTGGCTGTGTTCTGTTTCATGGTGCAGGTAGTCGTCCTGCTTAACACCAGCAGAAAGCAGGTGTAAACTACCTGGTGCTAACGTGGCTTATCGCCGGAATTTGTTTCGCATTGCAGTTGGTGTGAAAGTTGTGATGTGATTTCTTTCGTGTGCAGAACAATATACGAACTGAGCAGTGTATCTCGTCAAGATCCAGCACTTGGCGCACTATTCCCAATCAATATAAATACAATGAGAGTTCTTAATTGATTTTGTGTGTACACTGTAAGTGCAGCCACTACCTCAGTGCAATTCAATACAGGATTTTAGTATTTAGAATACATCGCAAAGGTGCACCTCGTGTCTTTTTGTACGGGAACAGCTAGTCTGCATTTCATTATCAGCACTTTAATGGAAGTAAAGTTGAGATAAATCTAACACACTATTCAGAAGTTGGTGTAAACTGCAGACATCACCAGTATTCCCACGATAAGTGCCCCAAAATTTAAAACCATGGTGGACTCCATCAAATAACAGTAATAAGAACAAGAAAGAGTCACACAGTAGTGAAGAGAACAACCAAAAACGTTATAATTTATTTTTTTTAAACTTTATTTGTTTATAAAAATATATGTAAACGATAAACGAAAAACTATTTGCAAAATTAATTTTTTTATTAATATATATATATAAATGATAAACTAATAAACAAAATTTAACAAAACTAATAGAAAACAAGAAGGCGGAACACTCCTGCGGGGACCATGGATGTTGACAACAGAGTCTGGAAAATAAAGCACAAAATAAGGACGTGTGTAATGGGCATAACAAAGGAGAGAGGCACAGAGAAACAGAAGGAAAAAAAAGCCAGAGAGGGAAAGAAAGAAAGGGAGTGAGAAAGGGAGAAGGAAGAGAGAGAGCGAGAGAGAGAGAGAGAGAGAGAGAGAGACAGACACTGCCGCCTCTGCGCATCCATGAGCAAATAATTACCTGGTGCCACCTGAGTGTGCAGCAGTGGGCACTCCACGTGCCCGTCAAAAGTCATCCCAGATATGTCTCTGAGTCATGAGTAATGAATGGCGGAGACCACATCAGGTGCTTGGTGAATCGCACAGATGTCGCTGAGTCCTGAGTCATCAATGGCGGAGACCACATCAGCTTTTGGGGCCGCTAAGCCTGTGGAAGTTAAGTTCGTGCCATGTGGTGGTAGGCCCCTGATGGCCATATGAGCTTCGGGTGGCACTAACCCTGTGCATCTGAAGTCTGTGCCAAGGGGGTGGTAGGCCCCTGATGGCTATACAGATAAGGGTGCGACTAACCTTCTGCCCAACTTTTCAAAGACTCTTTATGGTTGAGACACATGGAGCGTCCGCCATCTAGTTAGCACCGGCAATAAAGGATTTGACGTTGTCGATCTATTATATTTGCGTTGTCACATGGCCTGTGACTCATGTGCCGGATGGGTGTTGTGTATGTGCAAACCTGCCCTGAGGGAGTGGCCGTGAGATGTTGAGAACTAGACCACTGACCTGCACACCAACAGCGAGTACGCCTGCGACAGGTAGCTATGTGGGGCCAACGTCAGAACGTTATCGCCGTGGCGTGGTGTGACGTGGCATGGCATATGAAGGAACAGGGCATGGATAGCTACAATAATGCGGACAGCTTGTAGTACTGCGTCTGTGAGTCGAGCGGACGGGCCGCAGCTGGCCCTCTGCGAGCCTGGGTGCGAACTGTTTATAACTCACACTACATAAGCATTGAAAAACCATTTTGTGATTCAGTCCGTCAGTGTTACATGTCAGTCTACCTGTGCCTTATCCTTGCTTCCTGTAAGCACACTACCACTCCGATAATGCACTATTCTGGAAGGCAGGGTTGTGTATAGGGGTGGGCGGAATTTGCGAAAGTGACTTTTGCAAATTATCGCGAAAATGTTACAAATCTCCGCAAACACGTGGAAATATCGCGAAGATGCGGAAGTTTTTTTCCCGCCCGTTCGCGGTATTTTTTGCATGGTCGCAGCTCACCAACTTACCCATGCGGTTGCTTGCGGGCGCGGCCATCTTGTTTTCACTCTTCTCGCGGTGCATGATCGCGAGAAGAAAGACGTGATCATGCGACCAATGACATTACTGCGGGCGCGAACTGTCGCGAGACAGCGCAAATGGCTACCAACGATCCAACATCTTGTGGAGAACGCGACCGGATCGGGAAAACTTGTCGTCGAACGCGGGGATTCAGGTAAGGCGATCGCGCGCGCGAGAATGTATTATTTTACAGCGCGAGCAAGAAACAAATTATCGCTAAGCTGCGGAATGCGGAAATTTTGACATTTTAGCGCTCTCCGCGGAACGTGAAAATGTCAAATTATCGCAATTTCCACGAGCGGAACGGAAATTTAGCCCAGGCCTAGTTGTGTACCTACCCATATTGCACCGAGAATAGCTCATTAGTTGTTTGGACCTTTTTTAAATGAAGCTCCTCCCTGAGTTCTTTGCTTGGCTTACTGAACTCTAGTGTACCACGCCTTTCTGCCTGACCTTGGTTTCCCGAGCTTCGTGTGTATCTGGAATCTGTGTTTCTGACCCTGTTTGAAAACCGACACTTCGAGAGAACCTACGGAATACACTTTGAAGACTTTCTGTCAGGTTGGAGCTCCTCAGGGTCCGGTTGATGTTAAATATGTCCACCTCCCGATATCCCCGGACTCCAACCAAAAGGTCACGGAGCCCAGAGGCGATCAGGCGAGGGAAGGAAAGGGGAAGGGTCAGCAGGGAAAGGGTTCTGAAATGACAAAGCAAAGGAATACAAACCAAACACAATACAGTCTACTCTCAGTAGGTCTCACTAACGAGAGGTGTTTACTATGTCCCACACCTTCAAACATAAACAACCAAGAAATCAGCCTAACCAGGCCATAACCACCACAGTGCTTTTTAACGCCCTATCCATGTCTCAAACTAAAGCACACATCTGCTAGCGGATTATAGGCAATACCGGCTTCCACGGTGAAAGCACCGACGCCAAGGAGTCCTGCGTTGTAGCGCTCCTTCACCCAGTGAATATCAACACGCTAGGGTTCTACTCGTCACACCTAGCCTTCATACCCACGTAAGTCCCAAAGTCTCGCTATTACTTATAGTATAGCTCCTCCGAGCTTATGATATAGTTGCGCCTCCTTGGGCGCTGACAAAACTCAAGTGAGCTCCTCCGAGCTCGTAGGTTTGGATGCTATCCAAACTCTGACAGCACGACTAAGCCAAGCCGCTGTCTGGCTAGAAAGGTCAGAAACGCGGGAGTGCCGCGGTAACGATATGGGGGCGGAGGGTATGTGAGCTCAGCCGAGCTCGGCCCGCCGCGCTCACCTGCTACCCCTGGCTTCGCTCTGACTCCTCCTCCAACTCCCGCCGGGACGCCTAGCTCCGAACGACGGGGGCTGGACAAGGTCGTCGCGTCTCTCGCCTCTTTCCTCGGAAGGCACCTCCTGCCTGGACGCCAAGCTCCGATGGACGGGGGATGCTGATTCGGATTCAAAATAACGCATGCCTTCTGCCGTGCGCGACGTCCTCTATATAGACGCCTACTTCCTGGTGCTAGGGCTGCTGGGATTCGTAGTTTTTAGACGCTAGGCAGGCGCCAGGGTCCGCGATTCCTCACACTTTCCTTTGTTTTTGTCATCCTCGCCTTTCCTTCACCCCCGCTGACCCTGGAAATTCATACGCGCTGCTTGCATGTTCTTTGCTGTCACCTGAAAGCGGAACGCCGAGGATTTCACTCCCGCTGACTTTGAAATTTCATAAGCACTACTCGTGCGTTCCTTACCTTCACCTGAAAACAGAGCGCCAAGGATTTGCCTTCTGTGGACCCTGAACCTTCATACGCGCTGCTCGCACGTTCTTCGCCTTCACCGGCAGCAGAGCATGAAAAGAAGCGCCGAGGATTCACTTTCACTCCACGTTAGTGGTTACCGAGGCAAGAGCGCGTTCTCGTCTGACCGGACTCCGTTTCCTTTCTTCCCTCAGAGCAATCATTTGGAAAAGACTTGCACTGCATGGATAATTTTGTTTTCACATAATTGGATATTGTTTTTACTATTTCAAAAGAGGTTTCTTCAGAAATCAAAGAGGTTACTTTCATGTCATATTGGAGCAGTTGAATTATACGAATGTTGAAACTGAGCAGTACAGATTTTTATTTTCAACAAAACAAAAACTTTATTGAACTATTCGCTTTTAACAAGGAGTCTGAAAGCGACTGCTCTATGACAAGACTGGCAAATATATGCCATTATTTTTTGTGACTTTTATCTAACATTAGGAAATAGACTTGCATCGTTAATACCTTTGTTGGATTCTGCCGGGCATGATTTTTGAGGAGGTTACTCTATCCGTGCATGTGTCAGTATGAGGGGGTACACAACCTCCCTTCCTTTTTTGGGGTTATTCACTGCTGCATTCTTAATTACTGTGTTTTAGACTACAGTGATTAACACTAGATTTCTCTCCTCTCTTCCGGTTTGTTATTTTCTCCTCTACAGTTTACTGGGTTAATCCTCTTGCACCTCCCTTCCTGGATTCGCTGGCCTTGCTGGTGGTCTTCCCTGTGGTCACGTGATTGTCCCTGCTCTTCAGAGAGGTATTACTCACTGTTCAGGAGATTATTCTCTTACTAGAGGTGATTTTACCCTTGGGGAGAGTTGGGGCTCGCTCTTCGCTCCCGTGGATACCTGGTATTGGCTGATATGGCACAAGTAAGTCCAATTGAGAGCCCGACAGTCAGCTGGCATTTGTGAAAACATATCGGAGTTCTTTCTGTGATACATACCCCTTTGACGCTGCCTCTCCCCACATCAGCAGGTAACGCACCCTCTTCCCACATTACCATCATACCCCCAACAACCTTCTTGGGCCTGGAAGTGTCCCTGTGCGGTTGGACAAGGAAGTATCTTAGTCATGTATAGATTAACATATAAAAACAATTATTTAAAGAAAAGCACAACAAATAAGACAGAAGGGAGTCTGGTGCTGTGGTCGCTGCCACGAAGTTGGGGTCACTGCCATTCAGGACTCAGGACACAGTTACACATGTGGGATTGGCTTGTGTTAAAGAGGGTTAGTGGCAGCAGACGTATTGAGACTGTATGAGCCTGTGATGATGCTTGGTGTGGATGGGCCGCACTGCGAGCAATGTGAGGCCTGCTGATCGTAGTGTAGGCCTGAGGTAGCGGTGAGCAGTGGCACCACTTGTCGCCAGCCTTCAATATGAAAATACTCCTCACTAATCGAAGGGAGTGTGGTGGTGTGGTCGCTGCCATGAAGTTTTGGGTCACTGCATATGGAAATATGTCTAACTGATCAAAGAGAGTTTGCTGCTGTGGTAGCTGCCATTGACTTGGGGTCACTGCCATTCAGGACTCAGGACACAGTTACACATGTGGGATCGGCTTGTGTTGGACAGTGTTAGTTGGAACCACATGCACAAAATTCAAATTGTGAGGTCTGCTGCCCGCAGTGTAGACTGCTGAGTGTACATTTGTACTTGAAAATTAATTTGGTCATAGTACTAAAGCTATAACTGATATAACAAGCATTGAAAATGCAATAGGTCTCGCCCTCGTTTAAGTTAAAGCAATTCTGTTTGTAATTAGGTGTCTTTTTAGCTTTGCTTTTATTAGTGTCTTCAAACTTTCATGTACATAACATGCATATGTATGCATATATGTATGCATGCATTTATATTTGTATCTAAATAGATATGCAGATTATATATATGTTTATATACGTATGTATGTGTGTGTATATATATTACCTACTGGCGGTCGCCAGTAGGTAGTTATAGTTAGGACCACGTTTCCATAGGAAATCCGCAACATTCTATTTTGAATAACTTTTGCGCCGGTCGACGAATCCTCGCGAATTTTTCAAAATAGGTGGGGCGCTACGCTCCGCTCCTTCCCTGAAAGTCTCGGGGGGATTCGTCAAGCGGGGGCTGAGATAAAAGGGGGGTCCCAAAACGCGTTTTTCCCATGCATTTTTCCATAGGACCTTTAGACAGGGCTACAGCCCGAACGGCTGAACAGAATTACTAGAAATTTGGCAGAGAGGTAGTCCTCAGGTCAAGGAAGTGCCTTTTGTAGGTTTGGTGTAAATCTGTTCAGTAGATTCTGAGAAAATAGCCTTTAAATCAATATATATATATCTGAGCCAGCTTACGGTGCGCTTACGGTACGCTTACGGTACGCGTACGGTGGCGTGCGCGAGCGCGATTCTGATTGGCTCTTAGATCTTAGTAAACATTCGAATCGGTCGAAACCAGGAAGCGGCGGCCGCCATTTCGTGTGTTTCACTCAGAAAAAAAAGAGTGATAACAAGAAAAGGGGGCAAGGAGGAAAGTTACAGACCCCCTAACATTTGTAAGGGGGTCAAAGAAGGACAGAAAAGTACAAAGAAAACATTTATTGATTTTAAAAAAAATCACGGGGTACGCGTACGGTAAGCGTACGGTAAAAAAAAAAAAGAAATGAAAATCAGATTTAAGTGTTTAGATATTAGGGGGCTCTAAAAAGAGCCGTTGTGTTTATGAAGTGATTTTTTTGTGGTACCTACAAGTAAGTACCGATGCAGAGTCTAAGGTTCAAGAGGAAGACTCTGTTCCCTTCATCATTGAAGTGTACACCATCTCCTCTATAAATGTCTTGCATGTCATAACGCAAGTTGTTGTGGTAAATGGAACCCATACCATAGTCACGGAGGAAAGCAGAAACAGATTTGTTGACGTGCTTTCTTGCTTTGTCAATCTGCGGACAGAAATTATTGGACCAGTTCCATTTTTGCCTTTGGCATATGTTAGAAAACACAAAGGCAGTTTTAGGGAAAAGTGAAAACAGTTGTGCAAAGGTCTCCTTCATAAGCATTTACAGACCTACCCCAGTCAAAGTGCCTAGGTCATTGCCACCACAGTGCACTATTATGAGGTCAGGGTGTTGGATGTGCATGAAGGATTTCACCAATGGCATCAATTGGTGCCACTTTAACCCTCTCTGACCAATCCATTTAATGTCTACATTTGGCAAAGCAAGGTCTCTCACCATATCTGTGTTCTCTGCATACTTTTCACTCCAGAAGACATAGCTGTGCCCTACAATCCACACTGTGAACATCTTCAAAGGAGAACTGGATGCACTCAGGAGGTGTCTTTCAGTAGAATGGCAATATGAAAAGAAAGACAGTTTGGAAATGGAGGCATACATATTTTTTTTTTAAAAAAAGAACTGATTGGCTGTTTCATACCATTCTAGAATAAAAACTAGGCTGTATGTGTAAATTAATAGAAGCATGTTTTGTATTGGTAGAGAAAAATGTGTTACCAAAGAACAGTACTATGGATTTGCTGTTAGGTTTGAAAAGTCAAGCACTCTTGCTCTGTGGAATTGAAACATTGTTTGGCGAACTTCTGACCTGACTCCACACAGCAGTGTTCCATGAGCTGTTGCTATGGTAGCAGGCAGAAGTCAAGTTGGGGGAAGGGTACTAGGCAGAAGTCAAGTTGGGGGAAGGGTACTTTTGGAAAAGGGTTGGTTTTCAACCAATAGAAATGTGTGATTACATTTGAAAAAAAGGGGCAAGCACTGAGATTTGAAACTAACATGTATATGTGTGGAAAAAGAGAGGGAAAGTTTGCCATTATCTGGTTCTGCTGAGAGGAGAGAGGTGTAGAGAACAGAGATCCTGGCTCTGATAATCTGCTGTTTGAGTGCCACATTTCTTTCACAACTAACTAATTTTAAAGGTGAGTTTAGAGTCTGAGAGGGGATGTATATGGTAAATTAAGAAATGAATAATAGAAATGCAATTCTTTTTGTTGAAGTTGTGTTTATTATTTTCTGTTTTGGGAGAAATTTAAATGTGAGGAACATGTAAAATAATATGGACTATGTTTTCACAATAAATTAAGGTGTACTGGTATAATAAAAGAATAGTTTAAGGGTTTGAGGTTGGACTCAGTAATGCAAATACATTCAGCATCACTAAGGCTGGTTGCCCTTGCTGGAGTGTAGGCAGACACCCAGGTTACAAATGATGCTGGTCTGAAAAAGCAGTTTGGACATGTGCTTTGTAAAAAATCTGAAAAGTGGATTCATAATGTGTCAGTCTGTAAAAGTGTTTATTACTTGCCAAAAAAAAGAGCAGTAAGTGTGCTTTCAAATTGGCAAAGAAATTTGGTTTTGTGACTAATGTGAAAACATGACTCTGTGTCCAAATAGGAATTACAGGCAGAGATTTATTGCGTATTGCTCTGGTGATTTCACAGTTGCATTAGATGGAAAGGGGGAGCCTTTTTTTGGTGCAGAAGCTGACTCTTAGCACACAGGTAGCTGCTTACCATGTGGAATCATGCACAGTATTCACAAGCGAGTGGGGTTTGAGGTTTCAGTCAGTAATGCAAATACATTCAGCATCACTAAGGCTGGTTGCCCTTGCTGGAGTGTAGGCAGACACCCAGGTTACAAATGATGCTGGTCTGAAAAAGCAGTTTGGACATGTGCTTTGTAAAAAATCTGAAAAGTGGATTCATAATGTGTCAGTCTGTAAAAGTGTTTATCACTTGCCAAAAAAAAGAGCAGTAAGTGTGCTTTCAAATTGGCAAAGAAATTTCGTTTTGTGACTAATGTGAAAACAAATGTAGTAATATATTTAAATAAAATAAAGGAATTTTTTTTAGTTTTTTTCAGGTATTGCTGAAGAGCAGTGAACAAAATTTAAGATGCCTACAAAATCCAGAGTAAAAAAAGAGCAGAAAAAAAACCTATATTTGAAGACAACTGGAGGACCTAAGTTAGTTGGAGATGCTCATGTTGGGAAAAAGAAAAAATCTTCTGGTAAGCAAACAAAAGATTTTCTAAGGAACATATTCAAAAAAAGGAAAAATGTACAAAATGTCTGTAATGGAAAGAATGATTTTAATCGAAAAGGACAGGAAAAAATTGAGAATTTAGTTAATGCAAATATACCTTCTGCAACTAAAAAGATAAACTTAAACAGAAAAACAGCGTTTAAAGAGATACGTAGAAAAATGTTTCAGAGGAGAGTTATGTCCAATTTGATAAAGGATGTGAAGAAATATAAGCAAAAGGCAAAGTTTTATAAGAGAAAAAAAGAAATTGAAGCCATTGCAGCAAAGGCATTAGAATTAAAAAGGAAACTATTCATTTTAATTTTGAATAGGATGCGTACATTAGACAAAATGGTTAATGTACTGAAATCACATAGCAAAAGGAAAAGAGTAGTGAACAGAACAAACTTTTGTAAAGTGTTTTTAGGAAAATGGATGCATAGTTCAAGTAGTGAACCTTTTTTAATGAAGAGAGTTATTTTCAAAGTAATAGTTTGCTGCATGCAGTTGACACCAGAGGTCGTGCTTATGAAGTGAAAAATGGTTGCATAATGGAGAAGGAGATAATGGTTCCAAGAGATGAGGTACAAGTGATGGCGGATGAGGCTATGGGGAGACGTCCTAAAGCCCCAGTGTACACTTGGAATTGTAGTAGTATTTGCACTGTGCGTCAGCAATCTATTGATAAATTTCGTGAGTTTCTAAGAGAATATAGTAAAAAAAGTGTAAAACAGAAGATTAAGGTGCTTCAAAGTCTAGATCCATGCAGAGTGAGAGAGAATACTGGTTTGCAGGGTCATTCTCTGGCTTGTCTATCTAGAAAAGTGTGTAATAGTGTTTTCCATCATTTTAGGATGCTGGCTGTTCATCATACTGAAATGAGAAAGTTTGTGAGACGGTTGTATTTTGCTAAAAGTCCAGCAATAAAGTTAGATGAATTGAATAGGGCTCTGTTCCGTGGAACGGTATCAGATGTAGAGAAGGTTGTTGATGAAATTCAGTTTTGTTACTTTGGTCCTGAACAAAACAATGCAGAGAAGGACACAGTAAATGAGGAAGAAGTGGAAGAAAATGTAGAACCCTCTGTAAGTAAGACATTTAATGATCACATAACAAAATTTGCAATAATCTCTAATGAAAGACCAAATATTACTTGTATTTGTTGCCGCAGAACTCATTACAGAAAACAAACCAGGTATGTTGATCTCTACAGAAAGAGTGAAAATGAAGATAATTATAAGTGGAAGGATTTTGCCACCTATATATTTCTTGAAAATTGTTTTGAATTGGGTGAAGTTCAGCGTATTTGTAAATACAGTTACAACAAGTTAGAGGAAAATAGAATGCCGACCAGAGCTGTACATAATAATTTAGAATTGGATGCTATTCCTGCTGAACTTTCTGAATTAAATACATATGAGTCTATACTCATTCAATGTGTTCATCCGTTCCAGACCATAGTACGTATGGAGCCCAAAACTGGTAAATTACCTCCTTCAGATTTACTGAGAGGTTTAAAAGGTAGAGTGGTGTATTTGCCCTTGGATTTGAAAAAAAATATGGAAACTATTGATGCGGATACTTTGGAAACTGAACCATTAATTATTCTGGTTAATGGTGTACCTACAAAGAATAAGAAGATTTGGCAGGAGCTGGTAGATGTACGGAAAGTACAAAGAGCAAATTTGTATTTGAAAAGGAATAACAAATGGTATGAATCAATTTATATAGAAGAAGAAGAAGAAGAAGAAGAAGATTTACAAGAAGACACAGAAACACCAACTGGACAAATTGAAAAAGTGGACAAGTCAAAGGAAGAAGAAATTTATGAACATTTTAGCATACATCCTCTTCATTCAAAAGAAGTTATGGGAGACAATATTGATTTATTTCAGATGAAGAAAGCAAAAGGAACTCCCGTGAGTGTATGGGAGGAGAGCTTGGAAGCACGATGTTTTCCCCAGCTGTTTCCTAAAGGAAAAGGAGGACGATACGATGAACGTCCGGAACAGATTCCAGCTTCTGAGTATCGGACTACAAGACTATATGCTGAAGATCCCAGACTTCGACAAAGTATTCCTTATTTGTTCCATCTTTTATTTGAAAGCGACTTGTCTGCACTGTCTTATGCAGTAAATCACATTTTAAAAAGTGGAGTACATTTACAAAATGTGTCTGCTAAGGATTTTATGGAGAAACTGCAGCACCGAGATGATCATTTGGAAACACAACTGATCAATCTGATGGCTTGTCAGCGTGGGACAAATGAATATTGGTACCGACGCCATGGTGAATTAAAATGCATGTTACGGAATTTAGGAACTCCAACATGGTTCCTTACCCTAAGCTGTGCCGAGTACGCTTGGGATGATTTACTGGATTTTCTACGAGAGGCAAATTCAAACATTAAAAACATCGAATACAAGACAGCAGGAGAACTGTGCTCATTGGATCCGGTTAATGTTTGCAGATATTTCAATCATAGATTTGAGGCTATGATGTCCTTCATCTGCAATAAAAAAAATCCACCTCTAGGAGAAGTAGTGGATTTCTTTTGGAGAAAAGAGTACCAGGCAAGAGGTGCTCCTCATATTCATATGCTGTTGTGGATCAAGGATGCCCCAAAGTTTGGAACAGATACTGATGAAGCAGTGTTATCTTACATTGAAGAATATGCAACATGTGCTATACCAAAAAGCACAGAAGAGAAAAAGTTAAAGGAGCAAGTTTTACGTTTCCAAAGTCATCGGTGTGGAAAATACTGTCGACGGAAATACAAGAGCAAAGATAAATACTACACTAAATGTCGATTTGGATTTCCTAGACCTGTTCTTTCAAATGGAAGAGTTAACAGTTTTATGTCATCTGTGAGACATACTATCACAAGAAAATCACCTAAGAATACCTACAACCTTAAAAGAAAAGAAGAATCAAAAAATATAAATGACTACAACCCAGTGATTTTATCCATGTGGAACGCTAACATGGATATACAGTATGTAGCTGACAATTCCATTGCTGTTGCTCGATATGTAACGTCTTACATTACGAAATCAGAAAAAACAGAATTGAAGGAAATGTGGGAAGAGATTTCTCACGAGAAAACTGTCAGTAAGAAGCTGTACAGTTTCAGTTTGAAGATGTTATCGCATCGAGAAATTGGATCCTACGAATGTTCAGATAGGTTATCTTCTGCAAGTCTCTACTCGAAATCAAGAAGAATAATTTGGGCAAGTTTAGGCCTTGCAGCAATGAGAAATCGGGTACTGAAATCTGTTGGAGAAATTGAATATTTGGCCGAGAATGACCCAGAAAGTACAGATATTTTGAAATCAAACATGTTGGATACATATTACCCAAAGAGAAGTCATCATCTGGAGAACATGTGTCTCTATGAAGTGCTGCAGAACTACATTTATTCACGGAAAGCCACAGAAGACATCAACAATGGAAAATATAAAGTCATTGGTGAGGAAGTATGTTTGGTGAAGCAAACAAAAGGAAGTTTGATAAATCACCGGAAGCTGAGTTGCGACACTACTGACAAAAAGGAATTTTACTACTTGGCTCTTTTACAGCTGTTTAAACCATGGCGTACAGAGGATGAACTACTGGGAGAATTTCAAAGCTATGAAGATTCATTTAATGCTTGCAAAGACAGCATACAATGCAGAACATTCACAACTTATCTGCAAATGTTAAATGAAGAAATTGAACAGGAAACTACAATTGCAGCAGAAATAGCTAGAGACAGTTCTCAGGACAGCCAAAGTTCAGGAACACTCAGTCAAGATCCCCTAGGACAACCAATCGTTGAAAATGAAGCATCAATAGCCATGAATGAAGTGGAAACAGCTATGAATCAAGCTCAAGAAGAATTTATAGACTTACAAAATTTGGAAAGACAACTGAATCAAGAGCAGCAACACATTTATGAAGAGATCAGAAACAAAATTGATCACGGATTTCTACATGAAAAAAAAGAGTGCTCATGCACATCATTTCATCCAATCAGGATGTATGTAAGCGGACAAGCTGGAACTGGAAAAAGTTTCCTTATAAAAGTCATCAGAAGCTACCTACAGCAAAAAACGGATTCTACTTTGTCTTGTGTGGTTACTGCTCCAACTGGGTTAGCAGCATATAACATAAAAGGAATCACTTTACATCGTTTGCTAATTTTACCAGTGGAGCATGAGAACAAAATACAATACAACAAGCTCAACTGGAGAAGCATGCTTGGAAGTTTCAAGAGTATTGAAGAAGATGCAAGTTCTCATTATTGATGAGGTGAGCATGGTATCGAACTTAATGCTTGCCTTTGTGCATTTAAGAATGCAGCAAATTCTGAAGTCAGACTATGACGTGTTATTTGGAGGAAAACACGTCATAGTTTTTGGAGATCTTTTGCAACTTACTCCAGTTAAAGGACAACCAGTGTTTAATACTGTGACACATGAAGACACGAAGAAGTCATTGGGAAGCATCGGTAATACAAATATTTGGTCCTTCTTTGAGTACAAGGAACTTACAACTAATATGAGGCAAGCAAACGATGAAGAATATGGAAGTATTCTGAAAGATATCAGGATTGGACTACTCACAGAAGCTGGCAAAAAAGCATTACAGACTCGGCTGCTACATAATTTATTTCCAAAGGAAGAAATAGTTGCAGAGAAGATATACAAGAACATTGCAGAAAACAAAAGTGTCATCTGCTTAATGCCAACTCTACGTGAATGCTCAATATTCAATGAGGAGCTTTTGAAATTGGAAAAGGAAGATATCAGGAAATTGGAAGCAGTGGACAAAATTGAGGATGGAAGAATTACTGTCACATTAACAGGCACACTGAAAAATAAATTGGATTCACTAGAGAAGAAGATTTCCAAAACAGCTGGATTAGAAAAAAATCTATATGTTTGCATGAACTGTAGAGTATTTTTAAGGAGAAATTTGGATGTTGAAAAAGGTTTAGTTAATGGAGCTATGGGAAGAGTTGTGGGTTTTATTAATTATCAGAAAAAAGATGGAATTGAATGTTTAAAAATAAAATTTGATCAGATAGAAGAAGTTAAAGATATTTGTCGTTGTACAGTTCGTTTCATGCTTGTGAAAGACTTATATGTACGTAGGAAGCAGTTTCCGTTTTCTCTAGCATATGATGTAACTATTCACAAGTCTCAAGGATTGACTGTAGATTGTGCATTTGTGAACATTGGTTCAACTGTGTTCAAAGAAGGTATGGCATATGTTGCTTTGTCACGAGTGAAAACATTATCAGGTTTATTCATGATAGACTTTGATGATTCAAAAGTTAGTGCTGATACAAACTGTGTAAAGGAGTATAATAGATTAAGAAGAAGCTATGCTCCTCATTTAGGTCAGTATCCTGTGTTGGAGAAACGTGTAGTTTCTCGTAAAAGGAAAAATGAGAATATCTGTAATGAAGATGTAGAGAGGAGGAAAAAAAAGAGGAGTGATGTAATTGCAAGAAAAAAGAATAAGGAAAATGAAGAACAGGTTGTAGGATGTTATTTTGAAAATAGCTCTGGTGTCAACTGCTACGCTAATGTAGTGCTGAATGTTGCATTTTATCTGGAAAGTTTGCAAGAGCAGATAATAGTAAATCAGGGAAAAAGATTCTGTACTGTGCTGAGTCTCCTTTTTGAAAAGCTGAGTAATGATAAAACTCAAATAGAAAGTGCTACTGAAATTAGAAAAGTTTTAGATGTATGTTCAGGACGAACACAGTTTTCTCAAAATGTACAGCAAGATGCACAGGAATACTTGATTTATTTTCTTCAGGTACTGGAAGAAGAAGGGGTTAACATTGAAAATTTATTTGGTCTCTCTTATAAATGGGAACATAGTTGTGAAAACTGTTATAATATATGTGGCTCTAATGTTGATTCTGAAAGGTTTATTTATTTAACATTGCCAGAGAGTAAAACAGTCACTTTTGCTAAATTAGTTAAAGATGCTAATCATAGCATGCAATGCAGTGAGTGTAAATCTGACATGTTTTCAACATTAATTTTAAAGGAATACAGACAGTATGTAATTTTAATGATGCAACGATGTAGAGCTGATGGTTCAAAATTGGATACTTTAATAAAGAAGTTTACAGGACAGCAATTATCAATTTCAGGAAAAACTTTTGTAACAGTTGCAATAATTTTCCATGATGGACCTACTGTAACTTCTGGTCATTACACAGTTTATCTTAAATGTGAAAAAGGCTGGACACTGTGTAATGATTCCCAATTGATTTTTAAGCAACGTTTGCCTTTTGATTTAGCAAATTCCTATCTAATCTTCCTGAAACCTAAATTTTAGAGAGATTTGACAACATCTGGAGAAAACAATTTTACCATTTTATTGGATTACCATTTAGAATTTACAAATAAAAAGATTTAACAAATTATCATTTGGCCTAATGGAAAGGTAACCAATTGTAATGTGGAATTTTTCCATTTTTTAAGGAAACTTTGGAAAACCAAAAATTTAGAAAAAATCGGTAACATCTGCACAATTTAAATTTTGGAATGTTATTGGATTGCCATTGGAAATTTTTTCAAAAAAGATTTTTAAAATTACTATTTGGCCATGCGGAAAAGTAAACAATTCTATTGTGGACTTATTTAATTATTAATTAATCTTTCGGAAACCAAAATGTTACAACGAAACGGTGACATCTGTACAATTTAAACTTTTGTTTTTTATTGGATTACCATTGGAAATTAAACAAAAAAAGAATTTTAAAATTACTATTTGGCCTAAAGGAAATGGAACCAGATGTATTGTGGAGTTATTTGACATATATTATTGTGATTATACTTCTGAAACAAAAATATCAGACGGTATTTTAAAGAAATAAGTATAGATATTAGATGATATTTTTTTAGAATATTATGCATTTCTTTAAAGTTATGTTTATGAAAAAAGAGATTCTGGGCTTTTTTAAAAACAATCTTTGAGATTGTTAAATTTTTTTTGCCTGCTGTTAAATGATGAATGCAATTGCTTTCACAATTTATAGTGAAATGCAATATTTTCTGAAAACAGCAAAAAAAAGGCAAAAATATTTTTTGAAAAATATGTAAATATGTGTACTGTATTATTAAATGTTTTATTAAATATTACTACTTTTTTCTTTTTTTTCAGATTGAGATAGAACATTTTCGAAAACTATAACCATTTTAAAAGCAATTAAAAATAAATTAAATGAATAAATCTTTTTTTGAGTGGGTATGGTAAGTCAATAATGTCATGGTCCCTTTTTTCCACTTCTCTACAATCACATTTGCAGTTTTTAATTGTTGTCTCTCAAGGACCTTGTAATGTGATAATTGATTTTTAGTGTTTTTAAAAAAAAAAAAAAAAAATTACGCGTACCGTACGCGTACGGTAAAAAAATAAATAAAAAAAGTTTAAAAAAAATATATAAAAAATAGATGAAAGGTAAGGTTGGCTCTTAAAAGAGCCGTTGTGTTCATGCAGGGACAGAGGAAAGAAAGATTGGGAATATTAGACGGTACGACAAGTGTGCTGATCTATTTTACTGTTCACTAGGGAAACACTGGTCTCCCTATAAGTAATTAGATCGTGACAATGGGCGCACCGTACTTCAACCCTCGCAAACCGAGGGTTAATTTCCAGAGGACCAGAAAAAGGAGATGCTCCCCCCACAGATGAAGGGCTCACCTGACCTGCAGAAGAAGGACTTGGCTCTGCAGATGATGGTCCAGGCTGAGCTGCTGTGGATGTGCTTGGTTGATTTACTGAAGGGTTACCTTCAGTAAGTCGAGCATGTGTCCTTCTGTGTACATCCTTAAGGTGTCTCATCATGGTGTGATTCCCAAAGGAATACTTCCTGTTAGGATTACCTCTTGAAAGTACACGCTTACACAGCTTGCAAGTCACTAAGGGTGCATTTACCTTTTGCTGGCCTTCTGGAAAAGTAAAATAATCCCATACGTAAGAGGTCTTTTGTTTCCTCGCTCTCTGCCTCAAGGTAGTGCTGCTAGCCTCACTCTCAGAAGAGCTCTGCTGTTCTGCCATCGTATCACAAAGACAACCCAGCTCCTTCTCCTAAGGGATCACAAGCAGAAATGAGGGGAATGGGTGTGGTGTAGGAGAGTTCTAGAACTGAAAGTAGTTTCAACCAATCAAAAGTTGTGTTTCATGATCACATGACCTACCGTACGCTTACGGTACGCTTACGGCAAAAGTACGCATGCGCGTAAAAAAGACACGCGCTTGCGCGCATGCGCATAACAGTCACTCCCCGACACTTCCGCGTAACGTGCGCGTGTAGCGTACACGCGTACGCAACCCACGCGGAGTACGCGCGGCTACGCAAATTGCGTAACTATACGCAAACAGCGTAGATAAATTACGGACATTGCGTAAACCGTACGCTTACCGTAAGCTTACGGTACGCGTACTAAAAAAAAAATTTAAAAAAAAGGAAAAAATGTATTGCTAATAAATTTTACCTGTTTATTTTATAAAATATATTAAAAAAAACATATTATAGAATTTTAAAAATTTAACCATAGTCTTTAAAAAAGGATAGAAAATTAAAATAAAAATATGTAAAAAAAAATAGAAGAAAAAAAAAAATTAGCATTTAAAAAACCTTGCAAATTCACTGAAAAAACCATGGGTTTCACACACGTTATAGTTAGGAATTAGCATTTAAAAAACCTTTGAAATTCACTGAAAAAACCATGGGTTTCACACACGTTATAGTTAGGAATTAGCATTTAAAAAACCTTAGAAATTCAATGAAAAAACCAAAGGTTTCACACATGTTATAGTTAGCTGGACATTTCACTCGTAAAAAACCAATGAAATTCCCCCGTTATAGTTAGTTCAGCTAACTATAACTCGCGCGCCCGCAATGCACTACTGATGACGTCACATATTACATCACTCATGACATGGTCAGTGACATCACTCATGACATCACTGATGACATCTCAAATGACATCACTGATGACATTATCCTTGTGACAGAGTGGTAGACCTCCTCTCACCCTAATATAACCTTTGATACAAACATTCAAAAATAGACACTAAAATTTTCAAAACAATGGACATACCAATAACAGTTACAACAACCTATTCAGTAATTCTAAGATCCACATACACATCCACTCATCCACCAACAATCCTATACAGTCACTCATACATGTACTCACACATCATATGTACTCATACACCTAAACATCCTGTAACACAATCCCACTCATCCATAGAGTTACTCACACACATAGTCACTCATGCTAATAAAGAATCAAACATCCATTTACTTGCATATACAGTTATACACACACCAGCACACTTACTTTTACAGAAACTTACACATACTTAGTCTTTTTAACAATCACTTATAGAAACACATACTTATTCATACAGGAACTCTTCCAATCTCTCACTCTCACATATACTCACTTATAAACAACAATAGTCACATATACTAGTTTAAAACATATGTAGTTACTTATGAAGACACTATTGAGACAGTCATTCACTCACTAACATACCCATGCACACACTCATCCACCCATACAGTGCTGCACACATGCTGTCTTCAACACATACAAACAGTGAGTCACTCATTCATGCATCTATGCACTACGTAATACCCCCCACCGCACCATGAAGACACTCAGACACTCATACTGATACTCAAACAACCAACTATTAACCTATATAGACACTCATGTAGCTACTCACCAACCCATGCAGCCACTTATATACAAAGTGAGAGACTGATACAGGTATTTACACATTTAAACATTACTCACTAAGCCATGTATTCAAAAAGATACACTTAATCAGTCAGTAATACAATCAATTTTTCAGAAACAAATCATCAATTTAGACACTTATATACTCATTTATTCTTCCATCGACCTTGAGATATACATATATTAAAACATATTTAATTTTCAGAAAAACACACATTCACTGGATGATGTCATCAGTGATGTCATTTGAGATGTCATCAGTGATGTCATGAGTGATGTCACTGACCATGTCATGAGTGATGTAATATGTGACGTCATCAGTAGTGCATTGCGGGCGCGCGAGTTATAGTTAGCTGAACTAACTATAACGGGGGAATTTCATTGGTTTTTTACGAGTGAAATGTCCAGCTAACTATAACATGTGTGAAACCTTTGGTTTTTTCATTGAATTTCTAAGGTTTTTTAAATGCTAATTCCTAACTATAACGTGTGTGAAACCCATGGTTTTTTCAGTGATATATATATATATATAATCTACTGGCGGTCGCCAGTAGATAGTTATAGCTAGGACCTATTTTCCATAGGAAATCCGCAACATTCTATTGGGAATAACTTTGGCGCCGGTTGACGAATCTTCGCGAAATTTTCCAAACTTTTGTCCAGCTCCGCTCCGCTCCTACCCTGAAAGTTTTGTGGTGATTCGTCAAGCGGGAGCCGAGAAAAAAGGGGGTCCCAAAACACGTTTTCCCCATGCAATTTCCCATAGGATCTGTTGTCGCAGCTACAGCCCGAACCACTGAACAGAATGACACCAAATTTGGCAAAGAGGTAGTCCTCAGTTCAGACTCATGCCTTTGCATAAATGGTGTGAATGCGTTCAGTAGTTCCTTGGAAAATTAGAGTTAAAAGTACATAAATATCTATGGCAGGGGAGGATCCGCGGACCCTACCCGCACCGTATGCGCACCCTCCCCGAACCGAGCGCGCACCCTCCCGATCGCGCGCTGAATGCTAATTGGCTGTCGAGTGTCTGTCTACATTCGAAACCAGGAACTGTTGGCGGCCATTTTCTGCCACGGTAGAAGCGAGGCTGAAGAAGCAAGGGGAAAAAGTGTGTAAAATATATAAAGGGGGCAGAGTAGAAATACTCTGACCCTCTAGAGGTGCTTAGGGGGTCCCAGAAGGACCCCCTGGGGCCCCCTTTTTTACAACAACAAAAAAACGGCGAAATGCGCGCACGGTGCGTGCATCCTATCGCGTTGGGTGCGCGTATCCACGGAATTGTTTTTTTTAAAAAGACAAGAAATCATTGGTTGTATGACTACTTTGTACACTGAAAGGTAGGGTGTATATTTCTGTTTTTTAAAGGTATGATTCTTAGTGGTTACAAAAACAGCTTATCATATATAATGTTCCTTACAATCTGATATGTTGAAAAGTGAAGCACACTTCCTCTCTTGTTTAGCAACATTGTGTGCTGAACTTCTGACCTGTGTGCTCAGTGCAGTGTTCCATGACCCGTTTCTATGGTAACAGGCAGAAGGCAGATTGGGGGAAGGGTTGAAATGTATTTCAGTTGGAAAGGGTTGAAATGTTTAACCAATTGAAATGTGTGTTTGCTTTTGAGTTTATGTGTGAAGGATTGTGATTTGATGTTTACATGTATATGTGTGGAAAATGAAAGGGAAGCTTCTCCATTCTTTGTTTTTGCTGAGAGGTGCACAGTGCAGAGATTCTGTAAAAGAAAATATGGTAAGTGACTGATATCTTCCAAGTTGTTTTTGTTGATTAAGAAGTATGAGTTATTTAATTGTGAGGGGATGTATGTAGACTATTTTGATTTTAATCAGACTAATGTTTTTCTCCTGCTAAAGTGTAGGGAGTACTTTTTTTTCTCTACAATCTTATTGACAGTGTGTGTGCATGTAGAAATCATTCTGTGATAAGCATTTGTGTTTTTCATGTGTTTGCAGACAGATAACTGCAGTTTTTATAGTTTGGTAGAATTAGAAACCAGTCATTGTTAATGAATTTGTGAAATGAGTTATGTTATGTTTCTATACTAAATTGTAGTACTTCTTCTAGATGTTTTGGTATAGTGCAAGGGATAGTGTTGTTTGTCTAGAATCACACAGTGAGTATGTGTGCATTTGGTAACATTGTGTATTTGCTGACAGATAAATGTTTTAAAATCTGTCTTGTTGTCAAGTTTTAGTAGCATTTGAAGGCAGTTTTTGCTTATGCTTTGATTAAATGAGTCAGGCTTTGACACAAAACTGCAGTCCTGAAATATGTAGATTGTGTGCAGTTCCCTTTCCACTTGCACTGTAGTGAATGAGTTTTGGTAAACTCCTAGGGATAGTGGTGCTTGTCTAGAATCACACCGTGAGTCTGTGTGTATTTGGGATCACTGTGAGAGAAGCATTTGGTAACATTGTGTATTTTCTGACAGATAACTTTTTTTAAACCTGTCATGTTGTCAAGTTTTAGTAGACTTAAAAGCCAGTTTTTGCTTATGCTTTTATTAAATGAGTCAGGCTTTGACAGAAAAGTGCAGTCCTGAAATATGTAGATTGTGTGCAGTTCCCTTATCAGTTCCACAGTAGTGAATGATTTTTGGTAAAGTCCTAGGTATAGTGGTTGTTGTCTAGAATCACACAGTGAGTCTGTGTGCATTTGGGAACCACTGTGAGAGAAGCATTTGGTAATATTGTGTATTTTTTAGCAGATAACTCTTTTAAAACCGGTCATGTTGTCAAGTTTTAGTAGCATTAGAAGCCAGTCTTTGGTTATGCTTTGATTAAACGAGTCAGGCTTTGACAGAAAAGTGCAGTCCTGAAATATGTAGATTGTGTGCAGTACCCTTACCACTTGCACTGTAGTGAATGAGTTTTGGTAAACTGCAAGGGATAGTGGTGCTTGTCTAGAATCACACTGTGAGTTAGTGTGTATTTGGGATCACTGTGAGAGAAGCATTTGGTAACATCATGTATTTGCTGACAGATAACTGTTTTAAAACCTGTCATGTTGTCAAGTTTTAATAGGAATAGAAGCCAGTCTTTGCTTATGCGTTGAATAAATGAGTTAGGCTTGGACACAAAAGTGCAGTCCTGAAATATGTAGATTGTGTACAGTACCATTAACTCTTCTAGACTAGTGAATGAGTTTTGGTAAACTGCTAGGGATAGTGTTGCTTGTCTAAAATCACACTGTGAGTCTGTGTAAATTTGGGTAAGGATTGTGAGAGAATCATTTGGTAACATAGTGTATTTGATGACAGATAACTGTTTTAAAATCGGTCATGTTGTCAAGTTTTAGTAGCTTTAGAAGCTATTCTTTGCTTATGCATTGATAAAATGATTCAGGGCTTGACACTAAAGAGCAGTACCATGTACTATTCTATTCACTGTGCGAGAACTGAAAATTTAAAAGTTTTACCCAGGCACTAACCTAGTAGTAGTCTGATGATTCAGTCAGTTTCCAAGTCCTCATGTTGTGAACCATACATTATCACATAGATTGTTTCAAATGTCTATGCAGTATGCATGCAGTCTTCTAACATACTATACACTTGTCTTTCACATTTTCAATTCGCTAGTCAGTATCCATACACTTCCAGGAAACACCCTGTAACTCCCTTTGCAGTCCTCTAGTGACCCATTCAGCATCATGTACTAATCCATTCACTGTGCGAAAACTCAAACACTTATAAATTCACCAAGATACTATCTTTGCAGTGCTCTAATCATTCAGTCAGTGCCTAAGTATTCATGCAGTGAGCCAGGCCTTAGCACATGGACTGCTTTAAATGCCTATGCAGTATGGATGCAGTCCTCTAATCACCTACACAGTTGTGTTTCACACCTTCAATTCCCTAGTTAGTATTTATACACTTCTAGCAAACACCCTGTCACTCACCCAGTGTGTCTCCTTATAGTACTGTAATCATTTAGTCAGTTAGCATGTAGTGTTTTAGTGAGGTAGGCTTTTGGGCATGAACTGCTTCAAAGTAGTATGCACTACGCATGTAGTGTTTTAACTATCGTCACACTTGTGGTTCAGGGCTATAGTTTCTTAGTCAGTATTTATGTAAAATGTGTTTGTACAGTAATGGAATAGTATAAATTTGAAAGTTATTAATATACATTTATTTGTGATTCTTTTTTACAGGTACAGAACAGGAGTGTTTCTCATCTGTTTGCACTCTTCTCGTGCAAGATTGTTTGGATGAAGGGTCCTTTGGTGTTTCATCATACTTGCTGCGCCGCTCGAGTCTTTTTTGTTAGGATCCCCTTGTAACATAACTCTTTTGAAAATCTTGCGCGTGACAAAGGTGGCATGGGTCTTTGTTTGCCGCTGGAGAAAAGTAGAAAATTTCCACATCACTGAAGGAAAACGTTGTGGGCGTGGTGCGTCCTCCAAAAATTCATCCTTAGATTCAGTGAATATTTTAAAGCGACAACATTTACAGTTTTTGTAAGTTAAACTTATAAAATTTTGTTAGCTGTAAGCATTTTATATATCTGTGATTTGTATCTTGTGGTATTTTGTTGAGAATAGCATGTTGTTTTTTTTTTACAATCTTTGTGATTGTTGTTTTTTTTCCCGCTGTTAAATGATGAGTACGATTGAAATCACTATTTTTAGTGAAATATAATATATTCTGAGAACAGCAAAAAAGGCAAAAAAAATTACTTTGTGGAAATTATGGTGTGTTGTAAAAAATGTAATATTACATGTTATCATTTTTTTTTCCTTTTCTTTCACAGATCCAAATTTTAAAATAAGCAATTTTTAAGAAATTAGATTGGAATGAAAATGTGAAAAAAATGTGTACCATTATTTATTCCTATTACTGTGAAGGTAAGCTTAACTAAGTCTCAATATGCAGAATGAGGAGGTCTGCAAGAAGCTACAAAGTGGAAACATGTTTCTAAAAACACTCTGTTTATACCTATGTAGTTTTGAAATCTGACCATAATCAGATATCATGTGACCTGCAAAAAATAGCTATTGAAAAACCGCAATTATTTCAATCATTCTTCTTTGAACATCTTTGCAGACAAAACTCTGTGCTTACCTTTTATCAATCGCAAGGAATTTTAAAAACGGAAATATGTCACTTTTTGTAACATAGTTATTGTGTAAGATACTCTTTCATATTTACAAAGATAGGAAAAGGCACTCTGTGCACTTTTTCTACTCCATGTTAATACAACTTCATCATGCAGACCACTTTGTTTTGAAAGGGTGTTCTATAAGTGTTGTTGTGCATGATTGCACTGAATACTCATAGAACAAGACACATCTCTAGATTTATCATAAATCATAAATCTCGTTGTGTGTGTGAATGGTGCACCATTCTAAAATTGGTGTAGGAAAGCACAACAAAGAGAATTGTTTTCATTTCTCCACATTTTTATATCTTCAATGCATGCTGAAATGTTCAGCATACATTGAAGGAGAAAAATGCATTTTCTCATTGTTTTTGTGCAGGAAGGTGTGTCTTCCTGCAGAAAAACAAACAGCACATGACACAGATATCCTTGCACTATGGTGCAAGGGTGCCTGTGTCACCACATTGCTGCAGTTTAAGCAGACGTGCAGACAGAAGCATCGGTTTGCAACATATTTATGTACATATGTTGCATCCCTGTGCTTCGGAAGTACTACAGCACACTGCAGTTAAAGAGGTTACTGTGTGATGCTGCAGCACTTCCTTATAGTTCTGCACTTTTACATTCACCATACGCTACTAATGCATCCATTCAGTCACTTACGTACTACACATACATCTAAACTAACACTAACAAAGAAATTTAGCTCTTTTTTTAAACCAGGAAAGTTAGTTCTTACAAGAACTTTCTATTTTCTTCTTTTATAATTTTTTTTGGGTTTTCTGAACAATTTTTAAATATTTTGGGTTTTTCTGAAAAAAAAAAACAGGAGAAACCAAACAATGAACTTCAGGGAACAATAAAAAAAACAAAAAAAAAACTAGCAAATGTGACTTTCTTGCCAGCGGCAGATCAGTGTCATGCCCCATGGCCCTGCCCCCAAGACGTTTCTAGTATTTAAGGAACATAGGAGCGATCAAACGCCGCTTAGCGTTCTAGCTCCAAGCCCCATTTCCGTCCTTTATTCTGTTGCCTGATTTCCGCGTTGGTGGTTCCTGTTTCCGGTGACGTCCGTACCGTCGTTGACGGGTGCTGTTGGCTGCGGTGTTCCCGGTTTGGCGTGTCTTCGCCGCGATTACTCCTGTTGGTTAAAGCGACTGCCTTTGTCTTCCAGGATACCTTATCCCGTGTGCTGCAAACTTCCTGGAACGCGTAGGAGTCTGGTTTGAAGTTCCCCTGCTATATTCCCTAAACCTGGCGCCCCTCCTCACAGTCAGTCTAATGTCCCGTAGTGTGGCCACGAGTTGAGGTTCCCCTGTTGTATTCCTTACTTGGTCTCCCCGCTTCGTGGACAGATTATTTTCCCGTTTCTTGTCCCGGCACTGCTACTACTCTTTACCCTCTGACGAGAGGTTATCTCATTTCCCCCGTGTAATCCCTGTTCACTTATTCTTATTTAGGGATACTAGCGTGGACCACTGTGCAACCTTCATGTGACGGCGCATTACATCAGAATCACGGTAACAGCGCATAGCGCTGCATTATTATATATATGTATTGTTGGTAGTAGTTAAATGTGGAGATAATTAGCATGATTGAATTCCTTGGCAGATGATTACGATACCCTCTAGATGAACAAGCACGCTCCTCTATGTTAGTGAAACATAGGGAAGAATACAATCCTGCAACATTCACGGTCCTCCTGGAGACGTATGGGGTGAGCCTCGTGCATTCATAGTGTATGTTTTATCACATCATTGAGTTACTCACCTAACCCTTCTTCTTCTATCATAGTGGAACCTAGGGATTCATACAAGACCGCCACCATATACTACTAGCTGTGACCAAGATCCGTGGTAGGTGCCAAAGAGGGGGGTTGTTTCCACAGTAAGATTGTATGGTAAATACAGTGTATGATACGTTCTTTTATTTTGCAGCTGGGTATTCCCGCCACTATCCCTGACGTGGTTCAGCAACACAACCTGCTTTTTCCCCGCCTACCCTTGTTTTGTTTCCCTGTTTTCCCCTGACGTGTCATCTGTTACTCTAGAGTTTGATAGAGTCGGACGGCCGTAGGGGAAGACTGAGGACTCTTCTTCAGGTTCCTGACGCTCCTGTGGAACGTGACTGTCAATCGTAACAATCAGATCGATCGACTGCTCACCATAGCACAAAGTCTTATTGCACTTAGTGAAATTGAGGACGGATGTCCAAGGTTTGGGCTGATGGATGCACTCTTGATGTGCTCGGCTGCGAAGAGGTGGATGGCGCAGGAGTGTTTCTCATCCGTTTGCACTCTTGTCATGCAAGATTGTTTGGATGAAGGCTCCTCAGGTGCTTCATCAATATTGCCGTGCCGCACGAGTATTTCTTGTTAGGATCCCCTCATTACAGCACTCTTTTGCAAATCTTGCACGTGACCAAGGTGGCATTGGTCTTATTCTGCCCCTCGGGAAAAGTAAAAAATGTCCACACCACTGAAGAAAAACGTTCTTTGGGTGGTGCCTCCGCCAAAAATTCATCCTCAGAAGTATGAGGTGATGGAGGTGATGCCTGCTGCCCTTAAGCCATTTTTGGTTGAAAAAAGTTAGAGCTAAGTGTAAACTTAGTCTTAAAAAATCTTCTTCTCTCCAAAGAGTTGGTGCTCTAAAGAAGGTCAAAGAAGAATGATTGAAATGGGTGGGGTCTTTCAATAGTTAGAAGAGGAAGTGTAATGAACCAATCAAATCTCTTTTTTTGCAGATCACATGGGATCCGCGCACCCTGCGCTTACGCAGCACGCACCCAGCGCGCATCCGCGAAATTGAATTAAAAAAAATTATAGGATTAGATGTAAAAATATATTAGTTTTAAGACTAGTTTAGAGTTTGTCTTCAATTAATATTCACATGAAATACATATGTATGTTTTTTTAAATGTTAAATATTTCGCGGGATCCGCGCACCTACCGCGTCATAGACACAGATGACGCATCGTGGAAGCGCGTAAACGTCGCGTTACATACATCGAACGTGTCGCGTATACGCTGGGAGTCGCGTGCCGGTCGCATTGCGATCGCGCACTAAACACGTACCCAACGCATACCATGCGCAGATGCTATCGCGTAGGGATCGGGAACAGTGCGCTTAGGGTGCGCGGATCCAAAAACATTGAAAAAAATATATAAAATAAAGTTTTGCAGATATAGTTAAAAAAATATTTTGAAAATATAAAAAAATATGTCTGAAAAACCCATTAAGTTCAAATAATATTTTTTCAATTAATTCTTTTAAAAATTAAAACATAAGTTTAGAAAATGGTGATTAAAAAGTATTTTAAAAAAAATGTAATTAATGAAATTGACACTGAATTTGAAAAATATACAAATCCAATCAAAATCATTAAACATGACATCTTCAGAGATAAGTTATAGATAGGAATTAGCATTTAAAAAACCTTTGAAATTCACAGAAAAACCATAGGTTTCATGCACGTTATAGTTAGGAATTGGCATTTAAAAAACCTTAGAAATTCACTGAAAAAAACATAGGTTTCAGGGGTGTTATAGTTAGCTGGACATTTCCCTCATGCAAAACCCTAAAAATTCCCCTCTTATAGTTAGTTCAGCTAACTATAACTCGCGCCCCCGCAATGCACTGCTGATGACGTCACATATTACATCACTCATGACATGGTCAGTGACATCACTGATGACGTTATCCATGTGATAAATTACTGCATCTTCTGACACCCTAATTTAACCGTTGATACACCAACTCAAAATTTCAGACATCCATTCTCAAAACCATAGATACTCCAATACCAATAACTACATACCCACTTATTAACTCTTAGGTCTACATACACCCCCACTCATTCACCTGTACAGCCACTCATACTTACAGTCACTCTGTACAAGACTATCATATGCATTTATACACCTACATAGACACTCACACACCACCAATCATCCATAGAGGTACTCTCACACCTAGTCAGTCATGCAAATAATTAATTACACTCCCATTTACTCACCTATGCAGTTATACACACTCAAGTTCACTTACTCCTAAAAATAGTACCACATTCTTACGCTCTTATACAATCATTGATACAAGCACACACTCATCCATACAGCCACTCTCACAATCACACACTCTCACATATACCCACTTATATACTCTTACACACATATATACTGCCTTTCACATATGTAGTTAGTCACAAATGTATCACTGATATATACATTCAATCCCTAACACACCCATACATGCACTCACTCAACTATACAGTTCATCACAGATGCACTCTTAAAAACATGCACCTATAGAATAACCCACTCACACATCTATGCACAGAGTCACACACACCCTACCCACACAAACACTCAGGCACCCATACAGATACTCAGACAACCAATCAATAACCCATATAGACACTCATATAGCTATTCACAAAACCATGCTGCCACTTATACACCAACAGACAGAAACATACAGACATTCACACAGTTTAGTCACTAGTCTGCAGTAAGATACATTTAATGACTCACTTATAGAGTCAGTTACGCACCTAGAAAATCATCCATTCACACACTTGTACAGCCACTCATTCTTCCACAGGCCTTTCACTATAAATATATTAAACTTTACAGAAACACACAGTCACTAGATGACGTCATCAGTGACGTCATCAGTGATGTCATGAGTGATGTCATGAGTGATGTCACTGACCATGTCATGAGTGATGTAATATGTGACGTCTTCAGCAGTGCATTGCGGGGGCGCGAGTTATAGTTAGCTGAACTAACTATAACAGGGGAATTTCTAGGGTTTTGTATGAGGGAAATGTCCAGCTAACTATAACCCCTGAAACCTATGGTTTTTACAGTGAATTTCTAAGGTTTTTTAAATGCCAATTCCTAACTATAACACCCCTGAAACCTTTGGTTTTTTCAGTGAATTTCAAAGGTTTTTTAAATGCTAATTCCTATCTATAACGTGCATGAAACCTATGTTTTTTTCAGTGAATATATATATATATATCTATATATATATATATATAGATATCTATATACACACACACACATCAGGCTCAAGTTTTCCCTCGCGCAGCAAAGCAATAGACCACACTCGAGGTAGAAGTGGATTATACGGTATTTATTGTCGTATGTAAACAAGCAGGACGCAAAAAATGAATGGGCAATGAGTACAGAGGTAGTTTGTGCACAATTATTTACAGTGATTCAGAAATGCTGATTTTCTTAAATTATTATGGCTTCTATCAAAAAAATGAGTCATGCTATTTACACTGTGCTAATAAAGTTCAACTAAAGAAATTTCATATTTCAGTTGTATCTACACCAAATTGTCAGAAAAATTAAATAAATTAATTATAGAGCAGTAAGCATCTTTCACATATTAATTCTATATGACATTTCATCACGATACAATGGTATCTAATGTATTCAACCTCTTCATAGGATTTGTCCTTTGAATTTATAAAGAGGGAAGAAAAGTACATTGTAATAATTGATCTAAGCCTTATTTAAACAATCCTAATTTGCTACTTAAACCTAAGAAATGTGTTGATTCGTTAATTTCATAATGTTAATATTTCATTCTTAACAGAAAATATTCAGTTAAATCAATCATATCCTGGATGGACTGAAATAGGGTGGTGCTTGATAAGAAAAACTCCTATATACGGATCTACAAAAATAGCAGAAGCTGGTGGGGTGAGTAGATTGGAATTACAGATTATCAAGATGAATGAGTGTCACGGGGACCACCCGGACTCCGTACTGGAAGGAGGAGAATGGTGGTCCCCTCCAGAACTGACCAGTGACTTGTTTTGTGTCCCTCAGGACGACCCGTGGCCAGCCGAGACTTCAGACAGCACTAGCACGGAACACTGTGCCTTTAATTGGGACGTCTTCCAGGATAGCCCCGCCTTCTACTCCACCGTAGACGGCCGGTCGCCAATAAGAACCCGGGAGGAGAAGACAGTGGCGTGTGACGACACTGGAGGACGGAAGGAGACAGAGCATGACGGTGAACCGGAGGAGGAAGACGGGACAGAGCGAAACGAAGGACTGAAGAGGAGCAGAGAACGCGAGGAGGAACGGAGGCCGGAGGCAGGAGACCGCGGCATTCACGCTCCGCCGAGCCACGCCC
This sequence comes from Triturus cristatus, assembly GCF_964204655.1. Taxonomy (NCBI): domain Eukaryota; kingdom Metazoa; phylum Chordata; class Amphibia; order Caudata; family Salamandridae; genus Triturus; species Triturus cristatus. Next base: position 938,363,355 of record NC_140594.1, on the reverse strand, counting down.
CAGGAGGAGGTGCGTGGCTATCCCAGGTACGGGATCGCTTCACGGGTTGGGTCGGGAGGCGGGAGAGGAGAGCGCGCCACTGAACGCCGCCGCTTGCCGCCGTACCTAGAGCAGCACGTCCTTCCTTTCACTCACCCCCCTTCACAACCGTTCGTTGAAGAGCACCTTATCACCAGTGTGTTACCCTCACTCCCTTCCCTTACATATCCTGATAATCAGGACACTCGTTCCTAACCAGCCACCTCTCCTTCTTTGTTTCCATTGGCACGGCGAGAGCCCTCCTTACCGGAAGCCGGGAGAAGTAAGAAGAGGGACGCTAGCCCAGGAGGTCCACGAACACCGCCCGACCCTGACGTCCTACCACCGAGGGAGACAACATTGCACCCTTTATTGTGAACTTTCAATAAAACACCTGACCCCATCCTCCCGTGTTCGTGTCCTCTGTGCGACCCGCTTACAGTGGTGGAGAATGCGGGCATAGAGGACCCATCTGTACTCGGAAGATGGAGGCGTTGATTCAACACCTGATCAAGGGACAGGAGAAGTTGGAATGGGCCGTGGAACGGCAGATGACCTCCGCCAGTGCGGATCGGGAGGTCTTTAAGGATACCATTGCCGCACAGTTGGAGGGGCTACATAAAGCGGTAGCCGATCCCCTCGTCGGCTCCGGACTCGCAACAAGGCCCAGTCACCCCACCCCAGCCGGGATATCCTTGCAGAAATACGTGGCTGGGGATGACCCGGATGCTTTTCTAACGAATTTTGAGAGGGTCGCCAGGGCATGCAGCTGGCCGCTGGAGAAATGGCCCTTCTTTCTGGCCCCTCTCCTGACTGGAGAGGCCCAAGCAGCCTATCAGGTGGCAAACGCTACCGGAGACGCTCCCTATGGTTTCATCAAGAGCCTCATATTGGACCATCTGGGCCTTGATGCGGAGGCCTACCGTGTTCGATTCAGAAGGGAGAAAGGGGCGCCCGGGGAAAACCCAAAGACCTTGTACTTCCGGCTTAAGATGGCGGCCGACAAGTGGCTGAGCCTGGGTACCAGCACAAAGGAGGAGATCATGGAGAAGATCTACCTAGAACAGTACCTGGATGCTTTACCCTATCACACCCAAAGGTGGCTGCGGCAGCATACGCACCTTACCGCTGAACAGGCGGTAGAGATGGCCACGATGTTCTCCAGGGCCCAACCAAAGGGGTATGTAGGGGAACAAGAGAGACAGAGAACCCCGGCCCTACGCTCGGATAAGAAACCCAGAATCCTGGAGCAACCAAAGGTCCGGCCCCAGCGGTATGAAGCCCCCGTCCTGAAGGGCCCACAGTGTTTCGACTGCGGAGAGTGGGGACATATCGCCCGAGCCTGCCCCAAGAAACGACACACAGAGGAGCCCATGGAAGTGGGATACGTGCCCAAATCGATCCTCTACACTGCTGAAATGGGGTCCGCATATCACGTCCAGGTACAGGTAAACGGGACCCCCCTCCAGGCCCTCCTAGATTCAGGGTGTAGGCAATCGGTTGTCCAAAGTATGTGGGTGTCCCCGGAGCAGATAGTACCGGACTCATCGGTCCACATTCGCTGCGTCCATGGGGATGTCAAACCTTACCCCGTGGCCGACATTCCAGTAATTCATCCCTCGGGGGTCCGTCGCCCGGTACGAGTTGGGGTCCTTGATAACCTGCCGGAGGACCTCATTATTGGAACCGACAACCCAGCGTTCCAGGATATGTTTCGCCTCGCCTTAGGCGAGTTCCAGGGGGGGAGGACGCCCCAAGGCAAGAGGGTCCCCACAGCGCCTGCCCTGATAACCCCCACCCCCTGGGTGTTGGACCGCAGCTTTCGGTTCGCCCAAGCCAACGACACTACACTCTTTAATGCCTGGGAACAAGCTCACAGTGCGCCTGAACGAGGTCCCTATACCTATCCCCGCTTCCTGATAACCAACGATTTGCTATATCGTCAGGGAGGTCCCTCTGAGCCCCATCAGCTATTGGTACCCCTATCCTTCAGGGAGCAGATTCTGTTTTTTGCCCATACCCACCTCACGGCAGGACATTCAGGCTCGGAGAAAACCACGAAAAACATTCTCCGACACTTCTACTGGCCTGGCATCTATAAGGATACCAAAGACCACTGTCAGACCTGTTCGGTCTGCCAACGGAGGAACACACGAGTACCACCAGCCGTTCCCCTTCAGCCTCTCCCGGTGATTGGAACCCCGTACGAAAGAGTTGGGATGGACCTCATAGGGCCCTTGCCTCGAACAAAAAGGGGTCACACGTTTGTCCTAGTGGTGGTTGACTACGCCACTAGGTTCCCAGAGGCTTTCCCTTTAGGATCACCCACAACCCGTAACATCGCAGACCGCTTTCTGGAGCTGTTTTCAAGAGTCGGTTTCCCGAAAGAAATTCTCACGGACCAGGGGACCCCGTTTGTGTCTCGCCTAATGAAGGAAGTGTGTCGACTGCTCGACGTCCGTCAGATAAAAACATCAGTATACCACCCGCAGACGGACGGGTTGGTGGAGCGCTACAACGGGACCCTCAAGACCACTCTCAAGAAGATGCTCAGCGTAGAAGGAAGAGAGTGGGACCAGCTACTGCCACTGGCTTTGTACGTCATCAGAAGCCAGGTTCAAAGCAGCCTCGGTTGCTCGTCTTTCGAGATGCTTTATGGTCGTCAGCCCAGAAGCCTAATGGACATGACGAAAGAAGCCTGGGAAAACGAAGAGAAGGTGGAGACCCAAGAGATGCTGGAATACACCCAAAGTCTACAATCCAAACTGGGGAAGCTTCGTGATTTAGCCTATTCCAACCTGGAGAAACAGCAAGGAAAACAGGCGTCTTTCTACAATAGAGGGAAGAAATGGAGAACTTTGGCTGTCAATGACTGGGCGTTAGTGATGCTACCGATCGCCTCCCAGAAATTCCAGAAAGAGTGGAAGGATCCATATAAAGTTATTGAGACCATAGGGAAAACCACCTACAAATTGCAAATCACACCCCGGAGGACCCAAGTGTGCCATATTAACATGCTGAAGAAGTGGATAGGGCCACCCCCCCGGACCACCAGCCTAACGGTACCCACGCAACAGAAACATTCGGAGACTCTTCACCAGCTGGTCATCAACAACGAGATAGGCACAGACAAGGCCAACGACTTGAGGGAAATATTACAGCTCCACGCCTCGCTCTTTTCCAACATTCCTGGAAGGACTCACCTGACAGAACACCGTATCGAAACCAAGCCCGGGGCGATCATCAAACAAAGGCCATATCGAATCCCCGCCGCTCGTAGAGAAGCGATACGACAAGAGGTCCAGGATATGTTGCAACTGGGGGTGATACGTCCCTCCCGCAGTGAGTGGTCGTCGCCAATTGTGATGGTGCCAAAACCGGACGGAAGCGTCCGCTTCTGTATGGATTTCAAGGCTCTCAACACCATCTCAACCTTCGACGCCTACCCCATGCCTCGAATAGATGAGTTAATTGAGAAGTTGGGAGAAGCCGTCTACATCACCACACTAGACTTAACCAAGGGGTACTGGCAGGTACCCTTAAGGGAAGAAGACCGCAAGAAGACCGCATTTTCCACCCCGGACGGCCTCTACGAATTTACGGTCCTTCCCTTTGGCCTCCATGGGGCCCCGGCCACCTTTCAGCGCCTAATGAATCACGTTCTACGGGAACATCAGCCCTATTCATCAGCCTATCTAGATGATATCGTGGTCTTTAGCCCTGATTGGACAACGCACCTACAACATCTCCGAACTATCTTCAACGCCTTGCGTGAGGCTGGGTTACACGTCAACGCCAAGAAGTCGAGGATCGCCTTCCAGAAAGTGAACTATCTGGGTTATGTACTGGGTCATGGTCTCATAGCCCCCCAGACCGAGAAGGTGAAGGCGATTCACAACACCCCTTTCCCCTCTACAAAAAAAGAGATGAGGGCGTTCTTAGGCCTGATCGGCTACTATAGGCGATTCATTCCTAACTTTTCTGAGCAGGCTGCCCCCTTAACTGACACCCTTCTGAAGAACGTAAAACCCCATGTCTTCCAAACTCCCTCCCCCGAAATGAGAGAAGCCTTTCGGACCTTGAAAGACATAATCACCTCCAGCCCTGTGTTGTCCTCTCCTGATTTTACCAGGCCATTCATCCTACATACGGACGCCTCTAATCATGGCCTGGGGGCAGTCCTGTCCCAGATAGCGGCCGATGGTATTGAGCACCCCCTACTCTACATCAGTCGCAAACTATTCCCCAGGGAAATGAAATACCCCACAATTGAGCGGGAATGCCTCGCTATTAGATGGGCCGTAGACAAGCTCAGATATTACCTGGAGGGGAGGCACTTCACCTTATATACCGATCACGCCCCTCTACAATGGATGAGCCAGAACATCTCGAACAACCCCAGGGTGCTTCGCTGGTTTCTCACCCTCCAGCCCTTTTCTTTCACCTTAAAACATAGGAAGGGGGCTGAAAACGCTAGCGCTGACTATCTCTCTCGGACTTCCCCTCTCCCCGAGCGGGAGAATCCAGGGGTGGAGGAGTGTCACGGGGACCACCCGGACTCCGTACTGGAAGGAGGAGAATGGTGGTCCCCTCCAGAACTGACCAGTGACTTGTTTTGTGTCCCTCAGGACGACCCGTGGCCAGCCGAGACTTCAGACAGCACTAGCACGGAACACTGTGCCTTTAATTGGGACGTCTTCCAGGATAGCCCCGCCTTCTACTCCACCGTAGACGGCCGGTCGCCAATAAGAACCCGGGAGGAGAAGACAGTGGCGTGTGACGACAACGGAGGACGGAAGGAGACAGAGCATGACGGTGAACCGGAGGAGGAAGACGGGACAGAGCGAAACGAAGGACTGAAGAGGAGCAGAGAACGCGAGGAGGAACGGAGGCCGGAGGCAGGAGACCGCGGCATTCACGCTCCGCCGAGCCACGCCCCAGGAGGAGGTGCGTGGCTATCCCAGGTACGGGATCGCTTCACGGGTTGGGTCGGGAGGCGGGAGAGGAGAGCGCGCCACTGAACGCCGCCGCTTGCCGCCGTACCTAGAGCAGCACGTCCTTCCTTTCACTCACCCCCCTTCACAACCGTTCGTTGAAGAGCACCTTATCACCAGTGTGTTACCCTCACTCCCTTCCCTTACATATCCTGATAATCAGGACACTCGTTCCTAACCAGCCACCTCTCCTTCTTTGTTTCCATTGGCACGGCGAGAGCCCTCCTTACCGGAAGCCGGGAGAAGTAAGAAGAGGGACGCTAGCCCAGGAGGTCCACGAACACCGCCCGACCCTGACGTCCTACCACCGAGGGAGACAACATCGCACCCTTTATTGTGAACTTTCAATAAAACACCTGACCCCATCCTCCCGTGTTCGTGTCCTCTGTGCGACCCGCTTACAATGAGTTAGCCCAAATGAATTGCTATTTCCTCTTCTATATTAAAGCCAGATGGATTCTTAGTTTGTAATTCGATTATATATCTAGATTCCAATTTACTTAGGTGAATCTCTCCATCTCCCCCACGCTCTTTAACTGGGACATGGACCAGACAGAAGAATCTGAGCAGATTTCAATTACTCTGCTGTAGGTCAGCAAAATGCATCGCAACCAGATAAGTTGGGTCCTTATGTTCCATTGCCCTCGCGTGTTCAAGTATTCTGCGTTTTGTTGGGTGTATTGTGCTGCCGATATACTGTAAATTACAGGGGCACACTAAACAATATACACAGTATGGCGTTGTACGTCAGGAATTTAGTAATTTTCTTTCGATCAGACATTCCTGGTATCTGGTATGTCAACACTTTGGTACTGTTTTTGCATGCTTTACATCTATTACATGGAAAAACCCAGTTAAGTTGCCTAGCCTGGGATTGCGTGGTATTGGTTCATAGGGCCTTGGACTAAGAGGTCTTTCAATGAGTGACTACGCTTATATGTTGTGCTGGGATGATCTGGTATGTCATTTCCTATGATGATATCAGATTTCAAAATATGACAATTACGTGATAGAATGTGTTGCAGTCTGAGTCCCTAGTGTAAGTGGTTATAAAACGAAAGGTATTCTTTACACCTTAAACGGGTTTTACTTTATCTTTTAGAAGACATAATCTGGGGATCTTGATGACCTTTTCAAGATTCTTCTGTGAAAGTTGACTTGTATATCCTCTTACTTTAAACCTTTCAATGGACTCATGGGCTTCTATTAAGAAATCTTCATCTCTTGAGCAGTTTCTTTTAAGTCTTAAAAATAGTATCCGTATGGTTAATTACTAAGAGATTTAGGATGACTGCTATTGGCTTCTAAAATAGAGTTCCCGGCTGTGGAGATATATATATATGTGCATATGTGTGTGTAGAGAGAGGTATAGAGTAGTAGAGAGAGGCAGAGAGAGAGGTAGAGCAAGAGGTAATGCGAGAGGTAGAGAGAGGTGAGAGGTAAGAGTTAGAGAGTGAGTAGTAGAGCGTGAGTAGTAGAGCGTAGAGTGAGTAGTAGAGAATAAGAGAGTGAGTAGTACAGAGTGAGTAGTAGAGAGTGAGTAGTAGAGAGTGAGTAGTAGAGAGTAAAGAGTAGTAGAGTGGTAGAGAGTGAGTAGTAGAGAGTGAGTAGTAGAGAGTGAGTAGTAGAGAGTAAAGAGTAGTAGAGTGGTAGAGAGTGAGTAGTAGAGAGTGAGTAGTAGAGAGTGAGAAGTAGAGAGTTATTAGTAGAGAGTGAGAAGTAGAGAGTTAGTAGTAGAGAGTGAGTAGTAGAGAGTGAGTAGTAGAGAGTGAATAGTAGAGTGAGCAGTAGAGAGTAGTAGAGTGAATAGTAGAGTGAGTAGTAGAGAGTAGTAGCGAGTGAGTAGTAGAGAGAGTGTAGTAGAGTGAGTATTAGAGAGTGACTAGAGAGTAGAGTAGTAGAGAGTGAGTAGTAGAGGGTGAGTAGTAGAGTGAATAGTAGAGAGTAGTAGAAAGTACTGGGGCGAATGTATGACATTGTTCTGCATTCTGTCCATCAATTGTTCTTTTTGCATTTGACAAAATACTAGGACACCGGGATTGTAAATTTATCCTCTGAGCTCAACAGGTCATCCAGTAATCTCATCCTCCTCCTATGGGTACATTATTATCGATACATACTAATCCAGGTACAGTCCTTCTCAGGGAAGCCTAAATAAACACGCGCTATATAAATCTACACAAAAAATAAAAAGACAACTTGTATTAAGTAAGCCAGAGTAAAGTTGGAGATCACTTGAAGCATGCGCGCTAAGTGCAGAGTGGAAAGGGCTTGGCAGGAAGTCGCCAGTGCTTCTGGTCTGCCGTCACGTGACATCATGTTTGTGGGGGCAGTGAGGCCATCGTTGGCTAAGTTCAAACCACTCGCGGTGTGCTGTCTGCATGTCACTTCTGCCAGGTGTGTGCCCCCCTAGAACTGTGAGCAGATGCTCCCCTGTGCACAGTCGCAGCATGGCCTAAGAAGCCGCCACCCTCAGAGAACGTTTTTGCTTTCATCCCTACGCTCTCTAAACTTAGCCCTTGCACCCAACCATTCCTGTTTTAACTTATTTTGCACCCGTAGGTTAGTCTTTTCTGCGGTGTTCCATCTTTCTCAGGTCATCAATATCAGCGTCATTGATCTTAGTTTAAAACATCTGTTGTTTTACAGTGGTTAAATGCACAATATAGTTTTAGGCTTCAGAGAGCCGCGTAAAAGGCTAGAGGGTGTCGATCAGACGCCAGAACGATCTTTATCTGTAAATCATAAACACTTTAGGTTCAGAGAAAAAAAGTTTAAATAAACAAAATGTTTTCACTTCTCCCACCTTGTTAATAAAGTGACTGTAAATCCGTTTACATACATGTAAAGACAGTCTCTCTCTCTCTACAAAACTCGCAAACTGCCCCCCCCTCACCCATCACCATCCATGTATTCGAAAAGTACACTGTTATGGTGCCTCAGTGGCGTGAATGTCTGAGAAATCATTACTTGTACATACAGTGCCTTTGCTTCACTTGTATTTCTAGGCGCCTTAAATACCAGCTGTTATTATTACCCGTTCTGGCGGTACTCAGTTTAGCAGACATGGAAGGCTGCGCTGGCCTTGCTGTGTGTCAAACTTATGATGATCCTCAGATGCGGGCGACTGTTAACTCACTGAGCATCACGTACACCAGAAGAGGTCCAAGCAGCCTTGAAAGGAAATAACTAAAAGTGTGACCCTGTTAACGTTATCATTCCTACTAGATAGCTTTTGTTATTGCATTTTTTAAAATAATTTGCTGATCATATACATTGATACATTTCACTTCACAAAAGACAGGACGAGGAACAGAGACTGCTTAGAAGTCCTTGTGAATCATAAATGGTGCTCAGGTAAAGCGCTCTCCAATACCTCCGCGTCGAGTTCACGCTATATAAATTGGCAAAAAAAACAAGCGCGCAGGCTAAAAGTAAAAAAAAAAAGTGTCGGCAAAAGGGAAAGCGTTTCACTTGCGGGAGCGAGCGGCGCCATGAGCGATAATTGCTACCATATGGCGCAGCTCGCTCCCACAAGTAAATCGCCAAATGTGCACGCGTTGCCATTGAAGGCAATGGAACGAGTGCATGTTTTTGGCTGAAAAGCTGAAGCGATTGCTAAAGGTCTTTTGCCTATGCAGCGCATGCGCACTGCTAGGCGAGACATAAAAAATGTTCAAGAAGAAAGGATACTAAAAGGATATTATGTAGATTTGAGGCCTGTAATAGTTACTTGCCTAGTGGACTCTGTAGTTAATGAATGTAGAAATAATTTTCATTGTGAGCCCTACTGAGTGCAGTGTAGGTGTATGATGAAAAGATGAAATAAGTATAGAATACATTGATGAAGTTTTGTATTTTCTGAGTACAATCTTGTTAGAAATGAGCATTTCAAATTGGAATTGTGAGCTGTACTGCCTGTAGTGTAGACTGCTATTCCATGTTAGTTTGCATTTGAAGATTAATTTGGTCATTGTAGTAAAGCTATAACTGATATAAAAAAAATACATTCTTGAAGCGAGGATACTAAAAGGATAATATGTAGGGTGTAGGACTGTGATAGTTAGTTGCCTACTGGAGTCTGTAGTTGCATATGGAAATACCCCTCATTGATCAAAGGGAGTGTGGGGCTGTGGTCTCTGCCACAGACTTGGAATGACTGCTATTCAGGACTCAGGACACAGTTAGACATGTGGGATCGGCTTGTGTTCAACAGAGTTATTGGCACCACGTGTTCCTGCCGTTGCATATGGAAATATGCCTAACTAATCAGAGGGAGTATGCTGCTGTGGTTGCTGCCATGGACTTGGGGTCACTGCCATTCAGGACTCAGGACACAGTTCCACATGTGGGATTGTTCAGCTTGTGTTGAACAGTTATTGGCACCATGTGTCGCCTCTGTTGCATATGGAAATATGCCTCACTGATCGAAGGAAGTCTGGTGCTGTGGTTGTCTCACGGAGTTAGGGTCACTACCATTCAGGACTTAGGACACAGTTCCACATGTGGGATTGGCTTGTGTTGAAGACGGTTAGTGGCACCATTTGTCGCCGGTCTTCCACAGTGTAGGCCAGAGGCAGCGGTGAGCAAGGGCCCACAGCTACGTGCATACGTTGGTGGCGCCACCGGCCTGCGTAGTGCAGGTTCAGTGGCACCATGTGTCGCCGGCCTTCCATATGGAAATACCCCTCACTGATCGAAGGGAGTCTGCCCTGAGTCCTGAATTGCAGCGACCATAGCACCACACTTAAACATGTGGGATCGCCTTGTGTTGAAGACGGTTAGTGGTATCATTTGTTGCAGGTCTCCCACAGTGTAGGGCAGAGGTAGTGGTGAGCTAGGGTCCACAGCCACGTGCATATGTTGGTGACCCAAACAAACCTTGCATAGTACAGGTTCAGTGGCATCCCGTGTCGCCGGTCTTCCATGTGGAAATACCCCTCGATGATCGAAGGGAGTGTGGTGCTGTGGTTGCTGCCATTGAGGACTCAGGACTCAGTTACACATGTGGGATCAGCTTGTGTTGAACAGGGTTAGTTGGCACCACGTGTTGCCGGTCTTCCACAGTGTAGGCCGGAGGCAGCGGTCAGCAAAGGCCCACAGGCAGGTGACGTTGACTTGAGCTGCACAGATTGGGAGCATGTGGTCTTCTTAACCCATTATACTATTTTACACAATTTGAGTCGCTACTAATCTTGAATTGTGAACCGTGTAACCCCAGTGTAGGGCGGAGGCAGCGGTCAGGATGGGTGCACAGCTACATGGCAATGATTTATGGTGCAGTGAGTTAGTAGCACCTGAAGCACACAGCATGTGCGCACCGTGCAATGATGCGTGGTCTGGGTGGGCCGCACTGGAAGCAAAGTGTCTTGCGAACTGGACTGCGACATCTGCAATTGCCACTGCATCTGAATTGTGAGCGCTGCTGTCCGCAGTGTAGATCGAAGGCAGTAGTCGGTACAGACATAAGTCTGCAGTGTTGTGCCGCTGGGTTCACAGGGGGCCTGTGTCAAGGAGGCCCGTGGGTATGGCGGCAGCCATGTGCCAGTGTGAGGGCTGCCGCTGTGACAGACTTGTTGGTCTTCCCTCAAGTGAACCACGCCTGGGGCTTGGCCTATTTATTCATACTGCTACGCTTGAGTGGCATACGTTGGAGCAGCCCACTCCGCTTCCAGGGGGGGACAACACAGCTATATGACCGAGATCTTCCCCACTGCCTGAGGTAACATGGTTGCCTCCACTGTGCACTGCACTAAAAGTATCAACAGTATATCTCCACATGGAGAGGTTTCTGGTTTGCATAGTGAGGTCTGTGCAGCACATCAGCGTTACACTTGGCATTGTGTGCTTTATTGTTGAAGGGTGACTTGTCTCCTTAATATATAGGTGGTTGCCACATCTCCCAATATTCAGCTATTGTGTGGCTGAGGGGCATGGTGTTTTGGGAAGGTCCGTTGTACTGTTTTGCGCTGCCTTGGTGGTAGTAAGGGGGTGGTGCGGGGGGGAGGTTCTGGTGGTGGTGGCGCTAGGTGTTGTGGTCTTGCTGCGTGTTGGACCTGCATGATCAGTAGCTTTAACATGTGTTGGTCTTTAGATGTGGCTGTGAGTTGGGTCCAATTCACGGAGTAGATAGTCGACCTCCTTACACCAGTTAAAGGTTGATGTTAATTTGTTACTGCTAACTCAGCTTATCGCCTGCTTTTTGGATCGCATTGCAGATTTGACTGGTCGTTGAAATTATGGGGAAGTGGTGTTTGTGTTTTTTTTGCACGGGAACACCTACTTTGCATTTCATTACCGTTAGTTGTGGCTCTCGTTTGTGGCGATTTTGTTGGCGTAAGGTATCGATGGAAGATAGGTAAGATTTGCAGTTTTCACCAAGTTGAGAATGGGTTGATAATTAAAAAAACACATAAAAAAGATAGGTTTAACGAACATTATAATTAGAAATTAGCATTTAAAAAACCTTTGAAATTCACAGAAAAAACCATATGTTTCAGGCACGTTATAGTCCGAAATTAGCAATTAAAAAACCTTTGAAATTCAGAGAAAAAAACATAGGTTTCAGGCACGTTATAGTCTGAAATTAGCATTTAAAAACCTTTGAAATTCACAGAAAAAGCATAGGTTTCAGGGACATTATAGTTAGGAATTAGCATTTATAAAAACCTTTATAACATCGCTGAAACCTATGGTTTTTTCAGTGAATTTCAAAGGTTTTTAAATGCTAATTTCAGACTATAACGTGCCTGAAACCTATGTTTTTTTCTCTGAATTTCAGTTAGTTGTACATTTCACTCATAAAAAACCATAGAAATTCCCCTGTTATAGTTAGTTGAGCTAACTATAACTCGCGCCCCCGCAATGCACTGCTGATGATGTCACATATTACATCATTCATGACATGGTCAGTGACATCACTGATGACATCATCCAAGTCAAAATCTGATACACCTTATCAGACCCTAATATAACACTTGATACACCCACTCTAAAATATAGACTATAATTTTTGAAACCATGAACACACCAATAGCAGTTAGTGCATATCCACTCTCTAATTTGTAGGTCTACAAACATCCATTCATTCATTCACCCATATAGTCACTCATACATGCAGTCAGCCATCAATACAGCATTATCATATCCAGTCACATATCTATACAGACACTCACACACTGCCTCTCATTCATAGAGTTATTCACACACCTAGTGTCAGGAATCCCCGCCACGCAAGTCATAGTTTGCCCTGTGTGATTTGTCTACATCCATATGGTGGATGCATTAATCATATTGCAGTACCCTTATAAAAGCGCTTTAATCAATTTTTATATTTATTTTGGTTGTTTGTTTTCTGTTGCATGTGCCAATACTTTTTGTTTTCATTTGAAGCCTTGCCAATGCTTGTTTGGGCTTCAAGAATCAGAGGACACATGTATTTAAATTAGAGCTGCTCTTGGCAGTTGACACATGAGCACAGGCCCAAGGTCTGGGCTATAAATAGCTCTGAGCTCTTCCACTCCTTGCTTGGCTTTTTGTTCCAGTACTGAAAGGGGATTTCCCAGCTCTTTATCATCTGAAAAGGGTTTCCCCTGCAGAGCTTTGCCAGCTGATCACCTCTCCGTCTTCCAGCCAGCTCAGACTGAATTCAAAGGACATTCCAGGAAGTTGGGACTACGCCTGCAGTCAAGCTAAGTGATTCTAATCACCTTAATCCACTTAGCTCTTTCGGCTTGGGTGAACAGTGTTAAGCATTTGGACTCAAAGTGTTTTAGGACAATGCTCAAACAATTAATCTTGATTTTGGAGGCTTGTGGAAAGCACTTGGGCTCTAAATGTTGTTGATTTTGACATTGTCTAATTGTGCTGCTACACTCTGGGCTTATGTTCAGTGCTGGTAATTCTTGTTACAATAGGACAAATCATTTCTTTCTGTCATTAGAGAAGCTTGTTGCATGCATTTTAGCAGCATGTATGCAATTGTGTGTATTGTTTAATGCTAGATTCATGTATATCTTTTGAGTGATCACGGACACATTTATACAGGCGCTTGACGCTATTTTAGAAGCGCTTCATTTTGAGTTTGAAGGACAGCAAGAAAAGACTGGTTCATATTAAGGTGAGATTATTGCAAATTACAATACATTAACATTGCTAAGTGAATTTTCATGATCTAGAAAAACTAAGTCTTATGTAAATTCTGCTTTATGTTTATAGAAAAGAAACCCTATTTCATATTCGCATATTTTGAAGAGACAACTTGTTTGAAGCGTCAGAATACCAAGAAAGGTAATTTTGAGTGTTAGAATTTTAATGTGCAGTATTGCAGTTACACAAAAAACATGTAAGCGCAGGATGCCCTAAATCCCTAAAGGTATTTTATGAATGCATGAGTGTTTGGCCGTGTTAATGTTCCAGAACCTGGCAGGTCCAGACAACATCCTTATTTCTTGGTGAACACGCAAGGAGTAACAGTCTCTCTTTCTTCTTGTCTCTTCCCATATTCCCCTTCCCTCTTTGGACATCTGCCAGGGCTTCTGTTTTAGTCAGTAGCACTGAGAGGTGTACAAGAGGGGTTGAGGAACAAGCATCGTTCCTGCAGACAGACCTGGATTTCAGGTGAGTGGCTGGACTCACATCTTACACCTAGTCAGTAATGGAAATAACCAATCACACTTTCATTTACTCACCTGTACAGTTGTACACACACCGCGTCACTTATTTAAACATATACTAGCACATACTTACACTCTAATACAATAACTAATACAAGCACACACTGATCCATACAGGCACTCTCCCAATCACTCACTCTCACATATAGTCATTTATACAGTCCAACACTCATATATACTGCCTTTCACCTATGGAGTTACTCACACATGTGTAGTAGAGTAGGATCTGCTTCACGTTTCCCCCACTTTTTGCTGGTGTTTCACTGTTTTTCGACTTTAGTCTGGCTGGGACCCTGCTAATCAGGGCCCCAGCCTAGCTGATTCCTCTCTAAAATGATTCCATGTACTTTAGGTACAGTTCAGATTGGAGCTGAGGTACCCTTGTAAGCCCCTAGTATGTGGTATACTATATTCACAGGGCATAGGTACCCCAGAGGCCTACCAGGGGCTGAAGCATGTATTATGCCACCCATGGAAAGCCACCCAAAATGACACCACAGGTATGCTACTGCAGCCTGGGTCAGGTGGTGCAAGCACCCCTTACTGAAATATAGGTTTATATGTGGGTATATGGTGAGATATAGTGAACCTATAAGTCACTCCTATGGCATGCCTTATCGATCCTGAAGGCAGAGTGCTTGGTCCCTATGTGAGAGGGTGCCCCTGCATGAGCAGAACCCCTCTGCAGCGTTCGGAGACCCTTCTCTGATGCTGTTGGTAGTGCAGCCTGACCATATACTCTTAAGTGCATTATATCCAAACGGTGAATGCTAACTTTGGACTGGCTGCACGGAAACATGTCGTGTTTGGTGTCAAACACCTTGGAATCATACCCCCACACCTGTAACTGGTGTGGGAGCATGATCCCACCCTTCTAGAGGGAGAGACATGACCGCACTGGTATACCCAGTAGAAACTTAATAGAGCCCTGGCATCACAAAATGGATGCTGCAGCCACAGGCACGGGTCTGGCCTCCTGCTGCTGACCAAATATCCAGCAGCGGAGGCCTGGACAATAGGTTTCCTGTCACAGGGAGGTGTAACCACCTCCCAGACAGGCTTATGTGTATTGGGGCTGGATGGGAGCACTCTCTGAGTGCTTTGAAGTCCTGCACTGGGGGCACACCTGGTGTCCCTGTGCATAGTCCAGCTCACACCAGTTCAGGGGCTTGCAGCCCCTGCTCTGGCATGAAATTGGACAAAGGAAATGGGTGTGGCCACCCCTCTTTCCAGACCCTCCCATAGGTGGGTCCCCAGAGTTTGTACAACCCCCTACCTTAGTATAAGTATGGGACCCCTGTCCTTAGGACTTTAGATTACCCTGGACGAAACTCTGATGCTGAATCCTGGACCTTCAACGCTCTGCTCAAGACCAGAGGACTGAAGAAATCTCCCTTGGGGTCAAGGAGTGACTCCCCTGCATGGCAGGCACCAATGAAGTAATTTGTTGGTCTGCATCATCGAAGCTCCCACCGGACTCTGAATTATTTGCAGCCTAGGAAGAGGATTTCCAGACATATCAGAGGCTGACCCGTGTCCCCAGCAAAGCAGACACCCGCAGCCCCTGTGAGTAGTGTGTAACTGGAACTCCTGTTCCCCGTGCATTTCTGCAAGTGCATTGGCTTCCTGATGTCTTTTGAAGTCGTGCTTGGGCTGACTTATAGCCCCCACCTCGAGCACTGAATCCATCAAAGATTGTCAGGCTGGTCAGTCCGAGTGACCCGTGGGCCACCATTTTGGGTTTAGTCTTGAGGTCCCTTTGCGATCCGTGGTCCGTTGACTGGTGAGTTCCTGAGGGGGCAACTTTGCATTTCCTTGGGCTTTTCTGGTTGCTCCACACATGTCCTGACTCCCATCCAAGTGGTGAGTCAAACAGACCTTGCTGGTCTGCACCGAAGCATTTTTCTTGTTTCTGTGTGGGTTGCTGTTGCCAAGGCTTGTTGAGTCCAATCTGGGCACCGAAGCTGCAACACTCGACATCCTTTACGGGACAGCTCAAATCCAGCACCTGGTTGTCCTCGACATCTCCTGGTCCTCGTGGCTGAAGAGTCAAGCTTCACCTCTGTCACCTGAAATCACCCGACATCGGTGGGCATCTGCTCATCGCCTTCCTGGTCTTTGGCAAGTGACCCAGACTCTGTCCCCTCTGCTTTCAGGTTCTTCTCCTCTTTGATCCAGGCTTGGATCTTTTCGGACACTTTGCATCTTGACGGCAGCAGCACTTCTTCGCCAGCTCCCATTGAAATAGACGACGCGACCCGACACCAAAAGACACCTATGCACCCGGCTTCCCTGGGTGAGGTAAAATGAGTACTCCAGTGCTCCCATGGGTGCTAGCCCTAGAACTTCCTAAGCCTGAAAGTGTTTGGTCCTGACTCATTTCTAAGTGTCAATAACAACAACGAAACCTAGGGTCAAGAAAACCACAAGTACTATCCCAATTTGGTATGAAAATAAGTATAATGCAGGAAAGCAAGTAAACATCATCATTTGTGATTGAAATCCCATCAGCCACCCGGAGTAGCAATCATCATCATTTGGGATTCATTCCGTTTTCACATGCCCTTTTAGAGGAGAACCGCATCTGAAGTAAGCAGTCCTTCTCTCAAGAGCATCGATAGAATGTTTTGCTCAAGCATTCAAATGTTATCGTGTAACCCCATGATGGAGCTCTCCTATGTGTAAGTGGTGGTCTTAATGGAAGCAGTGCAAATAAACCATGTGGTGAGTGCAAGTTTTAAGATCATCTAACTAACCAGGTTCAAAATTTATTAACTGGGTAGGTGATGAGATTAAAAAAGCAAGTGTAGGAGCAGTTGGACGTTAGCAGTTATTCTGTCAAAGTAACAGGTCTACATGTTTCAGCCCTTTGATTGGGCTTTCGTCAGGACCAGAAAAAAATGAACTTCTGCTACTGCTATATCCAATGTATAAATAAAAAGATTTATACATACACCAGTGAAAAATAGTAAACCAAAAACCTACTTGAATTTTGGTGTTCGTAGACTCCAAAATAGTTTTGGAATTTTTCAAACCCGTTATAGTACGGGAGCCCGCCTCACCTCACCTGGCATCCGCTCAGATCAATGAGAACGGCAGCTTAGCCGTGAGAGCAATTTTAAAGTTACAATTTAGTCATACACACCAGTTTACTGCCCACACTTTGTGGGGACACACACTGGGTATCTCACATCTCCGGTCAGTTCTTTCATCCAGTATAGTAGAGCAAAGGTGAGATCGGCCATTTGCTGTATCATCCCCGTAGACAGCTCCGGTTTACATCATGGATCGCTGTTGTTTAGCTTTCACAGACGACCACATTGCCTCCATCTTGTCAGGTCCTTCCCTTCTCCCTAATGCACCTTTGAGTGGCGTAGGTTCAGCCAGGGAAGAATGGGAAAAACTGTCCAATATTAAAAAACGCCAAATCAGGATAGCCCTACATGGCGCCCTCATGACAGAATACCTCAGAGCAGGGGCAGCACCAGCCAGTCTACTTGTCCGCATAGAGCCTAGGATTTTCCTGGAGGACAAACGGTTTCGAGTAGACTGGAGCTATATAGCCAACAAGTGCACCCGCGACTGGTTGGTACTAATTATAAACACTGCCAAAAGGCTGAGTGAGGAGCTCCTCAAAGAAATCCTAGATCTGGAAACAGCTCTTAAAGCCGACACCACCATAAAAGATCTTAAAGAGCAATTTACTATCATCCAGAATGACGTGGCGGAATATCAGATCTATATGGTGAACCAGAAGATCAAGGGACTCAAAAGGAACCTTGAAAGGTTCAGCCACGAGTGGGCGTTCCCGTACGTTGAGGACAGCCATTACCAGCAACCGCAAGAACCACCTACCTACACAAGAGGGGGGAGGGGAGGTAGACGCCAAGGTAGACGCACGTTCAATAACTGGACGTTTGACAACACGAGCAGCGAGGATGATGATCTCATTGAGCAACCCTCCACCTCAGGTTCCATTCCGGGTGCCAACCAAAGAGTGAGGTTCAACACCACCGATAGGTCCAATGAAGATCTAGGGGTCTTATTGAGGAATTTTTTTAGAACAGCGCCCCCCGGACCAGAGAGGGACCAGCCACAGGGGCAGAGGCAGAGGCAGAGGCCGCCACAACAACAATGTACAGTGGCAGAATTCATCCCCCCGGATCACACGCAGCCGAGGCCGAACACCGCTCTAACTACAAAAAAGGAAAATAACATTGTGGTCAATCTGTCATCTTATGCACTTACGATTGATGAACAGAGGGTTCTCAATAAGGGTTTGGGATATGTCCCAACACCAAAGCACGACAGTTTCAAACTGAGGAGTGAATTCCAGGGCGTAATGAGGAAAATCAAACTCAAAAAATTCTTTGAGGGTAAGGAAGCAGAAGCCCCATCGGTCTTCTCCACTGATCTCAGACGCCCCTCTCGATTCTGTCCCCCTCTGCACTCTATTGGCCCCGAGGTTATGGTCTTCGAACAAAAGGTGCTACAGGACATCACCGTCCTTGAGGAACAGCAACAGAGCTATAACCGCAGTAATATGACCCATGCTGACTGGCTAGCTGTTCAATCTCTGCAGCAGAATGACACCATCACCATCAAACCGGCAGATAAGGGTGGGGCAGTGGTAGTGCTCAACACATCTGATTATGAAGCCGAGGTGTCCAGGCTTTTGGGTGCTCGTCAAAACTACCAACCGTTGATGAGGGACCCCACCAAAACCCTGCAAGCTATTATCCACACTATGGTTGCAGAGGCCAAAGAAAAGAAATGGCTTACGGCCAAGGAGGCTGATTTTCTTATCAACGATAAGCCACGAGTCCCGGTTTTCTACATTGTCCCGAAGATTCATAAAGAACAAAGGCCCCCTCCTGGGCGGCCAATAGTCTCGGGCATTCAATCCACTCTGGAACCATTGTCCCAATATGCTGACTTCTTCCTCAGGGAATGTGTGATCACGCAGCCCTCTTACGTCCAGGACACCACCGACGTGTTGAGGATCCTTCAGGACATCGACTATGATCCGCAGAACCAATTCCTGGTCACAATTGATATAGAATCATTATACACTAGTATTCCTCAGGCAGCCACGCTGGTGGCAGCAGCTCGGGCCCTGGAATCGTGTGAATGGTTCTACGATGTCCCACAATCTTTCGTGCTCCAGTGTGTTGAACTGGCCCTCACTAGGAACTTCTTTGCCTATAAAAACCAACTCTATTTGCAAGTATCCGGGACTTCCATGGGAGCGACATTTGCTCCAAGTCTAGCATGCATCTATGTGGGGCAATTTGAAGCTGGACACGTCCTACACAATGAAAACCCCTTCCAGAGGAACATTGCCCTCTGGAAGCGATACATAGACGACGTGCTATGTATTTGGACGGGACCGAGAACTGAGTTGGAAGATTTCCTTGCTTGGCTTAACAACCTGGATGATTGCCTGAAATTTACCTGGACCATCAGCGACACCACAGCCACATATTTGGACCTGGACATCAGGGCTGAGAACTACAAGTTGGTCACTAACGTTCATCAAAAACCAACCGACAAGAATTCCCTGTTGCATTACAGGTCACACCATCCCAGAGCCTTAAGGGATAACTTACCTGTGGGACAGTTCTTGCGTTACCGCAGGAACTGTTCTTCCACAGAGGAATTTATTGTACAAGCCCAAGTCCTATCCAATAAATTGGAAGAGAGAGCGTATCCCACGAAGATTATCAAAAAAGCTCGTAAACGAGCCTTGAACACCCCGAGAGCTGCTCTATTAGAAAGAACATCAAAAACCAAGAGCGATTGTATCCCGGTGGTCACTACCTTTGGCCCCTTGTCTACCAAAATCAGACAAGTTATTAGAAAACACTGGCCTATACTTAGCACTCAATCCATGACGATGCCACATCCGCGTTTCGCCTTTAAGCGGTCCACGAATTTGCGTGACCGTCTGGTGCACTCGCGATTCCAGCAGAAGCCCAATGACACCGGGATTCCATCAGGGCATTACCAATGTGGTGGGTGCTCCGTGTGTGAGCTCACTACCGTGACCAAGAATGTCTCTTTGAACGGTGGTAAGATCTGGTATTTGAATGCATTCAGCAATTGCAACACCCAAAATGTCATCTACAGGCTGACATGCCCGTGTGGCATGCACTACATCGGTCTTACCACCCGAAAGGTGAAAATCAGAATACAGGAACACCTCAGTACCATCAGGGCAGGCAAATTGACCACCAAGCTGGTACAACACTTCCTGACATTTGGACACAATCCCAGAGATGTCAGATGGGTAGTGCTTGAACGTGTTATGGGCGATTCGTATAACATGGAAGCCAGGCTCTCGACCAAAGAGGCCCGTTGGATTTACCAAGAGAAGGTAGACCAACAGGGACTCAATGACCTTATTGAGTGGAGTAGGGTGGTACTATAACCTGAACACTGTAAACATATAAACATGAAAACAACTGCACTTTTGTGGTTACAGGTCCCTAGTAGTAATCAACCCAGCATCATCACCTAGGTACTTAGTAAGGTCAGACACACACTCGCTCACACCTATAAACACTCAAGTGTGGGCCTGTTTAAAATGTAGGATGCCATCACTACTATTATTGCGCTCTTAGACAGCCCGGTGAAGAGTAGATATGAATATCCCGGGCGAGATGCATAAACACACCCTCAGCCTGTACCAATCACCATTTCAGCAGGGAGAAGGTCACTTCAATGTATCCTGTCCTTTTTTCAGTCAGGAGTTGACACTAATATACTAAAAGAACAGGCATAGAACCACTATAATGCACTTGATAGTAGCGGTTTTACAAAGATGGCCGCATTTTCCTTCAAGTACTTCTTTGCGCATGTGCAATATCGCTAACCACTCTACGTGCAAGGAGGAGGTCACTACAATGTATCCTGTCCTTTTTTCAGTCAGGAGTTGACACTAGTATACTACAAGAACAGGCTAAGAACCACTATAGTGCACTCGATAGTAGCGGTTTAATAAAGATGGCCGCACTGTCCTTCAAGAACTTCTTTGCGCATGTGCAATATTGCTAACCACTCTACGTGTAAGCGCGGTTCCCGCGCGACTTCCACATATAAGCAGGAAGCAGGCCGACCCCTAGCGATCGAGGGCGAGCCAAGAACCGATGCTCAGACTGATGAGGTAAGACCCGGGTTTCCGGGCTAAGCAGGGGGTGGGACGTGCCCTACATGAGGAGGGGGCACAGCAGGAAGTCTATACAGGCTTAACTAGCACACGTTGTTATGCCAGCGTAGTAGTATGTTTACATGGTTTTTAAGAAAGCTAGATAGCGCAAGTTGGTATCCATACGTAACCGCTCATGAAACACACTCCAGCATGAAGGAATTTAATGATGAATCGCAACCGAGTTATCATGACGATTCTCGGCTAATAGCTGGATACAACCAAAGACCTTTCACACTACATCCAAATAGAAGAGTCTAAACATTGTCTTGAAAAGCATGCGATGTCATCGATTTTGATACATATATTCCCTTGATGTGTGCTTTTTTCAGAAACAAAGTTCCGCAGTTCTGATTTTAACAGCCAAAGGGCTGGTGCACAAATACCCAATATCTAAACCAAGAGGACACAGTTCCTATGGGCGGGTGCAAAAAGTCACCAAGCCTTAAAAAAGAAAAAAAGGAAAGCAGAGTGTGAAAATTTCCTAGATTGGAAACCCACTCATGAAACTGGAAGACCACTCTTTGTCCACTATTGCCCTCACACACCCCGAAGGGTGTCATGCTTCATCATCGGGCGGTTGCTCCTCGTAGGGCCGGCGCTGCAATTCCCTACGGGCCCCGCGAAGGGTCTCTTTGTCGGAGATCTTTTGAGGACCGCCGGATGGTGCATGTGGGTGTGTGGGGAGTGGGTTGTTGATGGAGGGTAAATGAAGTGCGTGCTAGTTGGTGTGAAAAATATGTAAAAAAGGGTCATCAGGCAGCAAATTTTATTAGATGTACCCTTAGCAGGCTTTGGACTGCTGAAAAGTTATGACCCTAGAGGCACGCTATGCCCAGGGGTCATAGGTCAACATGTTTCGCGCTTCTTCCGCCTATAAGAGGTCGATGGCGCTTCGTCAGGACCAAATTGTTAAAATTAAGTGCACGTGAAGGTTGGTGAGACATAATAAAATACCCTCAATACCGCTCTGGGCCACAAACTGTGTTCCTCAGTGTGGTCACAGGTTGATGATGAAAAGTGGGCTCCAGGTCAGTATCTGCGCCGCAGTCCCGACTCTCCCAGGTCCGTCCAGTGCCCTGGGGCGGGTGAGGTGGACCCGGTGCTCTGGGTCCCGAGCTCTGCTCCGCCCTCATCTCCTCACCCGGCCGCCGCTGCTGGTTCCTCCGGTCTTCTGGACGGACTCTCTGACTCCCCAGGCCTTTGTATCCAGGATTATAAAACACCTTGACACGACTGCTTAAGGAATAAGATGTTCTCTAGATGACGGACTGCCTGGCCGAGTTTCCTGTGCTGTTAATAGAAGTTCCCTACATTTGTTATTATTTACTTTTGCTTTTCTCTGCTCTTTGTAATGTTTTGGGGGACGTGGCGTCGGTCATGTCACCGTGGCTTTATAGCTGGCCAGGCCTTAGGGGTCGGAATGATCCCTACTAGACTCGGCAGATGGTCGTGGTTGCCTGGGCAACCGGCATACAAAGGCCTGGGGAGTCAGAGAGTCCGTCCAGAAGACCGGAGGAACCAGCAGCGGCGGCCGGGTGAGGAGATGAGGGCGGAGCAGAGCTCGGGACCCAGAGCACCGGGTCCACCTCACCCGCCCCAGGGCACTGGACGGACCTGGGAGAGTCGGGACTGCGGCGCAGATACTGACCTGGAGCCCACTTTTCATCATCAACCTGTGACCACACTGAGGAACACAGTTTGTGGCCCAGAGCGGTATTGAGGGTATTTTATTATGTCTCACCAACCTTCACGTGCACTTAATTTTAACAATTTGGTCCTGACGAAGCGCCATCGACCTCTTATAGGCGGAAGAAGCGCGAAACATGTTGACCTATGACCTATGACCCCTGGGCATAGCGTGCCTCTAGGGTCATAACTTTTCAGCAGTCCAAAGCCTGCTAAGGGTACATCTAATAAAATTTGCTGCCTGATGACCCTTTTTTACATATTTTTCACACCAACTAGCACGCACTTCATTTACCCTCCATCAACAACCCACTCCCCACACACCCACATGCACCATCCGGCGGTCCTCAAAAGATCTCCGACAAAGAGACCCTTCGCGGGGCCCGTAGGGAATTGCAGCGCCGGCCCTACGAGGAGCAACCGCCCGATGATGAAGCATGACACCCTTCGGGGTGTGTGAGGGCAATAGTGGACAAAGAGTGGTCTTCCAGTTTCATGAGTGGGTTTCCAATCTAGGAAATTTTCACACTCTGCTTTCCTTTTTTTCTTTTTTAAGGCTTGGTGACTTTTTGCACCCGCCCATAGGAACTGTGTCCTCTTGGTTTAGATATTGAATTTAGGGAGCATGGACACTGGACCTTTCTGGCTCCTAGATCCCCCCTCTTTTTGAGTGATATGCACAAATACCCAAGACACTTACATGATGGAGGTGCAGGTATGCTGCTACACAGCATCTCGAGGGAAAGTATCTTTGCCAAGCATGAACCCATTACTCTGGATGAGGAGCATTTGTTTGTTGTAACGCTTTTCGCCCTAAGTGGGATGGGTATTCCCAGACGTGGGACCCGTGCTCACTACGCCACTGGAGTCAAGCTATCCTGGCTGATGACGGCTGATAGCCAGAAACCGGTCCTAGGATGCTTGATTCCGGTCCAGGGAAGACATGGCTTGGCAGTTCGGGCTGGACTGTTCCCATGAGGCACAGGGTTAAGACTGATTTGCATATGGCCATGTCTAAACTGGGGTGGTGTAGTGGGCAAAAGAACGATGGATTTAACCCAGATCTCTTGACTGGGGGAGAATGTATGCATTGTCAGCATTCCGTCCATCATTTGTTTGTTGTAACGCTTTTCGCCCTAAGTGGGATGGGTATTCCCAGACGTGGGACCCGTGCTCACTACGCCACTGGAGTCAAGCTATCCTGGCTGATGACGGCTGATAGCCAGAAACCGGTCCTAGGATGCTTGATTCCGGTCCAGGGAAGACATGGCTTGGCAGTTCGGGCTGGACTGTTCCCATGAGGCACAGGGTTAAGACTGATTTGCATATGGCCATGTCTAAACTGGGGTGGTGTAGTGGGCAAAAGAACGATGGATTTAACCCAGATCTCTTGACTGGGGGAGAATGTATGCATTGTCAGCATTCCGTCCATCATTTGTTTGTTGTAACGCTTTTCGCCCTAAGTGGGATGGGTATTCCCAGACGTGGGACCCGTGCTCACTACGCCACTGGAGTCAAGCTATCCTGGCTGATGACGGCTGATAGCCAGAAACCGGTCCTAGGATGCTTGATTCCGGTCCAGGGAAGACATGGCTTGGCAGTTCGGGCTGGACTGTTCCCATGAGGCACAGGGTTAAGACTGATTTGCATATGGCCATGTCTAAACTGGGGTGGTGTAGTGGGCAAAAGAACGATGGATTTAACCCAGATCTCTTGACTGGGGGAGAATGTATGCATTGTCAGCATTCCGTCCATCATTTGTTTGTTGTAACAAATATCTTTGCCAAGCATGAACCCATTACTCTGGATGAGGAGCATTTGCTCGGTAAGACCAGGCATGACCTGGTAGAGGAGATACGGAGTACATGTGTGTGTGTTATTGTTTTTTATTGTGTTCTCCCCAGGTGCTGATTGAAAGATATCGCTGGTACATATTAGCGTTGCAGAGAGACCAGTCGACCCAAGCCCTGATGAAGTTGCCGGTAAAGTAATATGGCAACGAAACATGTCGGTTTTTAAATGAGCAGCGACACAGCTGAGAATAAAGCACCATATAGCCAGTGTAGTGCTGCTCGGTTTTAATCCTGAGTGACTTGAGTCCTGATCAGGCTCAACTCACCAAATCTGGGTCGACACTTCCTGTTTTTGTAGATTAGCACACATCACTGCAACACATAGGTTGCTCGATAGATAGGAGTCATTAGGACTACCACGAAGTTTTTGAGTGTAGTACATTACACATTTCTGTTCCACCTTTACTGTTTCTGTTTGGGCGGCAGCGACCGATGATGACAACAGGAGGTAGTAGGCGAGTACCTGTCTACGCATACCTCGTTGGGGCTGCTTCCGTGAGGCGCTGTCGTCCTATCACACCTTTTTTACCTTTTTCACTTTTCTTGAACACGAACTGATCACTAGTAGGGTTTTTACAGCACCATTGGACACAATGTTCTTAATACACATGTGGTAAATACACCAGTGAATGAGAGTTAGGCAGGCACTACAGACATTGAGCACCTGCACACTACATAAGAATTTTTATAAACCTGTACATAGGGTAGGTCTTGTTGTATTTCTGGTTCCTTGGGGTCCCAGCGATTCTATCGGCTCTAGGCCTTGTGTCTAGTTAAGTCGTGGTTCTTATACCACTATTTTAGTATATGGTTTCGCTCGCCCCTAGGGCCTGACGTGTATTTGTGCTATTTTACTGTGATTAGAGGTCAAAACACATAAGTTACACTTCAATAGTCTCATAAAGGGACTAGGAGGGTGTGTTTAGAAATAAATACATATATTTTATATATATACCTGGTGTGCATATCTTTCATTTAGTGACTCAAGAGATTATTGACTGGTAAAACAAGCTGCTTTACATTCCTTCAAGACTTAGCCTGAAGGCTGCTCTCCATAGCTACCACTAGGATGGCTTTCAATAAAGGTTGTCTTTAACCAATAAGGGGTTTTTTGGACTGATACAAGGTGCCCACTAGAACTAGTGGACAGCACATATCAGGTCAAATTCTCACAACATGCACCACTGAGGCCTCCATTTACTCACCAAGACACTCATATACACACTCACCAAGCCATGCAGCCCTTCACAGATACAGACTTGAACACATATACCCAGTGAATTATCCACTCACACATCTATGCACAGAGTCACAACCCTCACCCACCTACACAGAAACTCAGACACCCATACAGGTACTCAGACAAGCAATCAATAGCTCATATTGATCCTCATTTAGTTGCTAACCAAACCATGGAACTGCTTACACACCAACTGACAACCTAAACTGTGTGAATGTCTTAATCAGTCGCTAACACATGAATTAAGCAAGACACAATTAATCACTCACTTATACAGTCAGTCACACAACTACTTAATCATCCATCCTGACTCTTATACACCCATTCATTCTTCAATACATCTTGGCATATATATATATATATATATATATAAAACATATTTACATTTTATAGAAACACACATTCACTGGATGATGTCATTTGAGATGTCATCAGTGATGTCATCAGTGATATAACTGACCATGTCATGAATGATGTAAAATGTGATGTCATCAGCAGTGCATTAAGGGGGCGCGAGTTATAGTTAGCTCAACTAACTATATGTCATGGTTCCCGCCAGTCCGCAGCGCGTTTACCTCTTTGCGCATACGGGATCGGGTTCTCATTCCTTTCGCGTAGCAGGCGGGTGGCGGTCTAGCTCCCCGACTGGAAACCGCTGCTACAACACCCAAGCGCTTACGGGGGAGACCGCATAAACCACAGCGGTTCCCGCCGGTTCAGCGCTTCGGATTGACGCTGATGGTTCCTGTTGCCTGCACTTTCAGACCTCGGAGCAGGTTTGTCACGCCGCGCTTTGGAGGCAGTTCGTGAGACGCCGTGCTGGAGCGCTTTGGGGGCAGTTATTGTCACGCCGCACTGGAGCACTTTTGGGATAATTATTGACACGCCGCGCTGGAGCGCTTTAGGGGCAGTTCGTGAGACGCCGCGCTGGAGCGCTTTGAGGGGGCAGTTATTGACACGCCACGCTGGAGCGCTTTGGGGGCACATATTGACACACCGCGCTAGGAGCGCCTTGGGGGCAGTTATTGAGACACCGCGCTGGAGCGCTTTTGTTTTTCTTAAATGAAACGGCGCAAGGGTGCTTGTTGTTCAGATCCCTTACAGTTTGGGGGAAACGACACACCGGGCAGGAGCGCTTAGTGTTTTGGTTTTTTCCCTTTGTTTCTTTGGCTTCTATGCAAAATCGCTAAGACAGTAACTTAGTGCTTGCTAGCATAAGCACAGTTCTTGACATTTTCCTCTGATGCAATACAAAGGTAGTGCTACCTACCTTGTCACACCGTTTTCCCAGAATACGGCGCTGGTACGCTGGGATTACACCACGCTCTCCTTTACCAGGTGATTATCCGATCCGCATGTGCATAAGAAGTAACTTAGATAGGGGATTGCTAGTTCCTGTTATAACTGGGTCTCCCTTTCAGCAGGAGTAGATGGCTATCCCGACCGAGGGTGGTTCCTTTTTGACCTTCCACACATCATCCCTATCACCCTTTGCTTCCTCCCCCGGTCCCATCTCCATCCCGATTGGTGTCAAACTCCATAACAGGGGTAAGGTGGGTACGGGGGCAATAGCTCATGTCGTCTCTGTGAGAACACTCCGCAAGCAACAGGTAAGCCTTGTGGGGTACTTGACAGAATCCGAAGCTGTAGCGATCACCCATAGAACTAGGCCTCGCTACACACCCATGCCCGGTTTTCGCCACTTCCACAGTTTATGCCCCAAAAACTACGACTCCCAGCAGGCCATGGGGCGCATATCCACGCCTGCAGTACATAAGCACTGCCGCCGGGGGTGGAAGGTGCTTGACAACAAGAAACATATCAGGATTGTAATGGCGGACGGTGCTCCCCGCCGGAATTCAGCGTGAAGCATTGCCGCACATAGTCCCGTGTCGGGCCGTGTCCCGTCTCCTTAGAGAACCGCGAACCGTGAGAGAAGTTGAAGAGTCCGAGTCCCGTCTCCACACAGGAACAGTGAGAGAAGTGGGAGAGTCCTTGAAACCCGGAGTCAGGTAACACGGAGATTGCTCCATAACATTCCAGCTTCACCGAGTTCCTTCCCCGTGATTGCAGCGACCTGTGGCTTTGAGTGCCTTCCGTGTACAAACATTGAGTGCAGGAGGAACGAGAAGTCCAGTTCATATTTCCCCATGCGCGCTTAGCCAGAGCGCATATTTTCGAGACTGTTCCCGGTTGGTGATTAGTTTATTTACTGGAGTTAGAAAGGGCCAGATAGGGACGGAAGGAATTCACTCGCACGCTTGGCAGCAAGACTATGGGCAGAAGTTCGTTTTGTGTGTAGTTTGGCGTGAAGTGACTTTAATCCAGCTGCTATTCTACTGTGTCCTAGGGTACCCTCGTTTTGGTTCCTTTACTCCGCTGTTTCACTTGTTCTGTTTTCTTTCCTGTGCAGTTTGTCCTAGCCCTGGTCATAGTGAGAAGTCATCACTTTCCACGCTAAGACGAACAAAGAATATTATTTGGAATCCTTGCGGTGACAAGGACCTTAGCCATTCCGGCTCATTCAGAAACAAGCATAGTATTACCAGCCCTTCCTTGAGTTTCCCCCTTCCCTGTATCCCCCAGATAGCGCCTCACGCAGGAGGGTTTCCTATTCCTCTGTTGGGGGCGCTGTTCAAGGGAATCAGGGAATAATTCATCGTCCCTGCTGGAGCACTGGAATCACGGTTAGTGGCGTTTTTGAAATACTGTGTGCTACTGACAACCTGACAATCCTGACAGTTTGTCAAGCCCACGAAAAGACGCACAGCCCGGACGATGGATACCAATGTGGTATTGGCTTCCCTGTTGGAGAGTCTGACGGCTCTGCAGCAGGAGGTGCAGACCTCCAGAGTAGAGAATCAAAACTTGCATAAAGAAGTAAGCTCGTTACGAAGGGAAGTAGCGGGTATTTCACGTAGAGGCCCTGGGAGGGTTCCTACATTCGACCAGCTACTCTGCCCCCCTCCTGTATCGTCTATACACACTCCCAACCCTGGCAGTTCGGGAGCGGGGTTTTTTACCACAAATCCGCATCCACCCACCACGTCGGATACTGTACCTACAGTACACATAGTACAAAACACTAGCATCCCCTTGGCACCCCCGGAAAGGTTTTATGGGGATCCGAAGAAGTTCGAAACATTCCTTAATCAATGTCGACTTCACTTCCTCTGCAAACCCGCCGTGTTCCAGGACGATGAATCAAAGACGGCCTTTATGATGTCGTATATGGGCGGAAACGCCGCCAGTTGGGCTATTCCTCATATGGAAAGAAACGATCCAATCCTCCATAACTTCCAAGGCTTTTGTCAAGAACTAAGGAAACTGTTTGATCGGAAGAATCATATGATGACCTTGGATCGCGAACTTCTCACCTTGCGGCAAGGATCTCAAGATCTACTGTCATACATCACGTCATTTAATCGGTTGGTGGTTGAAACGGAGTGGCCCCCGGAGAAAAGAATCACTCTGTTTTACCAGGGGTTGAGAGGGGAACTTAAGGACGTCCTCGCTCAGGTTGTACAACTGCCTCAAACCTGCGAAGAGCTCATCGATCTGACGGTGCAGTTAGATCATCGCTTGCTGGAACGCAAAGGGGACAAGAATAAGAATGAAACAAGAGCACCTTATCTGCGTCCGAGAACAGTCCTGGACGACCAGTCCAAAGCCCTGGAGGGACCCGAACCAATGCAGTTGGGAGGAATTCGAGGCCCTCTAACCCAGGAAGAGAGAGACAAACGGAGGAGATTGAAACTATGCCTCTATTGCGGTAAAGGGGGCCACTTCATAAGGGAATGCCGAGCCCGAACCTCAGGAGACAGCAGAAACTCTAGTCCGCGAGGGCTACCTACTCCCAGACGAGAAGAGCCGACGGAAAACTAAGGAGCCCAAGTCAGGATGAGGTCTCTGGCTTGAGCACGTCACCTAGCATGATCTCGTCGGTGTTAGCGAACACCCAACAATCCGCCGTGGCACACCTCAATATTGCAGTGACTTTATGGATTGCCGCCCAAGACAAAGTTCAAGTGGACGCTCTGCTGGACTCAGGCGCCACTGGTAATTACATCGACCAGGAATGTGCACTCAGAATGGGAATCCCATGTGTAAAGAAGGACTTCCCAGAACTGGTGAAATCGGTGGACGGAACACCGCTTTCTTCTGGTACCGTACGATTCCGTACCCCGACCCTCCGCATGGCCATAGGTGCGGACCATTATGAAGACATCCACTTTGATCTGATAGATGCACCACAGTTTGGGTTGATTTTAGGAATGCCTTGGTTGACCTTGCATGATCCTGTAATCAGTTGGGCCGCACGTACGATCGCCATGTCATCTGTGTACTGCCAAGAAAATTGCAAACCAGTTGAAGTTTATCCTACAGACTACGAGAGAACACCAGCGACATACCTTGCTACTGCCTGCACTCCAGAGAAATACTGTTGTTCTACGGTTCTGCCTGACGAGTATCGGGTGTACCATAATCTGTTCAACAAACAACAAGCAACACGGTTGCCACCTCATCGACCCTATGATTGTCGTATCGATCTGATACCAGGAGCGGCCATTCCGTGCAGCCGAGTGTACGCCTTAACGGAACCCGAAACGCAATATCTGAAAACCTATCTGGAAGACAATTTGGCCTCTGGGTTCATCAGGCATTCCTCGTCTCCCGCATCCTCTCCTCTTTTTTTTTATACCGAAGAAGGATTGCGAGGAGTTAAGAACGTGCATTGACTACCGTGCACTCAATAGGGTGACTATTAAGAATCGCTACCCTCTGCCATTAATCCCGGTGCTTCTGGACCAATTAAAGGGGGCAAAATATTTTACGAAGCTCGACCTCCGAGGAGCCTATCACCTCGTGAGGGTTCAGAAGGGGGATGAGTGGAAGACCGCCTTCAGAACCAAGTTAGGGCTCTTTGAGTATCAGGTGATGCCCTTTGGGCTCTGCAACGCCCCCGCGGCTTTTCAGTTTTTTATGGACGAGGTGTGCGAGGGTACTTAGACACCTTTTGCGTTGTCTACATCGATGACATTTTAATCTACTCCTCTACCCTCACGGAACACATCACTCAAGTAAAAAAGGTGTTGGAGAGACTCCAGCAACATTCCTTGTATGCCAAACTTGAGAAATGTCTCTTTCACGTTACGGAAGTGGCATTTTTGGGTTATATCATCACCTCTCAGGGGTTTCGCATGGATCCAAGAAAGGTGGAAGCGATCACCCAATGGCAAACCCCTCAGAACGTGAAAGCAGTGCAGAGTTTTCTCGGCTTCGCTAATTTCTACCGGCGATTTATAAAGGATTTCTCTGCAGTGATTCATCCCATCTCCAGCCTACTAAGAAAGCATGTTCCGTTTGAAATGAGTGTGCTGCCTCTTTACCCCAAACAAATACTGAAGAACAAATTCACGCAGGCCCCTGTCTTGCGCCATCCGGATCCACAACTCCCTTTTATTCTGGAAACAGATGCTTCCCAACATGCCTTAGGAGGCGTACTCTCCCAGCGACACCCCGAAAGCGGCCAACTTCGCCCAGTGGCATTCTACTCTAAAAAACTCTCTCCCAGTGAGATCAATTACACCATCTCTGACAAAGAATTGCTAGCGATCAAAAGAGCATGTGAGGAATGGAGGCATTATTTGCTGGGTGCCCTTCACACCATTGAAATTTACACTGATCACAGGAATTTATTGTTTTTGAAAACGGCAAAAGCCTTGACGCCTCGTCAGTTAAGGTGGACCCTGTTCTTTTCGGACTATGATTTTGTGATCAAATACCGACCGGGACCACAGAATGGGAAAGCAGATGCACTCTCCCGTATCGGGGAATCAGAAGACACAGTGGCTCACAACCCGACGCCACCACCGTTCATACTCACTGAGGTCGAACCTCCCCGACAAACCCTAGCACTGCTAACTTCCCCGGATTTCCTTGAGGACGTGAAAATTTCCTTGACGGATGTAGACATCCCCGCTTGGATCCAGGAGGAACCGGAACACAGATCAGAAAGAGACGAATTGGTCTATCATTACCATGCTTTGTACATCCCTCACAATACACAACAACACCAAGTATTGGAATGGGCTCATGATTCGGTGCTTGGAGGACTTCTAGGAATCTACAAAACCATTGCCTGTGTGGAACGCTCCTTTTGGTGGATGGGGCTACGTCAGGATGTCAAAGACTACGTAAAGAATTGTGTGGTGTGTGTACAGGGAAAAGCTACCCACAACAAACCAACGGGATTACTCCGTTCCTTGTTGACTCCCCCGTCTCCCTGGCACACCCTCTCCATGGACTTCATTGTTGAAATGCCCCCCAGTGAAGGGAAAACAGTAATCCTGGTGGTAGTTGATCATCTTACCAAGATGGGTCATTTCATCGCCCTCAAGGGGTTACCCACGTCATCGGAACTGGCTTTGATATTTCTCCAGCATGTGGTCAGAGCATACGGACTTCCAAATGTGCTTATTACTGATAGGGGAACACAGTTTACTTCTCGCTTTTGGAAATCCCTCTGCAGAATATTGAATATGGAAGCAAGACTGTCCTCTAGTTACCACCCCCAAACTGATGGCAAAACAGAACGCCTAAACCAGACATTAGAGCAATATCTCCGCTGTTTTACCATGCAAAACACCTTACATTGGCCCACATTGTTATGGTTGGCGGAGTTCGCCTACAATAATGCAACACATTCCACATTGGGTTGTTCTCCTTTTTTTTGTGTCTATGGTCATCACCCCAATATGCTCCCTTTTGAATGGCCAGCTCAGTCCCCGGTACCCAGCATACACGAACACCATGCACATATCCGAGAGATCTTGATCGAGGCCAAACAGAACATTGCCATTGCTCAGGCGGCCCAAAAGACCCACGCAGATAAGAAAAGATCAAAAGAACCCGAGTACCAAGTGGGGGACAAGGTTTGGCTTTCAACTAAGAACCTACATTTAAGGGGTATAAATAAACTCAAACCCAAATACATAGGGCCTTATGGTATTGAGGAATGTATCAACCCGGTAGCCATGCGATTGTCTTTACCTCACTCCTGGAAAATCCATCCGGTTTTCCATGTGTCCCTTCTTCAAACTTGCTTACCCAGTATGAGATTACCAAGGAAGCCATTACCCGTCGATATCGATGGGCAAGAGGAATACGAGGTAGAGGAGATCCTAGATTCCCGTTTAGTACGCGGGCGAATACACTACCTGGTGGACTGGAAAGGCTATGGGGTGGAGGACAGAACTTGGGAACCGGAAGACAATTTGCATTGCCCAGAGTTGCTGAAACGCTTTCATGAGGCTTATCCGGGCAAACCAGGCCAACCGCCGAGTCGTCGGTCATTGAGAAGGGGTACTGTAGCGATCACCCATAGAACTAGGCCTCGCTACACACCCATGCCCGGTTTTCGCCACTTCCACAGTTTATGCCCCAAAGACTACGACTCCCAGCAGGCCATGGGGCGCATAACCACGCCTGCAGTACATAAGCACTGCCGCCGGGGGTGGAAGGTGCTTGACAACAAGAAACATATCAGGATTGTAATGGCGGACGGTGCTCCCCGCCGGAATTCAGCGTGAAGCATTGCCGCACATAGTCCCGTGTCGGGCCGTGTCCCGTCTCCTAAGAGAACCGCGAACCGTGAGAGAAGTTGAAGAGTCCGAGTCCCGTCTCCACACAGGAACCGTGAGAGAAGTGGGAGAGTCCTTGAAACCCGGAGTCAGGTAACACGGAGATTGCTCCGTAACATTCCAGCTTCACCGAGTTCCTTCCCCGTGATTGCAGCGACCTGTGGCTTTGAGTGCCTTCCGTGTACAAACATTGAGTGCAGGAGGAACGAGAAGTCCAGTTCATATTTCCCCGTGCGCGCTTAGCCAGAGCGCATATTTTCGAGACTGTTCCCGGTTGGTGATTAGTTTATTTACTGGAGTTAGAAAGGGTCAGATAGGGACGGAAGGAATTCACTCGCACGCTTGGCAGCAAGACTATGGGCAGAAGTTCGTTTTGTGTGTAGTTTGGCGTGAAGTGACTTTAATCCAGCTGCTATTCTACTGTGTCCTAGGGTACCCTCGTTTTGGTTCCTTTACTCCGCTGTTTCAGTTGTTCTGTTTTCTTTCCTGTGCAGTTTGTCCTAGCCCTGGTCATAGCGTGGAAAGTGATGACTTCTCACTAAGACGAACAAAGAATATTATTTGGAATCCTTGCGGTGACAAGGACCTTAGCCATTCCGGCTCATTCAGAAACAAGCATAGGATTACCAGCCCTTCCTTGAGTTTCCCCCTTCCCTGTATCCCCCAGATAGCGCCTCACGCAGGAGGGTTTCCTATTCCTCTGTTGGGGGCGCTGTTCAAGGGAATCAGGGAATAATTCATCGTCCCTGCTGGAGCACTGGAATCACGGTTAGTGGCGTTTTTGAAATACTGTGTGCTACTTACAACCTGACAATCCTGACAGAAGCCCACGCCTTTCTTCTCGCCCGGGCGACATGAGCGACACCGAAATCTCCTTGCAAGACATAGCAGCCATACTCACTAGCATGCAGGCAGAAAACCTCAGCCTACGCCAGGACAATACGGCCTTACAGGGCCAGGTGGCAGCCGGGGTATCAGGTCCTTGGGGTCCTTCTCCTACCTCCAGGGTTAGACAGGAAGGGATACTACGACCGCCCTTGTTTACCTATGGGGGTCCTTCCTCCGCTTCCACTCACTACCATGCCATTCAGGTGAAGGCACCCCATCCAGTGCAACTAGCGCCTCCTGAACGCTTTTATGGCGACAGCACCAAATACAGTGTTTTCCTTCACCAGTGCCAACTGCACTTCATGGCCAAGTCATCCGCCTTCCCAGACGATGCATCCAAGATCACCTTCATTCTGTCCTATATGGGTGGTGATGCCGCTCAGTGGTCCATATCCTTGGTGGAAAACGATGACTCCATGCAATACAAACTTCCCGTGTTCAAAGAGACAATGCGACGGATGTTCGCCCGACACACCTTCGTGCAAGCCGCCGACAATGATCTACTTAATCTTAAACAAGGCAATAACGACCTGCTTCACTACATTACAACATTCAGCAGGCTCGTCATTGAGGCCCATTGGCCCGAATCCAAGAAAGTGTCCATATTTTATAGGGGTTTACGGGACGAGCTAAAAGACCTGCTCTCGCAGATACCCGACCCACCAGACGACATAGTACTGTTCATTGATCTGGTGGTTAAGGTAAACTGTAGGATACAGGAGCGTAGAAATGAAAAGAACAGAGGAGGCGATAACCGGTTCCTATCCTTTAAGGAGAGAACCAAGGAGGAACCGGCTCCGGCAAGTGACGCACCAGAACCCATGCAAATAGGTGGTATCTGGGGACCCCTCACAAACGAAGAAAGGGAGAAACGAAGGAAACAGAACCAGTGTTTGTACTGTGGCAAGAACGGTCACTTCGTAAGGGAATGCCGGTAAAGCCCACACGAGCAAGGGCAAGGAGGCCCTTTGCGTTACCTGTGTCCAAGGGAGAGAGGCCGGGAAACGGAGAATCCCAGTAGACAGAGGGGTCCGGCTACTGGGTTCATCGTCCTGCAAGACAGCGACCCCTGCCTGTTTCGGCGACAACCACATTTGGGTGTTTACATGGTGTTACGAGCCCAATCGGGTCAGGTATGGCAGGTGACGGCTCTTCTCGACTCTGGAGCCACCGGCAATTTTATCGACACCCAGTACTCGAAGGATCTAGGTATTACCCACATACCCAAGGCTAAACCAGAAACCGTTAAGGCTGTAGATGGCACGGATCTCACCTCTGGTCCCATCCGGTATCAAACAGAGGACATGAAGACGACATTCGTGAATAACCACACGGAAACCGTAGGTTTTGATGTCATCGACGCACTCCAGTTCAAAGTGAAATTGGGCCTCCCATGGCTCGTGAAGCACAACCAACGGATCGATTGGGGATCCAGAACCATCAATCTGGACTCGCAGCATTATACCAAGTTCTGTTACCCTCAGACCGACCTCGTCAGGGATAAAAACATCCAGGTTCGCTCTCTCCCCTTGATAGGAATGGGTGCGGTACTCCGAGACAACATCCCTGAAGCATACCTTGACTGGGCAGCTGTGTTTGACAAGAAGGGTGCCAATACCCTACCACCTCACCGCTCTTTCGACTGCAGGATAGACCTCATACCTGGTTCCTTGCTTCCTTGCAGCCGGATATACTCCCTCACGGAAAAAGAAACAGAACATTTACGCTCCTACTTGGATGAATACCTACGTAATGGTTTTATACGCCATTCCCGGTCTCAAGTATCCTCCCCTCTGTTTTTTGTGGCCAAGAAGGAAGGAGATCTGAGGACCTGCATAGACTTCAGTGCGATGAACGCCATCACCGTAAAGAACAGGTACCCACTACTGTTAATTTCCAACCTGTTGGACCAGGTAAAAAAACGCCTCCATTTACACCCAGCTGGATCTGCGGGGGGCGTATCATCTCGTCCGAGTCCGAAGGGGTGACGAATGGAAGACAGCTTTCCGGACCAAATTCGACCTCTTCAAGTACCAGGTCATGCCCTTCGGGCTTTGTAATGCCCCCGCAGCGTTCCAGTACTTCATCGATGAGGTGCTCAGGGACTACATTGACGTCTTCTGTATCGTATATATCGACGATATACTGATATATTCAGGCACTGCTACAGAACACGTCCAGCAAGTACGTACCATCCTACAGCAACTGGAACGTAATCGTTTATATGTCAAGTTGGAGAAAAGCGTTTTCCACACCACAGCAATCGAGTTCCTAGGGCATATCATCACTCCTGCTGGGATCCAAATGGATAACAAAAAAATGGAAGCCATTTTACGATGGCCTTCTCCAGCTACGGTGAAGGGAGTGAAGAGGTTTTTGGGGTTTTCCAACTATTACCGTTGCTTCATCACAGGCTTTTCCAGGATCGTTACCTCCCCATCACCCGGTTGCTACGCAAAGTGGTCCTCTTTCAGTGGGACTCTGACACAGAACACGCCTTTCAGGAATTGAAGAGACGATTCACCACAGCACCTGTTCTACGACACCTCGACTCAGAACGGCCGTTCATCGTGGAAGCCGATGCCTCGCAAGACGCACTGGGGGGGGGGGGTGTTATCACAAAGAGACGTCGAGTCGGGCCTCCTTCATCCAGTGGCGTTCTATTCCAGGAAACTACAACCTGCCGAACGCAATTACACCGTTTCAGACAGAGAACTCCTGGCCATCAAAACCACTTTCGGAGAATGGCGTCATTATCTAAAGGACGCCAAACACCCCGTGCTCATCTACACTGATCACAGGAACCTGCAATTCCTTCGCTCAGCCCGTGCCCTCACTTCCAGACAGCTACGATGGACCCTGTTCTTTAATGAATATGACTTTAGCATCACATACCGACCTGGTAAAGAGAACGCCAAAGCCGACGCTCTATCTCGTCTGGAAGAAACGAACGAAACCCTGTGCACCCCAGAACCTGTGGCGGTTATACCTGAGCACCGTTTCCAGGGGGTGTGTTGGACAGGCCTCACAGACGGCTTGCTCCCTCCCCGCTCGACAGGGCCCGAACTCCGGCCCACCTGGCCTATCCCCGCGGCAAGCACCTGTACCCCGTCTCCCGACGGACCCTCTGCCCTCGGACCCCTACTCATCACGGGGTCCAGCCTCACCGGCTTCCCCGGCCGGGTCAAGCCGCCATCTTGGGCCCTGCACCACGCGGCCGCATGGCCTCCCCTCGACCCTAACCCCGGGCCTGGCCGGCCCCGACATCCCGGCACCACCATCCACCCAGGAGGTGAGCGGACCACTTGGCAGGTCAATGGGAGAACGAAGTGTCAAGGGCTCTTCCCCCTGCCAGGTGCCGATCGCCTCCAGCTCCCCCAGGCGCTGGCTCCACCCCCTGCTGGGTGTCTGGACACCTTCATCCCGGACCCTCCGACCTCCAAGTGCGAGGGCCCGGACATCAAAGGGCACCAGCCCTATAACTGAGGCAGCTCCAGAGCAGGAAGGCAGTTGTATCCTGGAGTCGAGAGACACCGAGTGAACTCAACCCTGACGGTCTACTGGCGCTGCCGTAGCCCGCTCTTGTGAACCATCGTCCTGCCTGCTGGCGCTGCCGCGGCCTTCTGCAATCTTCATCTTCCTGGGACCTGCTGGCGCTGCCGCGGCCCGTTGTAACGACCATCCTCACCGGGACCTGCTGGCGCTGCCGCGGACCGTTCATCTTCCTGGGACCTGCTGGCGCTGCCGCGGCCCGTTGTAACGACCATCCTCACCGGGACCTGCTGGCGCTGCCGCGGACCGTTCATCTTCCTGGGACCTGCTGGCGCTGCCGCGGCCCGTTGTAACGACCATCCTTACCGGGACCTGCTGGCGCTGCCGCGGACCGTACATCTTCCTGGGACCTGCTGGCGCTGCCGCGGCCCGTTGTACCGACCATCCTCACCGAGACCTGCTGGCGCTGCCGCGGCCCGTACCACCTAACCACCAAGCTCGAGGATTGTGAGCTCATCATCATCTCATCCGAACTACCTGATTGGTAAATAGACTGACCCGCTACCCCCTTCCCTACCTTACGAGACTCTAATCGAGGGGACCCCTGAGTCCAGACCTCCTTGTACCATTCTACCGTATCGTAAATAAGTACCTATAAAGAACACTGAACCTTATCCGTGTGTGATATCTGTCTGTGGGGGGGAAGTTACTTGTCTGTACGATCGCTGGAGACGGCTCTCCCTGGAGACCTCTCCCTCTGACCCCGGCCGGCCCTCCCGGTCCGTCTACCTTTTCTAACAGGGTGGTTCTGTCTTCCGAGTTCCTTACCCAGCTACAAAAGGACATCAACCAGACCGATACCACCACCATAACAACAAGCAAAAAGGGTGTAGTCACACAGAACGGGTTCTGGTACAAAGACGACAAGTACTATTTACCGTTGATAAATCACCAACGGCAAGCCCTGTACATGTGTCATGATCATGTCCTGTCCAACCACCCAGGATGTCACAAGACCACAGAGCTGTTGCAACGGCACTTCTGGTGGCCAACCCTGGAAGCCGATACCAGGGCCTATATAGCTCGTTGTGCGGTGTGTGCCCAAGGAAAGAACGCGTCAGCACCCTCAATGAGACTGTTGCATCCCATCCCCGTTCCTCCTTACCCATGGCACACCGTCTCCATGGATTTTGTGGCGGAATTACCAGCCACGGAGTCAGGCTATACCATTATACTTACCATCGTGGATCACCTCTCCAAGATGGCTCATTTCGTACCACTGAAGAGAGTTCCTTCAGCAGCCGAGCTGGCTATGGTGTTCCTGCACAACGTTATACGACTACACGGCATTCCGTCAGTGGTAATAACGGACCGGGGATCACAGTTAGTTTCCCGTTTCTGGAGTGAAGTATGCAGGATCATGGACATTCGTTTATCATCCACCTACCACCCCCAGACCAACGGCCAAGGGGAGAGGACCAACCACACCATGGAACAGTATCTACGCTGCTTGCTACTAGGGGTGGATAGAGAATGGGCTGAGACGCTTTGGATGGTGGAATACGCATACAACAACAACAGGCATTCCGCCATCGGCATGTCTCCCTTCTTTTGTCTTCAGGGGCGGCATCCTCGTACTACCGCATGGGAGGAACCCCAGCGCAGTACCCTGCCCACAGTCCAGGGTTATCACACCAGGCTGTGCGACCTCTGGCAACAAGCCCGGTTCGAGTTGGCCGAAGCCAAAGAAACCTATAAACAATACGCCGACAGCCGCAAGACGAGGGAACCAGAGTACAAGAAAGGGGACAGAGTATGGCTCTCCATCCGTAACCTCAATGTGCATGGTCCCACAAAACTCCTACCCCGTTTTGTGGGGCCTTACGTGATAGAGAAGGTAGTGAACCAGGTTGCCATAAAACTCACATTACCCCCCCCAAATGAAAATACACCCGGTCTTCCATGTATCCCTGCTACGTGCTGTTCACCCTGAGTGCGCTCACTCTTCTCCTCCTTCCCCGATTCTCAGAGACGACCACCTTGAATACGAGGTTAGGGCGATACTGGGTTCCCGTCGTACCCGGGGGAGGCTTTACTATCTGGTTGACTGGAAGGGGTATGGTCCGGAGGAGCGGTCCTGGGAGCCCCTGTCCCACTTACGTAATACCTCTCTGCTTGTTCGTGCTTTCCACGTTAGTCACTCTCTGAGCCCTTGCCCTGCCACCCCTGTCTGACCGTTGTGGTTGGGGGTGGGGGGTTCTGTCTTGGGAGGGGGTACTGTCATGGTTCCCGACAGTCCGCAGCGCGTTTACCTCTTTGCGCATGCAGGATCGGGTTCTCATTCCTTTCGCGTAGCAGGCGGGTGGCGGTCTAGCTCCCGACCGGAAACCGCTGCTACGACACCCAAGCGCTTCTGGGGGAAACTGCATAAACCACAGCGGTCCCCGCCGGTTCAGCGCTCCGGATTGACGCTGATGGATCCCGTTCCTGTTGCCTGCACTTTCAGACCTCGGAGGAGGTTTGTCACGCCGCGCTTTGGAGGCAGTTCGTGAGACGCCGTGCTGGAGCGCTTTGGGGGCAGTTATTGTCACGCCGCACTGGAGCACTTTTGGGATAATTATTGACACGCCGCGCTGGAGCGCTTTAGGGGCAGTTCGTGAGATGCCGCGCTGGAGCGCTTTGGGGGGGCAGTTATTGACACGCCGCACTGGAGGGCTTTGGGGGCACTTATTGACACGCCGGGCTAGGAGCGCCTTGGGGGCAGTTATTGAGACACCGCGCTGGAGCGCTTTTGTTTTTCTTAAATGACACGGCGCAAGGGCGCGCTTGTTGTTCAGATCCCTTACAGTTTGGGGAAACGACACACCACGCAGGAGCGCTTACTGTTTTGGTTTTTTCCCTTTGTTTTTTTGGCTTCTATGCAAAAACGCTAAGACAGTAACTTAGTGCTTGCTAGCATACGCACAGTTCTTGACCTTTTCCTCTGATGCAATACAGAGGTAGTGCTACCTACCTTGTCACACCGTTTTCCCAGAATACGGCGCTGGTACGCTGCTTCTCATAGGGATAACACCACGCTCTCCTTTACCAGGTGATTATCCGATCCGCAAGTGCATAAGAGGTAACTTAGATAGGGGATTGCTAGTTCCTGTTATAACTGGGTCTCCCTTGTCTTCCTTTCAGCAGGAGTAGACGGCTATCCCGACCGAGGGTGTGTCAGGGCTCGGGGACGGAGGAGCTAGTAGAGGCGCAGCGTAGGCATAGAACCGACAGGAAGACTGAGAACTACACCTCCCAGGTCACGGAGGCAAGAACTTCATTTCCCAGACTCCTCGTGCAAGCCGCGCGTGGCCTACATAAGCTCCGCCTACCTGAAACGCGGGGCTTGTCACTCTGTGTACTTCCGGGTCTCAGACGGAGATCCCTTGGACTTGCCTACAACTACCGAAGCGGGACGTTTCAGCACCGAGACGAACCTCTCCTCTTCAGGGAGACCCCGCGGGCGCCAGGCCCGTGTTTGTAGCTGCCGCTCTCCACGCGCGCTGCACGGAGCGGATAACCCCGAGACACTCCGTTGCGAGCGCAGCTCCCAGTTCCTGTGTTAGGGGCTAGTGCGTGGTACGCACTCACCTATCCGGTGGAGACGTGTGCTGCGCATTGCGAGTTGACTCGCGTTTTTCTTTCCCGGACTCCAAATGACAACCCCCCTTGCATCGCGGTGACGACCGAAAACCTCCAACAGACAGCGAGTGCTCTGCTCTCTGTTCCCTTCCTCCCTGACCTTTCTCTTGGGCGCAAACTGCCTACCTGTCAAGAATTCCTGTCATACAAGGGAAACACGCCCTTATGTAAACAGGAGAGCTGTTACATAACTCAAGGAAAACACGCCCTTATGTAAACAGGAGAGCTGTTACATAACTCAAGGGAAACACGCCCTTATGTAAACAGGAGAGCTGTTACATAACTCAAGGGAAACACGCCCTTATGTAAACAGGAGAGCTGTTACATAACTCAAGGAAACACGCCCTTATATAAACAGGAGAGCTGTTACATAACTCAAGGAAAACACGCCCTATAAAGGGAGGAACCGGGAGGTACAACGCTGTCGGATATTGTGTTCACACCGACGTACCTGCTTCGTGAAGAGCAGTGTTCCGGAGTGGTGCTCCAGTAAGGCAAGAACGGAGGTAGGTCGAGTCGTTACTCCCTGGGCCGTGTCTTGCCCCATCGTCACCTGTGAAGGACCCGGAAGCTCTACCGGTCAACCATTGAGCTTCGCTTTTTGACTCGGCTGAGTCCAAGCACAGTGGCGCTTTTGCTGGTTGGAGTCGTAACTCCCAGCCCGACCAGAGACACAGGGACTGCCAGCTGTAACGCACACCAGGAGGTGTTTGCCGCGTTACAGACTCGGAAGTCCACAGGATCGATCGAGCGGCTGCTCTCGGTTCAGTCTTCTTGCTTGTGATTGGGGTATCGGTGACGCATCACCAGGAGGTGACTCCGCGTCCCGGTGCAGTCTGAGGAAGAGGTTGAGCGGCTGCTCCCTCCAGGTAGAGACCCCGGCTGGGTGTTTCCCTGACTCCTCGATTCTCCCCAACACTCTTCGTGCCCCTCACAGCCTACCGATTGGCATTGTCGGCCATTTCATTTCTGCCCTCTGTTGGCATACGCCGGGACCGGCGTATATGCAGAGGACGGTTAGGACCATCCGTGCTGTGGGCTGGTAACGTACTTAGCCTGGAGGATTCCAGTGACTATAACTTGTTTATTCTTTGTATTATATTTGCCTTCATTAAAACAACTAACCCTTCACTAGTGGTTGCGTCCTCATTGTCGTGTCTGTTAAACGATCCTGAGACGTTCAGGGCGTTACAAAATATCCGACCTTAATAACACTAACTGTCTCCCGGTCGATAACAGACATGGCAACACTTGATGATGTGCTGGCTGCTTTAGCGGCCATGCAAGTTGAAGTGGCTGCCTCTAGGCAAGAAACAGCCGATGTAAAAGCCAGACTGGATGCTATCCAATTGGACCCGCTCACGCCCAGCACCTCCCTCACGAATCAGACCCCTGCGGTAGTAGTGGAAATGCCGGTAGCCATCTCCTTGGCGACACCAGAGAGGTACAGTGGTGATCCTAACACAGTGCAGGTATTCCTCACACAAGTGGCGCTACATTTATCGTGCAAACCAAAGGCGTTCCCCACGAGTCAGGCTCGTGTGGCTTTCCTTATATCCTATTTGGCTGGAAACGCGGCACAATGGGCCGTACCTCTGGTGAGCAGGGACGACCCCCTCTTATGTGATTGGGGTGCTTTTCGCGAGGAATTCCTGAAGGTATTCGACAGAAGGGCTGACTCGTACACGGCGGACCGTGAAATGCTTGAGTTGAGACAGGGATCCAACGACCTGGTGCAGTATCTCAACGCGTTCCGACGGCTGGTTGCGGAAACCAAGTGGCCTGTTGCTAAACAGACGGCGCTCTTCCATCAAGGGCTGTGCGATGAGCTCAAGGACGCCGTGGCTCATATTGACCCTCAACCCAAGACATGTGAGGGCCTTATCAACCTGGTATTACGGCTGGAACATAGGCTAAGTGAAAGAAAGGGGGATCATGGGAGAAAAGGAAAATCCCTTCCATCCTATGTGACGGTGGGAAGTCCTGAAACTTCCACCGCATCCAAGGGAGAACCCATGGACATCGGCGCAATACGAGCGAGCCTCACAGCCACGGAGAAAGAGTCACGCCGTAAACAAGGATTGTGCCTATATTGTGGCAAAAAAGGCCACTACGTACGTGAATGCCCTGCCAAACCGAAGAAGTCACGTTATCGGGCCAACCGGTCGGTAACAGCCGTGGTGGACATACCGGCGGAAAACTAGAGGACTCCAAGACCAGAGAAGGGGCATCTCGGAGTCACTCATCCATCCCTTCACTTTCCAACTCGGTCACTAAGGGACAACGACACCTGTTTATCACGGTGCACGTGGGAGTGCATGACCAGTGGATACCCGTTGTGGCCATGGTGGATTCAGGGGCCACTGGCATGTTTATGGACCACAACGAGGCATGCAGGCTAGGGCTAGTGCTTCTTCCCAAAGCTGTACCCGAAGACGTCTATGCTGTAGACGGAAGGCGATTGGTGACGGGGCCCATCGGGCAGCACACGGGGGTCCTTCCGATGAGATATGGGTGGAACCATTTGGAACAATTCGATTTTAACATCATCCGAGCGCCCCAATATGGCGTCATATTGGGATTGCCGTGGCTACAGAAACACAACCCCTTTGTGGATTGGCCAACACATCGCATCGAAATGACGTCACCGTATTGCATCCTGCATTGTGGAATAAGAACGGAATCCCTTGACGCAGATGAGAGCGGGAGTCAGACGGTGGCTACAGCGGCAGAAAAAGATGTGGCTCTCCCCCAGGCTTATCACAGTTTTGAGGATGTATTTGATGAGGTGAAGGCGGAAGTGCTACCACCACATAGACAGTTTGACTGCCAGATCGACCTGGTGCCAGGGGCCAGCGTTCCCAGCGGCAGGCTGTATGCCCTGACGGAGCCTGAAAACGTGCATCTCCGGGGGTACCTGGATAAACTCCTCAAGCTAGGATTCATCTGCCCGTCCAAGTCTCCGGCCGCCTCGCCACTCTTCTTCATCCCGAAGGCTAATGGGGAGCTGAGAGCCTGTGTGGACTTTAGGGCATTGAATGCGATAACCATAAAAAATCGGTACCCCTTGCCTCTCATCAGTGTACTTCTGGAACAGGTCAAGAAAGCTCGTATCTACACCAAGTTGGATTTGAAAGGGGCATACCATCTGGTGCGCATGAGGGACGGAGACGAGTGGAAGACCGCCTTTAAGACCAGGTTCGGCCTTTTTGAGTACCTCGTCATGCCGTTCGGTCTGTGCAACGCCCCGGCAGCCTTTCAGTACTTTTTGAATGAGGTATTCAGAGAGGAGTTGGATATCTACGTGGTCGTATATATCGACGACATCCTCATCTATTCGTCCAGTGTGGAGGAGCACGTACACCACGTCAAAGCTGTGCTCCAAAAGCTGAGGGAAAACATGCTGTTTTGTAAACTCAGCAAGTGTGACTTCCACGTCACATCCGTGGAATTCCTCGGAGTGATGCTGAGTCCAGAGGGACAGGAGATGGCAGAACGAAAGATCAAGGCGGTGAAAGAATGGCCGGTGCCCCAAAGCGTGAAGGACGTCCAAAGTTTCATTGGCTTCGCCAACTTTTACAGGCGGTTCATAGATGGATTTTCAGGAGTGGTGACCCCA
Source organism: Triturus cristatus (assembly GCF_964204655.1). NCBI lineage: Eukaryota > Metazoa > Chordata > Amphibia > Caudata > Salamandridae > Triturus > Triturus cristatus. The sequence continues at coordinate 938,318,356 of NC_140594.1, read as the reverse complement.
ATCACACAGCTACTGAGGAAGTCCAAGGAGTTTGTCTGGTCCCCTGAAGCGAACAAAGCCTTTGAGGCCCTGAAAAGCGCCTTTGGTAAGGCGCCGGTGTTGGCTCACCCCGATCCGGATCTCCCCTACGTGGTGGAAGCGGACGCGTCGGATGTGGCGCTGGGGGCTATCTTGTCCCAACGCAACCACGACACAGGGGTGCTTCATCCCGTTGCGTACATGTCCCGCAAACTCAACGACGCCGAACGCAACTACCATATTGCGGAGAAGGAGCTTCTCGCAATCAAGGACGCCTTCACCGAATGGAGGCATTGGTTGATGGGGGCAAGACATGTGGTATCAGTGTACACGGACCATCGGAACCTACAGTTCATGACTGCCACTAGACACCTTTCTCCCAGGCAGCTGCGGTGGATGATCTTCTTTGCGGGGTTCAACTTCCGCATCACATATCGGCCGGGGACGGAAAACCGAAAGGCGGACGCCCTGTCCCGTCAATCTGCAGTTAAGGAACCATTGCCTGCGACCGAGCGTTCCATCATTTCCCCGAGGATGGTATTGGGGGTTATCCAACCGGATACTTTCCTGAGGGGAATAAAGAGAGGGATCAGGTCATTCGCATGGCGGAGGTGGCTCCTCAGTCACAGAGAATGGCAGCTGAAGGACGGGATACCCCTGAAGGGCAGGTGCCTATTGATACCCACGCCTAGGCTAAGGAAACAAGCATTCATCTGGTGCCATGACTCTCCATGCGCAGGTCATTTGGGCTTTGAAAAAACGGTGGCTAGCATGGGACGGCATTTCTGGTGGCCAACCATGATAGTGGATGTCAGGAGGTGGGGACAGGAGTGTCCTACGTGTGCTACCATGAAGGCCGACCATGGCCGAACCCAAGGGCTCTTACATCCACTTCCAACCCCGGATAGACCATGGGATAGCATATCACTGGACTTCGTGGTGGGCCTACCGGTAGACCAGGGGATGACGGCAATACTGGTGGTGGTGGATTACTTGACGAAAATGGGGCACTTCATCCCCTGCAAGAGAGTCCCTACGGCCGGGGAATTGGCGTCACTACTCCTAAAGAATGTGGTACGACTGCATGGATTACCTGGGGTGATCGTGTCGGACCGGGGGTCGCAGTTTACTGCACAATTCTGGAAGACTTGGTGCACTGCGCTGCATGTTAAGACCGCCCTGTCCACCAGCTACCACCCTCAAACGGACGGCCAAACCGAGCGCCTGAACCAAACGCTCAAACAGTATCTGCGATGTTTTGTGGACCAGGGCAGGGAAGAATGGGTCAACTTGCTATGGGTTGCAGAGATAGCCTATAACAACGCCACTCACAGCTCCACACAGTCATCTCCGTTCTATAGCAACTATGGCCAACATCCCAGGTTCTTGCCATTTCTACATCCGTTCAGAGAGGACAGGATTCCCGCCACAGCGGACAGGGTGGCACACATAAAAGACACATTGATGCGCTCAAGGGCTGTCCTAATAGAGGCCAAGAGAAGATACAAGGCTGCGGCAGATAGGAAGAGAAGGCCCGGGCCACTGTACCGCACTGGAGACTACGTCTGGATATCCACAAGAACCATGAGGTTTCGAAAGAACAGTGTGTTCCATCCCAAGTACATGGGCCCCTATCGAATTACCGAGTGTATGGGTCCCGTGAACGTGAAGGTGTGCTTGCCCCAGTCATTGCGGATACACCCTGTCTTTCATGTATCATTGCTCAAACCAGCACCCTCCAAGCCGTCTGGGACACCTCGGCCGGTATGCGTGGAGTCGGAGGTGGAGTATGAAGTGTCGGGCGTACGGGCGTCCAAATGGCGCAGGGGGAAGCTGTGGTACCTGGTTGCGTGGAAAGGCTATGGCCCGGAGGAGCATTCATGGGAACCGGCTGAAGGGGTTCATGCTCCGCGCTTGGTCTCCTTGTTCCATCGGCGTTTTCCTGCCAGCGCTGGACCCGTGGGGAGCCGCTGAGAGGGAGGATGTACTGTCAAGAATTCCTGTCATACAAGGGAAACACGTCCTTATGTAAACAGGAGAGCTGTTACATAACTCAAGGAAAACACGCCCTATAAAGGGAGGAACCGGGAGGTACAACGCTGTCGGATATTGTGTTCACACCGACGTACCTGCTTCGTGAAGAGCAGTGTTCCGGAGTGGTGCTCCAGTAAGGCAAGAACGGAGGTAGGTCGAGTCGTTACTCCCTGGGCCGTGTCTTGCCCCATCGTCACCTGTGAAGGACCCGGAAGCTCTACCGGTCAACCATTGAGCTTCGCTTTTTGACTCGGCTGAGTCCAAGCACAGTGGCGCTTTTGCTGGTTGGAGTCGTAACTCCCAGCCCGACCAGAGACACAGGGACTGCCAGCTGTAACGCACACCAGGAGGTGTTTGCCGCGTTACAGACTCGGAAGTCCACAGGATCGATCGAGCGGCTGCTCTCGGTTCAGTCTTCTTGCTTGTGATTGGGGAATCGGTGACGCATCACCAGGAGGTGACTCCGCATCCCGGTGCAGTCTGAGGAAGAGGTTGAGCGGCTGCTCCCTTCAGGTAGAGACCCCGGTTGGGTGTTTCCCTGACTCCTCGATTCTCCCCAACACTCTTCGTGCCCCTCACAGCCTACCGATTGGCATTGTCGGCCATTTCATTTCTGCCCTCTGTTGGCATACGCCGGGACCGGCGTACATGCAGAGGACGGTTAGGACCATCCGTGCTGTGGGCTGGTAACGTACTTAGCCTGGAGGATTCCAGTGACTATAACTTGTTTATTCTTTGTATTATATTTGCCTTCATTAAAACAACTAACCCTTCACTAGTGGTTGCGTCCTCATTGTCGTGTCTGTTAAACGATCCTGAGACGTTCAGGGCGTTACACTACCTAGGCGAGCCACTACCGTGCCGACTCCCCAAGGACACCCGGGATAAGCTGGTAGTCGCGCTCGCAGAGATACGCTATCTATACTTCTTGGTGAAGTAACCAAGGAAGGATTCCGTCTTCTCCCTCGGCATCAGCAACCCCCACAGATAAGTACTATAAACATTGCTACAAAACAGTACTGAATTCTTAAGTATGTTTACCAACCTGCCAACCTATGAGGAAAGTAAAAGACTGGTCATTGTAAGTGTGCAAGCGGGGGGGAGCTCAGAGAGGGGGAGGTAGGTGCAGAGCGCGCGTCTGATGTGTTAAGTGCTTCTGTCCCACTTGCAGGGCCTCTGGGGTGGAACCTCACCAGAGATTGTATATCTAGCAAGGACCTCCCGTGCCAGAGCCTGCCAGCAGTAGATTATTTTCGTTTTGGTTCTTTTATCCCCTTTTTCCCTTCCCCCTAGAGGAGTGATATACGTGTGGTGTTTCTTGAGCACGCATGGGTGTCACCCCTATGGGGAGAGGGTCTATTAGCAACGCATCGTTCCTGCTGTACCCGGCTGACCGGTGAGTCGAGACTCTTCCAACGTGATAGGGATGATGTGTGGAAGGTCAAAAGGGATCCACCCTATCACCCTTGGCTTCCTCCCCCGGTCCCATCTCCATCCCGTTTGGTGTAAAACTCCATAACAGGGGTAAGGTGGGTACGGGGGCGATAGCTCATGTTGTCTCTGTGAGAACACTCCGCAAGCAACAGGTAAGCCTTGTATGGTACTTGACACTATAACAGGGGAATTTCTATGGTTTTCTATGAGTGAAATGTCCAACTAACTATAACATCGCTGACCCCTATGTTTTTTTCAGTGAATTTCAAAGGTTTTTTAAATGCTAATTCCTAACTATAAAGTCCCTGAAACCTATGTTTTTTTCTGTTAATATATATATATATATATATATATATATATGTTGAAAAACGCTTGACAATGTTCTGAGAAACAAAGCGGAGCCAACAACAATTGCAATAGTTTTTTCTTTTCTTTAATCCAAACACACGTCAACCATGACGCGTTTCAGCCGGCACGGCCTCCTTGTTCACAAGTTGTTACTGCATAAACTCTCAATGGCCTTTACATACCATGTGTTTGACCGGCCTGGAAAACAGACTTACGTTACTCTACTGCTGTTTTACAAGTCAGTATCAGTTCAAAAAGCAAATAAATAGTAGAGACTGTGTAAATCTTTCTTGTGTGTCCCATGCATACGCTTGTTGGTAATTAACAAAACTGCAAAGATGTGACATTTAGTATACATTCTTTTCAAGTTTCTGTTACAGTTGCACTTTCTCGTTGCACATTTATTTAGCGTATGCAATAAGATGTTTACTCATTCTACAACCCAGGAGAATTTTCATACAAAAATTATTTTAATGGTAAAATGGAAAAAAGACAAGTGCCTAAACGTTGCTTGTGTCTACAATAATGTTATTCAACAGGCAAGTGCATAAACTCCAAACACACATTTCTGTAGCTACCTGTCCTCAGATTATTCTGCGAATCTAGGGCTAGTGCCCTTTTTAATCAAATGTTACATGGTATTAGCCTTACAAGGAGACCAACTCTTGCAATATTTTTTTATTTACATCAGACAAAAACTCTGCACAGCCCTGCAATTGTCAATCTCACAGCATTCCTTCAGTGGGACAGAAAAGCATGCATCAAAGGGTGGTAAGTTTTTATTTTCTCCATACAGTGGAAACAAATAAGTGACCTATGCGTTTTGGCGTGAGCCTTTCACAGGGTCATATAGTTCCTTAATTAAGAGTGGCAATTTAAAGAAGAAAACCTCCCCCATTGACAATAGAAACATTACAAGTAACTGGGACATTTACCTAGTGTCATTCATCAATTCAAACGTTATGGTCATTGTTTCTTTATTTTTTATGTTTTCAAAAAGGGAAATTCCTTTCTTCCCCACAAGTTATTTTTCGAAAATATATTCTTTAACAAAAATACGTTCTTGGAACACATTTTTAAAAATATTTTGCCAACATATTCCTCCAAGACTTGGTATAGGAAAAATATTCCCTAGAAAAAGACATCTCTAGCATATGGTTTTTAAGATCTCTATTGATCACTGTTAGACGGACCGGGAGGGTCGGCCGAGGACAAGGGGAGAGGTCTCCGGGGAGAGCCGTCTCCAGCGATCGTACAGACGAGTAACTTCCCCCCCACAGATGTACACCACACAAAGATAAGGTTTTGACGTTCTTTATAAGCAATCTTTAGGTACGATAGAATGGTACAAGGAGGTCAGGACTCAGGGGTCCCCTCGATTCTAGTCTCTTGGTTGGGAAAGGGGGTAGCGGGACAGTCTTGTTACCAATCTGGTAGCTGAGATGGTATGATGGATAGCTCACAATCCTCGAGCTCGGCGTTCTAGATGGACGGGCCGCGGCGGCGCCAGCAGGTCCCGGTGAAGGTGGTAGTTACAACGGTCCGCGGCAGCGCCAGCAGGTCCCAGTGAAGGTGGTAGTTACAACAGTCCGCGGCAGCGCCAGCAGGTCCCAGTGAAGGTGGTAGTTACAACGGTCCGCGGCAGCGCCAGCAGGTCCCAACGAGGATGGAGGATGCAGAAGGCCGCGGCAGCGCCAGCAGGCAGGAGGATAGTTCGCAAGGCAGGGCTACGGCAGCGCCAGTAGTCCGTCAGGGATGAGTTCTTCACGGTGTCTCTCGACTCTAGGATACAACTGCCTTCCTGCTCTGGAGCTGCCCCAGTTATAGGTCTGGCGCCCTTTGATGTCCGGACCCTCGCACTTGGAGGTCGGGAGGTCCGGGATGAGGGAGTCCAGACACCCAGCAGGGGGGTGGAGCCAGCGCCCGGGGGAGCTGGGGGGGCGATCGGCACCTGGCGGGGGAGAGCCATCGACACTTCTTTCTCCCATCGACCTGCCAAGTGGTCCGTTCAGCTCCTGGGTGGATGGTGGTGCCGGGATGTCGGGGCCTGGCCAGGCCCAGGGTTAGGGTCGAGCTGAGGCCACGCGGCCTCGTGGTGCAGTGTCCAAGATGGCGGCCGGGCCGGGCGAGGGAGCCGGTAGTGGTTCGGCCCCATGATACAGAGAGGTCCGGGGGCAGGAGTCCCGTCTGGGGACGGGGTGCGGGTTGTTTCTGTGGGTAACACCTGGAGGGCCGGGGCTCGGGCCCTGTCATGTGGGGAGGGAGCAAGCCCTTCACGTGGCCTGTCCAACAATCACGTTATGCACTACAAATTGCAATCTCTCAAGGTTTCTCTCTCTTTCATTCTCTTAAATGACAGCAAAGTACGTTAATGAAAGATTTCTCCTTTAGCAATCAAATCAAGCAAAAAACCCAAAATTCCTTCAGAATAATGATAAAGTACATTTCATCTTCCTAACTTTTGCAACATTGTTGCATTGATTCCTCAATTCCCATTAAATTAACACTTTCCAAAAACATTCTGTAGTATACAATTTTTTCTCCACAAAAAAAGTGCGAGTGCGATAAACATGTCCTCCAAGGTGAAAGAGGGAAGAAAGGAAAGAAAAATTCAAAAGGAAGGAGGTGGAACAAAAAGGGATGGGGAGTTAGTTTAAATGTATTAGAGTGGGAGAAAGGGCAGAGCAAGAAAAGGAGAAAGATATCTCAATTTAAAAAGTACCAATGCCTAGTTCATAATATATTCCTTCTACCTACTAATCTGAGGATGTTTCTTCCCTGCTGTTCATATTAGCGTAAGAAGGCATCTGCGATAACAAACATGTAAGATAGATTAAAACAGATCTAATGAGTTAAATATTTAAAGTCCCAGAATATCTACAAGGGAACCAGTTATCTCAATCCATATATTTACTTACTTTTCAGTTGATATTGGATTCATTACCCCACTTCGACTGGAATACAACTGTATGCCTCGTAATGTATAGTACATTAATTACATCTTCCCAATATATAAGGGATAATATATATGAATTAAGTGCAACATTTTAATAAAGTCCTTAAAGTGCAAATGTATTACAGTACTCTTTGTGTCTTTTATCCTCCAGACAGATAAGCAATAGCTTCTTTAAGTAAAATGCTAAGTATCAAAGTGCAAATGCATTACAGTACAACTCATGTCAAAAAAGTGTTTTTTTCTGCTAGAGATGTCCAATCCCAATTTTCTGCTATTTGTAAAAATGTTTTTTTACAAAACTTTTACAAAGATTTACAAAATGTCACAACTCCATGTCAAAATATTCCGATATTCAGATCTAAATAAGTAAACTTAAATTTCTAAAACGGGTTCTAAAGAAAGTTCTTTTAAATAGATATTCATAAACAACTTTCAGATGGAGCACAGGTGTCCATGGCAATAGAGGGTCAAGAGAGGATTGGTAGGTTGGTGATTGCAGGTGGACATGGAGCCCCGCATTTGCATTTAATCCTCCAAGATGTTCCTTGCCCATTATTATCCACGTTGATTCAGCTCTTTGTGGTTCCGATTCTCCATTACCACCTCATCTTTTTGGGCACGTGATGTATTCCTAATAACTTCATGTTATTTATCTCTCCCTTATGTGCCTCCCAGATGTGCTTTGCCATGTTGTACGAGAAAACTTTATTCCGTATTGCTCGTAGATGTTGCAGGATACACAGTTTTACTGTATTCACAGTGCTTCCAATGTATTTCTGCCCACATGAGCACTGTAAAACAGACCACGAAACTTGTTTAACATGTAATCCATTGCACTGTTTCAAATTCGGTTCCATTAAATCCATGAGCACATGCTTAACATCCTTGACACTTCCAAAAGCCTTTTTTGCTATTGGATAGCCAGTTTCCGATTTCTGACCTCTTTGATTTCCCAGGTTCGTAGAAGCTTCTCGTCAAGAGATCTCCTAGTGATGCTGTTTTTCTATAGGTGATGTTAGGGGCTTCTGGCAATACATCTTTCAAATCATCCATGCACAGACGTTTCCAGTTGTCTTTCAGCAGCTTATTCATCTCAAAATTAGAAGTGTCATAATCCATAATATACCTGGTAAATTCATTCTTTTTGTTAGAAATGGGGGTCTCTGGTTGGCAAGGGCTTGCACCTTTATCCAAATAGGGATCCTTCTTCCTAGTCAGGGTAAGGGAGTTACACTCCTAAAATAACCCCTGCGGCTTAGCATGAGCAGTCAAGCTTATCTCAGAGGCAGTGTGTAAAGCATTTGCCCATAACCAACAGTTATACTGTGAACACACTACAAAAGGACACCACACCAGTTTAGAAAACTATCCAATATTTTTATATATCCAAAATAAGACCAAAACGATAAAAATCCACAATACAGTACTTAAAAATCTTCAGTAATCAAGATAGACTTGAAATACAGTTCCTTGAAGTCGATAGCTCCGTCCTGGGTTACCACGGCATCATGAACAAATCCAAACAGTTCTGGCTGACTTCAGCAACACGGGCCAGCTACGGTGTGGGGAAGACTCACAAAACAGTAACTTTAGAATTGTAGGGCGTCGGCGACCTGTTGTTGAGCTCCTTTCGAACTCCTTGAGCTTGAAGTCAGGAGTGCCAGTGTCGGCAGGAGTGGAGTGCTGTGGTTCGATGTGCATCGGTGCAGTACCCTCAGGTCGCGGTGCAGGCATTGGCTAAGTGATGGTCATCCAGCAGCGTCAGTGAGACCAGGGCTGCGGTGCAAAGTGATGCGGTGCTCGTCGCGGGGACTGTCAGGGCACAGTGCAAGCAGCGACGTCATCATTGTTGGAGCGCTGTAGTCGGCTGACAAACTGGAGTCGATGGTGCCAGTGCCGGTAGGCCAAGGCTGCGGTGTGGGATGAGGACAGTGCATTGTGTAACTTACGAGCAGTGTCCTCTAACCACGGTGCAAGCAGCAGCGCCGATGTCGGCATAGAGCGTCATCGGGATTACCAGGGAGGCGGCGTGTTGCAAGGCAGTACGAAGTGTGGTGCCCACAGGTTGCGGTGCAAGCAGCTGCTCGTGGTGGCATCGGGTGAAGTCGTCTGTGAGACCAGGGTTTCCGTGCGGCAGTACTCTCTGCGGTGCCTTCAGGAAACAGTCATCAGCGGCATCGTAGACGGCGTCGGGTTGCTTTTGTGTCTGTTGCAGCACAAAACACACAAGCCCCATTGCTGATGGCAGAAGAACTTTAAGTCTTTGCCGTTCCTGAGAGTTCTTGAAAAGCGGGCAAGCCCTTCAAGCCCTTGGAGAAACTCAATAAAGAAGTTGCAGAAAGTTCTGTCCAGTCCTTTCACTGCCCAAGGCAGAAGCACCCACTGCAGGCCAACACAGCAAAGCACTCAGCAAAGTGGTAGTTCATCCTCACAGCTTCTCCAGCTTACTTTGCAGTCTTCTTGTTCCAAAAGAGTTCTAAAGTTCAGCGGTCTGGGCCCCTATATTTATACTCCAAATTCCTTTGTCCTCTCCGGCAGAGAGTGTCTGTGCTTAGTCCAAACCAGTTTGGTCCTCTCTGGGCCAGATTCCCAGCAGGAGGTGGAGACAGCATTGTCTAAATCTGACCAGGCCCATTCAGGTGCAAGGAAATCTCCTCCCACTACTCTAAATACTGTCCAGGTCTATTCAGCCCAGCCCGGACTCATCCAGACTCTTTGGAGCCATTGCAGATCCCCAGCCCCTGTCACTCCAAAGCCAGACAGTCAATACACATCCTAGCAAAGGCACACAAGATGACTAAGCAAGAAAATACCTACTTTCTAAAAGTGATAGAATCTAAAGATGCATCTTTTAGTAAAGGTGAATTTACATTCTGTGTTTGAAACTGAGTTCAGGGATACTAAACTTTATTTTCCTATCTAGTCCCAATGGAAAGTTATATTTAGAAGATGTTATAAATTAACTCCCATGCTTTCCTATGGGCCAGGTGGCCTTTCAATAGTGAATCAGGAAATTGGCAGTATTTCACTATCGGGAAATGCCACACATATCAGGGCATGTCCTACCTTTCACACTCCCTGTACCCTGCCCACAGGGGTACCTTGGGCCTACTTCAGGGGTGACTCAAATGTAAGAAAAGGGAAGGTTAGGGCCTGGCAAGTGGGTGCATTTGCCAAGTCGACATGGCAGTACTAGACGTGAATGCTCATTCAGAGACAGCCAATCATGACACACGATAACGCTTAACAGCCAGGTAAAGCCGATTCTGCGCTTTCTCACTGCATGACCCTTGGAAGAAGAGGACAACTCGAAACACGTTGGGCTGTGGTGAAATGCTTTCTATTTACTGGGAAATGTACTGCCGGACCTGAAATAAAAAGCTTTTTGGGGGAAAGCAGAACTGTCTCCAAGTGCGGCTTGAATGTTGGACAAACCCCACCGAGCGTGAGATATATATACATATACATATACACATACACATACATATATACATACATATACCCATTCTGTAGAGCGGCATGCTGGGACATGGAGCCCATTGCTATTCCCTAAGTGGGTTCAGTTTCTTTTGTCCACTTTAAAAGCATACTTTTTTTCCTTAGTAGGATTCGTGGCACTTGAGGAAGGTGTGTTATAATCATTGGAACTCTGGGCTGCATCCAGCTAGAAAATCGTTTTCAGCAACAGCCTCTCTGTGTATATGTAGATGGTGCACCTCCCCAGGACAGGGCTGCCCTGCTGTAATTTGTTCCACCAAATGCCCGATGCATTTCAGGAGGGAACTCAACAGAATTCCTACCTTTCGGTTTTCGCATAGATTTGCCTTCGTGTCACGCTTCATAAACTCTTTCCCCAACGCGTTTCAAGGAAGTGCTCCTCTTCCTCAGGAGCTTGCTTGTTCAAACAAAAGAAACGGTCAATCCTTCTTTTATTTTCATGTCATCAGCATGTTTGAAGTTATTTACAACCAATAGTTGGCTCACATTCTGTAGAGTGGCATGCAGGGACATGGAGTCCATTGCTATTCTCTAAATGGGTTCAGTTCCTTTTGTCAAAGTGTAGCACAAAAATGGAGGAGCAGATTGTAATGCAATTTGGCATGAAGATACATTAAGCTGTGTAAATGATGTTTTGGGCTTTGAACTGAAATGCTTCAGGAATAGGTTAGTTATAAGGAAGAAAACAGTGATATTTGTGGATGCAATAGTACCACGGTATATGGTGATGACAAAACAGAATATGATTGGTTAATACAAGCATTTCCAAACTGAAATGGCAACTATTCTGATTACAGCATACTTTGAATGTGTTCTCTATTAGCATATCACATACTCCAAATTACTTATGTGGTACGACATAGCAACAAATAAGACACTAACACTGTGTACTGGTGGGGGAAATTAGTTTTTAGGATACCTTTTAAAAAAATGTCCAGGATACCATGGTACTACTGCAGTAGTATCTAGGGAGTACTCTAGCACAAATAAAATGAAATAATGCTCACAACAGTAAATTAAATTATAGGTAATATAGGGTGGCTTTTACAAATGCCTTTGGAAGTTTGAAAAACTAGATAAACTCATATATTGGATAAGACAAATTTGATGACTGGCAACAGTTTATTAATTTCAAGGAAGAACCGCTT